>NC_080794.1:40809281-43209281 GCF_028018385.1 Neofelis nebulosa | reverse complement strand
AAAAGCACATTCTCCCCTACCCCAGCACACCGGCTTCTCAGCTTAGCAGTGAGGACAGCGGCCCCACGCACTGCGGGAACTCTCAGTGAGTGTGGTTGTGAAATGGAAGCCCAGCATGGACACCAGGAAGGAAGTTGGCTATAGTCCTCTCCCAGGCCACCCATTTTACAGACGGTGAGACTGAGGCCACCCAGAACAGTACAGGCACAGCCCAATGGAGCTGAACCCGGATTACAGCTAAGACCCGTGGCCGCTCCCTCCCAGAGCTCTCTACTCTCTACAGGTTTGCCATCTGGGTCCCAGAGCTCAGATATAGATTTCAAGGAACTCCCCGCTCGCATCTGATGCAAAATGTCAGGGGTCTGTGTCTTTTTTTCCAGAGAGAGGACCCACAGGGTTGATTAGGTTTCTTGATGGTTTGTATCCTCGTCTCCCAAAATGCCTTAAGAAAAGCAAGTCACAGCAGGCACGACTTGCCGTGTCCTGCCATCCTGCACCCCGGCCTACAGGCACGGAGCCCGCAGCCCTCCCTTGCAGTCGAGAAGCAGGTCCTATTTTCAGTCTGGAAGTCTGCTGTCTTTATAGTGACAGCAGGTTCCCCTCCGTGTCTCTGACACGTTTTCCCAGGCCCCGAGCAGGGGTGCTAACTCATGCTTGCTCACATCTCCTCCTCCAGTTCATCCCACACAAGGGCCCCGCTCCCTCAGAGCCCCAGGAACCCGCAGTGGAGCTGTTAGAGGAAGCAGCTAGGACGTCATCACCACATCTGCCTTCCTTCTGGTTTTTCCTGGAATGCTAGGAAAGCGTTGGGATCCTCTGGGGTGGCCTTCACGATTCACAGAGGGGAAGACGAGGCCCCGAAAAGGGAAGGACCATTCTCTCCCTGCTCTAAAGGTGGAGTATGAGGAAAATCACGTGGCCTGCTGGATCCAGGAGAGGTCTTCCTCCACCGGAGGCCCACGCCATTCAACCGTGAGGTTGAGCATTTTGAAGGGGGAGGCACCATGCAGTAAGGGGTCGCTGGCCTGAGCTGCTCCGGTGGGCTGCAGGCCCACTGTCCCAGGCGTAACCCGCCCAGAGAACCATGTGAACCACGTACACATGGTCTTGGTAAACCAGGGCCTCATAAGGAACACAAAAGGACCCAGTTCACTCACTGATTCATTCCTTCAGTATTTATTAAGTTCTTATATGAGGTTCTGCACCAGGGGCCGATGAAAACAACAGTGACCAAGGTAGACCTTGGCGTCTTGAGACTTGTACTCTCACAGAGTAACAGCACCAGGGAACTTTCACTGGGGGGTGGGGGGAGAACGAGGCATGGCTCCTTACAGAGCTTACGGCAGCATAATTACACTCAGCAAGCCAGAGATGATGTGCAGCGGGGCCAGCTATTAACTTCCGGTTTCTTCTCCTTGCTCGCTTACTGGGGAAACCCTCGGACCAATGTAGCTGACAGAAGCCTCCCTCCCTCCCTCCCTCCTTCCCCTCCTTCCCTCCTTCCTTCGCTGCTTAATATGCACCATATGCTGGAGAAGATGCTGGGAATGCAAAAGGAGTTTCTAGGAAGGAAGCAGACCGGAAATCAGATCATTATAATGCAATGTGACACTGCTTTTGTGATGGGCAAGCCCGGGGTATTATGGGAGCTCCAAAGGGGGGCCCCAGCTCTCACTGGAACCTGTCGGTGAGCTTCTGCGGGGAAGAGGTGCGGGAGCACCTTCTTTCACGTTGCTGAGCACCTGCTGTGTTCTGAATGCTGTGCTGGGGGCCAGGCGTGGCGTGGCATTCACCTTTCCACCCGGCACTTGCCCTGATTGCCTGGTCCCGGTTGGATATTTCCACTTGCATCAAGCAGGTCCTAGACCCTCTTCTCTGCACCCCTTACCTCGCTTGCTTTTCTGGGCTGGGCTGTTTCATCCCCCTGCACGGGGAAGAACGCTCATTTTCTGCTTAGAACGGCTTAGAATTCTTCTCACGTTTCTGGGGTCCTGCTACCTCCTAGGGCACAGAACCCAGGAGACCATCCACCCGCCTCTGTGCATGCCCTGCAGAGGGCCTGTCCCCTGTGGCCCATTGCACAAAGAATCCACTCGCTCCCTCTCAGAACCACTTCAGTGTCCTGCCGTACTGCAAGGGCGGATGAGGACTGAGAAGGAGCAGGCAGAGTAACGTCTAGGTCAGATCTGAAGGAAGTACTTCCTCCACTGTCCAGAGGTGTGCCTCCCACAACCGTCCTCTGTCACCCTGTCATTAAAGTCCTGAGCTGGTGGTGCCGGGGTCTTAAATCATGTCGGTTCTATATGCATTAGTGCAATCCACAATGAAATTAGTCGACCCTGTTAATTAAATACAGTTCAGGCATGGGGTGGCTTAAATGATATAAGCAATATGGTCATTCACTTAATGATAGATATTTGATATTAAAAAAAAAATAAGACTTTGTTATTCCAAACCAAATTTCAATGAAAAATGACCAATTTCCCTCTTATTAGTTTCCAAGCTGTTCAAATAGAGTAACACGATCAAAATGAAAACGGGTTCTATGCCCCCGAAGGCAGTGTCTGGTGGTCAAGATATAAATATTTTTCACTGTGGGTTTGCTGCGTGACCCCGGGCAAGTCGCCGCACCTCTCTGCTTTCGCCTCCTCATCTATAAAATGGGGTATTCCCTGCATTGTAAGGAAGGGCAAATGAAGTAACAAAGTAAGGGTGGCTTTTACATGGTATTGTTTGATCACTTGCTTGGTTGTTTTCTTTCTTTATTTGTAGCCCTCTTTGAACCACCCAGTATTGGAAACTGGGATAAAAAGCGAATGCTACACGGATATGAGGGGTCATTTCTCACGGCCTTAATCTCACAGGGAGACCCAGTTTCCAAGAGCTGAGAAATGGTGTCCCCCATGGGGGGCCCACGGGGAGGCAGAGGAAGTTCCTATACGTCAGGCTCAAGATTTCTACACTTCTACATCCAAGGCTGAACGCAATTTTCAAGGGGCTGGGAGTTTGTTCCCGAGTTTGGGATGAAAGAGACAATAGACAGGTTTACCTTCAAAAGCCAACCCTGGTTTCTGTGGCTTCCTCACTGCATCCGCAGCCGTCGCTTTGAATTATACATGAGGTGCTTGCAGGGGCTGTGATGACTTTTCAAATATTTCTCTAATTGATGAGCGAGGCTTTGATAAATGGCTGTAGAATCAGGAACATCTGATCACAAGGAGCTCTGTCTTGTTCCTCCTTGATGGATGTTTATTTGACTTCAAAGGGGGCAGGGTCCGAAGGCCCTAATTCTGCTTCCTGGAACTTTTACTGTATTGAGGGAAATAAGGTAAAACACAAAGTCTGTGGTTTTGTTTTTAAACACCAACGAAGAGAGCTCTCCAAGGTCCCAAGTCTTATGCCTGCCATCATTCAGACAGGGAACTTGGGGTGGGACATCAAAGACCCTATCCGATCAGCCTGGGTTCTTGCTATCCCACAATGTCTTCCTCGCAGATGTCAAAGGGGGGAGAGACCAAATATCTAAGAAATAGATGCGCAAGCACCAGCTATGGGCCGAAGCGGGGGCCTGCTAGATAGCGGACTTTTACTGCTGGATGGTGGTGGGGCCCAAGGACCCCAGGGGAGGGCAGCAGAGTGCAGGGGTGGGGACAAGAAGGGCAACAACGCAGGGGACCTTGAACAGGGGGACTTTTTGCTAATGGAATGGAAACATTTCAATGCTTTTAAAACTGGTGCGCCTAACCCAGGTTGTTCTGGAACACCTCCCTAGCTCCCCCTCCCCAGAACGGTACAGCCCAGTCTCAGCATGGAATTTAATGCCCTTCTCCATCTCATTCCACCCCAGATCTCCCACCTCATCCCCCTCCGTCCCTCCGCATTTCCCTCTTTCTGAGTTCCAGCCACCTTGGTCTCCCATCCCATGCACAACCATGCCCTATCATTCCATATTATCACAACATTGTCATAAATGTCCGATCCAGCATTTAATGTACCCCAGTGTGATCTTTCTAACCTGTGCACACATTTACCTGTTTATGACATTGGTCTAATAGATGAGCCTTACTTGGCTCTCATTGCTGCTAGTCATTGAAGGACCAGCAGACTGCTGCCTTCCCACCCCTCTTCCTCCTCCAGTGATTTCTGCAGTCATTAGAAGGCAGCTATTGTGTGCTCACCAGAAACCCTTATCAGAGGCTCATCTGCTTTCCCCTGGCTTCCAGCTTCCTGTTTCCACACTGAAGGACCTCATATCTTCTCTCCACTGAGCTCCTCTGGTGAGTGTGGGAGAAGGAAACATGCACGTAGTGGGTCTTGTCCATTCAGGCTTCTATAACAAAAACACTACGGACTGGGGGGCTTAAACTGTGAGAAAATATTTCTCACAGCTTTGGAGACCAGGAAGTCCAAGATCAAGGCATTGGAAAATTAGGTGTCTGGTGAGGACCTGCTTCCTTGTTCGTGTACGACCATCTTCTCCGTGTCTTCTCATGGTGGAAGGGGCAAGGGAGTTCTCTGGAGTCTCTCTTATATGGGCACAGATCCCATTCATCTGGACTCTGCCCTCATAATCACCTCTTAAAACCCCCCTCCTCCAAATACCATCACATTGGGGATTAGGTTCCAAGATACAAATGAGGTGGGGAGGCACACATATTCATTCTGTAGCACAGAACTCACCTTGTACATCCCTTTTGGGTCAACTACCTGCAGAGAGCACATCTTCTCCAAGCCACGTGTTTTACAGAGGCTGGCTTGTGAAAGGAAGCCTGTGGTTTTCAGGACTAGCATGATAAGATGGATGAGTACAATTTCAGGTGTGTTAGTAAGCCTCCTCTCTCATTCTAAGCAATGTTCTTCAAGATGCTTTACCAGGATCAAAGGCTACTGTCTGATTCCCTGGGCAGGGATAAATAAGAGAGGTGTTACTTTTAAGTTCCCTCAAAACTCAAAAGCCACAGACCCCACAGGCACTAAGAAGGCAAAAAGTAAATATCACAAATGATTCTATGCACACAATTTCAACAACTTAAATGAAATGGGTCAATTTTTTTGAAGCAATAAATTAAAAAAAAAACTCACCTAGGAAGAAATAGATCACCTGAATAGTCCTATATTTATTTAACAAATAGATTTGTGGTTAAAAAATCTGCCATAAAAGAAAACTCCAGGGGTGCCTGGGTGGCTCAGTTGGTTGAGCCTCCGACTCTTGATTTTGGCTTAGATCATGATCTCACCCTTCATGGGTTCATGCCCCACCTTGGGCTCTGTGCTGACAGCATGGAGCCTGATTGGGATTCTCTCTCTCCCTCTCTCTCTCTGCCCCTTCCTTGCTCTCTCTCAAAACTAAACAAATAAACATTAAAAAAAAGAAAACTCCAGGCCAAGTTGGTTTCACTGCCATATTCTGCCAAATATTTAAAGAAGAAATAACACCAATTCTATATAATCATTTCCAGAAAATATAAAGGAAATACTTTGCAATTAATTGTATAAAGTCGCCATTACTCTGAAATCAAAACTATACTAAGACAAGACAAGAAGAGAAAACTATATAGATCAATATCCCTCATGAATATGCAAACATACGCCACAAGATATTAGTAAATCAATTCCAGCAATATAAAAAAGGAATAATGTGCCACAACCAAATGGGGTTTATTTCAGAAATGCAAGACTGTTGCGATACTTGAAAATTAATCAACATAAGTTATATTAATAGATTAAGGAATAAAATCATGTAAACATATCAATTGATATAGAAAAAAGTAACAAAATTCAACATACATTTCTCATAAAAACTTGAAGCAAACTATGATGGGAAGAGAATTTCTTTCATTTGATTAAGGGTATCTACAAAAAATCCATAGCTAATATCAAGTGCAGCAATGAAGGACTGAAGGCTTCCCCATAAGAAAGAGAACAGGGAAAAGTTGTCCACTCTCAACATTGCTATTCTAAGTCCCAGTGCAATAAGACAAGAAAAAGGAATCAAAGTACAGAAATTGTAAAGGAAGAAATAGAACCGTCCCTATTCACAGAGAACATGACTATTGAAAAGCCCAAAGAACTGGCACACACAAAAAAACCCTCCGTATTGAGTGTGGTGAGGTTGTGGGATATAAGTTTAATATGAAAAAAAAAATGAACCATATGTTTATATGCTAGCAATAAATAATTGGAAACTAGAATTTCAAAAACCAATACCACTTACAAAAAGTTCCCCAAATGAAATACTTAGCTATAAATTTAAGAAAACATGTACAGGACCCCCATGATAAAAACTACAGGACACTGATGAAAGCAATAACACCTAAACAAATGGAGAGACATATTGTGTTCCAGGATGCGAAGACTGATACAGTCAAGATGCCAATTCCTTCCAGTTTGTTCTATAGATTTAGTGCACTTGCAATCCAGATCTCTACAGGATTTTTTGTACATATAGACAAATTGATTCTAAAATTTATAAGAAAAGGAAGCAGAGCTAGTATAACCATAATAATTTTGAAAAAAAAAATGACGAATAAGTTTGGAGAATTGACACTATCCAATTTTAAGGCTTATTCCAAAGCTCCAGAAGTTAAGACTGTAGGGCATTGGTGAAGGTGTGGACACACAGATCAATAGAACAGAATAAAAAGACCCAGAAATATACACAAATATGAACAATTGATTTTTGATAAATCCAATGGAGATACAACTACCTTTTCAACAAATGGCACTGGGACAGTTGGACATCCATTGCAAAAACAAAAACAACACAACCAAGACCCAAAACCTCATATATTCCTTACATACAATGGATCAGAGATCTAAATGTAAAATGATAAAACTTTTAGAGGGAACATAAGAGAAAATCGTCATGACCTTGAGTTGGGCAAAGAGTTCTTAGATATGACACCAAAAGCCTAACTCATAAAAGAAACAAATTGATAAATTGGCCTCCATCAAAATTAAAAACTACAGCCTGGGAAAAGAAAACTGTAAATCGCATATCCAACAAAGGACTTGTGTCCAGAATATACAAAAAACTCTCAAAACTCAACTGAGGGAACAAACAAACCCATGCAAAATGGAGCAAGCAATTTAGACAAACACTTCCCCAAACAACATACACAGATGGCCAGTCAATTCAAGAAATTCAACATAAAACAGGCGCCTGGGTGGCTCAGTTGGTTAAGCATCCGACTCTTGGTTTAGGGCTCAGGTCATGATCTCATGGTTTGTGAGATCAAGCCCTGCATCGGTCTCTGCAGTCTCTCTCTCTCTCTCTCTCTCTCTGCCCCTCCCCACTCGCTCTCTCTCTCTTTCTCAAAATAAATGAACATTAAAAAAGGAAATTCAACATAAAACAAAAACACAAGATACCATTAGAATCTATTAGAATGGCAAAGACCAAAACCAAAACCAAAACAAACAAACAGACAAATGAAAACCCCCACAAAAGCTAGTGAGTATGCAGAGCCAATGGGGACTCTTACCCGTTGCTCGGAGAATGCAAAAAGGAATAGCCACTCTGGAAACAGCCTGGCAGTCTGTTAGGATGCTAAACACACACCTACCACGCATCCCCGGCAGCCCCACTCCTGGGCATTTACCCAAGAGAAATAAAAACTTGTGTGCAGGCAAACAGTGCTCTATTTATAATTGCCAGAGCTGGAAACAAAACTGAATGTCCTTCGGTGGGTGAATGGATAAACAAACTGTGGTCCACTCAAGCCCCGGAATACTACTCAGCAATTAAAAAGGAGCTATTGCCAAACGTCCCAACACGGGTGCATCTCAAAGGCACGGTGTTGAGTGAGAGAGCCACGTCAGCGGTTATGTACCCTGTGGCTGCACTTACGTAACATTCTGGAAAAGCAACCCGTAGGGATGGAGATCAGATCTGTGGTTGTGTGGGCTACGGGTGGGAGGAGGGATTGAGGAAAAGGAGCAATGAGGGGGATTTGGGGGGAGGTGACGGAACTGCCCTGGGTCTTGACTGTGACGGTGGTTACACAGATCTGTACTCTTCTAACTGTACACACACACGTTTGGACATGTGTGTGTGCATGCACACACCTACACTTGGCACGGACCCAAGCACTGCCAAGCACCCCGCCCAAGGCAAGTCCCCCGGTAGGAAGGTGCCACACTGGACTGTGCCACAAGGGAAAGCCATTTTGTGCTGAAGGAGAAAAGACATCTGTCCCCTTCACTGCATCGCACTTCCACGGAAATGTTGCAAAGTGCACCCGACTCATGGAAATTTTTGTCGAAACCGCTCATGTGGTTTTATGAACCCCTGCCCCCATTTCCCTCACCGCTGCCTCAAGACCCAGCGGTGTCTTTTGAGCTGGAAAACAAACTTGAGTGGGAGATCCCATTCTGTACTCAGACTTAGCCCTCCCTCCAACCCCTGAGCACCCTCCCCCCCCCTTAGGATTGAGACCCATCCCTTAGGATGAGGGGGCTCCCAAGAGACACAGGACCCCCAAAGATATGCATTCTGCGGCCTGGGTGTATGTTATGTTGCATGGCAAAAGAGGCTTCGCAGATGTAATTAAGGTTACGGGGCTTCAAATAGGGGGGGATATCTGAGTTACTTGGTGAGCCCGACCTAATCACCTTCAAAGCCGAGAACTTTTGCAAGTGCAGACAGAATCGAGGCAGAGGAAGAAGAAGTCAAGGAGATGTACGCATGCGAAGGACACTCTGCCTTTGCCAGCTTTGAAGGTGAAGGGCCAACGTGACAAGGAATTGCAGGTGGTCGTAACCAGCTGAGGAAGGAAATGGGCGCTCAGCCCTGCATTCTGCCAGCCACCTGGATGAGCCTAGAGCAGATAGATCCCCCCTCCGGTGCCTCTAGAGAAGAGCCAGGCCAGCAGCATCTTGACCCAGGACTGGCGGGATGTGGAGCAGAGAAGCCAGCCCAGACCACCTAGACTTCTGACCGACAGAACTGTGAGCCAATCAGCTTGGGTCCTGACCCCCTAAGCTTGTGGTAATTCTCACGACAGCAGGAGGAAACTGATGCAGTCATCATGCCCATAAACCCCTGGTGGGCCCGGCTCAGGCCCGCCGAGCTCCGGCCCCAGCGTCGGCCCCAGCCTCTGAGATGTCCACCGTCTCTCCCACTATGCTCTGTCTTCTCCTCCCGGGCAGCCCCTGTCCCCAGCACACGAGGGCTGGCTGCCTCACTGAAGCCACCGCGAAGGGACCCTCCCAGAGCCCAAGAATTCTTTCATTTGGACAAATGTGTTCTAGCTCCTCCCTCACAAGCCCCCACAGACACAGCGTGATTCACAGCTTAAATTTAGGCAGGGATGCAAGCTCCTTGTCAGTCTCCTTTAAGTCCTTTCTGGAATGCGAGCAGAATATAAATGGTGGCCAAGGAGAAATGGGGCAGGCCTAGCCTACTTCCTCTGGGACCAGGAGCCAGCCCCTTCCCTTCCCTGCTTCAGTTTCCTCTGCTGGGACATGAGGGGGTGGGCCAGATGGGCCCCAAGTTTCTTCCAGCCTAGCGACCTAGAAATAGAAGATGCCCCCGCCCCCACCGTCACTACCACCAGGCTGTGTTGGCTCCTGAAAAGGAAACCCTGGCTCTGCCAGGAAGTGGCAGTGGGCCCAGTCCAGCGGGGACCCTTCCGGAACAGAAGCCAGGAATGGAATATCCCAGGACATTTTTGGTATTTATTTAGTGTTAAGGATTGAATCATGTCCCCGCCCCGCCCCCCTCCCCCCCACCGCCGTCAAAAAATATGCTGGAGTCCTAACCCCCACTTAGATGTGAATGTGACCTTCTTTGGAAATAGGGACTTTGCAGATGTGATCATCTAAGATAAGGAAATTAGGGTGGGCCAAAAGTCTGGCATGCCTGATGTCCTTGTAAGAAAGGAGAAGCCTTGGGGTGCCTGGGTGGCTCAGTCGGTTAAGCCTCCAAATCTTCATTTCAGCGCAAGTCATGATCCCATGGTTCATGAGTTCGAGCCACCATGATCTCATGGTTCGTGAGTTTGAGCCACCATGATCCCATGGTTCATGAGCTGGGATTCTCTCTCCCTCTCTGTCTGCCCCTCCCTGGCTTGCTCTCTATCTCTCTCTCAAAATAAATACGATCTCATGGTTCGTGAGTTCGAGCCACCATGATCTCATGGTTCGTGAGTTTGAGCCACCATGATCTCATGGTTCATGAGCTGGGATTCTCGCTCCCTCTCTGTCTGCCCCTCCCTGGCTTGCTCTCGATCTCTCAAAATAAATACAAATAAACTTGAAAAAAAATATTTATCGAGCACCTGCCATGTGTCAGGCACTGGCCTAGGCTCTGGGGATGCAGCAGTAACCCAAACAGAGAGAAGTTTCTAGTACTGGGAAGTTTTCACTGGATTATTGCTCTGAGGGAATAAGGAGTTTGTCAAAAAGTGTAAATAGCGCCCATTGACTTCCTTATTTATTTGGACCGGGATATGCTACTTCTTTTTATTTTTATTTTATTTTATTTTATTTTTTTGTCGTTTTCCAGACAGAATCATAGAATTTTAGAGCTGGAAGGGACTTGAGAATTTCTCTTAGAAATGATTCATGAGTCCCCGCTGCAGGAACTTAAGTTTAGAGGGAGGAAGTGCCTGGTCCAAAGTGACCCCTCAAGTCAGTGTGGGGTGTGATCAGGGCTCCAGTGGGTTTAGACGTTGGGTTATGGGATGAGGTCCACGTGGATCATGGTTGGTGGGGCTCTGGGAATGAGGTTTTCTGTGACCCAACATTGGGGACTCCAATGATGCTGTCACTTGGGGGGCTTGCCGAGACAACAAGGAGGCTTTTGCCTGGTACACGGCACCCACCACTCCGTCCCGGGGGCCTCACCGTTTGGCAGTGTTGCGGGAATGCGTTAGGGCGACACTTTGGTCAGGTTCCTAAGAGCCGGTCCGAGTGGATGAGCTGAAGTCGGGTCCTGGTGTGCGCTCGATATTTCTCCTGCTGGACACCACAGCCCTACTGTGCCAAGGCCTCTCCGTCACAGGGAAGGAGTTTGAGGAAGGTGGGGATGTGGGGGTCAGCTTCACGTCCCTAGCTGAGGCCCGTCCCAGCTACCTGGCTGAGGAACCAGCAGGGGAAAGCGGGTAGGGACTGGCCGCCACGCCTGGCCTTTGGATCCGCACGGACCAAGCTCCAGTTCCTGTCTGGCCCCATCGTCTTGCCAAGGGCATGACCTTGGGCAAGTTAAGTCGCATCTCTGGGCTTCAGTTTTCTTCATCTGCAAAATGGATGGATACGCATAAGGCCAGTGCTTTCCACAAAAAGCTGCTTGGAGGATGAAGTGGTTTGGGCAACGTAACAAGGCAGCTGCCGAGGCAGAGAGTGTGGAGCGGGGATGGGGGAGGGGCCCCATAGAGTGGCCCACAGGGAGAAGGGGGAAGGGAGGGGACAGTGCTCAACCTAAGGCCGAAGAGTGTGCCGTCAGCCCTTTCCCTCCCTGTGCACAGCACCACGCAGGGCCTGGACGGGGCAGGAAGGAAGACAAGATGTGGACCCAGACGACCACAGCTTTCCATGCTACTTTGCCTCCGTCTCGAACCCCGGCCCATACTTGAGTGTCACTCTGGTCTCATCTCTCCCTCGGCCGGACACGCACTTTTGTCCTCCTGGGAGATTACAGGCAGAATCCGCGTCTACAGTATCATCCACGTTTAGAAGAACAAGCCAAGGGGGACAGTGTCCACGGTTTCCCATGGCCGTAAATGGCACCATGTCCATTCGGCCTGCATGGTTCCCGGTACCCCACCCCTCCCAGTAAAATCTATCACCAGCTCCTGTTGATTTGACCTCACAAGCACCTCTTGAATGCCTCAGTTTCTCTCCGACTCCCTCATCACTGTTGACCAATGACCGCCACCTCCTGTCTGCCTGGGCGATGCAGAGGCCTCCCGTCTGCCTGTCCCAAACGCCCACCCCTCATCCCCCAAAGCTGTCAAAGAGGCCTTCCTAACACAAACGTAAGGATGTCCCTCCCTACTCCATACTATCTGATGGCTTCCATTCATCTCATGAGGAAAAGGAAGTGCCCAACCTGGCCTACAGTGCCCACAGTGCTGCACCTGCCTTCCCATGCCCGGCGTGCCTCACTCTTTCCTTCTCATGGAGCTTCAGGGGCCTTACTCTACCTTCAATCCATCAATTGTGCCATGTTCCTCCCTGCCACAGGGCTTTTGCACAAGCTGTGTCCTCTGTCAAGAAAGATCTTACTCCCCTTCTCCCCTTTCCCCTATTTACCTTCTACCCATCCTTCAGATTTTAGGCCAGAGGTCACTTTCTCATAGACTTCTCTTCTCCAGATTAGTTCATCTTTACCTGTATCTTCCTTTCTAGCATTTTCTCATCATGTAATTATATATTCATGCGTGCAGTTCCTGTCTGCTTCCCTATGTGGGAAGTGTCTTCTTTGGAAGGGATGCGTCTTCCCTGTTCACCATTTAGCCCAGCCCTTGGCACTCTCTGGAACATATAAGCTCAATGAAGATGCCATCGAATGAATTAATGACACCTCGGAGCTGGTGGCTTTTCCTGTGTTCTACTTGTGTCCCTGTGTATCTTCCAGCTACCTTTCGTCACCTCCAGCCATTTTCAAGAACTGTACATGGACTCCTACGTACTCACATCCCTCAGGAGCTGCCATGGCTCACAGTGCTTTTGATTGACCTTTTTCACTTTTTATCAGAGTCTCATATGATGGAGCTGCCCAGTGTAGGGGAGAGGAACCCACAGAAGAGGAAGCTGGAAATTTGTGTGGGGCCTTAAATGCTATATCCTAGAGCTTGAGGAATCTTGGGCGGTATTTAGTAGAATAATGTGACGTGAAATCTCCCAAGATGCATCCCGAGCTTTACTCCCGGAGTTCAGAGCTCCTGTACCAGCAGAGTCCCTGCACACCTGGGGTGGCTGAGGCGGGGGCCTGGGCTGGGGACAGGTTAGCTGGAAAGGGCCCACCATCACATAAGTGGCAGAGGTGGGACCCAATTCTCCATGTTTAAAGTCAGATGCCTCTTTTGGGGCGCCTGGGTGGCTCCGTCCGTTGAGCGTCCTACCTCGGCTCAGGTCATGATCTCACGGTTTGTGAGTTCGAGCCCCGCGTCGGGCTCTGTGCTGACAGCTCAGAGCCTGGAGCCTGCCTTGGATTCTTGTCTCCCTCTCTCTCTGACTCTCCCCTGCTCACATTCTGTGACTCCCTCTCTCAAAAATAAATAAACATTAAAAATTAAAAAAAAAAGAAAGTCAGATGTGTCTTTCAATTATGGGCTAACCTCCTTCCCCCGGGAATTCTTATACTGCTTCTCTCTTTATGGCACTGAACAGAAGAGGGAATGAGGATGACACCATCATCACTGGAAGGACAGGGAGGAAGGCTCAGGGAGCTTCCAAATGGAGCTGGAGGAAGAGCACTCCTGGGCAAGGTGGAGGTGGAGGCAGGAGGAGGGGTGGGAGAGACAGAATGGCCCAGGCACAGCACCAAATATGCTCCTTCTAGAACCCTGCAGGGCAGGGCACAGCCTTCTTACTGTCTACAGTCTCCCTTAGCTGGGCCCGGAAGAGGACTCAGCTTCCAGTGGTCTCTTGGAGAACCTTTTTCGCAGAGCCAGCATGGCTGTGACATTGAACAATGCCTCTGAGTCCCAGGGCTTCAGTTCTCCCATCTCTAAGACAAGAAAGTGGCTGGGGCGTCTGGGTGGCAGAGTCTGTTAAGCATCCGACTTCAGCTCAGGTCCCGATCTTCTGGTTTGTGAGTTCGAGCCCCACGTCAGGCTCTGTGCTGACAGCTCAGAGCCTGGAGCCTGCTTCAGATTCTGTGTGTCCCTCTCTCTTCCTCTCCCTGTTCACTCGCCCATGTTCTCTCTCTCTCTCTCTCTCTCTCTCTCAAAAAGAAATAAACATTAAAAAAAAATTTTTTTTAAATAAGGTGGGACCCAACAGCTACTCTTAATTCCATCCAGAGCAGAAGTTGCAGGGGTGAAGAGGGGCTCTCAGGATCCTGCCCTTGCTCCATTGTTCACATGACAGAAAGTCAAATCTTTCTCTGCAGCGGTCCCTGGAGCAGGGGAACACTCAAGGATACTAGCGTCAAGACCTGAGTTTCAAGCGCCCCTTTCAAGTTGCATGACCCCGAGCAAGTAGCCTAACCCCTCTCTACCGCAGTTTCTGTCTCTGAAATGGGGGGAAGGGCATCTTCATTGTCAGGTTATTTGAGAGTCAGCAAAGTCACGCATGTCCCATCATGCACCAGAGCCAGAGAGGGCATACAAAGGGTGCTTCCTTTTCCGGGTGGGAAGGGTTGCCCGTTCCATGGACTTCCTGCGTCTGTGGGGTTTGGGGCTGCCCTGGGGGCCACCTTCCATCTCACCCATCTAGCACACAGAACCCCAGTGAAGAAATACCAGGTGCGGGCACGGCCCACAGTGAGGAGGGAGAATCACTTAGCAGCAGGCAGCTAGTGAGGACCACACCGGCTTCAAACTCAGGCTCTCTGACTCAACGTCCACGGCTCCGCGGGCCCAGAGGGATTACACCAGCTGAAGGATGAAAACGCTTTTGAACCCCACCTAGAGGGCATGTGGGCCCAGCTCCAAAGGGAAGGACTGAGAGAACATGTTCCGAGTGCTTGCCAACAGGCCTGGAAGTGAAAGCTTGACCCAGGAATTAATGTCTAGAAAATTAGTTGGAGCTTTTCCCTGGCCAGTGTGTGGCTCTTTGCCCGACACAGTCCGGGAAGGAAGTATTCTGAGATTTCCAACAGACCGGTCCCAAAGTGACAGAGTGACCCTGGGCTGGTGACCAGCTTCACTGACCCCTGTTTGTACCATCTGCTGAATGGACATAAGCCTGGTTGTGGTGACCTTCCAGGGCCGTGGCGAGCGTCCCGCAGAGTCAGGCCATGGAGCAGGTAGAGTGAGACAATGTGGAGGAAGCACTCAGGTCCTGAGGGACCGGGCTGGATATGAGTCCCAGGGCTGCACCGCCTCCCCAACCAGCTGCACAACACCCGACAACGTCCAGAATCTCCTGACGCTTCGGTTTCTGTAGTTTCCAGAGAGTGAAAAGGGGCTGACCCTATCCACCGAACAGAGGTGTCCTGACATTAAATCCAGCCCCACAAGTGAGTGCTTCACTCTGTGGCCAGTCAGAGGTGCTGGAAAATGTTACCTGGACAAATGGGTGGGCGTCAGGAGGCAGGCACCTCAGCGCCACCCCCCCCCCCCCCCCCCCCACACACACACATGCCTGAGAGCAGCAGGGTGAGGGCATAACAAAGAGTCTGTGTTTCTCTTCTCTCGGGACCTGTGTCTTTTACCAAAATGGCTGCCAGGAGCATTACACAGGGAACATGGCTGCTTTTGTGAAATCAGACCCTCTCTCTGTCCCTTGGGCCAGGCATGACTTAATGAAATCCTGTTTACCTCTGGCTGGAGTTGCAGTTTTCAAGATTTCCTTGAAAACACATCCCAGATGGCCCCGGGTGGCTCACTTCCTGTCCGCCAGGAACACAGCATGCGTCCCTCTTGGGCCGCCTGTTCCACTGCAGGGAGATGGCTTAACTGACCACGATGAGCTCAGGGCCCCGGGGATCTTCTCCTCGTCTCTCTGCCTCCTTGGCGATGCCCTCCTCCGCTGGGCCTGCGGAGCCCAGGGTGGGTCGTGGGGGCCAGAGAGAGGCCGGCTGAGTGGCTGTGTTTCACGCAGGGGAGGCCCTTCCCCAGACCCGCGGCCCAGCAGGAGCAGATGCTCCATGTGCACGACAGGCCCGGCACGTGTCCCGGTCAGATGCCAGCAGGATGCCCTCCAGGCCTCTGCCCTGCCACATGGGATTCCTGTGAAGTCAGCCTTGTCCCCAGACAGACGCCTTGGGCCTGCGCCCATCCGTCTGCCCCGTGTCCTTCACACGCCTCACCTTGTGCCCCCAGGGCAGCCAGCCCCGGTGTAGAAGCAGGATTTCTTGGTAGCGACCCTCTGATTTTACAAGTGGGCAACGTGAAACACAGAGACGACGCACATGACTTGGGCTCGTGATGCTATGGCCGGAGAGAGAAGAGCGAGAACACAAAAACAGTCTTTCGGGACTCGAACGTCAGAGGTCTGTGCTCCAGCATGAATCCTTTCTAGGGAATCAAAAGAAGAGAGCGATCCCCGATTTTAGAGATGGGGACGTTGAGGCCTAGCCGTGGGAAGAGAGCCGCTTGAGACTGTCAGGGGCAGAATGAGGTCAGAGCAAAGGCGTTTGGGGGGTTCACACTGCATGTTCCTGTTTGTCATGTGTCTAGGGCGGAGCCCAGGCAAACGGAGCCATGGACGAAGCGGAGAACTCAGTGGCGGGCGTCAGGCGGGCCTTCCTGCACTGCTCAACTGAGTCTCAGAGGTAGTGTGTCCATGCTCCCCTCCCCCTCCCTCGCTGGGGTCACACCGAGAGGGCCCGGGAGAGTGAGGTCAGGCAAGAAGGGCTGGGGCCTCGGCGTCCAGCGCCCAGCTTTCGCCTACACGGTGCAACGAGGCCTCTGTCAAGAGACCTCCAACTGCATGCAAAGTCCTGGCCTGGGCCCAGAGCTGCCTTAAGGAGAAGTAATCTGGGCCCTGGCTGGGGGAATTCTCAAGGCCCTGAGACCACCTGCTGCAAGTCTGCTCTCTGCTCTTGTGTGTGCCAAGGAAGGCAGAGGATGCATGGGAGAGAAGAGGTGCTTCCCAGGGAGATGGTCCCTGGAAGGGGTTCCCCTCAATATTTTCAGGTTCACCCTTTATTTCATGACTGGGACTTAAGACTCCAAGGTGGGCACTCTCCCCTCCTCTCTGCTAGTAGGACCTTGATTTTGTTCAAGGGCAGTGACGTGTCCAACTCAACATCCACTCCCCATCTTCTTCTGTGTCAGGTAACAGTGGGTTGCCATGTGACCAAGTGCTGCCTAATGAGTGGGAAATCTCTGGAAAATCTTTTCCTTTCATGATAAGAATAGGGAGAATTCTTATCCTTATTCTTATGTCCTGTCAGTGGCAGGTCACACCGACTCTCTTCTTCAAGTCCAGACTGAAGATGAGATGCCTGGAGTTGCAGCAGCCATCCTGTGATCAAGAGGCAACAAGTGTTGAGGACCAGCCCAGAGACCCACAGAGACGTCAGCCCTGGTTTTGGAGCACCAAAACACTGGAGCTCATTTTTTCTCCAGATGTCTTATCATACGAGAAAAGAGAAATCCTCTTTGTTGAAGTGACTGCAAGTTAGGTTTTTTATTTCTTAGAAACTAAAGCATCCCTAACTAATTCATACCCAGAGGAGCCAAGTGAATTGGAAGGAGAGGAATGAGTTTAAGACCTACCGCAGGGGCGGAAGACTAGGGCCCACATCCGGGCATTACCCTTAACTAGCTTTATGGCCCTACAGAAGGTGCTGCATGGCCCTTCAGGAGTCCCTGTTTGCAATGTCCTGCTCTGACTTCTCCCCTGGGTCTTCTCCTCCTCCTCCTCCCTCAAAGCCACCTGAGATATCATCTCTGCTCTGTGGATTTCCTTGACCATGCCCTACGTGCCACCTTAGGGTATCATTGTTGCCTGGGTATCATGCTAGTTCGTTACAAGTACCTTGTTTATAGCACTATTGGGGTTTGAGGATGCTAATTCATCATAAACGTCTTTCCTCCCAGTTTTGACGGGTTGAGAAGTGGATGCCGTAGCCTAATGGCCACCACAGCCCAGTGTTAGCACGGCAGAGCCAGTGGAACCACAGTGCTGGGCAGCCCGACACCCTTGGTGAGCCAACAGTGAGCCAACAGCTCATCATTTACCTTCCACTCCCTGGTTCCAGCCCGGGTTTATGCAGACCCCACCACACGTCACACCGTGCTGGCTCCTGGGAGTATGGGTGATACTTCCAGCCCCTCGCGAAACTTGGAATCCTGCAGGAACGACAGTTTAAACAGATAATTACGAGCAAGTTTTAAAGATGAAAAGTGCATCCGAAAGAGATCTTCCTCGTACTGTAAGAATATACAATATGGACCTAACCCAGCCAAGGGAATTCTTTTGTTCTCTTCACTGTGTGTTGACTAAGAGCCAATGATGTACAGGTTCTGTTCTGGCCCTAAGAATGCAGCAAGGGACACGGCCCTGCCTTCGAGGGTGGCAGAAAGCTGGGACCGAAACCGCACGTGCTATTTGCTAGTGAACAGAAGGCAGCGTGCAGGGACAGAAGACGTGGGGAGAGCTACCTTAGACAGGGTAGGAGGAGGACGCACAGCTTCCCTGAGGAAGAAACTTCAAGCTAAGATCTGGAGGATGCACGGGGAACAGCAAAGTGAGAAGCAGGGGAACGTACGCGGGGCTGAGGTGTAGCCGGCGTGCAGGGGTACAAGAACATTTGCCTCCAAGGGGTCCCCAACAAAACCAGGTCACTGTTGACAAAATCCAAAGGCAAAGAAATGAGTGGAGGTGAAGCCAGAAAGACATTCATTTCAGTGAGGCCAACACCGGGAAGACAGCGGACTAACGTCTCAAAGACTGTCTCCAAAGTGCCAAAAATACTTCCAGGTTTATACGGAAAATGTGGGGCAAAGGTGGGGGGGGGGTGGCTGTGTGCAGGTGGGCAGTGAAGGTCAAATCCATCAGGGTCGTGGAGACAATGACAGGCGAGATGTTGCTAGCTCAGGGAGTTCTTTATTGTTTGTGGGGTTAGTTTCCGTTCCCATCAAGGGATGTTTTGCCCTCCAGGCAAAGCCTGAGCTAAGAGATAAGCTAGGAAGAACCCGGTTAGAAAGTTTCAGGTCAAACTGGACGCAGCCAAAGTCCTCTTCCAGAGGCAATGGTCAAGGGAAGGGGCTTGCCTTGGCTGGGTTGGTCCCTCCCTGGAGCTCAGATGAGGGGAGAGAGTCCCTTGCAGGGCTGGAGCAGTCCGTGGACACAGAACACTGTAGCAAGTGCAGAGTATCCGGAGTGGCATGTGAGGAGCACTGCGTGTGGGTGAACCTGTTAAGCAGGGGTGGGTGCCATAACTTGCATTTTAAACAGTTAATTCCGTGGGTGCAAATCCCTATGGCTACTGAAATCACCCCCAGTGCTGTATGACTTGGCTCAGAGAGACAGAAAGGTCAAGGTCTTCAGATCGCGTCACAGCTACTCATTCACTGCCCATCTGCCTGGCCCGCAAGACCAGGCCTCATGCTCCTGCTCCCCAGGCCTGTGGCTCACTCCCAGGGTCTCCCTGGACAAGATAAATCACACTCACAGGACTTCTGTTTCTTCTTTTCTTTCATTCATTCATTCATTCATTCATGCATTCAATATCGATTGATTGCTTACTATGTGCCTGGTGTATAAGATATAGCAGTGAACAAAAGAAACAAAAATTCCTGACCTCCTGGAGTTTAAATTCTAGTTGGGAGCAGGGGAGAGAAGGGGGTGGAAGTAAGAGCGATAAATCCAGTCAGTTGGTGATAATGCAGACAAAAAGTGAAGCAGGAGAGAAAGCCAGAGAGAACCATCAGTGGGAACGGAAGGCGCTGCCATTTAAAACAGGCTGGTCTGGGACACCCTGGGAAGGCGGTAACGTGAGCGAGATGTGCATGAGGCAAGGGAGCAAGGCTCAGGGTTGGCTGAGGTGGAGGGGAAATCGACACGTCCCATCGGTACAAATGCCACTCGGAAGACAGGCACCATAGGAGGTTTGCAAGGATGAAGTGAGAGACTGAATCTGGAAAGGCGTGACTCATGATAGGTGTTCAATAACTGTCACTTTTCCTTTCACTTTTCTTTTCAAATTTCTTAGCAAAATGAAGCTTTATTTTAGGTAGAGTCCTTTTTGAGAAATACAGGCTGTTTTCCAAGGCGGTTAACGAAATGTAATCAATCACATGGTGTCTAATGACAAATAGAAAAGGAAACTGAGAAAGCACATAGATTGGAAAGGCTGACGGGACATGTCACCCCTGAAAGGAAGCTAAACAGTCATCTTCTCCAATGGTTTTTGTCCTCAGAAAGGAAACTGGGGTCCAGGGAAGGGAAGAGACTTGACAAAGGTCAGCCCAAGAATAAGCAGTAAGTCAACTTCCCGTCACTCAGAAATGAACAGGTGCTCTGATGGCAAAGGTGACAAAGGTCCTGGGGCCAAAGGGTGGGAAGGGTGCCAGGCAGTTGTGTCTCGAATGATACAGACCTTGGTTTGAATCTTGGGGATATCAAGTGTTTGTGAGGATGTGGAGAAACCGGGACTATCAGATACTCCTGGTGGGAATAAAAATGGGACAGCCAGTACGGAAAAACATCTGGGAGTTTCTCATCAAGCCAACCATACACCTAACCGAACCTGAGGATTTCCACCCTTAGGGATTTCCCTAAGAGAAATAAAAAAGTGTCCACACAACTTCTTGAACGAGGGTGTTCTAATCCACTTTATTCACAGTAGCCTCAAACTGGAAAAGCCCAGATGTCTATCAGTCTAAACAAATAGACATTTGTAGTGTAGCCATACGATGGAATAATACTCAACCATGAAAAGGGACGATCCACGAGTACTTTCAAAATACGGATGAAGCCTCACCACCCAAAAATACTTTGCACAGAAGAAACTAAAAGTAACAGATGAAAGCAACCAAACTGGGGAAGTAAAGATGATCCAAGAACTCTAATAGATACTCAACACGTTCACTAGATGCCTAGGACCTTTGAACAGCCTTGTGCTTCTTTTGTTTCTTTTTATTTAAATTTTTTTTTAATGTTTATTTATTTTTGAGAGAGAAAGAGAGAGAGACAAAGCATGAGCGGGGGAAGAGCAGAGAGAGAGGGAGACACAGAATCCGAAGCAGGTTCCAGGCTCTGAGCTGTCAGCACAGAGCCCGATGTGGGGCTCGAACCTACAAACTGTGAGATCACGACCTGAGCTGAAGTCAGATGCTTAACCGATTGAGCCACCCCAGGCACCCCATGAACATCCTTGTGGGAGTTTTGTCCTCCCCAGGGAGAAGTCAGAACACTTGCCTACCCAGCGTCCTCTGCAGCTGACACACGCATGTGACACCCCCTCCCCCAATCAGAGGTACCTGCTAGAGAGCTGGATTCAGAGCTGAGAAACTGGAGGACTGAACACAGAATCTGTGTTTGCTGGTGAGGGTGGGAGCTAAGAGCTCTTAGAAGGTTCTAGTAGCAACAGTGACTGCAACAGTTGCACTTGGGTACAGAAGGGGTATGGAGCTGAGAGTAACTGTGATTGCAACAAATATGAAATCCTGTTATATCTGGTATGTAGAAGATAGGGCCATTGGTGGCATGACAGATGACCCCTCTCACCCTTCAGACCCTTTCTGGAGCAAGCTTTCAGGCTGCATTTATGGAAGCTTACCCTCAAGAGAGGTCTCAAGTCCTTGCAATAAGTTCATTGGCTCCCCAATAGGTTTACCATGGCCCAAAGTAAACTCTTCTTTGCAGAAAACTTCCCCCACTGGTTTCCCCCACGATCTGCTGTACCTGCATTGTTCCTCATCACATTTGATGGCCACTCTGCTCTTCGACTTGTTCAAGTCAAAAGTCTCACTCCTTTTTTCCCTCTCATATATAGCACCCAATCTAGCAGTGGGGCGCCTGGGTGGCTCTGTCGGTTAAGTGTCCAATCTAGGCTCAGGTCATGATCTCACCATGTCGGGCTCT
Source organism: Neofelis nebulosa (assembly GCF_028018385.1). NCBI lineage: Eukaryota > Metazoa > Chordata > Mammalia > Carnivora > Felidae > Neofelis > Neofelis nebulosa. Next base: position 43,187,630 of record NC_080794.1, on the reverse strand, counting down.
GTGCTGACCGCTTAGAGCCTGGAGCCTGCTTCAGATTCTGTGTCTCCCTCTCCCTCTGCCACTCTTCTTCTTGTGCTCTGTCTCTGTCTCTCTCGAAAATAAATAAATATTTTAGACAATAAATAAATAAAATAAAGTAAAATAAAATAAAATTTACACACAGGCAGTGGATGTGTGTAAATGTGGGTGTCTGGGGGGACTTGTCCCAGGAATGCAAGAGACATCTATTCATGCGATGCAGCATATTGATGACAAAAAAGGAAAAAAAATCATTTCAGTCAGTACTGCAATGTAAAGCTTAATACTAATTTATGAATAAAAAATCCTTTTACAAAAAAATGAATAGATGAGAACACCGTTAAGTCGACAAAGGCTATATATTGACCATATAGGGAAAACATCACACTCATGGGAAATTTCTTTTTGGGTCGGGAATATAACAAGTAGAGCCACTGTTACTGCTGTACCAGATCATTCTATATTTTCTTCTCTACACAGAAATAAAAATAGAATAGTGATAATCAGAATGAAAACGGAGAGATTTTTTTTCCTCATCATTTACAGATGAGATGATCATTTATATACAAAACCTAAATCAACCAGCAAACTAAGAACTAAGGGGAAAAAAATCAACATCTTCCCCACATGCAAGATGAGTATGTGAAATATAATAACGTTCTTCCTCCATTAGAAACAAGAAAATGTAATAGAAAGTAAGATATCATTTACAATAGCAACAAGAACTACAAAGTAGCAATTAACTTACTAAAGAATGTACAAGACATTGATGGAGAAAATTCAAGCCCAAGGAAATGAAATATAGTCCATGTTCATGAAGGGGGCAACAGCATTATAAAGATGTCAATTCTCCCTCCAACTAACCTGTACATTCAGAATAATTTTGATCAGAACCCCGACAAGATTTTTAGAGACAACTTAACAAACTCATTCCAAAAATCATATAAGACAATGAATTTTAACGAATAATTAATATTGACAGAGACCACAGTTGGGAGCTTGGCCTACCAGACACCTAGACTTATTACAAAGTCGTAATTATTATGCTACTTGCAAGTTAACAAGTTAACCTACCCCAATTTCCTGGTTGTTGGCAGAGTGTATGAGGTCCCTGGATCAAAGACAAAGGACACTTTGTTGCTCACACCAATAGGAGTAGCCAGAGCATCAGCATTTGCCCCAATTCCTACAGGAAGAGGTCTAGGTGACACCTGTACCCCCTGTGGATGAGGTCATAGGAGAGGAACTTCTCTCTTAAGGGACCCAAATCTTCATAACGATCGATAAGCCTACCTGGGCTCTGCCCCGCTGAAGATGCTATCTTTATTACACTGGACAGTAAACAGATCTAGTCCTTGCTCTGCATTGGAGACACTGTCTCTATGTCTAAGGTTGTTTGCTATTTTAACATCCTCAAAAAGATAATTGCAAACAAAATCTGTCACAACCTGTGATCACAAGATGTGCAGAAATGCAAGAGCCACGTGAAGAATTTGTCTCTCAACGGGTATGTGGTTGAATCAGCATCACAAATCACTGGGGAAAAGGATGAATTATTTAGCAAATTATGTTAGGAATGGAACTTCCTGTGCAGGAAAAAAAAAATAAAGCGGAATCTTTACCTTATTATCTGTATAAAAATAAACTCCAATGCTTTAGAGACCTACATGGGAAAGTAAGACTAAATACTAATAGAAAAAGAAGTGTAGTGTTTTGTTTTGTTTACTTTGGAGCCACGAATTATTTCTAAAATAAGAGCCCCAAAGCACAAACCATAAGAGGAAAAGCAAGTGGATTTATACCAGAATTGTGTTCATCAAAATGCAGCATTGAAAACCTTAACAGACACATGACAATTTGGGAGGGAGACTTGGGCAAAGTCTAAATAAAACGAACAAATAATTAATAAGGAGACTGTTCCAGTAATTTCTATAAATTAGCAAGGAAAATAAATAGAAAAATGAGCAACGATATGAATAGGCAATTCACAGGACAGACCCAAATGGCTAATAAATTTCCCAAGAGGGGCTCACACCGTCAGGAAAGCACAGAGGGGCACCTGCGTAGCTCAGTCAGTTAAGTGCCCCACTCTTGACTTTGGCTCAGGTATTGATCTCACAGTTGTGAGACTGAGCCCCGTGTCAATGCTTAAGATTCTCTCTATACGTTGCCTTCTGCCCCTCCCTGGTTCAGGCCCTGTGCACAGGAACACTCTCAAAAAAAGAAAGAAAGAAAGAAAGAAAGAAAGAAAGAAAGAAAGAAAGAAAGAAAGAACACAGATGAGGTTCCCCTTTCTCCTCCACCTGATTGGCAAACATTAGGAAGCTGGAAGATATTAACTCTTGGGGCAGATGTGGGGGAAAATGGGCACCCTCACGCAGGGCCATAGGAATTACGTTGCAGTTGTTCGAGACAGTCATACAGACGCACTTAGTGAAAGGGAGGTATTTATACCCTGTGGCCCTACAGTCCCGCTCGGGGGTATAACCCTCAGAGAAAATCTCATGCCTGGGCACAAAGAAACGAGTTCTGTGATTTGCGTGTCCCCCCGTCTCTGCTGGGCTTTGCCTCACTCATCCCAGAAGATGCCACTCAAGCTGGATTCCCCAAATGTCTTTTCCACTCTCATGACTGATTCTGTGCCCTTCCTCCGTGCTGCCATCCCATTCTTGGCTGCGTTCCGTCTACACAGAGATCACACCATATATCTGCAGTTGCCTTAGATGCCACCTGCGCCTTCCCTTAGGCTGGGAGTGTCCTTACGGCACTGACTGTATTTTATTCATCCTGTGTCTACCTCACCTAGCACTCTTCCTGGCACAGAGCAAGCACTCAGCTACGTGGAATGAATACATGCATAAAATGCAGGGCCTAGATCCGGCGCCCGGTGTTTGTAAGGCAGAACTTCTTCCTGGCGCTCAGATCGCACTCTCACTCCAGTTATCTCCGCCGGTCTGATGAGGGCACGGAGGACGGTTTGCATCGGGGGGTCCCCGTAGATCAACGAGAATTCCATGCATCTCCTCCTGGCGTATCCTTTTGGGGTGAGTCTGCTAATGGCCTGTGTCGTTTTGAAGGAGGCGTCTGCCAGGCCAAGCTGTGATGTGCACTCAGCACAGCTGGTGTTTGTCAGCCACAGGCCTCAGCGTCTCGCTAAACTTCCAGCCCTCTAGTTTCGCCTCATGTTCAAGAATGTGAGGCCTGGCTCCCTCTTGGCTCCAAAAATGCCTCAGGCTGGGTCCTGTGAAATCCTAACCTTTTCCTCCCGCCTCTATTCCCTCGGCATTACCACCTCTTCATCGTGAAATAATGTATGCAAGTGGAAAGGGGGGGGGAAATAATCCAGCACAGAAATACCACATGCAGAACAACGTCACAAAATCTCTGTAATGTCCCGAATGCTATGCTTAGGCCATTTGGAAGATACATTAGCTAGATAAGTATTAACAGACGGGCCTATCACAGAAACGTTACCCAAACTACCACCTTTTATTAAGCCCCTAGGGGAACTTAAAACCAGTCCATTACTCTAATGTCTGGGATGGGCTTGGGTTTGTTGTGTGTCCCCCCCCCCCCCCCCCCCCCCGCCAAGGCTAGCTTAAGTATCCTAGAAAAGGGACACAGATCAACCACGGGTACAACCAAGCACCATCGGCTTCAGGTCAGAAGCTGGGGTGGAGGGAAGCTTGACTGCCAGCCAGTATTCAGTTGGGCCAATGTCAGTCATCAGTCACCTCCGAGCTTCTAGACAGCCTAAAGGGGGAGACAAGAGTGTGATACCGCTCTGTTGATTTCTTGCCCACCTCTTCAGTCTCTTCAGAAAGCAGGGCACCCAGGAGACACTCAGACTTGAGTTTTACCCCTGAGCCTAACTTCTGTGTGACCTCAGACAGTTACTTAAGCCCTCTGGGCCTCAGACTGCTGCTCCTCTGCATAAAAGGCAGAGGAGCTGGGTGTTCTGGAGAGGCCCTCCAGTCCAAGGAGTGCGGGCTCCGGGAAGGCAGACTGCCGGAGACATGGCTCTTTCAGTCTGAAGGAGATTTGAAGACCGTTTCCTCATGAGTGAAATGGGGCCCCCAGAACCAGCTTCCTGAGTTGTGTAAGAACTGAGTAAGGACTATAGAAGACAAATGGAAAGCACTCACAATGGTTCCCAGAGCATAATAAGTGCTCAATAAATATTAGCGGTTATCATTGTCACGACTGAGGTTCTTTGGTAGGCAGTCTCCGTCCTGGTTCCCCATGATCCTCCCCTCCTGGTATTCACGACCTTGTGAAATGCCTTCCCCTTGAGTGTGGAATTTCTGCGTTTTCTCTTCATGAACAGAATACGGTAAAATAAAAAAAGATGTCACATCCAAGACTAGATTCCAAAAACAGTACGCTTTCCATCTTGTTTATCCTCTCTTGTTTTCTCACTTGCTTCCTCTGAAGGAAGCCGGCCGCCATGTTGTGGACCCCCAACAGTGAGGCCCATGGAGCAAGAAACTGAGGGCAGCCTCCCGCCAACAGCCAGTGAGGGACTGAACCCTCCAGTCCAACAACCCCCAAGGAAACACACCTTTCCGACAACGACCTGAGTGTGCTTGGAAAACGGGCCTCTTCAGTCAAAATGACTGCGGGCATGGCCTCCACCTTGAGTGTAATATGGGAGAAGATCAGCCAGAGGACCCAGCCCAGCCAGATCTGGATTCCTGACCTACAGAAACTGGCAAAAACTGGGAGATAATACGTATTTACTGTTTTAAGCCACCGAAGTTTGGGGCGATTGTTAAACAGAGATGGGTAACTAACACAGAGTTCTCCTAGGTCCTATACACAGTCGTTCTGAGACAATTCGAAAACTCAGCTTATTTCCTGTCCTAGGGACAGCTGGAGAAAACTGCAATCTACCATTAAGGGAGCATTTACAGAGCTCCTGCCACATGCAGAGTACTGGCAGGTTGTCCAGGTGAGGGGCCAAGAAGGCAAGGATACCTTTTCGCACTTGCAGCTGAATGGTCGAAACGCTGTTGAACTCTATAACGTCCACCGTATGTATAGTGTGGACAAACCGTGTAACTCTGTAACATCTGTCCTATCTGTAGGGTGGAAACACTATATAAGTCGCTTTCACATGAGTAGCTTGAAATTGGCTATGGTTAGAGTATGACACCATGGAAATCAGCAAATGCTACAAATCAAGGCCTTGGGGTTTATTGGGAGCAATGTTAAACATTTACCAGCACACTGCTGAAGTTAACCCTTAGAGGTCATCATTCTAAGAATTCCAGGGAAACTCAAAAGGGAAAAAGATCTTGGGGCACCTGGGTGGCTCAGTCAGTTAAGCATCCGACTTCAGCTCGGGTCAGGATCTCGCAGTTCATGAGTTTGAGCCCCACGTCGGGTTCCGTGCTGACAGCTCAGAGCCTGGAGCCTGCTTGGGATTCTGTGTCTCCCTCTCCCTCTGCCCCTCCCCTGCTTGTGCCCTCTCTCTCTCAAAAATAAATAAGCATTTAAATATTTTTAAAAAGAGGGGCGCCTGGGTGGCTCAGTCGGTTAAGCGTCCGACTTCAGCTCAGGTCACGATCTTGCGGTCCGCGAGTTCGAGCCCTGCATCGGGCTCTGGGCTGATGGCTCGGAGCCTGGAGCCTGCTTCCGATTCTGTGTTTCCCTCTCTCTCTGCCCCTCCCCCGTTCATGCTGTGTCTCTCTCTGTCTCAAAAATAAATAAAAACGTTAAAAAAAATTAAAAAAAATTTTTTTAAAAGAAAAAGATCTCTCCTACTTGGACAGGACAGAAGACTCCGGACATGGGCTTCAGGCAACAAGAGCTTTCAAAGTCCCTTCTAGCTCTGTATTCCACAGTGGTGTAGGTATCTCAGAACTCAAACGCAACCAAAAACCCTGTCTCTGGAGTCACACAGATCTGGTTTCAAGTTCTGGCTCTGGCTCTCCCTAGCTGATTGCCCCCGGGTTTCTCACCTCTACTGGTTTCCTCATCTGCAAAGCCAGGCTGTTACCCACCTTCCGGGGTTGCCAAAGACAAACGCATGTGCAGGTACCCAGCACCACGCCTGGCATAGAGTAAGCATTCAACAGACACTTAGGAACTTGCCTCCATCTCCTCCCACAGCAAGAGAGAGCTAGGTTCGGGGTCCCGGAAAGGAAGAGGGTGCGATGCCAGCCGCCAAACATCTACATCGACACCTGGCCCTGTCCTTCCCGAGCTAGCCCGTTTCCTCTCTCCTGATGTCAGGAGGCCCTGTGAGATGAGACTATGGGAGTATTTGCTGAGCTCCGAGGCCACTGCACATGTGACATACCACCAGCCTCACCTTCACGGTCCCCCTCACCACCAAGGGTGACACGAGCAGCCTCAGTTTTGAGGGCACCGGACCCCCAATCTTTGTCGAGTAAAGAGGACAAAAGCAAGGGCTCATACGCTAAGCTCATGGCTGAATCCCCAGGGCGTGTCCCAGTGTCTGAAATGCATTCGATGCTCCCAAAGTCGTTCCTGGATGAATGAAGGTATTGAGGACGGTGAGAGCTGGAGGAGACCTTAGGCAACACGATAACTCAGCAACTCACGTGTCTCCATCTTATGGATGAGAATGCCGAGTCTGCCATCATTCAGGAGAGGGGTGTGCTTCGCTCGAGACCAAGGCAGTCCCCCCAGAACCACCCAAGGGGAAGCCTGCTGGCTCTGGGGTGTCTCTTACCCCTCAGATTCTAGACAAATTTCGGAAGGCTTCAGAATGATGAAGCATGTTTCAAACTCGGCAGGAAACAGACATCACGCTGGTTTAAAAAAAAAATTTTTTTTTTTAATTTTAGTTTTCCTTTTTAACACTGAGAAAGCACCAGGGCGGCTGCAGGAATGACCCCTTACCAAAAAAAGTTGGGGGCACATGAGGGAGTGGGATGAGGAATCTGACAAAGTGGAAAACCTGCTGGTCCTTGTTAAAAAGAACAGAACGGCATTCTCCCCTCCCCCAGGGCTCTGCGGGTTTGACCCTCCTCCTCCAGAACCCCTGGTTTTATTTTATAATCTAACTCGGCTGCAAACTCCCAAGCTATGCGGCTGACTTTTTTACAGCCACGACTGGGGAATGACTTCATCTCAGTGAATTTATGGGTCACAGCAGAGGATGGAACAGAGGAACTTTAAGGGGGAAATCGCAGCCAATCTTGCCCCCCACCCCATCGTGATGATTTTCCCAGCTGTGGCCTTGACAGCCAGTTCTTGCCCCGCTGGGGTGTGAGTGCGCGAGGTGAGCTGAGGATGTCCAGGAAAGTAGGGGGGCGAGCATGCAGCCACGTGAGGCTCCTTCTGACTCGGTTAGGGTGACAGTTTTGAAGACAGCGGTTGCTTTAGACGTGACTTAGCCGCCAGCGCGCCTCATCCGGGAAGCCCAGCCCTGTGGCTCCCCCCACGGCACTGACTTCGCCGTCCTCTAAATGTGACACCGATGCCTCAGGCGGGCAACATTCCAGGTGCCAGCCTGCCTCCCGATCTTTGTTACAGCTACCTTCCTAAAACGGGAGTCCTAGAGCAGGCCCTTGGGGCCCTCCCTCTGTGACTTCGTGTGCCCGGAGCACATGGCTCTGCACCCGTTCCACCTCAGTGCTCTCTGTCTCTGCATGGAGTGCTGGCACACGGCTGCCGCTCAGAAAGCCTCTCACAGGCACCAGCAGGTCAACAGCCAATTCTAAAATCCAAGGCTTGACAAAGCAAAAGCACCCCACCCCCACCCCTACACAGCCAACGAGGGCCCTGGCAGGGCAAGGACCAGGGTGGGCAGGTGCCTGGGGCACCCACTCTAAGGAAGCACTGGCCCTTGGGGCAGAGCTAGGGCAGGACGGTGCCTAGAATGAGTGCCTTCTTCAATGTTGCACTTCTTTCCCTGGAAGCAGGGGTGTTGTCCAAAACAAATTGTGAACTTTGTGCCCTCCTGTAGGAGAACTTGGACTCTCGCAGTGGTGGTGTGGGGCTCAGAAAGATCCCATTCGAAGTTCTGCCTATTGGGTCTGGGATGTGGGCACAATGTTAATCCTTCTGCGTCAGTTCTGTCTTCCCTCCAGTGGCCTGTGAGCCCACCCTGCCCTTCCCAGCCGGGTCAGTCAGCGAACATTCCCGGCATGGGGTCTGGCAGGTGGAGGCAGGACCCTGGAAAGGTTTTAAGGTTGCGTGTGACCCTTGATTCATTCTAATGACTTACTCTGAGCCAAGCCCTGTGACCACTGGGAGCCCAAAGATTAGTAAGCCTGAGGCTGCAGCCCAGAGCCATTCACGGACAAGGGGACAAGGCAGACAGGCAGACCTGACCCGACACGATGGGAGCTTTAATATGTGCGCACCAGTCAGAAGAGAGAGTACTGGAGTCCAGCTGCAAAAGCAGGAGGGTGTGATCAGGGCCATTCCGCTGCTGGAGTGACCACTGAACTTCAAGGAAGATGTTTTCAAATGGACAAGGAGAAAAAAAAGTATCCCTGCTACAGAACCGACTTACACAAAAGAACGGAGACATGACAAATTCTGGGGACTCTGAGGCATCGGGATGAAGTAGGTTTCGCTGAAAAGTGGGTTATCTGGGGGAGAAGGGAGAAGATAAGTGTCCAGACAGATGAAGGAGTAGCTGACAAGTTAGGGAAAGAATTGTACAACTCCCTGCTTTAAGTCTGGGTGGCTCAGACTAAGCGTCTGACTTTGGCTCAGGTCATGATCTCACCACTTGTGAGTTCGGGCCCCACATTGGGCTCTGTGCTGACTGCTCAGAGCCTGGAGCCTGCTTCAGATTCTGTGTCTCCCTCTCCCTCTGTCCCTCCTCTGCTTAAATTTACACATGGACAGTGGGTGTGTGTAAATGTGGGTGTCTGGGGCGCCTGGGTGGCTCAGTCGGTTAAGCGTCCAACTTCAGCTCAGGTCAAGGTCTCGGGGTCCGTGAGTTCGAGCCTCACGTTGGGCTCTGTGCTGACAGCTCGGACCTGGAGCCTGCTTCGGATTCTGTGTCTCCCTCTCTATCTGCCCTCCCCTGCTCACGCTGTGTTTCTATCTCCTTCAAAACTAAATAAACATTAAAAAAACAAAATAAAATAAATGTGAGAGTTTGAGCACACGGTGGGAGTTTGTTTGGGGCAGTAAAGAAAGTCTGACTGTGTGAAAAACTGGACAGCATACAATGTGAAGCAAGGGCTGGGGGTTGCATGTGGGAGCGCTGGGGTTCTCTGGCCTTGTGGGGCTTGGGTGGAAGCTTGTTCCGCGGGACCAATGAGACCAAAGACCTCAGGCTCAGCCTCAAGGGAATCAGGGTGAGACTTTCCCCAGGGCCCTGTCCCCGGGGCCAACTCGTGGCGGAGCTGAGGCTCTCTCTCAGGGGTGGGATTGGGCCCCTGGAGATTCAGGTCCCGAGCTCCATTCCTATGCCTCTGGGGGCTCAGTGAGCCTCAAAGGGGAGGCTCTGGTCACATGACCACACTTCCCCTCACTCGTCACCTGCTTCCTGCCACTTGGACCTGCTGATTAGCGCTGCCCACAAGGAATCTCTGGCCCCCTGGCAGCCCCTCCGAGGGCCTGGAAACTGCTCTCCAATTCCCCTGCCTGTTTGTCCAGGGATCCTGCCTCTCACTCTCAAAGCGCCTGGCATGCCTTCTCCGCCTTTCTCATCCCTTTGGAAAAAATCATTGTAAGAAAACCACGCTGCTCTCTTTGCTCAGCCCCATCGAGATCGGAGCACTTGCCGCCCCTGGAGTATTTGATCAGTCTTCCTCGCCTTCTTGCCTACTGTCAGGGAAATTGGAATCAGACTCCAACCTGTAACGAGATTAATGTTCTAAAGACGAGCGTGTACCTCAGAGTGGAAGTGGGGCTGCTGCTCTTTGATAATCTATTCAACTCATTTGGTCTCATCGTTAATAGACAGCTGTGTGTTCTGTGATGATTACAATATACATTAATCAAAGACACGTTAGGCCGAGAGTTGAAAATAACGCTTCCCTTTCTTCCCTTTTGCAGGGAAAAAAAAAAGAGAGAGAGAGAGAAAGAAAAAAAAATGTTCCTCTACTCAACAACAAGGAGAAAGGTACTTAGATCTGCAGAAAACAAGCAATGAGCCTCTTTTTGAGAGTCGGTTCTGAAAACACTGAGAAATCATCATGAAAATGTGTCTGTGGTTACATAAGAACAGGCTGGGGATCAGGGGTGACCCGGGTTCAGAGGAGAGTGTCCATAACTCGTGTCAGATTCTCCAAAGAGGCCCAGAGCCCCAGAAACCTGTCAGAAATGCCTGAATCGATGGTCTTCAAGATTCCTCTCAGCGTTAACAAGGTCTGATCTTACCTTTAACCAACACTAGAAGGTCTCCAGCCACACATCCTACAAAGGCCAGCTGGACAGCACGCCATTTCGCATTCAAACGCAACGCAGCCCTGTAGGGATTCTTTGGACTCCCCACCCAGGCCTGCGGCCCGTGCGACAACAGCCTGTGTGAACTGGGAGGGAAGGAGCCAGGGCAGTGAGAAGCCCTAGAGAAGCCCTCTAGGGCCAGGGCCCCCAGGACTTGATTAGGGTGCTAGCTCAGCCTCTGGGGCACAGAGCCCCTCCACCTTTCTGAGCATCCACCTTGTCATGTCAGCAGTGGCAGTAACGGTGTTTACTAATCAAGCACGTGGCGAGGATTAAAGTCAGTGGCAGGTATGAAACACTCCGCAGAGTGGAACGTGCCCTGGAAACACACGGTATTATTCCGACAGGGCAGCTGGCACCGAGTGGGCGCAGGGTGGGTCCCAGGTCTGAGCACAGCATGCCGTCGGAAGAATGGGCTTTGGCTATAGGCACTGCCACTTGCTCACGTCACGACCTTAAGCCAGGAACTTTTTAGTTCCTCAGCGGTTTCCTATTTAGACCGCGACAATAACAGTACCTAGCGCTCGAGGCCATCATGGCCATTAAAGGAGTTAATATGTGCAAACCAATTAGATCAAGTCAGGACTGAGATCAGTGGGTAAGTGTTTGCTATCACCAATGTTTAAAATCATCAGTGGAACTCTTTTTTTTTAAAGCACGCACACAGAAAGCTGCGGTCATAAAGTCCTTCCATTACAGCAGGAACCATATCTGTCTGGTCCAATTCTCTGTCCCTGGCACTTAGCGTGATGTTAGAACATAGGTACTAGATAAAAACCATTTAATAAATGAGGATCAGATGCAGCTCAGAATTTCACGGCAGCCAGGACAGGAAGGCGAACGTTTTGAGTCATATAATTCTCACTTACTGAGAAAAGGAAAGACACACACCTCGTCGTTAGTGGATGCAAACTCTTTCCTGGCACCAGTTTTTAAAAAGAATGTATTGTGTGGGTATTGGATTGAATCTCGTGGGTCATACCTTCAATAACAACGAACGGGAGGATGGAGAAATGCCCTTCATCTGACCTTGGCTGGCAGCTGGATCATAATATTAAAGTATATGTCTCTGCAAGACCTGCATAAATAAGGTCAGGAGTGGTGGCTTCCTTGGCCATCTTCTTAACATAAGAGGCAAACGGAAGCATTCTTAGGGTCTTAAGCATATTACAGTTTGCAAAGAAGCTAATAAAAGTCTAAAGACCCTCTCCCAAGCAAAATAGATCCATTCCTAGTATTTGGCACACAGCTATGGGGCGGTTCACAGATCCTCTAAATCTCCGGTATTAATCTATTAACCCTTTGGCGTCTAGGAACCGCAGGCTAAGAACCACTTAGAAGATGATTGGAGAGCCTGCCCTAGAGACACCACGTGTGAGAACAGCCTTTCAACCGTGCGGCATTACGGAAGTGCAGGCCATTGTTCCCCATTGTTCCAGCCGGGCGCCATGCCAGGCATGGCCGCAGGCTCAGCTCTTTGGCAAGAGCCTGCGGTGTCATAGCTCCTATTGTTGATTGAAGGACGATTCAGAGAGTTTAGATCTAAATGGGGAAGTCATTTAGACCACGCCTTTCTACCATCTTCTCGAGGAGTCGGGTCACAGGCATAGCCACCTGATGTCACCAGCATCCTGAGGGAGCAGTATTTGCAAGTTGTTGAAACCAGGAGGCAGGGCAAAGCCTCTTGCAGAGCAGGGGTACCGTGTCGTTGTGGGTCTCGGCCACAGACAGCCAGGCGCGGCCAGGGCTCTTCCAGCAGCAGTGGCTTCTAGTATCTGAGCCAGAGAAGGGGTCGGAGCTGTTTCTAGATCCCTGGGGAGACTTTCCTGATGAGAGAATTGCTACCTCTCCCTGTGGATGTGGGGCCTGCTGTTATCAAAAATGAAGACCAGTTTGGAGGTGGTACGAATTTCCTGCCACTCTTTCTGGCCAAAACGACACAGGACAAGAATATTGCTCCCTATCCTTTCTGGAACACTGAGAGATACTGGCAACAAGCGAAGACGTGCCTGCCTGAAGATGTGGAATACCTTTCTGGGCTCCTCACCCTTCTCCCCAGTGCGTACACACGCGCACACACACACACACACACACACACACACTCACACTCTTCCTATGCTCCATCAACAAACTCCCCCCTGCTGCCACCTCCTTCCTTTGAGTGTGATGCAACTTCCTCTTGTGCTTTTGTGCCCTCCCCTTTCTCAAATGGATGGCATCCTTTACAGCCTCGAGGACCCCTCTCAGGTCTGACCAGCCCTGGGAAGCCTGCTGGGGACATCCTGCCAGGAGCCTCACAGCACGTCCTGCATCCGCTCACCAAGGAGCTCACAGTGCCCCGTAGAATTGTTCCTTCTCTGTGCCATGGAGGCAAACAGTGGCCCCTGTGAGGAGCAGTCCTGAGTATATACGTGCACACATATATGGTGCTCAGGGGTAAGTCTCCCACAGATGCCACCGGTGACACTGATTGTCATCAGAGTTGATTCAAGTCCTCCCAAGCACGCTGTCATCCACCTCAGTTCTTGAGAATGACATTGTGTGATACGGAAGCCAAGCCTCCTAAGGGGATGGACTTGTCCAAGGTCACAGGGAGAAGAGTTTGCCAGCCCAAGGGTCCCAATCCAGCTGTTTGCATGACTGTTCCAGCACCTAGTCCTAGACACGGGGGACTCTGAGAAAGGACTGAATGGAAAGAGGCAGGTTCCCAAGCAGAGTGTTTGCATTTTCCAACTGCCTGCATTTCACCGGAGGGAGATTTTGTGACAGCCTCTTTAACACCCTTCCTCCCTCAAACAGATTACAAACAGTGTTGCTGCGGCGAATCTCCAATGAGCACATAACGATCAGCCCTACCACGAAGGTGTGACCGGGTCCACCAGCGGGTGACAATGCTACGAGATTAATCCCCCAGGAGGAGACATCACCGTCCAGCATGAGGGAGTAAAGGCAGTAGAGCCGGTTGAAGGACTCTGGGAATGTCCTCCAGAAAAGGATCATTGCAGAACTTGTTTGGATGCCGTTGCCGCCTTACAGAATGAGTGGGCACCGTGGGTGGAGGACCACTCAGATTTTGGTGCGGTACGTGAATCCTGGCCTCATTTCTAAAAGCCGGAGTGCCCTGATAGGGCCACCTATGGGGTCTTAGCTCTGTTGAGAGGCTGTCGAGTTTACGAACCTGAGCTTGATGTTGGCATCTGTGTCTTGAGGAACGGGAGCTCAGCTTTGGGTTGGAGGGTCAGTGTTTATCCATCAACCTCTACTGGGTTTAAGGTGAAATTCTTTATGGTATGCCACCATGGCTGATACTTCACGGGGCTCAGGCTGGATCGGGGCACCGAGTGAGCCCCTAATGCTTTGGCCCAGGCCTCCATCTAAGACCGTGTTGGGCTGGTACTCAATGTTATATGAGAGCCCTTCGCAGGTGTAAGGGGACTTCAGGCCGATAAAACATTTCCACATCCGTGTTCTCCTCGATTTTTAAGGCAACCTTGAGGGCTGATCAGGGCATGGGTTTTACACACTGACAGGATAAGGAAGTGAAGGTCCAGAAAGGGTCAATGACTTGCCGAAGATCACAAGTAACCAGAACAACTAATGTAGCTTCCATATCCAAGGCTTTCTTTGCAGATTGTCCTTCCCCCAAAGGTCTGTCCAGTGACAGATGACATCATCGGGAGGAAGCGGGAGATGAAGGACAGTCACGGGGGACAAAGGGTGAGTGTGTCCAGCCCAAGTTGGTGCTCGCGCCCCCCAGTGGAGAGGGTGGGTGATGTAGGCTGTGTGCAGGTGAGCACCCCCCAGATCTTCTAGCAACAGTAAGGGGCTGGTGCCTTCTCTCCTTGCCCAGACTCCCTACCCAGCCTAGAGTATGGATTGGGCTCGGGGTCCTGACTGCTTTCTGCCCCCTCGGGAGAGAAATGTTTGCAAACCTCTCGCAGAGGTCAGAGTTGCCAATGGCCTCATGCTGCAATTCTATACACGCACAGTATGCTTCGTGGTTTTCCAAACGTGCCCATGCACTTTTTCTGGAACTGCACAATTGCTTTGTGAAGACAACAAGGCAGAGGTTCTAATGCCCACTGGGGCAAGTGCCCTGGCCAAAGTCTCAAAGCCGGTCACAGCTAGCTGGGACTCAAGTGGCCACGTCCTATCCTCCACCCATGGCCGGTCATTGTTTGGATTCGGCCAGCTGCCCCCCATGACTGGCCCTCTCTCCAGCAAGCATTGACTTCCCAACATAACAAACCACCATTGACCACCGGGGGGGAAACAGAAGCTGGTAATGAGGTTTTCCCCACTGCTGATATGATATATGCCTAATTCCCGAATCTTCACGCTAATTCCCCTTCCGCAGGGGGTGCTGGATGGGCTGGACACACGCAAGACAGCAGAGGGCCAGCAGCCGTGCTGGGGGGATGCCTCCTTAATCCGAGCAGGCACACATCTCCTCCGCCCGGCAGTCTTCCGTGTTGCTCTCTGCTAACACCCTGCCTGGAGCGCGCTGCTCATGCCAGAGCCAACATGAGGCGCGCGGCTTCCGTCCCCTGGAACACAGGTTGGGCACATCTGCAGCACATCCCCCTGCGTCACCACAGGCTACAAAGCAGGAACAGAGAAAGAGGACTTCAAGACACTGCCGTGGGCTGTAGCCCATCCTCAGAGCAGCCCTCTCCACTCACGGCCCTTCCCTCTCCCTCGGCACCCCTGAGAAGCTCTCTGGAGAAACCCCCTCTCCAGCAGCTGAGACCCTGAGGATACAATGAAACAGTGACGGTGCAGACCAGCCTTCTGGAGGGTGGAAAGCTTCCTGGGGCGGTGGCGAGTCCCCTCGGCTGAGTCTAGAGGGGGACGGTGTAGACAGTTGGAGTAACATTGGTAATTGCCCCTGGCAGGTATAGCCTATTGACTGGTCTTTCTTGTTTACCACATTTGGGTTTGGAAAAATCGCAGCCCGATGTTCAGAAAACGGTTTTCTTCATTCTTTATAAAGTAAAACAACGTACTGCGGTCAGATGTGAATGTGTACGTGCTCAAAAAGCTTATGCTGTTGGTTATGTTCATGTGTAAAGGATGCCATGTCCTCTGCGATTACACTAAGGACCGTAAGGAAAGCCCAAAGCGGTGGAGGAGAGAAGACGAGGCGATCTCGCCACCCAAAACTTTGTTTTTCCTTCTTACCATTCACTCCTCCTCCTCTGCCTTCCTCTCTCTCGACCCCCGTGTATTTTCTGGGGCTCTCTTTCCAAGCTGCATCACGTTGGAATCTTTTCAAGAAACAGATTGCTTGAGTTTCAGTCTCAGCTCAGCCATCAGGGAGCCGGGTGATCCTGGGCAAGTCACGTGACCATTATCAGCCTCTCCTTCATCTCCGAGGGACAAGCAAAACGCTTTCTGTAGCACCGGCTTTCTGGGTCATGCAGAAGGGAATATACCTGGAACGTCTACCCAGTAGGGGATCCATGCGTTGACTCAGAGATTCAACAATTATTAAGCACTTGTTTGTGCTGGGTATTATTCTAAGATCAAAGGGACAGCCCCCAAGCCATTGTAGTCATGAGAAAAATTGCCCATTGCTTTTCCAGAAATGAGGGCTTGCTGGGAAATCCTTCCCCTGACTAAGACCCTGAAGTGGCTCTCCATTGCCCGTGAGGTCAAGTCCCTGAGGGCTGGAGGAGTAGGCAGGGGCCATCCTCCAGGAGGTCACCCGCTTCCTCTTCCTGTCCCCCTGCGCACCAGGCTTCCTTGTACTTTTTACCTTCGGGCTCTTTGTTCAGGCCGTTCCCTCTGCTCAGCTCTCTCCACCCTCATCTGACACCTGTCCTCCTCAAATTATAGCAAATGCGTCAGCGTAGATATCAGCCACTCAGACAGGCTTTTCCCCTCTCCTGGGGGGAAGCACCTGATTGCAGCTTCTCGTATACAAGGAGGGCAAAAGGCTTGTCTGCCTTGCCTGCCTCTGTTTACCCGTTGTGCCTGGCACATAGTGGGTCCTTGATGCAACCTTTTGTGGAACGACATCCGCAAGTTGACGTGGAGGTGCCCTGGTGTATCCTGTAGGTCTCTATTTTGGAGAAAGACTTTCAGTGTAAGCCCCAGGGCAGGAAGGACCGTGTGAC
Organism: Neofelis nebulosa; assembly: GCF_028018385.1. Classification (NCBI taxonomy): domain Eukaryota; kingdom Metazoa; phylum Chordata; class Mammalia; order Carnivora; family Felidae; genus Neofelis; species Neofelis nebulosa. Next base: position 43,171,110 of record NC_080794.1, on the reverse strand, counting down.
TAGGAACCCAGGCTAGGGGAGAAACTCACCTCTTCGGCTTAGAGTAGGGCTTACACCACCTGCCTGAACACAATCCATGAACTCGGGCTGAACCCCGCTCAGGAGCATCAGCCTGGGAAAAGAAACTGCATTTGCATTGATTCTCCGCACAGCCTTTCTCTTTAGGGCCATACATTGTTCCTCCTGACACGGGGCCCAGGGAGCAGAGGCACCTCCCGCCCCCCCCACCGCCTCCCTTGCTCTCTATGTAAATACAGGCTCCTTGAAGGATATTTATTGGCCTGCAGAAAAGATGCGGGGGAATTTTGCTCTCTAGGTGAGTGATAAAAAAGGGTAGTGAGCGGATATGTTCAGCAGCTATTTACCACAAATCTCTTATTTATGGCCCCATAACCTTCTGATGGCCTGGGACTCTCCCCCACCTGGTTTTCTTCCCAGACAGAGAAAGTGCTGAGCTGAGGTCTATTTGTCCAAGGTTCCTCTCTGCTTCTAGTTTCAAGAGCTGGAGCCGGCCCAACTGATCTCCCTGTGACTGTGTGGAGGGCGGTGAGGTCTGCAGGATGAATCCCTTGTTACAAAGCATGCTGGGCTTATTATGGCTTTGCCTGTGGCGACTGGGGTTCAGCCCATAGTTCGACTCTATTTGCATGCATTGCGAATCTATTGTGCCCAGCACTGTGGATGATGCCAGGAATGGAAAGGAAAGGAAAGCTCTGTGTCCCTCCCTTGGACCTCTTTCTCTAGTCTTGTAACAGACGTGAGGCAGCTCCCCCCAGGCACTGTGTCCAATGCATATATTATATATTATATATTATATATTATATATTATATATTGCATATATTAGAGTCAGGTGATCCTCTTATCAGTCCTATGAGCTAGCAACATGTCTCCAAACCAAACTCAACATAGCTTCCCAAGGCCACTCCTTCTCCATCCTTCAGTGGAATTACACTGTCACCCAGACCCTAAACCAGGTGTCCTTCCAGAATCCCTCCACAATGGGCCGCCAAGCTCTGTTGATGGTGCCCTTCCACTTGCCCTGTCATCCCTGTGGGGCTGGCCCTGCGGGAACAGTGGTTTGTTCCTCCCTTTGGGTCCCTGAGTGGTCTTTCCAAGGGGCACACTGACCAGGTCACTCCCCTGCTAAAATTCCTAAATGAGTCCTTGTGACCCCAGGACAATATACAAACTCTTGAGGAGATTAGAGTAAGTTTCTGATGAACAGGCCCATCTTTGATGTCTCCTTTCGCCAATTCCTGAGCTCCGGGCCCACTAAAGAAGTTATGGTTCTCTGTCCCCTGCCTCACCACTTCTGTCCTCTTCAGGTGTGCTGTGCTGGGCCCTCCCCTAAATGCCTCCCCCCTCTCCTCCCCGTAGCCCAGCTTCCTTCTACTCAGACTTGAGGATGCATTTCCAATGTCACATCCTCAAAAGCCTTCCCAGACCACCTTCCTGCAGATAGTCAAGTGTCATGTGAGCTTTGCAGGGCTGCACTGTGGTTCCAAAGTTTCACAACCAAGGGCTTTAGAAGGACACAACTGTGGAGCACCCGGGTGGCTCAGTCAGTTGAGCATCCGACTTCGGCTCAGGTCATGATCTCATGGCATGTGGGTTTGAGCCCTGCATTGGGTTCTGTGCTGACAGCTCAGAGCCTGGAGCCTGCTTCAGAATCTCTGTCTCCCTCTCTCTCTGTTCCTCCCCTGCTTGCAATCTCTCTCTCTCTCAAAAATAAATAAACATTATTTAAAAAAAAGAAAGAAAGAAAGAAAGAAAGAAAGAAAGAAAGAAAGAAAGAAAGAAAGAAAGAAAGAAAGATACTCCTTCCCAAGTTCTGGAAGCCAGAAGTCCCAAATCCAGGTGAAGACAAGGTTGGGTCCTCCTGGAGGCTCTGTGGGAGAATCAGTCCCAGTCCTCCCTCCTAGTTCCTGGTGGCCTCAGGCAATCTATGGCGTTCCCTGCCCACATATCCTCCCAAACCTGAGTGAGATGCCCTCTGGGTCTCCACCTCACTTGTACCAGAGTCTGTGGCCTAGTTTCCCGGGTAGATGTGCACACTCCTGTAGGCACAGACTTTCATCTCTGTATCCCCAGCATCTGGCTCTAGGCCTGGCCCATGGACACACATAAATAATGAGGGTAAGTAGCTGAATTGAGTGTGATTTCCCCATTGTACTGATGAGAGGAACAGAGGCTCCTAAGGGGAACAGGATGGGCTTGGGGCCATGGAACAAATTACAGCAGAACAGAGACTATGTCCCCAGCACCTTGGTCTGGGGCCTTTCCCTTGGCACCAATCACGCTGTCCCAGCTGGGACCAGAACCACCCCCAGAAAAATCTCTCCTCCCCATTGCCTGGGATACAAAAAGGATCTCCATGTTTCCATTCTGTCAATAAGCTTCCTCTCAGCTCCCTACTCCTTTGAACCTCCCCTCTCCCCCGCTCCTCCCAGGTCAGAAACACAGGCGTTATTTGACCTTGCCTATGTGTGATGGAAAGTGACTCCCCAGATGGTGGATTTCTCAGAGGTCTTATGGCCCCCGGTGCTCCAGAGTCCCAGGAGAACATTTTCTAGGGTCCAGGCTGTGCCGAGGCCAGCGAGCTGGACGGCCAGCATCACATGAAGCTTGACTATCCACTGGATGTCGTTCCTGGAGGGATAGGAAACCCCACAGGGGCTGACCATGCACCTCTAGACTCCAGAGAGAGGAGTGTTCACCACTGCACATGAACGTGGAGGGCGGGGAGGATAGCTGCATTTCACGATGAGGAGTCTGGGGTGCAGGAATGCAAGGAAGAATAAGGCAGAGGCAGGTTCGACCCCAAGGGGACCCACTCAAGGGGCCTTGTCGGACAACCCCCACCCTGCCCCTCTGCTACCTTCTCCCCACCCAGGAGCTCCACCGCTGAGAAAGAAGCAGGTCTGTTCCAGAGGCACCTGGCTAGGCTGTTGGCTCAGACCTCACCCCCAAAGAGAAGAGAGATGCCCCCTCGGTGCACACGTTCTAGCTTTCCTTCCTGACTTATTACGGTCCAAGAGGTCTCACGTTTTTCTCTGTGGGCATTCTGGAAGTTACCCATGGGACAGCGAGAGCCTGTCCTTCCCCAGCTCCCCTGCCCCCTCCCACCCGCCCGACCACAGGGTGTTCTCCAGCTTTCTGGAAACATTCTCCACCGAGGGCCTCCTTTCTGCTTGATCTTGTTGAAGGTAGGTCAGAAGAGGAGCCTCGGAGAGGTGCCCAGAGCAGCCTCATTCTATCTCTGGCTGGCTGCATGCCCCTGGGGAGACCACTCAACCTCCTTCACAGTTCCCTTAATGAGTGCAACCAGGATAATAGTACCTACTTCCCAAGTGCATTATGAAAAGTAAATGGAATAATGTGTGTAAATGCATAGGTCCCACTGTGTGCCCAGTAACAAGAGGAGTTGACTGGTCAAAGCTCTCAGCACGCATTGTCTCAGGCAGTCTTCCAGAGACTCTCTGATGGTGCTTTCCCATTTTACAGGGGATGAAACAGAGGCACAGCGAGGTTCAGGATTCGCCCAAGAGTGCACAGCCCTTAAACAGAAAGGCAGGAAGCTTAATGCATCCTGCCTCCCTGCCTACCATGAGTTTCTTTCTTTTCATTTAACCAGGTGCTTAGCCCTGTCCTAGTTGAGCACAAACCATTTATCAGGTGTTCAGTTTGGGTCACGCACAGAGGATGCAAAGATGAATAGGACATAGCTGAGTTTTCCCTTCACGGTCTGCGGGATGAGCACGGATGGGTAATTACACGTGGTACATGTGTGTGTATCTGTGTGTGTGACAGAGAGAGAGAGAGAGAGAGAGAGAGAGAGAGAGAGAGAAGTGTGCATAGAATAGGGAGAGCTATCTCACCATTGGGGGTCTGTAGCAGGGGTGAGGAAGAACTGAGAGAAGGTTTCCTGCAGCAGATAATGTCTGATCTGAGAGGGAAAGAATTAGATCAGATTAAGGAAAGGTGAGCCAGTGAACAGGCTTAAGGGAGAAAGTTAGGATATTCCAGGCAGAGGACCCTGAGAAAGCAAAGGAGCTGAGCCATTAAACTGCCTGCTGAGTGCACAGAATGATAAGGTGTGCCCAGAATACTGAGGGCCAGGCAGAGAGTGAGGGTGGTGTGGACAGGAAGGCAGGCCCCAGGCCACGGAGGGCTGCAGGACAGGTCTGGGAGTGTGAACCGTATGCTGTGGGCAAGAGGGAACCTCAGAAAGGTTTTAAGCAGGGAAGCATGTGGTCAAATTTGCATTTCTGAAGCCTTGTTCTGACATCTTTGTGCAGATCAGGGAGCAGCCTGGGTCAGAGAGACCGTTTAGAAGGGGAGAGGTAGTGAGGGCTTGAAGGGAGAATGTGGGAGCAGAGACAGAAATGGAGGAACAATCTTGGGAATTAGGTAGGAGGTAAAAACGGCAGCAATTTCTGGCTTGCTTAGATGAGGGAAGGGTGGGGAGGAGTTAAGTCTATGAAGGCATCCAGGTACCTCGCTGGGGAACCTGGCAGAACATTCATGAGCTGACCCAGGGAGAGTTGCTGATCTGGGCGATGAGAAGAAGTGTTTCAGACCGACTGATGCCAGAGGCCTGAGGGCCACCCAAAGTTGGGGATGTCCAGGAGGCTGGCTCTGTGGCCAACTTCCCAGGGGAAAGGAGCAGGTTGTAGGTGTGCACCAGGGGCTCACCAGCTTATAGATGGAGGTTGACATCCTGGGCGTGTTGTACAGCAGCTAGACAAGCTGAAGGAAAGGCCCTGGAGGACCCTGGAGGACTGCTAACTTCTAAGATGAAGGCCATGGAAAGAGAAGCAGGCAGGGGTCTAGACTAGTCAAGAGAGCTGAGGGAGAAGCATTTCAGGAGGGGACAATGGTCAACAGGTCAAATTCTGCAGACACCCTGCGAGGTGAGGGCTGAGGAATGTCCACTAAACTTGGTGTTTTGGGGTCTCTGGACTGTGGCTGAGAATGGAATTACTGGGAGTAACTCCGTTGGGAGTGGATGTCAGAGGAGGGGAGAAGGCGGGTACAGGAATCGCAAGTTCTTTCTCACCACGGAGGGGAGAAAGAGAAAAGAGAATACCATCTGAAGAGGGACATGAGGTCAAGGAGGGGTTGTTTGTCTAAGGATGGAACAGACCTAAGCATGTTCAATGGAAGACACACACATAAGAGATGTAAGATGGGCAAGAAATAGTCAACAAGACAAAGCCTGGAGGAAACACGAGGGGCCAGACCCCATGGGGAATACAAAAACATGGCGTCTCTGCTCTCAGAGCACCACCTTGGAGATGCCTTCCTGGCTGTTTTTATCAAACTGGATCCCCTGTCACTCCCTCCTGGCTTTAATTTCATGCGATCGCGTCTGCAATTTGCCATTACATTTATATTCATTCGATCATGGCTTTCCCCCACCGCGACGTGAGCGCCAGGAGAACAAGGATAGTGTCTGTCTTGTTCAGAGCTGTACCCCCAGCACATGGAACAGTCCCTGGCACATAGTAGGTGCTCAGCTAATGTCTGCTGTTGAATGGATGTACTGATGCAGTGGAGAAGACGTCCCCACACACAACTGACTTTGGATCTAGAAATGGGTCCAGATTTTGACACTTGGAAAGAGGGTGAAGAAGGCCAGACTGGGCATAGAGGAATGGCAAAGGCAAAAAGCCACAGAGGAAGTGGTGAGAGTGCCCTATTTGGGGAAAGTCAGGAGGCCCAGTCTTAATTTCCTCTTTCTTCCTTCAAATTTGTGAAGCACAAACCACCTGCCAGCAACTAGGGATGTAAGGAAAAGTGACCCAGACTCTCCCTCCATAAGGAGCTTACAATCCAGTGGGGAACAGGACTGGGGGACCATCGAAGCCAGATATGATGTATATTTTTGGGTCATGCAGTTGGCTAAAAAACACTGAGCAAAGCCAAGCTTAAAAGACCTTGAATGCTAGGCTAAGGACTTTGAGTTTTCTCTTGTAGACAATGGGGAGCCCCTGATGGTAGCAGGGTGGGCCCTGTATGGAAGAGGGTTAAGGACAGGGGAAAGGGAGGCTCGAGGAAATGGCCCCTGTAAGCGGCGTGCTGGAGCAAGTTCCTACCAGACCTCCCAGAGCTGGATACACCACCCATCCCACCCCAACCCCTCCTCCAGCGACGTCACCACCGACGGCTTGAAAACAGCCATTGTGGGAGGACTCACACCGTGCAGATTGGCAAATGCTGCAAATCAGAGTTCTTCTGTCTCGGAGTCCCGTTTCTCCACACGCCCCTGGTTAGTCCCGGGGCTCATGATGAAAGGTGGACACCTAGCAGAATACCAGAACTGAGGAGGAGCTGGGGTGCTCCCTTCAGGCCTCCAGGATCAACTCTTCATCCACTTTTATAGCCACTCTGGTCTTTTTTCTTCAGAAACATCCTACATTTTGTCTCCCCAGTTTGGCCCACCCTGTCTGGTCCTGTCCTCTGGGGGTTGTGCAGGGGGCGGGGGGGGGGGGGGGGGACTGACAAAATCAAGACAAACGGAGCTGGTGAAAGGGCCCCAGCAAGCCCTGAGTTGGGCTCTGTTTTCTGTTGTTTTGTATTGTTTTTACAGCTTACAGATCTCTGGAACCTGGGGGCGAGCCACTGAGCAGCCAGGGAACAAAATGTTTCATCTTTGTGTGGTGTTTGCGGCCAAATCGCCTGCCCCAGAAGCAAGAGAACTGGGAGGGATAAAACCACTGAGCCAGATGGCCTCGCTCAGCCTCCTCACGCTCCTGCCCTCCTGCCTCTGAGGAAGGCGAAAGCCCTCGGCCTAAGCACGGAGGCCTATAAACCTGGCACCGCACGCGGGGACGTGTGTCACCGGGAAAATGGGCTCAGAGAGGTTATCCTGCGGAGCCCTCCTCCTACGTCTACCCTGGGGGTGCAGCTGCTTTGTTTCCAGGTAAAACACAACTGCGTCTCTCCAGGGCGGCAGGAAGAGGGGACAGATGTGCAGGGATTCCGTAAAGCTATCGACTTACGATGTGAGTTACGGCTTGAGTGCGAACAGGCCTGGTGTTTGAATTATCTCAATTTTGAGGCAAAGTTGACCACGAGCAGTCGATTCTGCGGCATTCATGCGTCATGATGCCTTAGACAAAAATCGCCTGTTATTGCATAAGCCGGTGCGTGTGCACACACGTGCACACACACGTACACACAATCAATCAATAACAGAACCCTGTCCAGGTATCTACGTCAACTATAGTACTTCCTGCTTGCACATACCTCCTCCCATGTCCCCGTCCCATCCACACCACATGGGAGGATCTCTTGTATCCTGTGCACTCTAGAAATTAATCAACAGACATTTGCATTTCTGTTTCCCCATCCTCACTGGTGTCCCTCCCCACCTTTTATTCTCTTTTGCTCCCAAGTGCCTCCCTTCTGGTCTTCCCCACCTCATTTCTTTGCTTCGAATCCTTCCTCCTGTCCCGAGTCTGCCTGCCCCCTCGTCCCCACTGCCCCTACTTCATTCATTTCCTTTCCTTCCCCTCTCTGTTCTGACTCCTTTTTCTTCTCTCCCCTCTCTTTTCTCTTCTTTCCCCTTCTCTTTCATTCAGCAGTCCCTTGCTCTCAAGGTCAACAGGCACCTCTGCGGAGATCTTGGCTCAAAAGAGCTCACTTTGCTTTAATTAGGATCCTTTCAGAAACCCTGACCCCAGAGAAAGCCCTGCACTCAAGCTGCCCATTTCCTTTGCTCTGTCTTATCACCCCTCTCCTCTGTGCCTTGAAGAGCAAAATCCAATAAAAGAGATTGAGAATAGACATATGGGAGAGGAAAGGACTGAAGCCATATCCTGTCTCCTCTTCTTCAGTCGTGCAGATGAGCACACGGAGACTCTGAGGGGGACCGGCATACTCCAAGGTCATGTAGCCGTCAGCGACGGCTCCTCAAGCCCTCCGCCTAGCCGCCCGCTGGCCCTGGCCACAGAGGGAGTCTGTAAGACATTGAAGGAATGCCCCCCCAGGACCAGCCTCTGCTCAGCAACAAGGCTGACATTTTCCCAGATGTGCCCCAAGGCATCTTGGGAAGAAGCTACAAAGTTAAAAACAAACGGTGAACTTAGTAATTGTTCACACTCCTATTTTCTTAACAAACCGACTGGCTCTTGTTAAGGGAGCCTTCTGAATATAGACAGAGAACCTTGTTGTCACCCGTTAAGTATGGCTGATTTCACACGCTGATCTGTAGCTGTCCATCCAGCTGTTCTCCACTGGAAAGGAGTAAATGATTGTATCCCGGCCTGTCTCTTAGCACACAAGCATTTTTTGCAGGAAATCTTAGGCAACCTGCTGGAATTTGTCTAGCATTGCTAATCGCACATATTTGGTTTCTTCAGCAGACTTTTAATTTACCTAAAGCAGAGACCTGGCTATTTCAGATAATGCCATCGGCTGGATGCAGACGCGGCCTTTTGTCTCGCCTGCGTCCTGCCCCATCTCCAGTCCTCAGTTTCCCCAACCGCGCCACAATAATGGACTAGAGTCTCCAAGGGCACTGCTAGTGCTAAGCTTTGCTGCTGTTCAGACTTGCTCTACACTTGCCAAGACCTTAATTGCATAAAAACGCTGAGCAAAGTCTGGTATTTGTTAGGGCCTTTGCTTACAGAGCCGTCTTCCAAATCAAGGACCTTCCCTATGCTTCTTAATAAGCCTATACCTTAAAGAAAACTGAAAATTAAAATATTGAACCTCTGGGTGCACTCTGCCGCCCGTAATGAAATGTGCATGGAGGACATGCATCCGGTTCAAGGACTTTATACAAAGTTATAATAACTTAACAGTAATAAGCTAATAGTCAAATGGAATTAATAATAGGAATGTGGCCATTTAAGCAGTAAGATGGCCCCATGTCGTGGAATTTTTGCAGCTAAACCCTCTTGAGTTTCTATAAGCTAATAGCAATTAGCTCCTGAGTTAATGGCAGCTGTGGTCATAATGAGATTGGAATTGATCATTTAGAAGCGGGCTCCCATAAGCTGGTCTTATGAGGCATTTCAACTGTAAAGCACTGCCTTGACCCCTTCTTCTCGTACCTTTCATCATGACCCCCCCCTCTTCTTTAGGGCTTTCTGGACCCAGTGCACTCCTTTCCTCACGCAGCACACAGCTCTCCAGGGCTCCACGAGTGAAGCCTCAACATGGATTGTGCATCCCACAGACCGACTCTGCACGTTGCAAAAGCACAGACTCCACTCAGATCCTGATGCACAAACCCTTCTCCCCAGCAGGTTCAGTCCATCTTTGCCTCAGACTCCATTCCTGTCTCCCCCTCTTCTCTAATCTGGCCAGTGGACTAACTTCTCTTGAGCCTCAGTTTCCTCCACTGTTAAAGGGGGAGCATATTATCTACCTCATGGGGTCACAGCAATGATATAATAAGGAAATCTGTATAAGAGGCTTTTCATGAAGAGATGCTCAGTAAATGTGTTCTTTTCTATATTTGTTAGCTTTGGCTGTATAACAACCATCATCAAAATTAATGGCTTAAAACACCAATTATTATATTTAGCTCATGATTGTGTGGGTATTCTGTGTGTTTTTTTCTGGTTCGGGCTGGTTTAGCTGATTTCTGCTGGGCTCATGCTTCTGTGGTCAGTCAACGGACTGGCTGGTAGCTGGATGGTCTAGGGATGCCTCACAGACATGCTAATCAATGGTTGGCAAGCTGTCAGCACAAGCCATAGGGGTAATTGGGCCACATGAATCTCATCTTCCAACAAAGACTGGCCTGGGTTTCTTCATATGGTTGTTTCAAGGATCCAAACACAGAAAGAGAAGGCAAGTTCCAGTGTGCACTTGCTTTACAAGTCTCTGCTTATGTTACAGTTACTATTATCCTGCTGGCCAAAGAAGTCACATGACCAGCCCGAGAGACGTTCCACTTCTGGATGCAAAGTCACATTGCAGAAGTCTTTTCAGAGATGGAAAGAATCTGTGGACATCTTTCCAATGTGTCACACCCTATTTTCCTTTCACTAGTTTTATTCATCTACATACTGTGTCTACACCTACAGGGTAGGTGTTTAAAAAATAGTTATTGAGTAGAAACTCATCCTCTGAAAGTAAACTGAGGCTCCAAAACATGACATGATTTGCCCAAGATATCACTGCAGTTTGGTAGTAGGACTTGGATGATCTTCCTTCTGACATATCTTCACAAGGTCAGAAGTAGCCTAACGCTACGTCACACGCCTACATCATTCACGTCACTTCACCTCATCACAGAGGCATTTTGTCATCTCGCATCATCACGGAAAGAAGAGGGTTGAACATAGTACAATAAGATATCTTGAGAGAGAGAGAGACCACATCCACGTAACTTCTATTATACTAACTGTTACTATTGTTCTACTTTATTATCAGTTATTATTGCTAATCTCTTACAGTGCCTAACTCATAAGTTAAACTTTACCATAGGAGTGTATCTATAGGGAAAAAATATAGTATATACGGGGTTCAGCACTCTGTGATTTCAGGCATCTGCCAGGGCTCTCACAACCTACCCCCCTTGGATAATGGGGCACTAGAGTATATTCACAGTCACAGGGCTGGTATCAGTGGCTCTCCCACTCTGTGGTCTGAGGTGATTTGGAAGGTTCTGTGGTCCAGAAACAGTTCTCTACATAAGGCCTATCTAAAGAGAGAAGGGAGAGGAGAAGCAGGGGCAGTGAAGCTCCCTGTGTCCCTCTGTCTTTGGATGCTGCTGAAAACTCAGTACCTGAGTCAACATGTAGATATTCCGTGAGCCAGCACTGAAGAGTCCAGACAGAAGGTGATTAAATTACTTAGGAATCAATTCCAAAGTTGTTTTCTTTTCTTATTTAAAGAACACAATCTATTTTCTCCTGAGGATAAAAATCAATACTTGAGTTAAAATCGGGCCTCACACCATCCCCATCAGAGATCCCAAACAAATTCTATGACCAGGGGGACTGTGGGGAAACGGAGGTGAAGGCTAACTCTACCTTTTCCCCATTTTAAGTCAGTGAAGGCTGCAGAAGGCAGTTGGAAGAGTCAAGCTCCCTTGTCTCTGAGTTTCTTTGCAGGTATTTTCTCTCGTGCTCCCTATATCATAGGATATTTGATCTGGGGGAGACTCCGGACCCATCTGTCTTGATGATGCACCATCTCCCGCCAGGTCTGGTGTGGTCTTAGTCATGGCGCAGCAACAACCCCCAGCGCTCAGTGGCCTACAGCAACAAAAGAGTATTTCTTATGCCCATTACATGTCCTTCGAGGGCAACCGCAGTCATGTTCTATGCCATCTTCCTTCCAGTAGTAGGCTCCAAGAGCACTCTATCTGGAGCATCGTTAACCTCATGTCTGAGGGAAGACAGGAGAACTCAATAGCTCTTAACACTTCTGTTCAGAAGAGGTGCACTTCACTTCTGCTCACATTCCATTGGCTAAATCAAATCAAATGGCCAAGTCTAATGGGTAAGAAGGAATAATCTTCCCTGGGAAAGACCAGCGAACATTTTAAACAGTAATATAATCTAACACATATGGCCCTCTGCATGGGTCTGCTTGGTGTTGGTGTTCAGACAAGGGTATGGGTTTTCCAGGGCTGGGCTGGTGTGGAAGGAGAATGAGACCCTGGAGTACAGTCGGGGAGGTGGGAAGCCCACTGGCTTTTGCTCTGTCTACTTCAGTCTCCAGCAGAGGAAATTTTAACAGACACTTCCACAAACTCCACAAATTTCCAGACATTTCTTCTTGAAGCAGCCCCAGGAACTGCTGGAGGAAAGCCAGCTGCCTGGGCTGTCTGGCCCCATTTTGAAGAATGAAATGTCCCCTTCCCCCGAAGGTCACACAGGGCAGGAGGCTGAGTGCTGTGCAGAAAAGGTGTGATTGGGTCAAGTTCCGGGAAGGGGCATGGGTCATCCCAGAACCCCGTGTGACTCTGACCCTGAGCCCCAGAGAGCTTCCAACTGGAGGGCAGTTACTGGACTATCCTTACCTTCCTTACCTTATCAGCCACGTGGCCTTTGGCCACCAGTTACCTTCTCTGTGCTTCACTAGTTTCATCAATTAGAAGAGAATAATAGCACAGACGTGCCTTCATGTGCTAAGAGGTGGGGCATTTCTACGAGAAAGAGTAAATAGCAGCTTGTTTTATGCTCCCTCGAAGTGCGATGGAACAAGGCATCCCGTGTCTGCCATCATCACCCGCCTCATGAGGACTCAGAGAGGGGAAGGCTTCACTTCCAAGATCTCTAAAGGGTAGTCGTGGGGCAGAGAGAACAGGAGCACCCCCAGGGAGGTGGAGATTCTAGGTAGTGCAAGGAGCACTTTCCAACCAGGTCAGAGCCATGGGGAGATGGAATGGGCAGACAGGGAAGCTAACAATTCCCAATCATAGGAAGTGTACAACTGGGGCTGCATGTCTACCTCCCAAGGATGCTCTAAGTGATGGTGTGCACCTGACGGGTGTTGAGACAAAATGCCCGAGATCATAGACTCTCAGAATTGAATGATATCTATCAAACTTGGGGGGCATCGTAATGTGACTTCATGGATGGAACCATAGGGATGTGGATGGAAACACACAGGGTCTTTACCCTGTAGTGCTAGGTGTAGCACATGCTCTTGCCTGACCTCACCTTGGCCGTCTTGAGGCTCCTTCCACTCTGACAATTCCAGAAGGCTTAGACTGTGATTCATGCCCCCAGCCCCCTTAGTATTTCTTATACATCTTGTGGAAACAAGGCAATGCCCTCTGGCTGGCCACCTTCTGCCCACAGGGACAAAGACATCCCTCTTGAGCAACTCCTGGGGCACAGCAAGAGATCCTCAGGAAGCACTGTGGCCCCTGATGGCTGGGGAGTAATGGTCTACAGTGCTCAAGGCACTGGACTTCCCTCAAGGGGAAGGACAGTGGCAGCAGAGGGAAGGATGGAGGGATAGTGTTAATGAATGGACTGTATCACCGGCCCTGGACATGCTTGGCTCATAGTTGGAGTTGCGGTTTCTATGATGATGACTCTCTTGGACTTGGGGCAATGTGGCTCTCACCTCCCTCCCTTCCTACATCATCATCATCTTCTCTCTTGCCATCGAAAATGGCTTCAGTATTCTCCATGGGCTATCAAGTTCACTTGCTCCTGAGGTTCTCCTGATGGTCATGGGAGGCAGCTGGAGTCAGGAGCACGATCCTCTTCCGGTCAAGAAGGTAGCTGTGGATCAGGGGCGTGAGGTGGAGATTTGCCTGCCCAGACCCTGGCCTGGCACCAAACCTCGAGCATGTTGCAGCCTGGGAAGCTGGCCACCACCTTGGGAAGCATCCTCTCGAATGCCTGGGTGGCCCTTCCCTCCCTGCTGTAGGTGGCGGCTTTCAAGGCCAAAGGGGCTGGGTGCTGCCTTGCTGTGTGACCGTGGGCGGGGCCCTCAGGTCACTGCCTGCTGCTGTCAGATGGTGCTGCCTGCTGCGTCCCAGATGGGGAGGAGAGGACTGGCTACACAGTGCCAAACACACCCAAACACGCCGTTGTTGTCATTGTGGTGCGTGTTCATCACGCCCTGCATCCCGTATCTCAAGACTCGGTGTCCAGAACGTCCACCTTGGCTACCCTGCTGGAGACCCAGCCCAGGCCTGGATCTACACTTTGGCCCAGCTTCTGGTGTCCATGGGCTATATGGTGGTGTCCCTCCACGGGTGGCCCTTTACCCCAGGCCCCGTCTCCGGACTGTGCTGAACACTCCTACACTGGCCCAGGTAGTGCAGACAACCGGGCCCTGGGGTGGACAGCCACCACAGGTTCTCTGCTGGTGCCACAGTCACCCCTGAAAAGAGGAGCATTTTCTCTCCATTTCACAGATGAAGAAACTGAGACTCAGAAAAGTAACTTGCTCAGGGTCATCTAGAGGTCAGTGACCAATGTCCCTCCTAGTGGTGAGGGGTTCCGGTCTCCTAGCCCAGCAGGCATCCAGCCTGCTCCTGTACAGCACATAGAGGGGAAAACTGTAGACACTCAGATGCCTGGACCCCAGTACAGACCTACCCACCAGGTGGCTCCGAGGGGCAGTCCTGCCACCTGCTCTGAACAGTTCCCCAAGCCATCCCAGTGCAACTGAGATATGGGAATGACCACACCACACGCCTCCCTGCCTGTCCGGCCTGGCCTGGTCCACCAGGGATGGACCCACAATAACAAACACGCCCCTTTCCAAGTGCAGGGACAGAGAGCAAGTCCTGAGCAACGTGGCCCCTTCTGAGAATGCTTCTTTTGTGCTGAGGAAGATGGAGAAAAGCAAGGCTCTGCTACACTCTAGCATCTCATCTGCTGTGTGAACTTCAGCACGTTGCTTCCCCTCTCTGGGCCTTCGTTTCCCCACCTATGAAATTAGGGTTAGAGTTTCCCTAAGCTTGAAATATCTGCATACATTCCCCATGACCCCAGGCCCAAAAGGACTCAGAAGCCAGTGAGTAGAGACACTGAGGATAAATTAATGTCACCCCTTTGGTATGTCCACTTGCTCTGAGCCACCGCCTCTGTAATATTGGCATCTCTCTTCAACTACCCTCGGGCATTGTGTTAAGTGCTTTACATATCTGGCTGCATTTAATTTTCAACCACTGTGTGGGGGAAAGTATTACTCCCCCATATGACAGCTGAGGAAACAGGCTCAGCAAGGAACAGTAACCTGCCCAAGGTCACACTGCTGGGAAACGGCAGAGCTAGGTAGGGCAGTGATGGGCTCTATGTCCTGCAAGCCGGCGCTGCGGCTTTGTTGCCCCAGCTAATTGTTGACAGTTCCTCCCTGAGGATGCATGTAGCTGAGCTGCCTCTCTCTTCCTTTCTTCTGGGCCTGCCATGAATCAGGAGAGACAGAGGAACAAAATAAACAGAGACGGATGGGAGCAGAGGGTTTCCAGTGGAATCATTTTGCAAAGCTGCCTTTTTCTGCAAGCTGCCCCTCTTAGGAGCTTCAAAGAGAAACCTGCTTCCAAGCAGGATCATTTGCCTGAGCCAAAAGCCATTTATCTGGAATATTAATATGCCAGCAGCTGCCTGTGACCGTGCCTGCTGCTGATCACACACTCCCAGCGATGATCCCTCCTGGGAATGCTCCGGGAGGCTCCAGGAAGCTAATGGGCCCCCTGTGGCACATTCTAGTTACCTTTTGTTTGGCTTTCCCAGAGCTTCCTGCAGACTGCCAGCCAAGCGTGCCTCAGACCTTAGATAGGGGCCTCTGGGGTAGGAGGGAGCAACTGACAGCCCAGCCATGTCCACCCACCACAGGGGACTGACCCTCCTTACTCAGGCCATGATGCTTGGAAGAGAAAACGATGAAGACCTTCAAGATCTAACCCACACACCACATCGAGCAGCAGAATCACGCTGGGGACTCAGCCACATCTTGATAAAGGGCATCGAATTTAGGGGAGGAGACCCAGGTTCCAGAAGTAGCTCAGCCACAATGCTGTACAACCTGGAGACAACGCAGGCCCCCTTAGACCTCAATCTTCTCTCTGTAGATCAGTCTGGTTGGGTTTGATGCTCTTCAAGCGTCCTCCAGATGGGACACACAACAGTAATACAGTAGGAACACCGCACAGAGAGTCTGAGGCCTTGGTTCAAGTACTGACTCCGCCATAAGACAATCTTTGTCAATTTGCTGAGGCTCTTATGTCAGCAGATTTGTTGGGACACAAACTGAAATTAGATCATTGCTACAAGCGCCTTGTCTGTGGATCCAAAGAGCATTTGCTGAATTTGAGATTTCATTCGCTACCTGAGGCCAATGCAGAAAATCCAGCTAGAGATGGTCCTACTTCCTCTAAGCTCCTCCTCTCACAAGGCTGGTGGTTCACAATTAATCACCATAAACCGTACTAAAAAAGATGTTTCTTGGAATGTCGCAGGGCAGAACATCCTCTTGCTCAGGAATGTCTTGTGTGCTTTAAGGTCAGAGATCACATGTCACAATGTTATGACACCAACATGCCCTCTCCTGCCCAACCTTAGCCCAACCCCATCACATCGTAGGTCAATACCTGTTACCCTACTCTACCCATACAGTGGAAATTTAGAGAACAATTCGATAATGACAATAATAACTACTTACTGGTAATTAACACCTCACAGTTACTGTTCCAGGTGCCTCATATATTTTAATTCACTTAGTGTTTGGGATAACCTCATGAGATGGGTACTAACTCATGGAGAGAGTTTTAAAAACTCGCCCAAGATCACCAAGGTGTTAAGCAGAAGAGCTGAAATGTGGCTTGAGTTTGTTTCCTAACCACCCGGTTCTCAAACTTAACCGTCCATCAGAACCACCTGTTGGATGGTTGAAACGCAGAGTGCTAGACCCTAGCCCTGGGGTATCTGATTCACTGGGAGTGAGTGGGGCCTGAGAATTTGCATTTCCCAAAAGTTGCCAGGTGATACCAGTCTGGGGACATGCTCTGAGAGCTGCTGCTGTAGGCCTTATTTCCTCAGAGTTAAAGGGAAAATGAACTCCTTATGAAACCCAAGGTCCCTTCAGAATCCTGGATCCCAGTCAGTCCCAAAGGGTGATCCACAGGAAGTACTCCCACAGATTGCTGAATGACATTATATGATAAAAGGGGGATGAAGTCCACAGTCAAGTGTGTCTGAGAAATTTGAGTTTGTTGGATTTAAACTGGTTTCTTTACTGGTTTTCTGCTTTGTGTTTGTTTATGCAATGTTCAAATGTACTCTATGACATGATCTGGCAAGTGTTCTAAGTATCTTTTTTTTTTTTTTTCACAAGTATCTTTATTTCACAAAGTAACTCATGGAAAAAATGCTCCCTAGAACACCCTCAGAGAAACAATGGCCCAGGTCAGGGCTCTCTATCCCATTGTGGGAAGGCCATAGAGGCTTTCTGTGGGTAGCCTAGAGTCCAAACTCACTCTTTTGGGTTTACTAAGACAGCCTCTCATGGTAGACTACAAGACGTGTGTCAGAACCCATATGGGTTGCACAAAACAAAGATTCTATCTATCTTCTCCAGCCCAATGGATCACAGATCACACCTTCTGCCATTCCCTGAAGCAAATGCTGTAATAGCAAAAGAATTCAGGCAAGATATTAGGTATATTTAGGTATAACCCCATCCCAACTTCCAACTATTCCAGTACATATGTCTTGAGGTCCCTCAGTGGGCACACCAGTACCTTCTCTATGAAAGGGGAAGGCCAGTGTTTAATCAAGCCACCAAGGAAAAAAGATGAGTTCTAACTCACAAGTCTCCAACCCGCATTTGTGCTGCTCCAGACACTGGGATAACAAGGGAGAGTGAAGTATTATCACTGACTTCAAGGTGCTCACGGTGCAGTGGAGGAGGCCACTCCAGGCCCAAATAACCTATGTCAAGGTAGGATGTTATTAGAGACAATGAACATTTGCAGGACAGGGGAGTCACCTCTCTCCAGGGTCAAGGAATTGTCAAGAGATAGATGGTATTCTGGGAAGGAAATGGCTTCTCTCCACATCTAATCCAACCACAGTTCCTTTTCCAGAGGTCACGAGTGCTGGGGTCAGTGAGAAGCAGATCTGCCAATTGTGAGCAATCCCCCCAGTCTGACAGAGAATGCAGAATTTCATTTCCTTTCTGATCCTGGCAAGAGTTGGGGTCTCAGCAGCTGAGGGCACCAAGGACATCAGAACAATAAAGAATTCTGGAGAGATCTCAGCCTTGGAGAAACCAGGAGAAGAACCTCATACATAGGCCAGGTGTATTCCTGAGACAATCACTTGGTGTTCCTGGCCACATGATCAGGTTGGCTGAACAGGTAGGTTGGGTCCTCACCATCCTTGTAGCCAAGGAGGTAATGAGAAGATGAAGATGTTTCATCTGGGTGTCTCAACATGGGGTCTGACAATGTGACAGCTGTAGTCATCTGAAGATCTGACTGGAACCAATTGGAGACCTGCTTCCAAGATGACTCACTCCCATGGCTGATGGTATGAGGCCTCCACTTCTAACCACACAGATGTCTCCATAGAGCTGTTCGAGTGCTCTGAATATGGTAACTTGCTTCTTACATAGCTAGTTATCCAAAAAAGACAGCAAGAAGGAAGCCACAGTGCTTTTTATGGCCTAGTCTCAGAAGCCACATGTTGTTGCTTCTACATTCTACTTGTTGGAAGCACATCCAGCCACACACAGGGGAGAGAATGAAGCACTACCTCATGAAGAAAGGAGTAGTGAAGAATTTTTGGACTTATTATAAAACCACCACACAATCCTAGGACAGCAATAAAGGAAGGATTCAGACCATAAAATTGAATCAGAACAGAGACTGTGGAATACAGGAAAAAAGAAGAAGAGAGAAAGAGAGGAACAGCAGTGAGTAATTAACCTATATATAGTTAAACTTAAGTGGATAATTATAGAGTTCCTTGGAATGTGTAATGAAAGTGCTAAATAATGATCTTAAAATAGAAATGACACAATATTATAGGAAAACCTAATAACAGTCTGAAACTAATTATAATAAAACTATCTTGGGAAAAACTGGGATTTGGGTGGGGGGCAAAGGAAGAGAAGTAAAAATAAAAGGGTTCTAAAGGTCTCATCTAGAATAAGAGTGGGGAATTTAAAAGGATTTTAAAGGCCATACAATTTTGAAGTGAGGGGGGGAGCAGTAGAAAAAATATTTGGCATTTTTTTTCCATAGGAGAGTGAAGCATGTATTTAATTATGAGTGTGGGGAAACAGAAGGAAGATATTAGTGTAATAAAAAAATTGAGTCAAAATTATGAATACAAAGAAGAAAGAAGAATAACAAAAACTGTCAAATAAAGCAGAGGAAAAGAAGAAACAAAATAAAATAAAGAGTAAGTATAAAGACAACTGAAGAAATAAAACTGTGTAAAAGTGTTGCTACACTAAATGTAAATGGATTAAATTTTCCTATTAAAATATAGGGACTCTCCATTTGGTTTTAAAAAATTAACGGAAGGAAACAAAAAGGTTCTATGAAAAGACTATGACAGAAAGACTGAATAAAGGTAAAAATAAAGGAAGAGGTGGGGGGAGCCTCTATGACACATTTTGGACCTGAAATCCTGTCACTCCTTTTGTTAGTACTGCCCTTTCAGTGGTTTCTGGTCCCATTGCTGCCATTAGTATCAAAAGTGAACAAGTAACTGGGAAAGAATTCTAACCACTCAAATGAATGTTCACGGTTATTAAATACACTCCCAGAAATCATTACCACAGAAGAGGTGCAGAGAAGTGCTTATTTCATCTCTTTTAATCACAGCTTCAGAGAGCCTAGTGAATATTCTCTTTGAGCTTCACTGCTGTGTAACTTGCTAAGCTTGATGTATCTCTTCAACTGGGAGAGAGTCTGAACTAGGAGTCTCCTCTGGACACCAAACAGTTGCCATAAAATTCATCTTGTATTATCCCTTTTCTATAGCCCAGCAGTAGAGGGAGTGATGGTTGTTTTCAGGGACATGACATGCTGGCATTTGATATCATGACAGGGTACAGGTCATATTTCAAGCATTATCTTGAGAAATAAACTCCTGAAGTTGAGCATTGTCTCATTTCCAAGTTTTCTAGCTCAACAAAAAGAAGTGGAAGTTCAATATCACAGAGTATATTTATTCATTCAGATATTAACTTTGCAACTGCACATTCTAAGTTCTATACCAGGCTCTATGGACACAGAAGTCAACAAAACAGAGAAAGCCACTTCCTTTGTGAAGCTTATGGTATAATGGAGGCAACAGATAACAAGTAATAATATAATAATGAAATACTGTTATTTGTCAGTGCTATAAAGAAAAGTAAAGCAGGGCAGCAGGCCAGGAACTGTGTGTTATTTTAACCCAACAGACCGTAGGCTCATTAAGGGTACAGTCGATGGTTGGTTCATCTCTGTGCCTTTAGGGCCTCCATCCAGACACGGATGGTATGTGATAATTGTGCAGAAACGCAAATGCAGATAAAGAGCAAAGATAGTTGTAGATGTGCACTTCTTCTTTATGTGGAAGATACCAGGTAATGGGAATCAATAAAGGTGTTGAACTGATGGGACCAAATTTGTCTTTTCAAGAGGTTTGATTCAACCTTGGTGTATAAGACGAGTGATAGAGGAATGGGGTGGGGGGTGGGGGTGGAGATCCACAGCAGAAGTAGGGACACC
This sequence comes from Neofelis nebulosa, assembly GCF_028018385.1. Lineage (NCBI taxonomy): Eukaryota > Metazoa > Chordata > Mammalia > Carnivora > Felidae > Neofelis > Neofelis nebulosa. Next base: position 43,150,948 of record NC_080794.1, on the reverse strand, counting down.
AGCCTTCTTGAGCAGTTTTTTATAGAAAGTTACATCTCTGCTGTCTCTCATATGTGCGTGTGTGTGTGTGTGTGTGTGTGTGTGTGTACATGAAGGGAGAGAAAGAGAGGGTGTGTGTTAAAAAGTCCATGGTCTTTGACATAATAAGTCACTTTCTTTAAATACATCCTGAAGAGAGGTTCCTGGGTGACTCAGTGGGTTAAGCACCTGACTCTTGATTTCAGCTCAGGTCACTTTCTCACAGTTGGTGGGTTCATGCCCTCCATCAGGCTCTGTGCAGACAGAGTGGATCCTGCTTGGGATTCTCTCTCTCTCTCCCCCCCTCTCTCTCTCTCTCTGCTCCTTGCTCTCTAGCTCTCTCTCTCTCTCTCTGTCACAAAAATAAATAGATACACATTATATAGATAGGTAGATACAGATACAGATATAGATATAGATATAGATATAGATATAGATATAGATATAGATACAGATATAGATATAGAGACATATATATGTACGTATATATCCAGAAGAAACAACTGGAAATTTGGGCAAGCATGTAAGCAAAACGATATGTATTAAAATATTATTCATGGTAGCGAAGTTAGATACAAACTAAATTACCTCAACACAGAAAGCCTCACCCATGGATTCGAATACATACACTAATAAGATGGTGATATCAAATACTCTTTAATAAAGTGCTTGCAGTCTATTACTGCTAATTATACAGCTCCACGCACTGACAAAAAACTGAAAAGAAAACCTTCCGATTGCTAGCGGTGGTTATCATGAGGTGATGTGATTATAATTCATGTTTTATTTTATCTTGCATCTTTTTATATTTTTCAAGTTCTCGGTGATGAGCTTGCATTGTTTTCTTTTGTAGTGAAGTAGCGGGGGTGGGAAAAAATTATTTTTAAAAGAGAAAAGGCTACATTTGATTTTTAGCACGACATTCTTTTTGAAAGAAATAGCATGACCCAGAGCTCCCAGATCTTGACATCAGGGAGAAGGCGACTTTCCTGAGCTACAGACCAAGGGGTCTGAAAATCTCTGTGGGCCACAGAGGTTCACAAATGTATTGAGGCGGGCATCCTGGCATGTCATGGCACTTCCCTCCCTCCTCGGGGCTGGGCTAGCCACCGGGCCTTCCAGGCAGGGAGCTGTCCACAGGCCCCTGGGCGGGCTAAGGGGGCGCGTGAGTGATGCTGGGAGCCAGGCGCCAATCTCTGAGTGCCCATTTCCACCTTTCTTCAGCCACCGCCCCCTTGGACTTCCTGTCCTTGTGCCTCACTCTCCTGATCTCCCTCCACCTCTTGCCCCATCTCTCAGTCTCTGCCCCCCTCTAACTCTGCCTCTCCCCAGGCAGCCTCTGCCTCCCTACTCTCCACCCCCTCCTGCCGAGGGCTGCTGCTGAACTTGGCAGGGTGCTGAAGGTTCTGGGCTGGGGCCTGTCGAAGGCCCGGGAGCTGTTACTATTACTAGGAGCTGCTTCTGTCAAAAGAACGTTCTCACATGTCATGCATCAGAAGAGAGTGTCTTTGCTTCCTTCTGCCTGATCTCAACAAATTCCACATATAGTCCCCCGCACCGCTCCCCCCACCCGTTCCCAAGTGCAAGGAGCAAGGCAGGAGGCATTCTGAAAGCTGTCCTCGAACATGTAAAGTCACCGAGGGGGCAGAGTGGGGAAGTCACGCTCTGAATGCTGATGAGTGGAGAGGTCTGCCCTCACCCACTCCTCGCCCACCCCTGCAGAGACGTCTGCACGTCTGCACGGAGCATTCCAGGCTGAAAACATCTCGCCTCCGGCCAAGAACAGCCGGCCTTGGTCTGGAAGCTGAGACACCCGCTAAGCACTACCCAGAAGGCCCGAAACTGGGAAGAAAGCTGCCGGGGCACAGGGCACAGGGCTTGGAGGGAGAGGGACCGCACCTCCGGACTCGGCTGCCTCCTCTCCTGCTGGTATAAACCCAAAGCCACCTAACCACCTAGGACCCCCCAGGAACACGCCTACAGCTCCCCTGCTCCCCCCAGCAGCAGGCTGGCAGAGGCCAGGGTGAAGCCCCCAAGGCTGTAGTTGGCAACTCTGAAAAAGGAGAAAGTCTGTGAAACAGGGGAGGGGCTGGTTCAGGGAGGCGGCCCAGCCAGGAGACCCAGGCCCAGGAATGATGCTCAGGGCTAACAGAGACGCCAGGTGGAGTCCGTGTCTTCGGTGCCAACACCAGGGATCTTCAGAGAATGGCTGCCCGGTGGAATGCAGTGTCACATTCTCTTTTGTGGGGCTTTATTTTGCTTTTTCTTTCCCGCACTATCCCCCCAACCCTCCCTCTTGCCCAAGACTTGCTACGACCCTGGACAAAGAGCTCCCTTCCTCTGGACCCTTTAGTTTCCCCACCTGTAAGGTGACAGAGGGGTAGCTTTCTAGTCCCCACCGCAGGGGTGAGGGCACTTCCCTGCCCCAGCCCCCAGCCTTGTGCTGTGCTTCCGCTCTACCGGGCTTCTGCACTTTGTTGAGGAAACTCCACCGCTGGAGTATCCAACGCGAGGGTTCCTCAGCCTCCACAGCTTCACCTCGCCTTTCTTCTGCTGGGTGTCCTTGTGTCTCGCCACAAGAGCGTCCTGGGGGCAAAGGACCCGCTCTCTGGAAATGGCTGTCATCTGCTTTAACCTTTGTTACTTCAGCTGTGAAAGGAAAGCGGCTGGGCTAAAGGATGGAAGTGGGACCAAAGCTGAGGGTTTACCCCAAAGGCCGGAGGTCAGGGAATGGTGGTCCATTAGCGTTAAAAAGCATGGCGGTCAGAGAGGGCTCAGTTTCCCCCACAAACAAGAGAGTGGTCCTGAAGGTGGGTGGGGGCCACACAAAACACGCAACAGGTGACTCCTTTGGAGGGCTGAGAAGCGAAATGAGATGGGCAAAACCAGCATTTAAGTTATTAAGTGGGTACTTTAAACACTTACTCCTCGGAGACCTGAGTGCAATAGATAGCAGACCCAGAGAAGTCATTTGTTGGAGGGACTGAATGAATGAAACAAGCAGTGAATCAGTGAATGCACAAGCAGTGGGAGGCATGGGGCTATTACCTCAGACCATCCAGGGCTCAGCACGAATTTTGAGGTGTTAGAACATCTGGATGTGGCCCAACACAATTCCCCTTTCACACACCAGCAGCCTGTGGCTACATGAAGTGAAACCCCTCGTCCAGGGGCTAAACACCTAGCAGATACCAGCACTCAAATATGAGGCCAGTGGCTGCTCTCCTCCCTGCCGTCTTCTGAAGACAGCACGTCGACCAAACTCGTTGTGTTGAATTTTTCCACATTTGCCTTACAAGTGCCAGGACAAATGTCTGGGAGACAGTCTTATGCCCCAGGAAGTTAATAGCACCCTGGCATGGGATAGAGGGTTCTAGAAGTGTTCTCTGGTCACTTAGACTCACAGAACCCATCAACAAGGTCTTTGGAACCAGACCCCTCGGGTGAGTCTAGGCATTAGCCCTTAGAAACTGTGTGACTACGGAGAGGTTCAGAAACCCGAGTCTCCAATTTCTTATCCAAAAATGGAGAAAAATGGTTCACTGAGCTGTTGTGAAGATTAGCTAATGGGATGTGAAACACCTAGAATAGTCCCTGAGCTGGGGAAGTCCTCAATTAGTATTGGCCGCTGGTAGTGATCTTGCTCTAAACTCTCACAGTGGACTCTTGTGTGGAGCCCTCAATGTTAGTATGCTCAGAATCACCTGGGGAGCATGTTCAAATCAGCTCCCTAGGTCTCTGCAGGGAAAGATGGGGCCAAGCTTCTGGATTTTTAATAAACACCTGTGTCTAGGTGTCTAAACATCTCGTGTCTAACACAAATTTAATGTAGGCAGTTCTCTAATCACATCTGAAAAATTCAGGTCCACACTTAACACTTTGTACTGTTATGCGTGTTGCCTTTCTTGCAAGCCCGGCTGACAGGAGGGCAGGGGCCACGTGCCTGGCTAAATGGCTCCCACAGTACGTGATGCTGCTACATTATATGATCAGCAGTCAGTTGAAGGGCAAAATTTGATTCTAAGAGCTGTCACTAATTTCGGGGACCAGAGCTCCCGGACAAAGTTTTCAGCTTTCAGAATCAAGAAGGATAGGGGCACCTGGCTGGCTCAGTCAGAAAAGCATGCGACTCTTGGGAAGCCTGGGTGGCTCCGTGGGTTGAGCGTCCAACTTCGGCTCAGGTCAAGATCTTGCAGTTCTTGAGTTCGAGCCCTGCACTGGGCTCTGTGCTGATGGCTCGAGACTGGAGCCTGCTTCGGGTTCTGCGTGTGTGTGTCTCTCGCTCTGCCCCTCCCCTGTTCATGCTCTGTGTCTCTCTGTCTCTCAAAAAATGAACAAACGTTAAAAAAATTTTTTTTTTTTAAAAGAGAAAGAAAAACACCATGCACCTCTTGGTCTCGGGGTTGTGAGTTTGAGTCCCATAGTGGGTGTAGAGATTACTTAAATAAACAAAAACTAAAGAAAAAAGAAAAAAAAGAAAAAAAGAAGAGGCATATAAAATCCTGAGCTCTTTCTGCATCTTCTTTTTTTTTTTTTTTAACGTTTTTATATTTATTTTTGAGACAGAGAGAGACAGAGCATGAACGGGGGAGGGTCAGAGAGAGGGAGACACAGAATCTGAAACAGGCTCCAGGCTCTGAGCTGTCAGCGCGGAGCCCGACGCGGGCTCGAACTCACGGACCGCGAGATCATGACCTGAGCCGAAGTCGGCCGCTTAACCGACTGAGCCACCCAGGCGCCCCTCTGCATCTTCTTCAAACTGGCTTTTATGACATTGTCAGTGTGCGATGACTGTTCTCTAGAAAAGATGCCACATAATTCATCTTACAGGTTCAGGGCTAGAAAAATGTCATTCCTCCTGACAAATGTATAGGCTTCCTTTTATCCTGTTGTAGCAGATTATTTTCCAGGCATGATCACAACAATACCCCTCATTCCACATGCTCTTCTGCAAGGTGACCTTGTCCTCCACCTCAGTCAGGAGTGGGCGTCTATTTCTCCAGCACCTCAAATGCCGGCAGACGCTCTAACTGCTTCGATCGAGAGAATCTGGTGGAATTGATGCTGTGCCAGTTCTGAGCATGGACCTTAACTTGTCTTACAGAGTCTATTCCTATCTCTGAGAAACCAGTTGCCATGTAAAAAGTGCAAATATTGTAAGACCATCATGCGGTAAGAAATCCGAGCCCCGGGGAGAGGCCCTGGAGGATGAGGTGCTGCCCGGGGAGAGAAGCCAAGAGCAGGTATGCACCAGATATAAGACTATAGCAGCCATTCTCGGAAATCATTCCTGCACACCAGAGATAAACTGCCCAACCAGCTCTCTCCAAATCCCTAATCCATAAAATCTTGAGCAAAAGAAAATGATTATTTCAAGCCACTAACTTTTGAGACAGCTTGTTATGCAGCGATAGGTACTCAAAACACATACTATGAGAATATGTAAGCATCATGTTTTCCTTTTTTCCTTTGCTGCCAGGAAACTCAGAGCTAGACTTCTGACTTAAATGGAGTAACCTTCTTTAACTTATCCCTTCTCCCTTGCTTTATGTATATAACATTTGATCTTTTAATCCCATGTTAAGGAGATTAGATCTGTGTCTTTTGTTACAAACTTTCCCACATTCTTTTGATAAAGAAAGAGGGGGACGTTGGGAATCTGATTTCTTCCTCTACCCTTTGTGTACAACTAAAACTTCCCATGTGTCAAAGTTCTACTTAACTTCCAGAGCTGGCTCTGGGTGTAGAACTAGTATCATTGCCCTATGGGTCACATGTTCTCCTCGATGACTCGATGTCTTGCTCTTCTCTGGTCCTGGTTTATGAGTACTTCTCACTCTCAATTCTCACTCAATGGATTTTCAACTTTCATCTTTACAAGTGATCTCTCAATGACCAAAAAAGCTTGAAATATCTAAAGAAGTGGATTTCTATGGGAGGAAGTTCAAGTTGAACATCAAGGAGATATCTTTGGTCAAGGTCATAGTTGTGGAGTAAATAACACGTGAGGACAGTCTCATATGCAAGCAAGTCTCTGGGTGTCCTTGGGAAACCCCCTGAAGCAGAACTGACAATAGTTCTCAGGTACTGAGTAGTCAACATGGCCAGGTACTCTACGGTCTACAATCTTTGTGGGACATCTTCGGAGCCATGAGTATTTTGGAAATCAAACCATTCTAGACTTTAGAAAGGTAATATGGTGCATACAGCATGTGGCTTGTGTTACCTAACACTCCTGGTGGATACTGAGGTATTACCCTATAATCAAACACATCAATATTTCTGCATCAAAACACATGGAGAGTCACAAAAACAGTTCTGAATAATTCTATGTGAGTTCAAGTCAGATTTTGTTGCCAAGTGAGTTCAAGTAAGATCAGATTTTACTGCCAAATGAGTTATGAAAAATGCTTTCAGTTTTCAGAACTTCTTAATCTGGAGTAGTGGATGGGGTTTGTCATCCCATACTAAATACCTTGTTTGTACCTATCTCACTATGTCATAAAATTGCCACGTGATTAATACTACTGTTGTTCCCGATGTATAGATAAGAAAACAGAGATTAAGTCACTTGGAAAGGTCACATGGCTCATCAGTGGTAAAGCTGAGTTTAAGCCCACATGTGTTTGACTTCCAAATCTGGATTCTTAACCATCATTCATCCTGTTTCTTCAGCTCTGTGTTCTGGGTCGTGTGAGAAGAAACCTTTCGACACAGCTCCCTGGGAAGTGACTTGGTTAGGGTGAGAGATTGCTTGGGAAAAAGAAGGGAGGGAGGGATACCTTCTTTTACTTTTTATTTTTACTTTTTTTTTGTACATTTATTTTTGAGAGAGAGAGCATGAGCAGGGAACGGGAGGAGAGAAGGAAAGACATAAGATCTGAAGCAGGCTCTGTACTGACAGCAGAGAGCCCGATGAGGGGTTCGAACTCACAAGCTGTGAGATCACAATCTGAGCTGAAGTCAGACACTTAACCGACTGAGCCATCCAGGTGCACTGAGACATCTTCTTTTAGAAGTAAATAAAGTAGAACTCTTCTTCTCCAACCTTGGACCTTGAGAGAACAGCTGAGCACCCTAGACCAAAGTGGCTTAGAAAAAAGGAGAACCTTCCGGCAATGCCTCGATTTCCCCCCAGTTACTTTCACATGTGGACATTGGACTTTTATCCCACTGCTGCCACCACAAGTAAAGAAATGGATATTTTTAAGTAGGCTTTGCTTAAAAAAGAAAAAAATTCCCCAGCTTTTTTCAGAGCATGATGCTCAGAAAACACCCAGGTTTAAGGCCTATAGGGGGTGGGTTCTGATCTCAGTTACATATTATTTGCTGGCTGTAAAAATTGAAAATGTCTTCTCCTCTCTAAAGGGCCTGTTGAGAGAACCCTTCTTTGCCTCTATCTCTTGATACAGATAAAAGGCTGGGCTTGGGAGCAGCCTTCTAGGCCCTCAGACAGCCCACAGACAAGAAAAGCTGTGCACACTGGCTGAGAGAGTGGGGCCCTCACACTTCCCTATGGTCATTCATCCATAGCAATCTTCTGATAGAAGTCCCTCTCTGCACCTATCACGGCAGGTCCCACAACCACGAGACGAGTCTCACCTCCTCGTCTGGTGTCACACCTCTCCAGAGCTAACTTGAGCTGTAGGCACCTTTGGGCTTCAGGTTATCAAGCAGTCTGTTCTAATGAGCTTTCACTCTCCAGACTATTGAAAATGGAAACATCTCCATTCATCCTCGCATTCACTTTGAACCAACATTGGTTATTCATCGTGCACCAGACACCATCTTAAGCACAGGGAATTTATTTCATCATTCTTTCAAAGGGCATTTACTGAGGATCTGTTGTGTGTCAGGCGATGTACAAGACGCTCTTAATACAGCTATCGACGATACAGAAAACAGTCCCTGTCCTCACGGAGCTTAGATGTTTAGTATGCCAGGCATGGTCTCAGACAACCCAGAGTTCACTGTGTTGTGAGGAAACTCTTCAAATTCCGTGTGATAGCTCATATACCTGACATAGCACAGGACTCTACAGAAATGTGGGCACTCAGCCGGAACATGGGGACATGATATATGGGGACATAAACGTGGGGGACACTGTATCTTTCTGGGGGGAGACGATATAGACAGTAAAATCTGAAGGATGAGTAAGGATTACAGTCAAGAGCAGAGAAGAGTGTTTTGAGCAGAAGCAGCGTGTGCAAAGAGAAGAAAGTACATGTTTTCATCTGTTGATAGAAACAAGAAGCTACAGGGAACCAAGTATAGCCCTCTGGGGTCAGGGCAGAGGGTTTGACGTAGACATTAATGGGGACGTGACTGGAGAATTATGAGGAGCACATCCTGCACAGCTCTCTCTTGTCAGCAGTGGAGAACTTGGAACAGGTTCCAAGCAGAGGCATGAGAGAAAGAAACCGAGCTGTCTGTTATGGTTACAAGGCTTCGCTAATGACGCATCTGGAAAATGACCTCACACTCGTGTGCAATGGGCAAGGGGGACTTACCTGGACTCCTAATGCCTTGGGGACCTTCTGCTGGAATCCGAGGCTCTGAAACAAAGGCTGCAGAGGTGGTGGCGGTGCCGGAAGGCATGGCATGTACGTTCCTATAATCATTAAGACAAGTTCCCGGGCTGCTGGGTAGCTAACTCTAGTCAGTGTCAGGGTAATTAACCAAGCTGCCTGAACTTTATTCACAGCCTGACAAGGTGCACTCTTGGGACTTGTCACTGTGGTTAGTCGGGGGGCGGGGGACTTGACATAAGGCTGATTAGGGAGTGTTTTACACAGCAAGAAACTCTCTGATCTTCAGCTGAGTGGGGCTCCCCCTCCCATCTCATATCAGAGATGCCTGTGAGGCTAGAGAAAAAAGATCATCCAGTCCAACCCCCTCGTTTTCAGATGAGAGAGCTGCTGTTCTGAGCATGGCCATGGTTTTCCCAAGGCCACGCGGTGAGTTTGTTCTGGAGATGGGATTACCACCCCACCCTCATGGCTCTGCTCAAGGTCTTTTCTCCATTACATCCTTTATTCTTTTAAAAGACTATTTCCTAAACCACTGCTTCTCAAACTTAATGCACATAGGAATCACTGGGGAGCTGTGACCATGTAGATTCTGATTCAGGAGGACTGGGTGGGGCCAAGTTTCCACGTCTCCAGCAAGCTCCCTGGTGATGTTGATGCTGTTTGTCTGTGGACCATATTATGAGCCCCGAGGAGTTCAGGGACTCTTTCCCAGAGACCACCCACAGTCTCAGTGGAGCTCCAGTAGCCCTGAAACCCAAGACTCCTGACACCAGAGTGCCTCCAGCTGAAGGGCCCTTGGAGGTCACTTAGTCCAGTTGCTCTGCACACCCGATACCTCTTGTTCTGGCCACAGCTCTTCTGCATGTCAATGAACCAACTTAGTTCATTCCACTAAAGTAGCATTTCAAGGGTTGCAGGGAAGCCAGGGCAGGAAAAGGCCTCCCTGCTCAATGGTTCCACTCCCCACTCTCTGAAGACTGATGTGTTCAACAGCTTACTCATCCCAGCAAACGTGAACAAACAAACAAAACCTGCCTCCCATGTTCTCAAGGCTGTGTGACCTTCAAACCCCAGTGCCTGTGATAGCTGGAAACTCTTCTCTCCACTCCTTGTCTCCTTTCTGTAGAGGAGAATCTAATGGGCACAGATCAAGTGCTTAAGTCTCTTTTTCACTCTGGGCCTCAAACCCCTGTAACAAAATGGCAAGACTTGACTAGGTGGTCTTGTGGGCACTCCCAAGTACTGACTCCCCATGATTCTAAGGCCCTTTGCAACCTTTAGAAAACACCTGTACCCCGATCGCTGGGGAAGACATTTACTCAAAGGGATTGCATTTGGGGCAATTGTCTCCAATTGGTGCAGTAGCAACAAAACAGATCCAAGAAAATGAAAGTTTCATGTTTTACTTATGTGACTAATTCTGTGATACCTTTCCCGAGTCATGACCATCCCACAAGAATACAAAGACATTTCATTCTCAAGACTCACTTCCCCGGGATTCTTTGTGGGCATTTGACTGAGGGCCAAAGGGTTGGGCTTTGATATTACCTCTGTGGGTAAGACCTCACTAGGTTACTAAGGACATGCTCACACAAGTCTCATGTCACAGCTGAGAAAACTAAAGTTCTTAGAGCTGGTATTCAATGATTCCAACTTTATTATTTCATTTTTGTCCCTAAGTCCTTTCTTAACTGGAGGAAGCTTGGAAGGAGGTCAACATATTGGTAGTCTTACCATCTCTCTGCACACCTAAGGCTCAGGCCATATCGGGTTCCCCAGACTACAGTTGCCAGGGGACGTTTGTATATGTTACACATGAAGTGTCATGGCGTTCCCCAACGGGGGATCATTTTTCAAGTTGCACGTCAGAAGAAAGGCTTCTTTATACCACAGAGACTTTACATGCCCCCTCCCAGAAACCCCTACCCTCAGAGTGACTGTCCTACAGAAAGAATACAGTTACTAGAAAAATGATGTGGCATTTCCAGCAGCCTGGGTCACCCAGTCATGACCAAGACTTTCCACACATAAGGTTTTGAAGCCAGAAGAGGATGTTCCAGCTTAGACTGGGCTCTATGCAACCAAACGCCATGAGACGCCTGAGGACGCTGCAGACAGGGCTGGGAGATGCCTTCCAATGGCCACGTTATGGCTTCTTAAACTTTCCAGGATTCAGAATTGAGTGCTTAATGCAAGCTAGGGGCTTCCTAGGCAGACGCCCAGGCACGCAAACATGGAGAAAGAGCTGCCCGTCGTTTCAGCAACTCCGTGCCCATCCTAATCCAACTCAAGAATCCACCTGCCTCAGGATTGCCACTTCTTGTATCCATGCCAGCCCTGAGGGACCCGACCTGACTTTCAGAGGCAGATCAGCAGCTGTCCCCCAGGACCGTCCCGGGGCAGCGCTCACCTTACGTTCACACCTAAAGCCCTCGGTCTCCAGAACCAAGCAGGCATCGACTAGCAGGGAGAACGTGTGGCTGACTTGCGTGAAGGGAGCCACGCCGAGCAGGGTCTGCTTCTCACATGCTGTCCTAGCTTTTAAACAAACATCACCCGCAGCTCTAGCCAGACACTTGCGTGAGAGCATCAGTTGACGGCCAGGAACAGCGCTCAGTGGGCTCACAAAAGGAGTGTGAAGGAGACCAGAGGTAGGTGTGCTGTGGCTGTGGCCGTGGCCTGGGTGCGACATGGTGACAAAGGGCTGGGGGCTTCGATTTCTCTTTCTCTTCCCGGCCCAGGTGAACGGTGGGGAATCTGGAGACCTGGCTCTGAGTCCCATGTCTGATGCTCTCTCTTGCCCAGAGACAAGTGTCCTGATGCTGCCGGGGCGCAGCTTCCTGTCCTTGAAGCAGAGGGAGAAAGTGGATTGCACGGTCTCTGCCTCTGGCCTGAGCGTGTCCTGCTCCTGTGTGAAGAAGGAGGGTACAAGACAAGATAAGAGGTCTCACTACAGCGGACTCCTCCTTCAGGGTTGGGGCTGGTCGGGGACCCCCGATACCCAACACCAGTGGTCCGCTTCCCCTCCCCTAGGCATGAAAGCTGGGGCTTTGTGGCAGGTAACACAACTTGCCTTGTGTTCTGCACTTGAGTGCTCTTGAGTTTCTGCTCCCCAGAAAGATCAGTTTCTTGCCAATGTCATCACTTCTAGCCAGCAGGGACCTATCAGTGGCTCCATCAGGCACTGGGGGCCCCAGCCCCCCTTGGCTCTAAGTCTGAGTCCTGGGAACACTGGGGAAACTTAATTCTCGAACACCTTCCACTCAAAGAGCCACTGTTCTGCAAGACCGATGCCGGCCCCTGCATTTCAACAGCTTTCGGGTGGGTTTCCCACCCCAGACGTCGATAGGGCCCAAAACGCCTGTGAATGTGTTGACCTGACTTCAACCGCAGGCTCAGTTTCAAAGAGTTGGCTGAAATCTTAGCCCGCCCTCATTCCATGTGTGGCTCTGCTCCTGGAAGCCTCAGGCTGGCTCTCGGTTACTGGGAAGGCTTTCCCTGAATGTGGGTTTTCACCCAGTGGCTCCCGATGAGCCATTTCTTGTGGCAGGATGCCCACCTCGTAGGGGAAGCAGACTCGGTTCTGGGAATTTCCTGCCTCAGCCCTCCTTTGTTCTATGCCACAGCTTGATACGAAGGGACACCGGACGTGCTTCCAGGAGACCCCGGGTGCAGACCCACCTGCCCTGCTCACTCATCATGCGGCCTCGGGCAAGTCATTTCTCCTCTATGGGTCTCAGTTTCCCCTCTGGGCTAATAGCAGCGGGTCCGCCTCCCTCACGAGGAGGAATAAAAGCACTTTGTACATAGGAAGCACTGCAGTGCGATCAGGGAACCCACTCAACAAGGAGTATTTTGGACTTTTTGCTATTGCCCTTCCCGCGACTGAGAAATTAGCAGGCACAGATCGTGAAAAACCAGCCCCGTCTTTGTAATTACAAATGTGCACACATCCCACTGAGCATCATTTTCAAAAGGCATATTAAGCAGCAGAGACCGCAGGGGGGACCCGTGTAAACAGGCCTCCTCAGATCCTGGCAAAAAGGACTCAGAGAATGCGGTCGTCCCCACTAGTTACTGGCTGTTCCTGCCAGCCCACCCCACCCCCGCCCAGCAGCCCTGGCGGCTGAATGTTCATCTCTCCAGAACAGGGTTCCGGTTCACGGTGAGGGGGCAGGATCCTGGCACCCTGCCCCCAAGCCTGCAACAGCCCTTCAAGACCCAGATCCCCTCGGGTTTGAAGCTTTCTGCAAGCCCGCTCCCCAGAAAAATCTCCCCAAGGCATGGCCCGCACCTCCCTGCAGGACAGGTCACTCATCACTTTGAATTCGAAGGTTTCATGCCCGCGTGCCACTTCTTACACTAGACTGTGAGCTCTTGAGGGCAGGCTGTGTCTTTCTCATGCTTCTTCCTCGTGGGGCCCAGCATGCGGTTGGCATTTAGCACATTTTTGAATGCCGGGACGGAGAGAGGAAGGACGGAGTTAAGGCTGCATTATGTCCTCCAGGAGTTATCTCGTGTGGCCCTCACACCAGCCCATTGGGATGCTGTCTCCACCTGACCAGTCAGCCACTGACGCTCCACGAGTGTATGTTACTGGCTGAAAACCACACTCCTCGCCGTGGTGTTGGGATTGGATGCCACGTCTGCTCACAGCCCTTGCTGTCCCTTGAATTCTCTCCTCCAGCTGTCCAGAGGCGTGAGCAGTAAGGAGCCTTAGCCACTGAAGAGGCAGCCAAGCATCAGCCAAACCCGGGGGTCCTGTGCTGACAAAGGGCAGAGTCTCCTATTGGCCTGACCACCTCTGTTTCTCAGCAAGGGTTTCAGGAGCTATCGCCATGCGCTCCCATGGACCGCATGCAGGACATGTCATGGACCGCATGCAGGACCGCATGCAGGACCGCATGCAGGACATGTCATGGACTGCATGCAGGACATGTCATGCAGGACAGAAGGCACATCCTGTGTCACCTGAGTTGCAGAAGCCTGTCCTCCCTCCCCTGGCGACATTCCATGTGACTAAGCTTCACAAGCCAGCTCTCCTGAATACGGGTGAGGACACTCACCCAAAGTGGGACCACAGCCTGGAACGTCCAGGAAGCAGCCCAGAGTCAAGGCACGGCACCACCGTCGTCTCCTAGCTGCAGAAGGAAGAAAGGGAGAATGTAATTCAGCTTGGGGGTGGTTAATGGAAGATTGCCCAGGTGATGGTGGGGGGTGAGGGTTAATTCTGAAGCAGAAATAGATGCTATTTAGGAAGAGGAGGGCATTTGAGGCAGACAAGAGGTAAAAGACGGCATCAATCATTCACCGACTACAAATAGTTGAATCTGAGTGCAGCAGAAATGAAAGACAGCAGGCTGGAGGCGAGGGGACAGGAAGCAGCAGGGGAGCAGGCAGAGGCCAGACTGTGGCCAGTGCTTGTGATTCAGGCTGAGGAGTCTGAGCTCGGTCCTGAAGGCAGGGAGGTGTAAAAAGAGTTTTGAGCAAAGAGTGGTGTGCTCAAAAGTGGGTTCTAGAAAGATCACTCTGTAAATGGGTAGGAAATATTGATCCTTGTCGTCAGAGGAGTCCCTATCTGGGCTCTGGGAACTAGCTTTGCTTCTGTGGACAAAGGGTGTCCCTCTAATGAAGTGTTAATTGCACACTGATCAATCACACTCTGGGATGCTCTGGCCCCAAGACCCCAAGTTCAGCTCTGCTCGTATGAGTGTGGGTGTCTACCAGGAAGCAGGGCCAGTCTGTCTTCTCGGAAAGGAACCATAATTAAAATGCATCCCTGAGACATCAAGGGCCCCCTGAGCTCTGTTTATTGTTTTGTGCTGATGAAAATTCTCAAAAAGAGAAGCCAAAGCTTTCGGAGCGTCTGTTCCCGCCTGCCTGGAGTGCTGCGGGTCTGCGGGAAGTGGCTGACGAACGGGGATGTGCGGAGGTGACGATTTCAGAGGGGATGGAATATGAGCTAGCCTGAGGAAGCAGGCACATGGGGTCGAGGGCATTCGGAGCATGACTGCCTCACCCGGGCTCCCCAGAGCTGTGGTTGCAGCCCACCGCAACTCCACCAAAACGGAGGACAGCACCTCCTGTGCACAGACACCTTTAGACAAACTGCTTGCAGACCCAGGGATCCCTGGAGCAGAGGAAAGGGCCAGTCTGTGGCCAGTGATATTTGGAAGGGAAGAGCTGAGCTTCTCACTGGGGGTCAAACTGGGCTTCCCTACATATATGTTATAATAAAACTCTGCCCCTGACGTTCCTACTAGAGGAGCCCATGCATCAGGTCCCCCACCCCACCCCCCTTGCCCATTTCCTTCTGGGACAAAAAGTCCCAATAATTTAGGGTGCCATGTGTAGTAGGCAGCCTCTGAGATGACTTCTCAGATCCCTGCCTCATGGTATTTGCACGTACGTGCAGTCCCCTCCACGTGCTGGCAGAGGATTTGGCTGGGTGAGAATCTCATCCAATGGGAGGGACAGCATGTCACTTTCAAGGCAGGTTATAAAAGACACTTGTGCCTTGTCATGCTCTCTCTTTCTTGGATCAATTGTTCTGGGGAAACAAGCCATCCCATCACGAGCAGCCCTGTGGAGAGTCCACATCATAAGGAACTGAAGCCTGCGGCCAACAGCCACGTGACCCTCAGAAAGTTTGGGGCTAATTTGTTACACAGCAATAGGTAACTAATACACCTTGAAAGACATTTTAATGTCTTGCGCATGGGTTTAGAGAGAGACCTGGGTCTGAGTGCACACCAACCCTGGGACCTTGGTCCAGTTACGTAACCTCGGTATCTGATCTTCTCCCTAACGTGTGCTGATAACAGTGCTTGCCTCCAAGTATTGTGATGAGTAAGTCAGTTAATAGGAGGCATAGTATCGTTAGTCCAGGGCCTCCATACTGAACGTTCGGTGGCCAGGACCCCACACCATCACCGCTCTTTATCCAGCCTCTCCTCCCTGCCACCACAAGCTTGTTTGCTGATTCTCTGTGTGGCTGCTTCTGCCGGAGACTCTTTCCTCCCCCTCTCTCTGTCCCCTCACCCATCCTGGCTTACTTCCTCACGTGTCTCCTTGGCTCCGTCCCCACGTCTTGTAGGCAGATGATCAGTCCTTCTTCTGGGCTCCCAGCATGTGTTGAAGATTGTCACGGTGTTTCTTTATGACATTTATTATCGCTTTTCCGGGACTGTAAGACTCCTCGCGTCCTCGGGGACGTGTGCATAGTAGGCTTTCCGGAGAAGTGTGTTAAATGAATGGCGCTCTTTGCTTTTTGCAGGGGTGCCTAGGAGGGGAGAAGGCCCGCCTTGCTGCTGACACAAACATTGGCTTGCAGCCTCTGGCGGCTATAATTAGGGTTGTGCTTTTTACTCTTGTGTGATTCCTTTGACCCCACAGATGGCTCTTACTCTTTCATGCAGGTCCTTTTTGAATATTACTTTCTTTTTGCTTTCATTTTATCTCTTTTCATAATTTCATCTCCCCTTTAGCCTTATCTTTTAAATAGGAGACAGAAAGTGCCCATATCATTGAGACTATGTAAGCACATCTTGATTGAAGGAGTTGACCCAACTTTGTTCCTTCCATTTGGGGTCCCAGCCTGGCCCTGGTTAATCCGTTCACTCTTTAAGTCCAGCAAAGGTGGAGACTCTTTCTCCCAAACCCTAGTGTCACCTCTCCCATACTTGTCCCCGTGCAAAGAACCACCCAGCGGTGGCATGCATCACAGGGCTTCTTAACCCCAAGGCTCTGCTTCTAAGAGAGAAAGCCTGAGCCCCAAAGGGCATGGCCTCAAACATACCCCATTCTCCTGGTCTATGAAGGACTCAAGCTCCACAGCAAGTAGGAATGCCAGCAGACACCGCCTCTAACTCACTGGGGACACAGGACACATCACCTGGCTTCTGTGACCCTCAGTTTCTTTGTACCATAGGGACACTGACACCACCTTCGCAGGATTTGCTCACCCAGTACTTCCTGGGTGCAGACTCTGAGCCATGTTCTGTGCTGGGTCCTGCTCACAGGGACCCCTCAATCTAGAGACGAGCAAGGTCTGTCGTCAGACCCCCTGCAAGAAGATAGCCATTGAATGCACTGAGAGGTTATAGAGGACACCGGAGTACAGGGAAAGGGGACAGTCCCCAAGGCCAGGAGCACTCAAGGCAGGGCGGTGGCTCCAGAACTGAAGGAAATCCTAAAGCACGAGGAGAGGAAGCCACGGAGACAAAAATGGAGGTGATCCAGCAGCGGGGCTGTGGAACAGCAGGGTAGGTTAGTGTGCAGACGTCTGTCTACAGACGGAAATGCCAGGACCAGGGCCTGTGACAACCAGGGTGCCGTTCCAAGTACGTGAAGCCTGGAGCAGGCACGAGGAGGGCGAGAGGAGCTGGGGGCCTGTCCGAACCAGAACAAGGAGGATAAAGAGCACACGTGGGAAAAGGCTTTGTGAGCCCTAAGGACCTTGCACAAAAATGAGGGCCGTCCTTTGTTCCAGGACACTTTCCTTTCCAGCCACCACAGCCCCTTCTCAACAAAAAAACATGCTGAAACCAGCGCCTTTTTTTTTTTTTTTAATAATCATCTTTTCTACAGACTTGCAGAGGACAATCAAGTGTGTGAATGTTCATGGCTTGTCGTATAATCAGATGATGGGTGATTTTCTTTCTAATTTCCCTTTCTTTACCTAGTGGTGTTTCTACTGATTTCATGTTTCGGGAACATAAACACCGCTTCTCCGTGTTTTTAGGAATCAATCGGGAGGCACCCACTTAATTCCATTATCCAAGAAACAAAATCGCTTCTCCCTCCATACGGTCCTGCAATATAATCACCTGCATGGGAGATGAAAAAGAAAATTACTCTGTATTTCCTTTGCTTTTTTCCTAACTAGTGTGTTTGAGAAGATTACATACACTGCTTGATATTCAGAGCCCAGATCCTCAGACAGAGTCGGGGATTGAAATGGGAGAATGTTACAGAAGCAAATGTTTCATGGCATCCTTCAGCCCCTATGAATGTCTTTGTAGATAAAATAAAACACTTTGTTTTGACACTACCTTAAATATTTTCATTAAAGCAAGACTGAGCGCACTGTGAGTAGTCCCTGCTTATGGCACCCGTGGAAATTTCTTGCTAGTATGGAAGCATTTATTTATTGCTAGTAGGGAGCCTAGGCCCCAGTGGTCCAATACTGCTGGCCTGAGTCCTTGGCTTTGCACGTGGTGTGACGTTGGACATAGACATCCACATGGAATGGGTGGGGGGTGGGGGGCAGCTTCAGGGAAGTGGAAAGAGCACTGGACCTGGAAGTAAAGAGGCTGGATTAGAACCACAACTCTTCTGATCACCAGCTATGTGGCTTGAGGCAATCCACTTGATTTTCTTTTTTTAGCCTAAGTTTTTTCATTTTGTTAAATAGGGATAATAACACCCCCCCGGGTCCCCGTTGAAAGTACAAGAATGAGATGGCACGTGCAAGGTGATACGGTAGCATCCAACACGTAGGGCAGCTCCATACAACTGCATGGTTTCCGCACTGCACCAGGATACCTGGCCGAGAGGCACACGCAGCTGACATTCTGCTTCAGCTTTTTTCAACTTGTTGGTCGGTCTTATGAGGCTGGTTAAAAAAATTCATCCCCCCCCCCCCCAAGAACTTTCGGATGATTCGTCCCCACCAGCTCCCCATCCCCCGGGAGCCTGTTTGCACTTTGCACAAAGGTGCATGGCTTGGGCGAAGGATCTGCGAGAATGAGCAGGTGACTCTTCACACAACTCCGCTGGTTTCGGCTCCCCATCCTCCTGCCAGAGACCATCCGGCCTCGGCTACTCATTAGTGCAAAAGCAGAGATCACACCACGCCCTGAAGCAGCCCAGCTCGTTTGCAGATGTCTCTGTTACAAAGCATAACCTTAGAGTTTCAGTTTTGCAAATGAAGAGCTCTTGGAAATGGTTTCACAGCGAAGATGGTAGATGTTATAATGCGTGTATTTTACCACAACTTAAAAGAATAAAAATTTAAATTAAAAAAAGTTCTTAATGCTTATTTCTTTTTTTTTTTTTTTTCCGATGCAAAAGCAAAGAGCCTTTATTCAAGCTAGCTCCAGCTCAATCCCCTACCTGCACTGACGCAGCGGTGAGATGCCGGAGAGAGCCAATGCTTATTTCTTTTTGAGAGACAGACAGAGAGAGAGAGACAGAGTGTGAGTGGGGGAGGGGCAGAGAGAGAGGGAGACACAGAATCCGAAGCAGCTCCAGGCCCTGAGCTGTCGACACAGAGCCCGACGGGGCTCGAACCCACAAACCGTGAGATCATGACTTGTGCCGAAGTCGGAAGCTTAACTGACTGAGCCACCCAGCCGCCCCCCAAAAATTTTAACTAAAAAAAAAAAAAAAAAAAGTCAAATATTTGTTTAAAGAGTCCCGCTCCATTTGGTGCGGAGAGGCAACACATTGGTAGCTGGCGCAGCAGGGGAGTGGGGACCTGCCCTCTGACTGTCAGAACTGAGACCCGTGCATGAAAAAGTATTGTCTTATGTTTGAGCTGAAACCTCCCTTGATGTAACTTTTCTCCTGGGTGGTCTTTGGGGCCCTGAGGAACAAGTGAATTGGTAAATAGCGTAGGCTCATTGAGCTAATTCAGCGTATTGGTTAGGTCAGGTTAGGTCAGGTTAGGTTAGGGTGACGTATGCCGCAGAAAAAAAATCTTTGTAGATCAATGCAACGACAATGTATTTCTCTTGCACACTAACAGTCCTGCGCGCGTTTGTGTGTGTGTGGAGTGAGATGGAGAGGTACCATTTGCAAGAGCCAGTTAACATCTATTTATTTTTGAGACAGAGAGAGAGCATGAACAGGGGAGGGTCAGAGAAAGAGGGAGACACAGAATCCGAAACAGGCTCCAGACTCTGAGCTGTCAGCACAGAGCCCGACGCGGGGCTCGAACCCACGGACCGTAAGATCATGACCTGAGCCGAAGTCGGACGCTTAACCGCCTGAGCCACCCAGGCGCCCCTTGCAAGAGCCAGCTAATAATGGCCCTCATGGAGGCTTCACCTGTGGGCAACTCTTATCACCCGGCAGTGGGAGAGAAAGACTACAGTCCTCCACAGGCCTTTCCCGGCTGCAACCAGAAGGGACAGATTTCCCACCAGGGGACTTTCATAGGCCAGTCACATGACCCTGCCCACCTACAAGGGGTCCAGGAAACGTGGGTAAGCACTGCTCTCTCTGGGACTTTCGTAACTGTGGGTGATCTGGTTGGGATCACAAACAGGGTGGCCTCCTCCGGCCCTGGTGCTGGCTTGGGTCCTGCCCCCTATATGCTGGGTGACTACAGGCAGCCCCCTTCCCACGGCCAGGGCTCGGTTTGCCCATCAACAAGACAAAGTTATTAATTGCCTTGCTGGCTCCAGAGAGAGAAGAGGGCCCGGGTGTTTCACCGCTCACGGTGCTCTAACACGTGGCCCTGGGGCCTTGAGGCAGTTGAACGCACAGCTGTGAAAGACCCTAAAGAATTTGGGAACATGTGAAAAAGAGAAACCTGTCCAAGAAGCCAGAGCCCCTCTTCAAATGTTTGAAAATCCTAGATCCCTCCGCAGCAAATTATGAATGCGGGCTGGCGGGGCGGGGGCAGGGGTGGGGGGAGCATTTCCGCTCCTATTTCCCCGGGGGGCTGTGATACCTACAGAGTTGCCTGTCCGCTTTTAATAGTACCTGGGGTGGGAGGAAAGGCCTGGTCTGTGGCCACAGAGAGAACTTTTGTCTCCAGGGGTGTCTGACCTGCCTCCATCCTGAGGATTACCGTAACTTTTTAATTAAGGCGGAGTTTGTAGGGAATTTGGCTCTTTGATGTGGCAGCTGTAGCTGGAAAACAGGCCTACGTTTAAGACTTTACTGCCTGCCGATGGCTCAGCAGCCTGCCACCCACATATCAGAGCCCACACCCCATAAACAGCCAAGATCATGTTTCTTTAGAGCAGGGTGTGGGAGAGGGGCCTGGACCACCATGACGTGAAAGGACCACCTTTGCTAACAGTCTCATGGGGCCTGGACCACCCAAGGGACCCCCAAGGAGTGCAGTGGTGTTCAAAGATGGCAGATCAGTGGATAAGGTGGTCTTGGGAGAACCACGGCAAGGTTTTTACGCTTGGCCTTGATGTTCTACCATACCCAGGCAGGAACAGAGCAAGAAGAAGCATGGAACCAGAAACATGCATCATGGCACCAGGGCATACATTTCTGCCTCTGATGCACAGGGGAAGGCAGGGGCCTGCCTCGGTTGTCATGGTGTCCCGGAGTCCCACAGAGAGTAGGTCCTTATGTGTTAACAGAACTGAAAGCTCTATCTTTGGGGAAAGTGAGGGACAGAGTAAATGTTGAGCATGTCACTCTATTGACATTGAACATGTATCCAACCCCTATTATGTACCAGGTATTTGTCATAGGTGCTGAAGACTCACCAGCAGACAGTAACCCTGCCCTCGTGGAGTTTATATTCTGGCAGATGTGAAGGTCATGAAGACCCTGGGATGCACCCAGGTCGCACTGTTCCCCGGTGGCAGTGCTGAGACAACGATGAGGGTTTCCTAACTCCCCTGAAAGCAATGCTTTCCAAACTTCCTCTTGAGGAACCCTTCCCAGGGTGCCTGGAGGCAGAACCCAGAGCAGCCAGATACAAGTGGGAAACTTCCATGATATCCCAATGCTTGACTTTAAAACTTCACGCAAATGTTGGATTCTATGCCGTATCACATCTGCATTCGTTTTACCGTTAAGTAATGGTGTAAGTTACTATCTATCTACCCATCCATCTATCCGTCTGTATTTTAAACTTCAACCTCCTTGATCCTGAATCTCTGCCTTGATCTTCCAAATATATACCCTGTAAATCAGTGAGGAAACAAGACAATGAACTCAATACCGTCTATCACCGTGTACATAGAAGGATACACAAATGGCTCTTAACATAGGAAACTGAGCTTAACCTAATTCACAATAAAATAAATGCAAATTTCAGTTATGTTGGGATACTCGTTTTTAGCTATCAGATTGGCAAAAATCCAAACAATGGCTAATATACCGTATTGGCGTAAGTGTGCGGAAATAGGAGGGCTCGCTCGCTGCTGTTGGGGTGCAGAATGGCATAGGCCCTGTGGGGGGGGAGGCAATTTGGCAATATTGTGGAGAAAGCACATTCATGAACGAGGTTCTCTTATGAGGTCGGCCACTTGGTTTGAGTGTCAGTTATATATTCAGCTCTGGCTAGAAGCTATGGGAATAATGAGGTAGGTGCACAGAGCCTGTCCCCAAGGAGCTTGTGATCCTACTTAGAGGCATTGGGCAGAATAAAAACAACAACATTTTCACTCTTTGTATCGAGAACTTTGAAATGTAATAGGTCACTGAGCATCACAGCAAGCCTGCGAGGTAAGGATTTTTATTTCCGTTTTCCAGTTCAGAAAGCTGAAGCAGCACGTAATTTGCCCAAGGCCACAATAAAGTACCCTAGAGCTAGAAGGAGATGCTAGAATTCCCATGCACCATCCACCGGGGCCAAGCAGCCTGCCCACGGTGCCATGTGGCCGCTCACAGCACCAGCGTGTGACGAGTCCAGAGAAGTGATGGGAAGTGTGAGCCAGCGTCGGGGAAGGTCACAGAGGAGAGCCTGGAGGTTCAGAGATGACTACCCCACTCTTACCTGGGTCTGAGGCTCCCCTCTGTGAGTTGCCACCAGTGTGACCCTGGATGAACTGCGAAACGTCTCTGAACCCTAGAATTTTTCTCCGTAGAGTACAAGTGATAATAAGATTTTCGTGGGGATGAATTGAGAACATGCCTTTAAAGTACTTAGCCTATCACCTGGCACACAGTTGGCACTCAATAAATCGTGGAGATGGGGGAGGAGGAGTTAGTGGTGGTGACCATAGGCCTCATGGGCCCAGGCAAAGCTGACATCTGAAGGGTGGGTGGAATTCAAGTGCGTGTGCTCAGACCTTCTGGGAAGGTCATAGTAGTTGGTTCATAAGGCCAATGAATGGTGGTCTTTCCAACTTGGGAGGACCGAGGTAGTCGGGGCTGGTCTGGCCAGACCCCTGCTCTTCACAGAGGGAGGGTGGGAGTGTTTGCACCCAGCGCTGTTGTCCTCAGCTGCCCCAGGGTCCCTGGGTCTGGGGGAGGGGGGGGAGGGTGGCCTGCAGGTGACCTCGAGGCTGAAGGGACAGCTTGGCATTTTGGAAAACAGACTCCCCTTTTCTCTCAGGTCTCCTGGAGTCCAACCGTTGAGCTATTTGGAGGGGAAATGGCATCACCGTTAGGAGGAAAGGGGAAATCTATTTCTTTGTGACTTCCCGCAGAGGGGTAAGTGCCAACCGGGATTCTGGTGGAGTCCCTGGACTCCTGCTAAAGTTTCTGAACCTCTATCTCAAGGTGAACTTTTCACTCCCAGAATGATCCCTGAAAGCCCTTTTCCCCTCCCTCTCTCGGCTGCCAAACTGACTCCCCAAGTCTACCCTCCGTGTAAAAACACAATAAAACCTTATACGATCAGAAAGGTATTCAAGGCTCATAATAAATAATTGGCCTGTGACCGGTGGATTGGATCCCCTCGTGCGCCCTCAATGGGCCTTTTTCTTTAACAGAACAAATAAAAGAAACAGATGCGGGGTCTCTTGTGCCAACGCCACAGTGGCCTCTCAGGGGACCCGAGCAGGGTCACGGGATAGGCGGCATTCCCACACTTAACCAGCACACATGGGCAACAGGGGGCCAACACCCCCCTTCCCAGAATACCGCTCCGGGGACACCAAGATGTCTTTAGCCAAAGGCAACACTTTCTTCCTGGGTGTTCCCGGCCTGTCCTTCCCCATCGCTACTGATGGAGAGGCACCTTGGCGCGAGTGGAATCTCAGTATTCTGTCACTCGCTGACTTACTTGCTGCCTAGCTCCACTCCCTCCAGCTGGCACCACCGCTGTCCTTAGCTTTTACTCTGTCCGCTTCTCCCTCCTCTCCCGATCCCCAGCTCCCACGGCTCTCTCACCCGCAGCAGACTAGAAGCTCTTCCCGGGCGAGGCCCACACCTGGTTACGTTCAGCATCCTGGCATAGCGCCCAGAAACAGTAGGCACCCAGGAAATGTTTGTCAAATCACTACGTGAAATGGAAAACACGGCGCCTGTTGAAAAACAAAATAGGGAATCCGAGGCCTCCCTACCCGACACCTGTGTATTCTTTTCAAGATTGATCCCGGTGCGCTTTGTGGCTTTGGGTGTCTCTGCCTCCGATCCCCAAGTGTTCATGACGATGTCAGCCACGCCTGGCTCTTCTGAGCGAGTCCTGTGAGACAGAGCCCAAGGCGTTTCTTACAGTGCCGTCAACAGCCTGTGATTGCTGTGACGGGCATCTGTGGGGTCTGCCCACCCAGCACACAGCCCCCTTCTGCTCAGGATGCCTCCGTTTTCCTGACGTTAGCCTCCTGCTCCTCACAGGCAGGTCTGCAGGTTCCCAAGCTCTGGCCAGTGTGGGCCCAGCACCAGGACAACCAGTCCGGCCCTCCCGCCCAGGAATGTACATTCCCCTGCTAATGATGAAAGGGCGGGACCCTGCAGTGACACCTGCAGGAGACCACCCTTAGGTCCCGCATGCTCCTCGCCGGAGAGGTTCCCGTTCCTGCTCCTTCTGGGACCTGCTGCTTCTCGCTCTTCTGTCTGCTACCCTGTTGCCTTCCAAGTTCCTTTAACACTTAGGTCGGCTGGGCTGCTTTCTCTTGCTTAGAACCCGAGCACCTGAAATTAAGCTTTCTCAACCTCAACATAGGGACATTTGGGACTAGACAGCTCTTTGCTGGAGGCATCTCATTTGCGGCCAGTGTGGCAGATTACCAGTGAATGGTGGGCCATGTTGAAGCCCTGATACAGCCTACGCCTCTGCACGAGGCTTCCCAACCTCAGGGCTATTGATATCGTTGACTGGATAATTCTTTGCTGTGGGGACTGTCCTGACCATTGTAGGATATTTACCAGCGTTCCTGGCCTCTACCCACCAGACAGCAGGTGCAGCCCCCCATTTATGACACATGTCTCCAAATGCAACAAAACTGTCCCTCGAAAGTAAAACCACCCCTATAAACTGATTTAGTGATGGAGACCCAGTGGCCACAGACAGATTGGTGGTTGAGCCTGTATTGTCCGGTGAGGCATAAAGTCAGAAGTCAGAGGGTCCGGGACCCATCATCCTGACCCCTCCTGCACTTTGCCCTGAGCTGTAAGAGCCCCCACCCCCACCCCATCCCATGCCATCTTCCTCCCAGGTCCCAACCCCGTGGGAAGAAGCTTGAAGAAATCCAAAGAGTTGAACCAACATGACGTTGGAAGACCTGTTCCCACCTCACAGCGCGTCTCTCCTCGTCAAAGAAGTTAAAACCTGCTGCTTGGCCAGCTGGGTAAACTTGACGATAAGCAACGAAAGTGAATAAATGTCCAGACCAGTGGAGTCTGTCTGAAGTATCGACATTTCACTTATCATATTGGGTGGCATCCTACAGACAACAGAGAAATTGTTCTTGCGGAGACAAACCTGTCTTTCTTCTATCAAGTGCTCTTTCTGCTATAATGACCGGCTTGGCTGGGGTGGGAGGTGAAACAAGGTGAAATTATAAACCTCTGAGATATGAAGGCTCAGAAGCTGCCCTTTCAGACAAAGCCAAGCTCCGACCCTTTCTCACACTTCAAATTGAAACCTCTTTGAGCTTTGATAAAACCCCAATGCACTGACATTTTGTTTCTCCCTTCTTGGTCAGATTTTGCTCACTTTGGGGCTCTCTCTGAGACCACTTAGGCCTAAGTCCACCAAGGACAGCCTGGCCAGTGCAGTTCCAAATAGATAATGCTGGCCTTTAACCTCTGTGCTTTGCCAGTGCTGGAGGAACAGCTTGGGTTGCAGGATGCGGGGGGCACTATGTAGTGTACCCTGGGAGCCACAGGGCTGGAGACAGGACCAAGCTGTGCCACTAACAGATGAAGCTTAGGAACACCTTCTCCCTCCTTGGAGTCACTCGCCCCGTTGACAAACTGGTATTGGAGTTGATCCGTGAGTCTTAAACTTGTGTTAATCTGAACCCATCCCAAAGAATATGCCTTTGGCCACACACATAATTTCATAAAAGGCATGAAGGTTCTTTCTTTTTTTTTTTTTTTTTAAGAGAGACAGGGAGAGGGGCAGAGTGAGGGGGAGAGAGAACCTTAAGCAAGCTCCACACCAAGCGTGGAGGCTGATGAGGAGCTCGATCTCACGAACTGTGACATCATGACTGAGCTGAAATCAAGAGTCAGACGCTCAACCAACTGAACCACCCAGATGCCTGAGACGCATGAAGGTTCTTGAAACCCTCCATATCCATGGACTCCAACGCAAGGCCACAGGACCAGATGGCCTAAAGAGTCATCCTACTTCGTGGTAGCCCAAGTTCACAGTATAGTTGCATGCTATGACAGGACATGAATTCTAAACACATCCAGTTTAAAGCCCCAGCTCCTTCTCTCACTGGTTCCATGACATTCAGTGAGTTTTCTAACCTTTCCAAGCCTTGTTTTCTTTGTTTATGAAACAGTGAGCTAATATTCATGCAACGTTAGTTCTAGGCATTAAATAACATATTGTATGACATCTAGAAAATGCCTGATTCATTTTTGCTTTCCTACCCTCTCCTTCTTCCTCCCATGACCTCTTATGGGTGTTAAGTTCCTCTAAACCAGGAGCAGGAAAGCATTTAGGACATCAGATTATTTAGGTATCTGGGCAGGTCTGCGGGACAGGAGGATTACATGACAACGTGCCTGCAGAGAAAAGAGCACTAGAAATGGCCACCAAGAGATGAATTTACACTGCAAGAAACAATTCTTCACAAGCTGTGTGACTTTGGTTAATTAGCCTGACCTCTCTGGGCTCTCCATCTGCTAGCAAAGACGATGGCACCTCCTCAGAGAGTTCCACCTTGCGGCCAGGAACTGCAGTGAATACTAAGCATGTGGTCCATCGTGAACGGCAGCTCTTTGGGGAGAATGATAGGAAATAAGCTATTCAGAAGGCCTTTTTATTTTATTTTTCTTTTTTATTTTTTTTATTTATTTTTTTTTCAACGGTTTTTTTTTTATTTATTTTTGGGACAGAGAGAGACAGAGCATGAACGGGGGAGGGTCAGAGAGAGAGGGAGACACAGAATCTGAAACAGGCTCCAGGCTCTGAGCTGTCAGCCCAGAGCCCGACGCGGGGCTCGAACTCACGGACAGCGAGATCGTGACCTGGCTGAAGTCGGACGCCCAACCGACTGCGCCACCCAGGCGCCCCTATTTTTCTTTTTTAAAAAAATATTTATTTATTTTGAGAGACAGAGATAGAGAGTGAGTTTGGGGGGGGAGGGGGAGGCAGAGAGAGAGGGAGACAGAGAATCCCAAGCAGGCTCTGCACGGTCAGCATGGAGCCTGATGTGGCACTCGAACCCGCGACCTGTGAGATTGGGGCCTGAGCCGAAAACGAGAGTCCACACTTAACTGATGGAGCCACCCAGGCGCCCCAGTGAAAGGCCTTTTTAAACCGTGAAACACGAGGCAGACATTTGAATCCCACCATTATCGGGGGGTCTCCAGAACTTGTCTTCCCCCCTGTGAAAACAGGAGGGGCTTTTCCAACCGGAAGGTCAAACACAGAGGCCTGAAAGTAATGACGAGTGACACTACATCAAGGGCCATCTCAGAAACAAAAGGTGAATGCTAGTTTTAAGCTTCCTTTCCAAGAAAAACAAGGAGGACAGAGGCAATTTCTTCTCCTGTGTGTTTCCCATGATGTACGTCTCTCCTCAGTGACGGTCCAATTTACCCATATCTCATTTAGCACTCGATTTATAGGATGCTGCAGCACAACAGCCCAAATGCTGGCTGAAATGGTAAATTTAGTAATAAAATATCTAAATGGTTTATAAATACGGTGTTAGGGAGGCTTCGGTAGGTAAGGAGGCACACGGCTAGTCTAACGAAATCCCTGTGCTTCAGAAACTCTCCCCCAGACACCAACATCCAACACGTAGACCTTTTTGTCTTTATTGAGCTGAGCTGCCAACTGCAACATGTGTAAATACAGATTTAACAGGCAAACGTGCAGCCAAGCCCAGGACTGTAAGTGTTGGAAAAGGCAAATCTGTTTGATGAGCAAATAATGCGTGATCAATAAAGACTTGTTGAAATGAACAGAGAGCAGCTGCTTGCTGAACATCTAGCCTGGAGTACAGAGTGTGTGGGCTGAACGAGGAAAACACCGGGCAGGTGGGGGGCGGGGAGGGTTGAGGGTCAGGCCCAAGCAGGGTGTTTTAGAGAGATGATGCTGGTATTCTTAACCAAGGTGGGCGATTTGGACGGAGAGTGCGGCAGGCTGTTCTCAAAGAAGGCCCTACCTGGGAGCATTCGGTATCTTATGACCAAAAAAGGAAAGAGAATCACGGACTGATTAAAAACAAGACCACACTTTGCAAAAATTCACATCTTTATTCACAGTGACCCAAAGATGGAAGCAATGGACGCACCGATAAAAACAAGATGCAGTATATCCATACAGTGGAATATCATTCAGCCCTAGAAAGAAAAGAAATTCTGGCAGGTGCTGTAGCATGGTTGATCCTCAAAAACATTCACAGTGAAGGAAGCCAGTCACAAAAGGCCATGTATCACATGATACCACATATGAGAGGTGTCAAATCCACAAGGTAGTCAAATCCATAGAGGCAGAAAGCAGAATGATGGCTACCAGGAGTGTAGGTAGGGGAAATGGGGAGTTACTGTTTAATGAGTACAGACTTTCAATTTGGAAAAAAGAAACAGTCCTGGAGATGGATGGTGGAGATGTTTCTACAACACTGTGAATGTACTTAATGCTACTGACCACTTAAAAATGGTTCAGGGGCACCTGGGTGGCTCAGTCCGATCAGCATCCAACTTCGGCTCAGGTCATGATCTCACAGTTCGTGGGTTCGAGCCCATGTCGGGCTCTGACAGTTCAGAACCTGGAGACTGCTTGGGATCCTGTGTCTCCCTCCCTCTCCACCCTTCCCCCACTCGTGCGCACGCTCTCCCTCTCTCGCTGTCTCTCAGAAATGAACAAACATTAAAAAAATAGTTCAAATGATAAATTTTATGTTATGCGCACTCTACCACAATAAAAGTAAATTAATATCTTTTAGCGTTTGTCCTATTCCAACTTGGATTTTAGCTGCCAGTGTGTTGATCTCAGTAGATCATCATTAGATGATGAGTAACTTGATATCAAGAACTGGGTCTTATTTATCTATGAATCCTTCTCTGCATCTAATGTAATGGTTCTCAAAACATGGTCTGTCAGCCGCTGGGGTCTCCAAAACCCTTACAGGATGTTCACAAAAATCAAACGCTTTTCATGATGTTACCAAGCCGTGATTTGCCATTTGCTATGAAAGAGTTATGACCTACACTGATCCTACAAAAACCCATGGTAGGTAACATTGCTGGGGCCTTACCACAAGTCAGGCTGTGGCACCAAACCAGACTCATTTTATTCCGATGCACTTAGAACTAAAGGGAAAAAAAAAAGTTGTACTTAAGAACGTCCTTGGAGGTGTCTGTGTGGCTTAGACTCTTGATTTCGGCTCAGGTCATGATCTCAGGGTCGTATATCAAGGTCACTGATACAGTTTCAGATTCCACATCACCACGAAATTGTAAGAGACTAGGACTTGTTGAGTTTTGGTGTAGTATAAAAGAAGAATATTTGCAATTATCTGAAGAGGCAATGCTCTTGTTTTTTTCCATCTACAAAACTGAGTGAGACAGGACTCTCTTCATATACTCCAATCAAAATAATATATCACAGCAGACTGAGTGCAGGAACACCTATAGGAATCCATCTGTTTCCTATTAAGCCAGAAAGCAAAAGAGATTTGCCAGGGCATCAATGGCATTCTTCTCATTGTTTTCTGTTTTGGAAAATAGTTATTTTTAATAAAAAATACTTATGTAAACATGAAGCTGATTTCTGTTGCTATTGTTAAATGCATTGTTAAGTATTACTAACATTTTATGGTATTAATTTTTCATATTAACGGATGTAGCTCACAAAAGCAAAAGGCCTTCGGTCTTGGTCAATTTGGGGAATGAAAATGAATCCTATGATCAGAAAGTCTGAGATCCTCTGATCTAACACAAAGTCTTTAATACATGTCTTAATAAGTAAATGAATGAATGAACGTACAAATGGATGAATGAATGAATGAATGAATGAAGATGTTGCTGGCAAAAACATACAGTTATGTGTGGTAAAAAAAAAAAAAAAAAAAAAAAAGACAGGTTGATGTGGAAGGCTTCCAGGGGGTCATCCAAGGTAGGAGAGTTATTGGTTCCTCATTTGAGGATTTCACAGATGAACAAAATTTTCAAGCTATTTTGGGAGCTCACATAGAGTGGCCAACTTTATATTTGGTCAAGTAAGGACATTGAAAAACTAACTACAAGTCTACCTTTGCCGCTATTTTGTCAAGACATTTTAACATAAAAAAGGATACAATCTTGGTATAAAGGACAGGCTCTAACTTGAAAAAAAAATAGCTTTTTTGGAAGCTTTCCTTCTGGTCCTCGTTTTTCCTGCTTTGCCATGAGCTAGTGGACCCTCTCCCCCACGCCAGCCTTCATGACCATCAACCCACAGAAGAGGCCAGCAAGCTTCTCTACGAAGGACAAGATAGTAAAGACTCTGGGCTTTGCAGGCCACGTTGTCTCCGCAGCAGCTCCTCAGCTCTGCCGACCTAGCGTGAAAGCGACACTGGGGCAGCGGGCGGGGGGCGGTGCCTAAATGAATAAGCATGCCTGTGTGCCAATACAATGTTATTCACAAGACACCCGTGGAAGCCAGATGTGCTGACCCCTTATCTAGAGAGCTGGGTAGAGGTACGGGGGGATCCGGGGTCACCACGGGCTCTGGAATTGCAGACATGGGAAACATGACCATTTCTCTGACCAGTAGCCCAGGAGAATCTGCTCGAGAAGCTGGCTCTCCTGCAGGGATACATCAGGCCTGTCCTTTCATGCACCTGAGGAGTACGAGAGTTGAGAAATCATCAGACGCCCCCCCCCCAGAAGGGCAGTATGGAAGCACAGTGACCAGACCCCAGCTCTCCTGGCATCAAAGGACAGTGGCCAGATAAAGAAATGGAAGAAGGGCAGATAAGAAACAAGCAAAAAACCCCAGAAGAACCTCATCTGTGACTTTCTTTCAGAACGAAAGCATGCATTTTTAGAAAGGGAGTCTCCACTGCCATCTCCCCCCCACCCCCAGGATGCCAAGATTTGCCAGGCAGGCCTCTGCCAGCACAGGCACATCCTCCCCCCAGCTGCCGATCTGCCCAGCAGATTAGGGACGCGCGCATATGGCGGCAAAGGCAGGGGAGAATGAGCCACATCGGTTCTGACATGTGAGGGAGCACCGGAGTTGCGACCATATGGCCTGAAAGAGTCTCTAGGCATTTCACGGGACATTTCATGCAAGTTGAGACTGAGGCATTCAGGAACCTGCATCCGGAGAGAGAAAAAGAGAAGCTGCAGAAAATATCTTCCTTTAAAATATTCACAACAAGCGGGAGAGAGAAGAGTTCATATCTGAAGAGTAAGGAACTCATTCAAATCCTTGAAGAAAAAAAAGGTGAAAACCCCAAAAGAAAAGCAGAAAAGAACACGGACCCAATAGCTCGTAAAAGAACCACACGCGGTCACTACCCTAAAAATGACATGTGTCTTTACTGTTAATAAGCAAATGCAAATTACCATATGACACATCTTTACCCATGTTTTGAAAGAATACTACTTAATGCTGGTGTGAGTGCAGTGGGAGGGGGCACTCTGCATATTGCTGGTGGGCACGTGAATGGGTCCACACCAGCTGGAAATCAATCTGGTAACACATACGGAGAATTATACACATAGTCATAATCTTCAACTCAGTAATCCCACTTCTATGAATATGCGGAATAAACTAACACCATCACCTCCCTCTGATGGCACATCTACCTCTATTGATACAATCCGCGCTGCTAATCCACATCAGCTTTTTCTGAGAGTTTCACAAGGCAATCATGGCAAACTGCAAATTGAAACCTGAACGTGTCCTTTTCTCCCTCCACCAGTGATGCTGTAAACTCACATACCCCTCGCCTCCTTCCTACACGTGGCTAAGTTTTGGGGATCCCTGAGCAGAACTCAGCATCTATTCTTGGTTGAATCAGCTCATCACTCAATCATTTAGATTCTAACCCTGTCATTCAAAACAGCCCCAGCTACTCTCAGCCTAGTGTAATCTGTGAATGACATCAGTCAACCTGCCTCCGGCACGGTCATCGTCCACATTCCCAGGACGCTGTTAAGGACGGAGCCCAATGGCTGGCCAATGGACACCTTCTTCCACAGTATTGCTAGCCCATTAAAAAGCAGTCAGAGTTGTTCGACGTGGTGCTTATTTAACTTATTTGGACCCGTTCCTCCGTCTTGTCCACCCGGTGACTGTGAAAGATGTTGTCAAATATCTTGCAGAAGTCCCCCAGGACAACTAGAGAGGGCAGTGGGTGACAGTGTTTCTCTGGGAGAAAGAGAGTTTCTCCACTCCGCCTAGCACTGAAGCATGGGTTTTCCTGTGTACCCCTGCCCAGAACCCCGCTTCCTCTCTCCCCAACTAGCATCTTCCAGGGCCTTGCTCATAGCAACCTTTGACCTAATTTTAAGTGCATGTTAGCTAACGTAACCTTGGCTACAAGGTAGAGACACCAGGTCGGAACTGACATTCAAGGTCAAGGATTAGAGTCCTCGCTTTACCATTTACTACCCGCATGACCTTAAACAGGTCCCTTAATCCTTCAAATCTTGAAATCCCTCACCGTAAAGTGGACATAATACACCCCGTTCGCCACCCCTAGGGTGTTTGTAAAGCTCAGTGAGACGGGATGGCAACATGCCTTGTACACCCAAGAGCTGCATAAGCAGCGCTAACTTGTTCGTGTTACCATTATCGCCGCTAATAAATCGTGTCCTTCCTATTTGGTGTAGTAGCGGGTAGTCTTTCTAGAGTGGTTACAAACATATGACGTGTGAAAAGATCTAGCCAGTGGTGCAGCAGCCTGGAACAAAAGGCACTTGTTCTTAGAATCCTTGAATTTGCCCCCCTTGAGAGCCAGCTGAGCCCCCAGGCCCTGGAGGTGAGAAAGCCTGCGTCCCAAGGGACAGGCACGTGTCGAGAAGCACACCGTGAGCAGATGGAAGATGACGCCGTGGCCTTCTCACGTGGCCCCCCAAACTATTCTCCCTGTCACGTGCCTTCAAAATCACTCACTTCAGGGGCTCCTGGGTGGCTTAGCTGGTTAAGCATCGGACTGCAGCTCAGGTCCTGATCTCGTGGTCTGTGAGTTCGGGCCCCGCATCGGGCTCTGTGCTGATGGCTCAGAGCCTGGAGCCTGCTTCGGATCCTGTGTCTCCTCCTCTCTCTGCCCCTCCCCTGCTCATGCTCTCTTATCTCTCTCTTAAAAATAAATAATCACTAACAAATTTGATGAAAAATATATATTCAAATACAATCCAAGGGAACAGAGCCAGTCTTGAAGGGTCCACGCAAGGCTCATTAACATTCACCTGAGTGTCTTGTCATAGGCGGTTACCATCTTGAGGGGCGGTAGGTGCAGAAAGGGGCGGTAGGAAGCCCATATCACACCTGGTCTCCACTGAGCCTGCCCCCATGGTGACTCCGCCTGGGAGGCCTCCAGCCCACAGTCCTGCTTCCAGGTAAGGAAGCTTGGTCCTTAAGTCCTCTCTCTCTCTTACATCACAAGGCAGGGACTTTCAACTCTGGTTCCCTGGTGACTTCGAGAGCCCGGAACTGTGTCTGGCTCACAGTGGCGCTCCGATAAATTCTGCAACTGAGTAAATGCGTTTGTTGAATGAACGGATGAGTCCGGGGGTGGGGGGCGGCGGGTGGGGGGAGGGTGAACTGACTTCCCCAAGAACCCCGGGTACCAGATGGCAAGAACTCTGAGATGGAACTGCCTCTTCCTCCCTCCCACATCCAGTACTCACTTTACAGAATCGCAGGATCCGAAAGACAAACAGACCTGCCCAGAGCACATTTTTCCCAACAGCCTTTGAAGTCCTTGCCTTTCCACGTTTACTTTTCTTGGCACCCACACACACCATTTTCAGTCACCCATCATTCAACAAAGATTTGAGGACTGCTTATTTTATAAAAAGCAGAAAGTTAAGTAATGCAACATCTCTGACCTCCTAATCCCTTCCCACCTCCGGTTCTGAGATGGAAATCCCACTGGGGTTTGGCAACCTGCCCGTAGCTCTACCAGGCTCGACACAGGAGTCCCAGCAGGCAGTGGCTGCTCTGTCCCTTCTCAGGCTCTCATTTTCCAGGGAGGATATTTTGACCAAGAAACTCTATCTGGCCCCAGGTGCCAAATCACACATAGGGACAAGGGTGAAACTGTGTCACAGCTGTTGGAATTCTGCAAGGAGAAGGTACGCACAAATGCCAGGGTGGTGATGGCTCTGCAGGGGGTCAGCCCGTTATACAGGATTCCTTGGGACTTGGGGTTATATCAACATAGATCCACTGAACTCACCTCCTCCCTGTGACCTGGCTGGGAAGCCAAGGTTTAGCTATCAGCTTACTTTAGGTGGAAAGAACTTCAGGCGCGCCAGCGTGGCTCAGTCGATTAAGCGTCCAACTTCTGCCTAGGTCATGATCTCACGGTCCGTGGGTTCGAACCCCGCATCGGGCTCTGTGCTGACAGCTCGGAGCCTGGAGCCTGCTTCCGATTCTGTGTCTCCCTCTCTCTCTGTCCCTCCCCCGCCTGCTCTCTGTCTTTCTCTCAAAAATAAATAAACATTAAAAAAAATTTTTAAAAAAAAGAGCTTCAGCAAGCCTTCTTGTCTTACAGAGAAGGAAACTGATGCTCGGCGGGATGAAACCGCACCCCCAGGGCACCTCTGGAACAGCAGAAGTAACAAGAACTTAGACCTTGGTCATTGGTCCACTGCTGCCTCAAAGGCCACCCGGACACATAGACGCGCCCTATGTAGGAGTTCATCCGCTGCACAGTTTCACTGCAAGTTAAGCAAATAATTTCCCTCGCCTCTGTGTGGCTGAGAAATTGTGTTTTTCAGCAGGGAAAGGATTGAGTCCATTGGGGGACAACCCTAATATGGAATATTATGTAGCCAATAAAGCTCATATGTTCAGATCATATTTCAAGGCATGTGGCAATGTTCATGAGGTAACGTCAAGTGAAAGGAGCAGGAGACCTCTTCATACACGCACAATGAACCCTAATACTGTGCCTATATGCAGTATGTCCTCTCTAATGGCAGTGATTTTCGGATGCACCACTGGCGTAATAATATTTCCACAGAAAGGAAACGTTAAAGCAACTCTAAGAAGCATACTGGTTTCAGAAACATTAAAGATGAAAAGTGAGCGGAAATGTGACATAAATTTATCACACAAATGTCTGGTGTGTGTGCGCGTGCGTGCATGTGGGTGCGTGTGCGGAAACATTAGACCGACAAGAAGTACATTAAATATTTAATAGTGGTTATCTCCGAGGAAAGGCTTTTATTTTTATTTTATCTGTTCTTTTAAGGATTTTTTTTTTAATTTTGTCTCTGGTGCGTACATCAGAATAACAAACTGCAGGTAGAACGTGAAAAGCAAAGGTAAGAAAAACGCACGCGACTTTTTGACTCACGCAGGACTGCGATTTCCATTTCCCAGTCTTGCTGCTTTTTTAACTCTTCTTTATTTTGTTATGTTTCTCCCCTCTGGTTTCTAAGCACAGTTTAACATTCCATCTTCCATGAACTATTAGAAGGTTGTTATAATGCTTTCTCCACTCTGCTGCCTTTTAGTGGTATGTCCTTGGTTTTCAGCCAACGTCTCTTAGGAAAGTCAGGTACAATTTCTTGGTGCAGGTGTCACAGGCACATTTAAGGTGCCACCCTGCTCTGCAAGCAGAGGCCTATGTAAAAAGTACCCCTGGGAAAAATTGTTTTGACTCCAGTGCTAAGAGCATCTTAGCATGTTTGGGTTTTTTACTCTAAAAAAATCACAAATATTCTCTTTATTATATATTATTTCCCCTTTTCTCTACCTGCTAAGGAACTCAGTCAATTTTGAAGCTCAAATATGATAACTCTGTTGGTCCCTGGGGTGGGGCTATTGGTGTGCTCCCCCCCCCACCTTGGTTCTGATTCTTGAAATAAAATATTCGATTTTACTGATTTCCTGTGTTCTTTTGTAAGAAGTTGCAAATCATCGGTGGGAAAGGCATGGAGTAAGTAAATACATATACCCAGTGAGCTTTTTCCCTGACTTCACTGTTCACACCTGCCCTTCCCCACACCTGCTGTAGATCCATCCATCAACGATCCTGTCGGTTATGATTCTGAAAACACGTTCGCCGTCTCCACAGTCACCCTCCTGGCCCGGGCCACTGGACAGGGACCAGCCTCCTCGCCAGCCTTTCTGCCTCTTCCCCTTCCCTCCTCTGTTCCACTTACTTCCTCAGAGAGTTCCTTCCACCGCCACATCAAAGCAGGCCCGCTCCCCTCTATCCACCCCAGTGCCCTCTTTACCTCCTCCGTGGCACCTCCGATGCTTGAAATAACCTTCATTTCTTCCCCAGGCTGTTTTCCTCACTCCTCTTGCCCGACCCTCAGGTGAAAGCCCCATCTTGTTCCCTGCTGCCTCTTCAGTGCCCAGGACCGCCTGGCACATTGTGTGGAGAGTGAAAGCCTGGCTCACCTCCAGCACCCACCTCGTACAGGGCGACAGCTCCCCGTGCACGCGGTTGTGTCTTCCAACAATGAGCAAAGCGCCATCCTGCTGGCCTTCAGCTCTCGGCATGGGGCTCTCCGGACCTGTGTGTGGTGGGGGACGGTTGCCACAGTCCCACCTGCCTCCTGGGAGGTGGGAAGGAAGGGCTGAGAGGAATTAGACTATAGTGTGAGGACCCACCCAGGCCAATCGGCAGCAGGATCAGGGCCACTGCCCCAAGTCCAGAAAGTCCTATGGCTCCACAGATTGCCCCAAGGGTGACTCTCTGTCCCTTCAGGGGACTTCATTTGCCAGACATTCAAATGCCATATTAAAATTCTTCTCCCTGTGGGCGCCTGGGTGCTCAGTCAGTGGAGGGTCTGACTTTTGATTTCGGCTCAGGTCATGATCCCAGGGTTGTGAGATTGAATCCCATCTCAGACTCCACAGTGGGTATGGAGCCTGCTTAAGATACTCTCTCTCCCTCTGCCTCTCTCTCTCTCTCATAAATATATACATATATACATACATACATACATAAACAAATAAATAAAAATTTCTAAGATTAAATTAAATTTAAAAATAAAATAACAATTCTCCCTGAAGGGGCAAGGATCCCCAAAGAGAGCTCACACACTCTAAGAAACTTGCTCATGAAGATGACTTTTTTCCCTCTAATGTAATAAGAAACCATGTCCTTGGGGCATCTTGGTGGCTCAGTCAGTTGAGCATCTGATTGTTGGTTTTGGCTCAGGTCATGATCTCAAGGTTCATAAGATCGAGCCCCACGTCAGAGTCTGCACTGATGGTTCAGGAGCCTGCTTGGGATTCTCTGTCTCCTCTCTGTCTCTCTCTCTGCCCCTACCCTGCTCATGCTCTCTCTCTCTTTCTCTCTCTCTGCCTCAAAATAAATAAACATAAGAAGAAAGAAAGAAAAAGAAAGAAAGAAAGAAAGAAAGAAAGAAAGAAAGAAAGAAAGAAAGAAAGAAAGAGGAAGGAAGGAAGGAAGGTGGGAAGGAAGGAAGGAAGGAAGGAAGGAAGGAAGGAAGGAAGGAACTGGGACCTTCTTTTCCCTGGAGGTGTCCTCCCTGTGAATTGGGCACATACGTCCAGCGGAGGCCAGAACTCTTGCCCTCACCTGCCCTTTTTGCTCAGAAGTCTTGCCGGCTCCGCACCCTGCAGGAAGCCCTCTCTGCTCTTCACTGGCTCGGCTCCAGGAAGTTCTTACTGGCCCCAGGAAGACATTCACTCCCCCACCTCGTTCAGAAGAGAGTCTACCCACGTATTCTAGGAACTGGTGACAACCCCCAATCCCTTTTGTTACCACCTTGTCTTAGAGTCACCAGTGCAAATCAAGGCCAAGGTAGAGCCCCGGGGAACCTGTGGTTTCCAAGCTCAATATGCAAATCCCTCTGGCTTCCCCCAGGTAAGCAACTTCACTGGAAGGTTATTGGGGCGCTGGTAAGCTTGGGGCACAGGCCCTGAAAAAAATCCCCCAACCTTTGTGGCCCGGGAATATCGGTACTTGGAGAAGAGCCAGAGCATCTGGAAGGGGAAGAAAGTGCCACATAGTAGTCCCATGAGGGTGTAGCAGAGGTGGGGTAGAAAAAGAGGCAAGACTTCATCCTGATGACGCTTGTGGCTTGGAGAAACTGGGCCTCAGAGAATCTGGTTTGTGAATCCCAGGCAGCTTTAGTACCCGCTTAGACCCCGCTGTGCCTTCAGCCCCCAGAGCCTGCCCAGAACCCCTGGGAATCTGGGAAAAAATTCCAGGAGGTTACACATAAATATACTTTGTTCCCACTTTCCAGCTAAGGAAGTTGAGGCGGAGGGGGTTATGCAGCAGCATGTAAGGCCAGCCCAAGTCCTCTGGCTTCCATCCGCCACATCCCACGGCTGCACCCAACGTAGATATAAGATTTCCATTTCCTTCCCTCTTCCTGCGGGCCCCAGCTGAAATCTATGTCATACACATGTATGAAATATTTAAGCCTCTCCTGAGGAGCCTGGTGTCACTTCTAAATCAATTTATTCTAATCTAATCTTCATCTGCCATGGTTTCCTGGGCCAGCGCCATCAAGGAAACCTCTTGGCAGGTGAGAGAAACTGAAAACACAGAACATTTGTTTTTAATGGTTCCTCCACAGCCGGCAGTTTCCAATATGGCAAAGTCCACGCAAACCATGAAATATGACTGGTCTCTGGAAATGACCCCCGATACACTCTGATATCCGTGCAGATAGATGGGTGCTCGCCAAACTGCGCGCATAAAGTTGTCAGGAGCCCCCTAAAACTGTAACGCGCGCCGAGGCTAAGTCAGAAGGCCGGCGTGCCTGGCCAACAGCAGAGGGAAGGCCATGAGAGATCCTGGCAGGAGCGCAAGGCGCGGCCAGTCATCATGTTCCTAAGTGGACTTTTCATAGCTGCAGCCATAAAAGGCACAGTTTTCTCCATCTCTGCCTGGGATTTAATGGTATTCGCTTTTATTCCAGCTCCTTTTATTTTGATAGGAATGCTCCAAAATGCAGAAACTGGCCTCACCTTGCTTTTCCATCAGGCTCAGCTGTGGAACACCAGAAGGAAACCCCAGAAGAGGTTGGGCCCCGGGTCCAGGAAGCCTCAGGGGGCCTCCAGGTGACTGAAGGGCCCAGAGGGTGACGTGCCAGGGAAGGGGACAATGGAAGCCTCTCTCACTGGACCTGGGATTCTCCAAACCTCCACCTAGAGGTTTCCTGCCATGCTGAACTATCCGCTTCCTGCCTTGTCGCCAGCCCGTCCCAGCCAGAATGCCCACCGGGCCCCCGTGTCCGGGCAAGCCATCCACAGCTTGGACCGGCAGCACATCCACAGCTCTGCCCCCGCAGGCCTTGACCGCAAACCTTGACAGCCTGGCAGGACTGGGATAAGCTGGGACTTCGCAGTCTCACTTTAGACCCAGAGTCAGCATCCCCCCCACCCCCGCCCCAATAAGCAGTGGGGCTTCTCTATATTCTGTATCTCTGGGTTAGGGAGTGAGGTCCCACCTTGAGCCCAACCTGAATGAGTTGCTGTGTCTCTGCCATCCACTGTGGCAGGGTCAGGAGCTGTCCCAAACTTTCAGGAACCCGACGCCTCCCCTACCTGACTGGGAATTTAATGTTCGAGAACTCGGGCTCGACCAGAATGGAGTTCACGTCTCATCTCTGGCATCTCCTAGCTGTGTGATATCGGGACATCACTCCACTTCTCTGTGCCTCAGTTTGCCTATCTGGGAAATGGGTATAATGACCCTAATCCCCATCCGAGAAGTGAATGACATTGTTCACGCAGAGCATGCTGTGCACCGTCTGGCGATAAGAAACCTCCACTCGTGACAGCCATTGTGGGTGTCTCTCAGTGGCACTAAACCTTGTTCTCTTCCCCCTTACAGAGACAAAGAGGGCATTCCTGTCCCCTGTGGTCGGTGGTTCTTGGCCAGCTGGTAGTGAGCAGAAGTGACCCTTGTCACCTTTAGTATAGGATATGTGGGAACAGTCTTGCTTTGAGCACAGCCTCTGCCCTCCATTGGTGAGCACTGAAGCTACTGTCCTGAGTCCTCACTAGATGATGGCCCTTCACCAGCCTGGGTCTCTAAGAGAGTCTGTGGAGCATAGCCCTTTACCAGCCCCCGCTGGGCCTGACATGTGAGCCAGAAATAAATCTTGAGGCCACTGAGACCCGCTACCTCATTGTTAACTCCTGAAAAACACCCCATCCAACGCCCCCTTCCCCCAAGTGAGCACCAGGCGCATGGCGTTTGTTCTGCATTTTGGACGTGGGGTTTGGGCTTTGAATGTCCTGCGCTTTCTCCTTTCTCATCTCCTGACAGTGAGCTGCGGCCCTCAGCTGCCCCCTGCTCCCTGCCGACCCACACTGCTGAGAGCTGAGCCTTGGCCCGGACCAGGGCAGCAGCAGCAGGAGAAGCCAGGGAGGGAGAGAGTTGTCTGGAGCTCCAGATGGATCTTCCTCCTCCGGGCCTGAAGCACTGGGTTGGATTCCCAGCCCAGGACGGCAGAGGCGCCTGGCACAGGCTGGCAGCAGCCGCGGCTCCCTTGCCCGTTCCCTCAGTTCCACAGCCGGAAACCCTTTCCAGGGAGATGCAGTGAAAGGTCGCTCTAACATCGTGCTTCCTCTGAATCAGCCGGGCTTTCATTACTCTGATGGGACCTGGAAGCTAAAACAGGCAGACTTTTCCACAGGGTTGTGGCAAATCAGAGCTAGAGGAACCACCCACATCAACTGCATCGTGCGGAGTAGGCAACTGCGGACCAGAGAAAGGATGGGGCTCGCCCAGGGGTACGGCAAGGCAGGGACCACCGTGAAACAGAATCTTGCTGTCAGTTTAGACACTGAACACAAACAGGACAGGACTCTCATCCAAGGAGGCAGCCTCCACCCGATCGGGGATGTCCATTCTCTAAGATCACGGTTTCCTCTAAGACAGAGAATCCGGAGGGGCTCCCTGCGTGGCTGTGCCTGCCTGGGCCCACAGCTTTCCATGTAGGCGTGAGCTTTCCAAGTGCCCAGGAGGATACATGGCCGGTCCACTGCCCTCACCTCCCATAGGTCTCACCCAGGCGCTGAGCTCAGGGTAGCCATGAGACAACCCAAACATGAGAGTCTGAGGCCAGAAGGCAAGCTGAAGTCTGTGGCTGGATGAGTGCCACTGGGCCACTCTTCACAGCCCACTCTCCCAGAGGTCATCTGGCCCCGGCCAGATCCCCGTTGCCATGGGTGGCACACTACCTCCCACGCTGCTGTTCCCCTCTTGGATATGTCTCCATATCTGATGGGATGTCTCCCTCTGCTCCAGATCGACCCTGTGGGACCGTGCCGAACCTCTAGCCTACGACAGCCCTTCTAGAATGACAAGGCTCTTGTGAATCCTCTCTCTGGTGTGAACAGTCCAAGGCTATCATGGAACTGGGAGCCCTATCTCCTC
This sequence comes from Neofelis nebulosa, assembly GCF_028018385.1. Classification (NCBI taxonomy): domain Eukaryota; kingdom Metazoa; phylum Chordata; class Mammalia; order Carnivora; family Felidae; genus Neofelis; species Neofelis nebulosa. The sequence goes on along the minus strand of NC_080794.1, from coordinate 43,109,574 downwards.
TCCCTCAGCCCCGTGGCAGCTCAAAGTATGCTCCAGTAGCCTGGTGTCCCCAGTACCTGGGAGCTGGGTGCCAAGTATCAGTCCCACTCCAGACCTACTGAGTTAGAACTCACATTTTAACAAGATCTCCAGGTGCTTCCGGGGTTAGCTTCACTTTGGAAAGCTCTGGCTTACACACACCTCACACTGTCCATTGAGGACCCAGAATTCAAGTGCACAGGACAGGGCTCTCATCTCTCTCCTTCCGAGGCTTCTTTACAGCTGCAGGACCCTAACAACACAAAGGATCCTGGGTCCACTTAGACCCTTGAGTCTCCTTCAAGAAACTGCTCCCAAACTGCATCCTGGGTGGGAAGAAGTTGACATATGTCAATTCAGGTGCGGAACCTTAACGTTTAGCCAAATTAAACATCATTCTTCTTTCAGTGGTGTCTGATCTACTATTTAACCCATCCGTTTTTAAATCTGCCTGCATGTTAGGATCACCTGGTGGACTTTGTAAAAACTCTGATGCCAAGACCCCGTCCCAGAAGAAGTCAACAGACTCTCTGAAGAGCGCTGTGGGTGTCTGCTTCTGTTTATTACGCTCTCCATGCAATTCTAATTGCAATCGGGATAGAGAGCCAGTGGTTTAACACATCTATTAAAAAGTGGATTTTTTTTTCCTTAAGAGGGGTGTCAACTTCAGACTCCAGGGTACATTGGTGTGAGCAACTCCTCACAGTGACTCTGAGCTCATGGCGATGTATCTGTCAGCTACTGCCATAATATTGCTGTGTAACAAACAACCACCAAATCAGAGACAATGCAATAAGAAGCACTCAAGTCGATGACACATCTGTGGGTCAGCTGGGACAGCTCTGTCTGTCCGTGTGTTGCCTAATCTAGGCTGTAGTGACATGGTGGCTCTCTTCAGACTGTAGAGCTGGGTTGGCCACACTTCTGTTTGCAAGTGTGTGGATCGGGTAAACAGCTTGTCCTGATCTTCCCACGACATTCTTGATCTTAGCACTGCAAGTCTTATGTCCCAGTGAACCTCACAGTCCAGGGAAAACGGGGATGGCTGCATACCCTACCTGCGGTCAACTTGGGTACCTCTGCTCCTTGTTCTCTCCTCCTCCTTAGACCAGCGGGGCAGCCAGGGCAGGTACCTTTCGGGACATGGGCAGAGACTCGAGAGACCTAGCAAAACAGAGACCCAGGCCCAGGCTGCCATGCTGTCACTTTCCATCGCACATCAGCTTTGTCAGCCATGTTGGCCAGAAGTCGCCGGTCCCAATTAAACTTCATCCTATTAGATTTAGCCTCACTGCAGGCTGTCACCATCTTTCAGGATCTTTATTCAGGCATCTGGTACATTGGCCAAAGCAAGCTGCACAGCTGAGCCCAAAGCTAAGGGGCATGAAAAAAGGCCCTTCCCCTGATGAGGCGGTAGCTGGCGTGTGGATTCAGAGAAGGGCGTGTAATTGGGCCAGTCATCCACCTCCTACAGGCAGCGAGATTCTGGCTCCCAAACACAGATGACCTCATTCCTTCCTGGCTACCGACTGTCCCCAGGGAGCCAGGTTCCAGAGCCTGAGACCATCTCCACTCCAGTCTCCATCTAGCTCCTAAAGCACATGTCTGCTCAGGTGCCCCATTGTCTCTGTCACTCTGTGACTCCTTCCCCTCCTTCTCTTCCTCCTTCTTCATCAAACATCTTGAAAGATAGGGATCATCTCACATCAGCCTCGTCAGCCATCCTGATGAGAAATCTCTTGCGCCAATAAACTTAGTCTGGTTTCAGCCTGGCAGGATCTCTTGGATCCTGATTCCCCAACCAGTACGTTCCCCCCAGCCTTCAGCTCTGCATCCTGGGCCATATTTTTTGCACATCCATAACCCAGATGTCAGCAATCTCCTCCAGGCCCTCAAATCTAGGCACTCTTGGCTGGAGCCCCTCAACCTCACAGGCTTTGAGCCCACAGATCCCTGCCCTTGACTTGTTCCCACTCCCAGTGGCCTCATACAAACATCTGCAAAACAGCCTGGTGCCCACGGTTCATACACAGCCAGCATGTCATAAGTCGGTGACTTTGATGAGGGCATCGTGGGGCAGGTGGCGCATATCACAGGCCAGGGCCCCTGTACGTGCTCTCCCTGCCGTCCCCTACCCTCTGCACAAAACTCCACCCTGCACTTCCTGTTCGGTCCTTCTACCTCCATGGTGGGGGGACGGTCTGTGGGGATCTTAGCTTTTGCCTCAAGAGGCACATGAGGGAATGTTCCCCCCATCTCATTATATGTCAATTACTTCTGACTGGGTTTTAGGTCCCCAGGATCCTCTATCTTTCCCCAGCCACCAATCAAGTGTCTGGGCTCTGATCCCACTTAAGTGCAGTAAAGCACAAAGAATGAGTATGCCTTCAAGGCAAGAAATCTGAAAGGTCTTCACTGCTTTAAAAATTATATGGGCTGACTCACCCCGCATCCCTAAATGTATCAGGCTCCACAAAACAGGCGAAAAGGACTCCCGAACTCGCATCCTGACTTTGCACCCTATTGGAGATACTCTCCAACCTGGCTCCATGGCCTACCCACAGGTTGGCCAGCCAGTTAGCCAGGACAAGACCACAGTATCCAGGGGCCAGCTGGAGCACAGCACCTGCAAGTCAGTTTCAAATCCTGGCATTGACACTTACCCTCCTGGGGCCCCACTTTCCGCTGCACTGACTCCTGACGGGCAGGAATGTTATGGAAAGGGCATTAGACAAATAACTTCGGGGAGGTTCCTCAAACCCAGGAAAGCTCTGCCTAATGTGTGGTGCTCTTCTCATTCGTGGAGCTCAGGAAATGCCGTTGATTTCAACGCACGCCTCAGTAAGTCCCTAATTAGGAAGGAGATCCACTGTCACAAAAACCACATGTCTCAGCCCCAACCCAAATGGGATGGGTTTCTGGATGGGCCCCACTGGTGGAAGATGAGGGGTTGCTTCCCTCCCTGGCAGAGCTGACCAAGGAGGTCAGGCTTTGCCACCCGCTCTCCAGGCTACGAGTCTCAGAGCAGGAAAGGGTCTGGCTGCTGCAGGTGATAAAAAAAAAAAAACAAAAACAAAAAACAAAAAACCAGAGAACTGGAGCAGCTGGGCTCAGGTCAGGCACAAGGGGTGTCTCTGCCTGGGCTCAGCAGAGACAGCCAAATGCCCAGCCCAGCTGCCACGGCCCCATGCTGGGCCCTACACTGGGGCCAGAGCCTTGCCGCCAGGCTGGCAGGCTCCCCGCTGCAGCTGCGAGGCCGCTCTGACCTGAGGAGGTCTGCCTCCTCCAGCTTGTGTTTCCCTTCCCTCCCCCTGCTGCCTCGGCCTTGCCTCCGCCTGCCTGTGTCTCTCTCCCTCTCTGTCTCTCTCTCCCCTTCTCCCACTCCCTCTCTGTCTCTCTCTGTTGTTCCTTCTCTCCCTGTCTCTTTGTGTCCCACGTGCGTCTGTCTCGGCCTCAGCATACAGCTCTCTTTTGTGTGTGTTTTTCTCTTCCTCTCTGTGTTTCCGGCCCTCTCTCTGCCTCTGAAGTGAAGGGTAGGGAAGAGGAGAAGAGGCAGGGCCCAAGAGGAATCCCAGACAAAACTGAGCAGGGATCGCATTCCATCCCATTCAGGGCTCAGAGGCCGGGAGTTGGGACACTGCGAGCAGGTTGAACTTGCAGCTGGGAGGACCACGGGTCCAGGGAGCTGCACGGTGCTTCCGGCATGAGGGAGGGCCAACAGTCAGTTCTCACAGATACCACAAGGATCCCAGGCTCAGCAAATGTGTTTCGGGTCTTCCCTTAGATCCAGAGCTTGGACTGGGGCTGAGGACCAGGAGGAACAAGGCAGTGACCTTGCTGTGACAGAGCTCCATGGGCACGTGGGGAGAGGATTACATAGGCTACTACACAATCCCAAGGATCCTGTAGGCAAGGGGCGCCCAAAGGAGAAGGCCAAGACAGTGGGCCCAGAAACCAGTGCTCACTGGAGAGGCTACTCAGAGTGAAGCTTAGAATGACTTACAGTTTTCCGGGCTCAGAAGAAGGGACCGTATTCTAGAGGGTGCATCTGGGGAGCAGCAGCCTTGCTCCAGCCTCAGTACAGGGGGACTGCAGGTTCGTGGCAGGGTCCGGGCTAGGAAGAGGGTAAAGTCATGTCACACATTCAAGTTTCCCATGCCAGAGGCAGTGGGCGACCCTTGAATGCCATGAGCCACACGACTGCGGTGGGGAGGCCCTTGTCCTGTGAGATTGGGAAAGCCATCCTTTCCTCTGCCTTGTCTTCTGTGGAGAAGGGGAAATGAGGGAGAGGCCATGTTGCATTGCTATTATCCAAGGTTGGGGGGTAGGGGGGGTGCCTCTGCTTGGCTCTCAGTATTGGGAAAGGACGTCATGATTAGCCAGTTGCATTCATAAGGGAGGTGATGGTGGACCACACACTGGGGCTTAGCAGCTCAGCTGAGAGCAGAACCTTATTTTAATATGGCTTCTTCTGTAACTGGGCAGAGGAGGCTGCAGCCGTGAGGCCGAGGGACAGACTCTCAGTGAAGAATGAGATAAAAATGGTGCCTTTGGTCGTCTGGATTCACATCCACTTCAGGGTCATCAGCCTGCCCTGCCACACCTTTTCTTGCCCAGTCACACACCCAGTGTTTCTCTCCCTCCCTGGGCCCAAAGCTCTCTGAGACACGAAGAATGAATAAATAGCCAAAGCTGTCATTATACAAGTGGAGAAACCGAGGACAAGATGGAGGAAACTGCTCACCAATGGTCACAGAATACGCTAAAGCTGAGTCGGGGCTCTCAGCTCTGAGACGTCTATGTGCAACCGTCCACTTCGGGGAGAAGACTGCTCCTGACTTCCTGGGGGGACTGGAGGTGTCTGGCCGGCAGGTGGATCCTGAGCAGGAGCTGGAGATCTGAATGTCATCCGTGCACGGGCAGGGGGAGGGGGTGGGCCTGGGAAACTCAATCGCAGAAGCAGAACAGTGTCCGAAGATCAGTCCTCATGCCTCTAGCAGGCCCCCTTCCCCATCACTCTCATTGACACTTCGGTCTCTAAGGACAGTCACCATGCCTGCATCCCAGATGAGGAAACCCGAGGCTCCAGGAGGGCAGAGGTCCTACTGAATGCTGAGACCCAAACCACAGCCTCCAAGTTGTAAGGCTTATGCCTCTTCTCCATCGTGTCAGACACATGTAGATATTTGCACTTGAACATTGCCACATGATGGGGGAATGGATAGTGGTTATGTATGTGTAGCATACAAACACACGCATATGCACACACACATGCACAGTTGCACGCCCACACATACACGCGTGCATGCACACTTGCACGCATGCACAGTTTTTCGAAATCTCCACTGGCTCTCCTTGCCCTGTGCTGTGTGGAAAATTAGTATATTGGTGCAGTCACTAATCCCTTTCATTTGGATCCAAGCAAATGACAGGATCAGTCTCCATCACTGCCATGGCTAAACCCCAGGGCTCTCCCTGGTGCCTTGAACAAGAGTCAAGATGACCCACTTTCTCCAGCTATTCCCTGTCTCCGGGCTGCTTCAGCTGGGAAACTGTCAGCCTGGTAAATATCATGAGCTTAGCAGGCTGGTTCCCGCTTCCAAGCCTGCCCCTTTTTGGCTGCCCAGCCTGGCTTATGGGACCGAGCCCCAGGATCCTGCCCCAAATGTCAGGGTTCAGCTGCCCATACACAGACAGAACCTGTCTGCCCAGCATGCCAGCATCCACAGAGACGCCCAAGTGCAAACCAAGGTCACTCCTTCCCTCAGCAAGCATTTCCTGGGTTCCTGGTCCACATCAGGCACAAGGATGGGAGCTTAAAAAGACACAGACTCTGCCTTTGGGAAGATCCCAGCTTGGAAGGGAGCTGGTCATGAAAACAAACCCAGAAATAAACAGCAGAACAAGCCAAGTATTCTCTGAGCTCAGAGGAGAGAACAATTACTTCTGCTGGGAGGGTCAAGGAAGGCTCTTCAGTAGTCTCTGGAGTTGAGACTAGAATGCAAATTAGAATATGCCACATCTAGATGTGAGGGAAGGGCATTCCAGATGGAAGGGACAGCGTGGAGGCAGGAAAGAGCAAGGTCAATGTAAACAAGAGTGGCTAGAAGGGCAGCTAGAGCCAGATCCGGACTAACCACGGATCCCAGAGTAGGGAACATGTTTGTCCTCCAGGTAAGGGTCAGAGTCAGAGTTTCGAGAGGAGGCCTGCCAAGTTCCAGACAGCCTGTCCATAGTCCCTGCTCTCCCCTTAGACCATCGTACCAGCCATAACTGAGCCCTTTCTACCTCCCAAGGACCTCACTCCTCACCAGTGGGGGCCCTGTGTCTCTCCTCTGTCTTTCTGGCTTTTTCCTTCCCATGGAGTGCTTCTCCAGATGCCAAATACTTCTCAGTGCAGATGTTAGGAACGCCAGCCTCCCCTCGCGGGGCATCTGCTTGAGAAAGGAAAGAAAAAGGATGCCTGGAATCCCCAAAGCCCATTGCCCCAGTGGCACAAAGCCAGCCTTGCATGTATGCTTTCAGAGTTTTGCAGGGAAACAGATCCCAAGGCTGCCCTTTGACTTGGCCTCAGACCTCCAGAAGCCAAAGTTGGTGGAGACAGTTGTGCCTGCCTCTGCATTACTGGGGCCTGCTGGGGCAAGGGCCGGCCACAGCTAAGACCCCTGGGTTACTCAGGGGATGCGTGGCCACATCAGAGCCTGGAGCCAAAGCGCTGTCTCTGAGCACGTGACACTAAGCGCTGCTCCTCTGTCCACGTTCTCTCACTAAGGTGGACAGGTGGACATGGAAGTATGTACGGGGACAGGCTGGGAAGGTAGCCCCAGGTAGGACCTCAGTCCCTCCCTGGCTCGATGATCCTCACACGGAGAGAGCCTTGCAGGTATTCTGGGTCAGGGCCCTTGGCCACCAGTTAGGCAGGTGGCCACAGGCCCCCACCATCTCCCTGGTTCTGAGGCTACAGGAGCCAGGATGAACCACAAGAGCCCTGAGAGGGAATCGGCTACTTTCTTGCATCAGCTGGATCGGGGCACAATTTCTGTATCAGAAACCACACCCACTCAAAGGTGACTCTGATGAGCTCGGGGAAGCACAACCGGCATACAATTGGGCCTCAGAGCACTTCCGGCTCCCCCCAAAGCTGCCTCAGTGCCCTCTGCAGTGCTCTCTCACCTCTTTCTCTACCTCCAGCTCCAGGCAACCAGACTCTGCTCTCTGTTGCTTTGGATTAGACTTTTCCAGAGTTTCCTATAAATGGAATCGCACGATACGGTTTCTATCCTTCTGCCTCCGGCTTCTCGTGCTCCGGAGTCTGTGTTTGTGATGCGTCCTTGATGCCTGTATTCCTTTCCTGTCTCTTTCAGTGCTGAGCATTGAATGTTCCATCCAACAGTCGTATCTGTTGATCCATTCACCTGTAAATACACGCTTGGATTGTTTATGGGTTTGGGGGCTTTTTTTTTAATAAGGTGGCGATACACATTCATGAACAAGACTTTTTGTGGACCCATTTTTATTTGTCTTGGGTGAACACTTAGGAGTGGCGTTTCTCCACAACACGGTCAACGGCTGTTTCGCGGTATAAGGAAACGCCAAGCTGTTTCCCAAAGTGGTTGTATCATCTTCAGTCCCCACCAGCAGCGCGGGGGGCTCCCATCCTTCCACGTTCCTCGCCAGCGCTTGTTGTGATCGGTCTTTTTCATTTTAGCCGAACTGTTGGGTGCATTCCGCTGTGGTTTTAATTTGCACTTCCCCCATGACCAGCGGTAACGCGCTCTGCTTCCGGGCCTGAGCACGCCCTTCTCCAGCTCCACCCCCAGGAGGCGCACTTCACCTCTCTGGATTTTAATTTTCGTGTCTGGACAAGCAGAGCACCAGTCCCTGCCCTGTCCCCGTCCCCAGGCCTTTGCAAAGATGGCATCAGAGGACATGTGTGTATACAGAAGTACACGCAAGTATTTGCAAGGCAAATAACTAAGTTGCACTTAGTTTGAAATTCTCACAGCCCTAAGTTCATCCGTCTTTCGTTTCACTTTCGTCATTTCGTTGCAGTAGCCTCCTTACTAGTTTCCCTGACTGTGGTCTCCCCTGGTCTCGTCCTCACGGGGGCAGGTTCCTTGCCTCTATCCTGAGATCTTCCTTTTTTTTTCCTTTTAATCTTTGTTAATGTTTAGTTATTTTTGAGAGAGAGAGAGAGAGAGAGGAGGGGCAGAGAGAGAGACACACACACAGAAACCAAAGCAGGCTCCAGGCTCCGAGCTGTCAGCACAGAGCCCGACATGGGGCTTGACCTCCCGAACCACGAGATCATGACCTGAGTCGAAGTCGGACGTTCAACCGACTGAGCCACTGAGGCACTCCATGAGATCTTCCTACTACTTCCAGCAGCTTCCCTGTCCTCTGTTTGCTCAGAGCCACAGTGGTCCAGAGCTAAGGGGATGCAGCCTGCAGGGGCCACCATAGAAATCCATCCCCTTCTAGGGAGCCGAGGGAGCTCTCCTGGAGCCCAAATGCCCCTTTCTTCAGAAGCCTTGTCATGAATAACTGCTTCTTGTCAGAGCCCAGACCCGGGACTAGTTGGTAAATGGTGCTGTTTGCTCCTGCCTCTTTCCCCGAGGCACCTCCTGATTTGCAGCCTGCAAGATACTCTGTCTGCTAGGAGGAGGAGCACAGCAGCAATCTCCTTAGGCTGCTCGTGGCTGTCAGTCTCCTCATAAATGGGAAAGCCGAGCACAGTGACATTTAGAGAGGACTCTGCTGTAAATCCCAGCCTGCGTTCCCATCCCCTTCGAGCTCCCGTGGTTATCCCAGGCCCGAGGCCACAGAATGCCCGAATGGAAAGCACGATCGGCCGAAGCTCACACATCCAGCAAAGAGAAGAGGCATAACGAGGGACTCAGATCTTCCACCCTGTGGCTCAGTACCTTTTTCTGCACCTCATCTGGGCTCTCAAAAGATATACTAGTGCCACGCCTACTCTCTCCCCAGGACCCCTGTCTGTCCCCCGCCCCCAGACTGGAAAGTGATCCCCGCCAACGGCTCCCCACGCGCCCCACGCCCGCCCCACCAGGCAAGTGTCGATCAGTGTGCACCAGCAGATCGATGACACCACTCAGGACGCATCAAACAGAAAATGACTCAACACGGGGAGTCGGGTGCTTACAATGTCCCTGGCGGGACTGGAGGAGGAAGCTGCAAGGTCAGCTTTGGGAAATGAGTCCCAGAACACCACAGCCAGACCACGTACTGAAGGAGCTGGTGCCTCCACTCTGATAAGAAAGTTGAAGGCCCCAGCGGCAGTCTCAAAGAGCCATACTGTCTCCATGTGACCTGGGGATCAGGGAGCTGCCGTCTCAGGTGCCCGCTCCAAGGCCCCACTGCCTCAGAGCCCAAGCCTGGGGGAGCCTGGATGGAGGCACGTGAGCCCGACTGTGACACTGGGCACCCCCCCCGGTGTTCTTGGTGGCTTTCCCTAAATAAAGTTAATCTCTTTTGCTATATTAATAAATATCTTTAATCTGTGCTCAAGCTGTGGTGTAAATCTTTATTTTATTTATCCTGAGCCTGTGTTTTGGGCTACAAGACTTGTAAAAAGAGGGCAGGTACATGGGAGAGCCTAGGACGGCGTGGGAAACCAAGATCCACACCCAAGCCCTTCCGAGAAGTGCAGCCCAGTGGTTGAGGGCACAGGCTCTGGAGAATTCCACCTGGGCATGCTTCCTGGCCACATCCTTGCACCCTTGTGGCAGTGGGTGAGTCACCGACATTTTCCTACATCTCAATTTCCACATCTATGTAATGAGATGACAACGATAGCACCCAGAAGGTACTTAGAACAATGGCTGGCACTGAGACAGCAATTGCTACGGACTGAACCGTGTCTCCCCCCAAATTCATATGTTGAAGCACTAACCCCCAATGTGACTATATTTGGACACAGAGCCTCAAGGAGATAATTAGGAGAAAATACGATCGTAACAGTGGGCCCGGGACCCAACAAGATGAGTGTCCTTATAAGAGAAGACGCCAGAGCTACCCCAGCCCTCCTCACACCCCCGCCCACCCACCACAACCACAGACTTGTAAGAAGAGGGGAGGTACATGGGAGAGCTTACGACAGAGTGGGAAACCTACGTCCACAGAAGCCTGTGAGGACACGGCAAGAAGGTGGCTGTCTGCAGGCCGGGAAAAAAAGCCCTCACCAGAGAAAGACCATGCTCGCAACTTGATCTTGGATTTCTGGCCTCCAGAACTGTGAGGAACAAAAAAAAAAAAAAAGTTTCTGTTGTTTAAGCCTCCAGTCTGTGGTATTTTGTTATGGCAGCGCCAGCAGACTGAGGCAGCTGTTAATTAACGGGAGCTATCATTGCTATTCCTGATTCTCCGGAGCTGACTTAGTGCGGGTTATTTGAGGTCTCTAAACCTCAGTTACCTGCCCTTGATCAGGCTTTCTTGACCTTGGCACCACTGACGTTTAGGGCTGGATAATTCTGTTGGACACAGAATACCATTCTGTGCATGGTCGGATGTTTGGCCCCACCCTGGCCTCTACACTCTAGATACCAACAACATCCTTCCCGGGCCCCAGTTGTGACCATCAAAAAATGCCTCTATGCATTGGCCAATGTTCCCTAGGGGCCCAAATCACCCCTGGTTGAGAACCACTGCTCCACGAGATAGGACGATTGTATTCGTTTCCAGAACAGTCAGGTCGACTAAAGAAGGCAATTGTGGCAATTATACATCACCTAGAGGTTATCTGCGTCACCCCTTGAATAGTAAGTAAAATTGACTCAAACTTTACCTCATATCTTGTAGGAGGTTCAATGTCCTCCTCAAGATTTTTGGAAGTTCTTGGGAGTCCGCACTCACAGTCACCTCTTGCTCCAATTACCTGTGACTCATGTCCCTACTTTTGTCTTTGCCTTTGGAGTAGTCCCTCGATATGGAAGATCGACACTTTTCATTTATTTCCCCAAATGATCACTCAAAGAAGGCAGCTGAGCCTATCGGGGCTGCTCGTAAAAGTTCATGGTCACCACAGCCCAGTCTGACACATCACCTGGGTTTGGGTATGAGCCGCACCCCGCTCAGCTCACGGTGGCACCTGCAGCTGCCCTGTGTTGGGAGTCTTTTCCCAGCCATCCCTTCCCAGGCTCCTCCAGGATTTCTGCATTTCGCTCTCTTTCTAGCTTCCTGGGGCCAAGTGCCAGTCTCTCCAAACAGAATCCCCATCCCCCCTGCTCTTCATGGAGGGCAAAACCATCATGCCCACTACAAACACGGGGAAGTCCTGGCTAAAACATAACACAGGTAAATCTATAACCCCATCGGTGAACTGAAAATCAGGAAGGGAATATTCTCCCACTCCAGAAACATACAAAATTTAGAGCCAGGGCAGTGAGCAGGAGCTAATGCCAAGTGGCATAAGAGTATAAGAACGGGACAAAATGTTATGTTTTAGTACTCATGAAGAATGAGGAAGTGAGGCAACGGGCCCCATGCACAAAACAGGAGTGATCTTTCTGCTTAGAGCCAGGAACCTGAGAAAGCTGTCCCTTCAGTGAAATGAAAATGAGAAAACCACCACCCCTGCCCCTCACAAAAATGGGCCAACCTCCCTGGACCATGAGTGACAAAGGAGACACCCAAGAGAAGTCAGAACTCTAAATCTACTCCACGTGCCCTAGAGAGTCCTGAAGCCATACCTCTCACCAGCTACAAGACCCAAGGAAAATAATGACAATAAGCCTGCTAAGGTCCCGGAAAATTCCTAGATCAGTAGCAAAGGTGACCATGAAACCCAAACCTGCCAGAAGGGAAACGGCACCTTCTGGAGATGAACTTGGAGTAAAAACCACAAAGCAGGTGAGGAACATGAGCCCAAGATCTCTAACCAGAGCCAACTAGAGTTCTATGAGAAGTCAGGAGGCTGGGAGGAGACCGGTGGTCCTCCAGAATTGAAGATACACATGAGTTCTTATATCAAAAATGGAGCCTAAGCTCCAAGAGCATAAATATAAGCACATACTCACATTTGGAGTAGGGGATCAACACATCAAGTGCTGATAAATCACATAATCATTGTGGAAGAATATTGTTTATAGTATAAAAGAACTAATAATAACATACCCAAACAAGACACAGGAGAAAGTGAGGTGGGAAAAAAAAACTAATTTCCTTGTTTTTTTCCTTGAAAAACTCATGAGTTATAATTCAAGAAATAAGGCATAAAAGAATACTGTATATAGTTACAAAGCAACCACTAAAGGGACTAAAAGTACTCCATAAACCTTCCAAGTTATTGAGAGAAAACCTATACACAAAGCAAACCATGAAAATACAGGCAATGAAGTAAAAGGCTTTTAAAGGAAGCATTAAAATCAGAAAGCATAATATAAAATAATACGACAGAACTGAAACCAAACGTATCCTATCGTATCATTAAATATACTAATGGGATAAATTCATCTATTATTTATTTTTAAAACTCTCATTTTGGGATCAAAGAGTGAAACAAAAAACACAGGCTTATGGAAGATACCTCTGATTCCCCAACTCAAATTTTCTCAGGCTTACTCCTGAATTCAGCCATACCGCATAGACAGTTCTATGGCTGATTTCAAACTGTCAGAATCCAGATAAAGAGAGCACGGAGAGCACATTTCCCTCTGCCCTCGGGCTCCTCCAGTGCAAGTGGGAGCTCCCCGGATCCTTACATATGAACTTTGAAAATGCAGGGAAATCAACACCTCCAGAGGAACTCCCACCCAATGTTAAGTGAAGCCCATCCATGGGAAAATGTTCAGCCCCATTAAGTTGTCACAGAAGTACAAACTAAGCTCAAGATGTGACACCAATTTACCCTCATTCTGGGGGCAAAAATTAGAGTCCATTAGTGCAAAGGAATGGGAGGGATGTGGATCAACTAAACCTTTATATGTTACCAGTGAAAATCTAAGTTTGTATAGTCACATTACAAAACAAGTTGGCATTATCTTATAAAATTGAATAGTCTCATAGCAAGTCCATGCATAGGCATGCTCCCAAGAGAAATGCTTAAAAATGTACCCTGAGGTATATTCATGAAAACACTCTTCATAACAGCAAAACCATGGAGACAATTAAAAGGTCCGTAGATAAAATAATGGCTAAATAAACTGTGGCATATTTACACCATGGAATATTATGTAGCAGTCAAAATAAATAAATCACAGCATATGCAACCATATTGCCATGTCTACAAAATATCATCTAGAGTGAGAAAAGAAGTACCAGAAGACGATAGGTTGTCTGATACCTTTCTTAATAAAGTTGTTAAGCAAATGCTAAACAATGCAATGTTAGAAGTGTAACGGTAGATCAACCAAACTATATTGAAAATAGTAGTGAGACAGCTAAAATCATATTTAAGGTGAAAGATTACTTTCCCCTAAGATCAGAAACAAGACAAGGACTCTGCTTTCAACACTTCAACTCAACATTGTACAGGTGGTTCCCGCTAGAGGAATTAAGCAAGAAAAAGAAATAAATGGCATTCGTTTTGGAAGGGAAGAAGTAAAATGGTCTATATTTGCAAATACCTTGATCTCGTATATATAAAATCCTAAAGAATTCACTCAAAACCTACTAGAATTAAGAGAGGAATTCACGAACATTGCAAAATACAAATCAATATAAAAATCACTCATATTCCTAGAAACTAGCAATAAACAAAACAAAAATGAAATTAGGAAAGCAATTCCATTTGCAATAGCACCAAAAAGAAGAAACCGTTTAAGAACAAATTAAACCGGGGCACCTGGGTGGCTCAGGTGGTTAAGTGTCCGACTTCAGCTCAGGTCACGATCTCATGGTCTGTGAGTTCCAGCCCCGCGTCGGGCTCTGTGCTGACAGCTCAGAGCCTGGAGCCTGCTTCGGATTCTGTGTCTCCCTCTCTCTCTCTGCTCCTCCCCGTTCATGCTCTGTCTCTCTCTGTCTCAAAAATAAATAAACATTTAAAAAAAAAAAAAGAACAAATTAAACAAAAGAAGTGTAAGACTTATACACGCTTCAAAATATTGTTGAAAGAAAGTAAAGATCTAAATGAATGGAGAGACATCCTATGTTCAGGGATTGGAAGACTTAATATAGATAAGATAGCAATATTCCTCAAATCGATCTACTGAATCAACACAATGTTTATAAAAAAAAACCCAACTTCATTTTTGGCAAGAGACTAAGAATAATTAAAGTAATCTTGATTAACTGTTTGTTTCTAGACTCTCAATTCTATTCCATTGATCAAGATTGCTTTGACTATTTTTTTTTAATTTTTTTAACGTTTATTTATTTTTGAGACAGAGAGAGACAGAGCATGAACGGGGGAGGGTCAGAGAGAGAGGGAGACACAGAATCTGAAACAGGCTCCAGGCTTGGGGCTGCCAGCACAGAGCCCGACGTGGGGCTCAAACTCACAGACTGCGAGATCATGATCTGAGCCAAAGCCAGACACTTAACTGACTGAGCCACCCAGGCACCCCTGCTTTGACTATTCTTAATCCCTTGTATTTCCATGTGAATTTTAGGATCAACTTTTCAACTGATTCTTAATAAGAGTGTCAAGACAATAAAGTAGAGAAAAAATAGTCTTTTCAACAAGTAGCCCTGAGACAACTAGATATTTACATGCAAAATAATGAAATTAAACCCTTTCCTCACACCATACAGAAACACTAACTCAAAATGGATCACAGATTTAGACGTAAGAGTTAAAATTATTAAACTCTTAGAAGAAAGCATAAGAGTAAGTCATGACCTTGGGTTAGGCAATGATTTCTCAAGTAGAATACTAAAAACACAATCAACAAAAGAAAAAAGTAGATAAATAGAACTTTACCAAAATTAAAAGCTGCTGTGTGCTGTGATGCAGATGATAGCATTAAGAAAGTAAAAAGACAACCCACAGAATAGGAGAAAATATTTTCAAATCCTATACTTGAGAAAGGACTTGTATCCAGACAGGTTGAATTCTTACAAGTCAATAATAAATAATAACAGTAATAATAAATTAAGTAACCCAACTAAAAAATGAGCAAAAGGTCTTAACAGAAGGAAGATAAGCATATGACAAAATGTTCAGTACCATCAGTCATTAAGAAAATGCAAATGAAAAGCACAGTAAAGTACTTCGTATCTACTCAGATGGCTACAATAAAAAGACTTTTGCCCTGTTGGCAAAAATATGGAAAAATTAGAACCTTCATACGTTACAAGAGGGAATGTGAAACAGTGCTGCCACTACGGGACAGTTTGGAGTTCCTAAAATGTTGGATGTAGGGCTGCTCGATGAATCAACAATTCCTCGCTTAGATATATACCCAAGCAAAAAAAACTTGTATATGAATGGCCATGACAGCATTATTCACAATAGCAAGAGAGTAGAAGCAACTCAAACTCCCATCAACTTATGAATTGACATTAAAATGTCATATATCCATACAGTGGAATATTATCTGGCCATAAAAAGAAAGAAAGTACGTATGACACATGCAATACTAGGGCTGATCCTTGAAAACATGCTAAGTCGCAGAAGCCAGTTATAAAAGGCCACCTTCTGTATGATCCCATTTACATGAAATGTTCAAAATAGGCAAATCCTTAGAGACGGAAGGAAATTAGTTGTTGCCAGAGCACAGAAGGAGGGGAGGGCCGGGGGCGGCTGCCGACGAGTATGAGTATTCTTTCTGGGTTGACAAAAATACTCCAAAATATTGGTTGTGATTACACAATTCCTAATATATAAAAAGCATTGAACAGTGCACTTGAAATTGGTGAACTGTATAGTATGTGAATTACATCTTTAAAAAGCTGTTTTCAAAAACAAGTGAGGAAGCAAAAAACCAGCAGCACAGGATTTACAATGATGCCTAATCAAAGTGAAAGGAAGTTAAGAGGATGAATGTGATGGGATCCTAAATGTGGATACGAGTTATTGTTATTTTTAATGTTTATTTATTTATTTTTGAGAGAGAGAGAGAGAGAGAGAGAGAGAGAGAAAGAGAGAGAAGGGTAGTGGCAAAGACAGGGAAAGAGAGGAATCCGAAGCAGGCTCCTCACTGTCAGTGCAGAGCCCGATGTAGGGCTCCAACTCATGAACCTGTGAAATCACAACCTGAGCTGACGTCAGGAGTAGGATGCTTAACTGAGTGAGCTGCCCAGATGCCCCTAGATATGAGTTTTCATTGTGTCACAGCCTAAAAGATCTTTATTATTAAAAGGAAACAAATACCTAACAGGTAAATACAGAAAAGAAGAGGGCCATGCATGGACCACTAAAAGTGTGTCATAAACCAAGGATGTGACTGATCCTCTTCTGAACATCTGTGGCCCAAGCAGAAACAGTTAAAATGAGTATCTAGGAAAGACCAATAATAGACAGACTGCCAATGATAATCCATGGGTACAATTAAAATAGAGTCCAGAAGAAACTTTACAGCCTTGAGTTATTTTACTAAGTGAGAACAAATGAAAATAACTCAATTTAAACGTTACACAAAGCACAAAATATTAGGCATTAAGGAAAGCAGAAGAAAGGAATTAGTAAGGATAAAAGCACAAATTAATCAATTATGAAATAAGAGACAGAGGGATTAGTGCATTCAAAAGCAGGTCCTTAGAAAAAAATCAGAACCTAGTTTTCTTGAAAACGAAAAGCTCGCCAAAACTAATAAAGGAAGAAAGGGGTGAAATCACACACACACAAAGTGGAAATAAAAACGGAGACACAATCACAGATACAAAGAAAAGTAAACAAAACATAGAGATTAATAAGTCAATCTTGCAAATAAATTCGAAGAGCCGTGTTCACGAATAATTTGCTATAGAAAATATAATTTATGTAGTCATAGAGTCTATGATGAGAACAATTATCAGGGAATAAATTGGGCTAAATGTCAAAGAACTGTCACTTCATTCTTCAACACTAGAAGTTTCCCAAGAAAATTTTTTTCACTTTTTAACACAGTCTTAGTTTCTGTGTTATCCCTTATTTTTAGATTAAATTTTTATGAGATCATTGTAGATTCACAAATTGTAAGAAATAATACAGGGGCACCTGGGTGGCTCAGTCAGTTAAGCGTCCGACTTCAGCTCAGGTCACGATCTCACGGTCTGTGAGTTCGAGCCCCGCGTCAGGCTCTGGGCTGATGGCTCAGAGCCTGGAGCCTGTTTCAGATTCTGTGTCTCCCTCTCTCTCTGACCCTCCCCTGTTCATGCTCTGTCTCTCTCTCTCTCTGTCTCAAAAATAAATAATAAAACTTAAAAAAAAAAAAAAGAAAAAAAAGAAATAATATAGGAAGATGCCATGTGCCCTTTGCCCCGTTTCCCCCAGTGGCAACATCTTACAAAATCATAGTATGATATCACAACCAGGATATTGACCTTGATACCATCCATACAGAGCATGCAATCAAGATATGTAACATTTCCATCACCAGAAAGATCCCTCATGTTGCCCTTTTGTGAACAGACCCCCTAGTCCCTCCTTAACTCCTGACAACCACTAATCTCTTCTCCGTTTCTATAATTTTGTCATTTCAAGAATGTTACATAAATGGAATCATGCAGTATATAACTTTTTTTTTAAGTTTATTTCTTTATTTTCAGAGAGAGCGAGAGCGAGAGCAAGGGAGGGACAGAGAGAAAGAGAGAGGGAGAGAGAGAATCCCAAGCAGGCTCCACACTGTCAGCACAGAGCCTGATGTGGGGCTCAAACTCATGAACTGTGAGATTATGAACTGAGCCAAAACGAGGAGTCTTAACTGACTGAGCTACCCAGCCAGGTACCACCTTATAACCTTTCATATTGTCTTTCTCTACTCAGGATAGTTCCCTGGAGATTCCTCCAAATTGTTGCCATGTGTTAATTACTTGTTTCTTTATGTTTCCAATTGTACCGGTATACCAAACCTCTTTTAGCCATTCATCCATTAAAGAATTTCTGGATTACTTTCAGTATTTGGCAATTATGAATAAATCTGCTATGAACATGTGTGTGCCGATCTTGTGCGCACGTTTTTCTCTCTCTGGAATAAACGCTTGCGAGTACAATTGTTTCGTGTACGGTCACTGGATGTTTAGTTTTATAAGAAATTGTCAAGATGCTTTCCAGAGTGGCTGTACCATTTTTGCCTTCCCAGCAGCAATGGATGAGTGATCAAGGTCCTCCTCATCCTCACAAGTATTTGGTGTCATTACCATGATTCATTGTAGTTTTCTGATAGGTGTGTAGCGATACCTCATTTGCATTCCCCAATGGCCAGTGACATTGAGTATCTTCCCCTATACTTCATTTGCGATCTGTCTTCCTCTTCAGTGAAATGTCTGTGCATGTCTTTTACCCATTTTCTAATTGGATTCGGATCATAAGAATTCTCCAAATATTCTAGAAATGAGGCCTCAGAGAAGTGATCTGAAGATCCTTTCTCCAGGTCTTTAACTTTTCTTTTCACATGCATAATGGGGTCTTTCACAAACCAAACGTTTTCATTTTGATAAGGTTCAATTTATGGATTTTTCCTTTTACGACTCATGCCTTGGGTGTCAAGTCTAGGACCTCTTTGCCTAGCCCTAGATCCTGAAGATCTCCCTCATGTTTTTCTGTAAGTTTTTATAGTTTATCTTTTACATTTAAGTCCATATCTATTTGAGTTAAGTTTTGTGTAAGGTATGAGATTTGGGGTGAGATTCTTTTTTTTGCTGTTTTTGTTATTGAAATGACTATACTTCATTGAATTGCTTCTTCACCTTTGTTAATAATCAATTGTATATATTTGTGTGTCTATTTCTGGGTCTTCTATTCTATTCCGTTAATCTATACGTCTATTCCTCCAACAATATCACACTGTCTTGATTACTGTAGTTATATGTTAGACCTTAATATCAGGTTGGTCCATGTGTTCCTGGAAGAAAACAGAACTGGAATCCTTCAAGACCTGTCCTTTTCCTTTAAGTCTCTTGGAGACCAAAGCAAGACCCAAAAGCAGAGAGAGGCTACTGTTGCTGCAAGATTCATACTAAATATGATTTACATTGCTGACTTCAAACCCAGAGAAGCATCTTTCTTCTTCTATGTGGAAATATGTATTTATTTTTTATAAGTCATACCATTTTTTACATCAGGTCAACCAAGTTTCTTTTGCAATATTTTTGTAATGACTTACACTGGAAAAGTAAAGATTTGCAAATAACTTGTAGTAAAAAAAAATGTCTTTCGTTTCTAATAAGATTCCATTCTTCTGGTCAGAGATCATATTCTATGACTTCAATGATTTTAAATGTGTTGAAATTTGCTTTATGTCCCAGGATACGGTGTATCTTTGTGAATTCCATGCATGCTTGAAAAAAATGTGCTTTCTTCTGTTTTGGGGTGGAGCATTCTACATATGTCATTTAGATCCTATTGGTTATGTGGTTGACTTTCTATATATTCTTGCTTATTTGTTTTCTAGTAGTTCTAAAAGTTTCTGAGAGTAAGCTGTTGGAGTCCCAACTATAATTGTGGATTTGTCTATTTCTCATTTCAGCTCTTAGCTTCTCCTGTATTTTGAGGCTCACTTGTTTGGTGTATACACCTTGAGGATTGTTATACTGTATCGGTGGACTGATCCTTTTATCATTATTTAATGTCTGTCTTTGTAATAATTTAAATTGCTCTAAAATCCACTTTATCTGATACTGATATAACCAAAACTGTTTTTTAAAAATAATGTTTGTATTATTTTTATGGCATAACTTTTTCTTTATTTTCAGCCTATTTGATCATGTTTTTTAACATTTTTAAAAATATTTATTTATTTTGAGAGAGAGAGCACGCATGAGATGGAGAGGGACAGAGAGAGAAGGAGAGAGAGAATCCCAAATAGGCTCTGCATTGACAGACACGGGGCTCAATCTCCCAAACCCGTGAGATCATGACCTGAGCCAAAATCAAGAGTTGGGTGCTTAACCGACTGAGCCACCCAGGCACCCGATCATGTTTTTTAATCCACTCTGCCAATCTCTGTCTTTAATCAGTATATTTAGACCATTTATATTTAAGATAATTATTAATATAACAGAGTCCAAGTTGGCTATTTTGTTAATTTGTTTTGTTTGTTTCTTCAGTTTCTCATGTCTCTGTTTTACTTTTATTACCTTCCTGTAGATTATTTTTAAAAATTTTAAATTCCATCTTGATCGATTTATAATTATTTTAGCATACGATTTTTATAGTTATTTTAGTGGTTGCTGTAGGTATTGAAATATACATGCATAGCTTATCACATTCTATTTGTATTGACCTTATACTAGTTGGAATGAAATTTAGAAAACTTACTTCCATTTAGGTCCACTTACCTTCCCTACTTTTAAAGATATTTTTGTAAGTATTTCCTCTGCATAGATTGAGCATCACATCAGATGGCATCATAATTTTTGCTTCAAACATCAAATATGATTTAAGAAACTCATGAGAAGTGGGAAAATCTATTATATTTCCTCCTATTTTTACCGATTACAATGTTCTTTTTTCTTTTCTGAAGTTCCAAGACTTCTATTTTTACTTCCATTCTGTTTAGAAAAGTTCTTTTACCCATTCTTTAAGGGTAGGCTTGTTAGCAAAATTTCTCATAGCTTTCCTTCATCTGAGAATCTCTTTACTTCCCCCATTCATTACTAGAGGACACTTTCTCTGGATATACAAGCTACTGATGACAATTCTTTTCTTTTAGTACTTGAAAAATGTTGTACCTCCTAGCCTACATGATTTCAGATGAGAAATCCTCTGTTGTTCAAATCCATGTGCCCCTATAGAATGTTTCTTTCTTTCTGGGGGCACCTGGGTGGCTCAGTTGGTTGAGCGTTAGACTTAGGCACAGGTCATGACCTCACAGCTCATAGGTTCAAGCCCCACATCAGGCTCTGTGCTGACAGCTCAGAGCCTGGAGCCTGCTTCAGATTCTCTGTTTGCCTCTCTCTCTCTCTCTCTCTCTGCCCTTTCCCCACTCATGTGCACGCGCCCTCTCTCTCTCTCTCAAAAATAAACATTAAAAAAAGAAGAAGAGAATGTTTCTTTATGGATGTTTTTGAGCTTTTTTTCTTTGTCTTTAGTTTTCAGAAGTTTAGTTATGATGTAACTTGTTATGTACTTCTTCAGGCTTCTCCTGTTTGGGAATCACTCTGCTTCTTGAATCCAATGTTTATGTTTTTCACCAAATTTTGGAAGCTTTCAGCCTTTACTTCTTTGGGTTTTTTCCAGGCCTTGTCTCTCTCTCACTCTCTCTCTTTTCTAAAACTCCAGAGATACAAACATTAGTTCTTCTGATATTGTCATCCAAGTTCCTGAGATTCTGTTACCTTTTTTTCCTATTTTCTCTCTATTGATCAGATTAGGTAAATTCTATTAAATTATTCTCAAGTTCTCTGATTCTATCCTCTGTGATTTCCATTCCACTATTGAGCCCACCCTGTGAGTTTTTATTTATTATTGTATTTTTCATTTTTATAATTTCCATTTAGTTCTTTTATATAAGTTCTATTTTTTTTTTTTGCTAAGATTTTCTAGTTTTTCATTTGCTTTAAGGGAATTCATAATTGTCTGTTTAAGCGTTTTTATGATGGCTGCTTCAAAATCCTTGTAGGATAATTCCTACATCTTGGCGTTGATTGCTTATTCATTCACAGAGTGTTTTTTCCGGTTATTGTAATATGAGTGATTTTTTTTTTATTGCATCCTGAACATTTTGGACGCTGTGTTATGAGTCTCTTTATCCTATTAATCTTTTTTCAGCAAGCATTTTCCCTGTTGAGGTGCAGCAGAGGGATGGGTGGGCATGTGTGTTCAGCTTCCTGCTGGGTCCTGTTGCCACCAAAGATCAGGAAAAGGACAGCTGACTCAGACCGGGTTGTTGCGGCAGGCTAGGGGAGGAAGCTTAGCTACCCTACCTGCAGGGCCCTGCTGATGCCATAACACCAGGGGAGGGGAGGGAGAAAATGGAGGTGTGAACTGGCCTGCCTACCACTTCCTCATTCCCCATAATGCTGCTGAGCAGAGGTAGAGGCTCAGCTCCTCACTAGACCTCACTGATACTCTTATGGTGAGGGATCGGATTATTGAGTCCTTCCACCAGTCAGGATGTGGAGAATCAGCTCCCTGCTCATCCGGTCAACACCATCCCAGCAGGGGAATGGGAGGACCAGCTGAATCTGCTGGAGAGAAATGGAAGGTTACCTCTCTCTCTTGTTCCACCAGAGTGGGATCAGAATGTTGTCCGCTTCAGTGAAGTCCTTTGGGTAGAGGTAACCATTTGCTTTGGAGCGTTTTTCTTTAGGTGCTTTTTGTTGTTTTGTTTTTGTCTACACCTATGGGTGGTTTAGGCTCCTGTGAAGGCTCCACAGGTGAAGGCTCCTGTGGCACTCTGATTGGGATATATAGCAGGCAACAAGGAAACCCAAGGAACCCTCTGCCATATTGTTCCTCAAGTCCCATGGATCCTTCCCTCTTCCACCAGCCAGAGTAATTCCATGCTGGTTTCTTGTGTTATGGGAATGACATTTTAATTTTAAGAGGAAGGATCTGGGAGGAATGAGACTAGTTTATCTTGGCAGAACTGAGACTCAGGAATTTTTTTTAATAGGCACTTTTTTTTTTTTTTTTGAGGAATCCTATACTTATGGACAAAGGTACAAATGTTAACTGTCCAACGTGATGATTTTGTACCCTGAATACATCTGGGTAACTAGAACCCAGATGAAAAAAACATACAAGAACACAACCCCAGAAGTTCATTTGGAACCCCTTTTATATTTTTAAGATTGTATTTTTAAGTAATTTCTATACCCAATGTGGGGCTTGAACTCACAACCCCAAAATCAAGAGTCATTTTGCACCCCTTTTAATCACTATACTCCCCAGGGGTAAACCCTCTTTCTTTCTCACGTGAAAGATTAGTTTTATTTGAGACACCCCCCCTCCCCCCCCTCCTGCCTTTCTTCCAATAAGCAATAGAATAGTGACTAATTACTTACTTTAGTCCAAGGTGAAGGCTGGATTTCAGCTCCGGTCTGGTTCCATCTGCCTCTACTTTGCCCTTGTTTCTTGGGAATAGTTCCCTGTATGAGAGGTTTCTCTCCCTGATGCCAAATATGTTGTGCCTTTTCCAACACCAATGATCTGATTCTGAGTAGCCAATGATTTAATCCAATTCTGACACTAACTATCTGGAGTTGGTGCAGATCCCAGAGCATAAGAGCTCAGCCCCCACAAAATGCCCTCACTTCAGATGCCAGTAGCAACTCCCAGTACTTCTGACCAAATGTTTCTACATCTGGGGACTCCCACAGGCCCCTCTTTAAGTTGAGTAATTTGCTAGAATGACTCAGAGAACCCAGGAAAACACTTTACCTCCATTTTCCTATTTATGATAAAGGATACATCTCAGGAATGGCCAAATGGAAGAGAGGCACAGGGCAAAGTGTGGGGTGAGGGCAGTGCTGTGGAGCACTGAGGACCTCAATATGTTCATCCACCCGGATTGAGGTCTGGTGGGGGGGAAGAGGGTGGAGCTGACAGTTCTAGTCCTCCAATCAAGACACGATCTTTCTTGACCAGCCCACATTCTGAAGCTTTTCAGGGACCCACAGCCCCCAGTCATGTCATTAGGATACAAAAGCCATTATTATCTCTCAGGAAATTCCAAGGGTTTTTAAACCTCTGTGCCAGGAACTGGGGACAAAGATCAAATACATATATATTTTTTATTATACCACACCATGATTCTCAGCCAGGAACTATCTGATGGGCCTCAAACTCTCATCTTTGTGTTGCAAGACTGACAAAAGTTCTGCTGCTTTCTAGAACCTTTCCACCTAGGTTCTAAGCTGTCTTCTCCATTAAATTCCAGAGTTTAGTAAGTTGCTTGAAGTAAAAATGAGCCAGATGCCTGAGCCTCCTCCAAAGTCTCTGCCCAAAGATTTCCTGCTGTCTTTGCTTTCAGCAGTGTCCTGCTACCTGTAGAAAGCCCAGATTACCAGCCTCCAGTCCATATCCAGGATCAACAAATGCCCCTGCTGTAGAAAGAGCTGAAAAGAGCTCACTTTTGCAAAATTATCCCTTCTCTGGGTTTTGTTGTCTCTGTGTCCTCTCATACCTTCAAATAAATGATTTCTCTATTTTTCATCCATTTGTGTTGTTCTCGATGTAACTGTGGCTTGCCACGGGCTATTCCGTCTTGCCTGGAAGATGATCTCACTGCTACTTCAACTGCTCCAAAATTCTTCACCCATTAGAATAATATGTAATCAAAGCGGCACAAAAATAAATAAATAAATAAAAATACCAGATCAAACCTATTTATGAATTATGTCGTAAAATTACTAATATCTTTTTCAAATAAGATCTAGCAGCACACTAAAAGTATAAGACAACATGGCAAAACAATAATTATGGCAGGAATGCCAGGATTGTTCAAATTTGCCGTAATAACAAATAACTTAAGGGGGAGAAAAACATGTTTATGTTTACATATGGAACAATAAGGACTATTACAAAGGCAGCATCCAAGTGTTTAAAACAAGTCTTGAGGGGCGCCTGGGTGGCTCAGTCGGTTAAGCGTCCGACTTCGGCTCAGGTCATGATCTCGCGGTATGTGGGTTCGGGCCCCGCGTCGGGCTCTGTACTGACCGCTCAGAGCCTGGAGCCTGTTTCGGATTCTGTGTCTCCCTCTCTCTCTGACCCTCCCCCGTTCATGCTCTGTCTCTCTCTGTCTCAAAAATAAATAAACGTTAAAAATAAATAAATAAATAAATAAATAAATAAATAAAACAAGTCTTGATAAAATAAGAATATTTTGACGCTTCTTCTATGTAAGAGCCAAAATTCAGCCCCATACTAAATGTGGAAAATTGTAGAGAAGGCAAAGATTCCCAGGGTGATGATATTACTTAATCTTCCTCCAGAAGGAATTTTGTGTTGCAACTTTATTATAGAAGTATATAGGATATAAGAATTGGACAGAAGAGGTAAACAACTTCACCTTCTTGACAATTTCATTTTTAACCTGGAGATCTCCAAACGAACTGAAAAGCTATGAGAATGAGAGAATCTGGAAAATGGCTGGTTACAAAGTTGATATGCCAAATTAGCAGCCATCATATATCACAGATCCCATTCACAAAACAGTAAAAATTAACATGTGAAGGAATAAACATAACAAGCAATGTTGAAGATCCGTATAGAGTTAGCTTTTAAAATAGCACTGGTTGTTGTGTGGAAGCCAATTTGATGATAAATTTCATATTAAAATAAATAAATAAATAAATAAACATTAAAAATAATAAAATAGCAAAAAAAATGAAAGAAGATGTGATAAATGGAAATATTATACACATTTAATCATGAATGCAGTATTCTAAACAGGTCAGTCTTCCTCTAGTCTATAAATTTAAACACAAACCCAACAAGAATGACCATGTTTTTTTTTCCCAAAAGACAATGTGACTTTTACTTTACATATTTTTATTTTTGATACAATTACAAATTTTCAAAGAGTTAAAAGTACCCTACAGAGAACTCTTATCTTAACCTTTTTAAAATAAATCGCCAATATAAACTGCCAAAATAATTTGCCAATGCTTTGCAAATATAAATTGTCTATTGCCCTGGAATACTTCAGTGTGTTTTGAATGTATTCTCAGAATAACCACTATAGTGCGGCTTTAATCAGGAAATTAACGTTTTACATTGTCACCACCTAATCCTCAGGTCACATTCAGGCTTACCACTTGCCCCAAAATATCCTTTATAGTCAAAGTAATTGTCATGTTTTGTTAGTCTCTTTCATTATGGGACCGTTTCTTGTTTTTCCCTTAACTCATATGACCTTGAACTCTAAAAGATTATAGGCCTTTTTTTTTTTTTTTTAGAGTATCTCTCACTTTTGGTTTGCCTGCTGTTTCCTCATAATTAAATTTAGATTAGGCATCTTTCTTCTGAATATTCCAGAAGCAGTGTCGTTGGCTTGTTGCATCTTATCACATGGCACATAATTTCAATCTGTCCCCGTGGCTGGTGATACTCATTTCGATCATTTGATTAAGGTGGTGTCCCCAGGCTCCCCTAGAGTAAAACTACTTCTTTTCTCTTGGTAATTAACACATATTTTGAGGGGAGGTACTTTGAAACTATATAAATATTCCATTCTTCATGAAAGTTTACATTCATTCAATAATTTATTTATATCTGTATGGATTCATGGATTCCCATTTTATTCAATGGGTTACAATGTGTAACTACCATTTATTTTGGCCTTTGGGGTTCCCTTCAAGCTGGCTTTCTTGTCCTTTAGAATGATGGGCTTCCCCTTCATTCTTTGAATCCTTTCTTACCCTGGTCTTAGAATCAGCCATGTCTGTAAGGACCCCAAATTCCTTTAGTGGAGAATCGAATCATGTGGTAGGCAGAATACTGATGACCAAAGGTATCCTTGTCCTAATGACCAGGACCTATAAATATGCCATCTTACACTGTAAGGGGACTTTGCAGATGTGATTAAGGATAATGAGATGGGGGAGGATATTTTGGACCAGGCAGGCCCTAAATGTAATTTTTATTTTTTTAATTCTTTTTAATGTTTATTTATTTTTGAGAGAGAGACAGAGTGCAAGTGGGGGAAAGGCAGAGAGAGAGAGGGAGACACAGAATCCGAAGCAGGCTCCAGGCTCTGAGCTGTCAACACAGAGCCCGACGTGGGGCTTGAACCCACGAACTATAAGATCATGACCTGAGCCGAAGTCGGACGCTTAACCGACTGAGCCACCCAGGCGCCCCGTCACAAGAATCCTTCTAAACAAAAGAGGGAGATTAAGAGTCAGAGAAATAGAAGTGAGGAGGAAAGCAGAGGTCAGGGTGATGAGGTTGTTGGCACTGATGGAAGGAGCCCTGAACCAAGGAACCCGGGCAGCCTCTGAGAGCTGGAAATGGATTCCTCACTAGAGCATCCAGAATGGCCTGATGTCCTCTAGCCCTGCCAACATCTTCGTTTTGAGTCCTGGGAGACCCATGTCAGACCCAACTTCCATAATTGTAAGCTAACAGATGTACTGTTTAAAACTACAAAGTGTGTGGTAATTTGTTACAGCAACAACACAAAACTAATACAAATGGATGTGCTCATTGTTATTGGAGTATCGCTGCTCCCAGGACCTTTCAGGGACCAGAGCTAGAATTTGGATACTACATATGCATGTACATTTATGTTTATAGGTACAGATCTAGAAAACCATGAGTTCACAACAATCCCTTTAATCCCAGTCCAACACCACAGGATGCTTTCTGGTTTTCCCCCTTTTTATGTTTGCAATTCCCTTCTCCAACAGTCAGAAACCTGGCTTTCAGTATCCTTATGATATTTGCTTCTTTGACAGATCCCGCTGTATGTAACCGATCTCTTACTTTAGCCACCGCCTCCTCCCTGCATGGACACCTTCCTCACCCAGCTTGGGCTCTGATTCCCCATGACAGGCCATCCCCCTACAAGCATGTCCTCACATCTCTTGAGCCAGACAATATGATTAAAAATTACATGTGGAAAAACAAACTTGCAGGAAAATGCACAAAAATATGAAAAATCAGAATGTTAAGAAGGAATCCAATTGTCCCATAAATCTAGAATAATTAACTATTAGATATTGGCACATAAAGAGACAGATCAATGAAAAAAAATTAAAATTCTGATTTTTAGAAAGCCCCCAAATAGTAATTTAGCATGTATAGTAAATATGACATTCTAAATCAGTGGGAAAATGGAAGTAATTTGATAAATAATGTTAAGACAATTGACTAAATGTAAGAAAACCTAATGTTTCTGGATCCCTACTTTATTTCTTTCTTTTTTCATGCTTATTGATTTATTTTGAAAGAAAGAGAGTGTACATGCACAAGCAGGGGAGGAGCAGAGAGAGAGGGAGAGAGACTTCCAAGCAGGCTCTATGCTATCAGTGCAGAGCTCAATGCAGGGCCTGATCTCACGAAATGTGAGATCATGACCTGGTCCAAAATCAGGAGTCAGACACTTAACCCACTGAGCCATCCATGTGCCCCTCCTCCCCCACCTAATTTACTTCTTAACCCAAAGCAAATTCTAAATAGATTAAACTAAAAAATAAAACCATGAAAACTGTGTGTAAAAGTTATATTATATACAAAACATAAGTGATATAGATATAAATACATTGTAAAAAGACAGAGATATATCTAGCTAGCTTTAGATTTATAGAACATATGGAATAGAACAAATATTCCTATGGGGTGCCTGGGTGGCTCAGTCGGTTGAGCGGTGAACTTCGGCTCAGGTCATGATCTCGCGGTCTATGGGTTTGAGCCCCATGTCCGGCTCTGTGTTGACAGCCCAGAGCCTGGAGCCTATTTCAGATTCTGTGTCTCCCTCTCTCTCTCTGCTACTCCTCTGTTTGCACTCTGTCTCACTCTGTCTCTCAAAAATGAATAAACGTTAAAAAAAATTTTTAAAAAGAACTAATATTCCTAATAAATAAAGAACACTTGTAAATTAATAAGACACCCACTACCAATGGTAGGCTTATCACTATATGAGAATATTATGCAAAACCAATAAAATTTAAAATCATGAATAAGATTTGTCATCTATCAGCATCGAAAAAAATAAAAATGTTCCGTAATACATAAACTACGTTGGCAAGGGTGAGAGTATAAATTGGTGAGAGGGTAATTTGACAATCTCAAATTGTTCAAATTAAATATATACATATATATCACTTTAGCATTGCTACTTCTAGGAATTTAACCTACTGATATACATTGTACAAAGCTGAATATATAAGGATGTTCATTGCACTATTGTTTAAAGAAAAAAGGAATACTATCAACAATCCAAATATTCCCCCCAAATTTGACTATGAAATATATTGTGGTACAACCATAAAATTGAATACTATGTATACAGTCATGCCATCCAAAAGTATAGGCCCAGCGCCTTGAGCCTGAGAAGTCTTCCAAAGGCATGAGAATACATTTGAGACCTGTAGAAAAAGCTTTTTAACTATTAAAAAAAAAAAACCCTGCAAACTCAAAATTAAAGAAGGCTTAATTGCTTATGAAATATAACATACAAAGCAAGTATAACTCAACTCACATATGAACGTAACGATGTTTAAATCAAAGAATAAAATAAATTATTCATCTATTGATTGATTTCTTGCTCCTCAGAGGCAGAGACTTGAGTTTACCACACTTCTCAGTGCAGGGCAGAGTCTCCCCATTGGCCTGGCCCTTCTCTTGTTTTGTTTTTCCATCCGTGGTTTCCTTCCTATTCCCTTCCCACAGTCGGAACGCTTCCAATATGTTTAATGTATTCCTATCACTCAGGTTGTGATTTGTAACTGCATGTACTTTACATAAAAGTTAGCATGCTAGATATCTCATTCCTGTTTAATTTTTATTCACTCGATACTATCTTCTAAAGCTCTATCCATGTTGCTATAGAGCTATACATTTGGTTCATTGTTTCCAACTACTGCATAGCATTGCCTGGTAAATTTATTCATTGCCCTGGTGGTAGAACCCTAAATAGCCCCCCACCACCCCACTCTCACAAGCAAGCAGTAATGAACTCCTTCTGGGACCAGAAGGAGAGCTTCAGAAGATTTGAGATCATGAAGTATCTGAACGTTGAATTTCCCTATTACCAGGGAAATTATTGCTCTCAGTTCACATTTCTCGGAACAGTGGATAAGAGGTCTCCACTGGAGACCTCTTTGGTCAAACTTGATGTTAGCCAACTTTTGACTCTTTGGCTAGCTTAGGTGGGAAAATCATACCTTGATAAAATGTGCATTGCACTGTTAGGGGTGATGTGCACTTTCCTTGTCCCCTGGGTTTCTCCTTTTGTGAATTGCCTATTCATAGTCTTTGCCCATTTTTTCCTCTTGGATTTCCCGTCTTTTTCTCTGTGACATGCAAGGACTTCCTCTTACATCCTTAATATTGACTTCTTGTCAGGTGTTTTGTCTATGGTGACCTTTATTGAATAGAAATCCTTAATTTTGATCTTGCCAGACCCATGCATTGTCCCCCTAGTTGTTGTGCTTTCCTGGTCTTATTCAAGACATCCTCCCCATCTCAAAATATATAAAGATATTTGCCTGTATTTTCATCCATATGCTTATATTTTATTTTTCATATTAAGGTCTTTAATCCATTTTGAGCTCACCTTTGTTTAGGTCATGAGACAGAATTTCAGTTTTATTTTCCTATACATAATCAATAATTTTTCCCACAATCACCCATTAGACAAAAATCTCCCACTTGGTTCGTAGGTGCCTTTATCAAATAACATTTCCATATGCACAAGTCTGTTACTAAACTCTTGGTTCTGTTCTATTGCTGTGTTCTTATTCACTAACACATCTTCTTTCCTATTACTACAGCATTGTGATATGCCTGCCCAATCTAAGGTAGAGTAAATTCCTCCTCTTTGTTTCGAGTATTCAAAATTGACTTAGTTCTTTGTATACCTCTACTCTTACATGTGAGTTTTTAAATAAGGTTATCAATTCCACAAATTTGGGGGATGAGTATTTTTTATTAGAAGTTGCACTGCAGGGGTACCTGGGTGGCTCAGTTGGTTGAGCAACCGACTTCAGCTTAGGTCATGATCTCACCGCTTGTGGGTTCGAGCCCCATGTCAACCTCTGTGCTGACAGGTCAGAGCCTGGAGCCTGCTTCGGATTCTGTGTCCCCCTCTCTCTGCCCGTCCCCTGCTTGCCCTCTGTCTCTCTTTCAAAAATGAATAAACATTTAAAAAAATGTTTTTAAAGAAGTTGCACTGCATGTATACAATTATTTAAACCATTGACATAGTGGGGCGCCTGGGTGGCTCAGTCGGTTAAGCGTCTGACTTCAGCTCAGGTCATGATCTCGCGGTCCGTGAGTTCCAGCCCCGTGTCGGGCTCTGGGCTGACAGCTCAGAGCCTGGAGCCTGTTTCAGATTCTGTGTCTCCCTCTCTCTCTGACTCTCCCCTGTTCATGCTCTCTCTCTGTCTCAAAAATAAATAAATGTTAAAAAAAATTTTAAACCATTGACATAGTTATAAAGCTGTCCAATCCATGAATAAGGTTTAAAGATATAATTGTGTATGTTTTCACTTAAACGCTCTAAAAGAGTTTTACACTTTTTCTCCATAAAGCCTTTGTACAATATTTTTAGGTCAGATTCTAGATAGCTTATAGTTTTTATTGTTGTGAAAATTATAATATTTTATATCATATTTTCCTATTGGTTATTGCTAATGATTATAAAAGAACATTGTTTATTTACTAAGTTGTACTGTTTACTTTTGTAAGCACATGTATAAATTATGTTTGAAAGTATATCCAAGAAGTTTATGGGACTGGTTGCCCTGTGGGGTAGAAGGACTTGGGGATCAGATGCAAAAGGGAGACCACTTTAAACTGCATATATTTTGAGACCATTTGAATTACTCTATCAATGAAAAATTACAATATATGTTAACATATTAGTATACATATAAGTACACAGTTAACGTCTGCATACCATATCTATCTCTCTTTATATGATATTTCTATGTCTAGAGAGAGAGACAGAGAAAGAGACAGACAGAAGAGATCCAGAATGGGCAAGCGTGAAAGTCTGTGTACCCCATATGATTCCCTCTTGATGGAGAATGCTTCTCCAGCCACACTGAAATGACAGTGATTGTCAGCAGTCACTGTCTGCTGTATGCTACTTGCTTGAGTTCTGGAATCCCGAATCTTGTTCTAACTTGAGCAATTCTTCCTGCTACCTAGTTCATTTTTTTCAAACATGCCCACTTCTGGCAATACGGTATCATTAATGGTAGTCATCGTGTGTTCTAAAATGAGCGACTCTGCAATTCTGTCGTCCCCTCCGAGTGGGATGGATGTCTGGGGCAGCGAGCCACTGTCATCATCATAGGAATGGATCTACAGGTGACTGAGTGTCCACAACCATTTTTGTCTTGCCTTTTACAGCCTCAGATATCCAGGAAACCACCTCACATGCGAATTCTCTACATCGAGAAGGGAGAAGGGCGGTGGGACTGCACACGGGGTTGAATCCTAGGTCCACCGCTTACCATCTGTGTGGTGTCAGGCAAGCCCCTTAACCTCGCTGTGCCACAGCACCCTCATCTTTGAAGAGAAGACCGCAACAGCACCTACATCATAGAACTGCTGTGAGGACCCAATGAAATAACATGTGCAAGCTCTTTCTGAAAAGCACCTAGAACACAGTGAGTGCCCAATAAATAACAACCATGGTGACCAATATCAGTTCCTTGGACAGGATTGGGATAATAACAGACACTCGTCACATTTGGCAAAGGTGGGACATCGGCCCCAGGTCCACCCCGCCATAGGTCTGTGCTTTTCCTGTTGCTAAGTACCATAGCGTTGCGCTTTTCTTGTTTCCAAGTACCATATTTAGCCGGAATGCCCTGCCGTGTCATGTTGGTTTAAGCTCTGACACTGTGTATGATCTTGGATAAGCTGCTTTCCTCCCCTGAGCTTCAGTTTCTCCATCTACAAGATGAACAGTTGGGGCTAGATTATCTCTAAGGGTCCTGCTAGTTTTGACCTTAGAGATGTACAACCTAAAAGAAATAAAAACTGATCTCTGCTACATCTGTAAAGAAGATGCTTCCATACCCGAGCCTCATGACAGACTGGATGGCTCTAACACATGGATTTTGTAGGGCTTAGAAGACTCTTCTGGAAAGGTTAACGTCGAATGCAATAGCGAAAGTTGCAGAGCGTGGGATAGCCTGGTGCTTCTCAAATGTAATGTGCACAGGAATCACCTGCATGCCTCACTAAAATGCAGATTTTCATTCAGCCGGTCTGGGGTAGGACCTGAGAGACAACGTTTAAAATAAGCTCCCAGGTTTGTCGATGCCATTGGTCGGCGAACCACACTCAGAGAAACAAGGGGTTTAATGTGTGCTATTCCAGTGCTCCAAAGGACATTGCAGACCAAAGAAAGAAGACGTAGTATGGAAAGGCAGTCACGCCTGCACCTGCAGAGGCAGTCTCACTTCCCACCCCTTGGTGAGTGCTGTCCCTGAGCACCGTTATGAGTGTCCATTATGTCCAATCACCTGTGTTGTTAAAGTTCCCAGCCAAGTCATGGCTTCCCATAGATGAGGTATGCTGCTATCTGGGGGCAGCACTGTCCAAAAGAACTTTCTGCGGTGATAGAATTACTTGGTATATGCACCTTCCAGCATGGTAGCCGCTAGCTACCTATGGCTGCTGAGCACTTGAAATGTGCCTGATGAGACCAAGGAACTGAATTTTTAATTTTATTTCATTTTAGTTAATATAAACGTAACGAGCCACATCTGGCTAGTGGCTACTCTGTTGGAAAGCACAGCTTCAGAGGGCATTTCCATACTGTGGTTCCCGAAAAGGAAAATGGGCTTTAAATCTCACAGTCATATGGCAACCCTTCCAATTACTATCTGAATGGCCTCTGGCAAATCAACAAATTCTTGGCATTTCCTTGGTGGTAAAATAGGGGTGAGCACATTTAATTAGGAAGATTGACATAAAGACTTGATTTCACATATAGAAAATTCCTGGGATCCCGCACGCTTCATAGCGGGTGGCCCCAAAATAATAGCTCTTTTTATATGCATCTTGTCACCTCTGAAGAGTGTCAGATCCCCCAACCCAAGTCTGGGACCCCACTCTCAATCTTCTGTGGGCTCCCTCCTAGTGTTTAGAGCTGTGCTGGCCTCACTCATCAGAAGGGTTCGATGAGAAAAAACACAGTGGCTTGCCCAAATCGTGGGCTATTGGTGACTCAAGTCAGAGAAGGGCAGCTGGCTACTTAAGGTCACACAGCCAGTGAGTGTCATGAACACTAGTCCTCCAAGTCCTAGCTACTGTCTCTCTTTTGTAATAGATTTATATCTAAAATCAAAATGTTACTATTTATTAAACACTGGCTCTGTGGCAGGCACTGAACCAGATCCTTTAGCTGAGCTAGCATTCACCTTCGCTATGGCCCCAAAGACGAAGTGGATTGGAATTTTTATTTTTCTAGAAGAAGAAACTAAGGCCCAGAGGGGTGAGTAATTTGGCCTAGAACACACAGCTGTTTAGTGGCAGACTGGGGATTTGAACCAGCTCCCTCCATTCCCAAAGCCCCTCCTCTTTTCCACATCGCTTCCTTTTCATGAAGTGTCTTCTGGGTCATTTCTTCCCTCCCTGGATGCTCTCCTCCGACTCTTACCCTGGACACTCACGCAGCCAGCACCCATTAGGCTGACCAACCCTCTTCCGAATGACCCAAAGGGACCATCCATGCGAGATCTGGGAGAAACGCAACTGAAGCAGAGGGAAGGCATAAAGACTTGGACGGG
Source organism: Neofelis nebulosa (assembly GCF_028018385.1). NCBI lineage: Eukaryota > Metazoa > Chordata > Mammalia > Carnivora > Felidae > Neofelis > Neofelis nebulosa. Next base: position 43,075,098 of record NC_080794.1, on the reverse strand, counting down.
GACACGCTGCGTGTTTCAGAACAGACACAGCAGTGTGGCGGGCGTGCGGTGGGAAGGCGGGGGTGGGATATGGAGGTAAGCCTCATGGTGAGGAATCTGGACTTCCTCCCGAGTCCAGAGGAAAGCCACTGGAGGGTTTTAACAGGGAACGACATAATCTGACTTTCACGTTGCAAAGGCCACGGTGGCCTGACGTGGGAGGGTTGTAAGGTGGGGGAAACCAGGGCCAGGGACACCAGTGAGGAAGCTCTTGAAATGAGCCAGCTGAGAGGTAGCACCAGGGCGGAGGGGAGAAGAGGATGAAAGGCAGATACGTGCATGGACAAGACCTGTCAGCCTTACATTTGGTTGGGTTGATATGAAGACAGACAGAAAGTTCCTGGGATTCTCGGACGGAGCAACTGGGTGAATGTGCCGTCATATGCTGCGCGATCACATTAAGGGTTCTAGTAATAGCCTTGTCACCAACTCACTGTGTGAGCCCGCCAACAGGACGAAAAGATGTCCAAGGGTCTTCGTGGCCCTGGCAGTCCTTCCACGGTCCCCAGCCTGATCTGAATATGCAAATGAAGCAGCTACTGTCTTCCTACCACGAGGTATCTTTTATGCTAACTCAACTCCAGTGGGTGTCCCCCTAATACCTGCAGATCACCAGCCTACCCATAACAGCTACATTCAGTGTAAATTGGGATTTGTGCCCCAAATCCCACGAAAGGGCTTAGTGGGTTCTGGACGTGGCAGCTGAGCCTAGGGTGGCAGACAGGGGCTGAGTCTAAGAGGTTCCTTGGAGTCCTGGACCACAAAGCCCATGATCCAGGGCAGGCCTAGGAACAGATATCCCTCATAAACCCTGAAACTCCGGAGTCTTCAAGATCAGTGCCGTCCACACAACAGACAAGACGGAGAGCCGCAAAGCGTGTGTGGAGCCCAGCACCTCCACCGAAGTCTTGCTCTACGTAGGCAGGCCTTGGCACGGGGGCTATATGCACAGAGAACACTTGACTCCCTGTGCGCTTGCTGTCTTCTCTGCCGGGGACACTCTCCCCTGGGGTGTTTGAACCCCTAGTTCCAGGAGTCACTTAATTCTAAGGTCAACCTTTACATCTCAGAGTGCCCTTCCTGATGTGGTTCCCATTTTATCAGTCTGTTGTGCTGTCTTCATAATAGGTTCCACAAACCAAATCGCCACAGCTATTTAGCTGTTTAGTTGGCGTTTGGTCGACTGCCCCGATGAACGGGTGAGCCCCAGGAAAACACGGGCCATGCCTGCTAGGCAATTATCAAATCCCCAAAACCGGGGACACTGCCTGCCATTGGGGGGACACTCCGTCCATTCTTGTTGAATTAATTTCCTCAGTGGTCATTTACTGAGCACCCGCTAGACACAACGCACAAGCCTAGAGCTGGATGGGGATTTAGGGTTCACAAGAGTCCACCGTTCCCCTTTGGGAATCACAGTCCAGGGGCATACTACTGAATGAAAGAAGGCAGGCACAAAAGATTACAGAGTGTGCACGATCCCACCCCTGTAAAATACAAAAAGAGGCAGCCCTGATCCATGCTATTAGAGGTCAAGACAGTAGTGGGGCGCCTGGGTGGCTCAGTCGGTTAAGCATCTGACTTCGGCTCAGATCATGATCTCGCAGTCGGTGAGTTCAAGCCCCGCATCAGGCTCTGTGCTGACAGCTCAGAGCCTGGAGCCTGCTTTGGATTCTGTGTCTCCCTCTCTCTCTGCCCCTCCTCCATTCACACTCTGTCTCTCTCTCTCAAAAATAAATATTAAAAAAAATTTTTAAAAAAAACACCAAGTCAAGACAGTAGTTACCCTAGTGAAGGAGAGTGGCTGAGGGGGCCCGGGGGTCTTTAGTTTCTTAACCTGAGGGGTGGTAACATGGAGAAAATCCATTGAACTGTATCCTTATGCTATATAGGGGTGTATATACATACATCAGCATATGCTACAAAGAAGTTTTGATATCTTCGAGGAAATCCAAACCCATCAATATGGCATTTGAGACCTTCTCCAAACTGACTTCTCCTTTTAAGCTGAGGGCCTCCCAGAGGCCATGACCAGCCCCTGTTGCACAGGGGCTAAGATTTCCTGGCTAAGTGGTCTGTCTCCGCCATTTGACTGGAGCCCAGTGAAGGCACGGGTCCCCTCTTCTCCATGGACATGCTCAGAGCCTATCCCCAAGCAGGTGCTGGACCATGTCTGCCGCAAACATGTGTTGCTAATGTGATCCCTCCTCCAGGATGTGGGAAAAGCAGAACCTGGGAGTCCGGGGCCACCCCGCTCCCCCAGGCCCAGCTGGGGGGTCACAGGGCATCTGGCCTGCTCAGACTGCAGGGCAGGGGCCTGAAGGAAATCACAGCTGGAAAAGCACCTCGTGAGCCCACTGTAACTGCCGACCCGTGTGCGGGACTGTTGCTATTGTTACTGTTACAGCTAATGATAATAATAATAATACTTATTATTATTATTATTATAAATGAAAGCAGCATATTTTGTTCCCTGAACTGTGAGAGACCCATTTAGAACCCGGGGGGAATAGCATACAGACAACTTCCAATTTTTTCCAATTTGGCTTTAGAAAAATTCAGCATGAAGAGATAGATTGGTCTGGGCGGTGATGCAGACGTCACACACACACACACACACACACACGCACGCACACACCCCAGAGTGGGGGTGGGGGAGAGGCCAGGAGCCCTGCTCGGCTTTCAATCATCTGGCTGCAGCGAGCCGGGAAGCCTGGGCCTGATTTCCAAGCCCAGCGGAACGTGCACACTCATTAGCGCAGGCCTCCAAGTCTGGCTCTCAGGTTCAGAGCAGGCTATTGTTCTCAGCTCTCTGTGGAGGACGGAGGGAAGGCTTATCATTACCCAGCTCAGAAATTGGCCCTGAGTTGCCTCTGATGGGTGGACAAGAAGCTCTCAGTTGCTAAGGTACTAGGGCAACTCAGGACTGTTTGGGGGCCATTTATTTTAGTGACAGGAGGGGGCAGGTCTCGGTCTGCCCTGGGCGAGGTGCCTGGAAGTTGCTTGTCTTAGAAGACAGATCCCAGGATCTGCTTTCCCTCTTTCATAAGCCAAGGGTGGCTCTGAGTGTGGAGGAAGGTTGGGGGATGGGAGGAGAGAGGGACAAAGGGGGAGGGCTAGGATCACCCCCAGAACCCAGCACAGGCCCAGAGTCCAGCTGTTTACTTAGGGTGCCAGGCCCCCAGAGACAGCCTCGGCCTGATCAGAACACAAGCAGCATAGAGCCAGGCCCCAGGCCACCCCAGTCTGCTCAGGACAGAGGAGGTGTTGGGGGTGGGGGAGAAGGGGGGAGGGAAGAGGAGAGGAAGAAAGGAGGGTGGGAAGAGGGAGAGATGAAAGGAAGGAAGGAGGCAGGGAAGGAGGAAGAAAGGAAGGCAGAGAGGGAGGGAAAGAAGGGGAACAGGGAGAAAGGACAGAGGGATGGGGGAGGAAAAGGCTGGACTTCTAGTCACATGGACTGAAGAACCTGAGACTGCTCCCATACTCCCGCTGACCTCCATGTTTCTTCATCTTTAAAATGAGAGGGGGCAGGGGACAGATAGCACCTACCGAGCACTTCCTAACTGCCAGATTACAGGTGTTACCTCATTGGCTCCTGTAAACTGGATGCCACCGCCATCCCCATTGACAGGTGGGGAAACTAAGGCACAGCCAGATGAGGTGAGGGCTCAGCTAGGGGGCATGGCAGCTGGGAACTGGCAGCGCTGGGACTTGTACTCAGACACATGGGTCCCGGAGCCCCCATCTGAGCCGCCAGCCTGCTCTGTCAGCACAGGTGGGGAGCACTCCCCCCTCGCTCAAGTCTCGTTCATGGTGGTTCAGCCACAGGACATAGGACCAGGAAGGAACTTCTATGAGCAGAGCAGTAAGGATATACACTGGGGCCTTCCACGGCCCCATGCCTCCGCACACGCCATGCCCTCTGCCTGGCGTATCTTCCTCTGGCCCCCACCCCACCTTCCCCTCCTGCAGGACTCAGCTCACTTGAGGCCTTCTCACAGACTCCCTGAAAGCCAGCCTCAGCCTTCTGTGCCCACCCAGCTCTTCTCTGCCCTCCGACAGGGCTCTCACACTGCAGGGCAGTCACGGTGCACCTGTTCCAAGCACAGCTTATTTAGATGGAGGAACGGTGGATCCTGTCTTGACCTCTTTAATATCCTCAGAACCTAGCAAGGGAGTGAATTAACGAATACACACCCAAGGTCACAGGATGAGGATCAGAATCCCAGGCCTTCAAATGGCCCAGTGTCCATCAAACTGCTCCTCCCTGGCTTTCTTGGAATCACAGAAGCAACATCAGATTCTAGAACTGGGGAAGCAATGGGTCGTCATGATCAACGCCCCAGGTTTGCAGATGGGGACACCGAGGCCCAGACAGGGCATGCCCAAGCCCTCCTGACTCCCTGCCCAGCGTTCTGCAACCCTGTGGAGCCAGACCCCGCTGCTGCCTGCGGGGGACTAAGGAAATGCCTCTGTGTGGCTGCAGCTGCACAGTTTTATAGAGGATGTGGCTGAGGAGGCGGCTGCTATGGCCCCCAGTCGGGAAGCTCTTTGTTCATGGTTAGCTTCATACCAGAGTGTGTTGTCAAAGGATTTGACCTGGACCGAACCAGGGACCAATGACATCTTCCCAGGGTGCCCGTCCCCCCACCCCCCAGCAGAGCTGGCTCAGGGCAGCTCCGCGGGCGGGGTCAGCAGTGCATGGGCACACGATGCAATGACGCTCCGGAGGCTCTCCTCCAACCCACCCGGTAACGCCAGGAGGGAGGCACTGCTACCTGTTTTAACAGTGAGAACACATGAAGTTCAGAGAAGGTAAGTAAACCACCTGAGGTTCCACGGCTGGTCACTGGATAAGCAGGGAAACCAGGCCTGTCAAGGGCAAACCCGTACTCTTCCCACTTGACAGAAATACCCACACTTTGCAAGGGAGACTTTGGTCACTTCGTCCGAGCAGCACAGATCATACTACCAGGCAATCCCGAGCTTCCCGGTACCCAGATAAGGGTCCTCACCCATTTCACAGGTGAAGAAACTGAGGCGCAACAGAAAAAGTGACAACTGCTGGAGCCAGCAGTCACGGCTGGGGCCCTGACATGCCTTCCAGTGTGTCCCCACCTCCTCCCAACTTCACCCGCCCGAGGCAGCACCAGTAACAGGCACCTCCAGTCCATGTGGTATCAGAAGAGGGCCAAGCCATCCCCTGGAACCTGTCCTCTTAAGTCTTCACCTTCCGCTGTGGCAGACAAGTTCTGATGGGTCTCTACCTCTGTCCCCTCCCTCGTCCTCCCGCTACCGGAAAACAGAGCTCAGAACTCAGGCATAACCAATAACCGTGGCCTGTGTTCGTGTAGTCCTTCACACGCGCAAACCGCTCGCACACGCGTTCTCATCTCACCCTCAAAGAACCAAGCGATGGGAGAAGCAACAGCCCCATCTCACGGATGAGAGTGCCAAGACCAGCAAAGTTAAGTGATGGTTGCAAGCGTAATGGCAAGCTGAGCCAGGCTCCTCCGAGCCCATTCGTGTCTTCCTCTCCTTTCAATCAACTGCTCTGCACAATGCTCCCCAGCAGCACCTCCCAGCGTGTGGGCCTTGAAAACATGCAATCCTCCAGTGCTAGGTGAAGAGGAAAGCGGATTCTGTGGACTGACTGTTTTAGGGAAACCGAATTTGAATAAAGCTAAACAGGTGCCTGCAGGACTTTTCAGAGCCTTTAAAGTGTAAATGTGCTTCACAGCTCTCCAAAAGAAGGATAATAGGAAAGAAAGAAAGAAAGAAAGAAAGAAAGAAAGAAAGAAAGAAGAGAGGGAGGAAGGAAGGAGAGAGAGAGAAAGGAAAGGAAAGGAAAGGAAAGGAAAGGAAAGGAAAGGAAACAAAAGGAAAGGAAAGGAAAGGAAAGGAAAGGAAAGGAAAGGAAAGGAAAGGAAAGGAAAGGTGCAATATTTTCCAAACATGCAGTTTTTCAGAGGATTTCAAAAGAACAATGTCTGTGAAATAGCTTTCAGAAAACACTGTGCTATGAGTCCTTTGAGAAGGAAGAAAGCAGGAATGGCTATGTGGGAAGGTGGCCTTTACATCAGTACTAAATTGATGGCATTGGGACAGGTGAGTAAAAGGAGGACATACATTACCAAATGGCAGTTCAGTGTTTGCAAAAACGTGGCATTAGAAATGCACAGGCTGTGTTCGGGGAGTAAGGATTCCCTGGAACATATCCTCCTCCGAGCTGGCATCCCTAGAGCAGCCCCATTTGTTATTTGGTTTGCGTGTCTGGCTTTCCAGAAAGATTTTATTTGACCAAAGCCTTCTGCTGCAGAAGGGACATCTGTTGTTTTCCCTGCCCCAAATCCATTCTTCCTGCTTCTGGTAACAGAACCCCAACTTTCTTGGGGAACACACCCTCTTCTGCTCCCAGTGCATGTGCTTCCAGCCCATTCTAAGCCCCAAGCTCTGGCCCTGCCAGTCGCTGCATCACACTTCCAACACCATCCTACACCCGCCTCTGTGATTGGCAGATCACTCGGCGGTCCAATGAGATTCAAGCCAGGACCTCCGCGGGACCAGGAGACTTCCTAAACCAGGAGAATGCAAGCCCAGGGCTGCTGGAGGCTACGAGAAGACATAAATCAGCCCACAACGCAGAAGGGTCCATGTCTCACTCCCACACATCTGGAATAACCACAATCTTCCTCCTCTCCCTGTGGAAATCCTGCCCATCCTTCAAATCCCCGCTGAGCCTCTACCTCCTCCAAGAAGCACTGTCTGATTGCCTCACTGGCCACAAAGTGGGAACTACGGAGGAAAACAGAGGGAGGGAAAAGTGCACCAAAGACTAAGAAATGGCCTGGGAACCTGAAATCCGAGCCCGGCTAATGCAGCCTGATTGTTCTTAGTACCATCTCCCCGTGGGGCTGAAGAGGGAGGAACAGGTTCTGAGCACTCTTCATTGGATCATTTGCAGACTGCCTCCCAGACACCCCAGAGTGCTGCTTGAGCTGGGGACAGCTGTGCTTTGGTGTGCACTGCCAGGGTGACGGGGAAGGCCCTCTGTCACCTGCACCGTCAAAACCCAAGCACTCATCAATCCTGGATGTGGTTCCTGCCGTCGCCACCCAGCCGATAGCTAATTCCCCAGGGCACCAGCCTGCATTCTTGCCTCTGCCTGCTTTTCCAATGGTTGGGGGAGAGGTGAATGACCTATGGGGGCCAGATATGACACACCTGGCTTGCTATTCTCCCCCAGGTTTCAGGGTGGAGGGACTCCACAGCCACCCAACCGGCATTCCCACTGGGACCCCTACCTCCCATCCGGGCTCACACTGCCTTGCTTCTGGGCAAGAGGGAAAACACCATTCCAGCCATAGCATTTGTTGCTTTCTTTCCCCTCCATCCAGATACAATGTGTCCAGTCCGGCTCTGGTTCCAAAGCCTTCCAGGCTCCCGGATGTCTGTATTTGCATGGAATCTGATCTTCTCCACCTCCCTCCCCCCAGCCCAGCCCAGCTTTCTCTGCAAACCCCCAACCTAGGTAAATAGCGAATAACCCTCATTAACATTTCATAGATGTTGTATTATGCTCTTTTCCCTTGTATAAAACATGATACAAAAGAGGGCCTAAAAAGAAACAAAATGCCCTTCTTGTGTGTTATTTACAGCAGACCTCTTCTAATCTAATCATCTCTCCTTCTCCCTACCGCCCCCCCCCACTGCCCCCACCCAGTGCACCCGCAACTTTGCAGGCCTTTTATTAAAATGAACACGTTGTTCCTACAGCCTGGCTCCCTCCCTTGCAGGCCTGGGCATAAATAATTTATCTGAAAGCTGATTTGGTTGGCTACGCTTCCATAATTGAAGACCGTCCCCCACAGTTTATTGGTGAGCGCCGGGGCCCAGCCACTCAGCTCCCTGACCCCAGATGGAGCGATTCAAAAGCCCACCGCGGCCCCTTCAAAGCCCGGGGAGGCCTTGTTCATTGATGTTGGCTCCCGCCCCGCCTCCCTCTGCAGCCCTCAATCTGTCAGGAGGCCGAGTTGCCAGGCTCTTCCCCAGCGAGCATCCTCAGCTGGCCGCAGACCATCCCTCCTGTGTTCCTCCACCGCCCATGACGCAGCCTTGCGTGTGCACCCCACTGCCTGGCCGGCACCCTCTGTGGCCAGCATGTGCCCCGGGATGTCTCCCCGGGGCCACCAGTGAGCTTTGGGGCACTGGTCTGGCTTGGAGACCCTATTTTAAACATGAAGGAAAGGCTGGAGTAAAGCAGTCTAGACCCTGAACTCATGGCCTCGAGTCTAAGTGGGCCCTCCCACAATCCTCCCCCCAGCCCCTTGCCTGTGTCTTCCTCTCTCTCTCCTCGAATTCCTGTCAAGTATAAAGATACACATAGCATGGCAGTTAAAGGTTAGCCTCAGAGATCCAAATCCCGGCTGTGCCACTAAACTGCCACATGACCTTAGGCAATTACTTACCCTCTCTGTGCCTCAGTCTTCTCATCTGCAAATTGATGAGAGGAAATAGTAATGCCTCCTAGTGCTGGGGGTAGTTTGAGTTAATATATACAAGGGACTTAGAACAGTGTTAGTCCAGTAGAGAAATTGCTATACAGATGCTCACTATCAACATTCTGCTAAAGATAAAACCTTGACCTCACCTCTCCTTCCAGCTATCATCCCAATTTCCCTGCTATCCATTTAGAGCAAAACTCCTACAAAGAGGCATCTCTCTGCCATGTCTCCAATTGCTCTCCCCTTATTCTGTCCTGAAGCCACTGCAGTCGGGTATTCTGCCCCCCTCACTTCCATGGCTCCACGAGTTGTCACTGCCACTGGTGACCTGTGCCCACTCTTGAGTCCTCTCTGTAAATCGTATGCAGTCATCTGACGCGGAGAGTCGGCCTCCTGTTCAAACATGCTGTCCCCTCGGTCAGGCTGGCCGCTCATTCCCACTTCTCCTCCTGCTCCTGTCTGGCTTCTGGTTCTCCAACTCTTCTGCTGCATCATGCCCGCCCCCCGCCCCCCCCCCCCCCCCCCCCGCCGACCTCCAGATGTCCGATGCCTCAAGGGCTCGATGCTGTGATTTCTTCACTGCCTGGGTCAGCGCTGTCCAGTGGCCATATAACATGAGCCGCAGCCACGATTTTAAGTTGTACAGTGGCTGCACTAAAGAAACGGGTGAAATGACTTAAAATAGTAGCTTTCATCTGATTCCACAGAGCCCAAATATTGTCATGACCACACGTAAGCAATATGGAAATTATCAGTGGGGTACTTGGCATTTTGTGTTCTAGGTCTCCAAACTCCGGTGCGTATGTGACCCTGTGGCACATCTCCATCGGGACAAGGCACCCTTTAGGCACCCAGTAGCCAGCTGTGGCTCATGGCCACCACACTGGACAGCACAGCCCTAGAGGACCTGCTCCGTTCACATAGCACAAATGCCGTAGGTGTTACCAAGACTCAGACATTTTTTTTCACCAACCCAGGCCTCTCCCTCAAACTCCAGGTTCTTGGGTGCAATTGGGCTTCAAAAGACACTCCACGCGTAACAGGTCCAAAGGAACTCCTCAGAAGACTCCAGAACCACCCTGATTCCTCTGGTTCTTTCAAAGCCCATGCCCTGTGGGCTCCACCTGGATCCTGTGGGATCCGAGCCCCGGAGGCTTCCTCCATCCAGCACTGTGCCCACCATCCCTTGCCTCTCCCGGGGTTACTGCGACAGCTTCCTGCCTCGTGTCTCTGTGCCCACCTTCAGCCTTCAGTCCACTCCCCACCCTGAGCCAGAGGATCATTTTAGAGCACAAGTCAGAAGCCACGATACTTCCGCCCAGACCCCCAGTGGCCTCCCCAGCTCCCTGAAACCTAGGGCTGAAGCCCTGCCTCTTCCTTCCACCTGGTTCACTCCCTGTCCTGTTCCCAAGACACAGACGTGCCAGAAGCCTTCCCAAGCCGAGGCTGGCGCGCCGGTCCCCCCATCTGCCTAGAGGGCTCTTTCTCAGACATTTGCAGCGTCCTGCCTTGGTTGCTCTTCAAATACCGTCTTCTCCCAGTGTCCTTGTCAGTCATGCTGGATGAAGCAGCAAACCAGGCTCCCACAGGATACCCTCTACTCCCCTTATCTCCTTGCTTTCCCTCCACGGCATTTAGAGTCAGCTCACACGCCATGGGCTTTGTCGGCTGTCTCTCTCTCCCCTGTTCAAATAGAAGCCCAATGGAGGCAGGTCTGTTTTGTCGCTGTTGTTCACCCTTGCATGGGACAGTTACCGGCACGTGAATTTTTTGCTGGATAACAAATGAGTGAATGCTTGACAACAGTAAGGGAGGAGGGAAGAGGGAGTCGAAGGCCTTCTTGCCACTGGAAGTGAGGTCACAAGCTATCTCTGCTCCACGTGCAGGGTGCAAGTTCCCCCAAATGCCTGGGGGGTGCAATCAGCATCTTCAGGAAGGTAGCTCACGAGTCCACCGCGAGGAGTCAGTCCCTGCCCTGCTGGGCCCACCCCGCTGGCACAGCAACGGTCACGACTGTAACCACCAGCACCGACATGCGTACTGAGGACTACACGCGTCACATGCCTTATCTCATTTGAATCCTTACGATAAACCTCAATCGTGCCCCAGTAGCTGGGAGGAGTCTGAGCCACCCCCAGTGCCATCCTCCCCCAGAGAGGGGTCTGGAGTCCTCCTGTGTCCCTGACAGTGAAGCCTCCTGCCCAGCCTTTGTCCTGTTCCTTGCTCTGCAGCCACATAGAGAGCACAAGAAATGCGAGGTCTCTTTGCCTTTCCCCAGCCCCACCCCGAACCCCATCCAGCCTACCTGGGACCCCACTTAGTCCCTGCCACTTCATGCCCTCCCCTGGACAGCTGACCCTCTTCTTGGCCCTCTACCTTCTTCTGGGGATACGGTTTGTACTTCAACCAAGCCCCACCCCTGCCCACTTTCATTTTCGAATCAGGACCTGGTTTCCGGTCTCACGATGCTCTTCGTCACACCCCGAGGTGTTCCACGTACATCTCCCGGCAAGGAAGCACTCTTTGTCCCAGCTGCTGGGAATGCAGCCCTCCGCTGTCAGTCCTCCCAGGGCTGCCTTCAGAGAGCCGCCTCACCCAAGGTCACACCCTTCTAGGATGGCTTGTACCCAGCGACTGACAGAGGTAAGGGGTAGAGGGCTGCCTGGTTGAGCCCACGCAGGTGACTCTGGTGGGCATCTGACCTTAACACTCTGTGGTGTCAGCCAAGACTGTCAACCTGCATCGATTTCTCTGCCATGGCCTTTTCCCTTTCCTCCCTCTCATGGGCACCTGTCATAAGCACACCATTGTATGCATCCTGCATGATAAGCCGCTTCTCGGAGACTGCTTCTTACGGAACCCAACCTGCATTGCCCATCCCCAAACAGATCAACGCACAAATTCTCCTGGACAAAGTGATGGGGCGTCTCTCCCGGGCCCCAGGGTACAGCCCAGCCAGATCCTGCAACCCACATAGCTGATTCCTGGCTGCAGCCCCTCCTTCCTTCCAGAAGCCTGCACAGGCTGAAGGCTTCAGAAGCATAATTACTAAAGACAAAATCCACCATCTTGGCTTTATCATTACTATTTCAAATTCAGGGCCCATGATGCCCAAGGCCCAGGGACACTGGGGGCCTAAAGATAAGAGGTGCCCATCACTCTGCCCCAGGGACAACTGGCCCGAGCCATGGGCAGCCCCTTTTCCTCCAGCAGAGGTCCTTGCTCCCTCTTGCCTTAACAAAAGGTATCACTTGACCCATGGACTTCATAACATGGCCAACCAGTACCTAGAGGCCACAGTGAATTTATGTTTCTGATGAGTGCCCCTCCTGCTGGCTGAGAGGCTTATGCTGAGATCGCCAGGAAAAGGGTCTGCTAAAACCAATCCCAGTGAGTACTTGCATCTGGAGGTCTGTCCAGTCTTCTAGATTTCCTCCAGAGACAGCACAGTCCCATGTTGAAGAAAGAAATAAAGACAGGAAAAGGTAGACAGGGCCTTCCCTAGACAGAGGGTGACTCTTGAAGCCCAGAACTCTACAGAATAGGGCTTCCACTGAGACCAAAGGGCCATGGTCTCGGAGCAATGGGCAGCTGGCCCAGGGAGGGCTCAGTGAGCCAGCTCACAGATATTCACTGGGCATCTACCTTGGGCCAGGGCTGCTCATGGCCATGGCAGAGCTGCTGGGGGGAGTAGAGAACCAGGTACTATGGTAAAGGGCAGGGCAGGAGGCCAGAATTCTGGGGACTCTGGCCAGCCCCAGAGCAGAGTTGAGCACAGATGTATAAAAAACACGGACAGGGAGAGCTGGGGCCAGGTCAGGAATGAAGCGGGCTGCTGCCCTTGAGAACTCAGGCCCCTAGTGATGGTCCAGGGACATGAGGTCCCTGTCACTCTGCCCCAGGAGCTCTGGGCAGGACAGATACTCTGGACTTTGGATATTGAGTCGGGTGTGACAGAGTCTCCAGGAACACAACCACATCCTTGGACCCTCATCTTAGGGCATCACTGTTTAGCCTTTGCCTCTCATCCACCCTCTGCACATAAAGACCAGTTTTTTTTAAATGAAAGCATCCCAGTAGGCTATACTGGACCAAACAATTAGCTTGATTCATGCACCAGAAACCGGTCAAGCAAAGACATGACTCCCCCTTTGGAGCCCTAGCAACTAGAAGGGTTTTCTTGCACTTGAACAAGCATAGCTACACTTACACTCACCTGCTTATTCTGGAGTTCTCCTGGGATGCAAATTTGGACTAGTGGGCACCAGTACATCCTGTGCACAAATGCTGAAATATCACTATTTCAAACAGCTTAATGATCATTGTACATGTGCCCTGAGCAAGGCTGCATGAATAACTAAAATGTCAAATGTCTTTGTTTTAGCTGCTATGCTATCAACTCTGCAGGTCTCATAAGCATGAGCCACAAGCCAATTAGAATCTCTGATGGTCAAGTATAAATGTCTTTGTTTCATAAAACGAAAGAAAGAGTTATCACTTAAACTCGCTCTAGAAGAAGTAATCTTTTAAAAACTCAAGATCCATGGGTAAGAGGGATGGGCTGGGAAAGAGGGTCCTCCCTAAGGATTGCTCCCTTGAACTTGAATAGAACAAATCCAAGGCCGTAGTTCCACAGGTCGGAACTGGAATCTCCCACTGGAATCAAAATTCCAGAGACCCCTGAACATCACTCTATTTGTCAAGGCTGTAGACACAAACACACATCAAGTCTGAAAGAGGGAGGATCTCAAGAGTGATGGTGTCAGCAGGGGGGTTCTGAGATAAGATGAGGAGTCTCCATAGCTTCCAAAGGGAGGAACCCCAGCTACACTCTCCCTGCACCAGGGACTGGAGAGGTCAGTGGTCAAGGTCCCAGGGAGACGGTTGTTTTCTGAAGACTTTCCCTAATGAACTATGCTTCAGCTGCAAAAAGACAACCGCAAAACCTGTGTTTCCAACACAGTCTCAATTCCAGGAAATTTCATTCTCTTTACTCAAGATCAGTACACACATACACACGCACACGCACACACACATACATCTATACCTGTGTGTGTATATATACATATAAATGTGTGTGTGTGTATGCAATATGATTTATCAACTTACATCTGTCTTCTCACCAAATAAATAAATAAGCATGAATTCATCCATCGGGAAAATTCACTTGTCAGGATCCATGTCAGATTTTTACCTGGGAAACTCTCCCATGTCATTTCAGTGGGGACAAGGATTGCCCAGAGATGAGCAGAGGGCTGATATGGGTCATCAGGGGCATGGTAGGAATGAATCAAGGCTGTTTCTTCCATTTTCTCCAAGACTGTGCTTTGTACCCAGGTATGTGTGTGGGAAAGGGGTGGGGAGGGGAGGTGCAGGTCCTAAGATATGGGTCCTTCAGGGAACTCAATCCTGTGAATCATTGCCATGAGGTGTCCATGGAGTCAGACAGCCTGCCTTATAAGCCCATCTTCTCACTCACTATGTACCTGAGTCTCAGTTTCCCCCATATACTTATTGCAAAGAGTCATATTTTTTTAAATTTTTTCATGTTTATTTATCTTTTTTAGTGAAAGAGACAGAGCGTGAGCAGGGGAGGGGCAGAGAGAGAGAGAGAGGGAGACACAGAATTGGAAGCAGGCTCCAGGCTATCAGCACAGAGCCCAACGTGGGGCTCGAACTCACAGACAGCGAGATCATGACCTGAGCCAAAGTGGGACGCTCAACCGACTGAGCCACCCAGGTGCCCCTGGAAAGAGTCTTATTTTTAACCTACCAGGGATTTCAAAGTGAAACCCACAGAGTATTGGGGTCCCCGCGCAATTTGAGAAACTTCTTAAATTTGGTACTTTCATTTCAAAAATTGAAAACCATTAGTGAAACCGAATGGGGATTGTGTGTAGATGATCACGTGAGCACCAAATAATGCCTCGGGAATTCAGAGCTTGCATTAACATTCGGGTTTACTCTCACGTTTTTGCAAAACGAAGGCCAGGAGACTTTGTGGGCTGCTGTGCAAACACAGGTTTAGCGGTTTAGCAATTGTTCAAACAGAGACAAGCAGAGGGAGGATTGAGTCATCAAACAGCACAGGGGACACCGGCAGGCCACAGCAACCCGCTCTGTGCTGGAGCGGGCAGGACTGTAGTGGTCACTTCGCGTGCTGGAGGAACCGCGTCATACTTTGCAACAACCCTCTTGATGGCACTACCGGGTAAGGCCACGCAACTGGAAACTGTCTTGCTAAATGAGACATAATTTTTGTTAATGTTTATTTATGTTTGAGAGACAGAGACGGAGTGTGAGTGGGGGAGGGGGAGAGAGAAAGAGAGGGAGACACAGAATCCAAAGCAAGCTCCAGGCTCCGAGCTGTCAGCATGGAGCCCATCGCGGGGCTTGAACCGTGAGCAGCGAGATAATGAGCTGAGCGGAAGTCAGACGCTCAACCGACTGAGCCACCCAGGTGCCCCGATGGGACATATTTTTCTATTTTTAAGTTATTATATTTGAGGGCTCTATCAAACTGACTGGCCCATCAAAATCCTGGGTTTGTAGTACAAATGTGTCCATTTTAACACCTAAAAAATAAGAATATTGGTAAAATTCTGGTATTAAAATACCAATAATATTGCCAGTAACTCTAATGATGGCCCGGTGTGTTCAAACATCAAAACAATCTAGTTGATAACAAGCAGAACTTAAAATGGGAACACATCCTTCTATTATTAAAGCCCACATTGGTTATTTTACTTTCAGCAAAACATCATCTGTCACATTAAATTAATGCCATTAATTTGAATTTTAATGGTTTTGCAGTTTTGTTTGCATTTAATGTGTAATTGTGTTTTGGTTTTATAGCAGTGTAAGAGCTAAAAGCATAAGGAATTTATACTTACTTTTATGTTTGTATATATTTAAGTAACAATATGATCAAAATAATTTTAGTCAACGCCGGGGGTCTGCAATAATTTTTTCCCCTTTAAAATGCACATATTAGTCAATTTTAAGGATCACTGAGACTGCACCATAGCTCGCTGCTAAATGCACAAGAGTACTTTAATTGGAAAAGTCCTGGGTGAGGACGGATTTGGCCCAATGCATTGTGGGATGGGGATGTGAGCTCAAAATGCCCCTAGGAATCTAGATGGGAGCTTTTCAAAGCACTAAGCCAGTCAGTCACCATCTCAGATGGCTAAAGGACCTAAGGGGCTTTTCTCTCTCTTTCTGCTATTCCCTTTTGCTACACAGTTCCAAGTAATTCCATGTAATTCAGTGATAAGCCATTAAGCTCCTCGAGATTCATAACTGGAATCATCTATGACACTCTTTGCATTCATGCACTTTGCTGGAGGAGAAGGTCCACAGTCAGGTGCGCATTTCCATGGTTCTCAGCGGGCCACTGCCACCCCAATAGTGAGGGCAGTGGCTGGGGGCCCCTGTGCCTGACTCCTCACAGGCACCTGCTCATTACCTTCCATCCCTACTTGAAAGCTGAGGAAGCAGAGGCTTGGAAGGGTAGGTCGCTAACCTGACATCCACAGGTGAGGAAGTGTCTGAGCAGGGCCTTGAACTTGTGTCCATAGGATTCCAGAGCCTGGACTCCTAGCCACTCCACTCTGCTGCCTCCTTCTCTCCCAGTGGCTGTCGGTGAAGGCGGAAGGTAGGAGGTTCGCAAGGAGTAGATAATCTCCCACAAGTAGGGTTGTTCTCCTATGTAACAGGATGGAAATGGGAGTCCTTTACCCAAAACTCCAAAGCCAGAGGCAGTGGGCGGCAAATATCCCCATATTCCAAATGGGGATTGCCAGAATCCATCACCCAAGTGTGTTGTGAAGTGTGTGCACTTCTCACTCCTCAGCCCACATTTAAAGCAAAGCCAGGGACCTCGTGTCTGTGTACAAGCGGACTTTTATGTTATGTAACGTGCTGGGACCTCACTGCTCTCCACACCTCTGCAAGCTCCTGGCAGGGACTCCAGAGACCCTCTTGATTAGGGGGCCATAGAGAGGGGGCACCAGTGCCTCATTCCGCAGTCGGAGGCCCCCTGCCCTGCAGAAACCCCAAGCCCACACCCAGGCACAGATATGTCTATTTATTCACACACCTCCCCCAGCTTTGGGGTGGAGGGCATCCCCGAGACAGTGTCCTGCTCGGGGAACTCGGTGTGAGAGGTGAACCAGAGGAGGGTAAGGCCAAGGGTAGCTGCAGATCCTGCAAGAGAATCTGAGCTTCTCCGGGGCTAAGAGGAGGCCATGGGAGGTAACCAGGTTCTAGCAGTGTGTTGGGGATCCACACCTGGAGTGACAAAGGACCACTGAGGGAACATCTGTACCCACACAAAATAGCCCTGGCATGCAAGATGGAGGCCTTGAAAACAAGAAGAAAGACAGAATTCAGACAGTACTGCTCATCAAAAATCATAGGCCCCCCTCCTCCACCCCGCCCCCCATTTTGCCAGGCCCTGGAGAAAACAGAGCCCTGGTCTCCAGGGCTGCCGTAACAGAATCCCACAACCTGGGTGGCTTATAACAGAGGTTTATTGTCTTATAGTTCTGAACACTAGAGGTCTGAGACCAGAGGGTCAGGGGGGCACGCTTCCTTTGACCGCTCTGGGGGAGGATCTTTCCTGGCCTCTTCCAGCTTCTGGGGGTGGCTGGTGGTCCCTGGCCTTCCTTGGCTGGTAGATGATTCATCCAGTCACGTGGCCACCTTCTGTGTGTCTGTTCCCTCTGCATGTCTGTCCAAATTACCCCCATTTTATAAGAACACCAGTCATACTGGATTAGGGCCCACCCTGACGACTTCATTCTAACTCAATCGCTTCTATAAAGACTATTTTCAAATAAGGTCACACGCTGAAAGAGTAGGTGTTAGGACTTCAACACGTCTTTAAAAAAATTTTTTTTAATGTTTATTAATTTTTGAGAGAGAGAGAAAGAGTGTGAACAGGGGCAGAGGAGGGGCAGAGAGAGAGCCTGACATGGGACTCAAACTCATGAACTCTGAGATCATGACCTGAGCCGAAGTCGGACGCTTAACTGACTGAGCCACCCTGGCACCCCAAGACTTCAATATATCTCTTTCCAGAGACAGGATTCAACTCGTAACAGTGGGCAACCCATCCCCAGGCCACTGCCGGACTCCACGCAGGGAGGGAGACACTTTAAACTGGATGCAGAGGACAGGCTGTGCACGGGCTGGACTGGGCCTTTTTAATATCTGAGAGTAGCGTTTGTTCTGGCGTGAAAAGGGTTGAGAAGCTCTCGCGCGTGCCTGCGATGTCGTCAAGGGGAGGGGAAGGAGATCCAGCCGGGCATGACTGAAAGCATCGAAGGGAGAAAAATAAAGCCATTTCCTGTTCGTACCCCATCGAGTTCAGCCCATTCAATATATGGTTATATATACAAGAGGCAGCTAGGGACCACGACAGCACAATATAACATCAAGTGAATTAAATCAACTGTGGAGGGGAAAAAAAAGGCAGAGAGAAGAATGCTAAGATAGTCGAGGAGGAGAGACTTGTATGTGCCCCTACAAGACATTGGTCTGGATGGGCATTCAAGGATGGGATGGATTCTGCCCAGTGAGCAGACAGAGAGGTGAGAGCGGGACCTGTGTGAGCAGAGCCAGCCCCCGTGCCAAAGCTGCAGACAGCCTGGATCCCATCCCAGGAAGGTCTACGACCCTCTTAAAGAACTTTTATGTCCCCCATCCTGGGCAGCGGATGCAGATTTTATGTGTGTCTGCAGGAGGCTAAAACTGTCTTCAAACACAAAATTATAATGATCAGATGTCTGTCTCGGGGATGAGAGTGTTTCCTCGAGCCGAAAGAGCCCCGCAGACAGTGCCAGAAGTGGATTATAAATAACCCACTACCACGTCTCTCCTTCCCACTGCCGAGGCTCCTGGCCTCCAGTGTCTTTCTCCCACTTGGCGAGATCCCAGATTGGTTTTAATTAACAGTTTTGCTCTCTCAGCTCCATGCATCCAGGTTTTTCCGGATCAAAAGATGTGCTTCTGTCTCTTCTTCTGTCCTGGCTCGTGAGCAAGGTGGAGGCTGTTTAGGGTCTCAGAACATAGGAGAGAATAGAAAAATGCCACTCGCCTATCAGAAGGGAGGATTTCGAGGGAACTACCCACTACAGAGAGGAGGCCCATAGCCTGATGCTTTGCGGAGAGGTTCTCGGCTGGGTGTCCACCTTCATTTCTGAACCCTGAGGGCCACAGGAGATCAGCAGCAAAACGTCTCTAAGCGGGGGCCCCGATGCTAAGTCCCTGCATTCGGCCATGATCAGATCCGAGCTGGAGGAACAGATCTAGCCTCCTCTTCCAACCCAACCTCCGTTGTAAGTGTCAGACCTCCCTTTTAAGTGGGCTGGGCGGCTTCAGCCAAACTGGGTGTGTGGTGCTCACACCCACTAACTAGCCTTACAGGCCCTGCCCTCCAGCGCTGGCTCCCGCTTTCCTGCAACACCCTTCTCCCACCCACATCTCTACCTCCAAAGCCTCCTGCTCCTTTCGAGACCAGGACTCCCACAGCCTTGCCAGAAGCCGCCTTCCTCGGGCTGAGAGCCCATCTCCCTTCAGACCCTTCGTCCTTGATCTGTTCACCCTTCCTAAGGATCCCTTCTATCTGACATGAGAGCCTTGCTTCCCGAAATGGGTGCCACTGAAGGCAAGCAATGCTCGTTGTTCTGCAGAGGGAAGGGGGCCGTTAGGAGCAAATGCAGTAGAGAGTTCCTGGATTCCACAGCCCCCTAGGAGGGCACCCAAACCCTGACAATTGCACAATGGAGCACGCTTAACCCCATAGGAGTCAGTATTCCCCAGGTTCTGTGACCACAGAAACTTTCATCCCCATAACATCTATTAGCGGTCCCCAGGCACGGGGTGTCACAGACCCCACTTTTGGAAGAGCCACATGAGAGTGTTGGTGATGCCCAGCACCTCCGGCAGGTTCTCGGCATCGGGATGGGGGCGACCCGCTGCCTCGTGTCTCACTGGCCCTTTCTCGACACCATGCCCTGCGTGTTGTAAGCTGCAGCCATCATCGGGCAGTGTCCACTCACCAAGGCAGTGAACAGACTTGGGGAGACGTTAGGTTGGGTGCTGAGATAGAAAGAAGGCCCCAGCTCACCCTCTACCCCTAAGCCCACTCCCCACTCTCCCACCGTGTGTCCCTTCCCTTCTCCACAACCAGAAGGGCAGTGAACTTCTCCAGAAGGCGGCCAGTATTTAATAACCACACAAAACCTCGCGGACAATGAGGCCTGGTGGAGAACCGTGTGGCGCACAGATCAGAGCCTGTGATCTCACGTTCGGTGGCTGATCTGGGACCAATTCCTTCACCCCCTGAACCTCAGTTTCCTCATCTGTAACAGAACCACTGTCATACCAGCTGCTCCGGGTGAGCAGAAAACCTGCCTGAGATGCCCTGTGAGCGGGCACAAGTCTGGCACAGCAACTGGGGAGGGCCTACAACAGGTTATGATTCTGGATCCTGTCTGGGAATAGATTTCCTTTCGCTGACCCGTGGGGCGTGTGGGGGGTGCGAATCTCACTGAAACGAGAGACCCTAGGGTCTCACTTAAATTAGTAGCAGATTTGGTGGCCTGAGAGCAGATATGGGGCTCTCTAGCGGGGGTCCCGGTGACTTTTGGGAACCCCTTCTGTTTCCTGGTTCTGCTGGAATGGAACAGATCAGAGCTGCCGTGGGAGCATGTCTGAGTCCTCACAGAGGGCCCTGTGGGGGCTGGGGCACGGCCCGAACACCCAGCTGTGGGGCTTGGTCTCCATGGGCCTGGCATGGGCCATCCCTCGAGCCACCTCCTTTCTCCTGTAGGCCCTGGAGGTCTGTCTAACTGCCTTGGGGAGGGGATAAGGCTGCAGGAAACACAGAAGTTGGACATCTCTTTCTGGCATGGGACCCCAGAAAGCCATCTCTATCGGGAAACAAGGAGAGCCAACGGTCTCTGATAAAGGATATGAAGGATACACAGTGAGTCAGAGCAAGTGCCCCCAGCTCCTGTGGCTGGGTCTCCCTGGGCACAGGGAGTGGAGGGGACCAGAGGGAGTGACATCAATGGAGTTGTCAGTAGATCCCAAGAAGATGAACCCCACATGAAACTCCCAAGTATATTTGTGGGATCAGGAAGCAAAATGCCTGGGCTCTGTGGCTGGGGAAGAGGCAGGGTTCTGGAAAATTTGTGCTGCAGGATTATTTCCAGGCAGATGAGGCCTCAGGAGGCTTTACAGTGTTTTCGTGCCCCAGTGGTGTCCAAGAAGCCAGGTGTCCCATTCATCCAACACCTGCACCAGCTCCCAGATCTCACACATCCCGAGGGAGGAGAGGGCCACAAGTGCACAGGGTCCCGTGTGCATCACCTTGGTGGGAAGGCAACCAGAAAGAGAAATTGAATTGTCATAGGAAATTTGAGGAAATTCCATTTCTTGCATGCCTGAGCTTTTGACTGACGTTCCCAGCCACTGAACCTAGCGAAGTCTGGGGACCATCCTACCATGACCATCAAAGACACGGGATCCAGAAGGGGATCTGCTAGGGACTAGCCCGGAGCATGGAGCACTCTCTCCCACAGCTTCTCCCTCTGAGCCTCTGAGCAGCCTGCAGTGGAGCAGCCGCTGGCCCTTCTGGGGCCTGGCGCTGACCTTCTGACTCCCTGAGGTCTGAGGGCCCCGTCCCCATTGGGTCACGGGGCCTCGATAGTGTGGATTAGACAAGACACTGTGTAACGTAAAATCCTCAGTACTGTGTCTGCTACAGGGTAAGTAAGCCCTTGATTAATGGTGGCTATTGTTCTCATGGTGATCACAGAAAATACACCTTCTGCCTCTCCCGTCTCCTTGGCATAGCCCTCACACTCACCCTCCCTACCCCATCCTCCTTTCTCCCCTAAGCCCTGGTCTCCTGGATGCTGGGACAGGGGATCCTGAGTGAATCGTGGGGGAGTTCTGGTCAGCCCACGCGGGGGTAGGGCTGTCCCTCACCATTGGAGGATGCCAGAACCTGGAAGGACCCCCAGACCAAAAGGCACTCACACCCTAATTCCCTGGATGGACGGGAAGGCAGCCCAGAGGAGGTGGGGCCAAAGCAGAGCCCAGGCCTGAGAGCCAGACCAGGCTAGCCCAGGCCACTGCCTTTCCTGCTGCTGCTCCCGCCACACACCCCCTCCCACCCAGGCTGGATTCAGGCGTTGGGAGGAGGAGGAGGAAGAGGAAAAGAAGAAGGACTGCTGACTCACGTCTAATAATGGTATCGCTCACTTCCTTGGATCCAGTCCCAAAGGGGTGGTCCCCGAAAGTCGGGAGGCGGCAAAGCAGCCCATAATCCCCCTGCACGCTCTCCAGAGAACAGCGCCGAGCTAATGGACTCAAGCCTGCCTCCTTCCCGAGGCCCTACAGAGCAACAGCCAAGACCCTGCAGCTGCCCGACAGCTTGTAGGACCTAGGGGTCACATGAGGCCCCATCAGGTGGGCAGGTGGGAGGGACATTGTCTCCTTCCATCTAGAGGTCCTGTCCTGGGAATTCAGACCTGTCTTCATCAACGCCGCCTGTGGGCGTGTACTGTGCCTGACAAGGAGGGGCTCCAGGGAAGGAGCGGGGGGACCCTGTTCAGAAGGCCCCCCATGCAGGACTCCCCACTTTCTGCAGGTAGCTGCACCTTGGCAACTCCCCTTCTTATTCCTTCTCTTTGCCTTCCCATCCTGTCCGTGCACCAGTCCTAACCATCCGATTGCCTCGCTGTCCCTGCAGCCATCTGCACACTTGGGGCCACAGTAGCCTGTGCGGCCCTCCTGTCAACTCATCCTCTCCTACCTTTGCCAGGTGGCCAGAAATCTGACATCCCGGTGACATCGCCCCCTGCATAATCATCACAGTGACACTTAGGGACCCTGGCCGCCCACCTTCGTGGTGGCAGAGGAGCCCAGGCCGGCCTGTGCCGGCACCGTGCTCTCCCCCACCCCTCCACGTCACCCCCACCTCCCACAAGCAGTGCTGGTGTGGCTTTTAGCAGGCCCGACTCGGGGCTCTGGCCTCCGCCTCCTTGCTCTCACGGTTTTGCGACCTGTGATAGATCATGCTCAGGCTACGATGAACGTGGTGGCACAGGAAGAGGTAGAATGCAGAAGAATGTAACGGCAGGGCAGCAACAATTGCCTTGCAGGTGACGGGGAGACCCCTGAGTGCCAGTGCCAGCCTGAGGTGGGACAGTCAGGGCCATACAACGGGACACTCTGCAACAATGAGGAGGAGAGAAGTCCAAGGTTGGACTTTCTGCGGAGAGAAAGAAGCCAGACACAAAGGAGAACCGAGGTCTCCGGGATGCCGGGCATGTTCTATTTCTTGATCGCAGTGCTGGCCACGCAGGTGTATTCACGCTTTGTGAAATTCCATCAGAATGGACACTTGGTATGCATGACCCGCTCTGTAAGCATATGATACTTCAATACAAGGTTTACAGAAAAGGCAGCAGACCTGCAGCTCTGGGCCTTCTGACCTGCCAGATTCCCCGCTTCAGGCAGGATTTGTTGAGTTCTGAACTTCGGGCACACTTCGAAAGTAAAGATGTCCAGGGCCCCGTGCTCGCGCCCTGGAGCCTACTCTGTGTGCGTCCCTGGCACTGCCTGCCTGCTGTGTGCTGTTTGTTCGGTAGCAAACAGAAGTGAGAGCGTCCACAAACCCAGCCCGGGCTATTCTCACCGGCCCTTTCATCCGGAGCCGGTGGCCTGGCTTAGATCGCCAGCAGGCCAGCCTGCACACCTCAAAGGCAGGACGATTCCTGTGCACGGGGACAAAGGTTGTACAACTCGGCTCCTCTCTAGCCATCAAACCAATTACCTATGGTCATCACCCAGGATCTTGGCTCCACTCTGCTACAAAATAGGATCCAGCCGAACCCCTTCCTTTTTACAGGCGGGGAACCTGAGGCCCCACGATGGAAGGAGCTTGCCCAAGGCCACTTCATAGTTCTCCTGTGGGCAGGCCCTCACCCAGCTGTCCTCGAGAGCGAGTACCGGGTCTCTCTCCCCAGTGGCCCCCACCTGCCCTTCAGTGATTGGGAGTGGGGTTGTTGAGAGGCTTCTTTCTTTTAAAAGAATCTTAGAGGCTTAAAGCAAAAGGAGATGCATTTTCACTGGGCAGATTTGGGGCATGCTGGACTTCCTGGTGGGCAAAGGGCATTTCTGGGGCCGCCCAGCATGGGAGGGTCACAGCAGGCTGGCAGCCATCAACCCCTGTCTGCAAAAGCGGGGCACAGACATCAGCCCCAAACTCTGATCTCAAGGTTCAACACGGTGGGATGCTGTCGACATCCCTTCCCATGACCTTTGCAGCGACCACCCAGGGGCTGCCGGTGTGATCTGGGGGACAAATGCAGCCTGTGGCCCTTTCAAAGCCAGTGAGGCCTGCGCCCTCTCCCCTTTGCTTCTCCATTGTCACCCCTGTTCACCCATTCCCATGTCACCCTCTGCACCCCAGCCTTCAGGCCGTCTCATCCCCTCCTTTCTTCCTTATTTATCCTCATATTCGCTTGTTCGTGCTGCCCCCCATCCTTCACCCCTCCACTCCCGAACTGCTGCTCCCCCATTCTCCCCTCCCTTCTTGCAGTCACAGCACTGACTCCTTTCTTCCTGTCCCCCAGGCGCACCTTTTCCTCACGCATCATGGCAGGTGTTAGCGTTGTGCTGATGCTCCCAGCCCCCTCCCTTCCGGACGGGAGGCGACTTTCACCGGCTAGACCCCTCGTGGTAGAGGATGGGCCTTGGCCCATGGTGGCCGCTGGAGCTGACATGCGTCTCCCCTGAACCAGAGCCTTTCATGGCCAGTGTGAGCCCCCCACCCCCCGCCAGACATCATGGTTAACCGCGTCCCAGTGACCAGCTGCAGCCCGACAAAGAGGCTGGATTCAGAGCGAGGAGTGAATGGAGCCCAGCTCCCAGCCCACCTCAGCAGCCGTGGAGGCGCCCCCTTCCAGAGAAGCTGCTGGAAGCAGGGCTGATTGACACTGGCCAGCTGTGCCCTCTGAACCCGGCACGGTGTTCACGCGAGGGTGTGCTTGCTTCCCTCGGGCTCTCCCCACAGATGGCACACCGTGACTGGGCCAGAAGTGGGATTCCGCGAGTGGGCAATGTTGGGCTAGGGGCTCCTCTTCGGCCTGCTCCAGACCTTGTCAGAAGTGTCCAGTGGTCGAGCTCCTCCCCAGAGTCGGTCCCTACCCTTGTCCTTCCTCGGGTCTCGGGTCTCAGACCTGCCCTGAGCTTCCCCGCCCTCTGCCTTTAATCTTCCACAGGCACCTCCCCAAATCAAGGCATATCTAATCCCATCCTGAAGCCCGCTTGACAGCTCACAAAGGCCGTGTGCACAAGCAAGAACGAATCTTTGTTTGCTCCCTGCTGCGGCATACCCTAGCCTTATTCACTCGTTGACTCTCTCATCTGGCCAGTCTACACTCAGCGACAAGCCATTCCTCC
Organism: Neofelis nebulosa; assembly: GCF_028018385.1. Classification (NCBI taxonomy): domain Eukaryota; kingdom Metazoa; phylum Chordata; class Mammalia; order Carnivora; family Felidae; genus Neofelis; species Neofelis nebulosa. The sequence goes on along the minus strand of NC_080794.1, from coordinate 43,050,070 downwards.
ACCTGCCACCTATTCATTGACTCCACTCCGACATCTACACGTACTGGCGCGTGTGAAGCTTGGGCTTTTGGTGTGTGGGCACCCTTGGTAGCCCAGGTTCCTGACAGATGTGAGTCCCCTCCCCCGCCACCCATCTGCCTCTGTCTCAGCCCTTTCTAACGTCTAGGGGACACTGTCAAAGTGGAGCCAGTGCTAACTCCACTGAATGGAGTGCAGGACGTCAAGCCTCCCAGACGAAAGCCACCCAGGTAAAACCTTGAACACTCTCAATCCTGTCCCAGGCAGGGAAGGGGATTCGCCTCGTGTGGGGGACAGAGCAGGCAGATGGGGCAGACAGGCGAGCCGAGATTTGGAAATGAGACACGGCGGGGATTACTGCCTTTGAATCAGCCCTTCGTTCCCCAACCACTCGCTCCCTCTAAGTAGTGTGCTCATCTGTAGCCGCGCCACACACATCTGGGGCTTCGTGTCCTTCCCCGTTAGCTTGTAAAGTGGGTTTTTATAGGATGAGTGTTTGGGAGTCCCGCCACCTGCCTAAGGCCTCTGGGACCTGAATCTTCTTCCTTTTCAGCCACTTCCTTTTCCTGGGGGTATGAACTGGGGTCAGACAGAGGATCAAAGAATCAGAAGAAGGACTCTTGATTCTCCTTGCCCTGTTCTACCCTCCATATGGCCTCCCCCTAAAAGATTCATTCGTACCCCATTAAGAACCCTCAATAGCCCCCCATCAGCTTAAGGAGCAAGCCGAACTGCTTGGCATGATCCTTCACAGCCCTCCTCAGACTGACACCAGCCAGCCCCCTCCCGCCCCCTCCCCTGCACCTCTCCACCACACACCCTGTGCACAGCCAGTCGCCCTAGACTGCCTCCCTTTGCCAAGGGGGGAGTTAGACTCGATAGGCTTTCACTCTCTTGACTTTGCTCCTTCTTTCCGCTCCACCTGAAGCGCTTTCCTGCTGCTTCTCCCCCGGACACAGCCCATCTTGTTCCCTAGGACACCACTCAAGAGGGAGCTTCTTTGTGACCCCTGAATCAGCTACCGTGACGTGATTGCGTTGGTCTAGCCCCAGGGCATTGGTGTAATCCATGCCGCAACAATCCCTTGCCTACCTGCCTGGTTTTCCCTACCAGACGTTAATGTGGAGAAGGAGCTTTGGACAGACATCAGCCTGGCTCGGCCCTGCATCCCAGTAGTCAGTCCTGCCACCTTGAGTGAGCTACCCTACTTCTTCGAGTCTCTGGTTTTGCATCTGTAGGGTGAAAACCACACAAACCAAGAGGTGTGTGGGCTCGTTTTCTTGTCTTTGTGTGTCCTCGGCACTTCCCCTGGTGGCTGGTGCCTCATGGGCACCAATGGACTCATCTGGTCCAACTTCTTCATTCAGAAGATGGGGAGCCCGAAGTGCGGAGAAGGAAAACTCGCTCAAAGCCGTAGGTGAAATGGGTCTCAGGGAAGGGGCTGACCCCAGGCCTCAAGCCCTCCATTCCAGGCTCTCCTCCCACTTGTAGAGACCAGGTGGAGAGGGGTGATTGCCAGGAGGCCATCAGCCCCTTTCCAAAAGTCCTGCACCACCTACTCTCCAGGTGGGGTCACCAGGCCCCATCCTGGCCCAGGTGGGTTGGTTCTAGCTATAGAATGATTGCAACCCATGCCCCTGAATCTGACGTTAAGATCATAAGACCCACCAAGGTGCTGGAGCATATCCAAGGGGACAAAATCTCTGCGACACACCAAGGCTTGTGTCTCAGGATGAGAGACCCCAGAAGAGGCAAGGCCACAAGAGCACAGGGCAAAACAAAAGGGAATCCAACTCAGAGACCCACACTGCCTTCTCCTGCCCCTCCCCTTTCTCCTTCTCTTCCTGTTCTTCCTCATATTGGGATTAACCTCAGGAGGACCCATTTAAATTTTTTTAAATCTTTATTTTTGAGAGAGAGAGACAGAGACAGAGACAGAGTGTGAGCAGGGGAGGAGCAGAGAGAGAGGGAGACACGGAATCTGAAGCAGGCTCCAGGCTCTGAGCTGTCAGCACAGAGCCCGATGCGGGGCTCGAGCTCACGGACTTCAAGATGGGCTGAAGTCGGACGCTTAACTGACTGAGCCACCCAGGTGCCCCAGAAGGACCCATTTAAAATAAAATCAATAAATGTTCACAAAGTTCACATGGATAGCCACACTCGAAAGTAGCATTTAATTTTCAAGGGCAGCAGAATAGCTCTCCAGTGACATGGAAACAGGGGCAGTTGAGGGCTCTCTCACCCTGAGTCTCTCAACCCCCTTTCCTGACAAAATCCTAATAAAGCAGAAAGAATTTCCAGCGTTCGGGAGGCTGTGAGATCCTCTACATGTTCAATCCTAAGGAAATGGAGCCATTTCCATATCAAAAGACACACCCCATGTCTACCCCGTACAGCTGAAGATGGCTGGGATGGGGTGGAATTGAAGCAGGTGGGGAGGGTCTCTCTAACACCTGGAGCTTGTGATGGGCTATGAATCCCACATACCTGGATATTCCATAGTCACGATCAACCCCCAATAATCTCAGAATTCCAATACAGCACATCTTGAATATAGTTTGACCAAGCCCTGGCAGCTGAAGGGAAGGAAAAGTGCCAGAATCCACCCTATGGCACCAGTGCCCTTTATACTCCTTCTAGCAGCTTAAACCTGCGCAGAGCCCAGCACTGGATGGCGTCTTGGCTCATGGCCCTACAGACAGAACCAGGGAGCTGGACAGATTCCCCATCTGAAAGCAGGTGTCTCTCATGCAGGGCTCATTCTATTTAGAGCCCATCTCTTTTCAAAAAGAAGAAAGAGAGAGAGTGAGGGAGAGGAAGAAGGAAGGAAGACAGTTGCGAGGGAAACATGAACTCAAGAGAGAAGATCTCAGGGCTAAGTGGTGCCCCCTCCCAATTCGTCTGTTGAGTTCTAACCTCCAGTGCCTCAGAATGGGACCGTATTTAGACATAAGGTCCTTAAAAAAGGCAATTAAATTAAATTAAATTAAGATACGGTCATCAGGGTGGGCTCTAATCCAGTGTAACTGGTGTTTTTATGAAAAGAGATGAGGGGAGTGCCTGGGTGGCTCAGTCTGTTAAGCGTCCAACCCTTGGTTTCAGCTTGGGTCATGAGCTCGCGGTTCACGGGTTTGAGCCACATAGGGCTCCGTACTGACAGTGTGGAGCCTGCTTGGGATTCTCTGTCACCCTCTCTCTATATATATAAATATAAATAAACATTTTTTTTAATGTTTTAAAAAAAATAAAAAAGAAGAAACCAGGGCACAGACACACACAGAGGGAACACTGGGTAAGGACGCAGGGAGAAGGCGGCCAGCTATAAGCCAGGGAGAGGGGGCCTCAGCAGGAACCAACCCTAAGGGCGCCTTGATCTCACACTTCTGGCCTCCAGAACTGGGAGAAAATAAACCTGTTATTTAAGCCACCCAGTCAGTGGTATTTGTTATGGCAGCCCGAGCAAACAGATACAAGGTCTGAAGTCCACTGTCACTTACCCAGGACACATCATGACTTCATCATAACTTGGGTAGACATTTTTTCCTTGCATGGGCCTCCTCCTCCATAAACATATATGATTCATATGAACATAATTATAATATACGTTGATATTATAGATTGTTATTTTACAACTGCACTGGCATAAAGATAAACATGTTAATTAATACGATAGACTGAAAGATATTCTTCAACCCACAAGCTTATTTTTCTCTTGGATATTACACACCTTTTAAAGCCCCCGTTGCTAAAGTGGTACCAGTGGGCGGGCTGAGACCCAGCTCAGGCAGTTACAAGAAGCTGAGCTCTTGTGTAGAGGTGCCTGGCCTGGGGTGAGTGGCCATTTGTCAGCCTCTAAACCTCAGCTGAGCCAATAAGTGCACCCCACCTCCAAGGCCAAGTTCCCAGCCTGCCTCCTGGTTCCTCGCCAGTGACCCAAGTTGGAGAAGCACGCTTTGTGTGGCTCCCGGCCGCTCCCGGCCACATCTCTGACTGTTTCAAAGGGCTTTTCTCCTGGGTCACGGCAGGCAAAGTCAGCAGGGAGAAGAAACCACTGCCTCCGCGGGCTGTGTCCTCCCCTCCCCTGCCCTGACCCCAGCCCCTCCCTCTGTTCTGGCTCTCCCACAAATCTCTAGGGAGGCCCCCGTCTTCTCTTCTGCAAAATGCACGGCTGGACAACATCAGTGGTTTTAGACTTTTTTTCCTGCCACGAAGGCTTTTCTTCTAGTGAATTCCTACATGGAAACCCAGCGGATAAAAAGAATAAATAAAAAGCTGTCTTGGCAGAATCAGCTAAGGGGCTGGATCAGCCCTAAGGGGCTTGTTCAGAACCCCCAGGGTCCTAGGGACACTGTTTGAAAACCCCTGGGCCAGATAATCTCTTGGCCCCAGAGTGGGAAGGGAATGGCCTAAGTGCCCCAGCTAGTGGTTCTCCTGGGCCGGGGGCACCTTGTCCTGAGAAGTACAGAAGTTCTGACCCTCTACACCGCAGCCATGGACTCAGGGTCATGGGCGTAGCGGTCATGGCATAGAGACTTGGGCCAGAGGTCATGGACACAGAGGTCATGGCACAGCAGTCACGGGCATAGCAGTTATGGGCACAGTTGTCATGGACAGAGAAGTCATTAATACTGTGATCATGGACACAGCAGTCACGGGCATTGGGATCATTGACACAGAGGTGATGGACATAAGATTCAGGGACACAGAGGTCACGAACACAGTAGTCATGGACAGAACAGTCATGGACACCGTGATGATGGTCACTGCAGTCATGGGCATAGGACGGCCATCACGGACACACGGTACTTACTAACACAGAGGTCATGGACACGGCACGTTCGTGCACATGGCAGTCACGCACAGCCCTCAGGGGCATTTCTGCTGAATCCATTAGCAGACTGGCGGCAAGTCCCCAACCCCTCCTTGGGAGCTCTCTAGCAAGCTAATCCCCGCATAGCTGAGCCATTAAATCATTGCTTCTCCTGCCTGTGGGCTGCCCAGGTACATCTGGCTTCATTTAGTCTCCCCCATTGAACAGAAACACATGTGGACCCTGGCGCGCCTCTGAGGTGGGAGTCTGTGTGTCAGGGCTTCTGGGGCGGGTGGGGCCGAGCAGCTATAAGAAGGGATCTAAGGCATCCTTTTCAAAAGTGTGTTTTTTGGCACAGGAGTGTCTTGTGAGATGTTAATGAGGTTCTATGGAAAAAAGGTTTCCTCGGTCAAGTGAATCTGGCAAACTCTGCACTCTGCACTCTGAACAAAAGTAAGCAGAGAATTGTGGGATTTCTCAGAGGCTTTGATAGGTGACCCTTAATGAAGGAGGGAAAGCAGTTTCCCAAGCATCCTTTGCTGGAGTATTGGGAAGGGCGCTTTGGGCTGCAGGTAAACAGGAAATCCAGTTCTAAACAGGTTAAACTCTCAAGGAAGGTCTGAGCTCACGAAATAGGAAGTCCAGAGGTGGGTGCTTCCAGGATCTGGCAGCCGACGATGGCGTCACAGCCAGAGCCCCTCCATCTTTCCCCTCCGCTCACCTCAGAGTGTTCTCCTTGGGATGGTGACCCCCATTGGACCCAGGATGGAAGACGCAGTTCCAGAACACCCCTGAGGACACTACGGAAGCCAGCAGTGGCGGGAGATGACTTCTTCCCAAACATCTTTTATGGGCAAAGTACACCTTTCCCCACAAATCTTCCAAAAGACTCCTTCACATTTCATTGGCCAGAACTTTGGCACGTGCTCCTGATTAAACCAATGACTGATTGCTTTGCACCCATGTTCCCCAGACTGCAGACTGAGCCACCCCAGACTGCCACAACAAAATTCTGGGGTGCTGCAGGATATTTCACATTTTCAAGAGAAACACAGCAATACCAGATACCACAGGAACTCCTAGTTCACATTACTTCATAGTTTCCACATTAGATCATGCTATATTCCTCTAATGGTATCAGATCTTTGAGAAGCTAAGTTTTCAGTGGTTGCTGTAATTAAAAAAAAAAAAAAAGCATGGAATGGAAACCAACGTGGAACAGAAGATGACAGCAGCAATGTCCAATCCAAATCCAAAGTCTGAGAAGTTGTGCAGTGCCCGACAGGGACAACCATCTCATCGGTACGCAATTGTAGTTATTTAAGAATGAACTAAAATTATTACTTTTTTCTTTCAGTTATTTATATTGCTTTTGCAGTTGGGTAATAAGTTGTCCCAGCATAAATAGTTCCTAAGTTGCTTGAGCCTAACTCAGTGATCTTAGGTACTTCTTTAGGCTTAGGGGGGCGTCCATGGAACTTCTAGCTAAAACTTCTCATAGTTTACTCCTTGTGACAGGGGCTGCAGCTTGAACCTGCCTCCCCCAAGGCCCATGAAAGATGTATACCCGAATACAGCCTTGTAAAGGAAGAAGGAGGGGCCTGGGTCAGAAGGACAACCAACAGTGGCTGCTAAACTACGGCGTCACACTTTCAGAGTTGCTGATCCAAGCAAGCTATTCTGTTCTGAGGGTTTCTTTCTTCCCACTGTGCGTTATCACTGTCGGGGACTTGGTGACACCCCCACCCCCCACCACCACTGAAATGCCCGTGTTGTCTGGGATGGCTCCAGCCACAGCAATTCACAGTGCCTGTCTTTTGGCCTCACCAGCTCTGCTCTAGCCTGTTGACCTCTCTCCAGCCACCAGAGACAGTTCGACACCTCGCCGCCCCCCAGATATGCATGGACACCAACTACTACCTTCCTGCCAGGCCTGGACCAGGCACCCGTGTCTGAGAGGCGTCACGTACCAGCCTGTGGTGCTTGTAAATTGTGGGGTGCCCAAGGGGGCTCCCCTTGGCCTCTTGCCGTCGGAGCCAACCTGAACATGGTCGAACATCAACTACTGGCTGAACCCAGCTCAGCCCTCTGCCTGGCCCTGCTGCTTCTCCACGGCATCCCTCTCCATTCCCATTGTACTCCGGCTGCTGGCCTCCTTCCTGCCCCCAGGATCTTGGCACCTGTGGTTGCCACAGCCTGGGAGGGGCTGTACACCCCTGTCTTGCTCTCATTCTGAAGCAGTTCCTACCCTGCCCATGCCATTCACGCGCTTTCGCGCCACTCTGTTGCATTATTATCTCAACGTGAAAAGATCCCGTGACTTCCTCTTTTGCATGTCTCTTGACTGTCTGCTCCGCTACAGAGGGAGCCTCATGCGGATGGGCCCCCCATCTAGTTCACGCCTGTCCCCCTTTCTGGAGCAGAGCCTGGCACTTAGACAATAACCAGTCAGTACCCGTCCAATGAATAGCCAATCCTCACAACAGCCTAGAAAGTTGGAGTCATGCCCCCATTTCACAGATGAGGCAGGTAAAGCCACGTGCACCGTGCCACAGCCTAGTGAGGGCAGAGCTGGGACTCTTCCTCCTCTCTCCCCGTCACATGGGTGACTCCCCTCAGCTGTCCAAGAGATGCCCAGTGCCTCTGGTCACTTTCCTAGGGAAATGCAGAAGACAGGCTGAGGGGGGGCGGGGAACACTCTGGATTCCTGCAGCCATCTCTGGCCCAAGTGCTCTCACGGTGCATACCTCCCTAGGGGAGGCAGGTGCATAGGCAGAGGTCAGCACGGAGGGGGCAGGAAACCGGCAGGTCAGACCTGCCTTCAGCCAATTCTCTTTCTGTGGCCTCAGGAAGATACCCCTTCCCCTCCTTGGGCCTCAGTTTCCCCATCTTGGCAATAACAGTGCTAGTTTGACTTAACACATCACTATCTTCCCCCACTGATACCAGAACCCAAGTCCAAAAGAACGTAGTGGATTCACAGCAGGAGGGAATGAGAAGAATCTACCCCCACCAGCCCCTATCCTCTGAGAGGCCAAGGGGAGCCCCCTTGGGCACCCCACACTTTACAAGCCCTCCTTTCTCTCCCCAGGGCTGTTCCTTCACTCTGCTGGGATCCAAGAACCAGCTACACTTTGTTCCTACCCACTAAAGTATACCTCTCGGAGGCCAAGGTCATAGATGACCAGCCCCGCTTACAGATGAGGACCCAAAGCACAGAGGAAACCTGTCTTTCCTAAGGTCACACTGTCAGTAGACGGCAGAGCTAGGGTTTGAACCTGGATCGGTGGCATGCCAAAGCTGAGCTCTGACTGCCACCGCCAGCCAGGCATTCTGTCCCCATCCCAATCCACAGAATTATTCTCAAGCCCTGCACATGATGCTGTCTTCTCTGACCTCCAGACGCCAAACTGCTGGACATATAGACCATTTTCTCTGCAGGTGGTGAGTATCCAAAGAGATGTTTCCCAGGGGGTTTCTAGAGCTTCCCGAAAAGGCAGCGTTCTGAGGTCTTCATTAAAAAAAGAAAAAATTTAGGGGCGCCTGGGTGGCTCAGTCGGTTAAGCGTCTGACTTCAGCTCAGGTCATGATCTCACGGTCTGTGAGTTCGAGCCCCGCATCGGGCTCTGTGCTGACAGCTCAGAGCCTGGAGCCTGCTTCACATTCTGTGTCTCCCTCTCTCTCTGACCCTCCCCCGTTCATGCTCTGTCTCTCTCTGTCTCAAAAATAAATAAACATTAAAAAAAATTTTTTTTTAAAAAGAAAAAATTTAACTTCTACAAAGAGCCACAATGAGAGAGGACATGTTGCTCATTTGAGCCACACCCCTCGTTTGAACTCAGAGGGAACAGCCGACCTCTCCCACCAGGGTCTGTGCCCAGCCCCAGGCCGCTAGGTCACGTTAATGCAATCTTGGAAATGCTGGCCATTCAGATGGTTCCTGCATCTGCTCTCCTGCATGACCCGGGGTGGGGTGGGCACGGGCTGCGCTGTGCCTTTTCCTCTCCTTCTCTGACGTGCTGCGCCGGGCTGCAGGACCTTCAGGGGCTGTCCACATCCGCTTTAGACCCTGGCCAGGCGGGCCAAGGCCCAGAGTGTCCGCGGCCCCAGGAATGCCTGGCGTTCCCGCTGCCATGTCTGTGTTCTCGACAAGGACGCCCCACAATGGACACAGTGCTGAGTCGTCAGTCACGTCAGACACAGACCCTTTCCGGGCCTGATGAGCCAGCCGGTCACCACAGAGCTTCTCAGGGCTGGGAGGCCAGGGTCTGGGTTTCCAAGGCATGTCTGACTACCAAGTGCTGTGTGAATTTGCACAAATTACTTGAACTCTCTGAGTGTCCACGATAATTTCCTGGTTTTACTAGAGAAAAAATAAGTGTGCCTTCCCACTTGAAAGCACAATAACTCTGCAGTAGTCCTGGAATGGGGCAGTGGGGTCAATAAATGTCACACACTGTCACTGTCACCTGTCCAATGACAAGGAGCTCCGTCCAGTTACAAGGCCACCATCCTAACCTTTCACCAGATTCTGAAAGGTAGTGACATCATCTGAGCACAAAGAAAAGACTCCCAGGACACCTGGCTCAGGTCGGTTAAGCATCCAGCTCTTGATTTTGACTGAGGTCATGATCTCACGGTTCGTGAGTTCAAGTCCCGCATTGGGCTCGGCGCTGACAGAAGGGAGTCTGCTTGGGATTCTCTCTCTCCCTCTCTCTCTCTCTCTCTGCCCTTCCCCTGCTCATGCTCTCTCACTCTCTCTCAAAATAAATAAACGTTAAAAAAAAATAGACAGAGAGAAGACTATCTTCTCCGTCTTCTGTCACAACATATGCTCCTTCAAGGCAGAACCTTTCCCTTGTGTCCCATGAGGACCCCTCAAGAGGCGCAAAGTCAGGAGAGGAATTGATTCCCCCTGTGTGGGCACCCCCACTAACCTCCCCACCAAACATGCCTGGATCCTGCAGTGTGGCTTCAGAACATGTGGTTTCTAGGACCTACGGGAGCGGGAGTGCCTTGCTTTGGACGTAACATCTGTGCCCCTCCCAACCCCCCTTACCCTCCGCACATAAGTGAGGCTCTCAGCCCGAATCCCCTGCTCCACACACAGCCTGCACAGGGCCAAAGAGGGAACAGGGCAGGGGGTGCCCGGAGCAGGACCTGGGAGAATGTCCACACAGGGAGGTGAGAGATTTCACTGCAGACCCCCAACCACCGGCAAGATGGAATCCCCATCCGCTCAAGAGAGCCAGCACGCACTCTCTGTGTCCGGAACCAGGGCCCCTCTCCATGCAGCCATCTCTCTGAGAAGCCAGATGCTCGGCTGCCTGCCTGCCTGCGCTTCATCAGAATTCAGCAAAAGGGACATAAATAAATAAAGGAAACTCTGCTTAGCTCTTTCCTCCTAACGATCGCCAACATGCAGACGCTTAAAGAGACGACACTTTTGCAGAGGAACAATGGGTGAACTGCATCCAGACTGTGGACGAATTTTCTGTTAGATATTATTGTTAGTTGCATTAAAAAAAAAAAAAAAAAAAGACCAAAGCAGGAGGGAATCGTTGAGATTTCTATCAGACCCAGGAGGCCTCCTGCATTTCAACTTTTGCTTATTTGTTTGTTTTTGTCAATACGTTAGTGTCTAAAATTTGTAATGCACTCGCTGGCAGCTAGAAAAATCCCCCGGTTGGAGGGCCAGTGTTTGAAAACACGATCTTTTTAATTTCTTTCAGCTGGGCCTCTATCGCTGGATCTTTGGTTAATATGGATTCCTTATTCACAATCTCCCCCCGCCCCACCCCGTCTCTGTGTGGCTAATCAGCCTGTCGGACATATGGAATTGTTTATGCTCAAAGCAGTTAGCAACGCCCCAGGCCAGACTGGCTTCAGACAAATGCACCACTCACCTTTTGGGCAGAGCTCCCCCCAAGATCCCATTAGTCTTTCTTGGGCAGAACCCCCATGGTCCCAAGGATGACCCTCAGGGGACGCTGTGCAGGGCCAGGAGGGTGTTTTCCCAGGCGGCACAGGACAGAATCTCCAGCGGCTGGAGGGTTGCTTTTGGTTCTCCACTGTGTGCTGTGTGACATTGGGGATCGTCTTCCCCTCCCTGGCCTCCCCCTGCAGCAGTCAAGGACACGGTTGGACTAGTAGCCAAAAAAGTAGTGAGGTGGGCAGAGCGCCCAGGATCACTTTTGTCTGGGGACCTCTAATGACCCAGGACGGTCCCTAAGCCAGCCCTCTCATGCAATGGCAGCCAATGATTCACTCAGGCTGACCTGTCCCCTGGGGGTGAGAGGAAACTGGGGGTTCCATAAGAGCAGGCCTGTCTCCTCAACCACCCGGACCCTTCTCCATAGACTTTGGAGGCATCTGCCCTCCAAACAGGTGGCATTGGGCCAGGCGATGCTGTGAAACAGGCAGAGTCAGCTCTCTGTGGAGCTGGAGGTTCTTGGCTCTTATGGACCCGCCTTGTCACCTTTGCAGTGCTGATAAAGCAGCAGAGGCCCAGGGAGGGTCTGTCCCCCACTTGCCCAGGCCATCCAATTGCCAGATAAAATTCAGGGTGCCCAGTTAGGTTTTAATTTCAGAGAAGAAACAAATCTTTTGAGTGTAAGTATATCCCAAATATTGCATGGAACTTATCCTAAATAATTCTTTTTTAAAATTAAGGCACAGGTCCCTGGACAGGGGCTGAGACCCCTTGCCCGGAGGTGGAGGCTGTGTGGAATGGGGAAGGCCCCCCCCCCACCCCCCCCCCCCCCCACACACACCCTGAAGGACTCTGCAGTCCCTCTTTTCCCGGTGCTGGTGACAGCCAGGCTGGGCAGGGAGAAGCCACGTGTGCCATGCCCCCAGGCTACATAGCAACAAGCAGGAGCGGGAGGGATGGGATTGCAGATCAGCTCATTTCATGGTTTATCTGACATGCAAATTTCCAAATTTCCGTGGGAGTCCTGTTTTTGTTTTTGTTTTTGTCTTTGCTGAATCTGGCAACCCAGGACACAGAATAGGTAGGCACCAGAGCCAAGCCCTCCCTTCCTTCCCCAGCACCTCCCACTGCCCTCCATTACTGTATCTTCTGCCTCCAAAATGCTGCAGAGAGCAGGGTGGCTACAGGGACGCTTCGGAGGAATTGTCCTCATCATCCCCATCAGACTACCTTAAAACTCTGGAACCAGAAGTGGGTTCTGATCCAATCCAATGGTTCTTTATTCGTCTTGGTGGCCCTGCCAGGTTTTCACATACTATAAGCAGTAAGAAAGGTTTATGGAAGGAATGAAGGAATGAAGGAATGAGTGAGCGAGCTGCAAGCTCTCTGATTGGCTCTTGGGAATGGACTTTACAGAACGGGCCATGGAGAATGCTCACATGAGTGGACTTTTCACACTACGAGCAGCACCAGGGCTCCCCCACCCTGTGACCCTCCTGCCTCATGGACATCAGGACCACGGCGCAGGGACACAGGTTCTCTTCAACACGAGTCTGATTGAGGGTGGAGTGGGCAGTTCTGCCGCGCTCCGGTCCTGTGCCTGAGCCCCCCACCCACGACCCCACAACGCCTCCCTGTCCTGGCCCCACCACGCCTTTGCAGAGTCAACACAGCCACTGAAGCAGAGAAGGGTGGGGGGAGGAGAGGCTGAGAGTGAGCACTGGGCCATGTCCTAAAGTGCCAGCCAGATGGCCATCTGTGCATTTTGGCCTCCCCAGGCCTGCTGGGGCAGGAAGTATGAAACCAGAACCAGACAAGGGCAGGGATCCAGCCAAGGGCCTCTCTGCAGACTCCTCCAAGCACACGCCGCTCCTCGTGCAACCTGACACGTGCACGTGTGCCCACACGCATGCGTACACACGCTCCTCAGTCACCTTGCCGGTCAGGTGACGGGTCTGGGGGTTGCTGCTGCTCCGGTCGATGTACCCAAGACAACAGCCCACCTTGCAGAAGTCCAGAAAACACTCAGAAGACTTTCCAAAGCACCTACTGAGCCCCAGGCACGGCTCACTGTGGCTGGAGATGAGTCAGATGTGGGAGAACAGGCCCCAAAGACAGAATGGTGTCATGGGACAGCCCAGACCTCGGGAGTGGGAAGGCCCGAGTCTTTCTAGAATCATCTGAACCCCTCGGAGTAAGCCACAACCCCTTTCTCTTTCAGGCCTCTGTCGCGGCATCCATACAATGAGGACTCCAACCCCTATCCTGCCTGCCTCATTAGAAAATTCCTTGTAGACTAGAAAGGGATTGGCAGGACTCACAACCTCTGCTTTCTGATTGTGTTTACATGATTGAAAGGAGGCTTTTCTACTTTGGTTGGGTGTGCTATGTCTCCACACTGCCTAGGGTCTAGTGTGTATGCAGACCGCCAGGGCCGGAAGAGCTCAGATGTTAGAGAAATTGCTACAGGCTGGTCTCGGGGGTCACAGCAGCCTGTCACTTCCCATGTTCTGCCCACCAGACCTCCATCAGTGTGGCCCCTGACTCCCACAGAACTGAGCGTCAGCTTCAACCCTCTGCCTGTTTCCCATGCTCCGCTGCTAGCATCCCAGCCCTCACCAGGGTGGGCCTGGGGCCACGTGGTGCCCTGTTCCCAGGCCTGCAGAAATCCTTTCTCTGGGGGCACCTCCGCCAGACCTGGCTGAACCACGTTCCTGAGCCAGGAGGGGATTAGAGGCCCCCACTGAGCCGGAGCTGGGGATTTGGCACAGAAAACCCCTCCCTTTCAGCTGGGCAGAAAGAAGAGGGAGCAGAGCCAACAGCCCCAGGGCTTCCTGAAAAAACTTTGCACCAGAAGCCTCCTGTTTCCTGAGCCTGTGCTGATGGAACAAAACTCCCTCAGACCCTCGGTTGCCCAGGTGCTGGAACAGTCTGCCTGCCACCAGGCACCGCATGAGGAATGGGTGCCAGGCCCACGGGACCTGACGGTGAGGCTGTCCCCTACCTCACCACCCACCCAACCTGCTCTGTGGCCTCCAACAAGTCCCTTCCCTCCTGGAGGCCTTAATTCCTCAGCTGTAGAATGGAGCAGGGAAACGGAATTGGTCCAGGGAAATGTCAGAGCTGCTTGAGTCTTACCGGAGCAGATGCTCGGTGGAGAAGGGTGTCAGGCTCCACCATTTCTCCTTTCTGCTCTCCCTTCAACACACTCACACTCTCTCACACCCCGGCCCTCACTGCCCTCAGGGGAACTCTGGGCTCTTGGCCTTGACTGTGCCAGTAGACCCTGCCCATGGGTCAAAAGGACAGAGGAAAGGGTCCCCAAGGGCCAAGGCTGGGACAATGGGAGCAGCAGTATAAATAATGAAAATATCAAATTATAACTCGTAAGGTAAATATCCAGGAGCCATATGGTCATAAATAAATAACTGAATAAATAAATAAATGGGGGGCAGCTCTTCCCTACAGAAGAATTCCAATTAATATATGCGAAATGAATGAGGAAATTTTTTAAATTTGCTATTACAACACCACGGTAGTAATTATTGCAGACAAGATACTAAAATTACTAGGTGAAAATTTAAGGCGAAACAGAAGATTTGAATTATCTCAAAATATCTCCCCAAAAATATTTATCAACTATGAAGGGGGGGTGGGAAACACAGTAATCTGCAGTGCAGAAATTCAGCAGACCCTACCTTATTCAAGTGACCAAACCTAACATCACCAGTGATAAGACGTATCGACGTCGCATGGCCCCTGGGATGATGCACTGAGAGAGATGCATCACTCACATGGGACACTCACCAAAAATGCGTAACCTCAGTCTAATCACAAAGGAAAAATCAGACAAGCACAAACTGGATGCCGTCCTGGAAAATAATCCTTCTGAAGTGTCAAGGTCATGAACAGCAAGTGCACACCGAGGCACTGTCACAGATTGAATGGGACTAGGGACGCAGCAACTGAATACCTCACAGGGTTCTGGATTGGATCCTGGAACAGGACAGGGACACTAATGAGAAAACCAGTGAAAGCTGAATGAAGTCTGTAGTTTTGTAGTAACATTACCCAATATTAATTTATTGGTTTGAATAATTCTGCATAAGTATATAAAATTCTATAAGAGGTTAATGTTAGGAAATGCTAGGGGAAGGATATACAGGAACTCTCCACATTATATGTGCACTCTCTGCCCATATCCTATTCTCTAAGTCTCCACACTAATGTCAATCGTAGATTAAAGTGTTTCCTTCCATGGGTCCATCCTTTAATGAAGGGTGGGCCCCCAGTGCCAGGTGTCCTCTGGATGCAATTTCACAGAATCCTCATGACGACCCTCTGAAAAAGGTATTAGTAGCCCCATTTTACAGATAAGGAAACTAAGGTTCAGGACCACAAACTAGCAGATGGAGGCACCAAGAGTCGATCTGAATACCGTCTGTCTAGATGCAGACACTATGACAGGTCATGACTTTACTCAAATGTAAAAGGAACTCACAAGGGAGGTTGCAGGCATATGACAGGGCATTGAGAGTAATGCCTTCGGGCCCTTCAGAGTATGGCATTCCGGTGCCACCTACCCTAATCCAATGCAAACACAGGGCTGCTTCTTTGACAGTAGGGTAGTGGTTAAGAACAAGCTTCTAAACCCGGCTTGGGTATAAATCCCAGGTCTGCTACTTATTTATTGTGTTCTTTCAAAAGTTACTTAATCCCTCTGTGCCTGCAGTGTCCTCGTGTATAAAATGAGGGTAATATTTAGTATCTATCAATAGCCTGACTCTGCTGGCCAAGCATGGAGAACAATTGTACACACTCCAGAGGTGTTAACCATCACTTTTGTCTCACTCTCTGCCTCTGTCCTCAACCACCTGCAAAATGCCAGCTTGCTGAGTGGGTTTTTCTAAGCTAAACAGTGAGTCAAGGCCCAAGCAAAAGCTAAGAGTGCACTGTGGAGAGAGGAGCAGAGCGAGGTCATCTGGCTGTCATTACCAGCCTGAAATCCTAAACTGGGTAACAGCCAAGAATCATCCAGAGGCGTTGTGGAATTAGAAAAATGTCAAGGCAGGAAAGGAGCCCTGGGATAATCCAATTGTCTCCTAACCTGCATATGGTCCACAGGCAGAGCCGTCCAAGTGCCCCAGGTGTGACCAACCTAAGGTTAATTTTAAAAATAGAAAGAAGAAGGAGAAGGGAGTTGAAGAGAAAGGGAAGGGAGGGAAAGAAAGACGAAAAATTCTCACCTAATGATCTCACCAAGGAATCCTTGGGTCCCTGAAATTTTGAACATGAATCAATAAATCTCAGAATGCTACTGAACACCAAAATCTAGGCAGTGCTTCGCTCCTGCTGGCTCAGTGAAAGCACTAATTTTTTTAAATGCATGGAATGACTGAAACCAAGCTGAGAAGTGCCATTGCTGATGTAAAGCTGGAGACGGGATTGATAGGAGCCCTGGCAGAACGTGCCCTGTGGTTCTCCAGAGTGCGGAAGTCTGTTAAATACCAGAATTCTCATCAACTTGATCAAACCAATCAATGACTCACACCAGGGTTTATATGTGGGCACTTTTGTGGTAATAAGGCTGATTAAATGGATTTTAGAACTGCAGAAATCCATAGTTTTGCATAGCTAATGTGTTGGCCTTCCCTACCACGTTTTGAGGATGTACATCTTGCATCCAAGTGCATTGCACACCTCCTGCCATGATTACAAACACCTGGATGCCAAGAGGCATCCTCCTGGGAAGATAGAAGATACATATTCTGTACTCTTGTTTTAACTGGGCTCTGCAGTACTGAGATCCACCACCCCTGGTATCTGCCTCTAGCCATTCTTTGTTCCAGGGGCCTCAGCTGTAAATTGGGGAGGTTAAATGAGGTCAGTGGTCCTCGGCCCTGGGTGCACATTAGAACTACCAGAGAAAATTTTTTAAATACCAATGCCCCTATTGCTGCTGTAACAAATTGCTGCAAACTTAGTGGCTTCAACAATATAAATTTATTATCTTATAAATCTGGAGGTCAAAATGAGTCTGAGTGAGCTAAAATCAAGGTGTTAGCAAGGCTGCATTCCTTCCGCAGGCTATAAGAGAGAATTTCTTTCTTTGCCCATTCCAGCTCCAAGGAAACCTGCTTTCCTTGACTTACGTTTCTCTTTTTGTATCTTCAAAGCCAACAACATGGAACCAAGTCGTTCCATGCTGCCGTCTCTCTGGTTCTCTCCTTCCTCCCTCTTCTACTTTTCAAGGTCCTTGCAGATACCTTGGGCCCATCTGGATAATCCAAGATAACCTCCTTATTTTAAAGGCAGCTGATTAGTGACATTAATTTCATCTGCAACCTTAATTCCCCTTTGCCACGTAACCTAACGTTACGGACAAAGACATCCGTAGATGTCAGGACATAGACATCTTTAAAGGACATAGACATCTTTAAAGATCCTTTAAAGGTCCTTTAAAGATCAGGACAGAGACATCTTTAAAGGGCCATATTCTGCTTCCTATACTATCTAAAACAATTCGACAAATAAAGCATAGAAAAAATATGTAAAACAATGGTTTTCGGATGTTGAACAACAGGCATCATAGTACTCCAGTTCCAGAGAAAAGGGAAACAAAGGAAGGGAGCCCTATATGTCCAAAGATTTTTGCCCAGAGGCACTTATTGGACTCGGCAAAGATTCGTGCAGATGCAAGCACAGCGTGTGGTCTTCATATGCTGAGGAGAGAGACAGTGACTTTGGGATGCCTAAGATTTCTGGATTATGTACAGCAGAGAGCTGAAGAGGAAGAAGCTATGCAGAGGAAGAGCTCCAGAAATCTGCACAGGGATTCCCTGAGTCTGGCTGAACACTAAGCAGTGGTGGGAGATACTCCATGAGTCTAGAAAAGGAACAATTACCAAAGAAGAAAACAACTCCTGGGTAGCTACTAGTTAAGCAAATACTGAAGCTCAGCAAGTTTGAAAGACATTTGATTTCTCACCAAAAAGAATGGGGAGACTCTGTTCAGGGCATTCAGGAGAAACCCCATAAAGAGCACACCTTAGTTGTGGAACTAAGTAAGCCCTAGAGTAAAGGCTACTCTAGACTCTACAAACCTTACAAACAAGTCTCATAAGTACAAGATGACCTGGAAGTAAACTAAGTGGCCTCCAGAACATGACTCAGTGTACTCAATGGAAGAAAACAAAATCCAGACACTCAACAACCTCATGTACATAATGCCCAGCATCTAATAAAAAATAACTAAACATGTAACAACAATAACCCAAACAGAAAAATTTAACCCAGTCAATAGAATTAGTCTATAGAATCAAACCTAGAAATCACAAAGGTAATGGAATTAGCATGAAAAGACTTTAAAGCAGCCATTATAAATATTTTTAAGGATTTAAGGAAAACATAAGCATAAGGCAAAGAGAAAAGGAAACTTAAACAAAAACCTGGAACATCCAGAGCCAAAAATCACAATATCTAAAATGAAAAACTCATCATTGGCCAGGCTTAAAATCAAAATAGACATTACAGAAAGAAAACATAAGTGAAATTGAGGAAAAGATGAGAGAGACTATCCCAAAAAGCAAAAGGAGAAAAAAAGCTAATAAGTTAAACAGAGCTTCAATGACATGTAGGACCATATCAAGTGGTCTACCATGTGTATAATTGCAAGTTCCCAAAGAAAGAGAACATAAAAAATTTTTGAAGAAGTCATAGCTGAAAATATTCTAAATTTTATTAAAAATATAAATTGACATATCCAAAAAACTGAACAAACACCAAGGCAGAATAAATACAAAGAAAATCACATCAAGGCCCTTCATTATCAAGTTTCTGAAGAACAATGATGAAGAGAAAATCCTAAAAGTCAAAGAAAAAGTATTCACCACAAGCAGGACAGAAGTAAAATATTGCAAAGATTACTCAACTGAAACTACGCAAGCCAGGAGATAGTGGAACAGTATCTCTAATATCCAGAGAGGAAGGAAAAAATGACTATCAATCTAGAATTCTATATCAAGTGAAAATATTGTTTAAAAGTAAAGGCAAAATAAAGAATTTTTGGACAAATTAAAGTCAAGAGACTGCATTATTGTGAGCAGACTTGCATTACAAGAATTATGAAATAAAGCTCCTCTGGATGCAGGAAAGTGTCAGAAGGAAATCAGGTCTTTACAAATGAATGAAAAGTATGGAAATGCTAAATATGTGGGCAGATTAAAAAAAAACTTCTGTGTTTTCTTGCTTCTTATTCTCTTTAAAAGGTAGCTAACTACTTAATATAAAAATAACAATGGATGTAGGGGTTACAATATACGTATAAGTAAAATATGTTACAACAGTAGATAGTACAGAGCACAGAGGAGGAAAGGAATTAAACTGTTGTAAGTTTCTTACATCACGCATATAAGGCAATGTAATATTAATGGAAAATAGACTGAGATAAGAGTTAAACATATACATTATAAACTCTAGAGTAATCACTAAAGCCATAAAACAAAGAAGTATGGCTAATAAGCTTATAGAGAAGATAGAATGGAGTCCTAAAATAATTGATACAGGGAAATAATTCAGAGGAAAAATTGGAACAAGGAATGGATGGGAAAAATAGAAAATAAATAGCAGGATGACATAGTTAAACCCACTGTATCAATGATCATATTAAATTTAAATTGTCTAAACATTCCAATTCAGAGGCCAAAAACTAGATAAAAAGGCAAGACCAGATTACATGCAGTCTAGAAGATATCCACTTTATTATTATTATTATTATTATTATTATTATTATTTTAGAGAGAAAGAAAGACCTGGGGAAAGGGGCAGAGGAGAGAGAGAGTGAATCCCAGGCAGGCTCTGGAGTCTGATGTGCGGCTTGATCCCACAACCCTGGGATCATGACCTGAGCTGTAATCAAGAGTGGGATGCTCAACCAACAGAGCCACCCAGGCACCCCATATATCCACTTTAAATATAACACAGATAGGTTAGAAATAAAAGATGGAAGACAATATGCCACACAAACACTAATTACTAGAACATTCTATTGTTACATTGATATCAAGTAAAGCAGACCCCATAAAAAGGAATATATGCAGGAATAAAATGGCCTATTGCATAATAATAAAGGGGTATGAGAATGACAGTGTGAATAATTTAATGCCATAAATTCAACAACTTCGAGAAAATGTACAAATTACTTGAAAATCACAAACTACCAAACTTGCCTGAGAAGAAACAGAAAGCCTGAATAACCCTATATCTATTGAAGAAATTGAATTTGTAGTTATAAATCTTCCTACAAAGAAAGCACTGAACTCCAATAGTTTCCCTACTAAAATCTATTTTTAAAAATTAAGTAGAAAAGAAATACCATACCTATCAAACTCTTTCAGAAAATATAGAAAGAGAAATCCCTTCCCAGCTGGTTTTATGAAGCTAATTTATCCTGATACCAAAAGCAGAAAAAGATATTATTAATATAGAAAATACAAACCAATACTCTTCATGGGACACAAACAGTTGTAAAATATGAACAACCTGCATTCAACAATATACAAAAAATAACATACCCAGTGACATTTATCCTAGGAATAAAAGATTGGTTTAAAATTCCAATGTCCATCAAATCATATTATTATCTGAATAGAATATTAAAAAAATCATTTGACACAATTCCACATCATTTATGGTAAAAACTTGCAGTGTAGTGGGAATAGATACATTCGCTTCCACTTTTCCCGAAAGCCAAGGCCTTGCTTTTCTCCTGGGAGTGGCCCCTCTGCCCAGGATTTTAACCACACGGAGGCCCAGCAGTCCAAAGTCAGCCACGATGAAAGAGGGTGGCCCTGAATGCTTACTGGGACCATTTTCTAAGTCAGCGGCTGGGTCTCAGAGCAGTCCAGAAGTGGCCCAACAACCCCGCACCCAATGCTCCAGAGAAGACAGCAGACTAGGAGTCCCCGAGTTCTTCCCGTGATATTCTGGAATTTCCACCACACGTTGGAAACTGCTCACAGACCCATACAGCCTCAGGGTGTGGCAGATCTCAGAAATCTGGAACACCGTGACCTTATTTATATTCAGGGAAGCTGAGACCCAGCCACTTTTCCAAAGTCACACAACAATTTGGAGACAGGACCAAGAGCTCCAACCAGAGTTACAGACCGCTGTGCTGAGTAATCTTCAGGACAGGGAGAAAGGTGGAAAAGTAGCCACTGCCCAACCTCCAGACCCAAACAAATCCTAGCATCACCCGGGGTTTTTCTTTTGATGACGAATATTCCCAAACTTACCAAAAGGTAGAAATGGTGTAATTAACACCCATGAATGTATATCTGTCCCCTAGATTCAACAACTGCTAATATTTTGCACTATCTGCTTCGCTGTATTTTTGCAGAAATATTTTGAAGCAAATTACAAAGACCATGACATTTCACACCTAAAGTCTTCAGAACGCATTTCTTTAAAATAAGAGCATACCCCTATGCTAATTACAATGTCATTAAGGTGACTAACAAAATTAATAGTATTTCCTTAAAATCTAAGCCAATCTAGATTTTTAGCAAGGGCTGCTGGTGTCCCTCCTATCCTTCCTGTTCCTCCCTGGAAGTCAGCTGCAGATACAACGGGCAGCACCCTTCTACACCAATGTTTCCTGTTCAATCGCTGCATTTCTCTCTGAGGGCAAGTTAGTGCTGCTGCCAGACCTTGTTTTCCCCTTAATGGGGCAGGTCCATGGGGCCAGGTGGTTAAACCCCAGGAGCAACCCTCAACCAACGAGAGGCAGGACTTGGTCAACAGATAGTCCAGCTCCCTCACTGCTTTAAGGGACATTTCTGAGTGTGCTCTATGCAGTCACAAAAGGAGCCCCAAAGCAACTGAATCCCCATGGCCCACAGCGGGAATCCCCTCACTAGGTCAGCTTGCACTGGCTTTCCTCCCTTCCCTGTTTCATTCTGCAGCCCTGACTGTGCTCCCCGGGATGGTATCCTATGTAAATATCTTGTATCCTGATTCTTGTCTCAACATCCACTTTTGAGGACACCAAGCTAAGACAATACTTAAATTTTTCCAATGATCTCAATTACTGTGTGTTTTTATTTATGTATTTTTATTTTTTTAATGTTTATTTTTTGAGAGAGAGACAGCCCGAGTGGAAGGGGTAGAGACAGAGGGAGAGAGAGAGAATCCCAAACAGGCTCCACATCATCAGCACAGATCCAGACGCGGGGCTCGAACTCACAAACCGCAAGATCGTGACCTGAGCCGAAATCAAGAGTCCGACGCTTTACGGACTGAGCCACCCAGGCGCCCCAGTCACTGTGTGTTTTTAATAGGTCAAAAGCAAAAGCCTCAGACAACGTGTTTTGGGGATCAGGGTTGATGAGAAGGCACCTCCAGTTCTGCAACTGGGCCAAGTGTGAATGGACATCTCTCAGTTTTGCCCACTTCCTCTCTAACCCCTTCCTACAGGAGCCACCCAACTCTGGCTCTCTGCTCCTGGCTCTCTGCTCCTGGCAAGTGAGCCAAGCCTGGGCAGTCAGTGTCCCCCACTCTGCTGGACATAGTCATTTGTTCAGGGATGGGTGCATGACCCTGGTGACCCAAGAAGAATCAGCACCAGGATTTGGCTGAAGCCATTGGGAAAGGAGGTTGGCTTCCTAGTCTTCCTATTCTTGCTCACATCGGGCAGGATGTGAGCCTGGAAGTGCTGAGGGCCATTTCTACCACCGTGTGGGGGCAGCCAGCCTGAGAATGAAGTCGACATACGGCGTCTGGGTCCAGTCGTGTGACTCCTGGCATGTAAGCTGATAACTGCCCTTTTGGCTTAAGCCAGGCTAAGCTAGGTTTGTCTCACTCCCAGACAAAAAGTTAAGTGCTAACTAGTACCAGGTCAAAGAGTTCCCCCTTTGCTGACAAACCCTGATTCCTGAACTCATTGGCTCTGGCTGTGCGGTACTCTAGATGTTCACCCAGGTGGCACAGAAGACTGCCTTGACTGGATACAGGACTCACAAGAAAGCCACGCCAAATCCACTCCATCATTGTCTCTTGCCTCCATTCAGCCTGCCGTCTGCACCGCCTCCAAGAATGACCTGTGCCTACCACTGTGCTTTACAGGAAAGCAGCACCTTGACCCTGGAAAGTGTTATGTTTATTATTTCAGCAGTTTGTGAATTCCCTCAAAGTCCATACTACATAGTGGTGATACTATGCTGAGTATCTGCATATTGCGGATTTATCTTTTGATAAATAAATTTTGATTAATATTTGATAAATACCGCAAAATTGCGGGTATTCAATTCTAGAGCTAGAAAACACGCATTCCCCATAACACCTCTATCTTTTCCTACTAGCTCTAGTAGGGATTCGACAAATATGTAGAGGATTGTGAACAGAATTTAAACTGTCTGCAAAGTGACTCTCTGGCCAGTGAATTGGAATGTAAGAACACGAGGATATTGCCCATGTGCACACACAGACCACGTGTAAGAAACCAGGGCCTCCCCAACTGGCTGAGGCGCTTTCCAGTAAGTTTGGAGCAAGCACTGAGCATCTCTACTTTCATAAGGAGGGTCCTAGGTGGTTCCTAGTGAATAAACACTATTGGTAGCTGTGCTATGGGGACCTACAGAATATGGACAATGGACTTGATGTTCACCCTACTCAGGTGAAGTGGAGGGAGCAGCGGTGCCCAGTTATTGAGCAAGGCAAGTATGAATGGAAGCACGTAAAGGTGGGGCCAGAAGAGGTAAGGAATTTTAGTCCTGCCCAGAGCAGCATGGTATTTTGAGAAACCAAAATTCAACCGAGCAACTTTAAAGATCAAATGTTCTTTCTTCAGTGATTCCTGAATCCAGCAGCATCCCATCCAGCAAATAGAAAGGAGCTCCAAAGAGCTGCACAAAACGGGAGACTTTGATAGGCAGAAGGGGGCGGGGAGAAGGAGGAAGGGATTACCTACATCTTCCCTTGGGGGCAGAAGGGTAGTCTATCAGGTGGATTACCTCACTACCACTCACCAAGAAATTCCAGATTAAGTGTTTTAAGATTATATTCCTGGGAGAGATTGAAACCACAGTTAGGTTAGGCAGTGGTTTGCTTTGTTGAGTGGGGCTTAGCACAAGTGACTCCATTTTGGGCCTGTTATTTCCTTTCTTAACAGTGTTTCTTTTTCCTCCAACCAAGCAATAATTTTAAAGGGTTTCTCTGTGCCAACACCATGGCCAGGACTGTGGGTATGTGCTACTGGGCACATCACACTGTTTGGGGAAATAAGACATTCTCATCTTTTTATCCCGTATCACTTCTCTGTACCATCTCTGCTGCAAAGTTGATGAATAGAGTTTCTAAGACATCGAGTCAAAGTGCAAAGGAGAGAGAGCCCAGGGATGCCTCAAATGTCTATTGCCCTGGTCGAGCCAGTGAGCTACATGCACAGGTGTGACTTTCCCAGAAACAGGGAGAGCCCTCTGCTGGACAGGTTAGAGCGGACTTTACCTGGAGCTATTCACCTGGACGTGGGAAGAAGGCTTCATGTCCGTGGGCTGGGAATCATGGCACTGTGGGAGGCGGAAGCCTCTGTTTCTACATCTAAAAATGGGGATAATAATTGCATTTTCTAATAGTCTTCTTGTGATGCATCAGTGGATATAAATAATGCATATAAAGTGCCTGGATTTAGCTAAAAATGTTCAGGAATATGCTATCGGTTGTTAGTATTCTCAGCTCATCCAAATGCAGATTCTACCTGTGAAGATCCATTCATTTTCTTCTCTCACCTGACTCAGAACACATAATTACATAGAGTCAGGACTGTAAGCGCTTTCTAGAGTTCCCCTATCTGGTCAAACCTCTTTATTTCACAGATGGAAAAAGGAAGAGAGACCCAGAGAGGCTCAAACATTTAAGAAGGTCACACAGGAGTTAGTCTAGGGCCAAGACAGGCCCCCTGAACACCTCGCTCCCCATTCCCCACTGCCTCAGAGCACAGTTGGCAGCTCCCCCTACTACAGACATGGTGAGTCCAACAAGAATTTCGGTGTATTTAAAAAAAAAAAAAAATTGATTTCGATGTTTTGAGGCTTCATGAAACCAGCAATTTTAATCAATTTTTCAAAATTGCTAATTTCAACCATCCAAGGAACTTACACACAAACAGAAGGGCTGATTGAAATTTAAATGGCGGCTGGCTTGTTAGCTGCAGGCACCAGGCAGGGTATTTTCATATGCAAGTCTGCAACTGTGTCCCTGGCCTGGCAGCAAGAGGAAGCAATCTCCACGAGACACTCGAAGGCATTAAGAATTCAGGCAGCCAAAATGAGAAGCAACAACATGAAATGATAAAACAAAGACAGATCATTATTAGCGCCAACATAATGTGTTCCTGTGTCCTCCGATCTCATTTAGAGCCAGGCCCGTTTGTCTATTGAAACTGTAATTAGGCTGATAGGAACCAGAGGATTAAAGTAACTTTCTCCCCCGAAATGCAGGGATTTCAAATGAGCGAGATGGGGAGGAGATAAACCTGAGAAAGATTTTAATATTCTGGGCTGCAGCTCCTGGGACACACAGGCTGACAATGGCTGGTTCCTGCCCGAGGCGGCTTGGGGAGGGATGTTACATGGCTGCCTGCCCCACCTCGGGGAAGGCAAATCCACCTCACTCCCAAGCCAAACCTGTGCCTTTGTCCTTGACACCTCCCATTCTGAGACCCCTTCTCAGAGTCTGACTCGGAAACTCATGGCCCATCAGTCCTCTCTTCCTTCCTGCAGCCTCCGCTGGTTCAGGCCACATCCCCACACACCTGCTCTGTTACTGCCACAACATCCTGCCCGGCCTAGAAGCTCCAGGAGGGCAGGGGCTCCCCGCCCGCCCCCCCCCCCCAAGGGTCCCCCCCAACCTCTGTCTCTGGTGCCTTTAGTTAGATGCCAGGTTCCCACCTCCACTAGGATCCTCATGGCCACCAGGGTTACCCTTTCTCATCCTTTCTCTCCTTAAGCCCATTCTGGAACCCACTTTCCCACCCACAGAATCAAGCCAAACCTTGGCAAGGCATTAAAGGCCCTTCCCATCTGTTCACACGCTGCCTCCCCGGCCCTTCCTGTCCCAGGCTCTGGTCATACAGGGGGACAAATTGCCCCATTCTAACACGCTGCCTGCTTCACCCCTCTGCGTGATGCACACACTGCTCCAGCCCACTCCTCCTTTATTTGGCAGATTCCATGTGTCCTTTGATCTTCCCTTCTTTGAGAGGCTTTCACCAGAGTCCCATGGGAGTCTGTCACTACCCCCCTCGCTGGGTGCCCATAAGACCCCGTTCAGACATGTGTGGGAAGCCTTCCCCCAAGCTGTGGCCCTCAGTGTCAGTGACGGCATGGTGACCCTCCATTCTTCTTTAAGTTCTGCAAGGGGGGTGACCAGGCTGGGCTCATCCTCACATTGGTGGAACCCAGTACTTGGCCAGAAACGTGGAATTATATGCATAGGAACACTGATCAGCCTAGACGTGCTATCTGGGACCCCAGCAGCAGTGCGCCTGGGAACTCTTACTGTCCCTCCCTGTATCTGCTTTTCCACGAAGTTCTCAACCTGGAGGGGGTTTCCTGTGTGAAGGGGTGCGTGTGTGTGTGTGTGTGTGTGTGTGTGTGTGTGTTAGAGATTGTGCCTGTGTGGGCATATGTGTGTGCATGCATGTGTGTATAGCTGGGGTGGGTGCATCTGAATTCTCCATCTTCTTTTCCCACAATTCTTTGTATACAATTGGATACTGCCTCATCTGGTCCCTCATGGTCCAAGTTCCCAGTTGCCTCAAGAGTTGATACAAAAGTGGCAAAAGGGCAACATTTGACAGTGCTTCGCCAAGTGTCCCCTGAGGAACTTGAAAGTACCAGTTATGGAAGCATTCAGTCTTCCCTTCCTGGTCTCAGTTTCCCCACCTGAGAAAAAAAGGAGGGTCTCAAATGGCTACGCGCCTGTGCAGCTCTGATGCTGTGACAAATTAATGCCCTTTCGGGGCGTGACCGCCACGTTCCACCACATGGGCCAGCAGGGAACACAGGGGCCCCACGGGGAACAGACTTTGAGAAGCCCAAAATGGGGAACTCAGCCTTGAGAAGGGCCCACTGGGGCCTCATGGGAATGGCCTCCACTTGTGTATGCCAAGCCTTCAGGGGCCAAGTGAGGGGGCTGAAGGTGCTTCGTCCCCACTGGAGTGATCTGGAAACTGAAATCCAGGAAAGCGAAGGCATGGACTAGTTCAGGCCTGGGACGATCCAGACCAGACCAGGCCCCCGGGCCCCAGGCCCCTCCTACCTCCCCTCTTTCTTTCACTTCCCTGCCTAAAACTGCTCATCGTCTGAGAGCTGTGGGGGACAGCGGAGAGTAGCTGAGAACTCTTGGCTCGCTTTCCTCATCCTCTGCCTTGAAAGAGAATTTCTTTGCTCGGAGAAAAAGCTGCGCGACTCTGAGCTTCCTGTCTATGCCTGGTGTGGACAAGGTGAGTATGTCCACCTGAGAGAGGAGGGGGGACGGGGGGAGGAAGACAAGACGCGGGCTGTATGCACGAAAGTCTCGTGGGCACACGTGTGTGCGTGCGAGCACGTGAACAGATGTGTGTGGGTGGCATCCAGACCGTGTACAACCATGCAAGTGTGGATATGTAGACACGGGTGTGGGGGGTTTCAGGGTGTATGTGTGTGTGGCATGCGTCACACACGTATGTTGTGTGGGGGACAGAGGGAACTAGGAGGCCACAGAACGCACACCCTTCCTAAGACAAGAACCGTATCGTCTGATCCCAGTGACAAAAGTGGATGGTTTTCCACAAGACGCTGCCAAATAAATTCATCTTCGTGTACGCTAACTTACGCATCTCACACGACCTCGAAGCCAGGCGGGTGGGAATGTCACCGGCAGGCTCCCACCTTCGGGATGGGTGCCTTGGATTCAAGGCGCCGAGCAAATTGTGATGCAGTTTCCTTGGAGCTTTAGGAGAGGTAGATTTGGTTCGAGTCAGGCCGACTCACAGGCAGCTCCTCCATCCATAAACTAGGCGGACAGCGCCTACCTGGTGGGGCCATTGATGCGGGAGGCCCAAGGCCAGCACCTGGCACATAGTAGGTGCTCAGCTCGTAGCAGCCGTGCTTGATTCCATCTGACAGCCGAGGGGGCCGTGCTTTGGCTGCCAGACGTGATTAATGCCCGCTCTTCTGGTGCCAGACTCTGGCAGGGTCACCCCGCCCATCGGCCCTTCATTGTACATGCCCTGTTAGCTGCAAGTGCCCCAGAGCACCACAGAACCCTTTTCCTACGCCGTGTCCTCCACTAAATGCCTCTGTGACAGCTTCTTGGCAGGAGAAGAACTCCAAGGTTAATGTATGTTAAGCATATGCACCTCAACTACCTCAACGTGGAAGCAAGAGGGAAGCTCACCTCCTCGGGGCCTTTCCTGAGCCCACAGTCTGGGAGGCCAGCTTCGCAGAGGCCCCCACCCAGCCCAGGATGGATCTATTGGTCACCTCATCTGCCCTGCTTCCGGTTCAGGACATCCTCTACCACTTCCCTTCCCAGTGACCCTCCAGCCTCAGCTTATACACCCCCCAACAGGGTACTCACCACCCCCAGGGGAAGACAGGTACCTTTCCAGGACTTTCCCCGGGCCAGTCTCTGAATAGGACACTGGGAATAAGATTGTGAAAAAAGACAGCCATGGTTCTAAACGGCTTACGGTGGAATGGGACGGTCTGACTGATATCTTGACAAGGGCAAGGGTTGCCTGTATGCTCTTCCTCCAGCCCCAGTTTGTCCTCCAATCCAAGGAATGGTAATTATTGGACATGTGGCAAGCCACAGCCTGCACCTTCGTGGCCCCGTAACGTCCTCTCCTGCTGTGTCACAATTTTGCCTTCTTTACATCAAATATCCAAGAGCCGGGAGTGGGGTGGGGGGAGTTGGGCATCATACCCATGCAATCACACTAGTGTTGTTTCTCGACTTCTGAGGAACACGCAAGTCTTCCTAGAAGGGCAGAGCTGGGAGCATCCAGGTCCCTGAACTGACATCATTTGGTCATTTTGTGGATATGTAGAACAAGGCTCTGAGAGAGCAAAGGATTTTTCCAAAATCACACAGGTACAAGGATCCTAGTCCTGGTTTTGTATCTGTCAGCATGCTATGGGGTTCTAGGGTCTGGCCAATGAGGTCAGGCTGCACAGTAGCTAAGGTCAAGGGTGGTTTTCAATGAACATTGCTGCTGCTAAGAACATTCTCCTAAGTTGTTCCATTTATGCGTTCCACGTCCCAGTTACCATCCCATGAAATCCATCATTGAGACTAAAAACCTCTTTTACTGAATCTACGCTAGGTGACCAGTCTGTGCTTAGAGCTGCCAGGAAGAGGGTGGTGGAAATAGGGGCAGGGGGAGGGGGGTTCAAAGGAGATATTCTATCAGTGTTGAAGAATTCTAGCTGCCGCAAGCAGAGATATCCCCAGATCTCAGAGACTCAACGGGATAAAATCTGCTTCTTGTTCATACTACATGTCTAATGCAAGACAGTGGGAAGCTCTGATCCACACAGTCATGCAGGGAACCAGGCTGACAGAGAATCTGTCATCTTGTAGCTGTGCCATCTGGATCACACAGCATCTGTGGTCGCTGCAGAAGGGGAAGAAAGGAATGGAGGGGGAGTCTGCCAGCTCTTAACTGTCTCCGCCAGGAAGTGCCACATGCCACTTCTGCTCACAGTCTAGAGGTAGTCAGGTGGCCCCACCTCCCCGCAAGGGGGCTGAAATGTAAGGAGTACCACGGATCTTTGGTGGGCGCTCGCTATCCCTGACACGGACATTATGGCCCCAGCCCTTCAGGGGAGAGAAGAAAGGTCCCCTGGGGAAGAGAAACTACTTTGTAGGTTTATGTAGCACTGAGGGCCGGAGAGGGAGAGGCCCATGAGGAAGATAAAGATAAACAGGGAAGACTTTCTGCGGGAGATTAACCTCGAAAGAGGTATCGTTCAAAACCAAGGTAAGAACAGATAGAATCTGATCACTTTCGGAAGAAGGAAGGTGGGGCCGTGCGGGGAGCAAGTTTGGTCAGGTGCACGGGGCCGGAGAATGAGGCCCTTGGGACACAACCTAGGGTGCTGGGTTGGCGTGGGTGGTGGGGGTTTGGGGGAGGTAGTTAGTATGAAACAAGCATTTAGGGAACGTAGGCTTGGAAGGATTAGAATCGGGAGGCATGGTAAAGGGTTCTTCTGAGAATCCTAGAGAGGGGGAGGAAAACAGGCACTGAGCAGGGATCAGACAGGAGAGACATCTTCAGTGGAACCAGTTAGTCCCCGGGACAATCACGCAGCTCGTGATGGGAACACATCTGAGCCCATAAAATCCTAACCTTCATCCCACACAAGAGTTTCCAGAAAAGCTGCAGCATTAAACCCAATGAGAAAGCCTGTCCAACAACTGTGCTGAAATTGAGATGATTTGATTTCTGGAGGCAAAGTACATCTTGAAGTTAAATTCTTGGCTCTACTTTTAAATCCACTCGAGCGGGTTAGAATAGCTGGCTCATCCTTAATGGATGGAGCTGGACACCCCCTTCCCCTCCCAGCCACTCCAGAGGGTGTAAGGGACACCCGAGGTCTCCCTTTTTGGTAGCACATTTCCCCCCAGCACAGGGGTTAGGCCATGCCAGGCTTAAAGGCAGGGAAGGAAAAAGCCTGGTGGCCTGGATTGCAGAAAGCAGGAAGTAGCAGGCCTATCTCCTGCATGGAGGATTTTCTCCCATTTGGCCTTCTGTTCAGGTGCCAGTGACCCTCCTACACCAGGACACGGACTATGTCCTGAGCTCATAGATGTGAAAGCAGGGTGAAGGGACAAGAGCTCATCACCAGGGATGACCCGGGGGTGTTTGCTCGGATGGTGCATGGTAAGGCTTCAGTGATCTGATTGGCTGATCAGTACATGCCTGGCTCTGTGGGGTAAAATCCCAACTGACAGTGGGTTTGTGGGATTTCCAGGCGGGCCCGATTTTCTAACAGTGCAACTTACTCAGCAGTGGAATGGACCACCTTAGGGTACGTCTGGCTTCCCCATCGCTGGAAAGCAGCCCAGACGACCCCAGTTTCTCAGACACACTGAGGTGCTTGTTTAGGATGTCAGTCACCAGACAAGTATGTGTCATAGGGTGGCCGTCTTGTCTCGGTTTACCCAGGCCTTTCCCAGTTATAGCGCTGAAAACCCCACCTTCTGAGAAACCCCTTAGTCCCTACCAGCCACCCTACTTGGTAGGCCCTGTTGGTGAAAACCTCAAAACTCGTGGCTAATCCTTTAGGACTTTGTAGTTCAACTGTTCGGGGTTGTGACGCACTATGTGTCACCATCGTTTGTTATGAATACCAAAGTTTTTTTTAAAAGATCGAAATTGGAAGAGATTTTCTTCAAATAAAAGTGGCTTTGGGGGGCCTGGGTGGCTCAGGCGATTAAGCATCTAACTCTTATTCCTAGCTCAGGTCATGATCTTACAGTTCGTGAGTTCGAGCCCCAAGTCAGGCTCTGTGTTGATGCTGCAAAACCTGCTTGGGATTCTGTCTCTCCCTCTCCGTGTGACTTCCCTGCTCTCTCTCTCTCTCACTCTCTCTGTCTTTCAAAACAAAATAAATAAACTTTTTAAAAAGGTGGCCTCGAGCTTGTTCACACACAAACACCATTCTGACCACGTGCATTCTCACATGCTGTCTTGTGCATCATGTGTTGATGCAAAGCAGTGACACTATAGTCACCATGCCAGGGTCCTCCCCCACCAGCAGCTAAAATGAGCAAGCAACCCTGAGTGTTACTACCTGGAAAACACAGAGGCATGCACCACCTAGGAAGGGTTCTTGCCGAAAGGCTTGAACTTGAATTTGGTGACGCCTTGAGCTCCAGCCCTTAGTATAGGAGTTACCAGGGAGAGAAGAGAGAGGAGCCAGCTCCACACCCCCACAACAATGAAGTCAACCAAATCCAGAACATGGGACATTCCATGGAATGACTGACCCTTATTCTTCATTGAGTTGAAAGCATGAGAAATAAGGAGGTGGGAACAGGGGGGCAGGGAGGCCATTCGGTTCAGAGCCACGAAAACCAAATGCAAATAGAGGGTGGAGCTTGGACATGATTCAAACAAAGTAACATTCTTTTCAGGACTAGCAGGAACGTCTGAACGGGGCGGGCGTTAGAGCAGTGCACTCCATGCCTTCCGCGTTAGGAGTCCGCCAGTCTGGCTGGTGGGAAGAGAAACTGTGGCTGTCCTGCGTGAAGGCCACGCTCCATGCTCTCTAACCCTGTCGAGGGGCATTTTCCCCGGCCTCAGGTCATGCCATCACTTGCATGTGCTGATCAGCACTGTACCATGCCCTGTACGGGACCTTCTGCGGCTCTCTGGGGTCCGCTGTCTCTATCTCGCCTTTCCAACACTCCGGCCTGTGCACTGAGGCAAGCAGGTCTCCTGCACTTGCAGCCCCGACCCCTCCAATCAGGCGGTCCACTGGGCTCTGCGGCTGGCGCCCCAGTGCTGCAGCCTGGCAGGGAGCCGGGGCAATCACGCGGTGCGCTCCGTGTGCTCCCGATCACAGCGCCTGGCTTTCCCATGCCCACGGTGTTGAACACTGTGCTTTCCTATATTCTGGCTCCTCGTGCAGGTGCTGATGGCACAGTCTCAGGCAGGAAGGCGGATCCCATCCCGGTTACCCCACGTTGGCCAGAAGGGAAGTCCTCCCAGTGGTTTCAACAGGTGGACAGAGCAGGGATGGCTGTGTCCACTTCACAGACCGGGCCCCCGATGCCCTGAGAAGCAGACCAGCCCACGCCGGCCCTAACTCACTCTGGGCCCTAACTCCCATTCCGGGGCACTCCCTGCTGCCGCGTGCTGCTTGGGTAGGCTTTCCTGGCAGACACCGTGCCCTGCCGGGGTGTGCCAGCCGAGCTGGGGCCTGCCTGTGGGGAGGAGGCCCTTTCTAGCACTTTCCGCTAGGTCTGAAGAGCTGGCACAAGCCTGTGCTAGTTGTGAGTTTCCATCGGCGTTTTTTCCCCCTGTTATCAACACTAAATAAAATAAACATTTGTCTGACTTGAGGTTTTTGGCTTTCACGGACTGTTTCCCATCTGTCTCTTCTTTTCCTTCCCTCTGCCCCACTCACCAACTATCATTCTCACCTCCTGCCTCCCCACACCGCAACACCATTCCCTCTCACCCCTAACACACACACAAGTGTGCGCGCACACAGGCACACACACACGATGGACTGTGTTCTTTGTTCTGGGAAGCACCGGTAGACTCTTTCCTTTCTTTCTGTTTTGCCTTCTCTTTTCCCTTTCTCCCCCATCACAGCTCTTTTCTGAGCATCCTTCTGTTCTGGCAGGGAGCAACAGAATTCTGATTCCAACTCTGCTCCTTGCTGCGTGACCTTGGAGGAGTCACAAAACCCTCTAAGCTTTTATTCTCTCTGAGCCGCAAATCCCCACCAGGTACTGAGGGCGTAGGATTGATGACAGGTCCCAGAACCCCTTTCTGCTGACCACACGAAGGGTATGATATGAGGCAAACGTGGACCGGGAGTCCAAGGATCTGGGCTCCAGCCCAGATCTGCCTCGCCCTGACCGCGGGGCCCTGCATGAGTGCCTAACCTCCGTGGGTCTCCGGTGTGTGATCTGTAAAGCAGAGACAATAATCTCTATACTGCTAGCATGGTGCCTGGACGTGAAGGCTCTCTGCTTCTCTGGGCGGCTCTCATGTTTGACATAGACGGTCCATGGGGTTCTGGTTGCTCGTGGATACATGTGGCAGGGAGACGATCCCCAATCCAGCAGGGAAGGGAAGGGACTTGTTGGGGACGCAGAATCTAGCCTAACACCTCACCGTTACCTGGCACACACCATCTACTGGCCCAAATTGCCCGACACAAAGAACTCAGTTCATAGCTAAGAACATAGTTTACAGCTGCGTAACGATTTTATCTTTTTAGGCACGTTCACTGTAGAAAATTGGAAAGACACAATAGAGTGTGTTAATGAAAATTTAAAGTAACCCATACTCCCCCTTCATCCAAAGCTAACCAACAAACTTTGGGTTATTTTCTTTCTTTCAACTTATATGCATGCTTATTTATTATATATATGTTCTGTTTATAATAAATTTATTTATATATATTAACACACACAAGTACACATACTTTGTAAATATATACAGGAAGAAAACATATAGATGCATATGATGGTTAAGAATTTCATGAGCCACATAGGCATGTAGGCAACAAATATCATTTTCATTATTTTCCTGAGAGTGAACTTCATTCCTACCTTGAGTCCCATTCTCCTTGACGGCGGGAATGTTAATTCAGTCAGTTCCGGTAAATTCAATCACTTCAGGTTTTCCCCTCAGTAAATGTAGATTTCAGCACAAGCCAGCTCAGAACTGTCCTCCCTCCATGTCACTGTTCCCAAAAGCTGGTCTATACCACGCAGGGGACTGGGGCGAGGGCTTTGAGCTATGGTAAAGGGAAGGAACTTGTCATCCACAGGGCCGACCGTGTCGTCCTCTGGCTCAGGCCACTCTGTCCCTCATCAGTTCACAAGGCTCCTTCACGGGCCACCATCTCCCTGTGTCACCTCTCAACTAAGACACACCTTACTCAAGGGGAACGACATCACCCTGGGCTGTAGGAGAGGCTGTGTCGCTGAGGTGCACAGAGAGAAAATACACCGCTCACTCCTTTACCAGGCCAGTTCGCCACGTACCGTTAACATGTACCTGTCCCGCTATCTAGCCCCCTCCATCCCTAACTGTTCACTAATTGCGGTAACTAGCTGAGTGCTCACTGGCAGGCGCTGCTCAAAGGATCTCACATGTAATAAATCATTTCCTCCCTCCTATCATCCCGTCAGATAGAGATAGTTATTACCCTGCTGTTGTCAAAAAGGAGACTGAGCCCCAGAGAGTTGAAGCCTCTCGCCCCAAATCACACAACCGGAAAGACGTAGACCCAAGATCCCCCCGCAAAAAGCAGGACCCAGAGCTCATACTTTAATCCTAAGCCACATGCCACTGTCTCGGTGACCTTCCTGCGCACACCTGCACAGATCCTGCCTTCTCACCTAAGATGATAGCGCCAAAGCTACTGTTCTTAAATTAGGCCCTTGGGAGGGGTCAGAGTCCGGGAGATTCACGCATTCTCCCCTTGTCTGACCAACGAGCACAGAGCGCCACTGTCCAGCAGGTACTGCGGGTACAGCGCAGAGTCAGGCGGGGTCCCTGCCTGCCCAGGCAGATCCAGGCTTCCGGTGAGGGAGCCAGATGTGCAGACAAATGAGGCTTCCTCTGGTGAGGGGGGCGGGTGATCCCCGTGCCTCGCTCCCAGGGCTGGGGTAGTGATGAGATTAGATAGCACACGTAAATGCTCAGCGCCGTGCTTACATGTGACATTGGATACATGTCAGCTATTAACAGTATTTCAAAATGTCACCACCCCATGACCCAGAGCAAAGGAGGACCACGCTTCCCTGAACAGGCCCAGCCGTGGGGTAGCAGAGGCAGAGGCTCATGGGAAAGGCCACCAGAGAGCAGATGCTGCCACCCGCCCAACTGAGCCACCAGGGCTGGCCCTGCCCCTCCGTGACATGGGCGAGGCAGGCCGCTCAGCCTTCTCCCCGCGGGTCTTCCACACAGCCGAAAAGCCCTCTGACACTCGCAGGCTCCTCCTCCAGGCTTCACATGCCCCAGAGGAATAACACAACAAGACCCCCAAATAAACCAGTTGTGGGATGCAGAGCATCTTCCCTAGCCTCCCACCGGAAGGGACTCAGGTATCCTACTTCCCAGCCCAGCCCCAGGGCCTCCACCCTTAGCTCCTGCACTCCTTCCTCCTTCCGTGTAATCCACAAACATTCAGAGAAACCATAAAAGTGAATCTTCTATGGGAGTTGACCTCCAGGGTCTCATGGTGGGGTGGGGGGAAGTAAAGAAGGCCCAGTCTCCTGCCACGTCCCTCCTCGTGTCCTAGAAGCTGAGGGAGTGCACGGAGGGGAGAGGTCTGCCCTCCAGCATGGTCCCAGGCATGGCCTGACTCGGGCAGCAGCTGGAACCAAGGTATAGACAAGGGCAAACAGGCAAGGGAACGGACACAGTCAGTCTGGAGCAAGGGAGGGCCGGTGAGGAATTCAGTTGCCTGGACGTCTGGAGAATCCAAGAATGCCTTGCAAAGCAGTTGACCTCTTAAACACTCCAGTAAGAAAATGGTCAGGTGTAGAGAGCTGGGCTTCTGAGACAGGCTCTGCCTGGGGAGAGACTTCCAAGGCCAGCGGTTAAGACACCGGAGATGGACACTTCCCCCACCTTCCTGGCCTCCCGTGTTCTGCAGATGATATTGCCTGTCCAGACAAGGGACAAGAAGAAAGGGCTGAGAGTCTACCCCGCCCCAAGGCCATCGGATCAGTGAGCACACACAGCCCTCATCTGTCACTCCGCAGACTCCTTCACCTCCGCCAGCTGCTACAAGATTCTTCTCCCGGGTGTCCTGGCTGCACTTGCCTCGGGTCGACACGGGCAGCGCCTACACGGCCCAGCTGAGCTCCTGCCGGGAGTGTGTAGGATGGAGTTGCACTCGTGGGGTGGCTGAGGCTGAGAAAGGCAAGGATGGCGGCTGGGGACGAGAGAACCTAGGCCCACAGCCCAGCGCTGCCGAGGCAGGAACCCGCTGTCGTGCGTTCCAACCCAGCTCCGCCACATACGATCGAGTGACTCCGGCACGTTCTCGAATTTGCTGTGCCTCTGTTATCTCAATCAGCTGGGAATCGCGGCCCACGCCTTGCAAGGATGTGGTTTCACATCACACGAGACTGCCCATTCCGAGTGCTGGGCGGGTGGGTGGCCTCGGCTCATGGGCACGCCCTCCTGTCTGTTGCCAGTAGCAAGAACATAGAGCATGCACGTGGGAGTGCTTCCTAAAAGCTGAAGGCCCCATGCGGTTCCCTCCCTAAAGGCTGCTAGCTGGGCCTTGGTAGAGAGGAGTTCCAGACCCAGCCCCACATGTTGGAACAGCTGGTCCTTGTTGTGCATTTGGAAGAGCTACCATGCACCCGTTTTACAGCTGGGGCGAAGCAGACAGAGGCCTGGAGCTGGGTTGCTTCCAGCCCTGGCGAAGTCAGTCTTCCTGCTGCTGCTGAGAAACGCTCAACACAGAATGCCTGGAGTCCCGCCAGACGCCGAGGCGCAGCCTGCTTGGCACTAGCTCCTGGGAAAGAAAGCTACAGAGCACAGCCGATTCCCAGAAACAGGAGACGGGGTCTTCCGATAGGACCAGTCTGCTCTCCAAGGCCTGCAGGCCTGAGGGGGGCGTGAGGGCATGGGGAAAGGGTGCCTGCGGTGTGGTACATCCCAGGCTGACAGTGGCCCTCTTGGAGCCCTGAAGCTGAGCCCTCTACTATCCAGCCCGGAGTCACAAACCCACCTCCCCACCTGCCCCCACACTCAAGCAGGCTGTACAGGGTTCCGGCGCTGGGCCCCGGCCGAGGTTGACCCGGCCATGGGGCTTCAGGGTGGGAAAGCAAGCTGCCCCTGCCTATCTGCCGCACCGAGTC
This sequence comes from Neofelis nebulosa, assembly GCF_028018385.1. Classification (NCBI taxonomy): domain Eukaryota; kingdom Metazoa; phylum Chordata; class Mammalia; order Carnivora; family Felidae; genus Neofelis; species Neofelis nebulosa. The sequence continues at coordinate 43,012,697 of NC_080794.1, read as the reverse complement.
CCATTCCACATCTTTGTCTTCGAGGAGAGCTGGACGCAGATCCCTGTCCCCGTTTGACACCCAAGTAAATAGAGGCCCAGAGGGTGGAGGCGAATTGCCCAAGGTCACAGTCATAAGACAGGACTGCAGCCCAGCCCCGAAGTCACCCCTCACTGCCCTCCTCCTTCTCCTGGCCTCGGTTCACTCTAGCTCCCTGAGCAGGAGATAAGGCCACACCCAGAGCTTTATGAGATCAGCTGAAGTGGCACATAGTGGAATGAGCACCTCATGGGGACTCAGAGAAACTGATCTCCAATCCTGGTTCTAACCACGGAGCAGCTGTATGACCCCGGGCAGGTTTATTTCCCCCGCTGGTCTTTCTCCTCATCTGTTATTTGGGATGGGACACACAGACTAGGCTATGGCAGAGAAGGAAGCAGCCCAGGTCCAGAACAGTCCTGGCAGAAGTCACACGTTTGGAACTCCGTGTTCTGACGGAGGCAGGACCAGCCCAGCCACAGCCAGCTGGGGCAGAAGCCATGAGGACCAAGGCAAAGCTCTCCACTTCCTCAGCTGGAGACAATAAGCCCAGCCACTCACCTGCTGCCTCAGTTTTGTCATCTGTAAATGGGTACAATAATACTCAGAAGGCAGCTGTCATGATGAAAGTGTGTACAAAACACCCTCAAGAAGGGTAGCTACTAGCATAAATATTGCCCCATCTGAGACAGCGGAGTAAGCCCCGTTTGACTTCTTGACGCTGTGAATATAACAAACTTCTTGTGGCGCTGGGTTTATTTTTATTTTTAATTTTACTTTTTTTAAGTTTTTATTTTTATTCCAGTTAGTTGACATACAATGGTATATTCGTTTCTGGTGTCCAATATAGTGACTCAACACTTCCAGACATCATCCAGTACTCATCACAACAAGTACTGAGTCAGTATTTAAAAGACTCTCTTAGGCCGAGCCACTCCACATCAACCGGGTGAGGCAGGTAGAGAAACGTGCTCACCTTCCATTTCCTCAGTTTACAAAACTGAAGGCTGAGGCCCACACCTTGGGGGATGACTAAGCATGCCCCCAAACCAGGATTCCCTTGTCTCAGGCCACAGGAACGGACCCCAGGGTGCACCGACTTCATGCACACAGGGAGAGGGACCCAGGGGTGCACTGACCTCATGCACACAGAGAAGGGGACCCCAGGAGTGCACCGATCTCATGCACCCAGGGGGAAGGCTCCAGGACTGAGATGACCTCAGGCAGACAGGGAGGGAGAGCCGGGGATGCAGCGGCCTCACACGGACTGGCGGCAAAGGACAGGAGCTCTGCAGAGCAGAGAACCACCAAGTCCCCGGAGCGCCAGGGCAGGCCCAGCCAGAGCCCCTCCCCCACCCCCTGTGGCTCCAGCCCATCTGGCAACCATCTAAATGGGGCAGGAATGTTTACAGGCTGCAGGCCCTGGCCCGGAAGCCTGAGACTCCCCTGCTCCCCGAGGCATCCGGCGGCCAGGTGGGGCGGATCCAGGGCGGCAGGATGCTGTGAGAAGACCCAGCTGGGCCGGGGCGCTCCCTCTCCTCCCTCGTGGAAATCAGGCCTGCTCTTGCTCCCGTGGGTTCTGGTATTTTGATAACTGTGAGAGGTCTTGGGGAGGGGAGCAGCCGAGAGCCGGGCAGGGACGCGGAGAACCTGCGGCGGCGGGCGGGGCTAGGCAGCTCATTGGCCTCCTGGGACGTCAGTCATCACTGCTCTGCGAAGCTGCGGAGGGGAGCACCTAGCAGGCTTTGCGGGGAAGAGGCCGGGCCTGGGAGCTTAGGGCTGGGCAGAAGGGGTGGAAACCGGCTCTGGGGAGCGGGTGTTGGCCCTCAGTGCTCCCAGCCGCTGCAGAGCAGCTGGACCCCGTTCCCACGCCTGCCTGAGGTGAAACACTGGTGCAGAAGCTTTCCGTCAGCCAAGGAGGCTGCTGTGAGGTGCGCGACTGGCACCTTTGCCCGGCCTGGCCGGGTGCTCACCCTGGCGACCCAGGAGTCCACCTTCCTTCCTGTCCCTCACCTACCTGCGGAAGCCAAGCCTTCATCAGACCCTCCTGAGAGTTCCTGCTGTCTCTCTTCCCAATCCACCTACATGGCCCGGCCCCGCTGCCAGCCCTCTCTCCACCACGTGTCATCTCCCACCTGGGTTCTGCCCTCACCTTCCCCACCTGCCTCCAGCGTCTCCTCTCCACGCCCCCAGAACCCATCTATCACTCCCCTCGTCCACCCTCCGCAGCTCCCACTGCTTGGCCCTGAGAACAGGGACTCCCATTTCTTTTGCCTACCCCGGGTCCTCCAAGGACGGAGCACACTGCCCCGCAGAGTAGGCGCTCCATACTTGTTGACTAAATGGAATGGAGTGGGGGCCGGAAGGAAGGAAGGAGGGGAGAGCGGCAAGGCCTCCTTGCCCAAGGGAGGTCAGACAAGCAAAGCAGAAGAGTGAAGGGAACCAGGGGAAGTTGGAGTGGCGCCAGGACAGCCAGAATATTCTGTTAACTTCATTTTACCCCAAGTGGTTCAGACCATGCCGGGACAGGCTGGGCTCGTCCCTTCTCAGAGCCTGTGAACCGGGCTCTGTGTAAGAGGCCCCTGAGGCCCCCTTGTCCCCGGCCCTCTCTGCAGAGCTCGCCTGTGCGGTCAGGACTCTTGCTCAGCCCCCTCCTGTGACCGTGTGTTCACAGGACCGCCCTTGTTGAGTCGCCTCTGCCTCCCAGGACTTGGACAATCCCAAAGGGGATTCTGAAGAGCACTGGGCAAAGCCCCAAGGCACACTCAGGCTGACCGGCACCCTCAGGGTAGATAGAAGTCCTCTTTCCTTCCCCCAGGAAGCTCGGTCACGGCTCCGGCCCCTCCCCGCCCCCACTCCAGGGCTGCCTGCTCTGGCCCCGCACCAAGTGGTTAATGCTGCTGCTTCAGTTTGGAGCCCAGAACTAAACCCAGCCGTCCCAGGAGCCCTGGAGGGAAGCTGGCCAAATGTGGGGGAGCCAGTGAGGAGAACGAAAGCATCCATGTCTGTGCCGGGGATGGACGCCATCAGCTGGAGATTTAGTTGTTCCCCTGGAGCCACCGCGGGGCGTGCGGAAGCTTGACCTCAGGCAGGGGATGGGGCTTGTCCCGCGCCAGGACTGAGGCTCAGTCTTCTCTGTGTTGAACCCCACTATCTAGCTCCATCTGGAAAGAACGGAGAAGAGCCTGGGCTACAACCCGCCTCCGGCCCCACCTCTTCTCTTCCACCCACACAGGCAGTCCTGCTGCCCCACATTCCCTCTCAGGGAAACAGAGTCCACGGGAGACGCCGGCTGGGGTGAGCAGTTAGTAACAACTCAATGCATCCATCTTTCCAGAGGGATTAGCAGTGGCAGGCTCTGGGATTTAAGCCAAAGCAGCAGAGCAATGACGAGGGGATTTGAAGCTCTGGCCAGCAGGTTGGGGCTGAAGACAGGGCCTGGGACCCCTCCCAGCGGCCTTGAGCCCACTGCAACATGATCAGCATTAGAGATGCGGGCCTGGGCTTTGTCGGCTCTGCCACTCGCTTGCTGTGTGGACGCATCGCTGCACCCTCCTGACCCAGTTTCCTCATCTGCACAATAATGCTTCCAGTCTCCTCAAGTTGTGGTGAAGGGCAAATAAAATAATGGCAGTCGGCCGCCCGGCACAGGGCGGGCGCTCGGGCACCACTTCTTCCCATCCTTCCTTCATGTAGCAAGCGTGTGGCCGTTTTCCTGGAGGAGCGGACAGAGATTGGACTTGGACGGGACGTAGGTAAAGGCATTATACAGGTGCACTTGAATCTTGGTTGTTTCCTACAGCCTAAGGTGACCGGACCGTGGAACTGTCCAAACCCTCCCTCTACCTTTTGCCCCGGGGCAGTCTGCAAATCGGAGAACGTGGCACAGAGGCTGCCAGGGACCTTGGGAGATTCAAAGGTTCCCACCCTCCCAGTCCCTGCCTCCACGTCCTGAGAAATCGCAGGCCCAAGGCCCTCTGGAGTTCCTCCCCAGAGACCGGGAGCTCAGCAGCCGTGTCCTGCAGTCAGCACTGAGTCCACCGTCCCATCTACTGCCACCCAGACCTCAGCGACTTAAACATTTATCATCATCGCTCATGCTTCTACAGACTGACTGGGCTCAGCTGGGAAGTTTGCACTGCCGGTCCCAGATGGGACTACAGTCAACTGTCCCCTGGGGGCTGAAGTCATGTGAAAGTTTGGCTGCTCTGGAGGTCCCAGATGCTTCCCTCACGTGGCTGGGCTGTCATCAGGGAGTTCAGCTAAGGCTGTCCACCAGAGCACCTACACGTGGCTGCTCCATGCGGCGTGACCATCTCCTAGCGGGCGACTGGCTTCCCAGAGGCAGCATCCCAGGAGAGAATGCCAGGGAAGCCAGGAAGGAGCTGCAGGCTTCTTATGGCCTAATCTCAGAAGTCTTGGAACATCACTTCTGCCACATTCTGTGGGTCAGGCAAGACCAAGCCCAGCCCAGATTCAAAGCGAGGGGAATAGGAGTCCACCTTCTAATGGGGGGATGAGCAAGTTCACACTGTCAACGAGCATGTGGCTTAGAGACAGTGTGATGGGCATCTCTGGAAGATAGTCTTCCCCCCACCTACCAACCTGTTCTTCCCAGGCAAAGCAACTTGTGCTAAAAGGGGAAAGGAATGAGCACGGTCCCAGGGGTCAGATGGAGCTGGGCCTTACTTGCAGTCCACTCTGGGGCCAGCCAGCTGTCACCTACACTGGAAGGGCAGCAGGGCTGTCCATCTGGCTTCAGGTGTCTCCCCATATGCTTTAGGGGTGGTTCTAAGGGTGAAATGAGATCACCTGCTTCTTTCTAATCTAACAGGTGTTCACAAGCCACTTGTTTATTCGTTCATTCAATGACTGTTTGTGAGGGGTCTACTGGTACCAGCCCAGAGAGGAATCTGGCTTGGCCAGGGGACACAGGGTTCAACAGAAGATACATGATTGCTGGGGCGGTTACGAAGCACTGCTCAGCACGGGAGACCTGGGGTGGGCAGAGTATCGGCAAGGGAGAGGCTGTCTTTGATCAGGGAAGGAGACATGAGGGAGGGCTTCTGCCCTCAAACGCAGACCCGGCCGTCCTCTTGAAGGGCCCATGCAGGTCTCCAGGGAGGTAAGGAGAGGGGAGGAAGGGTTCCCCGGATGAAGCAGGGTATGGGAAGCCTGGCAAGTTTGGCAAACAGCAGGCCGGCGGGCCGCCTGGATGCGCGAAGGCAGGAGAGGGGTGGCCTTGGGAAGGGGAAAGGTCACAGGGGAGAGGATAGGAAGGAAAGGGTCTGCCGGCCATGGAGAAGCTTGGACTTTAAACCGAGGGGAATCTTGGGACGACTTTACCGTGATCAGACCTGTCTCCTAGAAAGATCGAAAGGCTGTATTGTGGAGAATGAAGTAGAAGGAGCACAGCAATGTTACTCATTCAGTTATTTACTAGATTCCAGGTCCTGTTCCAAGCTGTTCACGCTGATCACCCTACTAAACTGTGTAACAACTGCATAAGATAGTTACCAGCATTGTCCCCATCCTACAGATGAGAACACTGAGGCACAGAGAAAGTCTCCTGACCAGAGTCACCAAGCAAGGAAGTAGCAGGGCAGAGAGCTGAGCCAGGAGGGCTGGCTCCCGGTCCTGTCCGTTCACCTTGGGGCTTGCCCCTCTGGGCTGTAACCCAGATAAGAGACACGGCAGGGCCAGAGGCTTCCTGCTCACCCGTGGGTTGCAGGAGCTGGCCCAGAGCCTGGCAGGTAACGGGTACTCAGTGCCTGCATGTGAGCACGTGAACGAATGAAAAGAGGACCCGAGAACCCGTTCTAAACCTCCACATCAGAGGGATTATTAACCTTCCTTTCTGCTCACCTCGTGGGCCGCACCCACCACCCACCCAGCCCTCTCTGCACCAGGGACGCTGATGGAAAAATAAGGCGCTGAGCCTGCCTGCAGACTGACACGCAAGGCTCCTCAGAGACCGTGCAGACAGACGCAGGCTCCTTTTGCACTGCCTGCTGCAGCGTTCAGGGTCCCCGGAACCAGGCTGTGCCTTTCCCCACCCACCCCCCCCCGCGCACCCCAGCTCCATCGCTCCCCATCCGCCTCCCGTCCCCTTAGAAAGTGCCAAGTGTCCGTGTTGGGTTCAGAACAAGAGTCCCCGCTGGAGGGCTGCTTGCAGTGGAGCTGGGAAGGCACCCCTCTGCAGTATACACTGAGGATGTGCCGGGAATTTCCTGAGGGGCTGGTGCCGGGAGAACTAACAGAGGCTCACTGGGGACAAGCCGCACTTTGCAAGCAGCGTGGGTCCCAGGTACAGAGACAGGCTCTTGCCCACACAGTGAATTGGAGGCACAACGTGTCATCTCATTAAATCCCCAGTGGCTGCCCGCCCATCGGGGCTCCAGCAACAACAGCCCAGCTCTCTCTGGCCCGGGCCTTGCTGTGCTCCTTCTGTATCAGGCACTGGACTCCCCGTCATGTGCTCTGTGCCCAGAGCTTTTGCACACTGCCTCGACCGCTTACCCCTGAAATCTAACCCTCCTAATGAGCCAGAGCAAGAGAGAGAGAGAGAGAGAGAGAGAGAGAGAGAGAGAGAGAGAGAATCGGCCCCATGTGACAGACAGGTGGGGGAGCCCAGGAGCTGAAGTGACTTGGCTCTGTGAATACGTGGCCAAGTCAGGACTTCAAATCCAAGTGTAGTATCTGCCCCCTCACCCTTTTGCTTCTCATGTGTCTGTTTGGGACATGGACCGTGTCTTATTATAAAACTCCAGAGAGACAGCACTTCTGACAGAAGGCCTCGCAGAGAGCCAGGCTTGGGGAGTGAGAAAACGAAGGACACCCTGCGGACAAGGGCCCCAGCGAGAGAAGTGGCACAGACAGAGCATGTGGTGTTGGCGAGCACTGAATGCCAAGGCAGGTCAGATTTCCTGCCCTTCTGAGGCCAACAGGATGGAGAAGCGATGGAAGGAGGGAGGGAGGGGGTGACTTTGTCATCTTCGGCCAGTCACCTGGACTAGGGATGGCCCTCGTCCCTGGACTAGGGACGGCCCTTTTAAACAGAGGGTCTGTTTAAAAGCCCGTGGTTTAGTCTTTCAGTCCTGGGGGTAATTTACTGCAGGGGCCACTCTTACATTATTTCTTCAAAGCAAGTTCTGTGTCCACAAGGAAAGGAGGTCTAGGAGAGAAGGCAGCTCTGGGTTTTACAGCTGGGCTCATGGAACATAGTATATGACATCAGCCAGGCAGCGATGGGAGACACCTGTCATAGCAACAGTCTAGTCCATCCCTGCCCAACCTCTGGGCAGGAAGCGTCTTAGCTCCAAGCAGCCATAGGCTGGGTCAGTGGACACAGGAGGTACCCCTCTCTCACCAAAGGTCCTCTCCCAGGGTTGGGTGCTACAAGACCTCTCCAAGGACCTGCGTCACAGGGCCAACATACTTGGAGCTACTCCTGTTCTAAGACAGCCATTGCACAGATGAAAGCATCAAGCCCTAAGGAAGGGAGGTTATTTGCCTGAGATCACACAGCAAATCAGCGTGATCAGGCTCAATCCTGGGGTTCCCAAGCTTTGATTTCTGCTCCGGGCTAACAGCGATGCTCCTTCGGGATGGGCTGTGGAACCAGAGAGCAAGCCAGCCTGTTCCCGGACTGGCTCCCTCTCCTCCTCTGTCTTGCTCTCCAACACACCCCACTCTCCCTGGTCAGGTTAAGTCCACCCTGTAATGCCCTTTTCTGCTGCTGTTCCCACCTTAGCTTGCCTCCCCCTAGAGCCTCTGCTCCTGCACATGTTCCCTGCAAGACTCTACTCAGCATTTGGACTTTGAAGGCACCTTCCCCTGACCCTCCAGCCCTCCATAACTGTTGTGTTCCCTCTCTGGGAGCCCTCAGGTGACTTTGCATCACACTCGGGATGGAAGCCGTGGTTCTCTGTGGGGCCCGCCTGCCCCTGGCCTGCCCTCTTCCCAGCTGTTCAGCCTCTCCACCGCAGGCAGCTCCCTTCTGCTCCAGCCACGCTGGCCTCCCTGCAGCCCCCCAGCCTTGGAACACATTGCCACCCAGGGTCTGGCACTGTCATCCTCCACCCACAACTCACCCCACGCTTCTTCCTGTCCCCAACTCGCCTCCGTAGAGGTCCCTACCACCGCATTAAATCTGCCTTTGCACCTCTCAACTCTCTGTCCTAAGGCTCACTCATTTTCTTGCAACACACTCTTTCAAAGTGATTGCCTGAAATTGGAGTATTTAGTTAGCTAATTAGTTTATTGTCTGACTCCCCCATGATCACACAGGCTCCATTAGGGCAGGTACGTGGCCATGTCCATTGCCGTATCCCTCACCACAAGAACAGTGGCCCCTGGGCCCTCAACTAATAAGTCGATGAATTAATAAATAAATAAGCTGTTGTAATAAAACAACATCTCAGAATTAGAAGGAGCTAGGATTCCCATAGTGTGTTCAAGGTAAATTGTTTTGGGGAAGTCTTTGTCTACAATGAATCACTTGAGTCATTCAAAATAGTGTGTCAGCACTATTCTAAGGTCCCAATCTCATGCGACCCCACAAAAGAAGTATCAGGTAATGACGATCTGAAGATGAAACTAAGAAAGCAATTCCACTTATATGAGCATCAAAAAGAACACTCAGGAGGGGCACCTGGGTGGCTCAGTTGGTTAAGTGTCCAACTTCGGCTCAAGTCATGATCTCACCATTTGTGAGTTCGAGCCCCACCTCAGGCTCTGTGCTGAGCCAAAATCTGAACTGAGGCATTTGGCTCTAGAGGACATGCTCTTAAAAAATTTTTTTTAATGTTTATTTATTTTTGAGACAGAGAGAGACAGAGCATGAACGGGGGAGGGTCAGAGAGAGAGGGAGCCACAGAGTCCGAAGCAGGTTCCAGGCTCTGAGCTGTCAACACAGAGCCTGACGTGGGGCTTGAACTCACAGATCTCGAGATCATGACCTGGGCCGAAGCCAGACACTTAACTGGCTGAGCCACCCAGGCACCCCTAGAGTACACACTCTTAACCATCATGTCGCATCTCAGACAATGCCGTGGCCTTCACCTGATAAGGGTCAGACCCTTCCTCAAAGCTTTACTCATCAAAGCCTACAACTGCCTTGAGAGAGAAGTATTGTTTCCCCATTTTACAGATGACAACACCGAAGCTCCGAGAGGTTGAGTACTTGCCCCTGCCACTCCTGGTGTCATTCTCCACCAGGTCTGTCTGACTCTGGGGCTGGCCCCAAGGTTCCGAGCCATCTCTAACAGAGAACTTCTCTTTCCCTCAGACTGTCTCAACCAACACAAACCGACAAAAATCATGTGTGAAGGAAAGAAAAGCTGGAATAAAAACCCTGAAATTCCTTAAGTTCCCCATCAGGGCTCCTAACACCTTCACCTTTCAGTGGGTTCTCTCTGAATCCTACACCCACCTGCACCTCCAGCTATGGCCATATTCCTTTCCCTTCCTTCACAGGTAATGATCTGGCGGGGGGCGGGGGGGGGGGGACAACATTTACAGCATTATCTCTGCTTTTTGACTGTCCCCATTGTTCACTCCCAGGCAGCCTGGCTCTGTCCCCACATCTCCAACCTGCACCCCACCAATTCGTCCTAATGCACACTTCTTGGACTCTTATCCAGGACCCCTCAATAGCCACTGACCCTGCTAACCAGCATCTCCTTCTTGAAACTTCTTTTCCCCTGACTCCTCTATTAAACATCCCCCTGGGCCTCCTGATTTCAGTGCAGTGGAGGAGGACAGTTTTGTACTTGGCTGCCAGCATTTCACCTCATGTGCTGAGGTGACCCTCCACCTCTCTACCTCAAAGTGTCCTCTGAGGCTAGACCCCTCAGCTCAAATGTAAGCACAATTAAAACATGGAGGTGATGCCCCAGGGGCAACCAGCAACCTGCAGATGGGAGCTGGTGGGTGAACACCCCATCCATGGGAGGGAGAATTCTAAAGTATATTCTCCACAGTTCCCAAAGGGGTCCCGATGGGCTTGAGCCCAGTTGCCCATAGCAATCATCAGCCTCCTTATTAGCCTGCTTCCTCTCTCTCGCTCTCCTTCTCTCTCGCTCTCTCTGTCCCTCTCTCTCTCTCTCTCTCAGTCTGCTTCCTCACTCCAGCTTTTAGGGTCATCTTACAAATAAACCACCTGCACCCAAGCCCTTGTCTAGGCTCTGCTCTGGGTGAGGCACCATTATCTCACTGTCTTCCTTTACTTTCTGACCCATTCATTTTCCATCTCTTCGTGAACTTCTCCTTTAAGGGCACACCTTTTGCTGTTGTTGCTGCCCAGCCCGTCCACAAACGCCGCCCTGTGCCCCTCTGCTCCACACATTAGCCACATTAGCCGCTGACTAGAGCCTCCACACGGCCGCATCTCGGTCCACCTGCACCTCCTGCCTGCAGCACGTTCCTTCTGTTCCTTAACCTCCTGAGGAGCGCCTGCTCACCTTGCAACCCACAAAAAGCACTGCACCTCCGCGGAGCCTTTCCCAACACCCCCACCTGTGCAGGTGGGTCTGAGTGAGGGGCGTTCCATACAACGGCCCAGTGAGGACCTTCCGGTATGTTCTTTGTCCCCTTTGACTACAACGTAAACTCCCTGAGAGTGGAGTCTGTGCGCTTCTGCCTGTATACCCCCGAAAGCAAACACAGTCCCAGCCTGTGCTTCAGTAGATGTGAATAGAAGAAGGAGCATTCACCCAAACTCTCTGCCCCTCCCTCTTCACCTGCCCCTCCCCAAGCAGGGTGTGGGCAGGACTCAGATCGCATGGTAGGTGGCTTGCCCCGCACAGAGCTGGCGCATGCATGGGCCTCAGCAGAGGGATGAAACCAGAGCCATCCTTTCTGAGGCTACCCCAGTGGCAACGCTGCGGGGCTTCAGCTAATCTTGCAAACATCCAGGTCTCTTTAAGGGGCAGCGAGCGGGCAGGGAGCCCGAAGACAACATGTGCCTTCTATCTCAGGTCAGTACATGAGAACAGGGGCTCCCCACGTGCACACCTTCTTGGGATTTTCCAGACAAGCCCTACAGAAGGCCCACAGCCCCGCCTGACAGTGTCTGCAGCTTGTGATGCCTGGGCAGATCCAGGGCTGGCCACGGGTCAGCCAAGGTAAAGTGATCACTCCATCCAGCTCACAGAGGAAAAATACAAGCTCAGCGAGCCTTTGCCCAGCATCTTCTCCACAGCAGCCTCTGTGCGAGATGCGGAGGGGAATAAAGAATTGAGCAAAAGCAGGGGCGCCTGGGGGGCTCCGTCAGTTAAGCAGCCGACTTCAACTCAGATCATGATCTCGTGGTTCGTGGGTTCGAGCCCCGCGTCGGGCTCTGTGCTGACAGCTCTGAGCCTGGAGTCTGCTTCGGATTCTGTGTCTCCCTCTCTCTCTCTGCCCCTCCCCCACTCACTCTCTGTCTCTCTCTCTCTCTCTCTCAAAAATAAATAAAAACATTTTTAAAAATTAAAAAAAAAAAAGAATTCAACAAAGCAGGTCCCCGTCCTAGGGTGGAAAATCCACCAACCCCAGTCCCACACTTCTAGCACCGAAGTTCCAATTGAGAATAATCTTAATAAATAAGGAGGAGATTAGCTAGCATTTATTGAGTGCTGACCGCATATCAGGATCTTCTGAATATTTTGAAAACGTTATTTATTCCCCACAATGACCCGGGGGTGGCACAAGAGCCAGTTACGTTTTCAGGAATTTTGGAGAATGGGTGTTAAATATGGCTATTATTAAAAAATTAAACTACACAAATTCACTATTAAATTCTATTTAAAAAAGTAGTAAATACTCAAAAGTTTCTACTTCCCAATTATCTGGCTGCATTCTCTTTTTCTCTCTGTTTTTGAGGCTGTCCACACCTATTATACTTCTGTGTGGCGGAAAAGCCAGGTGAGAATGGCCACCAAGCATCTCTCGGCAGCCGTATTTGCAGTGACATCACACAGAAATAGTGAAAGGCTACAAATCAGGGCTTGATTGGTTTATTTTTTTGTTGATTTCCTAGACTTAAGAAAGTGATGGAGGAGATATTAATCATGCAAATGAATCCCAAAGGTGTGCCTGAGTCTGCAGCTGTTATTTTGTGAATAAGCACCCCAAAAAAGAGAAAATAGTTTTCTGTACTCAGAAACGATCCTCTGATTCAGCAAAGAGCTCACGCAGGCCTTGGAAGAATGAGTGAGGTGTAGGCATGCTTCTCAGTGTTTCACTTCCCCCTCACTCATCAACGGAAACAAAGCGCCAGACAGCCCTTGGGTGGAAGCTACACCTGCAAGCATTTACCAGCAGGTTCCTGCCTCCGAGGTAGGTGCTACCTACAAGCCTGGCTTCCAGAGGGGAAGCGGTTGGGAGGGGACAGGGCAGGACTCCTGCCAGCAGCCCAGCCCCAGAGTCGGAGTTCTTCAACACACCTAGAGGAAGGGGCATCCCGGTCTCCCCGACCCAGTTTTCCCAGACCATCCTGGACAAGCCCCACAGGGAGAGCCTGCTTCTGGTACATGCCATCCAATCCCCCAGCACAGACAAGAGGGAGCTGCCCCACGGGGGAAGCACAGGACAGACGCAGGGATGCACAGGACATGCCGAGGGCAGTGAGGGTGTTTTGAGAGGCAAAAGAAAGCCGAGCTGGGCAGCACCGGGCCTGGGCTGAGATGACACTTGCTGGAGCAAAGCCGTGGCTGGGGGTTAAAGAAAGCAGAGGGGCGGGGTGGGGCAGGGCGGTGGCGGGGGGGTGGGGGGTGGGGGGCTGCCTGAGCCTCCCAGAACAGAGTCCCAGGGCCTCAGTGGCTTTTACAGGGCCTGTGGGCACGAGCAAGGAAGTCGCTGCCATGATGCCAACCAGGCTCAGAAATCTTCCTACCTCCCGTGAGATGGGCCATTTCCAGCCCCCATGATGTGCCCTCACCAAGGAGCACCCCCCGCAGCAGGCCCATGAGCAGGCAGAGATAAAGAGGGCAGATTCGGGGACATTTCATGGGATGCAGAGCTGGCCCTGGTGCCTCATTCTCATGGCAACAATGGAGCCAAACTCCCTGCGGCCTGTGAGGCCGATCCCTTGCCACTCAGGTCCATTTCCAGCCTCTCCCACAAGTGCGTCTGACGCCCCAGCCTCACTGTCTCCAGATGAGCAGGGTCCTCTCCTGTCTCTGGGTCCTTACACAGGTTACTTCCTCTGCTGAGGAAGTCAGGGAAGACTTCATGGAGACGGGGGTGTCTGTGCTGGATACTGAAGAGTGAGCTAAGGTACTGAAAATAGCCCGGGGCTCCCATCTTCCACATGCACCCAGCATCTGTAACATAACGGCCCTGCTGTGGCGCCATGAGTGCTGTAACAGGAGGCATGCTCTCTCTGGCACACAGTAGGCACGCAGCAAGCATGTGGGCTGTACAGCTTAGGCAGGTTGCCCAGCTTTTTACTAGCTGTGGGCCACACGCACCCACCTATACAGAGCTGCATCTGACCTACAAAGCTAACAATTTCATATGTTCCAACCTAATAGCCTGCCTGTGACTCTGTAAACGGAGTTAATTGTGGTACCAGTCTCATAGGATTGGTGGGGGGATGCGATAGGTTAACACCTGTGCAGACACCTGGCCAGCGCCTGGAACAAGGCGAGCAGGTGTTCACCACAACTGCTCACACTTCACAGCTCCTACTACGTGCTGAGCAGGGTCCCGAGTGCCCTGTCTCGTTAGCTCCGGGGATCCCCCCGCCCCCTGCAGTTGTGCACGGGGCTGGACAGGCAGAAGTGTAGGAGCGGGCCAGAGGAAGGTGCCCACAGCCCAAAGCACCGGCACAGGTGGGCAAGTGGATGCCGACAGGAAACCCCAGTGCATCTGGCCATGGAAGGGGGAAAGCATTCGTGAGAGGCGGCCGCCTCTGGGCGGGCTCCTGCCCAGCACCTGGTGGGAGGCTTGGGGCCGCCCCTGGTCTTGTTGGCAAGGCCGGAGTGGGACAAATGAACCGGAATCTGGAGCCTACTGGGCACCTCTGGGTCTGTCATCATGCCTGATCACTGCAACCTTCTGAGAATGATGAATTCTTCCTTGCCTCCACCTTCCAAAGCTCCCACAATCCTACATTTGGCTAACGCGAAGTCAGAACCCCACGGGGAAGGGGATTCTGGGATATGTAGGTCCCCCTCCTTGGCCAGGCCAACGGAACCCAGTCCAGCGCAGATGGTGATTCCAGAGATAGCATCATGGGGTAAAGGGAGGGGGGATGGGTGCAGGCCTGCCCGGCACACTTCCCATTTCCTTCTCCAGTTAACAGAAACCCACTCCCCTGGGGAGAGCCCACTCCTCAGCACGGCATTCAAGACTCTGCCACCAGGCAGCTGCCTCTCAGCCCCTTCCCCTGCTGCCCCCCCCCAGCCACCTGGCTCCTGCCATGCCCCAAACACATGACGCCCCTTCCCGACATCACAACTTGACAGAGACTGTTGCTCAGCCAGAAATGCCCAGTAGGCATCTTCCCCGCATCGCCCTCCACCCCCATCACAGAGCCCTTTGCATTGCCTACCCATCCCCCATCCGTCCTAGCCTCACTTTGGTGCTGGTATCCTGTCCTTCTCGAGAGCCTGTGGGCTCAAGAGAGGCTGATCCCATCCTCCCCAGGGTGGGTCCTGCTAATCTAAGCCACCCAACACAGGGGACCGCCATACTGGCTTGTTGGTTCAGGTCAGGTTCTGGTCTAAAGTTGCCCCAATCCAATTTCAATCCACGCCTGGAGAATAATCTCCCCATCTCCCACGAAACAAGAACAAAGACACGCATGGCCCCCAGTGGTGCTGACAGCCATCTTTGGACTGTAGAATGAAACCAACACAGTGAATGGTGGAGGGAGAAACAATCTGAGTTCCAGGTGACATCACAGAGTTGCCGAATGGACCAGCCCTGAAGTCTGAACTTCCTCCGTTGGAGATAACAAACTTTTTCTGTCGTTTGTAATTCGGAGAGCATCCTGATGGATACACCTGCTTCTTGACCAGGCACACCTGTATTCACGCCCCTTGCAGCCCAGTACAGATGTCACCGGCCCCCACCCCAGGTGGGAAGTCTTTGCAAGCCTCTACGTGAAGTCCCTTCCTTGTGTACCCGCAGTGCCCTGGACCTCCATCTATCCCGGCTCTTTGGTACATCCTTCATTCCAGTCCCTGAGGTGTCGTCTCCCCTAAGAGTTGCTGAGCTCTTTAAAAGAGAATCATCTCCCTGAGACTAGAGCAAGATAAGTGTATCCGTTTAATCTCATCCACTCCACATTCGTTCAGCAAACATTTGCTGAGTGCCTCTAGGACAGGGAGTTCCAAGAAAGCATGGGTTTTGCATATACATGTGTGGAGGCAGGGTGGGGGTTACAGAGAGGATTCTTGGCTGGAGAGACAGGGGGTAGACGAGAGGGGAGGTGGGGGGGGGGGGGCTGCTGGAAGGCAGGACCAAGATACCAGCAGAGAGGCTAGACTTGAAGGCTGGGCAGGGGAGGGAGCTGAGAAAGATTTGGGAACCTAGCAGAGTACTGAAGCCAGAACTTCCAGAACGCCTCTGAGAGGTGGCACTTCCCCACTGCTGGGAGCAAAGAGTGAGCTCAGAGAGGCTGCTCCTTCATGCATGCATTCATTCAGCTTACCTGATGGAGCATCTCCTGTGTAGCAGGCACTGTATTTGGCACTTGGGATTCATCTATGATCACAGAGTCCTCTGACTGAGCTTGCCCTGGCTCAGTGGGTCAGGGAGTTCTCTCCCTGAGACCTGGAGACAGTCACGTTCACCAGCCAAGGTGAAGACAGAGCTGTTAGAATCATAGTCAGCTTTCAGGGTCATAATCCAACCCCAGCCACAGAGCTAGGTAACATCTGGGAGTCCCTTCACATCTCTGAGAGTCTCTGATAAGTTCATACAAACTTGTTGTCTCCGGCTGGGTCCTGTCTGCACCCCCAGATCTCTGAACAAGCCTCCCAGATGCCCGACCCATGCCCTTGTGCTATGACGAATGCCATGCACATAGGATGAGCCCTGTAAATATTTCATGCCTGTATGCATGGCAAATGCTCCCTCATGAGCTGTGTGTCAGTCAAGATTCGTGTTTCGAGTGACAGAAACCCAACTTGAACTAGCTGAGGCCAGAAGGGGAATTAACCCACTCACAGAATCCAAAAGATTAGATGATCAAACTGAGGAAAGGCAGGAACAGCTGGACCTCAGAACAATGGGAACCGAAATTGGACCAGAACCTTCTCCCTCCATCTCTCATCTCTGCTTCTCTCTGCACAGGGCTTCATTATCTCTGCCTGTAGGCCAACGCCTCCACTTGGCACAAAGGCTAGAGGCCAAGTTCCCCTGGCCTTTACCACCCTAGAGCCTGCGCCGTGGAGGCAGCCTGGAGACTCCTTTTCAGTTCCATCTTGAAAAGTCCCAAGCAGGGATTCTGACAGGCCCAGCTGGCATGCAATGCCCAGAGAAGTTGAGGCCTCTAAAAACATGGCAGCATCTACAGGAGTCTAGTGGTGGAAGCAAGGAGAAGAGAAACTTCTGGAAGATGGAGAATGTTTATGAAAAGGGGCAATGTCCCAAATATGGAGAACAGACAAGGATAGATAGCATCCACCATAGTCCAAAAATTGAATCAGAAGAAAGATTTCTAAGGAGTCACTTCTAAAGCCATCTACCTTCAGACCATGCGGGAAGGGAAGGGGAAAAAATAGTTACAAACAGAGAGGGAGGGAGGCAAACCATAAGAGACTCTTAAATACAGAGAACAAACTGAGGGTGGATGGGGGGTGGGGGGAGGGGGAAATGGGTGATGGGCATTGAGGAGGGCACTTGTTGGGATGAGCACTGGATGTTGTGTGTAAGCCAATTTGACAATAAATTATATTTTAAAAAAAGAGATGATTAGTGCTAAAAGAATTAAAATTAAAAGAAATAAAAATAAAGCCATCCACCTTCTTTCCAGTCTCCCTGTCTATTCAGTATCTGATAACAGAATTACCTGATTATATTAAAAAGTACCCCAAACCTACAGTCAAAGGGATGAAGTTTAAAATGGAACTCTGCCACTTAGTAGCTAGAGCAAGTCACTTAACTTGTCTCCACTTCGGTGTCCTCATCTGTCAAGTGGGTACAGGTTTACATGGGTCATGTGCATGAATGTCAACAGCATAGTGTTGGCAGATGCCTTGTGCATGGTGGTCAGAGAGCTCAATCAGAACGTGAGTTCTGAGTCACCCATGTGGCTTCCAAAGCTCCTAGTGCACAGTTTAGTTCCATGCGGTCACATGTATCAGCCCCAAGAAGGAATCTGGAAAACCTCTTCTCACTGCATCTGTGAGGCTCCCTTCTTCTAATTATGCCCCACCCTCTAGAAGTGTCTGTTCTTCTTGGTCCCACCACTAGCCTCCAGAAGACACTGCCATGCTTTTAAAGGCCTCTATTTCTGGGGCACCTGAGTGGCTCCGTTGGTTAAGTATCTGACTTCGGTTCAGGTCATGATCTCGCAGCGCATGAGTTCGAGCCCTGCGTCGTCAGGCTCTGTGCTGACAGCTAAGAGCCTGGAGCCTGCTTTGGATTCTGTCTTCCTCTCTATCTGCCCCTCCCCTGCTCACACTCTGTCTCTCTCTGTCTCTCAAAAATGAATAAACGTTTAAAAAAAAAAAAAAGGCCTCCATTTCTCTGGCAGTTGGTTGACTGCTTGGTCAGTGGGAACTGGGAGGTGACTGGGCCAGGGTGTGCACATGGAGAGGGGCCCCTTCTCCTGCAGTGACCAGGCTGCACCAAGCAGAACACTCTGTCTTCTGTCCTGCTCAGCTTGGCCACCTAAAATACAGATTTTCCCATGCCACTCTCCTGTTCAGGGACCACAGTGGCTCCCACGGCTGCCAGCCCTACAGGGATCTCCAGGCCCTCCAGAGTCAGGTACCAGACTCAGCCCTCACCCTACCTCCCCATGTTCCTTAATCACATGCTTATGCCACACTTGGCACACTAATTCCTGATATGTCCCGTGGTCTGCCCTCCACCTGCCCCATCCTGCTTATTCCTCAGGCACCTGATCTCTACATGCCCCATCTTGCCTGACTCCTGATGCCCCCACTTTAGCCACCTGGACACTGCACATAACGAAAGGCTTGATGGGCGATACCGTCCTACACATGGTGACCCGGATACCTGCTCTCCTGAAACTTAAATTGGAGTCAGGGAAATAAGTTTCCTTTTATGGGATCCTGTTCTCCACCTTTTCTTCCAACAGTTAGTATGAGCAGACTCAGCACAGGCTTTTGGACAAGTCATGTAGGTCGATCACCAGTCAGAGGACAAAAGATAAGATATTAATTTTCTACGCATGCACGAACAAGTCCATTGTCCACCATAGGCTTCTTGGATAGGGTCTGAGGCTTCTCAGACTCTGCTGGTCTTGATCTCCAAGGTGTTCGCTCCAGGCAGGACACCTTCTGTCGAATTCCTTGGATCCTTAGGATGTTGCCACTCACTTGTTTTCAATAAAAACCCCTTGCCAACCACGTTCTGTGGGAGTTAGGCTTGCCACAAACTTCGAAGGACTACTGAGATGGAAGGTGAGGTCCAAGTGAGTGGGATCCCACATTCACGCCAACCTTAACCATGCTGTTCCCTATCACTTGCTTTCTAGTTTGAGAAAAAGAATCTGTGGCAAAGTCCGGTTTGCAAGTCACAGATCTAAATGACCCACTCAAATTCAAACACTTGCAGGGACAGACAGGTAATATAAAGGAGCAAATCAGGCAAGGCATGGGACAGCAGGGAGCAGTGCGGCCTGGGGAAACCCGTCGGAAAAGAGCAGGTGCCCCTGAGATCTAGCCACACGAAACGACAAACTTAGCGTGTCCAACTCTTCCAATTTTTCAGTAAATCTGCAACTTGATGTTGCTGTTTTCCAATTATTAAGACGCGTGCAGGTCAAACGGGCTCCTATTTCTGAACCAGATGCAGCCAGTGGACCGTCTGCCTGCAAGTCCTGGCTTGGGCATTGCCTTTGAGAAAACCGGGCCAGCAAGGACCACCGTTTCCTTGAACTCATTCACGAGACGGTATGGGGCAGCAGGAAGACCCGTCAAAAAGGCAGGTCTGGCCCTGACTAACTGTGCGAGCTCAGATCAGGTCCCGAACCGCCCTCACAGGTCTCTGCACGAACGTGACCGTAACAGCAGAAGATGCTGCTGGGGGATGTACCTCCTGGTACACGTGGCACAAGGTAGGCACACGGCAAAGGGTGTGTTTCCTGTTCACGCCCCCTAGGTGTGTTTCCTGTTGCCCTCTGCTAGGTGGAGACCCTGTGTGAATGAAACAGGGGTGTGGGTAGGGGCTCCCCAGACCAGCCGCAGGGGTGCCGACAGCTCAGAAAGCCCCAGCCCGTCACTAAGAGGGATGAAATGACCACCTTCCGTCTCCGCTCTCTGGTGCACAGATGAGATGCGAGCGCCCCACCAGAGAGGAGCCGGGTGCCTGGGCCCGCGGCTGTCTGGCGGGATCATTAATAAGATAGATGTTCCTAATGGCTCCAAGAAGGATCATGGAGCTACTCATTATCAGGGGTTGAAATCGCTAATTATTCGTTTCTCTGCAGCTGTCACTCACGGCACCCACCAAACCACAGGCCCCCGGCCGCGGTCCTTTCTCCCATGGCCAACAGGGGGCCGTGAGCACGCTTGGCTGGCCTGGGGCTGGGGCAAAGTCTTCTTCCTGCGTTCAATACTTATTAAAGTTGATTAGAACTCAATGCACCATAAAATCTCTTTCAAGTCAGTGAAATGCCTTTGGCTACAGATTTTTCCCCCCAGTTCTATCCAAAAGGAACTCCCAAGCACTGAGAGAGTATTGGAAAAATTAGATGCGGATGGAGAAGTGGGAGTGCGGCATTCCAGATTGGAAGGAGGGGAGGTAGTTGAGAACGGTTAGGGTAGAAGATAGCAATGCCTGGAATGAGAGGCATCCAGGACAAAAAAGGGAGTGTGGATTCAGGCGGGGTGGGAAGGCTGCCGGATGCACATATTTTTAGGAATGTTATTACCCTGGACCTAAAAATATGAGCCATGGTGTTCTTTAAAAGCGATCTAGGCCCTATTTACATTTCAGAGCAAACAGCATATTGTTTTCATCAGGGGGAAATAAGCACTCATGTTTACCTTATGTTTCCTTCAAAATATTTGCATTTCAAAGCCTTCTGAGCTTTAAGTTTCAGAGCTGTTCAAAATGTGGCACCTGGGCTTCTCCCAGATGGGCCATGTTTATAGCAGAAATCCATACCACCCAGCCAGGATGGCACCCCAAAAAAGGGCAGTGCCCCCTTTAAGGCCCATGAGGCACCCCCCAGGAGTGCGGCAGTTGGGAGCAAAGCTGGTGGCCAGATGAGGGATGGGAGGGTCAGGCAGCCTGGTCACTGGTCTTCTGTGTAGGTTCTGTGAGTTTGCCCCTGGTCAAGGATGGGGTTCATCCTCTCTGTGGACTTGGATGAGGGAAGAGATCATGCTGGTCTGCACGAGTCCTTGGGGGCCTGTCCTAGAAGGAGGAAATGGGCAGTCCTGGAGCCCCTGGGAGAGGGAGATGTTACACACAAAGCCCCGACTGAACCGGCACAGAGCAATGCCAGTGCCAGAGGGCTGGGCCAAATGACCTCAACCACCTCTTCTTGCCCCCAAACTTTCATTCATTCATTCACTTATTCACCAATCACAGAGGTCCCGCTGTGCACTGGGCCTCAAGCTAGAAACTGGGGCCACAGTGATGAACAAACCAATCAGAGCTAACATTTGTTAGAAGCTAATTCTGTGCTGGGCACTGTTCTTAGTTGCCCATTATTATCAACTAGGGAGCTTTAGAAATCCCAGGGCCCAAGCCATACCCCAGACCAGTTAGATCTGAGTCTCTGCAAGTCACCATAATTTTTTATTCCCCCACATGGTTCCAGTGCACAGCCAAGTCTGAAACATGAACTCATTTAATCCTCAAACCACCTTCTGAATCAGGTCGGGATTATTATCCCCTTTTCAACAACGAAGCACAAAGATGTTAATTCAGCCGTGGCAGGGGAGCAGAGTCAGGATCTGAACCCAGGATTTGCCCTCCGGATAGCTCTGGTGTTGTACCTCCCGGTACCAATCCTGTCCTCACGGAGCTCCTTCTGTGGAGAGAAGCCAGTAGGTGGTTGAACCCAGTGTCAGAAGCAGCAGTGTCCAGCAGGGCAAAGTGGAAGGCACTATAGATGGTCCCGCCCCCAGCCATTCCCAGCTCCTCTTCACTTGCCTCCCACCTCAAGACTGACAAGTCAGAGACACCCCGTCCCAGCACCTCCTTCAAAGCTAGGGTTCTGGTCGATGAGACGGCGTGGGATGCTGGGAAGGATTTTCCTCCAACATGACAGAGCAGGTGTGAAGGAGCGTCCCTTTCACCTTTTTGACCCATTCTCATCCTTCCGCCCGGGGCGGTTGCCATGTGAGGATGTGATGTTTGGAGCTGCTGGCCCATGAGGAGAAGCCTGAGAGAATCAATGCCGTGAAAGCAACCCAGGAACAGCCCTCCCTCCAGATCTCTTGCTAAGGGAGGTAACTAAAAAGCCTTCCCTGGGGGCGCCTGGGTGACTCAGTCAGTTAAGCATCCAACTTCAGCTCACATGGTTCATGAGTTTGAGCCCCCACTGGGCTCTCTGCTGTCAGCACAGAGCCCGCTTCAGGTCCTCTATCCCTCTCTCTCTGCTTCTTCCCTGCTCATGTGCTCTCTCTCTCTCTCGCTCTCTCTCTCTCTCTCTCTCTCAAAAATAAGAAATTAAAAGAAATTTTTTTAAATCTTCCCTGCTTTCAGGTATTCAGCTACTCACACCTGCATCACTTAGAAGGAGGTTTGACTGGGATTAACAGGAAGCCCCAAAATAATGGTGGCTTATGCAAGGTAGAAGTTTATTTCTCCTTCATATAAAAGAAAGCTGAATGAAGATAAGCAGCACACAGCAATGGGGAAGCTTTAAAGTCATAGAGAGCCAAACATCTTTTTTCTTGCTGCCCTGCCATTCTTAGCACGTAACTTCTACTCACATGGATCAAAAATGGCTGCCCAAGCCCCGGGCATCACATCTATATTCCAGCTAACAGGGAGAAAGAGGAGAGGTGGAAGAAGTGCATGTCCATCCTTCAAAGAACACTTTCTAGAAGCTCTTCTGTTTACATCCCGCTGACTAGAATTTCATGACATGGCTACATCTGGTTGCAAGGGAGATTGGGAACCATGTTTATTCTGGGTAGCCATGAGCTTAACCGAAATGAGGGATTCCTAGATAAGGAAGAAAGAAAGAATATTTGAGAGCAATAAGCAGTCTCTGCCGTACAGCTGAGGCCACCTCATTAATCCAGATGGCTGGCTGACACTTGGGTGGAGAGGGGCTCAAAGATGACTTCTCTGACTGAGAAGAAGATTCATGAGTTAGCCAGGCCAGAGAAAAGAGAACAAGTTTCCAGACAGGAGCAACAGCTTGGGCAAAGTCCTGGCAGGCGAGAGGTGAGGTGGAAGAGGCAGCAGGGGACTGAGCGGGGCAGGACCCTCTGGCCACGTGGAAAAATCTGGGCTTTCCTCTAAGAGTAACAGCCCCCCTGGAAAGTGTTCGGCAGGAAAGTGACCGGGGTTGCATTTTGGAACGCTCATTCTGGCCGCGTGGGGACCACACTGGGGTGGAGGAGGGCACACCCGGAGGCAGGGAGACCCAGGGAGAGGCACCCGGAGGGAGGCCAGTGAAGGGATGGTCGTGGCTTGAAGCACACAGCGGCACTTCCTGTCACACACTGGGAGGCAGATGAGGGATGGTGCTCTTCGAGCAGTGCTCTTCAGAGGGCTTGTCTGCAGTGAGAGGCCACACTTGTACCACAACCGAAATCGGTGCAGCTTCCTTTGCTGGCAGTCTTACTTCAAAATGCAGCACTATACCATGTACACACACACACACACACTCAGCTGAATTAACACGTGCTGAGCGTTGTATTTGCTTTACACTCTGAGGCAAGCTCCCTCCTTCTTCATGGACCATTTACACTTTGCAGACCAGCACCAATCTGTGGAGCACACTTTGAAACATCACTGGCCTCAGGGCCAGAGGACCCTGACTACCTCATGTAAGGCCGCCCTCTTGGACCAGGGAAAAGCCTGGTTTCTCTGCGTCGGAAGCAAGCCTTACTCTTTCCTTTTTCCTTTTCATGTTTCAAGTTTCTATTTAAATTCTAGTTAGTTAACATATAGTGTAATAGCGGTTTCAGGAGTAGAATGTAGCGATTCATCACTTAGCTACAAAGCGCAGTGTTCCGGAGCCTTACTATTTCTTAATACTGCCAGTATTAAGACGTATGATACCGACACTGTCCCGTGCCAACCTCAACCTTCCAGAGGTTACCGATGGCCTTTGCCTGTGGTCCGGGAGCGGCAAACTCCCAGGTGACCTGCCAGTGAGAGGAGGCCGGCCTGGGATCCCTCACCACCTGCCCCAAGTCTCTGGAACATACAAAGCCTCCCCGGCCAAGATCTTTCCAGGAACAAGGTGATTGCCTTGGGAGAGACAAAGGGCGAATGCCTCCTCAAGCTGGCTCCTCCAGCCGTGGGATGAGCTCCTGGGAGTGCCCCAGGTCCTAGCCCATTTAACAGGAAAGAATGGGGGAGCCTGGCCGGCTCAGTTGGTGGAGCACACAACTCCTGATCTTGGGGTCGTGAGTTCAAGCCCCACATTGGGCATAGAGAGCCTACTTCAAAACAAAACAAAACAAACCAGGAAGGAACGAAGGGCCCTGTGAGGTCAATCTGTGAGGTCACCGGCCCAGGACCCGGCCCCTCTGAACACCACACTTCCCACCTGGGCCAAGCCTGTCCATTGCCAGGCTGCCTCCTCCCCACTGTCGGCTGTTTGAGGGGCGCGTGTGTGCTTCCTCAACGCCCCCCATCCTGCCTGGCCCAGAGCGTGGCCTGAAGCCTCATTCCCATGTGCCAAACCCTGGCGGTGCATTCACTCATCTAATACTGAGCGCCAAGGAGTGCTTGTTTAATCCATTCATGGATTTACCTCAGGGCATCAGTGCCTGGAGGTTTCACCCTGGCTCAACTACTCGAGCCACACGCCCTTCTGGTGAGGGCCGACGTGCAAGAGCGGGCTTCAAGAGAGGAGGCCCCTCATTTGCACGCCAGTTCCTCAAGTAAAGGTCCGTCCCTTGTGTCCGCACAGGTTTCACTGGACTATTCCGGTGGCCCGTCTGTCAGTCAAGCGTCCGGAAGAGGAGCTCCAGGCCCTCCAAGGGGGACTCTGAGGAGAGGCGACGTGTGGAGCCCCCACTGGAACGTAGGGGACAGACCCCTCAGAGCACGCTCTTTGCAAGGGCTTTCCAGCCTCACTGCTTGTCGGCCAGATGGCAAATGTAAGGTGGGGGAAGTAGTCCGAGGTGACAAGTAGGACCCAAGGTGACACCGAGGCTGGCAGGGCCGAGGCCGGGCATTGCCCCCAGCGCCCTGCCCATCTTCACGCATTCCAAAGTGCCTAGAACAGGGCAACCCAGGCAAGAAGATGGTATCATTCTCCTGAACACACAGGGTGCGTGTTGGACCCAAAGGGGACACCAGTCCCTCACGGAGGCCCTTTGGTAGCACTGACCAAGGAGCAGGGCCGGAGCGCCCATGATCCTTCTTCCAAATGTCACCCTGAGAAATCAGGTCAGAGACTGGGAAGCAAGCCAAAGGACATCTGAGGACCAGGCCAGCCACCCTGCCAGCTGCCTGACCCCTCAGTTAGAGGTCAAAGCGCCCACGCCTCTACCCTGCTTCTCAG
This sequence comes from Neofelis nebulosa, assembly GCF_028018385.1. Taxonomy (NCBI): domain Eukaryota; kingdom Metazoa; phylum Chordata; class Mammalia; order Carnivora; family Felidae; genus Neofelis; species Neofelis nebulosa. Next base: position 42,987,844 of record NC_080794.1, on the reverse strand, counting down.
GTCCCCTGCTGTAGGGGAAAGCCAGCTCCGGGCACGTCCCCCCTGGCTGGTTGAGCCCTGCCCTCCACCCGGCTCCCCATCTCCAGCTTCGGGTTTCAACCAAAGGAGATTGGGACTTGGGAGGGGTGGGTAACCAGAGGCAGGCCAGACAGGGAGGAGAGAGGCAGTGAATGAGATTCTTTGTTTAAGAAAGGCTTGAGCCTTGCGTCTGCAAGCCCGGGAGAAGCATGTCATTTTGCTGGAAATGCGATTTTCCCTAACAAGTACAGAATTCTACATGACATGTTGAAAAGTGTATCTCTTTGAGAAGCTGCTCTGTATCTCAGAGGCATCGCCAGTACAGAACCATGTAATGTGGCAGTTGCCATGGCAACACCTCGTTTTCCATAGACAGGAAAATCAGAGTGGCTAAGTCGATTGAGAGGCCCCAAATAATGTCTCGAGAGCAGGCTGAGATGTGGCGCGGGCTTTCACCGCGCCTGGGGTGCTATTTGGGGGTCTCAGGGCTACCTCATATATGCTTCGTGGAGAATCCCAAGGGTGATGTTGAGTAATTCCTCTGCTTTTGTCAGAGGCTTGGAGATGACAGAACAGGATTTGTCCTAGGCCACCTGGCAAGGCAATGACGAGGCCAGGGTGACCAGGCTCCTGCCTCCCCTGCGTGGGCAATGGGCACAGCTGAGAGACATTGCCTCCCTCCTCCCCTCTCACCAATGTCCCCTTCTATCACTGGTTCTGCTTCTCTCCCCAGTTGTCCTGAAGGCAGACATTGTCCCTTGAGATGAGCAAGTTAGAGGAGAACGTGTCCCCAGTATCTATCCCTAACGTATAGCCCACTTACATGTGCCCATAGCCACGTGTGCTCCCAGTGTGAGCTCTCTGAGCACAGGGACAGGGACACGCAGAGCAGGTGCTCCATCCGTAGGTACAGCATTAAATGGTCATACATGCCGAAACATACCCCAGGGAACCCATTCGCCTGGGGCCACAGCTCCGGCTCCCCAGGGCCGGGCACAGCGTCTTGCAAGGGGTAGATGGGCATGGATGCAACATCTTGAATTTGAAACACACACACACACACACACCATGCTGAAGCCAAGGCTCTGCCTGGCCCACCAGCCTTAGCGAAGTACAGGCACTTTGCTCGGTATTAGCATAAAGCAGCGTAGCCCTTATCCCTGCCTCAGCATGGTGCTTTGAGGAGGTTGGAAAGGGGTAAAGGCAGGATGCTCGAAGGGGAGCAGCCCAATTTAGATCCCAGGGAGGAAGCACCCTTACCCTTAGGGATTCCGGAGTCAGCACAGCTTGGCGCCGGGGTCCTCTGCCTTCCCCATTGCTCGCTGTCACTTGGCTTTCAGGGCCCTCTGCCGTATCTGTTGCTGTGTGTCCCCACCCCCAGCCCTCCCGGGAGGTGGCTAACAGCTAACACGGGGTACAGGAACAAGAAAAGCATCCACCCGCTCTTTTATTCACAAACACAAGTGAGCGTGGGGGACCGGGGAGTGACGTGGGGGAAGAGGCACAGGCCCCCCTCAACTTCCCAGAGGAAAAATTTTATGAAACTGTCAGAGATGTAATAGAGCTGTCAGAAGTACAGGAAATCAGCTACACAGATTACAAAAACATATGTCAGGGACCTATTGGTTTCATGACAGTGTGAAAATCACAATTTTTCTGTCAAGATAGAAAATAGAAACAGAGAAAAACCAGGAGCACTTTAGCATATACACCAGCTGACGGCAGTAAGTCCAACCCTCCACGGTGGGGAGAGACCCTCGGGAACAGGCAAGAGTGACCTGGGCTCCCCAGCCCCAACCGCGGGGAAAAGCATGCACACTGCCTCGGTGCCCTCTGCCTGAGCAAGTAGAATGTCGTGATGGCTCCACTCCCCCCAGCCTGGCTGTGTGTCAGCTCCTCCCGCCGCCCCCACCTCCAGCTAGTGGCTGTCCTCCAAACGGCTGGCCTTGCAGCTGTGACAGGAGCATAGACAGTGACCAGTTCCCACGTCGGCCTGGCTGCCCAGCAGTGGGAGACCAGCCACAAACCAGGCCTCCTTCCTTTTCCTTTGTGAGGTTGTGAGACAGCCAATGTGGGCCCCCGGCCGGGCACAAGGAAGGTGGGGCCGGGCAAGGGACCGGGGTCTTGAGAGAAACCACGGGCTGGAAGAGTCGCCCGCGTGTCCCTTGACCTCCTAGCTGCTGCGCATGGGGCTCCGGAGCCCTCTTTCCTCCAAGAAGCTCCGCAGCCCTGGGCCGGCCAGCCTAGCAGAGTTTCCTGTGGTTGTGACCAGAATCTGGGTGGAAACATCCTGCTGTCAATTAGAGCCAGGAGGAGGTGGCAGACTGTGATTGCCCATCAGATGTCTATTGACACCTCTGAGCCCTGATCTCCTGAAATGTTCGCGGCCACGAGAGCACTTACCTTTCAGATGCACCGGGGTTTCACGGGAAAACAAACGCACACATGGGTCCCCAGGAAGTGTCTGCTCCGTGCTCAACTCCTTCAACTGCAATCAAGATGACCCCCATCTCTGCACGCCACATGGCACTTGAAAAAGCATCTTACATCTAGGGCTTGGCTGAGCATGTGTCCCCTCTTCTGTAAAATGGAAATGGCTTTTCCACCCTTACACTTTGCCCTAAAGTCAGAACAAATCCACCCCCCACCCCCGCCCTGCCCCGCCCCCTACCCCCAGCCCAGTTCCTAAAGCACTTCCTGCTTGAGCTAGACCCAGGCTTCCAGAAAGCAGACTGAAGATGGGATTCAACAGGCAAGGAATCTATTAGGGAAACCCCTGGAGAGAGAGAATGGGAGTCAGGAAAGACCAACGGGCAGTGCAGGTCCGACCCCGAGTAAAGGGAGAAGGAAGGGCACCATGCAGGCTAAAGAAGGGTTGGCAGGGCCAAAGCCAGGGGTCAGAACACATCCCTTGACTCCTGGGACATCCCTGCCGTGCTCAGTCACACACACAGCCCTGGGAGTCAGAGCCCAGGGCCCAGGGTGGGAGGTGTGCAAGGCGTCTCCTCACCGCTTGCCCGGCACACCCTCCCACGTGCTGTCCCACCCCCACGGTACTCTCCGCTGGGACCGGCCTGAATAACCCCAGCTCTTCCGCTGAGTCTTGCAGTAGCAGATTCTTCCTCCAGGCAGCCTTCTCTGACCTCGGCCCCCTTCCCCCGACCGGCACCGCTGCCCGTGCTGCAATTGCATGACGAATCCTTGCCCCCCCCCCCCCCCCACCAGCACTGAGTTCTACTCACAGCCGTGCCTCTCTCCCTCCCCCACAACCCAGGCCAGGGACTGTGCCAGAGCTCATGAATGTTGCTGAATGGTGAGCACAGGGAAATGGCCCAGGGGCTGGCAAGGGCGTTGGAATCTGGGGGTGCCGATTCCAGGAGCCCTCACTTGAACCACTGCAAAGCTGTCTGCTCAGAGGTATATGCAGATTATTAGTAACAGGAAGAGCACAGGCACCAACTAGTCAGAATGGCAGTAGACATAGGCAGGTACTACCTGAGCCCAAACCCAGGATGCCGGGTCCACGCACTTGTGTGCAAAGAAACAGGCAGGTACTCGGCAAGCAGGTGTCCCTATCAATGAGCTGAGAGGCAGGGAGCATCACCAGGCACCATCCTGAAAGGGACATCTGGCTCATCTACTTGACAGTCCCCGCTGCTGTGCCAAGGGTGTGAGTTATCCGCTAGCTGAGATGCTGACCCCGTTATCCGCCCGATGGCCAGAGCAGGCCCAGGGCACACAGAGCCCCCAAGCTGGTCTCTCCTGGCTGTAAGCAGCCTTGCCCACTGACCCTGGTGTGCTGTCCAAAGTTTACCCTTCTCTGTGCATGCCATGACATTACAAAAAGGTCAGCAGGCACCAGTTCTAGTCTGGCCCCATTACACAGATGAGGAAACTAAGGCCCAAGAAGAGAAGGGGTGCTTACTCAAAGACAGTAGGAATGAGAAGCCCTTGGTTTTCATTCCAGGGCCACTGCTGGGTCTACTGTCCCAGGACACCTCTCCACTGCTCCTACCGACTTCGACCCCTTGTTCGGCTCCAGATCCACGTGGGCCTTCGTCCTCTCCTTCCATCAAGGGCCAGAGACGCCCAAGTCTCTCCCAACAGCTCCTGCGAGGAGTGAGCTCATCTCTCAGGCAGGTGTCTCCACCTTCTCTGATTCCCCTCTCGTTGGGGAAGGCATCATGCTGGAGTAGGATGTGCAGCTAATAAATATGCATGCAGGATTTTTATTACTTAATAGTTGTAAGGTTAATCGTCGTGGTGAACGCCTATATTTAATGTGTCAATGGAGCTGCAAAATGCCAAACTGAATAGCTTTAACACACATTAGTTCTACTTGTGAATCTACAAATAGGAACCTTGTCAGAAAAGTATTCAAACCAAGATCAGTATTGATTTTGGTCCTCGGGAAAGGCACTGGACTGTGACAGTTTAAAATGATAAATGTCTAGAGAATTATTTGCCCGTATTGATAAAAAGAAGCAGATATAAAGCTGACAGTCTCAGAGGCGTCACCGCTGAGTGAGGGCAGCACATCTAACATTGTTAGGGGGCTCTGAACTAATCTCCCCTTTGATATGGAGAAGATCCTCATCTGATCTGGTCCTGCCCTGAGACTCAGGCTTGTAATTGCAAAGGAGGGGCCTCTCTGAGCACGTTCAGTCTGCTCCGGGGTTCCTGCCCCCAACGCCCCCACCATAGTTCTGGAAGGCTGCATTCTGCAGGGATTCCTGGGCCTTTCATTGCACTCCTGTTCCCCTCCTGCTCTCCTGGGCCTCTCATTGCACTCCTGCTCCCCTCCTGCTCAGGAACTTTCTGTGGCTCAGAAAGCAAGACTGAACGAAGTCCTCGGGCTGGCCTGAGCACTCAATCCCAAATGGCACCACCTCCCTCTCAACCTTGTCATTCAAAGCTCACCCCACAGGACCTCTGTGCCAGCAAGACTGGAGGGCTGCAGCTGTTGTGAACTCCTGTCAAAAGCTCCCCCATTTCTCTCACCCAGAACATGCCCCCCTACCCATTTTGACTGTCTGAAGTGGACCCCACGTCCCCTTTATTCTCTAGTCCAACGCCACCAGGACTGGCCAGGATTCCCTCCTTGGCCAGACTCTAGTCAGGTTCTCCTGAAGCCTCTTCCCAACAGGCCTGGACTTTGGGACTGCCCTGCTCATCTCTGCACGGTCCAACAAGAGACTTTGCAAGAACACTGCTAAGTCCGTTTAACCAGAACGCCCCCCCCCCCCTCATACCTGGTCACCCTCAACCTCCTGGGATGTCTCACCACCCTGGTCTGCTGACTGATCCTGTGAGGTCATTTTAACCAGAAAAACCTGACCCCCAAGGCTTCCTCTTAGGAATTTTCTATCCATGGACCCTCACCCTGCTCCTTGGCTGTAAATCCCCTTTTCCTTGTTGTATTTGGTGTTGAGCCTGATTTCACTCCCCAGCAAAACCCATTGTCGTAGCACTGCCCTAAACACCGTGTTGCCTTATCCTCTTTAGCAAGTGTCATGAATGCATTTGTCTGTTGCACTGGGCCCCGTGCCCAAAGAGCATGCCCCTCACTCACAGCTCCCTTACTCTGCCGTATTTGCCCTTTGCACCCGTTTCAGATACGTTTGTATGTTGGTTAATTCTCATCTGTCTCCCCCCAGCCACAACATAAAGACAGACACTTGGATTATTTTGTTCATCACTGTGGAACGGTGTCTGGCACAGGGAAAGTGTGAGGGTAAGTATTTGGGAGTGAATGAATGAATGAATGAGTCCTTCAAGAAGCCTTCGGGGGACACCTGGGTGGCTTGGTCGGTTGAGCGTCAGACTTCGGCTCAGGTCATGAACTCACTGTTGGTGGGTTCGAGCCCTGCGTTGAGCTCTGTGCTGACAGCTCAAAGCCTGGAGCCTGCTTCAGATTCCGTGTCGCCCTCTCTCTCTGCTCCTCCCCACTCACACTCTGTCTCTCTCTCAAAAATAAATAAATGCTTAAAAAAAAAAAGAAGTCTTCTGAATACCACCATCCCCAGTGATTATATATTATATATTCCTCCCTTGTCTTCAAACTGACAGGACGTTTCCAGCTCTCTTGCCACCCAGTAGTCTGCTCAGAAACCCTCCATGGCTCCCTATGGCTTAAGGACCAGGTTTGAACCCTCCAGCCCAAACTGCCTGGGCCCACTCCCCAAGCACCCCCTCTTCCCGTCTTGCCTGCATCTCACTTCCTGCCTGTTGTCCAGGACCTGGCTGCTCTCTCTTTGCAGAGCACCTCAAGGCTGAGGCTTGTGGCGGACATCCGGCTTAGTCTGAGTGTGGCTTCGTGCTGTTCTGCCATCATGGACGGCCCCCAGTCAGCCAAGGGCCTGTCCTGTCCTGTCACCGCAGGGTCTGAGCCAGCACAGCAGAATCCGACCCCTCTGCTTGTCTCCTGGGGACCTTAGTCATGAGCCCACTCACAGGCACTCACATTACATCTGGTGCCATAAAATCGTGTGACTGGATGCTATTTGAAAATACCAACTCATGGAGTCATTTTCCTCCTGAATTTTCTGCTTTCCTTTTCCTGCCCTCTGGTCTCTTGCCTCACAAAAGGATTGCCACACAGCAGAAAGCAGATGGTGCCTATAGGCTATCCTGGCTTTTGCTTCCAAAAGCATAAATCCATTAGATGAGCATGGAGGGCTTGCACAGAAAGAAAGAGGGAGAACCAGGTTCTCAGCAAGAAGCAAGAGATCTCAGAAGAATCGTGAATCGGGAATGATTTCTCCCCAAACTGAAAGAGTTTTCCCCAATGTGGAGGGAGGAAAACAATGAAGATTGTCTCTCAAGGAGAGGAGATCTGTCCACTGCGGCAGCATCAGGGAATGCGTAAGAGCCTAGAGCAATGCTCCATGAGATCTCATGGGGGTCAGGACCGTGGGCAGCCCCCAAGAGGAGCCCATGCCCGAGACAGGGCTGGACTGTGGCAGAAAGCAGGCCGCATTTTGAAGGAGCCCTGCAGGCCTGGCAGGTGGCAGATCCTGGGGATCGAGGGGTGATGACCAGAGGGCCGCCCCCTAATTCCTGGGCACACTGGATCACACCTCCACCTGGGAGGTGGGAGGACTACCCCAGAGCAGCTGAGGTGAGGGGTTCCTGCCAGTCCCACAGGATGGGCTGTAGAGCAGCTGTGAGCTACAGGAAACAGGGACCAGTGATTTGCCTAAGGCGGCTCAGCAGATGAACCAAGATTCATAACCACCACCTCCCCACCAGAGGAGGTGCTCCCTGAGATCAGCTGCACTCCTTCCTCCCCATCACTTCTCACCTGCCCAGGCAGGTGCCCAACAAGAAGAGGTGGGACTCTGCTGCCAGAGGGCTGGCTCCCTGGCACTGTGGGAGATGTTTCCTGACCTCTCCCCATCGAGAAGAGACTGGGGGTGGGCACCTGGGTGGCTCAGTCGGTTAAGTGTCAGACTTCAGCTCAGGTCAAGATCTCACGGTTGTGGGTTCGAGCGCCTCCATGACAGCATGGAGACTGCTTTGGATCCTCTGTCCCCCTCTCTCTCTGCCCCTCCCCTGTGCGCTCTCTCTCCCTCTCAAAATAAACATTTAAAAGAGGAAGAAGAAGAGACTGGGAGCACTGGTCACCAGTGGATGCCCAGGAAGAGCAGCAGGGTGAAGACACGGGGCAGTGTGGCTCACTGTGCCAGTGGGGGCAGTGGGGAGGCCCGGTGCCATCATGCTCACTCCTGGGCCCCCCGGCCCTTGCGGCAGGGAGAAGGAACTGTCTTGGGCCTCCACCCACATAGCAACCAGGCCCCCGTCTTTACTCCACGTGCTCATGGCCACTACCTAAAGCTTCTCTGTCCTGCCTCCAGAAGGATCTTGACACTACCCCAAGCAGGGGTCTCCAAAGAGGCCTTGAGAGATCCTAGAGTGGGACCACTCACTGTACAGTTTTGGTGCTGGGGCCCAGAGAGGGCAAGCTTCTCATTCAACATCACACAGTGGCTTGGCAGATCTGAGACAGAAACTAAGCCTCCTGCCTCCAGGAAGTGACTCTTTCTAGCACCCCTGCTACCTCACGTCAGCGTGTACCTCCCAGTGACTCAGACCCCCACAGCCACAACCAGCCAACATAAGGACTGCCAAGGGGTATGTGGCTTTAACCAGGCAGGGAGACCTGCATGGGAGACCTGGGCCCTAGCGCCCTCCCTGCAACTTCCCCTTTCTGGGCCTCCACAGGGCTCAGAAGGCTGGTTTCCTCAAGCAGGAAGGGAGGGCAATGGACCAGGTAAGCAAATATGGGGTGAGGTGTTGGTGCACTAAAGAAAAGGAGGCCAGGCGGCCAGGATCCCACCATCCTGCTGTCACCGGAGCAGCTCTGCTTTCAAATGCCTTTCACCTGGAGCCTCTGCTTAGACACGGAAAAGGGATCCCACTACTCAGTAAATATGCGACACTTCCCCGCCCCACCCGCCACCCCGACCCCGGGCCCCGTGGAGGCAGAGCCCAAGAGGCTGCCCCGTGCTCAGCAGGAGGAGGCTCACGTGGGCAATCGCCCACCGCGCTTCACCAGGGACACACTCAGAGCCATCCACGGGCCCACGGCAAAGTTTAGAGAAGAACTTGGACAACCAGCACTCAGCACTGCGGCCTGGGAGGAGAGGGTCACCACCCCTTCTCCAAGTGGCCACGTCCAGAGCCTCAGGCCAAGGGACAGCCCCCCGGCAGGGCTTCAAGTCTTGCAGCAGGCAGTGAGCTGTCGTCACAGCCCCGAACGAGAGTCAATGAATGCAAAGCTGGCGTGCCTGGAGTGAGAAGGTGGGTCTGCCTGCCCCCTTCCCCTGCCTAACCTTGCCGTGGAACCCTGAGGTTCCACAGAACAGAGCATGGAAACCACTGGCCTGGTCCCATCCATCATTTTACACATCGAAAAACGGAGTCGCAGAGAAAGGAAGGCGGTTGTCAAGACCACAGAGCCAGTCTGGAGAGTAGTTTAGGACCTAGGACACAGTAGGAAGAGAAGAGCCCTGGGCGTCCTTTTTCTAGAATCAGAAACCACGGCCCATCAGATGAGTGGACAGAGGACCCAGGAGTCCTCAGATGGTCATAGGCAAGGTCCCTTTTTCCTGGAGAAGCTGAGCGTTCTGCCCGGAAAGGAGACCAATCTCCTACCACCGGGCACCGCTATTCCCCTCTCGGCTCCCCGCCAGCCCTTCCCTCCTTCCAGGTCAGAGCAGACGGAGCCCCTCCGCTCCCACCGGTGCCGGGCCCGCGCTCTGCTCGTAATTACCCTGTGATAGATGTTGGCGTTGCTGCTAAAGGTATCTGCGTGCAGCCTTTATGGTCATTTTCCAACAGCCCAGACCTTTTAAACTCTCTTGTGGGAGCAGGTTAAGATGATTATGCAGATGGATGGACCCTGGTGCAATATTATGTCAGCGATGGAGACGTAGGAGCTGCAGACGGGGCGCGATTACTGCTGAGAGGAGGCCGCCGCGGCCAGGGCAGGACAGAGGGGGCCCGCGCAAGAACCCTCCCGGAGTGCCACACTCACGCGCATTCTCACACACACCGTAACACACTCTCACCATAACACTCACACACCCTCGCACGCTGTAACACATGCACATACACGCACACACTCACATTCTCACACTCACATTCTAACACTCACACGCACTCACACACATGCTTACGCTCACTCACACACTCCCCATAACACACTCTCACTTGCCCATAAACACCGTAACACACACTCTCGCACATGCACACACCCTCAGGTACACACCCGCTCACACACACTCATCCTCGGCCTCTCTAGTTAGTTGTCTGGTTACCGTCGGACTCTGTCCCCATGGAAACGGGAAAAGTCAGCCACGTCTGGTGGGATGCCAAGAAGGCACAGGTCTTCGGGGAGGAGAGGCAGCTGAGGCAGACCTGCTCCCGAGCTTGCCTGCTGGGGACGGGAGAACTAAGTCATATGCAGAGGCGGACCTCCAAAGGCCAGCCCAGAGAGCGTGGCCCAAGGGACCAGCACACTCCCGTCAAGCCCCGGGCAAGGGTGAGGGGGCCACACAGAGGTGTGGACGGGACAGTCCTGCCACCTTCTGGAGAGGGCCCCACATCGGGCGGTGCTTCCCCTGCAGACAGAGTCAGAAGGAAGAAACAATGGCTTGCAGACTCATTTCCGGGAGATAGAAACTCCCCACGACAGGCTCCCCTTGTCCCAGTTCCAAGAGCCAGAGAAGAGCCTCCCAACACTTCCCTCGGCAGCGGCCTGCCCGCAGGAGGCTCAGTGGCCACCCCTCGGGGCTGACTCCGCTAACACCCTCCCTTCAGCACCGCCAAGGGCGCGAGGCCCAGGAGGAGCAATGCGTGGCAGTTCTGCCTGGAGCCACACGGGCGGGAAGGTAAAGTGGAAAATGAAGGTAAAGCACAGAGGTTCCTGGGACGAGGGCAAAGCGCAGCCCTCCGGCAACCCTCCAGAAACAGAGCGGCTTCTCCAGACCGCAGACAGGAGCCAGCAGGGCAAACGCCCGGTGTGCTGAGGGAGGGTGGGGCCGTCTGCTCTGACAGCAGCGGGAAGCACGCATCACCTGTGCAAAGCACCTGGCACGTAACAGGCCTCCCAAACAGCAGCGGTTAACAGCGCGAGAGGTGTTCACAAGTCCGGCCACGTGTGGTTCACCCTGGCCTTGGCGTCTATAGCCCTGACACCTCCACGAATGGGGTGGCGGCGGCCACTGTGCTACCAACCATGTCTGGGCTGGCCCAGGACTTGGCTAAGCCTGAGCCTGAGCCTGAGGGAAAGAATGGCCATGGGGAGCTGGGGGACAGGGACAGGGGAACGAGAACACAATCTGTCCTGCCTTTCCCAACTGGATTCCATTCCGTGACTGAGTGTAAGGGCTTAAGCCACAGCCTGTATCTTCCGAAGCCAGGAATTGGAAGCAGGTAAGAGAAATGGATTCTTTGTGGGTACAGGAAGCAGAAATCTAACACCGACTCCTATCACCACCTGCTATGATTAGAAGCTCTTACTGGCCAAGCACCCACTAAGTATCAAGCTTTGTCCTAAGTAACTACCATTAATTCTCTCCACTGCTCACTCCAAACCTGCAAGGGATATATAATTATCCCCATTTCATAGGCAGAAATACTGAGGCTCAGACAAGCAGTGTGACTTCCCCAGGGTCATTCAAGGAGGAAGGGGTCAGGCCCGGCACATCGAGCCTGCAGAAGTGCCAGTAGAACAAAAGAATCAGCATCTAAGGGCCCAGGCTTTGGAGCCAAACACATCTGGGCTTGAATCCCAGTACAGCTGACTCCTTAACTGTGTGACCTTAGCCGAGTGATTAAACTGCTCTGAGCCTCCGGTTCTTTGTACATAAGTTGGTGTTAATTATGCCCGTCTCCAAGAGTCACCGTCAAGACTAATGACACTGTGTAGGAAGTGCCCCAGACCACAGCAGTGCCAGCTAAGCGGGAGATAGGATCGCCCTCTGGGAGGTAAGGGCCGACCTGTCTGGTGTACCGCCGGACCCACAAGGTCTCAGAAAGCCTGACACTGAATAAATAGCTGTGGAATGAATGTGGGCTTTTTCCCATTGAAAGGAAGCATGTGCTCATAGGACAGGGGAAATGGAAATGCATTTTTAAAATGTCACGCCTAGGGGCGCCTGGGTGGCTCAGTCTGTTAAGCGTCTGACTTTGGCTCAGGTCATGATCTCGCGGTTCGTGAGTTCAAGCCCCGCGTCGGGCTCTGTGCTGATGGCTCAGAGCCTGGAGCCTGTTTCGGATTCTGTGTCTCCCTCTCTCTCTGCCCCTCCCCCGTTCATGCTCTGTCTCTCTCTGTCTCAAAAATAAATAAAGGTTAAAATGTCATGCCTAAGTCCCACCTTCAAAAAATAATCGCTGTTCTGCTTTTACTTTTAGGTAAATCACTTGAGTCCTGTGAATTCCTCACCGCCCAGCTGAGATTTGTGCCACTCATATTTCAGCCAAAGACTAGCCAGGCAAACCAAGCCAGTGACTGTCCCAACACTCGGGCCTCCCTCCCCTGCAAACCCACCTGAGTTAGGACAGGCAGGGAGACCCTGCCCCATCTCTGCCACCCAGCCACAGTCAAGACAAAAGGCTTCTCCCAGGAATGGTGGCCACTCAAGCGATTGGGACTTTAGAGCTGCCATTGTGTGAAGAAAGTGCCCAACCAGACCCTTCGAAACAGAAGCCTTAGTTATGGCAGAGGGAGGGGGTGTTTAGCCAGATCACCAGGAGGTGCTTGTTTCTGGGAAGTGGCCTGGCCTACATGGACCTTCGTGCCCTGTGCTTCCCTGCCATGTCCTCTGTGTCCCAGTCACACCAAGCATCCACACTGGTTCCCAATCGGTCAATTCCCCCCCCCCCCGCCCCCGCCCAATTTTGTGTTTTTCCCCTCAGTGTTCTCCTCCCCTCCACGTGGCACACTCACATTCAGCCTTTAAAGTCCCACTCAAGTGCCACTCCTTCCACGCCAGGAAGCTCTCCACAAGCCCCAAAGTTAGTGAGGTGGCCCCATCCCAGGTTCCCACACCCCATGGGCCCACTTCCACGACAGTCCCACCACCCCCTTATCATAGCCTGGTTACTTGTCAGACAGGAGTTCTTAGGGGCATGGCAGAGTGCTGGGGACAATGGGACAGGGGAGAGCTGTCTGGCCCCAGCTGATCCTCTGATCCGGATCCTCTGCCCCCAAAGACAGGTCTACACCTCCCAGTATCTAGAACTGAGTCTGGGAGAGGCAGCTCACTGAATGTGCAGGGCAGGGAGGGAGAGGAGATGTAAAGAAGAGGACACGGTGGGTAAATCATAGGGTGCTGGACGGGACTTTCCCGTGGGAAGATGTGCCAACAATGCCATCCGGGAAAGCCGGTGACAAGCAGGGCCCGCCAGCTCCCCGCTGGACAGCGGCCTGTAACCCCTCTTCCCAGATGTCTCCATCCAGGACCACGCAGGAGGGATGGGACAGCTAAGGCCTTTGGCCAGGGGGGAGCAGCATCCACTGTCATCCGGGTGACAGAATGCTTTCTTCCTCCAAGCCCGGCAGAAGGAGGGCCTCCGGGAGAATCACTCCTGGACACACGGATGCCTGCGAGAAGCAGACACCAGCTCAGCACACCTGCTGGGTGCTGGCTGGACGCAGAAGTGGGAGGCATGGGGGGTGGGGTCTTTGCAGGGCTTGAAACATGTCCCCTGGAATTTGAGGTGCGAGGGGACACAGGAAGTGGTGACTGCCACAGAAGCCTGTGCTTGGAAAGGAAAATGGGACAAGGGCTTAGGGGGCCAGGAATCAGAACATCGCATGCTGGCATTCCTGGCACCTGAAGAGTGCAGAAGAGGACCTCAGGGCTCCACACGTATGACACACGAGCACAGAAGTTAAAGGATGAGGCAGGAGTCCTGGCCTCCCAGGAGGCCATCAACCAAGTGAGGCCACACCTACCAGCCGGGGAGTTGGAAGCATTGACCCCGCTGGCGGGAAGGGAAGCTGAGCTAGCCTTCCTGGGAGCACCCCAGGGATGGAGGGTGCTAGGGTGACCCTGGACACGGCTCCTGAGGAATTCAGACTCGCCTTCCACCCAGAGACCACAGCTACCCAGCAGGGAGGAGGAACCCTATAGAGCCAAAGCAAAACCCATCCATTTCACTGATAGAGGATGAGGGACACAAGAAGGTATCCACACCACCTGCTCTGGGAGACACGGGGGGTGGGGGAGAAGCGTTGCGGACAAGAAGGCTCTTCTCCTTCCCCACTTCAGGGAGAGGCCCCTGACACTGCCGTAAGGCTGAAGCTTCAGGCCGGATCACAGCAGGTTCTAGCAACTGTAAGTGGTCAGAAGTCACGGGCCGGCCCCTGGCATCGTAAGAAACAAAGAGGGAGATTCAGTAGAGCAAGAGGGATGGGAGAGAAGGAAACCACCCAACGACTCCACTCCACCGAGCTGGGATCCTTCACTGAGTGCTACAAGGAAGAAAGGGAGGGAGTGCTGCAGAGAAGGAAAGTAAAAGGAAGAGAGGGGGAGGCAGACTTGTCACTGGAAGTCAAGACTGGGAAGCAGGTAGCCAGGGGTCCCCGTGCCACCGGCCCTCAGTGGCTGAACAAACATTCCTCTGATCCCCACCAAGTGAGCCCTTGTGTCCCAAGAAAGAGTGTGGCCGGTGTTCTCACCTCCAGCTGCCCAGTAGAATCACAGGGAGAGTCTTCGAAAAATATCCTCCCCAGAACTCACTCTAGACTAATGGATCCTGGCTGGGGGAGTGGGCTGGAAACAGTTTGAAATGCTCCCCGGGTGATTTCACACACAGCCACAGATGAGAACCAGTGGCCAAGGCGGTTCTCAGAGGGTGCTCTTGGGACTGGCAGCATCACCTGGGAACTGGGAGAAATGCAGATTCTCAGGCCCTGCCCTTAGTCACTGAATCAGACACCCTGGAAGTGAGGCTGGGCCATCTGTGCTGACAAACATCCGGGTGATTCTGATCCAGGTCAGAGTTGGAGACCCACTGCACTGCAGGACACCTGGAGGGGGCGTGGGAGGAAGGGGGAAGGTGATGAGTGGGACCCACGTTGGGCGGGAGCAGTAAGGCCCTCCCCAGGCAGCACCCCAGGACCCACCCTGACTGCCTATCAAAGCCGTGTCTCCTTCTGCCCAGCACTTCAGCTCCCAGTAGACGGCCGGGCATGCCCCGAGTGCTAGGTGTTTGGCACTGCGGAGGGGTTTGCTCTGTTGCACAAAATGCTGGGCTCCCCGTGAGCACCATCTGTTTACTCACTCTTGGTTTCCCAGGCATGCGCAGAGTGAGGGGAGCTGCTTGTTCTCCCATTACCCATCTTGATTAAGTCAGCTGGCTCCTTGATTAAGTCAACGGCCACACGAACAGAAACTAATAGTAATAATTTACTAATTGTCTCTAAGCTGGAGTCACTGTCCTCACCCACAGACAAAAGGGAGCCATTAACCGTCTCCCAAATTCCAGGAGCTGAGGCCCTGTCCCCACCCCAGCTAGGAGGGCTGCAGGAGGGACATGCAAGTGGGCAAGGGGCAGGGGTGCTGTGCCGAAGACCAGAGATGCAGAGTGGAGGGGAGGGGAGGGTACAGTAAAGCAGACAATGATGAGGGCTCAGAGAACCAAGGCGAGGAGGGAACGGACTCAACCTGCCATCACCAGCTCCCATCCTCGCCTCATCCCCGCTCGCTGCTGCTGAGAGTCCCACAGAAGCTCAGCCTGCAGTGCCTGCACTCTTGGCTTCATCTTTTACCCAGCAATGCTTTTTTGTACTACCTCCTCCAGGAAGCTTTCCCAGGCTGCTATGTTAGGAGATGGGCTAAGCACACAGGCCCGGAGCTGCACAACAGAAATGATCCATGCGCATGCCTCAACCCTGTTTAACAGGTGAGGAATCCAGGGATGGATGCAACAGGTGCAGTGACTTGGCCAAGGTCATGCAGTGACCTGGAGGCCAGCATTCAAACCCAAGTCTTTGAGCACAGGCTCTTCCCAGATGCACAGCCAGATGATTGCAGCAGTGGTGGTGCGGGGAGGGGT
The DNA here is from genome assembly GCF_028018385.1 of Neofelis nebulosa. Classification (NCBI taxonomy): domain Eukaryota; kingdom Metazoa; phylum Chordata; class Mammalia; order Carnivora; family Felidae; genus Neofelis; species Neofelis nebulosa. The sequence continues at coordinate 42,972,256 of NC_080794.1, read as the reverse complement.
GGGGGGCAGAGTAGCTGTTCTTTCTAAGCACTTTCTCCTCCAGTGTCATCTTTCCAACTGCTTTTAAGGTAATCAGTTGACGGGAGTGTCGCTTTGACTGCGGTGAAAAGTAATGAAAGAAAACAGTGAACAAACAAGCCTGTAAGACACAGAAAGCAGGCAGGCAGAGGGCCCTTGCTTTTCCCACGCTCTCTCTCCCCCGAGCCAAGAGCAGGCCCTGCCGGCCCCACCTGGACCACCCCCAGGCTCCCTCCGGTCTGTGCGAGGTGCCTCTCCTCTCTAGGAGCTCCTAATCTCCCATTACCAGCTCCCAGACCCACTTATGGGGACTTGACAGCTCCCCCGTCTAGACTGCAGACTCCTAAAGTCTTAATTGCTCTTTCATCAACAGAGAAGGGCTGCTTCTTCGTCAAGCAGCCAACCACTCAACTAGTCCTTGTCAAGCTCCTGCAGGGTACCAGCCACGCAGGGGATTCAGAGATGTCTGAGGGTTTGATGGATCATCTGGGGTCAGAGGAGGACAGTTCAGATGCTGCCTGGGCTGGGCCTCTTGCCAGATATTAGGCTTCCAACGAAAATGCGCCCCAAGCCATCTGGGTGCTCCTCCGGCTCTCTGGAGAGGGCAGGCAGGGAGGGAAACTTGGGCTGCAAATGGCCCCCCCGGTTGCCTTTCAAGCACCTGGTCCCAAGGCACCTGGCCTTGGAGTGTCCCAGACTGGTGCTTCGGCATTGCTCCCCTCCTTTATTGAGCACTTACTAGGTGCTAGGCGCTGTACTCTGCCCAGGGAGAGGGCACAGCATGCACGTGGTCCTTGACCAGGTGCAATTTACCCTCTAGTGCTGTAGCCAGGCTAACCCACCCTCAGTCTCACTCCCGAGCCGCCCCAGCCAGAGGTGAACTAGAGGGCAGGTATTAATGGATGCTGATGGCTCCCTGGGTGCAGCTCCCACCAGCTGCATTCTCCCTCCTGACATCTCCCCGTGAACCGGTTCTGCCTATCCCTGCCACCTAGGTGGCCCCGGGTCCACAGCAGTCTGCTCTGGGTGCCAGCGCTGCCTTTCGCCCACCAGGCCCCGGGGGCATGATTTGGTTGCCACCATCAGGTTCCATGAGCTAGAGCTACAGCTGGGTGATGCTCCAAATCTCCTGGGGACAACTGAGGCCGGGGTCCACGGACACCTTTTATGCCTGTCCCCAGAGGGCAGTTCCCAGGGGCCCAGCGAAACCACAACCTGTCCTTGGCATTCAGGGCAGAAGAGAAGAGCTCTCCTTTGTCATCATTCTGGAAAGAATGGCTCCCTGGAGGCAAGGCTCTGGGTTGTCACAAACAGGACTGTCAAACTGAGAGGCATTTATTCATCTCACAATCGCCTAAGTGCCTCTGGTTTAAAAAAAAAAAAAAAAAAAAGCCATCGATTGTGCACAACATGCCAGCCTGTCACTGGCTTCTGCCTTGAATCCCTACTACCACTCTCTGCAGTGGGGAATCTGGGCTCAGAGGAGGGAAGGGACTCGTTTGAGTCACCCGGTAAATTCAGGGCACGCTGGAATCCAGCCCCACTGGCTTCCAGTCCAGACCCCCCAGCATCCTGCCTACAGCTGCTGCCTCTGAAGACCCTGGCCTTGCCGTAGGCACCCAGGGGCCTCACCGTGGATTAACTACCTGAGGCCGTGCCTCCCTCTCCACCAGCCGACACTGTGGCAGCTACTGCAGTCAGGATGAAATAGAGCCGCGGAAAAACGAGCAGAGCTGCCGCCATAAACCATCTCTCTCTGCCAGAATATCGCCAGGTGCCTCTCCCGGGAGGGGAGACGACACTATCAGGATACGGCAGCTAGAAAGGAAGAGGGGAGGGTGAGGGGCCCCATCTAGGTCCACACAGACCTAGGTGGGAGGTTGGAAGGGGGAGGGGAGGAAGGACATTCTGCTAGACGGAGACCAGGTGCTGTTCCATAGACTGCAAGGGGCGGGTGGGGGTGTCCAGTCCTATCTGCATGGGGACTGTGTTTCTCCCCCCGACGTTGGCCATGTTTCTGTAGGAGAGCCCCACGGTGGCCTCGTAATGGAAAAGTTAGGGCTCTGCTGTGCTGATATGTCCATCAAATCTGCCCCCGAGGGGAGACGTCATGCCTTCCAGAGCACAGAACAATGGACGCCCAGCCGAGGGTGTGTGTGTGTACATGTGAGCGTTCTCCCAGACACCGCCAAAGGAAGAGATCAATTTAGAGAATTAGAAGCCAGCCCACTTTGCATGGCTTCTAGGAGGCATGTACGGTAAATAAGGATTCAAGAAAAGAAATGTTGCATCATTCAATTAATTTTAGCTTTGACTCGCAGTGGCGGTGGTGGGGGGGATATGGGGGGGGGAGTGTAATCAATACCAAGCATTCAGCTTGCTAACATGAAGCACATTTCATACAAAGCTGGACATTTTTCTCCTTGTCATACAGAATTATCTTAATTATTGTTTCAAGGAACAGCCTTATATAGCATCATCTAGTAGTCCGGGAGGCGGCTCAGAAACTCGTCACTGGAATAATTTATGATTTTTCTTTCTAACATCTTGGTCTTGTTTGATATGCTTGCCATTTCTCCCTGACAGGGAGGTCGATTAAATCACATTTATATTGTAAACGTATGCATTGCTTTTTACCCAAGGCGCTGGATGAAGAGATACAGGGGCCCCAAGGGAGGGAGAAGCCAATCCACTTTCATATTGCAAATTTCTGCTGTTCGGAAGAAATGAATGGTTGCCAGGGAGAACTGGGAATTACTTGAGGATGCAAAATGTTATTTTAGAATCCTTTTGAGAGGGTTTTTTTTCCCTCCCCCATCTCCTCCAGCATTTTCACTTCCCCAGCTGCTAATGGAGGCCAGGACCAGTCTCTACGCAAACGCCAAAGGAATGCACTTCACCGGCATTCTTCAGGGGATCGGCCAGAGCCAAATTTCGTCCTGGCCGACCTTAAGCAGGCTGCCTCTTGGCCTCAAAGGAGAGTGGGAGCACGCAGAGAAAAAAGGAGCTATTCACGTTTTGCAAGGCATTTCATCCTCCCGTCCAGGGCTAGATGGGGCCAGCCACTCTGCAAGCTGGTAGCTGGATCTGGTGGGAGGTTTTGTAAGTAACAGAAAGTGTTCGAAATGAAGAGGGGAAAGGTCATTAGCAGGGGCCAGGAAGAAGTGACGCGGCACCATCATTAACCTAACCGAACTAATTAGGAAACATTCAGGTTTTATAAATTATGCAAGACGCTCAATTTATACTTTTTCAAATTCCTACCATAACATAGATAATGAGGGAACATTTACAGTAACAGCGTAACCTAATCAAGAAACCCTTTCATTAGCATGAAATCTTCCAACATGGTGTTTGCGAGCACAACAAACGGAATTATAGATGTCAGGGGAGGCCAGGGGGAGGGCTGGATTGGGGGGAGGGCTGGGCGGGAATGCTGATTTCACATTTGGCAAGGCCCAGGGCTCTAAGAAACCTCCCTCTCCCACCTCCAGCATGAAATAGAGCTTTCCCAGGGCTCAGATCTGCAAAAGGGCCGGAGAGATCTGGAAGGTCCCTGTGACTTCCCAGCTCACTCTGGGGTGTGAGTCAGCCGGTGGGTAATTTATAACTCCCTCCTCTGTCTGGACCCTCTAATCCTAGAAGACTGATAACCAGGGTGCAGACAGCCCTTTCTACAAGCTGAAAATACCCCCTGGAGGTCATGAGTCAGGCTTCCCTTGAAGGTGCTGTCCTCTGTAAATATCAGACAAATGCCTTAAGTTCCATTCCCAGTGGAGACTTTGCCTGGGAGTTCTGAGCTCACTGCTAGTGGACAGAAGGCCAGGAGCACAGTCCAGGTGCCATTTTGAATCCCAGGGATTCAAAGGAATTCAAGAGATCCCACCACATTATCCAAGATCAGTGGGGCCAGTTGAACGTCTCCGTTAAGAACTCCCTCCCTCCCAGGGAGGTATCTTCTGTGCTACACAGTTATAAAGCCTTTCAAAGGCTATCACAGGGAAATGGAAGAAAACCCAACTCCCAGTGACCTTGACAACTGCTGACCCTCCCCGTACTGCGTTGAACAGGGACACCCACGTCAGTCAGCTTAGGCTGCCACAACAAAATCCCAGAGGCTGGGTGGTTCAAACAACAGAAATTTATGCCTTGTAGTCAGGAGGCTGGGAAGTCCACGGTCAGGTTGCCAACAAGGTCTGAGGCTTCTTCTCTTGGCTCTCAGGCCACCACGACCTCACCATGTGCTCACCTGACCTCTTCTTTGTATGCACACAAACAACTCTCTGTCTCTCTTCTAACAAAAGCACTAATCTCACCAACTCTCATGACTTCATCTGCCCATAATTACCCTCAAAAGTCCCCACCTCCTACTACCATCATTTTGGAGGTTAGAGCTTCAATATATGAATTCTAAGGAGACACAAACATTTAGTCCATAACACCACCCAAATGGTGTGTCTACCCAGAACGTGTAAATGTGACCTTATTTGGAATAAGGGTCTTCATAAATGTAATTTCATGAAGGATCTTGAGATGGTCTCATTCTGGATCTTCAGGGTTAGGCCCTAAATCCAGACAAAGACACAGAGGAGCAAGCAATGACAAGGCAGAGGCCGAGACTGGAGTTATGTGTCTACAAGCCAAGGGACATCAAGGGTTGCTGGCAACCACCAGAAGCTGGAAGAGACAGGAAGGGTTCTCCTCTACATCTTTCGGAGGGAATGTGGCCCTGTAACCCTGACTTTGGACTTCTGGCTTTCAGACTTTAGAAAGAATAGATACCTGTTGTGCTGAGCCTCCTAGTTTGTGGTTATTTGTTACAACAACTCTAAAAACAAATGCATGAAGCATCTCAGTTCTCCAGAAAAACAGACCCAATAGGATGGATATATACACAAAGAGACTCATTATACAGAACTGGCTCATGCAGTTATGGAGTCTGAGGAGTCTCGCGATGTGCCATCTGCAAGCTGGAGACCCAGGAAAGCGAGTGGTTTAGTTCCAATCTGACTTCAAAGGCCTGAGAACCAGAAGAACTGACAGCATTAAGTCCCCATCCAAGGGCAGGAGAAAATGGACGTTCCAGCTCAATCAGGCAGGCAGAAAGGGAGAGAACTCTCTTCCTCTCTTCCTCTGCCCTTTTTGTTCTATTTAAGCCCTCAAAGGATTGGATGAGGCCCATTCACACTGGAAAGGGTAATCTGCTTTACTCAGTCTACTGATTCAAATACTAATCTCTTCCAGAAACACCCTCACAGACACACCCAGAAATAATGTTTAAGCAAATATCTGGACATCCTGTGACTCAGTCAAGTTAACACGTAAAATTAACCATTACACTGAGCCTTAATGTCCACCATCTGCAATAGTAACAGTGTTGTGCACATAGTAAGTGCTCAATTAATGTCAGCAGTTGGTATGGGGTGTGTGGGGGGGGGGGGGGGGGCACGCTGAGATCTGCCTCTGAGTTCTACCCGCCAGACCTAGTTCTAAGCCTCCAACGCCAGGGAGAACAGCTATCCGCTTCCTCTCTTCAGAAACCTGAAGACAGGGGTATTTTATGCTCACAGCCACATATCCCTAATTCCTTCCACGGCTTCTTACAACACATAGTTGAGTATCACCTCATTATTCTGGTAGCTGACTTTTGGGCAAACCAAAGCACAAGCCATGAGATGAACCCAGGTGAATGGAATGAAAGTCCCCATTTCACTGCTGCTGGAACCATTGATTTACCCATTCATCATTCATTCATGCTTTCATCCATTTATTCATTGAACCAAAGACTCTAAGGATCCCCTCAGCACCAGGGTGCACGCTTGGAGTTAAGGATACAGTGATGAAAAGACAGAGTCACCACCCTCATGGAGTTTCCAGACCAGCTTGGACATCACGTCCACCCACCAGGCCGAGGCCCCATTGCGAGGGAAAGGGCCCACCGAGGACAAACTTTGCCTCAGTCCTCAGTGCCTTGAGACCCAAGGGCCTTGTAGGAGTGCAAGCCCAGAGCTCCCTGGTTCTGTCTTTCATCAAAGTCTGGCTCCCCACCGCCACACCCCTCCTGGCTCAGTGGGGATATTACAAATGCCGTCACGGAGATTACCTTTGCTATAACCGTTCAGAGCGTGAGCTTCAATTACCCAATCGCTGGTTCTCTGGTGCAGGGAAAGCCACGTCAGTGCTGGGGAATGTTCTCTCCCACATCATTACCCAGGTTTCCATATTCCCTCCAGTAATTTGCAAGCTGCAGGCTGTAAATTGTGCAGGGAAGAGGCAGGGACAATGGTGTCCTGCTTTTACCCTCAGAGCCGTGTGGGAGGGATGGTTCTTGGGCTTCTCCCACTTGCAAAAAAAAAAGAGAGAAAGGAGCAAAATGCTTCCAAAATTACTCCCAAATGTTCCTCTGAAAACCTTAGGCTGACCCTGGCTGCCAGTGAACTATTCACAGGGTGACAATTTCATAGATCTTGGTCAGTGAGCATAAATCTCCAGTTTGGGAGTGGGCCGATTATGGCCCCAGTTTTGGCAAGCTCTTTTGCAGATATTCCCAAACATCTAGCTGTTTGGCTCCAGAAGGGCACATCTGGATAATAAGCTAGAGGTTTCTCATCCAGAGGCTTGGGGGTCAGGGCTAGATGGTGCAAATGAGGGGCTGAAGCGCGTGCTTTCTCAAGGCGGTCAGGAAGAAAAGCACCTGAGGCCCACGCCCGACCCCAATTCCCATAAGCCTGCAGGGCCAGTTAGCAAAAAGAGACCTCTTCATTTTATAGATGAGAGGACTGAGGCCCCCAGAGCCTGAAGAAGGAAGGGGATTAGAATTGATGGATTGTTGGGGGAAATTGTTTTTGAGGCTAGGTGGGACGATTCAAACGCCATACCTAGGTACCTATGCAGTGGGGTCAGCAGGACACAATGATCGCCGCCTTCCTGCGGCAGAGTGAAGGGAGGCCTGCAGACGGGATGCTCCGTGCCCAAGTCCCGGCCAGCCAGGGTAGAACCAGGTAGTCAGATGCTGTGCCCGCATACAGCCCGCTGGCAGCCTCTTCATCGGCTGGGCTAGGCTGAGCCTGAATGCATGCCTCGCTCTGAACCAGATGAGAAAAGTCACACATCCACCTCTGGAGGTCACGGGCTAGATACTTCGTGACCGTAAGTAGAAATTCAGGAGGAAATGGATGTTTCAATTACATCATTTTAGCACCTGAGACTTAATACGAGCAAGAGGCGAGCCTGTGGGGCAGGAAGCAGCACAGAAAGGAAGGAGGAGGGCAGGGCCAGTGTGTGCGGAGAAGCAGAAATACCTCCACGAAGGAAGGCGGCTCCCCACGGCGCCCTATTAAACACAATCACCCTTTGGTCCTAATTCCTGTGAAGCCCCACGGGGGTACAAGTCCTGCCTCTGGAGCCCCATGAAAGCTTTGTAGCCTTCAATAAACCTTTTTCAGCAGGTGCTTGAGCAGGCCTCTGTCCTTGGCAAGGAAATTAACCCACCCGAAAGGGTCTGTGAGCGCCCCCTAACCAACGCTTGACAAGGCACAGCTTTTGTCCTATCTTCCTCCCTGGTGCATGGCAGCATCCACGTGTCAGCGTCCGGCCCTCCCCTACGGTGCCTGCACCCTGGCTGCAGAAGAAAAGCATCTGAGGCACAGGTCAGACTCACCTGGTGGGGACACGCCCTGTGCTTTTGCCATTTTGTTACGGCCCAGGGGTGCGAAGGTAAAGAGCACTGAAGACGGAACAGAGGACCAAGCAGAGGTCACCGGGGACCAGAAGGGGCACCAGACAGGGGAGTCAAGGAGGCTTCCCGGAGGGGATGCCACTGAGGTGGACCTTGATGGAATGTCTGCCTGTGGGAAGAGGGTGGGGGATGGGAATTCCAGACAATGGGAATGGCATGAGGTAGGTTACAGGCATGAGTGCATGTAGCTCATTGGGAGAATGCGGATGTACCCTGTTGACTTCAGCCTGTCTCATCAGCGGTGTCCACTAGCACCTCTGGGGGACACGGGCGGTAGGGGATAGGGAGGAAATGCAGACGCATTTTCTTTCAAATTTCCTGCTTTGCTCTTATCAATTAAAGGCCAGTGATGTCGCCAGACGGTATTATTGTATGATGAGATATCCCAGGGATGGGGCTCTCTCCGAATTTTACAGATGAGGCGCATGTGGCCCAGAAAGGTGAAGTAATTTACCTGAGGTCACCCAGCAAGATAATGAAACAGCCATGACAAGGATCCATTTTTGCTGACCCCAGACCCATGGCATCTTCCTCTAGACCCTTCTCAGGGCAGCCAGCTGTGAACATCTTTTGATTCGCTCCCCAGCAGACTCTGTAGCGAGGCCTTCCAGTGGCTGGCCTTTCATTATGTTTAATGCTGTTTACATATGAGAGAGAGACAAGATATGCAAGGCGGTCAGAAGGCAAAAAAGGGCACCCAGTCAAAGCCCCTGGGGGCCACAGTGCTCTTCCCTCCCCTGTCTACCTCCCGACCAAACCTTTCTGATTGTTAGGAAAATAATTGAGGCCACCATCTGACTCCCAGCTGCGGGGCTGCGGCTGGGTCAGGGGATTGATGGCCTCTCCTGGCAGTGATGGAGGGGCTGGAGGCAGCCAAGGTTAGAAACGCAATTTCACAGAGGAGTTGAAGATGCGATGGGGGAGGGAGTGAGGAGCAAGGAGGAAAGGAGACCCACAGTTGCAGGAGGAAGGAGGGATTCCTGTGGAGGGCTGCTGAGGGCCAGGGCCATGCAGCCCCCAGGGAAGTGGTTTCCACAGAGAGCTCCTTCTAGAGGATAGCTTCCCCCAGCCAAGTCTCCCTCACCTTTATGACTCAGCTCCCCGCCCCCAGGAAGACTTTCTTGACGCCCCTCAAGGCGGAGCTGTAAACGCCTCCTCTCCTTCAATCCCATATCAACCTTCTATCTTTTCTGTTATGATGCGGTTCTGGGATTGTGTGTGTGTGTGTGTGTGTGTGTCTGTGTATTCATGTATGCATGTACCTGTGTGTATGTGTGTTTGTGGATGCTATTGTGTGTGTGTGTATTTGCGTATGTGTATGTGTGTGTTTGTACGTATACGTATTTATGTGCACATGTGGGTGTGTTTGTGTGTGTGTGTCAGCTCCCCACCAGACATGGACCACTTGAGGGCAGGCACCATATATACAGCATTTCTGTTTCCTTAGTGCCTGGCACATAGTAAAACCTCAGCACATGTAGGTGGAATGAGTGAATGATGAATTGAATGAATGAACTAACAGATGCACTATCTCTGGGACAGTTTGGAGGACAGGGACCGCTGTGTTGATTGTTTGTCTACCCCCACTAGGATCTAGCCACTTTGGTCTAGATTGAGCACTGCGGGAGCCCAGTGTTTAGGGCAGGGTTTCTCAGCCTTAGCACTATTGACACTTTGGGCCAGATAATTCTTTGTTGCGGGGGAGGGGGGGGCTTTTTTGTGCATTATAGGATGTTTACTAGCATTTCCGGCTCCTACCCAGTAAATGCCAATAGTAACCCCCACCTCCCAGTTGTGACCATCAAAAATGTCTCCAGACATTGCCAAATGTCCCCTGGAGGGCAAAACAGTCCCCAGCTTAGAAAGCTTAGAAAACATCCCTAGAGGGGTGCCTGGGTGGCTCAGTCGGTTGAGCATCTGACTTCAGCTCAGGTCATGATCTCACAGCTCGTGTGATCGTGCTGACAGCTCAGAGCTTGGAGCCTGCTTCTGCTTCTGTGTCTCCCTCTCTCTCTGCCCCTAACCCACTCGCATTCTGTCTCTGTCTCTCTCAAAAATAAATAAACATTAAAAAAAAATTTTTTTTAATTAAAAAAAAAAAGAAAACAATCCTAGAGGGATGCCTGGCCCAGGATCAGCACTAACTAATATTGTTGACCAGCTAACTAGCTGACCTTTCAAAGCCTTGAAGCTCTCTTTGGTTTGCCCAGGATGACTGCCAGCCTTGGGGCACGGGCAACTGGGTCAAGGCTGAAAATGCCAGAAGAGCATGAGGGTAAGACTTCCAGACCTCCATCTGCAGGGTCAGCGGCCAGCACGGCCAGAGTGCTGTGGAATCTGGGCTCACTACTTTCCCCACAGGCTAGAGCCATCCTCTCCATTCTGGGCCTGAAAGGTTAATGGTCTTACTTCCTACCCCGTCTGCTCAGTACCCATGCCCCAGTGGGGACTGGATTCCAGTTCCTGAACAGAGACTAACCATCTCTCATGGCTCCTCTGTGGAGTCCATATATCCAACACTGCCTAAGGTTAACACCCAGCTCCTGCCTGAACTCAGTTCAACTAGGCCAAATCTCTTGGCTTTTTCCCAAAATGGCCTCTGAGACCAACATAGAAATGGAGCCTCACAAAGAGATTACCAAATTTTCCAACCCCAAGCCCCAGGGGGTGGTAAGGAATATGATCTGGAGGTTCTTCGCCAGTGGGAGAACTGAGATTGCCTGCCTGAGTGTGTGTGTGTGTGTGTGTGTGTGTGTGTGTGTGTGTGTGTTCCATCTACCTTCCCCAGGGGGTTATAGGGTTAAACCCAGAGCTGCCAAAGGCTGCCAGGACAATGTCCCAGGGGTCTAGGCAGGGGCAGGGACATGGAGACAGTTCTGACTTGGCCAAGGCCGACAGCAACATATACACAAGATCGAATGAGTTGGGCATTAGAGACTGGACCACCCACCAAGAAAAGTGGAGAACAAGAGAAACCCAGAGGGCTTAGGGACTTTCTTATGCAGTCCTGCACCAATTGATACCAGCACTCTGGGCACTCCAGACACTCCTACTGGAACTGAGAATATAAGAACAACAATGGTCATCATTCCAGGACTGAGACAGAGAGGACATGTGAGGATTCATTCAGCTGAATCCACCGGCTTTTTTCTATCGACTACATAGTTAGCGTTTCAAAGGCAGGGACCAGGCGCCTTGTGTTTCGTCATCCTCCACGATGCCTTGCAGAAGGCAGAGAGTGCAGTAAGTATTGCGCATGTGTGGCTGTGTGCGTATGAAGACACCTGAAGCACGTTGACTCAGGAGAGTCGATTTTCAGACCAGCTCTGCCTGCTGGTTGCCAGCAGACAAAAATCAAGAGGCAGCGCTGACCATTCTTCCATTCAAAACATAATCCTGAGAATCCCCAGGCCACCTCCACTCCCTGCCATCCACATGCATGCTCTACAGGACTCTACAGGAATATATTGAGATAAGACAGAGGAGTTTCTTTCCCTTGTGGAGCTAAACAAGACCTAGAACCCTAGGGACGCAGCCACCATTTGGGAAGGAGGGTGGATGTGAGAAAGGCCAAGAAGGCACAGGCCAGGCTTAGGAGTCACAATCCTTCTGCACAGAATTGGTACACAGGCCCATCCCTGTCCCTTAAGCTCCCTAAAAGCCTAGCTTGTGGACTGTCCCAGAACTCCTCCTCCAACCCTGCCTGTTGTTCTCAGGATGCAGACCCACCCAGGGAGTCTTCTCCAACCTTTGGTGGACTGTCCTGCCCATATCGCAGGCTGCCTTTAGCCTAAACCATGTGTTTAGCCAACCAGAAGTCCCTTGCCATGGCCCTAGGCATCACCAGTGGCCACAATGATCCATAAAACCTAGGGTTCCTGAGATGCCTTTAGCTGCAGAAGAGCCCACAGACAAAATGATATCCCCCTCTGTAGACAATCTGAAGACCTATAGCAAAGGAAGGGGTTGAATCAGTAATTTTAAAACTACCTTATGAAGAAAACCTCAGGCCCCGAAAGCTTCACTTCTGTATTCTACCAAACATTCAAAGAAGAAATACCAACTCTTCAGAAATTCCTCCAAAAAATCGAAGAGGACGGAACACTTCTAAACTCATTTTATGAAGCCAGTATTACCCTAATGCCAAAACCAGACAAAGACATCACAAGAAAACAACAGATCAATATCTCATATTAATATGAACACAATAATCCTCCACAAAATATGACAAGCTGAATCTGGCAACATATACAAAGAATTACATACCATGACCAAGTGAGATTCATCCCAAGGATGCAAGGTATGTTCAACAGTCAAAAATCAATCATCATATCAACAGAATAAACAATTAAAATCACATGATTATCTCCGTAGACACAGAAAAAGCATTTGACAAAATCCAGCAGTTTTTCACTATAAAAACAGTCAACAAACTAAAAATAAAGGAAAACTTTTTCAATCTAAAAGAACACTTATGAAAAATCCACAGCTAACCTTCATACTTAATAATGAAAGACTGGATGCCTTTCCCCCTAATATCGGGAACAAGACAAATATGTCAAGATCAATATCAAAAATCAATTCTTGCTATACTCAAAATGAGCAATCCAAAAATGAAATTAAGAAAACAATTTCACTCACAATAGCATCAAAAATAATAAAACACTTAGCAATTAATTTAACAAAAGTACAAAATTTATACTCTGAAAAATATAAAATCTTGTTAAAGAAATTAAAGATAAATGAGAAGGGGCGCCTGGGTAGCTCAGTCGGTTAAGCATCCGGCTTCGGCTCAGGTCATGCTCTCACAGTTTGTGAGTTCGAGCCCTGAGTTGGGCTGTATGCCGACAGAGCCTGGAGCCTGTTTCAGATTCTGTGTCTCCCTCTCTCTCTGACCCTCCCCCATTCATGCTCTGTCTCTCTCTGTCTCAAAAATAAATAAAAACATTAAAACAATTTTTTAAGATAAATGAGAAAAAAAGCTCATGGTTTTAATTTTGTTCAAATGGCAATATTCTCCAAAGTGATTTACAGGTTCACTGTAATCCTGATCAGAATCCTAGCTAAGTTCTTTGTGCAAATTAACAGGCTGATTCTAAAATCCACATAAAATTGCATAAGACCCAGAAGAGCTAAAACAACTTTGAAAAAGAAAAACAAAGTCAGAGGACTCACACTTCTCAATTTCAAAGCTTACTACAAAGCAACAGTAATCAAGACAGTATGGTATTGGCACAGGGATATACATATAAATCAATGGAAAGAACAGTCCAGAAATAAATTCATAGGTCTATGAGCAACTAATTTTCAATAAGGACACCAAAGCCATTCAATGAGGAAAAGAATAGTCTTTTCAACAAATTATGTTGGGACAAGTGATTAACTATATGCAAAAGAATGACGATGGACCCCTACCTCACACTATATACAACAAACTCAAAATGGATCAAAGACCTAAACGTAAAAGGAAAAACTACAAAACTCTTAGAAGAAAACAATTGAGTAAATTTTCAAAAGCTTGGATGTGGCAAAGGATTCTTAGGTACAACACCAAAAGCACAGCCAAAAAGAAATATAGCAAAATTGGACTTCATCAAAATTTTAAATGTTTGTGCCTCAAAAGACACCATCAAGGAGGCAAAAAGTCATCATACATTATGGGAGGAAATACATACAAATCGTATATCTGATAAGGGTTTGTATCTAGAGTATACAAAGTAGTCTTACAACTCAGTAATAAAAAATAGCAATTAAAAAAATGGGCAAAGGATCATATAAAAAGAGGGAGGGGGACAAAGCATAAGAGATCTTAAATATGGAGACCAAACAGAGGGTTACTGGAGGGGTTGTGGGAGGGGGAGTGGGCTAAATGGGTAAGGGGCACTAAGGAATCTACTCCTGAAATCATTGTTTCACTATATGCTAACTTGGATGTAAATTTAAAAAATGATAAATTTAAAAAAAATGGGCAAAGGATTTGAATAAACATTTCTCCAAAGAAGAGACACAATGGTCTGGGGGCCTAGCGACATGAAAAGATACTGAATGTCATTAGTTATCAGAGAAATGCAAATCAAAACCAGAACGCAATACCACTTTATACCCATGAGGATGGCTAAAATCAACGTCACAGCACAACAAACGTTGGCAAGAATGTAGAATAATTAGACCACTCACACGCTGCTGGTGGGAGTATAAAACGGTGCTACCACTTTGGAAAACGGTCTGGCAGGTCCTCCAAAGCTTAAACACAGAGTTATCGTATGAGCCAGAAATTCCACTCTGAGAGAAATGAGAACATATCTCCACACAGAGATATGTACATGGATGTTTATAACAGCATTATCATTGATAGCCAAAAGGTGGAAATAACACAAATGTCCATCAACAGATGAATGACTAAGCAAAATGTGGGCAACCCTCACGGTGGAATACTATTCAGCCATTAAAAGGAATGAAGTCCTGGCCCAGGCTACAGGTTGAATCTTTTTTTTTTTTTTTAATTTTTTTTTTTTAACGTTTATTTATTTTTGAGACAGAGAGAGACAAAGCATGAGCAGGGGAGGGGCAGAGAGAGAGGGAGACAGAATCCGCAGCAGGCTCCAGGCTCTGAGCTGTCAGCACAGAGCCCGATGCGGGGCTTGAACTCACGGACCGCGAGATCATGACCTGAGCCGAAGTCGGCCGCTTAACCGACTGAGCCACCCAGGCGCCCCCAGGTTGAATCTTAAAAACATGATACTAGGTGCAAGAAAACAGTCACAAAGGTCATGTGATTCCATTCATTGGCAAGTCCAGATCAGGGAGATCTATAGGGACAGAACATAGGTTAGTGGCTTCTTAGATTCCTTAGGGCTAGGGGTGAAGGATGGGAGAAGGGGTGGGGGGTGATAGCTAATGGCTGTGGGGTTCCTTTATGAGGTGACGAAAATGTCCTAAAATTTCCCCCGGTGATGGTTGCACATGTGAACATACCAAAACCACTGAAGTCTGTGCTTTGAATGGGTAAATTGTATGATGTGTGGATTATATATCAATAAAGCAGTTTAAAAAAATATTTAAATTCTATGCCCTTAAAATATTGGATTGGTTAGAATTTTTGAAAAGACATCCTCTATCCCAACTCTTCCATTTTACAAATGCAAAAACTCTGGCCCAGAAACTGTCATTAAATGAACCCAGGTCACATAGCACGTAGGTGTCAGAGCCAGAACCAGAACTGTTCTCTAACTGCCACAGGTCCGAGGCTGTATTGAACCTCTGACTCAATTTTCCCATCTGTAACATGAGGTTCCCCCTCAGCCCTAATGCCCCAAACCACAGGCCTGGTGCTAAAAAGGGAGAGGATGTGCACAAAGGTTCAGGAGTTGAGGGGCGGGGTGGGGGGAGCATTGCTCCCGGCTGCATGATTTGGGGTCATTCTTATCTCCAGTGTGTCTGATAGCCCGTGTCAGCCTGGGCCTCTATCCCAGCCCTGCTGCTCCCTGGGATGGGAGCCCGGGCCGATGAGCAGGGAGCCTGGCTCTCTCCCTCAGCATCTCATGGACACACTGGGCTCCTGCTTCTGCAGAATGGCTGTGATGGATTGGTGATGTCTGGAAGCACTTTACAACCGGCGACAAATCATGCTTAATTCCTCTTGCCTTCATTAGTGTGACATTAATCCTGATAGACTCATTTGGGGGATAAGGTGAGAGCACTATGCATGCCCAGTCCCCCTGAACCAACGAGACTATTAAGTCTCATTCTGGAATAGCTGGGACACCCTTTTCTACAAGCCGCCAGGAATTCTTTGTCAGGGGATTGAGATGTGATTCAGTGTCCCCCTAGGGATGGAGCGGAGGAGGGAGGCTTAGGGCCTCTAGCTGGAGGTGGGAGGCCAATCAACGTTGGCTGCAGTGAGCCAGCCACAGCCTGGGAGCCTGTGCTCGATGTGGGGTTGGAGGGTTCTGGCCACCAGACACCAGCCTCCGCCTAAACCACAGCATCCGCTGCACAGCCAACAGCATCCGGCCGTATGATGTCCGGGCCCCAAGACCTCACCGCCCTGCTCTAGAGCCTGTGGAGGCTCCCCATTATCCAAGCTCCTCCAAGAGCCCTGAACCAGGCAGTGGCAAACTGGGATGGGATGGTGCAATACCTCTCAGCCAGGGTGCAGCCTGAGCAAATGACTTCCACTCTTGGAACCCCAATTCCCTCATTTTTAAAACTGAAAGAGGAACTTGGTTGAGAGCAGGTACTGGATAAATAACAGAAGTGAGTGGAGTGGAAGAGACCGGGGGCAACTGGAAAATGCGGGCGTAGCTAAAAGATTTTGAAAATTAACAAAAGTAGTAATAGTAATCAACACTGCATGAGCCAAACAAGATATTTGCAGTGTGCATTATCTAGCCCAGGGCCACCAGCCAATGACCCCCACTCTTGACTTTTCCCCAGGTCCTTTAAAATTTGGGTACTCCATGGTCTTAAAAACAACGTACCGCACACGCTTTCTCCCCGCCCCCAGCTCCTGCCCCGCTCACTCCCTCACTCCCTCATCACAGGCTACCCTGTTCACTCTTGTGCTGAGCTAGCCGCCAACTCTGCTTTTCCACACCCTTTCTCTCCAGGTTGTGCACCCCCTTTCTCTCCAGTGCCTCTTTCTGAACCCTCCCGCCCTTCCAGTCCCTGGCCGAAGCTGACCTTGTCCCATTGACCTTCAAGGCCAGAGAGGCCATTCCCTCCTGATCCGCATAGCTGCGACTATGCAAGTGTGACCTCCAGAGACAGCCCATCATTACAGGCTTCTCATGGCACCCGTCTGGACTGTCAGCGACATGACGGTAGGGACTGCATGCTGGACCATGCACCAACATGGCACTGAGTACCGAGGCTCTGCTCATCACCACGCCAAGGGAGAGGAAGGGGCACGAAACCCCTGTAGGCAGCTGCCCCATGCAAGACACAGGACTGTGTGTGTGACCATCCTCATGAGCCCCCTTCGCGCTGATGACATCTAACGGCATCTGTTCCTTGACTTGCATCTTCCTTATGGGAAAACTGAGGTCCTGAGAGGATCTAATTAATAGGGGATCTTGGTTTGGATCAATATTTGCCTATGTTTTTTAGAAAAACCAAAGGGCCATAATCTCCCCAAGATGGGAACCAAGGAACAGAATTTTCACTGGGACAGCCAAAGTCATCAATATCTCGTTTAAGAGGAAAATATGGTTAACAAATTATGGCATGTGAAAAAGAAATGCAAACAACAGCATCCCACTCTCCTTAGCAATTCCTTCTCCCCACAACATCAAAACATTTTGGCATCTTTAAGATTAAGGCAGGAGACAGCCCCTGGCCTCTAATTGCTCTCAGTCAAAGACTGTAGCTAACATGTTATTAAATATGTAAATAATATGAAAGCCAGAAGAGAATTAATATTTCATATATAATGAAGTTAAGATGAATTCTCCTGTGTCTAATTTTCTGTTTTTAAATACATAATGCACTGTGGAGTCCAAAGTGATTCATGGTATTTTATATTGGTTAAAGACGTTCGGGGTTTCTCTGAAGCAGCTTCCTAAATGATTAACCTGAATATTATTATTACAAATAGGATTTGTTTTTTTAAAAATTAATTCTGTAGTTAATCAGAATGAAAAGCATAGAGTTCTTTGCTGGTGGGCCGATTTTAAATGGGGAAACGTAACTACGATAGGGGTTGCAAATCCTAATGCCTACAGGGGCCTGGCAAGCAATTGAATGAAGCCGGCTGGGTGACAAGAGGGAGAGGTGAGGACTGTAGCAAAGCTCGGGAGCCCAAGCCCCATGTAGAGGGGAAACCACCGTTGCCCTTCAGAAACAGGAGCCAGAAGTTGAGATTTATTAATGTAAAATAAGCTGATGTATAAAGTTCATTCTTGATTCAGATTCTTTTTTGAGAGAGAGAGAGACAGAGTGAAAGTGGGCAAGGTGCAGAGAGAGAAGGAGACACAGAACCCGAAGCAGGCTCCAGGCTCCAGGCTCCAAGCTGTCAGTACAGAGCCCAAGGTGGGGCTCAAGCCCACAAATCGTGAGATCATGACCTGAGCCGAAGTCGGACACTCAACCGACTGAGGCACCCAGGCGCCCCTGATTCAAATATTTTTTTAAACATCATGGATCCAAAAGAAGATGATCCAGGGGCTGCCAGATTGCAACCTCCAGACTGAGACTTGTAGCTTGAGGGAAAGTTGCCACCAAACCCAGGTCCTCCAATCCCTGGTGCAGTGGAAACCGTTCCCTCTCTCCTTGACTAAATAATAAACTAGTGAATACAAACTCCGACCAGTCAGGCTTTCGGGGGGGCAATTTGGCAAGATGGGGAAAGTGCAAATCCTTCAATCCACCAGTTCTACTTCTAAGAATTTATCTTAAAGAAATAATTAAGAATGGGCCCCAAATTTCACTATAATGATGTTCTTCATAATACATTTTAAAACAGCGAGAAAAAAAAACAACCTCAAGGTCATCCAACCCTCACATCTGATTACTGAATTACAATACGGTGCACCTAAAAACATCACACCTAGGCAGTCTTTGACAAATATGAACATTCAGAAAAAAAAAAAAACTTAAGAGCATGGAGAAATATATTTATAGTATAATCATACTGTAGTGTTCATGGATGGACACACATTTAGCTGCCCAGGGAAAAGGTGGGAAGGTGATATACCAAGTAATCGGCATGGTTTTCTCCGGGTGGGTGGTGCAATTGCTAGGTGAACACTATACTTTTCTTTTTGCTTGTCTATATTTTGTGAATGATTTCAAATGAACTTTCAGTGCTTCCATATAAAGTCAATAAAAGAAATAAACTCGCTGTGATGTTGGTACAATGTCAGAAACACTGGCCTGAGGAAGTTTATCCCTTCAGATAGCCATCTTCGCTCTGTTGACGACTCTGTGTGGGCTGATGAGGGAATCCACCTCCCTGGATCTTACAGTTCTCATCCATGGAGTCAATGATTGAGCTGCATAATTTCCAAGGTCCCTCGATGATAGGAGACCACAGTCAAGGGAGCTCAGGGACATGGCAGCATCCTGTCTACTTACTCACAAGAACTGACTGACTACCAAGCCTCGTGCCTGGCTCTGGGCCTGACGTTGTCCTCCAAGAACACCGAGATGAGAGGCAGAGATATAGGTAAGCAGCACTCCCTTCTGCGTTACTGTGTTGTGTTTACACATGGGATTCTATACAAGCACAGAGAAGGGGCACCTCCTTTAGGGACTTGTCAGAGATCTCCTAGAAGAAATGACATCTGGGCTGAGTCATAAAGATGAACAGGAATTAGCCATCCAGACAAGGAGGAGACAGAGAAAGGCATTCCAGGAAAGAAAAGAGTGGGTACAAAGGTACAGAGGTGAACATGGGATGCTGGGTGGCTGTGGTGGCGAGAGAGAGGCAGGAGCTGGATCACAAAGCTACTGAACTCCCTGCTTAGGAGTTTGCGTTTTAAATTGGAGTGAAGGGAACCTGAAGGATTGTAACATTAAGGGATTCATAGAGCCATAATTTTAGAAATCCCTGTGGCCAGCAGGAAAATGGACTGGAGGGAACAGGCACAGAGGAGCCTGTGGTGACAGTCCAGGTTGGAAACGGTGGATGGAGAGGTGGGATTCAGGATTTCCAGTGTGGGACAGCCAGACGAAGGAAGCTATGAAGGCTCTCGGTCCTCTGGCTTTGACAGCTAGTGGATGGATATGCCATTCACTAAAGTGGGAATTAATGGAGACAAAGCAAATTGGGAGAAAGGCCCAAGATAAGTTGGAGGAGCTTATGGTACAGCCAAGTGGATGTGTCAGCTAGGCAGATGGATGAATGTATCTGGAATTCAAAAAGGTCTAGATTTGGAATTCATCAAAGAATCAGCTATAACTGCTGGTGGGAATGCAAACTGATGCAGCCACTCTGGAAAACAGAATGGAGGTTCCTCAAAAAATTAAACATAGAACTACCCTACGACCCAGCAATTGCACTACTAGGCATTTATCCAAGGGATACAGGTGTACTGTTTCGAAGGGGCACATGCACCCCCGTGTTTATAGCAGCACTATCCACAATAGCCAAAGTATGGAAAGAGTCCAAATGTCCATCGATGGATGAATGGATAAAGAAGATGTGGTATGTATATACAATGGAGTATTACTCGGCAATCAAAAAGAATGAAATCTTGCCATTTGCAACAACATGGATGGAACTAGAGGGTATTGAGCTAAGTGAAATTAGTCAGTCAGAGAAAGACAAATATATGACTTCACTCATGTGAGGACTTTAAGAGACAGAACAGATGAACACAAGGGAAGGGAAACAAAAATCATATAAAAAGAGGGAGGGGGTCAAAACAGAAGAGACTCATAAATATGGAGAACAAACTGAGGGTTACTGGAGGGGTTGTGGGAGGGGGGAGGGGCTAAATAGGTAAGGGGCACTAAGGAATCTAGTCCTGAAATCAGTGTTGCACTGTATGCTAGCTAACTTGGATGTAAATCTAAAAAAATTATAAATAAAATAATTATTTTAGTTTTAATTTTGGTAAAACACACATAACATTAACAAAAAAATCAGCTATAGTAGAGGCCAGTGAGATGACCCAAGAAGAGGAAGACGTGAGCTGTACATGGAACCCTGGAAACCACAGCACAAAGGGCTGCATGGGGGGAAAGGAAGAAGATTCCATGAAGGAGGCTGAGAAGGAGGATCCACAGAGGTGGGGGGAAAGTTAAGCAGCGTGGAAGCCCAAGAAAAAGAACATTGTAGGAAATTGGAAATGACTGGCCATGTCAAGTGCTTCTGCAAGGTCGTGGGAGATGGAGCCATTGGTGGCTTTGGGGTAGAAGTGGAGTCCATAGGGGAGTGAGGACAGGTCTGTCAAGGTGATTGCAAGTGTGTGGAGTGGAGTGGTTGAGTAAGCATGGGTAACAACGCACGGGGAAGCAGCCAGCAAGCACCACATCCCCCACAGGGCCAGGCATGGGGCAGGCCTTTGGGAAGGTTGACTGGCCCCGTCTCCACCGATGCCCTGTGTAAAATCACACTCCTCCATTTCCTAAAACTGTGCCACTGAATCGGAATGATGGGCACAGTCATCCCATCGAGGTGCAGTCAGGGGTCATGGCAGGAGAAAGGGCCGCACTGCCAGTTTTCCGGCAGCCTGAGTAAGTGACCTCATCTGGCCCTCATCAGGACATATTTCCCAGCCCGTCCAAGAACACTCATAGCTGGAAAGACAGCCTCGGGAAGGGGTCCCACCTACAAAAGCAGTGAAGGGTTTTCCATACTCGGGAAACAGGTCAAGGATAGTTAAGGACAGGAACCTAGGGGTTCTCAGGCCAGTGGGGCACCAAACCCCTCTCTCCTGCCCTCAGGATTCCCAGCTTCAGCTTCTCAACTTGCTCTGACTGACCAAGGGGCACCTTTCTTTTTTTTTTTTTTTTTTTTTTTTTTTTTTTAAATTTTTTTTTTCAACGTTTTTTATTTATTTTTGGGACAGAGAGAGACAGAGCATGAACGGGGGAGGGGCAGAGAGAGAGAGGGAGACACAGAATCGGAAACAGGCTCCAGGCTCCGAGCCATCAGCCCAGAGCCTGATGCGGGGCTCGAACTCACGGACCGCGAGATCGTGACCTGGCTGAAGTCGGACGCTTAACCGACTGCGCCACCCAGGCGCCCAAGGGGCACCTTTCTTGAGAACCTTGGCTTCCCTGCTTAGGTGGTCTCAGAATGAGATCGGAAACAGTTCCGTTCCTGACTTCTCCCACTCTGCCATAATGCTCCACCAGCCCCCGTGAGAACAGGTCACCCGTGGAGAGTGGAAAGAGCTCCAGACCTGGAGCTCTATACACCAGGATACACCTGTGGCTCACCAAGTAGCCAGCAACGCTGTTTATCCAATATTCCCTGCTCTGCACCTTCTGGACATGTACTAGGATTGCCCATCCTGGCCTTAGAGCTCGGATGGGGTGTTGTGACCAGTGTGAGCCAATGAGTTGAGCACAGGTGTGTGACTTCCAGGCCAAACACTTAATCTCCAGTATGAGCCCCGCCAAGTCTCTCCTCCGTTCCGCCATGGGGACTAGTGATGCATCAGATGGCGGCTGTTTTGACAGCGTGGGTCCCAGAGCAAGGGTGACGAGAAGCAGAACCCCCAGCTAACTCCGGATGGATATATATAACATGAGCAAGAACCAAACCTCTGTAGTCTTGAGCCACTGGGGGTTGTTATAACCTAAAACCTACCCTATCCTGATGGATCACAGCTTGGCTCCAGGGCAACCTTGGGCAAGTGGTCTCCCCCCTGTGAAGCCAGCGGCCTCGCTGGCAAAAACGGAGGTAACAAGCAATTGCCCCAAGAGACTGGGGGCGGGGTGGGAGGGTCAGAGGAGAAGGAGCCAGTGCATGTACGCAGCAGGCCCTCGCTAGCCAGAGGTGCGTGGTAAAGCCGCTCAGCGCCTCCTGAGACGGAACCAGTGCCTCCAGAGCAAGCCCAGTCCAGGTGCCACGGCGTTCTGACAGCTACACAGTTTGTCCTCAGGCTTCCCCTTGGCCCTCCTGGAACATGTCTGCTCCTTCTTCCTTGTGACGGCCATTCAGAGAGGTGAGGAATGTGGAGGGGTGTGTGTGTGTGTGTGTGTGTGTGTGTGTGTGTGTGTGTGTGAGAGAGAGAGAGAGACAGACAGACAGACAGACAGACACACAGACGAACACAGACAGACAGACACAGAGAGTTTGAAGCTACATCTCTCAGGCTGTCACATGCCAGGGTCCCTGCTGGGAACTTCACACTCCTCATCACTGCTCCTCCTTCAGGTCTGTGAGCAAGTACAATTGTCCCCACTGTGCAGAGAGAAGAGAGGTGTACCGATTACACTCCGTTTGCCCCACCCACGCCACCCATGCCTCAGCCTCCCCTGCCCTGCTCTGACCTGGGAGGTGGCTCCCACTGGCCGCAACAGCCCCTCCTTTGCCAGCGGGGAGCGGAGAGAGGCGAGAGATGGGTGGGGGGGGGGGGGGCTATTCCCCCACCCCTTCCTGCTCAGGCTGCTTCCGCAGCGTCCCCTGTGCACCCAGCTCTCCCGGCACCCTGCTAGCACGGTCCCCATTCCTGCTCCCTTCAGCCCTGGGGGCAGTCATGACGTCCCGCTGTTGCTAGTCGCAAAGAATATCGTCACTGCTTGTGTGTTCCCCTAATGCTGCCCACATGGTGCAGTCGTCTCTTCATTGGAACCATCTGGAATGAATTCTGTTTCCTGCCAAAGTCCTGAATTCACACCCAGGCCTCTGACGCCAGGGCCTGCTTCTCCTATTACCTCCAGGCCCCCACTCCCCCTGGGGACCCCTGTCCCTCCTTTTCTCAGCGTACACGTCCTTGCGCCCTCTTCTGCATGTGACAGACTAGAGATCGCACCCCTCCATCCCGCTCTGCAGGCCGGCCAACTTGGGAGGGAAAGGCCCAGAACGCTGCGGGGTGCAGCCTCTGCCCCTCTGTTCCCTGAGTCCCGGCTGGGCGGCTCCTTCTGGCTGCTTCCCCGGCCCACGGCCCACGCCTGGACTGGCAAGGTGCCGTGGGGCACTTCCTCCACCCTGGCTGACCTCAGCGCTCCAGGATGCCAGGATCCTGGCCAGGCCGTGAAGGGCTGAGACAGACCGAGGACACAGCTTTTTGGGAACCATCAGAGCCAAGATATCCCAGAGCCAGGGGAGGCCAGGCCCTTTCCAGTTTGGGCTTCCTTTGTTTTGCTCCGGTTTCTGCTGTGGCAAGGGTGTCAGATCTTTGTCATCCTTAAACCAACAACGCGCGTGAAGCAATGGCCCCCGGTGACCATCAATTACCACAGGCCTGTCACCTTTGAAAACATCAGCCGGGCCCACAGCGTCACTCCTGCCACCTGCACTCTGCAGCTGAGCAAACACAGGGTGACCAGAACTCACCAGGGTCAGCCAGTGGTGGCTTCATGTTCCTTCCTCTCCATGGCTCATCCCTTAACCAAGGGTACAGAAAGTAGCCTCTTTAGGGACAAAGCCCTAAGCACCCCTAAGAAAGCAGGTCTGTGAGCAGCTCTGGGTGTAAAGGAAACAACGGCTATTTGGGGAAGAGATTTCTGGGCCTGAGCCGCCGCTGTCTCTATCAGCTATGGGATCTTGAGCAAGCCCTCCACTTCTAAGCCTTGTCTTCGGCCCCATTTCCCTGATAAGGAGGTGAGTCCTGACTTGGCGCTGGTGTAGAGTGAGTGCACATGCCATAATCATCATCGCGCAAATATTTCCAGAATGCATCCTTGATGTCCCACCCCAGGCTAAGCACTTTGATTCCACCTTTGAATTCCTCTGCCACCCCTTGAGGTTTGATGTAGTGAGACCTCCATTAGACAGAGGAAACCAAGGTTCAGTGTGGTTAAGCAACTTGCCCAAGGTCACACAGCTAGTAAAGAATAAAGCTGAGATTTGAACCCTGGACTCTCTGATTCTAGAGCTCTCATTCTTTATTTTTTCCTTTATTATTTTTTTAAATCTTGGATCTCTGTGACTTTAATTTTTTACCACGCAAGTTTCCAAGCATACAGAAAAGTAAAGAGAATAATCCAGTGAGCCCCCATGGCCCATCACCTGCTTCCACCATGACCAATAACCTGTTGTTTTTGTTCCATGTCTCCCCATTCCCACCGCTTGGGTTTTTTTTTTTTTTTTCTTTTAGAGAACTTTAAAACAAATGGCAGGCATCGGATTTCACCAGTAAATAGCTGAGTGCACATCCACAGAGTCCCTATTTCCTCATCATCACTCTACCACCTGGACTGTACTCTGTAAAGGGCCATGAGCAATGCAAAGACTTCTCTGCGAGTCAGGACCGGAAAGAGCAGGGCCAAGTGGGACTTGGGCTCAAATCCCAGCCTTGCCATTGTGTCTCTGTGGACCTTTGGATATGTTACTCACCTCCCTGACCGTCCAGCTCTTCTTCTGTAAAATGCATACAGGGGTTGGAACTTCACAAAAACTTCTAAATGAGATCATGAATGTTGGTGGCCCAGTATTTAGGATGGGTTTAGTTCACTGGGCTCCCCTTCCCAAGTCCAGGGTGTTAGTTTCCTGGGGCCGCCATCACAGACGACCACAAACTGCATACCTTAAACCAAGGGAAATGGGTCCTCTCATATTTCTAGAAGCTAGACGTCCAAATCAAGATGGTGGCAGGGTCATGCTGTTCCTGAAGGCTCTAGGGAAGGATCTGTTGCAGACCTTTCTCCTAGCTTCTGGTAGTTACGGGCAATCGTTTGCACTCCTTGGCTTGTAGCAACATAATTTCACTCAGTGGGTCCAACTTCACAAGGTCCCCTCTCTCTGTGTGCAATGCCTGTGCTCAAACTTCCCTTTTCTTGTAAGGACGTTGGATTAGGGCCCACCCTACTCCAGCGTGATTTCATCTTAACTTGATCACATCTGTAAAGACCCAATTTCCAGATAAAGTCACATTCACAGCTTCTGGGTGGCCATGAGCTGGGGTGGCAGGGACACAAGTCAGCTCAGTATAGCCGAGCTGGCACCTGTTGCACAGGCCTGGGCCAAGCTTTCTGGAGACTTCCCCGACCGAGTCCAAGGAAGCCAACACCAGGGGAAAAAGAAGATTCTCCCTGATGCTATTTGTCCTACACCAGCCACCGTCATTCTTAGCTGCTCAGAAAGCAAGTGCTGAGCCCTGGCACTTTGGAGAAGGAAATCCATCCTGAGGAGTGTCCATCTGTCACCTGCTTCCCGCTGCACCCAGAACGAAATCCTGCTCCCTGGCCTCACCCAGCACACTTGCTGAGCTCACCCCAGCCTTCCACATCTTCCTTTGCCCCTTGGCACACAACCCCCCAACCTTCCTCGGGTACCTGAATGCCTCTGCACTGTCATCTGTGCTCTTCGTTTCTGTGACCCTTTGCCTGGGTAACTCCCAACATCCTCGGGTCTCACCATCACCCATGCATCCCGAAGCCTTCCTGACGCCATTCAGAGAGTGCCTGAGAGAGAATTGTCCTGTCTTGTGCGACCCTGGGCTTTCCCTCCAAAGCACTAAGAACAATGTGCATTTATTTCATTGTTTGGCTGCTTGGGTCCCGAAATACCCCCGCACTGTGGGCCCCGTGTCAGCAGTAACTAGATGTACCTCATGTGCCTCTGTGTCCCCAGTCCTTAGCACAGTGTCTGGCACATGGCAGATATGCTCAAAAAACCCATGTTGATTAAATCAATAATGAAGTTACCTCTTAAAGGGGAGAGTTCAGACCAAAGAGAGAGGGGCTTCTTCCCTACATGACAACATAGGTCCCCCATCGGGAGGCAGATAAACACCCTTTGTTAGGAAGTTCCTCCTCTACAAGGCTCTAAGCTTGACCTCCAGTGTCACCCGGGAGCCCACATGCTTCAGCCATTTTATCTAAGTCCCTCTGCAGGTTCCCCCTCTGGGCCCCAGACCTCAGAGGGAGCCATTCCAGGCCCTGAGGGATAGAGAATCCTGCAGTCTGAGCCACCACACCCGGCTGACCAGCCCTGGTCTCAGGCTGGCCTCCCACTGCTAGTGTGTGGGATTGGTTACTGGGAGCCCTGGCCCCAAAACATGAAGTCAGCCACAGGGGCGGCCTCAACACAAAAATGAAAGGGAGGTGCCTGTGGCCTATGAGGCTGAGGTGGGGGGATTGTGTCCCAATATGGCACACCTAGAACCCAGCATAGGACAGCCTCGTTTCCCCCACACTTGGTGCTACACCTTATTGATGCAGCCTTTTCAGCCACCGCACGACATAAGGGCTCACATGAACGTGGCCCCACCTAGAATCCCAGAGGGAAAGACAGAGGGCACAAAATGCCCATCCCTTAGAACGACTCTGCCCTTCATGGTCCAGATTAGACCAGCAGGCCAAGCCTGGGCAAAGTTCTATATTCCAGGGGGGAAAAGGCCTGCCCTCTGATGACCAGGAAAAGCATGGAGGCATGATCACCCAAACTCAAGACTTGGAAGAAAACTGCCTATCTGGAAACAATGAGCTGGAAAACACCAGAAGCAACGTCAGATCCAGCCATCTGCTTTCGGGCAAGGGAGGGACCTGCATGAGACACCGAAGACGCTAACTGGGGAACGTTCCTGGCCTAGTTTCTAGCAAGGCAGAGGGAGAACCAGGCCTAATCAGCCCTGAGCAGTGTCTGCTCCATCACTCCAGCGGGAAAAGCCACCAGGAGCCCCCGCCACAGAACAGCAGGCCAGGATGGAGGACCAGGTAGCTTCTCAGCTACACCTGTGCTGCCTCCTCTAGAAAGCATCCCCAGCCCCCTGAGCCATGAAGGCTACCCCGTGCTTCTCTCTTCCAGCAAACCAGGCTGACTGCTGCATGGTAAGAGTCGAAACGTCCAAGGAAGCAACCAAGGGATCAAGACTTGGGCCGGTGTCTAAATAAACAGACCCAGACCTCTCATCTTGGCCTCCTCCCTGGTGCCAGCATTGCAGCCCAGCCCCCCGCCCTGAGTGTGCCCTGGGTGGCACTGAAAAATCTGAGCTGTTTGGGGAAAGACCCAGCCCTCCCCAGCTGCACCCTGCAGGGCAGATGTGGCCAAGTTTGAGTTTCGGGCAGGTGTCATAGAAATGTCACCTCCTCCAGCTGCACCCCTCCTGCTTGCTCCCACATTTCCCAGGTCCCTTCTTCCAGTGCCACCTATCTGAAATGGGAGGCCAGCCCTGGAACTTCTCGATCAGAGACCATCCGCACTGCTCCACTTTTTATTTTCCCTTTCTCTCTCTCTCTCTCTCTCTCTCTCTCTGCCCACCCCCCCCCCCCCCCAGCATTTGTAATAACTGGCTCAGACACTCTCATGAGTCAGCCTCACTGGAGGCCCCATGGGCTCACCACGTGCACCCATTAACTCTCCCCTGGACTGCAGGTATCAGGCAGCAGATACCCCTCTTAGTGAGACAGGAGCCTGGCGAGTTCAGGGGCTCCTCCCTAAGCCCCTCTGCAACCGAGCACATCTGCCTCATTCCCTTTGCCTCCTGCTGCTGCTGGGATTCAGGCCTCATCACCTCTCCTGACTTGTTCCCACCTTCTGACCAGTCTTCCTGCCTCTGAGCCTGTCCCCTGCGGGTCTATCCCCTCCACAGCTGTTTGCACAGTGACTGTCTAATACTAGACCTACTCATGTCACAGCCATACTCAAAACCTTCCGTGGCTCCCCACTGCCCAATGGGGCAATGGACTTCCTCTGAAGGCTTCCTCTAGAGTTTGGCTCCTTCCTCCTTCGCCAACCTTCTCCAGAGCTGTTCCCCTACAGGAGTCCTCCTGAGGACTAAACACCTACCTCCACCCCATGCCCTGCACCTTCGCTTTTGCCAGTATCCCTCTCCCCACCCCTTAGGATACACTCTCTTAACAGATTAAATCTGTCCCCTCCCCTCAAGGCCTGGTTCCCATGTCCCCTACTCCTTAAAGCCTTCCTGTCCACTGGCTCATTCAAGAACCATGCCTTCCCTCCAGAATTTCTGTTGTGTCTTTGTCACTCTGCACCTGGAAATTTCCATATTTTAATGGAATTTTTATTAATTAATATTAATGTTAATTAATGTAGTTTAATGTAACTTTTTTTTATAGGCTTGTCTTCTCAACAAGATTGTAACTTCTTAGCATTAACCTAGGTATCCACCAATGGGGGACCCGTTAAATAAATTAC
This sequence comes from Neofelis nebulosa, assembly GCF_028018385.1. NCBI lineage: Eukaryota > Metazoa > Chordata > Mammalia > Carnivora > Felidae > Neofelis > Neofelis nebulosa. The sequence continues at coordinate 42,943,784 of NC_080794.1, read as the reverse complement.
GGAATATCCATATAATGGACAACCAAGTAACCATTAAAAATAAGCAAGAGGAGAAAAGATTCATATGAAAAGATATTGATTATATATTAATCTGGGGGGGGAGGTTACAAAACAAGATGGACAAGATGTCCATTTTTGTTTCAAATATGTGTGCACACGGAAAGAATCTGTAAGATTCTATAACGAAATACTGAACAGTGTTTTTTAGTCTGAGTAATGGGATTCTGAGTAATCTTTACTCTTCCAACCTGTGTTTTCAATAATCAATGTGTACAATTGTATAATAAAAAGCAACAGAACATGTATTTTAAAAGTTGGTTGCTTGGTTGATTGGTAATTTTAAAATTCTTTGGGACCAGGCAGGCTAATTCTTTACCATCTTCTGTGTTCTTCCCAGGACTGGCATCCAGAGAACATCCATGATGTGTGTGGGGTAGGGAGGGGGGAGAGGATGGAGGATTATGCAGATCTAGACCCTTCCGTGGTCATCAGTCCCAACCCCTTCTTTCCACAGAGCGAAGTTACTGTGGAGAAGTTCTCTGGGCCAGGCCCTTTGCAGGGGCTTTGCCCCAAGTCCCAGACCCCCAAAGTCCCAGCCACTGCTCGTGGCTTTGAGAAAGCTACTTCCCCCTTACCCTTTAGGGTTTTCAGCTGTAAAATGGGAGCGATGATGGTATCAGCCTGTTTTAAGGATCAATAGAAGCAGCACAAGCAAAAACCCACGGGGCGCACAGAAAATACGCAATAAAAGTTCGCTACTTTTACTATGACATGCTCACATGGCCCTGCAATCCTATAAATAGGCAATCCTATTGGCCCTACAATCTTATAAATAAATACATCACCCCAATTTTACATTTAAGAAAATTAAGAGGATTAGAAAATTTAAACACACACACAACAACAACAACAACAATAAAGCCAAATACCTGCCCAAGGCACTGGGATCTAGGAGACAGAAGAGGCAGAATTCAAACTTGGGTGTGTTCACTCATAGCCCATGCTTCCAGCACTAACTGCTATGACAATAAAGGACTTGTCCCAAGGTCACACAGCTAGTTGAGGCAGAGCTGAGATTAAACTCAATTTATACTCCAGAAAGTCATTTACCTTCATACACATTTTTAGTAGACTTTTTAAGAACAATTATAAGTTCACAGCAAAACTGAGCCAAGGTATAGAGATTAGCCATATATTCCCTGTCCCCACATATGTCCTTCATGCACATTTATTTTATTTTAGTTTTTAATTTTTATTTATTTATTTTGAGAGAGGGAGAGTGCATGAGCATGGGAGCAGCAAAGAGGATGGGGAGAGAATCCCAAGCAGGTTCCACACTGTCATCGCAGAGCCCAACACAGGGCTCGATCCCGCAAACCGTGAGATCATGACCTGAGCCGAAATCAAGAGTTGGATGCTCAACCAACTGAGCCACCCAGGTGCCTCAGATTTTTAAAGCACTAATAAAATAATCAAGGTCATCCTTTCTTTGAAAGGCTGGTGTTTCAAAAATGTGGCCACAGAGAGCTGACTCTGGATTTTGCAGGCGTGCAAAATCCCCAAGGGCTGGGTTTGGCTGGAAGGCTGGTGAGCACCATGCCCCAGACGGGGCTCAAGGGAGTGCTCCTTTGGGAACCAGAGAGCCGGTGAACAGGCATTGCCAAGAATGGACACGAGACGAGGCTACAAGGGAAGGAGGCGGTCCCCCAGCACCACCTGGTTCCTCGGGAGGTATGCACACAGTTCAGTGCTCTGTGCAGCTTGCAAGAAGTAAGGAGCCCTCCAGGACAAAGGGGCTTGCATGATGGCTGCCTTTTGCACCACTCAGCTGGTGAGGGGTCATGTCTCATGTCTGTCCTCAGGGCTGACCAGCGACCACCACGAAAGGATGTTCTTATTCAGCCATAGTTACGGACTTCTGCCCTCCATTTCTTGCTGTGCTGGCCGTGGCCAGCCAGCATAGACAGAAACTCGACTCTACCCTTGGCGATTTCAGGGCAAGAGAAGGAGAAAATCAAATACCACCGAGAACTCCTCTATGAGACACTAAAGCAGGAAAGCTTGCTCTCTACTCCAGTCAGGCACTCACTTAGGACACAGCACTACTCCTCCTGCTCCCCTGTCCCTGCTTTTTGCCCCAGCTCATCTCTAAAAGCTGCTACACACAGGCATCATGGACACCCTGTGTGAGCCCCAGCCCCCAGGGTTCCTGGCCCAGGGCCTGGGCCCACTCTTGAAGCTTTATCTCTCACCATTAAATGTAAGCCTACCAAATAGATTTCCAATGTCAGCAAGCAACTGGGGGCAAAGGGATACCTACAGCCACGTGTTTCTTAAATATTCCCCTATAAGCCAGGGTGTGATACAAGTGCAGGGAGGAAACCACTCATTTTTCAGACTTTTATTGAGCACCTGACGTGTACAAGACACTAGAAACAGCCACTCTCTTCCTGCCTCGGAAACCAAACCAGGAGGAAGGAATATGTCCACCGTCCACTCACCCCCATCACACTTGATACATCTTAGAGCTAATCCTCAGATATGAGAACAGTGAGCTCCCCACAGGGGTGTGAATTGCCCCCACGGCATTAAAGATTTCCACTTAACACAATAAAGACTGTTCTTTATGAAGAAAGCTTCAGTGCTCGGGTCATGAGTAATGCGTCTTGCAACGCAGCCTCCTTGCATCTGTTCCTGAAGACCAAGTCACCATATTATTGTCCTTTCCTGCCTCTCAGGAAGACAGGAATGTCCCTCTGGAGCCAATGGTTGCTGTTCTCCCCCCACACTGACTGGCCCCAGTGCCTGAAGTTCCTCTGTCTCTCCTCGCTTTTCAGATCCTACAGTTCAAACAGGTTTTCTGACACTCAATCAAGGAGCCAGAATACATAATTCCTGCCATCTTCTGATTATTCAAGTCCTACATTCTTTCATCCATTCATTCATCCATTCGTTCATTCAACAAAGGCTCTCTGAAGACCTCCTCTGTGTCAGGCCCCGAGTTAAGGCCTCTGCATAAGAAGTCAGAAAGGAGTAAACCTGCCCCTACTCCCTTCCAGCCATGGTGCTGACATGGGGCAAACCCACTCTACCTCTAGACCCTCACTTTCTTCCTCCACCAAGGTGGGACGATTAGTCTTTAGGGATGCTCCAGCTCAAAGGTTAGCAAAATCCAGCCCCCTGGCCAAATCCAGCTCTCCATCTGTTTTTGTACAGCCTGAGAGCTAAGAATGGTTTTCACATTTTTAAGTGGTTGGCGGAAGAAAAGGAGTGTTTTGTGACACATGACGATGATATGAAATTCAAATTCCAGTGCCCATAAATAAAGTTTTATTGGCACACAGCCATGCCCCTTCATTCACCTATCACCCATGGCTACCTGCGTCACTGTGACAGCAGAATTGAGGCGCTGTGAGAGAAATCGTATAGCCCACAAAGCCAAAATCATTTTCTTTACCAAGTTCACTGACCCCTGCTACAGTCCAGCATTATATGATTTATCCATCTCCGTCTCCTTCCAAAGCACAAATTTACCCCAAAGGACCAACCACTAAAACCAGGCAGCAAGCTCAGGTCAGGACTGCACGGGGACAGACAGGCCCTATGAACTCAGGGACCATGCTTCTCTCTCAAGGAGTCAAGTGTACTTGCTAGGTGACCCCTCTTCTCAACGCTGCCCAGAGACGGGTTTCTGCAGACATCCTTCCGAGAGGCCTGGTTGCCCTCATGCTGGGCCTGCCAGAGCCCCAGAAGATGCAGCCCAGTCCCAAAGCTGAGCCCCGGGTTGGGCTTACATGCTCCTTGGGGGCTCCCTGGGCAGTCCCCATCCCCATTGCCATGGCTTCCGTTCCCATGAGGCAGTCTCCTGCTGGCCTGTTTTCATCCTCTAAGGGGTCATCAATAAAAGTAAGGGCGCCCGGGGTGGCTCAGTCAGCCAAGCATCTGACTTCCAACTTCGGCTCAGGTCATGATCTCGTGGTTTGTGAGTTCGAGTCCCACATCAGGCTCCATGCTGACAGCTCACAGCCTGGAGCCTGCTTCAGATTCTGTGTCTTCCTCTGTCTCTGCTCCTCCACCCCCACCTCAAAAATAAATAAATATTAAAAAAAAGAAAAGTAAACAAGACTTCCATCATGAAAAAAAAAAAAAACACAGCTCCCCCTAACCCCGTGCTAGCCGCCTCTGCATGCCTTCATGCCTCCTCTGTGCACTTGGGGATGACAACACTCTTTGAGGTGGCACTACAGCCAGGGGATAAGGAGGCAGAGGGGGGGAGTACCATGTCTTGCCCCAAAATGTGCTCCTGGAGCCCAGGGATGCCTGCCATGGGCCCCCCGGCCCTGCTCCTGTGCCTTCAGTCTTAATGTCTGCCCACTCCTGGCAATTCCAACTCTCCCTTCCTGTCACCTGAGGTCACACACTCTGCACTCTGCTTAGTGCCATGTACCCCTCCCATTCTCTCTGGGGTGAAACTGCAGCCAGAGGGACGATAGTTAGAGCTTAGAAAGAGCTTCGCAGTTCATCACATCAGGAACACCACAGACGGAGTTATCTCGCAATCTCGTCAACTAAACAGACAGTCCGCTCTTACCCAAAACACATAGGCCCAGAATTAGCAGGGGGCTGGTGTGCAAAACCACGGGAAGCACCACAAACACACCTGAACAGTCCTGTGTTTTTACCTACTGACAGAGGAGACAGAAATTAATTAAACAAATGAACGACCACAGCATTTGCTGCTATAGGGAGGAATCAGGTGGATGACATCGCAGGGCAGAGACCGCATTAGATTTGATCATCAGGGGCGGCATTTGAGCAGAGGAGCCCTTTTAGAGGGCACCTGGGAAGCCATCTGCAGACCAGGAAAACAGCAAGTGCAAAGGCCCGGAGACAGTGTAGTTCACGTTCGTCGCTCTCTTGGTGGGTCCTCTCACAAGTCCGGGCCCCCTTCCATAGGACACAAAACATCAGATTTTTCTTTCCTCAGCCCCCCTTGCAGCTAACATGGAGGCTCCCCCATCTAACACACTGACCCCAGACGTGGAGTCAGAAGTGAGTGACCAAAAGAAGCAGGGGTTGTGCCCACTGCAGGCTGGCAAGCGTGTCCCCCATACAGTAGCCATGTTGTCAGTGGGTGGGGGAAGAGGGCATCTGTGGCTAGGGCTCCACTGACAGAGTTCATGTCCAGTGCCAGCACCACTGGCGGGGGTGGCCATGGTGTCTGCATCCAAAGGCAGCATCTCAGAGGTGCTCGGCGGCATGATTTGGGATGTGACATCCAGCTGTGTGCCCTCCAAACTTCGTTTTCTGGCCATCCTGAAGATTCACTGAACTCCATAATAACTGTTTTATTAAATTTTTCTTTTTTTTAAGCCTACTATTTTATTTTGAGAGAGAGAGAGAGAGAGAGAGAGAGAGAGAGAGAGAGAGAGAGAAAGTCTAGCCAACTGTGATCATTAAGTGACAAGTGTCACTTTGGGGCCAAAAGAATTTCCCACCGTGGCCACTTGGGAAGCTACATACTGTGACAACAGCATCATGAAATGGAAGGAGCCTAGATCCCTGGGTCACTGGGCACAGAAGGGCCCACATCAGATAGCACGTAAAGAAGAAACAAACACGCAGGGGCTGCACACGGAGATGTCAGGGTTTATTTGTTAGTGCAGCGCGTCCCAGTTCTATCCTAGCTATTACAGCAAACTCGCTGGTCAGAAAGAAAGGCAGGGAGCATGGAGAATCGTGAATAACGGAGAGGAAAATGGAGGTGGGGTGGGAGAATGGTCTGACACAATACTGAAGTTATTAATAATGTGGGAAATTTTTCATGATTTTATTCGAAGGGCAATGAAAAGCCACTGGAGGGTTTTAAGCAGAAACAGACATCGCTGAAACACCAGGACAGATTGCCTTTCCCACGGCTCACAGGCACAAGGAGCTTGAAGGGGTCTCAAAAGACATCCACTTAACCCTCAGCTATCACCCCACACTCCCCCACTCTGATGTTTGTAGGACTCACCTGGCCTTTTCTCTGACATTTCCACTGACTGAAAGTGTACTTCCTTCTAGGACTTCCTGTCTTATTTTGGGATTGCTCTGAACTTTTTCATTTTCCTGCGGCCTCTCTCTACTGGCAGACCCCAACAAGTCTGAACAAATTCCCCATCCTCACAGGCCACACACAGGTCTCGCTGCCCTGGTTACGCTCTGCTGAACACACAGCCCCTGGATGCTGGCCTCCCAAATCTGTCTCCAGCAGAACTAGGCTCTGAAAGCAGGGTAGGGTGTAAGATCAGGGATCCAGGACCTCCGCTCTGAGAGTAGACTCAGCCCAGCATGACGTGGGACACACCAGTGGTGGTTCACAGAGTCGGTTATGCTCGCATAGCCTCCTCAGATGTCCCCTGGAGAGAGCACAGGGGATATTCACATCTCTGGGTGTGTTCCCTCGCCTGCCCTGGTCCACGGTCCCAGCCTAACCTTCAGCTTTGTGAGCTGATGCAGCAGGAATTTATTTACAAGCTCATTATCCCCGTGAATCATGTCCAGCTTGAGTTGGGGCTTAACAAGGGGCTGAGGAGTGGTCCTTCAAGCAGCTGTGCCCATGAGGCTATGGGGAGGGGATGGGCCAGAACAAGCAGGGCCTCACGGCGCCAAGAGCCAAGAGGGCAGATGGGAACAGGGAATGGGAGGCGGCTCGTGCCAGCCCCGGAGTTTGTTCTGGCTCCAACAATTCTAGGGCTTTTCCAAACTCTGGATTAATTCCAACACAGAGGCCCCAGATGGAAGATTTGGCTGGCAGTCATTCTTGACTTCTAAGTCCCAAATGTACCAGGGTACTTGCAGAGGCAGAGAAGCAATGACCAACATCTTTCTAACTTGTATACAGCAGGAGGGTTCCTGCTCCACCGTCCCTAGGGTGGAAGGCTTTCCACTGTAGCGTTACTCAAGTGCAAAGTGGTGACCACTATTATTCAAACTTCTCTTAAAACCAGTTATTTCTCAGGGCCCCTGGGTGGCTCAGTCGGTTAAGCACCCGACTTTGGCTCAGGTCATGATCTTGCGGTCCGTGAGTTCGAGCCCTGCGTCGGGCTCTGTGCTGACAGCTCAGAGCCTGGAGCCTGTTTCAGATTCTGTGTCTCCCTCTCTCTCTGACCCTTCCCCATTCATGCTCTGTCTCTCCCTGTCTCAAAAATAAATAAATGTTAAAAAAAAATGTTTTTAAACGGTTATTTCTTTGATGGCTGTACAGAAATTTACCCATGTTCATTGGAGAGAAAAGGGTTCAAGTCTGAGAAAGGTGAAGAGACTGGCCCAATGCTGTCTTGTAGTAAATGGTGCAGCCCAGGACTTAAAGTCAAACCTTTAATTCCATGCCCACACTTAAGCCAAATCTCAATACCTGCTTCTGCTTTCCAGTTGCCTTCTGAAATGCAGAATGATGCATCTGTCTGGCAAGGTTCACTCAGGGACGCAGAAATTTGCCAGGTCTTTCAATACAGGAAGTAGATGCCATGGTAGAGTGTTTGCAAAACTGGCCATGACTATCCTCCTCCCTGTATGCGTGTGATGTGTTTTGAATTGGGGCTGGTCATGTAGCTTAGTTTGGTCAGTAGACTCTGGCAGACGTTATGTTGCTCCACTTTCCAGCCTACCCCTCAAGAAACCTTGTGTTCTTCCTCTGCTCTCTTGGAACCCTGCACAGTCGCCATATGTACAAGAATGAGAGACCCCCATGGAGCATAGATGAGTCATCCCAGCTAAGGCCACCCTAGACCAGCCAGTCAGTGGACCACCTTGCCGCTGGATTCAGGCCCATGAGTGAGCCCAACCAACACCAGAAGAACAGCCCAGCTGAGCCCAGCCCAAATTCTGATCCACAACCTTATAAGCTAAGTATGTCACTGTTGCTTTAAATGACTAACTTTTGGAGTGGCTTGTTATTCAGCAAAAGCTAACTGACACAGTGCTTACAAAACTTTTAGAATGGCTAAAAAATGAAGGTTGTTGGATATTTAAAGAAAAGAGGTTCTCTGCAAGCTTGCAGGAAGTAAAGAAGTTGCAAGATCTTCAGAAACCGCTGTAGTGCTCCCAGATGCCTCCAACATTGTTGACTCATAGGAAAATTCTGAGCTTCTTTTAAAATCTCACACCTGCCTGTTGGGAGGAGCACTGGGTGTTGTATAGAAACCAATTTGACAATAAATTTCACATTAAAAAAATAAATAAATAAAATAAAATAAAATAAAATAAAATAAAATCTCACATCTGCCAGTGCCCGCCAATCCACCCACCCCAGCTGGTGGGACAATGGTATGGCTTCTGCTCCTTTCCCACCTTCTGAATCTCATGCAATTGCCTCTCATTGGAAGACTCTAACCTGGAACCTGCGTGTGTGGCAAGGATTCTCGGAATCGTAGCTCTCAGTCTTCTAGCCCCAGGTATAGAAAGGAGAGCATGGAAGCAGAAAAACAAGACTGAGTTGCCAGCCAATCACCTCCACAGGCAAGCAGTCTACTCTGCCTCAGAAACTGCTTCTGAAGATGCTTAATATCAAGAAGGACGTCTGTTTCCATGTAACTCCCTCCACCACTCCCCATAGTCACTAGTTCTGCCTCTGGATCACACACGCATTATTAGCTCATTCCATTCTCATTAAAGGTCTGCAATGAAGGAATGCCCGAATGTTCAGGTTCCCCAAATTACAGAGGGTTTGGCTAAGTCCCCAGAAATGAGGACAATCTGTACAACTTCCCCAGCTCTCACTCTCCATCTTGCATCTCCAACAGCAATTTGGGATGGAAGCAGTGGACAAAATCCAGTTCTCACTCCAATGTAGGGATGGGAAAAGCTGTCCAGGAGCACAGGCAGAGCGTGATGGTGATGAGGTGAGAGTAAAGAGCTCGGGACCCTGAGTTTCCTCATGCTGGGGACTAATCATAACAGCACATGTTTAAGACAAACAAGACAGGATTTGGGGGTAAAGGAGCTTTCCCTGGACGAGGAAAAGCGGTTGCTTTGAGATTTTGAATTCGTGAGAAATATGGACTTCTAAGTGCCTACAGAATCTCCACTCTTGCAGGAAGATTCTCTTCCCTGCCTCCCCTTGGGGGTCAAGCTCCCCCGAGTTGCCTTGATCTCGACCGCCTTTGAATGACCCCATCTACTCTTATGGATTCAGTTTGCATTGAAATTGTGATAGCTCCCAGATCCAAATCTCCAGACCTATACATCCAGCTGCCTGTTGTCTACTGTGCTTGGATTGCCCACAGGGTCCTCCACTCAGCATGACCCAAGCTCAGGTCCCTCCCTCTAAACCACGTCAACTATCGTCAGTTCAATTGGGGGCATCAAAAAGTCACCGAGGCCAAGAATTTCCTCATCTCCCAGCTCGATTTCCATAACCAGATCCCCATCTGGTCTCTTGGCCTTCAGTCTTGTGCCTTTCCAACCAATGAGTCCCACAGCTGCCAGAGGGAGCTTCCTAACCACACACCTGCCGTGATACTCTCTAGATTGAAACAGCTTATTAGCTCCCTGGCACCCATAGGATAACATCCCAGCTCCTTGGTCTGGCATGCTAGGCCCTCCGCCGGCTGGCCCCTGCCAACATCTAAAACACCATCCACTCTCACATTATTCCCTAGCCACACTGAACTGCCTGGGCTACCCAAAGAGGTCAGGCACTTTCGTGCCTTTAGTCTGCAACACCCTACCTCCATGCCCCTGGGTCTAAGCTAGGTGCTCCCCCAGTACCACATTCTACATTCCCTCTTTGTAATTACCTCTTAACTCTGTCTGCCCCCACCCCCACCCCCAGGGCTGAGAACTCTATGAGAGCTGAGGCCAAACTACCAGATTTATCTTTATATCTCAGTCCCCACTGGGAGTGGACACTAGGAAGTGATGGTTAAACAGAATCCATGAGCCCCCCCAGATTCCGTAAAGTTCATGGCGGGGGGGACGGGGGTATGTTCAAACCATAGTAATAGAATAACATTAATAAGAGCTAAATATTTTTAGCACTTACTACAGACCAGAGAGTTTGCAGGCATTATTAGCTGATTTAAACCTCACCACAACCTCAGGAGATGTTACTATCATGATACTGATTTGTAGAGAGGACAATGAGTTTTAGACAGGTTGAATAACTTGCCCAAACCATTCAGCAGGAATGTGGTGACATTAGTTCTTTCTTTGGGATCACATGGGGATTTTAATTCGTTTAATCCTCATTTAAAGCCGTCTGCAGGCTGCAACCCTGGGTCATCCCTATGGAGATAGGAGATTTCACCTATGTGCCTCGTCTTCTCCAGGCTTGAGAATAGAAGGGACAGAAGACCTCCACGTGGCTGACTAGATACTGTGCCAACAGGGATCTCCACCGCCTGCCATCACCAGGCTAGTCTAGTACTCACAGCAATGAAGGAAGTAATGGCTGGAAGGATTCAAAGTCAGGTGGTCCACACTCTTGGCCACTAGACATACAACCTCTCTAGCATACCCCTCTCTACACGGCAAAGTCAGCTCCATCACAACAGGGTGAGGGCCAGGGTGACCTCCTTGGTCATGTTGTTAACAATTATACTTTACAAATATTTGAGCGTAAGTGCTTAGCTAATTAAATAAGCGGTCTTGCTGCAGGACTTATCAGAGCCCTTAAAATGCCAACGTGCCTTGAGCAAAAGATACGTAACATTTCCCAAACTCATTGGACCACAGAGTACTTCATTTCCTCAGGCATCTGCCAGAACTAGTGACCCATGGAACACGCTTTGGCTTTGGCAAATGTTGACTGCACTTGCTTTCATGAGATAAACCAGATTCTTTCCAATGAATTTTCTTCCCTGCTGAAGTTAACTCAGGTCAGTTTCCATTACTTACAACAACAGACCTTGACTGAGACGTGCCCTCACTTGCCCTCAGAAAGGCTAGAACTCTGGAGCCTGCTGGGATTTTCACTCAGGGATAGAACACGAGAGAAGGATGTGGGGAGACGGGACCAGTCCGATGTGGCCAGTCAGGCTTCAGAGACCCATCACTGAGGGCTCATCCTCAAAAAATCATGCTAAAGGGCTCCTAGCTCTTCTTTGCCTTAAATTTCTTTCCTGAGGAGAAATTGGCCATTTTTTGATAAATAGGACTCTGACTTATGTTTTTGAATTCCTGTGGATGAGTGCACGTCCTTCTGACCTTTCTGGCACATTTCTGGCTGTTACAAAGACTTGCCCTTCCTCTAGGACGTTGAGGGAGGGAGTCACACGTTGCTCTCCCCTCCACTCACCCCAACTCTGGCACATACATATGTAAGCACCCTATTTCTGCTTAATTTCTCCCAAGTTTACTCTCTAGGCTGATGAGGAGTTTGTGTGTAGGCAAACTGCCCCTCTTTGACCAATGGATGGTCCACATTGGTCTGTAGCAGCTCTGGTTCCCAGAGCATCCCCTTCTCCTCCCCGTCTCCCCATCTCCCCATCTCTGTTCTCTTAGGTGTTGCCCCCTATTTAGAGTTTGAGTTGAGGTGGGTTGGTTGTCGCCAAAATGACTGCTCCAAAGTTCACCACAGAGGACGGCAAGGATGGGCAGAATCATACTGGGCTTCTCCAGTCCACCCCCTGCAATCTGTCCTCACTGCCTGAGCCAAGCAGCGTGGCCACACTAGGGGAGAAAGAAGGGATGAGGATAGAGCCAGACCTGGTCACCCCACCTGGTGGGAGGACACTACTCCCCGAGCCCTGAGCAGTGAAGACCACATGATCCCACACTCCCTACACAGCAGGCTGGGAACGGGTCCGTTCTCTCTTCGCCATGACTCGCCACCACATGTGAAAGCTGCTCCTTAACCCTCTGTGCCACCTGCCACAATACCACCCCTCCAATCCTCTCTGAGCCATCTGCCAGTCTTCTAGCCCCTCCCCAGGATCACCAAAGACCTTGGCACTGGGGGCATGGCCCTCGTGTCCATCCAGACCTTGCCCTGAGGACTTTAGCTTCCACGTGGATGTCCCATCCAACACCACAGGCACTAGTTCCTAAACCTCATGCACAGCAACCTTCTCCTCCTCTCCACTCTAGCCACCCACATCTCCAGCCACACTCTGTACCTCGTCATCACCTCGAACTGCCCTACTTCTGCTGCCCTGAAATCATACATGCAGACCAGCCCCTTCTTTCTGGTTTGCAATCTTTTTTTTTTTTAATGCGGTAAAATACACATAACATACAACCCACCACCTTAAGCATATTTTTTTTAAGTTTTTTTTTAATGCTTATTTATTTCTGAGAGAGAGACAGAGTGCAAATGGGGGAGGGGCAGAGAGAGAGGGAGACACAGAAACCGAAGCAGGCTCCAGGCTCTGAGCTGTCAGCACAGAGCCTGACGTGGGGCTCGAACTCACCAACTGTGAGATCATGACCTGAGCCGAAGTCGGACGCTTAAGCGACTGAGCCACCCAGGTGCCGCCACCACCTTAAGCATATTAAATGCATTCACATCGTCATGCAGCCGTCACCACCATCCATCTACAGAACTCTTTTCACCTTGCAACACTGAAGTTCTGACCCCATTCAATAATAACTCCCTACTCTTACCCTCTCACCAGCCCTGGCAAAGCCAGATGCTGTCTCTATGATTCTAAGTACTTCACACTTATAAATGGAATCATACGGGGGTGCCTGGATGGCTCCGTTGGTGGAGCACCAGACTTTGGCTCAGGTCATGATCTCATGGTTCATGGGTTCAAGCCCCACATCAGGCTCTATGCTAAAAGCTCAGAGCCTGGAGCCTGCTTCAAATTCTGTGTCTCCCTCTCTCTCTGCCCCTCCCCTGCTCATGCTCTGTCTCTCTCTCTCAAAAATAAATAAACATTAAAATAATTAAAATAAATAAATAAATAAGTGGAATCATACAGTTTGTCATCCTGTGACTTGTGTATTTCACTCATCATAATGTCCTCAATATCCATCCACATTGCAGGATATGTCTGAATGTATTGCTTTTCAGAGCCGAATAATATTCCAGTGTGTGCATATATACATACAATATTTTTCTTATCCATTCATCTGTCAATAGACACCTGAGTTGCTTCCAAGTTCGGGCTGTTGCAAATAATGCTATGATCCCGAGTGTATTCATATCTCTCTGTGGCCGTGCCTTCAGTTCTTTGGGGTATACCCCCAGAAGTGGAATTCCTCAATCACATAGTAATTCTACTTGTAAGCATATGAGGAAACATCATTTTATGTAAAATAAAATCAACCACAGTGGTTGCCCTACTTTACACGGCCACCAACAGGGCACAAGGGTACCGATGTCTCCACAACCTCTTAGCACCAGTTGTCTTCTGTTGAATGCATTGACCACGCATGCCCAAGTCATTATCTATTTTACACTGTGAGCCCCCACGTCTTTCTTGAAATTGTCTCCTTGCCTGGCTCCTCCATGCTGCCCTCACCTGGCTTCCTCTCTAGCATCTGATCGCTCGTCCTTCACCTCCATCATGGCCGCCTTATCTTCTGCCCGCGCCCTTTTTTATTTCTTATGGGAGCAGATAGAAGTAATATGTTGTCAACTTTCAAAAGGTGTAAAAGTGTGTACGGTGAAAAGTTTCCTTTCTCACTCCTGTCTCTCAACCCCATGACTCCTGTCCCCAGAGGCAAACAAACATTACCAATTTCTCATACATGCCTCCGCAGACGCATTATGCATAAACATGCATATATCTACAAATCCCCCCCACACCCGACACACACACACCTTTTTCGCCACAACAATGGCATCATTGCATACATATCAAAACTTACCTTACCTTCTTCACCACAATATATCTTGAAGGTCGCTCCCTATCGGTACATCACAAACTTCTTTGCCCTTTCGTCCACCTATATGGTATGCTTCTGTATGCGTGCACCTGATTCATTTTCTCATCTCTCTCCAGGGGCCTTTCTGGGTTATTTTTGGGTGCTCTTTTGCTATTGCAAACAATGTCGTAAATAGCTCATTGTAACAATACAGGGTTGTAATAATCCCATCTGCACCCCTGTTCACACGTGGGAATCTTTCCATAGGATAAATTCTTAGAAGTGGTTGGGTCAATGGCATTTGTCCCATCAGAAGACATTGCCAACATTCCCCCCATTGAGCCGCACTGTTTCTACTTACGTCAGCAATGCATGAGCATTTCTCCATACAGTATGTTAGCAAACATTTTGTTTTAGCCAAACTGAGAGATGAAAGGTGTCTTGGCGAAACTTTAATTATATTTCTGCTACTAGGAATAATGGGGCATCTTTTTGTAGTTTCGGTAAGCCTTTGCACCTTGTCCATCTCTCTTTCATGTTGCTGATCTGTTTCACGTTGATTTGTGGACATTATACAATAGGAAAATAAGCTCTCTGTCACTCGGGTTGCAAATACTTTCTAAGTGCATCTTTTGACTTTGTGTGTATCAGGCTCTGCCATGCAGAAGTGTTGTTTTAATATGTTTTCACTCTTATGTGGATCCTGAGAAACTTAACAGAAGTCTATGGGGGAGGGGAAGAAAAAAAAAAAAGAGGTTGGAGAGGGAGGGAGCCAAAGTTTAAGAGACTCTTAAAAACTGAGAACAGGGGCGCCTGGGTGGCGCAGTCGGTTAAGTGTCCGACTTCAGCCAGGTCACGATCTCGCGGTCCGTGAGTTCGAGCCCCGCGTCAGGCTCTGGGCTGATGGCTCGGAGCCTGGAGCCTGTTTCCGATTCTGTGTCTCCCTCTCTCTCTGCCCCTGCCCCGTTCATGCTTTGTCTCTCTCTGTCCCAAAAATAAATAAAAAACGTTGAAAAAAAAAATTAAAAAAAAAAAAAAACTGAGAACAAACTGAGGGTCAATGGGGGGTGGGAGGGAGGGGAGGGTGGGTGATGGGTATTGAGGAGAGCACCTGTTGGGATGAGCCCTGGGTGTTGTATGGAAACCAATTTGACAATAAATTTCATATTTAAAAAATAAATAAATAAATAAATAAATAAATAAATAAATAAATAAACAAACAAACAAACTAAAAAAAGAAAAAAATAGTTAACATTATCAGTCTTTTCTTTTACGGCTTCTGGGTTGTGCATCGTACTTAGGGAGGTTTAAAATTCTCCCATGTTTCTGGTACTTTCAAGGTTTCATTTTGTTATATTTACATCTTTGTTTCATATGGAATTTATTCTACTATAAAGTATGGGGTATGGATCCAACTGTTTTTTCCAGATGATTCTCCAGTTGTCCCAACCCCATTTGTTGAATAGCATATTTTTCCACTCACTTCAAAATACCCTATTTACCTCAGACCAAACCTCATGTACAATTTTCTGGAATTATATTTTGTTCCATTGAGTTTTCCAGTACCCTGTTGCTTTATGTAATAGAGCTTTACAGTGTAGCTTAATTTCTGATACAGCTAGCTCTCCCTTTTGACTCTTCTTTTTTCAAAACATTTGAGGCTATTAACGTTGTCAAGCCACGTGAAGAGTCTGAGTGAGTTTTTCGTCGGGCTTGCAAGTCAATAAGTTAGCTGGCCCTGTTTCCTAGATGCTGGCAAAAGATCGGAGACTTGGGGGTCAGAGACAGAGGAATTTGTTACTCACGGCAATAGCAACAGCCAGAGGGTCAGCGTGTGTGACAGTTCCACGAACCCCAGTTTCCACAGGGTGGGCTGCAAGCAGTCCAGGGGACACCTGCTCGTGAGTGAGCTGGGTCCCAACCTCCTTGAGTTTAGGGAGCCCAAATCTTTTATAACAAGCAGTAAGACTGCCTGGGTTTGCCCCCAGAGGGAGACAGTATCATTATTACGCTGGACAGGAAACAAACTTGCCCTTTTCTCCAGAGGGAGACACTATCTCTACTTTCCAAGCATATTTACTATGCAAATATCCCTGAGGAAGCAGTCTGGAACAAAGGCGGTCACTGCTTCTGCTCACGCAGAAACATCTTTGGAGAAGTGGTTCTCAACACTTGTTTCTTTTCCCAGAGGAAGTTGAGAATCGGTCCGTCTAAATAACAACAAAGTCTTCACTTTTATGGAGAATCTTATTAAATTCTAAATTATCTGAGATAGGACAGACAATTTTATGATGCTAGTCTTCCTTTCCAAAAACATTATTCAAATGCTTTCTTGTCCCTTGGAAGGATTTTAATGCTTTCTCCACTTAGATTTTGCACATCTCTTGCTATGTTTATTCTTAGGGGTTTTTATCTTTTTTGTTGCTATTATAAATGTTTTCTATTCCCATTTTATCTCTAACATGTTGTCATTAATTCCTGCTCTTTAAATGAATAGTTTTCCTCCAGGGCCCCTCCTGCCTTCTCCTCTTCTTACTCTAGGATTTCCCTGGATGATCTCATTCTCTCCCAAACCTTCAATGCGCATCTGTCAGTTCATGCCTGCTGTGCTGTCATTTTCAGCCCTGGTCTCTCTTAGGAGCTCCCAACACAGATGCCACGGACGCCCCGTAGGCACTTCACACCCAGTCAGCATTGAAATTAATTCTCCTCATCCTTCTCCCCAAACTAGCTTCTCCCCTCAGACCCCAACCTCAGCCAGTGGAATGACAGTTCACTCAGGGGCCCACTCCACCCCCCTCCCACCGACCCCTGCAGAAGAGGGAGGCTTTCCTTCACTTTCTTTTCCAATCAGCCACCAAGTCCTATCTGTGCTTCCTCCTCAGTTAACCCGCACCCTTAACCCCATGCTCGCTGCCACAGCCTGAGCTCCACGTGAATGACTGGGGAGCCCCCTGAGTGGCCTTGCATCTCCTCTCCGTCACCTAATCCCATCCTTCTGCAGGGGTGGCCCAGATTGGATCATGCCAACCCCCCAGAGGCTCCAGAATAAAATGGAGGCCGCCACCCTACCCATACCCCCAGCATGGCATCCCTGGCCACTAATGACCCGGCCCCTCCCACCTTCTTGGGCTTCAAGTCTTCCCCACTTCCCCACCCACACTTTTGTACATCCTTGTACCTTAGCCATGGCCTTCCCCTAAAAATCTCAACCCACCATGGCCCACTTTACCCAACTACCTCCTACCCCTCCCTATGGATTCAGCTAGACATTAACTCCTCCAGAAGACTTCCCAACACCCTCTCATCTGCATGAGATGCTTTCATTCATTCATCCATTCATTTCTCTACTTCAGCAAGTATTTATTTGGTTCCACATTTGCCTAGCTCTCAGCTAAGTACCAAGGATACCAAAATGAATTGAGCACAAGTCACTGCCCTCCAGGGACTCACTAAGTTCTTGTTATTCAAAATATGGCCTGGCACCAGCAGCAGCAGCCTATCAAATTGCTGGTTAGAAATGCAGAGACTCAGGGGCGCCTGGGTGGCTCAGCTGGTGAAGCATCTGACTTCAGTTCAGGTCATGATCTCACGGTTCATGAGTTCGAGCCCCGTGTCAGGCTCTGTGCTGACAGCTCAGGGCCTGGAGCCTGCTTCAGATTCTGTGCCTCCCTCTTTCTCTGCCCCTCCCCAGCTAGCACCCTATCTCTCTCTGTCTCTCAAAAAATATATATATACATTAAAAAAAATTTTTTTTAAAAAGAAATGCAGAGACTCAGGCCCCATCCCACACCTGCTGAATCAAATCTGCATTGGACAGGATCTCTGAGAAATTCACGTGCGCAATAAGGTTTGAGAAACACTGATCCAGGTAACAGGGAAACAGAAATACAACAAACGAAGTAAGTGGAACCTCAGAGCGATGCACAGGAAGTTCTGAGAACACTGTGAGAGATAACTCAGTGTTTCTGCAGGGAAGAAGGGAGGGAGGGGCGGGATAGGTGAGCTCAGGACAGGAAGGCTGAGCTAGAGCTGGGGGGAGGGGCCTTCCAGGCGGAGGACACAGCTTGAGCAAAGGTATGGATGGGAGGAAGTGTGCGTGCTGGCCTGGGGACACAGGAACTGTTGGCTGCTAAGTGTGAGGTCCCGACTCAGAATCATGAGACACAAAGCACACTCCAGCTTCACTTCCTCACCCTCCACTCTAGATTCACCCACGGCCTGTCCCTTCAACCACCCGTGGTGTGTGGGCAGGGATCACAATCGTGCAGGCTTCAGACGTGTTGGGAGTTAAGAGCCTGCAGACTTCAGGTAGAGAAGAGTGAGTAGACCAGAGGCTCAGATGAGCCACTGGGAGAGATGTCAGCCCACAGAGGTTGCCAGAGGCCTTGAGTGGAAGAGATAATGTTGAGGGGGAGGGCTGGAGGGCAGTCAGTGGGGTCGAACAACCACCCCCTGGGGCTTCCATTTGCTGGTTCAGCCAGAGCCGGGCACTAGACAGATACCCCAGGAACCTTCAAGAACCAGCCTCTCTGGGACCCAGGCTTCACACCAGGGCAGAGGCTGGGGAGAAGGAGAGAGCCTTAGCATGGAAGGGAGAGAGATGTGCCAGAGCCAGGCAAGGAGACAGCTGCAGGGGGCACAAAGGAGACATTAATACCTCACAGTCCCTTCCCTCCCTCCCACCCCAGGGACTCCACAGAGGAGGTGCTCTGCTCCCTCCCATCCACCCCAGCAATGTTAGCAGAACACTATTTCTGTGCTTTCTGAATAGGAAGTAATAGCACTCCCAACCCACCATCTTCTCAACCATGAGATGGAGGCAATGGCACCCCGTTTTCTCAGCGCTCTCTGCAGGCTGAATGGTCCTTAGACCGGGAACGTATGACGCAGACTGAAGAGAGTTTCCCCATTGCTGGCAGCACCTGTAAGCCAACACCCAACAGAGGGGAGGGTCTCCTCACTATGGGTGTCAGGCTAGAGCTGGTTAGAAGCAAGGCCCTCCCACTCCCAGCTCAGGCCCCAAAGGCAGGGCCGGGGGTCTAGTTTGGAACTCCCAGCTAGCTCAGAAGGGCTTCCAGGTAGCCCTTGCCTCTCACTTGGGCTGGAGCCTCCGAGGTCCCTGAGGGAATGGAGGAAGTGGGGGGAGAACTGAGAGAGGAGAGCTTCAAACATAGCCTGATGCCCCCCACCCCCACCCCGCTGCTCAGCCCCAGCCCATTGCGGCCAGCCAGAAATAGGCCTCCAATGGCCAGAGCTTCCAATTTTGCAGGAGAAGGTAGAAATGCAAATCTTTATGTGAAATCTCCAGGGTTTTACATGTAGGTAACTAATTTATAGTGTAAACGACTGAGGCGGCTAGCTTAGCCTGGATCATGTCTAGGATTTGAATGAAGCCTTTTGTCACCCGGGCCTTTGGCAAGGACAAGGAGGCACCTGGCTGTGTCTGAGGGTGCGTGGCTATGCCCACGTGTGTTCTGGCACATGGGTGTGTAAGCAGGGCATGGCTGCAGCAGTCCGCAATGATGCGTGTGCTTATTCACACGCACAGATGTGTCGTAGGTAAGTCTGTGAGTGAGCACGTGTACACAGGCCTCCCATGTGCCGTTGTGAGCGTGCACGAACAAGCGCAGGCGTGTAACGTGGAACAGCACGTGTGACCGAGAGCGGGTGAGTTAGCGTGAGCGCGCACACGTGCGTTACTGCACGTGCACGTGGGCTCCAGTGGGGGCCGGGGTTTGCACGCGTGCACGAGCTCCGGCCGGCCGCGGCAGGTTCCAGGGCTGGCCCAGGAGGCGCCCGGTCCACACGGGTGGTAGCAAGAGCGCGCACGGGGACTCGCGTGCGCGCCGCGGCGGCGAGGGCCCGGGCCCGGGCCCGGGGGTGGGGGGGAAGCGGCTCCCTGGGCCTCTTGGAAACCAGCGCGGGCCGCAGAGCGGAGGGGAGGCCGGCGCCGCCGCTGCCCCCGGGCGCGGCGAGAGGGAGGAGCTCGCGCGCAGCCGCGGCCATTAGTCACCAGATGTCACCTTCTGCTGCCAAGGCGGCGCCGGGCGCAGACAATGGCCGCGCGGGCGGAGGGGCGGGCCGGGCCACCCCCGGCGACCCCAGAGCCGCGCCTCTACTGACACCTACTGCCCCCCGCACCCACACTCGGCGGCCTGCCCCCTCCGCTCCCGCTGGCCGCCCAGCCCCTCGCTTGGCCTTACTGCCACCCCCTTCTCCGCATCCCCTCCCGCTATCTGCTCAGCGCTTCAGCCTTCAGGACACAGGGCCGGTATCATCTCCTCCAGGAAGCATTTCCTGGCCGGCCTCTCTCCCGTGCACACAGCCCCAGCTCCCCACCTTGGATGTTTGTCCTGGAGCCACCCCTGTCCTCCCAGATTTTCAGAAATGCGAGGTCGTTAGTGGGATGCGTTCTGCCAACTAATACATGAATGAGTTAGGAAAGTCACCATTTTGTAAGTCACGCTAATGAATGCATCCAGGAAATGATCACAACCTTGTGAAAACTGCATGATGGTGAAACTAGAGGCATCAGTCTGGGAACACTTGAACCCACGATCCGGTCTTAGCACCGCTAACAGTGGGGGGACCAGGCTGCATATGCTTCGCGACCAGGTATACAGTAAGGAAAGCACCCCCTAGGATGTCGTCTTGCAAAAATAATTAGTCTGGAATACAATCACGTGTCTGCATCGAACCACTCCTTATGGGTAATATTATTTGGATCCTGACTCAAAGCAAATGTAAAAAGGCCTTTTTGAGAGAATCAAGGCAGACTCACAACAAAGAGGTATTTGTTAAGTGGTAATGGGCTGAATCCTTATATGTTAGAGACACAAGTATCTGTCTTTGTTAAGTGAAATACGTTGTCTGCTTTAAACTGCTCAAGAAAAAGGGCGTGGGTGAGGGAAGAGCTAAAATAATACTAGAAAAATGTTGACAGTTGGTGGATGGTGTTGACGGGTACCTGGGACCTCCTTATACTGTTGTATCTGCTTTTGTAAATGTTTTTAAATCTTCAAAGTAAAAAGCTAAAAAAAAGGGGGGGGGGGTACTAATGTCTGCAACTTACTTGAAACTATCTGCCAGGAAGAGATTGAGATTGGAAGATGGGTGGAGGGCATGGAGAGATGAACAGTTTCTGGAATGCAAAGAATGGCAATGATAGGTCTGCGGGGCGGGGGGGGGGACGGTATATGGAGGCTCCCTATATATTGCCTTTTATTTTTCTCTGTGTTTGGAGTTTTTCCTATAAAAAATGTTTGGGGAGCTTTTTTTTTTTTTTAATTAAAAAATAAAAATAAAATGCTCACCCCTGCCACGGCTGGTGCTTTCGGTACAGAGCCCCCGCTCAATAATGACATTGGGACCACTAAGTGTGGAAGATGGGTCCACAGGCACAAAGAATTCCCCTTGGACCTAGGATCCCAGGCAAGGGGTCCACAAACTCATTCTGTCAAGGGCCACGTGAGGCTTTGCCAGCCATGTATTTCTCTGTCATGTACTTTTCTTTGATTTTTTGTTTTTACAACCCATTAGAAACATAAAAAATCATTCTTCATTCAGAAGCCCTACCAAAACAGGCAGCAGGCTGTATTTGGCCCTCATTTGCATTCGTTCGCATTCGTTCACAGCATTCGTTCACCACACCAGCCCTAGCCCTACAGAATGTCAGTAGCCAGGAAAAATCAATGACATGGCAGGACACTGGGGTCAGGATCATGGTCAGACCATCCCATGCTGGAATTCCAGTCCACCTGTGGAAGAATCATTTCACTGGCCAAGCCTCAAAGGTAAATGAGAATGTCATTAGGATACACCACGTGGGCTTGCTAGAAAGAGAGCAGGAGTTCAAACACAGGGCCTAGCACATGGGCACCCACTAATCAGTCCCCTCCCCCTCCTTTTAGTACCATGCACTCAGTGCACGTGTTTATGCACACATACACACACGCACACAGCCCTCTAGCAAGAAGAGGCAGACCCATGATCTTTGGAGATACTGCCACAGGGTAAGAAAGTCACTCAAGCCAAACAGACTTGAGTTGGAATCCTGGCTCTGCCCTCATTTGGCTGTGTGACCTCCAATAAACTAGTGAGCCTCAGTTTCCCCGTTTAAAATCAATCAATCAGTACCAGCCTCCTCCTGATACCGTCAGGGTGAATCATCGCAGTTACTGGTAAAGGTGCTTAACATAATGCCTGACACAGGATAAGCTGGAGAAGTGGGGGCAATGTCCTTTTTGCTACTGTGGTGTTTTCCCTGATGGGAAAGCAAGCTTCCTTGAGAAGTACAGGAGGCTTGGCCCAGCAGATCAGGGTGGGGGAAAGGCAATGACAGACCAATCAGGGAAGGCTGCCTGGAGGAGGTGCCAGCACACCCTCAGCCATTGTCTTGGAGTCCCCTGTCTCTTTCAGTGGAAGTAGCAGAGGGAATGGGGAGGATGGTTGATTTCTGAAGCCATTTCTTTCCCTTGGGAACAAGAAACCCCTTCTCAATGCTGGTAGCCTGCCAGAGTTCCTTCCCCCAGCCCTCAGACCTCTCCAGAGAGGACAAGCCTGGCCCTGGAGAGAGTCCCCAAGAGTCTTGGTATTTGGTTTTGTTTCCTTTGAAAAATACTGTCTATTTTTTTTTAATTTTATTACAAGAGTAATGCATATTGTTTGAAACAATTTGAAAAAGAATAGGAAACATTTTTTTTTAAATTACCCTTCATCCCCTCATCATTGAAAACTGTTATCTTGTATAAATTTTCCAGGCTTTTTCCTACCTATAGTATATATTATCTATTTATGTAGATATACATTTTTGCAAAAATAGAAACATATGCTGTTTCTTTTTTGAAAGAAACCTTGTTTTCTTTTCACATAACACAGCTTGAGCACTTCCTCATATCCTTAACTCTTCCACATCATTGTGTTTGATGCCTAGATCATATTCTACAGTACGGATAAACTACTTAGTAAACCAATCGTCTATCACTAAAAGAACACAGATATTGTAAATGGCAATTAGTCAAAAGCACTGCCAAGTCTCGTGAGCATCAAGGAGGATGTTCAACTCAGAGCTGAGTATTCAACTCGGAATGCAAAAGGGGCTTTGCATGAAGAAAGTGTCCATTACCTTCTCCCAAGGTTCAGGCTCCTCACCAGCAAGGGAGTGGGTGCTACCCTGGATGTGCACTAAGGGTCTCTGTAGCTCAGCTGTTCTCTGGGAGACACCTGTTGGCCATAAACAAGAATCATGGCAAAAGAAAGAAGTGAACCAGGTCATGGGACCCAACGGCAGTCCTGGGCTCCAGAGCCCTACTGCACTGCCATATAAAACATAGTGCTCACGTGAGCGGTTTCCCCCCAACTCAGCAAGGGGAGCCCCAGCTATGAACCCTAGGAGAAAACACTGAAAAAAGAGAAACGACTCTGCCAGGCCTTCAACAAATCTGCAGCCAGTCCATGTAGCAAAGAACCAGTGTGACAGAGAGGCCGAGGCTGGGTGCAGTCTGAGATCTCTCACTGGTCTGAGCTCACACCAGGAAATTCTCAGCTAGCATTTGACTTGTGACCTTGGGCAAGTCATTTCCCCTCCCAGAGCCTCTAAGAGTAGCACAGAGATGTAAAACTTACACAAGGTCACCATGAGGATGCGTAAACACAGTAGGGACTCCAAGAGGTCCCCTCCCTACCAGCCTCTGATGCTATCCTGGGTCTTGACAACCAGTTGCTAGGTGTCTATTGAGTGCCTACTGTGTTCGAAGTGCCCAGGAGGCAGGAATGAGCAAAACAGATGGAATGCCTGCCCTCACAGCACTTAGCATTAGTGATCAAACAATAAATAAGTGATTACAAGTGTGCAATATGCTGTGAAGAAGCATACAGTGTCCCGAGAGTTAAAATCACCTTACCTTGGAGGGGGTGCTCAGGAAGGACTCTCTGAGAAGCAGTCATTTCCATGAGAGGTAAGAACTAGAAAGAACTATACAGAAGAAAAGTCCATACAAAGCTACTGTGGGCAGAAGAAACAGCCTTGAGGCAGAAAGGGACATGCCATGACCCAGGACTTGACCATAGACCAGCAGGACTGGAGCGTAAAGAGTCAGGGAAATGGCTAAAAACAAGGCTTGAGGAGGCAGGCAGGGGTCAGTATGCAGGGCTCTTGCAGGAATGTGTCTGAGGAACAACAAAGAGGCCACCACTGTGAGTAGAACAGAGGGAGTAAAGGTAGACACAAGGTCAGACAAAGACTGGGGCTAGATCATTCGAGGCCTTGAGGGTCATGTATGGATTTCAGCTTTTAAGTGAAATGGGAACCACTGCTATAGGATCAGTTGAAAAGAGGAGTGATATGGTCTGAGAAATTTTAAAAAGAACACTCTACACAGGGTGCCTGGGTGGCTTAGTGAGTTGAGCGTCCAACTCTCAGTTTCAGCTCAATTCATGATCCCCGGGTCATGGGATCAAGTCCCGTGTCAGGCTCTGTGCTAAGCGTGGAGCCTCCTGGAGATTCTCTCTCTCACTCTCTCTCTCTCTCTGCCCCTCTCCGCAACTCATGCACACACACTCTCTCTCTAAAATAAAATTAAAAATAATAAATTTTTAAAAAAAGAACACCCCAGGCATTCCACTTGCAATATAGTAGTCTAAGCTCTTAACAGATCTACCCTCCCTATAATACCTATAAACGCTGGATATAATACCCAAACAACGGCTAGAAGGCTCTGGAAAAGTATCCAAAATAGGCAGACTTGGGAAGGATGTCAAAACTTTGAAGAAGGGGCCATCATGTGGTAAGTTTCCCACGTTTGTGGCTTTTTGCAGGCTGAAGATGTGGTATAGCACAGGACACCTAAAAGTCTAACAGAAAACACTGATTTTCTAGCCTGAGGAGCCAGAGGCAACCAGAACCACTGGAAAGTGAAGGGGAAATGATGGAAAAGAAAATACTAGAAAAGGCTCAAATTCAGTTAAATTCTGATGAGTCTCCACTCAACTCCTGAACCAATTCACACAGAGAAAACTCAAGACAATCTACAGCTAAGGAGGAAAGAACTGAGCTGTGATGTTGCCCACTGCAGGCAACACAGAGTTTGTGATTCGACTCTGACCAAGTGAGCTGCCTTCTAAAACAAAGACATCAGCACTCTTTGGAAGAATCCAATGAATCCAGAATCTCTATACCATGTCTTCAATTCCAGGATATAATCCAAACTCACCATATAAATAATGAGGAAAACGTGATCCATCCTCAAGGAAAATGATAATCCAGAGCCCAACCTAAGATGGTCTTGAAGAATTACCAGGCAGGAACTCTAGGGTAACTTTTATAACTATGCTTTACAGAGCAATAGAAAACACACTCTTAATCAGTGAAGAGATAGTAAATCTCTAACGAGAAAAAGAAAATATGAAAAGAATCAGGTAGAAATTCTAGAACCAAAGAATTCATTATCTGAAATGTTTAAAAAATTTCAATGTATGCACTGAAGACAATGCAGAGGACAGTCAGTGAGCTTAAGCAGATTAACCAAAACCAAGTAATCTAAAGAAGTGTGGGAGGGGCACCTGGGTGGCTCAGTCTGTCAAGCATCTGACTTCAGCTCAGGTCATGATCTCACCGTCTGTGAGTTCGAGTCCTACATCGGGCTTTGTGCTGACAACTCAGAGCCTGGAAACTGCTTCAGATTCCGTGTCTCCCTCTTTCTCTACCCCTCCCCTGCTCACGCTCTGTCTCTCTGTGTCCCTGAAAAATGAAAACACCTTAAAAAAAAAAAGTGTAAAGAAATGAGGGAGGGAGGGAAGGAGATGGGAGAAGAGAGAAATAAGATTAAAAAAACTGAATGGTGTCAGAAATCTGTGGGATAATATCAAATATCTAACATATCCATAACTGGAGTCCTAGAAGGAAAGGAAAAGAAAGAATAGAGCAAAAAAAATTTTTTTGAGCGAAAACTTTTTGAAGAAATAATGGCCAAAAAAAATCTCAAAATAAAACAAAAACACCTCACTTTTCAAATCTAATGAAAGACATAAATTTACATATACTGTATATTCAAACCGCTGAAAATCAAAGAGAAATAGAAAGCCTTGAAAGCAGCCAGAGACAAAAGACACACTACATCAAGGAACAAAGATTCAAATAACCATGGAACCCTCATCAGAAATTATGGAGAGGTCAAGGAGAAAGCAGGCAAAGACCTCTTTGATCTTGGCCACAGCAACTTCTTACTTAACACATCTCCAGAGGCAAGGGAAACAAAAGCAAAAATGAACTATTGGGACCTCATCAACATAAAAAGCTTCTGCACAGCAAAGGAAACAATCAGCAAAACTAAAAGGCAACCGAGAGAATGGGAGAAGATATTTGCAAACGACATATCAGATAAAGGGTTAGTATCCAAAATCTATAAAGAACTGATCAAACTCAACACCCAAAAAAACAAATAATCCAGCGAAGAAAGGGGCAAGAGACATGAATAGACACTTCTCCAAAGAAGACATCCAGATGGCCAATCGACACATGAAAAAATGCTCAACATCACTCATCAACAGGGAAATACAAATCAACACCACAATGAGACACCACCTCACACCTGTCAGAATGGCTACCATTTACAACGCAGGCAACAGCAGATGCTGGTGAGGATGCGGAGAAAGAGGATCTCTTTTGCACTGCTGGTGGGAATGCAAGCTGGTGCAACCACTCTGGAAAACAGTATGGAGGTTCCTCAAAAAACTAAAAATAGAACTACCCTATGACCCAGCAATGGCACTACTAGGCATTTATCCACGGGATATAGGTGTGCTGTTTCGAAGGGACACATGCACCCCCATGTTTATAGCAGCACTATCGACAATAGCCAAAGTATGGAAGGAGCCCAAATGTCCATCAATGGATGAATGGATAAAGAAGATGTGGTATATATATATGTGGTATACACACACACACACACACACACACACACACTCTGGAGTATTACTTGGCAATCAAAAAGAATGAAATCTTGCCATTTGCAACTACGTGGATGGAACTGGAGGGTATTATGCTAAGTGAAATTAGTCAGTCAGAGAAAGACAAAAATCATACGACTTTACTCATATGAGGACTTTAAGAGACAAAACAGATGAACATAAGGGAAGGGAAACAAAAATAACATAAAAAGAGGGAGGGGGCCAAAACAGAAGAGACTCATAAATATGGAGAACAAACAGAGGGTTGCTGGAGGGCGTGTGGGAGGGGGGATGGGCTAAATGGGTAAGGGGCACTAAGAAATCTACTCCTGAAATCATGGTTGCACTATATGCTAACTAATTGGGGTGTAAATTTTAAAAAATAAAAAATAAAACTAAAAAAAAAAAAAGGAATTATGGAGAGGAAACAAAATAGCATCATTAAAGAGCTGCAGGGGGGAAAAAAAACAGTTAACCTGTCAGGGTTCTAGATCCAGTGAAAACATTCTTCAATAACAAAGGCAAAATGAAGACATTTAAAGAAAATTTAGAGAGGCGTGCCTGGGTGGCTCAGTAGGTTAAGCATCTGACTCTTGATTTCAGCTCAGGTCATGATCCCAGTGTCCTGGGATCAAGCCCCAGGTCGGGCTCTTTGCTGAGTGTGGAGCCTGTGTAGGATTTTCTCTCTCTCTCTCTCTCTCTCTCTCTCTCTCTCTTTCTCTCTCTAAAAACAAAGCAAAACAAAACAAAAAAACCTTAAAAGAAAATCTAAAGAACATGTCATCAGAAGACCTGAACTATAAGCAACACTAAAGTCAGTTCTTCAAGTTGATGATAAATGACACAAGAGGGGCACTCCGATCTTCAGAAAAGAATGAACAGCATCAGGTGGTAAATATATAAAACTATAAGATGACTTTCTCTCTTAATTCCTCCACTATGCATACCACATGACAGTTCTTTATAAATCTTTTTTTATTTATTTTTGAGAGGGAGAGAGTGCATGCACAAGGGGAGGAAGGGCAGAGAGATGCAGGGGTGGGCTTTGTGGGGGGGGAATGGAGTGGGGACAGAGGATCCCAAGTGGGCTCCATGCTGATAGCAAAGAGCCAATGCGGGGCTCGAACTCAGAACCTTGAGATCACGACAAGCAGAAGTCAGAATCTTAACCGACTGAACCACCCAGGCACCCTGACTACGCATGTGACAGTTTAAAGCAAAAATGACGACACTGTCTTATGAGATTTACAGTTTATCAGAAGTAGTGCCTGTGAAAACAGCGCACAGGATGGGGGTGGGGGGGGATGGCAAATGTTTGCAAGAGTTTTCTATTTTATGTAAAGTGGTAAAATAGTAAACTCTAAGTTGACTATGAAAAGTGAAGGCTGTGTAGTGTAATCCCTAGGAGGAAAAAAAAAACACACTTAAAAATGCAAAGCAGTATAGCTAAAGGGCCAAACAACCGCATTCAAATGGAATCCTGAACCGGTTTCTCTGGCTCCTGTGTGGACTGTAGGGGAGGAGGAGGGTGACATCAGGGCCACCAGTTAGGGTGTCACTGACACAACCCAGGTGAGTGATAATGCTGGCCTGGACTGGGGCCGGAGCAGGGGAGATGGTGAGAAATGTCAGATTCTGGGTGTGTTCTGAGGGCAGAGCCAAAAGGATTTGCTAATGGATTGGATTTGGTGTGGGAGAAAGGCAAGGGGGACCCTCAGGCCTGTGACCTAAGCTGTGGGGATGGAGTTGCCATTTGCAGTGATTCCACCAAAGGCTCTTCTCCAGCCTGCCCTCCTCACCACTCTGTGGTGCCTGAGCCTTGCTGCAGCCCCCAGAGTTTGGAAACCCTTGCCCGGCTGGGGGCCAGGTGAAGAAGGAGAAGAAGACAGAGTCATAGGCCACCCACCACGTCCCTCAAGTTGGAGCAGGGACAATGGAGCATGTGTGCCTCTTGGCAAGGTTCATGCCAGATCAAAAAATCATCCTTATGGCTTCTTCCAGCTTCCAGAGAGCTCCATCTCCAAGAGTTGTTTTCCAGTTGGGAAGCAATTGAGAAATAATTGGTAATATTTCACAGAGGCGGCAGAAGCCTCAGCCCCAGCCTCTGGAAACAAATTAGAGATGAGGGCGAGGTTTAGCAGCGGAGAACAGCCCTGCTTCTCATTAGCAACTGCAAATAAGATTACGGAAAAATGTCCCTGCCATGAGAATGGCGTCTGCCTGGAAAAAATTAAACCGGTTTTGGGGCCAAGTGGAGACCCTGGACTGGGATTCAGGAACCTGGGTCTAGGGTAAGGCTCTAGGATCCAGTTTGCCCAAAGTCAGAGCAGATTCGCTGCACCCTGTCTGAGCCTCAGTTTCCGAGTCTGTTCAACGGAAGGAGGCTGCAGGCCTCCACTCTGGAACTAGACAGTCATCCCTCCAGGTGGGAGACACCTGCTGCAGCCAACCAGCCTGGGTCCCAGCAGCTCAGGTAGCTGGGGGTGCAGTGCGGTGCAGAGCAGAGAAGGGCTAGCTTAGAGGTCTGTACCTGGCTGCACCTCCCCCCACCTGGCCTCTGTGTCCTAGATCCATCCCAAGTAGCAGTGCTGACACTGAATGACAGGCACAGTCTAAATCATCTGGGTACATTCATTTAATCCTCCTACCAACCCTATGAGGTTGGCCCTACCATTATCCCCATTTTACAGAGAAGGAAAATAAAGCACAAAGAGGGCCAGCCCGCCTGGCCAAGGCCACAGAGCAAGCAAGTTGCAGAGCCAGGATAGTGAACCTAGTCCAATTTTAAATCCTGGGGTCTTAGGCACCAAGCTCTGCGGCCTTTCAGGGATTGCGGCGGGCCTCCTCGACTCCGCCCCCAGACTTCCAGGACTGTAGAGGTTTGGGCGTTTGGCCTGCGAGAGGAAACCAGGCTCTGAAGGCCTGCAGACTTGGGGGCGCACCCCAACTCCACCACTGACAGCTGCATGACCCCGAGCCTGTTTTTGCCTGTGTGTGTGTTTTTAAATTACAGATTTGGCGCAAATTTGTGCTAAGAAAGAAAGCAGGCCGGGGTGTGACAAACCAGATCCTGTCTGAGGGTCAGTTCCTCTCCATTTTTCTGCAGCCCCATCTCTGGCCCAGGGCTCAGAGGCCCTCAGGGATCCTTTAACAACTCCCCTGCAGGCTTCTCTGTCCTTTTCCTGACCCAGCACCAAGGGTTCTCTGCTGAGAAGCCTTTCTGTACCCCTGCTCCCTGACCCAGGCACTGGTGGGGGGAGTGGGGCGGGAGGGGAAGGGGCTCTTGCCCAGGCAGCTCCACGTGTTGCCTCCTGCATGGCCCTCCTTTGCCATCTGGAAACGCAGCACCCCATGGTGCTCTTTAGGGCTTCTCCCTTCCCTTCATCCCCACTAAGGGCAGTGTTTGAGGAAAACCATATTCTGCAGTCTGGCATTGAAGGCCCTCTGTGCCGTAGCCCTTGTACTTTGGAGAAGCTGACCTCAATTTTGGTAACCTCCCCAGGCTCCATTTTCCCTACACACACAGGAGCCTTTGTCCAAATTCTGTTCCCCCACCCCACCCCCACCCCCCGCACCACCCCCACCCCTGCCCCGGGGGCCAGGAGACTTGAGGGGGGAGGTTGAATTCTGAAGTACAAGGATATTCTGGCCGGAGCTGCCCTGGGGACAGGCCATGAAAGAGAGGCCAAGGCAGAAGGGTCAGGTTACTGGAGAGATAATCTGATTATATCTGGTCAAGTGGGGAGGGGGATGGTGGGAGGAAGGGAGCCATGAGCCTAGGGAAGTGGAGAAAGAGGCATCCAGGATGCAGAAGCAGGAACAGAACAAGAGTACAGAATGGAACACAGAGGGAGCGAGTGGCCCTGCGTTCCAAACCTGGCTCCACTGCCTACCTCTCCCCCTGCCAGCTGATGACTCTGCATGTCACCTAAAGTCCCTGAGGCCTACCTAGTATCTTATTCTAAAGCCAGGCCAACCCACCCAGCCCCCCACAAGTCTTGTTAGGCTGATTCCAAGAAAAAGCAGAGGAAATAGGCCAGGGGCCTAGCTTGGCTCTGCAGGTGCTCTCCAAGTAGCACTTCCCCTCGTCCCCCCGCCACACCCAGAGCAGGGCAAAGTGACCCCACCCTGGAAGCTGGCAAGTACCCCCACAGTGTGGCTGGCAGCTGGTCTGTCAACCTGAGAGTGAATCTGCCCCCAGGGAGGCTCCTAATTTAATCAGCTTCACAAATCAGCTCGATGGGCTTAATTGATCTTTTTCACTCCTAATATTGTTGCTGTCACTTTCTGAGCTGTGCCTCCTCCAGCCACCCCATGCATGGTGCTCAGCCAGCTGGAGAGGGAGAAGAAACACTGCGTGTGGAGCCAGGAAGCTCGTGGGAAGGAACTGGTGCGCAGGAAGAAGCAGAGGGGGGGCAGGGCGGGGCGGGACCAACCCTGAGCCAGACCTCATGGACCACACCATGTCCAAGGTGGCAACTGTGGGCGAGTGGAGCAGAAGAGCTCCTGGTGAGTCATCGGCCGGGGCCTCAGGCAAGTCACTCTCAGTTCTTCTGTGCCTATTTCCTAACCTGTAAAGACCACAACAGGTACTGCCCCTCATGATGTACTCACCCTACAAGGGTTTGTGGAATGCCCACTGTAATTTAGGCACGGTGCGAGGCATAGGGGATGGTGACAGGCAAAAACTACCTTGTTTTGCCCTCATAGGGCACTCTAGACAGGCTGTCCTCCCCTGGGTGACACCCCCCACCCACCCATGGAGCACAGAGACCAGTGGGGGAGACTGACATTGACTGAATACACACATACGAAATGCCAAATGGAAACCGTGATAAGTACTGGAAGAGGAGGTCCTTGGTGCCGTGGGGGCAGAAAACCGGGGGGCTCCCTGACAAAACAGTGCTGAGTTGAGATATGAAGGAGGAGGTGGACTTATCTAAGTGAAGAGGTAAAAAGAACATTCCAAGAAAAAGACCTTTGTCTTTGGCTAGAAGAGTGAGGGGGTGTGGGCGAGATGATGCTAGACCAGTGGCTTCACAGGTTTTGGATAAAGCCGTAAGAAATACATTTTGCGGGGCGCCTGGGTGGCTCAGTCAATTAAGGGTGTCCGACTTCGGCTCAGGTCATGATCTCACAGTCATGGGTTCGAGCCCACATCAGGCTCTGTGCTGACAGCTCAGGGCCTGGAGCCTGCTTCAGATTCTGTGTCTCCCTCTCTCTCTGTTCCTCCCCTGCTCGCATTCCGTCTCTGTCTCTCAAAAACAAAGAAACATTAAAAAAAAGAAAGAAATACAATTTGCATGGTGACTGGGAACATAGAACACACATGTGCTCACACATACGATTGCCTGCATACATCAATTTTAAAAGATTGGTTAAAAAAAAAAGTTACTCCTGCCACATTAAATATGATCCCCTCAGAGAGTTTCTCTTCTGTTCTAGCCTGTTCTATTTCTTTAAGAAAATGCAGTTTACTAACCACTGTGTTGATTTCCCAGCCCCCTAATGGGTCATGGTTAAGAGACACTGTGCTTTGCAGGGCCCCATGGGCTGCATTCAGGAGCTGTAGCTTTACCCCACTAGCGATGGGAAGCCCCAGTTCTCGTCTGCAGGGCAATCTAATGAGACTAGCATTTTGAAAAGGTCACCCTGGCTGCTGCCTGGGAGTCCAATATAGGAGTGAGGAGTGGAGGCCGGGAGACCAGATGTGAGGCTGCTGCCATAGCCAGGCAAGAGATAGCACGGCGGCTCAGAGTTGACAGTTTTGCAAAGCAAATGAGGGAATAGGTATGAAACATTTTGTGCCAATTAAAAAGCTATGTTTTATGAAAAGTTGCACAGGGAGACGACAAGATCTCCAAATACAGATTCAGGCAACCCACGTCCAAACAGCAGCTGCATCACTTCCCAGTCGTACCATCTTGGGAGAATCACTTTGCCCCAGTGGGTCTCAGTTTCCTAACTAAAATCGGTCATAAGAGTCCCTTCCTCCTAGAGCCGATGCCACGTTTGGGTACAACGGTGCCTCTCCTCAGCCAAGAACTCAATAAATCCTGGTTATTCGTATGAAGAGAAATGTTAGAATTTATTCAGCCATCAATATGCCTTCAGCGCCTGTTTGGAGAATCAAGTCACATGGCCCCTGCCCTGTGGCAACCCCTGGTCCAAGAGGAATTTCTAGAGCCATAACCGATTTATCCGGGATGAAACTGAGTTTGAATCTGTGACTGAGCTGCAGACCTCACCTGATGAAGCGCATCCATCTACAAGTGACGAAATGGAGCTCAGGCGAGCTAAGGTTCATTTTCAAACGGGTTGTGTCTTCATATGAACATTAACCTGCGCTCAGCTCTCGTTTCTGGAGGAAGCCGCGCTAGTCCTGGCATATCTGGTCTGCCTGTGGGGTATCTCTTGCAGACACAGCACCTCCCCCGCTTTTCCCCTCCCTCTCAGAAGCTTCCATGGTGCAGATTTATGAAGAAGCCAGAGCAACAGCGGCCTGTGCAGCCAGGAGCTGGCACAATCAGGGAGGCTGTCTGCTCCCCGCAAGCCAGGCAGGGGCAGGCAGATGGGGATGGTGGCTGGGGGCCTCCCTGCTGGTGAGCACTGCCATTTCCCTTCACACCGCCGAGCCTCGGTGAAATGGCCACAGTCGGGTGGGTTCCGGTCTGTACTGCCCACGTTTCGGCTGGCTTGTGGCCACCCGGCATGCATGCAGAGAGAAGGGGCATCCTCACACCCGGCTGTCAAGACTCACTGGCCCTGATTTCATTGCCACAGGTTGCTGACCGTCAGGCTGACTCTTCGGGAGCCTGCCAGGTCTTCATCTGACGAAAGACTTTCGTCACTCCTCGGCCCGCTGACTGGGAATGACCTTCAGGTTTGTGTGGCCGTCTCTGTCTCCCTGTCCTGCTCGCTCTGCTCCTCCGCATCTATGAGTAAAGTCCCTCCTGCGTCTCTGCCTCCTTTGGTCTCCAGATTCGTCTCTCTGGCCTGTTTCTCATCTGTGTCTCTCAGTCCGGGCAGATTTCTTGGGCTCTGTCTTGGGGTGTTTCTCTCTGCATCTCTGGGTCTCTGTGGATGTTTGAGAGTGTTCCTCTTGGTTGTCTCCTGTGGCAGTCTCTGAGTCTTGGATTGCCCCTCTCTTTCCTGTTTGTGTTTGCTTGTCTCTGTGTGTATCTTTCTTCCGTTTTGTGTAACTGACAGTGTTTTTCTGTTGCTCACCTGGGGCGAGGGAGTGGGTAGTGCTCTCTCTAGGCTTCAAAGCACCTGCCTTCTGCTGCCGGGCTGTACTTAGAGTGAGCCAATCAGGCTGCAAAAGTCACGCCCCGTCTTCCCAGCCTGCCCATCAGCCTCCACCAACACCCGCTTCCCTTAGCTTTATGCCAACAAAATGTCCAGGAGACCTTCACTCTTCTGGTAAGTTATCCCGCCCACGCTCATCACAGTCACCATGCTAATTCTGCTGCCCTCAATCAGCCCTTAAATGCTGCTCCCACCCTCCTCAGCTAGGTGACTTCCCACAAGTCACTTAACCTCTCTGTGCCATACCCACTCCCACCACCCCCCCCCCGCCCCCCGCCCGAGATTCTCTGTGTAGCGTTATGCTGCCTTCTCAACTGATCCCTCCTGTAGAGGATAAATAACACTAATTACCTTTGGAAGTCCTCTCTACTAAAGGAGGAAAGCCTGGATTTGCCAGTGTGTAATCACCCCCTCCTCCCAGAGCAATCTCTGTGTTGGGACAATAACTGTACTCTCTATCAGGTGTGGAATCAGCCACTTTACCTGGAGAGGAAGCAAGCTGTCTCTTAGCTCCTTACTAGACAAGAGGGAGAGACACTTGTTCCCTAAGAGTCTGTTGCTCCACGGAAAATAAAACTAAATGCAGCCATAGATAGCACACTGACAGTGGGAAAATCTTATTGGATCACCCTGATGCGGTGCCTTTCTGAGGGCAGGAGGAAAATGGGAGCAGCCTTATCTGATGGTTTGTGTCTAGGGAGGGAGGAAAATAGGCCTCTGCGTATTTACAAACGTCCCCACAGATGCTCCCAGCATGTAGGGGAGGCTGGGGCGGGGGGGGGGGGGGTGGGAGGGATGATGCACATGGTCTGTGTGGGCAGGATTTCTGGGCGAGGGGGCCCGGACCACGCGGTCAGCAGGACTGCAGCAGTGTTTACAAACCCATGCCCTGGACCAGGAGTTGCAATGGGGCCCAAGACAGAAATGCTCCCTCCCTCCAGCCATGGCAGGGAAAGCTTTTAGAGCACAGCCTCACACCAAGCACTTGACATATGGTGCTGCACTGGCACTCAACCTCCAGCGAGGCAGGTGCTATCCTTCACTCCCGTTGTATAGATGGACGAGGCGAGACACAGAGAGGGTAAGTAACTGGCCCAGGGTCACCCAGTCACCCAGCTAGACTTGAACCTAGGTAGTTTGGTTCCAGAGTCGCGCTCTTCCCTACTATGCAGTACTATAGATTACAAAGTAGAGCAGACAGGTGAGCCCGTAAATTCACTGCATGTGGAGCAAGCACCTATCAGGACTTTAAGAGAGGACCCCACTGTCTTCATGTTTTGATCCTCCTGATATGTTTTTTCTTTATGTCAAAACAGAGTTACCAACACTGTGGATGGTTTTAAATGTTTATATTTCACAAATTAATGCCTTTAGACCTCAAAATACAATGCAGTAAAAATTATACTCTTTCCAGGATGGTTATGTTATTTACAGAAATGATGTGATTCCGGGGGTGCCTGGATGGCTCAGTCAGTTAAGCGTTCCACTCTTGATCTTGGCTCAAGTCATGATCTCACACTTCGTGAGATCAAGCCCCGTGCTGAACTATACAGTGACAGTATGGAGCCTGCTCAGGATTCTCTTTCCCTCTCTGCCCCTCGCCAGCTCGCACACGCTTTCTCTCTCTCTCTTAAAATAAATAAATAAATAAACTTAAAAAAAAAAAATGATGTGATTTCATAGCGCTCCACACGACTTGGGCTGATGATGGGGCAGAAGCCATAAGCTGTGGCTGATCATTTCTCTTGGAGTGTTGCTTTGAGCCTACAAATCTAACATCTTTAGGAGATAATATCATAAATCTGATGTGGGAGCAATCAGTCCAGTGTAGTTGGCTTTGAAGACTGTTGTTTGTGTTGTTTTAAGCCAAAAATAAAGAGTCTAACCTGGACACCACTCATGAACCTGAAGTCCTTTTGCCCTGCCTCCTGCCTCCAGCTCCCTTGGGGGGTACTACATATTTACAAGAACAGAAGTATTATAGTGAGACGGTGTGATCAATTCTCTCAAGGGTGGGAATTCGGAATCAATCAGGGATGGCTTCACAGGTGACCACTGAGCAGAGGTTCCACAGGATGAGTAAGAACTCATGAGGCAGACAAAGGGAGCAAGAGCATTTCATGCAGAGGGAAAAGCCTATGTAAAGGCTCAGACTTCATGAACAGTTTGTATAGAGGCTCTGTCCCATGGTTCAGGATTACCTAACTCAGGTGCAGAGGAAAATCGTGGGTAATGATGAACATAAAGCCAAAAAGGTTACGTGGAGACCAGATCATGCAGGGCCTTAGAGATAAGGCCTTCTCTGCAGGGAAGAGAAAGAAAGTGAAGAGCCTGGATTTGACTTCCTTGGAGGAAGTTTCAAATACACGGGAAATGTTCAGCCCGGAGATGGAAGACTTAGGGGAGGGCAAGAGTGTGACAATATCTACAGGACAACTTCCCCATGCTTGTGAAGTCCTTTTACTCTCCACCCCCATGCACAGGGTTTGGGACACATATGGATGCTAGAAAGGGACTGGTACAGTTTAGAGGTAAAGATGAGCAACCAAAGGTGTCCGAGAATGGAGTGGACCACTGAGGTGAGAATGAGTTCCCCATCATGAAAGGTGTTTAAGCAGAAGCCAAAAGGCCACCTGGCAGAGATGTTGACGGAGATTCAAATATCAGGTGAGAGCTGGACTAGTTAATTTCTGGATTTTCTTCCAGCCCTGAAAATCTCAGATACTAGTTTGTCTTGCATTAGAATAGATTCAAGACATTGCCTTTGGGGGGAAAATAGTAATCAAAATGTAAATACCATGGGAATAATAGATTTGGCCTAATTATCAGCGATTACTCAGAGTTTGTCATTATTTCTGTACAATATATCCCAAAGTTCCAGAAAACAAATCAAAGAAAGTACCACGGCCGATGCCATTAATAGAAGCAAAACACTTCAAGACGAGAATTTAATTTACTGGGTGAGTTCTTGAGGCACGTTTTTGTTGATGAATATTTATAAAAGTGGGTTAGGCTGGACCTGGTAATGATTGCGAAAAATTTTAATGCTGTCCCCTCATTAATTTACTTTTAATGAATGACTTGGTAAAGCGTAACCATTTGTACGTAATGATTTCATTAATAGCTATGGCATATGCACCCGTTTTTCACACGTTTGAATGTCACTTGAATAAAATGATACCTTAAATTATACAGTATAATAAAGTATGTTTGTTGAAACATGACAAGCTTCTGGCTCTTTGTACTCGGGCTCCAAGAATTCGCTGCATTTGGAATGGCAACAGTTTAACGCGACCAGAGTGACGGATTTCTTCTTCCATATCTGAGGTTTCTCTCAAAACTAGTCTTCTGGGCTTCCACCATGAGAACTCTGTACATGAAAACTTGGAGCCAGAGAACGCAGTCAATCCCTCCTACCCGGCCACCTCCACTCTGCGCTCCTCAGCCTTTGGACTCGCTTAAACAGGCCCCTCGAGTAGGGGCACGGCCACATTATCCCACCAGACAGGATCCCTGTGGGCAGGACCAGTCCAGGAGTGGGGCCAGCCTGGGGTTGACGCCTGACCAGGGGCGGTGCCTGGCCAGGAGGGGGCGGTGCCTGGCCAGGGGAGGGGCCAGTGCCTGGTCAGGGGAGGGGCCAGGAGGGGCGGGGCCTGGCAGGGGGCGGGGCCTGGGCCTCAGAAGGTGTGGTGGGTCTCAGCTGCTTCCTCTGAGGACTCTCCAGCGTTGGGCATAAGGGCTGCCGAGCCAATATACTTCCTTAAGCTTTGTTGAAACCGATTTGGGAGAACACAGAGCCCTTGTCCTATTTTAAATGGGTCCCCTTGACAAACAAAAACAGAAACAGAATCATAAATACAGGGAACCACTGGTTGCCAGAGTTCGAGGGGATAGGCGAAATAGGTGAAAGGGATTAAGAGGTATAAACTTTCTGTTGTAATTAAGTCATAGAGATGAAGTACAGCATAGGGAATATAGTTAATAATATTGTAATAACGTATGGTAACAGAGGGTGACTACACTTAATTGTAGTGAGCACAGCATAGTGTATAGAATTGTCGAACCACTATGTTGTACTCCTGAAACTAATACAACATTGTTTGGCAACTGTATTTCAATCAAAAATACATATTAACAATGGACTTCAAGAAAAAAATCCAGGAAAGGTGCCATTCTTAAAAATAATTTTTTTTTAGTGTTTATTCAGTTTTGAGAGACAGAGAGACCAAGCACAAGCAGGGGTGGGGCAGAGAGAGAAGGAGACACAGAATCCGAAGCAGGCTCCAGGCTCTGAGCTGTCAGCACAGAGCCCAACGCAGGGCTAGAACTCACAAACCGTGAGATTATGACCTGAGCTGAAATCAGACGCTTAACTGACTGAGCCACCCAGGTGCCCCAAAAGATGCCATTCTTGCTTATTGATACTCCAGAATAAAGATTTTATTAATATTGTTGAAAAAATGGGCCCCTAGATTATTCCTTAGTTCAGTCCATGTCTATTTCTTCAGAGTGCTTATCTGTTTTGTAAAGATCTTATTTGTCTGCTGTTTATTTAGTGTGGGGATGATGCCACCAGTGTTTACTATGGAATCCCCACCCCTGGAACATTAACAAGTGACCAGAAAATAGTTACTGGCAGAGGGAGACAGAGAGAGACAGAGAGAGAGAGAGAGAGAGAGAGAGAGAGAGAGAGAGAAAAGAGGAGGAAGGAAGAAAGGCAGGACTGGAAAGAAAGGAGGGAGAAAGACTGACTGAATTAGATTTGAAGCATAAAGCAAAGCCAGCCAGTGGCCAAAAAAAAAAAAAAAAAAGTAATGTCGAGATCAATGTCATTGGCTCTGTAGAGCTGCCATTTCCCTTCCTGTCACCCACCACCCCTCCCTGGCAGGCCCCTACCCCAGACCCAGGTCTCATCACCCCTGTTCCCCCACAGTTATTTATTCCCTCCTGGCATGAAAGTGGTCCTGGAAATGAATAAGGTGTTTGGACAACAATGAGAACAATATTCCTCGGCAGGAGTACGGTGATATGTGCTTTTCAAAGTGTTTTCCTATCTTTGATCTCCTCAAATTCTTGCAGGGTCTCTCTCACAGCGTTGTTTCATCATTCCCATTTTTCCAGAGGAAACCAACTCCAGGGAATTAAATGTTGGCTCAAGGTCACAGAGCCAGGAAATAGCTAAGCTAAGAAGACTTCAACTTTAGTCGTGGATTATGTGGCTGAACAGCTTTTAATGTTTCTCAGGTACTTAATATGTTACCTCTCCCAAGGGTGTTTGCATTGTAAAAGAGAACTGAAAAGGGAGGGAAATGTATGATCTCAATGAATGAATTGTGAATAGTAAAATATCCAGTACAAAAGTATGTGCCCAGGAAAGAGTGCCACTGGGGCTGGAGGGACAAGGTAGTCCCCGAAGATTCTCATCACACAGACTTCTGTGGTCAAACAGATCTGGATTCATATCTCTTCCATTCCATTCACTAACCCTGTGATCTTGACCCAGGGCTTTCCATTTTCTGCGTCTTTCCCGATCTGTGAAATGGGGATGATAATCCCACCCCAAAAAACTGATGTCAGACTAGGATGCATAGAAATTTGCACAAAAGGCGATCAGCATAGATTAGCAGCATTATATGGAGCACCAAAGGAACAACCCCTCCACAGTTGGCAGGAATTAGGTGCTGAGCGGAGCCTGACCTCCCCTCGACCCCCTCCTGTCCTTGCTCCGCAGGGGCAGGGGTGGGGAAGACAGGACTTCGAGCCTAGACCTGATGCTCCAGACCCATCTCTGCCCACGGCACTAGGCTAGACTCACCTACTACCCTCATGCTGATTACTGGGGCTTTAGGATCAAGCTGGGATAGCCTGGGCCAGGGCACCTCGGGCTACACTGCAGCCCTGGTCTCTTCCGAGTCTTTCCCCACCTCCTCCGAAAAGATTTATGGAAAGATTAAGGGGCCTTTTTTTCAATATCTATTAATATTCATGGCAGTCTTCACAGCCATCTGCTTTTAACGATTTTGTTTGCAAAGACCTGAGATTAAAATATGGCCTGCTAGTGCTCTGAAGCATCTGAACTGAAGGCGATAAAACAAAGGCCTTTTCAGGAGCTCCGAGCTGGCCTGTCACTCTACCTGCAGCGGGGGAGACTAATGACTAGTGGGAAGGAGGGGCGGAGGAGGGGGCGCCCAGACCTGGCTGAGATTAGATCCGGGGCCAGTGCTCCCCCTCAGCTGGCAGGGTTAATTGGGGGGGAATGAAGGGAATGAACAGCCCCAGCCCCCTCCCCACCACCTTGCACAGGGGCCCTGGGACAAGGGGGCTTAACTAGGGCAGGAAGAAGATGCTGGCTGCAGCACAGGGGAGACCCAGCATTTTGAGGGCCCCCAGACCCTGGGATCGCCTACTGGAGAGAGAGAGCTGTCGAGGCCAGAAATGTCCAGGGGTCTGGGGAGGGCAGGGGGGCCCTCACTGTGATGCTGTGACCCAGACCCTGCACCGTGGCATTGCTTCTATGGCTCCATGCTATGTGCACTCTAAAGCCTGGTGTCTTTGTCAGATTGGTTTCCATACAACACCCAGTGCTCATCCCAACATGTGCCGCCAATTTGACAATAAATTTCATTTAAAAAAAAAAATAAATGAAATGAAATACACTAAATAAAAATTTTAAGAAATAAATAAATAAAATAAATCAAGCCTGGTGCCTTTGTCCAGATTTCTAAAGTCAGCCATTTCAGTACAGTTCTGCCTTGGGTGGAACCCTCATTTGCTGAATGATATCCTGGGGTGCCCTTGGCCACCTTGGCTGGTGTCCTTCTCTTGGCGTCATCTTGGAAGGGAGTTTTCAGTGAGGTCCCAGAAGGTGATCTGGGGATAAGGCGGGGACAAGCAGTGGGGGCCAGGCCAGCATGTGTCGCAGTGAGGACAGTGCCCTACACAACTCCAGGGGCACCTGTCCTAGCCTCCCGCAAGAGCTCATCTGACTCAGGCGCCTGCTGCTTGGGATTGTTTGAAAACCCATACAATCCTTGGGGCGCCTGGGTGGCGCAGTCGGTTAAGCGTCCGACTTCAGCCAGGTCACGATCTCACGGTCTGTGAGTTCGAGCCCCGCGTCAGGCTCTGGGCTGATGGCTCAGAGCCTGGAGCCTGTTTCCGATTCTGTGTCTCCCTCTCTCTCTGTCCCTCCCCCGTTCATGCTCTGTCTCTCTCTGTCCCAAAAAATAAAATAAACGTTGAAAAAAAAAAAAAAATTGAAAACCCATACAATCCAGTCACTTCTCTCATCAGACAGACACCTCTCCTTGGATTCCAGGTTCCACACTCCCCAGCCATTCCCTGGGGTGACAAACGCCTGGGGCTGGGGCAGGCAAGCAAGAAGAGATCGTGGTTTCCTCCTACCTGCCCCAGCCTCCTGTTGCCAATAGGGCTGCCACCTGGTCTAAGTCAAACTTGCTGTCCCAGGCTCCCACCCTCGGGGTGTGGAAAGTCATTGTTTTGTCTACTCCAGCCTCTGGGGGCCAGAACCAGGAAACACCCCCTTGCTGTTACACAGAGGAAAGGAGAATTTTACAAGATCTCCCCCCAGGGACTGCATCAGGCTGAAGGGAAACAATTCTGTTTGGAATCTCCCAGGTTTGGGAAACCTTCCTTTCAATTCCACTCCCATCAAGCAGGAACTGCTTATGATCCTAGAGCAGGGCAGCCTTTCCTAAATGCAGTGGACTCTACCTGCTGTGGTTACCTACCCGTGACATAAATACTATCATGTGCCAGGCTTGCAAGCCCCAAGTGAGGGAGAGAGGTGGCCAGCCACACTTTATCCCCTTCTCCAAGGACCAGTGGGCACCCGCTGTCCTGTGAAGGGGTGGGTCACGCTTCACCCACTGTGGGACCCCATCCTACCTGTCCCAGGCTTTCCTGATGGTATTATTCACCAGACTGTAACTCTTTGATGGCTTCAGCTTCTACAGGAAAACCCTACCCCTTCAGAAGGAAATACGAGGGCTGTGACTGTCAGGCCCTGCCTACCTTTCTAGAATCTTGTCCTCCTGAATCCTCCTCTTGACACCCCCCCACTATCCTCCAGTCACACCCAACATCCAGCATCCATGGAACATGCATGCCCTGCCGTGCCTCTGAGCCTTAGCACATGCTGTTCTCCCTGCCTGGGATATGTTCTTGTTTTCTTCCAAACTCCAAGGACTCAAACTCAAATATCACCTCCTCCAGGAAGCCATCCCCTACACACCAGGCCACTCCCCCACAGGCCGAGTCAGCTACTCCATATCCCTAAATAACAGCCAGCATTTGGGTGAATGCTTCGCCTGCATTACCTCATTTTGGCCTCACACGTCCCTTCACGGGATGCCCTATTATTATCCCCGTTGTACAGATACGGACACTGCAGCGCAGAGAGGTGAAATGACTTGCCTGAGGTCACATAGCTGTGATATGCTCGTGCCAGGATCCAAACAAACCCAGGCATTCTGACCCCAGAGCCTGAGCATCTGCTCACTCCACACTACTCCCATCTACCTGCATCACACGGGACATCAATATGCTGTGACACAGAGAAAACAGGGCCACTGGCCCTCTTGTGTGTCTTCCCTGCTACCCTCAGCAGAACTTCTTGCATGCCTGTCAGCCAGCACCCAGCACAGAACCTGGCACAATGTGGCATGCACGCAAAAGGGTATGCGTGGGTGGGGGGTCTGTGAAGGAGTGTGAATGTGAGGCTCCGGATGGAGTATGTGAGAGAGGTGTGTCACGGGGATCGTGCGTGTGAACATATGTGATGCTGCGGTACGATGTGTGAAGGAGTATGTGTGTGTGTGTGTGTGTGTGTGTGTGTGTGTGTGTGTGTGTGCGGTATACATGTGGGGGGTCTTGTGAATGAGTCTGTGCATTGGCGTGCACAGCATGGGAAGGCCTTTGTGTGTGCAATGTGTGTGAGTGGGGGGGGGGGTGCCGGGGCGGGGCTGCAAGAGGGTGCGTGATAGTGTACCCGGTGTGTGTGTGCACAGCATCCTCAGATGTTCTCCAGGGCTCACACCGGTGGGCAGCAGCCTGATCTCAGCTGCGTGGATAGTTAAAGCCCTTAAACTATGCCGCTTCATCATTGATATTTTTACAGAGTTGTCACCGAGAAATATCATTTTTCTTCCTCTTTTATTTCATTTTCTTTGGGATATAGTAATTAACAAAAGCCGTTAGATGCCAGCAAAACTGTTTCTTTTGAAGTTTCTACATGGCTGTCACCCGGGAGATAAAGGCAGATTATTCAATCTTGACATTATAATTGTGGATGCCAGATAAAAGCCTGGATGAGGCACTTCACAGCCCCACTCGGGGTGGGGGGAGGATGAGATCACCAGAAGGGAGTCCTGCCGAAGCCGAGAAGTGGGGGGGGGGGCCGGGAGGGGGCACCACCATCAGGGCAGGGGCAGCTCACCATATGACTGGTGTCTTTCATTCTGAGTTGGACTGTCCCCAAATCACACAATGTCAGGTGGAAAAATAGCATATTCCATACCCAGGTGGAAGAACCCAGAAGTCAGGAGCTAAGCTCCCGAGCCTGGTGGCTCTCCCTGCCAGGGATCCTCCCCCACAGCTCACCCCACCTTGACTGGCAGGAGGTTCTGTGCCTGCTGGACTGGATGCCCAGCTCCTCAGAGGTGGGACTGGGTCTTAGTGGTGGCATCTCCAGCACCCGGCACTGGCGTGGCACATGGCAGGTATGGGATGTGCACCTCCGGAGCGAATGAGCCCTGGGTTCTGGTCCTGATTTCCACTCTCTCACTGTGGCCTGGGTTTTGGAGGCAGGAGAGGAGACAGTGCAAGGAAAGTCATCTGCCTGTTCAGAGAGCACCCTGCTTCCTCTCAGGCCACCAGGGGACAGTGCCATCTTGTTGCCAGGAGGGGGTGCCAACCAGAGGCTGGGCCAGGCAGGGCCAGAAGAGGCCCTGGCATGAAGATGGAGAGGCAGCTTTTAGTGGAGGCAGAAGGGCCAGAATCCAGATGCCCTGAAGAATACATTCACTCTGAAGAATGAAAGCTTCTAAAATGCAAGGGCTGATATTATCTGATTTCCCAGGTCAACTCTGAACCAAATTATGACCTTGAAATTCAGCTTACCCAAACCAGTCACGCAGTGGTGTTCCCCACACTCCACCCAGCCCCCACAAAGCCTTCACTGTATTATTGATTATTATATTATTATATTGTAATAATAATAATTATTATTATTATTATTAATTGTATCAGAGTCCAATCAAGAACCTATAAATAACTCCAGGTATTTAAACTGGAGGCAGTTTAATACAAACACAGGACATGACAGATCAGCAAGGCCACCCAGAGATTAGCAACAGCAACAAGCCCCCAGGACAAAGGCAGAAGATGTCACCAGAGCCCAGAGTCCACAATGACTTGGCCACCCTGGAACCTCAGTTGGTCACAGAGATGTGGGCCCTGCCAGTGTTGGCACCCAAGGCGGGGAGATAAGGAAGACATCAGGCTTATCCCTGTCTCCCAACCTCTCACTCTCCATCAACAGACAGAATATCCCACCAATTCAAGACAACCAAGCCAGGACCCTTCAGGGGACAGCCCCATGAATACAGAGCAAAATAGGGGAAGGACGAGAAGGGGTTCTGAGAGTAAATTAACCAAGGGCTGGCGCCCTTGTCAACATTTGAGCTGGGTTTCCAGCTTGCCCTGAAAA
This sequence comes from Neofelis nebulosa, assembly GCF_028018385.1. Lineage (NCBI taxonomy): Eukaryota > Metazoa > Chordata > Mammalia > Carnivora > Felidae > Neofelis > Neofelis nebulosa. Next base: position 42,899,005 of record NC_080794.1, on the reverse strand, counting down.
GGATGACCTGGGGCCTGCTCTCCCAAGTGACAGCAAACATCCAGAGGTGATGAAGGCTGTCCCCTTCAGAAGGAGAATGCTCTTCTCCAGTTTTCACCGTCCCCACCAGACCTGCCTTATTCATTAATGGTAGCCAGAGGTATTTCAATTTGCAACTCTCCATCTAAATCAGTGTAGCCATTTTGTAGAGAATCTGGGGCCCAACCAAGGAGAAGTGCTTCACCCAGGGTTACATGATGGATCAAGAACAGAGGCAAGACTCCAAAGAAGACATCCAGATGGCCAACAGACCATGAAACTCAATGTCACTCCTCATCAGGGAAATACAAATCAAAGCCACACTGAGATACCACCTCACACCAGTCAGAGTGGCCAAAATGAACAAATCAGGAGACTATAGATGCTGGTGAAGATGTGGAGAAACGGGAACCCTCTTGCACTGTTGGTGGGAACGCAAACTGGTGCAGCTGCTCTGGAAAACAGTGCGGAGGTTCCTCAAAATATAAAAATAGATCTACCCTATGACCCAGCAATAGCACTGCTAGGAATTTACCCAAGGGATATAGGAGTGCTGATGCATAGGGGCACTTGTACCCCAACATTTATAGCAGCACTCTCAACAATAGCCAAACTATGGAAAGAGCCTAAATGTCCATCAACTGACGAATGGATAAAGAGGTTGTGGTTTATATATACGATGGAATACTACTTGGCAATGAGAAAGAATGAAATCTGGCCATTTGCAACAATGTGGATGGAACTGAAGAGTATTATGCTAAGTGAAATAAGTAAGGCAGAGAAAGATACCATATGTTTTCACTCATCTGTGGATCCTGAGAAACTTCACAGAAGACCATGGGGGGAGTTGGAGGGGGGAAAAGTTACAGAGAGGGAGGGAGGCAACCCATCAGAGACTCTTAAATACTGAAAACAAACTGAGGGTTTAAGGGGGGTGGGGGAGAGGGGAAAGTGGGTGATGGGCACTGAGGAGGGCACTTGTTGGGATGAGCACTGGATGTTGTATGGAAACCAATTTGACAATAAATTGTACTTAGAAGAAGAAGGAGGAGGAGGAGGAGGAGGAGGAGGAGGAGGAGGAGAACGGAGGCAAGACCAGAGTTTAGATGCCTGAGACCATATTTCCTAAGTGCTGAAATGGTTGGCAAGGAGGAGGAAGCATCTGTGAAGTGACCGTGCCTGTCAGCAGAGAAATGAGTACTATTTCCTAGACCAGCATCAGCAAAACAGCAGTGCAAGGGGACCCATGTCCGCTGGCCAGTGAGCCTTGTTGAGAGGACGCCAGGGGCAGCGCTGGCAGTCATGACAAGGACAGGACCTGGGCAGCAGAGGCTGCTCTGAGCCTAGCACTGCCACTCAATTGCTATGTGACCATAGCAAAGTCCCCCTCGGCGCTCTGTGGCACAAAGAGGTAGGACCAGATGCCTTTCTGGAGGCTTCCCCACCCCACCAGGCTGGGACTCTGTTTCCTGGGCGGAGGTAGGAGGAAACCATCCTCCGATAGAAGCCAGCTGAGTGCATGAGGGTCCTTAAAACAGAAGGTCGAGGGGAGACACTGAGAAACATAAATCTGCCGGCACGGCTCTCTCAGAAAGGGTTTTAATTAATTGTTTTTATACGACATAAGAGCAACTCATTACCGAACAGCTTTGATTTGTGACACCTGCATTATAGATGATTTTTAAATTAACATTTCCCCAATAAAAGGTGTCAGTAGAGAGCGGAAGGCGCCCAGAGAAGTATAAAAGGATAATAATATGAAAATACAAATAAACACCAGCCCAGCCTAACAAAGGGGGCTGCTTAATCAATTTTACAATTAATTAAGGCTGCCTGGGGTAGCTGGGGCCCTGGAGGCCGCTGGAGGTACTGGGTTGAGGCTCAGGCATCAAATACGAGGAGGTGGAAAGGGTCTGAGGCTTCAGAAAGAAATACAATGAGGATGAGAGATGGTCCTCCAGGCTTACCCTGGAGAGGAGAGAAGCAGGAGGCCGATCTGTTCTGGGGAGCACTCCTGCTCCCTCTGTGCTGCTGGACAGGTCATTTATCCGCTCGGGAAAAGCCCCTGCTACATGCCCCAGGTGGAGCGGTGAGCACCAAGGTGAGACAGCTGCTGGGAGATGCTGAGAGCCCTGTGCCTCTGGTCCAGAAGGAGTGAAGGGCAGAGTAGTGGAGATACCTAGAAAGGTGGGGGTGGGGGCTAGACTCCAGGCCCCTAGAAAATGTCGACCTGCAGTTGGGAGCTTTTTCAGATTCCCTTTGAAGAGTCTGGGGTACTGCAGGAGATGTCCACTGTAGGCAGATGCAAGTACCTGGAAGGGCGGAGGGAGGAGAAAGAAGGCTGCCACACAGAACCTGCTGCTGGACAGGGTTCAGAGACAAGTGGCTGGGGGAGAGAAGCAGATGATCGCAGGGTGACTTCAAAGCCCGAGCCCACAGCTCTGGCTCCGGGGAGTATTCTAGGAGAGGGGAAGCAGGAGCCGAGGAGACCCCCCCAGCCAAGGAGAATGCTGGAGAAGCAGTGCGTAGGGGGACAAGGGCCTGCCCACAGGGCTCTCACGTTCTGGCCAAGAGAAACAGAAAACGGATGAAGAAAGGACTTCAGTGAGTGCTGGGAGAAGAGGGATAAAGAAAATGGAACTGAGTGCTCTGCCGGGCACTGCTGGGGCAGTGCGGGAGGGGACCGAGTGGTCAGGGAAGGCCTCTCTGAGAAGGCACATGAGAAGTAATACCTGAAGGATGAGGAACCAGCTGGGCCCAAACTGGGGCAAAAGGGGGTACAGAGGCTCCAAGGCTGCACCAGGGAAGAGGTGCCAGGACTGGCCTCACCGATCGGCAGGTTCTACTGCTCTAAGTTCTGTCTTTACAAGAGGGGTTATAGAACTGATATGTAAGTCAGGACTGGTTTTGCCTGTAGATGGAGGGCATGGGGCGTTGGGAAGGGTTCCCCACGCCCTGCCCAGGCCTTTATACACTCTCTCTCCAAGGACCTGACCCTTCTGGGGATGTCAGTCTCCACCTCCATGCCAGGGTCCTCTCATGTTTACTGATACCCCAGAACTCTCTCCTAAACTCTGGGTCCACTTGGGTGTCTCCCAGGCACCTCATAACACATCCATCATCTTCTTCCCAATCTCAGTCAGAGAAGCCACCATCTGTCCAGTTGTTCACAACAGAGACCTAGGAATCGCCTTGATGCTTCCGCTCCTGCTCCCCCACAGTCAAGTCCTGGTGGCTCTCTTCCTCCTTGCAGCTCCGGATGCCATCTCCCCACCGCCCTCCATTCCATCTGTCTTAGCTCTGCGCATGTCTCACCTGGGTGACTACAACATTCCCCTCCCCCCATGCTCCTGCTAGCCACACAGCAGCCAGAGGAATCCTAAAATGAAAGCCTGTCCAAAAACCTTCAAGGGCTTCCTGTGCCCTCAGGCTGAAGTCCAAACAGTGTCATCATGCTTATCGAAAGCCCCCAGAATCCAGCCCCTGCCTATCCCTAGAGCGCCATGTTGCCCTCCCCTCACTCCATGCTTTGCTGTCCAGACACAGGTGTCCCCCTCCAGCTCCCCAGACTACCACTGCTACTCTCACCTGTCATCTTTCACACCTGCTGTCCCTCTGCTCAGAACATTCCAGGTGTTCTTCCCTGCCTCAGCGCGCCATTGTCTGGCCACCTTCAACTCCACAGTCCAGGTTGCACGTATTCATCCAATACTCTTGTAATTGTTTGCTTAATTGTATAGATACCCCCTGGATTGCAAGCTCCACAAAACCAGGAACTGCTTTCACCTTGTTCACCCCTGTATTCCCAGCGCCTGGGGGCATATTCACCACATTGCTGAACAAACAGGAAAATGAATGGGTTAATGGATGACTCAAATGATGTCACATAACACAGGCCACTTGCTTACTAGAAGTTTAGATATTCTGTGAGACCAACAAGGACCAACATCTTTAACTTGGTGCCATATCGGGGTGCCTGGGGGGCTTAGTCGGTTGAGTGTCTGACTTTGGCTCAGGTCATGATCTCATAGTTCATGGGTTCAAGCCCTGCATCGGGATCTGTGCTGACAGCTCCAAGCCTGGGGCCCACTTCGGATTCTGTGTCTCCCTCTCTCTCTCTGTCCCTCCCTGGCTTGCACTCTGTCTCATTCTCAAAAATAAATAAACATTAAAAAAAGAACTGTATAACTTAATGCCATATATTTCACTAGCTGGTCCACGTCCTCAGGCCACCTCCCATGATGGGCATCAGTATTGTAATGAGAGTAGGGACAGGCCTCCGCTTGGGTGCATTGACTACTTCCATGAAGCCAGCAGGGTCGCAAGGCCAACAGAATGTCCACACGGTCTGTGGGACTGCTGGCTCAGGACCCAAGAGGACATGGCTATCAACAGGGGCTCCTGGCTGGGGGATCTGGGTGCTTCAGGTCCCCTTTGCCTGATAGGAATGTGGAATCGGTGGGTCCTGCCAGGGTAGCCCCACAACAGGGCACCTCCAGCCCATATCTACATACAAGATCCATTCACAAACTCAGAGATGGGGTTAGAGTTTAAGGTCAGGGTTATAGAAATTTCTTTAGGGAGATTCCCACCATCAAACCTACTCAAACCAGCAAGTAGAGAAAAAAGGCTGGGATGGAGATCAAGGTAAAACACCCTCTGAAAAGGCAAGATGGCCTATGCCAGAAGGAATCCAGGAGGGCCTCCTGGAGGAGGGGGGATTGGACTGTGCCAGAAAGGATGGGGAGGGTCTGAGAGCAGTAAGCTCCTAATCAAACCACTGCTTCCTGCATCTTCAAAACCTCCCACCAGGAAGAAGCACCTCTAAAGGCCAGCTTTCTCCTGGTAAGTCACAGGCTCAACCAATGGTGACACAATTACTGGATGTCAGGACTTGAATGAGCCATGAGTCCAACCCAACCATTTATAGATGAGGAAAAAGAGGCACAGAGAGAGGAGCAAAAATCATCCTTTGCATCTGAACGAATGCATCCTTTGCATTTGAAATGGGCTTCTGGACGCCTACCTGCACAACATGAGTTATTCTCCTCCATTTAACAGACGACGGGGCTAAGGCCCAGGGCGGGTCACAAGGCCTGGGGAGCTCACACAGGATCTGACAGAACCAGCACTCAAACCCAGGCTGCTCTGATTCCACATCTAACACCCTTAGGTGAATCTTTCTGTCTTTGGTTCTGATTTTTCTGAGGCACCGCTAGAATAACTGGCAGTTGATGTCAAAAATATATATAGCTGTGTTGATTGACAGTATAAGCTCCGTGATGTACAAACACGGGATGATTCTATTTTTCTCGATAACTGCTATCAGCTCGCCTCTGCAGGCCCCCACCCCACAAGCTGGTAGTTGACACAGAGGAGGGAGCGATAGAAGAAAACACACTTGCCAAATAATAGTATGTCTGTCCTTTTTGACAATTTTCCTGGTCACATTTAAGATCTGTAGTTCTCACTTTGTAATTAGTAAAAAAGTGTCATTGTCCTGGGTGCCCGGGTGGCTCAGTCAGTCAAGTGTCCGACTTCGGCTCAGGTCACGTTCTCGCGGTCTGTGAGTTCGAGCCCCACATCAGGCTCTGTGCCGACAGCTCAGAGCCTGGAGCCTGCTTCAGATTCTGTGTCTCCCTCTCTCTCTGGCCCTGCCCTGCTTGTACTCTGTCTCTCTCTCTCTTAAAAATAAATAAACATTTCTTTAAAAAATGTCATTGTCGGGGCGCCTGGGTGGCACAGTCGGTTAAGCGTCCGACTTCAGCCAGGTCACGATCTCGCGGTCCGTGAGTTCGAGCCCCGCGTCGGGCTCTGGGCTGATGGCTCGGAGCCTGGAGCCTGTTTCCGATTCTGTGTCTCCCTCTCTCTCTGCCCCTCCCCCGTTCATGCTCTGTCTCTCTCTGTCCCAAAAATAAATAAAATTAAAAAAAAAAAAAAAAAGTTGAGAAAAAAAAAATTTATTTAAAAAAAAAAACAATGTCATTGTCCAGTTCAGAGCCACCTCCTACCTAGATTCTAGGAGCTCCAGCAACAAGGATGGGAGCGTCCTGCTGCGACATGGCTGCCTCTTCCCAAGTGGGGGATGGGTGCTGCCTTTAGGATGCTGTCCCACTGGTGTCCTCACCCCAGCTGGCCTCTAGCACTGGAGGAAGACAGCTGCCGGCTCCTTGTGTGACAACAGGGCCATCTCTACAACCTGACACTGGAACCCCCCCGGGGCATGGCTGCTTCCTCTTCCTCCTCGCACAGCTGGAGACAGGAACATGGCTGTCTCCACCCAGCAAGCTCTGCTCTTCTCTTTAGACAGAGAAGTGGGTAGAGGGCACCCAAAATGCCTCTCTCTTAGCAAACCCTGGAATAGATGTTGTGGTGGAAACCACTCACTCTCCACCAAAATTCAATCTCCCATGACAAAATGTGGCCAGGCCCAAGGTCACCATCCAGACCAGGAGTCTGAATGACCACCACCACTCCCCTTCCGCCCTCCCCCCACCCCACCCGCAGCCAGTTGGGTCCCCTGCCTATTTTTGAATGGCCTGGGAGCTACGAATCATTTTTACGTTTCTAAATAATTGAAAAAAATAAAAAGAAAAATATTCATGATACATGAAAATTATCTGAAATTCAATGTCCATGGATAAAGTTTTATTGAGACAGTCACACCCATTCATTTGCATATCATCTGTGGCTGCTTTCAAGATACAAGGGGAGAGTTGGGTGCTTGCAACCGAGCACATGGCTCACAAAGCCAAAAATATTTCTTATCTGGCCCTTTATGAAAAACGTTTGCTGACCCCAGATGAAAACCACCGGTCCCAGACTTCCTTGCAGCTAAGTGGGACCCTATGCTAAGTTCACACCAGTGAAAGTGGAGGGAAGCTGATGTAAAATAGCAGGTGTCTCCCCCCCCCCCCCCCAGCTTTCTTCTGGCTCTGACTAGAGCCAGGCATGGCAGCTCCCAGCTCTAGTGACTGAGACTACCACAAGGCTCACAGGGGTGGTGGGGGCAATGGCTCAGAGGACCCCGGTCCCTGAATGGCTGTGAGACTCAACTGCCCTGCCAACCTGGGCCATTCACCTGGAACCGTGGACTGAGAAAGAAAGATACTTCAGTCCTCTTTATGCCACGGCATCATCACGACACAGCAGCCTGCCCTTATCCTGACTATTAGAGATGTTTCTCTCCAACTGGGCACCATCTCCAGAGACCTTTCCTTACAGATCCCAGTCATGTTATTTTAGGATATTGTTCTTGTGCAGGAGGCCTTCTTAACAGATGGGGTTGAGCCTTACCTGACATCAGCAGTGCCCTACAGACCTGATAGGAGACTTGTTCATGCTAGAGTTCTTCTGTTTGCAAGGAAGAGAGGGGCACTAGTTCAAGGAAAGTCCATATAAGGAGAGTTCAGAACAAAGCAGGTCCTCATGGGAATCCTGAAACGAAAGGTCAGCAGCAGCCAGGCTTCGTGGGAACCAGGACCATGAGCCAATAGGGGAAGCATCCCTCCATAACTGGGGGTCTTTCTCGTGGCATCTATGCACCTTTCTGTCCTTCTTGGTTGGCCAGCCCCCAGTGGTCACTCACGGCTGATGACCATGATGGGTCTCCAGTGCTAAGTCTACTTCATCAGCTCTTTCCACTGCCAGGCTCAGCCTGTTCCAGGTAGGAGTCAGATTGGCCCAGCTCATGCTTTTGAGCCAGAGTGCCCAAAGCATTTAGTATGGGGCAGCCTCTGCTTCAAGTGCCCGACCTGGATTAATCAGCTGAGGTCTGGAGAATGCAAACACAGCTGCCACTCATGCGGCATGGACCAGCCGGGCAGGGGTTTCCCTTAGCCAGGAAATCGATTATCTAAGAGGCTGAGGCGTTCTGGGGCTGGAATACTGGGTTCAGCCACACCTTCTTCTTTGTGACCATCGGCAAGTTCAGTACATTCATTTCCACGTCCGTGAAATAGGAATCAGTCAAAACACCTATCTCATAGGATTGTCAAGAGGATAAAATGAATTAATCCATGTAAAGCACTTAGAACAGAAACTTCTGACATGTAGTGAGCTTCCAGGGAAGGTTAGTGATTATAACTATTATCAATATCTCTAAAACAAGAAGGAAATAATAAGTCAAGGTTCTCTATTCCTTTGCTATAAAACATCTCAATGTGTGCTCAGTGAGTGATTCAAGTCACCTTGAGAAAAACAGTGACTGGGCCATGCATACACCTCCCTATAGAGCACAGGGTACAATGGCTACCACCTATTGAAGACTCATGCTATGCTCAAGCTGTGCTTGGCCCTCTACACACATGATCCAACACGATCCAGCAAGCGTGACGTTCCAAAAGGGTCAAGAAGTCAACCAAATTCACACACCTTAATATTAATTAAGTTGGGTACCTGTCCCAGCTCTTGCCTCCCTGTCCCTCTGCGACCTTGAGGATGAGGCCCCGCCCCTCTCCCAGCCACAGTAGACATACGTGGTAGACCAGATAACTCTAAAGCCCTCCTGACTCTGGTCTCACTATAGTAATTTTCTCATTTCTGTTGTGTTCTTGGGGGGCAAGCCCTGAACACAAGCCACCCTGTGACTTACATCCGACCCTAGGACCATGATGTTTCACTTCCCAATGTATTGTGTGCCTAAAAGTCATGAAAAAATAAATAAATGAAACTATTATTCTCAAAACCCCATAGGTCTCTTAATGACTACTCCACTAATTAGTAGCAGCTGTTAATGAAGTGTGCAGGTACAAGCCGAGCCTCGTCAATTAATCCATACATGCTCCTGGGCTGCAGTAATATTTAAAGGGAAAATCAATACCTGGCAGCTGGACCTGGGGAGGTCAGTCTGGGTGGGCAGGGAAGGTGTAGCGTTTCAAGGAATTTGTAACTAAAATAGCTTATGCCTAAAGCACAGTGCAGGGGAGCAGAAACCAGGACAGCCCTTAAGAGGCACAGGGACCCAGCATGCCTGTAGTGTCGGGGCAGGGGGGTGCTGGGTAGGGAGGGCAAACAGGCACCTGCTCCTTCCATGGGCGGGCGGAGAACTCTGTGCAAGGCCAGCAGGGGGGCTCCCTCTCCAATTTGTCCTATCACAAAACCCACTTATTCCTGTGAGGTATGGAGGCTGAGGGGCTTCCTATTACCTCCTCTTGGAAGATGTAGAGGTCAAGTCTCCTGGTGAGACACTGTCTTGTCCAACGTTACAAAACAAGTAAGGGTAACAATAGCTTTCCTGGCCTGTGCTGTGCCAAACACCCTACATGCATCATCTCATTTAATCCTTACACTAGCCTGATGAGATAAGAACTACTATTCCCCCATTCTGGAGATGGAAATATTGCAGCTTTGAGAGATTGAAACACCTGCTTAACAAAGCTGGCCACCGACGAGGCTGGTATTCAACTCCATGCAGTCTGACTTCAGAGTTCATACACTTAGCACACATGGGCTCCAAAGCAGCGATAAGCCTTCAGTCCAGTAGAACAAGATCTAACCTCCATTGCGTGATTTACGGCATCTTGAATTCTGGCCTCTGTATCAGTTTCCTACTGCTGTTATAATCAAGTACCATACACTTAACTGGCTTAGCACAACATAAATCTACTGTCCTGCAGTACCAGAGGTCAAAAGTCTGACATGGTTTTCAGTAGGCTAAAATCAAGGTGTTGGTGAGCTGTGCTCCTTCTGGAGGTTCTAGGGGAGAATCTGTTCCCTTGCCTTCCTCAGCATTCTGGAGGCAGCCTGCATTCCTCTGTCTGGGGTCCCTCCTACATCTGGAAGCCAGCAATCCAACCACTAATTCTATCATCACACCTCCCTGACTCTCTCCTGTCTCCCTCTCACAGAGACCCTGTGCTTATACAGGGCCCACTCAAATAATCCAAGATACTTTTCTGGATAATCAAGGATAATCCAGTGCCTTGTGCCACGTGGGTTAACACAGTACAGGTTCCAGAGAGTAAGACATGGACATCTTTGGGGGGATATTAGTCTGCCTATCACATCTTCCTGCTTTCTAGATGTTCCATCCTCATCGAACACCTGTATTGGTCAGCATCTGGGTCAGAAAAATAAGACCACTCTCAGTATTTCAAACAAAGGGAATTTAATACATAGAGAGAATTAGTTACACCAGTGATGTAAGAGTGAGAAGCCAAAGAGGGGCTGTGGAAGCAACCTAGAAATTAGCAATGACAGCAAGTAGCCTTCTCTAACCTTCCCCACTCCACTCACAGGTACACACGATCAAGGTCAATGTCCCCCACCTCCGAGTTCCAGTGACCGAAGTGCCAAAGACATGGCTGGGGTCCCTGAGCCTCAGGAGGGCCCATGGCATGTCCCCAGAACTGAGCCCAGAGCATCACACAAAACAGGTGCTCAGAGAAAGGCCACCTGGGCCAGGGTTCCTTCCTCTACACCAGAGGTGAGGGCCCAGCCCAGCCCTAGCCCAGGGCTCCCAGAAGAGGTCATGATGCAGGTAAGGCATGTGGATAAAATGCAGCCACTTGACAGCTGACTATCAGCCACCAAAACTAGGGCACACGTTAGGTACATTTTGCTGCCAATCGCAGCCTTAGGCATCACGGGTCTTACCAATTCAGAGAAAACATTGAGGGGCAGACAGTTCACCCCTGTCAGGGAAGAGATCAGGTACGTGCTCTGGAAGGTCTGTCAGGAATCTGTGGTCTACAGGCTGCCCTGCCGGTGGGAAGTACTGAACTTGCTTCTAGCTAAGTTACAAAGTCAGGCTGCTTACCACGTGAGAGGCATGGGGAGACACCATGACTATAATCTGGGGCTAGTAACCTCTCCCTGATTGGACATTATTCCATAGCTCCTCTTCCCCAGCACCTCATCCTGAGATGTCTGAGAAAGGGGAAGGGAGGACATTGGGAAAACGTACCAGGGAGGAAGGGAAGGAGAAGGGAAAGGGGAGGGGGAAGAATCCCAGGAAGTAGCTTTTCCTGAGTGAGCCCGGCTCAGGCCCGAGTGGGACATGTAACATACAATATGTAATTTTACCTCACAAGCACCCAGGGATGCAAAACATCCCCCAACCCCGGCCCCAGATATGGTCTAGCTCCGGGGGTCCCTATCCCGGTGAGTGACACCACTTGCCTCCTCCCACCCAGCCAGCAGTCTGTACACCCAGGAGCAGTTTGGAGGAAGGTGTGGGTCCTCGACTTGCTTCTTCCCCTAGGCTTCCTCCTTGCCCATCCACCCTCCATCAGTCACCAGGCCCTGGCCAGTCTACCTGCCTCCTGCCTTTGTCCTTGTCCTCAGTGCCACAGTCTGGATCAGGCCCCCTCCAATTCCCTCTCGTGGGTGGCTTCAATAGACTCCTACCCCTACCTCTGGCCTCATCTCCTACTTTCTTCCTTACACTGCTGCCAGGACTGATTTTCCTGAAATAGATCTGGTCAAGTCACTCCCTTACCTAAAGCCATCAGCAACTTCCTGCCACGGCCAGGGGATTCAAGGTCTTTGCAGGCTGGCCCTCACCTCCTTGACCAGCCTCTTCTCCTGCCACCTCCTTCCCTTCTCCCTCTTAGCACTTTCCAGGAACCTAGTTTACACACACACACACACACACACACACCCATTTACACTTGCTTTCTGTGTCTGGAATTCTCCCCTCCCCCAACCTGTGAATGAGCTCATAGACTTAGAAATCTTTACAATCCTGTTCTAAATCTTGACTCTTTGGAATTATATTCGGGAGTCACCTTGCATCTGAAGACTCCCCTGGGCCATCCCCACCCTACCCTTACCCCTTCCAGCTGCCCCTGTCCTGCTTCTCCATCTGGTCTATACCTGGTCCTGGCCGTATCAGCTGTAGTGTCATGTGTGCGTCCCTAACCAGAGCCCATCTCCCCAGGGCTAACATGGCATTCAGGGGGAAAGATGGGCAAGGCAATCCACTGAGAGAGCCCATAGACATGGTAGGGGTAGGAGTCAGGCTAATGCCAGTTCATAACCATTGATGTTCTGCTATGTTTTCTATCGGGACCCTCCCTCCTTTGAATATTCCTAGTCCCGTGGGGACCTGAGGAACAGAGAAGACAGAAACCAGCCTGGCTGCCTGCTGAAGATTCGAAAATGTTATTGACGCCATGACACCTACTAACACAAGGTCCCTTCTCAATGCTGTTTTGAAGGGCTTCATTCCGACCAGGGCCATCAGTAAGTCAAAAGCCCATTCTGCCTTTGGGTGTTCTACCATGCCATCCAGTTCAGCCCTACCATCACCATAACAATCAGTACCCCGGGACAAGCCTATCTAGAGAGATGAGAGGCGTCAGCCTGCTGGTATAGACCTTTGCATACCTTCGGGGTGGTTTTATCATCTCCTTGGGGGCTGTGAGCAGCATCCTTAATACTCACTACTCACCTGTGAGCATTGCAAGGGCTTAGAGGAATCACTCAGCGTCTTCCTGCATGAACCTGCACCATGACAAGTGATCAAGGAACCACCAAACCAACTGCCATTCACTCACTGATTCTTCAAATGCACACTGAAAGCCTAGTGGTTACAACGGTCCTCTGAGGGCTGGGGGCCAGGAGGAAACCGAACAGCCCAGGTCCCTGCCCTCACACAGCTAAGATTCTAGCATAAGGAACTGAAAACCAAATAGTCAGTATGCGACGTGCGAGACAGACAGAAGTGCTATGTGGAGAACTGCAGGGCAAAGAGGAGGTGGCAGGAAGGCTGGGGTTGGGTGGCGCATTATTTTGCAAGAAGAAAGGCAGGACAAATTATTCCAAGACCCAGCAAATGGCAGTGTTCCGCCTACTTACAAGCTAAGGAAAAGGAAAATAATAGAGAACAGAAACCGGGATTAACAGTATCTAGTACTGGACAATAAACGGGGAAGGAAATACTACCCAAGACTGCTGATCTGTAAGTGGGGAGCCTAGGACAGCTCCCCCAGACACCACCTCCCAGACAGAGTGGTCTGAGCACCCCTCCCCCAGGGCCTGCACAGAAGCACCATCTTGCACAGAGTGCTTGCCTGCTCACACCCCACCACACAGGCTTCTTTCTTCTCCTTGTCCCTCCCACACTCTGCACACCCATGCGTTAACCCGAGCTGCTTCCCTGCCCCTGCAGTGACCTTCCTCCCTTCTCCTCCAAATCGCGGCCCACTCCAGACTCAGCTCATCCCACGAAACTGCTTCTGGCCACATCTCTCAGTCTTCTGCGTCCCCAGACTATGGGGCACGGTCCCTACTCTGTACCAGAGGTATTTGTGGTCATGCATCTGGCTGCCCACACCACAGATCTGCAGCACTTAAGGACAGTGGCAGTTTCTGAATGGCCTCAGTGTCTTCCATGATGCTTGGCTCATTGCCACGCATGCAGAGGATGGAGAAGGGGATGGCACAGGGTGAGGGCCACTCCAAGGCTGGAACGCCATCTCCGTTCATCCTCACACCGGCAACACAAGGCAGGCAGAGCACCCAACCACATCTAAGGGGCCAGGAGCTGTTTGTCAGGTCACGTGTCAGTAAGATGCTAAGCCCCATATAACCACAGACTTCTTTCCACTCGCCCATGCTGCCTGATCGCAGGAGGCACCCAATAAATATGTGACGAGCACAATAAATATGGGTCTGAACAAAGGAACATACACACTGTTTCCTCCCCAGTCCCAGATGCCCTCCTCTGTCTCCCATTGACACACAAGCCAGGCTGGCCATTGAGAGCCGCCAGGAAGACGAGCTTTTCTGGTGTCTTCAGGGGCATCACGTCTCGGGGGAGGGCCTTTATCCAACTACTTATCTGGCTTCTTTACTCAGTTTTCTAGACAGCTTTCTAGATCCTTCCTCTAACATTGAAAATGTTGGAGCGCAGTTTTTATGAGGTTCTAAGCTTATACTCAGTGATAGCCTGGCATCAGCAAGTATCAGACTCGAAGCCCTTCTAGGTCTAATGAACCAGCCCTCTGCTCTCGCGGAGGGGAAGGGACTCAGCTCAAACTGGCCCCGGGCCACCCGGCCCTCTTCCAGGGGCTCCCATGCAGAGCTTCCCCCTTCCCCTTCCCACGCCGCTGGGCCCATACTCAACTAGCTGTGGCAAAGTAACGCAGACCTTCTTCCTGACCCTGTCCTGCGGCCAGGAGAAATGTGGGCTTGTCTTCAGATTACAGACAAAGTACAGACATGGGACCGTTCATTTGCCAGTTAACGCGAGTGAGCTGTTGTCACGCAGCCCAGGGCAGGCAGGTGGGGATGCTCCCTGAGCATAATCAGACCGGGGTTTTCATCTCACAAGAAACGGGGTCACGCTCATGTTAATAGGAGGCACACACATTTCTCACCTATCTGAAGGGGAGCTTGAGAAGGGAATTAATTCTCACAGTGGTGAGGCGTGCTTGATTGCCGCTGGTTTAGAAGCAATCAGCCCCAGCCTAGAGTCAGAGCCTCCCTGCTCCTCCCCACTTCCCTCTCCCTGGTGCTCCCCACCTCAGCCCTCTTCAGAGCAGGGCTCCGCCCTCCCTCTGCACAGCCAGCAGAAAATGGGCAGAGAAGAAAGCCATGGACAGTCAGAGTCAGGAGATGGAGGAGACAAGAGAACTTGCAAGACGCAGGAGGGAGGAGTGACAGGGAGCACCTCCAAAGATGGAGGGGGCATCCACACACCTTGTGCAGCTCAAGGGAGCAAGGTGCCTAAGCCAAGACATGAGGCCCGACTTCGCCTTCTCCTGCAGCCTCCCTTGCCAGGGCCCTTCCCTACAGAGCCACTTAAACAGTCATCACCGTCAGAGGTCATCCTTTACTAGGGGACGGTGGCCAAGGTCAAATGTGGGACAGGTTCCCTAGTGTTCCCTAGTGGGCACTGAAGTCCTCCCCACCCCCGTGATTCCTGAGTGGTGGCAGGTGCATCCTACAGACAACTGGGAATAATACCTGCCCCACCCCCAGCCCAAACTGTCCCTCCACAGAGGCCTGAAACAGAGGAAAACGGACCGGCCTCATGGGGTACAGTGCTGGTTTGCTGCAGGATTGGCGGATCCAGGCACAGTCTCTCTCATACAGGGTGCAACACAACCTTGGAGGAAAGAAACCTTGTGAGAACCTACCTCCTCCTCCACCACTGCCACAGGGACATGGTGCTCTGTGCCAGCCCCGCGGAGACTCACTCAGGGGGCAGCAGAGGGGATAGGGCAGGGGGCCTCGCTCTCCCGCGCCAATTGCCAAGTGTTAGATCAAGGGGCCCATCTCAACTCCATTCAGGAAGCCACGCTACTAGGCGCTGTTGTTCTAAGCACTGGAGCTAAAAGCCCGAACTAGCCATGGCCCCTATCCCCTGGTGCTCACAGCCCCATGAGGGGTCCCGGCAAGGAACCTGCCAGTGACCTCACGGCTGAAGAGTGCTGTGATGGGGGGCATGCAGAGAGCACTGGAGAGGGCCGGAGGGTTCATCAGATGGAGGTGAGGAAAGGGAGAAGTGTCTCCCAGGCAGTGGGGAGGGCATCGGCCAGATCCTAAAGGTTGGTGGAACTGAAAGTTCAGGGTACCCACTGGTTAGCATTTGGGCTGGGGAGCCACAGGGGGCGGGAAGTAGCCAGAGCTCATCCAGTCTTCTAAGCCACTTGAAAGAGCTTGAAATTTATCCCAAGAGCAGCATACAGCCTTCCAAGGCAGTGACATAATCAGATGTCTGAGTGAGGAGAGTTCTCTGGTGACGGGTAGATGGGAGATGAAGGCGGCCATCCAGGAGGCCAGTTGCCAAGGCTGGGATGTTATGGATGGAGGCAGAGATGGGGGCACTGAAGAGACAATGGGGAAGGGCCCCTTAGAAGAGAAAACCTGTGTATGCATTACAGCACGTGGCAATGAGTAGCCATGGGGAATGGCAGGCAACAGGAGTCAAGGGTGCTCACTGATAATTACTGAGCACTTACTGTGTACCAGCCACCGTGATAAGCACTAGCTGTAACATCTCACTTAATCCTACAACACCTCTGTGAAACAGACATTGCTCTGATTGCCATTCTACACATGCGGCAACTGAGGTTCAGAGCCTTTACTCTCTCTGACTCACCCTAAGTCAAAGAACTAGCAAGGAAGAGGACTGGAGTGATCCAAAGTTTCTGGGCAACCAGTGAGTGTGGGTGCTGTTGCCCTGAGAGGGGAGCCAGCAGAGGTACAGATCAGAAGAGGCAAAGAAGGGGCCAGTGGTCAGCGATGGGCATGTAGTTTGAGGACGTGGAGGGCATCAGGGAGCAGAATCTAGTGGGCAGCAGACCGTGTGGGTTTGAAGCTCAAGGGTGTAAGGTGTGGATTCAGGAGACTCTGTGTTTAGAGAATGGAAGCCACAGGAATGAAGAAAGAGACCCTCCATGCCACGTGTAGAGGAAAAAGCATGGAGGCCAAGGACAGAGCACTGGGAAACACCAACATGTCATCTCAGTCTGAGCAGGACTGAGGAGGAAAGCAGGAGACAAAGCAGGCCATTGTCACCTTGACTGGGAAAGAAAGAAAGATGACCCGGTCAAATCCCCTCATAAGCACACTAGTGACAGAGGCCCTAGAAAGGCACTAACGATACTGGCTCCCAGAAGCGTTCTTATCTATGGAATGCTTTTAGCACAAGGTAGACTATCTGTCTGGGACTATTTATGGTAAACAAACCTGGACCCTATGGATTTATGGGGGATGACTCCCTGGGGAATGTTGTGCAAGCTAGGTAACTATCAGAGAATAAAATGGAGATGTGTCGTGACCAAATAGAATAGCTCCCTTTTTATGACCCTTGCATGTATCACATAGAGACCTCTTTTGATAAAACCAATTGGACCAGGGAACTTCCTGATGTGGTGAGAAAGGTCCTGGGGAGCAGTATTGGTGGTTCTAGACCTTGTAATTATTATATCCTTGCAATTCTCAGTAACGCTTAATACTAGGTGAGATCTCAGATTCTTAGGAACCTGATTTGGCAATCCGACCCTTTGTATTTTATTTTATTTTATTTATTTTTTTTTTTTAATTTTTTTTCAACCTTTTTTTATTTATTTTTGGGATAGAGACAGAGCATGAACGGGGGAGGGTCAGAGAGAGAGGGAGACACAGAATCGGAAACAGGCTCCAGGCTCCGAGCCATCAGCCCAGAGCCCGACGCGGGGCTTGAACTCACGGACCGCGAGATCGTGACCTGGCTGAAGTCGGACGCTTAACCGACTGCGCCACCCAGGCGCCCCAACCGACCCTTTGTATTTTAATCTCTAGTACAGAAACTTACTAACCTTTATCATGATGTTTTGAATTTTCTGCCCAGCCTGGAACCGAGTTAGGCTTGAGAAGTGGCTACTTGATCTTGCTGATGAATGAGCATCTAGAGACAAGAGAGGGGTCACAAAAGCCTCGTATGCTGGCCTATGATTTTGTCCAAATACAAGCAAGAGGACAACAGGCCTGAATGTGGAGAGTGACATGGTCAGACTAAAGCTCTGGAGAGGCTCCTGGTTCACTGTATGGAAACCAGACAGGAGAAAGCAAGCTTGGAGGCAGAGAGCCCAAATAGGGGCTCATCCAGGAAAAAAAATTATGGAACCCTGGACAGCACAGCAGCAGTGGGAATGAAGAGCAATGGGTGAAATTGAGACCCATTTAGGAGGTAAGAATATACAGAACTTGGAAATGAACTGGGTCTTTGATGGGCAATAGTGACAAAAGGGGAGTTGAAGCTTCTCACTTGGATAACTGAGTGGGTGATGGTGCCAGTGACAGGGAAGGGGAACATGGGGACAGGCTGGCTTGGAGAAAATAAGAGGTTCTGCTTCGAAGGTTTCAAGCGCCTTTGGCACATCCTCATGGAGCTATCTTGTAGGTAGTAGGCTATGTGGTTCTGAGGCTCAAAAGCAAGGACTGGGATGGATGGCAAGTCGCCTCTAAGTGATAGCTGAAGCCCTGAGCCAGATGAGACTTCAAAAGAAATGTGAATGGTGAAGGGTGAAAAGGCCCAAGCCAAGGACCACTGATGATTAAGGCAGGATTTCCCTAGGTGTGGCTGAAAGACCACATGCATCAGATGCCCATGAGGATCTATAGAATGCAGATTCCTGGGCCTGCAGGAAAACCAGCAAGCCAAAATGCATGGGATGTGGGCCTGAGAATCTGATCTGCATTTTAACAATCCCCCCACCCTCCAGATGATTTTTAGGCATGCTGAAATTTGGAAACCACTGAGGTGAGGAACAGACGGAGGAGAATATTGCCACAGGAGACTGAGAGGGAAGAGGAGAGAGAAGAGTAAAATAGGATGATTCAGTGTTACAAAAACCAAGGGAAGAGGTCTTGCAGGAGGGAATTGTTGAGTGTGTCAAATGTTTCTATGAGTGTGAGTAAGATAAGGACTGAGAAGTGTCCCTCGGGTCTGGTAATATGGAGGTCACTGGTGACTTTGTCCAGAGCACTCTGGGAAATGGGCTGTGGGGTGGGTGGGAGGCGAGGAAGGAGGGAGGGAGAGTGTCAACCATCCTCTCTATAAGTCTGACTGTGAAGAGGGATGACCACAATGAGACAGGAACTGAGTGGGGGGGGGGGGAGGAAGTAGAAGGAAAGACCTCCATTTAAATATGAAGAAGATACAGACATATCTAAATGCTGATGGGACTCTTTAGTAAGGGAGGGCATGATGATAGAGCAGGGAGAGGCCCTTCAGACAGCAGCAAGCGGTGGCATTAGCCATGCTCAAGTAGAGCCCTGGAAAACAAGACAGGATGGCAGACGGTGTCTTTAAATTTGGAATTTTGGTGGCAAGCAACTGGCAGTCTCATCTGACGTCTTCTATTTGCTCTGCAAAGCAGGACATGAGGTCAAGTGCAGAATGAATGAGTGGAGGTGGCAAAGATTTGTTGAGGGGAAAAAGCAAGGGAAATGAAGTCATGCTAATGATGTCCACTGTTTCAACCGTAAATATGCTTTGGCTCAAAATGTATCACAGAGTTGTGATGATTTTGTCCAGGTCAACAGAGGCTGGCCAGGAAAACGTCCTGCTCTCTACAGTCACCATACTTGTGCTCTTCTAAGTCTCATAAAGTAAGAAAGCCAGCAGTGAATAGACCTTTGCTTCTCCAAGGGCTCCTGGGAGCGGCCAGATGAGTGACAACCAGTCTTGGGGAGGAACCAGAGGAAGACTCGACCGCCTCTCTGGAGCACAGGAGTGGGGGCTGCTGCCTCTGTGCTCAGCCCTAGTCACTCAGAAATGCTTTGAGAGGTAGCTCACAACCTCCCTAGTCTTTTTTTTTTTTTTTTTTTTTGAGACAGAGAGAGACAGAGCATGAACGGGGGAGGGGCAGAGAGAGAGGGAGACACAGAATCGGAAACAGGCTCCAGGCTCTGAGCCATCTGCCCAGAGCCCGACGCGGGGCTCGAACTCACGGACCGCGAGATCGTGACCTGAGCCGAAGTCGGACGCTTAACCGACTGAGCCACCCAGGCGCCCCATAACCTCCCTAGTCTTAAAAAGCCAAGTCCCTGCAAATGGGGGGCCGTCTCAGCCAAACCCTGCCATACAGAAGGTCACATGACACATCTACCCTGAGTCACGCCCACCTGGGGGGTCAAAGCCCAGATGGGACAAGACCCAACTGTGGGTTCAGAGGTGGAAGATTCAGAGGCATTATAACTGCTGGCACGTCTTTCCCCTTTGTGTTCACAACTTCCAAGTTAAGAGGCCATTTTTCCTTCTTGAGTGTCTGCTGCAGCATGTTCAATGTCATCAAAGCCTGCAGGGGGTTTCAGGGGAATTAAAATGGGCTCTGTGCAAGTTACTCAAGTGAACCCTGAAGCCAATCAGCAGCACCCAGTGTAGAGGTTCAACAGAGGCAGGAAAGGAGGTCAGCCTGGTGGTGCAGCTACTGTGTCCTGGCACTGGGTCCCCCCCGCCCGCCCTTGCCGGTGCCAATGCCAGTGCCTCCTGAGGAGCTGTTTAATGGGAGGCCCTGGCCCCACCCGACCTCCTCAGTCAGAATCTCTGGCACAGGCCCATCGGTTACACTGATACCCTCCCAACCCCGGGAGCCCTGGGCCAGGGCCTGAGCCGGCCCTGCAAACCAGAATGCAGAGTCATCGGTACGCAGACTTCACAGGCTCCAGGATGCTGACTCACAGCTCATAAGCATGATGACTGAAACCCAAATGCCAGCATCTCCACGTGCAAACACCTCTGGTGTCTGACCGGCACATTCTCTTCCCAGTGGCTAGCAACACAGGAAGTCCAGGCAGGGGAGCCAGTGGCATCAGGCTGTGACGTGTCCTTCTTCGTGACAGAGGCCCCGCCAACGCGTGCCTCTGGGCCACCCCATTTCCTGTGCTTCTACTGGCTGACAAGACTCCCTTCCGATAGGCTAAGGCTTCACATATATTCAGCCAGTGGTTTCTAAGCTTTCTTGGCCCACTCACTCCTGAAGGTGACTTTGTGCCATTGTCCATTTGACGGGTTAATGTCTTCGTTGGGTGCTCAGAGGGCCACTGCACCCCCCCTCACATTCAAATCCTTGGGGGCACTCCATACTTTTAGGGTACTGCCTCACCCCCATTCACAGGTAAGGGAACCGAGGCCATCCAGGGGAGGTGTCAGATCCAGGCCACGTGGCTTCCTCCCGCAAAAGGCTAACGTCTATGCCAAGCAAGTGGCAGTGAGGATGGAAAAGTGAGAACAGGACGGGGCCACATTGAGGTGAGCACAGAGGCAAGGCTTCCAGCTCGGAGAGTGGGTGGGTGGGATGATACCAAGGAGACTGGGATGGCAGGAGAGTGTTCAGGCGGCTGGGTAGTGGGGGAGAGCTGAGCTGCTCCTCAACCAGACAATCAACACATTTACTGAGGACCAAGAGGGGCGTGGACATGGATGGGAATGGACCTGGGCCCATGATGGAGCCTTCAGCACACAAAAGGCCCACACTTCGGCCTGCTGTGATGAGCTCTTTGGTACCCGTTCCTGGTGGGCACTAATCGGGGCTGTTCTTTGAAAACAAAACGGAGCTCACAGGGGATTAGAGAGTCCTCCTGCAGCTCAGGCATCCCTGCCGAGGAACCCACCCTGCCAGGAGCAAGGAAACTAGCAATCAAGATGCTCAACGTTTCGGCTTAAACTGGCTGAATCCAAAAAGAAAATGTGAGACTCATATGACAGAAAAGACCACAAATAGGTCTTCTGGCTTAGGTCCGGCTAGACCCAGAGACTGGAACCACACCCTCCGGACAGTGTGTGTTCTCTTGCTCTCTGGTTCTCTCTCTGCTCTATCTCCCTGCTTTGTCTCCCTCGGGGCTGTAGTCATGCTCAGGCACACTCTCCCTAACTTGTGGGACTCCAAACGCTCCAGGTGGACAGCATCACAACCTCAAGCCCAGAAAGAGAGTTCTCCCCTCTTCACTACCCCACGCAGGTGCTGACATTGGACTAACATTGCCCGTTGACCCATCCCTGCACCAATTACTGTGCTAGGGGGAATGTGACGCACTGATTTGCCAGGCCTGGGTCACATGCCCACTCTGGAGCCATCACACTCAACTTACATGCACTCAGAGTGGGGAGGGAGTGGATTCCCAAAGAGAAGGATGTTCTACTGCCAGAAGAAGGAGATGAATATGGGGCAGACGACAGATGCCGACTACTGCCATAAGCAAAGCTCCCTGTCTGGGTCCAAGGCCAGAGCAGTGAGAACCAGAGGCCTCTGGGTCCAGGGTCACATCCTAGGAGCCCTAGCGCAGCCTCTTCTTTATGGCTGACACTGCACTGTTGGCACCTACAGAGTGCACTCTCCCCACTCCCACCCCAGCAGAACAGACCCCAAAGGTTTTAGGGTGTCTGTTGGGGAAGAAAATATGGAAAAAGAGAACTACGCCCAGGGCTCTCAGTCCTACTAAGAAGGAGCTGACTTTGCCAGAACATGGTCAGTACCAGAAGGACGCACAGGTGGGTGTCACCTGGGGCAAAGGAGAAAGGGAGAAAGGGGGGTTGTGGTAAAGTGGGTCTGGAAAGCAACAGGACACATTTGCAAGGGGAAGGAGAGACTTTGAGGGAAGCCAGAGGAGGCTGAGTCATGGGTGTGGCCCCCTTCAGAAGGATGAAAATAGAAAACCATTTAGAGAGCTTGCTGCCTGGAGGCAGGGAACCAAGGGTCTCAGGTTTAGCACCTGGACTTTTAATCAACTCCCCTCCTGGCCAATTAAGAGCAGAGCACAGGATGGGGAAAGAGACCGACAGCTAGAAAAAGCCTCGATGATACTGTGGTAGCTTAGACTGCCTTTTGGGGCATGTCGGGCCCTCCTCCAGGAAGCCTGCCCTGCATGTACACTCTCCTAGGGCCCTTGGAAGTGCCTCCCTCCTCTCACTTCCCAAGCCAACCCTATCTCACCTGCTGCTCCCACCATGCTTCATGTCAGATGAGCTTGTCTCCTGGACTGCATCTTAGACCGGTTCACAACACTGCGCAGGTCACAATCACCTACGGCACAGACCCCAGGCCATCCCTGGACATTCTGATTTGGAAGTCTGGGCTGGGTCCCAGGCATCTGTACTCTCAATAGGCTCTTTGGGGTATTCTGAAGTAGAGGCAAGTCAAAGAACCACAGTCGGAGATACATGGATTGCTAAAGCCAAGAGGGACCTTCCCTATGAAGTTAGAGCAATCAACTAGGACAGGGGCCAGCACACGGTGACCCAAACGCCCAACCCAGCCTCATTTTTGTGAATTGAGTTTGTTTTTGTAAATAAAGGTTTATTTCATTTACATATGGGCTATGGCTGCTTTCAAGGCATCGTGGCAGAGTTGAGCGGTAGTGGCAGAAACCATATGGCCCAGAAAGTCAAAAATAGTTCCTATCTGGTCTTTTCCAGAGAAAGTTTGCCAGCCCTGGAATCAGGGGACAAGTTCTGAGGCCCAGAAATATGTCTCTTGGTTGAAGATTTACAGCCAGAAAAACCTGCTTCTACCTCTCTTTGCCCAGCCGTCTCGTCACCTCCCCCACTGTCTTTACTGGCTAGGAGGCGTCTGTTGTGCCCCCCGCCCCCCACTGAAAATCCAGGGTCCTCCTTCTGGAAATAGCCTCTTGCTTTAGGGAACAGCTTGTCTTCATTGGATGAACACAACTCTTAATACAACTGTCAATCAAAATGCCCCTCCTGCACGGGCACGTGACCCACGCTGAGCCAATCCCTGCACCTTGAACCTTGAGCTGAGAAGAGAACCTTGGCAGGCAATGGGATCTCCTTCCTCCCACCCGCAGAGCCTAAAGAAAGAGCCTGGGCTCTGGCTCCCGAGTCCCTGAGGCTGCCCTGCTCTGCCCCGGTCAAGGCTGATTCTTCAGCCATTTCTGTGTATGGGTGGCCCTGACTCCTCCCAAATTATTCCTTTTATTGTAAATTAGAGTTTAAACCACCTGCTTACACCCAAAAAAAGCCCAATCGATGCCAAATGCAGAGGTTGGGCAGGTCTTTGGGTCTGGATCTGCCCATTTCACAGAAGGACGCCTTGCCTGTAGAGAGGAAAGGTGACAGCCAGAACAAGAATCCAGACCTGTGTCCGCCGTTCTCACGTCTCCGATCACAATAGCACCTAGCCCTGTGTGGACAGCACCAGACAGCGTGAATCCCGATGTTCTGAAATCTTTTTTAGAAATTAATAAATATATAACACTTCTCACTCGGAGAGCAAGAATGACAACTCTATAGAAAGAACGATCCCCGACGAGAGCTGTGTGTGTGTGTGTGTGTGTGTGTGTGTGCGTGTGCGTGTGTGTGTGGTGATATCAGGAATTAAAAAGCGTCAAAAGATCAAGTGGGAGGAACATGAAATATGAATGGGATGAAAGACACATTTCTGTGCACGGAATAATAACTCTAATGAGTTTCCTCACCAAAGTCCCGCATCATAAAGTACAAAGGCAGGACGAGGGGCTGAGGAGGGAAACGGGGAGTGCAGGGGAGGCTTTGTGTGTGAAGGCAAGATTAGCAGGTGGGTAGCGGAGGAAAAGACAAGAGCAGAAAGAACTGCCAGTGCCTGGCTGTGAGGCCTGACACAAGTCACTGGCCCCCCAGGAGGTGCCTCCTGGGCACAGGGGCAGCAGGATCCTCTGGCCCCAGGGCAGCTGGCAGGCCCAGAGTATCCTGGAGGCCCACCACCCTGCAGCAGATGACCTGGGGCAACCCCAACCCCCACCCCATCCCGCCCCTGGATGGAGGCATTGCAGGTGCCACCCAGCTGGGACAGCACCTCTGCTGACTCTGGTCACCCAGATGGGGGCCCTTGTCGGTAATTCCTGGATGCTGTGGAGTTCCCCAAGGGGCCGGGGGCAACTATGCATACAGGCACGTGGCCTGAGCTTCGAAGGCCGACCGTGGCTAGCAACTCTGGGGCTGTCACCTCCTGGAAGCAGCTCTGAGGGGGGAACTCAGGTCTACACTCGAGCTTCCTCCCCTATAAGGTCAAGATCCTCCACCTGCTTGAGCATTACTGGAGGGTTAAATGAGACGACACACAAAAGCCTCCCTGTCCAGCCTCAGAGGGGGTGTCCATAACCACCAGTCCCCTTCCCCTCACCCATCCCACACCATACTCATGGTGGCCATTGGATCAATAGGTGCTACCAATGTTATTCGGACCCCATCGTCTCATGAGATGCTCACAGAGCCCTGAGATACAGGAAAAGTCCAGGCTGCTCCTCATACTGAACAGAGAAAGCAGCTGTGGCAGTGGCGGGGGAGAAGGACATCTATTTCTGTCCATCATCCCCCTGAACCAATGGTGAGGCTGAGACCCCGTGTAAGCCACGCCCACTCAAAGCCAGCCCAGAGCCGGGGTTGCAACGACCTGGAACAGGTGCATTTCCATGACAACCCTCTGGTTCCACAGTCACTGTCATCTTCCTCCTACACATGGAAACCCTCCAAATGCCCAGGCAGAGCACTCCTTGACTTCTCAGCAGCCAGCTCTCCCAAGGGTCACAAAAGGAAGATCTGTGGCCCTTCAGGCGTGGCTGAGCTCTGTGCAGACGAGCACACGGCCACAAGAGGCAGAGACAGAAGTTTCTGCTTTGTTTGCATCACCAGGCCAACATGCTGGGAGAGCAGCAACAATAATACTAACAGCAAAATGTAAATGGCACTCATCGTGAATCAAGAGCTCCACAGATATTACCATTATCTCCATTTTACAGAGAAAGAAACCACGGCACAGAAAGGTTGAGTAACTTGTCCAAGGTCACAGCTAGTAAGTGGTGGGGGGGGATTCAAACCCAGGTTGTCTGGTTCTAGAGTCCATATTCCTAACCCAGGAGGACCGCACGGTTGTCAATAAGCCTGTCAGAGAAGGGGGCAGAGTTAGAGGAAGGCTGAGCGGTGTGGCTGGCTCAGTCCCCCCTGGAAAGAGAGCGGAGGGTAGATTCTGAGGAGGTTTTTGTTTGCCATCCTAGACGCCATTCAGGACAGACAGGGCAGCTGCTGGGGCCGCTGGGGCCACTGGGGCCACTGGGGCTTCAGAAGTCAGAGCACCTGGGTGGCTCAATCGGTTAAGCACCCCACTCTAGATTTTTGGCTCAGGTCATGATCTGGCAGTTTGTGGGATCGGCCCGGGTTGGACTCTATGCTGACAAAGCAGAGCCTGTTTGGGATTCTCTCTCTCCCGCTCTCTCTCTGCTTCTCCCCTGCTTGCATGCACATCTCGCTCGCTTGCTCTCTCTCTCTCTCTCTCTCTCAAAATAAACAAACATTAAAAAGAAGAAGGAGAAGGCGACAAAGTGCTGGAACTTTGGGAAATCCCAGGGCTGTTATTTTCATTGTCCCCTGAGTGTGCTCCCATCATGATCAGCAACAACGCAGTTACACCGGAAGGAGGCTGTGGCCTCTGTGCAACCTGCCCCCGCGTGTGGCCATCGGGGGACACGATGGATGTCCATACCCCATAGAAGCCAAGGCAAGCGGGGCCTCAGAACTGGGGCAGGAGATCCAAGCCAAACCAGGATACCAGCTGTACTTAAATAATTTAGTTGTATAATTATTGGTTTAATGTCACCCAGTTGGCTTCAAGTGAGAAAGTGAGGAGACATGTGTCTGTCCTGTTTGGCTTACATCCTCGGGTCCTGGCTTAGAGAATGGTGTATAGGAGTTACTCAGTAAACATTTATGAAATGAAAGGGCAGAGAGAATAAGCTGGTGTTTCTCACCCTCAGCACTGTTGACATCTGGGGCTAGATCATTCCTGTTGTGGGTCATCCCGTGCAGGGTGTTTAGCAGCATCTCTGGCCTCAAACCACCTGACGCCAGTAGCACCCCCTCCCAGTCATCACCACCAAAAATGTCTCCAGACATTTTTTCCAACTGTCTCCTGGGAGGCAAAATTGCCCCCAGTTGAGAACCACTCACATAAACCAACATCCTTGGCTAGTGCAACGATGCCATTAATTGAACAAGGAAAGCCAGGTGGAATTTATTCATCCAACAGGCAGAAGGGAGTCTGAGCACCAGAAGCCAAGAAGGGCTGAGAGAAGGTGGGAAAGCCGGGGCAGTGCACAGAGCTCCCAGATGATCAGCAAGAATGGAGCCCACCTTCCCTTTTCCATTGTGAGCCATGGGGGTGATCCGCGCCGACCTGAACTTACGGAATCAGGGCAGGTGGGGAAGAGGAGGGGGTGGCAGTGGCCAGGAGGAGAGAGAGGCAGACTGAGACCAGACACTGGAATGAGGACAGGAACAGCCCCAGACTTGGGCGCAAGACCAGACTGAGCAGCAAAAATCCCCACGCGGTTTCCTGACAAGGGGCCCTTTGACAGGTGGCCTTGCAACAGAGACCCTCTCTTGTCTGCACTTTGAAGCCTGCCCTGTGAAACATGGCCTCACACCCAGGAGGCCTGTGGATCAAGGTGGTCTCGGCAGATCTACTTGGAGGGATTAGCAAGTGACATTACAGCTACATGATGGCCTCGTTATTATTACACACACTCTCTCCCTGTCGAAGCTTCCGAACCCTGACTTGTTTATTTCTGAAAACTGTTTCGACCAAGACACCAAGCTGGGCTACGAGAGATAGCACTGACTCAGCCATTTCCCCATCCTCGGCATAAAAGGGTCTAAAAAGAATAATTTAAGCTTCTCTGGAGTGAGATCATTTAATGAATCTTCTCGATGCTAAGAGGTTTTATATGCCTTTTTAAAAACCCTTCCCCAAGCACAGGGCTATGATATTACCTTGGAGAGTGGAGAGATGAAGTGATACACGTATGCACAGCACACGGGGAGGAAGGAGGTGGTTGCCTTGGCAACAGCATCCATGTTCTGGCTTCCCTTGGTTAAATTGGAATATATTGAAATATCTGCTTTGGGCACCTCTCTTGCGAAGGGAAATGAGTGGTTTTCTATTCAGGCACTCTCAGAAACCACGGGCCTGCAGCTGGGGAGCAATGTTCTGTGAGTCTGACACATCTGACAGGGGCAAGGCAGTTAGCAAGCTGGCAAAAGTCCTCAGCCTTCGTTTGCAAAACCAAACCATCCTTTCCCGAGCCAAAAGAAAATGAAAGCAAACACGTGGGGCTTGACTGGCCCAACAGATAGGACTCCATCTCACATGGTCTTTGCACATCCACTGTTCTACAGCTTTGCAAATATTCCCAGTTCAATAGCTCAGTCTCAAAAAGTCAACACACAATGTGCTTAAAATGGAGAATGGCTCTAAGAAAAATAAAGACCTACAAAAAGTGTCCTCAGCTGATCTGCTCAAATCGTTGGCAGTGGGGAGGCAGCTATGGCACCAAAGCTCAGTGGCTGGCACACAGTAGGATGCCAGCCTCACATTTGTGGAATTGAACTTGGAGCCAGACAGACCTGGGTTTTTGCCCTGGCTTCACGGTCAATGTGCCACATGAGTTAATACAAGTTCCACAAGCCCTGTGGCCTCATCTGTAAAGTGGACATAGGCATCTTTCTACAGGATTGCTGGGAAGATTAAATAAGGTGACCTATACAATGTCTGGCACAGAGGAGGCATTCAACTATGCTTTCTTCTCCCCTTCAAGACAAAGTAGCATCCTGTCTCTTTAGGATAGTTAAAATTTACAAAAAAGAGCAGTGTCTAGGAGGCAGGAATAACTTCACCAAAAGAACTCCTTTTCTATTTGTATATCTTTGTTTCTGGGATGATTTGGCAGAGCTGTGATGGCCCAACTGGGTAGGATCTGGATAGGAAGGAAGCAAAGACCAACTCAGGGATAACCAGAGAACCAGCCAGAAGACTCAAAGGAAGTGGGCTAAGGAGACCACAAAGGGCTGAGACCCAGGCCGGCCAGCAGCAGGCAGCACTAGAGAGGCCAGGTGGCTCCCAAGGAAGTATCAGCCATCATCAGGGCCCAAGATGGCAGGCATGGGGAGGCTAAAAGAATGGGGAAGAGGGAACTGGCTGTGCGTGTCAGGGACACAGTCTTTAGAACCAGCCTCTCCATTTAAAGACCCTCATAGATGCCCCACTATTTTCTCTTCTAATATCTAAGATCTTTCTGGAGCTCAGTGAAAATTGTTCTTCAATGTAAATGTATCAGGACCAAAGATTTCCCCTTAGAAGCACAGACTTGTGTTCTGATTCTTGGACTGATGCTCTTGCTAAGGAGCCTCCTGAATACAAATCTGTGCTTTTGTCCTGTCCCAATACTCACTGTGTGACCTTGGGCAAAAACCTTTCTGAGCCTTGTACTTGTGGTCTACAAAATGGCCACCCCTTTCTGGAGTCATGGGACTGCTATGAAGGTGAAATTAACAGGCAGGCAGCACAGTGAGTGAAAATACACCATCAGCATCTTTAGAGCCCCTGCTCTTACGCCTTCTGGCCATCTGTGAAAGAAGGGTTGCTGCCTAGCCAAAGAATATACAAGCACAAGGTTCTTCCCCCCAGGGGAGGGTGAAAGGGAATTTTAAAATGTGATGATTCAAAAGTTCCTCGAGAAAAATAAACTACTACCAGTCATTAATACATTTTAAAAAAAAAAAAAAAGAACATCACTAAAAGGATATTTGCTCTGCAGATATTAAAATGCATTCTAAAGCTGCCAGAATTAAAACAGTGTGGTACCAGCAAAGAAACTGGCCAGCAGAGTAATAAAACAGACTTGATATATTTGAAATTTTAATACACTTTGAAGACAGAATTTCATATGGTTGTAGGAAAATATGGATTACCCGGTGAACTATGGCTTGGGAATAACTGCCCAACCCATCAGCAAACAAATTTAAGCTGTATCCCTACCTCACACTATACTTCAAAATAAAGTCCAGATAAGTATTGAAATAAAAGATTAACCATATTAAGAGAAAATACACTTAAACATTCATATTATCTTTGGGGTGCGTGTCATGCACCTCTCAGGCCCTCTGGACAGCCACCCAGCTATTGCTATAGAACCACTGCACTAGGGATGGTCTGCCAACACGTTGCCCCAGCTACACCACCTCTGCCCCTCTGTCTGTCTCTCTCCTCCTGGCCTCTCTGGGACAGCTCTGAGCACACCTGCAGTACCCCATTCAGCCATTCTGGTGTGTACACAAACCCAAAAGTGCAAGGGATTTAATACCCACCCACCCCCCAGAGGCCTTGGGAGATAAAGCTGGTGGGCGAATATTTCTCTCTTCTATTTGCCAGGGAGATGATTCTGAGCCACACTACACATGGCTCCTGATAGGCCTCCAGCAGGACTGACACCCATTTCTCTTTGTTTCTCTTGTAGTGGCTTCTCCTCTCTCCCTCTCTCCCTCTTCCCAACCCTCACTTCTCTTCCCTAGAACCAATCACCAAAATAAACTGCATTCAAAGCCTTGTCACAGGTTCCATTTTGGGGGGAACCCAGGCCACATGACTGGGTAAAGCTTAAAAGTGTGGCACTAAATTGAGGAAATATAAAGAAAAAGACTGTTAGATTCACTTTTTTTTTTTTTAATGTAAAACTTCTGTACATCAAAATACACCATACACACTCTTTCGTTCCCTTCTAGGACACTTAAGGCCAAAAACCACCAGGTGGGGCCAATCAAGACAGGCAGGGCTGGGATGGGGCAACATGGGTGTCAGAGCCTGAACAGGGCAAAGGGAGAATATGTGTAGGTGGGAGATGACCCAGTGTGGGTATCGGAGCCCACGTGCACTGAAAGGGGGTATATGTGATGACAGGAGCCCATGTGGGGCCTTAGAGCATCTGGGGGGTGGGACATCCCAGAACAGGGTATCAGAGCCTCACTAGAGTGAGGAGATGCCCAGCATGGGGTGTCAGAGCCTGAGCAAGATGAGAAGGGCATCTGTACTGGAGGGGATGTCCCTAGGACAGTGGCAGTGATGACGGATTTATGACATACAAAGTATTAACCAAACAATTAAATATATTATAGATGATGGGGTGAGAACCAGATTTCTCACTGCCATAGAAGCCAGTCATTAGAACAGAAAGAAAGCTAGAATGTACCCCATGGTGTATGATTAGAAACAGAGGCATTAAAAACTCATAGTTTTATAAATAGATATATGCCTCCAACATAGGTAGATATAGGGACACCTGGGTGTTTCAGTCAGTTAAGCATCCAAGTATTGATTTCGGCTCAGGTCATGATATCATGGTTCATGAGACTGAGCCCCACATTGAGCTCTGCCCTGACAGTGCAGAGCCTGATTGGGATTCCCTCTCTCCTCTCTCTCTGCTCCTCCCCTTCCCCTGCTTATGCACTTTCTCTCTCAAAAATAAATAAATAAACATTAAAAAACATATGTAGATATAGAGAGAATAAATACAATTGTAAACATGTGAATGCATGCACATGTGTGTTTATGTCCACAGAGACAGTAAAAGCAATGCCACCCCAATAGCAATCAGCACACCTAGTACTCAGATTATGGCTTCTAAATACTATTCTTCACTAAAAGGAACTGGGGATCCTTGGAGAAGTGGCTGATTCCAGGGCCAAGGAGGAACAGCTTGGTTTGCCAAAAAACAAGGAATCATGGGGACAAAATCAAAATGGATACAGAAGCCCATTTGAAGGGCTTCTAGGGACCAAACCTAGGGCCAATTGGCATCAAAATATATAATGATATTAATAGATTATAACCCACCGCATAAAATAGAAATCCAGGAGTTTATACAGATAAAAATATGCAAATGAATAAATTAAAAGTTTGAAGAAGAACAAGGTATTTAAATAGTCTAAAGTATCCAAAATAGGGATCAATTACAAAGGAGAAAGGTAACTTTAGAATGGAGAAATCTGGCCGACTCTACCCTAATCAAGTATTCAAAGCTTCACCCTCCCGTACAGAGACCAATCCAAATCACGTGTGAGCTGGTGGGATGCAATGAGAAGAGCTCAGCATCACTTCTGATATCCTGCCAAATATGGATAAGCTGGAGCAAATCAGGAGGAAACCTCAGAAAGAACACTTTAATGGACGTTCAACCAAAAAAAAAAAAAAAAAAAAAAATTGGCCTGTGCTCTTCAAAGGTGTTTAGGTCACGAAAGTCAAGGAAAGACTGCGGAACTGTCCCAGACTGAAAGAGAATAAAGAGACACGACAAGTCAATGCAACATGAGATTCTGAACTGGATCCTTTCACTACAGATGGCATTGTCAGGATACTTGGCAAAAGTCAGACAGGGTCTCAGGAATAGCTGGAACCCATGTACTAGGTCAGCTTCCTGATTTTGACAGTCATATCACAGTTATGCAGGAGCACGTCCTTGTTCGTAGGAAATGTACACTACACTTCCCAGGGATGATGGACATCAGTCACCCAAGTGGGTCTGGGGGAAAAAAATGGTGATTGTGCTAGCAACTTGTGTATCAGCTTGAGATTATTTCAAAGTAAAAGTGTAAAAACCCATATAAAAATTTACGCAAAAGACAAACTGGAAAAAATGCAAACCACATGATAGTAAAAGAGTTACATCCTCAACATAAAGCAAGGCTTCAAATTGTATTAGAACAACATGAATACCCAGATAGAAAAAAAAAAATGACAAAATGTGAACAAACAACATCTAAAAAAATAAATGTTCGATAAACACGACAAAAGTTTACCTTCTCTGGAAACCAAAGACATACAAATGAAGATGAGACACCATAATTTTTGAGGCTTCAATTTGCAAAATATATGTTTAAATAATAATATCTCATCTTGTAAAGAGTGTGAGGAAACAGCTACTTTTATTTACTGCTGGTGGGAGTATAAATTCACACATTCATCCTGGAGGACAGTTTAGCAATTTGTATCAAAAGCCTTAAAATTTTGCAAACCCATTGCGCTAGTAAGTCTATTTCCAGGAATGCCTCCTTAGGAAATAGTCATGAGTGTTCACAAATATTTATTGCAGAGTTCCTTGTAGAGAGAAACAATTTAATTTCCCAACAATAAGGGATCAGATAAATTAACCACAATACATCCGAACAATAGAATACTATGGCAACCATTAAAAATTATTTAATCAAATATCATTTAATGACAGCTGTGCATATAAATGCAGTTATGTTAGCATTAGTATTCAAATCCTGGTAGCTCTGAGTTCCCACCTGCATCCCTTGAAAGTGGCGTCACTTCTCTGTTGTTGCTGGGGACACTGCAGATGTCTCATGTGTCCTCTGGAACAAGCGTGAGCATCTCTACTGTGGGGACTGTGGGCCAATGGAGATCCCAGGCAGACAGAACCTCCCCCCATCAGGCTTGGTGTGGGGCTTCCTCACTCCAGAACTGCTGCTTGGCCCCATCTCACACTACCACTAAGTTTTAGCACTGAACTCACATGGACCTGGCCCCAAAGCCAGTCTCCTTGAGCTTCGGGCCTCATGACAGCTTTTATTACCACCATTCGATTCACTCAGCCCATCCCCTCTCCCACCTGGACCAAAAATCTACTCTTTAGGCCAGTCACGGGTCTCTTCTTTTGTCCTGCTCCTGTGCCCCAGAAGAAAAACACCTCCCAAACCTCCTCTATCCAACCCCAAAAAAGAAAATTCCCTGCTGCATAGACAACCACTAGGGGAAGGGGAAGAGAATCACCAGGTCCACCTTCTGGAGGAAAGAGCTGGGTCCCCTCTCTGGCTCAGCCTGAGCATGCATGTATGTGAAGACCAGAGCTGTGACCAAACTGAGTAAATAAAAGGTCAGAACAACCTCCACCAAAAGTCTACTCGTGTTTACCTCCTCAGGGTGAGAGAGTGAGTGTGACTTTTATGTTTTGTTTGTTTGTTTACCGGTATTCTATCAAACTGTCTTTTTATTTTTTTCTAATGTTTATTTTTGAGACAGAGCATGAGTGGGGGAGGGGCAGAGGGAGAGACAGAGACAGAATCCAAAGCAGGCTCCAGGCTCTGAGCTGCCAGCACAGAGCCTGATGCGGGGCTTGAACCCACAGACTGCAAGATAGTGACCTGAGCCGAAATCGGTCGCTTAACCGACCGAGCCACCCAGGTGCCCCTCAAACTGTCTTTTTAAATCTGCACCTTTAAATATTAAAAATTATTGGAATGCAGAGTAACAATGACAAAATATGTGTACGGTTAAAATAAGAAAACCCACAAACCACCCGGAGACCCGCCACCCAGCTGCAGACATTGAGTTGGCTGATGGTAGCCCCGCTATGACCTCCGTGAGCTCAGTCCCTTCCTGCCTCCACGCCACAACCTGAGCTTTGTTCTTCCCATTCCTTTGCTCTTCTTTATAATTTCACTGAATGTGTTTGTACCCGTACACAGTAGTCTTGCTGGGGTTTTTTCTTTTTAGTTTCTCATAAGTAAAACCATACTCTGTGTAGTCTCCTGAGACTTGCTCTTTTCACGCACCATTCTGTTCCCGAGATTTACCCACACTGTTGTTCAAAGCTGTCGTTCGCCCATTCCCCGCGGTGTAAACGTATGTGATGACTCATCCTGCCCTGGGATGGGCACTTGCGCTGTGTCCTTCTATTTCACATCACCGGCAACCCTGCATGAATGTTCTCGTCCATTCCTCCCAGAACACACGTCCGACACGTTTTCTAGGTTCTGCTCCAAGAAATAGACTTTCTGGATCATAGGGTGTAAGCATCTCCAACTTGTCAGGAGAATGACTAATTGTTTTCCATAATGATGTGCCAATTCACTCTCTCCCAGCAACGCGTCAGTGACGAGGCTGGGATCCATTTAGAAGTTTCAAAACGAGGACTGTCTCCATCGTGACAGGCCTCCCAAGGCACATCTTCCTTGGTGGCTGGAGTCACCCTCAAGCACACCAAGTAATAAAAAGGCACCTCTCTCTTAAAAACCCAAGTGGTGTTTCAGAAGAATCTAGGTCACATCCTGCTCTCCCAACTCATCTTCGCCTAGTCTTGGTTCTGTCCGGTCTCTCTGAGCTGTGTTCTTGGGAGAATCCTCTGCCCTCCAGAGCCAGAGAAGCACCTCTCCCGTGCCAAGAGAGGAGCCCTGGGATGGGCAATAGGAGGCCCGGACCACAGGGCAGCTGCTGAGCCCACTCGCCAGGCAGCCTTCGGCAGGCCAGCCTTCCTCCCGAGGGATGAAGCAAGGGGAGAGGTCCGGACAGTCTCTGAGGTCCCTTCTGCCTTCAGGCGGCACAACTAAATCTCCCACTGCTTTTGGACCCGTCCTCACCAGGACAGCCACAGGGGCCACCTCCTGGTTGCTCACCCCTACACATCATGCAAGCTGTGGAGTGGAAGGGACCGTGATTTCCGAGGGTCACATCTCTATCTTGCTTCGGCCCAGGGACAACAGCAGTCCCATAGCCCCACCTCTCTGTCTGGTTCTCCTCACATACCTCTTTCCATGAACCCTTGGATAGAAACACCCTCTTTTTCTCTCAAGTGTCTTCCTTACCGTGTTAAAGGATGGAGTCGATCACACCTGAATCTGAGTTCTGGCTGGCTTAGCCCTTTCAGCCTATGTGACCTTGTGCTAGTCACGTAACCTCTCTGAGGCTTCAGCTTGCTTGTGTATACAACAATGATAGTAGTGCTTAGCCCACTGATCCATTGCGAGGTTGTGACCTCGTATCTGAGATCACATACCTGTAGCACTCAGCACAGTGGCCAGCACGTAGAGCACATTGAATAAAAGCAGCTCACTACTAAAACAGGGCTCCCTTCGGATAGGGTATGCATGCCACCACGGCTCTAAAGTTAGCCTAAGCTTGGAGAATTCAGCTCTTCCCACTTTGCTTCTCTTTACAGAAGGGGAATTTTTGGAAACTCCAGCCTGCTGCTCAGTGCTGAAACAAATGGAAAATGGTTTCAACTTGTCCTTAAGAGAAGGACAGACAGACTGGAGAGATGGAAGCAGGCACCAAAGGAAGAGGCCCACCTAGGGAGGCATAGGCTCAGGCAACAAAGGCCAAGCCTACGTGCTGGTCCAAAGAGGTAATGCTCCCACATCCCTTACAAAGATTTTGTGTTTAACTTAACCGGATTAGATAAGAGTTTTATTTCTCAAAAATTCTTCTAGCATACTGCATCCCTCTCTGAATGCACTGATCACAGTCTGCCACGTCCAGACATGATGTGTGTGCGTGCACACACGAACACACTTAGTGGGCCCCACCCCACTTTATGTAATCACTCAAGGACAGGGATTGTGTTAGACTAATTCGTGGACTCCTATGAGTCTAGTCCAGAGATTTACACGTGAGTGCACTCAACAAACACACATGCCCATCAAGTATCATCAAGTTTTTGTTGAATACCTAGTAGCTATGGGCCAGGGGCTTGGTGGGTACTGGGCAAACAGATATGACTACAATATTGCTCCTGCCCTCAGGGACTTTACAGTCCCATGGGGAATGCAGGACAAAATCAACTATGGGAATAGCCGGAGCAAGAGAATTCTAGGCAGAAGCAGCAGTATGAGTAAAGGTATGGAAGCAAGAGGTAGCCTCATGTGACCAGTGTGATGAGTTGGCTGGAGCAGCTGCAGCCGCGGCTACATGGAAAGGTTTGGTGTGATGAGGCAAGAGAAATAGGCGGGGCCCATAGGTCATACCAAAAACAAGAGACTTCTCCCTCAGGCCGTGGAGAACCAAGAAAGATGGCAATATGACATGCCCATGTCTCTGCACAATCACTCAGGAACTGTGTGGACAGAGATTTGAGAATTAGGTATAGAAGAGAACAAAGTGGTAGAACCCAATAAAAGCATTGGAAGAAAAAACTGAAGGAAGATTTCAAGAGGAATTTCAAAGACACAAAAGGAAAAGGAGAGAAAAAAAAAAAAAGGTAAGGTTAGAGGACTGATCCAGGAAGTGTAATATACAATTATAAGAGTTCCCAGAAAGATAGAACCAAAGAAACAGAAGGAAGGCATCCAAGAAATAATTTGGGAAAATTTCCCAGAACTAGAGGGCACGAATTTGTAAAGTATAAGTTCCATTAAGTGCTCCACACAATGGATAAAACAGAGACTCAGCACAACAGCCCAAGCTCAGCGCTGAAGCTTCCGGCTTCAACAAGAAAAGCCTACAGCTCCCTCAAGCTCTTACAAGAAAACCGAGAATGGGTAATATACAAAGAACGAGAAAGGGAAGTGGCATTGACTCCTTTACGTCACTGAAAACCAAATGATCATAGTGAAAATTCTTCCCATTTCTAAAGGAAAATATCCAACCCCGAATTCTATATTCAACCGAATAATCAAGAGTGATTTTCAGAAAGGCAGATTTTTGCTTCTCATGGATCCTTCCTTAAAAGCTCTTAGAGGATGTTCTCTGCCAAATCAAAGTTGTAAAATGACGCAGAGGGAGACTGAAGGTGGCGGTGACTGTCACACAGGAGAGACGGGAAGGGCGTCCCAAGGATGGTGGCAAAGGAAGGTCCAGGATGAGGCGGTGGCCAGGCACAGGGCACTGTCACCTCCGAGGCCTAATGACTGGGGAGGGGGACGGGGGATGGGGGCAGGGACCATTCAGGATGACGAAACCAGTAGAGTGCTCAATGCAAGTGAACGCCTTGAGAGACAGCATAGGCAGGGGACAGAGACACTGGAGTTGAATGAGTGATAAGTGCATGGATAGGCAAGCGAGCAAAAGAACAGGATGCTTATTAGCTCAGAGGAGGACAAAAAGTTGCACAGGAAAGGAAAAGCCAAGTACACCATAGGGAACTAGTTGCCTTCTTAAGCAATGCACATACATGACTTGGACAGAATTTTAAAATGAAACGGTCCCTCTTATTAATACGTAATACTTCAGAGTCCTCCTGGCCTCCTTCCTGCTTCCCCAAGGTGCCCAGAGCGGGACAAACCAAACCCAAACATCTCCCTCTGTCTGTCCTCAAGGAGGCACGGGAACGAGACTTACTTGGCCCCAGTGCGGGGGTTGGGGGCGGGGGGCAAGAAAATAAATTTGAAAAGAGACCTGTAAGACTAAAAGAGAAAAACCTGGTAATTAGTGCTTCAGACAGATAATAAATTCTGAATCTCACAAATAAGGCTTTACGAGTTGAGTGTGTATAATTGGTACCCCAGCCTGGAGAGCCTATCAGATCGCCTTAATCCTACTTTTTGTCTTGTGCATTTTAAATTATTCAGTTCCTTTGAAAACCAGAAATACTGCCTTTGTAGAATCAGACAGCTCACTCCACAGGGTGCCAATTTAGGATCTCCACAGTGGGTTTGGCCAGAGATGCTTGCCTTGAAGTCTGGAGACGGGTATCCATTCAAACCACAGCATTCAGGGCCGGGGCTCGCCCGCGCCTTCCCAGCTACATTCTGCTGCCCGCGGCCCTCTCCCACCTGGCCACTCCACTGAGAGACAGCCAACCTCGGGGCACCAGGCAGAGTGAGAATGGTGTGAGACCAGGCAGCTGAAAGGCCCAGAACACCTTGGGCTGCTCAGAGACTCCCCAAGGCTCATGTCCAGCTCTAGCTACTCATGTTCAGCAGGGCAGGCCACGTCTCAGTTCCAGATGCTTCTCACCACAGCTGAGTACAGGACTTGGTATTCTCCATCCATGATGCCATTTGATACTCACAACAGCCCTGGGGCAGAAGGTGCTACTGCTAGACCCATTTCACAGATGAAGTAACTGAGGCTCAAGGAAGCAATGTGTTTTGTGTAAACTAAGCAGTAGAGCTGAGATTTGAATGCAAGTCTGTCTGAGTCCAAAGACCATTTTATCATGCTATTTTGAGGACTTCCTCTGGGCCAGGGCAGGAGCCTATAGATGAGGTCCCCACCCTCAAAGAGCATAACTCGGGGCACCTGGGTGGCTCAGTCGGTTGGGCGACCGACTTCGGCTCAGGTCATTATCTCGCGGTCCATGAGTTCGAGCCCCGCATCGGGCTCTGTGCTGACAGCTCAGAGCCTGGAGCCTGTTTCAGATTCTGTGTCTCCCTCTCTCTCTGCCCCTCCCCTGCTCATGTTCTGTCTCTCTCTGTCTCTAAAATGAATAAACGTTAAAAAAAAAAATTTTTTTTTTAAAAAGAGCATAACTCGTGGGGAGTCAGGCACATAAATCACTCTGACATGTCATGGTGAGCTCCTTGATGGAGCACTGGTGAGCACCGGTTGAACGACCCGGGAGGGGGACAGTGATGTGTAAGGGTCTTCCCTAACCCCTCCTCCCTGGCACCAGCTTTGGACTCGAGGGCGTAAGAAGTTGTCTTCAAATCCCTGAAGGTTGTGGTCCTTCTGAGCAACCCCTAAAACTCAACCGGGCCCGGTGAACAAAAATCTCAGGAAGGTCAGTTTGCTCTGTGGGAGGAGAGCTGAACTGGAAGGCCCGCTTTGCAAGAGTATGAGAAGAGTCTCTGTCACGGCAAAATATTTGAGCCAAAGACAGACGGACTTGTCAGAAATGTAACACAGAGGATTCCCGAGCTGGGGGAAAGGGACAAAGCACCTCATTCTCTGTTCTGATCTATCTTCCCTTCTCAGAACATCTATTTACCACTTTCAGTCATGTGAAAAATTGGGATGAGAATAGCCCCCAACTCACCAAGGGGCTGGGGGGACTAAATGGGAAACCAGGGCTCAGACAGATTAAGCAGTTTGCCCAAGGTCACACGGGGTGCCAGCAGGAAACCAGGTCTCATTCACTGCATGGTCTTCCTTTTAAACCAGCTGGGCCACCCCTTCTTCGCTGGTGATCCCATTATGGTTGGTGACTTT
This sequence comes from Neofelis nebulosa, assembly GCF_028018385.1. NCBI lineage: Eukaryota > Metazoa > Chordata > Mammalia > Carnivora > Felidae > Neofelis > Neofelis nebulosa. The sequence goes on along the minus strand of NC_080794.1, from coordinate 42,859,865 downwards.
TTTGTGCTCAAGATGTGAGAAAAAAAAGACTGGAGTTAGAATTCTCAACCCGGCAATCGACCCATAATCACCACCCCTAGATGCTGACCCAGGCTTGAGCCCACCCTGAGCTCTCAGAGCACCGCAGCCTGTCTGAAGGAAGAGGGCTGGGCTTGAATTCAGAGGACATGCTTCAAGTCCCACGGTTTCCTCTTACCAGCTCCATGATCTTGTACGTGGGTCTCAGTCTTACATCTATAAAATGGGGATAATAATTCCCGCTCTCAGAAACTGCCAGGGTTAGCAAATGCTTCCAATGAACAGTGTGTGCAAAAACCCTCTGGTCACTAACGCACTCGACAAACGCGAGGAGAGGGGGAAGGGAAGTGATGTGCACCAAAATCCTCCCATGTTTCACGTCAGAAGCAGACCCTGAGATGAAGACTCGCGTGCAAGTGATGAATTACGAAGCTGCTCTGGGGAGAACATGATGAGGGAGTGGGGAAACAAGATGGGAAAGCAGCCAGGCAACGACAGGGTCACAGAGGATGTCCCAGCCTGGCCTGATCCTGCACAGAGCTCTGGGGTACACGTTACACCCTCCATGTTTGCCCCACCTTGAAGCAAAGAAGTTGGGCTTTTTCATGCTCCTGCCTCAGCTGAACACTGGTTGCAGGTGACCGTGGGGACCCTGCCTACTCTCAGATCCTTCCGGGTGAAGCAACTGGGATAGCCTAAAGGCAGCCCTCTGAAGAAGCTTGCAACTGCAAGCTACAGGAAAGAAGCATGCAGAAGCTGGGCGGTGGAGGGGAGGGTGAACAAGAACTCCTAAAAGACAACTGAGGGGCAGGAAACTGACAGTGTCCACTACGCAGACCCTCAACATATGTGTTCTCATTTAATCAATATTCAGCTCAATGAAGAGAATACTATTGGCCCCACTTTACAGATGACAAAGCCAAAACTCAGAAATGGGACTCACTCAAGGCCCCAGAGGTAGTAAGCGACCAATTCCATCTGTCTTCCAGGTCATCCTCTCACAGTAAAGATTTTACCGTACCTCTCGTGGCTCCAATCTCCAGAGCCCCTCATGCCTTTGGAGGGCCCTGCTCTCCTCCAGGCTTCCATTCAGTCTGCTTGTCCCATCAACATCACACAGGGTCAAGAAGCCCACCAAAATGGGAGAAACGGAGACGCTGGCGTTAGTAGGGATGGCAGGGGCGGCAGCAGTAATAATGATAATAGCGGTGATGGTGATAACGTCAGTGGCATTGGGCATGGAGGTACTGGGGTGGAGGAAGCGATGAGGGTGGTGGTGATGACAGTCACGGAGCTGGCATTGGTGTTGTTATGGTGAAGTCGGTCACGGTGGTGGGGGAGATGGTGGGATGCAGCAGCGGGGGCGACGATGGTGCGCAGTGGTTCTGGATACTGTGGCGGTGGTGGTGGTAGAGGTGGTGGCGGTAGACGTCGTTGTGGAGGTGATGATGAGCGCAGTGGTGATGGCTGCGGCTAAGGACATACTGGCATAGAGAACGTGGTAGAGGAGATGATGGTGATGATGGCAGCGGTGATGGAACCAACGAAAATGACGGTCATGGCGGTGATGGAGATGATTAGGGCAGCAGTGACGAGCGCGGCAGGGTGGTGACGACTGTGGTGGTGGTGGTAGTGAAGATAGGAGTGGAGGTGAAGATGGTGATGGCGAAAATAATGGCTGTGGCCGTGGTAGTATCCATATGGTGGAAGGACCAATATGGTGGAAGTAATGATGGAGTTGATGATTAGGGAGGTGACAGAAGGAAAGCCTGCAGTGATGGTGGAGATGATACGGACGGGGCTAGCAAGCGATGGTGGTGGTGGAGTCGATGATCATAATGGTGGTGGCCATCGTGGTACTAACACGGTGGAAGTGGTGGAGGTTGAAGCTGACAAGGGAGATGGTGAGGACAACGGGAAAAATGGCAATGGTGCGATGGTGGTGCAATTACCGTTGGGACACCGGTAACGTTACTACTGGTGGTGACAGTGAGTAACCAGGAAGATAGGAGCAGTCGCCTCCTGCCTCCCTACGTGCATCAGAAAACGGGGCCCGCGGGTCCCCACCTGGTGGCCAGGGGAAGGCAGAGAAGCCCTCAAAGGGATTGGAGCTAGAATGAGAACACGTTCTGCCGGGATGAGGCCCAAACCGCCACGCGTCGCCCCTCAACAGAGAGCCAAAGTCTGCAGAGGCGCAAGGACGGTGGGGCGAGTAAGACAGCAGAGCAAGTCAGTCACATCATATTTCAGTAACAGCGTGGAGCTGCTTGTTAGCAGAGATCTGCTTTCCAACGGCAAATAATAAAATTATGCTTTTTGTGCGGCTAATGAAATGCAAATTGAAGCTGGATGCACATTAATGCAAAGAGTTGAATATCCATTTAATCAGCTCCTCCCTGCAGGGGCCAATGATAAAAATGACAGAGGAATTGCATTGCTAATTCCGGGCCTGTCACATCTTATACACCCGCACCTTGTAAACCTACTACTCCTGTGGCTGGCACCTGCCTGAAGGACCCAGGGTTTAGGTGTGAGGGCTCTGGAAGCCTGGGAATTCCTTTTGTCGGGGAGGGATTAGGCGGTTGGGCCCAGATGGCAGTGGGGAGGCCTGGAGGGAGTAGAATGAAATAGATGAGATGGGATCTTTCTTATATAAAATAAACTGCCACCACCCTCTCTGCCGTCCCCCACCAGCTTCTCTTCTACGTGGTAGGTGGGATGGCAGTCAGAACACTTCTTCCTGTGATAGAAATCAGAGTTCAGTGGTGTAACACTAAAGCTGACACGTATCAACTGTTACTCTGTGCCAGGTGCCCTGCAAGGTGGTTTACTAGCACCTGTTCATTTGACTAGCAGAGGTGGGGACAGTTACTCCTATTGTCAGGTGAGGAAACTGAGGCTCTGAGAGGTGAAGTCAGTGCTTTGCCAAAGGACACATAGCTAGAAAGGGATTTGAACGCAGACAGTCTGACTCTTAAGGCCACAGTCTCAGCTACTAGAGTATACTGTTTCCCCTGAAGAAAATGCCACCCAGGAAATAGTCCATTGACTCCAAGGGTCTGTGCTCCCCCATGCTGTGCTCAGCCACGGGCCATTCCTGAGGGCAGCTATGGAAGAAGGAGGCACCGTCCCTGCTCTCCAAGACCTCGTAAGTTCATCTGGGATGACTGTCTTTCAAAAGAGTGAGTAGTTTCTCACAGATGCACCAACACGACTTAAAAAAGAGCGGAGCGGGGGGCTCACTAGGCTACCGCTGGTGTATAAAGGAGAGACTCCCGGTGTCCAGCAACAGAGAAGGGCTGGAAGGAGGGAGAGGTGGTCAGGAGCAGGGAGGGAGGAGGTGAGGCTACTGCCAGGGGGTGAAAGATGGGAAGGATCCTCTCAAACAGTAAGAGGGGCTGGAGGTCATCTCTGCTCACTCTGAGTCCAGCCCAGGCAAGCGACCCTGGAGCGGAGGAAGCAGTTCAGCCTGCCTGAGGGAGCAGATGGGAATCAGGCCAGGCATGTACTTGTTAAACCCAGGAGAAAGGCCATCAAGGTCAATCCGTAAGTCAGTGATTCCAGAGACGAGGGGGAAGACAGATCGGAGGGGACCAAGGAGCAGTAAGGGCGTGCTACAGTGACAGAGGCCAGGGGTGGTGGGCCAGAAGCAGGGTCCACCCGTGCACACCCTGTCTAGATCTCCACCCTGCCACGACAGAGGCACAGGAAGACAGCCAGAAAACACTGGGGCCTCAGGACCCTCCCCAACATTAAGAGCAGCTTCAGTGGGCTTTGAGGGGCTTGGTGGGGACGTGTAAGCCTGTCCAAACGACAGTGGTGACAAGGGGGTACTTCCTAGCACTGGAGACAGGGGTGGGGGCAGGCATGCTGATGAACAACACGCGTTGTCTTCGTAGAGCCTCTGCCGTGACAACCTGACTCAGGATTCTGATTGGACCCGACAGGTTCCTTCCAAACGCCACACTGCCACTCGGACGAGATTTACCCTTCACCTGGCCTCTGACAGGACACAAACGGGGAGGCACGAGTGCCCAGCTCAGCTGGAAACAAGACCCCAGGGTCAGCTACGAGCCCCCAAGCTCGCCCACCCTCAGCAGCCGGAAGGGAGATGCCAGTTCCTCAGAGCAGCCCTCAAGGCCCACCCTCATCACGACCACACTGATGCCACTCACCTTGGGGAGTCACCATGCTCTGATTTGGGCCACTTATTGAGCACCTACCATGTGCCAGGCACTGTACAGCTGGCACTATATTGAATCATGGCAACAGCAAAATGCTTTCAGGAAAGAACACTTTTTGTCCCCATTTTACAGATGTGGAAAACAGAGGCCGCCAAGCTTGCCAAGAATGTGCTTTCATCGACTCCAAGGGTCTGTGCTCCCCATGCCATGCTCAGCCACGGGCCATCCCTGAGGAGAGCTACGGAAGGAGGAGGCACCGTCCCTGCTCTCCAAGACCTCGTAAGTTCATCTGGGGTGACTGTCTTTCAAAAGAGCGAGTAGTTTCTCACAGATGCACCAACACGACTTAAAAACCAAAGCGCGGAGCAGGGGGCTCACTAGGCTACCGCTGGTGTATAAAGAAGAGAGAGAAATATATGTTTGTGTTTGCCGTAATGTAAACACATTAAACAGAGGCCCCTGGGACATGAGAAATCAGTAGCCGTGTCTAGCTCATGGGGAAGGAATGGACAGATGGGGGTGAGGGGGCTGGGGAAGAATTTTACTCTACGATCCTCTCATTTTATTTTTCTTTTTGAATACATAAATATACCAACTCTTCAAAATTTTAAGTAGAGGTTTTAACTAAAAAATTAAATATCTTTTCACCTGCATTAGAAAACACAGTAAGACCATGAGGGGGCATTTCTCAGTAAAGGAGCCTGAAGCACAGAAGGGTTGGTTGGGGGCTGTGGCTCATGCCCTGGTCACGGGGAACCGGGCACAGGCTTCCACCCATCCCCTCATTCCACAGGCACTGGCTCCCAGTCGTGTCCCACAGGGCCGGGCACCCCGTGGGTCTCATTAAATATGACATCATTCCCCTGCTCCAGGACATAGATGGGAAGGCCAAGGAAAAGTAAACTGGCTTCCCTTTTAAAAAATAAATAAATAAATAAATAAATAAATAAATAAATAAATAAAGGAAAAGGAAAAATAACTAAAGCTTAGCACCTGCAAGGTTTGACTAGAAGAAGAGCCCCTCGATAGGGAGAGAGGCAGGGCCAGGGCCTGTAGCCACTGTGACCTTGAGCTCTGCCTTCCTGGGACATAGGATCTGGCCTTGATTCTCACTGCCACCCCAAGGTAATCTCTTCCTTCTAGTGCTCCAGCCCTTTGCCTCCCTTAGCACATCCAAAACCAACATTACCTCTCCACAAAGCTACCCTTGGGGAATCAGGGGATGAAGACCAGGAGAAGGAGGTTCTGCTGCTGGGGCTCATTTCCACTTCCCCCATCCACACACCCTCTGACCCGTCCACCTGGCAACACCTTGGCCACATCCTTGCCTCCCCACTGCCCCCGGGGCTTCATCAGCCCCACATCGCACCCCCATGACCTGCCCCTGACTCCATTCCCAGGTCAAGCTTCTGGGCCTCATCACCAGGAGAGAGGCACCAATGAGGACCCTGCACCCCCAGACAGATCCTGCCCGGGTGTGTCTTCCCCTCACCAGCCCACACTCACACACCCCTCAACTCCAGGTGGAGACAAGTGCCAATTAACAAGGGCTCCATGTGGGAGGTATGGACAGCCTTCCACCACATGCTGCACTTTGGTTTGTAGTTTATGGGCTCAAGAGCAATGGGACAGACATAGACGTTGAGCCGTGGAACAAGGATATGAGGAAGGGAAACAGTTTTCCCAGAAGTTTTGAGCTAGGACCTCTCTACCAATGTTCTAGATCCTGGCCTGGGATGCAGGGTCATGAAGGTGAATGAGACAGGAGACACCACTATGAAAACAAGATGGGCAAAGAGTGTCATAAGTAAAAGAGAAAGTTCAGGGAGATGACCACTGGGGACATCAAGGAGGCTTCCAGAAGGAAGGGTGAAGAGGGGTGTGCTCACCAGGCAGTCCGGCAGGGAGGAAACAAGCTTCCTTCACCACAGTTGTTCAGACCATGTCTACACCAACTATGCACCTGGTTAATTTTATTTTTTTAAGTTAATTTATTTTGAGAAAAAGAGAGAATAGGGGAGGGGCAGAGAGAGAGGAGAGAGAGAATTCCAAGCAGGCCCCGAGCTGTCAGCACAGAGCCTGACATGGGGTTCAATCTCACAAGCCGTGAGATCATGACCTGAGCCAAAATCAAGAGTCAGACACTTAAACGACTGAGCCACCCAGGAACCCCATGCCTGGATGATTTCAAAGCAACGCTGTCTGGTAGAACTTTCTGCAGTGCTAGAAATGTTCTGTCTCTGTACTGTCTAACACAATTGCCACTGCCTGTGTGCAACTATTGAGCACTTGAAATGCAACAAGTACAACTGAGGAAATGAATGTTTAAATTGTTTTAAGTTTTAACTCATATTGGACTTTGACACTTCCAGAAGAACGAACATGAGGAAAGCTGCTGGTACCAGTAGTCACTTGTTGGCTGTGTCCTAAAAGGAAGAAATCTCTGAGGCAGTCCAGGAAAAGGCTGGTCAAGGAGAGAATTTTAGCCTTGGTGAACCTCTGACATCAAACCAAGGTTGGGGTCCAGCTCACCTTACACACCCAGGCCAAACATGGGCCGTCCGGCTTCCCTGAAGCCAGGGACAGTGGCTCCCTGAAATCATCACTCAGCTGAGTTTGGGGTGGCCTGAATTGTCTTTGTTTGGGGCTGTTTGTTTTGAGTGGTGTCATTATTTTATTTTTAAATTACCTATAATGCACCCTTTAAAAATTCCCTAATTACAGATAGGATAAATACATAATTGCAGACTTTCAAAAAGCACATATTATTTACTCAATACTCCATAATTACGGTCTTTTCCATGAAATGTATTATTTCCTGGATGGTCCGTAATCGCTCCTTTGAAGCCAGCTGGGGAAGGCCGAGTTGTCCCTCAGAGTCAGTCCACAGGTCATCGGTCCTGGCCCATCAGGCGGTTTATGAGCCTCTGCGGCTGGCTGTGGGAGCCCAGCAGGTCCGCGCCCACGGGAAGCACCCGGCTCGATTACCGCACAGGCATATCCAGACACGGAGGCGCTGGTCTCACTAAAGACAGTGGGATTTGGGGGTTGGGGTCTGAGGAGGAGGCGCCCCTGTTTCTCTCTTGATTGCTCTGATGACAGGCGGGTGGGCGGCTTAGAGGTGTGCGCTCAGGCTCGCCATCAGCAGCCCAGTGGGTGCGTATGTCAGGGCCATCACGGACTAGCTCTGTAACTGTAGACAAGGCTCTCAGTTTGGGTTTTACCCAAAGCAGCCCCTGAGCCCAGGATCTGGGTGAGGTGATCCCAGGAAGTCCAGGTGAGGGAGTGAGAAAGTAAAATGGGGCAGAGAGAAAAGCCAGATGGGTGTGTCTTTGTAAGCAGGTCGCCGCTGTCATTCACACCTCAAGAAACGGCAGGACTCACCGCAGAATTGTCCCCAAGGAGGCGAGGTGTTCATCTACCAACTCCCGCCCCTCACTTCTGGAGGGTCATCACTGGGCACATTAACTCCCCGACATTCCCAGGCTGCCCTGCCCACAGGCAGCTTGACGCAGGAAGCCATCAGCACATACAGCTCCCGCCCACCGAGGCTGCAGGTGACCTCCAAGAAAGACCCAAGGGTTATGGGCAGGTACCTGATACTGCCAAAGCAATTCCTCCATCTCTCTCTGCTTCAGCTTTCTCATCAGCAAATGAAGATAAAAATAGTACCTGCCTTGTAGGTTATGGGGAAGAAAAAGTGAGGCTGGATAAACGGAAGTTGCCATGATTGTAAGCGACTACGGATAAGGCCTTAGCTCAGCCTTTGGCAGCCTAAATGGCAGCCCTCTCCGATTCAGAGAGGCTTTCAGGACCAGCCAAAAAATTATCACAAGGCCTGCGAAGAAGAACCTGGCATGATGACAAATCCTTTGGCTGTGTCCCCACACCTGTCACCCCAAGTCAGACACTGCTGGCCGATTTATCATTGTATCTCTCTTCTTTCTCCCTATAGCCCCCAAGTTGGTCCAAATATGAGTGGCTTCAGGAAGATGAATCTGGGTGGGGCTCAGCCAGTCACAGTCATTCCATTCTCCTCTTCCCAAGTGGCTGGTTTAGACATTTGACCTACTTCTAGCCAATGAGATGCAAAGGAAGACATTCCTCTCTGAGAAAAAGGAGATGTTCTCTCAAAGGAGATGTCAAAGTCTCTTCTGGCTTTGGACAGTATTGGATGAGAAGTGATGTTTGGTGTAGCTGCAGCCATCTGCACCATGAGGGCACAGGCCTGAGGACAAAGGCAGCACATTGACAGTGGCAGAAGAGACCATGGAAAAAATCCAGTGCCTTGCTTACATCATGGAGTCCCTGACTTGATAAGCCCTTCAACTATCCTAGCTCTGGTATAAATAACAGTCAATGTTAACGTAACACTTACCACACGTCACGTCAGGCACTGCTCTAAGCACTTTGCATTTGTTAACCCATTTAATCCTCACAAGCGCCCTTGAGAAAGATATTATTGGGGTTGCATTTGCAGGTGTGAAAACTGAGGCCCAGAAGTTAAGTAACTGGCTCAAGGTCCTACAGTTAGCAATGCTTCCACCTCAGGCAGCCAGCTTTGGGCTCTGAACTCCTGGTTACACTAGACTCTCCTATCATTTAACTATTTTTATAACAAAAAAAAATCTTCCTATCCTTTAGGCCATTTTGATGTGTTTCTTCTGTTAAATGCAGCTGGAAGTATCCTAACTGAGACACTTCATCGAGATAAGCCAAGAAGGAAGGAAGGAGGGAGGGAGGGAAGGAACAAAGGAACGAAGGAAGGAATGAAGGAAGGAATGAAGGAAGGAAGGAAAGAAGGAAGGAAAAAGGAAAGGAAGGGAAGGAAGAAAGGAGAGAAAGAAAGAAAGAAAGAAAGAAAGAAGAAAGAAAGAAAGAAAGAAAGAAAGAAAGAAAGAAAGAAAGAAAGAAGAGGAAGGAAAGGAAAGGAAAGGAAAGGAAAGGAAAGGAAAGGAAAGGAAAGGAAAGGAAAGGAAAGGAAAGGAAAGGAAAGGAAAGGAAGAAGAAAGAAAGAAAGAAAGAAAGAAAGAAAGAAAGAAAGAAAGAAAGAAAGAAAGAAAGAAAGAGGAAGGAAAGGAAGGAAGGAAGGAAGAAAGAAAGAAGGGGAAGGAAAGGAAAGGAAAGGAAAGGAAAGGAAAGGAAAGGAAAGGAAAGGAAAGGAAAGGAAAGGAAAGGAAAGGAAAGGAAAGGAAGAAGAAAGAAAGAAAGAAAGAAAGAAAGAAAGAAAGAAAAGAAAGAAAGAAAGAAAGAAAGAAAGAGGAAGGAAAGGAAGGAAGGAGGAAGGAAGGAAGAAAGAAAGAAGAGGAAGGAAAGGAAAGGAAAGGAAAGGAAAGGAAAGGAAAGGAAAGGAAAGGAAAGGAAAGGAAAGGAAAGGAAAGGAAGAAGAAAGAAAGAAAGAAAGAAAGAAAGAAAGAAAGAAAGAAAGAAAGAAAGAAAGAAAGAAAGAAAGAAAGAAAGAAAGAAAGAAAGAAAGAAAAAGAAAGAAAGAAAGAGAGAGAGAAAGAAAGAAAGAAGTTTAATTTTAAGTTAAAGGGGCATGGCTAAGTTTTGAATGTGTGTCAGGAAAGTACCCGAAAGATCGTATCTCGTGTACTCCACTGGCAGTGCCCTCCCCTTGCAATAGCAACATGACAAAGGACCATTGTCACTATCAGACCACTTTTACTACAAGCTCAAATCTGTGCTCAGCACTAGTGTAGATCATCTCAGAGAGTCCTGGAGATGATTCTGCAAGATAGGTACCGCCATACTTAGCTTACAAATTAGGAGGCCATAGGGACATCTGGGTGGTTCAGTCAGTTAGCCTCCAACTTTGGCTCAGGTCATGATCTCATGGTTTGTGTGTTCGAGCCCTGCATTGGGCTCTGTACTGACAGTTCAGAGCCTGGAGGCTGCTTCGGATTCTGTGCCTCCCTCTCTCTCTGCCCCTCCCCTGTTCGTGCTCTGTCTCTGTCTGTCTCTCTCTCTCAAGAATAAATAAACATTTAAAAAAAATTTTTTAATTAGGAGGCCATAATAATACTCTCTAGCACACACTGTGTTCTTATTTTGTGCCAGCCTCCAAGCTAAGTACTCTCCATGCCTTTTCTTACTTAATCTTCACAATAATCCAGTAAAGTTACCATCATTTTACAAAACGGGAAACCAAGGCTATGAGAAGCTAAGTATCATGTCCAAGGTCACAAGATGATAGGGAGAGCCATGATTCAAACTCAATCTCCCTGACTCCTAGCAAGCCTGGGAGTCTGTCTTTAAGAAGAAAGAAGGCATACCCAAAGAACAAGCCACCTGTGACCAAGAAATAGGGAGCTTGGCCAGAAGGGGCCCAAGTAGCCCTGAATCTGGGCTAATGGCCATCAGCTCCAAAGAGGAATGAAGAAGGTATTGGCTGGTGCTACCAAGAGTGGGAGGCACCTCCCCATCACCAGAAGTGTTCAAAGAGAGGCCAGGTGAGGATTTGTGCTATGGGTAAGAGAGTGTTGAGATGCCCCCCGTCCCCAACCATCTCCACAAGTCAGGGACTTGAGGATTCTAGAATTCTGTAGCCACATATCCAAACTCTCTCCAAAGCCATGGAGACCACACAGCCTGTGTGTTTCCTGCTGACTAAAAAGTGAAATCACAGAAGGAGCACTGGACCAGGATGCAGAAATCTGAGACTTGTCACTCTACGGTCCCTGGCTCAGGGACTCCAGACCATTCATGTTGCCTCATCAAGTGCCAGCCCAGAGTATATGGCCAGGCATGGACTTCGCTCATAAAAAAAGGTACAGGAATGAGTTTGAGGGGTGCCTGGATGGCTCAGTTGGTTAAGTGTTCAACTCATGGTTTGGCTCAGGTCATGATCTCATGCTTTGTGAGTTTGAGCCCCACATCAGGCTCTTTGCTAACAGTGCAGAACCCTCTTGGGATTCTCTCTCTCTGTTCCTCCCCTACTTGTGCACTCACTTCCAATCTCTCTCTCTCTCTCTCCCTCCCTCCCTCCCTCAAAATAAATAAATAAACTTTAAAAAAGAATGAGTTGGAACCTCAAGGGACTTATCATTTAAACACCAGCCTACAGGATTTCTAGAGAAATCCATATTCTGGCTAACAAGCCCTCCCCAACCCTGTCTGGTTCTTTGGGCTTGTGAAGGCTGCTCAGGAGCAGAAAGCAGTCATCTACAGCTTGGCTACTCCTCAGGTAAATCTGAGGCAATTCTCTATTCCAGCCTCAGTTTTCTCTTCTGTAAAATGGGGGTATAAACAAGGAGTTCCTAAAGTCCCTTCCATTTCCAGACTGGAGGATGTCGGGGGTCTAAGAAGGGTTGCCATGTGGGTCCCAGCCCTTCAGAAAGAATGAGTTCTTCCCTGGCTTCTGGGAGCTCACACAGGGAAATGGGGAATCATGGGGTCCCCACCCCTTCGGGCCTGGTCAATTGTTTGTACTCACAAATGGTCTCCAGGACTCACCTAGAACAGTAAATTTTAAGGAGGTCTGGCTTACCCTTCAGCCTCCTCACTCTCTGCCTCATGGGGAAGGCTTCATGGACCCAGAAAGACCCAGATTGAGGTCCCTAGTCCTGCCCCCTCATTGGCTGCATAACCCTGGACAAGTCTGTCTTACCTTTGGTCTGTCATCTTTGGAATGGGAATATACTATCACATTATCCCACTACTGGGAGGGCGACGTGAAATTAGACAGTAAAGAGCCTGGCCAGTACAAAGTACACAGTTGGTGCTCCATAATAAATGCCTGCTTTCTTCCCACGGGCAGGGGCACAGCTCCACATATTCCTCCCAAGGAGAAGGGCAGATGGAAGGGTTGGCTTTGACACTGGCCAGGACAGAGGTGACATCTCCCCCGCTGCCCGCCAGAGGCAGGATTCCTGCAGTGTGGGAGCCAACTGGGCTGCGGGCAGCTTCTCGGGCCAGATAAAGGACAAAGGAGGGGCCGAGGCAGAGCTGCATCAGCAGTTGGGAAGGGCAGTGCTGTGACAGTGACACCGAGCACAGCCCACTCTTCTGAGCCGGTGCCCACGAAATCACACTTGGCCCAGAAGAGCGTGCACCGCCTAACAATGAGGACGCTGCAGGCTTCCCTCTCTGCCTGCCCCGCCTGCCCCACTCCTTCCTCTCACCTCTCAGCTCCCAGTCGGGGCACCTCCCCCTCCCACCAGCCTGCAGGGACCCCCTCCACTCGGAGCTCCTGGTAGGGTCACAACTGTCGATGCAGCACACACGGACTGCCACGCACCCCAGCCGAAAAGCAGAGATGGACAAGCTGTACCCACCCAGCCCCAGCCCCAGCCCTAGGCCCAGGCCATGGAGAAGCAACCCTGGCAGTCAGCTAAAGCCAGCGGCTCCCTGCCTCTGCTCAGGGAGGTGCTCTGGGTGCCTGTGCTCAGGCTCCCTGGCAGGATAGCATCCCTGGAGCACTGCCCATAAACTGCTTATGACCAGCAATGGGTCGGATAACTCCCACAACAAATGTGCACATTTCCTGGTAGGGATGCCGGCCAGGTAGCATTGTTAATGATCATTCCTTTTTGCAAAACTGGTGAGTCAGGTACACATCGCTAAATGCCTTCCAGAAGTCAGTCATGGGGTGCTGTGGGAGGAGAGCCCACTTCCCTATCTGCGTAATTAGGGGTGGGGCAGGGGATCTCTAAGGTTGCTCTCAGAGCTAACCATCTGAGGGTCTGGGAACCCTGTGCATGGACAATCCAGCCCCAAGTCCCTTTCCAAATTCACCCATGGAATCAGGCCTCCCAATAACGATGTGGTAAGCTCCTGACAATGACAGGGAGGTGGACGCCCGTAGAAGAGGCCTGGGCACAGTGAGAGTGGACATCTAGGGTCAGAAAAGCCTCGACAAGCTCCCAGGTGGAAAAGTAACGAACATAGTAGAACCGGAGCTGAAACAGGGGGAGCAAAGCCTCGGAGCCCCTCCCTCCAGGACACCCCTGGAGCATCTGCACCCCTGAGCCCTTCACCATGTAGGAAAATCTCAGAGGGGTATAACAGACCGGTCAGCACACACCATGGTACCTTACTTCATTCTGGAGGCCACCTGCAGACACTTCCCAGTCATGCCAAGGCCTCCCAGCTTCTCCGCATGAGGGTGGTCTGGCCTGTGTGCCGGGCAGGGCAGAGAGCCAGGGAACTGACATGCCCCAGGAACAGCCTTTGCCAATGAGAGAACAGAAATGGCGGACGCGTGGCTCAACTCCCTTACACCCAGTGGGGCGATGCCTCGGTGTGTTCCACATAGTCTCCTAGGGGCCCAGAATTGGGGGGTGACCCGGCTCGACTGGTCAGAGGCAGCTGCCTGGGATTCTGAATCTGGGCCGAGGACACACGCACAAAAGGCACAGAGTTTCCATTCTGTTGCAGCAGCTGCACAAACATCCTGCTTCCAAGGGGCACCATGGCCAATGTACCCACAGAGCTGTTCAGTGCCCAGGGCTGGCAGGGCGTGGCAGGAGGGTCCTCCCAGATGGCCTGTGTGGCAGGATGGTGGCTATGATCCCGGACGCCCAGCCTATTACCTGAACCTGGTTCTTCAGGCTTCCTACGATGCAGCGAATACCTTCTACCCATTCTGTAAATTGCCCTTCCTGCTTACATCAGCCAGAGTCTATTTCTGTGGCTTGGAACAAAATGCCTAGCTGATAGACACACAGGGAGCCATGCAAGAACGATGACAAGGGCCTCAGGCCTCTTCCCCAACCCAACAACCCTGGATTCGAAATCACAGGAAGATGAAGACAACTAAAGAGAGAGGCAGGGAGAAGAGAAGGGTGCTGGGGTCCCTCCGGTAGCGACCGAGGCCTCCTCTCCTAAAATAAAGCCACAGTCCTGCCTTCAAGGAACGCTCAGTCTAGGAGGGAGACAGGCACACAAGCCAATAATCCCAAGGCACAGTGATGAGAGTCAAGCCAGAGGGAAGCACAAGGCATAGGAGACAGTGGCATCTGGGATCAGGAAGGGCTTCCCAGAGGAACAGTGTCTGAATGCAGGTAAGTGAAAAGGCAAAGGAAGGAGAAGGGAAGAGAAAGCAAACCAGGCGCTTCACGGTCATGAGCAGGCTGGCCCAGAGCCAATCCCTGGATAAATCATGACTCAGTGCCTGGCTCCAACTGTAAATCTGGGAGACAGATAGGCGGCTCTCTGGAGGGACCACTGCTCCCTGGGGAGGGCTCCAAGCTTGTCACCAGCTAATAGGAAATAAAGACACATCCACTTGTATGTGCAGAGATGTCTAAGTCTGCACACACACACACACACACACACACACACACACACACACATGAACACACACGCTTACACACATGTACCCCTCAAGGAAGGGCACAGAGCAAAAACAGCAGTTTGCCACACATGAGTGTTTGTAAGGATTCACGACTAGGACAGGATTCATCCCTGTCAAAGTGGAAGCTTCAGGGAAAAGCTTTGCCCAGCCCAGACTCAAAGCTGCCTTCCTGAGGAGCAGGGCAGTTTTCTCTTGTTGCTGCCAAAGAGAGATGATGGTGTCGGGGGGACAGCAGGACGCAGGCTGTGAGAAGCAGGCAGCGGGGCATCCAGCCTCAGCTTTCCCAAACTGTTTAGGTGACCTTGGGAGAATCTCCTCCCCTACCTGGCCTCAGTTTCCCCATCTGTACACTGAGGAGATTAGTCTAGATCAACAACGGTTAGTCCAGCTCAGTCGACTGGTAGTGGTCGCCTGGAACACTCTGATGAGAAGGAAGCTGGGCTTAGCAGAGACACTACTGATTAGCGATGTCTGCGTAGGCACAGGTAAGGGCAGATGTGGCACGTGTGCTAACTTACCATTCCTTACCTCTTGAGTCCTGACACTCTGTGAGTCCCTGATCTGACTCCTTGGGCTTAAACTGGGCTCCAACTTATGGTGCTGCAGCTCATCCCAGTCATAAAAGCCCATGTGCACCTCTTCCCAGCTCCATCTTCAGTGATATTTCATTGCCCACATCTTAAAATCAGCCACAGTGGAAGTATTTACACCATGGAAATTGGCTAACGCTACAAATCAGGGCTTCCCCTGCCTCACACTCCCTGAGAACTAGTTGTTAAACATGTACTAGCACACCCCCAGCTGTATCCCTGCCCACAGCAGGCCAGGACACGGGGAGAAGGGAATCCAGGCAGCTCCCCAGTCCTGGACCCACTGGGAACCCTTGTCCCCCGACAAGTGGCCAGTGCCCACAGATGCTGGAATTCAGACCATTCTATCAGAGACTCACAACCCCTAAAACTCACCTTGTTTTCTATCCTTATCAGCCTTCGCCTGACTCCATTCAGGCTATTGTAACAGAATATCACAGACTGGGTGGCTTACAAACAACAGGCATTTATTTCTCACCATTCTGGTAGCCAGAAGTCCAAGGTCAAGGCACCAGCAGATCCAATGTCTAGGAAAGTCCTGCCTCCTGGCTCACAGAGAGCCACCTTGTCTCTGTGTCCTCACATGATAGAAGGGGCAAGGGAGCTCTCTGGGGTCTCTTCTATGAAGGCACTGATCCCACCATACTCCTCCCTCATGACTTAATCACCTTCCACAGGCCTTTCCTCCTAATACCATCACATTGAAGAGTAGGTTTTGGCATAAGAATCTTGGGGAGACACAAACATGGAGTCCACAGCACAGCTTTTGCTTCACACACCCCCGATTCAGGCCCCCACCCAATCTGCTTTGGTGCCAGTCATGCCCCCCTCCTTCAGGAAGCCTTCTCAGACTGCTTTAGTTTGCAGGGATACCCTCACCCCCACCCCCACCCCAAGCTCTCATTTCACTTTCTGTGTTTGTTGGTTCAGGGAGGAAAACTGCCTTCCTGGAAAATGTTCAAAGCCTATGTCTTCTCCTTCTTCTGTCCCCATAGTCAGTGCCCCACATAGGCCTAGTCATGGAACAGACGTCTAGGAAGATGCCAGCTGAGTCACTCACAGCCTCAGACAGAGTCCTGAAATGCCTATAGCCATCATCCCAATCAGATTCTCATTTCCCGCGTAGGGAAACTGAGGCCCAGAACAGCATGAAACTGCCTGTCAGCAGCCAAGCTAACTGCAGAACCGAGGTCTCCAGATGCCCACCACACTGCCTTAGGAGTCCCGTTTACAGATGCAGAGACTGAGGCCCACGGAGGTCAAGAGGTTTAGCCAAGCTCACAGTTTGACCCAGTAGCGAGTCAGGACAGACGCCCAGGTCCCCGGCATCCCAGAGGGGGGCCATGCCCTCTACACCAGCGCCCCCTGCCTCTCCCTTCACTTCATTCCCGGCTTACCTAACTAGGCCTTGACAACAATGTCCACTGCAGGGCTCTGGAGCCCGCCTCCCACCTCTCTCTCTCCAGGCTCCGACAATATCAAACCTCAGGGGTCATATCAGCAACCAGGGCGCCCCAGAACCCCCAGGGCCACTTTCTCCAGGAAGGAGCAAGGCCCAGTCCGGGCCAGCACAGGCTGCATTTGGGGCCGCCTCCTCCCGGTTCTCTGTCCTCAGGCTGCTGTTTAACATGCACACGGGAACCTCAACGCTGAGCGTATAGATTTCTCTTTGTCTTTGGTGGTAATTATTAGCTGTCTCGGCGGGTGAATGCAGGCAGAAACAAAGGCAGCAAGGGTTGTAAAACCTTTTATCTCGATCAGGCCGCATTATTTGATAAGGTGCTAAGCTAATAGCAACGCATGTCAAATTGTGTTTAGACAGATCGAGGGGCTGGGAATGGAGGGTATATTTGTCTCCGGAAACCTGCACCTGCAAGGATAAAAAGAATAGCACACTGATAGTCACAGCCCCGTGCAAAACACAGACAGCCCAGCTTCTGGGACTCCTGGCACAGAGACTCCCTGGAAAGGGGGCGAAATAAGAGTCGGGGAAGAGAGAGAGCGGGCCCACATTGTGCTCATCCCCTCTCAAGACTATCTCAGGGTCTTTTCTCTGAGCCCCATAGGTCCCCACAGGGGTCAGCAGCAAAGGTAGGATTCAAATCCAGGTTCCCTGGCTCCCCAGCCAGAGCTCTTGCCACAGCAGTTATTAAACCCCAAGTATATAAATCTGTCCTGTGTATAACATTGACTCTTATAGACCGAATCCCTACCCACAGAATGTGGCATGGACCGTATAGAATTAGTAGTGAATCACAAGTGCCAGGAAAATCAAGGAGAGCTTCCTGGAAAAGGTGGAGTTTCATATAGGCCTTTCAGGATGAGAAGGGTTTGGAACAAAAGCCTGGGAAGAAGCACCTGTAACCACCAAGCTCCAAATGCCTTCCTGTGAACTCCCAGGTGAACGTTTGGCCGTCTTCCTGGATCCTGCCAGGCACTGCCTCCAGTCTGCCCTTCCCAGACCCTCCCAGAGCACTTCACTCCACCTCCAGAGTACACCCACGGTTGACTGTTCTGTGCCCTAGAACTTGGGCTGGAAGGTGGTGTTAGAGCAAAAAGAGAAGGGGAGGATACACATGTCAGAGATACTTACCGAAGCTTTAAAAACAAACACACACCGTTGGAAACAGTGCCTTTATGTCTAGAAATAGCCCCTGAGGAAATAATCAAGAATGTATACAGGGGCGCCTGGGTGGCGCAGTCGGTTAAGCGTCCGACTTCAGCCAGGTCACGATCTCGCGGTCCGTGAGTTCGAGCCCCGCGTCAGGCTCTGGGCTGATGGCTCAGAGCCTGGAGCCTGTTTCCGATTCTGTGTCTCCCTCTCTCTCTGGCCCTCCCCCGTTCATGCTCTGTCTCTCTCTGTCCCAAAAATAAAAAAAAAAAAAAACGTTGGAAAAAAAAAAAAAAAAAAAAAAAAAAAAAAGAATGTATACAGCTGTTGAGCTATGAGGATGTCCACCACAGGACTGTTTATATTCGCAAAAAATTGGAAGCAACCTTTATGGCCAACAATGCAGGATCGGTTGAAAGAAGTACTCGGGACATTCTCATGAAGAAGTAACGACTGGCCAGAGTCTTCGCTGGGGTTCTTCCTGGAGCAAATCCAGGACTCAAATGCAGGTATAGGCGAAGGCACGGAAGGTGGAGGCAGAGGAGTGGGGAGGTGACACAGGAAGGAGGACAGGCAGTAGTGACTGTGTTTTCAAACCAGCTGCCACGGTGGGTGGCTGGAGCTAATTCCTCTGGGTAAACGCTGGGACCAGTGTAACACCCTTGCCTCAATGTAACCCACTTGTCCCTTGGGTGAGAGAGTTGGGGTGTCTCTACACCGACTTGCTTCAGTCATTGTGTGAGGGCTGTTGGAGGCAGGAGACGCGAGTGTTGACTCCTCAGCACTTCCAGCCTGCCACCAGGCAGCCGAGCAGGCTCCTGCAGCAAGAGAAAGCCCCCATGAAGCAAAACACAGGTACCAGCAGGTGGAACAGGGACCAGCAGTGCACGGAAGTGGCCGGGCCAAGGGCACGTCGGCTGCAGTCTGCGTTTCCTACATCACAGCTCTCACACTGGGAAAAGCCAGGCTAAATGAAGACAAACTTATTTCTTTGCTTCAGGACGCCTGTTGACATACTGATATGCGCTGGTGAATTCCCAAGCCCTCGACTATCCGCTGTAGCGACTGTCCACGTGCCCTGATTTTTTTCCTCCCGAGGCACACCCATTAGTGTCTCTGGCGACATCGGGGCCATCCAGAGCAGAGCAGGGGAAGCGCTGTCACAGCTCCTTCTTATTAACATGGAAAAGGGAAGGCAAGCTCCTATGGCAGTCGCTGCAAGATGCTCTCATTTTCTTAATGTGTGTGAGACGAAACTGACCAGCAATTTCTCTTCTCAGCTTTGATCCTGGGAAAGCATCCTCACCCAAGGAGGCCTGTCGAAGAGCACTGAAGACAGACAGCATTGCAACAACAGCAACAACAACAAAAGGCAGAAGCAATCGTAAAAGCCCGTCACAGGGGGAATGGCTAAATAAACCCTGATGTATCTATGCTAAGGGATTCCACCCAGCAGCAAGAACGAACGACTTACAGCTATAAGTACTGACATGGAGAAAACCCCAAGACTAATAGTTAGGTGACAAAATCAAAGTGCAGAACAATACATACTGTGTGATACCATTTCCGTTAAAGAAAACACATCCCGACACACTAAAAATAAAACCATGTATCTCTACGTGTCCAGATATAAATGTGCATGTGCACTTAGAGCAAGATCAGGAGAGATACACATCAAAACTACAGCCGTGATCCCCTCGGCGGGAGAGGGACAGAAGCCCTTAGCCTGGTCTGTATCATGCTAACAAAAACACATTCCTATACCACGTGTGTAATTAAAAATAAATGGAAATGTTTTAAAGAAGGAGAAAGGAAAACCTGACAGTATATCCAGCAAAATACCAAAATATTTACAGGGTTATCTCTGAGTGCTGGGATTAGGGGTGATTTTAATTTTCTTCTGTTTGCTTATCTGTATTTTTAAATTTTCTGCAAAGAGCATGCACATTTTTGTAATAAGAGGAAGAAAACCTGAAGTAACATTTAATTAAATACCTGCTACATCGGCCCCTGCTAGGAAGCTGTCCCCTCCTCCAAGCAGGGTTTGCACCTGCTGTTTCTTTCCTTGCACCCCTCCCGCGCTGTTTTAGATTTCTATTCCAGGTTTCCTAGACATTGCATTCTGGGTTGGACACCCCAAGGACTGAGGTGCTGGCTCTCCTGATCATCTCTGTGATTCTCTGCTGTGCAGCCTAGGGCCACACGATACCCTCTCTGGGCTCGGCGTCATCCTCTACCAACAGGAATTCTAGAACCCACACTGCCTCCTCTACCCTGCAGCCGGGAGGCCCCGGAGGTGATAGTTGGGCTTGTCACGTGTAGAATGCCCTGCCTGTGTGCAGCTCCCAGAAGGAAGAGTCTGCCCAGGAGCCATCACTGCCGGCCGAGTCCCAGGACCCCAGACCCTGCCGAGGAGGCTTTGGGTCAGCTCCAGGGAGTCCACTGGAATTCAAAGTCAGGCTGTGCACAGAAACGTGAAAGATGCAAATCAGGCACGTGAGCGGCGCTGGGCTGGAGGAACTGTGTCTCCCTCAAAGCGGGGCTCTGAGTGTCAGATTTTCCACTCTATTTCTCTGTGGCATGTTCTGCACATCCCAGTGCTAAAAATAACTGTGGCATATGAGTGGGGGTGGGGGGCGGCCCCGGGTGGCTCCAGCAGCCATTGGGGCTGCTTTGGTACAACAGCCTCCCTTCATCTGGGCAGGACAGGCCCCAGCTGCACAGAGAGCCCTCTCCACCCTGCTGTCCGCACCCATGCTCATTCCCTGGTCCATAACTCCCTCTCCCGCCTTGGGACCCCAGGGACCCTGGGAGCTGGCAGCCTGGAAACCACAGGGATGGAAAATACCAAAAGAGCACCTGGGAGGAGCACAGTCACCCCTTAAGGACGACAGAGGAGACCCCTACATCCAAGGCAGGTCCCTGAAATCCCATCTGTCAAACGGCCGACAGCCTTTGCTTTGTGGAAAGTCATTCCCCAGCCTGGCTGGGGTGTCTGCTGCTGTGCCAGAGGTCAGTTCCTACTGATCTCACCCTGGGGGAATTAAGAGAAAAGTGTTGGTTCCAGGTTCACATCAAACTGAACACAGGGGCACAGGCACGGAGCGGTGGTGATGGCTACCTCTGTGCCTGCACCCCTCCCCACCTACGGGGAAACTCCAGCCACGCAGACTGGTTGCAAGATATCAACATGCCTTCTCCCCTGGACTTTCCCTGGTGCCCCCATCCACCAATCTAGTCATGAGAATGGACTGTGCATGTGTCACACCCAGCCCAGGAGGCTGTCAGGAGACCTGGAAGACACTTGTGCCCTTGAAGAGCTTATATTTAGTTCAGGGCTCAAGATAGGTGCACGAAAAGGCAACTAACACCCATCTAACCCATGGCAGAGGGAGGCATGGCCATCAGAGCACGCCCAGGTAGGGGGTCCTGGATGGGGGTCTTCCCAGAGAAGGGAGTTTTGAGGTCTGAGCAGAAGCAGGGAGGCCTGAGGCCACAGGTCCTGTGGACATCAGAGCGTGCTAAGGAGAAGGACTGTCTGCGATCCAAAGGAGATAAAACTGAACACTGGGTTGAGATCCAACAATGAAGCCCCACCTTTGAATGCCAAGAGGAGAGATCTGGACTTCAAATCTCTAGGCCACATTTCTTAAAGAGTATTCCAAAAGGTGGGGCGGGGTGTTAAGTGATTTTGTGAAATAAAAGGTGCGGTGTGTGGTACGTGTAAACCCAGCAGGGAGCGGCAGCCCCAGAGGAGAAGGGGTGGCAGGCAGATGGCCCAGGAGGAGTCTGAAGAGCTGCCGGGCAGCCATAGCCCTCCCGAATGTGGAGGAGCCACGTGACTTCCTGAACCTCGGTTTCCTCTCCTATGGAATGGGGTAGCAGCCCTCGCGGGGCAGCTGGAAGGAGTCTGGAGCCGGTCCCATCACAGCTCTCAGAAGGGGTAGAACTGAGACACAGAAACCAACGATGAAGCCAGTGGAGGGCACTATGAGCCTGGGAGTCGCAGCATATATAACCTAGAACTTGAGACAGGACAACGTCCCTCCAACCTCTTGTC
Organism: Neofelis nebulosa; assembly: GCF_028018385.1. Lineage (NCBI taxonomy): Eukaryota > Metazoa > Chordata > Mammalia > Carnivora > Felidae > Neofelis > Neofelis nebulosa. The sequence goes on along the minus strand of NC_080794.1, from coordinate 42,838,105 downwards.
TTTGTACTGTTTCTGCCCCTCCCTCCAACCCTTCTCCTGACAACACAAAGCCTCCAAGGGAACAGAGGGTGGAATTGAGAGGGAAAATGCCGGTGTTCTGGGCCCAGCTCCAGCATCTCTAAACTGTGTGGCCCTGGGCAAGTCCCTTAACTTCTCTGAGGCTAAGTGTCCTCATCTGTGAAGGGACGAGAAGGAGGGTGGCAACGACACATCTGAGGTTTGACAGTATGCCAGGCCGCATTGTGCGTGCTTTACAACTCGTTGAGGGGAGCTCTACCATTACTACTGTCATCATCCTGTTCTACACATGCAAACTGAGACAGAGCAGCGAAGAAAGCTGCCCACGGTCACACAGCAAGTGAAGAAGTCAGGACAGACCTGCCGAAGAAGGCTGTTGAGAGGATTGAAAATGATGAAGAAGAAATGCTCTTGAGACTGGAATTTGCTCGTCATTTCCCAACACTATTATGATGCTGTGTCAGGCTGCATGTTCAAGGATGCCCACCACGCCATCCCCATCTCCCAGGCTCTTGGACAACATGACCTTGCTCTCCCCCATGAAGAAGTGAGTTCTGCTTCACTCCCTCTTGAATCTGGGTGGGCCCATGGCTTCTCTGTCCAACAGAACATGGGAAAATGGCACCACCGGTCCAACGTGCAGCCCTGCCTGGTCCAGTTGCCTCCGCTTTCTGCATCCTGGGAGCCGGCCGCCATGTAAAAAGTGCGACAATCCGGAGCCTGCCATGCTGGGGGAGGCCCAAGTCATGCGGAGGGCCCTGGAGACACTGCCCAGAGAGAGGCCAAGGACCCTGAGGGGCCAGACACAGAAGGCAAGTGGCCGCCCCTTGCGTGACTTCCAGCCCAGCCCATGACGTGAGGCCCCATGGGACAGCTGCCCAGTCGAGCCCAGTCAACCCACAGGATTGGGCCCCACAAGAATACATTGTTGAGCCGCTGAGTTTGGGGATGATAGTCACACATCAATACAAAACCAGAACAGATGTCTCCCTCCCTCCTCTTTCACTTGTAAGAGAGGCAGTCATCACAAAGAGATGAGGAAGAGGAAAGATGAGCGATAAGGGGGCGGGCGTCAGGGTTACAAGAAGCTGAGGCACACAGCCCCATTCTGCTCTGCCCCGGGGCCCTGACAGGGGTCAGCCTGGGTTAGTCCTCTCGGGCACTGACCTGTGAGTCAGGGGCCTGTGTGCCAGGCCCTGGCTCAGCACCAGCCCCTCTGGTCTGCCTTCCCCACTTCTGCTAAGTGAGGAGCTGGCATGATGACCTCTGTGGTCCCTTTCAGCTCTTGCAACTCCAGCCTCTCCACCGTGGGGCTCATTCCAGCCCCGGTCTGTCCCGCAGAGCCAGGACCCCATACACCTGGTCAGACCTCAGAGGCCTGCCCTCAGGATGTCCCCATCTACCCCAGGTCCCAAAGCTCCTGGGAAGGGAACCACTGCAAGCCTCTGGATCCAGGAGTCCTAGCCCAGCCAGCCAGTGGAGCTGGACAGAGGAGGCCGTGCCCTACCAACCCCCCACCACCGACACGTCGTGGCTCTGAACCTTATGGGCTAACTGCGTGCCTAGCTCCATGGCAGGCCCTTAATGTGGATGCTCCTACTTCACCCTCCTGGTCATGCAGAGAGGTAGCTACTGCTATCTGCTCATTTTTCAGATTAAGAATCTGAGCTCAGAGACGTTAAGTGACTAGGTCGAAATCACACAGCTGTAAATTCTGTTCATGGCCAGAATTTAAACCTGGAGCCCTGATTCCAAGGCTCTCTCTCTTGTCTACTCTATTAAGCTGCTGCCGGTGAGCATGTGTGAAAACACAAATATATTACCCTCTGCTCTGCCAACAACCTGCCCCTACACATTCGATACACTTGCGGCTACGCTTATACATAGACACAGACCAGTGAGTCCAACACTGACAGGTACACACGCATAGACACATCTCACATTGGTACAACTGTTTCATACTAGAAACCCACATGCACATGGTTGAACATAAACACTCCCACGAGCACACATCATTCTTACACATAGACATAGACACTCATGGCCTTGGCAAGTGCTCACACACACACACACACCTACACCTCTAGCCCCACAGACTCACATGCAGGTATCTGCATTCATACATCTTCAAAACACACACACGCGCACACACACACACACACACACACACACACACACACTGCACCTTGTTTAATGATGCCCGGGAAATGAGAGTCATTATTTTTATTTATTTATTTATTTATTTATTTATTTATTTATTTATTTATTAAAAAAAAAGAAGGCTCTCAAATGCCAATAGATTCCAGTGTGTTTTTTCAGTGTTAAAAGGTTTCACAAGCAAAAGTCACCCAACAGTGCCACCTGCTGAAGGCTGACTACTCTTGGTCCTCTCCTCTCATGCCCCTCCCACCCTCAGAAGAGACCCTTCCTCAGTTTCCCTCCAAGTATTCAGGACCCTGGAGCTGAGTGGGGAAACGGGGTAGGGAGTGAACGCAGAGGGGGGGAGAGGAGGTGCTGAGGCAGAAGAGAAACATGGAGAAGGGGAGAGGGAAGCAGACTTCCAGACCCAGCCAAGGAGAGGAAGATGCAGGGAGGGTGGCCGGCAGGGAGACAGAGAGGCAGGGGGGAGCAGAGGGAAGAGGACAGCAGGACACAGAGGATTCTAGAGAGACAGCACAGACAGCAGACCTGGAGGATGATTCAGGCATGTCATGCCTGGAAAACAAATAGGGAAGGGATCAGGGAGAGACAGGGAGACAGGAAACAGGAGACCCAAGGGAGAAGACAGAGGGGCAGGCCACCAGGACGTGCAGAACAGGCTGTCAGCCACTCCCACAAAGTGCAGCAAGCCTCACCATGACCCCCCGCCATCCTCCCTCTAGAGGACAGCAGGGACCTGAGGCTGAAGTATTGTTCTGAAGGCCAGGACACCCATGCCACCCCCAGCCCTCCAAAATGCCTGTCTAGCCCCTAAGCAGCTCACTGCTCTCCCTGTCCCTGGGTCGGGGTGGGCTGATTCTCAACAGGGAAGGCGTCTCATATGGAATGTCTAGTCTGGCTTCCGAGATGCAGAGGAATACTGTGGAGAACACTTGTCCATGGTCACACAGCACACTGGGAAGAGTCAGCCCCGGAAGCTTCCAAGGGCCAGACACTTACCTCCACCCCCCTTGTCTTATGAAGCAAAGAGAAGTCCTGAGGAAAACCAGAGCTTTGGATAGAAAGCTCCTTTGAGTAATGCCCCCAGTTTTAACTCACCGTTCTCAGTGGGCCCAGGAACACCCTACACACAGCAGCTCCTTAGCACAGCTCAGGGTGTAGCTGGTCAGGGGGCTTAGCCTCAAGTCCCCTGTGAGAAGAATCTGCCTCACCATCACCAAGTCAATAATCACCCCTCTGGGGCGCAAGTGGGGTCAGAGCTGAACAATCAGCAGAAAGCCACAGACCCTCAAACCATAGGACATTGGTTCTGGAAGATGCCATAAATCCCACTGCGCAGAGACTAGCTGTGCAGAAGGGATGAGAATCCCAACCCTGCCCAGCCTCCCATGCTAATGTCTTGGCGTCTTTCAAAACCAGATCCTCAAAATCCCAAGATCTGGACTCCCTGCAGGTGGCAATCTTGGGGACTTCCTCCTGCCCTTTGAGGTCCTTCCCTCTCCCAGTCTCCCAGTGGGACATTCCTTCCAACAGAAAGGCCCCTGGCAGGAAAAGTCTTGGGGCACTTTTCTTGTTAAACAGCCTCATAAGAAGTCCCGTAGCTCAGCCCCGGCTACCACGCACAGGACCCTCTCTGCGGCCAAAAGCCCAAAAGCCTGCTGAAACACAGCACAGAGCAGGTGCTGGCTTGCATCTAATTTGCATGTGGTTTGCATATGCTTCCTGACTTCTCAAAATACCGGGAAACCCTCCTCCTTCCTCTAACTTCATGGCGTTCAAAATCCCTCCTGACTTCCCAAAAGTCATTTCAGTGCTGTGGACTTCCATTTGCTTAACTAGAAAAGGGGTCACCTGGAAGCCAGGGAGAATCTAAACTCCTTAAAAGACGAGTCCTGGCTCCAACCCACTTTTCCAAAAGGTCACGTCACCCACCCACTTTTGCTGCCCCTTCCCCTCCTGCTGGGCCAGACCACACATGGATTCATTGAAAATGCCCAGTTCATCCTTTACAGGAGCCGGCTATTCCCCGTACGTGGAATACCCTTTCCTCTACCTGAAAAACTCCTTTTTATCCTCAAGACCCAGTTCCCATGGAACTTCTGCCATGCTTCTGCATGGAATCTTCCCTACCTCAATGCCACCGCGCAGGATTATTGCCTCTCGGTGGGTCTCGGCACTTGAGCTCATTAACAGCCAACAATTAAAGGGATGATGTATTATATTCCCAAGAAGTGTTATGTAGCACATGTCTTATTAGACTGTGCACTCGCTGAGGGCAGGAACTGTGGAGATGCAGTCATCACCGCACGGCCTACAGCTCCTCACTCAAGCTCCTCACTCAAACACACCATGATGCTCCCTCCTTAATGGTTTGCCCAGTATCTGAGAGCATGAAACAGAACCGGGGCGCCGGCCTGGCTCAGTCAGCAGCGCGTGCACCGCTTGATCTTGGGGGTTGTGAGTTTGAGCCCCACATTGGGTATCGACATGAATTTTAAAAATAATTAAAAAAAAAAAAAAAGAAAGAAAGAGCAAGCACAGAACAGAGGATCCTCGGAGACCCAGCTCCGTATGGATCCCTGTTCTGCTGTTAAGCGCCCAGCTCATCACAGACAAAACCCCAAATCAGGTTGTACAACCCCAGGTAGAGCCTTGGGCTCACAGGTAAGTGAAGCAAGGGGACCAAGGCTGCTGTTTAAGAAGCAAATAACCAAGCAGGGAAATTTACAGTCGGATAATTGGCAGCTCTGGTGCATAGTCAAATGCAGTAAATTAAGTGTTTTCCTGTAAATCAAGTTTATGATTTGCACTGGAGATGTAATTGTTAAAACTGTTCATTTTACCCGCAAATAGCAGTTGAAAGAAACCAATTTAGGAGTGACAGATTGGTTTTGATTCTAAATGTAGTGCTAAAACAGTTAATTTTAATAACATCCATTGGACAGGAGTCTGCCTGTTACTTAATATCATAGTCAACAATTTGAAAACTGCACGTTCAGCCACTGCTGCTTCCGCTAGAAATTAATCCCATTTTTCCCCCAAATGGAGGCATTTCTCAGCAGGAAGTAGCATATCCACGCAGGAGGGCTTTCCTCATTCGCGAGGTTATGGCCTTCCTACACTGCAGAAGGAGGGCCACCAAAAGGTCAGCTAGAGCTGGAACAAAAGACACAAGTCCTGGAATATTGGGATAGGAGGGGACCCTTTCCAGTGAAGGAGCGCCCGGGACGGCAAGCAGGGTCTCGATCCTCTGCTTCTGCTGCACACCTCCAGCGATGGCACACTCACTCTCACACATGCCTCCTTTCCCCCTACGTGGACGTCAACTCCAGTTTCCACGGTCCAGCCTTCCAGTTACTGGAAGACAGTCTCCAGGTCTCTGGCTCTCCTGTATGGCTTCTTTTCTTCTTTGAGCTATACGCGCCCATGCCTGTGCCCAAGGCAGTGTGGTGTGCCAGGGGGTCTTGGACACCAGTGGGTATCTAGTCGGTCATTCTGAATGAACAGAACAAATCTTATCTTCTACACTTGTCACCATCCTCATTACCATCTCGGGACACGCACTCCAGTCTATCAACATCCAACACTGGTTTGTGGCGTCCAAGACTGGACCTGCTTTTCTGTCATAAGCCAATTTGGGTCCTAAGCACACAGTGGGCCTACAACTTCCCAGGACCAGGGAGCCATTTGGCTAAGGGGAGCCCGTGAATTGTTTTAGTGGTTCACCCCGATTATGAGCCAGGCCCTGGGCTCTGCTCCTAAGAAGTCAGAGTGCATCAGAACCATCTGGAAGGCTAGTGAAACAGTGCTGGGTCCCCACCCCCAGAGATTCCAATTCAGCAGGTCTGGACAGAGCCAGGGAACCTGCATTTCTAGTAAGGCTCCAGATGCACTGATGCTGTCAGCCTACAAACCTCACTCTGAGTGGCACCAGTGTAAGGGATCTGCATGGTTGTCAACACCACCAACCTGTTACAGATGACGCACTTGGGGCCCAGAGAGGCCACAGAGGGGAACACAGCCCCCCGGATGCCGACGCAGCAGCAGCTACACCACAGAACCATTCTTTCCCAACGCGTCCCTGGAGCTCCAGATCCCCAACAAGAAGACGCACAAATCAGCCCATTTACCCAGCTTTCGTTCAATAATTTCAAGAGGTATTAAAAAGGGAAACTTTCGTAAAAGAAGGAAAAGCCTGTTCATTTTCATGGCCACCACTTGGAGGAATGGTTTTCTGAAGTCTAGGCAACCGCTTGTAAGAGTCTATTATAAAGGGAAGCCTAAATCACATTTATGGCTCATACTGTAAGGCAAATGTAGGTATTAAAATTGTTCCTTTTAAATGATAAACACCCGCTGAAATGGCGCAATAGAGCCACATCAGAGACTGTTTTCACCCAAAACAAACTGACTCAGGAAAGGCAGTAAATAGCAAATTTGACTGCAGACCCCATCACTGCTGTTGATATAAGGAGGGAGGAGGGAGGGGGTGATGCAGAGAGGCCAGCACAAGTCTGTCTCAGCAACATGCGACACCCCACCCGGCCCAGTCTTCTCCAAGGCCTGAGAGGTAGAATTTCTCCCTAGAAGGGACCCTGACTCCTTGTTTTCTCACCTGGTTTTAGAGACCAGGGCCTCCATTTAACTGTGCATATCACAATTGTTGTGGTTTTGATTTTGAGAGGGAAGTAATGGAAAAAATAGTTAATCACCCATTCATAATCTCTTAAACATTATTTTCAAGCTGATAGTTGCAAAACAAAATGCAATCTTTCTAGCATCTTCAAGCAATTACTTGTCATTTTCCCAGTTTCCATAATAAAAGGAAATTAGGCTGGGGGGGAGGGTGGTGGTGAATAAAGGGGAGGGAGCCAACTCCTGCCTTTGACTTTTGGAAAGATGAAGGACAGACTGAAAGTGAGTCCCTCCCACTTTTTCCTATCACAAAAGAAGGCAAATGCCAAGCCCGGACAAGTGATGAAAATGAGGGTGGGGGCTTCTCCTGGTACACCCCACCCACCCCCAATAAAATATAATGTGGGTATAATTACCTGAGCTTTGTTAAGCAAACTTGCCTCTGCCCACCCCTTGAAGGAATTTAGGGGACATCCACCTCTCTATGTTGCCCTAAAGAGACTCAGTAATTAAGGAGTCATAGCCAGGAGCTAATTTAACTCTTCTGATCATCATAATGAGGACTTAATTCATGATGGATGGATGGATGGATGGATGGATGGATGGATGGATGGATGAAGTGGATGGATGGGTGGATGGATGGGTAGGTAGATGAATGCATGCATGCATGGAAGGATAGATGGATGAAAGGATGAATGGGTAGACAGATGGGTGGATAGATGGACCAACAAACAAATAAATGACAATAGACACTGTTTCCTGAGATTTCTTCCATGCTGAGGCAAGGCTTCTCAAAATCTCAGTGTGAAAATCTCCAACTAATTCATTTTCTAATCCGTTAAAGATACTTTGGTAAAATAAATTAAAATGTCATGGTAAAGCCATGTTTCTGTACAAGTTTCTAATTCTTCCTCTCAATTCCTGTAATCAATAGTGGAGGGCATGATGCTGGTGCCAGGCCAGGCTTGGAGCAGAACCACCCTTGGGCCCACCACAAGGCAAGCCACTCGTGCTAATCTCCCCTTCTTTCAGCCACTCTCTGAGGTGGGTGCTTCTAGCCCTGCTTTCCAGATGGGGAACCTGAGGCCCAGGGAGGGTTAGTGAGCTGTCCAAGTTCCAAAAGCTAACAGCTAGAGAACTAAGCTTTACACCCAGACCCCTCAGGCTCCAAGCCTTTGTATTTGCCTGACTCAGGGCCCCAGAGATGGCCTCAAAGTATGGGACAGAGCAAGATGCTTCCAGCTAGGCCCCTCCAAGGACGTGGATAGGGGCACTGTCGGGAGATAGGAGAGGAGAGAGATGCTAGGCAGGAAGCAGGACTCCGAGGACCCAGAGGCAGGAGTGTGCATGCCCGTGGTGTGGGACAAGGACAATGGAGGAGCCAGAGCAGGTGGAGAGAGGGGACATGAGCCTCCTGCAGTTTGGCCTGGTGGCTACTGTCCCTGGGCAGCTAGGCAGGTGGTAGGCCTCAGCCCAGAGCAGGGGTCAGGGAAAGAAGGGGACACTGGAGTGACCCCCTATGCTTGATCCTCACTGTGGAGCCTGGGTTTCCCATTTTGAAACCCGTGGATTAGTAGTTGGCATTAAAAAAAAAAAATGTAAATCTGACAGAAGACACTCCCGGCATAGTATTTCTCCTTTACGAGAGTTTAAGAGACTAGAGGGGTCAGAGCAGCCCCCGCTCCTGCTGAGCTGCTTCTGTGAAGCTTTGAGCGCGGAGGGCCAAGGGCGCAGGGCGGCATGTTCACAGAGGCCGAAATGAAAGGGAGGATCAAGAAGGACATGCCAGCTGCCCCAGCCTGGGGGAGCCGTGCTCCCACGGGCCCAGAAGACAGAGAGGACGCACCAGGGAGGACCAAGGCCTCTGGCAAGACTCACAGACAGAATCGGGCTGGGAAATGCAAGTTAAACCTCATCACTCTGCAAGGGGTTGGGGGAGGAGGGGGCGGTGCTAACCCCTCTTCTCCTGGACACGTATCCAGCTCTGTCATCCAGCGATTCTTGGCGGAGGAGCCTCACAGACCCTGAAAGCAGGGTCTTCCACTCCCCCTGATCCCAAGGAGAAAGCCCTGATCTGAAAGTCCAGAATCTCCTCCAGTTGTCCAATGTCAAGGCAGTCTGACTAAGATTGAATGTGGTCTTCTCTGACCAGGGTCTGTGCTAGGGGTGGGAATTTCCAAGATGTAGGATATCCCACACCTGCCCCCAGGATGCTCTCATGCTGGGCAAAATCAGCTGCACTACTAGAGAGATGAGTGTTTTAATTTTTAATTTTTTTTTTCAACGTTTTTTATTTATTTTTGGGACAGAGAGAGAGACAGAGCATGAACGGGGGAGGGGCAGAGAGAGAGGGAGACACAGAATCGGAAACAGGCTCCAGGCTCCGAGCCATCAGCCCAGAGCCTGACGCGGGGCTCGAACTCACAGACCGCGAGATCGTGACCTGGCTGAAGTCGGACGCTTAACCGACTGCGCCACCCAGGCGCCCCGAGAGATGAGTGTTTTGACGGAGGGATGCCCAGGGTTATGGGTACCAGAGGACAGGCCCCAACCCAGCCAGAAAGCATGGTCAAGGAAGGCTTCCTGGAGGAAGAAGGCATACCTAAAGCAAGCCCTCCCGGAGCAATGAAGGGAAAGTGGCATTCCAGGCAAACACACTCATAACAATAACAGCAACAACTCTGAATGAAAGCCTCCTTTCCTGATGAAGAGGAAGAGAATTCTCATAGTTTCTTGGAGCTGGAGTCCAAGCCCCTTATTTCTGAGTGAGGAATCTGGAGCTCAGAGAGGTGAGGGGCTAACCTGAGGTCACACAGCAAGCTGTTCACATGAGGCAGGGGCGGGGAGGATCGGTGGGAGGCTCTCCCAGCCCTCAGGCCAGCTCCTCTCTGCCCCACATTGTGTGACTTGAGCTGTGCTCTCCCCCAGCCAAGCATCACCAAGCAGAAAGTAGAAAGAAGGCCCTGGGGGGAGCAGAGGTACCACTTCACCCTCCACCCCACTCACCAGCTCCCAGAAGCTCCCCTGAGGGAAGGCAACTCAAGGGAGCCAGCCAGTCCCCCGAGATCCCTCGGGAGCACGTCTACCTAGTGAGACACAGGGAAGCCGTGCAGAAGCAAGTTACAATATTAAAGTCCTTCAGGTAAACAGGAGGGTCTGTTGTTCCAACATCACCCCCCCATCACCTGCCCTCCTTCTCCACAGCCACCCCCAGAGGACGGAAGGGCACTGCTGACTCCCACTGGCGTCTCCTTGCCCCTCAGGAAATCCCAGCACGTAACCCATTTGTAAAACCTGGCTGCTGGGCCAGCCTCAGAGGTGGTGGGGAGCCCCCTGGGGGCAAACTGGCTGGACTTGGGCATCAGGTGACCTATTTGGGCTGGAAGCCCCACTCCTATGTGCTGTCTGGCCTTGGGGGAGTCGGTAGTCACAGCAATAAGACTATAACAATAACAGCAGCTAACTCACAGCCCTGAGAAGAAGCTGCCTTCAGACAAGGCACAAGACCTGCACGACTCTGCCAGGCTGGTGCCACTGGCATCCCCATTGCAGAGAAGAGGACACTGAGGCTCAGAGGCCTTGCCCCAGGCCCCAGAAGTGGGGAGTGGCAGGGCTGGGAAATGAACTGGTCTAGACACTCAGTGTCCTTGGAGAACCGAAGCCAGGGAGAGATGGGAGCACCTGTGCCTGACAGGGCACACAGAGAGAGAGGGGACGGCCCCCATAGTGGTGGGGCAAGAGCAGAGGGGACCCTGTACCACAGGGCACCCAGAGGAAAGAGCACTCAATCTGAGGGGATTCTGAGAAGCAGGGCCAGTGAGGCCAAGCCTTGAAGGGCAGGCAGGTGGGTCCACCACACAGGGGCTGTGAGTGGGCACCACAGGCAAGAGAGAGCACATGCATAGGCTTGGAGAGGAGATGCTCCAGCTGCACAAAACACTCTATCTTTGGAGTTCCTGGAACCAGGATGGGGACAATGACACTAAAAAGGTAATGAAAGCAATGGTCACACTTCCAGAACATTTCCATGCAAGGCACTATGCCAGGTATTTGCCGTGTATGAGGTCATTTAGTCCTCAGCTAGACGAGAGGGAGGCTGGACGACTTGCCCCATCTGACAGAGGAGGAGCCTGAGGCTCAGAGAGGGGAGCAAACCGCCCCCAGTTCACACAGCTGGTCAGGGATGGAGCAGGACTTGGATTCGGGCTGTTGGGCTCTGCATCTGGCTGTCCTCACTATCACACTGTCCACTCCCACTCCAAAGGCAGCACTGAGGCGCGAAGGTTGGAAAGGAGAAACCAGGGCACAGGAAAGGGAAGGGACTGACCCAAGGGCACACGTCAGTGAGTGCAGCGTCAGGGCTCAAACCCTGCTCAAGGCCTCACGTCTCGGGGGGGTGGGGGGGGTGGGGGGGGAGGGGGGGAAGGCGTTCCTAGAAGCCCAGTTGTGGCCCACATGCCTGTCTGAGGGTTTGGTGAAAGTGTGGGGAGCAAGCTGGCTGCGAGCAGCTGGGGACACCATTGGGGTCCCGTGGGGGCCATAGTGAGTGATGTCACCAGCTCTGGCAGAGGTTTGGAAGGATGATCATCCCTGCAAAAGTGAGGTGCTGCATCTGTCTCTCCACCCCAGCCAGCACCACTTGGTCTGGTGGGGAAGGAAGGGATCCCCACAGAGGGAGTTGCCCCAGAGCCCCGTGTCTACATCATTCACCCAGCTGACATTTCCTGAGGCCCTGCTCTTTGCTGGCCCTGGGCCCACCAGCCGTGCAGCCTAGTCCAAGCCCCTGCCTGCTCTGGTTTTCATGAAAGGGCTGGGCCAGATCACCTCATTCATACATGCATGCATTCATTCACTCACCTGTGGAGGGACACCCAGACCACAGGACCCTACTCTCAGATACCTGCATTCATTTCCCAGGATGCTCTAACAAAGGCTCACAAACCAGGGGATTTAAAACCACGGGGATTTATTCTCTCATACAGTTCTGGAGGCCAGAAGTTTGGAATCAAGGTGTAAGCAGAGGTTTGTGCTCTCCAAGGCTCTAAGGAAAAACCTTTGTTCGCTTCTGCTAGCTTCTGGCCAACAATGCCTGGCCTTCGTCGGTTGTGACAGCACAACTACAACATCGGCCTTCACCTTCACATGGAGTTCATCCCTGTACACACCCCCACTCTCCACTGTGTCTTCAAATCTCTCCTTATAACGACACTAGGCACTGGATTTAGGGCCCGTCCTAGTCCAATACGGCTTCACCCTAATCCAATAGTATTTTACCTTAATTTGATTATATCTGCAAAGACCCAATTTCCACATCACCAGGTACCAGGGGTTAGGATTTCAACATATCTCCCTTTTTGGAGAAGGTGAACAGAAACAATTCAACCAACAACTATGCTCAGGCTGCATCCCAGCCCCAAGAGTCTAGGCTTCCTGGTGTGAGGCACAGAGCCCAGCCCGGGGGTCCAGAAACCTGGGTTAGGAACCCAGGTTCCTAACTGTTCTGGCTGTTGCTAACTTCTCATGTGACCTTGTTTACTCCTGCATTCAACTAACAGTCACTGTCTACCTACCAGCTCTGAGAAACTGTCCTGAGCACTGAGGCATGGATTAGTCCACAAAACACGGTTTCTAGAGCCTGCCTTCCTAGAGCCCATGGTTGAGTGGGAAGACAGACTATAAAGAAATTAACAAGTAGTCTGTCCTCCAGGCCTCAGTTTCCCAAACCCTATACTAAGACACTCTCTGGTAGAACTGGTGAAGCACGTACTATGTAGGAGAGCAAGATGACACCAGAAGCCAAAAGATCCTCTGTGCCCCTAACTGGATGTGCAACCTTGGGCAAGTCACTTCACTTCTCTGTGCCTCAGTTTTTTAGCCCGGGAAATGGGAAGTATTACAATCTCAAGTCCAGCTAAAAAAAAAAATCTACTATCTATTCATTATCACCTGAGAATATGCATGAGTTCAAGTGCATGAGGTCTGGGCTCATCCACAAGCACTTTTAAGGACCCTCTGCTCCTCTGTGTCTCTAAAGCCTGGCCCCACACTGCTCCCTATCTGCTTTCCTTCCTCAGGACAGTTGCACATGCTTGTTCTTCCACCCAGAATTACGATCCTGTCCATTTTCTTTGTCTGGATGATCCTCTCTAACCTCTTCAGTTAGCTTTGCCAGCTTCCACTTCACTCCTGATAGAAATAGCTTCCTCCTCTGTAGGGGGTTTATGTATGTGTGTGTGCATAACTGATTTTGAAATAAAAATAAAAATGCCTCTGATAAAAATTTTGAACTGTTCATAAAGGTAGGAAATAAAAACAGGTCTTGCCTCCCACACAGATCCCCCTCAACACCCAAAGTGGCCCCATGCTAACATTTTGTGTGTCCTTCTAGGAAAAAAAAAATTATATAAGCATAAGAATAATAGCTAATAAGGACTGACTCTGGGCCCAGTCTTATTCATGCTTTATGAATAAAAGGACCAGGTGCTATTATCAGCTCCATTTTATGGCTGAGGTAACTAAACCCAGAGAGGTTAAGGGACTTTCCCAAGTCACACAGCTGTGAGTGGCAGAGCAGGAACTCACATTCAAGTGGGCTGTGCCAAAGGCCATGCTTTCAACCATCCCTTTTTATACACATAAATGTGTTCATATATGTACAGCTCTGTTCCCTGCTTTATTTTGCTGAAAACGCATCTCTGAATCTCTCCATATCAGCACAAAAACAGCTACTCCGTTCTCTCGAGCAGCCACTTAGCGTGGGAGCACCACGGCTTATACACTCAGCCCCCTGATGGACATTTTGGTGGTTTTCTAGTCGCTGCTATAAACATTGCTGTGTTAACCCAGGCTTGCAGCTGTACCTCAATATACTTTTGCAAACACATCTGTGGAATGTGGTCCTGGAACAGCTGGGCCAAAGGGCATGGGCTTTTCAAATTTTGATAGACACGATCCTGTCACCCTCCAGATGGTTCGGCAAGGCTGTGCTCTCACCAAGGCAGTCGCGCCCATAGTGCTGTGCGCCCACTTCTCCTAGCATACCTGAGGTAGACGTTGGTCCATCAGGGTCCCTCCCTGATGTGAGCTCCCTCAGGGAGGGACTTGAACTAAGTTGTAGAAACGTTGAAGGAAGTCCAGGACCTCTTAAGCAGAACCATCTAGAGTCTGTTTCATTCAACAAACAGTAAGAATGTCCTTGGCACCTGCCATATGCTCTGTTTGGGTACAGGAAGCAGAGACTGACCAGGGTTCTCAAGGTCAAGTGCCTGCAGGGGCCAGTCAGGCTGCATAGAGGAGGGACCTGGGCTAGATGAAGGTGATGCTAGGGAGGGCAGGAAGAATGTTAGGCTGTGAGCCAGAGCTTATGATTTTTCCAGAAAGCCGGAAACCTGGATTTTTAGGTGTATTTGCCCTGATGCTTAGCAGAACACCTGGCCCTTGAGGATATCATATTTAAGTGAATAAAGAAAAGAATGAATGACTTTGGAGTCTATGTTCTTTCTTCTGCAGCTCAGCCTGGAAGAGGGACCCACCTCTCCAGTAAGATGTGCGAGGCCCCATTCACTCTGCGCAGGTAGGCAGGGCAAGGCCTAGGCCCCTGCCCTCTGCTTCCTTAGCTGCAGCAGCACCCAGAGTGGGGCCCTCCAGCAGCCATCTCCACCTGCCCCGACGTGGGCATACCCACCATCCAGGAGATATGTGTCTCCCAGCGGGCTGCAGCGGGGGACGGCTCCTCCCTGGTTTGCAAGGTAACGTTTGGGTTTAAAATGAGCTTTGTTCAGCAAATCTCACACCCTGGACTTCCCTGCTCCTGCCCAGACCTCCTGAATTTCTGAATTCCTCCACCACCCCCCAACAATTGCACGGAGACATAAATAAGTGAATTGAAAGAATCAGCTGCTTCATGTTGAGGGACAGTCACCCCATCTCCCATCCTACCGTCAGTAAGCTTCAAGGAGGCAGGGATCATACCTTACTCCAATTATGTAGCAGTTAGTAAGACTAACGAATCATCAATATGTGTTCCTAAATTCTGTGAACATGTGATGGGTGATTAAGACCGATGGGGGAGGAGAGAGCCTGGGTGGCTCCATCAGTTAAGTGTCCAACTGAGGCTCAGGTCACGATCTCACAGTTCATGACTTCAAGCCCTGCATCAGGTTCCATGCTGTCTTACCCTTCCCCTGCTCCCTCCCTCTCTCTCAAAATAAATAAATTTTTTTAAAAAGTTTTTTAATTTAGAGAAAAAAAAGACTGATGGGAGAAAGGCAGTACCATGGCCAGGGTGGGCCATGGGTTTGCTGACGCCATCTCAGGGGTCATCACCCCATGAAGCAGGGCACAAGAACAAGGTATACCCCTGAGATATGCCTTTCTAAGAGGCATCCAGAAGCTCCTGGGGCGGAAGAAAGGAAGGGACAAGCTGAGGCCGAGAGGAGGCAGGTGGCATGGGGACACCTACCAAAAGAAAAACATCTGGGCAGGAAACAGGAGCACGGGGCACTCAGCAGTCCTGGGTCTTGGTTTCTATGGGCCTCAGTTTCCAAACCTATAAAGGGCATTTTTAGTGTGAGACATTGTTTATCATACAAACTGGGAAACTATATTTAGATTTAACCGTACGAAACTGCTATCTTGTAGGTCAAAGACAGCTGGCTGCTGGCAATGCCTCTTGATCCAAATTCCAAATAATTACTGCAGGACACCAGGCACAAAGCAGGACAGTCCTGAGCACACTGGGCCGTGCAGTCACCCCATGGCTCGTGACCACACCGACTGTTTCTCCGTACTTACTTGTATTACAAAGTCCCCTCCCGCCCCCAGCCCCTCTGTCATTAGGCTGAGGTATAAAGATTAAGTTAATGGCGGGCGGAGAAAATCAGCTTTGTTGGCAAATTGTCTCTGATATTTATTTTGAACATTAAAACGAATCATTCCGACTAAAGAGGGCTGTAGTGCGCGGCCCATTAAAATGCATGCATTATGTATAACTCTCCCAGTTTCACCTCCAAGTATTATCAGCCTAAAAAGCAAACATGGTTTTTAAAGCCCCTTGTTTACGACATCCCGTGACAGCTGATTAATGGCCACAGTTTCCAGATCTGAAAGCTTAGTAACCCAAGCTAGAAAATTCAATCTTATTCTAATATAGGTTGGGGGGAGGGGGGACAGGGGGAGTGCAACCAAATGGGAGCAGAGCACAACTCCTCAAAGGCATCCTCACTGTGGGCTGTAACCACCATGGCAAGATCAGCTGGGGTTTCTCCGTGGGCACTATATTAGTTTCCTAGGGCTGCCGCAGAAAATGGCCACAAACTGGGTGGCTTGACACAGCAGAAGTGCATTCTCCCACAGCTCTGGAGGCCAGAAGTCCAAAACCAATGTGTGGGCAGAGCCATGCTCCCTCCGAAATCTCTAGAGGGAGACTATGCCTTGCCTCTTCCAGCTTCCGGTGGCTTCCAAGGACTCCCAGCATTCCTTAGCTTGTGGCTGCATCCCTCCAGTCTCTGTCTCTGTCTTCACATGGCATGTTTCTGGGTCTTTCTGTCTCTTATGAGGACACTTGTCATTGGATTTAGGGCCCGGTCTAATTTGGTATGATCTCACCTTGAGACCCTTACCTTCACTATCATCTGCAAAGACCCTTATTCTAAAATATCACAATCTGTGGTTCCAGGCAGACCTATCTGTTGTGGAAGGACATGTTTCAACCTGCTACAGGTCTCCGTCCCTCTCCCAGAGTGTCCCCTTTCTCCTTAGGAAGGTTGTAAGACCAACCTGGGCTGGGGATCCTACTGGATCCCTGGAAGCTGTCTGATGTGTCCACAGCGGTGCTCTCTGACCGGTTCCATGCTGCCACGCCGACCCCCTCCCATGGGTTCCCAACCTGCAGTAGAAAAGTCCCTCTAAAGAGCCCTCCGGGCGTGCCTGAGTGACTCAGTCAGTTGAGCGTCTGACTTCGGCTCAGGTCATGATCTCACGGTTCATGAGTTCGAGCCCCGTTTTGGGCTGTGCTGACAGCTCAGAGCCTGGGGCCTTCTTCAGATTCTGTGTCTCCCTCTCTCTCTGCCCCTTCCCCACTCGTGCTCTGTCTCTGTCTCTCAAAAATAAATAAACATTAAAAAAAAATTCTTTTTAATTTTAAAGAGCCCTCCTGATCCTGTCACACCTCCTCTTGGTCCTCAGAGGCTCCCCAGGCAGCCCCCCTTGTCATGCTTAGGAGGCACTGCTTGATCTGCCTTCTGACCCTGCCTGCCGACCCTACTCACAGGATACAGCCCTTCTGGGTGGGTTTTGGCCATACCAGGTGATGCTCATCAACGAGTGCTCCTTGGTGCTCCAGCCAGTGCAGCTGGCCTTCCAGCGGTGGATCCAGACCCTCAGGACACAGCACAAGGAGTTTGCCAATAGTCTGGCCCAGCAGCGACAGCAAATCCAAATGCCACTAATGGAAGCCAAAGTCAAGGCCATCCCATCCCCGCCTGCCCTGCCTCTGGCCCCCACACCCACCCCTGCCATCCCACCAACCACCCACCCTGCAATGTCGCCATTGTTCCCAGATGCCTGCCTAATTCCTGTCTATCCCACTTGGCCTCCCAAGAGGCCAAGTGCCCCTCCACAGAACCCCCTCCTCCTCTTCCCCGAGTCCCTCGTGTGCCCAGCCTCTGTCCACACTGCTCCTCTCTGTTGGCCACTCCTGCTTTTCCTCCTGGGCACACCCTTGGGGCTGCCCTTCTTGCCTGAGTGGGAATGTTTGCTTGATGAGTGTGTTCCTGGAAAGGTTCACGGGGATTAGCATTCCTGCTGGCATCTATGTCAGTCCACCCGGCCTAAGTCCTGATTTATGATGACTTCTTTAATTGGCAATGGCTGACTTTGGGTTGTTGTTGTGTTCCCAGTTCTTGATCATATAATTAAAGATCTGTGAACCAATACACAAATGGGGTGAGATCAGAGGCCTCCTATTTCAGGGACCCTTTGATGTGGGGAAGAGGGTGACTGGCCTCAATCATCCCCTCCATACTAAGTTTATTTTGACAGACTAGAATTTTATTGCTTATAAATTTTCCAAAACGCTCAAAAAACAGAACATTGGTCTTGAAAGCTCTTTTCTTATCCAATATCAAAATATTTGATGACCACAATAGATGTCACTTTCCCTGTTTGTTAGAGAGGAAACAGAGGCCCAGAGAAAAGTGTGGGGCCCAAGGTCCCTCCATGAATCAGTGCCAGACCAGGAATGGAGCCCCGGCTTCTGTACCAGGCATGATTCTGCCTACAGCCTCTGGGTCTTGCTCCTGGGCCTCTGAGAGGGATTGCCCTTGCTGTGGGCAGCAGTCCTCAACAACGTCCCACCTCCCTCCCCTACAGGAGACCCTTTCCTGTCCCAGCGGATGGGGAGAACCCGCCCTCCACCTTCTGAAGGTCAGGAAGGAAGATGAGTGGAACTAGGGATACAAAGCTGAGCTCCTGAGAGGTCTGAGAAGAGACGGCATGTTGGTGCCGCCTTGCACTCCGTGGATGCGGTCATTTAACTTAGTAACTGTGAATTTGGGACCGTGGCTGGTGCCACCCCCATTGCCAGGCCCTTGCAGGGAGACCACTGTGCTGAGATCTGAGCAGGGCCACCCTTCCTGGGATGCCCTCTGCATCAAGAACAGCAACTGCCTGCTTTTGATGTCTGTTCTTACCTAGTTGCTCAAGTCTTGATCCTAGCAGTCATCTCACAACATCCACCTTGGAAGTCAGAGTTGGTGGGGGGGGGTGGTTGGAGGGACATTTGCACCCACCCCTGCTGGGCTCTACAGGCCCCAGGCTGTGCATGATTAGGGCATGCTGCGATGTTGGCCAAACCCAGGGCACCTCCATTTGGAGGGCCTCGCACGCAGCCTGCCCTCCAGAAGAACACAAGCATCCAGGCCCTCAGATGGCATGAAATCCAACCTCCCAGCCTGGCGCTCAAGGCTCTACTATTCTCCAACACCAGCCTGGCTTCCAGCAATCCTGGCTAGGCTGTTCCCCATGTCTAGAATCCCATTCGCCTTTCCTTTATGTATATATCCAAACCCTCTCTCAAATTCCAACCAAGAGTCCCCCTCTACCAGGAAGCTTTCCAAGATTTCCTCAGCTCCCCAAGTCAACTCTCATAAATGGTTACGTAAGGTTCCTACCTCTTCCACTCACTTCATACTTAGAGGTAAGTTTCTTATACTAATTTCATAAGTTATATTTTCACGTGGGATCATTGTGTGCTTACCTGAGCTGACTTCCCAGGAAGAATGGGCTCTGTTTTCTTAGTCTCTGAGTCCCCAGGGGGTTGCCTACTGCCCATCACAAAGTAGTTTTCAGTACACATTTGATGTTTGCCCCTAATTGGGCAGTCAGCTCTTAGCAATTTAGATTCAAAGGAGGAAGACTGAATTAGTGCCACAACTGGATTCCAGGATATAAAGAAAATGCAGGTTATGCCGTTAGTGTACCACACGTGGTAGACCATGAACATCGGGCTTCTGGCGAAAATTCTGCTCCTCCACCGAGAGAACTCCTGATCAATCCTCAAGGCCCAGCTCAAACGTCACCCTCTCTGAAAGTCTCGAGGCAGACACAGATATACCTGGGTTTGAATTGTTAGGGGCTGAAACGTGTCTCCCAAAAAGGTGCAGAAATTCTAGTCCCCAGTACCTGCAAGTGTGACCTTATTTGGAAATAGGGTCTGCAGATAATCAAGCTAAGATGAGGTCTTTGGGATGGGCCGTACTCCCATATGATGGGGAAATGTGGACACAGATGGACACCCACAGAGGGTAGACTATATGAAGACACAACAGGAATGCTACCTGCAAGCCGAGGAGTGCCTGAGCTCACCAAAAGCTAGGAGACAGGCAGTTTCTCTCTCCTGGCCCCCAGAAGGGACCAATTCTGCCGATGACAAAAATGTATTGTCTCACAGATTTGATTTCATACCTCCAGCCTCCAGACTATGAAAGAATACATTTCTGTTGTGTAAACCGCCCAGTCTGCAGTGGTTTGATATGGCAGCCCTTGCAAGCTCACACAAATTCTGACTCTGCCTCTCTCCAGCTGGTTGGCCTCAGGCAAGGTCATTAAACCTCAGCCTCAGTGTCTTCCTCTTTATTTTTTTTATTGAAGTCTATACTTTTATTTTTATTATTTTTTTTTAACTTTTATCATTTTTTTAACTTACATCCAAGTTAGTTAGCATATAGTGCAACAGTGATTTCAGGAGTAGATTCCTTAGTGCCCCTTACCCATTTAGCCCATCCCCCCTCCCACAACCCCTCCAGTAACCCTCTGTTTGTTCTCCATATTTAAGAGTCTCATGTTTTTCCCCCTCCCTGTTTTTATATTCTTTTTGCTTCCCTTCCCTTGTGTTCACCTGTTCTGTGTCTTAAAGTCCTCATATGAGTGAAGTCATATGATATTTGTCTTTCTCTGACTGACTAATTTCACTTAGCATAATAGCATCTAGTTCCATCCATGTAGTTGCAAATGGCAAGGTTTCATTCTTTTTGATTGCCGAGTAATACTCCATTGTGTGTGTGTGTGTGTGTGTGTGTGTGTGTGTGTGTGTGTGTGTGTATACCACATCTTCTTTATCCATTCATCCATCGGTGGACAGACATTTGGGCTCCTTCCATACTTTGGCTATTGTTGAAAGTGCTGCTATAAACATTGGAGTGCATGTGCCCTTCGAAACAGCACACCTGTATCCCTTGGATAAATGCCTAGTAGTGCAATTGCTGGGTCATAGGGTAGTTCTATTTTTAGTTTTTTGAGGAACCTCCACATTTTTTTCCAGAGTGGCTGCACCAGCTTGCATTCCCACCAGCAGTGCAAAAGAGATCCTCTTTCTCCGCATCCTCACCAACATCTGTTGTTGCCTGAGTTGTTAACATTAGCCATTCTACCTGGTGTGAGGTGGTATCTCATTATGGTTTTGATTTGTATTTCTCTGATGATGAGTGATGTTGAGCATTTTTTCAGGTGTCAGTTGGCCATCTGGATGTTTTCTCTGGAGAAGTGTCTGTTCATGTCTTTTGCCCATTTCTTCCCTGGATTATTTGTTTTTTGGGTGTTAAGTTTGATAAGTTCTTTATAGATTTTGGATACTAACCCTTTATCTGATACGTCGTTTGCAAATATCTTCTCCCATTCCATCAGTTGCCTTTTAGTTTTGCTGATTGTTTCCTTCGCTGTGCAGAAAGTGTCTTCCTCTTTAGAATGGGAACACAATTTAGAATGGACTGCAAACCCCTTTCTCTCTCCCATCCTCATACCGCCAGCCTACTTTCCAGCGGCCCTACAGGTAAGCGTGGCCTGCTAGCCTGGGGACTGTGGGTGGTGGGGGTGATATGCCCCAGCCCACCCAGAAACTCCTCCTGCAGTCCTCCACACTTGCTCCCCTCCACTTTTGCCAGCAGACAATGGTGGGACTTTGGGAGGTGACAAAGCCACAGACCAAAAGAACCTTAGTCCCTGCTTGACTGCCAGGAGGCACCTTGGAACGTGCATTAAATATGCACTGCAGGAAATGTTGAAGCTATTCACAAATGCAGTTACCTTAGTCTGACTCATAGAAAAACTGACCACGGGAAGCCTGGGTGATTCAGTCGGTTAAGTATCTGACTTGATTTTGGCTCAGGTCATGATCTCACAATAGTGAGGTCAAACCCTGTGTCGGGGTCTGGGCTGAGCATGGAGCCTGCTTGGTTCTCTCTCTGCCCCTCCCCCATTCACTCTCACTCATTCTCTCTCAAAATAAACTAATTAAAAAAAAAAAAAGACTGGTCATGTAATACTTCATGAGGATCAGAAATACTGTGGTAGGACGTTAGCTATGTTTTTCATAGCATTACTACTCCCTCAAACTGCCCCACCACCTAACAGAGCCTGGCATAAGTAAGGAAACAAATAAGAAAAAAAAAAACCCACGGCATTGTTTCAGGTGAAGACCACTGATATCAAGAGTCCTTCGCTCTAGCTCTGCCCCAACCTTAGGCAGAAGGCTTAATAGCCTGGGCCTCAGTGTCCTTGCTTGTAAAATGAAGCATTAAGCCAGGTTTTTTAATTGCACATAAGCTACAGCTCACTAATCAACGAAGGCTTGCTTTGCTCCTCATCAAAGACTCTGCCTCAGAATCCTTCCTAACACAGAGACCTAGACAGACCCTCCAGATGGCATACATTAGCCATCTCTGACTCACCTGTGATGTGACAGTGGCACTGACCTATCTGTTCTGAGGATAAGAACCTCAGTCCCCAAACTCAAGCTTACAGGAAAAAAATCACATTTAACCTCTTCTACAAATCATTTTCATTTTGAATTCTGGAGCCCTGAACCTGCTGGCTAGAAATGTGATCCCAGTCATTCATGGCCAGGAGCTCTTCCTCCCAGGCAAACATTTTACAGAGGTCCCTGCGTCTTACATAACATGTTGGCTTGGGGAATACCTGCAGATACAGCCCCTGACCCCAGCCTCAGTCCCTTTAGCTGTCTGGCACTCTGCCTCTGTCACCCTTTGGGGTTGGAACCCCCAGCCATTCCTCCAGGGGCCTCTGCAGGGAGAAGTTGTAAAACCAGCAGCCACCCTTTACTCTGGTCTGGAGACACCTCCGGGGAACTGGGGGGCTCCCTTCCTTCCTTTCCCTGCTTTCCTTGGGACCCTCCCACCCTCCTTCTTCCACCTCCCACCTCCCATCACCACTGCCTCAAGGTGGCTTTAGAAAGGAAAGCCTGACATCACTGTCTTCCAGACAATTTCTCTCTCCCCCCTGCCACAGCGACTCCTGAAGGCAAAAAGCCCAGAGCTGCTACCTGATCTGGAGAGAGTGACAAAATATATATCTGGGACTAAAACACGACACAGTCTCAGAAAATCTGAGAAACCTGGTTCTGGCGAGGGACTCCCTCTAGGGCATGTGGGCGCTGGGAAAGCACGGGCATCTAAGTCCACTCTGCAGGCTGGCCTCACTGTCCCCCACAGGTGGTTTGGGCAGAGTCTGCCCTGAGCTTGAACTTCCCCCCAAAACACCACCGAGGGGCGGACAGCATGTGGGCATGCTTTGTGCCATAAGCCCTGGTGTCACAGCTCAAGGGGCGTCCCACTCAGGGGGGGACATGAGTCATGGTCATTTTATAATAGATGCCAATGTTTGTAGGCGATTCACCTCCTTCATAAATACCACTCGCTCCCATTCTGACACGTTCTCCTGCGAGTGAGCAAAAGGGTTCGCGGCGTTTTACAGCCACTCGTACAAAAATTCCACAGGACCCAGGGACAAAGTCAAGAGTCTCCAGGGCCCAGGTACATTCTAAATGTGTCCATGGACTGGAGGGCACACATCTATCATAGGAGACGACCACCACTCTGCTCCAGGCCCCAGGCCATTTGCCAGAGGGACTTCCCATTTTGCCAGAGAAGGCAAAAATACAGCGTTTTTTTTAACATGCAACTGCCTTTTAAATTGTTGGCTGGCTCAGAGTATTTTTTAATGCTGTGAGACAGACAAAATCTAGTTGGGGTCGGGTTTGCCCCCTGAGTTGTTTTGATGGCCTCTGTCAGGACCGAGGGAGCACCTGGTCCCCGTGAAGCCCCAGCCCCTGCAGGGAGCTGGGCTGCTGGTTTGGTGCTGTGAATGTGGGCACTGGTGCATGGGGAAGAATGGAAGGCTTAGGAGAGTGGGGCGTAGGGTTCTTTAAGATGCTAGGTAAATGTCACCTCCTCCTAGAAGCCTCCCTGCAGTCCCCACACCCACATCGTCTTTAACCAGGGGTCGCTGAGCACGCCTAGGACAGTATGAATGAACAAATGACAATGAGTGAATGAAGAAACTCGAAGCGGAGCATCTGCTGAAGGCGAGAGCTCCGCTCACCCTCTGCACGCCGGATCCTGGTTGCAGTGGGCACTGCGCACGCCGGTGCGGTGAGGCAGGTGGGACCAGGCCTGGTGGCGGCCGAGCCACTTCCCACCCCTTTGTACAGAACGACCTCCCTGGGAGGTGAAGGTAAAGAGCACAGTTCTACCCACTTGACAAGCCCCCATCCCATGTGGGCCCTGGCAGGGCCCAGGGGCCGGCATGACAAGGCCGTGCAGCCGCCTCTTCTCGCCGTCCTGGAGCAGCGACGCAGGGATGGCACATGGCCCACCATCCAACCGAATGCTAATGTCCCCTCGCCTCCACTCAGCCTCGCGGACAAATGTCACCCCCCGGTGTCAAGTGTCCTACAAGCTCTGTGCCTCAGCTCTCTCGCCTGCCGACTGGGGATGATAGAGACAGATCAACTGAGGCCAGGAGTGCCCAGCACATCATCTGATTCTGCTGACCTGGTGTTTGCAGCCTCCCAGTGCTACCGGGCCACTCTCTTCCACCCCTCCTCACATTCCGGGGCACCCCGTCTCAGGTGGCCTCTGTGTGCTCCCTGTGGGTCAGTCGGTCTTGCCCCCACCCGCAATTCCGTGGCTGTTCCCACAGTCGCCCCTCACCCTACTCGCATCTCCATGTTGTTCACCATCGCAGGCCACCACAGGACGCAGCAGCACCCCACAAAGATTCACTATTGGGCCAGACTCCCCGGATTCCACACTTAGGACAAGATTTCTTGCTTTCTGATTGAGTAGGCCTGAGTAGAGCTGAGGAGTGTGCATCCCCAACAGGCTCCCCGGTGATCCTGATGTGGCTGGCCTAAGTTAGGGCTCGTGGGACAGACGGGCCCAAAAACTGTGCAGTAATCAGACAAGGATGCAAACTCAGGATGGATGACAATGAAGGAAACCAAATGGCTGAGACAGAGAGTGACAGGGAGAGCACTTACTGCCCACAGACCAATCAGCAAGGGTGACGGAAGAAGAATGAGCCATGCCACGGGGCGACAAAGCATTTCAGGAGGAGGGAACAGCATATACAAAGGCCTGGGGTAGGAAGAGCGGGGGCCTTCAATGGCAGGGGAGATCGGGGACTGGAACACAGTAAGTGAGGAGGAGACTAGGGTCAGCGCGGGAAGGTAGCTGGGCACAAGGCTGTCTGGCTGGACGTCACTTCCCAGCTTCCCTTGCACATGAGTAGGTTCTGGAATGTGGGTGAAAGAGATGTGTGCCACGTCCAGTCTGGCACTGACTGTCTGGGCCTCAGCTACTTCATTATCAGGAGAGTCAGACAGGGGGATCTGGAGCGCCGCGTGCCTCTAGCACTCCTCCTGCAGTCCTTGCACAAGCTCCACACCCACCTTGGACCACAGCAGGGGAGCATGAGCTGCGGAGGAAGAAACAAAAGCTGAGGGAGCCTGGGCTGCTGACTCCAGCCCTGGGCTGCCCCACAGCAGACTCCTCGGTGTGAAAGAAAACCAAGCTTCTATCTTGGCGGGGACGCTTTGTGCATCTGAGTTGTATCCCTCCAGCCACAGTATCACTCCAGCCCTCGGCCCCCCACCCACTTCATCTTGCTGTTTTTGCCTTCACCTTCCATCTAGTAAATGTTTGAGATTACTGTGACTTTGAGAGTTCTCTCAATGACTGGTATTGCACATGGCAGAAAACCTAGGTGACCGATATGTTGGCAAACTTTTGGTACTTCGGGAGGGCTTTACGCCCAGGGGGCTGAGAGCAATGATGTGGGGCCACGAGGCTACACCACGGGCAGAGTCATCTTTCCCCATTTCATCAGTGCAGGGCTTCTCAATCTCAGCCTTTGTCATCTGGGATGATTAGTCCCTGCTGTGGGGGCCACCCTGAGCATTGTAGAATGCTTAGCAGGCTCCCTGGCCGCTACCCACTAACTGCCAGTAGTACCTCCCTGTTTATAACAATCAAATATGTCTCCAGACATTGCCACATGTCCCGTGGGGGGCCAAAATGCCCCAGGGTTGAGGCCCACTGCTCTGGAGTAGCAGTTCTCTCCCTTGGTTGCACAATGAAATCACTTGGGGAGCTTTAAAAACTATACACTCATGCCTGGGACTCCCCCCTCCCCTGCCCCCGAGACACTGACTTAATTGGTCAAGGGTGGAGCCTGGGCATGGGGATTTGTAACCCCTCCCCAGGGTGTTCCAGTCGACAGCCAGGGCAGAGAACCACACTCTGGCTCTCACTGGGATGCCAGCAGTCAGGGTGATGGGAGAGAAGGCAGAAATGGGGCAGGGGGGGTGGGGTGGGGGCGGGACTGTGATGTGCTGCACTGGAAAAGAGAGTCAGTTCTGCAAACTAGGGATGCAATGTGCCTGTGAGAGCCGGGACAGGGACAGGCGATAACCCGCACCCAGGATGTTAGCCTACGTTAGGACACAAAGTGTTCTAAGATTGTGTACAACGACTGGTCTCTGCCTTGCTTCAGTTAACCCATGTCGCAGATGAACCAGAGTCAAGCCAACAGGACAGGGGTTCTGGTTAAAGTAACCAGCCTGGCCCTGCTGAGACCATTTCTCCACCTTTGAAACAAGGGGCGAAGCAAGATTGAGGTGACATCCCAGGTCTTCCTGGGCTTGTCCTTCTGAAGCTCTTAGTAAATGAAGGCACTTTGACTAGTCCCTTGACTAGTCCCCGAAACGAGTCCAGCGTGGCCCACTCTTGAGCTGCTGGAAGCCCTCCCCCATTTGGTCTCTAGTCTCTACAAGACTTATGGGCAGGTGACACAGTAATCAAGGTGGGAATGGTATGGAAGACAGTGTTCCCAGCCAGAGTTGACCAGGAGTCCATGGTTTGGCCGGTATCTGCCCAGCGCACGGACCACAGATCCTAGAACCCACAGGCTAAGTGTGGCCCGGAGGCAAGTAAAGAAATTGGGTTGTGCCCCTGTTCTCATGGAATCACAGCGTCCTAGAGCCAGACAGATGACCCGATCCTATAAATGCAGGAGCACGGAGCATCCGATGCTGAGCCGCCTGCATCCAGATCACCTGGGAGCTTATTAAAGAGAGTCCCTGGCCTCACCCCCAGAAATTTTGAACCTATAGGCCTGGAGTGATGCCCAGGAATCTGATTTTCAAACTCTCCGGGTGCTTCTGATACAAGGTTTAGGAAGAACCAAACCCTAATACACCCTTCCCAAAGAAAACAAATTGGGGCCTCAACATACCCAGGGTGTTGGCAGCCTGTGCTCGGGCCCCTCTTGGCCTGCACAGACCTCCGTACAGCACAGCATCTTCTTTTCCCTGCATATAACAGCCCCTCTCTGTTGGTAAGGACTATGTCATCATCACTTGGCTCTGAGAGCACAAGCGACTTGCCCAGCAAAGTAGATGCAGAGTCGGGACCAGAAGCCGGTCCTCCTTTCTCCCAGGTCAGCCCATCGCAGTGCAACCAGCGGCGTTAGAGCACCTGCTCGGCGCCCAGGCCCGAGGCCGCCCGGCCGGCTCCCAAGCGCGGGAGGCTGTTTATGCAGGCTGACAGCTCTGATCCGCCAAAGGCGCCTGCTTCCAGCTCAGCCTCTAATAATAGCTCTTCCTCGGAATCCCTCCCGTCTTGGTGGGAGCGGAATATTTAGACATATCAAAGATTCTTTCCCCTTCTTTCATCGAGCCAACAGTGATATGAAAGGAGTACAATGAAAAGACGGGTCTCTATGACAAGCTTCAGAGAGCAGCCAATTCCCTGACATCCCTCAAGACTCCAATTGACTCCGCGCTTCTCAGATGGGAGTCAGTGCGGTTACATAATAATAACACCTTCCATCTCTATGGCGCTATTGTGGGCCTTTTGCCAAAGTGCTTTCACAGGCATTAGCTTTTGAGCCCACAAAGTATCCGGGAGGTGGGCAGGGCAGGGATCCTTCTCCGATTACAAATAAGAAAATTGCTGTGTGGAGGGGTTAAATGACTTGCCTAAGGTCATACAGCAAGTTAGTTGCTAAGCATGGAGTCCCTGGGGGTCTGGAGAGCACAGAATTCTAAATGGCCTTCCCTGAAAGGCAACAGAAGGGCCTTCGCTGGCAGGTGGGCCCCGCCTGCCCCCACCTCTTCTGTTGCCCACATTCCCTCCACGAGATTCCTCTCAGTGCCTCCAAACCCACCATTCTTTTAACACTTCTGTGTCTGTGCACATTCTGTCCCCTCCACCCCTTCCCACTTCCTCTCCCCCATCCTTAGAACCAGCTCCTTCTTGTCCTCCTGCGTCTACCTCCAGCACCCCTGCCTCCTCCAGGGAGCCTCCTCTGATGCCCACCTGGCAGAGCCGGGTGACTCTTCCCTGTGCATACACCCTCTGTCCCGTGTTGTGCTGCATTATAATTAGCAACCTTAGCATCTCTGGCACCAAACTGTGAGCCCCCATATTAGTCCACTCGGGCTGACTTCACAAAGTACCACAACCGGAGTGGCTTCACTAAGAGGAATTTATTTTCTCACAGTTCTGAAGGCTAGAAGTCCAAGATCAAGGTTCAGTCAGGGCTGGTTTCTGGTGAGAGCTTTCTTCCCGGCTTGCAGGTGTCCACATTCCCGCTTCTCACGTGGCCTCTCCTCTGTGTGCTCTCAGGGAGGGAGAGGTCTCTGGTGTCTGTGCCTCTTTTTATAAAGACACCAGTCCTAAAGTCCTATCGGATTAGGGCCCCGGGTTTATAGCCTCATTTAACCTTAATTACCATCTTAAAGTCCCATCCAAATACAGTCACTTTGGGGGTTAGGGCTTCCACATATGAATTTGGGGAGACACAATTCAGCCCATTGCACCCCTCAAGGACAACAAGCAGGTCTGGCTCTCTTTCAAGGAGACAGTATGTAGCCAGGCCTGTCCCACAGCAGGGTTGGACAAATGTCCCATGCAAGAATCCCTTTTACAAGTCCCAGGCACTTCACCCTCCACCTGCTCATCCGCCAAGGACAGGAAGCTCACCATTCATTCTTAGATAAGGAGATACCAAGTTCAGAGTCCTAACACCAGTCTACAAAGCCCAGAGGTTCCTGCTGAAGTTGTCAAAAGAATCCATCCCTCATTCCCATTATTTGAAAATAATATCATGCTTCCCCTCAGTCGGCTTTTCTAGGCTCCTCACCCCTAGCCACCCAGCTGCTTAGAAAGTATTTACCCCCGTCATCCTCCCTTCCCTCTCCCAGGTCAGTGTGCAGGGCTCAGAAAGAACCAGACAGATTCACCACCACACTGGAGCCCCTTCCTCCTCACTGCCAAGAATAGACGGCAGCCCCTCTTTGACTCTCAAAGGTTAAGGCGAGGCCTTGGAGATGACCTGTTCCCTTGTTCAGTGACTGCCTGGTGCACAGAGGCCGCCTCCTCCAGGAAGTGCTCCTGATTCCCTCTTCAATGCTCCCAGGACACCAGCACTCCCTTCTCGTGTGTATAGCACATGCCCTACTCTAGTGTACGTTTTTCCGATCACCTCCTCCACCACAGAAGGGTAGAATGTATGTCACTTTCATCTCTCTGCCTCCAGCACCCGACCCAGGTGAGAGGTGTCTGTGACCATGCCCCGGGAACCACACGGCTGCACACAGGACTTCACCACTTACCCGCTGCTGAATTTTAACAAACACTCCAAGAGATAATGGTTAATTTCACAGAGCCGTGAGTGGAGGCTGTTAAAATGTTAATATTATTTAAATTGTTTTACATTTTCGACAGTTTGAGCTGCAAATATAAATGTTTTCCGTGCTTTCCACAGAGCTGAGCTCACAAAAATGATTGATGAGGCGCCCAATGTGGAATTTCCCACTTGAAATTAAGAAGTGCAACATGAAGACGATGAGAAAAATACTCCCCACCATGTGCGGTACCCCGGTGGATCTGCCGACCAAACTCCCTGGCTTACGGCCTGAACCAGGTCATTTGTCCCTCTGGTCCACAGTGGCCACGTGGCCCTAGGCTCTGGCTTCACCTCTCTGGACCTAATGTTCTCATCTGGAGATGGGGATATCTACCAACAAGCCTTTCTAAACGTTCCACGGTAAACTTGCATTTAGGGGCTCTGGGTATTTCCTGTGCCACGTGTCGCCTAGGCTCACTGCAGTGGTTGAGAAGGTACCATTTTATACCCATTTCACACAACATATGCACCATCACATACCCAGAATTGGGGCGCCTGGCTGACATTAAAGTAAGATTTTTCTTTACTTTACTTTACTTTACTTTACTTTACTTTACTTTACTGGCTGACATATTAAGTAAGATTCAAAGTGCCTGCCTCGCAGTAGTGATAACTACTAAATGGTCGTTTGCTCCCCTCCCCACGCCCCACCTCCCTTCTACTGCACTCCAGTATTCCAAACCCTCTGGGTGAGACAGCTCCCTCCCTGGGCCTCTGCTTCACCACCCTGGTAAATCTCAGTGTCTGCTAACTGGTGAGAGCCCAGCCTCAGCAGGCCAGCCTTGCGGCAGGGTGGTGAAATGCACACTTTGTGTCTCCCTCTTTTCCTCTCCCGTGGATCCAGGCCTCAGGCCTCCTGACTGCAGAGCCCAGGCCCGTCAGCCCCAACTCCCGGTGTCAGAGAGGCTTCCAGCCTGGCCCCGGCCTTGTGCCCAGGAGGGATACCTAAGCTCCCTGCTCAGTCCCTAACTATCCTCTTTGGGGCCCACCACGGGGCCAGTGCTGCACAAGCATTATCCCCAGGGCCTGTCTCCACAAGTTCTCAGCAAAGCAGGTACTATTACCCCTGTGTTGCATGTGAACAGACTGAGGCTTGGATAGGGCAAGCCCAAGGACACACAGCTTGTGAGCAGTAGGATCAGGTTTTAAATCTAGGTGTTCAAACTTCAAAAACCACACTGCTTCCTCCTGTAAGGATGCTGCCTGGATCTGAGCCCCTGATCCATGCCATACCTTCCGGGCCTTATCTTAGCCTTAATAGGCATCATTCAATCATTCATCACATCATTCATTCCTGTATGCAGGGCCTGTTCCAGAACAGGCCCCGTGCTAAACCGTGGAAGAACAGGGGTCAAGCGGACACACTCACTGCCTCCCTGGAGCTGACGGCCAGTAGAGGGTGACAAGCAGGGAAGCAATTGGGGACAGTGTGGTTTGTGCCATAATGGAGGGAAGCACATCAAAGGGTCCCCTAAGCCCAGCCTGGCATACGAGGGAAGGCTCCCTGGAAGAACTCACATCTAAGTTGGGGGCTGAGTGATCAGCTGGCGTTAGCCAGGTGAGGTATGAGATGGTGTCCCTGCTGAGAGCAAAGCGGGAGCAGACGCACCAGCTCGAGCAAGGAGGCACCAGGCAGGGGTGAGGGGCAAGAGGGGCCTGGAGAGGGGAGGAGCCCTGGAAGGCAGGCCAGATGAGGGCATGTGGGCCTTACCCCAAGTTAAGCAGAGGAGTGAGCAAGCAGATGCGGGCTCCTGAACAGTCCCTTTGGCTACAGTGGGGACAGGAAACAGGACACCGGCAAGACATTCAGGAGCTAGAGCAGTCCCCTGTGAGCAGGCTGTGACAGGAAAGGGGGATGGATTAGGGATTGCAGAACAGTTCGCAGGGAGAGCTAAGAGACTGGACACTGAGGGGGTGGGACATGCCAGAAGGAGCCAGGTTCTGGCTGGAGTAACTGGTTAGAGGGAGCGACTGACTGGAGTAACTGGTTAGAGGGAGTGGACACCTGTCCTGTGACCCCTTCTGTCCTGGAGCCCCCAGACCTGCCCTGGCCAGGGCCATCCTCTCCTGGGAACTGTGACCACCAAGTGCACTGGGACCCTCAGGCTCCACCTCCACCTCCCTGCTGAGCACCTCTCCTCCCCCCGCCCATCCCAGAATGGAGAAAGGATGAGGAGACTCCTGGTCTCACACACCTGAGCTCAGTGTGGCTCTAGCACCTTCAGGGTGACTGTCGGCCAGTGACCAAACTTTCCTTGAACGCCAGGTTCTGCATCTATCAAATGGCAATGATAACTACCTGTCGTAGTTACAGGGTTCAATGAGATAAGACACGTAAGGTGTTTAGGTCTGCCCGGAACACACCAGGCATTCAATAAGTGGTAGTCTTGTGATTATTAGGACTCAGCCAACCCTGCAGCTCTTTCTCAGACCCTTGTTCAGGGGAAGGAGGCAGCCCCTGGGCATAGGGCATGGCCAATGCTGTCCCCTCTCCTGCCCTCTGCTTCCCGAGTGCCGGCGAACAGGGGCCAAGGCCCCCTCTCTGGGAGTAGGTCAGGAAGGCAGGCGGAGGGGGGTGGCCGTGATGGATGGCTTTCGGCAGTTCTACGATGCGTCAAATGTTTAATGGAAGTCAGCGGAGTGAGCCAGCCCTTCCCGCACCGTGGGGCGCGGGTTTGGGGGCCCTCTTCTCCTGCCTTGCTGATGTTCCCTGACGTTCTGGGAGTATGGAAGGCACTTAGGTGCTTTGGCGAGAAGGAAGAGAATACCAAATGAAGCTGAGACCTCCTTTCCTCATCTCTGACAAGGACACGTTCTTTCAGGGAAGGAGAGGGAAGTGAGCCAAGCACCTTCAAAGGCAAGAAGGCAGAAAGGAGTTCCAGCTCCCAACGCCCCCCCACCCCCCCGGGCTCACCTCTTCCTGGCTGTGTGACCTGGGCAAGATGCAAAACCACTCTAGGCCTCAGCTTCTTGGTCTCTAAAATAGGAGAAATACAAATAATCCCTACTTTGTAGGGCTGTTGTAAGATTTCATAGGGAAATACACACATGCAAAGAGTTAGAACAGTGCCTGGCACACAGTAGGTGCTCAATCAGAGCTGGCTGTAAGAACAGGGGAAAGAAACAGGTATGAGGCCCTCTGGGCTGCTGTCCTGCCCTACTGCTGACTTGCTGTGGGACCCAGAGGAAGTCCCCTGCCCTGTCTGGGCTCGGGTCTCCTCACTCTGGACCTAGGGCGTTTGTCTCCATGATGCCCCCGGCGCCCTTCCAGGGTTTTGAGGCTCCTCTTTGCACACAGTCAGGGTCTTGCCCATGACCAAGACAGACTCACACACCTGAGCTCGATGTGGCTTTCCCAGAGAGCCCTCTCAATTCTGGTCTCCTCAAAGCCAAATTCATCCTGAGATGAGCAATGATGACAAGAGGGGCTGGCTTCCATCACCTCCCCCTCTTCTCTCCTCCTTTTCCCCAGCCTGGCAGCTCCCCATAGCCTGGCTTCCTCGACCCTCCCTTTCTGCTCATCCTTACCTCCAAGACTTTTCTTTGCTCCCCTTGCTCCTCTGCTCCCCAAATCCTTCCCATCCCTCAAGCCCAGTTCAATCCACACCTCCTCCAGCCAGCCCTCCAGCTCCACCTTCCTGGTCTGGGTGACCAGGACAGGCCATCAGCATTACATATTTTAGAAAGAGTGTGATACAGTAGAATCGATTGGGCAGAACAGGACGAGGCAAAATGGGTGGAGCTGTGGGCCAGACATGCCATGTGAGAACCAGAGTTGTGTGTCATAGCCGACAAGCCGTGACTGGAGGCGGGGAACTCCATTACCACAGTATGATGATATAGCCATCCCGTATGGGGTGCAGTACAGCTGCCAGGCGCCACCTTAGTCCTTATGACCCATTTTGCAGATGAGGAAAAATGAGGCTCTGCGTGAGTCACAGGTGGATGAGAAAGTCAGTGAGTGGCAGTACCAGGATTCCCATGAGTACTGGCCATCAAGTGCAGGGACCACACCATTAACCCAGTCACAGGCTACTTGGGCTCCCTCTCCAGATGGGTCTGTGGCCAGAACCCACAAAGGGGTAAGGCTGGCACTCAGAAACACAGCTGGTCCCAGAAGTGGAACCCTGAGCTCTTGCAGGGGAGGCTTAGTCAAGTCACCCCCAGCCTGGGTCCTCAAGAGCCCGGTTTTATTAAGGAAGTACCCTCCGCTGGGCCTTAACAACAGCTGGATGTGACAAATTACGCTGCAGTGATGAACTTAGTAGGCGCTCAAAAAGAGGTTTCCAAATGGGTGACAGGCAAGGCTTGGGCTGCCGGGAAACCCCTTTGGGCACACCCCAGGCCACAACAAGTCCACAGAGCATCGCCCTGGCTGGAAGGTGGTTTACTGAGAACCTGCAGATCATCCCACCTCCTCTGTGAAGAACATCAGTGCGCTGGGTGTGGGTTCGCCCCCCTGAGCTGCTGACAGCCTGGATTTCTAACAGCCAACTTCAATTCTCTTTCCTCCTTCTCCAGCTCCTCTCTCCACCCCACCCCCCCACTCCCAGTAAATAGCCCCGAGCTGGCTGTCCTGATAAACTGGGGCTTTGGGGACTTTCTTCAAGTGCCTTGTAAATGGAAGCATCTCAGACCGACAGCTCTCAGTGTTCAATGAGATTATATTTCTTATTTAAATAGCTGATTGGAGGATTGGTTTCAAAGTAAGGCGCCGTATGCCCATGGCCTCCTCTGGGCTCCTGGGGAGAAGCAATATAGTGTGGCATTGTGCAACGCAGGAAGCTCTCCTTCCAGCTCCCGCTCGTATTCAGATGCCTCCAGGATGGGGGGGAGCCAGCTGGGGTGGGGGACACGAGCCGCCCCCCCCACCTGGTTTGGGGAGCCGGAGATTATGCCTTTCATTCAAGAGCGCCTTCTCCAGGGCTCCCCACCACGCTCTGCGCCAGTTGTCTCCCCTCTCAAAGCGGCGAGGAGATAAAAGGCAATGTGTTCGCTTCATCCCACCTCCGGGGAGAGCTCAAATCAGTCTTTTGTCAGTGGAGGATAAGCGCCACCATTTTAGGAAGGGTCGTTGTTCAGCGTGCTCTGTTGGAAGGTTTTGTGCCTCTTCCCCCATTTGTGCCGTGGTTTCCCTGGCCCCGTGCTGGGCCCTGGGCAGTCTGATGCAGGCTTTCCAATTCGGAAAGCCCAGCCCTGAGAGTAGTGGCATCGTTGTGGGTAGCAGGGGACCCCGGCCCTTTGGGCAGGATGAAGTTTGCCTAGGACCAAATTCTGCCTCAATTGTGCCGTGTAGATCCTGCGAGGGCCCGAGCTCTTTGCCTAGAGCAAAACTGCAATTAATTGTGTGTCAAAATAACGTATTAGTAACAGCAGCACTGGACCATGTGCAATTCCTCTCCTTTTAAGCTTCTGTCTGCCCGGGACTGGAGGGGCTTGTCAGGGCATCTTTGAGACAGGCTGGTGGCCCCCATCAAAAGCAGCCCCAGAAACTCGGTGACTGTCCCAGAGCCCCGGACAAGATAAAAGGCCAGTGGTAGCCTTGCAGGATGCCTGGCTCTGTTCACAGGGCCAGGCGGGGCCAGCGATCTCCAGTACCGGCAGCTGCGGCACAGGGGCAGGTGGTTTGGTATGCCAGGCACATCCAGCGCCTCGTGCATCCAGGGACCGCAATCAGGTAGCTGATGGGGATGCAAGTCACATCGCCTGGACCACTGCCGCAGTGAACTGATTCATGCTGCTACTTTGAGGCAGGGAGAAGGGACAGCAGAGCCCGGAGACGAACCAGCCTGGCTTTATTATACAGCTGCTGTTTTCAAGCTGGAATATTCCAGCCTCTCCTACTCCCTCTCTTTCTGCAGAGCCGGCGTTGGCTGCCTACCTGCAAAGACAGTGCTCATTCTGGCCCCTGGCTCTGACTGAACAATGGCATTATGCAATGCATAAAGAGTACCCGGGCAACGGAGACAGGCATGGCTTAATTCGCTCAGTGCCCAGTGGCTTTTGAACGCCCCTGCATTCAGCCTTTATCCTGAGCAGCCCTGGGCCTCCCCAACCCTTTATTCCCCATCCCTCCCCATCCCAAGCTTCCCTACACAGGTCTGCAATGGAGCTGATGGCCATGAAATGAGGGACACAAAGGCAAGGGGAGACAAGAGCATTCTGTAACTGGGAAAGACTCTGGCGATGGGTAAGGAGACCTGGCCATCAACTCACAGGGTGGCCTTAGCAAGTCCCTTCCCAGCTCTGAGTTCCAGGTCTTGTCTGCAAATGAGAGATGAGAGCATAGTTCCAGGAGGTTTT
This sequence comes from Neofelis nebulosa, assembly GCF_028018385.1. Classification (NCBI taxonomy): domain Eukaryota; kingdom Metazoa; phylum Chordata; class Mammalia; order Carnivora; family Felidae; genus Neofelis; species Neofelis nebulosa. The sequence continues at coordinate 42,802,444 of NC_080794.1, read as the reverse complement.
TTTCCAGCTCTGAAATTCTATAATCTGTATACATACAGCTCAGTGACATTGTTCTGGCCTCACTTATTGAGAGTGTAGGTCCTCCAGTGTCTCAATGATATTTGCCTTGACTGTGACCTAAGGCCAGGCCACAGGTCAGGAGAGTAAACATTGAAGCAAGCCAGGTGATACCCATGGCCACTTCTGTCTGCCTGCCCTGTCTAGATCAGCCGCCACAGTTGCCCTATAGGACTAGTTTTGTGCGATCCTTCAATTCTTTAAAAAAAAAAAAAAAATACATCGAGGGGCCCCTGGGTTGCTCAATCAGCTGAGTGTCCGACTTCAGCTCAGGTCATGATCTCACAGTTCACGAGTTCAAGCCCCACGTTGAGCTCTCTGCTGTCATTACAGAGCCTGCTTGGGATCCTCTGTCATCCTCTCCCCTCTGCCCTTCCCCCACTTGCACACAAGCTCTCTCTCTCAAAAATAAACATTTTTTAAAAACACACCACAACCCCAGAAGTGTGAAATTTTATGCCAAGTCTCACAATTTTAAAACGTTTGCTCAATTTCTTGAAAACACTGACAAGTCAAACAAAACCCATCAGAGGCCTTATCTGCTTAACAGGCTTTTAGCTGATAAAGTCAGGACCTGACAGGAAAACTGGGTATCTCGACTCCAGGGGCACCATCATGTAGAACCCTGGAGTTGGATAATGGGTGCTCCTGGCACTGGGCAAATTCTACGGGGCAACGATGCCCCATTATGCTTTGAGAAGAGAAGAGGAGATCAGGGGAGGGGAGAGCAGGGGAAGGAGAAACCAAAACTAGGTCAAAATCTGGGCTCACTGGATGGCCCCCTTTCCAGAAGTGAGGGAAATACCCTATGGAGCCTGCTGGATCTCTCTTCCTCACTGCTCCTGCCACCCAACCAAGTAGGGCCAGACGACACACCTAGACCCCTAGCACCCCAACCCTGTGTGGCCGAGAAAGTGATTCTACCGCCTAAGTTACCACCTGCCCACCCAGACCCTGGCTCCCTGCACTCTGGGCCTCAGTCTCCAAATCCTGCCTTCCTGATGCAAGGCGTCCCAGCAGAGGGCATTTCCAGGCACTGTCACATGAAGATCCCAGGACAAGCAAGAAGACTTCAAGCACACCTCTGCCCACAGAATCTGAAACCAGCTGCCATGTCCCACCAACCCAGTTTATAAAAATACACCCTAAAGAAGAGATGCCACATCTTAATAACATGCCTGCGAGTCTCTGAACCCACAAGTTCATGTTATTCCAACAGGTACTGAACAACTAATATCTGCCAGCAGGGAGGGAACATATTAGGTACAAGGAGTTCCTTGAGGGCCAGGAGAAAGGACATACTCATATACACGTTCAGTTAGATAAAAAAAAAAAACAAAAAAAACAGGGAGTAGGCAGTCTGTGGCGAAAAGCAACCATCTTTTGCACTGATGGAGGGATCGCTATGTTGTGGCACCAGACTTGCTGTCAAAAACATCTTCACAGACACAGCATTAATATAGGAGGCAGGAGGGCAACTCTCTACTCATCACTGTAATACAAAATCAAAATCCTCTGTAGGATGTAGACCAGATCACCATGGCAGGTGAGAGGAGAAAGAGGTGATATTTGATCCGTCCTCTAAACATACATGCGGGGGGTGCAGGAAGGGTGTCCTCCTCCCAAAATAAGGAGGAGGGGCATCAGTGAGAGCAAAGATGAGGGAGTGTGTAGAACGTGGAAGCAATAACCCATTGAATGAGTGGGCAGTCAGTTGGGCAAGTGGCCCCCAACTCCAGGAAAGTTCAGGCTGGCTGCAGCAGTGGGGACCTGGAAGGAGACAGTTGGAAAAGAGGTAAGAGAGGTTGATTAGTGGCCAATCGTGATGAGCCGTAGGCAGATGGGAAGAGTTTGGGCTTTATTGTGTAAGCAATAGGGAGCCATTGGGTGTTCGCTGAGAGAGGGATTCCCTTAAAACGAGTTCCAGAATGAGCCTCTGCTGGCTACACAGAGAGCAGACTGGAGGTTAGGAGAGCGGCCAGGAGACAGAAACAATAGAATTGGCGGGAGGGAGATGGATGGTGCCCTGAAGCAGGGCAGGGGCGATCGAGTGGCAGAGAGGAGATGGACACCGTAATCAGTGCAGAGAAAGAGTCCAAACAGCTTGGCAGGTGGTTGGACACCAGAGGTCATAATGGGAGCTGCCTGCAGTGTAGGTGGATTGTGGTGCCACCCTCAGAAGGAGGAGGAACAGGTTTGGGAGAGAAGAAGATGGTCTCGGACCCACGCTCTGAACGCATGACCAGCCAAAGGCCTACAAGTGACCTCCAGGCTTGGCTGTGTGGGTTAAAGGGCCCTGGCACGGGTGAGGGGGTCTGGAGCTGGGGGATACTGGGCAGCCAAATCCCCAAGGGGACGCTGCAGAGGCGCCACCAGCCCACCAACACTCCTTAAGCCCCCGTCTGCTAGGCCACGAGCCGGGCCGTGAGCTCCAGCCTCTGAGTGCCTTATGGGGGCCGTAAACATTTGCCTGGTTAAGAGTCCCAACCAGACACTCGGCAACAGCTTCTCCACTGTGGTAATCGGCACATCTTTCATGGAGGACTCACATCTCAAGGGATGGCACTTCACACTCGGTACTTGACATTTCCGAGGCACTCCACAGCATTAGCTAATTAATCCTTGAGTCTGTTTAGCCCCCAAAAGAACTCCCAGAGGCTGCACTTGTACCCCATGTGCAGGAGTTTCACACCCTCCTGAGACTCAGGATAGCAAGCGGAGGGGTGACGGCCTTGGGGACGGCCACTCACCCACTCCCTCCCCAGGCAGTTCAACAGGCCGTAGGCAACCAGCAAGGGAGCCCGAGAGAAGAGGCCTTCGCTGTGCGGGGTGTTTCTTGGGAGAGAGATGGGAAGGAGCGGGGCAGGGACAGAGACGGACACCCACCCGGCCAAACCAGGGGCTGCCCCACTGAGCACTTTACTTTTCGCTGAGCATTTTTAGGGACTACTCATTTACCTCTCAAAACAGAACCATCCTGGGATAGAGATACTGGTCTTAGGTTTGGATTCCCCCAGGGGAAGTCCCTGAGACAAGGATTCAAGGTCAAGCAGTGTACTTGGGATGCATCCCAGGAAACACCAGTGGGGGCTGGGGGGACGGGGGACAAGAGACAAAGAAGGGACAGAAGCCCACACGGGATGTGTCGCGGAGCACGCCGCGACTGCGGACAGGCACGCTGCACCCGGCTGGGGCACTAGAGATTTGCAGAGCATGCCTCGGGGAGCTCCACCAGCCATAGGCTGAAGGTTCCAAGTGGAACATTAACTCCCCACTCCACCTGCTGGCGCCACGTGTGCACTCGGATCAACCAGAAAGCCCTTCAATGGATGTCCCCAGGTGCTGGCCTCCGACGCCACCAGGGTGGAGAGCACGGGAACTGTCAGTGCCCAGAAATACAGACAGAGCACCAGCAGCATCTGGCACAATACCACTATTCCTATTTTCAGAGAGGAGGCCCCGAGGTGGGACCTATGTGGCCAAGCTCACACAACTAGGAAGTGGCAAGGCCTAACTGACCCAAGGCCATTTGCCTCCAAAGCCTGGGTTCTTTCCACTGTGTCCCACTGTCTTCCAGGCCCAGCTTCTCCTCTCGGCCCCCTCCTTTCTCCTCGTCCTAAACCCCGCATAACGAGGGACAGGCTAACGGCATCACCTCCCCCTGAATCTGTCTCAGACACCAGACTCTTGAGTAGGTTTCTCTGAGATGAAGGCTTAACGGTAGATCTGTCTGTTGAGAAGGTCTGGAACCAAGCGGGCACCCATTCCTCGGCAGCCTCTATTCATCTGCTAGCCAGTCCCATCCTTTACCTGGCCCTTTAATTCATTTGATAACTTTGTGCAGTGCAGATCTGCAGAGTTTCAAAGAGCTGGAAATTCTCCATTCCGATGCCACAGCTCCTGCTGCTCGGTTTGTGCTTTGTTTGTGCTTGCACAAGCCAGTGGTAAGCACTTAGTGCTGGTTGGAGGATTGACTTTGGCAGGAGAGATTTCTGTGCATTTTGGGGATTAATTTGCCAAGCACCTTCCCCAGCAGAAATTCTAAGGACGGCAGCCAAATGTAGAGGGGCACAGGCAGTCTGGCAATCATGGGCCAAACCCTCTTCTGTAGGTGGTTCTCTCCAAACTTGAAAAGAATGCTACATTTCTCCGCTTTCACACCCCAGAAGGCACTCTCCCCTCCGCCACCAATTAGCACTGTCCCATCAGAGTCCAGCTCAGGAGGGAAGCGGAAGGTGAAGGAGGTAGTGGAGTGGCCAGGTGGAAAGAGGAAAGGTCCTGGAGCCAGGCATGTCCCTGACTGTGGGGCACATACTTAGCCCCGCTACCAGCACTAGAAGATTCACAGGTAAGCAGGTGTGGCAGTAAGTAAGGATGGCCAGCCGCGAGCATCATTAGGACCAGCTATGGATAATAAGCAAGAGAGTGACCAGAAGTCTCAGAAAGGGAAATAGGCAGAGATCTGGCAGGTGGACTGGGGGAATACTAGTCATTCTCTCTCAAAAGTGTGTTGGAAATGGCTTATACAGCCCTCAAACGGCAATTATTAAATTTTCAGAAAGTCCACAAGTAGCTGTTAAACACAGCCATTATTAAAAATTATATAAACTCACAGTTAAACAAATTAAGAACAGAGGTTAAAAAAAAGGACTCAAAACTTATTACTTCCTAATTCTTTTACTAATTCTTACTGTTATCTATACTGTTGAGCTTATTTACCCATCTTGTATCTGTATGACGGAAATTCTTTATCCCAGCAGCTGCTGCACATCTCCTACAGGTAACCGTGTTGGTAGTATTTACACTACGGAAATTGGCAAACACTAAAAATTTGGGCTCCCTTTCTCCTCCTCCAGAAAGCCAGTGCTTACTAGCATTTACCAGCTACTGGTAAATTGCTACCCTAAATCAAACACTTCCTCCCTACCTGGCTTGCCAGTTGTTAAACTACTGATTTACTTTCATTTTGGTTGGCAAAGAGCTGCTGCTGTCCCAAACCCCTGTGAGAAGGACATTCTTTCTCTAGCCACCCAGCCCTTCCCCCAGTGTCACTAAAGGTTAGTGTTTGAGCCTACTCCAGTGCTGGCTGATGGCCAGTGTTCATGCAATACACATTGTCAATATCTCTACCATAACCTGTTTACAACTATCTTACAGGTTAGGTATTATCATCCGCATTTTAAAAATTATTTTTTTTTAATGTTTATGTTTGAGAAAGAGAGAGAGAGCATGAGCAGGGGAGGGGCAGAGAGTGGGGGGGAAGAGGGGGCACAGAATCCGAAATAGGCTGTCAGCACAGAGCCTGATGCAGGGCTCGGACTCAGGAACAGTGAGATCATGACCTGAGCTGAAGTCAGACACTCAACCGACTGAGCCACCCAGGTGCCCCCATCCCTATTTTAAAGGAAACTGAGGCGCTGAGAAAAAAAAGAATACTCACCAGAGTCACACAGACAGCAAAAAAAAAAAAAAAAAAAGAGTTGGAATGACCCTTAAGTTGGCCTGAGCCCAGCCAGTGTTCCCAACCATGGAGCCACACCATTTCTCATTGGTCTGGAGGTCTGAGGGCTAGTGGCAGGGGGCGGGCTTCAAGCCCTAGGAGATGAACTGAGTGAAGTAAGGTATCTCCTCAGATTAGTTGAGTAGGGCCCTGGGCACAGGGAGGCAATAGAGGGACCCACTTAGTAAAACAGATGGGCTTGTCTCATGAACAAGGCAAGCCCTGGTTCCTAGAACCAGACAGCACACCAGAGAGGGCCCAACAGCAAGGCTACCCTGGAGGTAGAACCCTGAGATCCAGCCTAGAACTCCTGAGATCTCAAAACAAGACTGGCCCATGAGGCTCGGGTGGTTCAAGACTCCTCACAGCTGAGCCACTAGACGTTATGAGGGCCCTCCCTTCTCCTCCTCTTCCTTTCTGTGCTCAGTCTGAGTCCTTAAACAGTGAAGTATAAAACGCTATGTCTGTCCTCAGGAAGCTTACAATCTGAGCTAAGGAGAAGCTGTGTGTACATATGAACAACATAAATACTAAATATTTGGTTAACATAACACATGTGAGGTCACAAAGTAGGTATCATGGCTAAGAGAAAGCTTCCAAAACCAAGAGAGATGCCCTCATGTGTAAGACATGCCATCTATTGGACAACACAAAGATTTTCCTATTGCTACAATTGCCAGACATAGTGTGTACCATTGTTAAGACTGAGTCACAAAGTTAGCAGTTTTCTGGAGGAAAAATAGTGCTGCATAAAAATATGTAAAATTATAAGAGCTGTCCTGATTTCACAAATGTGCACTGTAAGACAGAAAAATATATCCTCATGTTCCAAGGTCATGAGAACAAGGAATACAGCAAAAAGCCAGTCCCTAAAAGCTTCCCTTGAGATTCAGTCGATCATTTGGTCATTCAACAAACAGGCGTTGAGAAACCAGTGCTGGGGACACAGCACAGAGCAGTAAATGCAGACTTGCTCCCTGTTTTCCTAGCGCTACCAGCTAAGTGGAAGAGATGGCCATTACCTTAGGAAAACAAATATGTATGCACATTCAAATAGGAGCATCTGCTAAAACAGTGCAGGATGCTGCAAGGCAGTTAGAGATGAGGGACTCACTTTAAACAGTCGGTCAGGGAGGCCCTCCCTGAAGAAGCCCCTCTACAAAGGGAGGGTGCCCCAGTGAGTGCAGAGAGTACAAAGGGAGCGTAGGACAGAACCAGGCCAGAGAGGTCAGCAAAAGTCAGACCAGGCAAAGCCATATAGGCCATGACAATGGGTTTGGCTCTAATATGAGCACAACCAGAACTTGGATAAAAATTTTATGTAGGGAAGTGACATGGGCTGATGTAGATCTTAGAAGGATCTCTCTGGATGTTGGGTTGAGAACAGACCAGCTGGAGGTGGTGGGAAGAGTAGACATAGGGAAACCAGCGACAAGGATATTGCAGCGATCCAGACACGCAATGGTGTCAGATGGAGTAAGGTCACAGCCGTGGAGAGGGGGACAGTAGACTGATTCAGGATTTGGACAGAGCCAAGAGTATGTTGTGACTGATTGGGGGAGGGGAGGAGGGGTGTCTTCATGGGCATTGCACTTGGATAGGTGGACGTGCTGTTAACAAAAGAAACACTAGTATGTGCACACCACCATCTAACCCAAGAGGTAGAAAAGGTACCATGACAAGAGTCATCATTTATAGAAGCCTCAAGAGAGCCTGAGAGAGCAAGTACTGATACTGGACTGAACCCTTCCTAACTTATTTGTCCCCTAATCAGCACAGAGTCAATGATCTGAGTAGCAACATACAAAATAAATGCTGCACAAATATGTGAGATGAAGAAAACATAAGGCAGGTGTGGTCCTGGAAGGCTTCGTGGAGGAAGCAATTTCTTGTATAGATAAAGAATGACAAATAGGTGAAGTGACAAACAGGTGAGAAAAATTGGGAAGCCATGCTCTGGAAGAGGAGGCAGTGGGGGCAAAGGTGGACAAATACAAATATCGGGAGACATTAGAGCCAGTAGCCTATTCCATCCCTCCCCTCCCCTGCAGGCAGCAGCTTTCTTGGGGTGCTTTATCTGGTCCAAGGGTTGCTGGTAGAGCCATACCCTCCTTTTCTTTTTAAAACAGCATTTTTAAAATATAATTGACATATAATAAACTGCACAGAATTTAAGTGTACACTTTAGTAAGTTTTGACATATACAGACACCCATGAAACCATCGCTGCAAGTAAGATAATGAACATATCCATCACCTCCAGAAATTTCTTCCTGCCCTTTTTTGAAAACCCCCCTGCCCTCATGCCCCAACAATCACTTATCTGCTTTCTGCCACTATCCATTAGTTTGCATTTTCCAGACTTTCATGTAAATGCAATCATATAGTGTTACTCTTTTTTTTTTTTCTGGCTTCTTTCATTCAACATAATTATTTTGAGATTCATCCATGTTAGAGCATGTATCAATAATTTCTACTACTGAGTAATATTCCACTGTATGGATATACTACAGTTTGTTTATCCATTCATCTGCTGAAAAACATTGAGGTTGTTTCCAGCTTGGGGCTATTACAAATAAAGCTGCTATAAACATTTGGGTACACGTCTCAGTATGGACATATGTTTTCTTTCCTCTTGAGGAAAGAGCTGGCTGTGGGCTGTCTGGATCATATGGTAGGTATGTGATTAATTTTCTAAGAAACCATCCAACTGTTTTCCACAGTGTTGTAGCAATTTACCTCCCACCCACAGAGAGTTCCGGGTCCTCCATACCCTCACCAACACATGGTGTGGTCAGTCTTTTTAATTTTGGCTACTCTGAGAGGATGTGTAACAGGATCTCATTGTAGTTTTAATTTGTATTTCCCTAATGATTAATATGTTGAGCACCTTTTCCTGTGTTTATTAGATATTTGTATCTCTTCCTTAGTGAAATGTCTATTTAAGTCTTTTGTCCGCTTTTAATCGGTTTGTCTTATTATTATTGCAAGCTCCTGTTATATCTGGATACAAGTTCTTTTTTTTTTTTTAATTTTTTTTTTTAACGTTTATTTATTTTTGAGACAGAGAGAGACAGAGCGTGAGCAGGGGAGGGGCAGAGAGAGAGGGAGACAGAGAATCCGAAACAGGCTCCAGGCTCTGAGCTGTCAGCACAGAGCCCGACGCGGGGCTCGAACTCACAGACCTCGAGATCATGACCTGAGCCAAAGTCGGACACTTAACCGACCGAGCCACCCAGGCGCCCCTGGATACAAGTTCTTTATCAGATATACGGTATGCACTTATTTCCTCCATCTGGGACTTGCCTTTATAATTCCCTTGACAGCATCTTTCAAAGAGCGGAATTTTTACATTTTTGTGAAGTCCAATTTATATTTTTTCTTCTTTTGTGGATTATGCTTTTGGTGCCATATTTAAGAATTCTGCCTAAACAACGGTCACAAAGAACAAAGATTTTCTTCTGTTTTATTCTAGAACTTTTATAGTTTTAGGTTTTACATGTAGGCTCATCATCCACTTTGAGCTAATTTTTGTACACCCAAGTTTTGGATCCAGGTTCATTTTTTTTGGCATATGACTATCCCATTGTTCCATGACACTTGTTTCAAAAAGACTATCCTTTTTTCACTGAATTGTCTCTGCACCTTTGTCAAAAATCAGTTGCCCATATATGCATGCGTCTACTTCTGCACCCCCAATTCCATTCCATTGGTCTCTCTGTCTGTCTTGACACCACGGCTATGCTGTCTTGATTACGGTAACTTAACATAAGACTTAAAATCAGGCAGTGTCAGTCCTCCAACTTTGTTCGTTCTCAAAATTGTTTTGGTTATTCTAGGTCCCTTTCATTTCCATATGAATTGTAGAATCAGCTTGCCAATTTCTACAATTTCCATGCTGCTGCACACCCCCTCTTTCTACTTGGAGCATTTGACAAGAAAACAAATAGGGAAAATCTGAGCTGGGGTTGGTACTGCAACACTGAACAAAGTAAGTACTCAGGAAGACTGAATTGAATTGAAGGAATTCATCTCCATCTCCAAGATGAAACAAGGGTTTTTTTGTGCTCCCAACAAAGCACGCCGGGGTCAAAGGTGATGGATACATAAGCCCTCAGCAAGCCCGTGCCCTAACTCCAGGCATGGAGCATTGCCTCTTATTCCTCCATTAGAACACACTCTCTTCTGCTCTGCTCTTTCTTGGCCATCGGGTGTAGTTCCTGCCTGTAATGAGCTCCCCTACTGTATTTGTATCTTCTATATCTGGGTAACCACAGAGTCCAGAACAGAAAAAAAAAATCAGCCCTCAGTAGATACCAGGGGGGAAGAGATAGAAGGAAAAGGAAATAGGCATGCACACTGGGAAATCCAATGGAATAACAACTGTGGGGCATTGCTTTCGTAGCTTTAAAGGCTGTTTGGTGGGTTTTCTAGAAAGAATAATAGTTCCCATATAGAACATGCTAGGCTCTGTGCTAAGCTTTGCTCTGCACAAATGTTCTCATTCAGTCCTCAAAAGCATCCAGTGAGGGAGGAGTACAATTCTACCCATTTTCCAGATCAATTGAGGCTTACAGAGGTTGAATGACCTGTCCAGGTCATTGCCAGCAAGTGACAGAACCAGAACAAGGACTCAGGTTTGTCAGATTCCAAAGCCCACACTCTAGACTGAACCCCAGGATGATTCTGCCTTTAGGAATGGAAAGTGGAAAAGCTCCATAAGTGTGTGTGGTCAGATTATCAACACAACTTAATGAGCTGCTGCTATGAGCCAGGATTGTGCCCAGGACCATCTGATATAACCATATGTGATATAACACTCAGGGAAGATGCCTGACTCTCCTCTAGCCAACTTGGGAAGGCACACCTTGACAAGAGAGGGGAGTTCTTTGATGATGGATTTGAAAACAGAAGGGAAAGACCTAGGGGTGCCAGTTTCTTTGGGAAGGGGGTCACCTGGCAGAATCTGGACTCCTAGATATTCTTGAACTGGCTTAAGCACAAAAGAGAATTTATGGGCTCTGGTACCAAGCCACCAGAGATGGTGTAGCTTTGGGCCGATGGGAGACATTCTCAGCAGGTTCTTTCCAGGGGGCATCTTTGTGGCCACCCGCATCTCCAAAGTTACATTTTCTTCTTCTTAAAACTTCTAAAAAAGAGAGTTACAACAAAAATCCTAAGCCAGGCTCTTATTGTCTCAAGTAGGCCATTCCAGAACCCATCCATGAGACTGCTGGACCAGACCTGAGTTCCACGTCACTCCTGGAGTAGGAGGATAGAAGCCAGCCCAATGAAACTCCCCTGCCAGAGAGCAGGAGGGCGGTAGATCCCCAGAAGAAAACAGAGAGCTCAGCAGTCAGAACAACAGATAAACTCTGAATTCTCTCTGACTCAGATATGCTGCGCAGGTGCCCCCAGTCCACCAAGCATTAACTGATAATGCTGTGTTAGCTTTGTTGAGCTCTGTGTTAGCATCCTGTAGCTGGTGTATGAAATTAAGAATCTGCAGATTATGGGGATGCCTGGGTGGCTCAGTTGGTTGAGCATCCGACTCCAGGCTCGGGTCACGATCTCATGCTTCCTGAGTTCAAGCCCCGCATTGGGCTCTCTGCTGACAGTGCAGAGCCTGCTTGGGATTCTCGCTCCCTCTCTCTGCCCTTCCACCACTCTCTCTCTCAAAATAAACAAATAAACTTTTAAAAAATAATAATAATAATTTTAAAAATTAAAAATACATAAATAAAAGGTGCCCTAAGGAAAGCAAAGCGGAGGAACTTGGGGCAAGAATCCTCAGCTCCGGTCCTTACCTAAATGTCCAGACTTGGGGTGTGAGCAGGATCGTCATACTGCCAAATGCCTAGGAAGCAACTCAAAATAGCTGTTTTCACATCACAGGCTCTTCTGGCTCGATCCTCACAAACTCAGAGATGTGTGTCTGCTTCTAGCAGCCAGCTCCTCCTTCTTTGACCTCTTCTAGCCAACGAATCTCAAATCCTGGTACCTACAGCCTACAGAAGGCATGGGCTTCTTTCTGCTTTACTAGCATCCTATTTCAGATTTATACACTCCTGTGTGTTCTTCCCAGGAGCTAGGCCTGTAATTTGATATGCACCACAAGGGACAATGAGAAGGACATGTGGAAGTAGAAACGTCCCCAAGCACCTGGGCTAGACACGGTCAATATACCCATAGTCCCCTAACAAGCAGCATGTGGATGAGGCCAGGAAACAGTGCTTGGGCTGGAAACCCTTTACCCTCTCCCTGGGTGCCCTTGAAGAATGACACCTTGTCCCAGAGCCCCAGTAGGACAGAGGGGCTACTCCAAAAGCTATTGTTGGCTCCAATTAACTGGATAATTTAACATGGGACAGATGAGATCAAGCCGACCACCAGAACATCCACGGTAAGAGACTAGACCCCAAGCTCCTGGGTCTCTTCTGGCTCACTGCTGTCCAGCCCCTGGACAAAGGAACCCCAAACAGGGTAAGGCGGACCCCTCTTTCCTAGGGAGAAACAAGGGTGTGAGATGTTTCGCATGCAGCAGCAGCAGCCACTGCAGCAAAAAAGGCAAGTTCAAAGGTAATTGGACGAGGAATTTTAAGCACCGCTGTTCCCGTAGCAAACTGCTTCATGAATACCCATCGGGATCTGTCCATATGGACAGCAGAAGGGCTCCTGCTGTTCTTTTGCTAATAAAAACTGTTGTGATTACATTTCCAATCCTCTCGGAACGGGGTCTCCGTGGGGCCACAGCACAGCACGCTGAAAATGCGTCTTCCAGGCTGATAGGCAGTACCCCTCCCTGCCACAGTGGGACGTGAAGACCAGCACCCACTGGATGTGGAGGGAGGGCCCTTAGGGGAGTTGGGGCTGAACAGGTGTGTGTGAGTGTATCTGTGACTGCACAGTCTCACACACACCATGCACACTCACAGGAAAATCTTAATTAATGGAACAATCTTCCATAAGTGGTTCCAGTTACTAGCATTTTCCGGTTAATTAGAGGTTAACCTGCAATCGCTTTTTTATTTCAACCTCCTTGTTGAAGTACATTAGTCTAATTTCACCCCTACCCTCATGCCTGAGCCCAGCCATTGTCTTGGTAAGGAATGGCCTACCCACTCCACCCCCCATTCTCTGTCCATCAAATTCCTACGCTTCCTTTCTGCCCCATGACTCTTCAAATTCTGCCTCCTCCATGAGGCTTTCTCTGATTCCCAGCCTTAAATGGAGAAAATTTTCCTTCTGAATTTTCCTAGCCCTCTGGGGCCTCCTCTTACAAAGCACTTATACTTTCTGTCTTGGCCTCTCTCCCCGAGGAGGCTCCAAGCTCCAGGAGGTCGCTGTCAGGGACTTGCCTCTGAAGCCCCAGCGCCAATAGCATAGGGGTCTGGGGTGCAGCAAGTGCATGATAATTGTTCATTAAACAAAAGAATTAATGTAACCTAAAGGTTTAGGAGACTGGGACCAATCAAAATTCAAGACCTCTAGAATATTGAAAATTTTATCGTGTTTTTTTTTAAGTTTATTTATTTATTTTGAGAGACACAGAGACAGCACGCACAGGGGAGGGCTATAGAGAGAGGGGAAATCATAAGCAGGCTCCGCACTGTCAGCACAGAGCTCAATGCAGGGCTTGAACCCCCGCAACTGTGAGATCATGACCCGAGCCAAAATCAAGAGTTGGATGCTCGGGGCGCCTGGGTGGCTCAGTCGGTTAAGCAGCCGACTTCGGCTCAGGTCACGATCTCGCGGTCCCGTGAGTTCAAGCCCCACGTCGGGCTCTGTGCTGACAGCTCAGAGCCTGGAGCCCGCTTCAGATTCTGTGTCTCCCTCTCTCTCTGCCCCTCCCCTGTTCATGCTCTGTCTCTCTCTGTCTCAAAAATAAATAAACGTTAAAAAAAAATTTAATAAAAAAAAAAAAAAGAGTTGGATGCTCAACTGGCTGAGCCACCCAGGCACCCCGAAAATATTATAGTTTTGAAAAACAAATTCCTGCTTTTTCGCATTTTCTTCATCTCATAAAAGGAACAAAAATTATTAAAAATCTCAATTAACTGGGTGCAGGTTGATCAAGAAGGTTTCTTCTACAAATCCAGTCTCTTGCCTCAGCACACACATATCCACAAGGTACACCAGAATGCACATATGCACATAAGTATACATGGACACACGAATATACATGGCATCACTATTTTTTTTATCTCCAACATACAAAAGTTCTAGCTCCCAAAACACGTTAAAGAGAAAGCCAATATTCGCCTTCTTACTTCACTTAAGGGGGCATCCCAGCGTCCCTTTCAGAGTAGACTATCCCACCACATCTGAATGTTAAGTTTGTTGGCATCGATTGCTTGACTACAAGTGTAGAGAAGCTTCCATTGTCTGTGGTTCCTCAAACTTCACCTAAGGATAGTCAAAATGATGATAAAGCAGCTCTGACAGAATTGAGTAAAGCCAATGGGCAAATGGAATTTTCGTTGTGGGAAAAAAAAAAAAATTCACGTACACACAACTTATTAAAACAAAGACTGTAAAGTACAGCATTGCTCCTAAACCAGTCACCTAACTTAAGCTTGTTGCTCAACTTCTCTGGTCCTCAATTTCCCATCTATTGAGTGGTTTTAAAAGGGCTGGCAAGGGAGCTGAGGTCTAATACAGGAATGTATCCCTAGAACACAATATAAATGGAACATGCCAAAAATATTTGACTGAGTCTATGAAATATCAATATCCTCTCCCATCACTGCTACCAACTTCCGGGCATCTCAGATGTTCACTGGGCTATGGACACAACCTCAAACTTTCTATGGCTCAACATAACAAAGGTTTACTGCTTGCTCACAGAGCCGACTTGAGTCTGAGGAGGGCGCTGCTCCACAGCATCACACAGGTACCCTGGCTGACAGTTTCTTCCATCTTAAATCTGCACCACGTAAAACTCCTGGCATCCCCCATCACTGCAACAGGGAGACAGACAGCTATAGGGTCGCACACCAGGTTTTCTATGCTGCATCCCAGAAATGACCCTCTCACTCCTATTCTCAGCCATTGGCCAGAGTGGTCACATGGTCCTGAGGGAGCAGGTGATAGGACCGCCCCTGTCTCTACCGCATCCTAGGACATGCCCCACTCCCACCCTCCCATCTTCTTAGGGTAAATCCAGACTCTTCTCCATAAAATTGTCCTCCATAAGAAAGTCAACAGGACGCCAGTGTCCCCACCCACAGGGCCAGTGTTGCCAGCCCTTGCCATTGGCCAAAGAAGCCCTCCCGTTGTGGCAAAAAGATCCTGGCTTGTGCCAATTCAAAACTAAGCCAACCCAGCCATCCCCAGGCTCCAGAGAGGCTCCAACCTCCACTGCCATGGGAGTGACATGGTTAGGCCCAGCTGCACACCCACCTGAGCATTCTCTACTTCTGGGCAAACCAACTCACCGTATTACAAAGAGCTACCCCAGTCAGACCACTCCTCCAGCCCCTGCTATCCCTGCCATCCACCAGCCTCTGCCCACTGTGGGGCTCTGTGCCTCCTAGCTCACAATGGCCATCCCCCTGCCTCAGATGGCAGCCTCCTAGGGAAGATCCTCCTCACAGGCCACCAAGGCCCTCCCTCTTGTGTAGTCCTCAGTCCTCAGCCCACAGTGCTGGTGGGCAGCGAACGGCTGGAGAGAGGGGCACATTCAGAGCCCATCAGTCCTTTGGGAGAGTTGTTGAAATATGTTCTCATTCTTTTTACTTTGTTGGCCCATCTGGAGGCCACATTCATCAAGTTCACAATAGAGACTGAAGGGAAATGACTGACTTCATTGATAAAGTAGAGAAGTACCCCTTCCATGGCCAGAGGACAGCTTTGATCATGAGACAGGGGAGACATAAGGAAGCTCCCGCCCTTTTCTGATGAAGCCCTTAGGTGAGTCATGTCAACTCTGAATGGAGAAGAGAACAAGTGAATGAATGAAAGAATGCCACGTGACACGTGCCTAATTGAATATCTGTTCATTTACTCTTTACAGCATTAGCTGATGTCACCTATCAGCAGATCCTAGGTCTTTCTAAGAGAACTGGGCAAGATTGCTAGTAAAGAACAAGAGTTTCCTATAATTTGTTTTAGCATTCATTATGCACCACAGTGTATATACACATGGTCTTTATTTTCATTAGCTCTTCTGACCATGACGACAACCTTATGAAATACATTACTCCTACGTTATGATTACTCTTATGATTATCATTCCTATGATACATTATTCCTATGATATATTATTCCTATGATTATTCCTAAGTTACATATTGAGCAAACTGAGGCCTAGAGTTGGTTATGAGAACAGCCTAGGTCATCCAGCTTGCAAAGGGCAGAGCCAGGCCATGAGCTCAAAGGTCTGTTTGATGTCAAACGCTGCTCGGACTCTCAGAAATGTACAGTTAGAGAATACGGTTGGAATTCAATTCAGTCAGAACTTCTCAGGCACCTACTATGAGCTCCTGCAGTCTACATTATGTGGTGTGGGGAATATGGAAATGATGAGTCATGCTTCCTATCCTAAAGGAGCTGTGACCTGGCAGAGGAGGTAAGATGTGGACCTCCAGAGCTGTGCCAAAGCACATCCACCCCCATCGCATTCCGCACAGCATCGTGACATGTCCACGGGTTCACATTCACCTGGAAGAATAAAAGAGGGCTTCCCAGAAAAGGAGGCATTTGAGATAAGCCCTGGGCCTCAAAGGAGGAATAGGATTTGTGCAGGCAGATAAGGGAGCGGGATAGAGAAAGAGCAGGGGCCACAAGATTGCAAAATCAGGATAACTACAATGGCTTAACAAAGAGCCCCGATCTTGGAAGCCCACAGCCTGGTTTCATATCCCCAGTCACACAATAACTAAATTTAAGCAATCCCTGTGTTCTTAGAGCCTCAGTTTCCTTATCTAATATATAGGGATACTGGCAATGATGCCACACTCCAAACCCATCTGGGGGACACCATAGGTGACAGCTGTAAAAACACTGGGTAGACAGGAATCACTAAACAGAAATGGGGAATGTGGTTGCTATGGCTACACACAGGGCACCCAGGGAAGCCACACTCCCAGCCCTGAACATCACAGTGAGGCAGAAACCACTGTTTGCTCCAAGGAGGCAGACTGCCCACTCCTGCCACCCTCCTCTCAGAGAGCTCAAGACAAAGCTTGAGTAAGGAAGGTCTGCTGCTCCTGGGGGACCCACAGACAATAGACACAGTTCAGGCAAAAGTAGTGTGTTCTCTCCCAACACCATGATGACTAAAACCCAGTGACATGGGACACAGCTGTGTTTCCTAAATATAGCCTGACTTCAGCTCCTCGTGGAGCCAGGAGCCTGAGCCATCTTCCAGTGGCGGCTCTAAAAATAAAGCTGCAAACAGACGCGGTGCTCCCCGTGTCTGCTGTGGGCCCACAGGTTGGGGGTCTGCACCTGAGGCACTGGTAGAGTGTGGAAATGAGGCAGTGGGCCATGGGCTGGCTTCACAGTCCCTGAGACCCTTCTGGAACCCACACTTGGAACATGTGGTCCTCTCTAAAGAGCACTATTGGTGTATCAATCAATGTCACTGCCTTCAGTAAGTTTACTGAACGTAGCGATTTGGCAAAGGGCTGGCAAGACATTACATTTCATCCAAAGTATTTATTATTCCCACTTTACAGGTGAAGAAACCAAGGCTGCTCAGAGAGGAAACATGACTGGGCCATAGTCACACTAAGAGTAAACAGTAGAATCAGGACATCATTGCAGCTTTCTACATCAGACCCACTAATTTTTTTACCCCACAGCCTGGCTTCACCCTGTGCCCCCTCTCTCTCCACTGCCTCCATCAATTGCACTTACCCCCTCCTTCACCTCCTCACCCCACCCCCACAAGAGCCCCATGTTCCACCCCAGTCTTCCTGAAACAGGCAGAGAAGAGTGTGGAGAGTATGGTCCATGAGGGACGGGATCATATCTATTTTACGCTTTCCTATTCCTTCAGCTTCTAGAATAATACAGGATAGAGAAGGCACTCAATTAACATTTGCCGAATAAAGATCTCCTTTTGTTTCTCTCATAGCCCAGACCCAATCCATTAAAATTCCATATGCGCCACATTTCCAAAGCATATCCAGAACATTTATTTGAATAGCTAAAATTAACAAGACTGACCATACAAGTAGTTGATGAAGACATGGGGAATTAAAACTCTCACACACTACTAGTGAGAAGGTAAAATGGAAAATAGTGTGGCCGCTTCTTACAAAACTAAACATACACCTACCGGAGGATCCAGCCAGTCCACAGCTAGCCATTACCCAAGAGAAAAGAAAGCAATTTGTCCATGAAGGGATCTGTACACACATGTTCACAGCAGCTTTATTTGTGACGGCAAAGAACCGGAAGCAATGCAAATGTCCCTCAGCAGGTAAATGGACAAACTGTGGCATAGTGGAATACTACTCAGCAACGAGAAGGAATGAACACACAACAGTAATGAATCTCAAGGTAATTATGGGGAGTGAAAAAAGTAAAGAAAGAAAAAAGAATACATACTTTTCATATGATTTCATCTATAAAAATTTCTAGAAGATGCAAATTAACCTGTAGTGGCAGAAAGATCCGTGGTCATCTAGGATGTGGGGGCAGTGGGCAAAGGGAGGTGAGAATGAGCAGGAGGGAGGGTTTTCAAAGGGCATAATGAAACTTTAAGGCATTAGGAATATGTTCATTATCTTGATTATTAGATAATTTCGTGGATACATACATCTGTTAAGACATTAAATTAAACACTATATGTGCAGTTTACTGCTATATGTCAATTATATTTCAGCAAAGCTATTTGTTTTCCTAAAAAGAAAGGTAACCAGGGGCACCTGGGTGGCTTGGTCTGTTGAACATCCGACTTCGGCTCAGGTCGTGATCTCACTGCTTATGAGTTTGAGCCCCATGTCAGGCTCTGTGCTGACGGCTCAGGGCCCGGATCGTGCTTCGGATTCAGTGTCTCCCCCTCACTCTGCCCCTCTCCTGCTCGAGCTCTGTCTGTCTGTCTCTCTCTGTCTCTCTCTCTCAAAAATAAATAAACATTAAAAAAATTTTAATTGAAATAAAATTAAAATAAAATAAAATAAAATAAAATAAAATAAAAAGAAATGTATCTAAAATCCAACCATTTCTCACCACCCCCATTGCTAACCACCTTGGCCCAAGGGCTACCACCACCTGAATGCCTCACTCTGTATAATCCAGCCCTGCTGAAATTTCTCTGGTACCAGAATAGTCCTTCCTCTGCCGTAGATGCTACAGTTCTTGCTCACCAGGTCCACCCACCCCAGCTGCTCTGCCAGTCGGCCAATAGCAATTCACAGATGCCTCTCCTCCAGAGCATTGCTCTTGGCTGACAGAAGTCACTTTGCTAGGGAGGTTACACTCCCATCTCAGGGACACGAACAGCCAGTAGCTGACTGGTAAGCGGTACAAAAGTCTAGTCCCCTTAGGGGCGCCTGGGTGGCTCAGTCGGTTGAGCATCCGACTTCGACTCAGGTCATGATCTCACAGTCTGTGAGTTTGAGCCCCATGTCGGGCTCTGTGCTGACAGCTCAGAGCCTGGAGCCTGCTTCAGATTCTGTCTCTCTCTCTCTCTCTCTCTCTCTCTCTGCCCCTCCCCCACTCATGCTCTGTCTCTCTCTCTCTCTCTCTCTCTCTCTCTCTCTCTGTCAAAACTAAATAAACATTTTAAAAATTAAAACAAAAAAAAAGTCTAGTCCCCTTGCTTCAAAAGCAGATGGCTTTGCAGTGTGGTTGATGCTCCAAAGCCCCACCATCATGGGTCAGGCTAAATCTAGACTTTATCTGCAACCACATCCTTGGTCAGCTCCTTCCTTTCCCTATGGCAATTTATTCCCTTCCCCTACAGGTTTTTCCTAAAGGGCACTCCCTCAATAAATCATGGAAACCTCAATCCTTTCTCAGGCTCTGAGAACCCAACCAAAGACAGTTAGTGCTGGGGCGGACCTGGGAAGCAGATGTAAGGACAGGATTCTGGAGTGGATCGCCCACAGGCCTGATGGCAGTCCTGAACAAGTGGTGGCAGTGCTTTCCCGTGTGGTGACTGGGGTGGGATATGGGCGGGGAGTCACATACTCATGCTGTGTCTCTGGAGTTTGAGAGATACAGGGGGAAAAGTATAAGGACTGGAAAACTGGTGGCTGCTGTTAAACACTTGGTGCTTTGAAGAGAGAAAATGACAAGCTTGGGACAATCAGGCATTAACTTAGAGCAACTGTGAGAGGCCGAGAACTTCTTCGATGGCATTTAAAGAGACCCTCACCTCCTGCAGTTAGTGGACAGAGTGGAGAGAGAGTAAAGCCAGGATGGAACTGTAAGAGAAGCAGAACCGCAGAGAAAGATGACTTCTCAGCCCCAGAAATCCTGATATGCCAAGTCAGGTACCTCAGGGGAACAAGTAGGGCTCCACAGTTTGGGACAGAGATATCTAAGTAGATACACTTGAATCCCCAGTTCCCCTGAACTCTTGGGCCTGCTGAAAAGGCCCAACTCCCACCTGTTGCTTTAAATCTGAACAGAAGCCTCAGCTGAGGCAGGTGCCTTAGAGGACAATGCTGGCCCTATTCATAATGCACCCCACCTACTTTCGTGGCCACCAGAACCATAACCAGAACCAAACTGCAGCGTGGTCACTGACAAGTGCTCAGCCTGCTAAGGGAGAGAGAGACCGTGCACTAAAGGAGCTGCTAAGATCTGGCTCATAGAAACCAGGAGAGCATAGATGAAAGTGGATGCTGAAGGAGGGAAGCAGAATATAAAACTAGATAAAGAAAAGTTTATCAATATGGAGGCACCTCCCATATCGGAGGATTCAACATCCTGGAAAAGAGCCCTAGAGAGTGGTTCTATACGTTGCTGGTATGGTTTTGGAAGCTGCTGTCAAAGACTATGAGGAAAGGAGTTCAAAGACTCAAATGGAAAACTTCTATTCAACGAATATTGAAGGACCATATGGCCCTTAAAACCTAAAATATTTACTGGCAGCCCTTTACAGAAAAACTCTCCTGACCTCTGATGGATGGACATGGCTAGTAATAACATAATGTCCTCAGGGGTGCCTGCCTGGCTGTCTCAGTTGGAAGAGCATGTGTCTCTTGCTTTTAAGGTTGTGAGTTCGAGCCCCACACTGGGTACAGAGATTACTAAAAAAAATAACATCTTCAAGAGCCAACAAGGGTATTTATAACAGATGTATAGAATCAAACAAGATGAAGCATAAGCAGAAGGCTGAGATTAGATACCCCAATGGAGAATCAGTCCTTTGCCCCATTTCTAGACCTGAGACAATTCTGAGACCCAGAACTCCAGCTGAAAAAGAGGACCAGTCCCTGTGAGATAGTACCTTGCAACAGTAGAGTAAATATGGACAGTAGTCATTACCCAGCTGGAACTCTTTTCATTTACTCAAGGGAAAAGGAAATTGCAATGAGGAAATGGAATGTCTAGAGCTTTTAAGGAATGTTAGAGGATATAAGCCAGTGTGTATATTCCAGGACCCAAAGTTCCATCATGGTTCCTTCATTATAGTAGAGGCATATGGGGGTCAGATAAAAAATGGAGTCATGACTCAGGATCAGTTGTCATTTCTCAGTTCCCAAATACATAACTGGAATATATCCACTTAGCAATGGGCAGAAAGAACTGCACAATGATTCCTTGACCAGTAGAATGAGCTCTTCTAGTACAAAAGGCCAAGTGAAGCTGAAGCTGCCCCATCCAAGACAGACATTGGTACATACATGTTTTGTGACACTGAGTATTTGCCATCTGTTTGTTCAGTTACTTCTGCTCTCTGGACCTGTTTGAACCTGATCCCGGACATGCCATTTCTCTCTTCTGATGGATTGCAGACTTTCTACTGAGAAGACGGACCAAGATGGTAAACCAAAAATCTTATCATAACCTGGGCAATGGCAGAAATTAGCGTCATCCTCAAAGACTTAAAAAATGCAGGGGAGTTGGTCCCTCTGTCCTCTCTCCCGTTTAATAGCACATTCTGGCCTGCATCATGGCAGATAACAATGAACTGTGACAAACTTAACCAAGTAGCAGTCCCATTTGCAGCTTCTGAGCTGGATGTGGTATCTTAACTAGAACGGATTAATGTAGTTGCAAGTAGGTGATATGTGGCTATTGATCTGGCGAATGCTTTCTTTTCTATAACCAGCAGAGAGGAGAACCCAAAGCAGTTTACATTCACATCAGACAAACAGCAGTATTCATTCACAGCCCTCTGTTCCACCTATCACAGGGCCCTGTTCATTCTCCTTCACTCTGTCATAATATATATAAAGGGGACTGGACCATCTAGATATTCCACAGAACACATTTGCCCATTCTCTTGATGACATCATGTAAATTTTTTTAATGTTTTTATTTTTTGTTTATTTTTGAGACAGAGAAAGAGCATGAGCAGGGGAGGGGCAGAGAGAGAGGGAGACACAGAATCTGAAACAGGCTCCAGGCTCTGATCTGACAGCACAGAGCCCGACAGGGGGCTCGAACCCACAGACCATGAGATCATGACCCGAGCTGAAGTCAGATGCCCAACAGACTTGAGCCACCCAGGCGCCCCAATGACATCATGTAAATCAGACCTTTATGAATAAACAGTAGCAAGTATGATAACAAGTAAGATACAAGTGCACAAGAGGGTAGGAAATAAACCCTACAAAGAATCAGAAGACTGCCATTGTTTTTAGAGATTTTATGGTCTTGGAGATGCTGGCCATCCCATCCAAAATAAATAGCAAGTTATTAGATCCTGCACCTTCTACCACTAACAAAGAAGCAAAATGCTTTGGAGGCAGCATACTTCATTGTTGGAAATAATTCTCCAACCCATTTGTCAGGTGTTACAGGAGGCTGCCAGTTTTGAGTAAGAAAAGTACACTGCAGCAGATTCAGACTATGACACAAGCAGCACTTCCACTTGGGCCACATGATACAGCAGAAGTAATGGTACCAGAAGTACGTGTGGTGGAAAGGCCACCCATGAAATCTCTAGCAATTACTAGAGTCATAGCAGACCCATGGGGTTCTGGAGCAAAATCATGCCATCTGCTGCACAGAACCATACATCGTTCCAAAAACAACTCTAGCATACTACTAGGCCATGGTAAAGATAAGAGTGTTTGTCTTTGGGACATCAAATGGCCATGAGACAAGAACTACCCATCAAGATCTGGATACAGTCAACCCTTCTCAATAGAAAGTCTGCAATCCATCAGAAGAAATGGCATGTCCAGGATCAGGTTCAAACAGATCCAGAGAGCAGAAGTAACTGAACAAACAGATGGCAAATACTCAGTGTCATAAAACATGTATGTACCAATGTCTCTACCCCAGCTCACACCTATGAGAGGCCTCCCATGGCCAAGTGATGGAGAAAAGCCCAAATTTGGCTCATAGGCATTGATACAAACAGAAAAATAGGTATCATTGCACTACAACCCCACTCAGGGGACCCTAAAAAAACAGAAGTGAGAAGACATCCTCCCAGTGGGCCAAGCTTCAAGGAGAGCATCTGGTCATCCACTTTGTGTGGAAAGAGAACTGGCCCGAAGTAAGGATATACACAGACTGATGGCAACCCCTTAAGCCCCCAACAACATGGTAAACAGCATGGCTTGTTAGTGAGGAGTCTGAAAGGAGCAAGGCTGAAGTCCAGGGACAAGGAAGTCTGGGGTAGAGGCATGTGAACAGGCTTATGGGAGTGGACACAAAATGTGAAGATTTTTTGTGTCACATGTTAACACATGCCAGCAAGCATCCACTGTGAAGGACCAGACGGTGTCACTTAGCCAGGCAATGTTAGCTAGGCTGGGTCCCTGGGCACCACTGCCAAGGTTAGCGGGCACAGGAAGGATATCTATACATACCGTCAGGGATCAGTGGCCCTGCTCACCATAAGGAAGTGTGGCTTGCTTTCCTATAATGGAAGCATGGAGAAATGTGTTTGGCATTCACGAGACCCACTGGAGTGTCTCTTGGTATCCCCAATGCCTACTGTTACCTATTAATAGCAAGTACACCAACCACAAGAGGAAGGCATGGCAATCAAGTGCTCAGAATTCTTAGAGGTGAGTGACTGGGCCACCCCACCAGGCAAGCCATCCAGACCAACAAAAGTGCTAGTAGCCAAGGATAAAAAAGGATAAGAAAAATCTGAAGCAGGTAATAGAGGAAAAAAAATAAATAAAGCAGGTACTAGAGGAGAAAGGTAACAATGATCGATTTTGGCCTTGAGACCAAGTACTACAAATAGGGACTGTAGTTCGTCCCACTAGCCCTCCTCTTTCATCAGGTACCCCAGAAACTGTGACTGCAGAAATCTAGACAAGGAGGGACCAGACAGAGTGAACTAAATGTCAGAATCAAGAGGATGTGGCTGGTGCAAGTGGGCTGTGGTAGGCACCATCCGTGCCCACATAGATCCCCTTTACCTGGCTAGCATGCCCACCTCCCAACCACTGTGTCCTCACTCTGGTGGAAACTGCTTTGCCCAGAGTTTACACAACCCCAAAGGGCAGTCCACAGCTGATGCCTGATTGATAGGAGAGTATCGAAGGCAGCTCCTCTCCCCTGAAAGAGGAAAACTTTGCAATGTGATTTACGCTTCGTGGCCCATCATCACCACCTTGGGGATCAGATCTAGGCAAAAGTTGACCTCAATTCTTTCTCCTCCTCTCTCCTGCTTCACTCCCTCTATGAAAGGTATTTCCTAAGAGGACACCATTGATAAATCATATACATCTGAACCTGTCTTGGGCTCTGCTTCCAGAAAATGAGACACAGACTTTCTTTTGGTTATGTCTTATGTATTACTGAAGCCTCATCACCTAGTACCACGATGCCTATCACAATAGTAAATGCACGAATGAACAAATGGAACTGAGGCAGCCCAGAAGTCAAAGACTTGGCCAAGATCATCTACACCATAAGCAGCCAAGACTTGAACTTGCATATTTTGAGGCCAAACCCTGGCACAGTGGTGTCTGAATAAATGAATAAATAGAAGAAGGAATTCATGCTTAAACAAAGGTTGTTCTCTAAAAAAGACACATTCCTAGGGGCACCTGGGTGCCTCAGTCAGTTGGGTGTCCAACTTTGACTCAGGTCATGATCTCTGCAGTTCGTGGGTTCCAGCCCCACATCAGGCTCTGTGCTGACAGCTTGGAGCCTAGAGCTGCTTTGGATTCTGTGTGTCCCTCTCTGTCTATCCCTCCCCTGCTCGTTCTCTCTCTCTCTCTCTTTCTCTCAAATAAAAAATAAACATTAAAAACTTTTAATAAAAAAAAAATAAGAAGACCCATTCCAGGTTCTTATGACTGATCAGCTAACACAAATGAGTCTAAATCTTGAAAGCTTTAAAAGGGAAATAGGAACCAATACTTTTGAACCCCTGCCATGTGCTAGACACTATATGCATTATGTTATTTCATCTTAATAATTGCTTGGATAGATTTTGTGAACATCCCCATTGTACAGATGTTCAAGAAGTTGCCAGTAAAGCAGGGATCTCCAACTCAAGTGCCTACGAGGACCAGAAGTTATAAAATGAGCAAAGGGGCCCCAGTTATAGGCAGCTGGGAGAAGTAGGGACTGTGACAAACTAGAGGGTGTGTGTCCCATCACAATGAAGCAGCCCCTGCTCAGCAAGCAACAGAGGATGTGAAAATTTGTCCAACTGATTGTTCAGAAGGAGCTGGAAATCACAAATTTGGGGGGAAGTCTCCTACTTGGTAACTGCTAATAACTAATTCAACAAATTACAAAACCCTGTGAGGGTCAAACAAAAAGCATGTCAAGCCCATATATGATCCATGGGCCATCAGTTTTCAATCTCAGCAGTCAAGAATTCAAGCATTGGGACATCTTAGAATAAAACCCCTAAGGATCTTCACACCCAATATTCTGCCATCCTGAGGCTCCAAAGGCCCTTCATTGCTTTGATCACCAGCTCCATAGGAAGAGGCTTTCTCCTCCCCTGTCCCACGCAGGACCTCCTCCAACCCCAAAATTTGTGTGTCCAGACACCTGGAGACGCCCTCAAGGCTTTGGGGTAGGAGGGTGATCTCAGAGTTTCAAACAATCTAGTTTCGCTTTCTCCAGGGAAGGTGGTGGCAGAGCATTACAGCCAGAAGAAGGAAAGATTCCTAACCTTTAACATGGTCATTGTTCCTGATGTCTTCCAAACTTCCACATGCTCTGATCTCTTTTGTTCCTCCCTTTGGCAAGGTGGGTGTCACTGCCTATCTGACAGGTACAGAAGATGAGGCTCAGGAAAATTCAACGGTTTGCCTCAGGTAACACAACACTGTCGCTGGGGCCAGACTTGAGTTTCCTGAGATTTCTTCTAGGGCTCTTTTCACATAGCCACACCATCCAAGACAACGGATGCCCCGGTACAGAGATAGAGCAGCCACACGCAGCCTTCCAGCCCAGGAACATCCAGCCAGCATCATATGCCACGTGTGCCTAAGAGCCACAGAGGGTTCTGCTGCTCCCCCTGTCCTCACCTTGGGTCCTCTGGGAAGCTCCCCACCCACAGGAACATAGCACCTGATGTGCTGGCTTCCACTGTGGTCCTGCTATCTGTCTCCCATCCCTAGCCTGTGCTAAGAGGTTCATTTGCCTGATGAAACCCTGGGCATTAAAAGGGCCAAGGAGGATTTGGTAACCACTGACTGCTGCTGTTGCTAAGAAACAGGTCCTTTAGATTCAATTTACAAAAAAGATAGAGCAAGCAGGCAAGTGAGAGAAAGGAAGAGATACTCGAACATCTGGTTATCTTCCCTGGCTGTCTCCGGTGGCTATGAAAATCAGAGAAGTACCTTCCGAGATGGATGCCGACCCTCTTCAAGCTGCTTGCTAACTTTCCTCTGAGCTAATATTTTACATCAGCAATGCGGGTAAGCGAGGTGGGGGAGGGGGGAGGGAGACTTGCTGGAAACTTGGTGGGTTTAAGACAATTCCAATCACTTTTCCCTTCCAGTCATGACTCGGAGCCCCCAAGACAGTGAGCTCCCAGGTTTCTGAATCCAATGCCCCTCACCCCTACTTCCACTGACAGGAACCCTTCTGCAGATTTGCCTAACGCTCTTCGGTTTAGGATTCCCACACATGTTACATTAGCCCTTATGCAGTAAATATAATTTCCCACAGGTCACAGATGAGGAGGGGAGGAGTACAGTGGTTAGAAATGCACTGAACCGGGAGTGGAGGGGGCGTGAGTCTCATCTGCCGACAGTGGGCTCAGCCACTCACTTCCTTCAGGCATCAGACAACTCAGCCATCAGCTGCAAGGTAGGGTTGGACCATGACTTCCCACACAGTGTGGACCACGGAATGGTGTTTCATGGGAGGTTACTAGGTGCTTGGTAAAAAAGAATTCTCTAGGGGCGGCTGGGTGGCTCAGTCGGTTGAGCGTCCGACTTTGCCTCAGGTCATGATCTCGCAGTCCGTGAGTTTGAGCCCCACGTCAGGCCCTGTGCTGACAGCTCGGAGCCTGGAGCCTGCTTCGGATTCTATGTCTGCCTCTCTCGCTGCCCCTCCCCCACTCATGTTCTGTCTCTCACTCTCAAAAATGAATAAATGTTAAAAAAAAAAAAAAAAAGAATTCTCTGGTCAAACAAGTTTGGAAAACACTGGGTTAAAGTTAAATAGGCCTCCCCACTATAGGGTATCTCCGAGCCTTTCATGTTTTAATGCGCTATAAGAATCTACGAGAGCAGGCATCCTGGCTTGGGTCCCACCAGAAGCAGGCTATGATACAAGGATTTGAGTACAAGTAGTTAATTTGGAAGGTGATCCCGGGGAACCTTGGGAGGGAAATGAAGAAGAAAAGCAGGGAAAGAAAGGCAGCCATGACTTAATGAGTTATTAAGCCAGTCACCTCTGTGGGCAATGGGAGCTTCATTCCAGAGGGGCTCTCTGGGAGTTGGCATGGGATACATGCCTCAGAGTTCTCTTGCCTGGAGGCAAGGGAGCGGAGGTAGCCATAAGCCAACTGTGGCTGGTCATCAGTTGAGGGCTGCTCTTGCAGGCTGGAGAGGGGTGTCAGTGATCGTCATCTACTGCCTAGCACTTCCTGTTGTTTTCCAGGCATGAGCAGAAAGACCTCAGTCAGAGCTGCAGATACTGGCAGTTGGAAGTCCAGCCCAGTACAGTGGCACGGCAGGGCCTGGGAGGGACAGGCGAGCCCCTGACTGACAGCTTCTGCTATGGGGGAGAGCGCTGCTGCTTCCAAGTCTTATTGACCACAAGACTCTTTAGAGAACAGCTCCCAGGACTCATGTTCCTTGGAAGAGTCCATAGAAACATCAAGCTAGGAGCTCTGCAAGGGCTCGGTGGCTCAACGAGTCTGAGGCAATAACCTTGTAATGGCCACAGAATCACATTTGCTCACCACCTCCCAGAAGCTAGACAAATGAATTCTCACAGACATGAGACAAGTTTACCCCTGATCTGCCCCCAGTTCGTCTTACAGAACATTCTGCCCTATTTCTGAGACCCTACCCCCTGACCTAGGTTCTGGTCTGACCATCCCAGCTTGACCTCATACCCATTCAGTAAACTCTCATTACAGCAGGTTTATCATATTCTTACCCCCCAGGGTCACTGCCTCCTTCTGGTTTCCTTAGGTTAGCCCAAAACAGGGAAACCACCCTAGAGCGCCTCCTCCACTCACCCCTCTCCTCCCACTGATCCGCTGGATCTACAGCCTTGCTTTTGAAAATAAATAACAATACTAATCCCAAAAGAAGTGGTAGCAGGGTGGTTAAGAGTTTGAGTGCGTGAAATCAAGTTATACCTCCACTACTCACCACCTACATGGCCTTGGGCAAGTTACCTAACCTCTCAGTGCCTCAGGTTTCTGTAAATAATAATACTATTATTACAATAATAACAATACTTCCATCATAGTGTCCATCCACTGGTCCATCCATTGTGACATGTTAATTACTATGAGAATACAATGCACATGCCTGAGGACAGTAAATACTCAGGAATGACATCATCAGAAACAACAGTATGAT
This sequence comes from Neofelis nebulosa, assembly GCF_028018385.1. Classification (NCBI taxonomy): domain Eukaryota; kingdom Metazoa; phylum Chordata; class Mammalia; order Carnivora; family Felidae; genus Neofelis; species Neofelis nebulosa. The sequence goes on along the minus strand of NC_080794.1, from coordinate 42,773,777 downwards.
AGCAGCTAAGGTTTATTGAGCACTATCACATGCCAGATACTATGCTAAGCACTCTGTATGCATTAAGTCATTGAATCCCAACTACCTACCTACCTACCTATGTTATTATTCTTCTATCAATGTAGAAATGAGGCTCAGAGCCGTCATGGCCCTAGCTCAAAGTCACTATGTGGGTAAGCAACCAGGAATGATCGACTGTCTGATGGTAGAATCTCAGGCAATGTGAAACAGGGTTTGGCACTGCTCAAAGGCTCCTGGGGTTGTCTTCTAGATGATCTGACCATGATCTTTCTCTTCCCTCATTCCAGAAATCTATAGAATATGAATGGCTCTCCTTGAGCCCCAAGATAAATACCTGCTCTTTGGAAATAGAAGCTTTCCACCTATGTCCTCTCTGCCTATCAAATTCTATCCCATGCCAGGAGATCCCTTTCTCCCAGGAAGCCTTCCATGATCCTTCCCACACCCAACCAGAAGGATGTTTCCCTCTCCCCTAGTAGAATACTACATGCACACGACATCCTTTCGGCATGCTGACATCCTAACATCTTCATGTCAGGCGTCTCTGTACATTTGATCTTATGAACAGGTATGGCTGCCCCACAGAGGCAGAGGCATTGCCTTAAACCCCAGGCTACAATCCCAAGTCCAAGTGTGTCTCATTCTTCAATAAAGAGTCAAGCGTCCTAGCACTTACAGAGACCTGAGAAATTATCAAACACTCCTATCTCTCTGCATTTTACAGAGAGGACCAACAACCTGCTCCAGTCACCCAGACAGGCAATGGAAGGACCAGACTCAAACCCAGGAGCTCACCCTCAGGATGCAGAGGACTGTTTCCAGCATGATTTATGATCTTGAATTAATCAGTAATATTTCTAGCAAGGAACTCCCACCCCCACCCCCGCTGCCTCCCTACCACCATCACCCATCAGAGAGGGGATGCTGAGTACCTCTCTCATCTCCCTGGCCTGCTTGCTCCTCCTCTCCTTGTGACTTCTCTGCAATTATAGCCCAGTATCTGGAGGTTTATGTCCCATCCCTGAGACACTGAAATGTCAGCCATTAGTCTCCATTCTCTGCACCCTCAAATGAAAGAACCAAGATTAATGAAGCATCTTCTCTCAATCAAGAAGCCATTTCAGGCTGTGCTTTTAAGCCCACTGAGTTGTGCAGATGAATTAACACCATTTGACCTTTTTATTTTCCATGGGAAGATTTGTGGTTCTCCCCTCTACCCCCGCCCCATCTGAAGAGCAAGCGTGCTCCCAGCCACTTGCATTCAGCAGCCTCAAGTGTGGGCCCAGAGGGAGAGTATCGTGTCCCAGCACTGCAGTCAGATTGCTCCACGGAGTGACTGGGTGAGGGGGGAATAGGTGGACATAATTTCTGGGGGCTCCTCCAATTCAACACACCTGCACCTAACTAAATACAAGAGACCCTCTTCTTTCAACAAGCAGACAGAGCCTTGAGAGCTGTTGCCAAGCCAAGTCCTTGACATGCAGTAGGGGAGCAAGAACTGAATCCAAAGCTAAGCTGGAGCAGTACTGAAAACAGCCAGCAACACAGTATGGTGTGCACACTAGCCTATCAGGGCAGACTCCTGCCATTACCACCATAACGCTACTGAGGCACATCCCAGGGGCTATCAGCTGCAAACAGCATTTGCTCTTCCCAAGAAATGGGAAGGGTTGATCCAGAAAGACAGCAAGCAAGCAAAGAGAGAGCAAGACCAAATAACATGGTGGAAGGCTAGAACCCAAGTCATAGACATGGATTAGGGGCATTAAAAAATAAAAATGTCTAATATTAAATTTTAAGTTGCTTGTGTTTTGCAATATAAATCACTCCTTCACAACCTTTCAGTGAATGTTTCTACATACACAAGTGCCTGAGAGAATGGGATTGTGTGTTTGTTTGTGTGTGTGTGTGTGTGTGTGTGTGTGTGTGTGTGTGTGAGAGAGAGAGAGAGAGAGAGAGAGAGAGAGATGTAGCAGGGATGGGGAGTAATGGGGAAAGGGCTGAATTCTACAGCTGATTCCCCACATTTCTGGATAAGAACAGCACATAAGGGATCCCTAAGTCATCACTAGACTAGACTACGTTAGCAGAAGCAGAAGCTCAAAGCCAGAGATGACCATGAGCCACCCAGGCATTTTTAAAATTCTTGAGATCACATTTGCTTCTAATAAATCCATTCAAGGCTCAAGGAACATTGGGTCCAAGGAAATCTTATTCATATCTGAATAAGCAGAGTAATCAAAGGTGATATCTGAGTTACACATGCAAGACTGAAGTCAGCCTCTACCACCAGCTTCCACCCACACCCCCATACATGGCTGAATGCCACCCAGGCCAGGAAGGCTAAACCCTGGAGCCATCCTTAACCTGTGTCTTCACTGCCCATGGCCAATGCTGTTAGATGGCTTCACTAAATCCATCCCTCACCTCTTCCCAGCTAACAGAGCCATAATTTGGTTTAGGGGACAATGTGCTCAGTCCCAGAAAATGGATTGCAATTGGTCTGAGCCAATTGTGACCATCCCACGCCTCATATTCCCGGACTCATTTGCTGCTAAGGGTGGCCATGTGAGCCAGGTCCAACCAATTTGACCCAAGCAGAAGTCTGCTGAAGATTATTCTGAGCATTTAGTTGGCTCTTCTGATACAGGGAACTGATGGGGCACTGGCTTCCTCTTCTTCCTGCCTGGGATGTAGATGAGATATCTGGAGCTCTAGCAGCCATCTCATAACCACAATGAGAAAACCAAAAGAGCGTCACAAATGTAGGCTCTGACAGTTCTCAACAGCTGAACCCCTGCCTACAACCACCAAGACTCAGATGTATTCGGACATGACAAAATGAACTCTATTTATGTAAGCTAAAATTAGTCAACTGTTATGCATCTTGCACCTGAACAATTCCTAAGTGATCCACTCCCCTTCTCACATATCCAAATGGTGACCAAGTTCTGTTCCCTTGACTTCCTGAGCACGTCTACCTCCAAGCACCTGCTCTCCACCTCTGCTCAGCCCCAGTCCTCAATGGGGACACCAAAGGTGTCTTTCTAAAACACAGAGTAATGTAAAACCCAGCTCTCACTGCTTTAGGAGAAGATTAAATTCAAGGTTCTTTATGACATGAGCCCACCTGCTTTCAAGCCTCATCTCCCAGTATACCGATGCTCCAGCCACATTAACCCACAATAACCCAGACACATCAGGCTTCCTCAGGTCTCCATGCCCTGGCATGTGCTAGTCACTCTGTCCAAAGTCCGTTCCCCACTTCTGCTCTTGGGGAATCAAATGTCCCTTACAAAAAAATAAGGGGCATTTGAACTGGACTTTAAAGGATGAGTAGGAGTTTTCTTGTGTGAAGGTCTCCCTTCCCTGTGTTTCAATAGCAAGTCTGTTCCTACTTCCATTGAATCATTAGCAAAACTTTGTCAGTGTCTATCTATGCACGTCTCTCCCTTTAGAGTAGATGGTCCTTCCTAGAGGGATCTTGTTTCTTTCATCACTGAATCTTCGGCAACCAGCATAGGCTGGGCCCAGAATCATTGGCCTGTCTTTACCACTAGAGAAAATGTATTCATGTATTCAACCACAGTAGCAGAAAAGGGCTAATAATAAAACAAGATGGGGGAGAGGCCACATGCAAGACGGTATGGATGAGGGTGATGTTCAAGATGTATAAGGCTACCATCTTCTGGTTCATGACCTCTTATTTCCTGAGTGAAACTTGTACATACTCTGTTTACATGTACACCCCATGCCCAATGTCAGCGTCATCACGTGCAGTTACACACGCCCGTAAACACACCCTCACACATACTTCCTGACAATACTGATGATAACAATGATGATGATAGGGTAGGTAAGCGCTCGTCTCCAAGCCAATAATCATACTATTGTGCCCAGTGGGACAAGTTCCAAAAGGAAGCCAGCACGTGAGTTTTCGTGAATTCATGCAGCAAACCGAGCTGTGTGCCTGGAGCTGTGCTCCGTACAAACATTAAACACAGTCCCTCTGACCTCATTGAAAGGAAGTAGTCATTTCAGCCAGGAGTCACATGAGATGTTGTTAGTCTATGACATGTCATAGGAGCATAAAGAAGGAAAGGAGGCAGTGGCATTTTAGCTGAGCACAGGAGAGATGGGATTTGGGCAAGGAGAGGAGCAAGAAGGGCATCCTGGGGAGAGCACTGGCAGAGTGATAGCCCATGCAACTTTCTGCCACATTTAGTACTGCTTTTATGACTTATTAATAAATAGTTTTCTCCTTAAAAGAAACGGCACTTAGAGCCTGCAGCAAGTTAGAAAAGTGATAGGGATACACGAACCACAAAAAGGAAAGTACTTTTGGCTACAGCCAAAGGTTAAGGAATTTGGTTAAGGAATTTGGATTCTTGTCAACATGAAGCCATTGAGGTTTTCCAAACCTGGTGACGAAGGAATGGAGACCAGAGGCAGAGAAGGCTGTGAAGATGGCCACCTGTTTTCCAAGACAGCTCCGTGCTCCACTCATTGTTCCCAGGGCTCCCAACGAGCACCCCCACCCTCCTGTACAGACATCAGCATTTGGGCTGTGTGAGGGCCAGGAAACACTTTACTCATATAAAATCATCCTTCTCCTCATTGTTTCCCTTTTCTAATAAGGAAAAAAAATGCCTGTGGTCTCTGCCCACAGTTGTACCACTCACCACATCCATCCTGGTGAGACGAAGGCACACAGAGGTAGTCTCCACGGAGAGGCTATGTTGGTCAGGAGTGGAGGACAGAACCATCTGGATATCTGTCTGAGCCTGCACCTGGGCAAACTTGGCATTTCCCAACAGCACACAGCAGAACACATCCTTGGGACTGGATCAGCTCAGAAGAATTCCCTGTACTGAAAACAAAGTTCAGAAAACCAATCAGCAAGAGGTGAAACCCATTCCTTAAATAAACAGAACCCCAGCCACTAACTGTGTCCCTACAGCTCACTCACGACCAGAACACCAATCTAAATATCTGTCTTATTTAGTGCCTCTTTTGTAGCTTGTCAATAAATCTTTTCAGTTTTAAAAAAAAAAATGTTTTTGGGGCACCTGGGTGGTTCAGTAAGTTAAGCATCTGACTTCGGCTTAGGTCATGATCTCGTGGTTTGTGGGTTCGAACCCCGTGTCGGGCTCTGTACTGACAGCTCAGAGCCTGGAGCCTGCTTCAGATTCTGTGTCTCCCCCTCCCTCTGCCCCTCCCATGCTCATGCTCTGTCTCTCTCTGTCTCTCAATAATAAATAAATGTTAAAAAATTAAATAAATAAATAAATAAATAAATAAATAAATAAAAATAAATGTTTTTATTTCCTTGCAGAAAACGTACTCTCCTTGTATCAAAAAAATCTAAGCCTTTATGATCAAAATTTTTAGCGAACTGATGGAAATCCAAAGGGGAAATACATCCTGAAATATGCAAAACAAGCCTCTCCACTCTCCATTTTAAAAAAAACAAAAAAACAAAAAACAGCAGCACACATGCAACTCCCCAGCTCATTCTCCAGATCCCCGGAAACCTCCTTGCCCTTGGCAGCCAGGCCGTAGAGAGCCTCCCCAAATCCCCACCATCTGGCATTTTTGTCTGCAAAGCACAGGCCCTTCTACCCTGGGCTGCCTGCCCACTCTGCGGATGGAGGCCAGGCATTGGCGGGGACTGCCTGGGCTTTGCCTCCCTGCTGGGTACACACACACATATACACATACACACACACACAGACACACAGACACACACACACACACACACACACACACACACACACACACACACTCTAACACTAACACTCTCAGCCCTGCCTGCTTCCCGGCCCTGCCACAGTGCACTCAGGCCAGGCCTGCCCCCTCTGTCCTGACCCCACCTTCCCCATACACAAGCCAACGGGGTACAAATGTCAGAGAAGGAATGAGGTGGAAGGAAGCAGCTATGGGAGCTGCAGCAAGACTTGGGGGAGAAGGCAAGGCCCGGTGGGGGAGGGGGGGGAGATGAGTGGGCAGAGTGGGGTGAGTGGGCAGGTGGCAGAGAGGGCCTCATTTGCCGAACCATCTGTCAGAAGCAAAGGAAAGGCACCTAGCTCCACAGCCCAGAACCACCCCCTGAACACACACTCATACACACTCACATATGCACATGCCCACACACACACATATACAATGACATCCACACACGTATAGTCATTCACACATGCACACATATCCACAGAATCACACACACATAAAGATACACTCAAGGGGAGCCTGGGTGGCTCAGTTGGTTGAGCATCCAACTTCGGCTCAGGTGATCATCTCACTGCTCGTGAGTTCAAGCCCCGTATCGGGCTCTGTGGGCTGACAGCTCAGAGCCTGGAGCCTGCTTAGGATCTGTGTCTCCGCCTCTCTCTGCCCCTCCCCTACTCGCACTCTATCTCTCTCTCTCAAAAATAAACATTAAAAAAATTTTTTTAATAAATAAAAAAAATTTTTTAAAGATACACTCAAACACACACACTCTTCTACATGTGCACACATAAATGTATACAAATGGGCACCCTCACACACATGCACAAGCACACGCACAAATATGCATACCCAGCCATAGAGTCATACACAAACTCACACTCACGCATACACCCATGAACAGAGATATACACAACCATATGTACACATATTAGTCATATGTACACATATGTAGTCAAACACACACGAGCATACTTACACACGTAATCATATACTCCACACTCATACATTGTCTCTCACACGCACCCATGCAGAAATACATAAACAAGTGTGTACATATACATGTCTGCAGGTACATAGTACACGTGCACACACATATACTCCTGCCCATATATTCTCACACTCCCACACAATACAGATTTGCCTATATCCACACATACTCCCTCACATGCGTACCCCTGTACACATTTATACACATTATACACAAGGCACATGCTTGCATACACACATACACAACTCCGTTGTCCTAGTCAGCTCAGGCTGCCTTAATAAAATACCATAGACTGGGCGACCTAAACAATAAGCACATGTTTCTCACAGTTCTGGATGCTGGGAAGTCCAAGATCGAGGTGTCGGCCAACCGGGTGTCTGGTGAGGACTGTCTTCCTGGCGTGCAAACAGCCACCTCTAGCTGTATCTCAACACGGCAGAGAGGGAGTACACTGGTGGCTCTTGCTTTTTTATCAGGGCGTTCACGCCATCACGAGCGCCCCACTCTCATGACCTCATCTAACCCTATTTACTCACAAAGACCCCACCTCCAGACACTATCACATTGGGGACTAGGGTTATAATATATGAATTGGGGAGGCTGGGGAATATTCAGTCCATAGCATATGTGCACATACAGATATACACGCATATACCTATATACAGTCACACAGAGGCACACACCCCTACATACGTATGTATACAATCATACACGCACACGTTTATACTAACACAAGCACTCATGTATGTAGTCAAAACACACGCACATTCACACAGTCACACACCCACACATACACTCCCACACTGACGTACATACATACAAATACACATGTATACGTACATGTGCCCACAAATACATATACACAGACATATACACCTATGCAAATATACTCATACAATCCCACATACAGAGATACACTGATACACACACATACTTCCTCACATGCACATATATGTCCACGCACACACGTATGCAATTACATAAGTGCACACACATGAGCATACAAATACTCAATCACATGCACACACACTTTCTCTCTCTCTCTCTCTCTCTCTCTCTCTCTCTCTCTCTCTCTCTGTCTCTTTTGTACACAGACACAGACACAGACAGCCTGCTGGCCATCTTTTCTCCCCATTAAGAAAAATCACTTTTGCTGCCAATAGGCAGGAGCCTCCAGTGGGGTCACAGCACCACGTCTGCAGGAGCAAGAACAGCCGCCACCATTCCCCACTATCCCCAACATGAACTCACATTTACCCTCCCCTGCCTCTCCCACCTCAGCACCATCCGCTGCCCCCAGGAATACACCTGGGCCGCTGTTCTCGAGCCTGGCCACACATCAGAATCACTAGGGCACTGCCCACCAATAGTGACCCCAGGACCCTGATTTAATTCATCTGAAGTGGGACATGGGTGTTGAGTTGGGAGTTTTAAGTTCTAGAGCCTCTCTGGTGTAAATCCCCATCCCAGCTCCATAACTTCGGGGAACTTAAGCTACTTAAAACCCTCAGAAATTACTTTCTCCATCTGGAAAATGGGAGCGATAATAATGCCTATTTCACAGGTTGTTCTATGGAGTAAATCAGATACTCCATCCAAACCACACAACACCTAGACCATAGTAAGAGTACATAAATGTCAGCTATTGTTACTATTTCTGGTTTTACACTACCATAGTATGTCCCCCAAAAATGTTGAGTCCAAAATGTTTAAAACTAAAAAGTAACCCCTGAAATCTGTATGATCCCGAAACCATCTGAAGCCCATTTGGTTGACCTCTTTCTGATCCTTTTCCCCTGCGGTACCGACAGTGCCTTGGTGCCTGCAGCATCCAGAAGTCACCTTGAGGGATGGAGCATCACCCTCTTCCTGCTCGTTGTCTTCTTCCCCTCTTATTTTTTTAGTACAATAATGACAATAACATCATCCTACACACGCCCGAAGCTGCACAATCTAGAGCAAGCTCCCGCCCTCGAGGTCGATCACACTCTGACCCGTAAGTCGTATCCAGTCCCCACTTTTGTGATGAGAAAGCAGAGTCACAGAGAGCTTGGCAATTTGCACCAAGTCACATAGTTATCAAGCAGCAGATGCATCTGGTTCCACGTCCAGTTTTTTCTCCCCTGTCATCCTGCCAGGCTTTGAATCCTCCACCCCCCTTCTCTGCGCCCCCTTCATTCTCCGTACCCCTCTACTCTACTCAGAGGTCCTTCACAGCCAGGCTAGCCCACCACTCTCGTCAGGAGAACAAGGGGTGTAACAGACTTGATGGGCAAGAGTTGAATGATGGGCAAGAGATGATGACAATCTTGTTCTGGAAATTCTTGAAACGGAGGGAGATGAAAGGGCAACCGGTACCGACCAATGGCTCTCTGATTTCACTACTTTACTAAAAGCAGGACCTAGACAAAAGGGAAGAAAGGGACAAGACCAGTATTTCTGACTACCTCCGAAGCCCGAGGCACTGTGATGACACAACTTGATATTGTAGAGAAGATAGAAGGTATGCAGGTTCAGAGCACTGAGTTGGTTTGAGTTCCAGCCGCACCGCGTCCTAGCTGTGTGATCTTACTCTTTTAGCTTCTTTGAAGAGCACGCTGAGGTCTGATGAGGTCATATCTGGGATATGATCACCTAGTGCCTGGAACACCCTAAGAACTCAATAAACGTTGGCTATTTTAATCCTGTTAACTATTATCCATATTTCCAAGTTTTATGAAAGAACCAAGATTCAAGTAAGGACTCAAGATTTTTTAAAAATATATTTTAGGGGCGCCTGGGTGGCGCAGTCGGTTAAGCGTCCGACTTCAGCCAGGTCACGATCTCGCGGTCCGTGAGTTCGAGCCCCGCGTCGGGCTCTGGGCTGATGGCTCGGAGCCTGGAGCCTGTTTCCGATTCTGTGTCTCCCTCTCTCTCTGCCCCTCCCCCGTTCATGCTCTCTCTCTCTGTCCCAAAAATAAATTAAAAAAAAATATATATATATATATATATATATTTTATTTTGAATGAACTAACATGGTATCCACTCGCCGGACTCTGTGGTTGTTTCTGAGCTTCCACTGCTATCTAATTATGCTCCCACACGGAGCCACGGAGGCAGAACAGCCCCTGTTCCCAAGGAGTTTAGATTCTCCTAGGGAAGAAAGGAAAGTTAGAAAGAAACATAAGGAAGTAAATGAAAAATGAATAAAATGATCCACACCCACATGCAAATAAGAAAAATGAGACCTACAGAAGCAAAATAATTTGTCCAAGGACACACGGCTGATAAGGCAGGGCCTGGAACTCAGGCATGTTCTGATGCCGAATCTACTGCTCTGTACACCAAACGTAAGAGCTCAGGGGACTCAATTTTTAGAGCAAATAGAAACTCTGGCAGACTGGGTGGTGGGCCCCTAGAAACATGGTCTGAACCCCTGAGAGACTCAGACCCAACAAAAACAAGAAGTCTTAGAGAATGACTAACAAAGCTCAAATGGGAACTTTTAAAACCTCCATCCATAAACACAACGAAATACATAAACAGTCGAAGAGTGACCCTCACAGTAATAACACAGCATTTTCAGAGGGACCTGCACAAAGTGAAGAAATAATGCGACTTCTACATTTGAAGAGGGACTATCGAGAAAATGTTCACTTTTCCAACATAGCTCATGACTTTAACCAATTCTAATCAAAATCCTGAGAGAATTTTCTTTAGAACTTGTAAAATTGATTCTAAGTTTCATCTGGAAGAATGAATAGATAGAGTTGGGCAAGAAAATATCGAGAAAAAGAAACACAGTGGCAGAACCAGATATACTGGATATGAAAACTTATTCATACATGTATAAAGTTCAACACCAGTAGGGGGGCAATAACACACAGGTCAATACAACAGAGTATGCAGCCAGAAACAGATGCTAGTAAATACAAGAACTTAATATCAAATCAAGGTGGCTTCACAAACCAGTGAGAACTGGAAGGATGATTCAATAAGCACAGGTGGAAAAAAAAAAAAGGATACCTGGGGGAAAATATCCTGTTAGAGCCACACCTCATGGCATTATATCTTAAAAAAAACAAAACAAACAAACAAACAAAACTAGGAGGAAAATGTAGCTGAATATCTATCTGGCATCTCTCTAAACACAAACATCAACATTGGGAGGAAGTACAATGGAAAAGATGAAGATTGAACTAGGCACAAATTTAAAACTTTGAAGGGAGAGGGGTTGCATTATGCCATCTGCTCTGCTTTTATGTGTGTTTAAAAATATCCACGATGGGGAGCCTGGGTGGCTCAGTCACTTGAGCATCCAACTTTTAATTTCAGCTCAGGTCATGATCCCAAGTTGTGGGATCAAGCCTCATATCAGACTCTATGCGGAGAATTCTGCTTAGGATTCTCTCTCTCTCTCCCTCTGCCCCTCTCCCCTGCTCGCTCTCTCTCTCTCTCAAATTAAAAATTTAAAAAATAGGGACACCTGTGTGGCTCAGTTAGTTGAGCGTCTGACTTCGGCTCAGGTCATGATCTCACAGATTGTGGGTTCGAGCCCCATGTCAGGCTCTGTGCTGATAGCTCAGGGCTTGGAGCCTGCTTCAGATTCTGTGTCTCCCTCTCTCTCTGCCCCTCCCCCTCTCACACCCCTGTCTCTGTCTTTCAAATGTTAAAAAAATGTTTAAAAAATTAAAAAATTAAAACATCCATGGTTATAAAGAAGATATATATATATATATATATATATATATATATATATATAATATATGTGATATATAACATATAGGAATAATATATTATATCTAATGGAATATTATGCAGCCATTAAAAAAGAATGGATCTTGTATTTGCAACAACATGGATGGACCTAGAGGGTATTATGCTAAGTGAAATAAGTCACACAGAGAAAGACAAATGTGACCTGATTTCACTTATATGTTCACTCCAAAACAAAACAAATAAACACAAAAAAGCAGAAACAGACCCACAAATACAGAGAACAAACAGATGACTGACAGAGAGGAGGTGTGTAGGGGGATGGGCAAAAAATGGATGAAAGGGAGTGAGAGGTACAGTCTTCTAGTTATGGAATGAATAAGTCACAGGGATGAAAGGTACAGCATGGGGTGTATAGTCAACGGTATTGTAATAGCAATGTATGGTGACAAATGTAGCTGCACTTGTGGTGAGCATAGCATAATGTTTAGAGTTGTTAAATCACTATGTTGTGCCCCAGAAACTAATGTAATGTTGTGTGTCAGCTATATTTCAATTTTAAAAAGTCTTTAAAAAAAGTATTTAAAATTTTAAAAAATTAACATAAATTTGAAAGGCAAACAACCAAAGGGAAAAATACCTTTCCCACCAATATGGCATATGAACCATTACCATGTACTTCTTTGAGGTACAAAGAGCTCCTCCAAATGACTAACATTCATTAAAGAATCAGTAGATAAGAAGTGACCATTTGTGGATTATTCCCTCATATCCAATCCCCCCTTCTGCTTCCTCATGGCCTTTGATTCCCATTGAAGGACCCACAGGTTCTGGGGAAACTGACTCCGTCCTCCACTCCAAGGGGATCATGTGACTTGGCTACCCCAATCAGTTCATCCCATTCCCCAACCATTGTGATTGGCTGAGGAAGAGGCATGTGACGGAGCCAGTCCCCCACCCCCTCCACCTGCTGAGCAGACTCATTCCCAGAGCTTCTGAGGAGATCAGGGACAAAGAAGCTCTTTCTTTCCCGATGGACCTTAGTAGAACCCCAGGAGCTTCTGGAAGAATGCTGGGGCCCACAAGAACAGCTGCAGCATGACCACCTTCACCCCCAGGGTAAAGCCAGCACTAGGAAGCAGAGCCAAGAAGTCAGTAGAGACAGAAAGAGGACTTTGTAACAGTTTTTTTGAATTCAGGACCAAGTTTCACTAAAGCTAAACCCACCCACCCCTGTTTAAAAGTATTGAACAAAAATCCCATTTTTTTCTGTTTTTTTTTTTTTTTAATTTACATACATATACATGCATACAGTGCAAAATGATTTTAGGAGTAAAATCCAGTGATTCATCCCCTATGTATAACATCCAGTGCTCATCCCAACAAGTGTCCTCCTCAATGCCCTTTGCCCATTTAGCCCACCCCCCCCACCCACAACCCCTCCAGTGACCTCGGATGGTTCTCAGTATTTAAGAGTCCCTTGGAGCACCTGGGTGGCTCAGTCGGTAAAGTGCCCGACTTCGGCTCAAGTCATGATCTCATGGTTCGTGGGTTCAGGCCCTGTGTCGGGCTCTGTGCTGAGAGCTCAGAGCCCGGAGCCTGCTTTGGATTCTATGTCTTCCTGTCTCTCTGCCCCTCCCCTGCTGGTGCTCTGTCTCTCTCTCAAGAATAAATAAACATTTTAAAAAATATGAGTCCCTTATGTTTTGCCCCCCTCCCTTTTTTTATATTATTTTTGCTTCCCTTCCCTTATGTTCATCTGTTTTGTTTCTTAAATTCCACATATGAGTGCAGTCATGATATTTGTCTTTCTCTGACTGACTAGTTTCACTTAGCATAACACACTCTAGTTCCATCCATGTTGTCGCATATGGCAAGATTTCATTCTTTTTGACCGCCAAGTAATACTCCAGAGTGTGTGTGTGTGTGTGTGTGTGTGTGTGTGTGTGTGTGTGTGTACATACCATATTTTCTTTATCCATTCATCTGTCAGTGGACATTTGGGCTCTTTCCATACTTTGGCTATTGTTGATAGCGCCGCTATAAACATTGGGGTGCTTGTGCCCCTTCAAAACAGCACACCTGTATCCCTTGGATAAATACCTGGTAGTGCAATTGCAGGGTCATAGGGTACTTCTATTTTTAATTTTTTGATGAACTTCCATACTGTTTTGAGGAACCGCCATACTGCACCAGTTTGTATTCCCACCAGCAGTGCAAAAGGGTTCCCCTTTCTCCACATCCTTGCCAACATCTGTCGTTGCCTGAGTTTTCTGGGTTTCTATTGCTTGCAAACAAAAGCAGTCAAACTAAAATGAGCCAAGTAAGTCTGACTGTGTAGAGATCTCAAGCATGCTCCCAAGCAAGGAGCAGAGGTCAGATTTTTCATGTGAGCCTAGGTGGCCAGGGAAGTTCAGGGAGGGCTGGTGCAAGCAGCCTTTCCCTCCCTCAGAGGTTGAGTAGAGTCTCACTTGTGCTCTGGCTTCTACTCTGATTCATCTCCAGTCTCCCCACAGCCCCCTTCTGTCTCCCTCCCTCTGAGAAAATAGACTCAACACCACTTGGGCCCCTGGTATCCCCATAGCAAGGCAGGCTTCCCTCAGTACCATGACTTACTCTGTCCAAGAAGGTGGTGAGACACCTGGGGGCAGGTGCTTTTGAATTGTTTTGGTAGAGACCCAGAATCTCCAGCCTGAATGTCCTTTCTCCTGCCCTAAGATTGGAAAGCAGATCAAGGAATCTTCCAGCAGGATGCAGCCTCATTGGGGGTGGTCAAGAGTGGAGACCAACTTCACTGACTTTCTGGGTGTGGCCTCTTCAACTTTACCAGGCCAAAATGGAACTTTCTCCATGCATCCAGAGAGAACCAAATTCTCAATGACAGACAGTTAAATCAGAACACCTGGTGAACAAGCCTAACAGTGAAAGCATTCATCCACAGTGGTAGTCTTCTTTTTGTAGACCTGAACTCTTCATGCCCATATTCAGGGTCCCTCCAGGTCTCTCAGTCTCTGAAGTGGCCTAATGAGCATGATATTGGGGCCAGTGGGGACTCAGATCCTCTCCAGGCCCAGAGGTGCCTGGTGATCTGAGCTGTCCCCTGCACAGGGCCTGTGCCTTCTCTTCCAGGACCTGGAGCTCAGCCCCAAAATGTATTTTGCTGAATTTGCCTCTAAGAACCCTGCTTTTCTAAGACAACTCTTTTCCATAATCACTTTTGTCAAGTTTCAAATTCTTTCCTTTCCTAGTCATTATTTTTGCATTCTAATTATATTTTGAGCATAGTTGACACAGAACAAAAAGGATAAATGCACCAAATATAAGTTAAAATCTATATTAAAATGACCACCCCTCAGCTCACATTCCAACTTAAAAGCTAGAACACTACCAGTAACTTGTATCCACCGACCCCATCCACATTGCTCTCCTGCAAAACAGCCACATCTTGAATTTTGTGTTTACCACTCCTTTATGTTTTTTGCAGTTTGCCCATATAAATGGATTCCATAATTGGAGTTATACTCCGTATAGTCTTCTACAGACTTGCATATTCTGCTTAGTATCATGTTTCTAAGGTGGATTCATGTTGTTCCAAATAGCTGGGGTCTGTCCATTTGAATTGCTGCACATTATTCCTCTGTGTTACAATGTGACCTGATTTATATGTCCATTCACCTGTCTACAGACCGGGAAGTTGTCTGAGTTGTTGAGGGCCTTGTGCTGTACTAAACATGCTGCTATGAACACTTCTGCACACATGTGATGCCCATATGCAAGAAGCTATCTGGGGTCTACACCTGGGAGTGGCATTGTCGGCTCAGTGGAAATTCAAATGTTCAGTTTCACTAGACAATGTCTAATTGTGCCCCCACACTCTGTCTTTAAGTATGTGGTTGCCAGTATTACTGTTCCCCGTTATTCGCTCCCAGCCTATAAGAGGATTGATAATAAATCTCAACTCCTGCCGGTGGCATGCAGTGTCTTGTTGTGGATGGCATCTGCCTCCCTGCCATGTGACTTGCACTGACCAATGGAACGTGACAAGAAATGACAAGTACGTTATCTAAGCAGAAACTTTAAGGGCCACCACAAGGTTCTGCCGTCGTTCTTAGATGGCAGCCGCTCCACCACTCCGGACCCCAGGAGGAAGACACGTGGAGCAGAGTTGCCACCATCACAAGTGACAAAAGTTATGAGGGAGAAATAAACCATGGTTAGAAGCCACTGAATTTGGGGGCTGTGTTACTGCATTGTAATACGGCAAAACTGCCTGATTCAAGACAAGTATTTACTGAGCACCTCCCACGTGCCAGGCCTGGTGCTGGGTTCTGCAAAAGCAGTGACGGCCAAGACAAACAAGGTCATGACCTCCTGGGGTTCACACTCTACACAAGTATCCAGTCCCAAAAGTCCTTGGGATTTTCACATTTAACTCCCAGGAACAAACCCATCAGTTAAGACTCCTTCTGTCAGAAGGGATGCACTTGAGAAAGAAACATGGAAATTTGTGGATTCTCATAAACAGAAAGTCCAGGAATTAAGCTTGAAGCAGGGCTATCCAGGAGCAAACAAGACTATTGGGGCCCATTCTCATTCCCTCTCTATCCTCTCTTTCTCTCTCTGTCTGTCTCTCTCCATCTCTGCCGTTTTCCTCTGTGTTTGCCCCCATGCTCATGTAGTCAGTCCGGGCTACACCTCCCTGTAGCTCTAAGAGCACTAATTCAAAGTCCTGGGCCTGACTCCCACAGACAGATTGGCCCACAGCCCATCCCTCAGCCAATCAATGTCCAGTGAGAAGGGATACACTGACTGGTCCAGGCCTGGGTTACATGCCACCCCTGGAGCTGGTGAGGGGGTCACCCTCCCCAAACCACATGGGCCAAGAACAAGGTAGGGGGTAGATACCCTCAGGAAAAATCAGGGCACTCTTACAGAAGGCACAACAGATGCTAGATGGCAGACCAGCAATCACCCTTCCCGATGGTACACAGAAGCTGGCTCCCCCTGGCCCATGAGAGACAAACACACTCCACATTCAGTGACGTCACATTGGTAGTGGGAAGTCAGCCGCTGTAGGGTGTTTATACCAAAGGAATAGGCAGGCGCTGCACAACAGGGCTCTAACTTCCCCAGAGAACCAGTTGCTCTGCGTTTGCCAGCACACTCCTGCCCCCAACTCCGTTTCCTACTGGTTGTATTCTAGCTCTGCCTACCCCGTATCACAGCGTCACTTGGACATGGCCACGGACCTCTCTGGGACTTGACTTCTCACGACTGTAAAGCGGGAAGTTGGGCTCACTCCTTTTGAAGGGACCTGCCATCTCTGACAGTTGTGAGTCTGTGAGACCCTGGAAGGTGTGTGTGTGTGTGTGTGTGTGTGTGTGCGCGCGCGCGCGCGTGCGCAAGCTTAAATTTGCTTTCTCTGCATCAGAAATCACAAATGCAGGCATTGGCTATAAACTCCAATATAATTTGGTGAGCTGTACCTCTTCTCTCAGGCTATTAAATCATTTCTCCTCCAAAGGTACACATGTTGCGGCATAAGGAGCAAACTGTTGACAGATGGTGGAGAAACTTCACAGGCCCATAATTGAGACTTATTTTCATACATTTGTGCCAGTTTGAAATCTAATTGCCAATAAAACAATACTGTGATACTGCCACATCTAATACCTCTGCCACTCTCCAAAGTTACACTTGAATCCACTAGTAAATTCTAATCTCCCTGAGAAAAATATTTCTCCCTCTCCGTCGGCAAAGCAGAGCTATAAATCCATGTACAGTGGTTCATTTTCAAATGCGAACCTCCTTTCCCTGGTCCCCAAAGAGCCCTCACTCGGCTAATGTTAGTGCCTGCCTGAGAGCAGTAGATATTCTTTGTTTACTTGACAGAAGCACAGATGTGGCCTAGTGAATCTGGGATGAGGCCTTTTGCAGAGAAATGCTCTGATGGGCTCGGTCACCCTCCCTCTTCAGAGTGACCCAGGACTGTGGTTAGAGAGATTTTGCCCCCGTAGTAGAAAAGTGGCCAGAGACCCATCACTGCCCACTGAGCAAGGGAAGGTGGAAGAACCGAGAATCCCCCTCCCTGCTTTTCTATTTTCACCCTCCTGATGAAAAGGTTTGAGGATAGATCGATCCAGATCAATTGAGCCTGTAAATAAAAAACGGGCTTTCGGCAGGAGGAAGGAGGGCAGGGGCTGGGTTCATTTGTGTCTACTGAAAAATGCAACCTGTCACCTCAAACCACAAGACTACACGTAACAGTAATAGCCATTGTTCACGAGTCAGAGCTTTGCCCAGTTTACAAAGAAATCACCATTGAGGGCTGAGTGCATGCCCCGTCTGTGCCAAGCCCAGAGATGGTGTGGTGAATACAGCCAATATGGCCCTTGCCTCTGCGGTCTTATGTGAGCCCTGGTAGGTGGGTTAGTATTTCCCTACCATGTAGACAGAAAGCTGAGGCTCCGAGTGGCCAAATAACTCTTCCTGCAGGACACACAGTGGTTGGCAGAGGGGTGGCCTGCACTTGGATCATCTGACTCAACTCCAGGTCTAGTGCTGCCGTTACCAGGGTTCAGTGAGACAGTTAACTCTGGAAGCTTTAAACAGGTCAGGTGCCTTCTTCCCCCCACCCCCAGCCCCGCCTCCCCCGTCGTCCTCTCTTCCACTTGGGACTACATCTCCCTCACCTTCCACACACAGACCTTTAAACACGTGAAGATTGTTATGTAGCTGTCTGGAGGCTTCCCTTCTGCATGCAAAATACACTCAGTTGCTTCAGACATTCCCCAATCCTGGCCCGACATCTGACCGCCGCTTCTCAAACTGCAGTGTGCACAAAAATCAGAGAACTTGCAGAAATGCAAACTTCGGCTGGAGAGGTCTGGATGGGGCTTGAGACTGCATCTGTAACCAGTTCCCAGGGAGTACAGGTACTGCTGGGACACAGACCACAACTGGAGCGGTGACCTCAGGGCACAGAGCTGCACTGCCCTGTATCAGTAACCACTGGCCACATGTGGCTGCTGAGCATTTGGAGTGTGTCTGGTGCAAGTGAGGAACTCAGTTTTTATTCATTTAATTGTAATTATTTAGAATGTAAATTTTAAAAAACTAAAGCATTAAAATTAAATTTAATTAAACTTAATTAAAATTAAAAATATTTTTCCATTAAACACAATTTATTGTTTTGCTAGAACTCTATTTTTTTATTTTAACCACTGAAAATTTAGCATGTGAACTAAGATGGGCTGCAAGTGTGAGATACACTGAATTTCAAAGACTTTGTACTTGGGAAAATATTGCAATACCTGACTAATTATTTATACTGATTAATACTGAAATGAACATGTTTTGAATATACTGGCTATTATTGGCTACTAGAAAATTTTTAATTTTAGATAGATGATAGATAGATAGATAGATAGATAGATAGATAGACAGAGTGAGTGAGCTTACATTATAATTCTACTGAACAGCCATTGTCTAGATCATTCTCTAGCCTTTTGTTTGTCTAACCTCCAGCTTATCAACATTCCATTAACCCATGGTCTGGACACTACACTCAGACGGACACATCCTGAGATTATTGGGCTGTTTTGCATGAGTTAGAGGGGCAATGACATCACATCAACCCCTTTGTCTTTTTGTCACCTGATATTCATCAGCTCTCCCCTAACCTCCACATGTGTGGTCTAGACTTGTGAGCTGTTACCATTGTTCAGATGGTACCATTTGCCTTATTCAGTTTCTCTTGCTTGTTTCAGCCCATTCTTCCTGCCAGTCAGGGTCCCCCTGCACCTGGATTCTGTCATTCAACATCTGTGTCTCAACTTCAAAGCTCCTTCCTGTTTGATAAGCTTGCCCTCATGTCTGCCACTAGGGCAGCAATTCAATCGTTGAAGGGGATAGGCCACACCTACAGACTCATTGCTGGCCCCCAGAGCCCTGCTTCCAGAGTGACAACAGCCCATTTATCAGCACCCTTTGGGTACTGTACAAAGGGGCGGCACTCTGCCTGTCTGTGCTATCACCCAAAATCTGCAGGAAGGTGTAAGAGTTTGTCTACTGCTCAGCTAAAATTCCACTGCCAGAAAAAAACCTCCCTGGGGAATAAGTGTGGAACAACCACAAGGAAGTTCAAAACAGAGCCATTTAGTATAGAAAATAGCAAGGAGCACCTTACATGCTGTCGATAATCAGGAATTGTTTAAAACAGAGTATGATAAGTCCTGCTGGAACGACCTGCAAATGTTTTTTTTTTTTTTCAAATGGTGTTCCAGAAAAACATTTAATGACATGGAAAATTGTCCTTAATATATTTAAGTGCTAAAAGCATGTACCATAACAGTATGTAAAGAATACTATTTTCAAGTATGGATTTGTATTAAGTGGAAAAAAGACTGGTACAAAAATATATCAAAATGGTAAACATGGTCATCTCTCGATGATGGACTTTTATTTTCCTTGTGGAGTGTTCTGCTTACATTGTCTTGGTTAATACTTGCTTGTTTAATACTGGGGGATCACTGGCATTTTACAAGAGACTGAAACCAAGTTTCAGGGAGGTTACCCAGTCTGTCCTGGGCCTCTCTGCAGGAGGCACAGGGCCTCTAGGAATCTAGTGTTTCACTGGCAAAGCTTCAGGCTCTTCCCCAAGACCCACTGCTGCCCTCCTAGGGGATGGGCCCAGAGGGTCCTGTAAGTACAGGATATCCAGATTTCAGCAAAATGTCTAATTACAGCCTATCTTCCCAGTTGTGCTTTAAATCCACTCCCCTCTTGCCTAGTGGAGGACATGGCTTCAGCTCTCTTTCCTCTCTCCCACAGCACCATGCCCCTCCTCTCTACAGGATCACCCCTTTCAGCAAACGAACAAGCTCTTTAAAGAAAAAAAAAAGGCTTCCCTAACCCCATGTTTCCCTCCAGTTACCACCCCATTTCTCTCTTTCCTTTTGCAACAGAAATTCCTGGAAAAAACGACCACACAGGATTATTGAACAAATGGTACCAATTGTTAGGTACCCCATCAGACATGGCAAGGAGATGATGGGGTGACCAGCTTTGCAAGACACTTTGTGACAACTGTCTCATTTGGCTACTCAGAGCCCATGTATCAATGCACAGAATGTTCTGCCATTTCACACCTGACCCCTATGGCAAGTAAGAGCTAGAGCGGCAGGAGCAGTTCCAAGCCCAGGGCTCCTGGTTCCCAGAGGAAATCTACACAAAGAATATGATGAGACCCTCAGGAACCAAGCCCCAGAACATACCCCATCTCTTTAAGAACAACAGCAACGGAACTAGTCAGAAAACAGAAAAGTAGGGGCGCCTGGGTGGCTCAGTCGGTTAAGCGTCCGACTTCGGCTCAGGTCACGATCTCGCGGTCCGTGAGTTCGAGCCCCGCATCGGGCTCTGGGCTGATGGCTCGGAGCCTGGAGCCTGCTTCCGATTCTGTGTCTCTCTCTCTCTCTGCCCCTCCCCCGTTCATGCTCTGTCTCTCTCTGTCTCAAAAATAAATAAAAACGTTAAAAAAAATTTTTTTTAAAAGAAAACAGAAAAGTAGGCAAAGATATCAGAAAAGACAATATTCTAAAATAAAGAGCTGAGGGGTGCCTGGGTGGCTCGGTTGGTTGAGCATCCGACTTCGGCTCAGGTCATGATCCCATGGTTCATGAGTTCAAGCCCCACATCAGGCTTGCTGTTCTCAGCACAGAGCCCACTTCAGATTCTCTGCCCACCCGCCCCCAGCCCCCCGCTTGAGCTCTCTCAAAAATAAATAAAACATTAAAAAAATAAAGATTATTTAAAAAGCAGGGAGCACCTGGATGGCTCAGTCGGCCTAGCTTCTGACTTCAGCTCAGGTCATGATCTCACAACTCGTGAGTTCAAGCCCCATGTCAGGCTCTAAGCTGACAGCTCAAAGCCTGGAGCCTGTTTCAGATTCTGTGTCTCCGTCTCTCTGCTCCTCTCCTACTTGCACACGTGCGCTCTCTCTCTCTCTAAAAAATAAACATTAAAAAATAAAATAAGGAGCTGAGGAGCACCTGGGTGGCTCAGTCGGTTAAGTGTCCAACTCTTGATTTTGGCTCAGGTCTTAATCTCACTCCCTGCATTGGGCTCTGTGCTTACAGCTTGGAGATTCTCTCCCTCCCTCTCTCTCTACCCCTCCCCTGCTTGCTCACACATGTTCTCTCTCTAAATAAATAAACTTAAAATTTTTTTTAATAAAATAAAGAGCTGAAATTGCAGATCAAAGGGTAATTTGTCCTCTCAGATTAATTCACTCAAGAGGTAAAGACTCCAGTGGGCGGAGAAATTGAGTCAGCTACACAGGACACAGTCAGGCTGCCTCCATGCCCCTCTCTGGAGCAGTCAATGTCAAAAGATGGAAAAACAACTCTTGGATGACAGAGGGAGGTGCGTGGGAGATGGGTTAGATGGGTGATGGGGATTAAGGAGGCACTTGTGATGAGTACCGGGTGTTGTATGTAAGTGATGAATCACTGAATTCTACTCCTGAAACCAATATTGCAGTGTATGTTAACTAACTGTAATTTAAATAAAACCACAGGGGGAAAAAAAGAAAAGAAAAACAACTCTTACAGAATTTAAGGGTTGGGGGTGGGAAGAATGGGACCCAAGACTTTTATTAACCCAGATAAAGTGTCACTATCTATAAAGACAACAGAGAAGTTCTCAGAAAGATAACACTCATCAAACCCTTCCTAGTGATAAAAATCTAGCCAACCAATAAATGAATCCAAAAGGGGTAAAAACAGGAACTTGTGAATGGAAGGGCTGTACTGTACAAGACAGTAAAAAATGAATTCAGTTAACTACAGAGAAAAATCTAGGGAAATGTGAGAACTGAGGTTACACTGAGAGCTTCAAACAGTATAGACCTTGACAATGTCAAAATCATAATATAATGAACAACAATCGGAAGGCACAGGCAGAGGAGGAAAAGGTGGAGGAAGTTTCTGCACCCAAAATTCCGGGTGCGCCAATGTAAGGAGTCATTCCTTTCTAAGGCTGAGTTCTGCAATTTCCCAAGCATTATGCCATCAGGTCATCAGGCTCTTGGCCCTGAAGTCCTCCAGATTCAGCTTTACCCATGGTCAGTTAAATGACTCACCCGCACTTTTCTTGGGAAGCTAATTTTCCCAAATCCAGCTCAGTGACAATGCTCTGATTAAAATGCTAGGCCTAAACAACTGGCTAAAAGAGCTCCCAGCTTCCTAAGAGACAGGGGTCTCCCCCCAAATCCAGTCTTGTCCCATCTGAGATCTTTTCCTCCCCCCAACTCTGGGGCCCCCTCCACAAAAGGCCCCTCCACTCTGCTCAATATATGCCTTTGCCAGCTCCTGCACTCAACAACCCCACCCTCCCCACTTTCTCCTATATCTCTGACCCCACGCTTGGGGAGAAGGGGTCCATTCCTCAGTGCCCACAGCCCCCTGCGGATCACTGTCCCCCTGCAAATATCCCAGAAAGTCTCTTCTGCCACCCCCCAACCTCATCACCATCCTCTTCTATGATGTTTCTCAAAATGTGGTCCACAAATACTAATCTCACAAAATGCTCCATTGAATAAGGGTGTCATAGTCCCATATGTCTGGGAATCATAGCTCTCATACCTTTATCCTGAGTGCCACCAGGTACAGAGGTGTGTTAAAAACAAGAAAAATCTTGGGGCGCCTGGGTGGCTCAGTCGGTTAAGCGTCCGACTTCAGCTCAGGTCACGATCTCGCGGTCCGTGAGTTCGAGCCCCGCATCGGGCTCTGGGCTGACGGCTCGGAGCCTGGAGGCTGCTTCCGATTCTGTGTCTCCCTCTCTCTCTGCCCCTCCCCCATTCATGCTTTGTCTCTCTCTGTCTCAAAAATAAATAAACGTTAAAAAAAATATATTTAAAAAAAATTTTTTTTTAATAAATAAAAGCAAGAAAAAATCTCACAGTAAAGATTTCCCAGACTTCCCCCTTCATGGAACCCTTGTCACAAAAATGCCTATTTTTTTTCAACGTTTTTTTTTTTATTTTTTTTTTTATTTTTTTTTGGGACAGAGAGAGACAGAGCATGAACGGGGGAGGGGCAGAGAGAGAGGGAGACACAGAATCGGAAACAGGCTCCAGGCTCCGAGCCATCAGCCCAGAGCCTGACGCGGGGCTCGAACTCACGGACCGCGAGATCGTGACCTGGCTGAAGTCGGACGCTTAACCGACTGCGCCACCCAGGCGCCCCACAAAAATGCCTATTAACATTTGCTTGAATTGGCAATCAGTAGAACACATTTGGGGAAACTGTTCTACCAAACTCCATGACACTCTCTCGCTCACCTAGTAGCTTTATCACATAGCACACATTCCCCTTCTGCTTGCCTGCCTTCCTCCACAGTCCTTCTCCACTTTGCCCCTTCTGCAGGTATAGTGGAAATGACTTTCTGCTTGTCCAGTATCCTTCACCCTTCTAATAAAAGCATTTGCTTTGGGAACCATCCTACCCTCAGACAATGTGACTCAGCTCTAAAGGTTAAGTGTGACTCAGACCTGGCCAATGACAGAATTGAATTCCCCTGGCCACAGTAATCGGATCACCGATGGGCTGGGAGCAAGAGCCAGGTCAGTAAGACCCAGCTCCAAGCCTTTGCTGAAGCGTCCAGGGAAAAGGCGCTCTGTCTTCCGCTGGCAGTGCCCAGCTAGTAGGATGTAAGCACAGAGCAGCTGGTGGGTATCTTCCAGACAGTCTGCCTGAGACATAAATCGACACAGAAGAAAGTGAGGTCATAAGATATTCCAAAGAATTAAATGGATCCAGCAATGCCTGCTTTCTTGTACTTTTCAGTTATAAGGATCAATAAATCCTTCCTCTTCCCTAATCTAGTTGTGTTGAGTTCCTGTTACCTGCAACCAACTCAATCATAATAATAGCAAATATTTATTTAATCGGTGTTATGTTCCATGCACTGTGGTAAATGCTTAACATAGGTTTCCTCATTTAATCCTAACAAATACAAAGAAATAGATTTTAATATCATTGTGTATACCACGGGTGAAGAAATCAGGACACAGGGAAGTTAAGTAATTTGCCAAAGTCTGCACAACTAGTATATGGCAGATCCAGGCAATTGCCCTTGAGCCCACCTTCTTAACCACAAAGCCATCCGCCTCCATCATTACGAATTCTAACCAGCGTAGCAGACTCAGCCCAAATGCTGTGCCCAATCCCATCCTTAATCAGGAGGGAGTTCAGTGGCTGATTAATTCAGGAAAAGTTGGCCTCAAGTAATCCCAGGCTCAGCTGAATTCCCTCACTGCTCCTCAGAAAACCCTTTCAACCCACTTCGTGTCAACTCCCAACCAAATTCCCCACCTCAGCTGTTCTAAATTTTCTCTGTTACTTTACAGAAGCTCTCTGACATGATTCTCTTCAACAGCAACCTTCTCAAACTCAAAATTTGTCTTCAGTTATCCTTCATTTGTCCTCCAACACAACTCCTCAAGTGAGGCCAGGCCTCATTCGCTCACTTCCTGGGCTCACCATGGATGGGGATCCTTGTCCCTCTACTGTCCCCTCCCCTGGGATCTCAACCCCTCAGTTTAATTATCCCAAGTGGAAAAATGACTTGGTATACAATGACATACAATAAGATCAATACAATGAGATACTCCAACTAATTATATGATGCTAGCAACACCAGGAAATAATATGCAATGTAAAAAGCAGACTACAAAGTTGTGCATGAAGTAGACTCTGATGTGTAAAGATAAGCAGGTAGAGAATAAAGACACAGAAAACCTACAAAAGCACTCATAATGGGTGTCCTTTCTTTTTAAAAAAAATTTTTTTAATGTTTACTTATTTTTGAGAGAGACGGAGACACAGAATCCAAAGCAGGCTCCAGGCTCTGAGATCCAGCACAGAGCCCGTTGTGGGGCTCAAACTCGCAAACCATGAGATCATGACCTGAGCTGAAGTCAGACGCTCAACTGACTGAGCCACCCAGGCGCCCCCAGGTGTCCTTTCTCAGTGGAACAATGGGTGATGGTTTGTTCTTGTCTTTCTACTCTTTTTATTTTTCCAATTTTCAACTGGTATTACTTTCAAGTGAAAAAATATTTCAAATATATACACACTATAAACAATTTACTTAAAACTCCCTTCAATTACAATACTTTATTCCCTAATCCCCCCCCCCCCCCCACCACCACCACCAAAATTTTTGAGAAAAGGCATCTACGTACAGCTGGGTGGCTCAGTCAGTTGAGCGTCTGACTTTGGCTCAGGTCATGATCTCATAGACCATGAGTTTGAGCCCTGCATCGGGCTCACTGCTGTCAGCACGGAGCCTGCTTCGGATCCTCTGCCCCCCTCTCTCTCTGCACCTCCGCTGCTCACACTCTCAAACAAAAACATTTAAAAAAGGAAAGAAAAGACGTCTATACTTACTGTCTCTGCCTTCCTCACTCCTAACACCTCCCCCCCACTTCTCCCCTTTGATTTCTGGCTTTTCTCCACAATATTCTCCTAAATAGCCTCTCTGGAACATTGCCAAGTTCACTGGCACATTTCTCAACCTCTGCATCAGATAATACTGCTGATCACCATTCACTGTTTCAATGAAATTTTTTTTTGAGTAGTGACACTAGTATAATGAACCCCCTGAACCCAATGCCACCCCCAGCATTCACCATTATCGACTTATACAAACCTAGCTCAAGCCATCTTATCTGGTTCATGGGATAAGGAAATCCAAATGGAGCACCATAGCTTCAGAGGCATAACTCTTTCTAGGAATTCAAACAGTGCCACCTGGACCACAAAGAGGGTAGGAGGTTGGAGGTTATAGACAAGAACTCTAGCTGCATAATCCACTACAAAAAGCCAGAAGAAAAATGATGTCCCATATTCCCCTTACTCAAAATAATCACACCTGACATTTTGGCATGTTTGTTTCATCTCTTAGCCATGCACATTTTACCCTGCTCACATGGAAATTTTCAACCACGCCAAAGTATTGCATCCTATACGGTGGCAATAAAGACACAGATATATTTTCATCAGCTCCATCACAAGAAGTAACCACTGCACCAATACATTACTTACAGTCCTCACAGGGAGATGTCTAGGACGGTGTGTGATGCCTGCCCAGTCTCTCTACAGCAGCCGTTCTACAGTGGCAGTGCTGTCCAACCGAACTTTCTGCAATGACCTGTGCTGTACAATACGGGAGCCATTAGCCACATGTGGCTAGGAGTCCTTATAATGTGGTTAGTATGACTGAGTAACTGAACTGTTGATTTTATTTAGCTTTAAATAACTTGAAATGTTTAACAGCTTTATTGACCTGCCATAACATTCCACCTTTTAAAGTGTACAATCAGTGGCTTTTAGTATGTTTCACATAGTTCTATAATTATCACCACTAATTTTATTTTTTAGTATAATTTCATTTATTTTTTTTTTGTTTTTTTGTTTGTTCGTTTTTTCGCTTATTTTTTTAAGTAAGCTCTATGCCCAACGTGGGGCTTAAACTCATGACCCTGAGATAAAGAATCGCATGCTCTACCAACTCAGCCAGGCAGTCACACCACCACTAATTTTTTAAAACATTTTCATCATTTCCCAAAAAGAAACCCTGTACCTATTATCAGTTATTCCCCATTCTCCCCTCCCCTTAGCCCTTGACAACTACTAATCTACTTTCTGTCTCTGTGGATTTGTCTCTCTGGACATTTAATATAAATGACATCATATACTTTGTGGTCTTTGGTAACTGACTTCTTTCATTTAGCATAATGTTCTCAAGATGCATCCACGCGGTAGCATGTATCCATACTTCATTCCTTCTAACTGCTGAATATCATGCCATTGTATGGATATACCACTTTTTGGTCATCCACCATCAGCTGATGGGCATATGTGATGTTTCCACCTTTTAGCTATTATGAATAATTCTGCCACTCTGAACAGTTTTGAGAGGATGTAGGCTTTCATTTCTCTTGGCTATATGCCCAGGAGTGGCATTTCTTGGTCATATGGTAATTCTGTGTATAACATTTTTGAGGAACTGTACAACTGTTTTCCAAAGCGCCTGTGTTATTTTGCAATCCCACCAGCAGTGTACGAAGGTTCCAATTTCTCCACATCCTTGCAGACACTTGTTGTTGTCTGTCTTTTTTATTATAGTCATCCCAGCAGGTGTGAAGTGGTGTCTCATGGCTTGAATTTGCATTTCCTTAAGGATGAATGATGCTGAGCATCTTTTCATGTGCTTACTGGACATTTGTGTATCTTTTTCGGAGAAATGTCTCTGCATACCTTTTGCCCACTTTTTAACTTAGTTATTTATCTTTTTGTTATTGAGTTATAATAGTTCTTTCTATATTCTGGACACAAGTCCTTTATCAGATCTAAGATCTGTAAATGTTTCTTCTCATTCTGTGGGTTCCTCTCATTTTCTTATCGATGCCGTTGGAAACACAAAATTGTTTTGTTTTTTATAATGACGAGTATATCTGTTGCTTGTTTTAGTATCCTATTCAAGTAACTATTGCCCCTAACCTCACATCACAAATACTTAATTCTATGTTTTCTTCTAAGAGTTGCATAGTGTTAACTCTTAACTTTTGTAAATGTTATCAAGTAGAGGTCTAACTTCATTCTTCTAGATGTGGTTATCCAGTTTTCCCAGAACCATTTGTTGAAAAGAATATTCTTCCCCCAGTCGAGTTATTCTGGTACCTTTGTCAAAAAGCAATTGACTGTAATTGTGAGAGTTTATTTCTGGACTCTCAATTCTATTCCGTTGATCTAAATGTCTATTCTTATGCTAGTACCACACAGTCTTGATTGCTGTCTCTAGTACATTTTAAAACCAGGAATTGTGAGCCCTCTAAGTTTGTTCTTCTTTTTCAAGAACTTTACTGTCTACGCTAGGTTCCTAGAACTTGCACATGAGTTTTAAAATCAGTTTGTCAATCAGTGGAAAGGGGAGGCCAGCTGGGATTTTGACAGGGATTATGTTGAAATTGTAGGTCAACTGGGGACATATTGTCATTTTAACAATTTTAAGACTTCTAAACCTTGAACATGGGAAGTCTGTCCATTTTAATTGTGTCTCATTTAATTTCTTCCTACAGTGTCTTGTAGTTTTAGTTATACAAGACATACAAGATTTCTTTTGTTAAATTTATTCCTAAGTATTTTATTCATTTTGATTCTATCATAAATGGAATTTCTTTCTTAATTTCATTTTCAGATTGTCCACTGCTAGTGTAAAGAAATTCAATTGATTCTTTATTTTTATCTTATATCCTGCAGTCATGCTAAAGGCAAGAGATCCTTTCTTGCCTCTTCCCACTTTTGATGACCACGGGCACTCCTTGGCTTGTGGCTAAGCCACTCCAATTTCTGCCTCCATCTTCACATGGCATTCTTCCCTGTGGCTCTGTGGCTTGTCTGTCTCTTACGAGGACATTGGATTTGGAGTCCACTTGTGTAATTCAGGATGATCTCACCTCTAGGTCTTTATCCTAATTACATCTGCAAAGGAACTTTTTCCATATAAGATAACATCCACAAGTTCTGGAATATAGACATATGTGGAAGGAGCACCACTGAACTCACTACATCCTCTATTCCTAGTTTACTGAGTGATTTTAATTTACAAAAGTGTGTTGGATTTTGTCAAGTGCTCTTTCTGTGCCCACTGAGTTGATCATGTGGTTTTTGTCTTTCATTCTATGGACAAAATACATTGTTGATTTTCAGATATTTAACCAACCTTGCATTCCTGGGATAAATCCCACTTGATAATGTATATGATCTGTTTATGTGTGGCTGGATTTAATTTACTAACAATTTATTGAAGATTTTTGCGTATATATTTGTGAAGGATACTGGTCTATAGTTTTATTTTCATGTGATGTCTTTGTCTGGTTTTCATATCTAGATAATGTGGCTTCTGGCTTATAAAAGGTATGGGGAGTATTCCTTCTTCTCCTGCTGTTTGAAAGAGATTGTGATAGGTATTGATTTTTCTTTAAACATTTGGGAGAATTTGCTAGTGATGCCATCTGGGCCTGCTATTTTCTTTGTGAGAAGTTTAATTACTAAGCCAATCTTTTTATTTGTCACAGATTTATTCAGATTTTCTATTTTCATGAGTCAGTTTTGGTAGTTTGTGTATTTATAGGAATTTTCCCACTTCACATAGGTCATCTAACTTGATGATGTACAGCTGTTCATAATGCAGTTATAATCTGGTTTATTTCTGAGATATCAGTCATGATCTTATTCTCCTATAATCTGTTTATTTCTGTAACATCAGTAGTGACATTGCTTTTTCATTTTTGACACTTTTCATTTAGACACTTGATTCTTCCTTTTTTTGCTCGGTCAGTCTAGCTAAACGGTTGTCCATTTTATTGATATTTTCAAAGAAATAACTTTTCACTTCATTGACTTACTCTATTTTTCTATTGTCTCTACTAAGCTTACTGAGATTTGTTTCCTGGTCTAGCAAATATTCTAAACCGGAGAATGTTTCATGTGCACTTAAGAAGAACACATTATTTTGCTTTTGTTGGATGAAGTGTTTTGCAGATAGTTGCTTGTTGATCTCAGCCTCGTTCTATCCATTATTGAAGGTGGGGTATGGAAGTCTCCAACTATTACTGTTAAATTGTCTATTTCTCCCTTCATTTCTGTCACCTTTTTGCTTGATGTATTTGAGGTTCTGTTGTTAGGTGCATATGTTTTTATAATTGTTATGCCTTCCTGATGGACTGATCCTTTTATCGTTATAACATGCTCTTCTTTGTCCCCAGTAACAAGTTCCATCTTAAAGTCTCTTTTGTCTGATAATAGTATAGCTAATCCAGCTGTCTTTCTGTTACTGTTTGCATGGTATACCTTTTTCTATCATTTACTTTCAACTTACTTGCATTTCTGAACCTAAAGTATGTCCCTTTTAAGACAGCCCACCAGTTCATTTTAAAGCAGATACCAAACAGGAGATCATTTCATAATACCATTATCATACCTTAAAACATTCATGAAACCTCCTAATACCATCAAATTCCCAATAGGTAATCAGTGTTCATTTTTCAAATCTCTACCTCATGAGTTCCTAGACACAGTGCCCTCCTGGTGTCCTACACCAGGGGGCTGCAATTCTCGCCTGAACCTTCAAAAGATGTCTCTCTTCCCCAGAGACTCTGTCCTCAGTTCTCTGATCTGTCCTCGCATTCTCTCAGGCATCTCATCCTCTCCTAGGGTACCAACTATCAGTTCAACACAGGAGACAGCTCAGATTTGTTCTCAGGCAGGAACTTCCCACTTCCAACTGCCTGATGGAATATCTGTTCGGGAGCCCTCACCCTTCAAACTTCACGCTTTCCCGAACTTAATGCCTCATCTGGCCCCCAAATTTGTTCTTCTCCCAGCTACTCCATCTTGATCATCCACCGTCATCCTCCCAATGAGCTACACTCAAACCTCCTATCACCTTGGTCCCCTGCCTACCACCTCCCATATGTGCCTATACACTACCCTGCCAGTTTCCCCAGCCCACCACCCCATGCAACTGCCAGCACCTCTCTGGTGGATCTCTAGGGTTTGGGCTCTCATAACCCATCCTACCTGCAGGAAATTCCTGTCATCACACTTCTCCTCAGCTTGCCTCATCAACATGCCCTCAGTGAAAACTTACTTTCACGGTGCCTTACAGAGTTTGGCATATCCTATTTGAATCACAAAATGCGCAAGAGGAAGTGATGGTCCAGAGAAGTTAATTTAGTTATCCAAGGACACAGAGCTGTCACCTGGGGGAGTTGAGACCTCGACCAGGTCTACCCGTCTCCAGGTTGTTCCATCGAGCTTAGCAGTGAAAAGTACCTCACCAGCCTTCTGGAGGGAACAAAGATGACTAAGCCACAGTCCCTGCCTTCCAGGAGTTCATGAGTTTGATGGGAGCCAAGACACAAATAGGAGAAAAGTCTATTTTGTTAAAAGGATTTAAAGCTTAGCAAAGACAGCAACAAGAGACATTGAAGCATTCCTCAGGTGTTTGAGAGTGCCATTCGCTGTAACATGCTTATCAATGAGGGGCCTGGGGCTTGTGTTCAGGAGCTGTTAAAGCAGCATGGGGGACCAGCCTATAAGGGTGTGGCCTGGCTAGGGCAAGGGGGGAGGGGTCAGAAACAACAGGAAGAAAAGCTAGGTGAGGGTGGTGGATTCACACTGGGGAGGGTTGTGCTATCAGGATGAAGACTTTGTACTTAATTTAGCAATGGTGGTGCTTCCATTTGTTTAGAAACTTCACCCAGTAGAAGTTCACCCTGCATGACTGGTACAGGGCCTGAGGTTAGCTGAGATCTGAGTGCCAGCCTAAGTTTCTCCACTAATAGACAACGCGTTGTGATAGGTCCTATTCTAAGCACGTCATGTATGTTAACCCACTTAATTCTCACAGCCCTATGAAGTCGGTTTTATATCCCCATTTTATTGGTGGGAAAACAGAGACACAGTAAAGTGAACTACCTTTCTCAAGTTCTGATAGCTAGTAAGTGATGGAGCCAGGGTTCAAACCCAGGCTGTCTGTCTCAGACAGATGCTCACCAGCTAATACTGATATGCCCCAAGCTAATACTCTGCCACTTCCCTACTGGGCCTCTCCTCCTCGGCCAGGGGCTCTACCCACTCCAACTTTGGTTTCTCCCTTTCAAAGTGACTCAGTGGTCTCTAAAGTCCTTTCCAGGACAAGAAGACAGAAAAGCAGAATTTGAACCTACAGTTCTTGATGGTGAACCAGCCATCTCTCTCCTTGCCTGAGGAGATCCCTGTAAAAGGACAGTGGGGGAATTTAAAAGGAATAAACTCAATACAACTAAGAGAATGGGGTGGTACATCAATGTAGAAGTGATTTTGTGCATTTCTAGAATATGACTGGAAACGGACTGGAAATTGACAAAGTAGGATGGAAAAAAAGGCAGCCGAGAACACATGAGAATAGGGTTATAGCCAATGAGGAAGCCATCCTGCCGTGTCTAACCACAGAGAAATTTGAGACGCAAAGTTGCCAAGTAAGAAGGGGGCAGGAAGTCAGAACAGGGGATCAACAGGAAGTTGATCCAAAGTCTTTACAAAGAACACCCAACCCCATATGCAGGGGTCTCTATATCAAAGCATGCATCACACAGTGAAGACTGCACTGTCAGGAGCTGTGTGGGATAAACTATCTGGGAAGACCAAAGACAGCTCATAGGGTATTACAACTCCCACCTTATAGCATTTAGGCTCTCTCAGGGTAATAGCAACTTCCCGTTTACAAACCATAATGGGAACCATGCAAGCCCTATGTTCTCAGAGCTCCCAAGCCACTCTTTCTTAAACTTGAATGGACAACTCAGAATCATCAGACATTTGAGGCAATTTGCCAATATGAAAGTGAGTGACCAAGAAATATTAAAAAAATAAAATAAATAAGGAGGCTATGACAATTCAGCACACAGAAGAGCACAGAGATTCAAAAAGCTATTTCATTTGTGAAGTAAGAAATATAAAACAGGAAATAATAGTACACAGAAGAAACATAAAACATGAAAAAGTACAAATACCATGAAAAACAGAGCATGAAAGACTTGTTGGAAATGTAAAATGAGATTATCAAAATAAAAGTTTCCATAAGAAGGGTTGGAAGATAAAGCCAAGGAAATCCTCCATATGTAAATCATAGATACGTAGATACAAAAATAGTTGAAGAAGGGGCACCTGGGTGGCTCAGTCGGTTAAGCGTCTGACTAGCGTCTGACTCTGGATTTCAGGCTAGGTCATAATCTCACCATTTGTGAGTTCGAGCCCCGCAATGGGCTCTGTGTTGGCGACACGGAGCCTGCTTGGGATTCCGTCTCCCTTTCTCTCTGCCCCTCATCTGCTTGCTATCTCTCTCAAAATAAATTCTAAAAATAAACTTTAAACAAATGATTGAAGAAGAAAATACAGTGATTAATCTATGGGCTCCAACATTTGACTAATAGGATTTCAGAAAAAAGACAGGAGGAAATCCTCCACAAAGGTGTCATCTGGTAGGGACAGGACAGGCATTCCAGGCAGAGGAAACAGCATACATAAGACATGGAGACCTGAGAGAGCATGAGCTATTTAGGGAACTGCAAGCAGTTCTGTGTGACAGAAGGACAGGATTCCTGAGAGGAAGGGCAGAGAGATGAGATCTCAGAGGCACCACCAGGAACACCTTAAATACCACGGGTCTTTAACCAGCAGGTTCTTGAGGAATTTTTAAGCAAAAGGTAAGGTGATCAGGTTTGCAATTAGGGAAGATTGGTCTGAAGTCCAAAATATGGAAGATAAACTGCTCTGGTCAATTGTTATGTAACAAATCACCCCAAACTTGGTAGCTTAAAACAACAACGGTCTTCTTTTTGCTCACACATCTGTAATTTAGATGGGTTTCGGTGGAGACAGTTGTCTTTGCTTCATGTAGCAGCAGCTGGGGAAGCTCAAATGCTGGGAATGATTCAATGGCTTGGGGGCTGAGATCACAAAATGGCTGCTGCAGCTCCCGCCTCACATCCCTTTGGGAAACGTGAGAGAATGGCTTTTCCTAGATTCCCAGCAAATGTCTCATAGAGGCTCAAGTTATCTGACTGGGTCACACATTTACATCTGTGAGCCAGTCACTATGGCCCAGGCAATACAGTACACTCATTAGCCCGGCTTTGGTCACATGCTCTCCCTCCCAACTTGAGCTAGAGAGGAGCCCCACCATAGCATAGAGTGAGGGTGGTAAAGGGGAACATCTCCAAATGATAAGCTGTGGAGGATGAGGGATGGAAGCTGGACAGGCAAACATCAGGTATGCATGCTTCTCCATCTTCTTGTGCCTCCCCTCCCCCTCTGCCCATTCTTCTACAGAAGGAAGCTCTCAGTTCCCATGTCTTGATGGTTGGAAGGAATGCTAATTCCCCTAACTGGAGAGCTCTGTACTCAGAAGGGTCATTTACACTCTGCTCAATACAACTGATGAAGCATAAACTAATTAATTCTTAGAGTGAGAGCATCCCTATCAGGTTTTTCCAAATAGTAATGAATCATTATCAGCCAAAACCTTAACATCTGCTTACTCAATCAATCCACTGCTAGTCACGTGTTATTAATATCATTTGCACTGCTGCCCCAGTACCAGGCAGCCTGCATCCCCAGCCCCCAGTCTCATGAGCCTGTGTAGCCAGAGGACCTCAGGCCGCAACAGGATGAGAATTTTACCATGGGCACTGGGGTGCAGCTTGTTGGGGGAATGGCTGTGGGTGCCGTCAAAGAATTGCCTACTCCCAACTGTTATCATCAGAAAATCTCAGAACTGAAGGGATCTTCGAGACTTATGGTCTTCCAGTCTTACACACCTCCAACAGCATGGAGCTCATGACCTCACAAGGCAGCACATTACACTGTTTTACACATCTGTTAGAATTTCTCAGTCTTGGGGTGCCTGGGTGGCTCGGTCGGTTAAGCATCCGACTCCAGCTCAGGTCATGATCTCACGGCTCATGAGTTCAAGCCCCATGTCGGGCTCTGTGCTGGCAGCTCAGAGCCTGGAGCCTGCTTCATGTTCTGTGTCTCCCCCTCTCTCTTTCTCTCTCTCTGCCCCTCCCCTGCTCATGCTGTCTCTCTGTGTCTCTCAAAAATAAATAAACATTTAAAAAATTTAAAAAAAAAGAATTTCTCAGTTTTTCCCAGTTAGTTTTAGATTAGTTAATTATATCCAAATTTGAGGCAGCTTGAATGAATATATCCAATGCTGAAAGAGAAAATGAACAGCAAAGGGACAAAGGCAGGAAGAAAAGGCAGGGGGAAAAAAAACAAAGCAGGGGCTAAGATTAGCAGGCAGAAAGGTAAATCATCCCATTTTATAGAGCCACAAATTTGACATTAAGCTTCCTTGTGGCCTAAAGGAAGAGGGAATCATGATTAGTTATAAATTCACATCAGTAAGAGATAAATGACAGAGAGAGATAAATAGATATCAAAAAAGGGTTTAAAAACTTGTTACAGGGGCGCCTGGGTGGCGCAGTCGGTTAAGCGTCCGACTTCAGCCAGGTCACGATCTCGCGGTCCGTGAGTTCGAGCCCCGCGTCAGGCTCTGGGCTGATGGCTCGGAGCCTGGAGCCTGTTTCCGATTCTGTGTCTCCCTCTCTCTCTGCCCCTCCCCCGTTCATGCTTTGTCTCTCTCTGTCCCAAAAATAAATAAAAAACGTTGAAAAAAAAAAAAATTAAAAAAAAAAAAAAAAAAAAAACTTGTTACAGGGGCACCTGGGTGGCATCTGACTTCGGCTCGGGTCATGATTTCATGGTCCGTGGGTTCGAGCCCCACATCAGGCTCTGTGCTGACAGCTCAGGCCTGGAGCCTGCTTCAGATCCTGTCTCCCTATCTCTCTGCCTCTCCCCCGCTCACGTACACACACACACACACACACACACACACACACACACACACACTCTCTCTCTCTCTCTCTCTCTCTCTCTCAATTATAAATAAACATTAAAAAATTAAAAAATAAAAACCTTGTTACAGAAGTCTGTTTCTCCTGAAAGTGCTGATATTTAACCAAAATCTAATTTCCCTTTAATTTCTACACATCAGTTCAACTCAACATACATTTAAGAAATCCCCATGACTGCTTCATTCTAAGACTTCCAGCGTGTTCCTGTGATGGGCAAGACCTTGGACTACGTGTTCTGTAGAGTTCCTATTCCCCAGCTTCTATCATTTATTATCCATGTGACCTTAAGCAAGTCACTTAATTCATGAGCCTCTGTTTCCTCATCATAGCATATAAACTAATAACCCTGGAGTACCTACTTTACAGGGTGAGAGACGAAAATGATGCATGACACACACCCCTCCCACTCTACCCTTCCAGTTGTATTGTTTCACAAACTCACTGTTCAGGGTCAAAATAATTGCTTGGTATATCCCCAAATTCCAGCTTCTCAGTCTTCTTTTGCCCAAGCTGTGCCTTCCACCTAGAACGCCTTTCTCCCTACTCTTACCCCCCACCTGAATCTCTAAATCCTGCCCACCCTTCACCTCCCAGCTCACATGCCAGCTTTGTGAGTCCTACAGCTGCCCTTAATATTTACCTTCCCCAAACCTGCTAGCTTTTATCTGTACCTCCCTCAAGACCAATGTATCCATTCAGAAACTCCCTCCTGTTCTTTCTCAGGGAACTTAAATATTCTTTCAAATCTCAACTCCTGAGAAAAAGCAATCAAGAAAACCAGAAAAAGTACCATATTCTCCTGTGAGAATTAAAGCTTATCAATATAGAGGCATTACTGGTTTGAAGGAATCTGCCGATGTCAAGTTGAAACCAAAAGCAGGCAGAGTTGAAGGTTAAGGTTGACCTGAGTCACTCTTGCTCATGGCTGTTGTGTTATCAGTGTGTGTTTGGTGCCCTTTTTCCTGCTAATGGTGAGTTATTCTTGCAAATAAAATATGTATTAATAAGTTTACGTGCACAGCATATTTTACATAAATCCTATGAGTGGTGTTCCAAGAAATAACAAGTTTTGGAAGACAAGGAATTCCTTAGTACTGTTAGCCTTACTGGGAGAGCTCAACATTACATTATTCAAGCACTACCTGATTATGTTGACTGGCATTTTCCCAGGTTTTAATACACACTGTAGGCTATATATAGTTCTCTACTAACTTAATATTTCTTATTTCTTCATCAAAAAATTTAGTTATACATAATAATGAGGAAAGAAAATGAAGAACATTGGTAGTCTTGAGAATAACTTAGGATGTTAAAAAGTCCCTGGAATTCTCATATTTTTCCCCTGGATTCCCAAAATTCCACTCATTGCATTTAGATCCTCCTTTCTCCTTTGTGTTACAGTTATTCACCCATTGTCAGCTCCTCTAATAGACTGCTGGGTTGGATGACAAGAGTCACACTCGGTCAGTGCTAATCCTCCTTCCATCCCCTGTGCTGCTTAGCATGGACCTCACACACAGGAAACCAAGACCGCTTCTCAAAGTACAAAGAGCAGGGACATTGGGGATTTGAATGTCAGTGCTGCCACCTTCTCATTATCTGGACTTATATGTGGCTTAAGTGCTCTAAACTTCAGCTTTCTCATCTGAAAAGTGAAGGTAATGATAATGTCCACCTTGAAGGGTTGTAGTAGGAATCAAATGAGATCATGTATATGAAACACACCCAGTACATGTGTCACCTTTCTTTCCAGGAAACATTCAGTGCTAAGAGAATGGATGACTGGATGGATGGATGGATGGATGGATGGATGGATGGATGGATGGATGGATAAACTAGTGGGGAGAATAGCAAGCCTTCCCATACACACATTTCTCACTTCTGTCCCCAACTCCTCCCACAATCAGACAGAGAGTCTAAACTGAAAGAATCTAATGAGAGGCAGGGACATTCCCTGGGCTGGAAAAAGCAGCCATCAAAAGCCAGTGTGCTTTTTGTGATGCCACAGGCCCCAGGAGATGCAAAAACAAATCCCACATTCCTCAGCAAAACTGATATATCGCAAATGGGAGGACCACAGACTAGCTAACAGAGACAATGTTGGCTTTTAAATTCTTCCAGATGTAGATTGTCTTCCGGAAGGGAAGAAGTGAGTCACCTTTGAACATAGGAGCTCAGATCCTTTCTTTAGAGATCTCTCTCTCTCCCTCCCTACCTCCCCACGTCCCCACCTCCCCATCTTTTAGCTCTGTTCCCCTCAGTTTTGAAGTCACTCTCAGAGAGACCATCTCCTCATGGTGTCCCTTGCATGCCTTACCTCAAACCAGTTTAGCAAACACTAAAAAGAGAATTTCTATACTAGCAACAAACAACTGGCAAACGAAATTTTAAAAAATACTCTTTCTAATAGCATCAAAAAATATAAAATACTTGGCAATGAACATAATGAAAGATTTCTACATTGAGAAAAAACCTTGCTGAGAGAAGTGAAAGAAAAGAAAAGAAAAGAAAAGAAAAGAAAAGAAAAGAAAAGGAAAGGAAAGGAAAGAAGGAAAGAAAGAAAAGAAAGAAAGAAAGAAAGAAAGAAAGAAAGAAAGAAAGAAAGAAAGAAAGAAAGAAAGAAAGAAAGAAAGAAAGAAAGAAAGAAAGAAAGAAAGAAATGGAGAGATATACCATATTCATGGTTTGGAAGATTCTATATGGATAAGATGTCAACTTTCCCCAAACTGATCTGCAGATTCAATGAGGTCCCAATCAAATCCCAGCATGCTTTGTTGAACAATTGGAAGGATAATTCTAAAATCTGTATGAAAATTCAAAGGACCTAACTAACAAAAACAGTCTTGAAAAAGAACATAATTATAATATTTATACTGCCTAAACTCTACGGCAGTATATCAAGGCACTGTGATGTTGAATTAAGTATAGACAAATAGATAAGTGGAACAGAATGAAAAGTCCAAAATGAAAAGTTCTAGAACAGGAAAGGTAATCTATAATGATAAAAGTCAGAATAATGATTGCCTCTGGTGTGTACTCTGGGAGGCGAGTGGTATTGACTGGAAAGGATCAGAAGAGACTTCCTGGGATTGACTGGAAAAGAGCCTGAGGGAATTTCTGAGGGTGGTGGGAATAATCTACACCTTTATTTGGGTGTTAGGTACACCAATGTGTATACATTTGTCAAAACTCTTCAAACTAAACACTAAAGATCAGTGCATTTCATTCTATATAAATTATATCTCGATGTTAAATTTTTTTTAAAAAAGGAGCTTCTCTGTTATAGGCTCTAATAAGTTCCCAGAGCTGTCTCTCATGGCACAAATGTGGTCACATGTCCATCCCTGAAGCAGTCACTGGCCAGGGGAAGGGAATGGCATGGTTGTCCAGGCCTTACTTACCTGTCTGTCCCTGGAGCGCAGGCATGGAGCCAGCATCCTTGAACCACATGACTTGTGGTGCTGTATTTCCCCAAAGTAAAAGTCAGGATGTTCACCCCTTCACATTCACAAAGCTGTGAGAAGAAAAGATGGATAAAGGGAGGGAAGTTCAGGCCATTGTGTTCTACGTTTCCCCCCTAACTGTAGTCTCACCTTGAAGAGATAAACTAGGTGGGTCAAGGGGAAAGGGAAGGCCATGCAAAGAACTAACGGCCCACTTCCCATGTCTACCAGCAGGAGTTTTTCTCTAGGAAAAAAACACTCAAAAGCTTTCCAACAGGGGCACCTGGGTGGCTCAGTCAGTTAAGCAACCAACTTCAGCTCAGATCATGATCTCACGGTTCGTGGTTTCGGGCCCTACATTGGGCTCTGTGCTGACAGCTCAGAGCCTGGAGCCTACTTTAGATTCTGTGTGTCTCTCTCTCTGTCCCTCTTCCTCTCACACTCTCTGTCTCTCTCTCAAAATAAATGAACATTAAAAAAAAAAAAAAAAGGTTTCCAACATGGCAGAGGGTGATGGCACAGCAGCCACTGTAGGAAACTACCAGAGGAATGAGTCTGAGGCAGCACCCTTGAACCTCCATCACAGAGAAGATGGCACACAAAGGTACTGAGAGGGCAAAGGCCTAGGATCAAGAGAAAAGAGGCCATCATGGACAGGAACTTTGTGACTGAGGACAAATGGCCAAAACCACAAACTCCACCAGCATATCACCCAGAAGACCAAAAGAAATAAGTCATACCTGAGTGGCCAGCAGACCAGACTAGCTCCTGGATACAGAGGACACCATGCAAATCTAAAGCCCATCTCTGTGCTACCTGAAGAATGCAGTAAAGCCCTCAAATACCCATTTACCATCTTGGAAAGAAGTAGGGAAAGAAGTGAAACCCTGAAGGACAGGACATTTACTTAAAGAGTTATCCATCAATCCCAAAGGAACTATTTAAGTCAGCTCTGATTGGAAGATAAAAACAAAGAGTAGGAACATTTTCACTGAAAGGAGACTAAATACTAGTGGAGACTGTCAGCTGGCATGTGAAGTTTCTCTATTCCTCTGTAGGAAAGGGGCTCCTCAAGATCAGATACAGATAATAAAGGGGCTACATTTTGAAGCATGTTAAAGTGAGGAAACTGGCAGGTTCTACCACACAGATCTCTTTGATTTTAACGTCATCAAAGCAAAATTATGTGCCCAGGGTCACATAAGCAGTGAAAACAAGCCTGAGACCAGAAAGAGGTCTGCCATGTGCCAAAGTCACAGTCTTTCCCCTGCCTTAGGCACCCTCTGTACCTCTGTGCCCTCCGTTGCCCTGTCCTGATGTATCTGGAATCCTACCGCCCAACTCTCCCACAACCCCGACCATGCCTTTGTCCTGAGGGATGCTTCTGCCTAAAGTAGCCCTTTCCTGTTTTCCACTTGCACATGGGATAATGGCAGAACACCCCATCACTTCAGCACAGGGGCAGCCTCAGAAACCCCACACTCCAGGCTTCCTCCTCTTTCTCCCACCGCACACCTCCTCTTTCTCCAACTGCAAACATCTCCCATGGCCTGAGGGAACAAAGCCAAACTCCTCAACCTTACATTCCAAACAACTCCTGACCTGGCTCCAACCTGCCTTTCCTCCTGCCCCCACTGTTCTTATACAGTGTCAGTGCCAATCAGACCTACCTAATCTTGGCTCCGAGCTCTCACCTGCACACCTTCTCTCACCACCCTCCCTGTTTCCATCATATCCTCTCAGCCTGGAGGCCTTCCTCAAGACTGTCGCACCTCCTTCTGGCCTCCTCTCCTCTGGCTCCTCCAAAGTCATTTACTGGGAAATCGTTGCTGGGTAGAGAGACTTTTGAA
This sequence comes from Neofelis nebulosa, assembly GCF_028018385.1. NCBI lineage: Eukaryota > Metazoa > Chordata > Mammalia > Carnivora > Felidae > Neofelis > Neofelis nebulosa. The sequence continues at coordinate 42,732,523 of NC_080794.1, read as the reverse complement.
AATAGGGCAGAACTGGATTCAAATCTTGCCTATTACTTCCTTGACGTTGGGCAAGTCGTGTCATCTCTTTGTGCCTCAGTTTGGCTCATCTGCAAAACTGGAATGGAACTGCTTACTTATAAAGTGGCCCAGGGAGTTAAATGAGATATTGTGTGCCAAGTACGTGGCAGGGCCTGGCACGTGGTAGAAGGTCCAGAAATGTCCGCTCCCTTTTGCCAAATCCTGAGAATCTTCCTAATGTAACCTTCCTGCCCACAAAGGAATAGCTCACAGTGTGTGTCTCTCCTGTCTACTCCAGAAAGCAGTAGTACTCCACTGATGTCAGTGTAGTATGACACAGTACAGCAAGTATGGCTTTTAAAAGTATACTTGGAGGCAGACAATCTGAGTTTGAGTTTTGACTAGCTACTTGATCTGTGCACCACTCGGCATATTACCCACCCTCTCTGAACCTCGGTTTTGTGATATGGAAAATGAAGGTAGTAACAGACACTGATTCAAAGGATCATTTTGAGGATTAAATGCACTGGTAGTTGGACTCAGTAGAGTCTGAAATTAGCCACATATAAGAAAACAGCTTTGTTTCTTCAAAGTACTGCCTTCGTCCTTTCCCTGATGAACCTTGCGTTTCCTGTTTTGTAATGACATCACAGGATGACCCTTCAGCCTCCTTTCATTTTCAGGGTCTAAGTGGAAATTCCAGTCTGGTTTAAAATCTCAGCTGCATGTCTCATTTAGTCCTCACACCCTTCCCATACCAGTCAGATATCAACCTGAGGGTCTCTGCCGTTGAGGAAAGGCATATGCTCTGCTCTTCCGAACTCCTCCCCCTTCCTCTCCTGGGGCCCTTTCTCCTTGGGAGCTTTTGGGCCTGGAAAGGATAAAAAAAGAAAAGAGGATTGGTAGACATTAGTGACCAATAAATATCCCCAGTTCTACTCCCAACATATGGCTGGATTACACTTTCCTGTCCCCTTGAAGTTAGGTGGAGCCATGTGGCTTGCTCTATAGCAAATGACATGTGAGGATGGATCCCAGGAGGATGAGTAGAGATAGACATAGAGAATGAACAGGGAATTCGTTCATTCATTCATGAACAGGGAGTTCATTCATTCATTCATGAACAGGGACAACTCCATTGTCATAAAGCTCTAAGAGTTGGGAGCTGTGTGTTACTTAGCATAACCAAGGCTAACTGATATAGGTGGCTGATGGCTCTTCTATGGCCACTCTTCAGTCTCTATGTGGTAGGTCCTAAACTGATCTTAGAATACATGCATGAGTGCTTCAGGAGGCCTTACCAGAAGGAGAATTCTCCACTACTCATCCCCAAGAGCTGCCCCAAGCTGACATCCTCTGCCCTCCCTCAACTACCACCCTTAGTGATCAACCCCAAAGCCTCTTGCTGCTAAGCTTCCTTCCCCTGCATCCAGGCTCTTGGGTGGATCTTGCCAGATGGCTTAAGCCTGGCTGTATTACAAAACGTGCACCCAATTCATGAGCAACTCACGCAGTTTTATTGTGCCAAAGTACCATATCCTCTCTCCAACCCACTGTCTCTCTCTGTATTTGCTTCCTATTGCTGCCATAACAAATTACCACAATCGGTGGCTTAAAACCACACAGATGTGTTATCTTCTGCTTCTATAGGTCAGACATCAAGTGCATATCTCCTGGGGTAAAATCAAGATGTCAGCAGGGCTATGTCCCTTTCTAGAGGCTCTAGGGGAGAATCTGTCTCTGTGCTGTCCCCAGCATCTACAGGCCCCCTGCATTGCTTGGATTGTGGCCCCTTCTTCCATCTTCAAAGCCAACAATGGCAAGCCGAGCCCCTTTCATATGCTCTCATCTTTCCTGCCTCTTTTTCCATCATCCTAGTTATCCCATGTCTCTGATGGCAGCCAGGAAAGGTTCTTCATGGTCAAGGACTCATGTGATTAGATTAGGCCCAACTGGATAACCCAGAATAATCTCCCTATCCGAAGGTCCTTAACCTTAATCAAATCAGCGAAGTCCCTTTCACCATGTAAGATAACATATTCATGGGTTGCTGGGATTAGCACGTAGACATCTTGGGGCAAGGATGGGGGGTGGTAAGGGGACATTTTTCTGCCCACCACACTTTCCAATTATCCTTTCCCCCTGTTCAAATAAGCACAAAGAGCAGATCAGCAATTCCTCTGCTAAGGAGGAGTTAAGGCACAAACTAAAATGTCAATCTTCCTTCATCCAGCACCCCTTCATCTCTATGAGTGGCTCTCTTAGAACCCCTCACATGAAGTGGGGACAAATGCCCCTCTAGCCTCCCCCGTGAGAAATGAGAAGGGGAAAGTCACATCACCACCCTCCATACTCCCATCAGATAATTATTTGAGTATTTAAATATTCTTTGAGATAATTCTATAGGAAATATAAATATAATGTAAGACATATAGGACTTTAAATTTCCTATGATTCACAACAAAATAGGCCAAAAGAGGGGGTGCCTGGCTGGCTCAGTTGGAAGAGTGTGTAACTCTTGATCATGGGGTTGTGAGTTTGAGCCCCACTTTCAGTGCAGAGATTACTTAAATATATAAAACTTTTCAAAATAAGCCAAAAGAAACAAGTGAAATTCATGTTAATATTCTATTTCATTTTTTTAATTTTTATTATATTTTTTAAGTTTATTATTTTGAGAGAGAGAGCACGTGTGCAAGCAGAGGAGGGGCAGAGGGAGAGGGAGGGAGAGGGAGAGGGAGAGGGAGAGGGAGAGGGATGCAGAGAGAATCCCAAGCAGGCTCCGTGCGGTCAGCACAGAGCCCAACACAGGGCTTGATCTCAAGAACCATGAGATCATGACCAAAGCGAAAATCAAGAGTCAGACACTTAACTGACTGAGCCACCCAGGTGTCCCAATATTCCATTTCATTTAACTCAGTATATCCAAAATATTATTTCAACATATAATCATATAGAAAACTATTGAGATACTTTACATCATTTTATTGAACTAAATCTTTGAGATAATCCAGTGTGTACTTTACACTTCTAGCACATCTCAATCTGGACTAGCCACATTTCAAATGCTTAATAGTCATCTGAGGCTAGCAGCTACCATATTGAACAGTGCCACATCTAGACTTTGATCTGTATAGGCCATGACAGTGTGGGGCCAGGGTCTGGGCTGCAATTATGGATGGAGGTAAAAGAGCCCATCCAGTAGCTTCTGGAAGAGTGTCTATACCTGTTTGCTTTTGGTGCTCTTTATAAAACAGATGTTTTCTGCCTCTTAGCTCTACTTCAGGGTGGCCCATTCCCAAGCAGTGGGAAAGTCTCATTCACCACACTTTTAAACATCGAAGTGCTTAGTGCAGTTTGTCTTCATATATGTGCCTATTATCCTACATGATGTTGACAATAGGGACAGACACACAGTAGGTACCCAAAAAGAAGCTATTGAATGAATTGGCTTTTATTTATTCCCCAAGTCCCACGAAGTCATGCCAATACCAAGCCCAGGACCAGGCACAAAGTGAACTCAATAAGCATATTCCATACATGCTCCCCAACAGGGCCTGGTCCCGGGCACTGACCACAGCAGACGCTCGATAGGAATGTACTTTCACTGCACACAGAAGCTAGAAGAGAAGGCATAGTCTGCAAATGGAAGCTAGTTCTCCTTCCTCAAAGTATGAAGCCTTAGCCAATTGGGGAACTTAGGAAGTGGATGACAATGTGGAATGTCAAAGCTAAAATAAGGGGGTCGGAAAGGTCATCTCATCCAGCCCCTTTGTTGTATAGACAAGGAAGCTGAGGCCTGGAAATGGAAAGGGACTTGCAAAGCCAGGAAGGCAAGCCAAGTCCCCCACCACAGAACCTAGAGCTTGGTTCTGAAATCGAGACTCGGAAATGCTCCCCATGCCTTTTGGTGCAGACAAAGAATAACGTTCTGACTCGGGGGATGGAGGGGTCATGAGAAGGGGATCTGAAAGTTATGTTGACTCTGCCTCTGATTTCCCATTTGGTCTTGAGAAAGCCCCTCTGCGGTCCCCATCTAGAAGACAAGGAGCAAAATGCAAGCAAGTGACCTGCTGCTAAGTTTCTACCAAGATTTCATCAAATCACACAGACCATCCAGCCAAGACCCATTTTTCAGATGGGAAAACTGAGGCCCAGAGATAGGAAGGGGCTTGTGTAAGATCAGCTAAATAGTGGCAGATCCTCACTTTGGGCTCTTCCTTCTATGTCCAGAAATGTCTCCCCCGATGACAGCACTCACTTCCTCTCCAACCCACCTCTTTACTCCTGAGTTCCATAGTAGGGGCCACCCCTTCTTTGAAAGGCAGGAGAGGAGAAAGAGGCATCTGGAGGAAAGGTAGGCAGTCAGCTGACTTTTCTAATCAGGGTTCTGACTCTGCGGGAATGAGGAGTCCAAGAGCCCAGCTGAGGTGAGAGCTGGCAGCCACCAATCAGGCCTAGAGAAAAAAAATGCAAAAGGAATGCAGCCAAGGAGAAGAAATGTGGAGACCTGAGGCTGGTTCCACGAAGCGTGCATGCACGGCGCACGCGCATGCTCTCTCTCTCTCTCTCTCTCTCTCTCTCTCTCACACACACACACACACACACACACATACACACAGGCACACGCTCAGCCTCACGTCCCGCGCCATTCAATTCCCCTGCGTGTTCTAAACCTAGATGATCAGATAATAAGAGGTTGAGTGGTATGCATAACATCAAGTTGATTAAATTTGTTTACTGATAATTCTTTCAGGTTCCCATGAATATCGTGTAATTTCCTTGCTGTATTTCAAACAGATTTGGGCTAATGCATTATTGACAGCACCCTTGCAGACCATCTCGACAATGTCATTCAGGATAATTATTTCACAACAGATTTCCAGAGCCCCTGGTTCCTGTTGGGATTCACTTGGGCATAAATTACAGAGCCGAATATTTAATCAGTGTCCCCATTAGAACCCTGCGGCTTATTTTTAGGAATTGAGGAGGGAGAGCGGGTGGGGGAGAGGGTATTTGTATTATTACAGCATGAATACATTTCTTCTGTTCTGGGTGGGTTTTTTTTTTCCCCCCAAAGCTCAACCAAGCTGAAAAGCAGCCTGAAGCATCCTTGCCTTTTTTAGAAATAAACACAAGCATTAATCTTTTGACTGCATTAAATTAAATATTAATGTTAACGGATCACATAATGTGAAGTTAAAAAAGCGATTAACATTTATACCACATTCTCTCTCTGTGACTTTTCCATTACACAAATTAGTCCCTCTCTTAACTAATAACACCTAAGCAATGGTACCTTGGAAAGGTAGGACCAGGAGGCAGGGGCTGGGTGATGGTTTCTGGTGTTTCTTAAAGAAAACTGGGGAGAAGGTGTCGACAGGCAGCCGCTGACCAGACCTGCCTCCCCACGCAGCCCATCCAGCCATAACTGAGGTGTAACGTGGCTGCTCCCTTGCAAGGAGTAATCTGAGGGCTAATTAGCAATGCCAAGGGGTGCTGCGCCGGATCCAGCGGTGTTTACATTTCCGGCTATTTGTGTTGTTCAAGCAGCAGAATCAATCAAGCAGCAAGCCTGTGCTGAGCGCCTACTCCTCACCCATGAGCAATGCCTCGGCTGCCTGCCTACCACTGCAGTCCGGCTTTGCCACCGTCACACCCCAGAAAGCAATCACACGGGGCTGCCGGTGGCCTCCCACCGGCCCACTCCGGCCACCTCTCCCCCAGCCCCTCCACAGACTGACCTCTGAAGCCTGTGAGGTTGGCCACCACCCCTCCTTTTTTAAATGACTCTTTCCTTCTGCTGTTGAGACTTCCTCTGACCCCTCTTGTCACTTGAAGTTCTGTATTACCCACCACCAGGCCCATGAGAGGCCACGAGGCACTGTGAGTCCCCTCCAGCCCTCTCTTCCTTCCTCCTCCTCTCCTACGACTACGGATCCCAGCTCTGGCTGTCCCCTACGAGGTCTGCCCCACTGCCTCAGATCCACCCAGGGTGCCAAGGCCTGCTGAGTCCCTGGCCATGTACATCCAGGCTCTCCCTGTGGGCCCAGGCTTCCCACCTCACCGCTGCCAGAGAGACTGCACAGGTTAGTTCAGCACCTCGGATGGCCCCAAGGTCGCCAGGATAAAGTCTGACTGTAGCCTGCAGGATAAAGGCCTTCACGACCAACCCCAACTCCAAGTACTAGTCCCTGGCCACTTCCTACCACACACACCCTCTGTTCTAACTATATGAGACTCATCATCATAAATGATTTCTGTCTGTGGAGAGGAGAAATGAGGGCAAGAGCCCTTACAGCCTTCACAAAACATTACTGTGCCCCTGTAATTTGCCATAGGGTAGGCAGCCTCAAGGAATCCGGTCCTGGCTCTCTGCTCCAAGGAGGGCTCTGAGGAGACTCTCTCACTCCGCCTGGGCTTCCAGCAAGGTCAGAATAGAGAGATTCAACCCTCCGGGGCTGATGAGAGAATCTTCGTGGAGGACAGGCATTTGAGCTGGACCTTAAAGGAATAACCGGATTTCCACAGGCAGAGAATGTTCATTGTATTCATTTATCTGGCCAGACTGGCACATGCAATGAGAAGAGGAAAATGGGACCAGGCCGTGGCAGAACACCTCACAGGGTCCCAGAACCACTTCCATCCTCCCTGTAAGGAAGTAGCCTCAGCCCCGGCCGGAGGAAGCTCCTCCAGGCCAGCAGCTGCCCGTGAACAGACAGCTCTACCAGCCACTTCTCAAATCTGGGACCCTGAGTTCTTTCAGCCTGAGCCGTAAAAGGGGGATCACCGTTCCATGCTCAGGTCATTAGCAACTGGCAACCTATTTCCACCATTCATTGCAGAGAATTTGGAGCCAGTAACCTGAGTTCCAAGCCCAGCTCAGCCGTTAACCGGCAATGCAATCTTGCACAGGTCCTTGGGAAAAGGAGCCCCCGTTTCCTTGTGTGCAGAAAGGGGTTAACAACAATGCCCTCAGAGGCACACAGGAGATCAAGAAGGGAGAAGGGCACTGTGAGTGGGAAGCCCCGTTGGTGAGCCTCCACGCTCCAGCACAGCCTCCCGCCCCGCACCCCCTGGCACCTCTGGGGTCCTGGACTCCGTCTTACAAGTGCCCAGCTGGAACCTACCGTGAGAGCGGTGCCCTGATTGCCTGGCAAGCACAGCCCCGCCCTCCAGAGCTTCCCTGCTCAGCCGGATCCACCGCCTATGCGCAGAGGCCCTCTCTACCTCCACATCTCCCTTTTGTTTGCAAGGTGCAGACAGAGGCCTGGCGAGGGGGCCATTTGTGCGTGTGTCACAGTGAACTCTGCCGACACCTGCTGCCACACTTTCCTCTCCTCCTCACTCTCAGGGCACCACATGAGCCTCGTTCATCTTTGACTTGCGGACTTGGCTGCCACTGCTCCAAGATCAAAACATCAGAGAGCCAGACAGGACTGTGGTTCTCTATTGCTGGTGCTTTTTGTTGCATTTTGTTTTTTGACTAGTACATGTACAGTTGGTCCTTGAACCACGCAGGGGGTTAGGGCGACCGGCCCCCTGCGCAGTTGAAACTCCACATATGACTTTTGACTCCCCCGAAATGTAACTATTAATAGCCTACTGTTGACCAGAAGTCTTATCAAGAACATAAACAGTCAATTAACACATATTTTATGGGTTATATGTATTATACACTGTATTCTTACAATAAAGTAAGCTAGAGAAAAGAAAATGTATCGAAGAAAATGATAAGAGAAAATGCATTTACAGTACTGTACTGTATCAAAAAAAATCCACACATAAGTAGACACCACAGTTCAAACTCGTGTTGTTCAAGGGTCAACTGTATATGCTTTAAAATCGGTACCAAAGGGGATTTAGTGACCAATGAGTCTCACTCCCATTATCTCCAACCCCCAGTCCCTCAAGTGTCCTTTCCAAGCGGTATCTGCTACAGCCAGAGATATCTTACATATATTCAAACATATTTATATCTTTTCGCACAAATTTTAGCATATTATACATAACATTCTCCACCGTGGTTTTTTTCACTTACTGCATCTGAGAGACTGGCCCCAATCAGTACATGTACATTTTCCTCATTCTTTTTTGCAAGTGCAGAATATCATATTGCATGGATGCACCATAATTTAGTGTCCTACTTGTTGACACGTGGCTGTTCCCAGCCTGGTGCTTTGAAAATCAGTGCTGCAGCAAACCATGTCGCAAAAAAGCAGCATAGCACACACCGGGATCCACAGGCGGCCCGCAAAAGTCATCCAATCCTGTCCATGCCCCAAGGTACCACCTCCTCCATGAAAAAGAAAACCGTGCCCAGAGAGGTTTTGTGACTCAATGAGGCTCTGCTAATTGATAACATAATAGAGTGAGGGATCTAGGTTTTTCCATTCCATGGAATTATTTCAATATGTTTAAAAAAATCATTCAAGGGTGCCTGGGTGGCTCAGTCAGTTAAGCATTCAACTTCGGCTCAGGTCATGATCTCACCATCTGTGAGTTCAAGCCCCACATCAGTCGCTGTGCTGACAGCTCAGAGCCTGGAGCCTGCTTCGGATTCTGTGTGTTCCTCTCTCTCTGTCCCTTCCCCGCTCAAGCTCTGTCTCTCTCTCTCTCTCTCTCAAAAATAAAGTAAAAGCATTAAAAAAAAAAAAAAGCATTCAAACTCTCCACTTTACAGAGGGGGAAACTTGAGGCCCTTCAACAAGGAGAGCGTCTCCTCAAAATCCTAAGGCAATGGTTCTCAAACTCAAGCACGAGCATCCCCTGGAGGGTTTGTCAAAACAGAGGGCTGGGCCCCACTGCCAGTGTTTCTGATTCAGTGAGTCTACTAAGGAGTCTGAGAACTTGCATTTTTAACCTGATCACAGGCGATGTTGATACGGAGACCACACTTTGAGGACCGGTGTCCTAAGGGTTCCTGGTGTTTCAGGTGATGCAAGGGGAGGCCCTGTGGATTCTGATTCCCCAGCCAGCTAGCCACCCACCTGAGTTTTGAACACCACGGCACTACCTTTTCTGCTATGTGAATAAGTTTAACTTTTGGGTTTCTTTTACTGGTGTTTGACTGTTTCAGTGCTGTTTTGGGGAAACAATTGGAATGCATCAGAGGCCTTATCATTTGGTCATGAGAAGCTACCTTTCATTTCCCTGGAGCTCAGTGGTCACCCCCCATGGGGGGTTGGGTGGGGTAAAGTCCCTGGGATATGAGCTGTGCTGTCAGAGCAGGGAAAGGGCCTTTCCAGCCTACCTCCTCCCCACTGGATACACTGGATCAGAGTTGGGCCTGCTGAGGAGGGGCATCACAACCCAGATGTGTCCCCAGAAAGGCAGTTCTCCACCACAGCTGCACTGCTGGCTCTCCCCCTGCCCTGCAACCTTGGCTCAGATTCACTGGTTCTCTGAACAGCTGGCCTCTGCCCTTGGCCTGAACTTTTTGACCAGATGCCTTCGAGGGCAGGTTAAAGTCCAGCCATCAATGATTCCCTCACTCTCCCCATGCCCCCAGAGTTCCCAAGCACCCCATCAAGGCCCATCTCAAGGTCTGGGCCTCCATTTCCAGGAACACAAGTCCCTTTCTCAATATAAGAGAAGACACAGAAGTACCAGTCAATGCAGAAATATGCCGAAAATGTGTCAGGTAAGATTTCAACATCCTCGTAGTCCACTGGATAGGGATTTGGAAGACTTCTGGTATTTGTCACTGACATAGGTCACTTTATGGCTGAGCCTTCCTACTATAGAATACTCTACTGTGTGTGTGGGTCTTCAGGAGGCAAAGCCCTCCTTCTAAGTCAGAAAACAATGCAGGCCTGGGATGCCTGGGTGGCTCAGACAGTTGAGTGTGGAGCCCGCTTAAAATTCTCTCTCTCCCTCTGCCCTCTCCCCCGCTCTCTCTCAAAAAAAATTTTTTTCTAAAGAAAACAATACAGGCCTGATACTTGTTTCATATTTCCCTTCTCTTTGCAGCTGAAACCCCGTGTGTCACCAAAGAAGAGTGGACCAGACGCCCAGGACCCGTAAGAGGCAAGGTCAGGAGAAAATGTGTCCCAAAAGAGGCAGCTCCCAGGTCCCGAGGGCATCACAGTGGGGATGGAAGTAGCACCAGCTCCGTGCCAAGCCTTCCCTGCAGCTCAGTTCAGGCTGTTATCCTCATGTCCGGCCACCCTTATCCCGCTTCCCTAGCTTTCCCACTGATGCTTTGATGGGTCATATTCCCTTTAAGCAGATCCCTTTCCCACTTAAACCAGCCAGAGGTCGCTGGCAACAGTGAACGTGGACTAACACTCATACCAGTACAGAATCCTCGGAAACCAAAAGGAACTTTTGCCCTGGACTTCCTCCCCCATGTCATCAGAGCAAGCCAGTCACCCCTGCAGGATTCTGCAGCCTTCGACTTAGCTAACGTTGGTAACAATAATCCCTTATGCTCAAGCACCAGTTAGGTCCTTTTCAAAGCTGTCCCCTCCACTATCCTGCTCACTATCACCATGCACAGGAGAGGCTGAGAGAGGCCAACAGAGAGGAAAGCAGGGAGAGACTGGGACTCAGGACCCCTGGGTGGTGTTGTTGTTTTTTTGTTTTGTTTTGTTTTTGTTTTTTTGCTGTTATCACTACATAACAATAATAAAAGCTACTATTTGTTAAGAGTTGGCTATTTGCAAGCAATGGGCTAAACAATTCATTATATATTTTGTGTACCCCTGCAAGGTAGATGTTTTGATATGCATTCTCAGAGAAGTTAGTTAATTTGCCTAAAAGCATCCAGTTGCTAAGTACAGAACTAGTACTGAAATCTGGGTCCAAAGCCAGGATTCTTAGCCATTATATTAAATATTAAATGGCTTCCCACTGATCTGCCTCGGCCTACCTTTCTGGACAAGCCACTTAAGCCCCTCTGAACTCCAGGGTCACCAGCTACAGTAACTGCTCTGACTTACAACACCGAAGTTTAGATTGTCCAGGAAGAAACAGAGCACCCTTGAGACAAGTTTCTCTTGAGCCAAGCTTGGAAGTTATCCCAAACCCCAGCACCAAAGCCTATTGGACAGGCTCACATCCAGCCAACCACAGAGCCCTAATTTTGCAGCCTCAGCATTAGTAAATCCTCTCTTCTGCTCTTTGGCGGTCTTGGAGGCAGGGTGGCGGGCTAGACAGGTGGGCATTGCCACATTATTAATTTGGCTGCTGATTAACTCCACCTCCTAACTGAGAAGGATTCTAATTACAAAACCTGGAAAGTGGCAAGTCCTGGGAGCTGACGGGATCAGCCCATTACTGTTCCTTCTCTGGCCTTGCCCCGGGGGCAGTGTGGAAAGGGAGCACAGAGCCGAGGGACTGCGGGCCGGAGAGAGCCTGTTGCCATTTGAGGGAGGGGGCTGTGGGCCCTGCCAGGTAGCAGAGGCAGGGGGCCAGGTTCTAGGCAGCTCTGTTGGGGAACCAAGTAGCTGACTCTGCCCTTTCACCGTGCTCAGAGGAGGCGGAGCCACGCCCCACCTTCAGCCCAGTGGGACCAATTAAAGCATTTACAGTAAAACACGGAAGGGGATGTACCTCCAGGTCTCCATCTTGCCACGTTTGCTGAAGGAGCGCCTATGACATTACACAGATTAATACTCCACTGAGCAAATTAATCCTTGGGATTTCACTCACTACCTGTGGCTTATAAATTTTAATTGGCTCTAAACCACCACCTGAATTGATGTGGGAGTGTGGTGATGCAAGGCAAGACATCAGAAAGAGTGCCAGCCACACGTGTAGCTTCAAGCAGGAAAGAGGGGGATGCCATATTCCAGGTGCCAAAGGGGTGAGGGAAGAAGGAAACCTTTCAGCAGCAGTATTTCCTTGTGCATTCAGCGGAGTGGGCAGAAGGATGCAGAAGCAGCCTTTGGCCTCTTCTTTCTCTCTGCTTGTCTCAGTCTTGTCCATCGTTCAACTCTCACATGAATTTGAACACTCCAACACTCCACAAGCTTTGATTGAGCACTTGGTATGTGCCACGTCCTGGACTGGGCAGTGAAGAGTCAATGTGTTGGGTTGTAAGAAAGGGAAATTCACTGAAACGCCCTGGGTTAGAAGTAGAGACAGCACCACTGTGAAGATGCCCAGGTGTCACAGGGAGAGGAGAGGGCCTCATGGGAACTGGAAGGTGATCAGAGCCATACTTTGCCTCTGACATTTTCACAGGTGTTGGCCTCTTTCTTTCTACACACCTGCTGTGCTCTGCTCTCTGCACAGGTAGGTTGCTCATCTTCCTGCAAAAAATCTCCATAACCTCCCAAACACGGGAGCCTCAGCTGCCACATTTAATGGCCTCAGTCACTGTGTCCCATTCAAATTTCCAGGAGAAAGGAGCAGGCGGGCCCGGGCTGAGTCTCTCTTAACCCTTCCTGCCCTTTTCTAGGCTCACCAACAGCTTCCACTTGTTGAAACTTCCTTCTTGGCTTCTAGGACTCAGCTGGCACCATCTTTCCTCCAACCTCTAAGGCCTTCTCCAGACACTCCCATGGTTTTGACACTGTAAAGGGCCTCTGAGCACTGCTTCAACTCCATGCACATGCTATCCTTGAACTTGGCTCTATTCTGGTTCCCCCACCTCCACACCCATCTCTGCCTACAGGGAGAAGTCCATGGATGCAAGGGGATATGCCCACCCAGACACCATGGTTCCGTTCTAGACTAGCACTGTCCAATAGAACATTCTGCGATGATAAAGTTCTACCTGCACTGTACAACAGTAGCCTCCAGCTACAAGTGGCTACTACTACTGAGGAGCTAAAGTTTTATCCTTTTAATTTTTTTATCTTATTTTCATTAGCTTTATCTCCCACAAGTTTCCTGGCCCTGCCACACTTCTTTTCTAATCCCACCCCCGCCTAACAGCAGCCTTGAGTCACTCTTCTTAACTATAAAACATTAAGTGATCCTCTATCACCTGTATTTCATAATGAAGTCTGGCTTTTCAGCCTAATAGTTACGGTTTTTGTAATCCTGCTTCATCTCCCAGCCTCCCTCCCTCCCTCCTTGCCCCTACACAGGCAAACAGCAATGTCTGCAACCCTTCTCTATGCTCATTGAAAAAGTCTTGCCTTTTCTCACCTCTGTGCCTTTGCAAAGACTGTTCTTTCTGCCCAAAATGTTCTCCACCCTACCTTCACTCCAGTGCTAGCAAACTCCTATTTACCCTTCAAGCCCCAGGTCAACGGTCCTCTTATCACCTTCCCTATTCCTGTTCTCCTCTCTCCAAGTTAACATGCCTTTTTCAGTGCTCAGTTACCAAGGCTACTTAAATGTTAATTCTACCCAGGGTCCCCTATACATGTGGGCATCCCTCTGCAAAGGCCTCTGCAAAGGAGTAATTTGTCATTTTGCACAAGTGTGGATTTGAATCTCATTCTGGAAGGCTGGTGTGCAGGGGGAATTATACAGCTGTTTCAGGAGCCTGACTGGCCATTCAACATCCATTTCTCAACACATATTGGTTATTTTCTATTCATTATTTATGAGAAAAAAGTGACTCTTTAATGGAAAAACTTTGTGTAAAAAATGCCACTCTCATCTGCCAGGCAAAAAAAGCTCTGTGATGGTGGTCTATATAGGTATATAGATACCAACCTTCTGCTTTATTTTTTTATTGAAATATAATTAACCTACAATGTTGTTTCAGGTGTACAATATGATTCAACAATTCCATAAATTTCTCAGTGCTCACCAAGATAAGCAATCTCTTTTATCTATTTCACTCACCCCCCCCTTCTCTGTATTTGAGTCTTTTGTCTTTGTTTCTTAGATTCCACATATAAGTGAAATCACGTGGTATCTGTCTTTCCCTGACTTATTTCACTTAGCATAATACTCTCTAGCTCCATCCACATTTGCAAATGGCAAGATTTCGTTCTTTTTTATGGCTGAGTAATATTCCACTGTGTGTGTGTGTGTGTGTGTGTGTGTGTGTGTGTGTGTGTGTATCACATCTTCTTTTATCCATTCATCAGTCGAAAGACACTTGGGTTGCTTCCATATTTTGGCCATTGTAGAGAATGCTGCAGTAAACACAGAAGTGCATATATTTTATCGAATTAGTGTTTTCGTTTTCTTTGGGCAAATAACCAGTAATGGAATTACTGGATCATATGGTAATTCTAACTTTTTGAGGAACCTCCATGCTATTTTCCACAGTGGCTGCACCAATCTGCATTCCCAGCAACAGTGCACGAGGGTTCCTTTTTCTCCACATTCTCGCCCCAAAACTTGTTTCTTGTATCTTTGATTTTGGCCATTCTGACATGTGTAAAATTGTATCTCATCGTGGTTTGAATTTGCATTTCCCTAATGATGTCTGTTGGCCATCCATATGTCTTCTTTGGAAAAATCAAGATGGTCTTGGGATACAACTTCTAAATCTCAGGAGTCTCCCAGTATTTTTCACAGGGTGATCCCTAGACCAGAACATCATAAGCAAATGTGCAAATCATGAGCCCTCCCTAGTCTGGCAGAATCAGAAACTCTGGGGTGGGGCCCAGCACCTTGTGCTGTAACAAGCCCCCAGGTGGCTCTGATGCCCTGGTCTGTTTCTGTCTTATGAGAGCTCCTGAGTGGAGTGCCCTGCCGCCCTCAGCTCTCCAGGCCCAGTCCCCAGTCCAGCATTCTGGTGTGACAGGCCTTCCATAGCCCGATATGTGTGTACTGAATGAGAGAATGAATGCATGCGTGAGCGAGTGAACAGAAAGTTAAAAACAAATAGGAAAGAAATTGAGCAACAGATGCAAAAGAAACCAGAATAACTTCTTGTTAGGCATTTATTCCGACCTTCTGGTCCAATGAGTAGGAAGAGAAGTGTGAATAGACGACGCAGGCATTGTAGACCCCCTGGACCTGCTCCTCTCCCATCCCCCCGTCCCCACCCTTGTACTAAGACCTGAGTGGCAGTGCTTGGCCCCTCACCCTCTCCAATCCATGGCCCAGGTGAAAACTCCTAACTTCCTCAAAGAAGAACCCAGGAGCAAGGGAGCGCTGGGTCCTAAATGGCCTGTGCAGGACCCATAAATTAATTACTTAATATCATTTACAGAAGGCCAGTTGGTCTCAAGATGAATGGAGCTAATGCTGTTCTTGGCATCCAACTTAAAGATTCAAGGCGCCAGAAATACAAAGGAAGGCTTCTTTCAACTTCCAGACTAGGCTGCTGAATTAAAGCTGGAAGGATGGGATGGGGGGAGGGGGGCTATTCAAAGAAGGAAGAAAGGTTTCTTTGGTAAAGAAATATTAATCTCAATATTCACATGGCGTTAAAATATATGTTTGAGATCTCCAGAATGAGATGTTCATAAATAGATAAGCTCTAAGTGGATGATTTTTTAGCCTTGATTTTCCTTTACTGAAATATAATTAACACTTCCTGAAACCAGCTAGCTTGGAATAATTTAGTTCAATTGTAAGTATGCAAAACACTTAACAATTAGCTCCATGAAATGAGACCAGCCAGCACTGAGCCGACTTCATTAATGCCCTAAGTGCATATGCCCTATTATAAGAGCTTTCAGAAATATTGTATAAATCTGAAATGCCCCCATAGAATGGAACGGGGAGGGAGTTTCCGATTATTTCTATTCATTTGAAAGCTACATCTCATAAACGCAGCGGTCTGAAAGATGACGGCAATTGGTTTTAATATTTTTACAGCCGCTTCGAGGTGGTAAAAAGAAAAGAAACCAAGGTATTGTAATGGGGTCTTTAAAGCCAGCGTGATTTAACCTCCCATAAAGAGGGGCAGCTGGGGCGGGAAAAGCTTATGGTTTCTCATAGTCAAGGGCCCCGGGTTCAGCTGCATGGCCTGGTACATGTCCTTTACCTACCTACGTTTTCTCATCTGTAAAATGGGGATAGCCAGGGATACTATTTAAATAACTGTCAGTGCCGCACAAGCACTGAGCAATGGGAATGAATGCTGGCAACAAACAACCAGAACCACGGGCATGGTGGTAGAATCTGCACACCCAGTACCCTCGCCTGTTCATCCTGCTTGAACCTCAGAGCAGCAGAATGAGAATACAGCCCTCAGAGAGTGCTGAGAGCATTACAGGATGCATTGAATGGAATAAGCCTTCAGTGTTTTTTTAATTTATTTTTTAGAGAGAGAGACAGAGACAGAGACAGAGCATGAGCAGGGGAGGGGCAGAGGGAGAGGGAGACACAGAATCTGAAGCAGGCTCCATCCAGGCTCTGAGCTGTCAGCACAGAGCCCGATGTGGGGCTCAAACCCATAAACCGCGAGATCAAGACCTGAGCCGAAGTCAGATGCTTAACCAACTGAGCCACCCAGGCGCCCCATGAATGGGACAAGCCTTCAAAGAGGGAAGCTTCTATTCAAATACAAAAGCCTCTATTCAAAGACATTTTTATATTTTTTCCTTCTTTTCTAGATAGATAGTGGCTGTGGAGGCAAAGCCATCATGAAGTTAACATTGACTCAGCTCTGAGTGGAGTGAAAAATGAATTGCCAAAGCCAGAATAAAAAAAAAAAAAGTACAATCTTCAGTGTGTACATTTACCAAAATACTGTTTTAACCCACCAACCTGAAACAAAGAGCAATCAGGGTGATTTTGCCAGTCACAGAATATGGAACCCTATAGGCAGGGAAGGCCAGGATGGGCACACAAGTTCCAGGCTGCAAGATGCACATCTTTCTTCCAGTCACACCAGCGAGCTCTGTGACTACATGTGACCACATACAGTGACAACATCAAAAGTCCACGTCTGAAGTCCAAGGGGAGGGCAGCTTAACACCTGAAAACAAGGAAGGTGGCCAGCTGCCGGTTCTACCTCTGGAAAGCCCTGGCTGAAAGCAGGTTCTTCCCTGCATCTGGCCCTAACTCTGTCCTGGGTGCTGCTGGCTGCACCATTCCCCAGGAGGGCCCCAGAGATAGGAGGCACTGAACACAAATCCCAACTAGGGCTCTCCTGGGGAAGCGGGCTACGGTGCATCGAAGTCTGGGGGAAGAGTAGGCAGGAACATTACTTAGAATGTAACTGGTTAGAAGCTACTGAGCACCTGGCCATGTCAGGTATTTCTCGTATGTTAAACTCTTTCCTTCCCAGATATGAAAATGGAGGCTCAGAGAGGTCAGGTGACTGGCCCAAGATCACACCACTAATGAGCAGTATAACTGGGATTCCCACTTGCCTCTTCTGCATCGAAGCCCATGCTCTCTGCACCCACTTATGCTGTTTATAGGGACACATTTAGGTGAGCTACCTAGCATTTAGGTAAGTTCCTGGCCTGGAGGAGGTGCTTATAAATGGCTGTGGAATTTGAATAGAAAATACTACATATGGATCTTGTATTGATTTCTAACTGCTCCTGTAACAAATTAATACAAACCTGGTGGCTTAAAACAATAAAACAATTTACTACCTTACAGTTTCACAGGTCAGAAGTCCATAATGGGTTGGCAGGGCTGAATTCTTTATGGAAGCCCTAGGAGAGAATCTGCTTCCTGTCCTTTTCCAGCTTCTAGAAGCCGCCCACACTTCCTGGTTTGTGGCCTTTTCTTCCAACTTCAGAGCTAGCAGCAGCCCATCTTTAAATCTTTCTCGGGGCGCCTGGGTGGCTCAGTCGGTTGAGCGTCCGACTTCGGCTCAGGTCACGATCTCACGGTATGTGAGTTCGAGCCCCGCGTTGGGTTCTGTGCTGACTGCTCAGAGCCTGGAGCCTGTTTCAGATTCTGTGTCTCCCTCTCTCTGACCCTCCCCCATTCATGCTCTGTCTCTCTCTGTCTCAAAAATAAATAAATGTTAAAAAAAAATTTTTTTAAATAAATCTTTCTCTATGAACTTTGTTGCTTCCGTCATTATATCTGCTTCTCTAACGCTGACCTTTCCGTTGCCTTCATATCAGGACCCAATGGGCCCACCCTGGCATTCCAGGATAATTTGCCCATCTCCAGATCCTTCATTTAACCACATCCGCAACGTCCCTTTTGCCACATAAGGTAACATTCACAGGGTCCCGAATAGGACTTGGACGTTTTGGGGGCCCGTCATTCAGCCGACCATCGACCTTAATATAAATGAAATCATAATACCCATTCCTTTCTTAGAAATTAGCTTTAGAAAAAGCTTTAGCATATCATTACAACAAGCTTAATTCCAGATTTTCAGGATAAGACTCAATATCAAATATTGGCACTCCTTACCAATAATAATAATATAGTGGCTTTCACCTGCATACTTGTTGTCACAATAAATGCCTTTCAAGGATTTCATTTCATCCTTTAAAATTCTCTGAAATTTGGACATTATCATCTCCAATTTACAAAGTAGGAACTGAAGCTTCAACAGTTACACAACTTGCTCAAGGCCACAGTACATGGTGGAACTGGAATTTGAACTTGGGCTGGTGGAGAAGGACAAAACCATCCTGATTGCTGGTTCAGGAATTATTTCTACTAGACAGCCTATGCATGGAAGAAAAAGTGCTCTGGAAAATTTAAAGAGGTCTTAATATTAAGATGAAACACAAAGAATATAAGAAAGCATTTGGAGCTAAATTCTGGTTCTGCCACTTGGGACTCAGTTTCCTTATCTGTAAGTATCTGTAAACCCAACTCCTTGGGTTGGTGTGGACATTAAGTGGAGACAACGCAGGTAAAGTGTGGTAACAGTGTTCCATCTGTGTTGGCTGGGCAGGGAGGAAGGCCAGAAGTGGCCCTAAGGGTCCCAATGCTGGGATTAATGCTGGTCAACCTCAAGCTGTTTCTTCTCTTATCTGGACCCGAGCCCCCCATATGCAGTGAAAAAGATGGGCTCAGCAGCTCTGCAAGCAAGCTCTCCCTCTCCAGGTTCCAGCAAGAAGACTGTACAGGCTTCCTGACTCCAGCTCAAAGGCCTTTGGAGCACAGCATCCTGGTACTGCAAGCATTCCCATTTCTCCATCCCAGGGCAGCCTCAAAATGGATAGGAATGTGTAAAACGGCCTTAAATCTTGCTCAGAACCACTTTGCACAGATGCCCTTCACACCTCTTCCAGCAGAATCGTTTACCGGGCACATGAAAACAGTAAAGCAAGCACAGGGTCTGGAGCCTGGTCCCAAACTGTTTTACATGGGGATTAATGACTAGTGTGATCAATCCAGAAAGGCTGGCTGTGGCGGCTTGATGATGACATCATCTGGGCAGCTCCTTTGTCCCTGGGAAGAGAGCTCCACCCCTCTCCATCTCACACCCTTGGGAGAGTCCATGGCCAGACTGCAGTGTCAAAATGGAGTAGACAATAACAGGCAGGGTGCTACAAGACCAGCTACCCCATGGAAAGAGGCCCAGAGGCCTGCACCAGGTCACACAGCTGGCTAGCAGAGCTCAGGACTGACTGCTCGGTCACTAACTGGCTATTATGATCTTGGGCAAGTCACTTACCCTCTCTGTGCTTCAATTTCATCAACTATAAAATAGAGGCAATAATGAACCTATTTCATAACACTAGCTGAATTAAAATATGCAAAGTCTTAGAAGAGTACCCAGCCCATAACGAGTGCTGTGTTATCATTAACTACTACCTTCTTATAGCTTGGCTGTATATTCATGCTCTTTCCATGACATTAAAGCACACCTTTCTGCCAGGTCAGTGCTCTGACACGGTCATATGTTCTTTCCTCAGCTAACATGAAGTCCTAGGCCAATAGGCCACTCCCGATGTCCCATTCTCTCAAATCATCCACATAGGACTGTTCCTTCCCCAACACTCTCACTCACTGGTGGTTTCTGGGACTCTTATAACATAAGGAGTTGCCACAGCTTAGGAGTTAAGCACTCTCGGCCAGAATTTCCTTCTGTAAGAAGTGATGAAGGCAATCGGGCAGAAGGAAGGCCTTCACCCCAGTTCCAGAAAGCCAGGTTCCCAGAGCCAGAGGGAAGGCTGTCCCTTGTTCTCCGGCCCCGCCTGATTCCAGCTGAACTCTGAGAACTGACTGCCATATGGCCCCCGACACAGCTGCCCTTCAAGGAAGCACGAGGTCTGTATGGATGTAGCATGGCCCAGTTGGCTGTAGTGCTAGCCAATTAAGGACAGTCACCTTGTCACTTTGCCCATTAAAAGCCCCAATGCCAAGGCCTGCCTTGATGTCCAACCCTCTCCCCCTCGCACACACAGCTTGTTCCTTCAGTGAAGACATGCCCCTGACAGAGAGGAGGTCCACAGGAGCACAGAGGAAATGGCTGGCAGGGGCAGCCACAAACATGGCCCCAGTCAGCCAGCTGAGCCAGCAGAACTCAGACACACACACGGCATCCTGGTCCATTCGAGCTACTACAACAAAACACCACAGACTGGGTGGCTCATAAACAACAGAAACTTATTTCACACCTTTCTGGAGGCTGGAAATCTAAGATCATGGCAGTAGCATGTTGGGTGAAGACCCTCTCTGGGTCTGGGTCACAGACTTCTCACTGGGTCCTCACATGGTAGAAAGGGCCAGGGCACTCTCTCAGGCTTCTTTTAGGAGGATGCGACTCCCATTCATGAGGTCTCCACTCTCGTGACCTAAACATCTCCCAAAGGCCCCACCTCCTAACACCAGCACCTGGGAGACTGAGATTTCAGTACATGCATTTTCGGGAGACATGAATATTCAGACCACAGCACATGGTATGACAACATGGACCACAAGAAGGCCAAGGGTCTTTATGACCTTGGGACGGGGAAACCATTCAAGGAGGAGCAGGAATGTGGTGAGAAAGCAGAAACAAAGCTCTGGAAATGAACGAGGAAGGTGGGAGGGGCACGGCCAGGAACCCCACTCCCTACCACTCCTTCAGGAAATAAAGGAACCAGCTGAGACAAAGGCCATGAGAACACTACTTCCCAAGTACCCCTTGGCCAGAGAAATCTCTCTACCCAGAACTCCTGGACTAAATGATAACAGGCCATGGGCCTGGGTTCATATTCAGACTGTGCCACTTACTAGCTGTGTGACCTTCTACAAAAAGTTAACCTCTCTGGACTCCAGTTTCCTCATCTGCACAATGGGTCAAAAACAGAAATTCTCTCATATTGTTGATCTGAGGCTTGAAAGGGATAAATATATATCACTCCCTTCCTTCCCATGGTCTCTGCGTTACAGTTAGCTTGCAGTAATATTAGCCACCATGCACCACTGTATCTGCAATAACCAGGAGAGCCGTGGCACCCCAGAAGCACTTGAGAAATACCTAATGAATGAATGAATGTTCCATCATCTGGATGTAGTAATCAGGCCTATTTTTTCCTGGCAAAGTTACAAGAATTAAACGGGATTCCATGTGGATATGTGTCTCTCACAATGCCTTCCCTCCCTCATGGGCGCAAAGTGATTTGAATTCTGGAAGAACGCGCCAGTGAACTGTGGTCTTTAAGGCCTCCCCAAGGGCACAACCTCCCTGCTCAGAGCCTTGAGGAGGTAGCTGCCCACTAGGAGAACATAAGACCCCCCCACCCGCACCCCAAGAAACCATGCCTGGTTCTGTTCTGCCCGTGATCTGGAGTGAGACAAACAGCTTCAACTTACCCTTGGTCTGTGGCAGATGCATTTGGTATATTTGCCCCACCCATAGCCCCAGCTGTAGGGGCCACCCTAAGTGTCCCACATGTTTTCCTCTGACTCACCCAGAGACGGATACCTGACCTAAAAACATCTAGGTCCTTAGGACATCTGTCGGCTAACCAGTGATCAGTCAGATTATTTCCTGTCAAGAATGTGGACCACGGGATAGGCATTGTGGGCTGTGTAGAGACATGGCCACAGCTGGCCCTACAGCAAACCAAGCCATCTGCAAACAAGCTAGGGGAGGGGATGTACAGAGCAGAGAAGCCACGAGTAAGCAAAGGAGTACTGCCTACAGGGAAGAAAACAGCAAAGAGGCTGCTCAGAGAGGGGCAAAGAGCAAAGGCCACACAGCCCAAGAGAGATGGGAAACGAGAGGCAGAGGGAAGTCGCTTCACACTCTGGTGGCCTACCTGATCTGGCTGCTGTGAGCCCAGCTGGCTTCACTCTCCATCTGCAGCCCCCTATACTGTTCCAACCACCATGGCCTGCCTGGTACACGAGCTGGCTCACATGGATGGTAGTCCATTCAACCCAATGATCCCCACCTACAACAATGGGCATGGTGCTGCTCAAGGGGCAGGGGTGTTTCCTGGCCCTGGGGTGATTCCATGCCATCCTAATGTCCTTCTCTCCATCCTTCCCAGGGGCCCAAGCCCCACATCTTGCAAGGATTTCTCTGAGTTCCTGGGCAGGATGCAGATTACACTGCCAGAGAATTCAGGACATCAGGGCTCAGCTGTCTAGAGATAAGAAGAGGCATCTGTAAAATATTCCTAGAGTTACTGCCCTTCTATGAGGAAGCTTCAGTGCAGCCATGACATGATAGATTGTTTTGGTCTCCTAGAAATGAAAGAATCTCCTCCACCAACTGAAATAAAACTGTAACTCAAAGTATTGTATCACTAGCCAAGCGATCGGAGTGGAAAAGCTTGGGTTCAAATTCTGGCTCCACTACTTACTTTGTGACCAAGGGCAATAACTCAACCCCTCTGTTGTTCAAATTTCTCATCTCCTGTGGAAATAGTATCTGCTTGGTATGGTTTGGAAAGGGCTCAGCAAGATAATGCATCTAATTGTAAATACTGGAAGAGGTTGCCTATCCATCGGCCTGCCTTTCCTTCATTGTAAGTGACTGGCAACAAGTAGATACTAAATAAGTGTATTGTGATGGCCAAGCCCTCCTCAGCCTATGGCAGTGCCATCAAGCACACACATCACAGAATCCACTCCTGGCTGCACTAAACCATGAACCCCTGGAGAAGAGGAGCTCTATCTTGTTCATCCTACCATGCTCCAATTCCCAACACCAGCTCTAGTACAGCTTGGAAGAGGGAAGGAACAAACTAGTGGGTTCCTTATGGCACATCCAGCTCTGGAATGGTTTGGCTCTGGTTATCATTAAAATACACTCTGTGAGTCCGTGCCTTTCACCTAGGAGACTCACGCTTAGGCATGGACTTGGACCAGGCCTTCTATCCATCTGAGATGGAATACCCCCACTGTGTTTAATGCACGTATGTGTGATTGAGAGCCAGGGCCAGTGGGTAAGGACGCCCAACTTCCTGTAAGCCCCGGAACAGATTCTCACCTTGGACACTGACTCCCTACCAACCTACGCACACGGGCGCGCACACACACCCACACACACATGTATAAAACCAGGTCAGGGAAGAACATGTCCAAGCTGGCCTCACCTACAAGGTCTCAATCCTCCTAGACAGTTGGGTAGGGGCCAGGAGTTGTGAGAACCTGGGCCAGGTCCTCTAGGGATATCTCGGGATCCACAGGTGCATCCTTTTTCCTGAGGGTATATCCTGTCATGTACAAAATGCCAACACCAACAAAGATGGATCCAACTAGGCTGCCTATTCAAGGGGCCAGATGGAATCAAAGAGCCAGATTCTAGAACAAATTCAGGGACCAAGAAAGCAAAGAGAAGTCAAGGATCAAAGAGATTCAGAATTCGGACCAAGAGCTGAGCTCAAAGGAGGTCAGGGTCAGGGCACAGGGGCTGGCCATGGGGTAGCAGCTTTACTCCAAATAGCCTCCCCATCTTCAAGTGGTTCCCCTAGCCCACCTCCCCTAAGAGAGACATCATCATACTCACCTACCGACAACATGATGAGAAAGTGGGAAGTAGGAAAATACCATGTGATGAGCCGCCTCAACTTGTCACTCAACCTATGGTGGGACGCATGGCAGGGCAACATCCTGCTTAAGAGGAGACAGCCACAACTCCTTACACATGGGGGACTAGGGGGATAGAGGCCCAGGAATGGAGACGGGAAACCAGCGCATCTCTTACCATTTCCTCCCATGCAAAACAGACCCCGGGAACATGGAAGCGCTTCAAATTTTTAGCACATTCCATTTCCATGCTATTCTATATGCCTCCATGCCTTTGTTCTCGCTCTTGCCTTTCCTCAGGATGCCCTTCAAATATTTCTTACCCTGCCAGTTACCACAATCCAGGACTGAGCTCAAAGGTCATCCTCTCCAGGAAGCTCTTCCTCAGTGCCCAGGAGCTTAGTGAACTAACATATGAGAGCTCTCCCATCCCTATGTTCGCCTTAGCTCTTTCCACTTCATACCAAGAGTCTCTCTTAGGTGTATGGTCCCCAGTGGGCCAAGATCTCCTTGAGGGCAGACACTATTCGTAGTCACCACTTCGTCACCACCCCAGCATCTATCACAGGGCTTGGTGTTATAGTGAGTGCTCCATTAGTGCTTGCCAAGCAAGTTCTTAACACACAGAAAACAGTGGTTAGGATTGTGGAGAAGAGAGTGGAATGAGAGATGAAGAGGCTGGATATGAGCATATTGAAATCGGGTGGGATGCCCAGGTAGAGACAGAGCCACAGAGAGAGCACAGGGCTGGTGATAGGTTTGGGGGTCTCCCATGTGGAGCTAATAACGAAAGGCATGGAAGCAATTTGAGCTCTTTGGATTGAGAGGATACTTTGGAGGATAGGAGGGGAGGATAGGAACCCTCGTGATGCTTCTAAAATTGTTCCACTCACAGACCAACTCTCTCTCAGTGTGTGCACAGGATGTCAGCTGGAATTTTTACTGTTGCCCCCAGACTGGTATGTGCACAGAGTTAAAGGCAAAAAAGTACCTGGAAAGGCACTAGGAGCTGACACCTTCCCAAAGGTTTCACCAAGAAACTGAACCAGCACCTCTAACACCAGGCCCCATCGCAAACCATGCCACATACACATGGTCTATATGAGAGGGAAGGAAGAAAAAGAGGATCGCTGGGGAAACTGGTGTCCTAGAGAACATACTGTTTCAGTGAGAAGGGCTCAAGAGAATCACTCGTAGAAATGCGGGGAGTGCCCACGAGAGGGGGAAGCTGGTATTTCCCTCCCCGGCTGGGTGCTTGCTGAGCTGTGCTGTCTGCAGCTCCACCTTGTACTACCAGAGAGAGGCAGTAGTAGTGCCAGGAGAAGCTGACGTGGGTCCCCTGGAGCTTGGAGATTCCATGAGCATGGAATGTGGCACCCACTTTTTCCTGGGGATCTCTCAAGGCAGAAGGAGCCTGCAGCAGCACCAATGTATGGAAAGCGGGGGGCACAATGCTTAGGAAGAAAGGGGGTGCCCACACCTCTGACCCCACCAGCCCCTGAAGGCATAGTAGGGCCTCAGCTGCTCCTACACAGCCCCGTGGAGGTGTAGAGAAGAGAGGATGGGCCAGAGCCACAGGACAGCCCAAGAAGCAGTACCCCTCGACACCGCACAGAAAGGCGGCAGAGTGTGCACCATTCATGGGACTGAAGCGATCCGTTGCCGCTGAGCACATCATCAGGGATGGGTGGTGCTGGCATGAGCTGTACTCTGCCCCAAGGACACCGGCCTGCTATCTACCCAGGTCAGCCACGGCAGTAAGCCAAGGTAGAGATGCCTCCCACCACACACAGGGACTTCTCTAGGAAGCCTGACTCCACAGCCCCCTGTCCTTGCACCTGACCCCAGGGGGTGGGCCCCAAAGCTCTGGACCAGGAGAAGGAGTGAGAAAGCAAACACTACTTCCCCACCCCCACCCCCCGCCCACTTCCTTCAGTCCAGAGATACACCAGTGGTTTTGACCATAAAGCTATGGACTCTATTCCAGCTAATGTTAAGGGTAATTTGGCAGAGTTTAGCAGAAAACAGTGACTAGAGAAAAATAAAACCATTTCACATCTCTATGCTACCAAGTTGACACTCATCAATAAACCAGTTACACAGAGGCCAATGTGGAAGCCCCTCCCTAAACTGACAAATGAAGGAAAAAGGAAAGGGGGGAGAGCTCTTGGCCCCCCACCTCTGTTTCTCAGGAAGATAGAACTTAAGTCAAAACCTCCTCAGTCTTAATTACCAAACAAAAAAATAACCAGACGAGCTTCTCACTGTATGTCTTTATTTATACTGTCATCTGCTTCGGCATTTTAATATCCAACTTTCCGTTGGAAGACAGATGCCTGGATGTTCACACCCCGTTCTAATGGCTTAATACCCTGGGTACTGGAGCAGGGAGGGGGCCGCAAGGAAGGAGGGGGATGAAAGCCGCCGCCACATTGAGCACAACTTTGGAGCAAATGGGTTTGAATATTCATTAAACAACATTTAATTTAAACACCCAAACTCTGAAAGCAGCAGCATATGGCCTGTTTTATTTTACATAAACTGAATAGGAGGTTGGGCCATTCGTTTCTGCAGACATAATGTTCAATACCAATGAATAATGTTTCCCTTTGAGGACGCCCCTGCACTATACTGGGCCCACTGCCCCACTGCCCCCACCGGCTCAGACCAGCCCACTCGTGGTGGCACAGCAACATCAACCAAACCCCCATCACCCTTTGGGGCAGATTTGGATTTCATTAGGGAAAGAAAGAAGATTCTGAAGAGCCATTCTCCTGGTTCCTTGGTTTGTACCCTGGGAAACATGATTGGCAGAATTCTCATCCTAGACCAGGTCTCCCCGGTGCCTGGGGGCTAGGTGGCGGCCTCCAGATGGCATGAGCCTGACTGACTTCCTCTGCCTGTGCATGGCTGCCATGCAATGCTCACACTAAGCCCCAGGGCCCTGGATCCCCCACCCCAGCCTGGAACTTAGGATTGTGCACATTTATACAGAAGGCTCTAGGTACAATGAGATGTGTGTGAGCATATGTGTGAGCCTGTGTGTATGTTCTTGTAGGGGGATGTATACACATGGCCCCGCGTGCTGGATATATGTGTGCGCATGTGCACCTACATGCAGTGTCTCCCTGGGTGTGCCTGTAGCTCTGTGTGTGTGTGTGTGTGTGTGTGTGTGTGTGTGTGTACAACACATTCATCTGGAGAGGTGCGAGGTGTTCTCTGTAACTTTCTATGCAGGTATGAAAATCCCAGTAGGTGTGTAGGTACATGCATCCACACAACGTGTATGAGACAGAGTATGTGTGTGTAAGGGTTTTTTTTTTTTTTTTTTTTTAATGGTCACTCAGTTCTTAACTTGGGGCCCACACACATCTACCATGGCATCCATGGACAGAGTACAAGAGGAACATGAACTTGGATGAGGAAAAAGGGGACATCTTTATTTTACTAACTTCTAATTTTTTTCCTTTATAAATGTAGACAACAAACCCACAGTAGTAGTCTGTGTTGCCAACAGAAATCAGAGGTATCTTCATATAACACCATGGATATTATATATCTCAAGATGTTCTTTACACTCTCAGTCACTACTTTGAATCGTAAGTATTTAGACCTGCTGTGAGATACTATTATCACATTAATAAAGAAGCATATATGATACTTCATCACAAATTATCTGATATTTTGCTATGTGTACCTGAACAGAATTGGTTTTCTTCATAAGTTTGTGTTTTTTATGCACTTAGAAATATTCCGGGATGGACCCCATTGGTCACCAGCCCACCCAGGGGCAAAGAAAAGGTAAAAGAGCCCATGTGTGGGGATGGACAGAGCCAGCCGTAGTCCAGCAAGCACTCACAGGATGCCACATGGAGAGGTGTGCAGGACCCTGGCAGAGGTGGAACCAGTACCTTCCCCTCTGAAGGAGACCCTCCCAAGAAGGCAGGTGTCTACAGGGGAAGAGGGTAAAAAGCCAGTAACTACACAGCTATAAAAGACAACTATCTCTGCATGCGCCCAGTCGTGCTAGACACTATGCAGACAGCCCACGCTGGCATCCCCTCGGCACTTACACTCCAGGCCTTGTGGGACAGGCTTCTCAGAGGAGCAGGGACTCGGACAGGGCCATGGGGCATGCTCCCAGTAAAGGCCATACCGGGCTCACCTTCTCCACTCATGAGTCGTCATCACTGCCCATCCACCCAAATATCAGTTAGGCTTTCTTCAATGACCAATTCAAACTATCTTAAACAACAGACAGCATTCATTAGCCTCCATAACTAGGGTCCAGGATAACAGGTGCTTCAGGTAGGTTTGAGCAGGGCTCTGGCTGTTTCTCTGCTCTTCTTTCACCTCTTCTCTGCTCCAAATCTCACCTCTGTCCTCAGGCTGGCTTTCCTCATGGTAACAAAATGGGTACGGTGGTTCTAAGCCTTCTATCTGCACATCACACCACCTGGAGCAGGAGGGATCTCTCCCCAGCCATGAGCAGAAGCCTTCCCTCCAACTGTGATAAGCCTAACCTCAATCAGTTGCTCTGGCCAGGGGCGATTCCATGCACTGATCAGTTTAGGTCCGGGTCACTGCCCATCACCAAGCCATTACTATGGCTTTACTATTACTAACGCCACACTTTTATTACTTAAGCCAGTCAAGACCCACCTCCCCAGAAAACAAGTTGGGAGAGTGGCAAGGGGATAAAGTGGACACCTGCAAGGGAAATGGGAAGATTTTCCAAGATCTGTCTTTCCAAGAACTGCTAGCAGGCATGGCGGCTTCCAACCAGACTGGCACTGCTGGGGCAGGCGCCAGCTTATGCCTATTCACCAACTGCAAGGTGACCACTCCGAAAAGCACTTCATACATCACCATGACAGGCCCTCAACCTGCCATTGAGCACACGAAAAGCCCCTTTCGGTCACTGCCACACAACCTGAGGGGCCTCCCCTCTCCCACGGAGACCAGACTTCTTCCATAAGATACTGTCTGGGAGGCAGGAAGGCTGTGGAATTCCTTTTGTGGACCTCAGTTTCCCCACATGGTCAAAGGGGGGACTGGACAAACTAAACCTAAAAGCACTTCTCAACTGACAGTTCATGCACCACAGCAAATGGAGAGCGTCTAAACCTAAGAGTCCCCATCACCTACTGTCAGATTCTGCCACAGCCTGCTGGCTGGTTTCCCCACCCCCCCCCCCTCAGCCCTGCACCCCAGCCCAACGTGCTCTCCACAAAGCCGCCATCCGTTGGGTCAGTCAGTCGGCAAGCATTTACTTATCCTGCTGAGTACCAGGCATTGTTCCCGACACGGGGAAAACAGCAATGATGTACATACAAAAAATAAAAATAAAAATTGTGTAGACACACAAGACCCTGCCTTCATGAAGCTTCCTTTCTAGAGAGAAGACAGTCAATAATCAAGAAAATAATAGAAGTGAATGTTGAGAAAAAATTAAAGTCAGGAAGAAAATTTGAGGAGGGATACAATCTTTGATGAAGTGGTCAAAGAAGGCATCTCTGAGAAGATTAACACTTGAGCAATGACCAGATGAAAGGGAGAGCATGACCCACAAGGTTAGCTGGGGCAGAGTGGGCCAGGCTGAGGGGACAACACGTGCAAAGTCCTAGAGCAGGAGCAGGGCTGACAAGCTGGAAGAGCACAGCTAGCGGCACGGCTGACAGCTAAGAGCACAGCTAGCGGTGATGGGAGGCCAGGTCACAGGCCATGTGGATCATGGAGAGCCTTTTGGCATCGCATTAAGTGACTGTGCAGCCACTAGAAGGTTCTGAACAGAAGAAGGACTTCATGTGACTCTCATTTTCACAGCTCACTCTGGTTGCTGCATGGAGAGTAACTCTAAGGGGTGAAGGTGTCATCAGGACTGCAGTGAAGGGGCCACGGCAGTAACAAGGTGAGAAAAGTGCAGACTTGGGCCAGAGGAACCACAAAAGTGGTAAGAAACAATCACATTCTGGATAACTTTTGAAGGAAGAGCCAGAAGATGTGTAGATGAACGGGCCATGGAAGTGAAAGTGGAAACCACCTGCCATCCATGGGAGACGATGGCCAGCAAGAGGCAGGACAAGAAGGGACTACCAGGGGCTCAATTTCTGGCCAGTGGCCTTTGTAAAAGGCACATGATACACGATTCCTCTGCTTAAAATCTTCCAGCGGCTTCTCCCTGCCCTCTAA
Organism: Neofelis nebulosa; assembly: GCF_028018385.1. NCBI lineage: Eukaryota > Metazoa > Chordata > Mammalia > Carnivora > Felidae > Neofelis > Neofelis nebulosa. The sequence goes on along the minus strand of NC_080794.1, from coordinate 42,702,622 downwards.
GTAAAGTCCAACCTGTAATCACCTGCGTAGTCCAACCCCTCCCCTCACCACATTTCTATACGTTCCCAGTCCTGCCTTTTCCAGCTCCCACAAACCCACCCACCTTATCTTGCCTCTAAGTCTTGGCCTCTGCTAGTCTCTCTTCCTGAAAGATCCCTCGCCTGTTTGCATCTCCAGGCCCCAACTGCCTCGCCTGCAGAAAGAAGATGCAGAATGTAGTACCTGTTGACTTGCAGGGGACCATCCAGCCGCACCAGGCTGCAAGTCCGTGGCCCTGGGTTTCCACGCCCTCCCTTGCCCGGGGAGGGGAAGATTGGCACCAGAGTCCAGCAGAGAGCATCCCAGTGCAGGCTGGGGCATGCCCCAAGGGCCAGCCTGAAGTACAAACCCTAAGACTCGAAGGGAAAAAGCATGGAAAGGATGCAGAAGAGCCTGAGTAGAGGTAGGAGTGACAAACTCTTGTCTAGAGTAGACAAAAACCCCAAAGCCAATGTGTGTTTGCCAAAGCAGTGCGCTCCACCTGGGGAACCCTTCCCTTCCATCCCTGCTCATCCTTCACAGACCCTGCTGTAACTCGGCTCAAATCCCCTCTCCCCAATGAAACCTTCCTGCTGCCCCTGAACCCTCCCCTGCAAGCCAGTTAGTGGTGAACACACCGGTCTTCCCTCTTACCTCCACACCCAACCACTCCATCACTGACGGAGCCGACTTGGAGCCTCACGCACTACAGATTTATCTTAAACTGTTCATGGAATCAGATCGCCAATATACTCTGCACAAGACATGAGCTTCCTGCTGGGGCAACGTACCCTTATCCAGCAGGCAACCTGGTCTTTGTATGGGGAAGAAGCCAGAGGGGCTGTGATCCAGGCCACGTCCCCAGCCCCTGGCCTGTACCTAATCCAGCCACTTCCTCTCACCTTCAGGATGTTAAGAAGCCAGAGACTCCTTCTCCTCTCTCGCCCTCCCTCACCTTCCGCCCAGGGATGTTATGAGAATTAATGGGATAACAGATGAAGTGCCTCCAAGGAAACGGGCTACATAAATCCAAAGTGTTGTTATTAAATTCCAAATTTAGCCCTCGGGATCAGTGAGACATGACAGATCTGGGCTGGGAGCAGTCCCAGCTGTGTGTACAGGAAGTCCCCATAAAATCAGAAGCCACAACGTACAGGCTTTAGGGGTCAAAGGAAACCCTAAAAAATCCCCCAGGCCTGCACCTTGCAGAAGGCCCAAAGAGCCTCCACAGCAATCCCACAGAGTAAGAAGCTACACTCTACTTATACACAACCAGTGACAGGAAGCTCACGACTCTCTAAGTCAGCCCCTGCCCTCCTCCATCAGCTCTGAGTTTTAAAAACTTCCTCCTATCCAGCCAAACCATTTTGCCTTATTTTCCATACACTGGGAGAAATCTCACCCTTTTCCCACATGATAGCCCTTGACCAATAATACCTATCCCCGCTTGTTTCCAGCTAAATACTTCCAGACCTTTTCAGGGGTGCCTGGCTGGCTCAGTTGGTGAAAGCGTGCAACTCTTGACCTCAGGGTTGTGGGTTTGAGCCTCATGTTAGGTGTAGAGATTACTTAAAAATAAAATAAAATCATAAATAACTCCAGACCTTGCAAACAGGTCTCATAAGCCATCATCTGAAGGCAGGCTATCATCCCGATACTCCTCTCTGAACAAGCTCCACTTCACAGTTTCCAAAAATAAAATAACCCCAAGGAGTGGTCCAAATGGACAGGGTAAGAGGACCCACTGTTCCTTCACTCTAGATGCCCACTTCCTATGGAGGCAGCTGGAAGCAACAATTTGTGCTTTTTTTAGTATCCAAATCACACCATGAAATCATATAATCTCCATTTAGGTTTTAGGCCATAATCCCTGCCACACATGTATCTGTCTAGTTATGGCCCTGAAGAACCCCAGAAATGACACCCAAGGTGGGTGGGTGGCCTCCTGGGAGCAGAGAACCATAGCATATGACACAGCCCTTGGAGCCAACACTGACCTAAATTCGCGACCCTGCCACTTACTGAACCTTTGGAAAATGACTAAAATCCTGAGTTTCAACCTGTTTATCTCTGAGATGAGGATAATAATGCTTACCTTGCAGAAGTGTTGTGAGGACACAGAGTATATACGTAATGTGCCTAGCACGGCAAACAGTGAGGACTCAATAAAAAGCATTATTGTTCTACTCAAAGTCTCATGGGAGCCCTGACAGAAGTTTCTAAGGACAGAAAACTCAGGAAGTGACAACATAGTCCGCTGATTTTCCACAAGGGTGCCAATACAATTCAACGAGAAAAGAACAGTCTTTTCAACAAGTGGTGCTAGGACAAAATGAGTAGTCACATGAAAATGAATGAAGTCAGACCCCTTCCTCACACTGTCCATAAAAATTAACGCCAAGTAGGTCACAGACATGAATGTAAAAGCTAAAACTATTAAATTCTTAGAAGGAGCCATTGGAGCAAACCTTCATGAACTTTGGGTTAGGCAATGGTTTCTTAGATTTAACATCAAAATCACAAGAGACAAAAGAAAAAACAGATAATCATCAAAATGTAAAACACTTGCCTTTTAATTTTTTTTTAACATTATTTATTTTGTAGAGACAAAGCGCGAGTGGGGGAGCCAGAGAGAGAGGAAGACACAGAACCCAAAGGAGACTCCAGGCTCTGAGCTGTCAGTAGGGCTCAAACCCACGAACCATGAGATCATGACCTGAGCTGAAATCTGACACTCAACAGACTGAGCCACCCAGGCACCCCAAAACATTTGCCTTTTAAAGAGCACCATCAAGGGGCACCTGGCTGGCTGTCATTAGAGCACGTGACTCTTGATCTTAAGATCTCGAATTCAAGCCCCACACTGGGTAGAGAGACTACTTAAAAAGCATATGTTTTAGTGGCACCTGGGTGGCTCAGTTGGCTGGGCGTCCGACTTTGGCTCAGGTCATGATCTCAAGGCTGGTGAGTCTGAGCCCCATGTAGGGCTCTGTGCTGACAGCTCAGAGCCTGGAGCCTGCTTCAGATTCTGTGTCTTGCTCTCTCTCTGCCCCTCCCCTGGTCACCCTCTGTCTCTCTCTCCCTCTCAAAAATAAACATTAAAAAAATTTTTTTAATAAAAAAATCAAATGTTTTAATAAGAAAATAAAGAAAATAATAAGAACATCATCAAGAAAGCGTAAAGACACTGCACAAAATGAGAAAAAAATATTTGCAAACCAAAATTCTGATAAGACATATCTAGAATATACAAAGAACACTTACAGCAATAAAAAGACAATCCAATTTTAAAATGAGCTAAAGACTTTCTAAAGACATATGAACAGCCAATAAGCACACGTAAAGATGCTCAACACCACTAGTTACTAGGAAATGCAAATCAGAACCATAATAAGATACCACTTCGTATCTACTTAGCTGGCTAAAATCAAAAGTACAGATAATAGTAAGTGTTGACAAGGATGTAGAGAAATTAGAACTCTCACACACTGCTGGCAGGAATACAAAATGGTGCTGCCTCTCTGGAAAATACTTTGGGAATACCTCAAAATGTTAAATACAGAGTTACCATATGACCCAGCAATTCTGCTCCTAGGTATATATCCAGAGAAGTGAAATTGTTATGTCCACACAAAAACTTGCATATAACTGTTCACAGTACCAGAATTATTCCTAATAGCCAAAAAAACAGAAACGATTCAAATGTCCTTCAATTGAATACACAAAATAGGGCATAAGCATACAATGGGATATCGTTTGACAATTAAAACGAATAAATTACTTCTACGTGCCACAACATGCATGAACCTTGAGAACATCATGCTAAGTGAGAGAAGCCGGTCACAAAATGATACACATGAGATGATCCCATTTACATGAAATGTCCAGAATAGGCTAATCCACAGAGACTAGAAAGCAGATTAGTGGTTGTCAGAGGCTGGGAGGGAGGGAATGCTAACGGGTAAGAGGTTTATTTTTTGGAATGATGAAAATGTTCTCTGTAAATATACTAAAAATAGTTGAGTGGTACACTTTATAAGGTGAATTTTATGGCATATAAGTTATCTCAATAAAACTGTATTTTTAGAAAGGAATGAAGTATAGGGGCGCCTGGGTGGCTCAGTCGGTTAAGCAGCCGACTTCGGCTCAGGTCAGGTCATGATCTCACAGTTTGTGAGTTCGAGCCCCGCGTCGGGCTCTGTGCTGACAGCTCAGAGCCTGGAGCCTGTTTCAGATTCTGTGTCTCCCTGTCTCTGACCCTCCCCCGTTCATGCTCTGTCTCTCTCTGTCTCAAAAATAAATAAACGTTAAAAAAAAAATTAAAAAAAAAAAAGGAATGAAGTACTGATACGTGCTACAGTATGAAGCTTGATGCAAAGTAAAAGAACCAGTCATAAAAAAGATCCCATGTTGCAGAATTCCATTTATAGGAAATGAAATGTCCAGAACAGGCAAATCTATAAAGAGCGAAGGTAGACTAGTTGTTGCCCAAGGTAGGGAACAGAGGCTGGAGGAAATAGCGAGTGGCTGCTAAGAGGAACAAGGTTTCTTTTTGGCATGATGAAAATACCCAGAAACCCGGTGGCGGTGATGAGGTGCACAATTCCAAAGCCCACTGAATTATATACTTTTAAAAGGATAAACATTGCAGTATCTGAATTACGAGTAAAGCAGTTTTTAAAAAGAAAGTTTGGTGGGTTTTTTTTTTTCAGTGTCAACATGGGGTGGTCTGGGAGTGATGAGGAGGAGGCAGAAGTCCTCGCAACACAAGCGGCAGCTGCTGTGGACACGTCGGCAATGCTCTCTGTTCATCCCCTCAGGAAGTGCTCCCTCTGCCCCAGTTAAGTGGAGACTGGGCTGCAGGAACTGGCAGGACAAGGAAGGGACCTCTGTCCTGGGCGGGGCCGGTCAGTGTCGCATTGCCGGTAAGTGACAAGTTGGATGCCAGGTCTAGTTAATGGAACTGGCTACCTAGAATAGGAAGCAATGGGGAGGTGGGCGTGGGGAAGGAGAGCATAGAAAGCTGCCTGCAAAGGAGGAGTAGGAGTGGACTCACAGAAGGGGAAGGAAGAAGGAGGGAAGGGCTGATTTGTATCAGAATCCTTTCCCAGTCCCGATCCCAGGGAGGCTGCCAGCAGGGCCTACACTTTGGTTCTTAAACACCTCTCAGCTTTCCAATAACTTCCTTTTGCTTGAGAGGCTTCTACTCAGAGTCTCTATGAAGCATCCATTTTCTTCATCCAGCCATGGCAGAGACTGGTAGCTGTCCCCCAAAAGCATTTTCCCCACTTTTGCCTGGGCTAGAGCTAGCCTACATTTTCCAGCCCTCTTACAATTAGGTGTGCCAGGAGACTGAGTCCCAGCCAATGAGACAGGAACAGCAATGATGTGGGTGACTTCTGGTCAGGACTTTGTGGAGAAAGGGTGCCTCTCCTCCCTCTTCCCCATTCTGCCAGGTAGATGCAAGTGACCAGGAGGCCCTGAAGATGGCAAAAGGCAGAGTAGGAGGAGCCCGGGTTCCTGACTCACCACATGCAGAGGAGAGCCTCCTGCTGACCAGGAATAGCCCCGCCATATCTGGCAACCATTTGCAGAATGGAGCCAATACTGTGAGTAGCAAAGCAGAGGAAGTGGCTAGGTCCTCATAATACTCTTGATCTGCTGCATCAATCAACCCTGAAGACCCCTCTGCATCTAGATGGCTTCTTATATAAACAAATAAATGTCCTCATTGTTCAAGGCAATTTAAGTGGAGTTCTCAGTGTTCTGCAGCTGAAGGCTTCCTACCCAAAACACCATCTAAACCAAAGACAAAGCCAGCTCAGAGAGCACCAGTCGTAGACGTTTTGACTCTTAGCTTCTCAAGGAAGACCTCTGTACCAGTGATACTCTGCAAGATAGCACAGGGAAATGAGCTAAACAGCACGGAAAAGTGCCCCAGACAAAACTGCAGTGCTTTATAACCTTAAAAACAGAAGGAAGATGGTGTTGGAAAAACTGGACAGCCACAAGCAAAAGAATGAAACAGGGCCTCTATCTTACACTATGCACTTATAAATAAATCAACTGAAAATGAATTAAAAGATTGGGGCGCCTGGGTGGCTCAGTGGGTTAAGTATCCAACTCTTGTTCTCAGCTCAGGTCATGATCTCACGGTTCATGAGATCAAACCCTGCATCAAGCTCTGTGCTTATCTCAAAATAAATAAATTCTAAAAAAAAAAAAAAAGTAAAGAAAAATGTGGTAGACACCATACACATACACACACACACACACACACACACACACACACACACACACAGTGGAATATTATTAAGCCATGGGGCGCCTGGGTGGCTCAGTCGGTTAAGCGGCCGACTTCGGCTCAGGTCATGATCTCGCGGTCCGTTGAGTTCGAGCCCCGAGTCAGGCTCTGTGCTGACAGCTCGGAGCCTGGAGCCTGTTTCAGATTCTGTGTCTCCCTCTTTCTCTGACCCTCCCCCGTTCATGCTCTGTCTCTTTCTGTCTCAAAAATAAATAAACGTTAAAAAGAAAAAAAATTAAAAAAAAATAAAAATAAAAATAAAAAAGGGAGGGTCACCTGGGTGGCTCAGTCAGTTAAGCATCCAACTCTTGGTTTTGGCTCAGGTCATGATCTCCGTTTCACGAGTTCAAGCCTCACATTGGACTCCAAGCTGACATGCAGAGCCTGCTTGGGATTCTGTCTCCCTCTCCCTCTCTGCCCCTCCCCCACTTATGCTGTCTCTCTCAAAATAAACTGAAAAAAGAAAAAAAGGAAATCTTGCCATGTGTGACAACATAGATGGAGCTTGAGGGCAGACAATACACTAAGTGATATTCGAGCAAGAGAATACCATATGATCCCACTTATATATGGAATCCAAAAGAAGTCCCAAACTCAAAGAAATAATAGAGATTGGTGATTGCCAGAGGCAGGGGGTAGAGTGTAGAAGAAACTGGTGAAGGTAGTCAAAAGGTACAAATTTCCAGTTATAGGATAAACACATCCTGGGGATGTCATGTACAATATGATGACTATAGTTAACAATACCATATATTTGAAAGTTGCCAAGAGAGGTCTTAAAAGTTCTCATCACAAAGGGCGCTGGGGTGACGCAGTCATTTGAGTGCCCAACTCTTGATTTTGGCTCAGGGCATGATCTCAGGATTGTGAGATCGAGCCCAGCATTCTTTCTCCCTCCACCCCTCCTCTGCACTCTGTCTGTCTCTCTCGGGGTAAGAAGTGACTCCTGAGTAGCAAACAGCTCAGTCTGGGGTCAGAAGGGGAGTGAGCTCAAGGTGAAGAGGACTGAAGCTTAGTCTTCTCCCTACTACTGATGAGCTGGGGGACTTAGGGAAAGTCAACTGTGCCTCCGTGGCCTTATCCATAAACAGAAGAAAATGCAGCACTACCTGCCTACAAAATGGGAGATGCCAGATCAACTAAATAACTTTCCTTCTCCAAGGAGGCTGGCTGGAAAGATGCATCTTGTTGAACACATTTCCTCTGCCAACAAGAGCTGCAGTTCAATGGTGTTTGCCTATGGGTCGGACAATTTCTAGCCAAACTCTCAGAGTATCATTGCAGAGGATGGCAGCCAGCAGAGGGCTGTACCCAGACCCTCCCTTGACTCCCCCATGCCTCTGTGATGTGCACCTCTACAGCTCTCCGAAAACACAATTCCAGAGACTACCCAGGCAGAGCAGCTCAGCTGGGTGAGCAGTCACAGCAAGCTGTGTGTAGTACGCCAATTCCTGGATTAATGAGGTGAATGCTGAATGAAGCCTCGCACAGTCACGGCCCCTCCCTCTGCACAGTGTGTATGTGGAATACACTCTGCAGCTGAGAACAGGGTGTAAATCTTTCCTTCTTCCAAGAAATGCAGAATAGAAATCTATAGTAAATCCTTTATGTCTAGAGATCTGTGCTTTTTAAAAAACCCAATTTGATAGTTTCCACCTTACTGCCTTGCACCAAGTCCCCAGCAAGGCTTACTTAAGTGGATACAGGAGACGGACGTCTTACAGCAGGGTTTCTAGCTGCCCTGCAATCCAGGTTCCCTGACTAGGACAAGTCGGTCTCAACTCCCCAGAGCAAAATTTTATAAAAGCGTCTGAAGGCCACCACTCTCGGCACCACTCCATCTTGCAGAGTAGGGAACGGAGGCCCAGAAAAAAGAGACTGGCCTGAGGAAACATGGTTGGGACAGAGCTAAGGCCTGAAGATGAGTCTCATGACCCAGCACTCTAGCCCCCCACCCAAACCATCCAAAAACTGGATGGAGGCACTGCACCACAGGGAGAACACTGAACCAGAATCAGGCCAGTAGGGTTCAAGTGTTCTCTTACCCAAATAAACTGCAAGCCCCTTAGCTGGGGCACACAGCTAAGGGGCAGCTTACAAAGGAGAAATGCTATTTGAACTGAATCTGCAGAGACACTGCAGCACGGATGGGTAGACATCGCCATGTGCACATGAACAGCAGAAAGCCCTGCAGGTTCAGCTTCCCTACGAGGGCCGAATCCTATAAACAAGATTACCACCCCCATTAGACCTTCTCTGAGAAGAAAGAGTGACCTCTCCAGTTGATGTGGCATTAGGCTTTTTTCATGCTTCCGCAAGGAGAGCGACCAGGACAACAAAGCAGGCTGCATCCGAGCCTGTGCCTACAGTGCCACCTTGTGGGAGTCTGTGTGGCTCCACAGACCTCTTTATTCCACCAAAGGAAAGGCTAGTAATTGGAGCAGTCCTTACCACCGCCCTCCCTGGTCCCCACAGCTGTCCCACTGAAATGTCCTCCCCTGCCCCTCAGTGGTTTTCAAACTTCAGCCTGCACAAGAAGCTTCTTAAAACACAGGTTGTTGGAACCTAACCCAGTTTTTGGTTCAGTAGCTCTGGGTTGGGGCCCAAGATTTTACATTTCTAGCAAGTTCTCAGGTGATGCTGATACAGCCAGTTCAAGACTTTTGGAAAACCACTGCCTTTGCTAATCTCTCTGCACCCACCAATGCTCAGCAAAAATTCTAGCCCTTTATGAGATGTTCCAAATGTCCCCAGACTTATACCATGTCAAAGCTATGTTAGCTTTAATCAAGTTCCTTAACCTTGAGCCTCAGTTTTATCTGTAAAATGTGGATATTAATAGCTCCCTCACAGAGTACTTGAAAAAGGTAAATGATACACAGGTCTCCCCTCAAAAAACCTACATGAGCACTTATTTTTGCTAACTGAAAGGAATCCAAAGAGCATTTTCATTTTTGCGGGAGTGGGGGGGAGGAAGCAAAAACAGCATTTAGTTTGTTTTGCAGCACTCCGAGTGGCAAGAGTCACCGCCAAGCCCCTTGCCCCAACATACACTCAGCACCAAGACGCCATAGCTTTGAACGGTGTTGTGAGCACCCGTGCTTTACCTCAATGTATTTTGTGCATCCATTAGTAAGATGTATCCCAAGATTTCAGGAAAGCTCGAGAGGTTACTTTCTGGGTTTGAGAACACTCCAAAATTCATATAAATTAGTAACTTTGTTCTTTACACCTTCTGAAAGGCTTCACAGGATCACTCTACTTCCAGATAGCCAGGAAAAACTAATTCCTCGAACAGGTTTACTGGCATGTAGAAAATAAATGTCAGCTATTCTGCCATTATCTTATCAGCAGTGTTACTGTTCATGTCCCAGCTTCTCGAGGACAGGGATCATATCTCCTACTCAACACTTGTGAGGCAGAAGGGACCTTAGAAGCCCATTAGTCCAAACTTCCCTAGACTAGAAGCAGCGCCTGGGGAAGTTATCACAACTTCAGATGCTTGGGTGCCCCCCACAGCTAACTCAGGAGGCCTGGACATTTGTATTCTCAACCAGCACCCAGGTGCCCAATTTAGGCTAGCCCTGTACCTCATCTAGACACGGGAAATTGGAGGCTCAGAAAAGTCTTACCATCCATAGCCCCAGGTGTCTAGAGGCTGACCAAGGATCAGAAACTAGGTCTCCGAATTCTAGTCTAGTCCTTTTCCAAGCCAGACTGCATGAATGCCATCTCTTCAATCCCTAGCCTCCTGCGCAAATCCCCTCTCCAGCATGCATGATGAAGAGTCCAACAGCTTTATGTATCCCCCATGCAGAGGAATTCAGCATGTGACACGGACGTTCAATCCACAGCTCAACATCTCATTCTCCAGCAGTTTTTTATTCCAAAATATTGAACAAGGGGAAAAAAAACCTCTTAGCCTGTTGCACGAGGTCCTCAGTAACCTGCTCCCTGCTGACCTCTCTAGTCTCACTTCCCTCCAGAACCTCACTTATACCCTAACCCCCAACCAGTGTGGACTCTTATTTTGGGCATCTCACTTCAAAGTCTGGCCTACAGAAATTCAACAGGGAGTAGATGGTAAAGGGCAAATGAAAGCATGGGTGTTCACCCCCCTAGACCCACACTGCAGAGTTCTAGAACCCAGGAGAGCCTCTACTTTGCCAGCACAAATGAACTTCTGGTGCCCTTAAAGCCAACCCGAAGTCTTATTTTTGAAATGGGAGTTTCTAATACCAGAAACACACTATGCCAAACTGCTGAAGCCACCAGTCACCACAGGGCCTTCCATCTGATCTACAAGCATGCTGCTCCCACCTTACCCACCTGTACCCCAAAAGAGTGGGCTCACTTCACCCACACCTGCTGCTTGTTCCCACCCTGCAAAAGTTCTTTTTGAGCTTCCATGGCGCTAGATCAAAAAACCCTGCTCCTGTGCATCCAGATTAGATTGTCCCAGTTGGTGGTATTCCCTCAGAAGCCTTCTAAGACCCAGTCACCCTGCACGGTTTCTCTCACCTCTGGATACCGATCATGTAATTTAACACAATTAAGCACCGTCTGCTGCTTCACGGTGAGAAACCAGGCCAAGAGACTGTGGGGAGTTGCTTAACCCCCTGAGCCTAGAGGGACTTTCACTTCCCCAAGTCCCCACCAGAGACCAGGGCACACAGCAGCTCAGTAAACAGGAGATTCAGTTGGCCATCACTACTTCAATAATTTCACGGCAACGGGCAATTTGTTGAGCACAGTGGACATACAAATCAGTTATCGTGGAACGCCTGGGTGGCTCAGTCGGTTGAGCGTCCAACCCCTGGTTTCGGCTCAGGTCATGATCTCACGGTTTGTGGGTTCGAGCCCCACATCAGGTTCTGCACGGACACTGGAGCCTGCTTGGGATTCCCTCTCCTGCCTCTCCCCCACTCACGTTCTCCCTCTCAAAATAAACCTTAAAAAAACTCAGGTCTTGTTCACCTTCACGTATCTTGCAGACAACAGCTACTCAACATGTGATCAGAGGCACAGCAATGAAGACTCTATTCGGACAGCTGTGTTCCACCCCCAGCCCCACTACTTGCACAAGTTGCTTAACTGCTGTCAATTCTCCAACATGGGTCCAATGACACTTGCCTCTTATGGTTACCGTGCAGATTAAAGGAGGTGTTTATCTGGAATCTAGAACAGCGCTTGCCCTGGCTCCAAGAGTATGACCTATTAAGATACTGGAAGGAGAACCCAAAATAACCAACCAAGGAACCAAGCCCACAGCACTGTTAAAAGCTGCTTGATTCCTTGGGCACATACAACTACAAATGAGGCAAGCTGTCAAGAAGCACCCCAGTATTCACTGGAGACTATAAAACCACCCCCATCAGAATCACCTCTAGCTTCTTCAAAGATCCCCGCTACCTCTCACCAAGCCAAAGCCTCCCACTAGGGCCAAACTGAGGAAAGGGAGGTATTCTCCCTGTTGACTCCCCTTGGTTAACTTTGCTTTTTACAAGGGCTGCTTCAAAGCCTGCTGACAGCACAGCATGGTCTGGTTACTGTCAGGGTCGACAACGCTGGATCTGAGAATCCTGAAGTTCAACAGCACAGATGCCCACAATTTAAACTGAGTTACTGCCAAGTCCTTCCTATCACACATTGCTTAGCAATACAGTTCCCAAACTGTTCTTACAGGTGGATGCTACATCATTTGAGCCTCAAAATAGCCTTAAGTCAGGTCAGCAGAGCAGGTACCCATGGGTACCTCAATTTGAAGAGAAGTTAACCCTATCATTTGACCAAATGACTTGCCCAGACATCCACATGGACTACATGGAAAAATCACATGGAAGGGACATGAGATCAAAGCGCAGGCAGTGAGGGTGTGAGCTAGGCGCAGGAGCAGAGGCTGCGGTGGAGGCAATGGTGGACCAGACAACACTTATCCTGAGGCAGGTGGCCAGGCATCTAACCTTGCCAACTGTCAGTATGGAGGAAGGTGAGCCTGCTCTTGGGTCCCAATATTTCAAGAGGCTGGAAATCTGGATTGTTACGTATCATTTGTTCAGTTTCAAAATGTGCCCTGTGCAACAAAGCTCACAGACAAGACTACCAGTTGGTGACTTCGGCAGCCGCCCAGCCCAGCAGGTCCCTTGGAACAGTGAGCTCAGCCAGAGTTCATCACAACTCCAAGAGGCTACTGGATGAATGCCAACTCCGCCCTCCCTGAGCACACCACAACAGAAGCTTCCATGCCTTGTGACTGCTACCAACCTTCACTTCCACTCAGGCTCCCTGCAGCTGTGCCTGCTAGCTCACATCAGTCCCTGGGACTCTGCTCTGAAAGCCACCACCCTTCAGTTTGCTTCCACCAGTCCTGCTTAACCTTCCATCCACTGACCGCTAGTTCACACACCCGCCTCCCCCAGCTCCAATTTACCTGGTGCCCTGCATCCCCTCTGCCAGCTGTCCCTTCCCTTCAGCACCTCGCTCCTGCCTGCTCCTCCCCAGTCCTCTGCTCCCTCAGTCTCAATGCCACAGAAACCCCTTCTCTTTCTACAATGTGGGCCACCAGGCACCAGTGACCTCTGCACTAATTTGAAATCCCCCACTCCAGGGGCGCATGGGTGGCTGTCGGTTAAGCAGCTGACTCTTGATTTTGGCTCAGGTCATGATCCCAGGACTGTGGGAACAGGCCCCACATCCATACTGAGCATGGAGCCTGCTTAAGATCCTCTCTCTGCCCTTCTTCCCTGCTCACTCTCTAAAAGAAATAAAAATTAAAACAAAATAAAATACCCCCCCTCCACTCCTATTCATCACCAGTCAGCCATTTTGGTGAAAACGGACACCTGCAGGCCTGAATCTCCCACTCCTCCACACTCTCCTACTACATCCTGGCCCTAGCAAGGACACCCACAGGGCCATGGGTTCCACAAACCCAAGAGTGCAGCCTGAGCATACTGGTGCAGCCAGGCGGAGCAACTGCACCCACCCTACCAGCCACAGGCCTTGGCCAGCAGGTCCAGCCCCCACATCCCTATCCTCAGGTCTCCAACTTCTTCATTCAGAGTCTCTCACCATGCTCTCCAAAACATACAACCATTCCTACCAGCAACCTTGTGCTTTCTGCTATCACGATTCTTGCCTTTTCCTGAATCCCCATCTACCCAACTAACCAGGTCTTTCATTCCATTACCACTTCCTGAGGTTTCTCTGATGCTTTTTCATCCATAGACACAGTTCCTATAGTATTTATAAGCTAGACTCCCATATGGACCCACGTTAATATGCAAACCAATCCTACACCAACTTCAGGGTAAAATAGCATCCAAAACCCTTAAGCTATTAATGCCACTTCACCCTCAACTCAACTTCTGCACTTTCCACCCTCTCTATCCTCTCATCAAAAGGCACCACCCCCCACCTTTAGGGCGCCAGGGTGGTTTAGTCGGTTAAGCATGCGACTCGATTTCAGCTCGAGTCATCTCACGCGTGGGTTTGGCCCCGCACTGGGCTTGTACTGACTGTGTGGAGCTTGCTTGGGATTCTCTCTCTCCCCCTCTCTGCTCTTCCCTCACCCATGCTCTTGAGCTCACTCTCCAAGTAAATAAACTTAAAATTTTTTTCAAAAAAAAAAAAAGGTACCCCAACCCTCACAGTAATCTTAAAACAACCACTCCTCAAATCTCTCAAATGTACACAATGACCAATCATCCAGAGCTCGAGTATTCAACCCTGATGCCTGAAAAAGACAAACTCAGAATCAACATCCAGCAAAGAAAAAGTAACACCACATAACCCTCCATATTTCACCAGAAGCACATACCATCAGATTTACCAAGCTATTACACACTACACCCAAATATTCATTACACTAGAGCCTCTCTCTGATTCCCCACTCACTTATCCCGTAAGCACAAACTTACAGTGGACTAACAATGATTTTGGTGGATCCTACTGACTTCATGATAGATGATCAAAACATTTAGCAATCTAGTAACTTATAATCTAGTAATTTCCTGTCGAGGCCAGCAAATTTTTCAGTTAATTAAGAATAACGTCAGGTTCTAGGAAGACCAAAAAGGAATTCAGATTTCAAGTGTCTTTTTCAGAGACTGACCAACTAGACTGATGGCAAGTATTCACATGAAGCAAAACAGACTGGCCCTACCTACATGCTCCTGCTTTGCTAAGACTGTACACCCAACACCTTTGTGCCACGGAAAGGAACAACAGTCATGCCAAGTTTTCACTGAAAGCTTATGTGAACATGTGAATCCGGGCAGCAATCTAAATCTGCTCTAACAGCAAATTATCATAACACTTCCAGTAAACGTCAAATGTTTCAAACAACCAGACACATAAAAGTTCTTAGTTTATTAATCCTCTCATGAAAAATCTGCACAAACGCCAGATAGTCCCTGAAGCATCTTTACTCCTTCTGTGGAACAAAGAAAAAGAAAAATTTAGTTAGTTAACCACCTTTAAAAACCTGAAAATTAAAGTTCAAACCCTTCAACAAACTCCAAACTTAATGACGCTCATGCAGAAAAAGTATTAGTAACCTAGAATATTAACTTGGTGATAACACAAGGGAAGCATCAAGAAATAAAACTTGCAAGCATTCAAGTCAGAAATGAAATAAAAAAGCAGTTAAATACTACTAGGTTTTAAAAACAAAACCATGTAATTATCAGTATTTAAAAGTCTACAGTTCTTGAGAGAATTTGTAAGTGGACTTCTAAAACCATTTCACATGCTCTATAGTTTTAAATTACCATTATCAGTAAACAAGTCTAATGATCTACATGAAAAGCTTAAATTATACCTGTTGTCCAATCTCCAGCTCACTGAATCAGTGGCAGGGAAGGGAGAAAGGAGGGAAGAAGGAAAAGAAACATTTCATTAATAGTCCCTTTTCAAACTCCAAAATAATCTGCATTTACATGCATGCAATCAGACACCTTAAAAATGACTGTTTGCTTTGTAAGTGTATACCAAACACTCTTCAGACACTCATTGATTTTATTCCCCCCCATTCTGAGAATACCTCGCATGATTACCACCGTTCTTATGTAAACAAAGTGGCACGAGGACTTCACAATGAAGAGATCATGCCAACGGCAGTGCCAACCCAAGCTGCCACCGCCTACATAAACATGAAGTACACATGCCTGACCCTTATCCTTCCTGCTCTGCTCAGCAACATCATGCTGGGCACACAAGCACCATCAACAGACCTGGGAAGCATCCCACACAAGAATCTAAATTAATTTAGCCTCAGAGAGAACTCTAAATGATCAAGCAAGCCTAAAACCTGTCTCAGTTCAATACTTTAAACGTCACTGTTTACAGCCACTGAAAGCAGTACAAGTTAGTTTTTAAAAAGGCAAAACTCAGTCGATGAAAAGGCTTCAAGTGCTCTTCAAAAGCAAGACTATTTATTCCTTCATTTAAAACAACTCTATCGTGATCTCCCAGTCTGTGAGTTCAAGCCTCTCGTTGGGCTCTGTGCTGAAGGCTCGGAGCCTGCTGCTCACCCTCTGTCCCTCTCTCTCAAAAATAAATGAAACGTTAAAAAAAAAAAAAAAAAAAACTATCGTACCCAAAAGCTAAGAGCAAATACCAATTTCAACATCCAAACAAAAACAAAAGCTAACATCAGTATGCCTGGCCATTTTGAGTCAAATACACGTGCATATTTACGCATTCATCTCCCAGCCAGGTTTTCAGAGCTATGCTAGTGAAAGGCACCAGTGCAACCTGAAGTATGGACAGTGATGCTCAGGTCCACAGAGGTAGCCCCTCCACACACGTCACCGTCAAGCACTAACACACAGGTCTCAAAGGCTGAATGAAGACAAGAACGGGTTAAATGTCCTTTGGTCTAGATCAGTCCACTGACTGAATCTTTTTGCAACCTCTGGGACTTCCGTTGACAGGTATAAGCCTCACAAACAGGGAGCAGTTCTAAGCAGCAAGTAGTTCCTCTGGCAGTTCATCCATTACTAGAACTCCACGGCTGGGAAGACAATGTGATTAGAGAGGTGGGCAGGCATAACACATTCACTGCCTGGCAGGAGTCATCGCTAGAGGAAGCACAAAGGGACAGTGACTACAGTGTTTCAAAACCCTACTACCCTCCAACCCGGTCTTAGCCCACTTCACATGCTATGGATTGGGGCTGCTCAAATGCACAAAAATGGTTAACATGGGGGTAGTGAACTACTGTGGCCAGATAGTTATGGAAAAAGCGTATTTGTCGAAAACCTTGGTGTGAATATACAATTACCTTGGAATTTTTTCAATTAAAAGAAAAATGGACAGCAGATGGAAAATCAGAGGTCAATAAAAAGCGATGTATGGGCTCCTGGGTGGCTCACTCGGGTTAAGCCTCCAACTCTTGATTTCAGCTTAGGTCATGATCGCACCATCATGACATACAGCCCTGCATTGACAGTATGGAGCCTGTCTGGGATTCCCTCTGCCTCTCTCTCCACCCTTCCCTCCCTTGCGCTCTCTCAAAATAAATAAACTTTAAAAACTTTAAAAAAAAAAAAAAAAGAAAAGAAAAGAAAAAGCAATAGAATGGTACAAGGCCATTCTATTGAGCAAATGCTTCCTGGACAGATGCTTTGCCAGATTTCCTAGACTAGAGCTGCCAATGAAATCAACCAGTCCCAGGGTCCCTAAGGGAAAGACCGTTGATAAAAAAAATGAAAGAACCCTTCCCAAAGCCTGTATCAACCAAAGCCATTTCCTGGGTATGTAACTGGGGCACAGCATTTCCCAGTACAAATTAAAAGGTGCCTACTTGGTAGAGTACCCACCTTCCTCCACCAGGTCACTTCGCAACATAACATGCATTTTTGAGTTTCCAAAATAAACGAGATTAAAAGTTTTTCTCCTTTGCTCATAATCTACCATTTTAAAACATAGCATTTCAATTATAAAACACCATACTACAGAAAACTCTTGTTGTCCAAAAGCCAACATGCAAAGCATCAAAGCAAACTCCGTGAAGGTGATGCATCCCCACACCGTGCTCACAATCTCAGTACCTGCTAGACACTTCATTTCTGATGAACAAGAAATCCAAGAAAGTAGAGGGAAAAGGCAAAAAAAAAAAAAAAAAAAAAAAAAAATTCACAGAACACTTGATTATTTGTTAATTTAACAACCCAGCACCTTAATTCCATTCAACTATTATTTACAGTTAGCTAGCAAAGCTGGTAAAAAGCTGCTTATCATTAAAATCACTTCAGTCTTGGCTAACTGGAGAGGAAGCAATTGAGATCTCTCAGCTGCCTCTCCAGCATGCCAGGAGAACATGGGCCACATTGATTCAACAGCTTCTTAAACCAGTTATCCGTTTTAAGCAAATAAATTTAATCTCCGGGAACCAGACATACTTCCCCATTAACAGTCTAAACCAATTAGCAGTAAAATGGGAAACTTTTCCTGATAGGGCTTGCAAGAGGCCCACCAAGATGACTGAACCGATGTGGCCCGCGTTGTGCTAATCTGTGAGCTGACAAAGGGTGGGCAAAGCTACTCTAGTGAGGTTAAGATACTACATCGTGTAGCGTCTCAAAACACGTTACCTTCTGTAATCCAGAAGAAGTGGGAAAAGAGAAAACATTAAAAAAGGTTATTAAGAAAACAAATCCCTCCTTTCTAGAAACTAAAGACCTGCAACTGACATTTCTGTATTCTCCTTGATGAACAATACCTTTTTGCCAGCACCAACATTAGCTTTTGCAGTTCCCCTGACTTTCTTCATTCGGTTCTTGCGTTCCTTCCGCTGTTTTCTCGACGTCTTTTTCTTCTCATACAAGCCATGCTGAAGGAGAAAGGAGTACCTCATAAGTGACTGGCAACATCAACTCAGCATTAACTAATCTGGTAAGGACCATGACCAAGCCAGACAGCTCAAGAAATGCAGCTTCCCAAAATCAATCCTTCTTCAAGTACATTTAAAAATACTTGTTTGTGCTAGTACCTGGTCATCAAATTAAGGGACACGTACATGTACAAATCAATGGCACAGGAATCAGATGTGCTCTCAATGCCCCACGTCACTCTGCCGTTCCTGCTGCCTGAAGACTGCTTCCAACCAACCTTCACATGGACCTCAGCTTCAACGTCACCTGCTCAGCAAGGCCTCCCAGACCACCCAATCAAAGAGTGCAGCATCTATCTACCACATCATGTTTTCCCTCACCTGTGTTCTACTGATCTGATGGCAGAGAAAAAGAAACAGAAGTACTTGAAAGTAACCATCTGCGTACTAGTTTACGACCTAGAATCTAAGGGAGCTTCTCCGGCTCACTGCTGTAGTTCACTGTAGTGCTTGGCACCCACAAAATGATCAAAAACCTTTCATGGTTCCTGGCTACCTGTGAGAACCAAATCCAAACTCAGACTTTAATATCAAGGATCTCAATTTGGTGCCAACCTTTCAAACTCATCCCCCTATTTCCAGCTCCTATCCTCACAATTATTACTTGCCCTTCTAAACCCAGCCCCAGTGCCATCTCTTCAAAAGCTGTCGACTCCATTACTGACATCCTACACTCTTTCTTATCTGTACATCTGTCGAAGAACCTTCTCTCTTAACCCCATTAGTGTTCAGATCTGTAGCTTGTCCTTCCCCAGACTGCTTGCTCTTGCTCATTCCCCTGCACCCACAGCACAATGCTGTTGAAATTCAGTCTTCAGTAGCTGTTGAACAAATGAGAACACCTACTCGTGCAAGTCTATGTTTGGGTTCATTTTTCTTTGCATAATCCAAGGAATCATAAATCATGCCAAAGCCAGTTGTCTTGCCACCTCCAAAATGGGTTCTGAATCCAAATACAAAGATGACATCTGGTGTGGTCTTGTACATTTTGGCTAGTTTTTCCCGAATTTCTGTCTTAGGTACTGTTGCCTTTCCGGGGTGAAGAACATCGATGACCTTAAAAGAAATAACAAATTTTAGCATTTATCATTACGAAATGCATTTTTTGAAGCAAAACAACCAAACTGTGATGTGTCCTTCCTTACCATCTGTTTCCGCTGAAGTAGTCGGTTGGTCATGAACTTCCTGGTCCGGATAGTTACTGTGTCATTCTGAAAATATTACACACTAGTTAATGATACCACTCAACCTTTTCTTGATCCGCTGTAATTTTCCAAGCTCTGGAACTGCCAAGGAGTAGCCACCAGCCATATGTGAATAATTTCTAAATATCAAATGACATTTAAGATGCAATTCCGAATCCCGCAGCTCCAGGAGCCACATTTCAAATGTTCAAGAACCACAGGAACCAGTGGTGGGAATGCTTCCATGAAAAGAAAAACAAATCCCAAGTGCCTAACTTCTAGGACACCTCTAACACACATAAACGCAGTACCAAGAAAACCCACTCAACAGCTTTTTGGAAACTTACTTCTCTTTGCTACGGGAATCACTCTGGAGCAGTTTCTCTAACTCAACACCTCATTTTGGTCCTAATTCTGTGAGGTTTGTCCTATTTTAAGCTGTTTAGGAGCACCCATGGCCTCTAACCACTAGAGGCCAGTAGCACCCCCAACTCCCCAGTCATGATAAGAAAAAATGTCTCCAGATTTTGCAGACTGTACCCTTAAGTGTAAACAAACCCCAAAATCACCCTCACCCAAGAACCCATTCTCTGAACTAAAACTACTTCCACTTTAACAAAGGTTATAGTCTCAACTACGTTCCTAACATCCTGCACAAATCGGACACAAACACTGCACTCTGCAGGTCAACTACCCATCTTGAATGGCCCACAAGAAATCCTACCCCCTTCTAAATGGCCCAACAGCTCTTACACAAGTGACCACCAAGGAAACGTGGGCATTCGGCATGTTTCCACTAAGAAAAAATTTTACAAAAAGAGGAGAGAAGGGAGAGACAACAATTGGTTGCTACATTTCAATTTCAGTTTGCAAAGCCACACCAAAGTAAGTTCACTTCAATAGTACCCAACTCTTCAGAAGATCGGGGGGAAGGGGGGGTGGGGCAGAGGAGGTCGACTTAGAAATGGGTGCTGAACCTTTAAGACAGAGCTGACTAGTCATGACTTAATCCACACTCTTTGCAGGCTTCCATGTCCAGGGCCTCGGTTTCCCCAGTGTGCAAGAAGTTCCATCCGGCTGACAATATTTTAGCTTACACGTGGAATCGGCTTCACTCGCCACAACTCGCCCGGGCGCCGCCAGTACCCGCTTCACCTCTAGAGCTGCCATCACTTGCAAACCGCCTATCGCAAACTGAGACCCCCGGTGAAATGAGTCTCACCCCACCCAGCCCAATCCACTAGGCTCCACTAAGGCGACAAACGCAGCAGACGCTCGCGCAGTCCCCAGGCCCTGGACCCTGAAACCCGGCGTGTCCGGGTCCGGCAGCGCAGCCCGGACTCCCCGCCGACGGCTCCGGGTCTCTAGGCAACCAGCCTCCGTCAGACACAGCCAAAGAAGAGCGACGGGGCTTCAGGTAGCCATAGCGCAAAAGGCAGGACCCAGAGACGAAGGATGGCTCAGATACGCGACGGATGACTGCACGGGTCTAAGGAAACTCACCATGATGGCGGTCGAGCTTTAGGCAGCCAGGGAGGAAAAGAGAACCACTAACCGCGGGCCAATCATATCAATGCGCTCGGAAGGACCCCAGGAGGCGCCGGCGTGTGGGCGTGGCCCGAACCGTGAGGGCGGCCGCGCCAATGCCGGATTGAAAAAGGCTTAAGAGGGGCGCCTGGGTGGCGCAGTCGGTTAAGCGTCCGACTTCAGCCAGGTCACGATCTCGCGGTCCGTGAGTTCGAGCCCCACGTCAGGCTCTGGGCTGATGGCTCGGAGCCTGGAGCCTGTTTCCGATTCTGTGTCTCCCTCTCTCTCTGCCCCTCCCCCGTTCATGCTCTGTCTCTCTCTGTCCCAAAAATAAATAAAAAACGTTGAAAAAAAAATTAAAAAAAAAAAAAAAAAGGCTTAAGGTGAGCCAAGGATCTTCGGCCACACCCCCGGGATTTTGGATTGGCCAATCCAGAGGCGGAACAACTCGAGCCGACGGATTTACGCCAGCGTGGGTCCCCTTTCAGCTCAATTTACTGTCTTGAACTGCGCTTCCTTAAAGTTCCGATAAGCCGAATTATAGTTTAAATTGTCTCATTGCGAGTTAGAGGTTCGTAAAGATGCAAGACATCTTAGGAGATACTGTTAACCAGCCTCCTCATTTTATAGCGAGGAAAACTGCAGAAATCCTGACTCAAAACCTTTGTTATGTCAAATCTATAAAACTATTTTCGTTGATTGCTACGTATTGTTTTTCTGAGATTTTCCTGGTGATTTTGTAAATTAAAAACAAAAAAACTCATTAATTAATTTGCTTTTTCTGAAAATATTAGTCCTTATCAACAACAAAAAAAAGCTGTTTGATCCATAAATTCGTTTAGTTGTTTAAAGTAAAATGGTCATGCAAGAATAAAGAATATATGTACATGTTCAAAGAGACATTAGGAAAGAACTTTCCAAAGGTTAGAATGAACGAGAAAACCACAGTGCAGTCTTTGAGGACAACTTTCCTATATTTTCTAGAATAATAGTTAATATTCACCGAGTGATTGTTATGTGCCTGTTACATTCTAATTACTTTCACCTTCATTTTGCCATTTGACCAACTAAGAAGTAGAGTACCTATTGCTGACCCCTTTTATAAAATGGGGAAACTAAGACACAATGAGGCTAAATAGCGTCCCCAAAGTTACACAACTTTTAGGAGGTAGTACCCACGGAGGCACTGTGGTTCCAGAACGTTTGCTCTTAACCTCTCTATGACAAAATCACTCATCAAATCTTGTTAGTATAGTCTTGTTAGTATAGTATTGTCCACAATAAGTAAAGTAAAATCTGATTTGCTTTGCTTTTCGTCTGTTGCATTTGTGTTTTGCTAGTAAGAATCCATGGAGTCTAACGTACCTTCTTACAATTCAAAGGTGTTAAACCACTTCATTGGATTCGGTTTAGAGTTCCCCACAAATAGTAAAGACATTTTTGGCTCTGTAGCACTGAATCCTATGGTAGTATGGTTTCCTTGGTAGTCTCATGTGCTTAGATATCACACTAGGATCACCTCCCACAGGTTGTCACAGACTGGGTAAGCAATTTATCTCCTGTATACATCAATGATTTTCACTTCGCAGTGTCCCCTCATCTTGTATCCCTAGCTCATCATGAATAACTTTTCACAGATTAACAGCTTCTGTTTTTGTAATCAATAACATGTTTAATTCATTTCTTTTTCAAAGTAACTTTGTAAACTGAAGGTGCACGCATGGCCGTGTTTTCTGACCTGTTTATTTCTTTCCGTGGTCGTCCAGTTGGTACCTCTGTACCCTGGGCAGGTTCATTTTAAGCCTCCACCTTTACTTTAAAAATTAGAGGATCTTAATTAAGATGTTGTTGATGACGATGACGACGATTTTCCTCTTTATGCAGTTTTTGTCTCCCTGACTGCCTGAAAGTCCTGAGGCAAAGCGTTGCAGTATCTCTGCAGGTGTCAGAAGACCTGGAGAAATGGACCGGAAATGGGCTTTTGGAAGATACAGCACAGGCCCTGGTGCAGTTTCAAAGAGGCGCCGCAAGATGGCAGTGCAGGGAGAAGGCGAAAAGCGGCGTGTCCGAAGCCTCTCTTGACTGACAGCCGCGCCGGCGAGTAGCGGAAGAGGAAGCGACCACGTGAGGCGCTCTACGGTGGCCGAGAGGATGCCGCTGCTCTTGTAGTAACGAGGCAAGAAGCACGGCCGGGAGGTGCCCGGAGCTACGTTTTTCTAATCTAGCTCCCCCGGTCTCGAGGAGGGTGCCCCGGCAGCCGTCACCATGGTGAAGGAGCAGTTCCGAGAGACAGATGTGGCCAAGAAAATGTAAGGAGGGGCAAGAATGGCCAAAGGACGGAGAAATGAGGGGCAGAGGGGCGCGAGGTCAGGGGTCCTGGGTCTCAAAGAGTCGGAGATGAGGGTCAGTTGGAAGGGGAGGGCCAGGAATCAGCGGAAGGTGGTGGGCAAAGCTCAGAAGTAATCAAGGTAGGTCAAAGAAATCGGTCAGGCAGAGGGCATTCCAGCACTCGGGGGACTGCAGGCCGGGGGTGGCCCCTGGGCTTTGGGAGGAGTAGGTGGGATGGGACGTGAGCCTTGGGCCTAAGCACGAGTCCTCTCGAGGTCAAACGATGACCCCCTTTGTTTCAGCGAATCTTCTGCCACTGCAGCGTGGGGGAACAATCTGGGCCGGGGAGTGTGTCTAATTCTGGTATTACTGCAAAGCACCCAACACGGAGGCAACATTTGCTGACCAAAAGGTTGGAGTTACCAGCTAGAAAGCTCTACCACTGGGCTGTGGGTGGCAGTCTCAAAAATAAGGCTGCGCTTCTGGGTCTACTCCTTCAGAGCTTAGTTATCAGGCCATGACCTCTCCTTAATGCTTCCAGGGGGAAAATGAACCAGTTGTTCTTGCAACAGATGCTTACTGAGGAAGGTATGGTGTGCTAGACCCAGCCATAGGCTTTAGGGATGGGGTGTGATTAAGACCTTACTGCCTAGTCTAGTTGAAGAAGGTAGACAAGTGAACCTTGGCAAGTACAAGCGTAGGTATAGGGGTTCGGAGAGTATGTAATGAGAAAGCAGAAAAACGCCGGCCAGATAAGGAGCGCACTGGAGGGAGAAAGGGGTGATGAGAAGGACGTGGGAGATCTGAAGCTGTGTTCCAGAGTCATCTGGCAGGCAGTAAGGAACCTTTGAAGCGTGTTAAGCAGGGAAGTGTGTCGATAAGAATTCTTCTTCTGGAAGATCTCTTGATTCTTGGGGAACAGAGTAAGAGAGAGACCTTGGAGGCCACTGCAGGGGGTCCAGGCAGGGGTAATGATGGTCTGCATGAGGGTGGTGGAGTCATTGGAGAGAAGGGGATTTTAGAGGAGTTTGGGATATAAAACTGACAGGATTGTTAGGGATGAGGGAAGGGAGAAATGAGATTGGAACACAGAATTTCTTCCTTGGGCAGCTGTGTGGATGGTTGCCATTCAAGGGGAACAAGTATCTTACTTGGAAGAATCCATATTTCCCTGGCCCCTCATGCCCACCCCAAACCCCATCCATATTCAGATGTAATCTGTTCTCACAAAGCAGGCTGGCAGACTCTGTTAAGATGCAAATTAGGTATCTGAGACTTCCATTTAAAACCTTCTAACAGCTTTCTTTTGCACTAACATTTAAATTCTCTACCAGAGTTCCCAAGCCCAACCTGACCTGAGCCCTGTACACCTCACTGATTTCGTCCTGTACCATTAGTTTTCTGTGCTCCATCATACTGGCTTGGTTCATTTGGTTCTTGAATGCCACGCTTGTGCTGGCTCTGGGACCTTTGCCCTAGTTGTTCTCTACTAAAAATGCCGGACCTCTGTCTTGTTTTACGGCTGTCTCCCTCTTACTCAGAATTCAGCTTAAATGTCAACTTTACAGAGGCTTTCTGACCCCATAACATAGTTTTCTTAGACTCTGTCTACCACTTCATATCATTTTCAATCTCTGCATCTATTCACTTTTGTGTCTGTATTTGCTTGTCTCTCTTGCCCACCCTGAACCGTGAGTCCCATGTTGGCAGGGTCCTTGTCTGTGTCCTCTAATATGGATCTTCAGCTTGGCACATAGTAAATCCCCGGTTTGTTGGTCAGATGGTTGAAGGAAAAGATTTGGGAAAGAAAGTTCCGGGTTCTGTTTTAGATGTGTCGAGTTTGAGGTGCCTGTACGGCTATGCAGAAGCGGTGTCTATTACCGTCTCCAGCCAAGTAGTAGTAGCTGGTCTATAGGAGATTAGACACACATTAACAGGTACTCCAGTGACACAGTCACTCAAGGGGGATGTGTAGAATAAAAAGGAGTTGTGTTGCATCCCTAGGTGAGGAGAGATAATACTTAAGGGATGGTAGTAGAAAAAACAACTACAAAAGAGACTTAAGAAGGAACAGGTGGCATGGGGCCAAGGCATACAAAGAGTATGTGGTGTCACCAAGGCCGTGAGAAGAAAATATTTCAAGATAAGGGGGAGAGGGAGTTAACATCCAGCACTGCAGAGCAGGAAAATAAGAACATTCTCCTAGAATTTAGCAGCAAGCAATCATTCACTTGATAGTAAGAATGGAAATTATTTCAGTAGGACGAAGGGATGCTTACCAAGGAAAAATGGGAGAGATTTGAATATATTTAATAATAGTACAGCGAGCCTACAGACAGTTGGAAGGATAAGGTTGGTTGTGGCGGCTCACTGTGTAATAGCCGCTTTTGGTAAGCGGTTTTGATGTAATTTTTCCCCTCTCTCGTTATTAATTAAGTAAGCTCTATGCACTACATTGGATTTCCACTTGCGATCCCAAGATCAAGAGTCTCGGTGCCCTACCGACTGAGCCAGGCAGGCACCCCAGCTCCCGTCTCTTTTTATTCCAGAAGCCACATCTGTTTTGGAATGAAGTCACCTGAGGAGATGCGCCAGCAGGCACACATCCAGGTTGTGAGTAAGAACCTGTATAGCCAGGACAACAACCACGCCCCCTTGCTGTATGGTGTGCTTGACCATAGGATGGTAAGGTCCCAACCCTTCCCGCTTCTGTGCGTTTTCACTTGCCAGATTGGAGGAAGCAAGAGCTTCTCTCCATCTCCCTTGTTCCCCCTGCACATCTCAGGGTCTCCAGACCTCGGTCTGGAGGATTTGAATACACTGCACTTTCCCAAGCGATTTTGACTCAGAGTCACCTGGTCCCTCTCTCCTGTGCAGTGGTCTCCATTAGCGATTGCGTGTGCTTTTTTCCAAAGGGTACAAGTGAGAAGGACCGTCCTTGTGAGACCTGTGGGAAGAACCTGGCTGACTGTCTGGGACACTACGGGTACATTGACTTGGAGTTGCCATGCTTCCACGTGGGCTACTTCAGAGCAGTTATAGGCATCTTACAGGTAGGCGCAGAGGTGTCCGTTTTCAGGGTGTAAACTTAGGAACTACTGCTCAGGGACACTGGGAGTGAGCTTAGGAGCCGTGAGTGGTCAGGGGGACATCTGGGGAGGATTTTTACATTACGTAACGTAATACTGCATCTTACAAGAAGACGCATAAGGATTCTTTACTCTTGATTTTTCTTGAGTAGGAGGTAAGTACGTGTTGTAAAAAGTAATCATGGGCGCCTGGGTGGCTCAGTCAGTTAAGGGTCCAATTCTTGATCTCTGCTCAAGTCATGATCTGACGGTTCGTGGATTCAAACCCCACATCGGGCTCCGTGCTAACGGCACAGAGCCTGCTTGGAAATCTTACTCCACCTCCCTCTCTCTGCCCCTCCCCTGCTTGCTTTCTCTGTCTCTCTCTCAAACTAAACTTTTTTTTAAAAAAAAATTTTTTTTGGGGCGCCTGGGTGGCTCAGTTGGTTAAGCATCCGACTTCAGCTCAGGTCATGATCTCACAGTTCGTGGGTTCGGGCCCCGCGTCAGGCTCTGTGCTGACAGCTTGGAGCCTGTTTCGGATTCTGTGTCTCCCTCTCTCTCTGCCCCTCCCCTGTTCATGCTCTGCCTCTCTCTGTCTCAAAAATAAATAAACGCTAAAAAAATTTTTTTTTATTTAAAAAAAAATTTTTTTTTTAACGTTTTACTTATTTTTGAGAGAGTATGAGTATGAGAGACACACAGTATGAGTGGGGGAGGGGCAGAGAGAAGGAGGAAGACACAGAACCCAAAGCAGGCTCCAGGCTCTGAGCTGTCATCACAGAGCCCAACGTGGGGCTTCAGCCCACGAACCATGAGACCATGACTTGAGCTGAAGTCAGACTCTTAACCAACTGAGCCACCCAGGCGCCCCATAAGTAAACTTAAAAAATAATAATAATCATGAATCAAGCAGTACAGAACAACACAAAATTTAAAAATCAGCAAAAATTCTACCAGGCAGCTCTGACTATAGGTAGCATTCTGGTGAACATCAGCCCCCTCTCTGTGCATATCTCCGGGCACATCGCTTAAAGTTTCCTGGGCAAGAGGTAGGGGTGACTTTTTTTTTTCCTTCAAGAAAAGACTTTCTCATCTCTCATCCTTTCATCGGTTTTAATTTTTAAAAGATGATCTGTAAAACCTGCTGCCACATCATGCTGTCCCAGGAGGAGAAGAAGCAGTTTCTGGATTATCTGAAGAGACCCGGCCTGACCTACCTCCAGAAACGTGGCCTGAAGAAGAAAATCTCTGATAAGTGCCGGAAGAAAAACATCTGCCATTACTGCGGTGCTTTTAATGGTGAGGAGAACACATAAAAGGTTTGGTGATAGTCCTTTCCATTCACTCTGGTCCATTTAGCTTATTAGTTTTATGGAGTGTTGGGAGGTCAGGTTTTTTTCTTGCAAACTAGACATCAGAGCCTAGCAACTGATGCCCTGTTAGCCAAATGCATTTTCAGTGATTTCGTTAGCCAGACTGCAGCCTCAGGCCAACCTGAGCAAGTATCTCCTTTTCCCAACCTTGGTAAATAAATTCTCTCTTATAGGTACTGTAAAGAAATGTGGATTACTGAAGATAATTCATGAGAAATACAAGACCAACAAAAAAGTGGTGGATCCTATTGTATCAAATTTCCTTCAGTCTTTTGAAACAGCCATCGAGCATAACAAAGAAGTAGAACCACTGCTGGGAAGGGCACAGGTGAGCCTGAAATCACATGCCTGCCTCCCCCCGCATCACACGCACCCATTCTTACCCCTCCCTCTCTGATAGACACGTCTTCCGAAATGAGAAGCTCCGTTAAGGTAGATCTCTAGGAATACTTCCATGAAAAGTGTTTATCTTACAGTGTGTTCAGTGTTGAATGTAGACTGATCATGTAACTAACACGCTTTTTTTTTTTTTTTTGCATTTATTTTTATTTTTTTTTTATTTATTTATTTTTTTTTTTATTTATTTTTGGGACAGAGAGAGACAGAGCATGAACGGGGGAGGGGCAGAGAGAGAGGGAGACACAGAATCGGAAACAGGCTCCAGGCTCCGAGCCATCAGCCCAGAGCCTGACGCGGGGCTCGAACTCACGGACCGCGAGATCGTGACCTGGCTGAAGTCGGACGCTTAACCGACTGCGCCACCCAGGCGCCCCATGCATTTATTTATTTTTGAGAGACAGACCGCATGAGCAGGGGCGGGGCAGAGAGAGAGGGAGACACAGAATCCGAAGCAGGCTCCAGGCTCCGAGCTGTGAGCACAGAGCCTGACACGGGGCTCAAACCCACAAATTGTGAGATCATGACCTGAGCCGAAGTCAGACGCTCAACTAACTAACACACTTTGAATTGTGCAGACAGCATGTCACAGTTGTATCATAAGAGATTGTGGCATCACAGCTATACAGAGCATAAACTGAGAGAGCCTGTGTCTCACATGGGTGAGATCTAAGAAATTGTAGGTAACTCCCGTTACTTTTCTTGGTACAGGCTTAACTAGTAGAACTTTATGAAGTATCCTGTTCTGCCTCACTTTGATTTCGATTAGTACTGAATTCACACAGTACCGTCCAGAATTGGTAGTATACAAAACTAAGAAACCAGTTGAGTGGCTACTGAGTACCAAATTCTGTCAGTCATATGGGGAGTGTCAGGAACTGTAAGACAGTGGGTCTGTTGTCACTGACCCCACCGTTTAGATGTGTCACGAGCAAGTAGTCTGAAAAGATAACTGACATCCTGGGCCAGGGCGCTAACCATCACTTGAGTGGCAGAGACCGGAAGTACAGTACGGTGGGCAAGGAGGAGGAACGTGTTGCTTTGGTCTTGATTGGGAAATACTGAGGAAAGGTGTGGTTTGTTCTGGTCTTCGAACAGGAGTAGGGTTTACAGAATCAAGGGTAGTGAGCTCAGCACATCCAGGCGGCAATGCCTCGGCTGATTCTGAGGCTGAGGCTCTGAAAGACCAGAGAGTGCTAATGAAAGCACTTGCCTTCAGGGACTGCTGAGAGGGACAGGACCTGTTCCTTGCTCTTCACATGGATTGCCTCTGATTTAATCCTCAGCAGCGCTTGAGACAGCCCTGCCCAAAGTGACAGAGAGGACTCAAGCCACGGCAGCTGGAGTGCTAGAGAAAAGACACAACTGAGAGCTTGGTGTAGAGCGCGTCCTGCTCCGAGGAGCGTGGCCCCATCAGAGGCTTTGAGGTGGTGAATGGTTCATGGTGAATAAATGACAGAATTGTAGGACAGCCTGACTGCTCTTCACAAGACCCCATTACCAGAGAGAAAGGGCAGGTCACGGCTTAGGAGAAAGCGGTCACAATTCATATATCTGACAAAGGACTCTCGTATCCAGGAAACGGTCCTTAAAAATCAGTAAGAAAAATAACCTGATTTTTTTGAATTTATATTTATTTTGAGAGAGAGAGAAGGTAAAAGGCAGAGAAAGAGAGGAAAAGAGATAGAATCTCAGGCAGGCTCCGCACTTCAATGCAGAGCCCAGTGTGGGGCTTGAACTCACAAACCGTGAGATCATGACCTGAGCTGAAATCAAAGGTCAGACGCTTAACTGACTGAGCCACCCAGGTGCCCCAAAATACAACCTGATTTTAAGCAGTGGGAGCAAAACTTGAATTGGCACGTCCCAAAGCATCCATTCCAATGCCAATAAACAAAGGAACATTGCTCAATGTTACTAGTCATCAGGGAATCACTGATTATAACTATACCCTCACGGAAAAATGGAAATGTAAAAAAAACTGAAAACTGCCTGCTTGCAAGGACGTGAAGTGACTAGCACTCACATTGATAGTGTGGAAGGTTACCGCTACTTTGAACGGCCGTTTAACAATTTCTTACAAAGTTACGCCTACACTAACCATACGATTCAGCTGTTTTTTTTTTTTTAATTTACATCCAAATTAGCGCATAGTACAACAATGATTTCGGGAGTAGATTCCTTAATGCCCCTTCCCCATTTAGCCCATCCCCCCTCCCACATCCCCCCAGTAACCCTCTGTTCTCCATATATGAGTCTCTTATGTTTTGTTTCCCTTCCTGTTTTTACATTACTTGTGTTTCCCTTCCCTTATGTTCATCTGTTTTGTCTCTTAAAGTCCTCATATGAGTGAAGTCATAGATATTTGTCTTTCTCTGACTAATTTCACTTAGCATAATACCCTCCAGTTCCATCCACGTAGTTGCAAATGGCAAGATTTCATTCTTTTTGATTGCTGAGTAATACTCCATTGTATATATATACCACATCTTCTTTATCCATTTATCCATCGATGGACATTTGGGCTCTTTCCATACTTTGGCTGTTGTTGATAGTGCTGCTATAAACATGGGGGTGCATGTGTCCCTTCGAAACAGCACACCTGTATCCCTTGGATAAATACCTAGTAGTGCAATTGCTGGGTCATAGGGTAGTTCTATTTTTAGTTTTTTTTGTTTTTTTTGTTTTTTTTGTTTTTTTATTTTTGGGACAGAGAGAGACAGAGCATGAACGGGGGAGGGGCAGAGAGAGAGGGAGACACAGAATCGGAAACAGGCTCCAGGCTCCGAGCCATCAGCCCAGAGCCTGACGCGGGGCTCGAACTCACGGACCGCGAGATCGTGACCTGGCTGAAGTCGGACGCTTAACCGACTGCGCCACCCAGGCGCCCCTATTTTTAGTTTTTGAGGAACCTCCATACTGTTTTCCAGAGTGGCTGCACCAGCTTGCATTCCCAACAATTGAGCAGTTTTAATCTTCAGTACATACCTGAGAAAAATGAGTGCATATGTCTGCAGAAACATTTGTACGAGAATGTTCATTGCAAGTTTATTAATAAAAGCCAGAATTGGAAATAGCCCAAATGCCTGTCAGCGGGAGCATAGCAAATTGTCATAAAAATTTTTTTTTTAATGTTTATTTATTTTTGAGAGAGAGACAGAGCATGAGCCAAGAAGGGGCAGAGAGAGAGAGAGGGAGACACAGACTCTGAAGTGGGCTCCAGGCTTTGAGCTGTCAACACAGAGCCTGACGCGGGGCTCGAAACCACAAACCATGAGGTCATGACCTGAGGCGAAGATTGGTGCTTAACTGACTAAGCCACCCAGGTGCCCCTAGCAAATTGTCATAGATCCACACGATGGAATACTATGCTGTAATGAAAGAAGTGAACTCGCAACACACAACCTGGCCAAAGGTCAGAATCCTGCAGAGAACGAGAAGCATATACAAGAGAGTACGTAGTGTATGATTCCACGTAGATCAAGTCCAGCAATAGGCCAGACTGATCTGTGGTGATTGACATCAGGAGAGTAGTTACCCCTGGGGTGAGAGCTTGGTACTGACTGAAAAGAGGTATCAGGGTCCTGGGACGCTTAGGTGGCTCAGTTGGTTAAGCGTCCGACTTTGGCTTAGGTCATGGTTCATGGGTTTGAGCCCCCCATGGGGCTCTCTGCCGTCAATGCAGAGCGTGCTTAGGCTTCTCTCTCCCTCCTGCCACACTCCCCTGCTTGTGCTCACTTGCACTGTCAAAAATAAAATTTTTTTTTAAAATACCAAGGTCCTTTTATGGAGAGATGGAAATACTCTGTATCTTGATTGGAACACTAGTGTGTGTCTGGTATATATGCGTAGAAACATGTCAGTCTCTTTAGGATTTGTGGAATTTAGTATGTGTGAATTATGCCTTGACTGGGGAACAGAGCGGGTACAAAGAAAACAGACCGTGAACCTGGTGGTGTTAAAGGAGCCAGAGGCCAGAGTCACTGCACGCAGTAAGAATGGCCACGGGCTGCAAGTGTGCGTGCAGACGTCTGGGAAAGGGGAGTGTTCTGGAAATGGGGAGAGAGGGTGTCAGCAATTGATTCAGGCAGAAATGTCTTCAAAGGCAGTAAGGGTGAAGCTGCTACAGAGGAAGTGCGGGCGGGCTGAGGAAGATGGTCTTGGCCCTTGTACAGCCCAAGAGAGAGAGGCACTGTCCAGGCTGGTGGCTGTGCAGAAAGCTTTCAGAAGCCTGGTGAGCAGCCTTGGTCATGGGCGTGAAGGGTGCCTGGGCTTTCCCGGCGGTGGCCTGACTTGCAGGGTGCCCCTGCACGCACTCTGCTGCTCCTGGATCAGCATCCTTGACAGCCCACCACTGCCCCCTGCCAGCTTTCTGTCCGGAACGGGTGACCACGGTCTCTGCTCCACACACTCTCCATAGTAGGGAGTAGCACGATTCTCCCATACAGCCTGGGAGGCATCTTGTTTGGGAAAGTCTCCTTCCTAAATGACTCGGCCCTGGAGGTAACCCCTCCCATTTCAGAGTCTAGAGCATCGAGCTTGGCTCTCTGGGCATTCCCCCACTGCCACCACCCCCGTGTATCTCACCCCACTCTATCCAGATTGATGCCCCAGAGGTGGTTTAGGGTAGTGGTGAAGAGCTTTGGCCTTGGAGTCGGACCCAAGATCAGAGCCCAGTTCTGCTGCTTGTTTGTTCTGTGACCTTAGACACGTGACCCAACCTGGACTTGAGTTTTGTAACTCTAAACAGGGATTACAAGAGTATCTGCTTTAAGGCTATTGTGAGGATTAAGAGTTGAATTCCAGATCAAGTGCTTAACAGAGTGCCTGGTGCATAGCAAGTGCTTAGACCGTATTACCCAGTTGCAGTAGTTAGGACTGCTACTGACAGTATGATAACAATGACAGGGGTGCCCAGCTGGCTCAATGAGAAGGACGTGTGACTCTTAATCTCAGGGTCATGAGTTCGAGCCCCACTTTGGGTATAGAAATTACTTCAAATAAATCAACTTCGAAAATAAATAAAAGCAATTTTGTCTAGTGCATCTATATGATTCAATTTATGATAATGAAATTATTTTTTAAAAAATAATGACAAGACATGGTGAGGATAGATGAGGTTTCCTCCCCCTCCACATGTAGGCTCAGACTCCATGTCCTTTTGGCTTTACCCAGCCTGCTCCCTTCCCCTCTTTACCAAACTCTCCCTTCCCTTGGCTTCTTCCCTGCAGCCTGGCACACCTCTGTTCTCCGGACCCTTTGACCTCACTCTTTCCTCAACCACATGTCTATTGTCTGTGCCTCCATGGCACTTGTGTTCCATCTTACATTTCTGCTGGTTTCTCTTTTAAGTGTGGTATAACAAGATCTGTTTTTCTGAGGCCCTGTTTGATGCTACTCACAGTGCTTGGACAGTGTGGGGGCCTCCAGACTCATCAGAGACCATCAGCTTATCCTGCCTTTTTTTTTTTTTTTTTAAGTTTATTTATCTCAAAAGAATATGTGCACGCTGGGGAAGGAACACAGAGAGAAGGGGGGAGAGAGAATCCCACGCAGGCTCCATGCTATCAGTGCAGAGCCCAACCATGAGGTCGTGACTTGAGCTGAAATCAAGAGCCAGACGCTTAACAGACTGAGCCACCCAGGGCGCCTCATCCTGGTTCTTATACCAGCTGTGGAAGAAGGGAGGGGGCAAAACAGGAATTCACCATTTGCCTGATTCCGAATGGCCCTTCCTCAGAACCCCTTAGTAACCTGAAGTGAACAAAGCATCAGTGACTTACTTTTACCTTTTGTGGAGAGGGGCATTGTGCAGACAGGCAAACGTATTGCCCTGAAGTTCATTGATCTCAGGATGATCCACATCCTGACATGTTTACCTACCCATTTAATTTCCAGGAACATGGAACCCCGTATGCCTTTATGGGTAGCATAGCATTCTTGAGTTGATGGAGACCATAGAGCAGTGGTTCTGGACCTTTCCTGGCTCACAGACCTCTTTAGGAATTGAACAAAAACTCTGGACTCTATCTCCAGACTAGTGTATATCCACTCCCCATTTTTTGTTTTGTTTTCAATTTATTTTCATTTTTTAGAGCATGCAAGCTGGGAAGAGGGGGAAAGAGAGTCTTTTTTTTTTTTTGGTGTGGCAGGGGAGAGTAGAGGATCTTAAGAAGGAGAGAGAGGATCTTAAGTAGCCTCTGTACTTGGCATGGAGCCTGCCGTGGGCTCAATCCCGCAATCCCGGGATCGTGACCTGAGCTGAAATCAAGAGTCGAGTTAGACACTCAACCAACTGAACCACCCCAGGTGCCCCATCCAGTCCCAGTTTTAATGCAAATCCAGGGGTTGGTGGACCTGCAGATAGGAGTTTGTCCATAGATGCCATCAGTCTTGCCTCCCCACCAGGTATAAATGCCTTCCACAGCATCTCGGGCAGACTGAGCGGCACGCGGTGCTCTCTTCACCACCACCCAAGGCAGCCCACACTCCACCAGGGAGCCCTAGCTGTTGGGATATTCCGCCTCAGACCAAACAGCCCTTCTGTCTCTCTAGTGGTCCCCAACTTCTGTTTCCTGTCACATAACGATAAGTCAGGCCCACTTCCATGTGTCCCTTGGGAGATTATTGTTACGTGACTCTTGCCAGTCTTGCCCCCCTGCATCGTGGATGTCCGTGATGTCCTTGTCTGGCACGACTCTGGTACTACAGGTGACATTCAGCCTTCATCCTGTTCCTTGAGCTCTTAGTTTTAGATTTCCTCCAACTGCATCAGGTGGGCATGAGGTGCTTGTTGCTGGGGGATAGGGAAGCTGAGGGAGGTGAATTCTGTGGGCAGGGACCAGACTGCAAAAGTCAGGCAGGATTCCTCCCCAACTACTGCCATCTCTTCCGGGGTAGGACCATGGAAACTTCCTCTTGCGACAGTGTTTTAAGGGCAGTGGCTGTTCAAACATTTCTTCTTGGTTTTGCTCCCTATTTCATTAAGTTACGCATAGCAAGTTCTGGTTGTAACGTGTTCTTGGTCACACAGTCTCTCATCCCAAGAAAATGTAATAAGCAGCAACAAGACACAAACTGACTGTTCTTAACTTTCGTCTTTGGGTATCTCTGATCATTTGTATAGTTCTTGTATTACGAGTGAGTTGTAGCATAGCACTTCTATTAAATGAAGTTAATACAAAGGCAATATAAGTTCACTGTAGAAAATTGAAATGTAAACGAAGAAGCGATTATAATTCCATTCACCTGTAGACGGTACTATTAACACCTCGCTAAACGTACATTTCCTCTTTTCTGTACAGACGTACATTTTCCCCCAAAATGAGATCATATTATACACACACTTCTTTCATTTACCAATGTCTTATGAACACCTTCCATAACAGTGGCTACATTTCTGTAATGTCATTTTTTAATGGCTTCATGCTTGCTCACATATGGATATACCATGATTTTGTCTAGCCAGCAACCTATCAGACAGTCTCAGTTCTTCGCTATTAACGGCATTACTGAACATCCCTATAGCCAAATCTCTGTGTTGACTTCTAAAGTCAGACCCTGTGGAATAATTATGAGAAGTGGAATTACTGGCATTAAATAATTGGAAGGAAAGGTATACACATGTTTAGGGCTTTGCCAGTGTAGCGTGTTACCAACAGAAATCTCTGCCCATGTTTGTACTTACTCTGAGTTCCGTGGTGGGTCGGGTAGAGTGCATGGAGAAGTAAACCCGTGCCCAAGCTGTGGGAAGTTAACGTGTGTCTCCATTCTTCCTTTCCTGCTCTTCATAGGAAAACCTGAATCCCTTAGTAGTTCTGAATTTATTTAAACGAATCCCAGCTGAAGATGTCCCTCTACTTCTAATGAACCCAGAAGCTGGAAAGCCCTCTGATTTGATTCTCACGCGACTTTTAGTGCCCCCTTTGTGTATCAGACCCTCCGTCGTGAGTGATTTGAAGTCTGGCACCAATGAAGATGATCTGACAATGAAACTGACAGAAATCATTTTCCTAAATGATGTCATCAAAAAGGTCAGTATTTCCAAGCCCCAGGTTTAGGAGTGTATCTATGCAAACCCTTCTTATCGAGAAAGATTGACCCAGGATCATTTTTTTTTTTCTTTATTTCTGCTCATTTTTAGCATCGCATATCAGGAGCTAAGACCCAGATGATCATGGAAGACTGGGATTTCCTACAGCTGCAGTGCGCCCTCTACATTAACAGTGAGCTCTCAGGCATCCCCCTCAACATGGCACCCAAGAAATGGACCAGAGGTTTTGTCCAGCGCCTAAAGGGAAAACAGGGTACGTTTCCAACAAGATGTGCAGGAGACAGTCTTCTGCCTTTTGTTACCCTTTTTTTGGAGTGTGTCTAGTGTATCTAGTTAAAAATTACAGAATTTTCTTGTTTGTGGTCATACTATATCCCCAAACAGCATACATTTGTGCTGCAGAGACCTATAACCTATTTTTATTGATTTAGGTCGATTTAGAGGCAACCTTTCAGGAAAGAGAGTAGATTTTTCTGGCAGAACAGTCATCTCACCTGACCCCAACCTCAGGATTGATGAGGTAGCCGTGCCAGTTCACGTGGCCAAAATTCTTACTTTTCCTGAGAAGGTAAGTACCATTCAGCCACTCGATTCTGTTTTGACTCCAGTCTTTTACATTATTATTTTGAGATTCCAAACAGTAGACAGTTGGAAAATCCCGAGGTGTGTGTAAGTGTTATCTTCCAGTCTGACGCATAAACCACCACATGTAGTGTCTACAACATACACAAACACAGATATGTCTGCCTTTGTGTGTATATATTCACATTTATGTCAGACATCTCTTCTGCAACTTACTTCTCCAAGGAGTATGGTCTTTGACCTCTTCCTGTGTTGGTTCTTACCTCTTCTTTTAAAATAACTAATGATAGGGGCGCCTGGGTGGCTCAGTTGGTTGAGCATCTGACCTCAGCTCGGGTCATGATCTTGCAGTTCATGGGTCCGAGCCCCGCGTCAGGCTCTGTGCCGACAGCTCGGATCCTAGAGCCTGCTTCGGATTCTGTGTCTCCCACCCTCTCTGCCCCTCCTCTGCTCACACTGTCTGTGTCTCTCCCTCTTTCTCAAAAATAAATGAAAATTTTAAAAAGCAATAAAATAAAATAAGGCCACTAAATGATAAACACCACACCCAGTTAATTTTCTTGGGATAGATTATTATTTTTAAGGCCTTAACAACCATCGAGTCCAATATCTGGGGTGTTTTAAGACTATTGAGGCATAGCCAGAAAGGCTGCCCCACTTTACACTTAACTCACACTCATCATGAGTGTAAAATGGCCTTTACAGTAACTGAGGTATAGAAAATGCAAGGCCTGATAGCAGGAAGGTATTGGCTTCAGGTTTGCTTTTGAGATTCATAATTAGTCCAGATCATGGAAGCTTCCAGTAAAGCTTGTGTAAGTATCCTTAGTTGATTTACTAATGATCCAGAGTTTCCTTCTCAGACGGTATTTCATGAGACTGTTGTCCAAGAGGTCATGGGACATGATGTTGCAGACCAGGGTCTAACAGTGCTGATGCTACAGCTTTTAAACCTCAGGAGCCCATGGTAAATCACTGCTAGTAAAGTTGCCAACTGCTCATAGAATGTTCTAGAAGGTCCCTTCAGCTGAGTCCAGCCCACTCATTTTACTAATGGGGAAACCAAAGGCCAGAAAGGACTAGGCCATTTCACCCTACCAGTGGTGAGTTCGGACTGGAACCCGGGTGCCTGTGTGCCAGTCAGCTGTTGTCATTAAACCCAAGACTCTAGGCAGCAGGAGATAAACAAGTTTCTTCTCTTTCTTCTGGAATCACTCAAGGAAAGTAAAGATTGAGACACAGTACAGTATAGTGTGCTAGCTTACAGAAAGCTAACAGCCTCTCCTTGTGTCTTCTACCGTGGTTGTGCAGGTGAACAAAGCAAACATCAACTTTTTGAGGAAACTGGTTCGAAATGGCCCTGAAGTTCACCCAGGAGCCAATTTCATTCAGCAGAGACACACACAGATGAAAAGGTAATGCTGTCTCAATCTGTTTTTCTTTTTAATTTTTTTTTTAACATTTATTTATTATTGAGAGCAGAACATGTGCATGGGAGGGGCAGAGACTGGGGGGGAGACACAGAATCCAAAGCAGGCTCCAGGCTCTGAGCTGTCAGCACAGAGTCTGACGCGGGGCTCAGACCCACAAACTGTGAGATCATGACCTGAGCCAAAGTCTGATGCCTAACTGATTGAGCCACCCAGCACCCCAATGCTGTCTCAATCTAGCTGTGTGTAATGACCTTCTCATGACAGAGGTCGCCATATTCAGCCAAAGAATGTCGTCCAAAATCCAGCATTTGTGACATTTTAGCCTGTGGAAAATACTGTTTAAATTGTAGTGAGCCTAGGTATGTCATTTGCTGTGCTTACTCGTTGCATATACACAAAATGTCTATTTGTTCCCTTGCGTTTAACGTTGGATCTAGGAAGACAGAACACGTGGGGGTGTGCAAGCCAATCATTTTCTGCATCGTGTGGGCTCTCTGGGATTACTTGACTCTACTCACAGCCTAGGGGGCACTGGTTTGGCCAGCTCTGACCCTTCACTGATCTCTGGTGCCTTTTTATCTCTTGAGACAAACATGAGACAAAACATATAAACAGGGTGCTGTGGGAGAAGCTGACTTATGACTGCATTTTTGTGATTCTAAGACATAATTTTCTCATATTTAACATTTACAAAATGAGGACCTATCTGTGTCATAGTTTAATGGCTTGTGGAGGCAGCTTTGATCCAATGAAATATCCATCATTTTAGAGATTGAATCCTGACATGAAGAGGGAGCACCTTGGTGAGGGAGCTTTGTTCTCACAGATCACATTTCTTATCACATGTGTAGGTTTTTGAAGTACGGAAATAGGGAAAAGATGGCTCAGGAGCTCAAGTACGGGGACATCGTGGAGAGGCACCTCATAGATGGAGATGTGGTGCTGTTCAATCGGCAGCCCTCACTGCACAAATTGAGCATTATGGCGCATCTGGTGAGTGTGAGATTCTGTTGTTATTTTCTGTTGGGTGGGAGTCTGCTGTGTGCGCATGCTAAATTCCAGACTCCTAAAATTCAGATTGCCGGTAATCTGAAATTTTTTGTCACTTTTGATTTTTCTCTTCCTTCACTTTTTAGTTTGAGTGAAACTTTTACATTTTAAGCTTCCCTTCAACGTTTTTAATATTTATAAAATCCGCACTCAACAGTGAAACAGAAAGGAACTAATTGAAAATTGGCATGAAAGTAACTGGCATGATTTCACTTGCAAATGAAAATATATACATATATATGTGTATGCAGACTTATGTAAAACAGATATAGCTGAAAGTTGATTTGGGGTTTAACGTGGCTTATTAACTATGGAACTAAAATGCTTAGGAGATTTTTCGTCACAGTGGCCCTCCAATGAAGACCTTGGAGCATATTTTTTTCAGTGATTTAGTTTTGCAACAACAGCAGTTCCTTTTTCTGGAGATTTAAAATGGAAATGAGGTGCAACTGTAATTCGTTAAATATTCATAAATTCTCCTATCCCCAAAGCCGTTAAATCCACGAGCATTTGCAGCAGCATTTAAACAGGCTCTTCAGTTAGTGTTTTTCTAGATACGGTGTTTCAGTTTACGAACATGCTGCATCAGTCATTTTACTTAAGCGTGGAAATACCGAAGAAGCACTTTATGACTATGGGATTACGATCATGGGGATCTGGGGAGGTGAACAAAATCCCTCCCTTTCCAGAAACTTTTGCTTGGCTTTGGGACATTTTCAAAATAAAGGTTTTTTTGCTTGAAAAATTTCAAATATATACAAAAGTAGAAAGAATACTATGATGAACTCATATGTTCCCATTCTCTATATTGAATAATTTTCCAAGATTCTGCCACACCTGTTTTCTCTCTCCCTTTTCTTTGATGACCCAGGTGTCAGGTCTTTTCTCTGTGTGTGATCAGTTCACACGTGTGATGGGGGCACCTGGGTGGCTCAGTCAGTTAAACAGTTTACTTGTGCAAGACACACACAACCACAGCGCCATTGTCACACCACACGGAATGAACACTCACTCACTGCTCTTGTCTAGCACACAGCCCATGTGCACATTTCCCCAAGGGTCTCAACTGTCTTTTCGCAGCTACTTTGTCCAAATCAGGATGTAAAGTCTGCATGTTACATTTGGTTGATACAGGTCCTCGGTCTCTCTACAACAATCTCCCCTCCCCCTGTTCTTGTAATTTCAGTGTCGTCGTTGGAAAAAAACAGGTCACTTGTCCTAAACAATGTCTCATGTTGTGTGTGTGTGTGTGTGTGTGTGTGTGTGTGTGTGTGTAAGCATACGGCACTAAGAGTTTATTGTTCCTTTTATCCCTCTGAACTGAGCAGTGTTCGAGGCGCGATCAGATTTAGGCTCAGCTTCTGGCAAGAATGACTCCTAGGTGGCACTGGCTGCTTCTTACCTTATTTCAGGAGGGGCGTGCTGTCTGGCTGCCCCACTCTTCTTATGTTGAGAAGGTTAGAGCGTCAGATACTTCAGCCTGATGCCTCCCTTGAAAGTTTCCTTACCAACCTTTTATCTAAAGACTTCATCCATGGCCAATTATTGCCCGTGTTATTTCATTGGGGCTGCAAAATGAAGAATTTCTCATTTATCATGCCTTTCATATTCCATACCTATCATTTTATTAAAAATATTTTGGGGGGGGGGTGTCCCTGGGTGGCTCAGTCGGTTAAGCACCTGACTTTGGCTCAGGTCATGATCTCACCGCTCATGAGTTCAAGCCCCGCATCAGGCTCTGTACTGAAAGCTCAGAGCCTGGAGCCTACTTCCAGTTCTGTGTCTCCCTCTCTCTCTGCCCCTCTCCCACTCATGCTGTTTCTTTCTGTCAAAAATAAACGTTAAAAAAAATTTTTTTTTAATTAAAAAATTAAAAAAAAATTTTTCAAATCTTTTATTTATTTATTTTTTTTTTTTTTTAAATTTTTTTTTCAACGTTTTTTATTTATTTTTGGGACAGAGAGAGACAGAGCATGAACGGGGGAGGGGCAGAAAGAGAGGGAGACACAGAATCGGAAACAGGCTCCAGGCTCCGAGCCGTCAGCCCAGAGCCCGACGCGGGGCTCGAACTCACGGACCGTGAGATCGTGACCTGGCTGAAGTCGGACGCTTAACCGACTGCGCCACCCAGGCGCCCCTTTTATTTATTATTTTTGATAGAGAAAGAGTGAGCAGGGGAGGAGCAGAGAGAGAGGGAGACAGAATCTGAAGCAGGCTCCAGGCTTTGAGCTGTCAGCACAGAGCCAGACATGGGGCTCGAGCTCACCAACCATGAGATCATGACCTGAACCGAAGTCAGATCTTAACCCACCGAGCCACTCAGGCACACCTCCATACCTATCATTTTTATAATGAAGAGCCTGTTCTTGTTAACTACGGTTATTTGTTTATCCAAAAAGTATAGCGCCTGAAGGAAAGGCAGCATAAATGCCTGATTCTTGTTCCTTTATTGTCAGTCTGGGAAGGAAAAAGTTGGTGCTCAGTTTCTTCCAACGAGGTCGGGTTGGAGTTTTTTGTCTGTTTTTGCTTTCTCTTTTTTCGGTGTCATTAACCCATGGGTTTTTCCATAAGAGACTCTTGAATACAGAGAACATACTGAGGGTTGCTGGCGGGGTGTGGAGAAGGGGGATGGGCTAAATGGGTGATGGGCATTAAGGAGGGCACTTGTTGGGATGAACACTGGATGTTCTATGTAAGTGATGAATAACTAAATTCTATTCCTGAAATCATTATTACGCTATATGTTAACTAACTTGAATTTAAATTAAAAAAAAATAATAATAATAAACCCTGGGTTTTTATTTAGTCCATGTGTTTTATTCAACTTCTGCCATAAATCTTTTT
Organism: Neofelis nebulosa; assembly: GCF_028018385.1. NCBI lineage: Eukaryota > Metazoa > Chordata > Mammalia > Carnivora > Felidae > Neofelis > Neofelis nebulosa. The sequence goes on along the minus strand of NC_080794.1, from coordinate 42,660,563 downwards.
CATACCCAGCTGTGACGTCAGTGGCCAGTGGGAGCCCCTTCACATGGCTCTTAACCTTGGTGCTTGCCTCGTATTAAAACAAACTCATTGCATTGTTTTGATCTCATAAAGAATACTTCCACAAGTGACATGTATCTCTTAACAAAACATACAAAGATTTTATTTCCTTAATCTAAAGTGTCCAGCTTTCGAGGAAGCCATTTATTAATATTTTGAAACCATGAAGCTTTTGGATAAATGACTAAGCCCCTCTCCTGTTTTGTTCTTTTGTATTCCACAGGCCAAGGTCAAGCCGCACCGGACCTTCAGGTTTAACGAGTGTGTCTGTACACCCTACAATGCGGATTTTGATGGTGATGAGATGAACCTTCATCTTCCTCAAACAGAAGAAGCTAAAGCAGAGGCTCTTGTTCTCATGGGGGTATGTAGGGTAGGGCAGCCCCGCTTCTGTGTAACAGCTTGAAAGGAGGGGGAGGGGGGCATGTGTCCTGTGTGAAAACACCCTGTAGGGTGTAAGGGAGTGTCAGTGACAGGTGGGGAGCTGAGAGGAGTGGGTATTCTTCTGGCCTGTAATATGCGTTTCTAAGGTACAGGACATACATGGAAACCAGCTGGGAAAAGATAGATGCGGGCATAGCAGTATCTTGACTGTTGGGTGTCAAGGGCACAGCAGATGTTCTGCATAAGTAGATTTTCTGGTAGCTGAAAATTCTTTTGAGTACCCATACACTTTATTGAAGACTTTCCCACAGTGTGTTACATACTTGTTTGTCGTCTAAAGGTCACCCTAAACAGAATCATTATATGATGACCCATACCACCATTTCATTTTCCAGCAATTAAGGGGAGCCCCTTAGATGGCAGAGAAGTTCAGCGATGAGTCACACAGACGCCTGCTCTCCAGGAGCGTGCAGCTGGGCTCTCGTTGCTGTGCTACATGGACTACCGGCTCGCGAACGCAGCTGTAGCACAGTGCTGCGCGGGGCTCATCGCTCCTAAATTTAACAGGGCCCCGAACTGTTGAGTTTTTAGAGGCTAGGTTTTCCTTTTTCCCAGTATTCTGGTTTTCTTGTTATGAGTAGATTTGGCTGTGGTTGTTAGTGTTTCTACCCACAAAACACTTCTTACCATTTCTGATAGAGTGTTTTTCATCTCTTTTGGGGTAGGATGTTAGTATCGATTCTAAAGTGAAGGCTGTTAAGTTCTGTAAGCAGATCTATTAAAAGTACATGAGGATTTGGTGGGGACAGGAACGAGTGGCTGCATTCATGGCCTGTGCCTCGGTTTTTCATGCCTAAAGTCGACATCTTTTCTAGTAAAGTATTTGATGTGTTACTTCTTTTGTACACACACTTAATACTAAGAAATTCATGCGGGTAATTTCAGTTTTTTTAGAACATCAGTTTCTTACTTATTCAAACATTGTAGTGTAATGGAGTTATTTAAATAAGGTGAGGTTTTTACACATCACATCTCTTTTTTCTTTATCTCCATGTCTTTTTTTGTTGTTTATTTATTTGAGAGAGAAAGAATGGAGGGGTGGCAGACAGAGAGGGAGAGAGAGAATCCCAAGCACACTCCACCCTCAGTGTGGAGCCTGACATGGGGCCTGATTTCACAACCGTGAGATCATGACCTGAGCCAAGATCAAGATTTGGATGCTCAACCGACTGAGCCACCCAGGCACCCCTATTTTTATCTGTTTGTTGCTTATCCACGAACTTAGATGGTGGCAGTCATGGTTTTTAGTAGCCTTGGTTTTGCTTTTATCTACTTAACATGTTATAAATGCCCCACCTTTGTTGTAAAGTTTTCATAATTATTGATTATAATGGCTTCACAGTATTTCACAAGCTTGCACACCATGATTCACCTACCTTCTGAAAATTTAGGGTGTTTTCCCTGTTTGCTATGAGGACAAATCCCTTGAGGGCCATCTTTGTGCATTTGGAGTCTTTCTTCCGAGTTATTTCTTCAGACCCCTCAGCCTTTTTAAATGATTCGGTTGATGCTTAATGAGTACCTACTGTGTGCCACCAAGTACTCTCCTAGGAGGGCAAGACAGAAGAAAAAAGTCAAAATTCTTGCTTTTATCCTTATTCGAATGGGGAGAGGTGGAGAATAAACCAATATAAAATAGGTCGTGTGGTGGCAAGTGCTGAGAAGAAAAGAATAAATCACAACAAGGAGGAAAGAAAATGAGAGGGGTCCTGTTTCATGGAGGATGGTCTGAGAGGGCCACTAGAACGATAACACTCAAGGCAAGTTCTAAAAGAAGTTGACAAGCAGTGTGGTTGTCAGCAAAAGATCAATCCAAGCAGAGGACCAACAGGTACAAAGACCCTGTGGTGTGATCATACATGAGGTAACAAGAGGCTAGCCTGTTTCCTCCTAAGCCTTGTATTTGTAGCAGTTGTAAGGAGTGCTGTGCTCTGTATTGGGAGATAGCAAGAGAGAAGATGAGGAGGGCGAATGGCCATGAGTGAGATCCACACTCCCACAGTCAGATGGTGCGTTGACCAGTGCAGTCATTTTTTCTGACCTTGTACTCTTACTCTAATAAGCTCTCCAAAGGAAATAACCAGTTGCAAAATCACTTGTAATGATAAAACATTAGAAGCAGGCAATGTCCGCCAATAAAAAAGTCGGTTAGGTTAAATCACATCACATTCGTACCACAAAATCCTGCATGGCCCTTAAAAATGATGATGTAGTATTGTTGTCAGCATAAAGCTACTTATTTATTTTTTATTTAAAAAGCAGGCTGTAAGAAAGACATGATCTTATTTCATTTGGTAAATAGATGTTTCCATGTTTGTAAAAAAGCTTATAGCCAGAAATTGGGAAGGTTATATACCAAAATGTTTTAACTGCAGTTCTTTTGGTTTGGCAGTTCCATGCAGAGATGTTTTTTTGGGATTCTGGGTGGGGTTTTTTTTGTTGTTGTCGTTTTGGTTTTTTTCGCTTATCTATATTTTTAGACTTTCTGTAAAAAACATACTATTTTTGTAACAAAAAAGTAATAATTAGAATGTTGCTAGTGATATCAGCTATGTAAGCTAGTTGCTAGAGATAATGGCCCGTAGCCAACTACTTGGACTTCAGCCATGAGTTCGGTACTGAGGATCCATTTTGTTATAACAGCATATATCATTGGTTAAAAATGACAATAAAACACAGGCTCTAAGGCCAGGATGGAAGATCTTTGTTACCATCAGGACAAATCCCCTCAATTACATGTAAGAAAATTATCATCTAACTGTATCAACTCAGCAGTTCTGTCTCAATAGGTAGAGCTCTAGCCTGAATGTGGTCCCAAATAACTGGGGAGACTTTTACAAAATATGCAAATCCCAGCTTCACGTGCTCAGCCCCAGACCACTCCCTTTCCCATCCCAGAGAGATTCTTGAAAACAAGCATGAACGATTACCTTCCAGCCCTCATTGGAGGATCTTTGTTCTGTGAATGTTCACAATAAAGCAGGAACAGGTCTCTGCCTTGGAGGGCCTTTTACTCCAGGTAAGGTTGCCTAGACAACCCACAAATAACGTAAGCATCTCCACATCATGATTTAAGCAAATTTACGTGTCACTTATTTCCCAACAACAACAACAAAACTTGAGCATATGCACTCTGATGCGCAGAATCTTTTTTAATTTGTTAATTATGCACTGGACATTTTTTGCTCAGTGTGGGCATTCATTAAATTTTCATTAAATCGTGTCATTAATTATCATTAGGACTCACTGTCTTCATTAAGAGTTCAACAATTCTGCCCTTGTTGTGGAGAGGTATGAAATTGATTGACCTCAAAGAGAACAGTGCTATTTATCATTCACAGAAGTGAATTTTCTTGGGGCGCCTGGGTGGCTCAGTCGGTTGAGCGGCTGACTTCGGCTCAGGTCACGATCTCGCGGTCTGTGAGTTCGAGCCCCGCGTCGGGCTCTGTGCTGACAGCTCGGAGCCTGGAGCCTATTTCCGATTCTGTGTCTCCCTCTCTCTGACCCTCCCCCATTCATGCTCTGTCTTTCTCTGTCTCAAAAATAAATAAACGTTAAAAAAAAAAATTTTTTTTTTTTAAAAAAGTGAATTTTCTTTGGAGAAGTGAATTTATTAATAACTAGGAAGTCTTACACATACAGAGTTCTTACAGGAATCCAAAGCTTCACTCAGTATTCAGTGTTGGCAGGAACGTCTGACGTCAGTGTTGCAGGTATGTTTTGACTCCTCTTAACAGATGAAGGAGCAAGGAGCTAGTGACAGCTGGGATTGAGAGCCTTGGCTGCCATTTCTCAGTCCCACTTTTCTGCTCGCCTGCTCTTCTTTATTTATGTGTGACAACCCAGAGCCTTTGTGGTGCGGTTCTTTGGACTGCATCATGCAATCCAAAGAGTGTCCGAGAATGGCTAACATGTTGTGTTTGTTTTTCCTTTAGACGAAAGCAAATCTTGTAACACCAAGAAATGGAGAACCACTGATTGCTGCTATTCAGGACTTTCTAACAGGTGTGTTTATGAATTCACTTGAAAGGAGACTATGGAACACTAGGATTCTCATTCACAGTGATTCATGTAACAACTTGAGAAGCGATTTAATTTCATGTGTTTAATTCTGTTGTTTACTATGTTTGATTCTGAATCTGCTTGAGAGATTTTGGATTGGCTGGTTATTCATTGAATCAGTAAGCATTTGTTCAGCTCCTGACGTGCACTAGACAGTTTTCTAAGCACTGGAGATAGGACAGTGAGTCAAAATCCCTTGTGGAGCTTAGATTGTAGTGGAAGAGGGAGCCAGCAAGCAGCTATAGGTTTTAACTCACTCCTTAGCAATATTCCAGATTCCTTTTAAAATCGAAATCTTTTGGGGCGCCTGGGTGGCTCAGTCAGTTAGGCGTCTGACTTCGGCTCAGGTCGTGATCTCACAGTTGGTGAGTTTGAGCCCCGCGTCGGGTTCTGTGCTGACAGCTCAGTGCCTGGAGCCTGCTTCAGACTGTGTCTCCCTCTCTCTCTCTGCCCCTTGCCCTGCTTGTGCCTCCCCCCCCCCAAAAAAAAATAAATACTTTTTTAAGGTAAAAAAAAAATAAAATTGAAACCTTGTAATTGTCTCGCACATTCACTCCATTTCTTTTTGTGGTGTTTGCGACATTCATAGGCGCCTATCTCCTCACTCTTAAGGACACTTTCTTTGACCGAGCCAAGGCCTGCCAAATCATTGCTTCAATATTAGTTGGCAAGGATGAGAAAATTAAAGTTCGCCTCCCACCACCTACAATATTAAAGGTTTGTGCTGGGAGCACCCGGGTGGCTCAGTCAGTTAAACATCTTACTCTTGGTTTCTGCTCGGGTCATGATCTCATAGTTTATGAGATCAAGCCCTGCCTCAGGCTCTGCACTGAGAGTGCAAAGCCTGCTTGGGATTCTCTCCCCTCTCTCTGTCCCTCCCCCATGTGTACGCATGCATTTTCTTTCTCTCTCTATGCAAATAACTATACATTTAAGACCGTAAAGCTTTGTGCGGGAGCCAGGCATGCCAGGGACAGGTTTGCATGTGAGTACTCTGCAGACCAGGCTCAGCCAGCTGACGTTGTGACTTTCTTCCTCCTTCAGCCTGTCACCCTGTGGACGGGAAAGCAGATATTCAGCGTCATCCTCAGACCTAGTGATGACAATCCAGTAAGGGCCAATCTCCGAACCAAGGGAAAGCAGTACTGTGGCAAAGGAGAAGATCTCTGTGTCAACGATTCCTGTGAGTCAAAGCAGCGGGGTGGGAGCGGGCAGAAAGCAGGTGGCCAATGACTGCCTTCACTTAGCAAGCAAATGCAATGTTTCTCTTAGGCAGGAAGTTTATTCTTTAGGGAAGTGTAGTTGGTATGTCTCCTCAGCTGTGATTCCCCATTTCTCTAAAAAGTAGAGGTCATATAGATACATGATCCAGTGATTAGAATGTTCCTCTCTGGATGTGTTTTAGATGACTAGTGTCTGTAAATTAATGCAATTTCTTTTATTCTGCCCCCCCCTTTTTTGCCATAAGAAAGTATCTCATCATATGAGGCATATAATTTATCATTTTATGTCCAAAAAATGTGTGCATTGTCTAAAAGTATAATGGGACTATTTTTCTATCGCCTCCTGGTCAACTTGTTTCTTATAACACGAAGATCAGGTGTAACCACAAGAGGATATAAATGTTAAGCCATCTGAGTCATCCAGACTAATTCAACCCAAAGTATAGTCCACAGACCAGTACCTTTCAGCCAGCATTTCCTTTCTGACGCGAGCTCCCTTGCTCACCCCAGACTGCTAACCAGCAGCTCCCCAGCAGGCTCCTCTGGATGGCACTGACTTCGAATGGGCTTTGCTAGCAAGGTCTTGTGACAAGAAATGGATCTCCAGGACTCTGTGCTGAAGAACTGAACCACAGAGTCTCTGAAGGTCAAGATTCCTGTTTTGTAATGAAGAGTAAATGTGTTGAAGGGCACCAATTTTTCTCAGGGTTAGAGCCTTTGCTTTGAAAACACACCTCTGGTCTTTCAGGTGTTTTGGCTTCCTTGTTTTAGATTGTATTTTGTTTCTTCTCGATGTAATTCCATTTTGTTGTATAGGCTCTTCATGGTGGTGTCATCAGTTTTCATCATCTTGGGGGAATAACAAAGTGCTTTACAGTTTATGGAGTAGTTTGTGGCATGTGATTTCATCAGATGCTCACAACATCCCTGTGACACAGGATAAGTGCTCGGTGCTGTCACTTATAGTTCACAGTTGAAAATGAGGGTCCTGTAGTACATTTCAGAGTTAGGACTGTAAGGTAAACAACTGGGCTTTTCATGCTTCTCAAAAGTCCCTAGATTTCTCTCTTTTTCCCCTCAAAAAATTTTGAGAGAATTTTGCTTTGCTTTGCTTTAATTTTCATCATGGGAGCATGCTTTCTCCACTGCCCCACGTTGGAACGAGGCTGAGTAGTAAGTAATTGTTCAAGTGCCCAATCTTTGCTGTCCTTGCAGACGTTACCATCCAGAACAGTGAGTTGATGAGCGGCAGCATGGACAAGGGAACGTTGGGATCAGGATCGAAGAACAATATTTTTTACATTTTGCTGCGAGACTGGGGGCAGAACGAAGCTGCCGATGCAATGTCACGGCTTGCCAGGCTGGCTCCTGTCTACCTCTGTGAGTATCTCCAGCGTCCTCGGCATATGGTGGTGGTTGCTCGGGTTTCAGGGCTGTGCGTTAGCTTGTTCTTTTACCTTTGTTTCCTTCCCCCAGTCCCCACATGCCACACACATACCCGCACACAGGAAAGGAGACTTACTCCAGGCTGAATCATTTGGGACTTACAGAACGGGATCAGCTCAGTACTGACTTGCCTGGTTTCAGATTTGAACTTGCTCTTGAATTCTTGTCTCAAAATGCCCAGTAGCTCCTCAATGCCAGTCAGACAGGGTTGTTAGACAAGGGCCCTCCGCAGGCTGCTTCCAAGGTACCTGCGCTCCACCTATGGCCCTCTGGGCCCTCACAGCTCAGCTCTGCTGGGTTACTCTGTGTTTCCCTTCTCTCCTTGCACTGTTCTGTTTCCTTTTTTGGCCCATCTCTGAGCATGCCATACGTGCAGGTTTTTGCATGCCCAAAAACGTTTCATTTCCACCCTTACGCTTGATCGATTGTTTGGCTGGGTATAGAGCTCTGGATTGAATTTTATTTTTCGTCAGAATTTTGAAGGTACTGCTCTACTCTACAGAGTTGCCGTGAAAGTGTATTTCTATTCTTATTTTCAACTTTTGTATGTGTCTTCATTTTGGAAGCTTTGCAAATCCTCTTTGTTCTGGAAGTTCACACTGTAGACGCTTGGTATGAGTCTTTTTTTCATTCATTGTGTTGGGCACTCTGTAAGCTCTCTTAATCTGCCTCCGTGTGTCCTTTGGTTGTGGAAATTTTGTTTTTGTTTGATAATTTTTTCACATTAACTTTCTCTGTTCTTTTTGGAATTTTTGTTCATTTTGTAAGTAGAGCTTCTAGATTGACTCTATGATTTTTCTTACCTTCTTTTCTCTGTTGTCCATTTCTTTGTTTCTGGATTCACTTTATCTTTTTATTGTTTTTAATGTTTATTTATTTGGGTGGGGGAAGAGGCAGAGAGAGGGAGAAAGAGAATCCCAAGCAGGCCCCAGCACTGTCAGCAAAGAGCCCAGTAGGGGGGATTCAATCCCATGAACCGTGAGATCATGACCTGAGCTGAAAGCAAGAGTCAGGACATTTAACCGACTGAGCAAGCCAGGTGCCCCTCAGTTTAACTTTTAAAAATGATTTCCTAGAGGGGCATCTGGGTGGCTTAGTCAATTAAGTGACCAACTTTGGCTCAGGTCATGATCACACAGTTTGTGAGTTTGAGCCCCACATCGGGCTCTGCTGACAGCTCAGAGCCTGGAGCCTGCTTCGGATTCTGTGTCTCCCTCTCTCTCTGCCCCTCCCCTGCTCGCGCTCTGTTTTTCTGTCTCTCAAAAATAAATAAAAAACATTAAAAAAAAATTAGGGGGTGCCTGGGTGGCTCAGTCAGTTAAGTGGGCCAACTTCAGCTCAGGTAATGATCTCATGGTCCGTGAGTTCAAGCCCCACGTTGGGCTCTGTGCTGACAGCTCAGATCCTGGAGCCTGCTTCAGATTCTGTGTCTCCCTCTCTCTCTGCCCCTCCCCCCACTCACACCTCTCTCTCTCTCTTTCTCTCTCAAAAGTAAATACATAAATAAAAAATTAAAAGTGAGTTCCTCGGGGCACCTGGGTGGCTCAGTTGGTTATGCATCCAACTCTTGGTTTTGGTTCAGGTCATGATCTTACAGTTCATGAGTTCCCCCTGGGCTCTGTGCTGACATTGCAGAGCCTGCTTGGGATTCTTCTCTCCTCCCCTCAGTTGCTCTCTGCCCCTCCCCCATTCATGTTCTCACTCTCAAAAATAAAGTTAAAAAAAAATTTAAGTGAATTCCTCTATTGATTTTTTTTTTTTTATTTTAACTATCATTTATTTCACTTCCAACTATATTTTCCATGTTTCTTATTTGCAGGTAGATTTTGATTTTTGGGTTTGTTTTTTTGTTTGAAGACTTCCTGTTCTTGATCTCCAGATACCTCTTCTCTATCAGAGACAATGTTTTTCATAGATTTATCTGAAAATTCTCCCTGAATTTTCTCTTTAGTTTTGTTTTTCTGTGCATTTGTTGTCTTTAGTCTTTCATGTTGAAGACTTTCCTCAGAGGTCTAGTGGTCCCAGGGGCGCCTGGTTGGCTCAGTTGGTTAAGCCTCAGACTTTGGCTCAGGTCATGATCTCACATTTTGTCAGTTCGAGCCCTGCGTTGGACTCTGTGCTGATAGCTCGGAGCTTGGAGCCTGCTTCAGATTGTGTCTCCTTCTCTCTGCTCCTCCCCGACTTGTGCTCTGTCTCTCTCTCTCTCTCTCTCTCTCTCTCTCTCTGAAAAACAAATAAATGTTATGTTTTTTTTTTAATCTGGTGGTCCCTGGCTATCCATTCATATTTTGGGGAGTGAGACACCAAACACCGATTGGAAATGGATGGAGCCTGTTGGTTGATGGACTTCTCAGTCCCTTGATTGAGCTGCAAGGCAACATTTTCATTGAGGAACTACCAAATAGCCCTGTCAGTAATACTTTTCTCTAGGGAGGCTTGGTTTCTGCAGGGACATAACTTCCACTCTCAGTCTCCCACCCAAAGTTGAGACCTGGTTCTCAGGATTCTGGGATGTGGCCAGGGAAAGGGACTAAGGAATCACAGTCATAGTATATACAGACCTCATGCCCTGCTTTACAGTCCTCCCTCGCTGTTTGCACTTAGGATCCCTCAGTCTAGAGCTCTCTAATTCCGTATACTGGGACATAAACTCTCATCTTCCACAGGAAAATACTGGTTTTCTATCAGGTTTCCTTATCTCCAACACATACGTTGTCTCTAGCATCTTCAGAAGCTGGCAGTATAGTTTCTGAGCATTTCCAGACTCATGGGTCCTCATTTCCATAGCCACTCTTAGGTATCCCTTCCCCACCCTCCTAAGCCAAGTGCCTCTCATCCACCCATTTTCTACATACGTTAGCGTTGGGATTATTGACCATGTGTAGTTCCCTCAAAGGTGGGGTTTTTCTGTGTTTGGGGAGGATTTCTGAAGAAGGAAGGGGGTGTGGGCAGAAAGGTATCTGAGATGATGTCTTAGAACAAAAAGTCAGATGGCTCACTTTCCATTGCTGACTTTGTCCAGCTGCTTTTTGGTATTTAATATTGGTCTGCTGTATATTATAGTTAGTTGGGGGGAGTGCTTGCTCCCCACTGGGTTGTAACGTCTCTGACAGGATTCAGTGAGTCTTGGTCATTTTGATGTAACTCTCTACAGACTGATACATTTTTATTTAATTGGGTCATGATATATTCTCTCAAGGTATAAACTGGTTTGTATATAGTGGGTTGACTAACATCCATGGCACTGCCTTTCTGCTCTACCTGCCGACTATTCTGCAGCAAACCGTGGATTCTCCATCGGGATTGGTGACGTCACACCTGGTCAAGGGTTGCTAAAGGCCAAGTATGAGTTGCTGAATGCTGGCTATAAAAAATGTGATGAGTACATTGAAGCCCTAAACACAGGAAAGCTGCAGCAGCAGCCTGGTTGCACCGCTGAGGAGACTCTAGAGGTGAGTCTGCTCCTTGGGTGGGTTAGCCACTTCATGCCCACAGGGCTGTGCTGCAAGCCTGAAGAGAAGGTAGCAGAAGGGAGGAGGAAGTAAAGGCAGTGCCTTTAGCCCCAGGTCAGCCCTGTGTGTCGTGTGTGTGTTCTCGTTTAACAAGGGGAGGGCCTTCAATCGGATCCTTTACATCCCTAGCAGCTTTCACGTTCTAGGTGGTGAAAACAGGGCCATCTGTTCACTTGACCACATGGGGCTGCTCTTGTTCCAGCGTCACACTTAGGCCCCTTCTGTAGCTGGTACTCACATGCTTGTGCCCTTTCTATTTCTAGCATCTTTGGAGTAGAGACTGGCAACCACAGCTCTTTAAACGGATGGTCTTTGAAGGAGCACCTAGCTGGTTCGGTGGGTAGAGCGTGCAGCTCTTGATCTCAGGGTTGTAGGTTTGAGCCCCACATTGGATATAGAGATTACTTAAAAATCAAATCTTTAAAAAAATAAAAATCAATGGATGGTCTTCAAAAGAGACTGGGGCACAGAAGAGGGAAAATTCATATCACATGCCTATCTGCTTCCCCTGTCACATTAGAAACTAGGTTAGCTGAGAACGTGCCGAGCAAGGGTCAGAATCAGAATGAGGACCAGCCTCTGGGAGCTCTGCATTCTCTCAGGCAGCCTGGGTCGGCAGTCTGACTGCACCAGGATTTCACCTGGCTTTCTTCTGTCTCCCCTGCAGCCCATGGCTCAGAGCTTTAACTCACCTAAGTGTGGAAAAATGGATAAGCAATAAGAAATTTTCTGATGACATGAATTTTTTGTGAAATAGGAAGAAAGCAGAGTTGTAGGCACCATTCACCATTAGCTCATTCTTAATCTCACTGAGTCTTTTCATTTATTTTTTTACTTTTTAAATCCCAGTTAGCTAGCATATAGTGTAGTAATGATTTCAGTCATAGAATTTAGTGATTCATCACTTACATGTAAACCCAGTGCTCATCCCAACAAGTACCCTCCTTAATGCTCATCACCCATTTAGCCCATCCCCTCACCCAATACCCCACCAGCAACCCTCAGTTTGTTCTCTGTATTTAAGTCTCTTATGGTTTGTCTCCCTCGCTCTACTTATCTTATTTTTGCTTCCCTTCGCCTATGTTTATCTGTTTTGTTTCTTAAATTACAAATGAGTGAAATCATACGATTTTTATCTTTCTCTGACTTACTTCACTTAGCATAATACACTAGAGTTCCATCCACGTTGTCGCAAATGGCAAAGATTTTATTCTTTTTGATTGCCAAGTAATTTTCCATCGTGTGTACGTATGTATGTATGTGTGTGTACATACACACACATACATACATATACACCACATCTTTATCCAGTCATCAGTCGATGGACATTTGGGCTTTCCATACTTTGACTATTGTCAGTAGTGCTGCAATAAGCATTGGGGTGCATGTGCGCCTTTGAATCAGCATTTTTGTATCCTTTGGATAAATACCTAGTAGTGCATTTGCTGGATTGTAGGGTAGTTCTGTTTTTAATTTTTTAGGAACCTCCATACTGTTTTCCAGAGCGGCTGCACCAGTTTGCATTCCCATCAACAGTGCAAAAGCAGTTCCCCTTTCTCTGCATCCTCACTAACATCTGTTGTTTCCCGAGTTGTTAATTTTAGCCATTCTGACAGGTGTGAGGTGGTATCTCATTGTGGTTTTGATTTGTATTTTCTTGATGATGAATGATGTTGAGCTTCTTTTCATGTGTCTTTTAGCTATCTGGATGTCTTCTTTGGAAAAGTGTCTATTCATTTCTTTTGCCCATTTCTTCACTGGATTATTTGTTTTTTGGTATTGAATTTGATAAGTTCTTTATAGATTTTCGATACTAACCCTTTATCTGGTATGCCATTTGGAAATAATCTTCTCCCATTCCTTCAGTTGCTTTCAGTTGCCCATTCCTTCAGTTTTGCTGATTGTTTCCTTCACTATGCAGAAGCTTTTTATCTTGATGAGGTCCCGGTAGTTCATTTTTGCTTTTGTTTACCTTGCCTTTGTCAAGTAAGAAGTTGCTGCGGCTGAGGTCTTTTGCCTGTTTTCTTCTCTAGGATTTTGATGGCTTCTTGTCTTATTTTTAGGTCTTTCATCCATTTTGAGTTTGTTTTTGTGTATGGTAAGAAAGTCGTCTGGGTTCATTCTTCTGCATGTTGCTGTCCAGTGTTCCCAACACCATTTGTTGAAGAGATTGTCTTTATTCCATTGGATATTCTTTCCTGCTTTGTTGAAGATTAGTTGGCCATACGTTTGTGGGTCCACTTCTGGGTTGTCTATTCTGTTCCATTGATCTATGTGTCTGTTTTTGTGCCAGTACCATATGATTACAGCTTTGTAATATAGTCTGAAGTCCAGAATTGTGATGCCCCCAGCTTTGGTTTTCTTTTTCAACATTACTTTTACTATTTGGGGTCTTTTCTGGTTCCATACAAATTTTAGAATTGTTTGTTCTAGCTCTGTGAAGAATGCTGGTGTTATTTTGATAGGAATTGCATTGAACATGTGGATTGCTTTGGATATTTAACAATAATAAAATAAATAAACAAAGTTTAACAATATTTGTTCTTCTGATCCATGAGCATGGAATGTTTTTCCAAAAAGAAAAATTGTCAGAATTGTCTTCTTCAGTTTCTTTCATAAGTCTCCTATAGTTTTCAACGTACAGATCTTTCACTTCTTTGGTTAGGTTTATCCCTAGGTATTTTATGGGTTTTGGTGCAATTGCAATGAGAACAAGTCCTCTTTCTGCTGCTTCATTATTGGTGTATAGAAATGCAACCAATTTCTGTAAATTGATTTTATATCCTGCGACTTTGCTGAATTCATGTTATCAGTTCTAGCAGTTTTTTGATTAATCTCTCTGAGTCTTGAGAGAGAGAGAGAAATGGATGTTCCTCACTGGCACTTACCTAGGAATTTACTTGAGACTCCAGCAGCATTTGTTTTTAGTGGAACCATGACTCGTAACTGATTTAGCACCCTCTCTGTGAGCTGAGAAAGGACACCTTGTGGATGAGCTCATGGACTAGAATATTCCTGTAGAGTCACCTTATCACACGCTTAACTTGTGAGAATTCACATGTGTGCTTGGAAAGTAAAAATAAGAGGTAAATTTTAGAATTAGCATAAACAGTTTTCCGTTACTACATACTACATGGTAGCTTCTGTTCCTAAGTGTATTTGGGCCTCTACATGTGCATGTACAGTCGATATGTATACAGACGTATTGTAGAGGATGCTATACACATGCTATATTATACTTTCTGCCTTAGGGGCCATTTAAAGGATTTTGCAAGACTTCATTACTAATCATTTTTACCTTAAACACTGATTTGGAACCTTTCCTTCCTCATGGAAGGTTAGGGTCTTTATAGATAAGGCATATTGATCTTCAAAAGCTTGAAACCCTTTCTCTATTGGAAATCTGACATCTGGCTTAAATTTTGTCAGATTTCACTAAATGTCAGGTTGAACGTTGGTAGTCAGCAGAGTCCTCATGCACCTCGCTTTTTCCCTCCAGGCTCTGATCCTGAAGGAGCTATCTGTGATCCGCGACCACGCGGGCAGTGCCTGCCTCCGGGAACTGGATAAGAGCAATAGCCCACTCACCATGGCTCTGTGCGGCTCCAAAGGTGTGCGCTCCTCCACCAACTGCCCTCATTGCATTCTCTGTATGGGCTGGCAGGTTTTCTCCCAGAAAATGCAGGAGTAATTTCAGACCGTTCATTTATAAGGGTATGTCTTGGGGCACCTGGGTGCGTCTGTTGGTTAAGCATCCGACTCTTGGTTTCAGCTGAAGTCATGATCCTCGAGGTTTATAAGTCAGAGCCCCGTGTCCGGCTCCATGCTCTTAGCACGGAGTCTGCCTGGGATTCTGTCTCTTTCCTCTCTCTCTCTACCCCTACCCATACCCCACTCGTGTCCTCTGTCTCTCTCGAAAAATAAATATATGTATATTTAATATATAAATATGTACATATTAAAATATACACATATATATATATACATATATATATGTATATATATAAAGGCATATTTTTTTTTATTAAAAAAATTTTTTTAATGTATATTTTTGAGAGAGAGGAGACACAGAATCTGAAGCAGGCTCCAGGCTCTGAGCTGTCAGCACAGAGCCCGACATGGGACTCGAACCCATGAGCCGTGAGATCATGACCTGAGCTGAAGTTGAACGCTCAACCAACTGAGCCACTCAGGTGCCCCAGGGCATATCTTTTTAAATCATATGTATAGAAAGAGACTTAATTATTTACATCTTAGACATTTAACTCCTATTTTTTTTTATTTTTTTAACGCTTATTATTGAGAGACAGAGAGACACAGAGCGTGAGCAGGGTAGGGGTAGAGAGAGGGGGAGACACAGAATCCGAAGTAGGCTCCAGGCTCTGAGCTGTTAGCACAGAGCCCGACGCAGGGCTCAAACTCACAAACTGCGAGATCATGACGTGAGCCGAAGTCGGTCGCCCAACCAACTGAGCCACCCAGGCGCCCCCCTATTTTTTTAAAATTTTTTTAACGTTTACTTAATTTTTGAGAGACAGAGCATTAGCAGGGGAGGGGCAGAGAGAGAGGGAGACACAGAATCCAAAGTAGGCTCCAGGCTCTGAGCCCACATCGGGCTCTGTGCTAACAGCTCAGAGCCTGGAGCCTGCTTCAGATTCTGTGTCTCCCTCTGTCTCTGGCCCTCCCCCGTTCGTGCTCTGTCTCTCTCTGTCTCAAAAATAAATAAATGTTAAAAAAAATAAAAATTAAAAAAACAATAAAAAATAAAAAAAGCTTTCTAAATTAATGTATTTAGTGATATGGTAAATGCTTTAATTTCATAGTTGTCTAGGACCTAAAGCGTTAAGTTTCATGGTACTGCATCGATTCAAAACCTCCATGCTTCTATTTCTGTAAATTTTTTTGGCAGAATAAAGTCCAACTTTGCTACTTCCCTCCCACCCCCTGCAGTGTTCACCTTCCTGCTCCTGGTGAGCATGCCCCCCACTTTCCCATTCCTGTGTCTTTGCTTCCCACTTTTCCACTTACTTTGGAATTTCTCCCCTCATCCCTTCTTATATCCACATTGTAATGTCCTCCAAAAGTTCGGCCTTGTGGCAGACTCTTCCCTGCAAGTCTTTCCTCCAGCCCCAAAGTGCTTACACTCCCTGCTGAGCCCTGCAGCTCTCCCTCAGCTTTTCTTCTGTTGCTGAGGGCTCCACCCTGTATTATTCTCGTTTTGGCTCTTACTGTCCCTAGACCATGAGCCTGCGCTGTCATATTCCTGTTTTATCCCACAGATCTTCTTGTGCTTCAATTAATGTGGTTCGGTAAACAAATGTTACATTCCTGACCTGTTTCCCCAGGTTCTTTCATTAACATATCACAGATGATTGCCTGTGTAGGACAGCAAGCCATCAGTGGCTCTCGAGTGCCAGATGGCTTTGAAAACAGGTCCTTGCCTCACTTTGAAAAACACTCAAAGGTAAGTAGTAGTGGTTAAGACAGAACTTTGGAGGGCAACCGTGGGGAGTCTGGAAGAGTATTGGGAGCCCTGTGCTGCCAGCGCTCCCAGAGGGGGCGTGTGTGGGCGGGCTCCTCTGGGGCCTTCCCTCTCCAACCCCTACAGAGTCGTGTGGGAGCCTTGTTAGATTTGCTGCTACCAAACTTGATCAATGCCCTCTTGTTTTCTCTCCAAGAGGGAGGATTTCAAGGTCCTTTCCAATAATCAAAATCTATAGATACCTCATGTCTGATCAATGTGTGATTATGGGAACACTGACATCAAAGTATGGGGATTTTAAAATAGTGATAATATGAACCACACTAAAACGACCAGGAAAGTCCAGATTTTCCTCTCGACTTCTCGAACTCGGTTTTTAAATGACCTCTGGGTTTCAGTGGCACTGGTGGTTTGGGCACTGGTATAAGCAGAAATAGACAAATCTGTCTGTGCTAGGCTTCTTCTGGGACTCAGGGACAGACAACTTTTAAGTCTAGGTGAGGAACTTAGAGTAGGTTTGGTCACTCAGATTCTGGATTTGGAGTCAGCTCTTATTCCCATTAAAGCACAGATACTGCAGCTGCTCTTATCCCACGGGACTGTGGGGTTTCTGTCCAGCCACCCCCCCCTCCCCCCAGGGAAACAGAACTGCTGTACTGGGAATGTGTAGGTATTTTCTGTATCATACAGTCTGAGGAACATTTTAAGGACTCTGTCCAAGATCAGAATTCAGTAGAAGTCAGGGGCGCCTGGGTGGCGCAGTCGGTTAAGCGTCCGACTTCAGCCAGGTCACGATCTCACGGTCCGTGAGTTCGAGCCCCGCGTCAGGCTCTGGGCTGATGGCTCAAGAGCCTGGAGCCTGTTTCCGATTCTGTGTCTCCCTCTCTCTCTGTCCCTCCCCCGTTCATGCTCTGTCTCTCTCTGTCCCAAAAATAAATAAAAACGTGGAAAAAAAAATATATAAAAAAAAAAAAAATAAAAATAAATAAATAAATAAAAGAATTCAGTAGAAGTCAGAGAGCCAAGTGGTCACTGGAATGGTGCCTATCTGTGCATGTCAGGCTCAGAGTTCTAAGGGAGCCTGACAAATTTAAAGGGGAGGCTGGGGGCATTCAAACTGCTTGGTCCACTTGCCTGCCACTGGCACCAGCACCAGCACCAGCACCAGCCCTGCCTGGGAGCTCACCCTCCTTGTCTCTGGGAAGGATGGTTTATGCCAAGTTCTTTCTCCTTTGAGAAAGGGTGTGTAAAGTCTGCCCCTTCATAAGCGTGCATTGGCCAGGTATTTATAGTCTAAAGGTGGGACATTTTGTGATTTGAATGAGGTTTGAAGTTGTGGACCTTGAAGGTTTTTTGTCTGGCTTTTCTTTTTTCCCTACCTCTCTTTAGCTCCCAGCTGCCAAAGGCTTTGTGGCTAATAGCTTTTATTCCGGTTTGACACCGACCGAGTTTTTCTTCCACACAATGGCTGGCCGGGAAGGTCTAGTCGACACAGCCGTAAAGACTGCTGAAACGGGATACATGCAGGTAATTTGAAGAAATGTAGGCCATTAGCGGCAGAGCAGGACAGGGTTCCGAGGATTTTGACTGCTGAGTGTTTACATATTTTGTACATGAACTGTCATGTATCGAGTCTTAGTATTTAAAAAGAATAATTGGAAAATGCGGGAGCCCTGGAAATAAACAGCATAAGAAGGTAATATGTTCACTTCATCCCTTATGCCTTAAGTGATTCAGACCAGGCCAGGGCCACACTCACCAAAGCTGTACTGAGAACGTGGACTGGAAGTGTATCCGGGGACACATTAGTGAGCCTCACTGGGCTTTTGTTTCCTAATCCATGAAGATGTGGATGACAGTACCTACATCCCAATGATTGAGAGGACTCTGCTTCTCACTTGGCAACTATTTATGTAGCCTCTTGTTTTTTAATTTCAACTGACTCCAAGAACTTACTCCGGTGCCTGCAGGAGGTCTTGGACACTTGGAGGGATGGCTCTCCATCATATGTGCAGCTCCGGGACAGTAGGCTCAGGGCGACAGGATGAAACTAGAGGGCTTCCTGTTCCCATGCTTCTCAGACCGCCATAAAAATATCCCTAATGGCAGAGAAGTAAGAACACATCCCGACTTCATTCTTCCTTATATAAGACCACAAGCAGAGGATTTCATTTCATTCCCTGATTATGATTTTCTCCTCTGTCTTCCATGACCTGTGTTTGCTTTTATATTTTTTCAATGTTCCTGTCTCCTTATAACATCAGATAAAGTCAAATCTCCCAGTTGCTGGGCTGTGAACTTGCTGTGGCTTTGAGTCCCCTTTGTCCCCACTGTGGATCCCAGTTTAAGAAGCACAGCCCTTTGCAGGCTGGGAAAGCAGAACTGATCAACCAGAGGTGTGAATAAGACAGGCAGAGCAAACAAGGTTGATGAAGGTGAGAGCAGGCTGGAGTCCATAGAAATAGCTATTTCCATAAATATGTGTGTGTCCTCATCAATACTTCCCCTTTTCATCACGTTTTGATGGGAAATTGCCCTTCAGTTTTGGAGTGTGCTGCTTTTGTCAAAAACCCAACAGACTGTGAAATGCTTTTACCACTCTTGCCAGAATGTCTTTTGACTTTATTTTTTTACTTTACCTTTTTGAAGTAGAGAGTATGACTTTCCCAGAGCACTGTGTTAACTTAGAACAAATTAGTTCTGGCACGAGGGATTTTTGTTTTGAGGTTGCCTGGAGGAAGATTTCTCTTTAATTCACTGCACCACCATCACACTGCTGGCTGGAGCGTTCTACTGGTGGACGGTTCTCCCTAAGCAGATGTGAGAAATGGCTGCTGCCTGCTGGTTCAGACACAATGCCATCCCTGTTCTCTTTTCTTCCCCCTCGGTCCCAGAAGGGGGTATGCACCTGAGATCCTCTGTAATTCATATTGAAGTCCACCCACAGGGGTCCTGGATTCAGTTGTGTTTAGAAATGTAAAGCTGTTGCATTAATTTATACCTTAGGGAGAAAGAGAGGGAAGGGGCAAAAGGGCCTAGGAAAACAGTTAGTGTTTACAGAATCCTTTGGGGGTGATGGGCCTTAAATTACATGTATTCAAAAACACACTAAAGCACTCGAGGTTGGGCGTATTCTGAATCCCACTGCACAGGCTTACGGGTCACTTCTGGGCTTGCTGTTCCAAAGGGCCAGGGGACTCTTTTTTAAGGGATTTCTAATAAAATATTTTAAATGATGAAAGTGCTGGTAACCTTGAAAGTTAGCGTTGCAGATCTCATCCCCTGCACACGTGACTGGCCTTCTCAAAGCAGCTGAGCGTTTATTTCCTCTCCTCCTTTTCCTTCAGAGAAGGCTTGTCAAGTCCCTTGAAGATCTTTGCTCACAATACGATCTGACAGTCCGAAGCTCTACGGGTGATATTATCCAGTTCATTTACGGGGGAGATGGCTTGGATCCTGCAGCTATGGAGGGAAAAGATGAACCTTTAGAGTTCAGAAGGGTTCTGGACAACATCAAAGTAAGATTTAGCATTATATCTGGGGTTAGTGTGTTTCCAAGGACGTGTGTTTACAATGGAGGCATCCTTTGGAGTATCACACACAGTTAATGCTCGAGTTATATCTATCCAGCCACCGGTAGTATTTTTCGTCTTGTGTTACTCTGCATAATTTCCCCAAATTTGAAGGAAAAATATTTTTTCAATTTCAAAGTCTAGTATTGGTAGTAATCCAATGCCAACAGAAGAGGGCTTTGGTTTCTATCTAGTGAAGCATGTTACCGGCCAGTGTTAAAAGTCGTGGGTGTTGAGAAGCAAGCTTTAAGCTTTTACTAAAGCACATGCTTTAACTAGGGATATATTTTAAAAAACCTTTTTGAAAGGTAGTTTGACAATACTAATCTGAATTTATATGTGGGTGTCTTTTGACCCAGCAATTCCACTTATAGGAATTTGCCCAACAGAAATGACTTAAATGTACCAAGAATGTTTTTCTGGCACCTTTTGCCCATATATTAGGGTAATATGCAGCCTTTAAAACTTTGGGGGACTCCCGTGAGCATTGGGGTAGGGGAGTAGTTTCACTCCTGAAATGTTTGGGGTTTTTTTTAATTTTTTTTGTTGATTTTTTTTGTTGATTTTTTATTTTTTTATTTTTTTAAAAAAACAGCAATATATAATTTCAATGCAAATCTGGGATGGGGTGAAGGTTGAGAAGTAATGGAACGGTACCCACTGAATCACTCACACTCACTCTTTATGTGAGATGGAGTGGGTTTATCCTGTCTTCAGAATATAAAATATGCTTTGAAAGAAAAAAAATCATAGATTGGTGAGAAAAAAATCATGCTCACTCTGAGAAAAGTCATTTTGTCTCTTGTAAATTCTTTCATTTAATCCTGCCCCCACCCTCAGTCACCCCCATACACATCACACTATTTCCTTTTGATACTTGAGGCAGTCTTCCCGTGTCAGAGCGAGCCTGCGCTGAGTAAAAACGAGCTGGTCCTGACCACGGAATCAATCATGAAGAAGACAGAGTTCCTCTGCTGTCAGGACAGCTTCCTGCAGGTGAGCTCTGTACTGGCGGGAGCACCCAGCTTGGCCATCAGCAAGAGATTGTTGCCCAGTGCCGGCAGATGGTTTTTATAAGCGAGGGGTGAGGGCTGTGGGGTGGAGTGTGTTAAAAGTGTTTTCTTTGTTAAAAATTTCAGGAATGGCCCAGGCAAACTCTCAGCAGCCGACATGAAGAATTTGTGTCATGTCCTTCTTAGTGTCTGTCTCTCACGCAGGTGTCACCCTGCTAGAAGAAAAATACTTCCTTTAGAGAACTATTGTTTTTTGTTGTGGTTCTTGTTTTTTAACCTTGTCCCCTATCAACCCCTTTACCTGCTGTCTCATCTTGCCGACCAGCTCTTCCCACAGTCATTGCGAATCCTGGTAATTTAAGACTTCATTTTTTTTTTTAATTTTTATGTTTATTTATTTTTGAGAGATAGACAGAGCATGAGCAGGGGAGGGGCAGAGAGAGAGGGAGACATAGAATCCGAATAGGCTCCAGGCTCTGAGCTGTCAGCACTGAGCCCGACTTGGGGTTCGAACTCACAAATCGTGAGATCATGACCTGAGCTGAAGTCAGAAGCTTAACCAACTGAGCTACCCAAGACTTCCATTTTTAAGTAATCTCTACACCCAACGCAAGGCTTGAACCCACACCCTGGATGTCAAGAGTCTCACGCTCTACTGCCTTAACCAGCCAGACACACCTGGTGGTGGTGGTGGTGGTATAAATTGCTCTTCCTGTTACCATAGTGTGGATCAGTAGTTCATGGAGTCAGCCAGCCTCCTTTTTCCAGAGAGCTGTTACCTTGATAACCTCTTAGGGCTTTGTTAGTTTATTGTTTTTTTGTTTTTTTTAATTTCACTGACCTGCTGGAGCAGCTCCTTCCTGTTTATTATCACGGTTATGATCAAAAGCAGAGGGATACAGAAGCCAGTAAATGGTTGCCTTTGTGTGCCAATGGGTGATTCAAATGCAGCACAAAATTGGCAGGAATCTGTCCCTTTCAGTATATCAAAAATGACAACAGTCATGTGAAACTGAAAGAGTATTTTAGTCAGGTATGCCCTTGATTCTTTCTTTTCCTATGTTGAGGTGTGAAAGGCAAAAAAGAGACTTCCAGATTTCAATAAGTTTAAATCCAGAGTATGGTTGGGCTGGGTGCCTTTGTTTGTGGTTTTTCCCAAATTTTCATTTTTTTTTTTTAACAAATTAGAATTGTGATTTGGTGTTTACGCATGATTATATTATATTCACCTATTTACTATTCTGTTTATCCTCAAAGACCTTAACTGAGACAGGCTATGAGAAGTACAACGAGGTAACGTGCTGAGCATGCTGGGAGTGCTAAGCTTAAGGGGTGAACTTGGCAGCAGTCTGGCTGTTTGCCCGCCCCGGCGAGCTTCCGCCTCACTCCCGGCACAATCGGCTTCCCTGCTCATCACTCTGGCTCCCTTCTTGCCTTTTGCAGGGTTTTACGGGTGCCTCCCTGACCAGGAGTGTGTGCATATTCAGTGAGCACTCCTAGCCCTCAATATGTCACATGCCCTGCAGATCCCGGGGACACCCAGATGACTGTGTCCTTGCCCTCTGCGGGCTGACGGTCTAATGAGCTCAGGTCCAAAATCCACTGGCCGGAACCCGATTTATATGAGGCCACGGAGGCCACTCCTGAGTGGCACAGAGCCCTGGCCGCCCCAGAGGCTGCTGCCGGTGCCCACAGTTGTGCTGCGGAGGGTGTGAAGACGTAACTGCCGCTTAACCGTGTGTTTAATTGCTTGCCAGTTGCCGTGTTGTGAGTTCTCTTTTAGTATGCATGGGTTCATTCAGTTGAGTTCTTAGTAGCTTATTTCAGTTTTCATTTCTACAAAATGAGCCTTTTTTTTTTTTAAACCTAACTTTCAGAATATCTGCCCTAACTTTTGTGTAAGGAAAGTCATTCCTTTCAGCAAAGCCACTGGAAGCAATGTCCGTTTGGGTGGTAGCTGAAAGACTCATCTCCAGTGCCTAAGCTGAGCAATGGTTGTAGGTGTGTGTTCTTTTACTCCTTCTGCGTGCAGAGTTCCTCACAGGTGAAAATCCACGGGTCTGCTCAGCCTTGGGCTCTCCTCCGGTTTCTCTGTGCTGGCAGGTGGGGCAGCCTTTAACAGCTGGCGCGAGATGACCACACCTGGACCGAGAGGCCTTTCAGGAACTCTCCCTGAGGGCACACAAGCACAGCTAGACGAGTAGGCTGGGGGAGGAAATCACCAACGTGAGAGAGGCTCTTAACGCTGAATGGCGTAGCAGGAAGACGAGGCCGTAGCACGTACTCGTGCCTTTGCACGCTCCTGCCGTCAAGCAGAGCCACGCCAGGAGAGACGGTTCCACTGCCCTCTCTGGTCTGGTTCCCTGCTCTGGTTTGCAGGAGCTGACTGTCTAAAAGTGTAGTCTCAAACTCCCAGTTAGTGAGTAAATCTGGAGAGCTTTTTAAAGAGTTACTTAAAATTTTTTTAAGTTCTTATAAATTGATAAAAGTCCTCTCTGAGTAGAATGACGAAGGGGCACAGTACCCCTCGTGTATTCCACGCTTGGTCAAGGAGAAGGAAGAGAGTTGGCGCACAGGAGCAGTCGTCATGAGGAAGCTGCATTCGTGAACGGGGGGCAGCCAGAGGGCAGTGGATCTCTGGTAGCCCCTTGGTTAGCTGGGCTCCCAGTGGGCAGAGGTGGCACTGCAGAAACCGTTGGCCCAGGACCAGTCTTCAGAGAAAGCATCTGACTTCAGGGACAGGCCTGTTACCTTGGCCAAGCCCATGACCTCCCAGAGCCCCTCAGGGCCCTCCACTCTAGCCTGTTAGGGTTAATGCCATACCACCTCACGGGAAGGTCTCAACCCCTGGGCAGCTGCTGACCGAGAAGGGCCCATGAGCCATGGACTGTGTGGATATAACCTAAGGCTATTTAAACATAACAACAGTAAGTGTTAGGGGTTTTTTGCTTTCAGAAAAGATAGTAAGAAATCGCCAGGTGGTCTGTGGGAAGCTAAAGAGATTAATTTTTGCAAGGTTATGATAAAACTGGGCTCTAGTAAGTGTTAAGCTCTCTGTGGGTGCCCATAGGATTTTATCTTTGCAAAAGTAGGCTTCTGGTTCCATCTGCTTTAAAATATTTGTTTCAGACAAAACATTAGACATTTTCAGCTATGTGATATAGACTGAGTAGACTTTGGGTAGGGCATACTGGTCTCTCCTTAGGGTCCCTCAGCCCGCCTTATAATCAAGAAACAAGACTTCTTGAAGCTTTGCGGCCACCGCAATATGCAGTCCACCCTCGGGCTGTCCATGTGTGTGGGTCTGTCCTCTGCCAGCCACACAGAGCAGCTGGGTGCCTGCACTGACATTCAAGAGTGACATTTAAGCTCACTGCCACCGTTACTTGTCCACGATCAGTGAGGGAAATTACATTTCTAGGAGGGCTGCTGAGGGAAGTGCAGTCTGTCTTCTCTCCCATATTCTCAAAAACGCCCTGGATCAAACTAGAGCAGCTAATCAGCCCCCATGCCTGCATCGCAGCAGCCTCTAAAGGATGGCTGCTGCATGGCGTGTGCCATCAACTCACCTGGGACCTGCCCTAAGAGTCAGCACTTGACGTGTGAGCGTCTGGGAGCCAGACTTTGGTGGGTGTAGCTCACTAAAACTCACCACCCCTCTGTAAGTCCTCCTTGAGTGCTGGCCAGTCCTGCTTCCAGGAGTAACTACAGGGTGGATTTATTTCAGAGATACACCATAAATTGCAGAACAGATGGGTCTTCCCCTTTGAACGGTTGCCAGAAAAGTTAGGCCTGTGGCCAATAGCCCTGCCCTATGCCTCCTCCACATGATGTCCTTGTCGCCTTCTTCCTTGCTCCATGTAGATCTCATCCAGGGCTTTGAGTACTATTCTGAAATACAGAGGGGACAACAAATACACAGATGTTTCATTTCCAACTTTGCTTTCCAGGAATCCTTACAAAGTCCTAATTGTTGGGAAGGGAAAGTGACCCCGGGTGGGGGAGATGCAGAGGTGAGGGTCAGAGAGAGAAAGAGAGGCAGGGATTTGGGAGTGTTTTCTTTGAAATGAAGGCAGGCTGAAACCACGTGTTTGTGATATATATACAGCATCTACAAAGCTATGCGTTAGCTGCTACTTAAATTGATCATAAGTTCAGAAGAAAGCCTCAGAGTGAGTCTGCTTAGAGACTACAGGTTTGTTCTAGCCATGCTGAGCTGTGTGAGTGCAGGTGATGGGAGAGCAGAGGAGAAGGCGACAGCGTGGGACACGCTCCCCGTGCCAGGGTCTCGTGGAGCAGGCGCAGGGGGCGGAGCTAGCCATCACGAAATCAGTGGACACCTGACATTATTGACATTTGTAAAACAAACTGCCGTCTAGGTTCCCGAGAAATACACAACTGATGCTTGCTGTGTAATCTTTCAGGAAATAAAAAAATTCATTAAGGGTGTTTCTGAGAAGATCAAGAAAACCAGAGACAAATACGGCATCAATGATAACGGCACAACAGAGGTAACGGGCGGCCTTCCCCGACCGGCTCAGGCACCTTCGTGGGCTCAGGTGCCACCAGCCTGACCCTGCACCCGGCTTCTGTCCTTCCAGCCCCGGGTGTTGTACCAGTTGGACCGGATCACCCCCACCCAGATTGAGAAGTTCCTGGAGACCTGCAGGGACAAGTACATGAGGTACGCATGCTAGTTTTCTTAGACTGCCAGGCAGTTGCATGGGCCTCCTGTCCTTCCTGTCTCCCCAGTGGAGCAAAATCCTGCGTCAGCACCACTTCCTGACTGTCAGCATCTGAGTAGGTTCTGTCCCCTCATCTCTTAGGGGCTCTGGTGGGGAGGTAGGCTGGATGCTGCAGGCGGTGGAAATAATCTCAAAGACATTTCCGAGTGTCCTCTCCCTGTGGAGTAACTATCGATATGTTTGGCGGGTACCAGCTGCTCTGTCCACCGTCGGCACCATGTGTCAGCAGGGCTCTTGGATCTTCTGCGGGCAGTTGATGTTTGGGCCCAGTCACCACATGCTGACCACAAGGAGCCAGTGGTCACTTCCGTTATCAGAGCCCCCTGACTGTCGTACCCCTTCCCCGCCTCCATCTGCACCTCCTGCCGACCTGTTGCAAGCACAGCCCAGCTTGTAGCGTATTCCCTCCTGACCCTGATGACACCTGCGTTCTTGTCTGTTGAGGGAGGAGAGAAGTGGAGCCTCCTCCCAGCAGTTTTGCTGGGCTTTTCTTCCATACCCTTCCCTTACAGGGCACAGATGGAGCCAGGTTCTGCAGTGGGTGCACTCTGTGCCCAGAGCATTGGTGAACCAGGCACCCAGATGACCCTGAAGACTTTCCACTTTGCGGGCGTGGCCTCCATGAACATCACCCTGGGTGTGCCCCGGATCAAAGAGATCATCAACGCTTCCAAGGCCATCAGGTGCCCGCCCTCCGTTTCCCTTTTGTTCTCCTGCTGCCTGTCACACATTCTCTCATCACGTGTGATACTCTGATGGGCAGTGTGGTAAACTCTGGTGATAGGCTTGTGTTAATCAGATCTGGGGTTTTAAAAGACCGGCTTGAGAAAAGTCAAAATTAGATACAGTGAAAACTGAGGCAGTGGTTGCTTATGGCCACAAGTCACATGAAAGGGAGAAACAAAAAAAAATGACTGGGAAAGCTATTAATAGGTCCCTGTAGATTTCAACTGGAGATCTGATTATTCCCAGCCTAATCACGCCTGACAGTGAGTGTGTCACTTGACTATTGGCCATATTCTGTGACTCCCAGGTGATTTCGTGGTAGGGCTTGTAGGTCATCTGAGACTAGAAAAAGATTAAAAACTCTCTCTCTCTGTCTCAAAAATAAATAAACATTAACAAAAAATTAAAAAGAAAAAGATTAAAAAAATACGTTACAGTGCGTTCTGTGACAAAATCATGATTCACTCGCGCTCCACATCCAACAAAGGGATGACAGGTAGCATTCAACGAAGGAGCGCCACGCTTGGTTCTAGAGCAGGACCTGGAGGCGTCCAGGGTGGCAGGGGCTCTGCAGCCTCCCTGGGTGGTTCCAGTCTCTCCCAGGAGTGTGTTCGGGGGTCGCCAGCCAGCACGTTCAGGGCACAGGCTGGTAGAGAGTGACTGGAAGAGTTGGAGACGTCCTGGAGAGGCGGTGGTGCAGGTAGGGCACAGCGATGGGAAGCTGTAATACACAAACACGAAGGGTCGGTTCACTCGGGGAGCAGAACCAGAATAACACCTGCGAGGACCAGAGAGGAAGAGATAGGTTCACTTGGTCAGGAAGAACGTCCCAAAAACTGTCTCATTCACTGATAGAGTGGGTCACGGCATGATTTCTAAAAATAGTAAGTCTGGGTGAGAATGTCTGTGAAGCCCCCAGTAAATGCCCAGGAAATTGCAGTTGTGTTTAGCGCTAGGATCCGGTAGTGCCTGGATTTCACAGAGCAGCCGTCTCCCGGTGGGCTCTCTCCTGCTGTAACCACTGTCCCCCTGCCTTTTCTCAGCACTCCCATCATCACAGCCCAGCTGGACAAGGACGACGACGCAGACTACGCTCGCCTCGTGAAGGGCAGAATTGAGAAAACCCTCTTGGGAGAGGTAAGAAGAAATCTCTCTTGGCAACAAGAACGCTAGATCAGCAACGTTGTGAGCAGGCGTAAACACCAGTGGTGGGTGTACTGGTCATTGTGGCCATGCTGGCCCGTGTCCCTAACCACAAGCAGCATATGCTCTTTGGAAAGGGAGAAGTGACTGTGTAACGTTCTGCTCTTTTGACATGACAGATTTCAGAGTATATTGAAGAAGTGTTTCTTCCGGATGATTGCTTTATCCTCGTCAAACTCTCCCTGGAACGGATCAGACTTCTGAGACTGGAAGTGAGTCACGTAATTAAATGTGGGCAGGAAGTCATCCTCCGTTAGTCCCAGGATGGGCGCCAGTAAACTGGGGCAGGAGCTAAGCGAGGCACGAGAAGCACTGCAGAGGCTTTATTTGGGTTTCTGCTCTGTAAGAGTCCATTGTACTTCCCTCCCTCTCTCTCTCTCTCTTTTTTCTTTTTAAGTTTATTATTTTGAGAGAGAGAGCACGAATGGGGCAGGAGCAGAGAGAGAATGAGAGAAAAGCCTAAGCAGCCTGCCATCTCGGAGTCACATCTCACAAACCGTGGGATCGTGAGCTGAGCTGAAATCCAGAGTCAGACACACAACCGACTGAGCCACCAGACCCTCCCCCCTTTCTCCCTTTCTAAACCTGACCCTGACACACACACTCCCATCTAAAGACACGCAAGAAATTAGTTGAAATTTTATGAAGCCACAATACTTTTTCACTATAGCATAGTACTGCGGGGTCTGGTGGGAGCATAGGGCCACCCGTGTCTCACTCGTCTGTGGGCCCTCAGCACAGTGCCTGTCTGGCTCGGCGAATGTTCTTGGCTGGGTGGCTTACTCCGACTTACTATTACTGGTGTTCCTGAATACATAAAGATTGAAAGAACATCAGCCTTTCTCACAGATCAGTTGAGGTAAGGTTGCAAACTGAGTAACTTCCTGGCGCTTTCCTCTTCCTCCCAGGTAGTTAACATCCATACTGCCCTTAATACATTGTTTCAGCCCATTCTCTCAAGTACCAAGTTTGTGTTGCCCGTAGACTGTGATTCCAGATTTGAGTGCCCAGTTTCCCGGCCTGGGGGCTTCTGTAGCCTAGCTCGGGCCACCTGCCTTGTGGCTCTTCTACCAGAAGAGCCGGGTTGCATTGAGAAATGTGGCACATGAGCAGTTGTAGTGAGGTCAGTAAGGGGGAGGCTTCACTGACACTTTTAAATTGTCCTGCTCTCCAGCCCCTGCTCCCAGAACCTCCTCAGAGCCTGTGTGTGTTGCTGTGAATTGACCATCCATTTTCAGTGGGGAAAAACGTTGGTTTGGGGATAAGGGGAGGTTGTGAAAAAAAACAAAAAGTCTCTACCTAACAAGGAAATACATAGTATGTCTCATTTTAAAACTTCATGGTGAGAAGCAAGATTGGGGGGGAAATGAGGTGGCTCACTGGGGGCAGCGATGGGAAAAGGCCATTGAAGCCTCCACACACGTCAGTGACGTCCTACGTGTGTGGCCCGTGCCCGGCCACCTTGCAGGTGAACGCTGAGACAGTGCGGTATTCCATCTGCATGTCTAAGCTCCGTGTGAAGCCTGGTGACGTGGCCGTTCACGGTGAGGCCGTGGTGTGCGTCACCCCCAGAGAGAACAGCAAAAGCTCCATGTACTATGTGCTGCAGTTCCTGAAAGAGGATCTCCCCAAGGTGAGACAAAAGTCCCTTCTTGGCCCCTCCCCCAGCCTATGCCCAGAGATTTGTAAAGGGAGAGGTGGCATTTACCTCTCCCCCAAATACCCAGCTGTCTGGCAACCTGAGGACTGAAGGTCCTGCGGAGACTGAAGGTGGTGCCTGTTTCTTCTTTTCTGCCACGTCCCTCTGGGATCAGGTTTTTCCCATCTTAGCACTGCCATGCTGACTCTGCTTGTTAGATTCCTGTCTGTTCTGTCGTAAAATTGATGGAGTATATATGGCATGGTCCCCTGATCTTCTGTTTTCTGCATAACCGCTAACAGCACACAGACACTTTTCGGTTTGGTAAGACCTGAGAAATGGGGATGGTCAAAGTGCCAACCCAGTTCTCACAGCCTTTGTGGTTTCTGAGGGTAACGGGGCCATGGGGCCATGGGCACTGCAGGGCCTCGAGCCTTCTGTGTCTCCGAGTGCAGGTGGTGGTACAGGGCATCCCAGAGGTTTCCAGAGCTGTCATCCACATCGACGAGCAGAGCGGAAAGGAAAAGTACAAACTCCTGGTGGAGGGCGATAACCTGCGGGCAGTCATGGCCACTCACGGTGTGAAGGGCACCCGCACTACCTCCAACAACACCTACGAGGTACAGCTCCTGCCCAGGGTCACCTCCCAGTTGTCCCGGCACACCCCTCTGACCCTGCCACTTGCCCTGGACCTACCACTAAAGATTGCCCAGCAGTCCGTTTCTGGTAGAGGGCCCGGAGTTTGCCGTTTAGCTTCCGGGCAGAGGAGAATGGAGGGAGAACTTGGGACGGCTTGCCGGAAGAGGCTGCTTGCACTCATCCTGGCTCTCTGTAGGTGGAGAAAACCCTGGGCATCGAAGCTGCCCGGACAACTATCATCAACGAAATCCAGTACACGATGGTCAACCACGGAATGAGCATCGACAGGAGGCACGTGATGCTGCTATCTGACCTGATGACCTACAAGGTTCGTGGGAGGGGTGTGGTGTGCCGGGCTGTCTCACACACGGCTGTGATAACACCATTGAAAGAAAATCAGATGTTACCATCACCCAAAAGCCAAAGCATGTGGTCAGGCTGGGTGTTCTGGTTAACTTCCAGGATGAAATGTGCCACCTCATGGAATGAGGTGGGATGTTATTTCTGTCCTTATTAGAAATGTCCTCCTAAAGCAAAACTGGCCATTGCCGAAAGCTTAGGGATTTCCATGGAAAACCAAGGTGTTTATTTCCCTTTGAACCCATTCATCACACTTCTATAGCCATTTCCAGGTAAATGATAAGTTAATGTGTTCTGAAGGGGAGGTTAGATGGAAATGAGATTGATTATTTTGTTTTCCTCTTTTCCCACAAATCATATTCCCCGGAGTAGTGCCATAAGGTTTTCAGGATGCCTCCCCATAGAACTAGGTGGGGAAATGACCCGTTTCCTCCACCCTGTGGTAAAGGCTCTCGTTTTTAAGTCTTCCCTTCCTGTGCTGTTCTCTATGCACGTATGTGTTACGTAGTTGCAGTGAGTAGTGGACATACCGTTTTTATCCTGTTTTATTTGTTGTAAGTACCTTCCACATTGTTATGTAGTTTTTATAAATATCCTTTTTAAACGATGATGCGGTATTTACTTGAATGAAGGCACCTAAATTTACTTAACTCTTTCCCTACTTTGAAACTCTCAAATTATTTGACTTTGGAATTCTTTGAGCCATAGTAAATATCTTCAGAAATACTCTCTTTTTTATTTTTTATTTTTTTAAAATTTTTTTTAACGTTTATTTATTTGAGAGACAGAGCATGAACGGGGGAGGGTCAGAGAGAGGGAGACACAGAATCTGAAACAGGCTCCAGGCTCTGACCATCAGCACAGAACCCGACGCGGGGCTCGAACTCACGGACTGCGAGATCGTGACCTGAGCCGAAGTCGGCCGCTTAACCAACTGAGCCACCCAGGCGCCCCAATACTCTCTTTTTTAAAATTAGGTCTTTAATTCTAGCTCTCAGTTCCTAGTTCTCTCTTCCAATGACACGTGGTCATGAGTGTAAGGGTCCGTGTCGCCGTGGGATACGGGCGGGACAGATGGCTGTTAGGGTCCTGTTCACACCTGAGACTAACCTGAACTGCCACCTCGCTGATCTCTGCTTATTCTGTTGATGGGGTTGCTTTGGGCCTTTGTAAGGGGCGTGAGTACCACCCTGTCCTCTCCTCTCCTGATGCAGGGTGAAGTCCTGGGCATTACGAGATTTGGCCTGGCCAAGATGAAAGAGAGTGTGCTGATGCTGGCCTCCTTTGAGAAGACAGCTGACCATCTCTTCGATGCTGCCTACTTCGGGCAGAAGGACTCCGTGTGTGGTAGGTTTGGTGTCTCTAGGAGCTTCACCAGAGGCCCTTGTTGACAGCTTATCTCGTGGGCTAGGGCTTCCCAGGAGGTGAGGGAACTGAGTAGGCAGAGCTTTTATTTTTTGAGAATAAAATCACGGATGATCTTTTTTTCTCCAAAGCCTGGCTGTGGCACCCTGCGTCCCTCCCTCTGTTACATGGCTCCTCTGTCAGTACAAATGGCTTTGGGGCCAAGAAGAAAAGATCAACCTTGGGCACCAAGGAATTTTCTCGACCTTGGAGTTGCAGTCAGCCACTCTGATCCTGCACCCCTCTGTGTGGTGCCTGGGCTGACAGGAGAGGGGCAGCGTCCAGCGCCCCTGATGTCGTGACCCCCTGGGAAAGAGCCGCCGGGCCCAGCACCGTGCGTGCACTTCCTTCAGCACGTGTGTGAGGTGCAGGTATTAAACCCTGCATAGGCGAGAAGAAGAAACTAACTTGCTTGCTGACAGGTCTCGCCCTACACCGGCCTCCTCCCCCTGCTATGCAGCGCATCTCTGATGACAGCCTGGGAGAGGAGAGCTGTGGGGGAGCCGTCACGACAGTGCCCGCTGCCCAGCTGGCTCTTCCCTGAGTCCAGCACTGAGTGCCTGCTGTTCTCTATCCTTTCTCATGTGAGACCCTGCAGGCCCGAGGCGGGAGTCCCCGGGGGACTCAGTAGCCTGCCCAAGGTCACATTCTCATCTGGCCCAAGCAGGGATGCCCAGCCTGGCTGCCGTCCCCACCACCAGAGCTCTGCTTCCTGGCGGTCGTTTCCCGTCTCCTCTCCCAGTCTTAGGTGGATTTGCCAAACAGGTGGCGGTCAGGTGGGGGTGCCCATCAGGGTAGACACCTCTGCTTTTTTTGTTCCTAAGGCTAACTCTTCCTCCTTTTGGAAGGGACGCAGCTTGCAGATAGAGGGGCAGAGAAATTACTACATCGTTTTTAAGATAATGGTCGGAGGAAAGAAAAGGGAACAGAGATTGGGGCAGGAGAACAGGGC
This sequence comes from Neofelis nebulosa, assembly GCF_028018385.1. Classification (NCBI taxonomy): domain Eukaryota; kingdom Metazoa; phylum Chordata; class Mammalia; order Carnivora; family Felidae; genus Neofelis; species Neofelis nebulosa. The sequence goes on along the minus strand of NC_080794.1, from coordinate 42,628,084 downwards.
AAGGCAAGGCAAAAGTAAGAGCAAGCATGCTTGACGATGGGACTGACAGCCAGCACGCACCCCACACACTGCCACCTCTCTCCATGCCGACCGCCTCTAGGGCCTGGCGTGGTCACACCATTCCCACTCTGAAACCTCCCCCTTCCTCGTCCTTTAATGTTGCTGATTCAGTGTCAACCCTCACATCGGTTGGTCTTTAATTTGGTGGTTGTCTCTCTGGTCTCCTGGTAGCACAAAGCCCAGAACACAGTAGGCAGGCACTCATTATGGAAGCAGAAGCCTGATCCAAAGTTGGAATGGAGTTCAGAGAAGGAATCTGCCCCATCACCTCACTCCTGTGTCTGTGCAGGAGCCTTGTCTTCTAAGTGTGTCTGGTTAGGGCTGTGGGTTTCCAAGGCACAGGTGTGCTGTTAGGCCTGGCCCAGCCCTGACCCCGAGCACAGGGAACAAGTTTCTGCTGCTCTTTCCAACGGGATTGGCATCTATCGACCATCAGCCTGGTTGCTTTTCTTCTAGGCCCTAAGTTAAGGAAATATTGGGTGGCTTGGTGTTTCCTGAGCATCACTCAGTATCCTTGCTGTCTACGTGAAGGCGTGCCTACAGACAGCGGGGACCTGCTGGGCTGTGAGCCCACCCCTGTGTTGAAAAGCCCTCTCATCCCCTTTCTGGTTGGTTTCAGGGGTGTCTGAATGCATCATCATGGGGATCCCCATGAACATTGGAACTGGGCTCTTCAAGCTGCTACACAAGGCCGACAGGGACCCAAGCCCTCCCAGGAGGCCCCTGATCTTCGACACAAATGAATTCCACATCCCCCTTGTCACATAGTCCAGGGAAGAGGGGACCATTCCTGACCTTGGCTCCTTGTCCCGTCTGGAAAGGGTCGACATTGGCGGCCGATCTGGAGAGCTTGTGCTTCCTGAGACAGACCCTGACATCCCCACCGTGCTGCCAGGTACCCCAAAGTCACGTGGTTTCTTCCCAGGCGCCACGGCATGCGGCCAGCATGCACCCCAGGAGCAGCTCACCGGTGGCCCTGATCACACCACGGTGCATGGTTGGGAGAACTGAGGTTTGTCTGTCTGTTTGAAACCCTGGAGTCACGAGGAGACCCCGGCCAGGCATCTTTGTCCTTCTCACTTCACCCATCCAACCATTGGCTCTCAGGAGTTTCACACCATGACCCAGAGCCAGCTATAAGCCTCACGGTCAGGGCATGTTCCTGGTTTTCCTGTCCCTCAGTCATGCTAGAATCTCTCAACATGGCCTACTCATGTAAATGTTATCACTATTATTTATTTGTTCAGTAAAGAGTCTCGTTATTTGTTATTATTTTGGCTTTACTTTCGAAACCAAGAAGCTATAAAAACTAAGAGAGCCAGCATCAAAGTATCATGGGAAAAACTGGTTAACCAAAGGGACCAACTAGGATTTGTAACCAAGTTGAAACTGTTATGAGACCCCAATACTCTGAAACATCTTTAACAGACACCCCTGGCGACCCCATTGTTTTTGTTTACCTCTGACCCCCGTAGGGGGAGACTCTGCCTTGTGACAGGAGTCAGACCCTCCTTTGTGGCCAATAGAAGCCTTGCCAAAGTTTGGAGCCCACTGAGGTGGGGACTGTCGGTGTACATGGAGGTGATGCATGAGGCTGGTCCAGGCCCCTGCACTGCCTGGGTGGCGACCACACCCCCTGAGGTATGTGCGCATTTGCCCTGCCTCCCACATCCAAAGAGCAAGCAGAGCAGGTGCAGAGCTATGGCCTAAAAAGTGCCCCGGGGGCTGCGGTGGGATAGGGCCCTCCTGGGTATAGACAGGCATCCTCCTTACATACAGGTAAGGGGTGAACAGGCCACCCAGACAGGAAAGGAGGACCACATGGGGGTGGAGTGTCAGAGCTGGCGGTGTGCCCCATTTGGCGATAGCAGGCTACTCAAAGGGTAAATCTGTAACAATCGAAAGCACCTGTCAGGCTGGGAGGAGAGCCCGCAGGGTATCCCAGGAAAACCCACATTTAATTGCCTTCTTGGTGTTCTGCTGGTGACTGCACCATCACTGGTGGGTTTTCCAGGGCTTGAGATGGGGTTTTGTGCAACAGAGGAAAGAAATGGACATAGCATGTCTCAGAGAGCAGACGGTTTTACTGCTGGAGACTGCGGTGTTTTGTACCGAATTGCTCCTTAAGATTGGGCCCGGGTCGGGGCGCCTGGGTGGCGCAGTCGGTTAAGCGTCCGACTTCAGCCAGGTCACGATCTCGCGGTCCGTGAGTTCGAGCCCCGCGTCGGGCTCTGGGCTGATGGCTCGGAGCCTGGAGCCTGTTTCCGATTCTGTGTCTCCCTCTCTCTCTGCCCCTCCCCCGTTCATGCTCTGTCTCTCTCTGTCCCAAAAATAAAAAAAAATAAAAAAAAAAAAAAAAGTTGAAAAGAAAAAAAAAATTAAAAAAAAAAAAAAAAAAAAGATTGGGCCAGGGTCACGGAGAAGAGTGATGATGGCCGCAGCTCTCTACTCCCTCTGGAGAATGTTCTGTGAAGTCTGCCCTCCTTTCCCTCCCTGTCCAGAGCCGAGTCCCACTGATGTGGTTCTTACCTCTTCACCAGAGGCTTGGGAAACCAAGGCTGTTTAGTTGGAAGTGAGATGATAGTGAAAAGTGGGGCTTTGACCCTGCTTCCTGGCTCCATGTACCTGAGAAGGTCTACTTCCGAAATGATGTCGCCCATTCTCTCATTGTATCCAGCCGCTGGAAGAAACAGCAGCCCAAACTGAAGACGTAAGAGTTTATTGTTGAGTAAGAAGATGGTGTGGCTGATTGAAGAGGCGGATGTGGTAAAAGAAAAAGTAGGGGAGGGGGGCCAGGCCCCCCCCCCCCCCCCCCCCATCTACCTCTTTACCACTCAGTTGGTTAAGCATCCAACTTCAGCTCAGGTCATGATCCCATGGTTTGTGAGTTCAAGCCCCGCTTGAGGCTCTCTGCTGTCATTGCAGAGCCCGCTTTGGATCCTCTGTTCCCCTCTGTCTGCCCCTCCCCTGCTTTCTCTCTCTCTCTCTCTCTCTCTCTCAAAAATAAACATTAACAAGCAAAGAAAAGAGAAAGTAGAGAAGATACACAGAATTCAAGTAGTATTACACAGAACTATGCTTGGCTTCCTCGGACGTTCCGTAGCTGGTTCCCCCAGTTCTGAGTTCATGCTGCTGGGGTATATTTCATATAACCACTCGTTCTGGGGTCTGTGTTAGAATGAATGCTTTCTCTCCCGTACTGAAGTGATTCTAAATTCAGCATTCTTGACCTGAGCGTTTGGCCATTCTCTGGCTTAAAATTCTGTTAAAATTAGTTTGGCCCTGTGGTCTCCTTGCACCCATGAGGTTGACTTAGGAACTCTTTAGGTGAAAACTCTTTCACCTAAAAAGTGAAAAGTGAAAACTTTTCAGGTTCTGCCTCCCACCCCTGTATCTCTGACCTAAGCTAGCCTGGTTCGTGACACAGGTGAAGCCTGTCAACTGGCTTGTTCGGGGTTGTCGCTTGAAACATCACCACAGGCACCGCTTCTCTCGCACAACCTGCAAAGAAACCTCAGAGCCACACCACCGCCTTCCTGAAAACCAGCCTGGCAGGGAAGCATCCGGCCTGCCCAGAGGCAGAACTGCTGGAGTGCACAAACGCAGAGGAAACATGACGCGCGCTGCCGTGAGCGGTAGAGACGATCCCGCCAGGAGCCGCGTCCCGCTTGAGCCAGTGCTCTGGGTGCCCTCAGGAGATGTGTGTGACTGCGCTGCATGCGGGCATGGGCAGGGTGTGGGTCAGCGTGGCGCCTGGGAAGAAACCACATGTCTTTGGGGTGCCTGGCAGCCCCCGCCCTGCTCCCCACCGTGGGTGCCGTAGTGGGCGTTCACCTCTCCCCGAGGGGTCACCCGCCCGCTCTGGCACTGGGCCGTGGGTAAGCACAGAACTCGGACCCCAGATCCACGCGGCAGTGTCCTCCAGAGCAAGCTCAGTACAAGGTTAGGATTTTTCTGTGTGCCTGTTTGGAAGAAATAAGAAAAACACATTTACAGTTTGTTTTTTCTTGTAATGTGTATATATTTTTGAGAGACAGAGCATGAGCAGGGGAGGGGCAGAGAGAGAGGGAGACACAGAATCTGAAGCAGGTCCAGGTTCCGAGCTGTCAGCACGGAGCCCGGCGCAGGGCTCGAACTCACAAACCGTGAGATCATGACCTGAGCCGAAGTCGGACACTCAACCGACTGAGCCACCCAGGCGCCCCAAGAAAAACACATTTAAATTGTGTCCTCCATATTAACAAATTCGTATTTCTGACTAGTGACCTGTCCAGTCCTTTGCCCTTTTTACACCTCTTGTACAAGGGGATTAAATGGCTGTCGTCAGCTCAGTTACAGCCCCCTACTTGTTCAGCACTGTGGGGGTGGGAGAGACATTCTGGAGTCTTTCAGAAAGTGTGTCAGAGTTAAATCACAGTGCTTCGTTTCTGTTTCACAGTGTATCCCTGCATGTTCACACTGATTCGTGTCTGATTGAGCCTGACACTGTATGATTATTTTTCTTGAATTTTTGCAGCACCTCTGCAGAACTCTTACTTTTTGAGTAGAACTGAAAAGAGGAAAACTTGCTATACATACAGTGGTAACAGTTCAGGCCTGTGGGTTGGGACACCTGTGGGCTCTCACTCCTGAAATAATCAATGTCCCCTGCCACAAGCCCACCTCCCAGGTGCTGGAGGTCAGCAGGGAATGCTGTGCCCCGCCCCTGTCATGTGGCCTAACTCCCAACTCCCAACTCCGCGGGACACGATGCAGCATCTCCTAAGCCTGTGCACTTTGAGAAGTGCCACCTAGCCAGGATCAAGTGCCTTGCCTAACTGTTTGGGTTTTTTTCTTTCTTTCTTTCTTTTTTTTCAAGTTTTTCTTAACTTACTCTTAAATTCATTCAGCTAATAAGGGCCTGCTAAAGCACTAGGTACTAGAAAAGCAGCAGTAAACGAAACAGGCAAATCAGATGCCGATGCACCTAAAACTCATTCTTCAGCAGAAGAGGGCAAAGAGGTTGTGGATCAAGCCTGCAGAAGTGTGTCCAGCACCGTCTAGGGTCACAGCTGCACAGTTGAGGATCCAGTGGGAGGCCCGCCACTTCAGGCTCACTGGGAAAAAGAGAAAGTTCCCTCGGCCAGCACAGCCCCCTGGTTCCAGCCCCTCTACAGGGTCTTTCCCTGCTGATTTGGCCTCTGTCCCTAGGACTTGGATTCTAGAAGGTGGGCACGGAGTGGAGGACACTCACTGGGTGTCCTGTGGCCCCTGGGGGAGGACGCTCCCATACTTACCCCACCTTCCATGTACAGTGTTACTAAGTGGACATTTAAGTCCAGGAAGATTTGTTCAGCTTCCGCTCTGTGCCAGGTGGTGTGCCCGCCTCAGAGAAAATCCCTGCATGCATGGGACTTACCATCTGGTCAACCAGCTTGCGGTTAAGAGCCTGGGTTCCATGAACAGACTATCAGAATTCAAATCCCAATTTCCCCTTTCTTCCTGGTGCCCTTGAACTCATGATTTAACCTCTCTGCCTCATTGTATAAGATAGGAGTGCTATTTAGTGGTACCCAACTCATGGGGTCATTGTGAAATTTCAGTGTGATTATGCATGTAAGATCCACATATAGCGGGGGCACAAAGGACACACTCATTATGTTCACAGTTATGGTGACTATCAGTATTTTTTATGAAAAACATGGTCTGAGAATTCAGAACTAAAACTCAAACTCTCAGGGTGCCTGTGCAGCTCAGTCAGTAGAGTGACTCGATTTCAGCTCGGATCGTGATCCCAGGGTTGTGGGATTGAGCCCCACGATGGGCTCCACACTGAGTGTGGAGCCTGCTTGAGATTCTCTCTCCCTCTGCCCTTCCTCCCCTCACTCTGTCTCTCTAAACATAAAATATATCCTTAAAACATTTTTTTTTTTTTTAAATATATATGGGGCACCTGCATGGCTCAGTCAAATAAGCTTCCAACTCTTGGTTTCAGCTCAGGTCATGATCTCATGGTTCGTGAGTTCGAGCCCTGCACTGTCAGTGTGGAGCCTGCTTGAGATTCCCTCTCTCCCTCTGTCTCTCCCCTGCTTGCACTCTCTCTCCCCCTCAAAATAAAAATTTTTTTTAAACGTTTGTCTATTTCTGAGAGAAAGCATGAGCAGGGGAGGAGGGAGACAGAATCTGAAGCAGGCTCCAGGCTCTGAGCTGTCAGCACAGAGCCCGACGTGAGGCTTGAACTCACAAACAGCGAGATCATGACCTGAGCCGAAGTTGGATGCTTAACCAACTGAGCCACACAGGCACCCCGATGAACTTTAAAAAAAGAAATAAAACCCAAACTCTGATCCTTTTAATTCACCCAGATGGAGCTGCCCTTTGTGGCCTTGAGGATCCAGCCTCCCTAGTCATAACTTCTGCCCCACAGTCCACTTGATCAGTAGATCCAGGAAGTATATCATACCAGGGAGAAGGCTAGGGAAGGGGACTGACATTAGGCAGTCATATGACTGGGGGCTTGAACGTTTTACTTTAGGCCATAATGTAAATGTGACCTCATTTTAAGAGTTGTGGGCAGTAAGACCAAAATAACAAAAGTCTTTATAGAGGTGGATATTGATACATTTATTTATATGGGTTTATTAAACAATAGGGTGTCACAGGAGGTGCAACGTTTTTCTCTTTAAAAGGGAGGTGACCGGGGCTCCTGGGTGGCTCAGTTGCTTACATATCTGACTTCAGCTCAGGTCATGATCTCATGGTTCGTGAGTTCAAGCCCTGCATTGGGCTCTGCACTGACAGCTTCTAATCCTCTATCTCCCTCTCTCTGCCCCTTCCCTGCTCGCTCTCTCTTTCTCCAAAATAAAGTAAAAAAACATTACAAAACGAGAGGTTACCATTTAAAAGCCTTCCGCAAAGAATATGTTAAGAAACCGGTAGTAACAGTTGCCTCTGGCAATGGAAGCAATGACGGAGGATGGAGGTATTTTTCACACTGTGTTCCGTTGGGCTTTTCTAATTTCGTGCTTTCTGAAGGTATTGCCATTTTTTTAAATCAATATCTGATGGTAACGAAGTCATGTTGGAAAGTGCTCAGGTGTTTTGAGAGTAGCGGAGTGGTGGCTCCCAGTTACTCAAACAGCAAGTACACACCAGATACGCAGGGTGGACACGGTCACTGGGATAAGGTGACAAAGATGTCTTCAGTTGACACGGCCTTAAATCTCCAAGATTTTCAGGATGCCTGGGGGGCTCGGTTGAGCATCCAACTTTGGCTCAGGTCGTGGTCTCACAGTCCGTGAGTTCCAGCCCCGCATCAGGCTCTGCGCGGTCAGCAAGGAACCTTCTTTGGATCTCCTGTTCCCCTCTCTCTCTGCACCCCCACCCCGTGCTTACGCTCTTTCTCTCAAAAATAAACCTTTAAGAAAGAAAACCACGATTTTCTCTTCTGACATAAGAAGACCGTAGTGGGCGTTGCAGGGCTGAAACGGCACTTCCACGAAGCTGTCAGACCCGGGCCCTGCTTCTCCCCTTGTACCAGCTCTGGTTTATGGCCCTGAACTCATCCTTCATGATCCAAGGCGGCCCCTCCATTTCCTGGCATTCTAGCCAGAAGACAAGGGGAAAGAGAGGCATAGCACTTCCTTTAAGGAAAGTTCCCAAAAGCTGCATGACGTTTCTGTTTCCATCCCTTCCGCCAGAACTAACCGAACCTAGCTCCAAGGGAAGCTGGCAAATGCCGCTTGGGTTCTGGGTAGCCGTGTGCCTAGCAAAGATAACCGGAGGAACAGGAAGTGGGAAACAATCGTGTCTCTGCTTCTGGTGTATCAGGACCTTCGGGGTTTTGTTGTTGTTAATTCGTTGTTTTGATTGACAAAGGTCCACAAGTCCCCCTGAACCCCTCAGAACAGAATGTTGCTGGGGCAGGTGGGACCAAGGAACCTCTTCCTCTTCAGAAGAAACGGACCGAGACCCTGACCCCTTCATTCCCCCTGTTCTTTTCCCCTTCTGGCAAATTTTACACCTGACAGTTTTTGTTTTGGCTTTTTGGCTTGGTTTTTTTGTTTTGTTTTTAATAAACTGATATTGAAATTAGATCACATTCCCTTAGCAGGCTGTTCAAAGTGTTTCTGGGCTCTTGGAGAATATAACTCAAACATTCATTCAGTAGCCCTGATGATTGCTCGCCTGCTACCAGGTGCTGGGTGGAGAGTGTGGGCAAAATTTCCGTGGCCCCTTACCTTGTTGACTTAATCCAGTCACAGCACTCTCCAGCAGAAATAAATGTAACTTTAAATTTTCTAGCATCCATACATTTTTTTAAAATGGTAAGCTTAATGTCAACGATATATTTTATTTAACTCAACACGTCCAAAATAAATATTTTTATTACGTAATCAATTTAAAAATTATGAGATATTTTGCACTCTTTATGCTAAGTTTTCAAAATCCAGTGTATTTTTTTTTAATGTTTATTTATTTTTGAGAGAGAGAGCAGGGGAGGGGCAGAGGAAGAGGGAGACAGAGGATCCGAAGCAGGCTCCAGGCTCCGAGCTATCAGCGCAGAGCCTGATGTGGGGCTCGAACCCACGAACTGTGAGATCATGACCGGAGGGGGAATCGGACACTTAACCGACTGAGCCACCCAGGTGCCCCATAATCCACTGCATGTTTTATACTTAACAGCATATCCCAAGTTCCATGTGTGCAATAGCCACATGTGGCTGGTGGCTATCATATTAAGACTGGAAAGCATGGGTTAGTGGAAGAGGAGAGACCGTAAATGGTACGCAATTACGTGCTGTGCTGAGCCAGGGAAGAGCTACAGTAATGAAGAAGAATGTAGAGCCGGTGGTCTGAGCGGGCCTCAGAGCAGGGGCCACCTGAAGGATGAGAAGAGCAAGGGCGATGGCTCCGGAAGAGGGACTGGTCCACAGGGAGGCCCTGGGGAAGGGGAGCCTGGCCCGTTCAAGGGCCAAGGGCCACCAGCAGGAAGCCAGTGACATCCTCTCCAGAAACTTCTAACCGGTATCTGAGCTGAGCCCAGGCCCAGGGAGTTTCCACCGACTTCTGTGCCTTCTGAGGCTGGGCCCTCGGCTCCCCCCACTCACTGTCCAAGGAACTTTCTGGTGAACGTCTATCTCTTGGAGTTTGGAAGTGTCCAGAAGTCATTTTCTGTGGCCTCTTCACCTGGCCCCAAACCCAAGTCCTATTAGAAGGTGGATGATCCACACTCTGAAAAGGCAGAGGGAGCCTGGCGGAGAAAGACCGAGTCCCACAGCCTCCGTCAGAAGCTTTTTGGCACAGAGTTCGCTCCGTGTTCACAGTGCGCCTGGGGCCTGTACTTCCATACTCCTTTCCTGGTGGGAAGCCAGGGGTGAGGAGAATCATGCCCCTGTCCCCTGCAGTCACTTCACCACCAAACAACAGGCCTGACCAATTCACCCCATACAGGTCGGGGAGCATATCGTAACCACCCGAGGCTGGCATGAGAAGTAAACTTGACCAGACTCCCGGCTAGACTACACCAGTCTCCCAGGTGCTCAAGGCAAGCGATGTATTCAGCCTTCAGTAAGACAGCGCTCAGGCTCCGTGTGAATTCACAGAGGTGCCAAGAACTCCACGGGTCCGGCAGAAATGGTCCTGGTCTGAGCGAGCCAAGACCCACCCTGCCTGGGTTGGCCACCTTACCTGCTTTCCCTCCCTCCCAGTTTCCCAGTCCACAAACCACCGTCTGGCCTGCGTATTTTAATTATTTTGCTAATTGTGTCTCCCCCCAGTGGAATGCAGACTCCACGAGGATGGGTAGCTCCTTTTGTTTTAATCGCCCCGCTGTGTCCTCCAGGCTTAGCACGGTGCCTGGCACGTAGTGGGTGGAATAAATGAAGTGGATTCAGTCTTGAATTCCCTCTTAGTATTCAGCATCAAGGAGTGAGGCCCTTGGAGCCCAGCAGCCTGGATTTGTATCTCTGCTCACTTTGCAGCTTCCTCGAAGCTGCCCCGAGCCCACAGGCCCGTTAAGGGTGTCCTCGCTGCAGGGTCTCTGTCCAAGGACTGTCGTCTCCCACTTTCCCCCCACCAAAGGCTCAATTCCACCTTTGCCCAGGGCGGGCCCCTCGCAGCACGCTGCAACCGGGGCAAGTGGCTGATGAGCACCTCCCCGCCTCCCATTCCTGTCTGCGGGCCTGGGCCCCAACCCTGGCCCCAAACAGAAGAGTCGGAGCCAAACACTTCCAGCATATACCACCATGGGTGATTTATTTAAGGGTCTCCAAATAATCACTTAAGTGTCACCATGGCAACCTGAAGAGTTGCCATGGAGATTGGAGCAGGAAACGTCCCCATGGAGACCCCTGGGAGACTCTCTAGGAAATCATTACCAGGTGGATGGGGCTTGAGAAGGGGGAGCTGGGCACATGAGGGAGCCCCACGGTTCTGTGTACTGGCAGGAGGAGGGGGTGAAAGGGCAGGGTGGGAAAGACCAGCCTGGGAAGGCGGGCAAGTTAATGATCTCCACCAAGTCTAAGGTCCCGTGTGATAAAGAACTACCGTATGCACAGAATCCATCTGACGGGAAAGTCGGGAAACTAGAAACTTTGGTGGCCCCAAAGAAGGGGGTGAGGGAGAGAGACTTATTCGTCATGTGTGCTCCTTTGTGTACTGTCGGACTTTGTTTTGTCAGGTATGTAAATATTAAATATTCCAAAACTAAAATTAAATAAGTTATTTACAGAGCATTTACTACATTCAATATGTATACCCTCAAAACAACTCCATAAGGTTAGGTATCAATCCCACTACACAGATGGGCAAACTGGGGTTCAGAAAGCGGCCCACCATCACACAGATCAGTGGGAATTAAACCCAGGGCTCTCCAGCACCCCCAGCACGTCTGAGTTCTCTGATCTGCCTCTGGCCCGCTGAGCACTGTTAGGTGACTGTCACACCCCTGGAGCTCAGTGTCTTCCCCTGCAACAGCTGGGCGGTGGGGACTGGGTGAAAGCTAAAGTCCTGCTATAGCGCTGACATCCTGTGACTGGGGGCTCTTTGGAAGGGTTTCTGAGAATGATCACCACAGCCCTTCTCTTCCTCCCCCTTTCCCTCAGCCACTCTCCAGTCCCCATCCACAGCAGTGCATCTGCAGGGTTCCAAAGGAAACACTTCACTCAGAGAGCCAAGCCAGAGGGACCTTTGAAGAAGCTCTATATTCCCTCTTAGCAGAGGAGGAGGGTGTGGCCCAAGAGAGGGAAGGTGACCCACCAGGCAAATGCAAACCCAAACCATGACCTATCTCCACGCACCCATTAGGGTGGTTATCATGGAAACAAAACAAAACAAAACAAACAAAAAAAAAGATGAACCAGGACAAGTGTCTGGAAAGATGTTGAGAAATTAGAACCTTCATACACTACTAGTGGGGAGATTGGAACCTACATACACAGCTATCAAATGGTTCAGCTGTGTCTCAGCTCAGGCTGCTACAACAAAATCCCATTGGCTGGGTAGTTTAAATAACAGACACTTATGCGGCACCTGGGTGGCTCGGTCAGTTAAGTGTCCGACTTCGGCTCAGGTCATGATCTCATGGCTTGTGAGTTCGAGCCCTGCGTCGGGCCCTGTGCTGACAGCCAGGAGCCTGGAGCCTGCTTCGCACTCTCTCTCTCAAAAACAAATAAACACTTAAAAATAATAATAACAAGGGGCACCTGGGTGGCTCGGTCGGTTGGGCATCCGACTTCGGCTCAGCTCATGATCTCCCTGCTCGTGAGTTCGAGCCCCACGTCAGGCTCTGTGCTCAGAGCCTGGAGCCTGCTTTGGATTCTGTGTCTCCCTCTCTCTCTGACCCTCCCCTGTTCATGCTCTGTCTCTCTCTGTCTCAAAAATAAATAAATGTTTAAAAAAAATTTTTTTTAAATAATAATAACAAAATAAACAACGCACACCTCTTTCTCACAGTTCTGGACACTGAGAAGTCCAAGATCAAAGTGCCACTATATTCAGTTCTTCATGAGGGCCCATGTACAGACAGCCACCTGCTTGAGGTATCCTCACATGGTGGAGGGAGAAGCTCAGGTGTCTCTTTTCTTCCTATAAGGGCTCAAATCCCATCATGGAGCTCCACTCTCATGACCTCATCTAAATGTAATTACCTCCCCAAAGCCTCACCTCCTAATAGCATCACATTGGGGGTTATGGCTTCAACCATTAATTTAGTGGGGGGATGGACGCAAACATTCAGTCCATGAAAAAAATTCTAGAAAACAGTCTGGCAGTTGCTCAAAGGGTTAAACATAGGTATCACATGGCTCAGCAATTCTGCACCTAGGTGTATCCCCAAGAGGGTTCAAAACATGGGTTAATGCAAAAACAGGGACAGGAATGTTCATGGCGCCATTCTACAAAATAGTCAAAAAGTGGAAAGGACCCAAATGTCCGTCAGTGGATGAGTGGATAAACAAAATGTGGCACATCCACAAATGGAATGTTATTTGGCCATAAAAGGGATCAAAGTATTGACCTACGCTACAATGCGGGTGATCCTTGAGAAGGTCATGCTAAGGGAAAGAAGCCACTCACAAAGCACCACACAGAACCACATACCATATATGTGATGGCACTTACATGAAACAGGGGTATCTGTAAAGACAGAAAGTAAGTTAGTGCCTGCTCGGGGCAGGGGGCGGTGGGGGGGGGGGTGGCGGGGAAGATTGGGTGGTGACTGCTAATGGGTGTGGGGTTTCTTCCGGGGTGGTGAAAATGTTCTCAAATTGACTGTGGTGATAGGTGCATGACTCTGAATATTCTAAAAGTCACTAAATTGTATACTTTGAGTGGGTACATTGTATGCTACGTGGATAATATCTCAATAAAGCTGTTTAAACAAGAGAGTGAGAGGGAAAGTACTAACCCAAGGTCGCACAACCACTAGTGGCTGCTTTGGGGTCCCGGCGACCGGCCAGCCTCCTCGCACCCATTCTCTTTAGGAGGGCCAGTAGGGCTTCTCGGGCTGTTTCTGAAATGAGTGGGTGCCGTGTGCTGGGGGCTTCAGATCGTGCCCTCCTCCCCACGGCCCTCAGCCAGACCATCATTCTTTAACAAATGGGGCAACCTCAAGATTTCATTTAGAGAAAGGGGTCCACTGTCAAAAGAAAAGAAAAGTAAAAGTTTGAAAGACACTGACCAGAGAAAGTATTAAGGAGGGATGGCAAAGTGATTAAGAACCTAGCCACTGGCCTTGTAGGAAGCCTGTCTTTTTATTCTGATGCTTTGATATGCTGGGGCCTTGCTGACCCTGGAGAGACTACCCCTTCCAGGACTAGCCAATTCCTGGAGATAAAGGATTGTCCTGGGAGTGCACTTTTAATATGCAAACCAACTGATTTAGAGCCCATATCCCAATCACCTTTTTTTTTTTTAATACATATAAGTTTTTTGTGTTTTTTTTTTTAGGTAATCTCTACACCCAACATGGGGCTTGAACTTGCAACCCTGAGATCAAGAGTCACATACTCCCATCGACTGAGCCCGCCAGGTACCCCAATAGCCTTGTTATTACACTCAGCCACTATTCCCCTGCCCTAATCACCCCAGGGCCAGGTACCAGACAACAAGGGACAGCCCTATGCCCCAGAGCCACTGACACTATTCAAACTAGACAATCTTGAATGTGCTTACCCCACCTTGCCCATCCTTCCTGCAGAAACCACAACAAAGGGTCTCAGCCATGTTTCCCCTTCCCCACCTGCCTTCTGGTGCTTCCCAGTGTGCCCCTGTATGGCACGTCCCCTCCTCTTGGGAACTGTGAGTAACATACTCTCTTTTTTTTTTACTGAGGAATAATTGACATATGCCATTATATTCGTTTCAGGTGCACAACATAATGATTCAATATTTGTGTACATGGAAAATGATCACCACAGTAAGTCTAGCTAACATCTGTCACCATGCATAATCATAAAACTTTTTTTCTACTTGTGATGAAAACTTTTAAAATCTACTCTCTTAGCAATTGTCAGACATACAGTACAATATTGTTAGCTACAGTCACCATGCTGGGCACACACTACCTTTCCTAGGACAATTATCCCCCGATCTGTTGGCCTCACCATACCTGAATAAAAATGAGGTCTATGTTTTGTTGGGTTTTTTTAAATTTTTTTTTTTTAACATTTATTTATTTTTGAGACAGAGAGAGAAAGAGCATGAACAGGGGAGGGTCAGAGAAAGAGGGAGACACAGAATCTGAAACAGGCTCCAGGCTCTGAGCTGTCAGCACAGAGCCCGACGTGGGGCTTGAACCCACGGACTGCGAGATCATGACCTGAGCCGAAGTCGGCTGCTTAACCGGCTGAGCCACCCAGGTACCCCAAAAATGAGGTCTATGTTTTAAAGCAGGCCTTGTTCTGCTCTAAGTCTGCCTTGGCCCCCCGTGACCTCAGACAAAGTCCTCCACCTCTGTGTCTCCCTGTACTCCTCCACAAACCCAGGTTACCAGCTGGGCCGGGCTCAGGATCCTCACAGACCGGTGTTGTGTTTATAATCCATTGTGGCTTACAAAAGAAGGCTGTGCCAAGGGCCCGAGTGGGCACTCCAGTCCAGCTCCTGCTCTGCTTTTCAAGCTATGGATGTGCCAGGAAAAAAGGGCATCGGTTCCTAATACATAAAAAGGCCCCGGTGGGTCAGCAGTGGCCCTCAGCCACCATATGGTGCTACTACCAGGACTGATAGGGTTAAGAGTTGTGGAGTACGTAGAACAGCACCTAGCATGCCAGAAATAGTGTCATCATGGTCCCAGAAGGCGGGACAGGGTTCCTAGATACCGTGACAGTATCAAGGAAGGGTTCCATTCTTAGATTTTTTTTTTAATGTTTTTATTTATTTTTGAGAGAGAGAGAAACAGAGTGTGAGCAGGGGAGGGGCAGAGAGAGAGGGAGACACAGAATCTGAAGCAGATTCCAGGCTCCAAGCTGTCAGCACAGAGCCCGATGCGGGGCTCGAACTCACCAACTGTGAGATCATGACCTGAGCCGAAGTCGGACGCTCAATCGACTGAGCCCCCCAGGCGCCCCAAGGAAGGGTTCCATTCTATTTTGCTTTGGGGGGATAAGGGGCCATGGGTGTACTTAAGCCGATGTCATTTAATTTTTTGAAAAATTTTAATGTTTATTTATTTTTGAGAGAGAGACAGAGCGTGAGTGGGGGAGGGGCAGAGAGAGAGGGAGACACAGAATCCGAAGCAGGCTCCAGGCTCCGAACTGTCAGCACAAAGTCCCACGCGGGGCTCAAACTCCCAAACCGCGAGTTCATGACCTGAGCCGAAGTCGGACGCTTAACCGACTGAGCCCCCCAGGCGCCCCTAGCCGATGTCATTTAAATCTCAAAGGAAAATGAACTGAGCTGATGCCCAGTCTACAAATGAACACATATTTGCACACCCACATTCATAGCAGCATTATTCACAAGAGCCAAAACGTGGAAGCAACCCAAGTGCCTGTTGACAGATGAATAAACAAAATGTGCACTATGAACACAATGAAATATTATTCAGCCTTAAAAAGGAAGGAAATTCTGACGCACGCTACAACCTAGATGAGCCTTGAGGACATTACACCAAGTGAAATAAGTCCGTCACTAAAAGACAGATCCTGTATAATTCTACTTATATTAGGTGCCTAGAAGAGTCAAATCCACAGACACAGAAGTAGAACGGTGGTTGCCAGGGGTTGAAGGGAGGGGGAAATGTGGAATTGTTGTTTAATGGACACTGAGTTTCAGTTTTTCCAGGATGAAAAAGTTCTGGAGATGGATGGTGTTGATGGCCACACAACAACGTGGATGTACTGAATGCCACCGAAGTATACACTTAAAAATAGTTTAAGTGATAGATTTTATGTAATGTGTATTTTACCACAATTTCGTTTTAAAGGCACAGCCAAGTCATTTGCTAACAAATCCATACACAGGAGAGTAGTGACCCTCGTCCTTTAGGAAAACTGCTCAGGGCAGTGGGAAGCGATCTTTAAAATGCTTCTCAAGGGGCGCCTGGGTGGCTCAGTCTGTTGGGCGGCCGACTTTGGCTCAGGTCATGATCTCATGCTCCGTGAGTTCGAGCCCCGCGTCGGGCTCTGTGCTGACCGCTCAGAGCCTGGAGCCTGTTTCAGATTCTGTGTCTCCCTCTCTCTGACCCTCCCCCGTTCATGCTCTGTCTCTCTCTGTCTCAAAAATAAATAAACGTTAACAAACATTTTTAAAAAAAAAAAAAAAGCTTCTCGACCATAGAGGAAGGGAAAGAAAAATAAGTTACCAACAGAGAGGGAGGGAGGCAAACCATAAGAGACTCTTAAATACAGAGAACAAACTGAAGGTTGATGGGGAGGTGGGGGATTGGGGGCAGGAAAAGTGGGTGATGGGCATTGAGGAGGGCACTTTTTGGGATGAGCACTGGGTGTTGTATATACAATGAACCATGGGAATCTACTCCCAAAGCCAAGACCACTGTATGCACTGTATGTTAGCTAACATGACAATAAATTATTAAAATAATTTTAAACCGAAGAAGGGAAAAATAAATAAGTAAGTAAGTAAGTAAATAAAGTGCTTCTCCACTAGGCAGGTGGTAACATTTGTTTGGACCCCTCAGAGCCCGCGGAGGCCGAGCTCTCTGTCCGTGAGGTGCCTGGAACGTGAGGTTTCCTGCTCACACCAGCTATTTTATTTTTTATTTTCTTTCCTTTTTATTTGTATCCCAATATAGTTAACCTACAGTGTTGTATTAGTATGAGCTGTTTTAAGTTAATCGCACGCACATAGATTCATGCTAATGTGACAGGAGAAAATGCTCTCTCTCTAATTTGCACTTGTTTGTTTTCTCCTGAGGTTCAACTTGTTGTTGACTAGTGGTTTTCATCTTTCACAAGTGGCCTGCTGTCAATGCTCCTAGAACAACCAGAAACACAAGTGCTTCCTGGTCCCCCTGGCACCTCAAAGGTCATTGCCCTTGTTTTTGAGAAGTTGCTAGTCTTGGACGTCCGGTGTCTCAGTCAGAATTCCTAGTGACAAGAGATAGAAACCAAATCCAGCTCACGATGTGGAAAAGTTTTGTTCTGTTTGTTTTTGGAAACGTATCAGGCAGCGCACAGAGTCGTCACAAAGGCTGGGAAGGCAGTGCAGGGATTCACGATGAAGAGATAAGCAAAAGGCAAGAGCAAACAGCAGCAGAGAACCGACGGGGCCGCACCCCTGCGTGGTCTGGTGAGGGCCTGGGGCGCCTTGCTGGGGGGCCTGGTGCCGCCTTGGCCCTACTGCTAAGACTCTCCATTCTCCCCTTGCAGGGCAACCGGTTGAGCACACTGGCCACCAGGGACCAAGGGCAGGGGTAGTAAGGGTCTGTCATTCCTGTCCTGGGGAACAGGAGACAAGGAAATGCCTTCACTTGATGGAGGAAGGAGAGATTTAGATGCTGGGCCATCCAGAAGATGAGAAACACCAAGTACTTAAGAGAGTATAAACCATCTTTGTGTCCATAAGAGTAGCAATCAACAGCCGCTGTTTATCGGGTTTTGCTGATAGGGTTATGCAGCAAGAACCCCGGTGAACATATCAAATGTTGTCATTAACTCTTCAAATGATCCTGTAACAGGTATGCTTGTCCCTGTTTTGTAAGTGAAAAACCTGAGGCCCAGAGTGGTTCTTTCACTCTTCCAGGTCAGGCATAAATGTTGGAACCAGAAAACAAACCCAGTTCCATCTGACTCCAAAGTCACCAGGGTTTCTACGTGGTTGACCAGTCACAACACCTGCCTCCCCAGGAGTGGCCAGAGGCCACCCAGAGAGCACGTAGCAGAGTGTGACCCCGGAGCCTCTGGCTGGATCTGCTCTATCAGGATCTCTGAATGCTCTTCAAGGTCCGGGAAGGCTCCAAACACAACCACTCCCCACCTGATTGATGTAAGGAAGCTTTTGCCAGGGTGTTTTCTTCATGTTCTCTTATTTAGCCAGGAAAAAACGTATAGAATGTGTATTTAAAAAAATATTTTTGCCAGGGGGGTGGCGCCCGGGTGGCTCAGTCAGTTGAGTGCCCGACTTCAGCTCAGGTCATGATCTCCCTGCTCGTGAGTTCGAGCCCCACATCAGGCTCTGTGCTCAGAGCCTGGAGCCTGCTTTGGATTCTGTGTCTCCCTCTCTCTCTCTGCCCCTTTCCCACTCACACTCACACTCTTTCTCTCAAAAATAAATAAACATTGAAAAAAAATTTTTTTAATAATAAAATAAAATAAATATTTGGGGGGGCACCTGGGTGGCTCAGTCGGTTGAGCATCTGACTTTGGCTCGGGTTGTGATCTTGTGGTTTGTGAGTTCAAGCCCCAACCAGCACAGAGTCTACTTCATATCCTCTGTCTCCCCCTCTCTCTACTCCTCCCCTTCTTGTGCTCTGTATTAAAAAAAAACATTAAAATAATATTTAAAAAGATATTTGGGGGCACCTGGGTGCCTCAGTCTGGTTGAGCATTCAACTCTTTTTTTTTAAATTTTTTTTAACGTTTATTTATTTTTGAGACAGAGAGAGAAAGAGCATGAACAGGGGAGGGTCAGAGAGAGAGGGAGACACAGAATCCAAAGCAGGCTCCAGGCTCTGAGCTGTCAGCACAGAGCCCAACGTGGGGCTCGAACTCACAGACCAAGAGATCCTGACCTGAGCCAAAGTTGGATGCTTAACAGACTGAGCCACCCAGGCGCCCTGAGGACATTTTCTAAACTGTGGAAAATAGTGTCCAAGGAGACAATGGCCGTCTCACTTGGTGGGAAAAGCAGATCAGCGTGCAAGGCTGCCAAGGCAAGGGGTATGGTGAGGAGATACAGAAAAGGAGACTCTCCCCCCAAAATTTACATTACAATCCTCCTTGGGGGCATAGGAAACTTTCTGAGGTGATGGGAATATTCTATATTTTGGTTGTGATGAAGGTCATATAGCTGTTTACATTTGTCAAGATTGTACTCTTAAATGAGCGAATGTTCTTGTAAGTAAATCAATATCTTGTATTTTAAATCAGTAGAGTTGATTATTTCAGAATCCCCCTTGAAGCTTGGCTGACCCCTAAACCAACCCACCCAGAGCGCCAGACTCGTGAACAGAGCAGAGAATCAGGCCTCTGCAGCTGGACAGCTGAGTGGAGATTTCTAGCTGTCCAGCACCGGGACAGCTGGAGTCTGGCCCCAGCCACAGTAGACAGACCTTGGCAAAGACCTAAGCGGTCTTTCGGCTGAGACCCTACAAGGACCATGAACGTGTAGAAAGGGCCAGGCATTAGGAATGGGAATGGAGCCTGGAGCCGGCAACACAACTCAATTTTGGAAGCTGGAAAACTAATGAGTGGCAACGAATTCAGCAGGTCCGCGAGGGCCGAATCCTAAATCGGCAGGGGGAGAAGCAAAAGGCAACTAGGTTTACTATGTGGAATCTCCAAAAGGCTCAGGAATCAGTGGCGCCAGAATTAGCAGTGAGGTTCGGGCTAAGAACAAGAGAATTGTTTGAGAATTTAAGAAGAGACCAGACGCCCCGAATAGCCACTCCTATTCTACCATCTAAACTACTATGTAACACTAAAAGTTTATTTTCAGGAGAAAGTAAACCAGAGGGTCTCAGATTAGGAGACATTGGGCTAAACCAGGCATGGGGTTCTGTACCTAAAGTGTGGGATTAAGCACACTGACACTTTGGCTCAGGTCATGATCTCACAGCTCGTGAGTTTGAGCCCTGCATCAGGCTCACTGCTGACAGTGCAGAGGCCGCTTTGGATCTTCTGTCTCCCTCTCTCTCTGCCCTCACCTGCTCATGCTCTCTCTCTCAAAAATAAACACTAAAAAAAAAATACTTGAAAGAATTTTCCCCAAATTGAAGGACATACAGGGATGCCTGGGTGCCTCAGTAGGTTAAACACCCAACTTTGGTCCAGCTCATGATCTCACAGTTCATGAGTGTGAGCTGTGCATCCGGCTATCTGCTGACAGCTCAGAGCCTCCTTCAGACCCTCGGTCCCCTCTCTCAGCCCCTCCCCCA
The DNA here is from genome assembly GCF_028018385.1 of Neofelis nebulosa. Classification (NCBI taxonomy): domain Eukaryota; kingdom Metazoa; phylum Chordata; class Mammalia; order Carnivora; family Felidae; genus Neofelis; species Neofelis nebulosa. The sequence goes on along the minus strand of NC_080794.1, from coordinate 42,607,989 downwards.
CTCTCTGTCTCTGTCAAAAATAAACATTTAAGAAAAAGGTGGGGGGGGGGGCCCACAAAGGAGCACCCGGCCAGCTCAGTCAGTAGAACATGTGACTCTCGATCTTGGGGTTGTTGGATTCAAGTCCCACGTTGGGTGTTACTTAAAATAAGTTTTGTTTTGTTTGTTTGTGTTTTTAGAGCACAAGCTGGAGAGAGTGACAGAGGGAGAGAGAGAGAGAGAGAGAGAGAGAGAGAGAGAGAGAATCTTAAGCAGATTTCATACTCAGTGTGGAACTGGGTATGGGGCTAAATCCCACAACCCTGGGATCATGAACTGAGCCGAAGAGTTGACGTTAGAGGCTCAACCGACTTAGCCACTGAAGTGCCCCCCAAATAAAATCTTTAAAAAATAAAAATAAATAATAAATAAGTGAAAAATAAAAGGACCTACCAAACACCTGACACAATGGATGAAAACAGAACCACATCAAGAAAAATCATCATAATCCAGAACACAGAAGACAAAAAGAAGGTTCTACAAATTTCCAAAGGGATAGAGGAACCGGTCAGATTTAAGAATGGCTTGGGGAACCTGAGTGACTCAGTCTGTTAAGTGTCTGACTTCAGCTCGGGTCATGATCTCATGGTTCTTGAGTTCGAGCCCCACATCAGGTTCTGTACTGACTACTCAGAACCTGGAGCCTGCTTCGGATTCTTTGTCTCCTTCTCTCCCTGCCCCTCCTCTCACACTCTGTTTCTCTCCCTCGTTCAAAACTAAATAAACATTAAATTTTGTTTTAAAAAAAAAGAAAGAAGAATGACTTGAATGTCTCAAAAGAAGCACCACAAGTCAGAAGACACATAAGGAATGTTCTCAAAATCCTGAAGGTAAGTTATCCCCAACTTAAAATTTCATACCCAACCAAGTTATCAATCAAATTTGAAAGTAGAAAAAGGCATTTTCAGTCATTTAAGATCAAAAAAGCTTCTGGGGCTCCTGCGTGGCTCAGTCCATTAAGCATCTGACTCTTGGTTTCGGCTCAGGTCATGATCTCATGATTCGTGAGTTCAAGCCCCGCACTGACCTTGTAGAGCCTGCTTGAGACTCTCTCTCTCTCTCTCTCTCTCTGCCTCTCCCCAGTTCATACTCTCTCCCTCTCTCTGTCTCAAAATAAATAAATAAACTTGAAAACAAAATTTTAAAGATCAAAAAAGTTTTTTTTTTCTTTCCTGACAGGGCAAAGCCTGCTTGGGATCCTCTCCCTCTCTCTCTCCCCATCCCTGCTTGTGCTCTCTCTCCTTCTTTTCCCTCTCTCAGAATAAATAAATTAAAAAAAAAATTGTTCTCATGTACTTAGTTAGAAATGCTGCTGGAGGATATGTTTCGCCAGAATAAGGCAATAAACCAAGAAAAAGACAACTGAGGGGAGCCCAGCTGGCTTAGTCAGCAAAGCATGCAACTCTTGATCTTGAGGTTGTGAGTTCAAGCCCCACATTGGGCCTAGAGATTGCTTTAAAAAAAAAAAAAAAAAAAAGAGACAGACCAAGGAAACTAGGAATCTGACCCAGGAGAGAAGTGTAGAGAGAATCCCAGAGTATACTTCTGCAGGCAGCCTGACTACAGGAGGAAAGCAGTGTAACAGGCCTAGAGGGCAAACAGCCCAACTCAGGTTAGGTCAGAAAACTCCAGGAGAGATTTCATTAAGGAAATTAAACTGGGTGGGGGGTGGTGCGCCTGGATGGCTCAGTCAGTTAAGCGTCCAACTCTTCATTTTGGCTCAAGTCATGATCTCACAGTTTGTGAGTTTCAGCCCACATGGGGCTCTGCACTGACAGTGAGGAGCCTGCTTGGGATTCTCTCCCTCCCCCTCTCTCTGCCCCTCCCCTGCTTGCTCTAGGTATCTTTCTCAAAATAAAAGCAAACTTTAAAGAAAAAAAAAAACGGAAATTAAACTGGTAGACTATCATCTGAATTTAGTGAGGGGAGATTTCAACAACTGATAGAGTTTGGCATTGAGTACAAAGAAAATGAAGCAAATGAGGGAGCGGGGTGGATAATTATTCCCTCCGGGAAAAAATGAAAAACTTGTGCATGAAATGGGAAGTAATCACAGTCTATCCATAGCTCATGGTATAAACGCATGGGAATAGCATTTATCTAGTACCAGTACGGTCAACACCTACTGCTGCTCTAACCAGATTATCATATGGCGACACTGGAAGGATGGGGGCCAAAAGAGTGAGTGGGTTGTTGGGAGTAAGAACGAGCCATAGAAATTGAAGGTGGATTCCCCGATGAGGGAGAAGGCTCTTTTTCCTAAGTCTTGCGCCACCCTTTGACTCTGAGCTGTGTAAATGAATAACGTTACTAGAAATTAAAACCTTGCCCTGATTTCTATCTTGGAATATACAAGCTCAGGCAGGCCGGCCCAGGAAGCAATGCTAAGATATAAACGAAGAAACTAGGATCCTAAAAGAAAACTCTAGTGGTAGACAGGGACGGAAAGAGTACCTGCAGGTAAGAGGAACAGTGGTGCTTCCAGATATGGACTCAGGGTAAAAGTGAGGCGTCCTTAGACGCACCCAGGAAGCTGGTACACAGAACATAATCTTTGAACTTGACCTTCAGGGTGCAGCCCTTTTCTCTAGAGAATGTGGCACGGGATGCAAGGCGAAGCAGCCATGGCTCCCCACGCTTTCCTCCGCTCCTCTCCATCCTTCGCTCCACCCTCCAGCCCTGCTCCTGCCCCTCAAGACTGCCTGGAGGTGTTGACCTGTGCCCAGGCTTGCAGAGATCAGACCAGCTGTGGGGATCAGGATGTGCTTCAGAGCCAGCAGACAAACCTGGCTTTACTTTTGCCCCCACCCCAACCCCCGCATGTTCTAACTCCCGTCATGGTCATGTCTACAATGTCTGGGCACACCGCTCAGCCGACCCACCTGCGTAGCTTCACCAGACATTCCACACTCAGACAGTGGTGCCGGGAGTAAAGCTGCAGAGAAAGGGAAGGTATTAGGGAGAATTAAGGTGAGGAAGTGACTCAGCCCAGCAAAAGCCTGCAGGAGTTCTCGGGAGCAGGGAAGCCTGCCTATTTGGGCTTTCGAGTCAGCTTGGGAGTGTCCCTGAAATGTGGCTCTGCTCTGCCCCACTGAGCCCTGGGGTGGGAGGGTAGGGTGGGGGGCTCTTGCCCGTGCCCTCCCCTGGCCCCCAGAGCATCCCTGGTGGGCTGGGGGGCCATGGATTTGGCAAGCCTGCTGGTTTCTTTCTCCAGGATCTGTTTGCCTTGTGCAGAGTGGAGCCAGGTTGGGGAGATGACTCTAGGAGAGGCTGCTTCTCCCCGCCACCTCCAGGAGCTGCTCCCCAAGAGGACTGAGCGTGGGCCTTTGGGCCTGGCAGGTGGAAACCAGCCTCTTGGGGCTCAGGGGAGAACCACTGTTGTATAGAGAATGTGCAGTCTTACAGTCAAACAATCCCAGTTCAAGCTCTTGAGCTTAGAAAAGATATTAGCCTCTCGGATACCTACTTCTTCATCAAACAAACCCTGGGAAACAAAACTACCTCATCCATTTGTGGTCAAATCCACTCATCCACTCGCTCCACAAACATTCTGATATGCCAGGGTCTGGACTCATTTAGCAAGAACTCTATAAAGGAAACCACCCCACACCCATCAGGATAGCCACTATTAAAAAAAGAACAACAGAAAATAAAAAGTGTTGGCAAAGATGTGATCCAGCATTTTCTGAGTATATACCCGAAAGAATTGAAAGCAGGGTCTCATGTGGTGCCGGCATGGCTGACTCTTGGTTTCGGTTCGTGTCATGATCTCATGGTTCATGGGCTCTGTGCAGACAGCATGGAGCCTGCTTGGGATTCTCTCACTCCCTCTCTCTCTGCCCCTTCCCCACTCATGCTCTCTCTCTCACTATCTCAAGGTGAGTAAATAAACTTTAAAAAAAAAAAAAAGAGGGGCGCCTGGGTGGCTCGGTCAGTTGAGCGTCCCGACTTCGGCTCAGGTCATGATCTCACGGTCAGTGAGTTCGAGCCCCGCGTAAGGCTCTGTGCTGACCGCTCAGAGCCTGGAGCCTTTTCAGATTCTGTGTCTCCCTCTCTCTCTGCCCCTCCCCTGTTCATGCTCTGTCTCTCTCTGTCTCAAAAATAAATAAACGTTTAAAAAAAAATTAAAAAAAAAAAAAAAGAAAGGAGGGTCTTGAAGAGATATTTGTACACCCTTTTTCATAGCAGCATTATTCATAATAGCCAAAAGGTGGAAACAACCCAAGTGTCTGTTGATGGTTGAATTGATAAACGAAATGTGAAATGTGCGTATACTGGGATATTCAGCCTTAACGAGGATGGAAATTCAGACACATGATACAACATGGATGAAACTTAGGCACATTATGCTAAGTAAAATAAGCAAATTACAAAGAGACAAATATTGCATGATTCCAGTTATATGAAGTACTTACAATAGTGAATTCATGGTAACAGAAAGAATGGTGATGGCCAGGGGCTGAGGGGATGGGGAATAGGGAGTCGTCCTTTAAAAAGACACAATTCCTTCTACTAACATACCCAGATGCAGCTGGGCAGAGAGATGGGAATATAGCTACACATAGGTACCAGTGACGGCTTTCTTGGAAAGTGCTGTAAAGAAGAATGCACACAGTATGAGCAAACACAGATGAGGAAGCATTTCATTTTGCTTGGGGGTGGAGATGGGGGGTGGGTTCTGGGAGGAAAGGACATTTGAGCAGCACCCTTTACAGGAAGTAGGGTTTGATCAGAACAGAAGATCCTGGTTATCTATCACACCAGTTTTAGGACTCTGGGAAAATTCCATGACTCCTTTGAGCCTCGGTTTCCTCATTCATTGTAAGGGTGCCATGAGGATTAAATGAGAGACTGTATATCAATAGTCTCACACAGGAATTGGCACAAAATACACAGTTATTTAATGGTAGCTTACAGTATCATTACTATTATCATCACCATTATTGTCGTTATATTTTAATCCATGTTGGGAATGGTTGAAGAGAAAGCCAAAACTTAGGTCAGGGTCAGATTAGGTCTTGAACAGCCTAGAAATTAGTCATATTTTCCCAGGAGTTAGGAGCCCTGGAAGGCTTTTGAGGAAGAGACGCTGTGGGATGTTAGAACTGAATTTGCTTGCAGCCAAGTTTATATATTTACCTTATATTTATCTGGGCTGGATGTGTGGGCTTCTAGGCCATCCCATCTGGGTTTCGGTGCCATGTTTATGGATCAGAGGGGTTTTAAGTACCAGTTCCAGGAGGAGCCCAAGAGAAAAGCCCTAGGCTTTAAAAAAAAATGTAGAAGACCTGGAGAGGAGGGTGGTACAATTGTAACTGGGGAAGAGAACTTACTTACTTTATTTTCACAGTGAAGCGAGGCTTTAATCAACGTTCTTGCAAGAGCGGGTGTCTGATGGACCGACACACTGGGGAAGTCACAGCAGACAATTTATCTCCTAGCGCACAAGTCCCTCCCCTGGTTCCTCATTGGCTGAGTACTGCAGACACTACAGCCTTCCCTGGATGTTGCCCATGTCCGTGTAAGGCCAAAGTAGTCTGATTGGAATAAATGTACATTTCCTGAGGTGATGCAAAGACTTTCGGTCCCTCCTTTGTGCATTGGCACATGCCATTGCAAAGCCCACAAAAATAAGCCCTCAAAAAGGAGAGGGGAAGAAGAACCAGGAAGTGAACTCCATTATGCAGGGGTGGGGGTGGGTCATATATATTTCCAGTAGGTTGTAAACCTACTGTTAACTAGACAGCACAGCTTTTATTTGGTAAGAAAACTTACCTTAAGGGGTGCCTGGGTGGCTCAGTCGGTTAAGCATCTGACTTCACTCAGGTCATGATCTTGCGATTCACAGGTTTGAGTCCCACATCAGGCTCTGTGCTGACAGCTCAGAGCCTGGAGCCTAATTCAGATTCTGTGTCTCCCTCTCTCTCTGCCCATCCCTTGCTCACACTCTGTCTCTCAAAAATAAATGGAAACATTTTTAAAAATTTTAAAAAAAAAGAAAACTTACTTTAAAACTGGCCATGTGGGCACCACAGTTTCCTCAGTGAACAGATGTGGCCTTGTTAATTATGTATTTTTCTCTCCAACATTTTGTGTTGTGAAATATGTGTATGTGTGTATGTTTGTGTGGTAAGAACATTAGGCAGACCTGTTTGGAAGCGCTCTTCTGAGCAAGTACATCTTTGGAAGAGATTGTTCATTGTCCTACAAATGCATTCTCTCTCTTTTCCTATAGTTGGGCACATGGGCACAAAAATAAAGACTACATTTCCTAGAATTGCTTGCAGTTAGCCACTGGGATATGAGAGAAAGTATCTTGTGTACCTTTCAGAAAGTGTATTCAAAGAAAAAGGGGTGAAACGTTATTTTCCTTTCATCCTTGTTGGCTGGAATATAGATATGATGGCTGGAGTCACGCAGCCTCATGGGAGTTTAAGCAGCTCAAGTCACGTGCAGAGGAGAGTGGAACAAGATAGAAGAAACCATGGAGCTTTATATCAACCTAGGTAGCTGATCTGTGGTCTTCATTTATGTGGGAGAGGAATGTACTTGTAGCTCAATCTGCTATTATTTGTGGGGTTTTGTAACTTACAGCAAAACAATCTTTTTTGTTTGTTTACAGGGAGAAAGAGAGAGTGAGCAGGGGAAGGGGACAGAGATAGGGAGGGAGAGAATCCCAACTAGCCTCCATGCTGTCAGCACAGAGCCTCACACAGGGCTCAAACTCCTGAACCATGAGATCATGACCTGAGCCGAAATCAAGAGTCAGACACTTAACCAACTGAGCCACCCAGGTACTCCAGGAGAAGAGGGGCAGAGGGAGGGAAAGGAAGAATCTTAAGCAGTGTCCATGCTGTCAGTGCAGAGCCCGGTGTAGGGCTCAACACCAGTACCCTGGAATCATGACCTGAGCAGAAATCAAGAGTCAGACACTCAACCGACTGAGCCACTCAGGAAAACACAGCAAAACAATCTTAACTGTCATAGCCAATAAACTCTGGGCTTATTCCCTTTGGTGGTCTTTCTGAACAATTTTTGCTTTTGACTTCCCTCAAACTCTCAGCCTGATGAAAGGAAATTCAATTGGTGTTACAGGCCCGTGTTAAAGAGACCACCCTGGTGTCGAGTGAGACGAACTCCGGATGAGATGCCTAGAAGCAGGTGAACCACTTCAGAAAACAGTTAGGCATTACCTGGTGAAGTTAAAACTCGCATACCCGTGACCCAGCAATTCCCCTGAAATATGTGAAAGAGATTTGTGCACATGTGCATCAGTCAGGAGTCACATCCAGCAGCCTTGTTAGCAATCACCAAAGACTGGACACAATCCAAATGACCATCAGCAGGAGAATGGCTGCGTAAATTGGAGTGTGTTCGCACAATAGAATTGACCATGCAACAGGGAGAAAGAATGAACCACCTCAAGCATCTACGTGGGAAAAACTCCAAAAAAATCATGTTGCAGAAAAGCAGTGGGCCACGGAAGAAAATGCACAATCCTAGAAAACCCAAAACCAGGCCATTCTAGACAATGCGTTGTTTAGTGGTATATATATAGTGGTATATATATATATATATATATATGCACATATATAGGGCCAAACTTCAGAGAAGAGCCAAAAATGGTTCACACCAGATTCGGGATGGAGGTTGGAAGGGCAGAGAAGGGGTGATGGGCTGTCATGGAAGGAGCCCAGGAGGACTCTGAGGTCTGGTGAAATGCTATTTCTTGCCCTGAGGGGCAGGAGAGGGGGTGACTGTACGGGCATTTGCTCTGGCATGACACTGTAAACTATACACATACATTTTCTGCTCTCCTCTGAATGTGAGCGAGACAGGGAGGGAGGGAGAGTTAAGGCTTTATTTTGACAGCGCAGGGGAGAGAGGGTGAATGCCTTTCCCCTCTTCCTTCCCTGTCAGCAATAATGACTCATTCCACCACCATTTAGCACTTACTCCATTCTGCTTGAATTACTCTGAGCTGTTAACACGTCTGTCTCCCTCTGTCATTAATTTATTCATTCAGCTGACAATTACTGAAAGTCCCCAAAGTGTCGGCAAGAGGGAGGGGGCGACAGGAGGGAGTCAGCCAATAAAGATGAACAAACCTGGCATCTGGAATCTGGCTGGGGACACACACAAGCCTCCAACAATGTGGCCATATTTGGCTCTGTGCCTTCAGGGCTGGGCTCCATAGAGGTGGCAGTGTTTGAGCTTGAAGGAGTGATCTACCTGAGAGGCTGGATGGGCCTTCCTGCAGCTCTTGCCTCCCAGCAAGGCCTCAGGGGCACTCGCAGTGTTGGTCAGGGCCGCTGTGCAAGACAGTGTGAGGCTCTGTGAGCTTAGCCTGCACGATGCATTCAGAGAGTGCAGGTCCTGGGTTCTGTTTGCCAGACTGTGGTGAGATTCACCTGGCGTGCCGGTTAAAACGTCAGGTTGTCAGGCCGCTGCCCTGGAGGGCCTGGCCTTGCAGGTCTAGACTGGGGCTCCCGAGTCTGGATGTCAAACCCTCTCCTCTGTGTCACATGTGTTGTCCAAGGAGACGTATGTTCTGCTTCCTTCCGGACGTAAGCTGCATTTCACTGCCTGGGAGGCCCTGAAGTGACTGGCAGGGCCATTAGCAGGGGGACCTCTTCATTCCCAGAAAGGTACTAGATCTCAGGTGGAGAAGGCCTTATTCACAACCGTCCTCTTGTTCTCTTTGGGGTTAAAGAGCGTGTGTGGAATCAAAATGATGGAAGAATGAATGAGACACAACCCAGCGTATCTGTGAAACTAGAAGAATCGTGCTCCCAGCTTCGGGAATCCCCCACAGGTGCTTCTGTTAGTATTTGTGTCCATGTGGAAACACGTAGAGGTGGTGCCGTGAGGTGCTGAAGGAGCTCGCCTCTTTGGACCTGGTTTCCATGGCTGTTCTACTTGCTAGTCAGTCATGTGACCTTGGACACCTCACTTGACCTCCTTGTGGCTCAGTTTCCCCATTTGTGAAGCAGGCCCGCTAATAATGGCACACACTTCAGAGGGTTGTTCTGAGGATGAAGAGAGCTGATACACGGGAACCTCGTAAAATAGTTCGCACCCGGGGCTGAAAAAATGGTAACTATTGGGGTGCCTGGGTGGCTCAGTCAGTCAAGCGTTCGACTCTTGATTTCAGCTCAGGTCATGATCTCACGGTTCATGAGTTGGAGCCCCTAGTCGGGCTCTGTGCTGCCTGTGTGGCCCTGCTTGGGATTCTCTCTCCCTCCCCCTCTCTCTCTGTCCCTCCCCTCCTCAAAATGAATAAATAAGCTTTAAAGAATGGTAACTGTTAACATTGTGCTCCTGTTGCTTCTGTCTTGTGGTGAGAAGCTGGGGCCAGCGGTGGGTGGAGCTGACCTCAAGAAAGGAAGAGGGACTCGGGAGTGAGTTACCTGAAGAAAAGAGGCTGAGAGAGGCTGGGTGGGGTGTCCCAAAACCAAGGAGGAAAATCCCCTCCATGTACAGGCCGTGACGAGGCTTCCCTGGTTGGGAGGCTTCTACGAAGGCTCCTGGTAACTCACCCTTGGGTGCGTGGTTGCTCTCTTTAGCCTGCTTCACTTTCACCGTAGGTAAAGGTTGACACCGGTGGAGTTCCTGCAAAGGCTCACGTGTTTGCTTTCACCTGGGGTAAGTAGGTGCTTTCCCTCCCTGGGCTTCAAGGTCCTTCCTTGGGAAAGAAAAATGAGGGCCGTGGACAAGTGGATATGCCCAGGCGTGCTCAGAACAAGAGGGTAGTGGGTTATGTGCCTGCAGAATTGAGATCAGAGGTGACTTGGGGAGCAGGGGAGTGTCAGGAGGTTCTCCCGGAACCCAAGGCAGTTTCTTCCCCAAAGATTCATACCCAGAATGATTATCCCATTTCACAGGTACGAAAACAGAGTCACAAAGCAACTAGGCAATGAAGAGATGTGGAAATAAATGAAGACCACCCAAACGAGGACAAGCAAAGGCCATCTACTCTGAGTGTGCAAGGCAGTCAGCCACCATCACCTGCTTTTTGGTGTGCGGAGAAGTGGTAAAGTTTTAGAGAGGAAATGGGGAAGACTTCAGGTACTACCAGATTGGAGGCTTGGCAAGGGGAAGACAGGGGCAGATTACCTAGAAGTGGAGCACCCTGTAGGACTGGCTAGGGGAGCACATTTGGCTTTCTCCAGTTGGTCCTAAGCTGAAGCGGAGGCAGAAATTAGGGAAGCTGTCATTTCTGAAGTTCTGGCTGTTTGGGGCCTATGTGTTGCTTCAGGCAGTGAGGTGGCTGTTCAAACTGGTTGCTTCAGATTGAGGGTCAGAGTTCTATTTTTATGTATGGTCTGGCCGTCGTCCATTTGTGTTTTTTTGTTTGTTCGTTTAATTTTTTTTTAATGTTTATTTATTTTTGAGACAGAGAGAGACAGAGCATGAGCAGGGGAGGGTCAGAGAGAGGGAGACACAGAATCTGAAACAGGCTCCAGGCTCTGAGCTGTCAGCACAGAGCCCGACGCGGGGCTCGAACCCACGGACCGCGAGATCATGACCTGAGCCGAAGTCGGCCGCTTAACCGACTGAGCCACCGAGGCGCCCCTGTTCGTTTAATTTTTTAATGGTTATTATTTTTGAGAGACAGAGCGCGAGTGGGGGAAGGGGAGAGAGAGAGAGAGAGAGAGAGAGAGAGAGAGAGAGAGAGAGAGAGAGAGAATCTGAAGCAGGATCCAGGCTCTGAGCTGTCAACACAGGGCCCGATGCGGGGCTGGAACTCACGAGCTGTGAGATCCTGACCTGAACCGTAGTCGACTGACTGAGTCACCCAGGTGCCCCTGGCCATTGTCCATTTGCATATTCAGTCTCTTAGAGGTCATCCTGGCTTTGCACTCCAGCGGCCACCTCTGCTATGGCCCTGCTGCTGCAGATGCAGAAATGCCTGGGTGTGCATGCCTAATGAGGCCTCCCATGGAGGGACTTTCACTCCAGGGAACAACCCCAGGAAGGCTGCACAGGGCTGGATGCTTCCTGGCTGGAAACTGGAGGCCAGCGTTCCATCGGGCAGCTGTTTCTTTAGCTGCTGCTTCTGCAACGAGGAGGTTCGCCCTGACGGCAGCACGGGGAGCTGTTCCTAATGCCATCAGTGCTAACCCTGATTCTGTCGCGTTCTCCCATTGTGATCCTGAGCAGGCTGACTTCTCTGAGCCTCCATGTGGAGGAGAGGCACTGTTAACTGCCACGTGGCGGAAGGAGAGACAATGGAGAGAATGCGTGAAAGGATTGTGAATGCCCTAAAAGTATTGGTGTGCCCAAGTGGGTTTCTGATTTACCCAAACCAGAGTTCCCAAGCTGCACCGTCCCTCCTAGCACGCAGTTTCTGGCTTTGGTTCATTCTCACCACCTCCGAGAGAGAGTTCACCAGGCTCGTGGGTCCATTCGCATTTGATGTACATATGTCTGCACGGCAGGACAGCTGTTGCTTTCTAGCCTGTTCTCTGGCAGTGGGGTTTCATTCCTTTGAAGGCAGGGGTAGTTTCTGGTGCATTTTCAAAAGCTCTTCTGAGACTTCTCGGCTGTTCCCTGGCAGTAGAGATTCTTTGCCCTACCAGATGAGAGGCACACGCACACAGCTAGTAGGGCTGGCAAGGGTAGGAAGGGAGACTCAGGCACCACACCTGTAGAATGGAGCTGATCGTGGTCCAGTACTGCCTGTGGGTGTAGTGGACAGGGATTGGGGGCTGGCGGGGAGACATTCAGTACAGTGCAGGGCATGTACTCGGCACTCAGGAAAGGGGAACTGTCATAATGTCCTCTGTGGCTGGGGATGTAGTAACCCCAGAGACCCTGATCCTCAGACTAGAATCTCTGCTCTAGACTAGGGAGACAGAAGTGCCCCCTAGGGAGTTCCTGAGCGCAATTCCGAGCACCAGAAGCAGGTAATATCCTCACCTTCTCTAATTTGTTCTTCCTACACACAGTTCTGAGCCTCTATCATGCATCAGACTGGATGCTGGGGATACACAGGTGAGCCAGACAGGTGTTCCGTGGAGCTTATAGTTCAGTGGGAGGCGGTCGCTAAGCACGGAGTCACATAAGAAATGATGTAAATTGTGAGGAGTGCCAGGAAGGGAAATTGCTGCTCAAAGGGGATAGAACCCCATTTTGATAACTTGGGGAGATGCTGGGACTAGGTAGGCTTCTGCAGAAGTGACCTTTAAAATGCGATCTAAGGGGTTCCTGGGTGACTCTGTTGGTTGAGCCTCTGACTTTGGCTCTCAGGTCATGATCTCACAGTTCGTGGGTTCAAGCCTCTTGTCGGGCTCTCTGCTGTCAGTGCAGAGCCCTGTTTGGATCCTCTGTCCCTCCCCACCGCCCCCGGCCCTTCCCCTGCTCCCTCTCTCTCAAAAAATAAATAAACTTAAAAAAAACCCTGAGATCTAAAAGATAAAAATGTGCTTGCCCTGCTTTCCCTTGTCTGGGTTCTTTCAATCCTCAGGTCTTTCTGGGAAAGACTTTTTTTTTTTTTTTTTAATATTTATTTATTTTTGAGAGACAGAGCACAAGTGGAGGAGGGGCAGAAAGAGGGGGACACAGAATTGGAAGCAGGATCCACGCTCTGAGCTGTCAGAGCCCGATGTGGGGCTCAAACTCACAAACTGTGAGATCATGACCTGAGCTGAAGTTGATGCTTAACCGATTGCGCCACGAGGTGCCCCAATCCTCAGCTCCTCTGAAGTGTCTGCTGCAGACCTCTACCTGCATAGGCCATACTGTGAAGGGCTCTGAAAAGAGTAACAGTGCGAGGTCCCTGTCCCAGTGTGTTCAGGGTGGTGGAACTTACCCCGGGGAAAACATAAACAATGCAAGGCAGTGGATAATGGCCACTGGGGGAGAAGTGGTTCAAGGCATAAGTACCTCTGGACTTCTGGGGAGGGGGAGCGGGGGTCAGCAGGAAGCTTTCCTGGTCCTAAGGGATGGAAGGGGTTTGGACACGTAAAGAGGAGCCAGGAGGAGTGGGCTCCAAGGCGAGAGCAGAGAGGGTCAGTCACTGGAACATTGGGGGGTAGGGGTGGGTCTGTGATGATAGAGGAAATTAGGAGCCTTGGACGTCCAGCTAAGGAGGTACACTTGGTCCTGTAGGCCATGGGGAGCTAGTGAAGACTCTTGAGGAAGCGAAGAGGTAGCAGTGTTCTGAAGAGGGGAATCCTGCAGTTGTTGAAGCATGGATGGGAGACTAGGCAGCCAGTCCGGACCCACTGAGCTAAGGTTCACGAAGGTGACTGCTCACACCTGAGGCTCAGCAACATTGTTAAACTGACCATCCTTTGGGAGAAGTAACCAAAGGAAGATGCTATCACATGATATCAGAACCTTTCCAAATGTGGCTTTAAGCTGGTTTCTGTAGAAGGGACACACCCGGGAAGTGTTTTAATGCAGGGGAGGGATGAAGGGTGAGGAGCTGGGGCATGAGCCTTACACGGTTGCTGCACACAAACTGTGTAGGTATGCAGAGGGACTAAAAAACTGGAGTGGAAGGCTCCAGGGAGGGCGTGGACGAGAGCGTAGGAGTTAGGTGATGAGCTGGAATCTTTGCCCCAGTTCTGACAGTGTAGTTTAGGGCAAGCAACTTCCTGGCTCTTTATTTGCAAAATGAGGTGGGTAGCCTTAGGGCCTTAGCCTAGGGCATGGCACACAGTGAGCACTCAATAAATAGTTGCTAATTATTTATTTAATTGTTAATCATTAATTACTTCTTTCTAAGGTTCTCACACTCAGAATTTTGCCTGGTCTCAGGTACCCTGGACAAGACTCATTATTAAATGAGACTCTCCCAGATTTCCTGCTTTAAAATTGCAGGAAATTTGCCCCTAGGCTATTCCTGAACTAAGAACGAAAGCCATCTGGAAGAAAAATGTCTTCATGATTTGAGAAGCTACCAAGAGCCTAGCTTAAGCTAATTTTTTTCTTAACAGGTATATAGTCCATTTCATTGCCATAGTATTCCTAAAAAAGTTGTGTGAAACACAGCATCATTATAAATAGAATTCCATTTTCAGCATCCTGGGGAAGTTCATTCTCTTCAAGAACTCTTCAAGGAAATCTAAATGTCACACCTCGGATGTAGGGCCACCTGCAATTTCGGGGGGTGGGGCAGAGAAACTACTCTAGAAAGGGTTACTTCTCTAGTCACACACATCCAGGTGTTCATCCTGGTGCAGTTTGTACTCCCAGACACCCGCACTCACACCACAACAGTCCCGCACTGCCCTCACATTCTTGCTGTGCACACATGCGCACACACTGTCTCGCGTGCAGCCTCGTTTCCTGTCAAAGGAGCTGGGCACGTGGAGCAAAGCATCAGTCTCCGTTTCTCCAGGGAACAGCTGTTGCTTATCTATTAGAACATAAAATTCAGGGTCAGAAGCCTCTGGGGCCCCAGCTCACTCAGCCTGCAGACAAAGCTTCTAGGTTTCTTCATTTGAAAGCTTCCTCTCCAATTGTTGGTGGGGAACTGAATCTTGTTTTCATTAAAAAAATTTTTTTTCATTAAAAATTTTTTAAAAATTTATTTAATTTGAGGGCGCGCGCACACACACACACACACACACACACACACGTGCAAGCGGGGGAGGGGCAAAGAGCAAGGGACAGAGAGAGAATTCCAGGCAGGCTCCCCATTGTCAGCATGGGAGCCTGATGTGGGCCTTGAACCCACGAACCTTGAGATCATGACCTGAGCCAAAATCAAGAATTGGATGCTCAACCGAGTGAGCCACCCAGGTGCTCCTGGATTTTGTTTTTAAAAGATGGCATAAATAGGGGTGCCTGAGTGGCTCAGTCAGTTAAGCGTCCGACCTCGGCTCGGGTCATGATCTCATGGTTGGTGGGTTCGCGCTGACAGCATGGACCTTGAAGCCTGCTTGGGATTCTGTGTCTCCCTCTCTGCCCCTCCCCCACTTGCGCTGTCACTGTCTCTCTCAAAAATAAATAAACATTGGGGGAAAAAAATCTTAAAGATGCCATAAATAATTACCCCCAAACCAAGTCCTGCTGGAAGAGTAGGTTCCCATTCACTCATACATACAAGAGGGTTTGTTTTGAGTGCGTACCAAACAGCAGGCACCGTGTAAGTCCTGGGGGTTCAGCAGTGAACAAGAAGATATTGTTCCTGGGTCCGCAGACCTCAGAGTCTTTGAGGATTGTCAGTTTTCTGTTGCTGCCATAACAAACTTACCTCAAATGTAGGGATTTAAAACAACCTACATTTATGATCTCCTAACTCTGGAGGCCATAGGTCCAAGTGGGCTCAACTGTTTTCTACTCTCAGGGTCTCACAAGCCTAAAAATCAAGGTGTCAGCCAGCTGGACCCTAACAGGGAGCCTGTTTGCTTGCTGTCAGCTGGGGACCTTCCTTTGCTTTTAACAGCCCATCCTGGGTCTTTGCACTGGGACCTTACATCTCAGGGCCAGCAACGGCAAGTCAAGTCCTTCTTGTGCTTGGAATCTCTTGGACTCCCCCTTCTACTGCCTCCAGCCTGAGAAGATTCTTTGCTTTTAAGGGCTCATGTGATGAGACTGGACCCACCTGAATAATCCAGGCAGCTCTCCTCATCTTAAAGTCTGTAAATTCGATCACATCTGCACAGACCCTTTAGCCTTGTAACATACTTCATGTTCACAGGCCCTGGGGACTAGACGTGGACGCGTTAGGGGGGCCATTCTGCCTATCTACCGCAGATATATACAGGTAAGTAAACTGATAAGTTTAATACACACTCATAAATGTTAATAAGGGGAGGTAAAAAGTTGCAAATGAGAGCACAGATCAGAGACACCTTTTGAGAGGAGGTTGGTGAGGCATGTCTGGCTTCTTAAAGTAAATAACATCTGAGTTGAAATGTGAAGAACTGGCTCTGAATTGAAGGGTTAACACCCTCGGGGCAGGACTTAGTTTGCAGTCCTGAAGGGGAGCCTTGCCTTCAAGACTACATTAGCTAGGGCATCTTCTTCTTCAGGGTTTGGTGGGTGGAGCTGGAAGCGGTGGGGGGCGGGGGGGGGGGGGGCTCAGCATCCAGGGGGTAGGAGGGCTCTGGAAGTGGGCGGAGTTCAGGCACCTGTACCCACTCAAGCCGCTGCCCACTTCCGGGGATATCTGACTTTGCTTCCGAAGCTGCTCCTATTTAAGGCACTCTCCTTCCCATCTTTCCGTTTGCGGCAGAAATTATTTTTGAAATGTGGCCTCAACGCAAAACTCTTTAGTTGTTTATTCATTCATATGTTCACCGATTAATTAAAAAAGATCTATTGAGCACCTAACACATGCCAGGCGCCGTGTTAGGACAGTAAAGCAGAGAACAAGGTAGAAGGGCCCCTGCCCTTTCCAGCTGAATACAAGTCAAGTGGAAGTCTTTAAGCCGGAGGCCACAACCTTCCTTCAGGAATCTGGAAACATCTGCTTCAAACCTGTCTCTACGTGCCTTGGAGAGTCTTTCAGACCTAAGAGAGAGTGGAAGCCAAAAGCACGGTGACATCTACTATTGAATGAGCACTCACTGTTATCGATATCCCCATATTAAAGATGAGGAAACTCAGTGTGTGCAGAGAGAGGTTTATCCAACAGCACCCAGCTAATAAGTTGCAAGGCTAATATTTAAATCAGGCCTTCTGGCTGCGGAGTTGCCTGTTCAAGTGCTACACCAGGAAGGTTCTATGTCCACCAGACACCGAGCATTGTGCTAGGGCTTTGTATCAGCCCTATCTCTGAATCCTCCTAGCCCTGCCAAAGGGTGATGTTTCTTACCAATTTAGAAACGCAGAAATTGAGGCTCAGGAAAGTTAAGTAGCTAGCCCAGGGATACATAGCCAGCGAGTGTAGTGGGATCTCAGTGCATATTTCTGAGTGATTTCCCTTTAGGAGGGAAGGAGCTCGGGAGACGAGAGGAAAGAAGGTGGTCAGCCGTGGGGAGAAAAGAGCCAGTGGGGGTGGGAGGGGTGGGGGCAACAGGTTCTCAGAGTGGGGTGAAGCAGAGCAGAGTGGACACTGCAGGAGGTGTGAAGGAAGGGCCTGGGTGGCACCAGGACGTGAATGCCTGCCGAGAGAGAGCAGTTTTCTGTGGGGGGCTGTGCTCGGAAGGCGGATTGCAAAGCACCAACTAAGTAGTGAGTGGTTGATGAGCTTGTGGAGGTCTCTGTGTCTCCTGAGGACAGTAGAGAGGCAAAGGGGGCCTCTGAGAATGGGGAGACCTGCGTCAGAGCAGAGGGAGACCGTGAGCACACATGTGTGTTGAGAGTGTGGAGATTGTACCCAGAGCATGAAAGAAAGGGCTGTTTCCAAGGAGGAGGGAGCCCTCTGTTTCTAAGATCAGAAGAAAGAAGGAAAAATGGGTCCATCTACAGAGAAATTCCTAGGCAGTAATAGGTGACAGGGTGACTTGTAAAATGGGGATGCCCAGCCTTGTCCTTCCAACCTCCCCCATCGTGATGGAACTGTGTTAGTTTCCTGGGGTTGCCAGAACAAGTTACCATAAACTGCAGGGCTTAAAACAATAGAAATTTAGTAATTCACAGTTTTGGAGTCCAGAAGTCCGAAATCAAGCTTCACAGGGCCGGTTTCTTCTGAGGGTTCTGAGGCAGAATCCATTCCAGGCCTCTTTACTAGCTTCTGGCAATCCTTGGTGTTCCTTGGCTGGTGGACCCATCACTCCAACCTCTGCTTCCATCTTCTTGGAGACAGAATACATAGTATTCTCCTGTGTGTGTGTGTGTGTGTGTGTGTGTGTGTGTGTGTGTGTCTGTGTCCAAATTTCCTTCTTATAAGAACACCAGCCTTCGGATTAGGGCCCACCCTAATCCTATGTGACCTTATTTGAACTTGACTACCTCCACAAAGGCCTTATTTTCAAATAAGGTCATGTTCATAGGTACTGAGAGTTAGGGTGTGAACATATCTCTTAGCAGGATACAATTCAACCCAGAAGAGGGCACAAAAGAAATAGTGTGTGAGAACGTGCCCTAAAGGGTATAAAATGCTACAGAAGTACAGAGGCATTGGTTAAAGAAATGCTAAAGTTAAATATGTTTGTAAAGTAAACTATTTCCTCCCAGGGATTTATGTATTGCATACAATGCTGTAGTTTCCAATAAAGGGTTTGCTGAAAGTAGTGTCTATCACTGGGAAATAATGCTCTTAGCAAATGAGCTTCCTCATTGCATCCCTTTTAGGGGGCACTGGGAGACTGGGTCTCCCTGCTGTCTCAGGCACCCTTTGGATCAGGACTTACTCCTACATGGTTCCAACCATAAGCCAAATTAGTCTCCAGCTTCTCCTCTCCCCTTCGTCTACCCCTCCATCCCCTAGATTTCTAAGAACAAAGGGTCCATCCTTCAGGTGTGTCTTGAAGGATGCCTTTGCGGATAATTTAGTTTCTGCAGTTGCTGTGGAGGAGGTGGTGGCCAGAAGAGGGAACCATCTCTCAGGGGCAGGGGTGAAGGGACAGTTAGGGAGCCTGTCTAGACCCTGGTGGTGTGCAATTACCAGGCTTCTGCTACCTTAGAACCTTGCTTGGATATCGAAGCTCAGAGTATCTGAGCAGGGAGGCTTCTTAAGAGTTTAGTTCTGCCATTTTTGGTCACGGAGGTCTCAAAGAATTTAATCAAAGTTATGGACCCCCGCCCCAGAGATACATACATGTGCACACAAAGGTTCAGATAATTTCAAAAGTTTCACTGACACCCTCCAGCTTATTTATGAACCCAAGGCCAATAACCCCTGATTAAAAACACCCTTCCCACCCTGTTTTTCTGAGGAGGAAAGTAAGATCATCCAGAGTAACTGATTTGCTCCCACACTGCACAGTTATTTAAAGGGAAATCCAAAAGTGAAGTGCAAATTCTGGTCTGCTCATTCTAACCACTGTGTATATATAGAGTTTGTTTCCATTAAATAAAAGTGACTCCTCCCTTAAAGAGGCAGAATTTGAAGAAAATTTTGCTTTTGGTGGGAGGAAAGGAAGTGGTTGGGGTAGGAGTGGCAGTCAGTAGGAAAAGCACCCTTGGCCCCTGGCGTTGGTAATTGAGATTCATTCACTCCAACACAGACATTTGCAATGGTCCCAGGATCCCACTTTACACTAGTGCTGTGGGGTTACTGAGCCAACAGTTGGCATTCCAGCTTTAAGGACCTCCTCCTGCATTTGGGGGGTATGTGGTATGTGTCTGTGAAAGCCTATAAAGGAAGGCAGAAGAGTTCTTGGACTCAGAGTGGGACTGTAGATCCTCACTGAGTGCGTCAGGCTACAAGGTTTCTGTACCCGGTGATTTGCCTCGCTAGAATCTCAGGGTGACATCTAGGGGGTGCACCTCTCGTGTGAAAAACACCAAGGGCTCCACCACAGAGCCCCCTCCTTCTTCATCTAGCAACACATCCCCTCCTCCAAAATCCAAACCCCTCTAAGACTCGGGGACCATCAACCCGTCTCAAATAGGGGTGACGGGAAACATCCTGATGAAACGAGACTCAGGGGAGTCTACTGGGAAATTATCTAGGGGTTCCTGGGAGTGGGGGAAATCTCACATATTCAGAAGAGGTCTTAATTTTGAGACGTCCAAATTCAGGGGGCCCCCCCACCCCCCTCATTTGTCTCCAAGCTTTATTTTGGAGTTCTCAGGTTGAAGACCCTGGATTGGGGACAGGGTTTTGTTTGAGGCCGGCTCCAACAGCCTGGGGGCTGGCCGTGTGCCTGGTCGAGGAGGGTAGGGGTAGCCTGCTACTTCCAGCGGGTTCTCTAACTCCGAGTCCCAACCCCGGCTGCGCTCGGGCCTCGGGGCCCCGGAGAGCGAGCGGGCGAGCGCGGCGTCCCCGCCTCCCGGGCGGGCCGGGGGCGGGGAGGCGGGGAGGCGGGGAGGCGGGGAGGCGGGGACCCCTCCCCTCCCCTTCGCCATCCCTTCGGGGCCGGCCTCCCGGGCGCACGGAGGGACCGCGGGGGAGGGGAGAGGGCGGAGGGACGGGAGGCGGCGGCGGCGGCGGCGGGGCTCGGGCCTTGGCTGACCGGGCGGCGGCGGCGGGGCCCCGGTGAGCCGGGCCGGGGCGGCCGCCGAGCCGGGCCCGAGCCGTCGGGGGCCCGGCGAGCGCGGCGCCGGCGACTTTCCCCGCGGAGTTGTGGTCTAGTTTGGGGGGCGGCGCGGGGCCCCGGAGCCGGGGCGCGATCTCTCGCGGGGCCGGCGAGGGAGCGGCGGGCGGCGCGCGCGGAGGGGGCGGGGGAGCATGCCCGGCTGGAGCCCGGCCTCGGGGCGCGCCCCGGCCGCCGTCCCCTCCTCCGCCTCCTCCTTCTCCTCCTCCGTCTCCTCCTCCTCCTCCTCTTCCAGTCCCGCCGCCGCCGCAGCCAACATGGCTGCGCTCCTGAGCCCGGGAGGCGGCCGCTGCTGAGCGCTGCTCGCCGCCCGGGCCCCCAGCCCGCCAGGCTCCGGCCCATGGCCCCCGCGACCCCGCGGCCCCGGGCGCGCTAGGGCTGCAACCGAGCGCCTGCCGCCCGAGGCCACTCGCCGCCGCCGTCCGCCCGCCCACCCGCGCGCGCGCGCGCCCGCCCGCCGCCCTCGGGGAGCCGGAGCCGTCCGCGGGGCGGGGCGGGGCGGCCAGCCACCATGGAGCCCCAGCGCCGGGAGCTGCTCGCCCAGTGTCAGCAGAGCCTGGCCCAGGCCATGACCGAGGTGGAGGCCGTGCTCGGGCTGCTCGAGGCCGCGGGAGCGCTGAGCCCCGGCGAGCGGCGGCAGCTGGACGAGGAGGCGGGAGGCGCCAAGGCGGAGCTGCTGCTCAAGCTGCTGCTGGCCAAGGAGCGGGACCACTTCCAGGACCTGCGGGCGGCGCTGGAGAAGACGCAGCCTCACCTGCTGCCCATTCTCTACCTGAACGGCGTCGTCGGGCCGCCACAGCCCTCCGAGGGCGCCGGTGAGTGGCAGACCCCCGCGGCCCGGCCTCTCGGACCGCTTTCCACCATCTCTCTTTGCAGCTCTGAGTCGGGGGAACTCGCGAGGGCCACTCATCCACCTGGCGCCGGCCGCGCGGGTGGAGCCTTCCCTCCCTTAGCGGGTCTGGGGAGGGGGCCCCTGCGTGGTCCTCTACTTCGCACCTCCTCCCTCAGTCCCCGCCTGTCGCTGTGAACAATGCCCGGCACTGTGGGCCTTGACTCTCCGGGTGCCACGGCATCGGGGTGCTCCTGAGGCCAGCAGGTCCAGCCGCGGGGCGACCTCGGAGGGATGTCCGGCAGTCTCTCCTAAGGCTCTTCATCATCCACCAGTCATTTTGGAGTCTCTGCTAGCTTTTAATCGGTGATACGGTCTAGAAGAATGGAAATTGGGCCAGGACTGGTCCTCCTGAATTCTGGTCCCTGCCACCCCGTTTGATGATAACTGGTGCCGTTTCACTTTCTGGCTCTCTCTGCTCCCTTTGCCCAGAGTTCAGTCTGTTTGCTCGCCCAGACTTGTGCTTGATTATGCACAATGCCTGCTAGGTTTCTTTGGAAACTGTGGGCCTGGAAAAGTTGGGGAAGTTGCATTGCACCATGGGAAAATCCTAGTAGTGGCTGCTGGGGCTCAGATCTCTCCCTGGCAGTGCTGAGCTGCCTGAGGAGGGAAGGCTGGTGGCTGGTGCCCTTGGGTGGTGGATTTGTGAGTATTCCTGTGTGTGTGGGGGGGGGGGAGGGGGTACTACTGGGTGTTTGTGATAAATGATAGGCCTGGCCTGGTTGGGGAATGTGGAAAGCCAGCCTTTTAGACAGAAGCTCGAGGAAAAAGGCACAGCACTGAGGAAGGAAGAGAACCTGCACTTATTAGGCACCTACTGTTGTGGCAGGCACTCTGCCTTATTACATTTATTGTTACCATTCTGTGAGCTGCCTACTTATTATTACTTTGCCAGAGAGAAAACTCTGGCTTGGAGTGGTTAAAATGCTCAGAGTATTAGGCACCAGGAGTTTTCAATTATGACCTATTGTTTTGTTGAACTCGTTCAGAGCCCGAAAGTGGCAAATGCCACCTTTTCTATGTCTTGTCCTTGTTTTAAGAGTGAATGGAGAGGGCTGACAAAGCAGCCCTGAGTAACTGTAGGCCAGAGGCTGATGAAACCCATTTATTTGGCTGTTAAAAGCCTCACTTATTAAGGGGGTGATTTTATAAGCTGTTCCTGGTTAGAGCTGCAGTGTATATTGGCCATCTCAACCTCACATCTTGTAGTGGAGGAAACTGATGTACAAGGAATAAACTGCTGGTCGCACAGTGCGCATCATTTCATCGGTGGTCCTCTGTCTCCACTTTGGGATTTCTGACTCTAGCATTTATATCCCTCAAGCCTGCGTTCTGTCCCCCCAGTTTTGGTCGTATTTGAGTCGCTGGGCAAACCCAGTCTCCTGGGATGGTGGTTTGGAGGATGCTGAGGAGGGCTGTCACATATGTCCATGAGGATAAAGAGACAGGGAACTCTCACTGGGGTAATTGTTTTTCTCCTTAATTGCTTTCATCTTTCTATTTTTGAAGGAGAAAGTTTGTCAAGGAAGTGCATAAGTTAGAGTGCAGACCCACGTCCTCCCTGGGATGTGTTTGAATCAGTGCTAGCTTTAATCTCTGGAATAGTTGGACGGATTGCCATTAGTTAGTTCCCCCTGCTCTGTGCCTGGCAGAGGAGGTGGGGCCTCGCTTGGGCTGAGGTTGTAGGAGCTGGTCCTGACCTCTGAGGAAGGGATGGACTATGGTTTGGGTTTTCCTCCTGAGGGCAGTGATTGAAGACCCTAGTTTTACCACAGAGCAGAATTCTGTGGCTTTCCAGAGGGTCATGCAAGCCTCAGGAAAATAGTTGTCTGGGGGAAAGTTATGTTCATTTTAGTTAACGCTTTAGAGAAAAATTAGGGCAGCATTTGGTATGGCAAAATAGAGCTTCTGGGGAGGGGTGATGTGGTGTGCAAATAAACAGTAGCGTTGGGACCTTTGTAAAGGATGAGTTATTGTGCACTGCTTTTCCAACTTTTTTTTTCTCTCTTTTAGCCAGCGAGCTCTTCTTCTGGGGCAAAGCTCAGTACAGGGCTGGAGGCACCTTTCTGTAGGCACGCGGGTCCATGGCTCTGCCTGTAGTCGGCCTCTGTGCAAGGCCCTTGCGAGAGCCCGAGAGACAAACCAGCTGCCTTCCCAGGGATCCACAGCATCAAGGGGCAGCCAGTTTGTCATGTCTCTTTGCAGGTGCTGCCATCATCCAGTTAGGGACTTTCCTGGTGGTTTCCGCATGCTTTGTGGGCCCCTGGTCCAGAATGCCCATTCCCTGGCTGGCACCTGTGCGCTGGGATTTTGGTCCACTGCAGGCAAATGATGGCTGGTAGCTCCCCACAAGGGCCTGGAGCCCAGGGTGAAACTAGCCTGGGAGGTCCTGGGTAGATGAGCCAACCACGGGCTCATGCTCAGAGCCCCAGACATTTATAACCCACCGTGCTCAGGCCTGGGGTATGAAGATGACTAACAAGCATACCGTGTTGTTTTATTTCGGGGGCAGGGACATTCCTATTCCAGGGTTGATGGTACCTTGCTGCTCAGCATTTCGAATCTCACTGCATACTTCCATGTCTCACTTAATTCTGTAGCAACCCCAGGGAGATGGGGGTGGTGGTGCCTTATCTGCATTGCACTGGGTTCCGCACTCACATCTCTATGGTTTGAGGACAGGCCAGAAGTTGCAGAAAGGGGCAGGAAGGAGGCTGAGTCGAGACTAAGCCCAGTGCTCCTGGTTCCGTGTTGGGGTGTTTTTCCTGTCACCTGATTAGGCCCCCTCAGTACAATTTCAGGCCATCTCCTACATTCGGAAACTCTGGAATTATGAAGCCTTTCCTGTCCCAATACATGGATCTGTGAGGAAGAGGTGATAACCTTTGCCCCTGCTGGCAGTGGTAGTAAGAGGGAGGACTCTTGTTCTTGGAATGGCTCAGGTGTCTCATGTTTTTTCTGCAGGTGTACCAGGATCTTGTTTGGTCATTCAGAACCTGCTCGGTCCTTTGTCATTCGTTTCTCTTTGCTTCAGTTACTGACACCTAGGTTTTCTCGCTTGAAGACCTTTGACTGCCTGTCCCTGGAGTGAGGGTCCTTTCCTGGCCGGAAGCCTCAATGTCTTCATCTGTGAGATGGGGCTAAGGGTGCTAGGCTGCCTGTCTCAGCCACTGGGAGGGAGGAATGTAATTGGGGAGGATGGAAGTGCCTGGTCCTGTGCTTTCCCCAGGTGGGGCTGCACCGCAGATGGAGACAGGGGTGGGTAGGATGTAATTCCAGCCCGCAGCTTGCCATCTAGTTGGGGGAATGGGTCACTCAGGAGAGTGACATTATGCAATTAATCAATTGAGTGATATAGACACAGGTAGGCTTTTTCTTCCTTTTAAAACACTGATTAGCACATACTTTCCCTGAATACTCTCATCTACCTCTAGTGGCTCTAAGTACCACCCAAACGTGAAGGTCTTCTCAAACCACGTCACCCCAGGCGTCTCTTATGGGACAGAAGTGGCAGAACTTGGTAGCTGCTCCTGTGTGCTCAGAGATGCAAGTTTCCTTCTCATCCCCTCTATGTGCCTTCTCTGAAGCATCCTAGCGAGCTGCTGACTTGGCTTCCCCAGAGGCAAGAGACTGGAGACAGCGGTGGCTGCTGGACAAAGGCCTCCGAGGAGGGACTGGGGCTCAAGCTGGGTGTCAGAGAGGCCGTGTGGACGTGCAGAGGCAAAGGAGGAGGACGTGCTGGTTCAGATTGTGGAAATGAGACCAGCCTGAGCAGAGGGCGGCACAGGCTCTGGGTGGATAGGGGTGCAAAGGTGATCCAGAGGGACCGCGATGGCTAGGCTGAGCGAAGGGTTTGGATGGCACTACGAATTTAGACACTGTGCACTTGTCGGAAGTTAAAGCTGGAGGAATTTTTTTTTTTTTTAAAGGACTAACTTGCCAGGCTTTTCCAGCAGGATGAGAGCTGGTGACTGCCACTTGTCAGGTGTGGATTGTTTATTATTCATTAGAGATTTCCTGGGCCTTTTGTTCTCTATCTGCTCTCTTCAGGTACCAGCTACATCGTCTTCATCTACTCCAGCCTGGAGGGTCAGCAGGGACGGAGACATAAGTAAAAGTTCCAACCATTGTAGATTTTCTTTTGGTTCTTTTAACTGTGTTATTTGAGAGGAAGTGGTGGAGGAACTTGAAAGTAAGCAGAAAAGAGAAATTTATTGTATAGTATTCCAAGAGCTTGGGATGGATGGGAGAAACCAGCCTTGGGGTGATTGATCCCCGAATGTGATGCTTTTCCTGTGGGCCTGGAGCATGGTCTCAGGACCCCAAGGATTTCATCTTCATGGCCCCTGGCCAGAGACTAAAGGGAGCTCAGTCTAATCAGCCCAGGCAGAACATCTTATGGAAGGGTTCTGCGTGGCCGGACTAGGGTCTCTGTCCATGTCAGGCCCAGTCACTGTGGCCAGGGCTAGGGGACTAAGACTGGCTCAGCAGCTGACACAATGAATAGAGTAGGGTGATGGGATGCTGTCACTGGCAGCCCGTACAGTATCATGGTTCTTTCGACTGGGGGGAAGTGGTTCTCCAAAGGGAGGATGTTGGTGCGGCTAAAACATCAGATGAATATCCACCATAGGTGGTCCCATCTTTTTTTTTTTTTTTTCAACGTTTATTTATTTATTTATTTATTTATTTATTTATTTTTGGGACAGAGAGAGACAGAGCATGAACGGGGGAGGGTCAGAGAGAGAGGGAGACACAGAATCGGAAACAGGCTCCAGGCTCCGAGCCATCAGCCCAGAGCCCGACGCGGGGCTCGAACTCACGGACCGCGAGATCGTGACCTGGCTGAAGTCGGACACTTAACCGACTGCGCCACCCAGGCGCCCCAAGGTGGTCCCATCTTTGTGTGATGATGCAACTCGCAGGCGAGGTCATCACTGGAGTGGGGGGGGGGGCAAGGTGGCCATCTTTTACTAAGTTTTAGACTTTGAGCAGAGCAGTTCAGCTTATCTCCTACTCTACAAAACAATTGAAACAATAACTGCTTCACTATGCTATTTGACAATCAGTAGCACGACGTTATTTTGTTATTGTGGCGAGCAATATAGCCTGGAAGCAGCCTTAGGACCAGAAACCTGGCATTCTCCTGATTTTTCTGAGAGCTTTCTCCTTGTAAACTGTGCTAGAGCTGCGTTTACCGTGGCTGTGGGTCATCAAGAGTAGATTATAATCTCTCTGAATTCACTGTTGTATTCCTGATGCCTAGAATAGAGCCTAGCCCAAGATAGGTGTTCAGTAAATTTCTGTTGAATGGATGAGTAGTCTGCTGTGTGTAGAATGAATGGTGTCTCCTGTGTAAGTCCAGGTTCTCTTCCGAAATGCGTTTATAAGTGGTGACTTCGCGGTGACAGAAGGTTGTGGGAGTGTAGGAAGGCTAGAGTGAGTCCCAGATGCACACACGGATGTCACCACCCACGGTACATCTGTGATGGAAGCAGGTGGTGTGACATTGATGTCTGAAGTTCCCAAGGTTACCCATCAGGTATCAGCACGGTGGGGCTGGCTGCCAGGAGCCATGTGGAGTGCCCACATTGGCTGTTGAGGGATTGGAGACACCTTTCCTTTTCACACTCAGAATTTGAATATCAGCTTGGTGTCCTCGAAAGAGACCTGGATGGGGATCTGCTTCTAACTGTGCGACATCTTGACCTTGGATGAGCTTCTTAGCCACCTGGTGCTTGGGGGTTTTTCCAATGTAGCAGTCAGACTAGAAGTTTAGCATTGACAAAGTAAGGGCTTGCTCAGTCCAGTGGGATTCTCAGCACTGCCAAGGTGGTATTAGGTCCAAGGAAACTTGGATTAGGAAACTAGATTCTGAGACTTCTTCTAGGTCTGTACCATGGTTACTATTTTCTGATTTAGTGTTAGGGTTGAGTGATTTTTTTGATACTTTGGCTTTATATTTCCTGAAAAAGTGAGCAGACTAGGGGAAATGTTTGTCTTAGGTTTCTTTGGTTTTTTGCCCCCTACCTTGTTCCAGCCACTTATATATTCTGCAGACCAGTACAAGGGGGCTCTTCAATAAGTTCTGTAAACTTGGGAAGGCGTGAGCCACAGAAAAATTAGGCATAGAGCAAGAGGGCTGAGCTGCTTATCAGTCTGCGCAGAGGGTGGCCCAGTCGGTTAAACATCTGACTTTGTAGCATCTGATGTTGTAGCAAATGTCAGAATTTCCTTCCTTTGTATGACTGAATAATATTTCATTGCATGGATAGACCACATTTTATTTATCCATTCATCTGTCGGTGAACATTTGAGTTGCTTCCACCCTTTGGCTTTGTGAATAAAGCTGCTATCAAAGTTGATGTACAAATACCTCTTGGAGTCCCTGCTTTCAGTCCTTTGGGGATATATATACTGGTAATTCTACATTTGATTTTTTTTTTTTTTTGAGGAACTGTCCTGTTTGCTTTGAGTTTTAATTATGAAATCCATAAGGTCCAGGCATCTTGACTCAAGGATGAATGGCCTGGTTGGAGTCCAAGTTCCAACATTTTCTTTCCTTTTTTCTTCTAAAACTTGTAGATTTTTGCCTGCAGCCTACTTTGGAAAGTTCAGGACAGTTTCTTTGGACTTTAAATTTTTTTTTTTTTTCAACGTTTTTAATTTATTTTTGGACAGAGAGAGACACAGCATGAACGGGGGAGGGGCAGAGAGAGAGGGAGACACAGAATCGGAAACAGGCTCCAGGCTCCGAGCCATCAGCCCAGAGCCTGACGCGGGGCTCGAACTCACGGACCGCGAGATCGTGACCTGGCTGAAGTCGGACGCTTAACCGACTGCGCCACCCAGGCGCCCCAGTTTCTTTGGACTTTAAAGAAAGATTTCAGTATCAGTAGTTATGTCTGACTTTTGAGGCCAGAAGTTAACTACAATCCCAGCAACATTCACATCTGGCAGCTGAAGGGTGTTCACGTATCTCCGTCTCGTTTCCAGTACTAATATCTCCATCCCCAAAGGCCTTGAAGTATGTTTGTTATTTCTGCTTTGTGCACACTTTCTCCTTACCCCACTCTGGGTTGGTTTAGTTTGGTTTCTCAGTCTTGGATCCAGGGTAATGGCTAGCAAGATTTTCTTTCTAGGTCAGCATTTCCCAAGGAAACGTCTTCTTAGCACTGGCCTGGTGGGATGTTAGTGGTGTTACTTGACGAGAGGGTTCTGTGGTCAAAGCATTTGAGCAGTGCTGGTTTGAGCAGGTCATACAGGCTCCCTTACTGGGAGCCTCTTGAGAGCCCTAATAGGCCAGTATGCTTGGAGATTTCACTGGAGTGGGTTCACCATGCAGTGTTTCCCGAACGGATTTGACCACAACATCTTTTTTCATTGAGCATCTTGCGACATCAGAATTCTGAGAAGCGTACTTTCTGGAACATTTAGCATTGGTGCACGGAGCTGGAACATCAGTGTACGCCATCTTTTTTTTCAAACTTTCTCCCCGTTCTCTCTCTCTTGGGGTGCCGGACCTTGAACTTCCTCATCTCCTAAACTCCAGTACCAGCTGACGTAGGCATGTGCGATTCTGGGGCCAGATCTTTTGGATGTGTGGATAACTTAGATATGCCGTAGAATCTGGGACCAGAAGATGTTGAAGTGGTGTGAACCCTGACCTCTCTGGGCCTCCATTTCTCCAGTGTAGCTCGACAAGAATGAAGTTTGACTTCATGATGGCTGTTCTTTCAGATGGTGAAACCTCTTGTGGTCATTGTCGTCTTTTTTTTTTTTTTTTTAAGTAAGTTCTATGCCCAATATGGGGCTTGAACTCACAACCTTGAGGCCTAGCGTTGCATGCTCCATCTGTTGAGCCAGCCAGGTGCCTCCCGTCTTGTGGTTTTTTTAGGTCTGTTTTATTTTAAATATTTTTTTTTTTAGTTTTTTTTTTTTTTTAACGACTATTCATTTTTGAGAGACAGAACATGAGTGGGGGCGGGGCAGAGAGAGAGGGAGGCACAGAATCCAAAGCAGGCTCCAGGCTCTGAACTGACAGCACAGAGCCCAACGCGGGGCTTGAACTCACGGACTGTGAGATCATGACCTGAGCCAAAGTCTGACGCTTAACCGACTGAGCCACCCAGATGCTATTTTTGAATATTTTTGAATATTTTGAATATTTTTATTTTATTTTACTTTTTTCAATGGGCTCCACACACAACATGGGGCTTGAATTCATGACCCCGAGATCAAGAGTCACGCGCTCCACTGACTGAGCTGGCCCGGCGCCCTGTCTTGTGGTCTTCTTTGGGTCTGAGTGAGTAGGCTTGGGCTTTGGTCCCCAGTCAGGGTTTCCGGGGCCACCTGGTGAGCATGTGTGATCTGTCCTGGTGGTGTGACACCTGCAGGTCTGGGACTGGCTAACCGTTGGTACTGGACTGGGGAGCAGGAAGATAGTCTCTGCCCTGAGAGTGCTACGTCATTTCTGGGAAGACCGTTGACACAGAGGAATGAGCCAGGTGGGTGAAGCATCGGTGGTAGGTTTGGGGCCAGGGAGGGAGGCCATAAGACTGGAGACGGCTGGGTGTCATGAACCAGTCTTGGGGCCTCCCACAGACTGGGATTTAAATCCTGGCTCTTCCATCTTAGGCTGTGGGACTTCAGCAAATTGCTTACCCTCTCTGGGTCTTCTTTCTCCTTACCTGTAAAAAGGCTAATAGTATTCTCCCAGGACTTTGGTGAGGACTGAGGCGATTTATGTGAGGTGAGGGCAAGCTACTGGAGCTGCTGCTGCTCTTGGGAGAGTCCTGTCCTTGAGAGGAGAGCCAGTGTCCCACCTGGGCTGGGAGTCAGGAGGTATCATAGGGCCCATGCCCTTCCTGGAGTCAGGGGAAGTCTAGAGTGTGCACGGACCAGGAGGCCCATCTCCTTGGGCTGCTCAGGACACATTTTCACGGTTGCTTTGGTCCTGGAGCCTACATTTGTTTTTAAAGTTTATTTATTTTATTTTTGAGAAAGAGAGAAAGCACAAGTCGGGGAGGGGCAAAGAGGGAGAGAGAGAGACTCCCAAGCAGGCCCCTCACTGACAACCCCAAGGCGGGGCTTGAACCCATGAACCATGAGATCATGACCTGAGCCGAAGTCAGACACTTAACCAGCTGAGCCACCCAGGTGCCCCATGGAGGCTACATTTTGAGGAGGGCATTGCCACTGGCTTCACAAGACTGTGGGAGTAGCTTATTTTGGAGGAAAGGAGTCTTAGAGGGGCTTGGATACCTGTTTTCAAATGGATACAGGGCAGTGGTGAGACCTGATTCTTCTGGACACCAGAGAGCTGAACATGGTCTGACAGATTAAAGATATTGGGAAGTAGAACTGAGTTTGACTTAAGGAGGGACCTCCCCCTTCCCTCCTTTCCTTTTAAACTTTATATTACACATCTTTCTTTTTCTAAATTTTTTAAGAGTTTTTTATTTTTAAGAGAGAGAGAGAGATAGAGTGTGAGCCGGGGAGGGGCAGAGAGAGAGGGAGACACAGAATCCCAAGCAGGCTCCAGGCCCTGAGCTGTCAGCACAGAGCTTGACACGGGGCTTGAACCCACAGACTGCGAAATCATGACCTGAGCTGAAGTCGGATACTTAACCGATTGAGCCATCCAGGTGCCCCCATATTGCACATCTTTCAAACACACACAGGGACGGAGTGTGTAATGTAAAGCATGCTCCACTCTCCCAACAACTTTTGCTTTCCTCAGTAATGTAAAACAAGCTCTAGACAGTGTACCGCTTCCCTATAAATGCTCTAACAGATAATAAGGCCTTCTAAAGAAACATAACCAGAAGACCATTTTTACAACCAACAATATTCATGATAATTCAATGTTGTCTCCTACTCACTTGATACTCGGTTTTCCTTGTCTCAGAAACGCCTTTTTTGGGGCGCCTAGGTGGCTTAATCGGTTGAGCATCCCACTCTTGATTTCGGCTCATGTCACAACCTCAGCGTTCGTGGGATCGAGCCCCACATCGGGCTCTGCTCTGACAGTGCGGAGCCAGCTTGGGATTCTCTCTCTCCCACTCTCTCTCCTCCCCTCCCCCACCCATACTCTTTCGCTCCCTCGCTCTTGTGCTCTCTCTCAAATAAATAAACGTTAAAAGAAAAGAGAGATGCCTTTTTATGGATGGTTTGTTCAAATGAGGATTTTAATAAGGTTCACACGTTGCATTTAGTTGATGTCTGCCTTCTGAGTCTCTTCCATAATCCCCGGCAGCTTCCCTGCCTCTGGTCTCTTGCTTAAGAAAGAGCCTGCCAGTGCCATCCAGCCATGGCGTCGACTGTTCTAGATCTCTTCCCGGAGAGTCCACATAGGGTAACCACAGGGTGGTTACTAAGAGAATGGGCTGTGGAGTCCAACCATAAAGCTCTTTGGCCTCAGTTTCCTCATGGGGCTGTTACAAACAAATGAAAACATGGGAAGT
Source organism: Neofelis nebulosa (assembly GCF_028018385.1). Classification (NCBI taxonomy): domain Eukaryota; kingdom Metazoa; phylum Chordata; class Mammalia; order Carnivora; family Felidae; genus Neofelis; species Neofelis nebulosa. The sequence goes on along the minus strand of NC_080794.1, from coordinate 42,576,493 downwards.
GTAAATGTTTATTATGACTTAAATTTTTAAAAAAAGTTTTATTTATTTTGAGAGAGAGAGAGAGAACGAGCAGGGGAGGGGCTGAGAGAGAGGGAAACAGAGAATATGAAGCAGGCTCCACACCGTTAGTGTGGAACCTCAGGAACTGTGAGATCATGACCTGAGCCAAAACCAAGAGTTGGATGCTTAACGGATGGAGCCACCCAGGCGCCCCTTAAATTTTGATTTTAAGCTGTAGGGGCTCTTTTCATTGAGTGGACTTGTACGTGAAAGCCAGCTGTGTAAAGCAGACGAAAAGTGACGACAAAAGTGGTGAGTGTGTGTGGAGGCCTAGAGCGTGCTGGTTTTCCTTGTGGCCTCCCCGAGGCCCCTCTGCAGAGGTGCGTGAGGTTCTCCAGGGTTCACGGAACACAGCTTGAAAACCACTTGTTGGGATGCTTTTGTTTCAAGATGCTCCCCATGTGGAGAAAGACAAGAGCTGGGCTGGCGAGTCACAGCTGGGACCCAGAGGCTGCCATCAGTGACAGCTATGTTTCCAGGAGATACTCTTGTCTTTGTCTGCTTCCTCTGTTTACCTTTGTAGGTTTCCTTTTGGGATGAACCATGCTCTCAAAAATGACAAATGACCACAATGCGGCTGATAAAAAACAACAACAACAAAAAAAAAACAACAAACCACGCTCTCTGCTATCCAAGACAGTACTGTGGTTAGGAGCACAGTGCAACCCCATCTGTTGGGGTCCCTTGTAGTGGGAAGTGAGTGCCGTTTTAGAAAAATTCTTCTTATTCTTTTGTTTGCTTGTTCGTTTATATTGTCACTAGCTGGCATTACCCCTACATTGCATAAGGGAACTGTTGCTGCGTGCATGAATGAGCCCCTGCTGATATGCAGCCTGCAGGCGGAGTCCCTGCGCCCGCCACCTGTGTGTGAAGCAGCAGCTTCTGAGGTAATCAGCCACAACCCTGAGCTGCTGCCTTGGTGGCCGTCTCCAGCCAGTGCGTGTTCTCTCTGCCCACAGTGTTTTTCTAGGTGTGATGTGTCTCTCAGGCCTCTTTCTGAGTCAACCTCAGGTTGCTTGTCTGGATGGTACCTGTCTGACTCCTTAGGATGGCCTGGGATCCCCAGATGAGTCTTCTGAGACCTCATTTGACCGTTGTGAGTCTGCTGTCCACATGTGAAAATCTGTCTAGCCAATGGGGAGTGATGTGAGAACAATTGGAAAGAAAATTTTATTTTTATATTGTGATGTAAGAAGTCATGCTTTAAAAAGTTATAATCACCTTTTTTTTTTTTTTAATGTTTATTTCAAGAAAGAGAGAGCACATGAGCGAGCACGAGCTGGAGGGGGGAAGAGAGAGAGGGAGAGAGAGAGAATCCCAAGCAGGGCCCTTGCTGTCAGCATACAGCCCAGTGTGGGCTCGATCTCATGAACTGTGAGATCGTGACCTGAGCCAAAATCAAGAGTTGGATGCTTAACCGACTGAGCCACCCGGGCATCCCTGTAATGACCTTTTCAATATTCCCGATAATCTCTCTTCTTACCCAGAGTAGCCTTTTTTTCTTACCTGACCAGAACTTTCTTTTTCTGTTTGTATTTCTTAAGCAGCTTATGATTGTTGAATGTCACAGTTGGAAGGGTCTTGGAGACTACTTTGCCCAAACAGCGTATTTTGTAAATGACCGACAGCAGTCCATAGACACAAAGGGACTCCACCAGGATCGTATAGCATGCCACTGGCAGAGCTGAACACAGGACCCAGATGTCCTCCCAGGTGGGGGCTCCTTCCAAGGCATCTCTGTCAGCCATAGGCTGGGTGGGGAGTTGAGGGAACCTTAGCTGGTTTTTCCTGATCTGGCCTGGCTTTGCAAGCACCGGCTTTCCAGCGAGGGAGGGCAAGAAGCAGGTATCTCAGTTCGCGGAGCTGTGCTCTAGCTTCTCATTCCTGACCATTGAGAAACGCCTTTACCAGTCTGTGTGACTGATGTTTACGTTCTACAGATGGGCAGACTGGGCCAAGAGAGGCTCGCTGGCTTTGCTCCGGGCCACCAGCTGCTGCGAGGCTGGGCAGGCTTTGGAGTCCTTGTCAGTTTCTTTATAAAGACTACATTTGTTGTGTGTACTTCAGCCCATCCGGTGCAGGTCCCCATTGAGTTGTCTGTGTCTTGAGCCTTGGACACTTCTTGCCACAACACTCATTCATTCAGCACCTGTCACACAGGGGACTGTCTGGATGTAGACATAGGGCATGACATCTAAATTTAGTGCTGAGTCAGAGAATGGGTTTGGTATTGGCAGGAGATACCTCCTTGCCTCATTCTTTTTGTGACACAGCAAAAACCTCCAGTGCTGTAGCTTCTTAATGCTTAGTCACAGGACAGAGTTCAAGCAGGAAAATGACGCTACCGAGCCTCTTGCCCCAGAGGAGAAAGTTGTCAACAAAGATAAGAGGGTAGAGGCCTGTGGACGCTGAGTTGGGACCTACTGTCATGCCTAACATTAGTGGGAGCTGAATATAGAAAAAGCAAGAAAGTAGATAAAACTAAAATGTGCTAGTTCTGGGTCTTTTTTTTTTTTTTTTAAATTTTTTTTTTTCAACGTTTTTTTATTTATTTTTGGGACAGAGAGAGACAGAGCATGAACGGGGGAGGGGCAGAGAGAGAGGGAGACACAGAATCGGAAACAGGCTCCAGGCTCCGAGCCATCAGCCCAGAGCCCGACGCGGGGCTCGAACTCACGGACCGCGAGATCGTGACCTGGCTGAAGTCGGACGCTTAACCGACTGCGCCACCCAGGCGCCCCTAGTTCTGGGTCTTTCTATGGAAAAAAATACAGCTGAACCTGAAGCAGCTTAGAATTTAGGGGATATGTGTGTGCGAGTACGTATATATGCCTTTCTGTTCACCCAGCTCATTTCTGATAGGAAATGGCAGACTGCCTTTATAAATCAAATCCTGTCCTATTTTCTCTCCCATTTTATGAACCCAGCGGGAGGGAGCAAAGCAGTGAACAGTTGTCCTTACTTTCTGTGCCAGATTGTGGAATTTCGTGTAAGCTTGTTCTTCCGTCAGCCCCCCTCATTTCAAGGCTTCTCGTGAAAACTCACTGGACGTGGCCACAGTGTCGTCTTGTGTGAGGTCACCTGGCTTTAGGGTGGAGCCCAGATTCAGACTCAGATTTTACCAGTGGGTCCATCCATCCATCTGCCCACCCATCATCCGTGCAGCATGTCCCTGATCAGTGCTCTGCTAAGTGCTGAGTGTGAAAAGGTGAGAAAACCCTTAGCATCCTCCATGAATGGCTCCACAGACTTGTACCAAACACTCCTTTTAGCTGCAGTATATATCCTATCGTTCATCGAAGGTTTTTCTTCTCTGTTGCTCTGTCATGGAGCTTTTAGGAATGCCAGAAAGTTATCAGCCCGGCTTATTGACTTCCTGTTCCTCACCTTCCATTTGGTGGTTTCAAGCAAATGGCATGGGTTTTTGTTTGTAAAAAGCTGTAAGATCCTCAGAATGACGAAGAAGATGGTTCCTGCCCACTAGGAGTTTAGTGTCTCATTGGAGAGCCCCAGCATGAGGGAGCAGCCGTCCAGCAGGGCACATCCCCCAGAGCAGATGAGGCTGCCTCAAGGAGAGGGGAGTGTACAGTGAGCTGGGTGTGGGCAGATGGCCGACAGGCTGGATGGGTGCTGGGGAGGCACAAGGAGGCGTGCGGGCCCCGTGAAGGTGGGACGCGGGGCAGGGGCAGGAGACTCGGAGGAGAATCCATTCTGTGAATGGTGGGTCTTTACGGGAATTCTGAGCTTCTGCTTCGGGTGTGCACTTAGCAGGCACTGGGAAGATGAGCCCAGGTCAACCAGGCCCTGGGAGGCACAAGGCAGGCCTGGTTGCTGCTTCCAGTCGTTCTTCCTGTGATCGGTTCTCCATGAGACGCCTTGAGCACGGGGCTGGAGAGAGAGGAATGGGCAGCGTTGGCCTGGGGTGGGAGGGTGCACTGCCAGAGGAGGATGGAGTGAGGGGAATAGGTCCAGCAGCCTTTGCAGAATCCCTGGAGATGTGTGATTGGCTTTCTGTGATCTGTTAGCGGGACTGAAAAGTCAAATGTTTCCTAAGGTGCAAGTCTGAGAGTTAATGGCTGGGATATTTAGAAGTCAGCTCGTGAGTAGTGTAGGGATTGCGGTCTCATGTGCTGGCCTGCTCTTTGGGGAGGAGACAGGGGTGATTAAGGAATGAGGTGGTTGAGGGTAATGAGCGACCACTGGTCTCTAGCTGTGCCCCCGGCCTGTTCAGATAGCCTCTCCAGGCCTCATCCTTGTCTGTCTGATGGGGTCCGTGACACCGCCTTCTTCTGAGAGCTGGTGCGAAAGTGTGCACATAGGTGGTTGTATGCTGTGCAGATGGTTCACATTTCTATTGCACAGGATGCTTTGTCTGTTATTTTTTATTGTCTCATTTCATCTCATTAGCAGCCCCTTGTGGGGGGGGGTGCTTATTCCACCTGACAAATGAGGGAACAGGTTGGGGAGGCCATGTCCCTTTGGGAGTTAGTTCAGAAGAATGGTTAAGAGCCTGTATCTGAGCCAAGTATTGGGTTCAAACTCTGGGCAAGTCACTTTCCCTCTCTGTGCCTCAGTTTTCTCACCTGTGAAATGAGGATAGAAATCGTACCTTGTATAGTAAGGAGTAAAGGATTTACTGTTTGTAAATTGTTTAGAGTAGTGCCTGGCACACAGCCCTATGTAAGCAGCGGCTGTTCTTTACGTTGTTATTAGTGACCCTGTCCCATGGCTGTTTAAGTGCCACCTTAAACTGACTTCCAGGGCAGGTTGGTTTGGTTTGTTTCCCCACACTATCCCACACTCAGGGTGTGGTCTCCAGACCAGTGCCGGTCTGTAAACTCTTGGTTCCTGATCTGTGATGAAGTTAGCACAGAGATCAGAATAAGTGTTTGGCAATTAGAGCGATTTGACCTTGCCAAGACTCATTGAACAGGTATAGACTGCTTCAGGTGCTGTCAGATCACATGGGGAGTCACATGTGGGAGGAGCCGTGCATAATCATCATCAGTAGTAGGACCGTGTGACTGCAGATAAAAAAGTGGAGTGTCGTGATAGCTGGGCTCTGTTGCTGCCCACTCCTGAACAGTTGGCTTCCTTGGGAGGAACCTCTGCCAACCGAGCAGACCAGGCGAATCCAGAGCATTTTGTAAGCCAGTGCATGATGTTTGTGCTTCGGCAGTCTGTGACAGCTCAAGGCAGTGAGGTCTCCCCATGGAGATTTTTATTAATGAGCATTTGTTTCCATTCAGCGCCGTTGACGCTCACAGTAGCAAATGCCTTTCTTGCTATTCTCTTAGCAAGTGTGGTTCTGGCAGGTTTGTTAAGAATACACTGTGAACTCTGTCCCTTTCCACCTCTTAGGCTGGCAGCAACTAGAAAGCTGGATGCTGTCCGTGCACAGCAGAGTGTTGGGGGTGCAGGAGGTTACCCTGCTGACGTGGCCATCCTGAAACCTCCGGCAGGGCTCCCACAAAGCCGTGACCCTGCAGTTCCCCTCCTGGGTGGGGATTGCCCAGCTTCTCACACAGGTCCTGAGGGGACAGGTTTAGGTTCGCTGCAGTGCCCTGTGGGGTGGCATCTGTCCTTGGGGGAGCTGGTGGGTGCAGCGGTGGGTCCTCTGCAGTAGTTGCAAATGGCTGGTGAGACACTCGTGGCAGTGGAATCGATCCTAAAGCATAGCATTCAAAGAGAAAGAAATAGAGTAAGGTGGATGATGCGGTGCTATTATGTAAATTAATCATACAGATGATACCCATTTTGCAAGAACACAAGATAAACACAAAAGAACAGTTGCTTGTGGATGTGGGGGAGGAGAATGGGCAGGGAAATGGCAATAAGAGGAAATCAAGCGAGGGAGGAAAGAACATCACTTTTCCTCCAGGCTGCTGTCTTTGAGGGAAGGGCCTGTTGCCTGCTCTCTCGGCTGTGCTCGATTGCTCAGTTTCTGGTGGTGCAGCATCTGTGTGTCTTCGTGGAGCTGGCAACCTCCAGCAGATGGTTCACCCAAAACTGGCCTCGGTGAAGAGTTATCCATCCTGGTACTGGGCCACCAGATAGGGGTGGCTGTTCATGGAACAGTGGGCTCAGTAGGGACGCAGGTGTTTTAATAATCATCTAGGTAATTGTGAGGAGTAAGAGGTGAACAATGCTTGCTTTGAACTTGGCATTGTGAACAATGCTTGCAAAACCCCACACTCTCATCTTGGTCATAGTGGGAAAGTATGGGCAGTTATCCTGTAAGTCAGTTCATTGAAAAACAGCTCTGTTCCATGTGTTTATTGATCATATGATGCCAGGTACTACCAACTGTATAGAGAGACTGGGGATTTTGGCTTTAGGAAGGTAGAATCGTGTTTAGGAATAACTTTTTTTTTTTTTTTTAATTTTTTTTTTAATGTTTTTATTTATTTTTGCGACAGAGAGAGACAGAGCATGAGCAGGGGAGGGACAGAGAGAGAGGAGAGGGAGACACAGAATCAGAAGCAGGCTCCAGGCTCTGAGCTGTTAGCACAGAGCCCGATGCGGGGCTTGAACCCACAGACTGTGAGATCATGACCTGAGCCGAAGTTGGATGCTTAACCGACTGAGCCACCCAGGCACCCCTAGGAATAACTTTTTAATTGGCAGAAGGTGCTGCTTTAGGGAAGGGGTTGACCTCCTGGCTGCTGGAAGTATTCAAGTAGAACTTCAGGCAGATAGAAAGAGTTCTGTCATGTTCATGGTTGGAATAGATGCTTCCTGCAGTCCTTCCTGTTCTGACTGAACGGGGCTTTAAATTTTAGGGCTCATGCTGATAATTAAAACAGAAAGGTTACTTGGTTAAAAAAATATAATTAGCCGTATGTATGGTTAAGAGTTTAGAAAAGGTAGATAATCAAAAGGAAAATAAGTTTATAGGTCATCTTACCAGCTGGAATTAACCTAAGTACATTTTTTTCTTTTTTTTTTTAAATTGTTTTTTAATGTTTATTTTAGAGAGAGAGAGATACAGACAGAGCACAAGCAGGGGAGGGGCAGAGAGAGAGGAAGACATAGAAACCGAAGCAGGCTCCAGGCTCTGAGCTGTCAGCACAGAGCCCGATGTGGGGCTCAAACTCATAAACCGCAAGATCATGACCTGAGCCGAAGTCAGACGCTTAACCGACTGAGCCACCCAGGCGCCCCCTTTTTTTTCTTTTAAGAGTACGAAAGGAATCATCTTTAATGGTTGCAAGTATTACCCTATTATGAAGTGTATCACCAGTTCCCCCTGGCTGGAGATTCAGAGATTTCCCATTTTTCAGTATAAATCATGCTTTAGTGGATATCCCTATGCATAGATATTTGTGCACTTTTTTATTTCTTCAGGATAAGTTTCTGGAAGTGGTGACTCTTTTGGGTAAAAGGGTGTGGGTGTTTTGGGGGGCTGTTGATACACACTGGCAGGCTGATGGCACTGAGTCACTCCTAGGTTCTCTGGGTGTGGTTTTGGCTGTCTTCTTTAGAATCACCTGGGAAGCTCCTGAAAAATGAGACTCCAGGGCCCCACCCCAGGCCTCCTGAAACAGAATCTGGGAGTGGGCTGGTCTCCACATCTGTATGTTTCAGCATACAGGAGACTCTTCCACTCAGTGCATGGCCAGGCCTCAGAGCCAGAAGAGCCAGTTCGAGGACCTACCTCTGGGCACCCTTTTCCTTATCTGTAAAGTGGGTGTCTCAGAGTGGTTTTGATGAGCCGAAATACTCTCTGTGTGAATACATGTGTGAGTGTTTCTCTTACTGATGTCACAGGTGAGCAGGATCTTACTGGGCCAGGCCAGATCCGGGAAGGGAGCTCTGGGAAAAATGGGTCAGGATGCAGAGCTCCTCTTTCCGCCTCTTCCCCAAGGGGACCTGGGACTGATAAACTGTTGGAGCAGGGTGCTGCCAGCTGAGGCCCCCTCCAGGCACTGGTGTCTTTCTGTCCCGGTCGGCAGAGAGGAACCGCTTCTGCCCTTGGATTGCTGCCTCCTGTGTCCACCGGCAAGAGTGCCAAGAGGCCCAGGGCAGAGCCCCAGGGAGGATGGTGGTGGAGAAGGCAGGGAGGTCACTCCCCAGCAGTGTGGCCCCAGGAGTCCCTGATGCTGCCTTTGACCACAGGGTCCCCATGTGGATGTGCCGCGTCCTAACACTGGAGTTGGCAGTCCCTATGGGGTTGCCCAAGCGGTCCCCAGCTAAGGATCAACTGCTTTGCCGTGTGTAATCTCCAGCAGGTTACCCTAGACAGGCTGTTTACCAGTTGTCCCTGCAAAAGCCAGGTCCACCTCTGACTGTCCTCTGTTTCCTGGTCCGTAAATCTAGAAGGGAGATCATTCATTCACTTATTCAAGCAAACACGCTGAGCTGTGGTGGTGTCAAAATAAATGATCTACGTTAGGAGAAGCAGGGAGCAACACTGCCAGCTTGGGGATTGCTAAGTTGTGCTCTAATGTGGTTAGAGACTGTGCTATGAAGCATAGCCAAGCAAGGAACTGATTTTGTCTGATGGAAGGGAGAGTCGGGCTGAGGGCCATCTCATGGAGGATGTAACTGGACAGCTGGGCAAAAGGGCTGAGTAGAAGTTGTCAAATGTTGGATAGGTGCCTTCCGGGCAGGGGAAGAAAGAGCATCGAGTCAAGAAGGAGCCAGGCCTTCTGGGTAATAGTGGGCACCGTGGTGATTGGGTGGTCAGGGAGGGTCTGGAGGAGGCAGGGGCCGGGCCACGGACCTGGCCTATAAGTCTGCTTCTGACGCTTCTCAGCTCTTTGGCTTAGGCAAGGTGCTTAATATTTTGGAGCCTTGACTTCCTCCCCTATGAGATGCAGTAATCAGACCAACCTTGGAGGAAATTATTAAGTGTGTAATACACGTAAAGTATGTAGCCCAGAACTTGGCACAGGATCACATGCTCCATAAATGTTTATTTCCTTCCTTTGCAATGCTAGGGTGAGACCTTTTGGCTTTATCCTAGTAGGCCAAAGGAGCCATGGAAGGTTGTGGAACACAAGGTTAATAAGATTATATCTGTTTACTTGGGTGTTTATGTGTTTTATTTTATTTTTTAAAGTTTCTTTATTTTGAGAGAATGTGTGCACGTGCCTGAATGAGTGGGGGAGGGGCAGAAAGAGAGAGAATCCCAAACAGGCTCTGAGATGCCAGCGCAGAGCCTGACGAGGGGCTCAGTCTCACTAACCATGAGATCATGACCTGAGCTGAAATCAAGAATCAGACACTTAGCCGACCAAGCCATCCAGGCACCCTGTTTGTGTGTTATTCTGGTGGAGGATACTTTTGGGGTCTCGGGTGGTGAGGCTAGAGCCATGGGCCAAGACCAGGACGGGTGAGAAGAATCCTGCCCCACATGGTCTCCTGCTGAATTTCTTGTCTACCAGCTGCAGTGGGCTGCTGGGATGCCCTGCCCAAACTCTGGGCAGAGACTTTGCCAGGAGAGGGTAGGGTTTGGAATGTGTCCCCAGGGAGCCGGTTAGCGCTAAGGGAAACTACAGAACTGGATACTTGTGGGACTTGAGTCTGGTCATGAGAAAGCGGGATGAGTGTCGTATGGCTGGGCTCGAGTCTGCAGAACAGGCCATGATAGTGATGGTTAGCATGGTGGCAACCATAGTATAGCCATAGTCGCATACACATTTACTGACCACTTTGGGTGTGTCATAGGGAGCTTATGGGCTCATCCCAACCACCAGAAGATGAGGGGCTATTATTGTCCTCATTTTATTTTATTTTATTAAAATTAAGTTTATTTATTTTGAAAGAGGGAGAGAGAGAGAGCGAGAGCAGGGGAGGGGCAGAGAGAGAGTTGAGAGAGAGAATCTGCCAGCGCACAGAGCCTGATTCGGGGCTAAATCTCACGAATCGTGAGATCATGACCCAAGCCGAAATCCAGAGTCAGACGCTTAACCGACTGAGCCACCCAGGCGCGGCACGTCCTCATTTTGTAGATGAGGGAACTGAGGCACAGAGAGGGGAAGTTACTTGCCCAGAGTCCCAGCAGGCTAGTGAGTCGGATTTCACCCCTGGTGGTTGGAATCTAGAGGGCATATCCACTGAGCTGTGGTGGGAACTGGAGCAGCTGTTAGGTTTGGAGTTTTTGGCTCCCAGTTCCTGGTGGTAGGTTGTAGTTGCCCACAAGGAAGCGCGCTGGGCACAAAGAGCTGGGCAGTGATGGGATGGTTGCCTTTGGAGGTGGTATGCTCCCAAGTCCTGGAGGGCCTGGATGGAAGGCGGGTCTGCACCTCCTAAGGAGAGGGGCTGCCCTACCCCCCCGTCCCTGGCAGCCTCCAGACATCCGGATTGGCGTCCCCACCTCCCCCACACCTCCTTCCCCGACGTCCTTCATAGACGCAGGCACAGAGACAGCCCCTTGCATGGGGGTGGGAATAAACCCATCGTGTCTTGGAGAGTGTTGCTACCATATCCCGAATGACTGCAGGCCGTCGGAAGTCAGCCTTGCAGGTGGCACTAACTCCAGGCTGGTCCATGGGTTGTCAGAGTGCATAGAGGGGTGGCAGGTCTGGGGCGGTACCGAGTGGTCTTGCTGGCCGAGCCTGCCCACGGAATTTCTCTTGCCGTGAATCCCAGGCAGCCCGTCACAGCCCGCTGATAGCAGCTGTTCTTGTGCCGCAAACCTCGTTGCCACATCTGGATGGAAAGGAGATCCTAGGATCGCTGCCTCATCCCGGCATGATGCCAGCATGCTCAGTGACCAGTGCCTTCCTTTGTCCAGTCTTTGCGTGGAGCGTTTGGTGACCTACAGAGTGCGGCAGCTTCCTGTACTTCCTCACCTACCGCCTCACCCTCCCAGGCGTGCACGGGCCTGTCAGCAGCCAGGCCTTGGAGGGGCAGGGGCCCTGCTTCCTCGGGAGCAAGGAGCAAGCCCCAGCCTGAAAGGAGAGACCCAGGGCCCAGCCTCGTGACTCGTGTGCCCTCAGGAGCTGCTCCTGGGCTGGTGCCAGATGGTGTCATCCGGGGGTTGGATTAAAAGATAACTCCGTTGGCAGGAGGAGCGGCCCCTTGCTGGCTTTAATCACCAGGCCCTGGTGAGCTCCGTGCAGGTGCTCCCAGCCCCTGCTGCTGGGTGCCTCTGCCTCTCCTTTTGCTCCCCTCTGGTCCTTTCCCTCCCGCTGCCGGGACTGCCCTCCTCAGATGGCACCTCTGCCCCCGTCTGCCTCTGGGGACGGGTCTTAAAATCCTAACGAGCAATTCAACAAGACTTGCTTTCCTTTGTCTCCCTTCCTGTCTGAGAAAAACAAAGTCCCCTGGAACTGCAGACAGAAGTGTGGTGGGGCAAGGTGGAGACGAGGAGACTGAGGCTAGGCTGGTGGGGGTGCCAGGTTGAGGGGGGAAGCGCAGGGCCACTGTGGCTGAGCTGGCAGCCGTGGCTCGACGTCGCTGATGCAGGAGGCTGTTTGGCTCCTCGAGGACCTGTGAGTCTGGGGAGGTAGGTGCTGCTTCCCAGCTGGCGTGGCTGGGAGTGGGCTTGGGTGGGACCATGACCCTGGACCCCGGGGAGGTGGTCACAGGGCTCCTGAGGCTCTTTGGGCAACCCCAGGATGGCTGTACCGCCTGTGGGCAGCGGAGAGGGAGAGGAGAGCCCTGCCTGGAAGTTCCGGAGCCTTCAGGTGACCCACAGGCAAGGGGACCAGAATATTTTGGTAAAATATTACCAAGCTTCTTCCCCATGCCACCTATCTTTGGACAGGCCCTCATTTTGGGAATCAAATCTTTTTTTCTTTCTTCTTTTTTTAATTCATTGTGCTACTAAAAAATGGTATGATAGACTTTTTTCTTTATTATTTATTTGCTTAAACATTCATTTATTAAGAGAAAAAATGCTCTCAGGGTATTTTCCCTCTGGGGTAGGTAAAACATAGCTGCGACACGTGCAGCATTATCCACCTCTTTTTAAATCAACGATTAAGTAGCAACAATTTAAAAGTGTTGTGTAGGCAGTGGTCAGTGGCATCAAGAGGCATTTTATTTTTCTTCCTATTTTTCTGTGTGTGGTTTTGTTGTTTTTTTTTTTAAGTTTATTTTTGTGAGAGAGAGAGAGGGAGAGACAGACAGAGTGTGAGCACAGGAGGGACAGAGAGCCAGGGAGACAGAATCTGAAGCGGGCTCCAGGCTCTGAGCTGTCAGCCCAGAGCCCAATGCAGGGCTTGAACTCGCAAACAATGAAATCATGACCTGAGCCAAAGTCGGATGCTCAACCGACTGAGCCACCCAGGTGCCCCGACCTATTTTTCTGTTTTAAACACATTTCTTAATGGTACTATTTTTACCCCCTGATACTTTGTTTTGCAAATTTTCTGATGCACAGAACAGTTGTGAGAACAGTACAATAAACATTTGTATGGTCTTCGCCTAGATTCACCAGTGGGTAACAGCCTGCCGTCTTTGCTTTTTTCATTCTGTCACGTTCTATATTCAAGTACAGTTTTTTTTTTTTTTTACCAATTTGCTCGGACAAAAAATGGCGGGCATCAGGACACTTCACCCCGAAGCACTGACGCGTGTGTCATGTGTGAACCAGGCCATGCACCTATGTGACACATCACCATTACCAAACCTGAATTCCAGGCTGATGTATATAGTATGTTCTACTACGTGGTCTCTTCCAAGTCTTCCTGGTTGTCCTAAATATGCCTTTATCAATTTAAAAAAGTCTAGGCTCTAATAAACACGCATTTGGTTGTTAGGCTAGCGTTATTTAAAAAAACCCTGGATTATACACTTGATTATCCATGATTGACATATGTTTGTTAGAACACAGTGCTGTACTGTGGATGTGTACATATACCATATTCATTGATATCCCCTAGGCGGTCTTAGAATTCTTGAAACTTGGGAGGAGCCCGGGAGAGATGCACCCTCTTCTTTTTTACAGAATCTGTGTCTGAACATCAGAGAGACCTTTCCAGTATCCCAGTGTTGAGGTCTGCATATGTGTTCTGAATTTCTTTGGTTTATGAAATCTGACACCTCCAAGTCTGGGCATTTTAAACTGTCCTGCTAAATTCTTTTAAGTACCCAGGGCTCAAATATACCATTGCCTGGAGGGTTATAGGTCATTTGACATAAAACAGAGAAAAACTGATAGTGTCTTCTACAAAGCTCAGAACCTCCTCCTCCCCTCTCCCCTTTTGGTGTGGGGTCACTGGCCTTCTTAGCTCTGGACACCCTCAGAAGGGTTGATTGCTGCAGTGGGGCTACCAAGGACCGAAGCCCAGCCAGGGGAGGAGGGAAATCCTGAAGAGGGAAGAGAGGGGATATGGGTGACAGGACGTGGAAGGGAGAGAGCAGAGAGAGGTGCCATGGTGGCCACTGTCGTTCTGCCCTTAAGGAGCTGGGCCACTCGGTTGACCCGAGGGTCTGTTAGCCGAGGGCCTGCTGTACGTCTCCCTCAGCACTGGGAATGAGTCCTTGGTTGGCATTGGTTGGACTGGTTTTAAGTCTAGCTGTGAGGCTGTTTCATTCCCTCCTTTCCCTGAACCCTTCATCCCCAGTCCATAGAGTTGTCATGAGGATCCGAGAGGAGATTTGGGTAAGTTCTTTGAAACTGCAATGGAAGGAGGTGGCTCTCCCTTCAAGACTGTCCATGGAGGAGGTGGGGGAGGATTGATAAGCTCATCCTCCCGGGGACTGTCAGAGACTGGTATAAGACCAGCTTGCGCTTGGGGGGCAAGTGCCAACGAGGAGGGGACAGAAGTGAGGACAGGTGGTGTTCCTGGAGAGGAAGGTTGCAGTGTGCGCCCACAGGAGGAGCTTCTGGCACAAGGTCAGGCCTGAGTCTTACTGGATGCGCTGGCTAGAGAAGAGGTATAGTGAGAGGGAGCAGAAAAGTCGGGGCCTGCCTTAGGCAGTAAGTTTCCTGCTCTAAAGAAGATCCTCCAGGGACACCTGGATGGCTCAGTCGGTTAAGTGTCCGACCCTTGATTTTGGCTCAGGTCATGATCTCACAGTTCATGAGTTTGAACCCCGCATCAGGCTCTGTGCTGACAGTGCAGAGCCTGCTTGGGATTCTCTCTCCCCCTCTTTCTGCTCCTCTCTTGTGCACTTTCTCTCAACAACAACAACAACAACAAACCCAAAAAACAAAAAAAACAAACCCCCAAACATTAAAAAAAAAAAAAAAAAATCCCCCCCCCCCCCCCCCCCCCCCCCCCCCCCCCCGCCAAACAGCCTGACGATGAGAAGGCTGCTTTAGTACTGTGTGTTTCGAGGAAAGGGTTACTTGGGATTATGAGTTGTTCTTCCTACCCCATCTCAAAAAAAAAAGCTTTATTCTTTGCTGACAATAAAGCATGCACATTCATGTAGAAAATTCAATTAATGAAGAAGAAAAAGGAAAGGCACACAGAATCCCAGAGGCAACCCTATTAACATTGTGCTGGGGGAAAATGGAGCTTTTATTGTATGCCAAGCATTGTGCCAAATGTTATCTCATTTCATCCTAGCAAAAACCCTGGGAGGTAGGTACTTTTATTATCCCTCTTTTATGGGAGAGGAAAACGAGGCACAGAGAGGTTAAGGAAGGTGCCCCGAGTCACTCAGACCGTGTTTGAGCTGGGATTCCCAGCAGGCAGGTGGGTCTGGAACTCACACTGCTAACTCCGCTGGGGTACTGACCACCCCTGCAGGTATCTGATCACTGTGGATGTGCGCACATGTCCTTAGACACACAGCCTACGGTTCAGATTCGCAGTTTGTGAAGAGAGTTGCTAACCACCGTACAGAGGTGCGTATGGAGGGGCATCGCGGTTCTGTACCATCTTCCATCCCATGGCTCCCTGTACAAAAGCCTTTGGTCAGTGGTCTGGGGTTTAGAAACCAAGGTTTTATCTACTTGCTCTAGTTGCCTGAGGGATAGATAAATCAGTCCCTCGGTGGGAAGGACCCAAGATGGCCGTGTTGGGAAGAGGAGAACGAGGGGCTTCCCATCTCAGGCCCGGGGGCAGGTGGGGACTAAAGCTGTCCCCCACCTCCCCCCATCTGCTGTTAATAATGTTCCTTCCAAGGAGAATTGGTAAACCAGGTAATGGTGTCTGCGGTGATTTCTAGGCTGTAGGGTGTGGTTCTTTTTTCGTTATTTTTTACTTGGCCATCTGAGCTTCTTTGGACTTCTGTCCTTCTGTCCCAAGGCATGGGATGGTCCACAGCTGGATCCCTGTGGCATCCAGGCACTGGCTGTGGACTTGGCGGTTCACAGCCAGGAGTTGCCGCCCAGCGAGATGTGGGATGTGGGATTGGCCGCTGTTGCTTGCCTGGGGGCAGGCACTCCTGGAAACCTTCCCTGCCCCTGGGGCAGTTGTTCGAGCAGGAGCAATCACCCGGGCTTCCAGGGACACTGCAGGGACTGGAACAGCCTCTCGGTACCTTGTTTTCCCGATGTGCAGTGGGCTGATGGGGTCTATTCTTGCTGCTTCCCAAAGCTACGGGAGAAATAATGAGCTGGGGGATCAGGGAGACGAGGCGTCATTGGGGAGCTCAGTCCCACTGGTGCCTTGTCCTCAGCGCACGGGCACTTTCCTTTTCTCTCCTTGCTCTGGTACTGGCAGGCAGGCAGGCAAGGTGAGACTTGTTTCTCCTCCATTCAGAGTGGGCTGTTCATATGGTCACATGACCCATACACCAGTGTCAGAGGCAGGGCTGAAAGCAGGTGTGGCCTTCAGGCCAGTGCCCTAACCCTGCAGCACACAGCATACTGGTCTTGCCATTCTGAGTTTTGTGTTTCTTCACCCAGTTATCTAGCACTGCATTCAGTCCAAAGAGAGCGGGAAGCCAGGGGTCCAGACTCAGTCAGCTCTGTTTGCCCAACTTTGTGGCTCTGGGATACCTCTCTGGGTCACTTGTTCATTCACTGGTTGTTTACTGAGCACAGATGCATGCCTCGTCCTGTGGGAGATGCTGGATCTGCAGACACGAAAGAGGTAACACCCTGGTCACAGGGAACTCACGGTCTGGTGTGGGTGACAGTTTGTAAATAGTCCATGCTAATACAGCAGGCGGGTGCAGTGTCCAAGCAGAGCAAGGTGGGACACTGGGAGTACAGAAGTAGGCGGTTTGGACCCTGTTGGAGCCTCAGTTTCCCCATCTGTTAAATGGGTGCATTAGACTACTTGGTCTTTGGGGTCCCTCTGTCTTTTACATTCTGTGACTCTCTGTGAAAAGAGTGTAATCCTGAGGGTTAGAACACACCTAGCGTCAACCAAAATTTTATGTTAAAAGTGCTCCCGAGTCAGACGGAGAGAGAGGTGTCTCTTGGGTTCTGTATCTCTTTTCACAAACAACCTTGCATTCTCTGACGGGCCAAATACATTTGTTTTGTATGGCCAGGGAATGTTTTTCTCAGAAGTTGGTTTGGCTTATGGCTGTGTGTCGGTGCCAGCAGGCTGCTTATGGGTCACGGGGTAGAGAGGGATTGAGGGCACGTGTCAGATGTGCTACTGCGGATCTGAGCCAGGACTGGGTGTGATTCCATTGGCTGAGGTGTCCCAGGGAAGCAGCCGCCATCCCTGGTTCGTAAGGCCATGTCTGGCCCATGGGTGTGTCTGTCCTGAGTCTGGGGCTTGTGGGCGCCGCAAATACAGACTGTGAGCAGGGTGAGGTGGTCGGTGTGGCCCCGAGCCCCTGGACCAGGCTGCAGGAGGGGGGTGCTGGCTGGGGAGGGTTGGAGGGGCCCTGTCCTCCTAGGGCTCCTTTCTGGGCTTCATGCTAGGGAGCTGGGTCAAGGCTGTACAGTCAGCAAGGGGTAGAGCCGGATGACTCCTGAGTCCATGTTCCTGCGTCTTGAAGCTCCCCAGAGAATGAGCTTTTCAGCAAACCAGTGTCTCATTAAGATGAAGCCCCGAGATGCTACATCTTCTGTCGGGTCCAAAGAACTTTCTCATGGGGGCGCCTGGGTGGCGCAGTCGGTTAAGCGTCCGACTTCAGCCAGGTCACGATCTCGCGGTCCGTGAGTTCGAGCCCCGCGTCAGGCTCTGGGCTGATGGCTCGGAGCCTGGAGCCTGTTTCCGATTCTGTGTCTCCCTCTCTCTCTGCCCCTGCCCCGTTCATGCTTTGTCTCTCTCTGTCCCAAAAATAAATAAAAAACGTTGAAAAAAAAAAAAATTTAAAAAGAACTTTCTCATGGTTTCCTGTGGAGCGCTGTGTAGTAGGGACCAGAGGGGAATGTGGGTACAGAGAATGGGCTGAGGGGGATTGCTCCCTCCTCTGCTGTGTGAGTACTGGGGGCTGGGAGGGAGGGAGGTCAGCTTGCCATGTGCGAACGAGCTGCCCAGGATGGCAGGGATGTACATTAGCTGTTCACACAAACAGAGATACGCCCTTTCCTCCCTCACTGAATTCCCTGCTCTGTAACAGGTACTACTGTGTGCTGTGGGGAGTATAGAGGTTTGACAAAGCCTCTTCCTTGGGAAGTCATCAGTAGAACTGGATACTTAATTTGTGGCCTGGTACAAATTGAAAATGTAGAGTCCCTGCTCATAAATCATTAAGAGTTTCAAGACGGTGACAGCAGAGCATGAAGCTAGGTGTGACGTTCCTGAGACTGTACAGGCTTTGCTCCATGACACTGGTCCTGGTCCTCAGCCTCGTGGGGAACCGTAGGGGAAGTACAAGCAAGATAATGGTAAAACAGTGATTTCCCGATGGAGGGGTCTGGGAGGGCTCCTTGGAGAGGTCCCATTTAAAGCTGGAGCTGGGGGCGCTTGAGTGGCTCAGTCAGTTGAGGGTCTGACTCTTGATTTTGGCCCAGGTCATGATCGTGAGATCGAGCCCCATGTCAGGCTCCACGCTGAGCATGGAGCCTGCTTGGGATTCATTCTCTCTCTCTCTCTCTCTCTCTCTGTCTCTCTCTCTCTCTCTCTCTCTCTCTCTCTCTCTCTCTGTCCCTCCCTCCCTCTGCCGCTCCCCTGCTCACATGTGCTCTCTCTCCCTCTAAAATAATAGTAGTGATAATACTAGTAAAGCTAGACATGGAGGGATGGCTAAGACTGGTGGAGGTGGTGGTGAGGGTGGAGGCAGGGACCCATGGGCGTGGGCAGGGAGTGATGAACTCACAGCTCTGTAGCCTGGCTGGATGGCTGGGTGGTGGTGGGCGGCATTTGGGAGTGTGGACAGGCTGGGCTCAGCCCTCGAAGACCCTCAGATGCCAGCCTCAAGGGAGGCTTTATTCTGCAACCGGCGACTGCTGGGAACTTGGAGATGGCACCGTGGGGCTCTGGGAAGCACTCTGGGGATGGGTCCTCGCTGATGTTCCAAAGTCTCGGAATGCCTCTGATGTCGATGCACTTTACGCTTGTTTTCTCGGTCCTCCCAGGCTGGTGCAGATGAGGAAGCGGAGGTGCAGAGAGGTGTCACGAACCTCGCCTGCGGTCGTAGGTGGTAGAGCTGGGACCCTAGGGATGCGGGGAGGGGGGGGGGATCGGGAGGCGGGCGAAACTGTTGAGCTGCCACGGGTACCAGGATGGTGGCAGGGGGGAGAGGTGACCAGGGTGAGAGGGGCTGCAGGTGGGTCAGGTGGACGTGGGCACCTGAGCGCGTCTCACTGTCAGGAGTGCCCCGCAGCCGAAGATCTGCGGTCCTAGTGGGTGGCATCCTGCTGCAGCGGCAACGGGGGGGGGGGGGGGGGGGGGGGCGGTCCTGACTTTGAGAAGCTGCCTGTTTTTCTCATCGGTGGATCCTGCTGGTTGTTACCTCTTGGGTTTTGGCCCCAGTCTGTCTCTAAGTTTCTCCTTTTCCTCATCATCACCCTTTGGGCATGTAGAGACCGTAGTCTATTCCTCCAGAGCTTTTCTTTCTTTCTTTTTTGCAACCCCTGGTTCATTCCTCCCCTTCCTACGTTTGTTGTGGTTTTATGCTGCGTATGGTGGCTCAGGTGTGGCGAGCAGCTGGGATAGATGGGATTGACTTTCAGCACGTCTCAGCAGATGCTGTTGGGTTTTGGATCTTCCTGCACTTTTAAGATGTTCATTGTCTGTTGGCCTCCACCCATGGGGGGCTGGTGTGCCCCTTCCCATCATGTGTCTACTGAACCGTGTCCCCGCACATCTCCAAGCACCCTCTTGGACGACTCTACTCTTCTACTTGGCACCCCAAGGCCTGCTGTGGTTATTCATGTGACCTCTCCTTGTGAACACCTTTCTTCTGTCCCCAGGGTCGGAAGATCTGATGCTTAGTGTCGAGGGACAAGATGGAGATGAAATAGCCTGCAACTGACCCTGCCTGACCCTTCCTGGGTCTGGAAGCTGAGGCCTACCGTCTCCCAGCCTGGCAGGTGCTTGGTAACTTGACACTGCCTTGCTAATTGTCTGCTGAGATCACAGAGCCCTTGTCACCACCCATCTACAAGGACCACAGTCCCTGACTGGGCCAACTGGTTGAGCCACTGTTCTGGGCACTCATGGGAAACAAGTGGCCTTTGTGGTGAGCTGGTGGACAGAGTGGCCGTCAGCATGGGCGAGGTGGCTGCACACGCGGGCCTTCTGGGCTGGGTGGGGCCCGGGGCAGCCAGCTCTGAGCTGAGAGGCCCACAACGGGCCCCATTTTTCTTGATGTCGGGGGTGTGGGGTACAGAGTTGCAGGGACCACTTCTCTCCCCTTTGGGTTGCTATTGAAGACAGTATTTTCTAGTGGTTTTCTAGTGCCTATATGAAGAGACTTCATCGGTTCTTCTACCTGACATAGGCCTGGGAGGTCACCTGTGGGTTGTGACCCTTCTTCATGGCTGGGCTTTTACCATGTCTCCTTGAGATGCCAACAGAGGAGAAATGAGACTGTAGGAGGTTTGAATGTTTCAAATTTGGCGATTCTTGGCAGTCTTTGAGGGAATCTTTCTCTCACTCCCTTCCTCAACGCAAACCCCAAACATACCACACATTTCAAAAGACCACACACCTCAAGGGAACTCGGTAAGTAATAGGTGACGTGGTTTAATTAGCTTTAAATTATGAAACTCGAGAGGAAGATGTATTTAAATCCTTTTTTTTTTTTTTAACGTTTATTTATTTTTGAGACAGAGAGAGACAGAGCATGAACGGGGGAGGGGCAGAGAGAGAGGGAGACACAGAATCCAAAGCAGGCTCCAGGCTGTCAGCCCAGAGCCCGATGCGGGGCTCGAACTCACGGACCGCGAGATCGTGACCTGAGCTGAAGTCGGACGCTTAACCGACTGAGCCACCCAGGCGCCCCGAGAGGAAGATGTATTTAGTAACAGGGGCTGGGCTGGTCCTTACAGACGCTCTTGCCTCAGAATGCCACGTGCCCCACACGCGCTGATGGTGTAAAGGTGGCTTTGGGCACATGTCTGTCTGTGTGTTGAGACTATTTGACGAGGCTCCAGTGAATGATCTGACAATGAAAAAGTGGCCGGCCCTTTAAAATGGTTCCGGAAGAATCAGTATCATTAACGAAAACTACATTCAACAGTTTTGCCCAACCAACATGACTGATAGCTTTAAGCCGCTCGTCTAATCCTGTTCAGATGGGAATCCTGCTTTCTTCTGTCGTTCATCGTGGTATTGTCGCTGCTCCCCACCTTGAAACTTTTTTTTTTTTTTTTTTGGCATGTTCTTTCACATTATCTTCCTCTCAAGTCATCTGGAGGCAAGATGTGCTAACACAGATGGGGACAGCCACACAGGAGCTGCTGAAGGACGGGCCCCGCGAGGTCATTTCTCTGTGACTGTGAGAGGCTGAGCAAAGGGGCTCCTGCTGCATTTTTGCCTTCTAGTCATTCAGCCTGCTCTTCCTGCACTTTGCATTTGCTCTGCTGTGCTCCCAATGCCCTCCCCACCCGCCTCTTTCATCTTTGATGTAGTCGCCTTGGACAGAGAGCTCAGAAAATGAAAGAACAAATTGTAGACTCACAATGTTTGCCCCCAAGGAAAGTGCATATTTGCACAAAATCCTGTCTGACGGTTTTCATTTTAGCTAAGAAGTTGGGGGCCCAGCAGGCTGTAGGAAATATGAAAACTGGCGCTTCATGGGCTGCATGCCGATGGTAGCTCCCTGTCGGATCCCCGTCTGTCACTAGAGATCTGAATTTTTCAGATGAAAATCACTGGCTGGCCACGGGCGACCATCGCCTCGGCCGCAAGCACGCACACGTGCTGCGAGTGGCTTTGGAGCCTGCTTGTCTGCCCCTCAGGGTCTCCTCTTTGTTTTTCTGAAATGTGATGAAATGGAACGTGCTTTTAAAAATAGGTATTTTCTGGGGATGATGTCCTGGCTGGGATTATTGGTTGTGGCGGTCTTCTTTCTGCCCCGTGAGTCCCTTATCTCATCTTGGCTGATAGGACACTGGCAACGGCTGCTTGTGTCCCCCATCCCTCCCCTTTTATTCTTTTTTTTTTTTAACATTTATTTATTTTTGAGAGAGAGAGAGTGCGTGCGCGCGCGCGCGAGTAGGGGAGGGGCAGGAGAGACAGGGAGACACAGATCTGAAGCAGACTCCAGATTCTGAGCTGTCAGCACAGAGCCCGACGTGGGGCTTGAACCCACCCACTGTGAGATCATGACGTGAGCCAAAGTCGGACGCTCAACCGTCTGAGCCACCCAGGCAACCCCCGCTTTTTATTCTTAATAGTCTTTACAAATATATTCCTTTTGATTACTTGTCTATTTGCACACAGGCCACAGATTCTATAGAATTCCTTAACTGTGTTACAGTGTTTTTCCTTAAGAATAATATATATATTTTTTCTGATTACCAAAGCAATGCTCATTAAAAAAAAAAAAAAAATCCAGGAAAAGATTCCAGAACCATGTAACAAGGTAGAAAGCCTGAGTTCCCTTAAACCTGAGTATCTGCTGGGGGCCAAAGGCTGGGGGAGAGGCTCAGTGGCCTCAGACGGTGGTCATCCAGGTGGACAGGGTGTTCTAGGGGATCATACTGTGACTGCTGGGTGGGTGAGGATGGGCAGAAGGGTTTGGTTTAGAGGCAGCTTAGCCATAGTTAAAGGTGCAGGGCTCGGAAGTGGGTGCTGCTGAGTCATTAAGGGCTTGTTCCTTAATTTCTCTGAGCTTCAGGGTCCTTGTCTATAAATAGGGGCTAATAACAATACCTCTTTCCTGGAGTGCTGTGAGTTTTCAGTTACGATTTGATGGTTTTTCACAGCTGGCACTGTATTGAGTGTCTGTGTTAGAAAGGGCAGCACAGAGCCTGGCACGGTAGCAGCTGTATTAGTGCCGTGACAAAAAATGTTGATGTTGGGGGTGTGGGGCACAAAGTACCCAGGACAAGATGGCTCAAACCACAGCCATTTATTGTCTCACAGTTCTGGAGGCTGTGAGTCTCCGATCAAGGTGTCGGCAGGGTGATCTTGGGCCACTCTCCTTGGCCTGTAGATGACTGTCTTTGTGTCCTCATGTGTGTGTGCTCACGTCTGTGTCCAAATTTCCTCCTTTTATAAGGATCAGGGCCCATCCTACTGACCTCATATTAGTTGAATCACCTCTTGTTCCCTATCTCTAATGCAATCACATGCTGAGGTACTGGGAACTTAGGACTTAGACTCTGAATTTTGGAGGGGACACAATTCAGCCCTTCATAGCGGTTATTTCTATTATGCATGGTTCTGTAGTGATGAGGGGCCCGGAAACTGGCCTTGGCACTGTCTCCAGCTCTCAGTGTGACCTGGCTCAGTCGTGCCTCATCTGGACATCTGCACAGCATCAGGGCCCGGCTGTACAGGGGTCCTTGTAAGCTCTGAGGCAACTGAAGGTAACTGGGAAACGTGGATCTAACACTACTCTTCAGACTTTAACTGGGGACAGCAGGCAGAGTGACACAGGCTTGGGGGTGTCCTGTCCACTGGGAGGAGGCTGGGTGTGTTTACTGTCGTGACGACCTGCAGATGGCCAGTAGAAAAAGAGCGAGGAGAAGACTGTGACCTTTGGGGGCTGGTACATGTTGGTTTCATTTGTTGTACTCTGTGGTTGTGGATGTGGATTTTGGCTTTTGGCTTTTTCTGCTTTGAAATATTTCCTCTCGTTACCCAAGATGTTGTTACTTTTTCTCCTGAGGGCTGCCTGTGTGTAAAAGATAACCTACATCCCTGTGTGCATTAGAAATCCTCCTCTGATTTCTTCCCCCATTTCCTGGCGTTGACTTGGGGCACTTTGAAGACCCTGCGTGGCCAGATTTTGCCTTGGGTGGGTGGGTGGGGGGGGACTCTTCTTTCTGCCTTTGACGAAAGAATGACCATGGGCCTGTTTTCTGAACATGAGAATGTGAAATCGGTTATGCACTCAAGTTGAAGGTTAATGGGAGCACTAGATCTGCTGAAATAGGTGTGAAACTGGAATATGACGGAAGGGAGCCTTTGTTACAGGGTTTTTAGGGAGAAAGATGTTTGAGATGTTTCACCTTTATTTGATGGGATGTGGGGTGCCTGCCAAGGGGAACACTCACAGCCTGCATGTGTTGGTGCAGTGGGTCTGTAGCCCCAGGTGTGCCCTGCTCTGGGTGTGACAGAGGTGAGCATGTCGTACCTGAGTGTGTTTCTGCAGGTGACTACGCGTAGCTGTCCCTTTTGTAATACAGTGTAAAAGGTCCCTGTGGTTTCAGGAATGGATTCTTTCCAGCCACTTCTGGAGGTCACCTTTTCAAAATCCACACAAGGCTCTGAGAATAAGGAGTGAACCCTCCTGAACAGTGTCTCCTTATTCAAGAGGAAGTGTCTGGGGGCTCTTCTTGGACAGGAAAACCATCTGCTTTGGTCTGGGCTTCCTAGAACCCCTCTGAAAGGCCAAACCCTTCTTTAATGTTCTCTGTTTCTCAGGGCCTCAAAAGAAAAAAATACATAGAGGATCATTGTCCTTTTATTTTACTCTGAGGACCCTTTGGGTGGTCCTGGTCATTTAAAGAATCTTGGAGAAACAGATTGGATTATAGATTTAATTCCAACCAATAATCAATGATAGTAACCTTGCTAAGAGCTGAGCACCTTGTGTTTCTTGTTGGTGGACTTGCCCCTTAGGAACCACCCAGAGGGAGTGTGGTGCATGCCTTCCCTTCTCGGCAGACATAGATACATCCATCACAGGCCCCTTTTTCCACAAGCCCAGGTGTGGCCTCAAGCTCTTTTAGCACAGTACTTGGGATAGTTCTAACAAGACTTGGCAGTTCTTTCAGGAAGGACCGAAGGACCGTTTGCCTTTTCTGGTCTAATCCCAGCACTTCCATTCTGATGGAGAAACCAGAGCCAGTCAGTTGCCTCACTTAGTTGGCAGAGCATTGTTGACCTCTGGATGATGAAATCAGATGTTTCTTTGCCTTCCATGTCCTACGCCAGCATTTGGTGCAGCAGGCCACCCCTCTGACCACTCTCAACCCCACTGCCATCTAGAAGATTCCATTCTCTGGCTTCTCTTGACTCCCTGAGTGGTCTCTGTCTCTTCCAGAAATTTTTATTCCTTCTCCTAGCCTCACAGAGTGTGCATCCCAGGATTTTGTCCTGTGTATGCCCAGAATAGTACTTTCTGTGTGGTTGCTCTATAGGAAGCGCTAGATCCCGCTCTCCCCTTTCCCTGGCTCCTTTCTTACCCAAGGGCTTCGCATTACCAGGTAGTGACCGTGGGCCTGTCACTTACGACCTCCAGTCCCAAGGGGACTGTGTTAGTCTGAAACTCCCCTCACTCCAGACTCCACTTTCCCACCATCAACAGGCTGTGCGCACAGGGGTTTTCCTTAAGACATCAACTGCAGTACCTTCCCAGATACCCCAACCCAAACTCCTCGCAGCAACCTCCACTCCCCCTCCCCTCCCACATGGTCTCCTTCATCCCTTCCTCTCCACCCCTGCATTGTCCTCATGTTCCATCCCCGTCCACGCCCTGTGAACACTGGTTCAGGGGAGCTCCTCGCGTGAGCATTCCAGCTGTTCGCCACACTTCCAGGCCCTTCCGCTTTATCTTCCTCGTTCACAGTTGCTGGGGACAGTTGCTGAAGCTCATCCCTGCTCTCTTTTTCCTGTGCTCAAAAACAGGGGGTATCCTTGAGTTCCAGGGCTGAGGAGCTGGGGCTTTCGTTTGTAGGAACCAAGGTTATTATAATAGGGTTGTGTGAAGGTAGGTGGGGTTTGGAGCACCCTGTAAGCCCAAAGAGTTTGGACAACTAACTGAGAGAGAGGGAGATAAAGCCCTTGCCTTTTTTTCCCCTTCCTTTCTTTCTTTCTTTTTCTTTTTTTTTCTGTGATTAAATGCGTATAATGTAGCATTTGCCATCTTAACCATTTTTTAAAACAATGTTTATTCATTTTTGAGGGACAACACGAGTTGGGGGGGGGCAGAGACGGGGGACAGAGGATCCGAAGCAGGCTCCACGTTGACAGCGGTGAGTCCGATGTGGAGCTTGAACTCATGAACCACAAGACTGACCTGAGCTGAAGTCAGATGCTCAGCCGACTGAGCCACCCAGGCACCCCCGTCTTAACCATTTTTTATTTTATTTTATTTAAAAAAAAATTTTTTTTTAACCTTTATTTATTTTTGAGACAGAGAGAGACAGAGCATGAACGGGGGAGGGTCAGAGAGAGAGGGAGACACAGAATCGGAAGCAGGCTTCAGGCTCTGAGCCATCAGCCCAGAGCCCGACCCGGGGCTCAAACTCATGGACCGCGAGATCGTGACCTGAGCCGAAATTGGACGCTTAACTGACTGAGCCACCCAGGCGCCCCTTAACCATTTTTTAAATGGTTAATTTTTTAAATGGTTAAATGGTTAAGTCTACCATTTTTAAATGGTAGACTTCAGTGGTATTAAACACATTCATAATGTGCTACCACCCCCACCATTTATCTCCAGAACTCTTCAATCTTGCAAAATTGAAACTCTACCTGTTAAACAGTAATTCCCTATTTTTTCCTCCTCGCCCCAGCCCTTGACAACTGTCATTCTACTTTCTATGTCTATGATTTTGATTATTTTAAGTACTTCTATAAATGGAATCAAGCAGTGTTTGTCTTTTTTGTGTGACTGGCTTATTTTACTTAGCGTAATGTCCTCAGGACTCATCTGTGTTGTAGAACATGTGTAGATTTCCTATTTTTTTAAGGCTAAGTAACATTCCGATGTATATATGCCCCACATTTTGCTTACCCATTCATCCAGCAATGGACACTTGTACTGCATTTTAGATATTACGAGATATTTAGATATTTAGTTGTGTTGTGTTTTAGATATTATGAGAAATGCTGTCAACATGGGTATTGGGATATTTCTTTGAGACCCTGCTTTCAGTTTTTTCCCAAAAGTGGACCTACTGAATCATGTGCTAATACTATTTTTACTTTTTTTTGGAGAAACCACCATACTAGTTACCATAGTGGCTATTCCATTTTATATTCCCACCAACAGTGCACGAGGGTTCTCATTTCTCTACATTGTGTTTTTGTTTTCTGTTTTTGTTTGCTTTATTGGTAGTAGCCATCCCAAGGGGTCTGAGGTAGTATCTCATTGTGGTTTTGATTTGCATGTCTCTAAGGATGTGTGATGTTGAGCATCTTTTCATGTGCTTGTGGCTGTTTGTGTGTCTTCTTTGGAGAAATGTCTATTCAAGTCATTTGCCTATTTTTTTAAAAGTATTTTTATTTATTTTGAGAGAGAGAGAGAGCGAGCGCAGAGGAGGGGCAGAGAGAGAAAATCTCAAGGAGGGTCTGCACTGTGCAGGACTCGAACTCACAAACTGTGAGATCATGACCTGATTCAAAATCAAGAGTTGGAGGCTTAACCAACCAAGCCACTCAGGCACCCCATTTGCCTATTTTTGAATCAGCTTTAAAATTTTTAAAAAATTTTTATTTTGTTTTATTTTGTTGTTTTAGGAGTTCTCTATGTATCTGGATATTAATCTTTTATCATATATGTGACTTGCAAATATTTTCTGCCTTTCTGTGGGTTGCATTTTTATTCTGTCAGTAGTGCCTTTCAGTACTCATTATGTCTTTCTCTTTTGTTGCCCATGCTTCTGGTGTTGTATCTAAGAAAATATTACCAAGCTCAATGTCATGAAGCCCTATATTTTAAGAGTTTTATAGTTTTAGCTCTGGGTTGGACTTGATATTAGGACTTAGATTAATTTTGAGTTAATTTTTGTTTATGGTTTTAGGTAAGGGTCCAGATTCATTCTTTTGCATGTATATATCCAGTTTCCCCAGCATGTTTTGTTTTGTTTTGTTTTGTTTTGTTTTGTTTTGTTTTGTTTTGTTTTATTTCATTTCATTTCATTTCATTTCATTTCATTTCATTTCATTTCAGAGTGCATGCAAGCAGGGGAGAGGGGCAGAGGGAGAGAGAGAGAATCTTAAGCAGGTTCCATGCTCAGCACAGAGCCCGATGTGGGGCTCAATCCTATGACCCTGGTGTTATGATCTGCTCTGAAATCAAGGATTGGATGCTCAACTGACGGAGCCACTCAGGTGCCCCTCCCAGCATCATTTCTTGAAAAGACTGTCCTTTCCTCATTGAATGGTCTTGGCACTTGTCAGGAGTATTTGAGCATTTATGGGAAGGTTTATTTGTGTTCCAAATTAGCTTTGAAATTAGGAAATATAAGTCCTGCAGCTTTATTCTTCTTTTTCATGATTGTTTTGGCTATTTGGGGTTCGTTGAGGCTCCATATTAATTTTAAGATGGGCTTTTCTGTTTCTGCAAAATAGGTCTTTGGGATTCTGATAGGGACTGCGTTGAGACTATAGATCATGTTGGCTGATGTTGGCATCTTAACAAAGCCCTTGCTTTTTTATTTATTTCCTTGTGTTTTGTTGCTGCAGTGTTGTGTTTTGAATAAGAGTACTGAAAAAGGAGTTTCCGGGAGAGGCCAGCAGTGAAGAGTAGGGGAGTTACGGCAGCTGGGGATGACGTACAGTGGAGTCAGGGAGCAGGGGGACTTGGATCTCCGGGGCAGGTTAGCACGTGTAAGCAGTTCCTGCCCAGTTACAAAGTACTTTCAGCATCTGTTACTTTATTTGCCCGGCACAATAATCAGTGAAATACAGATAAAGACTTTTTATAGCTCTGGCGTATAGATGAGGAAACTGAGGCTCAGAAAAAATAATTTGCCCCTGGTCACCCATTAGGTGACCAAACCAAGGAGAGCCCAGGTCCATCCAGCTCCTGATCCTGTGCCCTTTGTCGTGTGTACTGTGCAGTCACTGTGTACCTCCCACCCCTGTGGCAGGGGTCTTGGTGGGTTCAAACTCAGCAGGAACGTTGTGAGGAGGGAGAAGTTAGTGGTTCTCCATGGTCTCAGAGTCCTGGGGACCCAGGCTTGGTGGTCAGTAATCTTCAAGGTGCCCTGCAAAGCAGATGAGGAGGGTGCTGTTGATGCTGCTGAAGGAAGAGGGGCAGAAGTGGCAGCTCATTGCTGATGAGAGCAAGACCTTTCCTCTTTGCCCTTTGTGGACTGAACGTCCCTGACCTGTCTAGCTTGGGTCTTGTGTCTTTGCCTACTTTGCAGCTTACGCCCTGAGACTTGGGCTGTTCCCAGAGCCATCGTTTCCTCTGGCTGACTCCTCAGCCTACCTGATCTGAGATTAATGGAAAATGGCCATTTTGGGGGATGACGTAGCATTAAGGGGACGGTGGGAGGGAAATGTTTTGCAGTTCTTTTGCGTTCAGTCTGAGCATTAGAATCATGAACAGGTTCCCCAAGCCCCATTGGTTCATTCTATTTCCTGCTGCCTTCTAAGCCAGGGTGGAAATACCTATCTGGCTTGTTCCAGAGATTGTGCTGGTCTCCCTTGGGTGGGTCAGGATGAGCTGATGGCCAGAGGAGTGACAAGGTTGGAGGGGTCGAAGCCAGGAGCAGAGGACAAGGCTGGCGGCTGAGGAGTGGCAGAGATGACTAGAACCCATCTTTCTCTTGTTTCTTTTCTTCCTTCCCGCTGTTGGAAAGATAACCTTGGCCTCAGTGCCAAATGCTGGCGCATAAGCCACTTTTTGGCACAGCCCTGCCAGAGTTTCTAACCCATCAGTTGTGACTCCTCACCTGAGCATTGTCACTGAGTAGGGGGATGGCTGCTCACAGCCTCTGCTGTCCACTGGGACAAGGAACTGGTGAGTTTTGTTTTTTTCTGACCTTATTGCAAAGGAAGTAATACAGGGCTGGTAGATAGGAGTCTTGTTTGAATCTGGATCCGCTTACTAGCTTTGTGGACGTGGGTGAGTTACTTGGCCTCTTTGAGACTGTATTTTGCCATTTAGAAAATGAGTTGTTAATAGGCCATTTCTCATAGTGTTGTTGGGGTGATTAAATGAAATAATCCATATAAATAGTACTCATCTGGGACAAGTACTTAATAAATGTTAGCTGCTATGAGTAGTCAGAACTCGGTGGTTAGTATATTCAAGAAAAGCTTGAGCCCAAACGTGTAAGGTGGCGAGTGCTCGTTGGTAGCTCTCCCTGTCACTCTCTGACTCATGTCCATCGGTCTCTTTGATACCCAGGAAGTTCAGGGTGTAAGTGGAGTGCAGGTACAGTTTGCACTTGCTGTTTCTCTACTTGAAATAATCCTTCAGCATTCTGCACTTCCTTCAAGTCTCTGTTCAGATGTGACCTCGGAGAGACAACCCTCCCCCCGCCATTGTATCACAGTGCCTATCTCTTCACCACACCCCAGTCACCTTCCATCTTACTGTGTAGTATTTTTCTTGGTAGTACTTATTACCTGACGCAGTCTGCACTTGTTTATTAGTGAGGCTGTCCTCTTCCGCCCCCACTCCTGTGAGCTCCGTGTGAGCTCCATGAGCTCTCTCGTTCTCTGCTGCACCCCCAGGACCTCCTAGCACAGTGCTCACTGAGCATTTGGTGAATGAATGGGCTCTGTGCTCCCCCGGGGCAGACGTGCCCACCGAGGGGTGGTGTCTGATGCAGAGTGCCCTCACTCCGTCTCTCTTGAGGTGGGCTGACCGGTGCCCGTGTGTAGGTAGGTGGTAGCGAGGACTGTGAGAAGGTTTGGGGCGGGCTGGAATGATGCCAAGCATGCAGAGAGCACTCTGGCTTGTTCCATGTGACTCAGAAACTAGAGACCCGCAAGGAAGGCTAGGGATGGATTGGAATTGGCCATGGCCAGGCAGAGTGGTGGAAGAGGGGAAAAGAGGCCTCCTTATCCTACAGGCAAAGAAACAGGTGGAGTTAGGGTTTATGGAGTGCGTGCCCTGTGCCTGGCTCTGTCCTCAGGGCTTTACCTCTCTTTACTCACTTAGTCCTCAAACCCATCATTCTTCCTGTTTTATTTTTTATTTTATTTTATTTTATTTTATTTTATTTTATTTTATTTTATTTTATTTTATTTTATTTTATTTTATTTTATTTTATTTTATTTATTTTATTTTATTATTTTGGTTTTTTTTAAGTTTTCTTTATTTTCGTTATCTCTACACCCAACATGGGGTTCGGACTCGCAACCCTGAGGTCAAGAGTCGCACCCTCCACCCGCTGAGCCAGCCAGGTGCCCCTTCCTGTTTTATGAACGAGGACGTGAGGCACAGAAGGTGGAAACAACTTGCTCAGGATCACACAGCGCAGGGGGCTTGCGCTGACACCCTGCAGTGGTGCAGGGCGGTGCCTCCGGTTGTAGTCTGTGTAGAGGACGTGGCCTCTTCTCCCTTTACTGAGGAGTGGAGGGGGAGTCCTAGTTGAGAGCAGGAGGGAGCCGGCAGTGCCGGGTGCCTTGTGAGAGCTGCTTCCTGCCCACGGTGACTTAATTCTAGGGCAGATGTGCCACAGTGAGCTGTCCATCTGCAGCATCGTGGAGGCTCGGCTGCCCCTTAGGTGTTCGTGCTGCTCTGGTTCCCTGTTCCCTCTTGCTGTGTCCTCTTGGCTGCTCTGCCAGGCAAATAAGCTGTCACAAGGGTAGCAGCCCTGAGCTGTGATTTGGGGGATGCTGCTCAGGCTTGGTCACGTTCATTGGTGGAGAACATGCCCCTAGATCGTTGTGTTTTTAAAAAAAAAATTATTTATATTTTTTAAATTTACACCCAAATTAGTTAGCATATAGTGCAACACTGATTTCAGGAGTAGATTCCTTAGTGCCCCTTACCCATTTAGCCCATCCCCCCTCCCATAACCCCTCCGTAACCCTCAGTTCTCCATATTTAAGAGTCTCTTCTGTTCTGGCCCCCTCCCTGTTTTTATATTATTTTTGCTTCCCTTCCCTTATGTTCATCTGTTTTATATCTTTAAGTCCTCATATGAGTGAATTGGTCTTTCTCTGACTGACTAATTTCACTTAGCATAATACCCTCTAGTTCCATCCACGTTGTTGCAAATGGCAAGATCTCATTTTTTTTTGATTTCCGAGTAATACTCCATTGTGTGTGTGTGTGTGTGTGTGTGTGTGTGTGTGTGTGTGTATACACCATATCCTGTTTATCCATTCATCCATCGATTGACATTTGGGCTCTTTCCATACTTTGGCTGTTGTTGATAGTGCTGCTATAAACATGGGGGTGCATGTGTCCCTTTGAAACAGCACACCTATATCCCTTGGATAAATGCCCAGTAGTGCAATTGCTGGTTCGTAGGGTAGTTCTATTTTTAGTTTTTTGAGGAACCTCCATACTGTTTTCCAGAGTGGTTGCACCAGCTTGCATTCCCACCAACAATGCAAAAGAGATCCTCTTTCTCCACATCCTCGCCAACATCTGTTGTTGCCTGAGTTGTTAACGTTAGCCATTCTGACAGGTGTGAGGTGGTATCTCATGGTGGTTTTGATTTGTGTTTCCCTGATGATGAGTGATGGTGAGCATTTTTCATGTGTCGGTTGGCCATCTGGATGTCTTCTTTGGAGAAGTGTCTATTCGTGTCTTCTGTCTATTTCTTCACTGGGTTATTTTTTGGGTGTTGAGTTTGATAAGTTCCTTATAGATTTTGGATACTAACCCTTTATCTGATATGTCGTTTGCAAATATCTTCTCCCATTCTGTCGGTTGCCTTTTAGTTTTTCTGATTGTTTCCTTCCCTGTGCAGAAGCTTTTTAGTCTGATGAGGTCCCAGTAGTTCATTTTTGCTTTTGCTTCCCTTGCCTCCGGAGACGTGTTGAGTAAGAAGTTGCTGCGGCCAAGATCAAAGAGGTTTTTGCCTGCTTTCTCCTTGAGGATTTGGATGGCTTCCTGTCTTACGTTTAGGTCTTTCATCCATTTTGAGTTTATTTTTGTGTCTGGTGTAAGAAAGTGGTCCAGGTTCATTTTTCTGCATGTTGCTGTCCAGTTTTCCCAGCACCACTTGCTGAAGAGACTGTCTTCATTCCATTGAATATTCTTTTCTGCTTTGTCAAAGATTATTTGGCCATACGTTTGTGGTTCCATTTCTGGGTTCTCTATTCTGTTCCATTGATCTGAGTGTCTGTTTTTGTGCCAGATCATTGCGTTTTAGTAGGAAACTCTTAACACCCATCCCAATCTCCCTCCCCCTCCTCCCCTCCCATCCCTGCAGTGACAGCCTAGCCTCCTTCCCAGGGAGCCCACCAGACCCTGCTTTGGGCCACCATCTGTGCTTTCTAGGTTCAGAACTGTAACCCAGCCCAGCTGTGAGGTGACAGAAGAAAACAGGACCTTTTCTGTTGTTTTGGGTGACAGAAAGCCAGAAGCGAGGAGAAGTGTTCCCACCTGGTGCCAGGTTGATGGTCCCAGGTCCTCCCCCTGCTCCCATCCTGGAGCTTAGCCCCCCTGACGGGAGATGACAAAGCCTCCAGGAGCCTTTTCCAGCTGATGAGGGGGAGCAAGCTTTCTGACTGCTGTTTTTAATCTCTGGAAAATCAACGAACTTCCATCTTCCTCTTGTTCCTTTGGGGGGTGGGGGGGGGGGACTCAAACGGTCCGACAGTGAGAGAAGCATCTTTATTTTAATCTTACTGAGTGATCAGTTCTGGGTGTGCATGTGTTGTTTTCCCTACCTGTTCATACTTTCGCTTTGGGGCATTTGTGGCAGGAGATGGAGGTGGGTCACAGATTACAACACTGACGTCTGAGTTTCCTCAGGATCAGGTAGTTCAGTTCCTTAGCTCCTTATCTCATGGATGATTCCAGAGTCCAGTGGGAGGGGGTTAAGGAGTGAGCCTCAAGCCCAGCAGGCATCCGTCTTCACACTCCCCCCATGCAGATCTCACCTGCACACTTGGATGTCAACCCTCCATTTAGCCAGGAAAGGCACACCCCCATTCACCTTTGAAAGAAGGGCTACTGGTTTTTATCATGACCCCAGGAAGGGAGAAGTAAGCATCCTTAACTGTGATATTTTAGCAAGTTCATTATCCTTGTCCTAAACTTGGCAGAGAATACTACAGCTGCATCTCAGTGGGGAAAACTAAGTCTTCACTTAAAAACCTGACACTTAGGGGGGTGGCTTATGTATACCAGAGGTACATCATCACTTGACCCATGACAGCAGGTCAGGGATAAGGTGAATTGCCTGTCCTGAGGCAGGCACATGGGGTGCACGAAGCAGGACTTTCTTCACTGATAGGCCAGGCTCTGGCTGCTCCATTCCGAGGCTGTGGTCACCCCATACCTCTCTGACATATTGAGGCTTGCCAGCCTCCCACTTTGGGTCTTGGTATCCACAGCCTTGGGTCATATTTTTATTTTTTAAAGGAAAAGTATTAAAATTTTTTTTTTAATGTTTATTCATTTTTGAGAGAGAGAGAGAGAGAGAGAGAGAGAGAGAGAGACAAAGCATGAGTGGGGATGGGCAGAGAGAGAGGGAAACACAGAATCTGAAACAGGCTCCAGGCTCTGAGCTGTCAGCACCCCCAACGTGGGGCTGGAACCCATGAACCACGAGATCATGACCTGAACTGAAGTCGGATGCTTAATTGACTGAGCCACCCAGGCACCCCACCTTGGCTCATATTTTTAAACGGAAGGAGAAGCTGAGGCCCTGGTGTGTGTGTGTGTGGGGGCATTGCTGCACTGACCCGTGATTCTGCAAAAGGACTTCTCAGCAGCCAAAGTACCTCCCGCCAGCAACTCCTGAGGTCCTCAGAAGCAGGGGAGGTGTTCTCTGCACAGCACGAAGCACTTTTCGTGCTCTTGCCGCCTTCCTCATCTCTGCAGCTCACAGAGTTGGTGCCTCTTGAATGAGGGTGCCTCTGCTCTACGACCTGCCACGCACCCAGCACTGGCATGGCTGTTGGGGTGGACAGGAAGCAGCAGCACTTGTCAGGGCCATGGAGCCATGACTCCTCTCACTCCCTTTCTTCCCAGTTTCAGTCCCCTCTCTGGCTTAGCTTACAGTGCCTGTTGAGTGTGTTCTTGGGGGAAGGAAGGCAAGGAGGGGACAAGCCCACTGTAGGGGGCATCCCGGCTGTAAGGCCATGGGCAAGGCTGGCTCCACTCTGAGACTTTTCATTTGCACAGGAGGATAGGCTCTGCCTGTGTTGCTTCCAGGCTGAGTTGGTTTCTCAGGTGCTTGTCCAAGCTCACCATCCTCCAGGGCCAGCTCCAGGCTGCTTCCTCCATGAAGCCTCCCTTGACAGCCCTTCTACCTTCAGAGCCTGGCAGCAGTGTTGTGTGTAGGGATCAGGAGCACAGCCTTGGGGCTAGACTGGGTTTGTGTCCTGTTCATACCCTTACTCGTCCTTCTATCGGGACCTTAGGCAAATTTGTTAATTTTGCTAACCCTTAGTTTTCTACTCTGTAAAATGGACCTAATGGCAGCCTCAGGGTTGCTTTAGGAATTCCTAAAGTGCTTAGCACAGCTGGACACTAGTGCTCAGTGTGTATTAGCTGCTATTATTATTATTGTTAGTGAGTACCATATAGTCTGGCAGTCTGTTCATCCTGCACTGTTTGACCTTGTCACTCTAGTACTGCCATGACTTTCAATAAGCAGAGGATTGAAAATGGCAGGGTTGGAAGGCCTGGTTTCACCACGGTGGCAGCACCTGGCACTTGGAGCGCTGGCTGTGCCAGGTGCTGTCTCAAGTCCTTTTCACATTAACTCAGTAGATTCCTGTTAGGAAAGTGTTCCTCCTAGCCCATTTTACGGATAAGCACATGGAGGCAGGGAGAGCTGAGTGGCTTTCCCAAAGGCACACAGTGGCTAAGTGGCAGAGTTGGGGGAGTTCAGCCTAGGCAGGCTGGCACCGCTGTGGGTGTTCTAGTCAATACTGCCTTCATTTAAGGTTGAGGCACCCCAGCTCAGAGAGGGGAAGGGACTTCTGCACGGTTTCACAGCAGCTGAGTAGCCTCCTGAGCCCCTGGCTTGTCTTCTTTTCACCAGGCCTGGCCCAGGGCCTTGCAGGGCTCAGGCGTGCGTCAGGAACCTGGTGGACATGTGCAAGCACACGAGCGATTGGGTGCCCTCGGTCGTCTGCTTGTGACCTGGGGGAGGGTTCCAGGACCTCCTGGCTAGAGCCCCCAGGAAAAGAGTGGCTTGCCTGCTCCCTCCCGCTTCCCAGGTGCTTGGGGGGGGGGCTGGTTGTCATGTCCTCCCGGCCTCTCCTCACCCTCCCGGAGCACAGGGAGGACTCTGTGTGCTGGCTCAAGGCTGGAACAAGTCCCTTTGGTGCCTACAGGTTTCATGGGGAGGAAGCGTGAGTCACTGGGGCCTTTATGAGCTCCAGGTGAATGGAAGGGGTGTATTAGGTGACAAGCTAAGCTTGTCTCTTTTGGGCCCCACAGGCTGCGGGAGGTGGCCTTGTTGGAGGACTGGGGCATTCTGTTATCGCTTGGGTGATTTTACTGGAAGTTCTTTTGAAGTGGTCTCCCTGACCCAGTGGGGCTGAGTCACAGAGTAAACACAATTAGCAGGGGCTGGGCTCTTGGGAAGGATGCAGACAATGCGTGGGTCCCACGGCTTGCTGGCTGCCTTTCGGGGCCTCTGCCACGGTTTGCATTGGTTTCCCACCCGATGACTCCGGTCATCCCTGCTGCCCTGCTGCCCTGCGTTTATTCTGTCTGTCGACCACATGCCCTTGGGAACTTGTTGGAAATGCAGAGTCTCAGGCCCCCGTCATCTCCCCACATTAGAACCTACATTTTGCTCGGGTCCCCGGGTAGCCCCCATGGCAGGAAAGAGCTCCCTTGTGTCCCTCTGTGGTCTACATGTCCATGAAAAGCTGGGCTTATGCCCTGCTCTCCTTTCCTGGAAACGTTTCCAGACCATCGACTTCTGGGTCCTCTCAGTTTGTGGGGGTGCCCTGAATGGTGGTGTCCTGCGGGGATGTGGGAGGGCACATGGGGAGGGAGTGGGGGCAGTGCCAGCGCGGGAGTCGGGTTGATTCTACAGCCCTCACTGGCCTGGGCCTCTCTGCCCGGTGGGGGTATGCTTTAGGTTTCAGGGCAGGTGGGGTGTGAGTGCCTGCATGGAACTCCTGGGGGAATTGGGGGTGGCTGGGAGGCGTGTGCCTGTGAGAGGAGGCTGCTGTTGGCCTCCAGATTCGATTGTGAAACCCCAGAGGTAGATGACGCCTGACACCCGCCCTTCAGAAGCCACCGGCTTTGAAAGGACACCGCGTGACTTTGGAGGAGAGTGACTCCTCTTGCCTTTTCCCGACATCCTGACCACACAGGCTTTTTAAGACAACAATAGCAGCAGAGACAAAGCATGACCAAGACAGCGTCGTCTTCGGGCCTTTTTTCCCTCTGAATGACGTCTAAGGCCCTGGGAACATTGTAAAAACTGGGCCCTGTCCAATTTTAATCACTCCCTGCCGGCCCCCAGCTCCTAGGAGCCCTGCCAGCCGACTCGGGTGGTGATGCCCAGAGATGCAGATAGAGATGTCACGCTGCCCCCAGGTCAGGCCCCAGAACCCCAGCAGGACTTTGGGGACAGAGAAGAGGGACAGAATGTGTTGGTTGGCCAGTTGACTCCCCCAGCCAGGGAGGGAGATGGGCGGAGAGAGACAAGGGCGTCTGCCAAGTTTAATTAACAGTGGAAACTGGCCGTGGGGGAGGAGGGAGGCAACTTGATGAGGAGGGGCGCTTTACTGGAAGATGGGGCTCTGCCGATACCAGTAGTGAGGAAGAGGCAAGGCGTTCCTGTGAGGAGCGGCTGCTGGAGCGCAGGGCCGTGCTGTCGCAAGCACGATCCAGCTCAGAGATCCGCAAGGTGTGAGTGGGAGAGTTTATTTGCGCTTGCTTTTCTGAGTGGGCATCTTTTGAAAACAGTCCACCAACATACCAGCTGGCTAGCCTTCCTCGTCCCTATAAAGAAAAAAATAATTAAGAAATTGGCAATTGAGTTGAGAAAACAGGCATTGTTACGTTTTTGTCCTCTGACATACCAGCGGATTGCCTTGAATTGCATCTGACATTGCTTCGTGGATCCTTATGCAATGTTTGATGTTTATGGCATGGGAAGAGAGATGATTTAAGAAACTTGTGGTGCTCGTTGTTTTGTTGGGACAAAAATGCAGAAACGTTGAATGGACAGCAAAATGAATTGTGTGGGTCGGACTTGAAATATGGGAGGTATTTCACTGAATGTTGCTACTCGTTTTTTGGTGGGATCAAGGAATTTCAGGGCCGAACAGGGTTTCCTAGTTCCTTTTCCCTTCAAGTGATGTGCAGAACCGTACTGTGGTCTCCCTGCCAGGTGGGCACGGGGCCTCCGTGAAGTGAATGCATGTGTCGAGGGGGGCCCTGCCCTTCCTAGGTATCTGCAGACCGAGCCAGCCCTGTCTGTCAGGCGCCCCCACCCGCAGCTTTTCTCCGGCACCTACCTGCTGTGTCCATTTCTGGTGCCAGAAGCTGTGTTGAACAAACAGATCCCTTTGACAGTCCCTTCTGAAGACACAACGTCTTCAATCCACCCTAAACACCTAAGGTCTTAAGAGAGTCTCAGAAAATTCGGCCACAAGGCCACTGGTCACCCTGGCCACTGTCCTAGTTCTTGCTATTATGAAAGTCCCTTTTCCTTGTGTTTTCTCTTTGCTCTCCGCTTTTGTCTCTTTTTCTGGTGGGCGTACCTGCCAGCTCTCCCGCCTACCATTATGCCAGGGCTGCCCGGCTGTCTGCCCTTCCTCTCCTCCCCCCAGGTTTTCCCGTCTGCTCAGGGTCATCTGTCACCCTGCTGGCCTCTCCCTTCCCCACCCCCACGGGTCTCCTTCTTTCTCTCCCCTGTTTACCCCCATCTCTTCATCCCTTTGGTGTCCCTTTGGGGAGTGCGCAGGTATCAGGTAGCTAGTGAAGAGTTGAGGTGGGAGATGGGGCGCCTGGGTGGCTCAGTCAGTTGGGCGGCCGACTTCGGCTCAGGTCATGATCTCGCGGCCGTGAGTTCGAGCCCCGCGTCGGGCTCTGTGCTGACAGCTCAGAGCCTGGAGCCTGCTGCGGATTCTGTGTCTCCCTCTCTCTCTGACCCTCCCCCGTTCATGCTCTGTCTCTCTCTGTCTCAAAAATAAATAAATGTTAAAAAAAAAATTTTTTTTTTAAAGAGTTGAGGTGAGAGAGAAGAAACTTTGACATCTGGCCCCCACGTTTCAGGTCCTGGAGCCCTAGATCTCATTAGTTCTTGGCTGCTTTCTCACATGGGAGCCCTGAGGCTTATGCAAAGGCTTTACTGCAAAAATCCCGTCTCTCGCTCACCCGCTCTGCCTGATACACACACTTCTTCACTGTGTAGTTTTGTGCAGGACAAAACCCTGCATTCCTGCTGTTACCTTGTTTTCTTTGACCCACCGCCTGCGCATGGGTGCTTTTCTCAGCTCCCAAGGTAGTCTCGGTCGGCTTGCCCTCTTAACACTGTGTCCCCTGTAGCCACAAGCAAAGCATGCAGTCAGGGGGAACGTGTAATCCTGACATGGGACAGGGGAGAGGACCTCAAAAGCTGTCTGGCTGAACCCCATCCTTGTTCAGGTCGGGAGCACAGTTCCAGGAAACAAGTGACTTGCTCAGTGGATGAGAGCTGGGTTCAGAAGCTGGGTTTCTTCACCCAGAGGTTTTACTGATGCCAGGCAGGTAACATCCTAGCCTTGGAAGCTGTGGTGTGGTGCTTGTGTGCCCACCTCAGGGGTTAACAACGTTAAGTGTTGGCCAAACAAAGGGCACGTACTGCTCCCTGGCTTTGGTGACCGTGTAATTGCTCAAAATTTTATAAGTAACTTTTAATAAGGGGGCAGGCACTGACTACATCATTAACGACTGAGCTTGAATATAGTCAGAACGCGAGAGCAGAACAGTCAGGCAAAAAGAACAAATAGTTCATAGATGTTTAGCTTCTCCTCTCTTGCCGTCTGCATGGAAGCCAGCGTCATGTTGATAAAGATCTGTAGGAAATCCCGAGACCCTATTTTAGCCTGGGGCATATGTTGCTCCCTTGCTAAGCTTTTCCCCAGATGTCTTAACAAGAAGCCATCTGACTGGCTCCAAGTTCTCCTCTGTCTGTGCATAGATAGGTCTCCAGGGCAGGAGGGTGGCGGAAAGGCGAGGTGGGATATCGGGCAGAAACACCAGAGACTAGGCCCTGCTGACCACACCTCCCCTGCCCGCCCCTTAGATCCGATTTCTAGTCCCTGATGTGGTGTTGGTTCTCAGTTTGGCGTTGACTGAAGACCAGTTGGTCCGACAGTGGTTTGGGGTTAGTAACAAATGGTCTGTCCTTCTGTCCCCAGGCTCCACCTACAGCGTCTTGTCCATCATGCCCTCAGACTCAGAAAGCAGCAGCTCCCTCAGCAGTGTGGGTGAGTACCACCTGGACACCCTTCCTTCCTGGAGGGCACCGGGTAGGTGGGGGGTCTGGGTGTGAGCTGAGGTAGCCCTGAGTCTATGGGATGGGAAGTTGGCCTCCCCTTTCAGATCATTCATGGGGTCATCTCCTATTGACTCCATTCACATTTTCTCCATCAGCAATCTATCCTCTTCTTTAAAAAATTATTATTATTATTATTATTTTTTAATGTGTATTTATTTTGAGAGAGAGATGGCACCATCAGGGGAGGGGCAGAGAGAGAGGA
The DNA here is from genome assembly GCF_028018385.1 of Neofelis nebulosa. Classification (NCBI taxonomy): domain Eukaryota; kingdom Metazoa; phylum Chordata; class Mammalia; order Carnivora; family Felidae; genus Neofelis; species Neofelis nebulosa. The sequence continues at coordinate 42,536,522 of NC_080794.1, read as the reverse complement.
AGAGAGAATCCCAAGCAGGCTCTGCACCGTCAGCACAGAGCCCTAGGTGGGACTCGATCTCATGCCCATGAGATCATGACCATGAGATCATGACCTGAGCCAAAATCAAGAGTTGGACACTCAACCGACCTAGCTACCAGGTGCCCCAGCAATACATCCTCTTAACAGAGGAGGGCAGAAATCTGGTTATGGTGTTAGAATGGAGGCGGGTGGTAGGGGAGGCCGTGCTTCACCATTTCTTCACTTTGTCAGAGCGTGGGGCTTCTCAGTGAGCTGTTGTCCCCCTGACCCAGGCTTTGTACTTCAGTGACCACTGTCCATGAGAAAGGCCCCTTTTGGGACTGTCCTTTGTAAGCAGGAACAGCCCTCTGGGCAGTGTATTGCCTTAGGGACAGGGGTAGCCAGTCCAAGTGTTTCCAGAAGCCTTTACTTTACTGAAGATATCTCAGCAGGAAGGTTCTCATGGTCTCGTAGCCTTCCCACACCTCTGTTACCTGTTCCTGTGTTATGTGCCCTCTGTTTAACACCCTCGTGCGGTTTCTGATGTCCTGATCTGACCTTGATGGATGCGTACACCTTCAGTGCAGAGTCCTGGAGTTTCCGAGTCAGAAGGGCTCACGGAGGTCATCTGGTCCAATTATTTTATTTCTTCCACATAGACAGATGGGGAAATTGACACTGAGAGAGGGCAAGTCTCATGTCAGAGAACCCAGACCCAGCCGGGGGCAGACCTTTCATGCGTTAATTCGACTGACACTTACAGAACACCTCTGTAACGCCAGAAGTGGGCTTGGAATGCAGTAGTGAGTGAGGCAGACGGTGGTCCTAGTGCTTGTGGATCTTCGGGTCCAGGGGGAAGACGGTTTCATAAGTAAATACAACATGTGAGGTCAGTCCAGTAAGAGAGCTACCAGCAGGGAGGTACTGTATTCGTTTTCTAGGGCTGCCATAGCATAGTACGACAAACCGAGTGGCTTATGTAACAGAAGTGTATTCTCTCATAGTTAGTCTGATGGCATCAGGCACGGTCTGTCCCAGGCACCTCTCCTTCCTTCTGCCCGGGTGCTGGCAATCCTTGGTGATCCTTAGCTTGTAGATGTATCATCCCAGTCTCTGCCTTTGTCTTCACATGGTGTTCTTCCTGTGTGCATGTCTGTCTTCAGATTCCTACTTTTTCAAGGGACACTAGTCCTACTCCAGGATGACCTTATCTTCAGTGTCTGACTGTATCTCTGGTAAAGTCACATTCACATTTACTGCGGTCAGGATTTCAACATTTTGGGGAGGACACAGAGCAGCCAATCAGTTTCCTTCCTCCCTGTCTGGGAGGACTCCTCCGGGACCACAGGACAGAACTTCAGTGTTTGTTACTTTGTGCTGTCTGCTAGGAGTCCATTGACTCAATGAAGGGGTTGTTGGAATTTTGAACACGGGACTGGCTTCCGGGAATCCCGTGGGGTGGGGCAGTCAGGATGAATGGAACGCTGTCATGGGGCTTTTGTAAACCTGAGGGGGTTGAATCCTGAGTGCACCTCTCCTGCCTCATGCTCTGCTCTGTTGGCTCCCTGTTCCCCTTGGAAACGAGGTGCAGTGATCTAACAGATACCTGACAAATTCATTCACATCGACACTTCAGGGCTTACAGTGGTTATCTTTCCTGGGAACATTTGCATCATTCTCTCCAAAGACAGTGGGATTACTGAAACCACAGCAGTTATTGTTAGTAGTGGAATTTCAAGGAGGAGTAGGAGTAGGTATTTTTTATGCAGCCGGACTTCCGTAAACTCTGGAAGAAGCTTCATGTCACTGACCCGACCTTTGGTTCTATGCGTACCTGGAGCTGGTTCGGCCCTTGGGATGGAGGGGTGAACACTGTCCCCAGGTACTTGTTGACAAGCAGGCAGTGCTGTGCAGGACGTCCTGTGTAGGCTGAGCCTTGCTTGTTGGTGCCTGGATTTTGGATGCTGAAAGGCCTGGTTGTATCCCTTTGGGTCAGACCCTCCTCAGTTCACTGGGACCCAAGTGTTGCTTTTCTTGTTCTTATGCAGTTGACATCGTCCTTGGGGTGAGTGGCCCCATTTTTGTGCAGACTGTGTTAGCCTGGAGACCTTTGGCTGTAGAGGAGGGAATACCCTCTCACATTGCCTTAAACAGTAGAGAAATGTGTGATCTCACAGTAAGAAGCTGCTGAGGTTGGGCTGAGTACATCAGGATGTGGCTCTGTGATCCTCTCTGTGTGTGTCTTCCGCTCAGGCTGATGGCAGGGCGTTTGTAGCAACAGTTCCGGCTGTCACATCTAGACCTGGAAGTGTCCAGGGCTACAGTGTCCCTTATGGGAGCCACTAGCCACAGGTGGCTATTTACAGTTCAAATTAATTAAAATGAACTAAAATTAAAATTTGTAGTTTTTTTAGGTCTGTTTATTTTTGAGAGAGAGAGTGCGTGTACACGTGTGGGAGGGGGCAGAGAGAGAGAGAGGGAGACAAAGAATCCCAAGTAGGCTCTACTCTCCCAGCTTGGAGCCAGATGCAGGGCTCAGTCCCACGAACAGTGAGATCATGACCTGAGCTGAAATCAAGAGTTGGACGCTCAACTGACTGAGCCACCCAGATACCCCTCTAGTTTCAACAGTAACACCAGCTACATTTCATGTGCTCTCTGGCCACCTGCGTGGCTACTAGCTGCCATACGGGACAGAGCAGATAAAAGAACATCTCTGTCATCACATGCTCCAGAGGCTGAAGGGGGTTGTCTCCTCTACTGTCTCCTTGTCAGCAAAGAAGCCTTCTGCAGAAATTCCCTCGCAGGGTCTCCTCACACCGACTATAGTTGGGTAGCTTGGCTGTGCCCAAATCAGTGGCTCACATGGTATGGTCTCTGGACCAGCAGCACTCAGGCACCTGCTAGAAATGCAGGTTCCTGAGCTTCACCCCATCCCTGTTACATCAGAAGCTATGAGGATGGGGCCTAGCATCTACATTTAACAGACTCCTGGTCTGACATGGGCTGACCTTAGTCCCTGGCGAGGGCACTGGAGTGTCTGAGGCTGGCTTGGACCTGTCCCTTGGAGTGGAATGAGCGGTGGGGTTGGCCATGGGGACCACTGCTGTGCCTCCTGGAGGAGGAGGCTGGCCTGGCCTCACCTAATGACTGGCGGTGCTCTTTCCCTGCACCACAGCCCTGGCAGAAGGGGGCCGGTAGGTCAGATGGGGACTGGCTGTTTTGGTTTGTGCATGGTCTCTCTCCATGAACCTCAGGAAGGGCGAGGCAAGAGCAACGTCTTATGATAAAAATGTCACCTCCACTTTCCCACTCATGTCACAAACAACATTTGGGGAAAGAATGGCAAGTTACAGTCAGCAGAAGAGAAGACTGGTAGGGGAAGCCTTGCATGTGGTGTCTTCTCTGTGACAGCTTGTGCCTGATCGGCTGCCCTGGCTAGCGTTCGATCTGCGGGTGGCCTGTCCCCTTCCAGCTCTCCAGCTGGACACTGCTGACAACTCCCCATGCCTGTGCTAACCTTCAGGGTTAACAGCCCTAAGGATTGCAGAGTTCTTCTGCGGAGGCCTTTTCAGGCAATTTTCATCAGCTGAGCGCGTGTGGCTTCTCAGAGGCCTCCCCCATCCCATGCAGCCCGACGGTAGGTAACCTGCCTGTCGGTAGGCCTCACGGATCTGCCCAGGGAACGCACACTCATGTCAGGCAATGGATATTTTTCTTCCCCATTCACCCTGACCTAATTTCTCAGGTGCCTTTTATTTCTCACCTGGGACAGCTGGGGAGGTTTTAAGGCAAACAGACATCCTTGGGTAGCATGTATAAAATAAGCCTTAAATTTATGCAAATTGAAGCAACAGGAGAAGTTTCGTATGAAACAAAGAAGTCTCTTGGCTTGTCAGCAGGAGAAGCAGCCGGAGGGCTTCCTTCGTTTCCCAGAGAAGATTCCTTGAAAGTGCAGCTTCTGGGTTGGCACAGGAAGGTCGGGTGAGTCAGCCTGGAGGCCGGTTCTGCGTGCACCCTGACTCCTTGTGCCCTCTGACCCTTTCCTGGTCCTTCTGGAACAGGGGCCTATTTTCCCAGCTCATCTGCTGAATGTGGGCAGTTTCTTCTCTTGGAGTACGTGCTTGATGCTTGTGGGGGTCACAGAGAGCCCTGGCCCCTGATCTCACAGTCCAGCCAGATGTCTCAGTCTGTCCAGGCTGCCAAAGCAGAACACCACAGACCAGGCAGCTGGGAAACAAAGGACATTTATTTGTCACTGTTCTGGAGGTTGGGAGTCCAAGATCAAGGCAGGTCCAGTGTCTGGTGAGGGCCCGCTTCAGGTTCGTAGATGGCGTCTTCCTGCTGTGTCCTCACGTGCAGGAGGAGGGGAGAGCTCCCTGGGGTCCTTTTATAAGGACACTAGATCCATCCATGTGGGATCCATTCTTGTGACCTAATCGCCCCCTGAAGACCTCACCTCAATACCACACCTTGGGGTTAGGATTTCATTGTAGGGATTTGGTGGGGAGACACCAGCATTCGGACCATAGCATCAGAGAGTTAAGCGACTGGCCATTGTGCCCTGTGTAGAACTGAAGGAAACAAATAGCTCAGGGGGAGGAGCGCTGTTTCTGATGAGGGGGCATCAGAGCAAGTTTCAAGGAGGAGGTGGTCCTTATGTTGGGTCTTTTATGGATGGTGCTTCAGAAGTAGGAGCAGCTAGGAAGCAATAGGCCATCAGTGCCTCTATTTTTGGGTTTCTGCAGAGCAGACCCTAAGTGAAGGATCTGCTCTGAGAGCAAGTGTTTTACCTAGGAGTTGGGCGTGGCTGTAGCCGTTGCATTGTACTGTCAGTCCTGGGAGGAGCTGAGCTTGCTGTCCAGTACTGACTGACCAAGGGGGGCATGCCCCTTGTTAGGGGAGGGCCCCTCCCTGCATGTTATCAGTGGGTGATGCCTTCAAATGGAGTGGCTCCCGGGCAGCCAGTAAAACAAGGGAGAAAAAAGCCACTCTGGCCAGCAAATGCAACTCCAGGCCAGAGGCTCTCAAACTTGATCAGGCATCAGAATCTTCTGGAGGGTTGTGCTGACTTCACTTTCTGGGTTTCTGACTTAGGAGGTCTGAGTGGGCCTGAGATGTGCATTTCTAACAAGTGTGTGACGCTAGGTGCTTTCAGAATCACTGGTTCACAGCGTGGGACTGTGTCTCTCCTGATGGCGCTGGCTCTCCTGGGCTGGAGATCAGGATGACTTGGTTTCACTTGCTGCTGCCTATGGTGACCGTGTTCTGCTGCTGCTTTGATTCTCCCCCGACCGCCAGGGCCTGGGGGTAGCCAGGAAGTTTATCTGGGCATCGCCCCTCTACCCGGCCACTGCTGGCCCGTGCCAGTTTTCTCTTTGGCTCTGGCACCATGGACCCGCGGAGCTCTGGAGCGGATTGTGATTTGTCCGGCTGTAAATAAGACATAGGGGGTGGCCCTCAGCTGGAGTGTGGTGGTGAGAGAGCTAAGGACAGAGGGTCTTCTGGCTAAGACCACCCAGCTGCTGAGTCGCTCACTGAGCCTGCAGAGGTGGCCGCACCGGCCATGGCGACTGGGAGGCAGAGCCAGGTCTCGTGGTGGTGAAAGGGGCCTGCCCAGTCTCCTGGCCGGACTCTGCTCCTGCCGTCCCTTTCACACCAAGGCCCGGTGAGTGAGGGCTCTTTGTCCAAAATCCAGGGCCTGTGCCCGCTCTCCTGGCATCTCCCAGCACCCCTGTTTTAGTACAGTCCAAATCCCTTACCCCTGGAGCCCCATTCTGGACACAGAATGGAAGAAGGAAATCTGCCTTCCCCAGTGGTTCCCGATTTGGAAAGAGGAAGGAGCAAAGTTGGGAAGAGTGGACAGTTTTGCGTTTGAATCCAAAAAAACAGGTGTGCAGGGAGAGGAGAGCCAAGGGAAAGACGTGTGAGATTTCTGTGGACAACTCACTTGATGTCAGTTTTTATTTTGCTTGTTCTTTATGATGTTTGCTGTTCCTGGGGTGACTGATGGGGTGGGGGTGCTGATGGTCCACAGGGCCACCAACCATGCCGCTGTTGGGACCCTGGCTTCAGTTTAGGGGCACCAAGGGTTTTGTTTTTGCTTAATTTTTTAAAAAGTCATGTCATTGAGATATAAATTGCCTACAGTAAAGTCTCTCCTTTTTATATCGTTAAGCGAGCTTTGACGACCACACGTTGTTCTGTGACCACCACCACAAGATACAGGACAGTTCCCTCACCCTGAAACATTCTCTTCTGTGACTTTGTACTCAGCCTTTCTTCCCTCGTCCCCCAGCCCCTGGCAGCCATTCATCTCTTTTCTGCCCTATATTTTCGCCTATTTCCAAATGTCCTATAAATGGAATCATATGGGGTATAGCCTTTTGAGTCTGGCTTCTTTCACTTAGCAGAGGGCTTTCAGATTCCCCGGCTGTCATGTGTCCTGGTGGTTTGTATCAGAGGCCTTTTCTTCCTGAGTAGTATTCCTTTGTGGGAAGGAAACGCTGCTGTTTATCCATTCGCCGTCTACCTTTAGTAGTTGTGTGTGGGTGTTGGTGTGCATGTACGTTTTCTTTTGTCTTGTATAAATACCTGGATGCGGGATTCCTGGGCGGTATGGCAAGTGCATGTTTAACTTTGTAAAAGACGGACAGGGTGCCTGGCTGGCTCAGGCAGTCGGGCGTGTGACTCTCCATCTCGGGGTTGTATGTTGAGGCCCCATACTGGGTGTAGAGATTACTTTTACGTAAAATAATAATAAACAAGCCTGCTAAAGTGTTTTCTAAAGTGGCCATGTTGCTTCATATTCCCACTGGCGATATTTGGGAATTCTGGTTTCTCCGTGCCCCTTGCCAGCATTTGGAGGTGGTGTTGTTTTAATTTTTTTCAAGTTTTTAAAAATTTTTAAAGTTTATTTATCTATTTTGAGACACCGAGAGAGAGAGAGAGAGATCGAGCACCAATGGGGGAAGGGCAGAGAGAGAGAGTCCCAAGCAGGCTCTGTGCTCGATCCTATGTACTGTGAGATCATGACCTGAGCCAAAATCAGGAGCTGGGTGATCAACCCACTGAGTCACCAGGCGCCCTGGTGTTGTCATGTTTTAATTAAGCTATTCTGATAGTGATACAGGGACTTGGTAGTTGTCCTCAAACACTTGCAAGTCTGTTGTGTAGAAGAGGAATTACAGTTGTATCGTGTGGCCCTTAGGAGTATATCTAGGTCATTGGGGGAAGTAGAGGGAGACAGATTTTAACTCTGTACAGAGCATAATTTTTATGGGGCAAGTTTGGCTGGGCTTTGCTGTAAAGTAGTGAGCTCCCCCACCAAAGAGTCTTGGTGGCCATTTGGGGGATTCTGGCAATCATCTGGATGGAGGGGCTATACCTCTTGAAAACATCTTTCAACCTTGAGGTGCAAGCAAAAAAAGAAAAACTTTATTTTTAATTGACTGGGGATGGAGAGGATTTTCTGCAACACTTGCCATTAATTTGGAACGTCCAGGCTTAGCATATCTTGGGAGTCTTCTTGAGGTGCCCTGTGGTCCTACTGTGCTTTCTACCTTCCTTATTGTGGTAGGATAGGCATTCAGGCAGCATTTTCCCCTGTCAGTCTGCTGTGTGTTGGCTTCTCAGATCTGGGCAGCCTTATTTCTTGTGTGTTTCATGTATGTTCACACCTTTGGAGCAGGAAAGGGATACTCTTGTCCAGAGACAGTGTAATGCAGTGGTTGAGGCCCTGGCTCTCCAGTTGGAGCCACATTTACATGGGGGTGTACAGTCTTTGTGGATGTCACTTTCTCACGGGATGGTCATAGCACATCCGTGGGAGGGCGCTCTGGGGGTTAATCGAGTAAAGACAGAGTGCACTTAGCACAGAACCCAGCACCTGGGTTGTGCAGTGTCCGCGCTCATTTCACTGTCTGTATGATTGGCTGTCCCTGGGTCCTCGCATCTTCGAGCAAGTGTCCTCATTCTGCCGGAGGCTGGGACAGGAGGCCGTAGCTGTGTGTGGTGACAGATCTGATGGCCTCTCTTTCTGTCCTGCTTCTCTCTCCAGCTTCCTCATAAGCCAAGGAAGGGATACATTTTTCTGTTGCCTCGTTTACAAAACGGGGTGAAAATTCTTTACCTCCCAGGTCGCAAGTTGCTGAGCCTGGTGGTACTTTCCATTTCCCAAACTCTAGATTTGCTGTTTCTGTGATACTTCTTGGACCTGATTATAGTACAGAGCACCTGTTCTCGCATGGCATGGTGTCTCCGAGGCCCTTTCTGGGGGCCAGTGTGGTCAAAACTGTTTTCCTATTGATCGTAAGAAGCCACTTGCCTTTTCCACTGTCATTCCTCACACACACTTTGCTGTAGAGCAGAGTTTTCTAGAGGTTCCATCCCTCGTGTGTGATATTACACAGAGAAAAGACTCTAGCCATCTCTATTAGGCCAGATGTCAACAGCATTGTAAAGATGCGATGTCACTCTTCTTGCTACGTTTTTTGTTTTGTAATGGAAAGGGGCAGGGGCAGTTAACTTTTTCAGAAAGAAAATCTTATGTGAACATTTTTGCTTATTTTAAAATTAAATACTTAAAAATTCTTTCTTAGTTTTAATTTCTAATTTGACATCATCAGATAGATATAACCCATGTAAACAAAAGCTCTTGGGAGTTCTCAATCATTTTTAAGGTTGTAAAGAGGTCCTAAGATCAAAAGGTTTGTGGACTTTTAGGTTAAGACCTTGGGCTCTGGGGTCAGGTAGACAGAGGGAGGTCTAATTCTCAGTGCTGTCATTGACTGGCTCTGTGACCTGGACAGTTTTTGTTTCCTGATGTGTGAAATGGGAATGACAGCAGTGTCTTCAGTAAGGGGGTGGGATGCATCTCAAAAACTGCCAGGTACAAAGTAAGTGCTAGTCGTGGTGGTCCTGTGGGAGGCAGCGAGGCACGGAGGTGGAGAGGACCTGCTCTGAATCCAGGTGCCTGGGCTCTCCTCCAGGGCATCACTTGCTCTTTGTGCAGGTTTGAGTCAGTTACCTAACCTTGCTGGGCCTCAGTTTTCTCAGCTATGAAATGGGAATGATAATGTTAGTGCCCACCCAAGTTTCTTGGGAGATTACATTAATGCCTGGGACATCTGTGTTGGCTGCTCTTGTATGGGTTGGCGGTGGCCGTGAACATCGAAATTCCTCTCGTCCAGATGCTCCTTGTCTTTTTATCCCATTGTCTTGGGTTTGCCAGTCCTGCAGGGATCATTGCCTGCTAAAGTTGTTTAGAGGGTTGGCTCATCGGCATCACTAGAAGAGGCATCAGACACATGTCCAGAGGAAGCCCCACTTGTCAGAGAGCTGGCTGAGTTATTGCAGACTGGATGACAGTGTAGACCTGGCTCTGGGTTAAGGCTCATACAAGTGACTTCGTTTGCCAGAAGAGGAAAAAGTTACAGCTTGCACAGCTGTAACCAGCTGATTTCTAAAACTCTGGGGACAGGGGTAAGGGTCCAGGGTCTTTTGGGGACAGGTGAGGGAAGGCTTCTTAGGCCGTGGAGTAGAACCATGTGGGGCGGGGGAAGTGCTCGTGGGAAATGCTGGTCCTGGGCCCCACCTCAGAGGGCATTCTGACCCAGAGGTCTGGCCTGGAGCACAGGAACCCCGGGTGTTATGGTGGTGATGGTTTATAATAACATGTACTTTAGGGGGTACTACACTCAGGTGGTGGGGGTACCCACTTTGCATAATGCTGAACTGAGTGGTGGAGGCTCCTGCCTCACACCGTGCTCTAGCCTGTCCCCCCAAAGTGTCGAAGTGCCCATCTTTTGTCGTGGGGGACACTTGGCTTGCATAAGCAGTCAGCCAACAAGGATCAGTCGGGGGGCTGGTGGTCGAGATGGCACAGGGTCAGAAGACCTGCATCTTGCCCTTTGCATGTTTCGGGGCTGCTGGGGAGACAGGCACTCTGTTCCCTGTGAATCAGCCTCCCAGAGCACATCCATAAAATGAGATGGCTGCTGTGATTTCCCGTGACCCCACCTAGGATCTTGGAGGGGGTAGTGGCTGTCCCGGGGGAATATGTGAACAGAGTCAAAGACAGAAGCACCACTGACCTGTCTCTGTGTCTCTGACATTTGGGTGAGATGTTTTCTTCTTAGAAAAGGATTTGGATCTTGTCAGAGGTACTGGTGGTGGCCACTGCTGCGGCTGTTCCTTAGTAGTAGCATAAGGCATAGGATGCCCTTTGGGACACTTTCAGTCCTGGACACAGGTGATGAGGGCCTGATATGAATGGACTGAGCAGCCAGAGGCCCCAGGACTTACCTGCAGCACATTACATTGACCTTAGCCGTGACCAGCTCTCTCTGAAAGCCTTCTAGGAGCCCATATACCTGGGCTGGTTGGGGCAGGTCCTTGGGGCATTTGGAGAGGTTGGAGAAGGAAGCTGTGCAGTGTTCGTTCAGCCCTTGTTGGGGGCAGGGACACAGGCCTTGGGCCCCGGCCTCAGAGGCGGCTGCTTTGGGCCTCAGGAGCTTCTCTGGGTCCCTCCTGTCCCTCCTTCTGCAAGCAGTGTCTTCCATTCTGCTCAGGGCTCATGTTGGCCTCTCCGTGCCCAGGCGTGGATAGCTGCTGTTTCCAGACTAGGCAGAGTTGTGCCAATCAGGGCCTAAAAGGGTTCTATGTTGGAGGTGTCAAAGCTGGGCTGGGAAGAGAGTGGGAGTCCTCAGCAGGACCAGCAGAGTGGGTGGGTGATGCTTGGATGCTGGAGCAGACAGCCCGGGCTTGGGTCTCAGTTCCCCCTTTTACTCCTGACTCGGCGTTGTCATCTGAAAGGCAGATGCTAGCAGGACAGCCTGGTAGGGTTGTTGGGCTTAGCTGACTCAGGCCAAGGGCTCAGAACAGTGCCTGGCAGACCCAGTGAGTGCTAAATGCAAGTTCACTTTGTTGTTTTCCTCCGCCAGGTACCACCGGGAAGGCGCCATCACCTCCACCCCTCCTGCCTGACAGGCAAGTGAACGAGAAGGTGGAGAACCTCTCCATTCAGTTGCGGCTGATGACCCGAGAGAGGAACGAGCTGCGGAAGCGCCTGGCCTTCGCGACACATGGGACGACCTTTGACAAGAGGTGGTGATCAACACCTGCTCCCCTGCCCGGGCCCGATGGACAGGGGCTACTCTCCTGATGCCATCGTGCCCCCCCTTCCCCGCCCTGCCCCCCACCGCATGCTCATCCTTAGCTCCCGGTGGTGCATATGGCATCGCCAGAGTGTCCCTTTGCCCCAGTCCCCACTGCACTTTGAAACACCGTCCCCACAGCCCTGGGTGGGGGGAGGGAACACAGGCTGCTTACGCTTCCTCCAAGCCAGACTGGAGCCTGTGGCCTGAGTCACATACCACACGGAGATTGAGAAGTGTGGGCGTGTCTGTCATCTATCCGTCCTCTATTCATGATCATTTGGTGGGTGGTTTTGGCAGCAGCTGGCGGGGCCTGGTCCCACTCTGGTGCCTCCTCATGGGTTTGTTAGGTGGTCTTGGGTTCATCACTGCTCCTCTCTAGGCCTCTGCCTTCCAGCACCAAGACGGTGTGCTTCCTCTCTATCTCTGTCTGCTGCTTGCATGCAGCCCCTGTCCTAATAGAGATAGTGATCCCATGGTTGAGCCCCCGACCAGTCCCAGCTACGTGCATGCGTGTGTGTGCGTGTGTGTGTGTGTGTGTGTGTGTGTCTCTGCATGTGCGTGTGCCGCTCCTCCTCACTGATAACATGGGTCGTTATATGTTCACACATTAATTGTTCCCTGCCACATGTGTTTCAGGAGGGTATATTCCACCTGGCTTCTTTGTTGTTTTGAAGAAAATCTTTGCTTCTTTTGGGATTTAGAGGTAGATACCAAGGAAGGGTGGTCCATGGGGTGGGGCAGAGGGAGAGTCTTTACCCACCTGCACAGTCCAGGGGGGCTTCATAGAGGAGGAGGAGGGATACAGTGTGATTCATCCTTCCAGGAGATGCTGGTAGGGATTCTGAGGGGAGGGGGATTGCCCTTAGGGGCATCAGAGTTGTGTGCCTCTTCCTCAGGAAGGTTCCTCTGGGGTGATGTCAAGGCTGCAAAGCCTGTTCTTTCAGGCTGTGTTGATGACGATATGGTCCTCAGCACAAAGGGAGGGCCAGTGGAGACCCAGTGTGCTAGAGTCCATACTGTCCCTGGCTGCTTTCATGCTACCAAGGCAGAGCGGGTAGTTACACAGAGCTGTGTGGCTGGCAAAGCCTGAAGTATTTACTGCCTGGCCCTGTACGAGAAAGGTTACTGATGCCAGCTGTAGGGCAGGGGTTCTCGAATTTGTGCACTGGAATCACCAGAGGGCTTGTTAAAGCACCGCTTGCTGGTTAGCCCTCCCTCCCTTCCAGGTGCCTGATTCAGGGGTTCTGGGGCTGACCTGAGGTTTGCAGTTTTCACAGCATTAGGTGAAACAAATGCTGCAGGTCTGGGAACCCCACTCTGGGAAGCATTACTCCTGGCCAGTGTTCTCAACCGTGGCTGCACACTGGAATCCGTGGGGGAGTTTAAAAAAAAAAATCCTGATGTCTGGGTCACATCCCTAAGGATGCCGATGTATTTGGCCTGGGCCTTGGCGTTTTAATGTGCACCCAGGATTGGCAGTCACTTTCCTAAAAAGAGGAGAAACTCCATCCTAGGTTTCTGGTGTGCCCACTCTGTGTGAAGGCCTGTTGCACGGTCTCCCGGGAGCTGCTAGAGAATAAGACAGCACCTTTTTTTTTTTTTTTTTTTTTTTTTTCAACGTTTTTTATTTTTTTTTATTTTTGGGACAGAGAGAGACAGAGCATGAACGGGGGAGGGGCAGAGAGAGAGGGAGACACAGAATCGGAAACAGGCTCCAGGCTCCGAGCCATCGGCCCAGAGCCCGACGCGGGGCTCGAACTCACGGACCGCGAGATCGTGACCTGGCTGAAGTCGGACGCTTAACCGACTGCGCCACCCAGGCGCCCCAAAACAGCACCTTTTTAGCTCTCCAGTTTCAAGCAGGGAGCCCAGGCAACCAAGGCCCTCCATCCTAGGGGTCTTGTCGGTCTGGGGAGGCCAGGATGTCTGAGCAGAACAAACCCCAGGTGGTCGTGGTGTGTAGGAGCCAGTATCCGGGGACGCTGGGCTGGAGGTTTCCTGGGGCAGAGACCTTCCTTGTCCGAGTGGTCCCGGAGCCCGTGTTCACTGTTGCTGTCTGGGCCAGGCCCTACCACAGGCTGAATCCCGACTACGAGAGGCTGAAGATCCAGTGTGTGCGGGCCATGTCGGACCTTCAGAGCCTGCAGAAGCAGCACACCAATGCCTTGAAGCGGTGCGAGGAGGTGGCCAAGGAGACCGACTTCTACCAGTGAGTGGGCCCACTCTTTGCCTCTGGGCTGGGAGCCAGCGGTTCTGGTGCCGTCTAGCAGGTAGTGGGCCTTCAGCAAGTGGGTTTGGGTCTTTGGGTCTCAGGTGGGTTTTTCTAAGTACGGGGCGAGGTGTGGAGCCTTCACACCATCTGGTGACAGCCTTGGAAGCGCAGCGGGCAGGAAAGGGATCAGGCCCGTCAGGTTGCTGCGCTCCTGGGTCACGGCCCAGGACCCAGCTGCAGCTCCTGCAGTAGGAGAGGCAGATGGGCATGTTCCCTTTGGTCTCCTGGGGCCCCTCTGAGGCTGTTGGCCGGCCGTACCTGCCCATCAGCTGCCCTTTGCCCCGCCTCAGTACTCAGAGGTGCCGGGCCTGTACCAGGTAAGGGCTCAGCCCTCACCTTGGCCTTCATACGTGTGCCCTTTTTGGTGTCAGGTTTTTAAAAAGTGGTTTGGGTCCTCCTGGCATTTGGCTGATACCAAGCTTTGGCCTGCCTCTGAGTGCCGCTACCCTGGTTGCTGTGTGGGCTCCCACTGGGAGTCCTGGGACCTGGAGGGGCTGGAGAGGGTTGGAGGCTGGCTGGGGTTCACTGTGTGTGCGGGGATTATAGCACACTCCATAGCCGGCTCCTGAGCGACCAGACCCAGCTGAAGGATGATGTGGACATGCTGAGGCGGGAGAACGGACAGCTGTTGCGGGAACGTAACCTGCTGCAGCAGTCATGGGAGGACATGAAGCGGCTCCATGAGGAGGACCAGAAGGAGATTGGTGACCTCCGGGCCCAACAGCAGCAGGTACAGCCAGGCAGGGTGGCTGGGGGCAGACCGAGGTTGGGTAGCCTCCTACCCACTCGTTCATCCACTCATCATCCATCCTCCCACTTATCATCTGTCTTCCCACTCACCCTCCATCATCCATCCTCCCTCCACCATCCATCCTCCCATCTCCCATGCATCTTCTCACTCATCAGCCATCCTCCCGCTTATCAGCCATCCCCCTACCTCCCATCCACCCTCCCACTCATCCTCCATCCTCCCACCTCCCGTCCATCCTCCCACCTCCCGTCCATCCTCCCACCTCCCGTCCATCCTCCCACCTCCTGTCCATCCTCCCACCTCCTGTCCATCCTCCCACTCACCCTCTACCCTCCCACCTCCCACCTCCCGTCCATCCTCCCACCTCCTGTCCATCCTTCCACCTCCCATCCACCCTCCCACCATTCTCCATCCTCCCACCTCCCGTCCATCCTCCCACTCATCCTCCATCCTCCCACCTATCATGTCTTCCCACCCATCATCCATCATCCATCCTCCCTCCATCATCTATTCTCCCATCTCCCATGCATCTTCTCACTCATCATCCATCCTCCCACCTCCCATCCATCCTTGCACCTCTCGTCCATCCTCCCACCTCTCGTCCATCCTCCCACCTCCCGTCCATCCTCCCACCTCCCGTCCATCCTCCCACCTCCCATCCATCCTCCCACTCATCCTCCATCCTCCCACCTCACATCCATCCTCCCACTCATCTTCCATCCTCCCACCCATCATCCATCCTCCCTCCATCATCCATCCTCCCTCCATCATCCATCCTCCCTCCATCATCCATCCTCCCTCCATCATCCATCCTCCCTCCATCATCCATCCTCCCATCTCCCATGCATCTTCTCACTCATCATCCATCCTCCCACCTCCCGTCCATCCTCCCACCTCCCATCCATCCTCCCACCTCCCATCCATCCTCCCACCTCCCATCCATCCTCCCACTCATCCTCCATCCTCCCACCTCACGTCCATCCTCCCACCTCACGTCCATCCTCCCACCTCCCATCCATCCTCCCACCTCCCGTCCATCCTCCCACTTCACGTCCATCCTCCCACTCATCCTCCATCCTCCACTTCCTGTCTATCCTCCCACCTCCCATCCATCCTCCTACTCATCTTCCATCCTCCCACCTCCCGTCCATCCTCCCACTCATCCTCTGTTATTCCACCTCCCATCCATCCTCCCATCTCCCATCCATCCTCCCACTCATCCTCCATCCTCCCACCTTCCGTCCATCCTCCCACCTCCTGTCCATCGTTGCACTCATCCTCCATCCTCCCACCTTCCGTCCATCCTTTTACCCATCATCCATCTTTCTACCCATCCCTTATTCTCCCAACCCCCCATCCACCCACCCATCATCCATTCTTCTACCCCCCACCCCTTTCCATTCTTCCCCTGTATCCATGTGATCGTTTTGCAAGTATTTTTGGAGTGTCTGCCTAGTGTGAAGCACTGGGGTATCCGAGCAGACACTATACCCTTGCTCTGTTGAACTCTGCAGTCTAATGGGGGAGACTAAGGCTAGTCAAATAATCATGC
The DNA here is from genome assembly GCF_028018385.1 of Neofelis nebulosa. Taxonomy (NCBI): domain Eukaryota; kingdom Metazoa; phylum Chordata; class Mammalia; order Carnivora; family Felidae; genus Neofelis; species Neofelis nebulosa. The sequence goes on along the minus strand of NC_080794.1, from coordinate 42,520,788 downwards.
ACATCTGTGTATCACTGTCAATGGTACACATTGCAAGAGCTATTGAGGAGGTGCTGTGCAGTGCTGTTCATTGTGTAATAGGAATTTGACTTAGTAAGGGGACTTGGGGGTCTGTAGTTTCCTTCCTTTATATGGATCGTGTGAGAACACAGATGGAGAGAAGCTTGGAAATAGTGAAGCCCTATGCAGATTTGAGATAGAGTAGTTACTGTCATTACTTTTTGGTGGGAATGTGGCCTCTTCCTTTGCTGCTGGATTGCATTCCAAGTTAGTTTTTTCTCTTTGCTCAGCTCTTGTTGCACATGGGCAAAGGCATGAAGGGTGGGCCAGTCAGTCAGAAAACTGACTTGCTGTGAGTGATATTGGCCAGTTCTTGTAGCTTATGGACTGGAGACTGGAATTGCTTGGTTTTATGGTAGGAGCCGAGGCCATGTTCTAGTCCATCGATGGTTGCGTGTTTGGGTTTGGAAGGCAATCCTAGTGAGCGGTAGGGTGTCCTCTGAGCACTGTCACAGAACGCCCCCTCCCCATCAAAACCATTTATGGCTCCTGGAGTTAAAGCGGGACTGTTGGAGCTTGCTCGAGACAGAGCTCATATAGGATGATCTGAACTCATCTGATAATTTAGCATGACATTATCTTCTTTGCTTTTTTTTTTTTCATTTACAATGAAAACTTTTTAAATTGTGAAACTGTCACAAACTTACAGGAGAGTTGCAAGTATAGCACAAACAATTTTTCCTTCTTATTCCAGAACAAACTGCCAACCTGTGTGCTTTTCATGAACAAGGGTGTTCTCCTATATAACAGTAATACAAACATCAACGTCAGGAAGCTAACACTGATACATAATACCATGTAATCATCAGCCCCCATTTGAGTTTTCCCAGTCGTATACATAGTGTCTTTAATAGGAAGAGGATCCAGTCCAGAACAAAGCAGTGCATTTACTTTTCTGTCTCTTTGGTCTGCTTCAGTCTGGAAGGGCTCCTCAGGCTGTGACGCACGTAGCTGTAATGCTTTAGAAGATTACAGGCCAGTTACTTTGTAGCATGTCCCTCCACTTGGATTTGTCCAAGCTCCCGGTTGGATTCCATTTGTGCATCTTGGGACTGCCATAGAAGGGACACTGCCACCTTCTCCCTGTGTCTTAGAGACTGGGACTTGGCTGGATAGGAGCCATTACCAGTGATGTTTCCTTTGATCACTAAATGACGGTGTGCTCTCCGGGCTTCTCCACTGCAGAGTTACTTGTTTTCCCCTCGCCTGCCTGCCTGCCTCTCTCTGTGTGCACTCCTGATTCCCTGTTTTATTCGGTGGGTTGGGATTCATTGTGGCCAGTGGGAGCCTCTTCAGGACTGCTTCTCTGTCTTTTTGACAGGTCCTTCCCACTCTTTGAGCACTTTTTTGTTCTTTGGCACAAGAAAATGTCCCAGGCTCATTTTATTTCCTGCCCCTGCCTTGGGAATCAACCATTTCTCCAAGGAGTCCTCATTCCTTTTAATAGAGGATGGCACTTAGAAACAAGATCTGAATGCTGGGTCTGCATGTAGCTACTGGGTATAGTGATAGTAGCATAGTGATACTACTGGGCATCACTGCTCCCAAGTCCTCTCAGTGGCCAGAGTAGGGAATATCTGAGTACTCCATCACCACCCCCCCCCCCAAATTACATCTCCATTTCCATGACTCTCCTCCCCCCCTATATTCAATATGTAATATATATATTGAAAATCTCACACTCCCAGTTATAGTCCAATACAACAATGTCCTAGGTTCATTCTGCTTGCCTCTCTTTCTGTTTTTGCTAACTCCCTCTTATGGCAGTGTGAAACCACAGCAAGAGGCAGGGATGATAGCCCTGGATGAGGGTTTGGTGTGCCTTCTCTGCCCAGGGGCTGGGAGTGCTGGCCGCCCCAGTCTGAGGGCAGGCCGTCCCTCCCTGCCTTTACCTTTACCCCACTGTCTCCTTGCTCATTTATTTGTGGACATTTTCCCACCCTGGTTTAAATTTGGCTCAGTTAGCCTTTCACCTTGGGTTTGGCTTGGATTTTATTTTTCTGTGAACGATTTCTCATTCCAGATGTGTTGCTGGCTCCATCTTAGCCTAAGGGGAAGCCCCATGGTCTTTCCAGAAAGTGGCAGAGGGGGACTTGTTCAGGGAGGCAGATCTCCTCTCCTGTGGTCGTCTGTCCTGGAGGTTAGATGTTGCATATAAAGCAGTGGCACTGTGTACCTGCGTGTGTGAAGCGCTCCATGGATGCTTGCTATCATCGCTTTTATTCTAGTCCCATCAGTGCTGGACTGTAGTCTGCTCTCGTGGAGGCTGTGGAGTAGTGGCCACGCCCCCATACATGGCTGGGCAGGATGTAAAAGGGGCCACTTTTGCAGTCAGCTTGGCAGCTCCTCAAAGTGTTAAACATACAGTTCCCGTGTGACCCAGCAGTTCCACCTCGAGGTGTATACCCGAGAGAATTGAAAACACATGTTGACACAAAAACCGGTAATGGGAATGTCCATAGCGGCATCGTTCGGAACAGCCAAGAAGTGGAAACAGTCCGGATGTCCACCGACTGATGGACGGGTAAATAAAACACAGTATATTCTCTACAGTGGAATGTTGTTCGGCATAAGAATGAATGACATGCTGATACCTACTGCTCTATGGATGAACCTTGAAAACGTGGCGCTAAGTGAAAGAAGCCAGTCACAGAAAGACCACATGGTGTATGATTTCATTTACGTGAAATGTCCGGAACAGGGGACCCCACAGGGACTGATCGTAGACGAGGAGTTGTCTGGGCCAGAGGATTGGGAGGAGGGAGGTGAGTGCTAATGGGCACGGGTTTCCTTTTGAGGGGATGACAGTGTTCTGGAATTATGTCGCGGTCGTCACTACACAACCTTGTGGGTTTACGACCTTGTAAATACACCAACTCCGCCGACTCGTGCACTTTGAAGGGTGAATTGTGCAGTATGTGAATTATATCTTGAAAACAAGACTCCAGTTGCCACCTTGTCGTAAGAAAAATGTCTGCCCTCATGAGGCATAAAGTTTCATTGCCTCCCATTCTCTGACTTTCCTGAGGACTTTTACAGCTTGAACAAACATCCGGACTGAGATTATTCTTTCCCTTCCTCCCCTTTCCTGTTCTTCCCGCAGATGACATGGGAAGGTTTTCTCCCTGACCCCTCCAGCCCATGTCTTGTTCTCTTGTCCTTTCCTACAGCTGTGACCCTTGCGGGGGGTGGAGGGGCAGTTTATTACAATGGTCAGTAGGTTTCCCCACTTCTGGCCAGCTGGACTGGGGTCCCTTGGCAAGTGCCACCTTGGGACCCCATCAGGAAAGGAGGCTGGCTGCCGTGGGGGTGGGGGTGAGGGGACATCTCTGAACTGCCAGGACCACCTGCTGTCCTCAGCCTGGGCTGCCTCACCTTCACCAGGACTGAGGCGAAGCTCATTCTTGGGTAGGCCAGCAGCTGAGGAAATGGGGGAGCAAGGGACACGGGGGTGGCCACAGGTTTCCTCCCCACAGGGCCCGAGGGCAAAGGTTGACCTCACTGGACAAGGCTGGTTTTGTTGCCTGGCTCCTCCCACGCCTTGTTAACTTGAAGAGGCCCTTGCGGGGTAAATGGTGCTGTTTGACTTGCGTGTTTGCTTGAGGGATTTGTGGGGCTCCCCAGCCCTCTGCATGATTTATCTCCGAGGAAATGAGGCAGGCCTGGCGGGGAGGGGCGGCACGGGCTCTCCCACTTTCCCTGTGCGCGTGCGTGTGTCCACATGCCTGTGTGTCGGGGGAGGCTTACAGCCTGGCCGGCCCATCTCCAGGTGCCGCAGTCAGAATGCGCCATCTGGATTCTTCTTGGTTGCCCAAGAGATCCTGGGCAGAGGTTGCCAAGCCTTGGCTGGGGGAGCAGTGTCTGCTTTCTTCACTGCGGTGACACGCGCTCTTTGGTTAGAAAAGAAAAACTACAGACAACAGTGAAGTCACTCCCCCCACCACAGCTTTTGGCGACTCCTGAAAGTTGACTTCTTTTCTCAGATATCCCGAGAAAGGGGTATTTCTTAGTTTCTGATGGGCAGGCCTCACAGAAGCCCAGCAAAACTAGTGTTTCTGACCAGTGAAGAGATGAGGGCGGTTCTCTCATCGGCCTCCCTGTGGGGTGCAGCCCAGCAGCCTGGTCCTGCTGTGTGGATGGAACCAGACCCTGGCTTTGCCCCTCCCCTGGGCCACTTCCTCCCCATCCTCGAGGGCTGGGAGAGTCGCCTGCCTGAGATGAGAACATTCCTGCCCGTCTCATCTTAGAATGCTGGACTGAATTTTAGTATTCTCTCTCACTGGGAATTGCATTAGCCTTGCTGGGAAGCTAAGCACTGTGTGTGCAGGCGTGTACATAGGTCAAGCTATCTATCTAATAAGACCATAGTCTTCTGATTATAAAAAGGAAAAATTCTACACTAATAGATAGGATGGCTTTTCAAATTCTCTGGAGTTAACTGTGGCCATGATTTTTCCAAACTTCTTCAGAGGCTTTTGATCACATTCCCCCAGGCATGATTCTGAGCCTTGTTTGTAGAGGAAAGTTGAGAAGTATTTGGGGGCCTGCGAGCCTCTTTGAGTGGATGCTGTCTGTCGGGAAAGGAATTATTCTACATGACTAGGGCTAGAACGAGAATGAGAGGGTAGAAGTCGAGGAAGGTGGATTTCAGCTCATAATAAGCAAGATCTGGTCTTGCACAGTGGTCACCTGTGGTGCTGGGCCGCGGCTGAAACAACACAGCCTGGATCCCACCACTCAGCTCAGGCTGGGAGTGAGCATCAGAAAGGATTCCGGGATCTGCTCGGGGTTTTCCCTGACTGACGCCGTCTCTCTGGGAACTTGTGACCCATCCTGGCAGCCGGTTCACTGCACTGGACTGTCACCCAGGCTCTCATCCAAGCTCCTTATGGTTAGGGCATTTGGGGGCTATTGCCCAAGGAAGAAAGGCCAAGCCACAGTGTCGACTCCAGATTCTGTTGCGGACCCGTGAAGATACCATGGCCCAAAACGAGGTCTTTGTGCTGTGCCAAGGCTGCCTTTAGAACTAGCTGCTTTCTTGAGGAGGCTTGGAGGACAAGGCAGCTGAGGAGAGCATGCTGCTGGTCTGCCCAGGGCTGCCACCTTGTGGGAAAGCCCAGGAATGGCAGCAGTGCCTTTGTTCTGCAGAAGCTACTGGATGCTTTTGGAGCCAGTGGGGTTCTCACCTGGCTGAGGGGATGTTGCGAGAGTAAAACGTTTGAAGTGATTTTTTTTAACTTTATTTTTTATTTTTTAAAATTTACATCCAAATTAGCATATAGTGAGGCAATGATTTCAGGAGTGGATTCCTTAATGCCCCTTACCCATTTAGCCCATCCCCCCTCCCACAACCCCTCCACCAACCCTCTGTTTGGTCTCCATATTTCTGAGTCTCTTCTGTTTTGTCCCCCTCCCTGTTTTTATATGATTTTTGTTTTCCTTCCCTTATGTTCATCTGTTTTGTCTCTTAAAGTCCTCGGATGAGTGAAGTCCTACGATTTTTGTCTTTCTCTGACTAATTTCACTTAGCATAATACCCTCCGGTTCCATCCACGTAGTTGCAAATGGCAAGATTTCATTTTTTTTGATTGCCGAGTAATACTCCATTGTATATATATACCACATCTTTATCTAGTCATCCATCAATGGACATTTGGGTTCTTTCCATACTTTGGCTGTTGTTGATAGTGCTGCTATAAACATGGGGGTGCACATGTCCCTTTGAAACAGCATACCTGTATCCCTTGGATAAATGCCCAGTAGTGCCATTGCTGGGTCGTAGGGTAGTTCTATTTTTAGTTTTTTGAGGAACCTCCATACTGTTTTCCAGAGTGTCTGCACCAGCTTGCATTCCCGCTAACAATGCAAAAGAGATCCTCTTTCTCCGCATCCTCGCCAACATCTGTTGTTGCCTGAGTTGTTAGTGTTAGCCATTGTGACAGGTGTAAGGTGGTATCTCATTGTGGTTTTGATTTGTATTTTCTGGATGACGAGTGATGTTGAGCATTTTTTCATGTGTCAGTTGGCCATTTGGGTGTCTTCTTTGGAGAAGTGTCTATTCATGTCTTCTATTTCTTCACTGGATTATTTTTTGGGTGTTGAGTTTGATAAGTTCCTTATAGATTTTGGATACTAACCCTTTATCTGGTATGTCTTTTGCAAATATCTTCTCCCATTCTGTTGGTTGCCTTTTAGTTTTGCTGATTGTTTCCTTCCCTGTGCAGAAGCTTCTTATTTTGATGAGGTCCCAGTAGTTCATTTTTGCTTTTGTTTCCCTTGCCTCCGGAGACATGTTGAGTAAGAAGTTGCTGCGGCCAAGATCAAAGAGGTTTTTGCCTGCTTTCTCCTCGAGGATTTGGATGGCTTCCTGTCTTACGTTTAGGTCTTTCCTCCATTTTGAGTTTATTTTTGTGTCTGGTGTAAGAAAGTGGTCCAGGTTCATTTTTTTGCATGTTGCTGTCCAGTTTTCCCAGCACCACTTGCTGAAGAGACTGTCTTCATTCCATTGAATATTCTTTTCTGCTTTGTCAAAGATTATTTGGCCATACATTTGTGGGTCCATTTCTGGGTTCTCTATTCTGTTCCATTGATCTGAGTGTCTGTTCTTGTGCCACATTTGAAGTGATTTTTAATTGGAATGTTTGAGGTACTGTCCACAAGTCAGGACACTCCAGTCTAAAAGCTGGACCTTTTCCAGACACTGGTGGAGGCACCGGTTGATGCAGAAGTCAGAACTCTTCCTTTCTCTCTTTGTGTCCTGGGCCTGTGTGGGTATGAGTCCTTGTGGGACATTGTTTTCACTCCTCACTTGTGGGCACCGCATTGGGTGATGTGCTTGGTGTCCTCCAGGCCTCACTGCCTGCACCTGGATACCTTCTGGTATCCTCAGTTTGTCCTGGACTCAGGGGCTCAGTTCTTATTTGGTGGCTTATGGAAAAGAATAATGCTATATCTCCATCTCACAATGTGCAGAAAAAAAAATATTCCACGTAGTTGAAAGATTTAAATGTGAAAAGTAAAACTAAAACTTTTTAGATAAAAATAATAGGAGAGTATCTTTGTGATCTCAAGGTAGGAAGGAGCTTCTTCTTTTTTTTAAAAAAATTTTTTTTTCAACGTTTTTTATTTATTTTTGGGACAGAGAGAGACAGAGCATGAACGGGGGAGGGGCAGAGAGAGAGGAAGACACAGAATCGGAAACAGGCTCCAGGCTCCGAGCCATCAGCCCAGAGCCCGACGCGGGGCTCGAACTCACAGACTGCGAGATCGTGACCTGGCTGAAGTCGGACGCTTAACCGACTGCGCCACCCAGGCGCCCCGGAAGGAGCTTCTTCAATAAAACAACCAAAGCCCAAACCGTAGAGGAAATGATTGATAGATTTTACTGTATCAACATGGGAAACTGTGGTATAACATAAGCCATATACTGAGAGAAGATTTTGTAATAAATACAACTGGGAAAGGATTAGTGTCTGGAATTTAAAAATAAGTCCTACAAGAAGAGGAGAGAGAGGGGTGGGTGGGGAAGGAGGGAAGAAGGAAAATCAAAGATACTGACAGGCAGTTCATAGACAAGAAGATGTGTGTAGTCAGTAAGCAGGAGTCATAAAGAGAATTGCTCTGTCTTTCCAGTCATTTGGGGATGGGAGTTAAAAGAGCTGTTACTTGTCTATGAAATTAGCAATACTATAAAAAAATCTAACTTTCCCAATAGCCAAGAGGTAGAGACAACCCAAGTGTTTTTGACAAATGAATAGATAAACAAAATGCAGTACATATCTACTCTGGAACATTATCCACCTTTAAAAAGGAAGGAATCTCTGTCACATACTATGGCATGGATGAGCCCTGAAGGCATTCTGCTAAAGGAAGTAAATCCATCATAAAAAGAGAAATACTACATGATTCCATTTGTATGGGGTGCTTAGAGTCGTCAGATTCAGAGAGAGGGAATACAGAAGGGAGGCTCCTGGGGCTGAGGGGAGAGGGGAATGGGGGGGCTGTTGTTTAATGGGGATTGAGTTTCAGTTTTGCAAGATGAAAAAGTTGTGGAGGTGGGTCACACAACGGTATGGATATACGTAACACTACCGAAATGGACACTTAAAAACGTAAGAAAATGGTGAAGACTATTATGGCGGCCATGTAAACTTCCATCAAACAGGCAAAGAACGCAGATGTGTTCATGTAGTGAAATCCTACTTGCGTTGCTTGACCGCATCTCAAAAGCAACATTGAATAAAAAGGAGAACACATGGTATGATACCATAAGAGATTTTTATGAATAATAGGGAGAATGAATAAAGTATTGTGCATGGAGATGGGTGGCAGCAAATTTAGGGGAGTGATTGATTCAGGAGGGGAAGGGGGGGGTGCTGGATAGAGGAAGAATGTGGTGGGGACTTTAGCAACACCCATAATGCTTTATTTCTTGGGAGAACAGTTCGAGACATGTGACAAGATAGCAGGATTAGAGCTGGGTGGTGAGTACTTTAAAATGGTGTTATATTAGGTGCTCTGCTTTTCTGTATGTTTGGAAGATACTCTGTTTTTTTCACAAAAAAAGACTTGAGACAGTAGAGTGTGCTTTGAGGTTTTCTGACTGGTTTAAGTGTGCAGCTCTTGTCTGCCACATTGAAGCATTTTTACAAAACAGTCAAGATTTTAACTGCCAGGGGCGCCTGGGTGGCTCAGTCGGTTAAGCGTCCGACTTCAGCTCAGGTCATGATCTCACGATTCATGAGTTTGAGCCCCGTGTCGGGCTCTGTGCTGACAGCTCAGAGCCTGGAGCCTGCTTCAGATTCTGTGTCTCCCTCTCTCTGCCCCTCCCCCACTCATGCTGTTTTTCTCTCTCTCTCTCTAAAATAAATAAACATTAGAATTAAAAAGATTTTAACTGCCAAAGAACGTATTATTGCTTTTTAATTTAATCTAATTTTAATTTTTTAATTTTTTTTTTTTTTCAACATTTTTAATTTATTTTTGGGACAGAGAGAGACAGAGCATGAACGGGGGAGGGGCAGAGAGAGAGGGAGACACAGAATCAGAAACAGGCTCCAGGCTCCGAGCCATCAGCCCAGAGCCTGACGCGGGGCTCGAACTCACGGACCGCGAGATCGTGACCTGGCTGAAGTCGGACGCCTAACCGACTGCGCCACCCAGGCGCCCCCTAATTTTAATTTTTTTAATGTTTATTTATTCTTGAGAGAGAGAGAGAGAGAGAGAGAGAGCATGCAAGTGAGTGGGGGAGGGGCAGAGAGAGAGGGAGACAGAATCCGAAGCAGGCTCCAGGCTCCGAGCTGTCAGCACAGAGCCCGACACGGGGCTCGAACTCACGAGCTGTGAGATCATGACCTGAGCTAAAGTCAGATGCTCAACCGACTGAGCCACCCAGGCACCATCCCAATTTTTTTTTTTTTTAACGTTTATTTTTGAGACAGAGACAGAGCATGAATGGGGGAGGGTCAGAGAGAGAGGGAGACAGAGAATCCTAAGCAGGCTCCAGGCTCCAGGCTCTGAGCTGTCAGCACAGAGCCCGACGTGGGTCTTGAACTCACGAACTGAGAGATCATGACCTGAGCCGAAGTCAGAGGCTTAACCAACTGAGCTACCCAGGCGCCCCTATTACTGGTTTTTAAAAATGAGTTTGTATTTCAGTGTCCTTGCCTTGTGAGATTTCCTTTGTAGGAAAGAGTTTTGCTTGAAAGAAGAAAAAAAGAAAGCCAACTAGAAAAAAAGGGAGCAACAAAGTAACCGCCCCGAATGGGCAGATTTGTGGGGTGCCCTTCCTCTCTGATGTCTGCGATCCTGGGAGCTAGGGCTTACGTCTTAGGGGAACAGACTCACTTTCCTTGTCTCTGGGATTCTGACTTCTGGCTCTCATTTATCATGTTTATTGAGAGCGAACATTCCCTTCCAAGGGAGTGTTCGGTACTCCTAGCTTCTGGTTCTTGGTGCTGCGAAAATCTGATAACCCTGGGTCCATGCTGAATAAGCAGATGACACCTGGTGTGTTGCAGTTGGAAGAGTTAAGCGAGCTTTTCTGGTTGAGTCCTATCATTGGAGGAGTAAGGAAACTGGAATCCAGAGATGTGGAGTGACCCACCCAAGGGCTCAGATCCCCTGTCGTGCTTAGCAGAAGTCAGAAGGCCCTTGGCAACTAATGAACTCATCTTGCTGTTTACTCTTTAGAGCAGCACCTCGAGTGAACTTCAGTACCTGTAAGTCAGAGTAGGCCATCCTCTTGCTTACAAGCCTTGCATGGTTCCCATCTCGCTCAGGGTACAGTTTTTGCTTGCTGTGAGCTTTGGAGCTGTGCCCACTTCTGCAGCCCCTTTTCACTTCAGCCTTGTTTGTGGGGCTCTGACTGGAGCCCTGCCCTACTCTTCTCTTTGTGCCTAGACCATGTGTGGTGGTCCCTGCCTCAGGGCCTTTGCACTTGTTCACCACTGTGTGCTCTAGCTACTGCTCTTCATTTGCATCCAAGCTCAGAAGTCACCTTCTTAGAGAGGCCTCCTTAAGCCTTAGCCCCTCTATGTTTTCTTAGTAGCCCTGATTATGATCTGAAGTTATTGTAGTTATCATTTTTATAATAACAACTCTCTCTACCTCTCTACTTGTCTCTGTGTGTTTGTTTCTGCCCATGAGGATAAAAGGTCCCTAGGTCACAGTCTTTACATCACCGGCATCTAGAATATGTTAGGTACTTGTACTGGGGGTCCTCAACATCTCCCCCCAGGTTTGGTGATTTGCTAGGAGGATGTATAAGACTCAGCATATAATCACACCCAGGGCTAAAAATTTATTTCAGTGAAAGGATCCAAAGCAAAATCAACAAAGGGAAGAGGTGCGTGGGGCAAAGTCCAGAGGACTTTGCGAGTTTCTGAGAGTCCTCCCCTGCGGAGTCACATGGGACACACTTAATTCTTCCATCATTGAATTGTGACCTACTCCCTGCCCCGGGGTTTTAGTGGGGTCTGGCCGTACAGGCACCCTCTGCCGAGCATACACTGAAATTCTGGACTCCCAGGAGAAAACGTGCTCAGCGTAAGCCACGCTCTGTCCAGTCCAGGCACGGGGAGCCCCTCTTATCACCTTGAGGAACGTTTTACAGGAGTGTAGGGGACTGCTTGCCATTCAAGTTCCCAGCTGCCTGCCAAGGGTCAGCTCGTTAAGCAGGTCTTTCTAAGGATAGACATCTCGGGGCTGCAACAGTAACTCCTTTCTCCCTCTTCGGAAATATTTGTGAGTGAGTGAATTAGCCAGTGTGATTGAGAGGCCTGTGGAATCACATCTCGAGCCTCCCAAAGGCCAGAAGGTGTGGCCTCCCCTCCTTTGTCAGCAGTAATACCCCCGGACAGAGGACAGTGGTGAGTCCACCCTTCCTCCTGTCCTCAGGTCCTTGGTAACTGTGCCTCTCTGGTCCCCAGGTGTTGAAGCACAACGGGTCGTCAGAAATTCTCAATAAACTGTACGACACGGCCATGGACAAGCTGGAGGTGGTCAAGAAGGACTATGATGCCCTGCGGAAGAGGTACAGCGAGAAAGTTGCCATCCACAACTCCGACCTGAGCCGCCTGGAACAGCTGGAGGAGGAGAACCAGCGTCTGCTGAAGCAGACGGAGATGCTGACTCAGCAGAGGGACACGGCCATCCAGCTGCAGCACCAGTGTGCCCTCTCCCTGAGGAGGTAAGAGCCGCCCGTCCGCCCGTCTCCTGTGTGCAGAGAACGGCCAGAGGGCCAAGTGGGTCTTCTGTGCCTTGGGACCGCTCTCCTTTGTGGGCTGATTGTTATCTGTAAGGCTCTCAGCCATTCCCAAGGAATGAAAAAAAAAAAAAAAAAAAAAAAGGGAAGGCACAAGTGACTGTGCCTTTTCATTTGAAAAAAAATTTTTTTTGGAATATTTTGGAAATGTTTTGTTGGCACTCAGTGTGGCCTGGGAATTGCACTTTTTCCTCCCGTCTGAACAGCTCTGATGTGTTCTGATCACCTCGTTTCTTAGATCTCCTCATAAGCCTCTCCCTTCTGTGTCATCTACTCACCCAGCATAGGAGAGTTATTCATCCTAGTCATTGTTTCTTCTAAAATTTCACTTTTTTAAAGGTATAAAATCTGTAGGGAAGTGACCCTTGCCCTCAAACACTGTTTCGTAAGGTACATTCCTGCAGAACGCCAGTTCTCTGGAGGGTTCACTGGTGTCCTATGCATGCAGTTCTCTGGATGTAAAAGGGATTAGGAGTTGCCAGGTTATACTTAGACAGAAGTCTGCGGGACTTCTCAGAGCCTTTACTCTGATACTCTGTACTAGTCTCTCCAGGAGGGGGACACAGTGTTTCCCAATGTAAAGCCATCAGAGAACACACTTTTTTTTTTTTTTTTTTTTGACGGCGCTTCCTGAAGGATTGGCGTTCTAAAGAACATGCATTCACAAATGCTTCTATAGAGCTGCAGGCTCTGATTTGCAGGGTTGCCTGTGTGGAAGGTGCCTCCTGGCCAGAAGGACTGAGCTGTGTTCTCGCCCCAGTCATCCACACCCAGGCCTTATCATCTGTATCTGAAAAATGAGGTGGTCGGACTAAATGATCATTAAGTCCACGTTTACCTCTCATACGCTGCGATTCTAGCATCGTTTTGTTTTTATTTTTTAAAAATAATGTGGCTTGACTGTGGAAGAAATACACTGTTATTTCTAGTAGAGCAGAGGGCATGAAGTCCTCAGATCAACTTCTGGTATTTGTAAAGGCTGAGAAAAATTCCAGGTCCGGGGGCACCGGCACTCCGTGACTTTCCTCTGTCGGAGGTGCAGATGACCTCACTCGAAACTTCATGCTTGACTGTCCAGTACGGCGGCACGGCCTGGGCAGGTCCCCGCCCCCCGCGTCCCAGCTGCCTCTCTCCCCCAGGTTTGAGGCCATCCACCACGAGCTGAACAAGGCCACAGCCCAGAACAAGGACCTGCAGTGGGAAATGGAGCTGCTGCAGTCAGAGATGACCGAGCTGAGGACCATGCAGTTAAAAATGGCAAAGGAGTCGGAGAAGTACAAGGAGGAGCGGGATGCCGTGTACAGCGAGTACAAGCTCATCATGAGCGAGCGCGACCAGGTCATCTCTGAGCTCGACAAGCTGCAGACCGAGGTGGAGCTGGCCGAGTCCAAGCTCAAGAGCAGCACGTCCGAGAAGAAGGCGGCCAGCGAGGAGATGGAGGCACTGAGACAGGTGGGTGTGGGGCGGCTGGCCTCCCGCCTCCGGGAAGGCAGGGCGATGGGGGCCACGGCGTCCGCACTGGTAGCCTCTTCCTGTTTGGTCTGCGTGCTGGCTGAGTTATCGAGTGCGGCCTGGGTAGCTGCTGAGCTCACACTTGGGGTCCGGCTCTAGCATGGCCGCAGGGCATGCAAAGGGAAGTCCGGCTGTGGTCTGGCCCTTGGAGCTCAGAGCGTAGCCAGAAAGTCGCAGGACACGCACAGACAAGCGTGGGCTCCGCTCATAGACACTCTCACACCCAAACCCTTGGTTAAGTGATTGGAGATCAGCCTTGTGTTGACGGTCAGTGTGTGTCTCAAAGATTTGCTCACTGAGAAGCAAGATCCCAAGGACAAGGGCTCAAAGCCATCCATACCTTTGGCCTTGTGAATTCAGGAGAGCACCCTCAAGGATTTTTTTCCCCTCTACATCTGAGGAGTCTGCTCTTTAATGTTTATTTATTTTTGAGACAGAGAGAGACAGAGCATGAACGGGGGAGGGTCAGAGAGAGGGAGACACAGAATCTGAAACAGGCTTCAGGCTCTGAGCTGTCAGCACAGAGCCCGACGCGGGGCTCGAACTCACGGACCGTGAGATCATGACCTGAGCCGAAGTCAGCCGCTTAACTGACTGAGCCACCCAGGCGCCCTGGAGTCTGCTCTTTAAAGGGATCATCTGGACTCCAGCTGGGAAGATGTGATAGTAGGTTGAGCACAAGGCCCTTCTAAAGCCTTGCTCCCTGGGGCCCATGGCCTCCAGGTTCAGCGGCTAGGGGTTGAGTAGCGTCAGAACTGAGCCAGAAAGCGTGACTCCTGAGTGATAAGCAAGGAGTCTCTACATCCTTCCTACCTGAGCCACCTTGGCCTTGTTGCTAACACATTTTTCCCTCAGGTTCAGGTGTGCGCTTCTGGGGCTTGTGTGGACTGGTGGACTCGTCCTATTTGAGATTCCCTTCCCATCCTGTTGGTTGATTTGCTTAGAGCTGCTGAAATTGATCACAGCAGACTTTTATCCCATTGAAATAGTTCTCCATTCCTGCCTCTGCATTCTACTTGCTCTGCAGCTCTGTTAGAATGCAGTCTTTAAGACTGGTCTGTGAGAAGAGAAAAGCAAGGTGTTAAACGTCGGGCAAGTAGGCAGGGGCAGCATGCATTAGATTAGTGTACCCAGCTCCCTCCAGACTGAGCATGAGGCAGGGCTGATGCCTGAGGGGTGGGCCAAGGCCTGTGAGGGTCTCTGCAGACAGTGATGCCTCCTTATGCCCAGGCGGCGCGAGGGGCTGTGGGAATGCAAGGGACAGCGCCCTGTGCTTGGAGAGGGGCGCTCCTCAGTCATGGGACCTCCTACCTCTCTGGGCCTTAGTTTCCTCATCTACAAAATAGAGATAATAGCAGTGCCTCACAGGGTAGCTGTGACAGTCCAATGGATGCATGTGGAAAACACACTTAGAATGGTGCCCCGTAAAGTAGGAATGATTTGAGTGTTTACTTTATTGTTAAGATGATTATTATGCCTGTCTGGATCTTACTGCCTCTTGGGACTAGGGTGAGCACTATGAAGTTGTTTCTGTAGGCAAAAGTGGGCCAGATGGGAGCGATTTAGTATAAGGGGGGCCAGGGGTGGGTGGTGAGACTTCTCCAGGCCGTGAGGACGAAAGCCTCATGAAAAGGAATATCTACTTTGATGAAATTTTTACAAGACCATGATGAAGGAATTTTTAATAAGCACAGATAACATATTAGGACTTGGGCATTGTGCCAGAGAAACCATCCCTTCGCTTTTTCATTCTGGTATCTGAGAGCTTAACTGTTGGGGGAAATGTGGATATTAAAGAAGGAAGACAAAATGATGAAGAAGGAAACTTTGGAAGTGACTAGTCAGTCACTGAACGAAAAGGTCCAGGAGAATGTGTAAAAGGCGTGGAAGGTGGTAGGACAGCAGCCCCCTCGAGGGGTTTTCAAGGTTCTGGAGGTTAATGGTGCTCTTGTAGGGGTGTGATAGAGCTCCCAGTTTCCCGTGGTGCCAGCAGCTGGTGGCAGTCTGCCGTCCCCCCCTTGCTCCCAGCACTCAGCGTGCCCTTCGGCCTGGAGCCCAGTTTCTGGGCCTTCGCAGGGGGCATTGGCTGGATGCCAAGTCTGCCTGTCAGCTGAGGCAGGAATCTTTTCTAGGCACTGTTCCGAGTCAGCGGGCCGGACAGGAGAAGCTCTGCTCCCGCCCCGGCAGTTCCCAGAGCTGAAACGCTCCGCTCCTTCTCCAGTTTGTCTGGCTTCTCAGACAAGACCACTCCCCACCTGGCCAGAGGAGGCCGGGTCTGTGGCCTTGGCGGTCCTGGCCTTGAGGTGCCGTTGGGAGGGTCTTATCTCCCCCATGGTCTGATGAGTCCCCTTGGGATTGACCCCGTCTCTGTCCAGCAGCCGCCTCCTGGCAGGGTCAGCCGAGGTTGGCCTTCTAGCCAGGCTGCCTCCCTAGTCTCGGAACTGTCTTCATTGTGCTCAGCTGAGGAGGGGGTTCCTTTTCTTTCTGACAGACTGTGTGTTCTCTACACTGTTCCTTTCTCTTTGTTCCTCCCTCTTCACTGACCCTCTTTCCTCGCTCACCTCACTCCACCCCTGCCGTTCTACCCTCTTCTCTGGAGTGCATTTTGTGGTGAAAAGAGGGCTTTGGGGGGCCTGTTACGGTCTTTGCCTGGCTCTGGATGCTGCCCTCTCTGCAGCTTCCCCCTCCCTGAATGGCCGTGTCCACAAGGGCCTCCCTGTCTAGGGCTGCTGCCCCAGCCTCTGGCCGCTGGCTGACCAGGTGCCGTGAAGGCTCGCTGCCCTCAGGATGGGAAGGAACTGCCTGGGGCAGCTGGTCCCTGCTACTGGGAAGCTGTGGGGCACTGCTGCCTATCACAGAGGTTCTTCTAGATGACAAGTTATGTCCCAAGACCAGCCTCTCTGGCAGAGCTCCTGTCCCATAGAAAGGCCAGCTTGGTCACTCAGGCTGGCAGTGGCTTCCCGTGTCCCTGCCTTCCTGCTGTACCTCTGACTTGCAGTATTGTGGCGCTGAGCTCGGTGTGGGGGGCAGAGTGAGAGCCGCGTGTGATGGGGGGGGGGGGGGAGGAAGTACTGTTGGACAGGGAGGACAAGCAGGGGAGCGCGAGGGCGTTCCAGGAACTTAGAGGCTGTCACATGTTGCCCAAATAGAAGAGACCAGTGTGCTCAGGGTGGGCTGCCCGCTCGGGGAACATTGCCCTCTCCCTGGACCCTGGTGAGCCTCTGCTGGGTCTTTCTTGTTGGCTTCGTGCTTGGCCCCAGTGAGTGTCTCGTGAAAGCCAGTCCCTCTCTTCCCGAGCCTGTGGCCCCACGTTCCCCAGGGCGGACAGAAGGAGGTACGTGTTGGGGGTGCTGTGGCAGAGTAAGACCTGGCCCTGGCAGGCACAGCACGGTGCAGAGCAGGAAGCCCTGGAGTGGCCATGGGAGACCTGGGATGGAGTTCAGCTCCTGGCTGATGGGTGGGACCCGGGACCAGTCACTTCCTGGGCCCTGAGCACCCTCATCCGAATTATCCGGGGACCGGATGAAGGGACCTCAGCTCCCAGCTCTTGCGCTTTTAAAATACTCCTTGTTCTTCTCCCCTCTCCGTAAAACCAAGTCTTGTGCTTCTTGTGTTTCTTACATGGACATGGTGTTTGGGGAGCGAATTCATTTTGGACATGAACAATTGGGGGAGAGGGCGGGAGCTGCCTAACACCCGGGACTGGCCTCCAGTGTGTCACCTCAGGCCAGAGTGCAAAGACCTTTCAGTGACACCATATGGAAACACGTTTCTTATATCAAACTACTAACATATAAAACACCGAGTAAAGTGTTAATTTAAGTGTTATCCTTAAACCTACTGTTTATAATAAATTCTTGACATCTTTAATAGCAGTAATCAGTTTTCAAAAAAATGGCAAACTAGACAGACTCCCAACACTGCATAAAGTGGGGAAAATCAAAACCGAAATGCTTTGAACTGATGTTGGGAAATGTGAGGTCTGAGCACGAGCATACCAACCACTGTGTCACTCTGGGTTAAGGTGTACTTTCTGTGCAGACTTTTTTCCAGCTTCTCCTGGGTCTGTACTCGAGAGAGGAGGGGTGATTGTGAGATGACTCCGTGTACTTTCCTTTCTTTCCTCATCCTCGTCTGTCGTCTGAACCTTTGGGATCTTTTTGAATGTGTGTATCAGGGGCTGCGCGTCCGGCTCCTCTGCGGAGGGTGAGCCGTGGAGTCCGCAGAGGCCTTCTTGCTGTGTTTGTCATCTTTATTCTTTCTGCAAAGAGGGGGGGATTCCTGGCATAGACATCAGTGCCTGCCTCTTGTGTCCTGTTTGTACTTTGCTTCTGAAAGCCCTTATGCTCACTGTGTCCTTTGTCGTTTTCCCCGTGTTTTCTAAGGGTTAGAGAGACGCAGAGGGAGCTTTCTACACGAGAGCTTCCAGGTGTTTGACTTGAAACTGTAGCAGAGCATGTAATGCTTTGAGGAGGTGTCAAGATGCAAATGTTTCAGATTTTGGCTTTTTTTTTTTTTTTTTTTTTTAACGTTTATTTATTTTTGAGACAGAGAGAGACAGAGCATGAACGGGGAGGGTCAGAGAGAGAGGAAGACACAGAATCTGAAACAGGCTCCAGGCTCTGAGCCATCAGCCCAGAGCCTGACCCGGGGCTTGAACTCACAAACCGCGAGATCATGACCTGAGCCGAAGTCGGACGCTTAAGCGACTGAGCCACCCAGGTCCCCCTCAGATTTTGGCTTTTTAAACAAACTGAGAGACGCAGGATTTCACCAGCAAAGATGCTGGTGTATGTTCAGATTTAAAAATAACTCCGTGTGCCAGAGCATAAAAACCAGTCTTGCAGACACAGAGGGTTGGGAATTATCATGATCGACGTCTACACCCTTCACTGCAGTCAGTCCTTGTGTCATTATGTTTTGACAGGAGAGCTCTTGAGAGACACACGATACGCGATGTGAGCCTTGCGAGTGGCAGGGAGGAGGAGCCTGGAGCAAGCACTCCAGGGGAGGCATTCCACCTGCGCCACTGAGACCTCGGCCACACGGCACAGGGGCTGGGGTTCTGGTCCAGGCTCTGCTCTGTGGGGCTGGGAGAGTTTGGACTGGACCCTACCTAATGTCACTAGGCGTCTTGAGTATGGCTGTGGGACATGGAGTCACCGGGGGTGCAGGTGCATGGCAGGGGTGTGTTGGGATGGGCTCAGGCTAGGATCCCATGTTTACCCCATCCAGCTCCTGAGGGTTCAGCCCAGCCCCTGCACCGGCTGGAGGGTGCTTCTCACCCGAAGGCTCACTAACTACCCTGTCTGCTTGCCCCTTGACCCCACCAGATGAAAGACACGGTGACAATGGATGCTGGGAGAGCCAACAAGGAGGCTGAAATCCTTCGAAAGCAGTGCAAGGCTCTGTGCCAGGAACTGAAGGAAGCCCTCCAGGAGGCGGACGTGGCCAAGTGCCGGCGGGACTGGGCCTTCCAGGAGCGGGATAAGATCGTGGCAGAACGGGACAGCATCCGGTACGGGGAGCCCCTGGGCTGGTGTGGGCTCTCATCTCTCCACCATGCTCTGGGTCTCTGGGGATGGTCGGAGTCACTTGCCATATGTCCAGGTAAGGTGGGAGTGACCGTCGTTCCTCCCTTCTCACCTGAGGTGGTGCCCCAGCCTTGCTTCATAGCGTTAGAAGTGTCTGCTGCAACCTAGCTGTCTGCATGTGCGTAGAGACTGGGTGAGACCCTCCCTCTGCCATGAGGTGGCACAAAGACAGGGTTTTCTCTTAGGGGACTTCTGATGAAATGGACATATCAAAAATGCACTCTTTCAGTTGGTATTCTTTGGGCACCTGCTGTGTGCCAGGATGGTGGGTCCCTCATACAAGGACACCCTGGGACTCCTGGACAGGTGTGGTGCCCTGGAGGGGCCAGCGCTGTGGGGGCCACGGCAGCTTTGTCGGACAGGGCAGCAAGGGAGGGTCACAGTTAGAATGGTGAATTCCAGGGTCACAGTTAGAACTGTGATGGGGGCTTGCAGGGCACTGGGGGAACAGGTGTGGAGTCTCCCCAGAAAGCATGAGCTTGAACTTAAGCTCAAGTGGAGGTTTTCCAGGTGGAGGAGGGGGATGGGTGTTACAACCTGAGGAAACATGAACAAAGATGTGTGGTTTGCTCAGGGCAGGGACATGCTTGTGGACTTGGGGGAGTCCCAGGAGAGGTGGCTGATGGGGTTCCTGAGGACAGGCTGTAAGGGCCTCGAAAGGGAAGCCCAGGAGCGTAGCCTTAATTCTTGGCGGGGGTAGAGCCACGAGGGGCTGTGGTGGTGCTGGTGGTGATTTGGTCATTGAGAGTTTGTGAACGATCCCTGTGGTTAGAGACTGACATCTACCCGGGCTGCTCAGGAGATGAGGGTTCACGGTTGGAGGGATTGGGGGCCATGGAGAGGTGGGGACCAGCCCTTAGGTGCCATCCTATGACAGGATGCAGTTCTGGAGGTGACCCAGAGCACACGTTCCCTGGCTGCCAGGTCACCTATCCCTACCTTCTCTGAATGGCTGAGGTGGTGCTGGGGCCCCAGGAGCCACGCATCCTTTGGTGGGGAATTGTCAGGCCTGCACTTTGCACTCACCTGCACAGAGACTGCACAGGGCTGCAGAGACGATGGAGACATTATTGCTGTCCGAGTGGGGGGCTCAGTCTAGTTGCAGGGTGGGAGGCAGCTCTAGAAAGGCCTGCATGGGGGTAGTTATGAGGCATGTGGTAGGTGATGGGATAGCAGGGCCTGCCTGGTGGGCTGCGGCTATGTTGAGGGCAAAGCAGTGAGAAGAGCACTGGATGTTCAGAACCCGTTGCCCAATAACTGCGGAGGTGTCTCCTTCCTGGTCCTCAGCGTCTTCTCTGTCCCTGGATGGGGTTGGCCTGGGTGGTCTCCCCTCCAGATTTTCCAGCACTCCTGTGCATTTGGAGGCAAGGCAGGCACCTGGGGTGTCTGGGGGATAGGCCGTGAATCCTCTGCCCCCTTACCCTCACGGTGACCTTGGCCTCTGCCCTCTCTGCCAGGACGCTCTGTGACAACCTAAGGCGGGAGCGGGACCGAGCAGTGAGCGAGCTGGCCGAGGCCCTGCGCAGCCTGGATGACACTCGCAAACAGAAGAATGACGTCAGCCGGGAGCTCAAGGAGCTCAAGTATGTTGGGGCAGGTGCCTGCGTGGGGGGACAGGGTGGGCGCCTGCCTGGGGGTGTAGGGGCCCCTCTGTGGGCAGGGCAGGGTTGTCTGTCCCTTCACAGGCTTACTCTGTCGGCCTGTAGAATGGGTCTGAATGCCACCTCCATGCGGAGAGGTAATTAGACATTCTTAGGCCATCACAGAAGATGGCAGCCCTTTTGTGAGCATATGGAGACGGGCAGGCACCGTGTGCAAAGGTACATAGGAAGGAAAGTCTCTATTCAGAGGCAGTGCATTTGGGGACAGGCATGCATGTACTCTCCATTCATTCATTCATTCATTCATTCATTTGTTCCCTTTCTACCTCATTCATTCACCACCTCTAGGATTTACCAAGCGCCTGCTGTGTATGGGCCAGGCCTGTGGGAGGCCCTGGGGGAGGCCCTGGGGGAGCTGAACAGAGGACCAGGTCTCTGTCTGTGGGGCTCACAGCACACAGGAGAGACAGACCACCATTCAGTAGTCCGTTCTGCCTGTGTCGTGCGAATGCCCATGTGAGAGAGACTGGGGTGTCAGGCAGCCTCCCCTCGGTTATAGCACTGCACCCAGGGTTGTGATTCAGGACATGGTGACCCTGAGCAATGGACTGAAAATACAAAGATCAAAGTTAAAAGGAGAGATTGGCAGAACCCAGGAGCTGTCACTGTAGGGTAGAACAAGGCTGTCCTGAGAAGCAGTGGCTGTCTGTTCTGAGAAACTTGCTCAGCTGATAGAGTGGTATAGGGTGGTGAGGAGCGTGAGTGTGAGTGTGCAAGCCTCGCTTGCTCGAGCAACGCCTTTCACACGGAGTGACAGCTTTCCCTCCCTCCCCATTCAGTAACCTCTAACATGAGCCAACCAGCTTTAGTTATTAGATGAAAACCCAGAACCTCTTGGGCTTGAGTACTCTAAAGAAAATCTCAGGGGCTAAGAGGCAAAGTGAAGCACTCTCTCCAGAGACCCACCTTGGGTCTAGCAACTGATGGAATCAAATTAAGGTAAAGCCTGGCCCCTGGGGGCTTGAGCTCAGGAGAAAGTTTTGCATTTTAATTGAGCTGGAATTGCCTGGAGCTTCTAAGGAAGTCAAATTCCACTTGTTGTTCTGCACGTTTGAATTTGCACCTCCTCTTTGTTAAGCTTTCTAACTGGTGCTGCTGCTCAGGGACCCCCCAGTCTGCAGAGGCAGCAGACATGCCCCGGCGGATGAGAGATGAGCAGGTGCAGTGAGCATTAAACACAGAGCTTCAGGCTGCACAGGGCTAGTGGGGGTCGTGTCCAGGGAAGGAGGCTTTGGGGCTCTGCCTTGAGGCTGGGTGGCATTCTGGAGCCGGCCAGTGAGAGCACAGCCCAGACAGAGATGTGGACCTGCAAGCCTGTCCATTTGAGAAGGAACCAGAAGGAGGTCATGAGTATGCCCCAGAGCCCAGTAGGCAGTACCGATGAACTGTAAAGGCTGGGTATGGGTTCTAGGACAAGGGGTTTCAGGTGCAAGTTCCTGGGGGATAGTACAAAGTTTCTGAGTCTTTTTTCATCTCGTAACTGGGTCTTTCTTAGAGCTTAAGTGTTTGTATATTGGTCAAATCCAACTTACTGATTTTTAATTTCTAATTTTTTAATTTTGTTGTTATGTTTTTATTTATTTTGAGAGAGAGAGAGAGTAGGAAAGGGGCAGAGAGAGAGGGGAAGAGAAAATGCCAAGCAGGCTCCACGCTGTCAGTGCTGAGCCAGACTCGGGGCTCAATCTCATGAACTGTGACATCATGACCTGAGTCGAAATCAAGGGTTGGATGCTTAACTGACTAAGCCACTCAGGTGCCCCAATTTTTAATTTTTAATTGAGTGTATGATGTCTAAGGACCCTTAACGCTTCATCTCAAAGATTTTCTCTTGTATTTTCCTTTTAAACGTGTTACAGCTTTATTTTATACATTTCAATGTGTGATACGTTTTGAGTTACTTTTTCTGTAAGATGTGACATGTAGATTGGGGCTCAGTTTTTTTTGCCATGGGTGTGCAGGCGCTCCAGCATCACTGGTCAAACGCTGTCTTTCTTCTGCTGAAGTACTTTAGTACCTCTCATACTTTGTGGGGGTGTCTCTCGATTCTTCATTCTGTCCCAGTGATCTCTGTGTCTGTCTTCCTGCAATTCTGCAATGTCTCAATTACTGTAGCTATAAAAAAAGTCTTAAAATTGAGTAGAGTTGATTCCTCCCACTTAATGTTTCATTTTCAGAATTGTTTCAGCTATTCTGATTCCTTACCTTTCTCTCCCTGTGTGTTTTAGAATAATCTTGTCTGTATCCACAAAAAAGTGTTGCTGGCATTTCTCAAGGAATTGCATTAAACCCTGGGTTAAGTTTGGGAAGACTTTGACTGTTTTTTGAATGAACCTCTATGAAAATGCCTTGATAGCTAAGAAGCCTTGGCGTGCGGCTCCAGATTTGTTGGGAAGCTGGCATGGAGTGTGAGAGGGAGAGGAACCTCCTTTGGCTCTCACGGTGCCCTTCCTGCCTTCTGAGCTGTGACTTGGGTGGGATGTGTTGCCTCCCTGGGGACCATCGTCATAGCTCTCTCTGTTCCTAGGGAGCAGATGGAATCCCAGCTGGAGAAAGAGGCTCGGTTCCGGCAGCTGATGGCACACAGCTCCCACGACTCGGCCATCGACACAGATTCCATGGAGTGGGAAACGGAAATTGTGGAGTTCGAAAGGGAGACGGTGAGCTGCCCTGATGTCTTTACTCCCTTTGAACGGGGGTTGGGAGAGGATGCCCCCCTTGTGGGGTCCCCCATTTCTCGGCGTCAGTTTGGGGCTTTGGCTTTTCTTGCCAGGGTGCGTGCATCCTTGCCCTGCCCTTGTCCCAGCTGGGTTGTGACAGGTTGGTGTCCGTGGCCCCTCCAGCCGCGGCTGGAGACAGTGCATGGAGGGCAGAGGGCAGAGCAGGGCTCTTCTGTAGGGACGGGTGTGTGCAGTAGCTGGAAGGGGCACATGGCAGCTGTTCTGGGCTTCATCCTGTGGTCTGAGTGCCCCATCAGACATGGTGAAGGAGCAGTCCTCACAGAGAAGCAAGTGGCTTGAGGTTTCAGAGTGAAATGTTTCTAATCACTGCTTTATAAAGTGTGCGGCTACTGCTCTTTTGACAGGAGGATATTGACTTGAAGGCACTTGGGTTCGATATGGCAGAAGGTGTGAATGAGCCTTGTTTGCCGGGGGACTGTGGGATATTTGTCACTAAAGTGGACAAAGGAAGCATTGCTGATGGCCGCTTACGGTAAGAGTGGAGGAGGCCCAGGCTCTGGAGGGAAGGGGGGCCCTCTGACCCAATGCAAGGGACCCAGGGTGTCAGGTGGCTGTTAAGTGAGTGCACCCCAGGGTCTGCGGGACTCGAAGGCTCAACTGCTAACATTACCCTTAAAGGAGACTCTGTGACTCATGGGGGCCTTTGCGTCTGACCTTTCCACAGGCCCCAGGTGCTGCCCTTCACTTTTCTAGGTAGGAAAAGGCTCAGGCAGTATGGGTGAGAGTTTAGGATGTGCGTTGCATGCCCATGCCATGAAATAGCAACGAGAATAAACTACCGTTTGCTAAGTGCTGGTTTAGGCCCCTTGTATAATCAATTCATTAATTTTTGAAACCCAGTGAGGTAGGTCTGTACTCTGCTATTGTCCCCATTTTACAGATGAGGACACCGAGGTGTGGAGGCGCTAGGTCACACAGCTAGTAAGTGGTAGGGCCAGGATTGGCACCCAAGCAGCCTGGCCCCAGCATCTGTGAGTGTAGCCATTTGAGCCTGCTGAAGAGGAGATCTTTCTGAATGTGTGTGCAGGGCAACCGCTTTCTGGCACTCATCTCCTCAGACTAGAGCGGTGGGGCCTGCCCACTGGTCCCAAGGCCTGAGCAGGTAATGCCCTGGCTCAGGGTTTGACCTGGCTGTGCCCCTCCTCAGGGTCAATGACTGGCTGCTGAGAATCAACGATGTGGACCTCATCAACAAGGACAAGAAGCAGGCCATCAAGGCCCTCCTCAACGGGGAGGGGGCCATTAACATGGTCGTGCGGCGGAGGAAGTCCCTGGGCGGGAAGGTGGTCACACCACTGCACATCAACCTGAATGGACAGAAAGGTAGTGGGCCTGCCAAAGTGCACAGAGCACCTCAGATGGCGGGGCAGACCCCTTTTTTGTGCAGAGGGGATGTTTCTGAGTTACTGATGCCGTTAAATGCAGTGCGTGTGCATCCCTGGCTGGGGGCCACCCGGGTCCTGGGTCTTGCCGGTCTCTGGGTGTTTGATTCACCAGACCAGACGTCACTGAGCCTCCGGGTGGTCTGACCTGGCCCGGGTGTTGGGACGGGCAGGTCGCAGTCTGCGAATGTTCCCTTCTGAAGGGAATGTTGCCTCCTGAAGACAAGGTGGGAGGACCAGAGGGCCCTGTGACCGGCGTGGGGGTTAACTGGATATTGCCCATGTCTGCCCTGTGGTTCACAGACAGCGGCATCTGTCTGGAGAATGGCGTATATGCTGCTGCCGTGATGCCTGGAAGCCCGGCCGCCAAAGAGGGGTCCCTCGCCGTGGGAGACAGGATTGTGGCGGTAAGCCTCAGGGCCGGGCTGTCTGCCCCACGTGGAAAGTAGATGCGATTTGAGAGATTGAACAGGAAGTAACGAACAGAGATTTTATGTTAACCTTGTTTGTTAAATGGGAACAAACTTTTTTTTTTCTCATAGTGTGTTTCCATTGATAGTAGAAAATCAGGAAATAGAAACTTTAGGAAGAAAATGAGAATCCTAATTGCTACCACCTATAGATAACCTTTATGAACATTTTAAATGTATTTTTCTGTAGCCTTTATTCTGCACATGAATCTGTATTTAGGTCAGTTTAAAGAAGATAGCATCTGCATGTGATTTTTAAAAAAATCTTATTAAACATTATGTCCATTACTTTTTTTTATCACCAAAGTAAGACATGTGCCATAAAGTAGTTAAGCAATACAGAAATGTAGAAAGTGATAGTCCCCTCTTTTCCTTTTAATCCTGCTCCTGGAGATATTCTTTGCCCCCACTTGCAAGATGTGCTCCCAGCAGACCGTATGTCTCTTACAGATCTATATACACAGATAAAGATTTCTGGTGTTTGTTTGCTTTTTGTTTTTTTAATTTTTAACGTTTATTTATTTTTGAGAGACTGAGAAACAGCACTGGTTGGGGACGGGCAGAGAGAGGGAGACACAGAATCTGAAGCAGGCTCTAGGTTCCGTGCTGTCGGCACAGAGCCTGACATGGGGCTTGAACTCATGAGCTGTGAGATCATGACCTGGGCTGAAGTCAGATGTTTAACCAACTGAGCCACCCAGGCACCCCAGGTTTTTGTTTGCTTTCTAAGCAAATCATTTTGCGATTCCATTTCATGGATACCAAATTGATCTTCATTACTTTTATCTACCTCATGGTATTCAGTTGTGCGGTAGTTTAAAGCATGCCCCCGTTGTGGACAGATACATTGTTTTGAGTTTCTGCCATTGCAAACCACCCTGCCATGAACTTTACCTGTGTGCACAGACCTTTGGGGGACACCCAGTGGCATCCCTGGTGATTAAATCCCAAAATGCTGTAAGATTACGAAGTCTAATTTAGTATTTCTGACTAACTCATTAAGATCGAAGACACACACACACACACACACACACACACACACACACACACACAATCCCAGCTGTATAAAAGATGCACACGATGGTAACCTTTTTCTCTGGTTCTAGACTCCTCATCTACCAGTTCCCATTATTCTGTTTTCTTCCAGAAATATTCAAAACATATATATCTCTCTTTTTTCTTTTGTTTTCTCTTTTGTTTTCTTTTCCTCTTTTCCTTCCCTTCCCTTCCCTTCCCTTTCCTTTTTCCCTTCCCTTCCCATCCCTTTCCTTTTTCCCTTCCCTTCCCTTCCCTTTCCTTTTTCCCTTCCCTTCCCTAACCCTAACCCTTCCGTTCCCTCTTCCCAGGTGTGATCATAATATTCTCACTTGCTAACCTCATTTTTTGTTTCCCACAGCGTGCCCTGGAGAGTCTTCTGCATTTACATCTTTAGATCTGCCTAGGTCATTTCAGTAACTGCATATTCCTTAGGGGCAGCTGCTCAAGCCATTAATCAGCAGACAGGACACCTTTGCAGTGCAGCAAGGCTGTTGCTCCATCCCTCCATGGGGGCCCACGGGGTGAATTCCTGGGTGGGGGATTGCCGGATCAGTGGGCATAAGCAGTTAGCATTTGACATGATCTTTTCCCATGTGATCAAGGAGATCGTGGCCTTTTTGATCCCACCTGCAGTGCGTGGGGGAGTGCATTGCTTTGCATCTTTGCCAGTGTTTTTCAGATTTTGGGGGATGCCAGAATTTAAAAGCAAGATGGCCATTGTGAAAAATGATAAGATGTGGAAAATTATGAAGAAAAAACCCAGCCAAATTAATCTACCACTCCAAAATAATCACTCTGCCTGTTTTTTTTAACTTTTGATTTTGAAATGATTACAGAAATACTTCAGTTACAATATTAAATAAATAGTATTAAAAGCTAAATAAAGTGGTGAAGGTAGTACAGGCGGGTCCTATGTATGCTTCATGCAGTTTTCCCTAATGGTTATGTTTTGGACGACTATATAATATCAAAAGCAGGTGATTGATATTGGAACCGTGTGTGTTTATTTCCATGTCATTTTATTATCATGATTTAAGTGGCAAAAATTTGAGCTACAGAGCTGTTCCACCGGAACAAAGATTTCCCTCCTGTTACCCCTTTATAGGAACATCCACAACCCTGCTCTCCACACCCCCCATACATAACACCTGGCAGTTAATTTGCTCTCCATCTGTATAATTCTGTCATCTTGAGGACATTATATAAGTCAGTATGTGGCCTTTGAAATAGGCTGTTCCACCCAGCATGGTGCCATGAGATCCATCAGGTGGCTGGGGGCCCCGTGAGTGTGTCCCTGTTGGTGCTGAGCAGTATCGCATGTTATGGTGGCACCCCAGTCTAACCGTTCACGCTTGCACATACGTGTGTTTTAAAGATTGGGACACATCTGAGAGAAATGG
Organism: Neofelis nebulosa; assembly: GCF_028018385.1. NCBI lineage: Eukaryota > Metazoa > Chordata > Mammalia > Carnivora > Felidae > Neofelis > Neofelis nebulosa. The sequence continues at coordinate 42,493,169 of NC_080794.1, read as the reverse complement.
GGACAGAGGTTCAGGCCTAAGGGATTGTGAGAAGAGAATCTTTGTGAACAGTTCACAAAGGCCTTTCACACCATTATCTCCTCTTTGGTCTCCTCCCGCCCCAGGGGGCAGGCATGTTCATCTTCCATTCTGTACGTGAAGGAGTTCTGAGCCGTGGTCCTTTGTCACACAGCAGGCAGCAGTGGAGCCTGGTTGATCCCCCAGGATGCTTGGTGTTCTGGTCCCAGTCAGACAAGCAAGAGAGTGCTTGCCCCGAGAGCAATGCCCTGAAAGTGATTGTAAGGCTGCGTCTTTTCTTTGCCTCGGAAGCCGCTAAACTAGATTCCTCAGGCCTTCATCAGGGAGGGCCTGTCTCTCCTTTGCTGACTCCAGACTTGGGCACCACTTATATAGAATCAGGCCCACTGTCCAGAATGGGCAGGCAGAGACCCTGAGCTGGGGGTGGGCCTGACAAAGCTCTATGTTTGGCCCTAGATCAATGGCATTGCCCTGGACAACAAGTCTCTGAATGAGTGTGAATCTCTGCTACGTAGCTGCCAGGACTCCCTGACCCTCTCCCTCCTGAAGGTAAGGGCCCCTGCCCCACACCAGCTGCTCTCATCGGCTGCGGGACAGGCAAAACCTCAGCTCCATACACCCGAGCTGCTACTCTGCATCCCTGGGATCCTTGTATAAAGGGTATTGATTTACAGAGTGCAGGATGTGCATGAACCCTGATCCTGGTCTCAAAACAAAAATGGGGCAACTGGGTGGCTGAGTCAGGCATCCAACTCTTGGTTTCAGCTCAGGTCATGATCTCACGGTTCGTGGGTTCGAGTCCCTCATGGAGCTCTGTGCTGCAGCGCAGAGCCTGCCTGGGATTCTCTCTCTCCCTCTCTCTGTGTCTCTTCTCTGTTCTCTCTCTCAAAATAAACTTAAAAAAAATTTTTTTAAACAAAAATAAAACAAGACAGCTATGAAGGACATTTTGAGGACAGTGGGGGACATTCAAATCTGGACTAAATAATTAGATGATCTTAGGAACTTGATTTTCCGGGGTACAGTGATGGTATTGGGGTTTATAGAGGCAAATGGCCTTATTTAGGGGACATGCTAAGGTTGTTAGGCGTGGGATGTCATAATATTTGTCACTTTCAAATGTTCTGCAGTATGGATAGATACAGTTTGGTAAAATACTGTTGAATCTAAATGGTGGGTTTATGGACATTTGTTGTACTTTTCTCTCAACTTTTCTGCATAGTTGAAAAGATTTATAATAGAGATTGAGAAAAGTGGGCCCATCCACTTCACTGAGAGATGTTTTTAAAAATTATCTTAAAATTAATAGACTTTTTTGGAGCAGTTTCAGGTTTATAGAAAAATTGAGCTAGTACAGAGAGTTCTCCTATTCAACCCTTCTGCTTCCCCTGTTAGCATCTTGCATTAATGGGGTTCATTTGTTGCAATTGATGAATTATGATGAATTGATGTATATATGACATACATATTTTAAACGTTTATTTATTTTTTGAGAAACAGAGTGAGTGGGGGAGGAGCAGAGAGACAGGGAGACACAGAATCTGAAGCAGGCTCCAGGCTCTGAGCTGTCAGCACAGAGCCCAATGCAGGGCTCGAACTCATGAACCATGAGATCATGACCTGAGCCGAAGTTGGATGCTTAACTGACTGAGCCACCCAGATGCCCCATCGATGAGCCAATATTAATATAATAGTATTCTTTTTAAGTTTATTTTTTTTAGTAATCTCTACACCCAATGTGGGGCTGGAACTTACGACCCTGAGATCAAGAGTTACATGCTCCACCGACGGAGCCAGCCAGGCGCCTCTGTAATAGTATTAAAGTCCATAGCTGAAATGAGGAGTCACTCTTGGTGTTGTACATTCTGTGGGTTTGGACATGGGTATCCACATCATAGTATCATAGAGAATGGTTTCACTGCCCTAAAAATCTTCTGTGTTCCTCCTAGTGCTCCCTTCCTTCGCACCCCGCACCCCCCCCCCCGCCGCCCCCCCCCAGCCCAGCCCCTGCAACCACTGATCTTTATACCGTAGTTTTGCCTTGTCCAGGATGTCATATTGCTGGAATCACACAGTATGTAGCCTCTTTGGATTGGCTTCTTCTGCTTAGTAATACGTATTTGAGTTTGCTCCTTGTCTTCTCATGCCTTGGTAGCTCATTTCTTTTTATTGCTGAATAATTTAAAATCATGTGAATGTGCTACATGATACAGATTTTTAGTAACGAATCCTTTTTCATTTGACAATTAAAAGAGAAATACAGGCAGGGCACTGCGCAGGCAAACTGCAGATAGCGCTCCAAGTCCCTCTCCTGCGGGTTCACGGCCGGGCCAGGAGAGAGCGCCGGTCAGGGAGAGGTGTGCGTGCGCATGCGCCTCGCGCTAGCCGTCTCTGGGGTGTGTGTGGCCCCTGCGGGGACGGCGTTCGGTGGCTGCACCGGGCTCGGCGGTCTTTCCGCTATTTCTCACTCTCTGTAACCCCCACACAGGTGTTCCCTCAGAGCTCCTCGTGGAGTGGCCAGAACATCTTCGAGAACATCAAGGACTCTGATAAGATGCTGAGCATCCGAGCCCACGGCACCGAGGTACAGGCCCAGAATAAACGGAGTCTGTTGCAGCACAATAACTCCACACAGACGGACATCTTCTATGCGGACAGGCTGGAGGAGAGAAGGGAGCCGGGCCCCCCAGGAGGCAGCAGCTCTTTCCTGCACAAGCCGTTCCCTGCGGGACCCTTTCCCGTCTCCCCCCAGGCCTGTCCCAGCGCGTCCGAGCGCAGCCTCAGCTCCTTCCGCTCAGACACCTCCGGGGAGCGTGGCTACGGGCTGGTGGATGTGCGCAGCCGGCGACCGCTGCTGCCCTTCGACACAGAGGGGGCCCCCTGCGGGGCGGCAGAGGCCCCCCTGGATAAGACAGAACCTGAGAGCTCCAGCAGCGGCGGGACCTGGCCCAAGGCTGTGCTCGGCTCCGCGGCAGGGCCCGAGAAGCTCTCTGTTTATAAGAAACCAAAGCAAAGAAAGTCTATCTTTGACCCTAACACTTTCAAACGCCCCCAGACTCCCCCCAAAATTGACTACCTGCTCCCAGGCCCTGGGTCTGCTCACTCTCCCCAGACCTCTAAGAGGGTGGGGCCTCTGACGCCCCCAAAACCTCCCAGGAGGAGCGACTCCATTAAGTTCCAGCACAGACTGGAAACCAGTTCCGAGTCTGAGGCCACTCTGGTCGGCAGCTCCCCGTCTGCCAGCCCCCCGAGCGCACTGCCCCCTGGCGTGGACCCCGGGGAACTCACGCACACCTCACCCCCTCGCAAGGCCAGAGTCCGCATTGCTTCCAGCTACTACCCTGAAGGGGAAGGGGACTCCTCCTATCTGCCTGCCAAGAAGTCCTGTGACGGGGACCTCACCTCCCAGAAGATGGATGAGCTGGGGCAGAAGCGCCGTCGTCCAAAGTCAGCTCCCAGCTTTCGGCCCAAGCTGGCTCCAGTAGTGATTCCTGCTCAGTTCCTGGAGGTAGAGCTCAATCCTGGGGTGGGGGTGAAGGCGTGGGGAGGGACCCTGAACCGGTGTCCCCAGCTTCATGTTCAGCCCTGGCTCCTTTGCCTTCGTTCTAAGCACCTACTCGAGGATGGGGTACCTGGTGGGTGCCATGAGAAGGAGCCCTCCTTAGGAGATTGGAAAGTAACGTAGGGGGCGTGCATGTTAGTGGCCATATGATGCCAAGACAGGAACACTTTCTTGGGTGTGGTGTTTGATTTGCTTTTCCAACAAGAGGCTTTTGAACTGCACAACAAAAGCAAGTGACATGGCCCTGCCTGGAAGGGTCTTGGGAGCCAAGACAGCACTTGTGAGTCTGTCGCCGGCAGCAGGAGGCGGTGGCCAGCTTGTTTGTGTGGGTATTGTAGTCATTTTCAGATGGGAGCGATTGCTGTGAGCTGGAGAACAGATCCATGCCACTCTCTCTGCGGACAAAGACCCTGGCACAGGCATGCATGTTTTGAGGAGCTGTCACATCTGTGCCAGAGACACCTGTGCATTCCACCTCCTGCACATAATTTGTTTACTTGAGAGAATGGATTCTTTCTCTGGGGTTTTCTTCCAGAGTAGTTTTGAAGGAGGTTCTTCCCTTCCAGGAGTGTAAGGCAACATGAATGAGCAGTGACCTCTCCCAACTGTCCCATCATGTGTCCAAGTGGGAGAGCGAGTACGTAGGGGACAGACTTGCAGATGCCTGTGCATTTCCATTTCCAGCCACTGTCTCTCATCTTTGGCCCTGCAGGAGCAGAAGTGTGTCCCGGCCAGTGGAGAGCTCTGCCCAGAGCTTCAGGAATGGTCCCCTTACTCACCAGGGCACCCCAGCAGGCACAACAACCCCCCATTCTACCCTGGCAGGGCGTCTGTGGGTGAGTTGTTGGGGCTGGGGAGGAGGGTCCATGGTGGGCTCACGGGGCCCTGTATGAGATCTGTATGAGCACTCTCCCAGGGAGAGCGGAGTCAGTCATGTCAAGGTGCTACTGTGTGTCCTCAGCCCTGAGGTCCAAAGATCTAGCAATGACTTCCCCTCTCTGAGATGTTTAATCTTCTATCAGGGACATTTCTTAGCTTTTCAGACCACCTCTTCATAGCAGCCTGGGAAACAGGAAGCCATAAAGTGAGTTCTCCCATTTTACAGATGCAGAAAGCCAATAGTTTGCACAGGTCTGGGGCAGTCTGGGTGCTTTGGGGTGATTGTTCTTACCCAGTCCATTTCTAGGTACTGTTCCCCGGAGTATGACCCCGAGCACCACTGTGAGCTCCATCCTGAGGAACCCCATCTACACTGTGCGTAGCCACAGGGTTGGCCCATGCAGCTCTCCGCCTGTGCCCAGAGAGGTCGGCCCCCAGGGTTTGCACCCCAGGTATGTAAAGTCACCCCCCACTTACCTGCACGCCAGCCGGCCAAATTCGTGTGCACAAAAAGCTACTGGTGCACAAAGTGGCCCATGGGCAGAGAAGCGTCCCTGCCAAGCTGAGAAGGGGCTGGTTAGAGCAGCGCTGGGACCCCAGGAGGAGTGAACTTTAAGGGTGTTCTCTTCATTCACCAACAAGAAGCTTGAAAAGACATTTAAAGGTGCCTGCGTGGCTTAGTCAGTTAAGCATTCACCTTCGGCTCAGGTCGTAATCTCATGGTTCATGGGTTCAAGCCCCACATCGGGCTTTCTGCTGTCAGCACAGAGCCTGCTTTGGATCATCTGTCCCCGCCTCTCTCTCTGCCCCTCCCCTGCTGGTTCTCTCTCTGTCTCTCTCTGTCTCTCTGTCTTTCTGTCTCTCTCTCTGTAAAATAAAGAAAAGGCATTTAAAGAGAGAGTGATGGCAGCTGGTGCTTAAGTGCTCACATGCCAGGCACTGTGCCGGACCATTTAAACCTCGTCTCTTTTGGGGTGCCTGGGTGGCTCAGTAGGTTAGGCGTCCACCTTCGGCTCAGGTCATGATCTCACGGTTCATGAGTTCGAACCCCGCGTCGGGCTCTGTGCTGACAGCCCAGAGCCTGGAGCCTGCTTCGGATTCTGTGTCTCCCTCTCTCTCTGCCCTTCCCCTGCTCACACTCTGTTTCTGTATCTCTCAAAAATAAATAAACTTTAAAAAAAAAATTAAAAAGAAAACAAACAAACCTCGTCTCTTGTAATTGCCACAGTGACCTTGCGAGCTAAGGACTGTTGTTGTCTCTGGTGTATAGATGAGGAGACTGAGCCTTAAAAAGTGAATGGACTGGCTCGGGGTCACCCATTCCTTCATTCGGTTGTTTGACAGGTTTTAATTTTGCACCTACTATGTGGCATGGACTGTACTAGTTCCAGGAGACTATACAGTGGAGGACTAAACCAGTGAGCTTCTTTTCATGTGGCCTTTATGTTGGCGTGTGGGAGGCAGAGAGAAAAATGAACAGAGTGATACCAGGTGATGTTGAGTAGCTCTGAAGACCGCAAAACGGAGCGACCAGCTAGGCTGTGACTTGGAAGAGGGTGGACAGTTAAATTGGGTGGGCGGGAGGGCTCTGCGGTGGGGGAAGTGGGGATGCTACCGGGATCCAGAGGCTGAGATGAGGTCAGCTACATAAGACCTGGGTGGAGTCTCCAGGAAAGAGGGCCGTAGGACCCACAGCCCAGGCACCTAGGAACAGTGCAGTAGGCTGGCACAGAGTGGGGAGCTTGGCACGGGTACAGTGAATCAGGAGAAGAGCACAGGTTATAGGGCACAGATCCTGTAGAGCCTGTAGCCATGATGCAACGTTTGGAGTTTTTCCTAGTTTAGGTTTTAAGCTGGGAAGAGAGATGGTCTCATTACATAGCTAGAAAAGGACATTGTTGGGCCTGATTGGAGGCCCCTGATATGGGTGATGCCTGGGCTCTCTGCCCTCCAGCGTCCTAGGCAGCTGTCCTGAGTGAGGTATATAGGTTCCTCTCCAAGGTCCTTGGTGCCCATCCAGCCTCCCCCACCCATCCTGGAGGAGAGACACCACTTCTCTGGGCACAGACAGGATTCTGAACCTGTTTTTTCCCGGTAGAGCCCAGTCCTGGTCCAGGGCCAAAGTGAGTATGCCACTCCTCTACCTTCACAGCCCTTCTCTGTAGGCAGGACCCTCACTGGGTGCCGCCTCTGGGTATGGCAGTCTGTTGTCCCCAGCTAATGGCAGGTGGCTTCTGGGCCTCCCTTCTGTGGGCTCAGGGATGTGTTGGGCCAGGCCCGCTGCTTGTTTCTCCCCAGCGGCTGGGTCTGGTTCTGGTCTTCTCCTGATGCCTCACCTGTCTGCTTCTCTTGCAGCGTCCAGCATCAGGGACGCCTGAGCCTGGATCTGAGCCACAGGACTGGCAGCGACTACTCAGAGATGAGAACCTCTCATGGGTCCAACTCTCTGCCCTCCAGCGCCCGCCTTGGTAACTGTGCCACTGGAACCATCTCACCTTAGTGGGGCCTGTTTTCCTCTCTGCCTGCATCCTTGTGGCCAGGCCTCCCGGTGGCCTGCCTGCATGGGCCCTTCTCTGCTCCTGGGGCTGAGGTTGTCTCCACATTGCACTCAGAGTCATCTCCCTTAGCCTTCTGTGTCTCTTAGGCCTTCCCTAGCAGCCACGTGGTTGTTCCAGGTGACCCATGGCGCCCATGACCCTTACTCTCTGTCCCTGAGCCTGTCAGCGATTCCGGGGGTTTGTATCACTGCTCACTTGTGGGAAATGGAACCCAGAGAGAGAGACTGGCAGTTCCCTCACATAGGCATTCCGGTGGTGTTGCTTCCAGCCATGTGGGGTGGAGACAAGCAGTTCCCTCTGTCACTTGGGTTACTGTCCTTGTCCAGGGCTAGGAGTGAGATTTGTGGGATTCTGCTCTGGAGTGGTCCAGGCCCACAGTTTACTCAAATACTGGGTTAATATCTGCTTTCCTAGACTGTTTCACATTTAGGCACCCTCAGGGGTAAGTAGCAGGGCCTGCTTTGCATTTGTCCTGACTGTGCCTCTTTCCTAACTACTGAAGGGGTGGTGAAGGAGCAAGGGGTGGTGTTAAATCACAGCCCTGAAGTTTTGTCCCCTTGTGGAACCACAGGGTCTTCGAGCAACTTGCAGTTCAAGGCGGAACGCATTAAAATCCCTTCAACACCAAGATACCCACGGTCTGTTGTGGGCTCCGACAGAGGTGAGGACTCAGCACTCCCCTCCTCTCTTGCTAGCTGACTCCAGCCTCATTGTGTGCAATGTCTGGGTGCAGCGGGCAACCTCCTCCTCATCCCAGCCAGTCCGTGCATGCCTCAGGCCTGGTGATACAGGGGATAGAGAGGCCACGCAGAGCCCGGCACCTAAATTCGAGACCATGTGGTGTGGCCATGGTGTGGAGCCAACCGTGTGCCTGGATCACGTCTCCCTCTTGGTCTCGGCTACAGGAGAACGGAGATGGGAGACTGCGGCCCTAATTACTTTGCACCTCTCCTGGCAGGTTCGTTGTCACATTCTGAGTGCAGCACGCCTCCCCAGTCACCCCTGAACATCGACACCCTGTCCTCATGTAGCCAGTCCCAGACCTCAGCCTCCACGTTGCCCAGGATTGCCGTCAACCCCGCGGCCCTCGGGGAACGGAGAAAGGACCGGTGAGCGGGACCGGGCATCCGTGCCGTGGGCATGGCAGTGGGTGGTGTGTCCCTGCAGGGGGCGGGGCTTGTTGGGAGAGGCAGCAGGTGTGGGAGGGTTCTGACAGGGTCGATCCCAGGGCCAGGCTGCTTTGGGTCGCCTAGCGTTCTCTGGTGTGTTGCCCCAAAGCTTCACCAGGAAGCCCTGCCACGGGGTGGTATGCGTAGGGGGCAAAGTGAGGGGCAGATAGGCTGCTTCCGCTGAGTGTCCACGAGAAGTGGTGAGCTGTAGCAAGTGATACTGGATCACCTGGTGGCGACGATGCAGTGGCACCGTTCACTGCTTCCCTGGCCCTTGATGAAGCACTTCCGTGTCACAAGTCAGGAAATGCTCACAGTGACCCCATGAGCATCGTTATCACCGTCATCATTATTGGCTCTGTTTTACAGATAAGGAACCTGAGGCCAGAGGTTGGAGTGACGGGTCTATGGTCACGTGATTGGTGGCCAGCCCACCTTTATTAGAATCAGGTCCCATCTTTACTCTTTGCTTTTTGGCCTCAGGACACACCTACATCGCTTGCCCCCTCATTCCCAGGCTTTTTTTTTTTTTTTTTTTTTTAATCAAGTAATTAATTTATTTTGAGAGAGAGAGAGAGAAAGAGTGCTCATGCACATTTGAGCAGGGGAGGGGCAGAGACAGAGGGAGAGAGAATCCCAAGCAGGCTCCGCACTGTCAGCGCAGAACCCGACTTGGGTCTCGATCTAACGAACTGTGTGAGATCATGACTTGAGCCGAAATCTAGAGTCAGACGCTTAACTGATTGAGCCACCGGGTGGCCCCCACTGAGCTTTTTATTGTGAAATAAAATATACACAGAAGAAAACATACATAAAGCACAGAAGTATAGCTTAGCCATTTATTGGTTTATTGTAAAATGCTGGCCAATCTGCTGAGGTTTCAGGTTAACTTAAGGCTGGTATCAGTCCAGACATGCTTCCTCTGAGGGGTCCCTCACTCCCCCCACAAGCTCTGCACACCTCACCCAACTCTCTTGTTCTTCACAGTAGAATTTACCAGGTCATACTTATAGTGAAGAGGTCCTATCCAGATCCTAAACCTTCAGAAGATCTGATGAAACTCAAACTTGGCTTTATTGAATCACTTAAAAGCAACAGAGCCACTCTTGTTCCCCTCAAATCCAAAATGCTGAGGGCGCTCGTCACTGTAAGCCACGGAAGAGACCCTGCAGGGTGGGCCCAGCATTAGGAAAGTCCTTTGACTTGAAAATCTGAATTTGTAAGAGAACCTAACAAGTAACCTAAGAACCTGGCACATACTAACTGGAGCACAGAAGTATACCTAAACGCCAACGCACCTTGGCCCACAGAAGAAGCATGTACGGTTCATGTGGGAGTGTCTCGCCCATGTGACATATACACAGGAGCACAAACCGGCACTAAGTCCTGGGTCTGGTGGGTGGTTTTACCTAAGCCCAGCTTAGGTCATTGAGAAACTAGGTGACAACTGAAGTGAGTTCCCTGGAAGCAGAAAGGGCCTTGTCACCTGTGGTCGGGTATCCCCTCAGTTCCTGTAGCGTACAGAGAACTGGGCACTGCTCTGGGGAGAGAAAAGTGTCCACATTCCTGCCTGCATGGTGCTCTAGATGGAGGCATGAAATTTAGCATGTGTAGCCTGACTGAAGAAAAAGCAGCCTCTTTCCCCTGATTCTAAAGTACATTATCCTATAACTTCTCATTATAGAAAATGGGGAAAATAGAAAAGTGGAAGAGAAGTCACATATAATCTCCTCAACCGAAGATTCGGTTGCTGTTTCCCTTCTGTTAAGTGTGTGATGTACATGGTTTAAAGGCATGTTTTATTTGTATTTTCCATACAGAAATACTTGCTTCAAAGTATTTGTTGTATCGTGAAGTATGCTTTGTTAATCTCTTTCACAACGCAGCCTTATTCTGAGAAAACTCTTGTGCCTACTGTAAGAAACTTAGATCATTAAGGGGATGAAAAAGTAAGGATCACCTCAAGTCCCTCACCTAGAGGTGCCATTGTTAGCATTTTGGTAGGGTCCTTCATAGAGACGTCTCCATGCGTGAGGAGACACGTGTACATGTACAGGTTTATGTAAATAGGATTACACCCACCTGTGTGCTCATGCAGTGTGTGCCTTCTGTGTCTTTCCGTGTCGGCAAATCCTGACTCATATCGTTCATAACGGCTTTGTGCCTTCTGTTATATGGCTCTTACCTCCTGCTTTTTTGAGATAGAAGTATGTTTTGGAGGTGGAACACAGGAAGGGTGATCAGCAGGGGATGAGGAGCCCAGACCAGAAACGAGATCTGCCCGCACCTGCTGTGCTGTCCTCCGAGGCTGGCTGGGGGTGTGAGGATGGTGTGGTGGCTGCTGGATAAGGGTTCTTATAACTCCAGACTGCTAGTGCTCTGATACGTGTTGCGTCTGGAAGTGACCACGGGTGCAAGCCAGGGACTGAGGTGTCTGAGCTGCAGGGTCAGGGGGGGCATTGCGGCTGGGTGAGTTTGGGAGGAGGAGAGGGCAGGGAAGGTGAAGGGATGAGTCAAGAAGGATTGTGATCTCAGATCGCCAGAGGACTGAGCCCTGGGCCGTGGGGTCCCAGCCCAAGGCCCGCTGTGCTGGAGAGACTACTGTGCCTCTAGGTGGCAGGGGTAGGGTGGCTCAGCGGCCTGCCGGTCTGTCTGGCAGTCTGTCACGGTCTGTGAGTCTGCCCCCACCCACGTGCTCTGGAGGGGAGCCCAAGGACGTGGTGCTCCAGCTGGCTCCTCCCTGGACCTTTGGCTGCGGTTTTGTCCCGAGAGGAAGAGCTTAGGACAGCACAGTCCTCATGGGATGATTTGGCATCACCTGGCCATCTTTCTCTCCGTTAGGTTCCAGGCGTCTGTCATCCTTCTCTGAGCATCCCTCTTTTCTTTCTAACTTTTTGCACCTTCCAGATGTCTTCACCACCACAGATCCCTCCTGAGACTGCCCGTGGCCACCAGGCCCAGGTTTTCCTCCCTGAGGAGTCTGAGGTTGGCCTGACATGAGGCCCCCGCCTGAGCCCCCTCGTGCCCTTGGCACGGTGGACGGCTGCCCCCGGGCCAGCAAGTGCATGGTCACCGCCTTGCTCCGAGGCTCCCTGCTCCCTTTTTAATGGCTTGGGTTTGCCGCGGCTTAATTTCCATGGTCATTGTACATCACCCTATATACTGGTAAATATAAAAAGTGATACTTTATATTGTTTCTTCTGGGTGACTGTCATCACAGGAGCCATTTCTTTTCCTCCTGGGGCATCTTGGGACCCCACTGGGGTTTGTAAATTGCACATTCTGTTGAGGCAACTCTCACGTATGAAACTTTGCGCTTTTTCCCTGCTATATCAGTGTTTATAATTCACATGGCCCATTCTTTGTGTCTTTGGGACTGGGTGCTTCTGTGTCCATTTGGGGGTGTCGTGCTTATATTGCATGAGGTTGTGGGAATGTGTACCACTGCCATACAAAGTGGGGTCATTGTGTTTTCATCCAGCTGCGTCATTATAGGAGCACCTGGCGATCCCTGGCCCTTTCTGCGTAGCCGATTGCATGCCCGACTTCAGATTTTCCCCATCCCTTTCCTTTGTGTTTGAGTCCCCACAACTGTTGGCTCTCTTCCAAGGCCCTATGTGGAGGAGCCACGCCACGTCAAGCTGCAGAAGGGCTCGGAGCCTCTGGGCATCTCCATCGTGAGTGGAGAGAAGGGCGGGGTCTACGTCTCCAAGGTGACTGGGGGAAGCATTGCCCACCAGGCTGGCCTCGAGTATGGGGATCAGTTACTTGAGGTAAGTGGGAGCTGGCCTTCTGCACTTTGTACTTCCCTCCGCCTTTCCTCCCCCGGTCCCCACCCCCACCACGTCACCAAGCGTGCTCTGCATGTTTCCTAGTTCAATGGCATAAACCTGCGGAGCGCCACGGAGCAACAGGCCCGGCTCATCATTGGACAGCAGTGTGACACTATCACCATTCTGGCCCAGTACAACCCACATATGCACCAGCTCAGCTGCCACTCTCGGTCCAGGTGAGGGCCTGGCCTCTACGGGGGCCATCTGGGCTGGGGGAGGAGAGAGGATGCAGCCAAGGTGCTAGCTGTATGTTCTGGGCTGTTCGGTTGCCATAAGAAGGGAGTTGGCCAGCCCTGGACTTGGGGAGAAGGACATACAGGGGGAGGATGTGAAGTAGGATACCTGAGGTGTGGGTTTGGAAGCATGTGGCTGGGTCCCCCGGTGCAGCAGGAAGCCCCACACAGGTGTGTGGTAGCCAGGAGCTGAGGCCCTGGGGGCGGGATTCTCACGCACAGTGTTCTGGCCCTCAGTCCCCGAGCAGACGCTGCCTGTCTCTGCCCCCGAGCTGTGGGTTGCAGGGCACGTGAGAGAAGGGGAGCACCTGCCCCTGCCATGCAGCACTGCGCAGCTCAGCGAAGGGGGCGGGATGTGCAAACACAGTGAATGTGTGTGCCCCCAGGCCGACACCTTCAGAGAGGACCCCCTGGTTGAGGACGGATGGGGAGGAGAAGACAGGCAGATCCTGTCGGGTGGATGACCCGAGTCCAAGCTCCCAGGAGAGCTACTCTTCTCAGGGCTAAGAGCCATGTGACCCGGTCTCTGTTCACAGCCCAGTCCTGGTCACCGCTAGAGAGCGGGTGGCTGCGGATGGCTGAGGACTGTGTGCCTTTCCTTACTCTTCCTGACCTCGGTCCCCAGCTCCCACCTGGACCCTGTTGGCGCTCACTCCACCCTCCAGGGCAGCAGTGCCACCAGCCCGGAGCATCCCTCTGTCATCGACCCGCTGATGGAGCAGGACGAGGGCCCTGGTGCCCCCCCGGCCAAGCAGAGCACCCCCAGTTCCAGGTCAGCAAATGCGTGCTGTTCCGCATCTGCTCCCCGGCCCGGTGGGGTGGACAGGCAGCCATCGCTGTGGCCTGAGCACATCCTGCCGGCGTCTCCCTGTGCCGCAGACCGCAGAGCAGCTTGTCAGGATCTGGGATGGGAAGCGTGCCATTCCTTCTTCCTCCCTCCGTCCTGACCTTTCCTCACTTTCTTGTTTTTTTCCTTTTTTCTCATTGACTTGTTCTTAGCTCTGCCTCCTTTCCTTCCTCCTTTTTTCATCTACTCGTTTTCTGACTGTCTTTAGACAGAATTCCACAGTCAACACCCAACCAGGACCTGGGCTGTGGCCATCACCAGCAGTTGCCCCAGGGAGCCGCGGGTTTAGAGGGTGACAGGCAGGTGTCCAGGCATGTGCAGCATGTGCTGGGAGAGCCACTGTGGGCCATGACGGAGCAGTCAGTGAGAGTGTGACAGGGAGCTGTGACAGTTAAGTTGAAATGTTCAGGGTGAGCAGGGGTTAGCCACGCAAGTGGTGGGCATGGAGAGGGGTCAGGAGGAGGGGGTCAACTTTTGTGTAGCAGCAGGATCCAGAGGGAAGATGAGGAGAGGGCCACCGGGCCAGGGCACACGGCAGTCATTCTGTAGTTCCAGACAGAGCCATCCCCTTGACCAAGCCCCGGCCTCACCCAGGATGCAGCCACCTCTGTCCTCTGCCCTGGGTCCATCTCGCTGGAACCTGTCTGCAGTAATCACAGCCGGCCTGTCCCCTGGGGCCCCCTCATCGGTGACAGGCACTGTCGTGTTGCCTCCACTCAGTTTGCTGGCACTCAGTCTCCCTCCTACATTGTGAGTTCCTTGATGGCAAGGGGCCCTCTCTTCGTGGTTTAGCATGGTCTCTGGGCCATAGAAGCTGCTCAGTAAACATTGCTGAATGGTTTGTTTTGTGCCCTGAATCATGAGACTGGCTCTCAGTTCTGGCAGAACAAGGTCAGGAGAACACGTGCCGTCCAGGTGGGGAGAGACGCTGCCTATGGCGCTCGGCTGGCAGCTGGGCCAGGAAGTAGGGGTGTTGATTTCTACTCGATCCCCAGCTCGTTTTCTCAAGTGGGGCCACGTTTTCACCTCTACAAACCCCAGCAGCCGGCCTGTAAACCAAGTCACTAGAACCAGAACCCAGATGGAACCACCTGTCAGCTCCCAGTGGTTCTGAGACCTCATGGAGTGAGCGGAAAACTGTCCAGTCATTAGCCTGTTTGGTCATTCATGCCCCGCTCCCCGCCATGTGCGATTGAGGAACTTTATTTTCCTAACCAAAAGGATGGTGGGAGAAGCCAACAAGAAGACCCCAGAGCCGAGACTTGTCTTCATCAAAAAGTCCCAGCTGGAGCTTGGCGTGCATTTATGTGGAGGGAACCTGCACGGGGTATTTGTGGCTGAGGTGGAGGATGATAGTCCTGCCAAGGGCCCCGATGGCCTTGTGCCAGGAGACCTCATCCTTGAGGTGAGTTCTGGGCTGCCGAGCAGCAGGCCCGCCCTTCTCTGCCCACACCTCTGGACTCTTGTGATCTCAAGTGGCCCAGGAGGCAGAGAGCACAGCTTCTTGTCTGGTGCCCCCTGTTGAATGCTTTGAGGATCCTCGGGGTGGGTCACAGGGATGTGGGCAGGGCCCTGGCTTGGGCGCTGGTGTCAGGAGGGAAGCAGGAGGCAGGATGCTCTGCTGTGTGAGCAGCAGGACTGTGGTCTGATGGAGTGTCTTCTCCCTCTGGCTGGGTCTTCCCTTTGATGGGGGAGAGGGCTCATAGGTGTTCATAGACACAAGTAGCACGAGTGAGATAAAGTGCCATGTTTTATAACCCTTACTTGCTGGGGAACTGGCACAGGGTCTCTCCTGGGAGAAACTGTTGAGGGCAGGGCAGACCCTGGCAGAGGACTGGCAGGTCCAGACTGCCTCTGGGCAGAGGACTAGGCCTTACCTGCAGAGGTGAGGCAGGCAGATTCCCAGTTGAGGGGATCTTAAATCTCTGCCTTGTCCCACAACTGCCCACTCATGAGTACCCGGGCCGCCCCGGCCCCTGTCCTCTGACCTCAATTCCCTGTCCTTGGGCAGTACGGCAGTCTGGACATGCGCGGCAAGACGGTGGAGGAGGTCTACGTGGAGATGCTGAAGCCCAAGGACGGTGTCCGTCTCAAGGTGCAGTACCGCCCTGAAGAGTTCACCAAGGTGAAGGGCCTGCCTGGTGACAGCTTCTACATCAGGTACCAGGGGCCAGGGCTTCTGGGGATTCAGGGCCAGGGGCGGGGCTTCCTGAGGAGACTGGTCCTGATGAGTGTCTCTGAAACACAGAGGGTGGGACCAGGGTCCTTGTTGCTTGGGTCCCAAACCACAAGTTCACGGTGAGATGCTTATGACTTAGGAAAATGCCTGAGGGTTTGCAGGACCACACAGGCTCCCTAGGGTTTGGGGCCTGGGAAATTTTGAGGCCACAGAACCCCATTTTCCAGTGGGCTGCACTTTTCTCCTGTCCTCCCCCGCAACCCAAGTCTGCAGATTCATCTGCAGTGTGTGCCCAAAGTGCTTTATGACTTGTGTGTGGCTCAGACAGCAGGTGTTGTCTAGAAGGGGCTCACATTTCCTTCATGTTCTCTAAGTTCTGAAGCCACAATGAATAAAAATGCCTATCAACTAACTGTGTACCATAAGGTGCAGGTCTCTGTCTCTAGGACATCTTCCTTGGTGGGAGATGACATTTCCATCCTGAGGAGTTTCCATTCTATAGGAACCATTGACCTTGACTCAGGGAAGAAAGTCCTTCCATTTGGAAGGGGCGATATGGTTTTGGTCCTTGGCAACAAGATCTTTCTCTGATGGATGTGAGGCAGCCCTTGTCCCCAGGGAGCCCCCGGTCTCAGGGAGGCAAGGTGACTTTGTCCTGTTATGTAAAGCCGGGGCTCCCTCCTTTGGGAACTGCCACCAGGAAGGGGAGAGGTGGGTCCTGATCATGGCCTGGGGAAAGCTTAGAGCAAGGGGACTGTCCCAGGAGACTGGCTGCCAAGTTGTGTGGCTGGTCAGTCCTCCAGTAGCCAGCAGCTTCTGATCCCGGTCCTTCTGTCACCTGGTCCAGGACCCTCTACGACCGGCTGGCCGAGGTGGAGCATGAGCTGAGCTTTAAGAAAGATGACATCCTCTACGTTGACGACACTTTGCCTCAGGGCACATTTGGGTCCTGGATGGCCTGGCAGCTGGATGAGAATGCCCAGAAGATCCAGCGCGGGCAGATCCCCAGCAAATACGTGTAAGTGTTTGTGTCTGGGCTTGGGGGTAGGGTGGGGCCCAACCTGGGGCTGTCCCACAGGATTGGGACACATTCTGCCGTGCACCCTGGCTCTGGTCTGTATGTTTTGCCCACACCGCTTGTCCAAAAAGCTGCTCCTAGCACAATTCAATGTTTGTAAGTCACTGCTATACGGAAGCACGGTGGCAACTTAGGAGACATAACTTTTTTATTTTTAACCGATTTATTGAGATATATTCATCCACTGTGCAGTTCACCCAAAGTGTACGGGTTCAGTGGCTTTCAGTGTATTCACAGCCATGTGCCACTGTCCCCACCATCCATTTTAGAGCCTTCCCATCACCTCAGAAGCAGCCCTGTCCCCGTTAGCTATTAGCTGCCTCCTGCCCCCGCTACCCGAGGCGGCCATGACTGTGCTTCCTGCCCCTGTTGAGTTCCCTGTTGTGGACTTTCATGTGAGTGTGGTCTTCCGAGACTGGGTTCTTGCTTGCGCTTAGCATACCATTTTCAAGGTGCTTTCATGTTGCGGTGTGCATGCGTGTCTCATTCCTTCTTTTGGCAGGAAGTGTAACTTGTCCTGTCACCAAGGGAGGGCTGTCCTAGCAGCTCCTTTTGACACTCACCTGAGTGTAGCAATTGTCCCGCTCTGAGAGCTCCCCCAGCACTGGGGTGTGTGTCGCCCCCACAGCAGTGGTCCCAAGGGGTCCTTGGTGGCATGGGTGGGTGATGTGGCCAAGGAACCTGGAGAGGAGTGTTGGAGGAGCCTGGAGTCCTGGCTCGCACCCTCTGCACGGGCAGGGCAGGACGGGCGAGAGGTGGTCCCTAGGCCCTTCCCAGCACCACTGTTCCCTGTGACAGGATGGACCAAGAATTCTCCAGGAGACTCAGCATGTCTGAAGTCAAAGACGACAACAACGCCACAAAGACGCTGTCGGCAGCTGCACGCAGATCCTTCTTCCGAAGGAAACATAAGCACAAACGCAGCGGGTCCAAAGATGGGAAGGACCTCCTGGCCTTGGACACCTTTTCCAACGACACCATTCCACTCTTTGAAGGCAAGGCTGAGCACACTTGCTCAGAATTAGGTTTGCCATTGACCGCAGAAACCGCACAGCAGTGACAGTGACTTAGACAAGATAGAGGCTTGCTCTGCTCTCGTGCAGAAGCAGTTGTCTGGGTTGGGGTGGCGGCGCTGCTGTCCCCAGGGCCTGCCCTCTGTGTGACATTGCAGCTCCAGCCGTCACATCCGTGTCCAGGCAGCAGGAAGGAGGATGGGGCGAGAGTGTGCTGCAGCCGCGTGCGCCTCTTTAAACGGCTTACCTGGAAGTCCCACCGTGTGACTTCTGCTCACATCTCATTGGCTACTTGCATCGGCAAAAGACCCTGAAAAAGCAGGGTCTTAGCTGGCACTGTGCCGGCCTCAGTACCTAGTAAGGAAGAGAGGAAGGATAGGCATTGGATGGGCGGAAGCAGCCTCTGCTCGATGCGTTGCTCCTGGTTTGTTTTGGGGTTATCATAGGCTGTTTGGTGGTAACCGAGAGCCACCAGTCTCTGCGGATCTTTGGCCTTTTCTGGCTTCACTCCTGTGTCCATTGGTGATTCTTACAAGATCTTTCCAGGACCAGGCACCCAGCCAGGGCTGGAGTTGCATATTTGGGAGCGTCAGACGTCCCCTGGCAGATTGCCCTTGTGGAAAGGGTGCACTTGTCCTGTAAAGCAGGAGGCCCTTGTGAATGCCGCTCCTGGGACCCGGGTGTGTGTCCAGTGTCCTAGAATGTCGCCCTCACGGGCAGGCAGGCAGTGAAGGTGGCACTGAGCAGCAGCCAGTAGGATAGCTGGTTTCTTCCTTCCCTGCCTTCCTCCCCTCCTCCCTTTTTTATTTTTAAAATTAAGGCTTTAGGCACAGGGGGTTGAGTGAATCCCACCCTTGTTCATGGTCTCTGTCTCTCCCCGTCAGGACAGGGTTGGCAAACCCCAGCCAGTGGGCCACATCTGTTTTTCTGTGTCCTGGAGCTAAGAATGGATCTTTCTGTGTAGTCTTTTCTATTCTACTCTACTCTATTCTTTTCTTTTATTTTATTATTTTATTTATTATTTTGTTTTTATTTTTTTAATATCTATTTACTTTTAAGAGAGAGACAGAGAGACAGTGTGAGCAGGGGAGGGGCAGAGAGAGAGACACACACACACAATCTGAAGCAGGCTTCAGGCACTGCACTGTCAGCACAGAGCCCGATGCGGGGCCTGAACACAAACTGCGAGATCATGACCTGAGCCAAAGCCAAGCGATTAACCAACTGAGCCACCCAGGCGCCCTGATGTTTACATGTTTAAATGTAAAATGTAAGAAAGACTATCTTTAGGTGCATGAACCTTTTGGCAAAAACTTTTGCTTGGTTTTGTTGATCTTTACAGAAAAATCTGTTGATATCTTAAAGCAAGGTTTTGTTCTTTAGTTTTTTTGGTTTTTTTCCCCTTTCATTTTTTTGATCTTTAGTTTCACATTCCCCTTCCCCTTTTGCCGTAGACACCATCTCTGGTGTCTTCCATGCGTGTCCTGGGGACGTCTTTGAAGAATAGAAATTTGTCCATTCTTCGTTTGGTTCTTCGGGGTTTTTACGTTACATATTTGGAAATTGTGTTTAGGCACACACACCTTTTGATTTATGATCCTTCCTTGGTAAATTGACCCTTTTGTTCATTATGAAATAATCTTCATCTCTATTAATGTTTGTTGCCTTAGAGTCTGTTTTGTCTGAATTGTGACACCCATTTTCTTTTTGTTAGTTTTGCATAGTTCACCTTTCCTGTCTCTCTTGTTTAAACTGTTCCGTAGCTTTATATGTAAATGTCTCCTGTAAGCAGGTTGTAGGGTGTTTTTGTTGTTTTTGTTTTTTGTTTTGTTTTTTAATGTTTACATATTTTTGAGAGAGAGACAGACCATGAGCGGGGAGGGGCAGAGAGAGAGGGCAACACAGAATCTGAAGCAGGCTCCAGGCTCTGAGCTGTCAGCACAGAGCCTGACACGGGGCTCAAACTCAGAGACCGCGAGATCATGACCTTAGCCAAGTGAACCACTTAGGCACCCCTAGGGTTTTTTTGGTTTTGGTTGTTTTTTTTTTTTTAAACCCACTGTGACAATTTGTCTTTTTTCATTTTTTGAAATATCATATATGTGAAGAAAGTGCACATACATTTACAGAACAGTGTATGACATGAGCTTTCACAGTCTGAGTGAGCATACTTGTAGCAATCTTTATCATCTGATCAGAGTATTTAATTACCCGATTAAATATACTGGTAGGTTTGGATTTACTTTTACTGTCTTACCATTTGTTTTCTGTGGTTCTGCCTGTTTTATGTTTCTTTTGTTTCCTTGCTTACCTTTTTTTTTTTTTTTTGGCTGCATCAAGTATTTTCATTATTCTGTGTCCCCCAGTCCGTCTGTTCGTTTTCCTAATTGATTTTGTTTGTTCCTTGGGGGGGTTGCAGGAGGCCTCACGGCGTACGTGTCTGCCTCAGCACCAACATAAGTCATCACTCTGGCCATTTCCCTAAAAATTCTAAAACACGGGAACCTTCTGACTTCCAGGTACCTCCTCCCCGCCATTCCCGTTACCACTTTCATTCGACGTGTATTTTGAGCCGGAGACCGTATCGTTGGTGTGCACGCCAGTCATTCACTTGTAGGCGCCCTGCCTCCTGCTCTTCACGCCTGCCTGCAGCTCTGCCCCCCGCGCATGCTCCCTCCTTCCCGCCGAGCAGCTCCCTTTAGCGTCTCTTGTTTCCCTGCTTCCTTGAGATAGAGTCGACATGTAACCCTGTGTGGGTTTAAGGTCCACAACGTGATGATTTGTTACGTGTGTCGCGCAGTAGGTACCATAGTACCACAGCAAGGTGAGTTAACGTGTTACTTCACCTCACATAGTGGGTGTTTTGTTGTTGCTGTGGGGTGACCTTTAGCACTTCCTGTCATGCAGGATCCTGGGCGACACATTCTCTCCCTGTTTGCTTATGTGTTTTCCCATCATCTTTGGAGACTTTCACTCCAAATGGAGTGAAAAATGGATATGGATATTTTGGATATGGATATGCAAACGGATATGGAATTTTAAACGGGCAGTCTTTTATTTCTGCGTTTTTAAGATACGGTCTTCTGGCTTTCGTGGGGCATTCATTTCCTAAGGCTGTGGTAGCAAATAATCACAGGTGTTGTGGCTAACACAATGTACGTTTATTCTCTCACAGTCCTGGGAGCTAGAAGTCCAAAATCTACCTTTGGGTCCAAAAAAAAAAAAAGGCATGGCAGGCCCACACTCCCTCCAGGGCTCTAGGGGAGAATCTGTTTCTTACAGCTTCTGGTGGCTGCCAGCGTGCCTACACGTGTGGCCACATCACCAGCATCTTCACATCTCTCTGCTCCGTGTTCCTTCACCTTCTCCATGTTTGTCTGTCTCAGAACTCCCTCTGTCGCTCACAAGGGCCCACGTGATTGCGCTCAGGGCCCGGGCGATCCAGGATGAGCGCCTCCTCCGAAGATGCTTCACTCAGTTACTCTTCGCTCTGTAAGGGAACAGTCCCAGGTTCCGGCGCTGGGGGAGACTTGCTCTAGGGGGCGCGTTGCAGCCTCCCCCCACGTCGTTTCCGGTGAGAAGTCATCTTTCACGTTGTTCGCCGTGCGGAAGGTAACGTGTGTCTGACCCTTCTCCATCCCCCCGGCTGTCTTGAAGATCTTCCTTGTCTGCGTTTCTCAGCAGTCCTACCACGAGGTACGAGGTGTGGTTTTATGTCTACTCGGCTGGGGCTTCGGTGGTGGCGGTGGGTGGTTCTTAGCGCTTCCGGAATCTGAGGCCGGACGTTTTCGTCAGTTTTGGAAAAGGACGGTCCGGTGTTTCTCGTAAGCTCCTTCTGTGCTGTTCTTCTCTCTCCTGTACGTCAGTTGCTTGGCGATGTCCCTTATGTTTTATATGCCTTTCCATCTCTTTTTTTGTCTCCGGGTGCTTCAGCCTGGAGAGCCTGGATGTTTTCAGCAGACCTTTTTCTTGCTCAGTAATCCACATAACTTTAAATTTACCATCTTAACAGTTGTAAGTGTGGTACAGTTGAGTAGTGTTAAGTGTATTTGCACCGTTGTGCCCAAGACCTCTAGAACTTTTTATCGGGCCGTACTGAAACCGTACCCACAGAACACTAATTTTCCCTCCCCCACCCCATTCCCCACCTTGACACCCACATCACCTTCTACTTCTGTTTCTATGATTTTGACTACTTGAGACATTTCATATGAGTGGAATCATACAGCATTTGGCTTTTTATGATGGGCTTAATTGCTTAGCAAATACCCTGCAGTCTCATCCATGTTGTAGTATGACAGGATTTCTGTGGATTTCTTTTTGTTTGTTTGTTTGTTTAAGGCTACATAGTATTCCATTGTGTATACCTACCCCATTTTTTTTATTCATCTTGCAGTGAATTTGGGTTCCTCCTGCCTCTTGGCTTTTATGAAGAAGGCTGGATGAACATGGGTGTGCTAATATCTCTGCTTTGAATTCTTTTGGCTATATTACTGGAAGTGGGATTGCTTTATCGTATGGTTTCTATTTTTTTTTTTTTAATATTTATTTATTTTTGAGACAGAGAGAGACAGAGCATGAATGGGGGAGGGTCAGAGAGAGAGGGAGACACAGAATCTGAAACAGGCTCCAGGCTCCGAGCCGTCAGCACAGAGCCCGACGTGGGGCTCGAACCCACGGACCGTGAGATCATGACCTGAGCCAAAGTCGGACACCTAGCCGACTGAGCCACCCAGGAACCCCTCTATTTTTAATTTTCTTGAAGGACCTCCATACTGTTTTCCATAATGGCTGCATTATTTTACGTTTCCACCAACAGTGCACAAAGGTTCTGATTTATCTGCATTCTCGCCAACTTGTTATTTTCTGTTCTTTTCATGTGGCCATCCTAATGGGTGTAAAGGTCATATCTGAGGGTAGTTTTTGATTTGCATTTCTCTTATAATTAGTGATGTAGAGCATTTAAAAAAAAAATAAACTTGTTGGCCATTTGTATATCTTCTTTGGAGAATTGTCCGTTCTAATCCTTAGCCTGTTTTTAAAAATTATATGTCTTTTTGTTGTTGAGTTGTAGAAATTCTTTATAAAAATAGAACTACCCTGTGATCCATCAGTTGCACCACTGGGTATTTACCGAAAGGATACAAAAATACTAATTAAAAGGGATATGTGCACCTTGATGTTTATAGCAGCATTATCAACAATAGCCAAATTATAGAAACAGCCCAAGTGTTCATCAACTGATGAAGGGATAAAGAAGATGTGGTATATATGTACAATGGAATATTCCTCAGCCATCAAAAAGAATGAACTCTTGCTGTTTGCAACAACATGGATGGAGCTAGAGAGTATAATGCTAAGCCAAATAAATCAGTCAGAGAAAGCTAAGTGTGCCATATGATTTCACTATGTGGAATTTAAGAAACAAAATAAATGATCATAGGGAAAAAAGAGAGGCAAACCAAAAAACAGTCTCTTAACTATACAGAACAGACTGAGGGTTACCAGAGTGGAGATGGGTGTGGCATGGGTGAAATAGGTGATGGGTATTAAGGAGGGCACCTTTTGTGGTGAACATCAGGTGTTCTATGTAAGTGTTGAATCACTAAATTCGATTCCTGAAACTAATACCACATTGTATGTTAACTAACTGGAATTTTTTTTTAATATTTATTTATTTTTGAGAGAGAGAGAGAAGGAGCAGGGGGGCTGAGAGAGGGGGTGACACACAATCCGAAGCAGGCTCCAGGCTCTGAGCTGTCGGCACAGAGACTGATGCAGGACTCAAACTCAAAAACTGTGAGATCATGACCTGAGCCAAAGTCAGATGCTCAACCAACTGAGCCAACCAGGTGCCCCAACTAACTGAAATTTAAATAAACCCTCGAAAAATCAATTCTGGATGTTAGCATCAGATGTATGTTTTGCAGATATTATCTCCCATTTCAGAGGTTGCCTTTTCACTCTATTATTTGCTTTGATGCTCAGAAGTTTTAAAATCTGATGTAGTTCCATTTGTCTGTTTTGCTTTCATTGCCTGTGCTTTTTGTTCTGTTCAAGAAATCATTGCCCAGGGCGCCTGGGTGGCTCAGTTGGTTAAACATCTGACTCTTTTTTTCTTTTTTTAAATATAATTTATTGTCAGATTGGTTTCCATACAACACCCAGTGCTCATCCCAACAGGTGCCCTCCTCAATGCCCATCACCCACTTTCCCCTCTCCCCCACCCCCCATCAACCTTCAGTTTGTTCTCAGTATTTAAGTCTCTTATGGTTTGCCTCCCTCCCTCTCTGCAACTCTTTTTTCCTCCCTTCCCACCCCCCCCCAAAGGTTCTCTGTTAAGTTTCTCAGGATCTGCATATGAGTGAAAACGTATGGTAACTATTTTTCTCTGCCTGACTTATTTCACTTAGCATAATATCTTCCAGTTCCATCCATGTAGCTACAAATGGCCAGATTTCATTCTTTTTCATTACCAAATAGTATTCCATAAACATCTGACTCTTGATTTCAGCTCAGGTCGTGATCTCATGGTTGTGAGATTGAGCCCTGCTTTGGGCTTTGTGTTGAGTGTGGAGCCTGCTTAAGATTCTCACTTTCTAGCTCTCTTTCTCTCTCTCTCTTTCTCTTTCTCTCTTTCTCTCTCTGCCACCC
The DNA here is from genome assembly GCF_028018385.1 of Neofelis nebulosa. NCBI lineage: Eukaryota > Metazoa > Chordata > Mammalia > Carnivora > Felidae > Neofelis > Neofelis nebulosa. Next base: position 42,469,146 of record NC_080794.1, on the reverse strand, counting down.
TGCCCCCCACTCTCACCTGTGCTCTCTCAAGTAATAATAAAAAGAAACCATTGCCCACACCAATGTCATGAAGGTTGTTCTCTGTTTTCTTCCCAGAGTTTTATGATCTTAGGTCTTCTGTTTGGATCTTTATTTCATTTTGAGTTAATTTTTGTATATGGTGTAAGATAAAGGTCCAACCTCATTCTTTTGCATGTGGGTATCAATTTTCCCAGCACCATTTGTTGAAGTCCTTTCCTGACTGTGTAATCTTGGCACTCTTTTCAAAAATCACGTAGCCATTATACAGGGTTTATTTTTGGGCTCTCTCTGTCTTCCACTGGTCAGTATATATGTTTTTATGCCAGGACCACACTGTCTGATAACTGTTGTTTCCTAGTACGTTTTGAAATCAGCAAGTGTGAGGCCTCCAACTTTGTTCTTTTTGGATTCTTTTGGCTATTCAGGGTCGCTTGAGATTCCATATGAATTTCAGGGTTTTTTTTTTTCTTTCTTTCTGCAATAAATGCCATTGGGATTTTCAGAGGGATTGCATTGAATCTGTAGATTGATTTAGGTAGTATGGACATTTTAACAATACTGAGTCTTCCAGTCCAGAGCATAGGATGTCTTTCCATGTATTTGTATCTTCTTTGATTTCTTTTTGCAATATTGTGTAGTTTGTAGTTTACAAGTCTTTCACCTCCTTGGTTAGGTTGGTTCCTAAGTATTTTTTCCTTTGTGATGCTCTAGTAAACGGGTTTGTTTTCTTAATTTCTTTGGCAGAATGGTCATTGTTAGCATATAGAAAGTCAACTGATTTTTGTATGTTGATTTTGTATTCTGAAACTGCTGAAATCATTAGTTGTAACAGGGTGTGTGTGTGTGTGTGTGTGTGTGTGTGTGTGTGTGTGTGTGTATTCTCTAGAACTTGTTGCATAATTTTGTGTCATCTGTGAACAGATAATTTTAGTACTTGTTTTCTAACGTGGATGCTGTCTTTCTTTCCTGGTTTAATTACCCTGGCTGGGATTCCCAGTAAGCCTGTTGGATAGTAGTGGCAAATGGGGGCATCTTTGCCTTTGTTTCTGCTCTTGGAGGGAGAGTTTTCCATCTTTTGCCATCGAATATGATGTTAGCTATGGACTTTTCATATGGCTTTTGTTATGTTGAAGTATTTTCTGTCTGTTCTAGTTTGTAAAGTGTTTTTATCATGAGAGGGTATTGAGTTTTGTCAAATGCGTTTTCTGTGTCAATTGAGGTGATGTGGTTTTTGTCCTTCATTTTGTTAATACGGTGTATGACATTGATGGATTTTTGTATGTTGAGCCATCCTTGCATTCCAGGGGTAAATCCCAGTTGGTCATGGCATATGATGTGTTTTTTGATGTGTTGTTGAGTTCAGTCTGGTAGTATTTTGTTGAGGATTTTTGTGTCTATATTCATCAGGGATACTGGTCTGTAGTTTTCTTGTTGTGCTGAGGAATGAGTTTGGGAGTGCCCCCTCGTCTTCAATTTTTGGAAGAGTGTGAAGAGACTGATACTAATTTTTTAAATTTTATTTTGGTAGAATTCTCTGCTGAATAAGCCATCTTGTCCTGGGCTTTTTCTTGTTGGGAAGTTTTTTCTATTACTTGCAGTCTCCTTGTTATAGCTCTGTTCAGATTTTTAAAAATTACTTCATGACACAGTCATAATACATTCTATGTTTCTGGGAATTTATCATTTCTTCCAGGCTGTCCAGTTTGTTTACATATAATTATTCATAGTAGTTTTCTATAATCCTTTTTATTTCTGTGAAATCAGTTATGTCCCTTTCTTCACTTACTACAGTTACGTTAGGCTTCCCCCTTTTGTTCTTCTTTATTCTAGCTAAGAGTTTGTCAATTTTGTTGACCTTACTAAAAAGCCAAGTCTTGGTTTCATTGATTTTTTTCTGGTTTTCTGTTTTCTGATTTATCTCTGCTCTCTATTTTTCCCTTCCTTCTGCTAAATTTGGGTTAGTTTTTTCTTTTTTCCCCCTGATTCCTCAAAGCGTGAAGTTGGATTGTTGATTTCTTCTTTTTCAATGTCAGCATTTACTACCACAGATTTCCCTCTTAGGACTGCTTTTCTGCATCCTGCAAGCGTCGGTATGCTGTGTTGTTTTCATTTGTCTCCAAAGTTTTCTAAATTCCTCTCTGATTTGTTTCTTTGACCCTTGGGTTAAGAGTGACTTGTTGCATTTCCAAGTATGGGTCTATTTTCCTTTTTTTTCTTTCTGCTGTTGATTTCTAGTTTCATTCCATTGTCAGAAAAGATATTTTATATAATATCAGTCTTCTTAAATTAATTTTGTGGTCTATCCTGGAGAATGCTCCCTGTGCACTTGAGAAGAGTGTGTATTCTGCTGTTGCTGGTTGGAGTGTTCTGTGCCTGTCTGTTAGGTCCACGTGGTATGTAGTGCTTTGTGGTTCAGCTGCTCTTTCCTTATTTTCTGTCTGGCTGTTTTGTCCATAACAAAAGTGGGGCTTTGAAGTCCCTATGAATATTGTGTTGCTGGTTCTTCCTTCCGTTCTGTCAATGTTTGTGTCATGTATTTGAGAGTTCTGATGTTAGGTGTGCATGTGTGTTTATAATTGTTGTATCTTTCTGGAGAATTCACCCTTTTGTCATTATATGATGTCCTACTTTGTCTCTTGTGACATCGTCTGCCTGAGAGTCTGTGTAGGCTGCTAGAACATGACTACCTTGCTCTCTTTACGTTCTCAGTTGCACGAAATAGCTTTTCTCTGTTCTTTCACTATTAGCCGGTGGGTATTCTTAGAATTAAAGTGACTCTCCCAAACTGCATGTAGCTGGATCTTATTTATTTATCCATTCAGCCCATCCATTCACATGTAATTACTGATATGGGAGGACTTATTTCCACTTGAATTGTTTTCTGTGTGTCTTATACCATTTTTGTCCATCTCTTCCTCCCTTGCTGCCTGCTGTTGTATGCTTTGTGGGTTTCGGGTTTTTTTGTTTGCTTTTGGTAGTGACAGGTTTTGATTCCCTTCCCATTTCCCTTCATGTATATTTTTAAGAGATTTTCTTTTTGGTTACCATTGAAATTACATAAAACCCCTTAAAGTCTTAAAGTTATAACAATCCATTTTAAACTGATAATAACTTAATTTCAGTCTCCTGCAAAAATTCCATGTTACACTTCTGTGACCCCAACCCCATTTATGTTGTTTATGACACCTATTACCTCTTTTTCTATCAGTGTATAGATTAGCATAGATTTATAATTACTTTTATGCTTTCGTTTTTAAATATCTACACCAGATTTAGAGTGATTTACATGCCTACATTATGTTACTTCCAGATTCTCTATATGTATCTTTTCTCTTCCCAGGGAGTTTTATATTTTCTGTGGTTGGATTTAATGACTTGTGAGATGTTCTATAGCTCTCTGAATCTGTAATTGTGAGGACTTCCAACAAAGCAGATTATTCAGGGAGGAACAGGAATCTTCTAAATTGGTATCCCACTGTGTGGAATGTTCATAGTCATTAGGGTAGAATATGATTCTTGCTCAAATAAGTTGAAGGCATAGTGAGTTGATGTCCATACACAGGGAAATGGAGGTGTAGACGCAGTGTATCCATGCATGGGAAGTTCAGAAGGAATGTGGGAGGGCAGTATGAATTAACAGGGATGCCTTCCGGAAACATAACACTGACTGGAAGAGGGAGGTGCAGAATGTTTATAGTGTTGTGTCATTTTTGTTGGGCACATGCACACACACAGCATATTTACTAGTCTTTTTTGAGTATGTAAAAATCAACATGTGACAACAACAGACATCTGGAAGGATGTACTTCCAGCTCATAATAGTGGTTATGAGGAGGCTGGCGGGGACCAGGACTGGAGAATGGGTGTCAGAGCTGTTTCGCCTTACCTGTAATGTTCTGATTTTTAAAAGGGAAGATGTGTTCATCTTTTCGTGGAGCAGTTCCTTTGCCCCAGGACTCCTCAGAGGCTTTAGTCAGAAATGCATAGGAGTTCCCAGATGGTCATTGTGGCCATCAAACCCTCCCCTGCTGACCGGAACAGGTCAGCTGGTCACCAGGTTGAGAAATGCTCTATAGGAAGCCATGTAGATATACATGGATAATCTTCATGTATGGAGGTGTGGAGGTGTGGAGGTCTGGGTGAGGGAGGGGACAGACTTCCCCTCAATTCTGCCCGTGAGCTTGGTGTGCCCAGGACAAGGGGACTCTCCAGTACTGAACAGGCGAACCGTGCTGAGCTGCTCACTCCACCTGGCTCTGGATGTGTGGCCTGAAGTGGGCAAAGCTGCCTGGGCTGAGAAAGGTCAGGGCAGCAGTGGGTCCCCGGCCTCTCTCCCTCCCTCTGCTCCAGGCACGTGCCTGTGACACTGCCCCTGTCTCCCACAGATTCGGTGAGCCTTGCCTATCAGCGGGTCCAGAAAGTAGACTGCACCTCCCTGAGGCCCGTCCTCATTCTGGGGCCCTTACTGGACGTGGTGAAGGAGATGCTGGTGAACGAGGCGCCCGGCAAGTTCTGCAGATGCCCCCTTGGTAAGGGGCACCCTCTGTGCCTACTGGGCTATGTCCACCTGTCCCCTGGGGCTGCGTTCCACGGTGTTTCCGAGCCCTCCTGACTTGGGTCACATTGCTGTGTGCCTTCTGGATCCTTCTCTGGAAGTAAGGATGGCAGAACTGCTCTTCTGCACAGTGTCCTTGCCCAGAATGTGCCAGGACAGCTCACCATGCCAGGGGGCACCCTCATTCCCGTGTCTGTGCTTTGCAGAGGTGATGAAGGCCTCCCAGCAGGCCATCGAGCGGGGCGTCAAAGACTGCCTGTTCGTCGACTATAAGCGGAGGAGTGGCCATTTTGATGTGACCACAGTGGCTTCCATAAAGGAGATCACAGAAAAGGTACCTGTTGCCTCAGACCCAGGGTTAGGGTTTGAGCATTTGGACTTGGATGCCTGGCCCTTTTGGATCTCTGCCTTGCGTGTTTCTTGGGCCTTCGGTGAACTTGCCTGTGTCCCTTTAGTCCAAGTCGCTCTCCTTGAGGGTTGCCCCCACTGCTTTTGTGTGCTTCCACGGTCACCAACAGGATGCTAGTCTCTGCGCACATGTCACCTCTGTCCCTCTGAGGGGATCTGATGGGAGCTTTGAACTCTAGGAAAGCCCCACATGGGGGATTCTACAGCAGGGTCCTGCATCTGCTCTGCTTATGTGCAGACGTGTTTACATGTGCCTTGTTCTGGGGACAGGGCTCCCAGCCTCCATCAGGGTCACTGCCCCTGAAAGGATTAAGAGCCATTTCTGTGTGTCTTTAAGGCTCTTGAAGGTACTGGGGTCCGTTTGCCAGGCAGCATGAGGAAGAGTGGGGAAATCTGGAAGGGATATTGGAAAAGCAGCTGTTGAAGGTGTGGCTACTCCTTGGTCTCCTCCTCACTGAGTGAAGGAGGTGGATGTGCTCCAGTTAGGGGTGCTCCAGGAAGGTGGAAAGCTGGCCGACGTTGGGCTCCCTCTCTGCAGCTTGCGGGCATTGGGGAGAGCCACGTGCAGAGGGCCCGTGGTCTTTCCTTGGCTCACACTCTGCCCACAGGCTCAGGGAACCCCGGGACACGTTTCAGTCACAGCCACTCAAAGACACGCACTCCCCTTCCCTGGGGCAGGCTCTGCTGAATCTCCATGTCTTCTTTTGCTCAATCTGGCAGAAGTGAGGCTTCTGAGGCCCGGCTGGGGGTGGGCTTTAAGAAAGTTCCCTGTATCTGGGCAGAGGAAGGACAGGAAGTTTGGAGGTGGGCTGTCCAGACCCCACTCCACCCTGGCTCCGAGCCTTGACCACCATCAGAGTTGACAGCTTGTGGGGGAGAGATTTTCTGGGGTAAAGCTCCCCACGGTTTTTCCTACGTGGTCTTCGTGGAAGACTGGTCATGCTGCCTGGTTCGCGGGTAAGACCTTCGTGTTTGTGTATGGAGTGAGGGAGAGCAGTGTGGGAGAGGTGGGACCCAGCAGTGGCAGAGAAAGGCAGGAGGTGTCCTCAGAAGGGTGTCAGTGTTTCTGAGGCCCAGCCCACCGCCCCCTGCCTGTCCCGGGGCACTTATTCTTCCCCCTCCCCCCCTCAGAACCGGCACTGTCTCCTGGACATCTCCCCCCATGCCATCGAGCGGCTGCACCACATGCACATCTACCCCATTGTCATCTTCATCCACTACAAGAGCGCCAAACACATCAAGTAGGTGCCCGGCTCGGCGGGGGCTCGGCAGCGGCCTTGCTGGGGATGGGGCTGCTGGCTCAAACGCTAGGCAGTGGGGGCGGACGTGGGAGAATGAGACGGGCAGTGTGTGTGGGACCCTCCCCGTCTCAGCGCTCAGTCAGGCAGGGCTAACCAAGCACAGCCCTCCTCCCACTGCACCTTTGCCCTCTCTGGTTGCTGCCACGGTTCCCGGAGTATGCGCGGCTTTGTCTGCTCTGCTTCCTGGGCGTCCCACCCCTCTTTGCCCTTCCGCCTCTCAGCTTGGTGCTCACGGGGACACGGTGACTAGCTGACCTGGGCTGGATCCAGGTCTGCTAGGAGCTGGCTTGGGTCATGGATGAGCCTTTGTTTTCACTGAGCTTTAGTTTTCACACTGGTTGGGTTGACAGCTCGTCAAGCCCTCCTCTCCATTTTGCCTTTCTGTGCTTCTAAGCTTCTGGTTCCTGCACCTGGGGACCAGCTGGGGGGCGGGGGGGGGGTGTGTCTGTTCTCTGTGTGCCCGCAGTGGGGCGCCCACCTCCCGCCTACTGCCCAGAGCACTCCATGGGGCCTGCAGGCTGTCGCTGTGCTTTACCAGAGGAGCGCATGGGGCCCTGTTGACAGAGGCCCTGTTACTCTGGAAGGCGGAGGGCCCAGGGAGGCAGGAGACTCAGCCTGCTTCTCTGGATGTCTGATAGGGAGCAGAGAGACCCCATCTACCTGAAGGACAAGGTGACTCAGAGGCATTCCAAAGAGCAGTTTGAGACGGCTCAGAAGATCGAACAGGAGTACAGTAGATACTTCACAGGTAGGTGTGGTCTGGCCTTGTCCACCCGGACTTTTACCCAGGCAGCAACAATTTCATCTCATAGCACAGGTGCCGAGCGTAGAGCTCCAGCATTCTAGTTGGTGGCTGCGGCCATCTACCCTTCACACCCTCCAGGGCGCTCCACTCTCGCCGTACGGTTTGGCGAAGAAAAAGCTGCACTCTTACCAGCTTTGATCTTCGAAGCACCGCGAACCAAAAGAAGCACTTCACTTTGTGGCTTTCAACCTCTGATGAAACCAGTCTTTTGTGGTGGGGTTAATTAACACTGGGCTCGCAGAGGCAAGGACCGTGATTCTAATTCACTTGTAGGGACTGTTGTGATCTGGTTTTGTGTTTCTTGTGCAAAACAGTGGGTCTCAAAAACCAGACTCGGAGCTTCTATGTATGTGTATGGGAGTTTCAATCTGCAATCTGTCACAGACCAGTATTTAGTCAAATATGTTAGTAATTACTAGAGAAATGAAAATTTAAAACTCCAGAACTTACACAATATAACCTTTGACTTTCTTCTCTTAGTTTCAACAGACATAAAATTACTCTTGTCACAGTTCAACAGCAGTTTCTAAATGCTCCCTGTCTATTTCTGTCCATACCTGTGGGAAGTGGCCGGGGACCATTTTGTCTACCGGTGCTGTTCCATGGAGCACACTGAGAGCTCTGGGCTAGTGTCTACGGGACCTCTGGTGTTGAAAGCCTGCAGGGCAGGGCTGGCCATAGCTGGGGACGTATCATCATATTGCCTGGGAGTCTTCACTGGCCTATGGGGATGCCCCGGCTCCTTAAACCCATTCTTGTTTCTGGAGAATCCTGCTGCTGATTGAACCATCGCAACAGAGCCCCAAACTGCTTTCCCATGTGCCAGGCTCCACATTGCAAGACTAGGCAAGCCCCACCCAGGGCATGCGGTGAGAGTGTGCAGTTGGTGTGAGTGGGCAGATCCTGGTCATCCCTGTTACAGGGGCCCACGAAGCCTGGCAAAAGAAAAATTTTTTTTAAAGTTTATTTATTTTTAGAGAGAGCGTGAGTGGGGGAGGGGCAGAGAGGGAGAGAGAGAGTATCCCAAGCAGGGTCTGCACTGTCAGCGCAGAGCCCAACGCGGGGCTCGAACCCACGAAACCGTGAGATCCTGACCTGAGCCAAAACCGAGAGTTGGACGCTTAACCAACTGAGCCACCCAGGCGCCCCTGAGCCTGGCAAAATTTGACACCAACCTTCATCTGAGTCCGCATTTTCAGCATCCTCCTACTCAACAGCTGAGCAGAGGGACAGATAAAAAAACCAAAGTTATTTGCACTCAACTCTTTTCTTTCTCTTCCCCAATTTCTTGCTGATGGAAGAGAGCGAGGAAAGAAAACCAAGCAGCTCCAAACAGGCAGAAAACCAGAAAGAGTAAAAGATGTATTTATTTGCCACAAGCCTGGGGTCTCACTCACTCTGAACTCAATGATGTGTTTGGGGGCTCTCTTGCAGGGGTCATCCAGGGAGGAGCCCTGTCGAGCATTTGCACTCAGATCTTGGCAATGGTCAATCAAGAACAAAACAAAGTCCTGTGGATTCCAGCCTGCCCGCTGTAGAAGAATGCCACGCTGGAAGTCGCTGCGGCTTGTCTGCCGGCATAAACGTCTGGCCCAGCTCCTTCTCAGTGACTGAAAGTACAAGTCTATCTGTATATAAACATGGAGGGGAAGGACCTGTGCACATGGACTCCGGAAGCATCTCCTCTGTAGACCCAGGGCCACAAGTGAACAGGATCCGGGCCCAGGCCATTGGACTGCCTTCCTCTCACACATGTGCTTTAAGACGAAATAAAAAAACACAAAAGACTTTCGATAGAGGGGTTCAACACCACCCTTTCTTTAGCCAGCCGATCAGAGATGCTGCAAAGACAACCTTTCAGATCACACGTTTACAAGCCTTTTCTAAGTATTGGTTGCTTATGTTTACTTGAACGGCTCCATGTTGTCGGTGCCCAGCCCTATCCCTCTGTCAGCCACCCCCCGTGTTGCTTTGGTGTGTGTTGGGTTTTGTTCCTGCTTTTAGCAAAATGACTCTGGAACCTCGCTGGGGCCCACTTTGCTCTGGGAGGTTCCTGTCGGTGGGACCAGAGCTTCAAGAAACTTCCCACTCCACGGTGGCACCTCTCCTGGAAGGGACACGGTGACTGTGCAGGCTTAGCCGCTATTGTGGCAGGACCAGTGCCTTTGTAGGGCTGAGTCACCAGCAGCCGTGTTCTCCCTTCCTGCGCCAGGAAGACCACGTAGGCTTCCTGCACCCTCATTGCTCGGGCTTTCTCTCCTACCTTCCGTGTTCTCTCATTTCTTCTCCATCTGTGATTGTTGCGTCCGCATTCTACCTGGGGTCACCACCACACCGTAGTTCTGGGCAGGGTGTTAGTTAACCGAGGGCTGGCGCGTGCTACTGGGACCTCTTCAGCTTCTGTAAATAATGACCGCTTTATCAGTGCAATTTTTGCAGGGTAACTCTTAAACGCTGGGGGCTGGGGCAGGTACATCAGCTGTCTCTGATGTGAAGACACTCGTGTTTCAGACTTTGAACCCAGAGCGCTTAGGGGAAGCTTAATGCTGAGTGTCCTCACTGTCAGACATCTAGAGAGCGGCTGAGGACCTTCTTAGTCTCGGTGACCGTGCTCCCAGCATAAACACGACCCCACAAGAACGTCTTTGTTGGGGGTTTTGTTTTGGTTGGGTTTTCTTCTTTTCTTTTCTTTTTTCTTTTTCTTTTTTTTTTTTTTTTTTTTTTGCACTTCTGATGCTGGATATCTCCGGCTGAAGATTTGATGTGGTTCCTCCTTAAACTGTGCGTCCTGTTAATAATAGGTACTGTACTGGGCTCCGTGGAAGTGTCACTGGGGTAGGACCTATATTTTAATACTATTCCTAACATTTCATTTTACTAGCAAGAAATCTTTGATTTCATTTTATTCTTTGTAATTCTAGACACTAGATTGTAGATTAGCCAAACTGACATTTTTTTAAAAAAAGGGATATATTTTCTTGCACAGTTGTTCAAAAAGAGACATGTGTCAGTCCTCAGTGCTGCCCTTTGTTTCACAGGTACGCGTCGTCTTCTAGCTCAGACAACCAAGACAGACGGTGGGCTGTCCGGTCCCACCTGGTGCCCTCTGGCTGTCTCTCTGGGTTGCGGCCCGAGTGGGACTGTGATGGTAGTGTGCACAGGTACTGTTCTGACAGACTGGGATTTTCTGTACTAAAACCTTACTTTGTATCAAAAGTTACACAGACTTTAGTACAATAAATAAAGGTCAATTTCCGTAACCTGTTGAAATGAAGATACCTGTTTTTTAAATTGGTTTTCCGTCTGTTCCCCGTCCTTCGGCTCTCTGCATGTAGCCGGAATTGTCTGGTGTGCGAGGTTCTCTCCAGCGCCTGTGATGCTCAGGAGCCCCTTTGACCTGCTGCCTGCACCCTCAGCTGCTTACATTCAGAGCTGTGAAGAGCAAAGGAGATTTGAAGGACACGGAGATCCCCTAATGTCCTCAGTAGGGGGAGGAGGCCCAGGTCAGGCCTGGGGCTAAAGAAGGCCGCGCCTGGTGTGGGGGCTGCACTGTGATAGGACCCAGCATTGCAGTACCACGTAGGGCTCTCTGGAGTTCTGGGGTGGCAGGAAGCCCAGACTGGCCTCATTAGATGCGCCGAGGTCTCCGTCAGAGCAGAGTCCTTCTCCTCTGCTCTTTTTGCCTGGAGGCGTGCAGGGGCACCGCACCATGCCGCTGCGGTGACCTGGCCAGCGGGGGCTGACTTGGTGTTAGTATCTCCTTGGTCCCTTCTTGCTGGGTGAAGTTCCATCGTGGACCTGCAGTCTTGGGCTCACTGGTGGCCACGAGAGTCACAGGGCTGTGTGGACTGTGGCAGCTGAGGTGTGGGGGTGGGGGGCTGGTGCGGCTGGCCGGGGCCCAGAGGGCCTCCTCTTTTTGTCCATGTGCACCCAGCCACCGGGCTGCCCAGAGCCAGGGTGAGAGCGGCAGCGGCTGCACGGATTTTGTCACCCACCTGGCAAATGGGGGCAAGGGCCACTTGTTTTAGCAATGGGTCTTTTAGACTTATCTGTATTTTCCAAATCTCCTATAGGAAACTTGGTTTTCTGTTATGATTACAAGGAAAAAAACTATGGCTTTTTTTTTTTTTTTTTTTTTTTACTATGGCTTTTAACAGTGGAGGCCCGCTGAGTTGCTAAGATCCCAGAGCGCTTGCTTCTGGATGCTACAAAGTACCACTGAGGGAATTCATGCTCGTCTCTAAGCCATGCCGAGACTGGGGCAGCAAGGAGGGCTGCAGAGGCAGATGGGGCTCTGCCCCAAGCAGGTGTCTGTCTCATGCAGGCTCAGATCCTTCTGGAAAGGCAGAGCTGACTTTCGTCTGGCCGTGAGGCCTTGGATGCATCACACTCATGGCCTCAGCACCTGGGCCTTTGAAGACAAATGTAGGCTACATCATCTCTAAGACCCTTCCCGTGCTGACATCCGGGGTAGGTGTGAGAAATGGGGCTTCAACAGAACCCCAGCTCCAGGTAGCCTTTTCGGAGGTCAGAGGAGCTGCTCGACATCTCGTGCTTACGAGTGGAAACTGACAGGGTCTGGGCTAGGAGCCAGGCTCCGCCCCAGAGTCTTGGACCTCTCCTTGGCTGGAACAAAGGGTTTGGTGCAAGGAAACCGACCTGCTGCCCGCCTTAGATGGACAGGGCAGAGGGCCACCTGGATCAGATACCAAGGATGGAGAGAAATACAAGGACGTGCAGGGCGGGACTCAGAGCAAGCCTATGCCACCGGGGAGCATGTGGCTGGCATCAGAGGGCTGATCCTCTCACAGGGCCTGCGGTGGCACTGCCCCCTGCCACTGGTGTTCGAACTTGCAGGTTTCATTGACCTTGTTTCGTCTGTCTATATCCTCACCGGCTCGTACCCGCCCGAATTAGTCTCTGGCCCTTTGATGGCTCCCCTTGATGTTCTCTTTGCAATTATGCATCTATCTATCTATCTATCTATCTATCTATCTATCTATCTATCTATAAATATTTCAACTGTGAAGTGTATCCTACATATAGAATAGTGTGTCCAATGTAATCGTACAGCCCAAACAACAATAAAATGGGCAGGGTGTTTCTCTTCAGCGAACACAACACTACCAATCCTTCAGAAGGCCTCTTAGGCCCAACATGGTCAAATTCTCTGCCTTTTCCACCAAAGGAAGCCGTGCCCTGACTTGTAGTTTAATAATTTCCTTGCTTTTCTGTTTTTATCCCCGACAGAGAGATCTTGAAAGAATATAGTGTTCAGTGTTGCAAACACCTGGCATCCAGTACCAACTTAGCTGTGTGGGGAGAGAACAATATTGCCGCCATTAGATGAAGTTGGCCAGGAAGAGTAATGCGATCTCTGGGTCAGAGTGACTCTCAGCCCCCTTGGGAATTTACCGGAGCCCCTTCTGGGGGAGTCAGCACACAAGGCCTAGAATGGGCCCAGGGGCAGGGGGGTCGGGGCCGCCAGTCGGGGCACATGGCAGCGGTGCCTTCCGTACACGAGGTCCTCACCGTCTGACGGAAATGTGATCGGAGGACTTGGGATGCTGCTGCTTGCGTGCTCACCACCGCCGTCTGGATTTTGCCAGCAACTCAAAGAGAGACACTTCTGTGGGATGGAATGCTGATACCTCAAGGTGATCTGCAGGGCAGGAAGTTTGTCAGCTCATGTCAAGACAAGCCTAGTAGAAATGAGAATGTGCACCAGGGTCACCGGATGCACTGCTCTTAGCAAAGCCACGTGGAGAGAGAGACACTGGTGCTAACAGCCCTTCCCGTTTCTGTCTTGAGTCCCTGCCCCAAACCTGACTCGTTGCCCTTGAAGAAGTCTGGTGCCAGCTCTCATGCCAAAATCTCTCCTCTGCTTTCCTGGGGATTTTCATCATTTCTTTCTTGGGCTCTCCTCTCTCTTGATGGATCTCTTGTTTCTGGTGCCACTTGTGAGAAGAAAGGGTCAATATTGGAATTCTTTCCAATATTGGAATATCGGAATATGCAGGGTGACTTGGTTTACCTTCTCCTGACACTGTCTTTTAGAAGAGTTCTGAATTAAAAAGAAGAAAAAAATAGAAGAGTTCTGAATTAAGAAAAGAGTAGCCAAGTCTGTATTCACCATTGTCTCCAGATCGGTACATCTGGGTCAGGAAGCCTGGGAGGCAGCACCTCGATGCTAAGAGCCCAAATAAGAAGGAACTGCATCGACAACTGGCATGGGGCCTCAGTTATTCGTGTGTCAGCTGTACTTGACTGAGTCTTTCCATTTCTGATCCCCTGTCAGTATATTTTGTCATTTTGCTGTTCTTTCACACAGATTTACTCAACTTTGTCATTCCCTTCTAGTGAGTTCTCATCCTTGCTATCTTGCTTTTAATTTCCAAGAACTCTTTATTTTCTGAATGGTCTTTTATTTTTTTAATATTTATTTTTGGGAGAGTGCAAACTGGGGAGGGGCAGAGAGAAAGGGACAGAGGATCCAAAGTGGGCTCTTGGGCTGACGGGTTGACAGCAGTGAGCCCAATGTGGGGCTTGAACTCACGAACCACGAGATCATGACTTGAGCTGAAGTCGGATGCTCAACTGACTGAACCACCCAGGTGCCCCTGAACGTTCTTCTTTATGTCATTCTGGATTTGTCTCCTGGGTACAATATTCTGTCTGAAGATAGACTTTTTTCTTTTGTCTTTTCTCCTGAATCTGATTTCTCCATTTTTTTTTTTTTTTCCTATTTGTCTTGGCCTCAGCCTTGGATTTGACCTCAGAGGATTTGACCTCAGGTGTCTAGGAATCCTTGGGTGTCTGCTGAGGATTATCATGGACTGGCTGTGCCACTCATTGGGCAGTGTCAGTGATGAGCCCCTTACGTCTGCAGGAGTTGGTCGGATTCCCCAGAGGAGTCGTTTGGGTCTGACCAGAAGGGCAGGCCTGGCAGCATGTGTGGCACCACATTGGCGGGGGAAGGCCGATACTTGACATTTAGCATTCAATATGGCAGCACACAGCCACATACTCCTTTCGTTTTCAGTGTGCCATCAATCCTCTGGTCTGTGTCTGCCATTCCCTTGTCCAGAAAACCTCTCTTACATTCTTCAGGGAGAAAACTTCCTGACTTCTGCTGAGTTGAGGGAAGTGCAGGAGCCCTGGAGTTTGGAATCTAGGAATAAGTCTCTTTCTGGCCTTCCGAAATTCCTTGAGTCTTCTTTCCACCCCAGGTTCTAGAAGTAACAATACCTCGGTTCCTTGCATTAGAGAATGCCTTGTTTTCCCTTGTTGTTTTAGGATCGGGCATGCTTAGGTCTGCTACATAACTTGCCACTGGCCCATCTCCTTTTCATCTTCTCTTAAAAAAAATTGTTTTTTAATGTTTATTTATTTTTGACAGAGACAGAGAGCATGAGTGGGGGAGGAATGGGTGGGGGGTGGGGGGAGACACAGAATCCCAGGCAGGTTCCAGGCTCTGAGCTGTCAGCAAGCACAGAGCCTGACATGGGGCTCAAACGCACGAATTATGAGATCATGACCTGAGCCCAAGTCAGATGCTTAACCGACTGAGCCACCCAGGTGCCCCTCCTTTTCATTTTCTAAAGTGACTTTGTGGTGGCTATTTCTCTGCTCTCCCTGTGTTTCTGGATTTATAGTTTTTTAAAAAGAAATCCTTTTCCTATATTTACTTTGTTTTAATGGAGGAACAAAATGCAGTGTATGTATCATTCTGTTTTCTTATCCCAGAAGGCAGGCTTACACTTTTTCATGGTCCTTTACACTTCTTTTGATCTCACTGGGGGCCCGGAAGGACCTCAAATGCATGCCTTTCAACAGCAGTGTCTCTTCCAGTTGGGGGGTATGTCGTTCAAGCCTCGACAGGAGAGGCAGGGCCAGCAGGAACCAGACCGTGGGTGTGTGAACATGAACCTGTGACAAGATATGGGCTTATGGGAGAGTGAGTGCTGGCGAGCAAGCGTGAGGTCCACAGGGCTGGGGGTCCCGCCTGCAGGTCCCAGGCCGGTGGGTCTCCTGGGCAGGGGACTGACGGAGGGAAGAGTGGGCAGGTTAAACTCCTCAGGGGAGCGGACACTGTTGTCCACTCGTGCAGTTTCTTCCCTTATTCCAGGGAGGTCTCCCCTTTACAGGCCTTTCTGCTTCCAAGGTCTTTTGACTGAATCAGGCTCACCCAGACTATCCTGGAATACTCCCTTGCTCTTAATGTCAGCTGATTAGGGACTTTAATCGCAAGTGAAAAATCCCTTCATGGCCATGCCTAGCTGGGTGTTTGAGTAATGGAGGACTGTGGCCTAGCCAAGTCGAAAAAACCATCCTCCAAAAAACCATCACAGGGGCGTTTACCAATCATTTACCTAACCAGTTCCCCACAAATGGGCATTCAGATTAAGTTTGTTGTTTGTTTATAGATTCACTTAGCCTAATCTTCATAGAAGCTTCAATGTGGAGTCGGTACCTCACAGATACGGACATCAGACATCGAGAGGCTTTATGCAGTTATAGGAGATTGCCTGAGCCCTTTTCTAACACCAGGTTACCTTTGGGATAAAACCAATCTCGTGCTTATTTTGGAGTTCTCTTTATCTTTGTACAGATGCTACCCATTCTGAGGATGTTAATCATCTAAGCCACTTCACGCCTGCTTGAGTCTGTGAAAGAGGGACAGAGGTTCTGAGAACCGAGTGCCTGTGAGGGTAAAGGAGGGACTGGCAGGGCCCCTGGGGTCCAGCCACAGACTGGGACGTTCTGCCGCTCGTGGTGTGGCATGGCCAGCGTCTGAGAATACATTATGGTAAAACAGCAGAATCAGAAGGTCCTCTGAGTTCAGTAACAACGCATGCTGGTCTTCGTTCTCTATGGAAATAATGAAAGTAATGTATCTAAAATTGCAAGATATTTTACTGAAAACGGTGGTCTCTTTTGACGAACAGCTTACTTTTATTTTTTTTTATTTATTTATTTTTTTAACGTTTATTTATTTTTGAGACAGAGAGAGACAGAGCATGAACGGGGGAGGGTCTGAGAGAGAGGGAGACACAGAATCGGAAACAGGCTCCAGGCTCCGAGCCATCAGCCCAGAGCCTGACGCGGGGCTCGAACTCACGGACCGCGAGATCGTGACCTGGCTGAAGTCGGACGCTTAACCGACTGCGCCACCCAGGCGCCCCTACGAACAGCTTACTTTTAAAGATTATCTGCTAATACTTAGCATGAAGGTAATTTATGTTTAACTTTTGCATTTTGCAAGTTTACGTGTCTCTTGAAGTACAATAACTTTTACATTTTTGTGTTTGGAATGTATTTTGATAGCATTTTATAATTTCTAAACAGTTCCCTTTGTTCTTAGAAATCAGTGTCTTTTTAAAAATTCCATTTTAATGGCATTCTCAATCTCTTTGCAGTGTTACAGGGTCTAGACTAAGCAAGCACCTCTCTAAGGAGGCTGCTGCTTGAGGTCATCTTTTGTGGGGAATACAGTTGTTTCTTTAGAACCAAAAATCTCAGAGTTGAATCTGAAAGGTGTGTGTCCATGTACATATCGTTGAAGATCAGAAGGCAGGGCCCTTATTTCAGGTCAAAGCCCAGATAATTGGCCCTTAAGAATGCAGGGAAGGAGCCTCTCAAAATGTCTACAAATGCAAAAGAACATGGATGGAAGCCTAGCAGGAGAACTTCTCTGGGTCTTTAGGAGACTGCTAACTTGTTTTCCCCAACAGTGCAAGGAGGAGGGCCCAGGTATGGGGGGACAGGAGCGTATTGGCCTTCGTGCCAAAGCAATGCCTCATCCCGACTGGAGTCCATCCTT
Source organism: Neofelis nebulosa (assembly GCF_028018385.1). Taxonomy (NCBI): domain Eukaryota; kingdom Metazoa; phylum Chordata; class Mammalia; order Carnivora; family Felidae; genus Neofelis; species Neofelis nebulosa. The sequence goes on along the minus strand of NC_080794.1, from coordinate 42,452,233 downwards.
CAATCCCGTAACAGCAGGCTTGATTTCCTATGCTGTGTAACAAATGGATTATGTGACGCTCTTGACGATGGTGCTATTCATGAGAGGTCAAGGGCTACTGCTTACCATCCAGCTGCTCGGCCAGCAGAAGTCACTGTAGCAGGCGCTCTGCACAGGCTACTGCGATCAAAGTTGTGTCAATCTGCACAAGTGTCCCTGGTACACTCTTTGGCATTGTTGCTGTGTGGAGAAGGTAACGCGGTGCTGATCACCTTCAAAGAGGTTGAAGGCCTTTGTGGTGTCTGTCCATTAGCAGGAACTGAGTCTTTGATCTGATCACTTACAGTTCTCTGCACCAAACACTGATTGGGTCAGTGTGCGGCCTTGGGTTGGATCCTCATGATGGCTGTCGTCCTGAGGTCAATCAGGGAAGGAGTTAGCGGAGGAGCAAGTCAAGATATGTCTGAATGTGCCCAGATGACAGCAGCCAGCACCATCAGGGGGAGCCAAAACCAACATTGGGATTGCGGTCTGCCAAGTGGAAGCAGACATTCAGCCATTCCTGCTGCAGTAGAAGAGGTTAAGAAGGCTGACAAACAGGCTCCATCAGATACCCTGGAGGGGTTAAACTCTCACGCAGAAGGCTTTCTGATGTCCCCACAGCAGCCAGTTGGTGATAGAGCACACACCATCATGTGCTGGGTTCGAAGCCTTAGAATGGACACCAGGAGCCACAGTTACAATACTTGTTACTACGTTAGCTGGCAGGATCAAACATGGGCTCTGACCCGAAGACATCCTCTAGGATGTACTTGGTGTCCTCAGGCTAGTCGAAATAGTCCGGTATGACAGCCAATCTATGGGGGGGAAATGCAGGGATGAAAGGCCAGAGGCCCACAGTGGGGGAGGTGTGTGTCCCCTTGTTGTGAGGCGGCCCATCTGTAGGAAGTGCTGGGGGGCAGGAAAGGCTTCTTGGACTCTTTGTTGTGGTTTTGCCCCTGCAGGCCTCACGTGACCCCGGGGGACCAGGTGGAGATGTGAAAGAAAGGAAGTGGCTGGAAACACATCGGGTGATGAGGTGGGATGGGTGAGTAAAGGATTTCAGGATTTCAGTGGGTGGGACTGGAGGTGCCTCCTTGGCTTAGAAGATCTCTCTCTGGAAGGATCTGTTGATCAGGGCTTCCTGGAGTATTTTTTATTTTTTGCTTCAAAAGTAGAAAAGATATAAAAATGTATATTTTTATACATGAGATGTCTCCTCTCGGGTTCATTCCACCCTTCATCCCAGAAAGAGGACAGACTTTCATCCTTGTCCCTATGGCTTCTTAAAGCAGACACCAGCTAAATCAGATGAGCTTCCCCACCCGCCCCTCTCATCCAGAAGGGACACACCCTGTATTCTGTATCCTACTTTTTTCTGCATAACCCAAAACGCTGGTGTGGCCTTTCGCTCTATATTGCACACACTACAATGGCAGCAGATGGGGCTCTTGTAGTTGAGAATGCAAATGCAGGTGCCATCAGTAGAGGTGGGAAAGTACAAGCCCATGTGAAGTGGGCACAAGGTTCACATCCCACCAAAGAGAGCCCATTTCCCTGACAATGCCCCTCCGAAGATGGGCCGGAGATTGGGGTGGTGTTCGGGGTGAGGGGCAAGTGTGTGGAGGGGGCATCCACTATCTCCTGTCTTTCTTAGGTAGTGGAGAACAGGGAATGTGGTTGAAAAAGAAAAAAAAAAAAAAAAGGTTTAAAGATGTTTCATGTCAAGCCAGACAAGAAGCTCTGCTCTGTGCCCACATGTTGGGGGTGGGGGTGCTAGGAGAAGTCTTGGCCCCTGCTTTAGGGTTTGTGGGTAGTAATTTATGTGCTTGTAATAGCCCTGGGTTCCCTGGGGTCATGGGGGGGTGGAGGTTTTCTGCTAGCACTCAACAAGTTAGAGTGCCCGCCTTGCCTCACGCCCTTGATCCTTATAGAATATCCTGAGCCGGATGTGTCGTCTAGGACCTTGAGGCACGAATGAGGGACTTGGACCAAGGGACACTGAGTGTTCTTCAAGGGTCCCGGAAAGTGAGGAAATATGTGATGCTGTCCAGGGAGGAAAATGGTGCTGTACTTCCCTCCCACTGGGCACTAGGAGAGGTTGGTGGCCCTGTGGCAATGCCACCATGCCGTGGGGTGGCAACGCGGTTATTAGGATGCACTGCGGATTGTGACCGAACATAACCTGACAGAAAAAAGGGCTGGTCATGAGCCATGTGCACCACCATGGCAATGGGCCCTAATATTGCAGGATACTAACTATGTGCCATGTATTACACCAGGTGACTTTCAAAGGCTCTGTGCTCTACGTTTTTTCCAGGGTTAAAATTCTTTATTCTTTTTTAGCAATCAGTATTTGTGGCATTCTTTTATTCAAATTAAATTAAATTCATTTTTAGGAGGTCAATTTAATTAACCACATGTCTAATGAAAAGAGGATGAAACCCTGTCATTTTAAAGCAACAGGACATTATTTTGCATTATTGAGCCAGATATGCAAGACTTAAAATTGCCTAGTTGGAGGCACTTAGTTAAAAAACAAAAAAACACAAACTTTCTTTTTTTAATTAAAAAAATTACATTGTAGAGAAAAAAAATTAAACCATCTTTTTCTTGTAAATATTAACAGGCATGTGGCAAATAGTATTTGCAAGAATTGACGTTAGATTCTGTTGTCGTTGACATTGTGAGAGGTCTGGCTGTTACCACATTAAATGTGATCCCACTTAGCATCAGTAACAATTGTGGAAATAAATAGGAGCTGCTCTGATGAGAACAAGCCAGGGCTACTCCCAGCTTGCCGTAGGAAGGGAGTCAGCCCCCAGCACTTGCCTTTGGTGGAGACTCAAAGGCAGGCAGGGGAGTGAGAAAGCTGTGTGGTGGAAAAGGAAAGGGTCAGGTGTGCTCTGATCAGTCTGTTGGCCTGGGAAGCTGGAGGCAGGCTAACTAGCAGGGGGGCATCCTGCGTGATCAGTTAGGGTGCTTATTCGGCTTTCTGTGGTTGGTTTTACTAAGCTAGATGCCGCGGCAAAAATTACGGAAGCTGGCAGGTATTGACCAACTCTTGACCGTTTGGAGCCAACTGTTATAGAGGTTGTCTGGCCTGGTGGCTACAGATTGTGGGTCCAAGTCCTATTTTTATATATGACCTGCTGTTGTCCATTAATATATTCAATCTCATAATGGAATCACCAGCTATTATGATGAGATGCAGTGTGAAGTAAGGACATAGCATCGCCTGTGAGGCGTTTGTGCCAAAAATGTTTCCCCTGGATCACATCAAGCCATTAAATCCAGGCACCGGTTTACAGAAGTTTAGGGAATGAAGAAATAATGAGATCTACGATGAGGAGTATTCTACAAGGTAATCACCTGGTCTCTTCAGTGCGAGGTATAGAAAAAGGTGTGTGTGTGGCGGGGAGGAGGGGGGGGGTGGGAGGTGGGGGGGGGCGGGGGCGGGAGGGGGGGGCGGTGCGGGCAGGGTGGATGGATGGAAGAAACTGTTTTAAATTCAAAGTGTCTTAAGGACATATAACCAACTATAAGAAAAAAAGTTATGAGACATTTGGGAAACTTGAGGTTTGGATATGGACCCCGAGTGAAATTGTATTAGGGAATGGGTCAAGATGTTGGGGTGTTAGGGCAATGTGTTGTGGCAATGCTGTCTCAGTTCTTCAGAGGCACGGCGCCTAGTGTCATTTCCTTTGAAGTGGTTCAGCAAGGTAAAGATGAGGCCACATGGCAAAATGTAGTTTTAGATCTGGATGGTGAGTCCTGGGTTTTCATCACAGAAAAGTACACTTGTCTGAACTTCTTCCTGTAACACTTAGAAAAGAGTATTTTGACCTGCTCTCCGTTCTACTTCCTTTAAATAACCACAGTTACAATTTATGTCTACACAAGGAAGAAACAGACTTGTGTTCTCCCTTATATGTTTACTTAAATAAAACCATAACCTGGTCACTTGATTTTTCCCCACCAATACCACGGAGACTTCTCCATATCAAAACATGTGAATCTGCCTCTTCTTTTTATGACAGTATTTATTTGCATGAATGAACCATCATTTATTTAATATTGGTACTTTTTATAAATAGTTTTTCTGCTGTTAGAAGCATTATCTAATTCTCTCAAAGAGTGAAAGAGGCATGGAAGGAAACAGGCTTGTTGCTTTCCCGAAGACACATAGCCAAGTAAGAGAGAGAACCAGGCTTTGAAGCCAAGTTCATGTTTCTAGAGCCCTTGACACAGTGTTCATAAAACAATTGCTTTTTCTAGCATCCCCCCCTTTTGGGACTGATTTGTCTTCGGCCTCTCAGAGACTGACCTGTCACCTGGTGTGTAATATGGGGGCATTTGATCAAGAGTCAAAAATACCTCAACTGATTTGTACCTAACAATGGATGTGTCACTTTAAGCACTTATCTCTGATATTTAGTGTCCTTTTTTATAAATGGGCCTGCTACTTCCTTACAACCAATAAAATAATGCCTTTGAAGGATGAGGCACAAGCAGGGACCACCTGGACCACTGCCCGGAAAGCTGAACATCCCTGTCACTGCCATCAGTAGAAGATGTTCCCCACACAGTACACTTCTAATTCAGGTTTCCTGTGACCGCTTCTGGTAGAGTCATCTGTCGACACCCTAGCTGTAAGGGAGCCCAAGAAAGCAAATGTGGGTTTTTAGCTTGGGGAGGCAGGACCCCCTAACGTGAGGGATTTCCCATATGGAGGAAGGCTATTCAAAACGTGCTGGGCAGGGACACCTGGGTAGCTCAATCAGTTGAGCGACCGACTGGGTCAGGTCATAATCTCACAGCTTGTGTGTTCGAGCCCTGCATTGGTCTCTGTGCTGACAGCTCAGAGCCTGGAGCCTGCTTCAGATTCTGTGACTCCCCCTCTCTCTCTGCCCCTCCCCCACTTACACTGTGTCTCTCTCAACATTAAAAAAAAAAAGGTGCTGGGCAGCTTCAAGCAATAAATGTACAGCATGAGTCTAAATGCCTTAAGGTAAGTGTGGTGCATTCGTAACATGTAATATGCAGCCATTTCATAAGCCCCTTTTGAAGAACATTTAATGGCATGGAAAAATGCTCAAAATATGGTCAATGAAAAGATATACAAAACCATTCATCGAGGGTGGTCTCGTTATTTTTAAAAAGATGTGTAGGGGAAAAGCCTTGTAATATAGGTGCCCGTGTGGGTCCTCTGAGAAGCAGGTGCCAACATGGGATTAGACATACAAGAGGTTTATTGGGGGAAACGCCTGTGAAGGATAAAAGGGGAGGGAGTTGGTGCGCAAAGAAGCCTTCAGCTGGCAGTGGGCCCGACTCCTGTGACAGAAAGAGGGAAGGAAGGACCGAGAAGGAAGAGCCTCAAACTGCAGTGCAATTCTGAGAAAATCTCAACCGGGCCAAAGGCCCCAAGCAAAGCTGCGTTTGGAAGGTGCTAGAAGAGCCCTGCATTTGGCAGGAGGGGGCCGGCATGACTACCTCTGCCTGGATAGCAGCCCAGGGGAAGCAGGGCCTCGGGGCTCGTGCGTGCAACAGCTGAAAGCGGTCAGTCTGGGGAGGAGATCTGCCCACAGCAGGTTCTCTTGAAGGAGAGTGGGTGATGCATCTTCACGGCCACCACAACGTATTGACGAAATGAGGGGTGACTTTTGAGCTGGATTCTTCGCACATAAGAAGTATAGAAAGCTACGGTTGTTAAATCTGCCCAAGTAACTCCTTTGCTGCTCTTTGAAATCCCTTACTACTGGGAAATGCCACCAGGCATGCAATGTACATCCAGCACAAATACATGTAACCAAGGTTCGGGTGGAGAGCCCAGCACTGCCAGCTCCGGGGGGGGGCCACAGCCCCAAGCGGCCCCCTGGCTGGGCACGTGGAAGCCCCCGAGGAGGGGCCTGTAGCCTCTCTTTACAGCAGCTGCTTCTGTGCTACCCGTCACGCTTTCCCACCGAAGTTTGCGCTTTTCCTCCACTTGCCACTTTTTAAAATGCAGTTTGCAACTTGGTTTTCCTGAAAATCAGCCTTAAAAGAGGATGCAGAAAACACCAATTGTTTTCTTTCCTATCATTCTACAGTTTTGAGCTCTAAGTTTTGGTGCTTTTAGAAAAGTGAGCGTCCGTCATCTGGAAAACCAGCCCATATATGTGGAGAACTTCATTTCTATGATTTGGATGTCAGTCAACTCAGATTTTAAACCCTCCTATCTGCCAAGGGCGCCTTCTACTGGGCATATTCCACAGTCCCTAAATTTAGGTTCGGCGGATTATAAAGACCCATGGGTATCTCAGGGACCCTTTTGAATAAGCCAGATCCTAAAATGTCAGTACTTAAAGAAAATTGGAGATTATCTGTTCCCAGCCTTATCGGTTGGGAGTGGGGAAACTGAGACTTGCCTGAAGACTCAGCACCCTTCAGGGGCTTCTGCTGCCACGAAGATGCGCTCTCCCTGCCTCCCTGACATCAGCGTGACTGCAGGGTTAGTAACGTCAGCCTGCGGCCTCAAGGCCAGGGGCTGCCTCCCATCCCTGGTCAGCACTTCTCCCCCAAGACAAAAAGAAGTGGAAGAGAGCAGGGAACCTTGGTAAGGGTGGGTGAGTCTCTCCGGGCTGTAGGCGTCCAATGAGAGATTCTCAACTAGTTGTAAGCTCAACCGTGGGCAGCCGGAGGCGTGACGAGCTATGATGTCCTGAGGCAGGCGGAGGAAAAACAGTAACGATAATAGCTTGTGGTCCTTACTGCGTGCCACCCTTCCCTAGGTGCTTCATATATATTAACTTACAACACTGTTTGCTAGGTACCATTATCCCCATTTACAGATGGGGAAACTGAGGCACAGAGAAGTTGAAAAACTTATGCTTAAGGTCATAAATGTGGCAATGCCAGACTCCATGCTCTTAACTCTTCCCCTAGAATGCCTGCCAGGCAATTGAGAAGGCGTTCATTCTCCTCCCAGATCTGGGCCACCTGGCCTAACCTGGGAGGAGGACCACTGTCTGCAGGAAATGGCAGGCATGCTGACCCAACAGGGCACATAACTTTGCTAAGGGAAGTGGGAGCCAGAAGGAAGGGGAACCCCCAGAGAACATGGAGCCTCTCCCCCACACTCAGCCAGTCCCAGTGAGGACCGTGGGCTCTGAAGTTATGCTTAGCTGCGGGACATCCTCAGGATAAAAACAGCTGCCTTTCTACCCTCCTCATGCCCTACCTAGAGGGCATGTGAGCCCTTGGGGCTAATGCCATGGCTGGAGACTCAAAACAGCCAGCCTTGCCACTGTCCACTTCAACGTAGAGGCAAGATTGGCATCGGCCATTAGGGCAGGACCCGAGAGGGGCTGTGGGACCCTTTACTCCACTGTGACCCTAGGGACAGGTGTGGTTCAGTGTGTATTCCTTCGGAGAGGTAGGTTCCCTTGGAATTGTACTTAGCCTTAGCCTTTGCAGCTGAGGGCCACCCCAAAGAAAAGATACCCAGAGAGGCATTGTCATGGTGAGGAACCTGGTTGGCCCCATGGGAGAATCCTGAGGATGGGACAGAGCATCTGAGTGTATGTGGGATTGCAGCACCAGCTCCTGACATCAGTGGGGATCCGAACCATCGAGAACACCATCCTATTCGCAGGCAAGAGGGTGTCTCACTGTTTGGGGTCAGCAGCAACACTGTATAGAAGCAGCAGAAGCAATGCCAACAAAATACGGCTGCTGGTTCCTGGTTGCCCCAGGCCAGAGGAACAGGCTGGGCAACTCCAGGGAGTCTCTGGCAGCTTAAGAAGTCCCCAGGACAGATCCTGGGCTGGCCTCTTAATCTAGAAGGCAGGAGGTCAGGAGTAGGTCTACACGAAAGTGATACAAAACGTGCTGTCAATTTGGCCACTGGAGCAGGCAGGATGCTCACACAGACATAAGATACGCAGTCAGATTCCCTGAGCCCCTGCGGCTGTCCCTGAAGGCGCTACACAGTCCAGCCCTGCAGCAAACCCTGAGGATGAATCCAAAAACATTTTAGGGGGAACGTGATGCCTGGCTTCAAATATCTGCAGGACTATCAGAACCAGGCCCAAGGACAGAAGTTCCCGGAGGGGGGTTACGGCTCAGTTTGGGGAAGAGCTTTCTGGCTACTGCTCCCATTGTGTGGTATGATGGGGCACTGAGACACCAGGCAGGGCAAGTGACTTATGGATTGTCTGGGCTCGTGTCCTCGATATTCCTCCCTTACTGACCTGGTCCCGTCCCAGGTTGCAGCTCCCTGCCTGCACACAGAGCTAGTCTGGGGGTTCCCAAAGGATCCCTCCCCAGATGCTCCTGCATGGCTCTTTGCAGGTGGGCAGCCCCTCACCCTGCACGTGGAGCTCTTCCATCAGCTCTCTGGGCTGCCCAGTCCCTGGGGCAGGACTGCTTCCATTAGCAAACCCAGGAGGAGGCCAAGTTCAAGTTCTCTCTGCACTGACTCTTTGGAATGTATGTTTGGGTCCCTGTAGATGAACCCCGTTGGGAGGAGGTTGAGAATACAGCTTCTGATGGCCGATTTAACACCTACTTATTAAAAATGACAACTGAAACGACTTAACGAAGTCTCACTGACACTCCTCTCGGAACTAGAAGAAACAGCAGCACACGTCCGCCGAGACGTAGAATGACAGCTGCTGTCCCAGCTTCCGTAGAAAGCCTGACCAAACTGCTTGGATGTAGTTAGTGGGAATTCTGATCTGGCTTAGGGCATGTGCATCGAGTAAGCAAGCCATTTGAAGTTTCTTGTATGATGTTAAGTTCTTCTCCGAGTACAGAAATCTCTTCTAAGTGCCAGACTTTTTCTTTTCTTTTTTTTCTTTTTCAAGCCAAGGGAGTCAGCATTAAAAGGGTCTGCCTCACTGTGACCTTGCCAGAGTTACCCAAGTTCTTTGGGTCTCAGTTTTCCCATCTGTAAAGATAGGTTTGAGAAAAGGCATTGTGGAGGATCCCCCTAGGAGAGCAGTCAGCCTCATAAGGAGTCCTTGACCTTGTGGTATTTGGGGAGGAGTCCGTGGCCACGCTGATGCAGGTTGCCCACCCTTTGGATAGGGCGGCTGGCACTAGATGTGGTGGTAATGATGCCTCTTGGTCTGGACTAGGATGGGTTGAATTGGGGTCATAGGGAAAGTTGCTCAGAAGTCGACTGTGTCTCAGAGTGTGGTCTGACCAAGCAGAGTTGAGTCTGCCTGTGGCTGCGGTACTCTGGGGCCGGACCTTCCTCCTCCAGTGTCCCCTGTACTTGCCTCCCGAGCATTAGGGCAGGGCCAGCACCCCACTGCCTTCCTCCCCAGACCCTTTTTGCATTAGGGGAAAGGTTTCCACCCTATTGGCTAATTTTCTTCTAAGAGTGGGCTGAGTGAAAGTCTGATTATGACTCCTATACTTTGCGACTTAGACAAAATTTTGTCAAAATAAAACACTTCCCTGCCTAGGTCATACTGACCCATGCTGCATTTTGAGTCAAACATATTCCCCTGAACTCATAACAGTATGGCCTAAGCTTCAATTTGTCATTCTTTTAGACATTGGATTTTTAAATCACAGAGATAATATTTGCTTACTGTGGAGCATTCAACTAACACAGAAGCATATAGCATGAAGGAGGAAAGTCAGTCCCCTTTGTTCCTAGAACCTTTCAGCACATTCCTCTCCCACTGTGATTGTTGTAAGGGTTTGGTGGGTACCTACCTGCCCAGGTCTTTCTCAGTACATTTACTGAGGAATGTAGTACATTTACTGAGGAATATATTGTATTACTTGCTGTTTAAAACACACACACACACACACACACACACACACACACACACACACACACACACAAACTAAGTTTATGTGAATTCACTGCAGTAGGAAAGAACACTTTGACAATCTTAGCAGTGTCCCAGAAAGGGAAGTTTGGAAGCTGGATAATTTTGAAGCTTTGGGTCTAGACTTGGGTGGTTTAAGGCAGACAGGAAACTGATTGAGATTAGCAAGTTTTAGGATACTATAATTTAGGATCGGTAACACCGAGGAGAGGGTCTTCCAGTGAGCCTTGATAAGTAAATTGTAAGTTGTTTACAACTGACTTGAATAAACTAACTTGCCAGAGTTTCCTTTATTTTCACTGTTTCTGGTGAAACTTTGTGTTTCTTTGTGTAAATCCAAGTTTCCATCTGGTATCATACTCCTTCTGCCTGAAGAATTTTCTTTAGTATTTCTCAAAGTATAGGTCTAATGACAATGACTTTTTTTCAGCTTTGGTGGTAAGAAAAATTCTTTCATATTTTTTAAAAAAAATCAAGTGAATTTTATTGTTATGTTTCCTTTGTAGTGATTTTAAAGCCAGCTGCTGTTTATTAATTAAGCTACCTTTGAGGGTGACTTTTCTATTGATTGCATGGCTATAGCTGTTTATAGAGTTCCACACCATGCAGTGGAAGTGCCTGGACATAGTTAATTTAAAGCAGATAGTTATTTTTTGTCTGATTTTTTGGTGTCTTTTGTAAGAAATTGAGGTGAAATTCACATAACACAAAACCATTTTAGAATATCAGTTCAGTGGCATTCAGCATATTTAGACTGTGTGCAACCATCACCTCTGTCTAGTTCTAAAAGTGGTCCCCCCTCCCCTGTTCCTGCCACCCCCTGTAAGCCACTAATCTGCTTTCCATTTCTATGGATTTACCTATTTTGGATATTTCATATAAGTGAGATGTTACAACATGTAGCATTTTGTTTCTGACTTCACTGGGCATGTTTTCAAGGTTCATCCAGATTGTAACATCTATCGTACTGCCTTCCTTTCATGGCTGAATGATACTCTCTTGTATGGGTATACCACGTTTTGTTTATCCACTTATTCATTGATGGAAATTTGGCTACTTCTTTTGTTTTGTTTTCTTTTCTTTTCTTTTCTTTTCTCTTCTTTTCTCTTCTTTGTCTTGTCTTTTGTCTTTCTTTCTTTCTTTTTTCTTTTTTATTTTTTTTCAACGTTTTTTATTTATTTTTGGGACAGAGAGAGACAGAGCATGAACGGGGGAGGGGCAGAGAGAGAGGGAGACACAGAATCGGAAACAGGCTCCAGGCTCCGAGCCATCAGCCCAGAGCCTGACGCGGGGCTCGAACTCACGGACCGCGAGATCGTGACCTGGCTGAAGTCGGACGCTTAACCGACAGCGCCACCCAGGCGCCCCACTTTCTTTCTTTTTTAGAGAGAGAGAGAACAAGCGAGAGAGAGAGGCAGAGGGAGAAAGAGAAAATCTTGAGCAGACTCCATGGCTCAGTGCAAAGCCCGACATGAGGCTTGATCCCATGACCCTGGGATTATGACCTGAGCCTGAAGTCAAGAGTTGGATGGATGCTCAACTGACTGAGCCACCCAGGCACCCCCAAATTTGATTGTTTCTACATTTTGGCTATTGTGAATATTGTTCCTATGAACATTCTTTTAACATGTTTGAATACCTGGTTTCAATTCTTTTGGGTAGATATCTAAGAGAATGGAATTGCTGGTCATATATGGTAATTCTGCTTAACTTTTTGATGAACTTCACCTTCAATTTTGAAAGATGCTTTCATTGTTATAAAATTCTGGGTTGACGATTTTGGTCTCCCCCCTACCCCCCTTTTAGTACTTTAAAGAAGTCATTCCATTGTCTTCTGAGGTACCTGGGTTTTTTTTGGGTGTATTGTTTATTGCCTTTAATTTTAGAAAATTCTTGACCATTAGTTCAAATATTTATTCTGCTTTCTATTTTGCAAGTCCATTTATTCTAGACTGATATTATCCCACAAATTTTGAATATTCTTTCTGGGTATTTTTTCTTTCACTCATTTCTCTTTGTGTTTCAATTTAGATAATTTCTATTGACCTGTTCTTTGAGCTCGGTGATTCTTTCGTCAGGTGTGTATAGTTTGCTGATCAGCCTGTTAAAGTAATTCTTCATCTCTGACATCATGTTTTTTATATCGAGCATTTCCATTTGACTCTATTTTATAGTTTCCTTATGTCTGCTGAAATTCCCCATCTACCTTTTCCTTTGGACCGTTTAATAGTTAAACTCTTTGATGGTTCCAAGATCTGGGTCATCTTTGAATAGAGTTGTGTTTATTCTTTATTTTTTGATAATAGATTATTTAACCTTGCTTTGTCTTGACATTTTTTAAATGTTTATTTATTTATTTTTGAGACAGAGTGCAAGCTGGGGAGGGGCAGAGAGAAAGGGAGAGAGAGAATCTAAAGCAGGCTCCACGCTGCCCACACAGAGCCTGATGTGGGGCTTGAATTCACAAACTGAGATAATGACCTGAGCCGAAGTTGGGCACTTACCCAACCAAGCCACACAAACACCACCCCCCCTTTTTAAATCTTATTTATTTTGAGAGGGGGGGAGGGAGGGGCAGAGAGAGAGAGGGAGAGACAGAGAATCCCAAGCAGGCTCCACACTGTCAGCACAGAGCCCAATGCGGGGCTTGAACTTACGAACTGTAAGATCATGACCTGAGCCAAAATCAAGAGTCAGACACGCAGCCCACTAAGCCACCCAGTCGGTTGTCTTGACATTTTAAATTTAATGCTGGACATCATTTTGGAAAACTAGAAGAGACTAAGACATTCAGTATTTATGCCCAGAAATGAGCATGGCTCTTTTGTCAGGTTGTTAGTATAGAGGTGGAATCAATCTAGTCATGAGATGGATAGTTTTTGATGTTTTTGATGTCATCACTCCAGAGCATCACAGACTTCAAATTCCTTTAGCAGTGGGTGGCTGTTAACTTGTGTTCAAAGTTGGGCCTGGGGGTGTCAAGAGGGTTTTTCTGTGTTCCTGATACACCACCAGCTTTCACAAGTGCACACTTATACCACAGAGAGGGTGTCTCTACATGCTCTTGCCTCCCCTCTGGCAGTAGACTGTGGTGGCTTATTACTTGCTACTGCTCAGGTTGGGACTGGTAGGGGTTTTCCATCATTCTGGTCATCCTTAGACTTAGGCAGACTCTGTGTGTGCGGGTCTTGGGGCTGGGATTGTTTCAGCACTTCCTCTTCTCATGACAGCTAAATTCTGCCTTGTATTTCTGCAGTTGGGCCTTGGTGGAAAAGTGGTAACAGACCTGTGATTTGTATAGGCATAGCATCTGGAGTTCAAAAAATTTTGCTTTTTTGTTGCTGAATTCCAATAGTTTAGATGTGTCCTAATGTACTGATTACTACTAATCTGTTCCCCGGCTGACGGTGGACATTTTTGCCGTAAAACCTCCTAAAAATGGTGCAAGTTACTTTATCTACATGTGAATGCTTTCCTAGGATAGATGCTCAGAATGGAATTTTTGGGTTGAATGGTGTACAGTTTAAAGTTGTGATAAAAACCAACTTCCTTGATTTTTTTTTTTTACTTACTACATTGACCTTTCAAATTAGTAAAAAAAAATTGTTATTGTAAAAGGTTCAAATAATAAAAAAAGACCTCTGATAAAAAAATTATTACATTATCAGTGTTTTGCAGTTGCCAAAAAATTGAGATTCCAGTTTGGAGAGGATTTTTGGGGGCAGATATACTAAGCCTAATATGAAAGCAGTAGACAGAAAAATCGCTGAAGAAGAAAGAGCAGTCTGCGTGATCTGGCCTAGCATAACCTATGGGGCGGGGGGCTCCTGCCACTTCTCCAAGCAATGCTCCCTTACCCTCTGGTGTGAGGATGTGCTGGCTGGGAGATCAGGACGGGGCAGCAGCATTCTGGAGCTTGCTTGGTCAGTGAGCACATGTGGCTGATTCTATTTGCTCTAACAGTAAATTGATGATGACCATATTGGATCTCTTCAGGGCCTACCATGTGCCAGTCAATTTACATGTATTATTTGTATCCTCACAATGACCTAGAAAAATAACTACTGAAATAATTAATTTTAAGTAGGCTCCATGCCCAACATGGGGCTTGAACTCATGACCTTGTGATTAAGAGTTGCCTGCTTTACTGACTGAGCCAACCAGATGCCCCTAGAAAAATAACTACTTTTGACTCTCACTTAATAAATGAGGAAGCCTAGGATAGAAAGAGAAATAATTTGGCTCTAGATCTCATGACTACAACATAGTAAAGCTGGGATTTGAAGTGATGAGGCTCACCTTCTCTACCCTGCCTTTCACAGACAGATGTGGTGACCAGTACTGTTGTTTGCAAAAAGAAGAACCCTGGAAGGTGCCTTTTCCTTAAACAGGGAGTGGGGATCTATGGTAGGCCCATTTGCATTTGGGAGGCTCTCATTTGGGACCTTGCACCTGAGACAGAGGCCTGTGAGGCCCTTTGCTCGGGCAGTGCAGTGACGCTTGCAGACTGCATAGCCCAGTCCAGTGCTGGCTGCTGTGGGGAGATCAGGGAAGAGGAGATTGTGTTCTTCACCTCAGGAGTTTCTAGTTCAACTGTGGAAACAAGACACTCAAACAGAAAATAAAAGGAAGCACTGAATCCTTAGTTATTTTTTTTGATGTTTTTTGTTTGTTTCCTGACATTTGTCCCATCTCCACATCTGAGTGGGCCATCTGGGCACCAGGCTCCAGGAGGTCAAAGGCAAGCTCCTTTTGTGAGGCAGAGGGAGTGGTGGTATGAGGGAGCATAGGTAGGCTTCCCAGCAAAGGTGTGTTTGAAATAGGCCTTGACCTATGGGAAGGGCTCAGGTAAGAACAGTGGGAGTGAGAGGCGGTCCCTGGAGACTATCAGAAGCCGGGTTCCTTCTGTTCAGTCTCTGAGATAGCCTGTCTTCATGTTGGGCTGGGTGGACCCAATTCTTCATTATCCCCTGAATCCCCCATTGCCCCTTTCAACGGAGGGAGAGCTCTAACTCAACTCTAGTTGAAGATGAAGGTTCATTCAGAGAAGTCCTTCCTCCTTAGGTGGCACCCTGACTGGTTCCTGAGTGGAACCATTCGTTTGCAGTTTCCATTCATTGCTTTTATTCATTTATTCATCGAGCAGCTGTGCATGCTGTGCACAGGGAAGCAAAGGTGAATAAGACATGGTCCCTGTCCCCAGGAGCTCACGGTCTTGTGGGGGACAGGCGTGCCAGGCGGCTGTGCATCGGTGCCTGGGCGCCGTGGTGGAGCTCCGTCCAGGCAGCTCCCTGCCCTCTTGCCTTCCCATGTGACAAGAGTTTTGTGTCCGCTCCGTGGGGCTTAGAATGCTTTGTCCCTTTCCTCAGCTGAATGTGGAGGATCGTTCCACTTGTGGCATTTTCCTGCTGTCCTCTTTATGCTGGACATGGGACAAGGCCCCAAAGGCCAAGGTGGCTTGTACCTGTGCATCTGGTGCCAGAGGGTCTGCCACAAGCAGAAGATGGTGGTGGGGAACTCCTGGAACAAGGAGCCAGTGTGGCAGGAGGAGGCAAGTGTTGGAGCTCTTCACTGCAGAGAGAGTCCTTCATGGCCAGCGCCATTTGAGGCAGTGGGTGCTGTGGAGTTGGGAGAGCGCAGAGTGGGGATAAGATGATGGATTGCTTGGCTGGGGAAAGGGATTCCTTGTGAGTTGGGTTAAGTCTTGGTCAAAACATAGTCAGCCATACTTAACATGAATCACCTTGAGAAATATATTTAATGCAACATCTTCCTTTTCTCTCTCTTTTTTTTTTTTTTGACATCTTCCTTTTAAGATAAGAACTCAAGAGGCTAAGAGCCCCAGGGCCCATGCTTAACCCCAACAGATACCCTTTACAGAAAGCTGAGGTCAAATTCCTCACTCAAAAATGTGCCAATGTACTTTAACAGAGAGCAGCTGTAGGATTTGGAAGACAGTCACATGTGTAGCACTGGTATAGAGCAGGAAGATCGTTTCGATGCCAGCATCTGGTAGTGAGTCTTGGGTTTATTTCTCATTTTGTTTTGTTTTGTTTTTTGGTGTGCAAGCAGTATTCTAATGACAAAACTGGATTGGCCGTAAGGAAATGTTTTCTAATAGAAATGATTGAAAATGGGTAGGGGTTTTCGAGAGGTAGTGAGCTTTTTGTCCTTATAGAGATTTAGATGGGAGTTCAAATGCTGGATGTGTAGGGAAATGACTACATTTCTCTGAGCTTCCCCAACCAAACAGGTTTAAAATTAAAACACTATATACAACCTTGAGAGGGTACTAATTTTACCACTATTAGAAAGGATTCCCTTTTTAGGATTATGTGCTGGAAGAGAACATGCTAATCACCCTCTGTTGAAGCAATGCATTCTCTACCTGATACATGGAGTTCTTCTTCTAGGAGTTACTTCTGAAAATAACCAAGCAGGAATATTTGCCCATTTTGTAAAGTAATATCCCTATCAAATAATATTTATGAATGAAAAGTGCTGTGCTTGCTGTTATACAGAAAGGAAAATCTGCTTTCTAGAAACTTGTGTTCTAAAACAAACCCTTTTGAAGATTGAGAAGTGTCATTTTTTTTCAGGTTCAAATGTGTACCAGAAAGCTAAGTTTCTGAAGGATAGAGCATGTGCTGGTAGCTGTGGGTGGAGTGTTCAGAGCTTCCCCATCCCAGGTCTCTCTTCTCCTCCCCACTGACTGCCGGGAATGTGGGCTTGCCAAGCTGGGATTTGCAGGTTGTAGTGGGCCAGGGGAGTGGTGTCACTCATTACCTCTGGTCTGACCCTGCTCTGTGGCCCTGGTACTGCATCATCCCATTGACTTATTGATGGAGAGCTGACAGTGTGCCAGGTTCTCTTCTGAGTGCTCAGGATGGAAGGGCCCTGCCCTTCAGATCCTGACAACTATCTGGTTGGTGTTGGCAATAAGGGAGGGCCCATCACCTTCATACACAGAACTGTGGTGGGCACTCAGCTGCTGCATAGTATTTTTCTCTTGGGCTTGTGGAAGAGTATCTAAAGATAAAGCTTCTCTTTGGGCTGTCCAATCAGGAGATCAGGAGGAATGTAGGAAAACAACCGGATGCATAACTGAATGCATCTGCTTTTCTCCTTTAGGTCTGAGACCCTGCATCAGGAGCTAGATAGGGGCTCTGCCCAGACCCAGGTCCTGGAGCAGGGTATGGAATCACTGGCATTTGTGTACAAGAGTCTGGGGACCTATCTGGGTAAGACCCATCAAGGACAAGGAGAATCATAATGGAAATGGGGTGGTCTTTTGTGAACAGAGTTCAGACATCCCCAGCAGTGCACCTAGGTCCTAAATAGTTAGTGAAAGAAGCTTCAGCCAGAGAAGGCATTGTCTGGGTACCATCATGAAGAGCAATGTCTGTGAGCCTGAGGTCCATGGTGGGCAGGAGACTTTAAGATGGGTAGATGGGCTGTCTTGGGGCTTGGGATTGGGAAGTCTTCTAGCTTTCTTTTGCTTCTTACAAAAAGTCACTTGAGGCACCCAATGTACCTTCAGTGAGGGGTATCTAAGCTCTGGGCTATATGCTGGCATGGGAGGAGCTAGGAATACAAAGATGAACAAGGCATAGTCTCTTCCCTAACTCCTTGGGTGAGGCAGATGTTACAAAACACGCAGAAATCACTAGCTGCATGAACAAAGCCCTGTGGAAGAGAAACTTCCAGGGAAAGTCTAACAAAGCTTCACAGAAGAAGTGACATTTGAGCTAAAACATGAAGAGTCAGATTTGGCCATTCAGAGCAGTGGAGGTGGGCCACCGGAGCGGCTGGTAGACAGAGCTAGTAGCATGGAGGCGCGGCCTGTGTTTTACAGTCAGGCCCACAGAGCTGGAACCAAGGGCCCAGGAGACAGGCGAGAGGATGAAGCCAGACACGGGATGTGATTCAGAAGTATATTCCATAGGAGATCATTTGGGAAGCTGTTGCAAATTTAAAATGAACATGGTGGCATCAGATTTTGGGAGGAGGAGTATTTCCCAATGGATTGGAGGCGAGGGACGTTGGGTCAGAGGAAGGAACCGGTTAAGAAGGTACTGGTAAGACCTGCATAAATTGAGTGTTCCTAACGATGACACCTGAGGGCTGAACTTGTTTCGATGTGAAATTTCTTGTGGATTCAGGGTGGCTAGCAAATTTTCCTCCCTCCCTGGTTTCCTGGCAGTCCTCTTTCTCACCTATTCCCCCCCCCCCTTTTTTTAAATATTTATTTTGAGAAAGAGAGAGTATAAGCAGGGGAGGACCAAAGAGAAAGGGAGAGAAAGCAGGCTCTGCACTGTCGGCGTGGAGCCTGATGTGGGGCTCGGGCATAAGATCATGACCTGAACGAAATCAAGGGTCAGACACTTAACCGACTGAGCCACCCCGGCGCCCCTTTCCTTTATTTTTTTTCTTAATATTTCCTGATATATAAGCATTAAAAAAACTTCCTCTGAAAACTTCTTTCTTCTCACTTAAACTGATAGTATTTTTACTTTCAAAATAGTTGCTCATTGTATTCTTGATTTTGTTTATTGTTTTAGGAAAGACTTTAAGTCTTCCATTTCATCATTGTCATTTATCTTGTTTTGATGATGCTGGAACTTCAATTATTTATAACGAGGTCTGTGACTGTGGCCTGTAAAGATTTCTACATTTTGGAACGTCTGATTTTCTCTGTGGTTTGATATAGTTCTTTTATTTTTATTTAATTAATTATTTTTTATAAAATGGATTTTTTTTAACCTTTATTCATTTTTGATAGATACAGACAGAGCACAAGTGGGGTAGGGGCAGACAGAGAGGGAGAAACAGAATTGGAAGCAGGCTCCAGGCTCAGAGCTGTCAGCAGAGCCCGATGCAGGGATTGAACTCACAAAGCATGAGATCATGACCTGAGCTGAAGTCGGACACTCGACCGACTGAGTCATGCAGGCACCCCTGATATTATACTTCTTTTAAAAAAAATTGTGTGCATATGGTAAAAACCCAAACATTATGAAGAATATCCAGTTAAAGTAAGCTTCCCTCAGTTACATGTGGTACCCAGCCCCACTCCTGTCCCCGTCACCAGAGACAGCCATGGCACCAGAACTCGTTACATTTCCAGGGAGTTCTTCCAGAGAGTACATGCAAAGAGCAACAAGCAGACATGTGCCCCGGTTTTTTTTTTTGTTTGTTTGTTTTTTTGTTACTTAACTGTTGATTTTGTTTTGTTTGTTTCCTGACATTTGTCCCGTCTCCACACCTGAGTGGGCCATCTGGGCACCAGGCTCCAGGAGGTCAAAGGCAAGCTCCTTTTGTGAGGCAGAGGGAGTGGTGGTATGAGGGAGCATAGGTAGGCTTCCCAGCAAAGGTGTGTTTGAAATAGGCCTTGACCTATGGGAAGGGCTCAGGTAAGAACAGTGGGAGTGAGAGGCGGTCCCTGGAGACTATCAGAAGCCGGGTTCCTTCTGTTCAGTCTCTGAGATAGCCTGTCTTCATGTTGGGCTGGGTGGACCCAATTCTTCATTATCCCCTGAATCCCCCATTGCCCCTTTCAACGGAGGGAGAGCTCTAACTCAACTCTAGTTGAAGATGAAGGTTCATTCAGAGAAGTCCTTCCTCCTTAGGTGGCACCCTGACTGGTTCCTGAGTGGAACCATTCGTTTGCAGTTTCCATTCATTGCTTTTATTCATTTATTCATCGAGCAGCTGTGCATGCTGTGCACAGGGAAGCAAAGGTGAATAAGACATGGTCCCTGTCCCCAGGAGCTCACGGTCTTGTGGGGGACAGGCGTGCCAGGCGGCTGTGCATCGGTGCCTGGGCGCCGTGGTGGAGCTCCGTCCAGGCAGCTCCCTGCCCTCTTGCCTTCCCATGTGACAAGAGTTTTGTGTCCGCTCCGTGGGGCTTAGAATGCTTTGTCCCTTTCCTCAGCTGAATGTGGAGGATCGTTCCACTTGTGGCATTTTCCTGCTGTCCTCTTTATGCTGGACATGGGACAAGGCCCCAAAGGCCAAGGTGGCTTGTACCTGTGCATCTGGTGCCAGAGGGTCTGCCACAAGCAGAAGATGGTGGTGGGGAACTCCTGGAACAAGGAGCCAGTGTGGCAGGAGGCAAGTGTTGGAGCTCTTCACTGCAGAGAGAGTCCTTCATGGCCAGCGCCATTTGAGGCGGTGGGTGCTGTGGAGTTGGGAGAGCGCAGAGTGGGGATAATATGGTGGATTGCTTGGATGGGGAAATGGGTTCCTTGTGAGTTGGGTAAGTCATGGTCAGATGCACCACTTTGAGACAGGCCTGTCTGCCCTGATCCCCTAGGGGAGGAGTCTCCCAAGGGCTCACAAGTCTTAGTGGTTTGTGTCTTTTCTTCAGTTTCTAAAAGTCACTTCAGGAACCTCCAAAGGACAAGAACTACAAATGGGGATGCTGACTGTGGTGACAGGAAATTACGTCCGTCTGACTGAGCCACCAGTAAAAGTCTTCCCAGGGGAGCTGCTACTTCCCGGGTGTGGGCGGCTCTGGTGGGAAGGGTGTGCTGTGCTGACAGGGCCCTCAGGCGAGGGTCAGTGAGGGCAGGACAGTGCCAGTGGAAGGTTAGGAAGGAGCAGAGTGGGTAAGGGTGGCGGGACTGTGGGGTGTAGGAGGGAGAATGCAGGATAATTAATGGTTGACAGACAGAAATGTGGCTTTTTTCCTAGAAGTGAGTCTAAGGATTTCACGGTGGTGAGGGGGCTTCCACAGACTGGTGTTGTAGAAAAGCTCAGGCCAGGTTAGAGTTAATGTTTAAGTTTGTTTCAGAAGTCGGAAATACTGTCTCCTTCCCTCCCCAATTTCCTTCCTTTTGGCCTCACTCTCAGTAAACACTGTTTGGAAAGAGGCCGGGGTATGCTGTGTGGCTGGGAGGGGCTGCTCCAAGGGCAATCACTCAGGAGACTCGGTAGTCGGTGAGGGCCGTGGGACCCTGGCCAACAGTGTCTGGAATAGGGAGAGGCCCTGAACCCAAGCCAACAGGCCGGACTGCACTTGAGCCCACAGGCCCCTCCTGTCTCTCCAGGCACAGAACATCATCATCTCAGTGATGGCCCAGTATCATGGCAGCCAAAGTGGATCAGGGAGGAGAAAGCTACAGGAGAGAAAGTTACAGCAGGTGCTGTCAAACAGCTGGGGTAATTTGTAGAGAGTGATGGGGACATGTGGGTCAGGAGAAGGGGCAGTGCTTTCAGTGTGATGGCTGTTCTAGGGTCTCCAGCTGGACTGCTGGTCCTGTAGCTGTGGGCCACAGCTGTAGAGTGTGGCCCTGTAGCTGTAGAGTTCAGAGCCTCCCACCTCCGGTCTCCCTTGCCTTCTCCCACCTGCCTGCCTTGAATGTGTTGTCAGAAGAGTTGGGGATTTGGTGGTTATTATACTGGGCCAGGGGAGTGGCCTAATTCATCATCCAGTGAACTTTTTCATGGGCCCTGACAGGTGCCGTATTCTTTTCTGAGTGCTCAAGATACAAAGATATTGAATCAGGCACGGGCCCTGCCCTTGAAATGCTGACAACCATCTGGTGATGCTGATGCCAGAAGGGTCCCTCACCTTCCACATAGTCATGGGGAACACTCAGCCTCTGTCGGGACTCTGGGATGTGCACCTCATTTAGCAATGGGCTCCCAGCAAAACAGAGTCCTTGACTGATCCAGCCTCCCCTCCAGTCTTTCGACTGCCCCACCACCCCCGGGCTTTTCAGTGTCTCGGTGATTTAGTAGATCTTCATTGGTCATTTTTGATCACATGTGGCTTTATCCCCTCTTAATGGACTTCAACATGTGATCCTGACACATCCCTCCCTAATTCTCTACGTCAGCCATGCTCTGGTGGACAGTCAAGTGACAATCATCCAATCAGAGATCATCTGTGTTGGAAATTAGTCACAGTTTTTAAAACAAACCAACTTCTCGGGTGCTTTCTCTCAAATATTGTTGGTGCATTATCAGAGAAATGAAGCGAGTTTTAATAATGCAAATATTGGCCGTAAGAAAGAGAGAAGCAAAATAGTGAATTGGAAAGAGTAGGAGCCCGGGAATCAATGGACCTGTATTCTACTCAATTCTGGCATGTGCTGATTCACATGCCTTTGTAATCGAGCATCATTTTCTTCATCCATAAGCTTGAGGTTGCAAACAAATGTATGTATTACTTATGGACTCAGTGTAGTTTAAGATGATGCATGGGAATTATCAGGGATTTAGTGGTTGCTGTAAGGGAGGAAGGAACAAGATAGGGGAGGGGCACACAGTTCTTGGGCGTCAGGAACTTGCTGCTAACAGGAAGAGTATCATACAACAGGGGTGGCTTGTAGCTGAAAGCAGTGGAGAAAAAAAATACAAGACAAGGAGCAAATTGTTCCCTTAAACATTATTACCTCTGAACTCATTTTTAGAAGGGTTTTATCTGTGGGACCCCTGTGAGCCCTGGCTTGTGCGTGGGTCCTGTACAGAGATATTTCATTTGCTTATGCCAGGTAGCCAAAGGATATCACCAGCTCAGCGTCAATTTTTTTAGTTCCCCAAATATGAGTGGAGTGTATATTTAAACCCAGAAGCCTATGAGGCCTAGACATTGGTTAAGAATTCTCTGGGGAGACTTTTCTACCCAGAACTCAGACTCCGATAGACAGATTCCCTTGTCTTCCTGTGTGAACTTTTCTAATGTTCACTTTATCTGAGAGTTAAGTATTGCTTCTAGAAAGCTCCAACTTCGTCTGTGTGAGGAGTGTCTTACTTCCAATACCCCCTAACAAGGTCACAGTCTCTGCTCTGTGTGTGGGCATTGAAGACCAGGTCTGTGAAACATGGTCCCACACTCCCACACCCTCCTGCCTTAGGCAGCAACAGCAGCTGCTTATGGAGTTCCGTTCTCTTGCTGTTCTGGCCCAGGGGAGTTTCCCTTACCTTCTGGCAAGCTCCACTATGCATTAAAATTCTCTTTGACAAGTTGTACCTAGTATTTTCTAGGTGTTTTGCTGCAGGAAGCCTTTCAGGTTATCCTGGTCTGCCCCGATGCCAGAACAGAAGCCCCATAGACATCAATCATATTTAACCTTCTTGAAAAAAGATCTGAACCAGCAAAGTAACATAGTAGGACTTGCTAAAGTTAGGTAGGGGGTATATGGGGATTCATCCTCAGTATTGTTCAGTTTGCTGAAATATTTCATGATCAGGGAACAAAGAGGTCTTTCTTGCTATCTAAGGTCCTTTCCATTTCCAGTTGGAAGGAGCTTTAAGTGTGAGCAGGTGTCTTCCTGCAGCGAGGAGGGTCGGATTCTTCCACGTGAGAACTTTGCAGGGGTCATGACAAGAAGCTTAGCTTCAGGGATACTGGCAGTTGAAGTTACAGGCAAAGCCCCTGGGGTTCGAGCCCCACCCCTTATCTCAGGTTGTGGGAGGGTGAGCTTATTCGGTACTTGGCGCAAATGGGAATGGGAGCCCCATTCCATCGGCAGAGAAGTGCCCAGCCTTCCTGCTCCATGGGCCACTGGTCTATCAGTATGGGGCTCCGCCAGGGAGGGACTGCACGCCCTCATCACATTCGAAGCCTCAGCATCACATCATGGCGGGGCAGCTGAGCAGGAACAAGTGGCAAAATTAACTTGATTGCCACTTCTTCCTTTTTCTGATATTTCCTGTCTTCACTTTACTCATGGCAGGCAAAGAAAACTGGAGAGCAAAAGGCAGCCAAGGAGACACAGAGTAATGATAGCTCACACATAGCATCTTTGGTGATACGACCATCTCTATGTTCTGAAGGTGTGCAGTGCATGTTTTTTTCTTAATAGTGTGAGACGCGCTGCTTGATTGCTAAGAGGGAAATGGATTTCAGATGGCCCTCAACAGTGGCCGTTTTGATCCGAGTTCCCTAAAGTCAATGTGTTACATTTGAAATATGTATTGTACACATTCACATAGAATGCTCAAGAAAAGGCATAGTGAAGGAAGGAAAGTGAAACACACACACACTTTGGTGATAGAAGTTAGGGGGGAAAAAGCATCACCTATTCATTTTAAGGCACTGCAAAAATAGCTCTAGACAAGCTTGCTACCAAGAAGACATCTTCAGGTTCGAATTTGGGAGTTTACATGTACTTGACTGTCTTCAGATTGTTGCCTAATTCCTCCCTGGACCTGGTGGCTCCTTCCGTCTGCCCACCTCTACTCGTTTCCCCTTCTTTAGTTTCTTTCTTTCTTTCTTCTTCTTTTTTTTAATGTTTATTTATTTTTGAGAGAGTGAGAAGGGGGGGACGGGGAGGGGTGGAGAGAGGGGGAGACACAGAACTCGAAGCAAGCTCCAGGCTCTGTCTGCACTGTCAGCACAGAGCCCGATGTGGGGCTCCAACTCATGAACCAAACCGCGAGATCATGACCTGAGCCGAAGTTGGACGCTCAGCCGACTGAGCCACCCAGGCGCCCCTCCCCTTCTTTAGTTTCTGCCACTTGCTTCTTGGTGAAGCCATTCCAAATGGAGAGAAGAGCACAAGAGGAGTCAGGCAAGTGAGACCATGGAGATTATACTACCTTCATAGGGGACATGGTCCCTGCTTTAACACGGCTGCCACGGGGAAGGCTGCTTCCTCCTCCTCCTAGCTGAGGTTTCCTCCTAGCTGAGGTTTTACGGGTTAAAGAGGATTTGCCCAATACCAGGTGCTTCTTATTAGATGAATGAAGCCTTTTCTCTCTCAGGGCCAGGTCTTTTCCCCACTTCTCTTAGGCAAATCCCTCAACCTTTTGGGATTCAGATCCAGTATCACTTCCTCCAGAATCCAGGAGCGTGGCCTAACTGTCCCTCCTCTCCTAGGGATTTCTCCATCCTGTGAACTCCTCTCATTGTCTTTACCACCCATGTTACTCAAGGACCCTTGACCAGAGTATAGTTATGGGCTCTGGGAACGTTGTTCTCTTCAGACAAGTCTACCTTCAGAACACATGTGGAGTTGGGGAGAAGTAGAGGGGTATCCAGATGGTAAAGGTATCCACAAGTCAGTGGGGTCAACAGGATGACTCGAGGTCACCTGTGGTAAAGGTATCCATAAGTCAGTGGAGTCAACAGGGAGACTTTCTGGGAATCAACAGGGTGACCGATGTCACAGCCAACTCCCCCACTTCTGCCTTGCTCATTCTATGCCCCACAGACCCTGCCTTACTCAACTGGTTTCCCCTCTGTCTCTTCTCTCTTGAGAGCCTACATTCAATTATGCAAAGGGAGGGAACACTTCATCTTTTACACCCTTCGACACCCAACACAGGGCTGGTGTGCCAGAGGCTACCGACAAGTGCGTGTTAAATGAATGAATAAATGGATGCCCTGATTACCTAATGAGACTTCTCCATTCCTTACTTCCTAGGGGGTCAGATATCCATCTCAAAGTCCACAGGTCCTCCATCATCTCAAGTCTAAACGTCTAAAATGTTCCTTCTATTTTCCCTCCTCAGATCTGCCCCCGTTCTTGATCTTTGCATTCCCCTTCCTGGTACAGCCCTTCTCTAGCTAACACTCAGCAGAAGCTTTAGTCATCTTGGAATGCTTTCCCTCTTGGTCCCTAAACCACCACAGCCCATCAAGATGGCTTTTTCCCTTTACTCCCTTCCACACAGCCACCAGCCCTTGTTCCCCAAACCTGGACTCTTATAATAAAACTCCCCCTGCTTCATTGCCTTAAAACAGCTGGGCCGGTCTTCCTAAAACATTTTATTCAGATCACTCAGGGACATGTAAGAACAATGTCCGTGGCTCCTGTAGCCCGTGAAATACCAGTCAGGTCCCACGGTCTGCACTCAAGTTTTCCGCAGGCTGCCTTCCTTGTCTCTCCGCCTGTGCTTTGCAAAGTTCCTGTCCAGCTGGATGGGTCTGCCCCTGGCTCCCGAGCAGCTAGCTCTCTTGCATTCTTAAATCTCTGTTCATCCTGCCACACAGGCCTTTCCAAATCCTGCCTGTCCTTCGAGGTCCACCAAACTCAAATCCCATCTCATAAGCACCTTCACCAGCCACTTGCAAGACCACGGGCTGTTTACCCTGAAGTTCTCAGATCTCCTGTTTTTGGAAACTTCCAGCCCACATAAAACCTGCACCCCTCTCTGTTCCTGACTGTTGGTAACTCTCATGTGCTGCTTCACTGACGTGTGGGACTTGAGTGTGCTTACTAGTGTCTGATTACAATAGGACTGGAAATGCACTTGGAGTTTATTATTGGCTCCTGTGTTCTTTACTTCCATCCCCAAGAGCATGTTGCCAGGTACTCTGCGCAAACCTTAGGAGCTCCTGGATGGAGCAGAGAGATGTGGAGGATTTTAGCCTTGGCATCAAGGCACATATTACTGGGAGGGTTAAGTCCAGAGGGCTGTGAAAGGAAGCACTTAGGTAAATACCCCAAGAGAAGTAAAAGAGTGCTCCTTTGCCTGGCACTTAGCCCACTATCCCCGCATCCTAGCGGGGCATCCTGGTTATGCTGGGAGGGGAGAGAGCTGCAATCAGGCCTCAAGACTAACAGGAAGTGGGGGAGGCTAAGCTTAGTCCTGGTGGCTGACCCACCCTCCACCCTTGGACCCCTCCAATGAGGTATTTCTTGTGCTCCCGGTCCTGCCAGCCAGCTCTTCCTGTCTTCTCCAGTAACCTATGGTCTGAAAAGAGGTCCAGATGCTTCCCAGGCTAACTTTCCAATGTGCAGTGCTTTTAGGACAGCACTTAACTGCTTTTGCTTTTGTTTCTAATATAAATTTCCATCTGTGCCCACGAACTGATTTGAGTTTGTAAAATCAGTAAAAGCAGAAAATCAAATTTATACAATTTTCCCTAGATGGGCAGAAAAAAGGGAGAGAACTGGAGGAGAGGTCCTGTGAGTGTGGGGTCCTGAAATCAGGCTTCATTAGCTTCAAGGTAATAGCCTCTTGTCAACCTCCTCCTACCTTTTGAACTAAACCGTTCCTCCTTTTTCTTGATTTGGAACCACTCACTGTCCTCTCTTTGAATGAAGAGTTTCCTTTGCTATGCATACTGAATCCCTATCTCAAGTGTAAGGAAATATGAGAAGCTCTGGCTTGCTGCCTTGCTTGAGTCAGGAAAGCAGTTTTCCTTCCTAAAAAAATCAGTACCCATGTGCCTTCCACTAGTCCAAGTGTCTGATGTCACCCATCTGCCCCCTTCTCCGTGTTTGCTGCTGAGAAGCTCAGAGCCACTTTCGTGCACAGTTACTCCGGCCTCTTGAGGCTGATTCTTTGGGATCATTATTTCTCTAACTCCCTCTCCACCACCTGACTCCCACCCTCCACCCCCCTTTTGTGCTAACAAGCTTTGGTTCTCTTATATTTGAATATATCTGTATAAGGTCCGTTTGAAGCTTCTGCTCAACCTCCATTCTCCATTCCCCAGGACATTCCATCTGCTCTTCTGTGAGACACTGGGGCCCACCCCCCACCCCTCCCTGGGGACCCATGGTGGCAAAGCCTCCTTCCGTTCAGGACTGAGCGATGGAAGGACTTTCTCCTTAGCGGTTGCCTCTGATGGCAGCTCCTTCCCAGGCCTGGCAACAGCTCTGAGGCCTCCTTGTGACCCAACTTCTGAAAGACAGCTTCAGGAGGCTCCTGCATTTATGGGACTGTGTGTTAGAGCTCGGCTCCCTAAACCCTTGAAGGGACTGCTCCCCTTCACTTTCTCCTCAAGCCTTGTCCTGCCTCAGGGAGGAGAGCAGCACACCTGAGGGCTTCTGGGACATGGCCTGGTTGTCCTGGCAACACGGGCTGGGCTAAGCCTACCAACTGTCAACGCTGATGACAGTTATTCATAAAGGAACTTTCCGTTGGTCCTCATCAGCTGGAAAGGTTGCCAGGGCAGCAAATATTTAACTGCATTTCCGAGACCAGGGGCGTGGCTTGATCCGTTGCTTAAATTGGGGCTTAAATTGGGGCTTAAGTTGGGATTAAAGCCCAGACATCCTATCTCGGAAGAGAGGATATCACACTCTCTGCCATGATAAGCTCCAGTGGCAACTCCAGCCCTCAACTGGAAATGCTGGGCGGGAGGCAGCTCAGGGCTTTTACCAGATTATCAAACATGGCATGATTCTGATCCAGAAGTAAAATCTACTGACATTTTGAGGACCACAGATACGGGGATTGTAATATATACAGTTAATTTTTAACGATCAACTTTACTGGGGCATCTGGGTGGCTCAGTCAGTTGAGCACCTGACTCTTGATTTCGGCCCGGGTCATGATCTTACAGTTTGTGAGTTAGAGCCCCCTGTGGGTCTCCATGCTAACAGCGAGAAGCCTGGTTCAGATTCTCTCTCTCTCCCCTTTTCTTTCTGCCTCTACCCACTTGTGTACTCTCTCTCTCGAAATAAATGAAGAAATAAAAACCTTCAAAATATAATTAAAAAAATCAACTTTATTGAGGTATAATTCACATACAATAAAATCTGCTCATTTAAAACCTGTAGTTCATGGGGCGCCTAAGTGGCTCAGTAGGTTAAGTGTCTAACTTGGGATCAGGTCATAATCTCACAGTTCATGAGTTCAAGCCCTGTGTCGGGCTCTGTGCTGACAGCTCAGAGCCCGGAGCCTGCTTCAGATTGTGTGTCTCCCCGCCACCTCTCTCTGTTCCAACCCTGCTTGTGCTCTGTCTCCCTGTCTCTCTTTAAAAAAAAAAAATAAAAAATAAAATCTGTAGTTCGAAGAGCTTTGACAGACGTTTATGTTTTTGTAATCATCACAGTCCAGCTAAAGGACATTTTCCTCATGTCCCTTTGCAGTTAATGCCCACCAAGCAGCCTCAGCTGTACTGACCTGCTCTCTGATACAGTCAGTGAGCTTTAACCTTTTCTAGAGCTTCGTATAAATATAATTATATGGTATGTTCTCTTTTGTGTCTGACTTCTTTTGCTCAGCATGATGGTCTTGAATTTCACTTGTGCCATTGCATTTACCACTAGTTCCTTTCTATTGCTGAGTAATAGTCCATTGTTTGGATACACAAGAATTTATCTGTTTACTTGTTTTGTTACCAAATTTTGGCTATTATGAGGAAAGTTGTTATAAACATTCTGTAATCTAGCCAAAGTTAATTTTTGGATGTGGTGTGAGGTAACAGTTGAGATTCTTTTTTTTTTTTATTTTTTTTTAACCCGACTAGATAAGGGTATCTAGTTGTTACAGCATCATTTATTGAAAAGACTCCTCTTTCTTCCATTGAATTATCTTGGCATCTTTGTTGAAAGTCAGCTGACCATATATAAAGGAGTCCGTTTCTGGACTTAATATTCCATCAGTCTGCGTGGCTAACTTTAAGCCAGTACCCCATTCTGCGGATTACTTTAGCTTTATGTTAAAACAAATTCAGGACCTATTATAGGTCCTTTGCATTTCCATATAAATTTGAGTCAGCTTCTCAATTTCTACAAACGGGCTGCTGGGATAATGATAGGTATCACATTGGGTCTGTAGATCAGTTTGGGGAAAATTGACATCTTAATAGTACTTAGTATTTTTAAAAAAATGCTTATTGGGCTGCCTGGGTGGGTCAGTAGGTTAAGTGTCTGACTTCAGCTTATGACATGATCTTGCAGTTTGTGAGTTCCAGCCCTGCTAGGGCTCTGTGCTGGCAGCTCGGAGCCTGGAGCCTGCTCCAGATTCTGGGTCTCCCTCTCTCTCTCCCCCTTCCCCGCTTGCACTCTCTCTCTTCTCTCTCTCTCAAAAATAAACATTAAAAAAAAGATGCTTACTTGTTTTGAGAGAGAGAGAGCATGCGTGTGAACAAGGGAGATGCAGAGAGTGAGGGAGAGAGCGAATCCCAAGCAAGTTCTGCACTGTCAGTGCAGAGCTCAACATGGGGCTTGATCCCACAAACAATGAAATCATGACCTGAGCCAAAATCAAGAGTCAAATGTTTAACCGCCTGAACCAACCAGGCACCACTAGTGTTTAGTCTTTTAGTCCATAAATATGGTATATCTCTTCAAGTCTTTTTTAGGAATGTTTTGTAGGTTTTTAGTGTTTAGATCTTGCCTGTATTTTAATGTAGTCCTAAATATTTCATTTTTCTGGCCACTCTTGTGTCATTTTCCAGTTGTTTGTTGCTGATATGTAATATATGGAAATACAATATATTTTGTATGTTGATCTTGTATCTTGCAACCCTGCGAAACTCATTAATTCCAGTAGATTTGTGATACATTCTTAGGGATTTTCTGTGTGTACGAGCATGCTAATGATGAATAAAGACAATTTTAATTCTTCCTCTCTAATCTGTATATCTTTTTATTTTTCTTATCTTATTGTAATGAATAGGGTATTCAATAAAATGTTGAATAAAACTGGTAAGGACATTCTGCTGATCTTAAAGGAGAAATCATCTGATCTTTCACCATTCTGTGTGATGATGGCTCTGAGACTTTTGTAACATCTCACATAACCACAGCACAATGATCTAAACCAGAAATTAACATCGATTCAGTATTATTTATGAATCTACAGACCTTATTCAAATTTTGACAATTTTACCCCTCTAAAGTTATGTTTTTGGTCCACGATCCAATCCAGGATCCCACTTTGCATTCCCCTATCATGTTTCCTTAGTCTCTTCCAATTTGAGACAGCTCATGACTTTGACACTTATCAGGCTTTGTCTGATATTTTCGCATGATTAGGGTTGAAGTTATGTAGCTTGGCAACAACACCACAGAAGTCATGTTGTGCCCTCTGCCTGTATTTTGTCAAAGAGGTACAAGATATCAATATGTCTTACTACTCATAGTGTTAACTTTTAGCATTCACCCACTGATTTTAACATTCACTAAAAATTCTTGCCAGCAATAATTATTACTGTGATATTTCCCAAGTGGTGATTTTTTTAATTTCCGTAATTCCTTCTACATTTACAAATTGGAATTTTGAAGACAGGAAGAGCCACTCTTTCTCTTCTATTTATTCATTTATGCTAGTGTGGAATCATGGATATTTATTTTATTCTATATGTTGTAATCCATCGCTATCATTATATTGTTTAAATTGATCCTGACCTAGTCATTGGGTTCTTCTTCAAGTTGGCTCTTATCACTTTGATATGCTCCCATCATATATGTGATTTGGATTTTTTTTTCCTCACTAGCTTCCTCCCCCCCCCCCACCCCCCACCCCAGTTATGGGTAGCACTTTCTTTCCTTTTTATACCCAGTAATTTTTTATTGGGCAGGATATTTTTCATCTTACATTTGTTGTGCTATATTTTGTTGTATTGCTTTTAAGAGTGTTGGCTTTGTTCTGGAAGGCAGTTAAGATACTGATGGTTCAGGGGTACCTGGGTGGCTCAGTCAGTTAAGCATCTGACTTCAGCTCAGGTCATGATCTCATGGTTCACAAGTTTAGGCCCCACATTGGGCTCTGTGATGATAGCTCAGAGCCTGGAGCTTGCTTCGGATTCTGTGTCTCCCTCTCTCTCTGCCCCTCCCCAACTCATTCTCTGTCTCTCTCTCCCTCAAAAATAAATAAAAACTTCTTATAGAAGTCTTTAGAAGTTTTACAGTTTTACATTTAAATCTATGACCCCATTGGAGTTAATTTTTATATAAGGTTTGATGTTCAGGTCAAAGGTTGTTTTTTTGTTTTTGTTTTTTTCTTTCTTTTTTTTCTTTGTTTTTGCCTGTGGGTGTCAAGTTGTTCTACAATTTGTGGAAAAGACCATCATTCCTGCATTGGATTTTTTTACTTAAAAAAAATTCAACTGGCTGTACTTATATGGGGCTATTTCTGGGTCCTCTGTTCTGTTCCACTGATCTATTGTGTCTTTCATTCTCAATATCACACAGTCTTGATTACCATAGCTATGTAGTAAGTCTTGGAATTGAGTAGTGATTTCTTCTACTTTTTTCTCATTTTCAAAACTGTTTTAGCAATTCCAATTTTCTTTTGTCTTTCCATATAAATTTTAGAATAATCTTGCCTATATCTGAAAAAAAAATCTTTCTGGGATTTTGATAGGAATTGCAGTAAACATATATATGTACTGACATTATGTTGAGTGTACTGATCCAGGAATATCTCTGCATTTAGTCCGAACTTAATTTTTTTCATCAGCATTTTGTCATGTTTTGCATTCAGTCCTGTACACATTTTGTTATATTTACACCTAAGTGAAACTTTCCCCAACTACAAATGGTACTATATGTTTATTTCACTTCCCACCATTATATAGTAATGCAATTAGTTTTCATATATATGCAACTTTTATCTTATAACCAACCTTAATATCAGTTCTCAGAGTTGGGTATTGTTTTCTGTTTTGTTTTGGTATATTCCTTGGGGTTTTCTTTAAGGTTTATTATGTCATCTGCAAATATGACAAATTTCTGTCTTAAAAAAATCTTTTGGGGGGCCTGGGTGGCTCAGTTGGTTAAGCACCCAACTCTTGGTTTTGGCTCAGGTCGTGATCTTGCAGTTAGTGTTTGAGTCCCACGTCAGGTTCTGTGTTGGTGGCACAGAGCCTGCTTGGGATTCTCTCTGCTCCTCTCTGACCCCTCCCCCCACTCACACACACACTCTCTCAAAATAAATAAATAAACTTAAAAAAATTTTAAACAATCTTTGTCTTTTATTTCCTTTTCTTATGCTATTACACTGGCTAGAACTTCTAGCATTATGTTGACTGTCAGTGGTGAAAGCAGACATTTTTGTCCTGTGCCTGAACTTAGGGAAAAACAATCAATCTTTCATAGTTGTTTTTTTAGGTATTCTTTTATTTTTTAGCTTTATTGAGTATAATTGACAACTAAAATTGTATATATTTAAAGTATGCAATGTGATGATTTGACATATGTAAGCTTTGTGAAATGATTGCAACATCAAGTTAACACATCCATCACCTCACAATTACCTTGTGTGTGTGTGTGTGTGTGTGTGTGTGTGTGTGTGTGGTAAGAACACCTAAGATCTTCTCTCCTAGCAAATTTCAAGTACATAACACAGTATATTAACTATAGTCACAATGCTGTGTATTAGATCCTCAGAGCTTATGCATCTTATAACTGAAGTCTTGTAACTTTTGACCCAATATTTCCCCATCTCCCCCACTTTTCAGCCCCTAGTAACCACCATTTTATAATCTTTTTCTATGGGTTTGACTTCTATTTTTGTATTTTTAAGATTCCACATGTATGAGTTTGTACAGTATTTTTCTGTCTGGCCCATTAAGTCCTCTAGATTCATTCATCTTGTTGCAAATGGTAAAATTCCCTTCTTTCTCATGGGTAAATAATAGTCCATCATATAAAATCTCACATCTCTTTTTTTTGGTTCATCCCTTGATGGACAGAGAATTTCCACATCTTGGCTATTGTGAGTAATATTGCAATGGACATGGGAGTGCATATATCTCCTTAAGATACTGATTTTGTTTCCTTCAGGTACATACCTAGAAGTGGAATTGCTGGACCATATGGTAGTTTTGGTTTTTTGGAATCTTCATACTATTTTTATCATGGTGGTACAAATTTAAATTCCTACCAGCAGTACCCAAGGTTTCCTTTTTATCCATATCCTCCCTAATACTTATCTCTTGTCATTTTGGTAAATGCCATCCTAATGGACGTGAGGTGATCTCATTGGTGGTTTTGATTTGCATTTCTGTGATTAGTGATGTTGAGGACCTTTTTTGTGTCTGCTGGCCATTTTGTATATCTTCTTTGGAAAAATGTCTATTCAGGGCCTTTGCCCATTTTAAAATTAGATTATTTGAGCTTTTTTGCTATTGAATTCTTTATATATTTTAGATACTAACTCTTCTCAGATATGTAGTCTGCAAATTCTCTCATCCATAGTTGCCTTTTGATTTTGTTGATTATTTTCTTTGCTGTGTGGAAGCTTTTTAATGTTTGTTTATTTTTGAGAGAGAGAGAGAGAGAGAGAGACAGAGCAAGCAGCAAGCAGGGGAAGGGCAGAGAGAGGGAGATACAGAATCTGAAGAAGGCTCCAGGCTCTGAGCTGTCAGCACAGAGCCTGACCCAGGGCTTGAACTCATGAGCCATGGGATCATGACCTGAGCCAAAATTGGACACTTAACTGACTGAGCCACCCAGGGGCCCTGTGGAAGCTTTTTAGTTAGATGTAGTCCCACTTGCTTATCTTTGATTTTGTTATCTTTGCTTTTGACTTCATATCCAAAAAATCATTGCCAAGGCAATGCCAGGGAGTTTTTCCTTATGTTCTAGGAGTTTTACAGCTTCAGGCTGTATGTTTAAGTCTTTAACCCATTTCAAGTTAATTTTTGTGTATGGTGTAAGACAGGGATTTGGTTTAATTCTTTTGCATGTGGATAACCAGTTTTTCCAACACCATTTGTTGAAGAGATTATTCTCTCATTGTGCATTTTTGGTGTACTTTTCAAAGATGAGTTAACCGTATATACAGTTGGGTTTGTATCTGGGTTCTCTATTCTGTTTCACTGGCCTATGTGTACTATACCGTTTTGATTACTATAGCTTTGTAATATAGTTTGAAGTCAGGAAGTGTGATGCCTCTGGCTTTGCTTTTTTTCTCAAAATTGCTTTGGCTATTTGGGGTCTCTTGTGGTTCCACACACATTTGAGAATTATTTTTTCTATTTTTGTGAAAAATGCCTGTGGAATTTTGATAGGGGTTGCATTGAATCTGTGGATTGCTTTGGTTAGTATGTATATTTTAACAATATTAACTCTGCCAATCCATGAATGTAGGATATCTTTCCATTTATTTGTGTCTTACTTGATTTCTTTCATCAATGTCTTCTAGTTTTCTTAGGTCTTACAGTATATGTCTTTTACCTTCTTGTTTAAATTTGTCCCTAATTATTATTTTTATGCTATTATAAATGAGCATATTTACTTAGTTTCTTGTTTCCAGTAGTGCATTCTTAGTGTATAGAAATGCAGCTGATTTTCTATATTTATTTTGTATCCTACAATTTTACTGGATTTATTCTAAAAATTTTTTCATAGATCCTTTTCATAGATACTTTTTTGAAAATTATAATGTTGCTGGATTTAGCTAACATTTTTTCATAGATATATATCTTAAATATATATAATAGAAATTTCATTTATTTCTGCTATTACTATGATAGGGCAAGATAGGACTCAGTAAGCAGAAAGGGAGAGGCTAAGGCTTGAAGATCCCTGGGTGGGGAAAAACACATATTTTATTTTATTTTATTTTATTTATTTATTAAAAAAAATTTTTTTTTAACGTTTATTTATTTTTGAGACAGGGAGAGACAGCATGAACGGGGGAGGGTCAGAGAGAGAGGGAGACACAGAATCTGAAACAGGCTCCAGGCTCTGAGCTGTCAGCACAGAGCCTGACACGAGGCTCGAACTCACGGACCGTGAGATCATGACCTGAGCCGAAATCGGATGCTTAACCGACTGAGCCACCCAGGCGCCCCGAAAAACACATATTTTAAAACATTTCTTCTGGGAATGTCAGACTTGGAGCAAACTCCTTCAGGCGTAAAGTTCTTAAGAATGTGACAGCACCTACTCCCCCTCAGGTTTCCCTCAGGAATTTGACCAAAGACCTGACTAAAAAATATGTAGCAGACCATAAAAGGTAGGACCCACAAGGAATGGCCATAGACCACCCCTCATACAATGGAAATGAGCCAATCAAAAAGGAACGACTAGGCATTTAGAATTACCTAGCCAGTAAGGGTAGAACCTGAGAAGAACCAAGGGAGAAGGGAAGGGACCCACCCAAACCCTATAAAACAAAAGCCCCTTGCCTATTGTTGCGGGCATTCACTTTTGAATGCGCCCTCTCTGTAAAGAGAGCTTTCATACTATTCTTACTTTCTGATCTTATACTCTAATAAACTTTTGCCTGCTGCTTGTTTTATTTTGTGTCCTTCTCTTCACTCTTCAAAGCTTCCAGACAACAAATCCTGGGCATTGAGGTGAAAAACATTCTTTTCCTAGTTTCCTATTGTGGGACATCAGACTATTATATTGATTTGAAGCTTTCCCTCTTTTTCCCTATTAGTATGATAGGAAAAAAATAGGATAAAATAGGCAGAGAAGGAAAAGATTAGGACCTGATGTCCCTGGGTGGGGAAAGATACATTATGGAACAATGTTGGGAGTGTCTGACCACAGCAAACCCCCTCAGGTGACTCCCCCTCAGGTTTCCTTCAGGAATTTGACAAAAGACCTGACTAAAAATAAGTAGGCTGTAAAACCTATGACCCATGAGGAACTGGTATGGTCATAGACCACCCCTCATACAATAGAAATGAGCCAATCAGGAATGGACAACCCAGCACCTAGAGTTATCCAGCCAATACAGATAAAACCTGAGAAGGAACAAGGGGGAAGGGAAGGGTTAGGGTGACCAGAACCTTATCAAACAAAGGCCTTGCCTATTGTCGGCAGGCGTTCACTTTTGAATGTCCCCTCTCTGTAAAGAGAGCTCTCCTACTATCCTTCCTTCCTAATCTTATACTCTAATAAGCTTTTGCCTGCTGCTCATTTTGTGTCCACTTCTTCATTCTTCGAAGTGGCGAGACAACGAATCCCGGGTATTGTGGTAAAAAATCCTGCAACATTAGCACTGCTTTAGCTGCAGAACACAAATTCAGTTATGTTTTTCATTGTATTCTCATTGTAATTCAGCCTAGATGTTTATCCTTTGGACCAGAGACCAGCAAACTTTGCATAGGGTCAGATACTAAATACTTTAGGCTTTGTGGAATGTATAAGGTCTATATCATTTGTTCTCTTTTTTCTTCTTCTTTATAACATTTTAAAAGGAGACTATTTTTTAGAGTGTTTTAGGTTCACAGCAAAATGGAGCAGAAAGTACAGAGATTTTCCGTAGATCATCTGTGTATCCACACGTGCATAGCCTCCCCCATTATCAGCATACCCCACCAGAATTGTACATTTGAGATGACTGATGAACCTACAATGGTAAATCATAATCACCCAAAGTCCATAGTGTACATTAGGGCTCACTCTTGGTGTCTTACATTCTATGGGTTTGGACAAACGTATAATGACCTGTATGCACCATTATGTTACCACACAGACTAGTTGCTCTGCCCTCAAAAGCTTCTGTGCTTCACCTGTTCATTATTCCCTCCCCACTAACCCCCGGAAACCACTGATCTTTTTACTGTCTCCATAGTTTTGCCTCTCCCATAAGATCATACATTTGGAATCATAGAATATGTAACCTTTCAGACTGGCTTCTTTAAGTTATAATATTCATTTAAGTTTTCTTCCATGTCTGTTCATAGTTGAATAGCTCATTTCTCTTTAGCACTAAATAATATCCCTTTGCTAGATGTACCACAGTTTATTTATCCATTCATCTACTGAAAGACATCTTGGTTGCTTCCAAGCTTTGGCAATTATGAATAAAGCTGCTGTAAATATCTGTGTGCAGGGTTTTGTGTGAACATAAGTTTTCAACTCCTTTGGTAGGAGTGTCATTGCTGGATCATATAGTATGAGTATGTTTCATTTTGTTGGAAACCACCAAACTGTCTTCCAAGGTGGCTATACCATTTGGCATTCCTTCCAGCAAGAATGAGAGTTCCTGTTGCTTCACATCCTCACCAGCATTCGGTATTGTCAGTTTTTGTGCGCGTACACACACACACACACACACACACACACACACACACACACACAATGGCTTGTGGGACTATAGCTTGCCAAGCCGTGCCTTAGACCTATTTCCCACCTTCCGTAGTCTTGACTGTGTGTCTCTAGGCTTGCATGGTGCATGTCCTAGCTGAGCGTTTGTACTTCAACACACACCCACACAATTAAAGCTTTCCCTCTTCTGCAAGTTTGTCCACAACCTTCTCCTTTTCCAGGACTCACTTCAGTTCTTATTACCACCTCCATGAAATTTGTTCTGTCCCATTCATTCTACCCCTGTCTCTTTTTCTGAAAACTTACTGCTTGTAATTTTGATAACACCATTTTGTGCTAAACGCAGACCATCATGGTTTGCTACTTTCACTGCTTCATGTATTTTGATTTGTTTCTGCAACTGGATTGTAGGGTTCTGGAGGGCTGACATTTAGCGTAACAACTACAATGATAACTGTGCTTTGTTTTAAAACAACTCTTTTGGGGTTATCAAGAGTTTGCATGGGCTTTTTGTTTTTAGTTCATTAGGAGAACCCTGTGAAGTAGTCTGGGCAAGGAATTTTATCTCTAGTTGACAAACTGAGGCTCAGACAATTATCATGGACCAAGGCAACATGGATGAAGGCTCTGGGACTTGTAAATGATGAAATCAGATTCGGACCCCCCAGGGCTGGCCTGTTGCAGCTTCAGTATCCTGATATTTGTAGTGCATGGT
This sequence comes from Neofelis nebulosa, assembly GCF_028018385.1. NCBI lineage: Eukaryota > Metazoa > Chordata > Mammalia > Carnivora > Felidae > Neofelis > Neofelis nebulosa. The sequence continues at coordinate 42,414,023 of NC_080794.1, read as the reverse complement.
CACTACGCCCTTGGCCCAGCTGGTTGAAAGGATGCCTGATGCTGAGAGGGTCCATGTGCGTTTCCCCGGCTGTGTTGTCTAGTCCCGTGTCCACACCCCCGCTTGTTCCCCTGACTGTGTGCACTGTTTTTCTGCTGCATGCTGCCGTTATTTTAGGGAGAACTTGGGCTATTACCCTTTCAGAAGACGTGCACCTCCATCCTTTCACATCTGGAAAATCTTTCTGCAGAGAAAGAGGACTCTGCCTGAAAATGTACTCATTTCCTGGAGCTGTTTGTGGCTGGAAAGGCCACGTTGCAGGGGGAGGACTTATCCCTCTGGAAATCTAACACCTGTCCTGAGGAGAGACTATTCCCCACCATTGCTGTGTCCTCCTCTGTGGAAGCACAGTGAGCCCAGGGGCCCAGGCCTGTTGGACTCTGGCACAGGAAACTGCCTTCTTTTGTAGTGCTGTCTCTGTGTTAGTAGAGGAAGTGTTGGTGGGGAAACTAGGGCTAGGATTTTCATAGCCTCAGCAAGCATCATCGGGAAACACAGGAGTAAGTGCGGGCCCGTCCGTGGCTACTGTGGAACCAATACCCCCTGCCTGTCCTCTCAGTGAGTCCAGGAATGTTACACTTTAGATCTTGGGCCTGACCTGGGATGTCAGAGTGGCCATCCTCCCTCTGGCCTCCCTAAGCCCAAGCCTAGACCCTGCCTGGTATGTGCTGGCCGGTGGCAGTTGCTCTCTCCGCACAGGCATGGCTCGCACAGGATTGCCCACTCCACCCACCCTCTAGAGCTGGGTGCCTGGCACAGACACATGCCCAGAGTTGTCACTTTAAAGGAGAAATTTGGCTGGGTTCAGGCTAGGAGACTCCCTGGAGCACGTGACAGGGACACCCAGGTTCTTGGAGAGCCCTTTCTGTGGGGCTCAGCTCTCATTAATTCAAGGATAACATAGCCCTCCTGTCTAGAGAAACTCATTTTCCTTTAAGGCCCCTTCCTTGGCCCAGTGCTCTACAATCAGTAGTTTTGTCATTCATTCAAGTCTTCATGAGTACCTGGTCCTGAGAAGTGATTGAGGGTTGGATACTTTGGGGAAGATGAATACTTGGTAACATTATGTACGCACCGCCCCTCATTAACTTACAGCAGCTTCATAAGGCAGATAACTCTAGGGTCTGGAATTCAGAGAGGAGGAGACCTAGTTGCTTGCCAAACCGCACACGGTTTGGTGGGGCAGGAGCCCAGAGTTTGAGCTCAGGTGTGCGCTCTTTGACCTCTGCGTTCTCTTGTGTCTCCAGTTTGGACATTGGTCAGGAGTTTCAGTGCAGACACAGGAACTGTCCCTGGCTGGGGTAATCAGAAGATGGATTTCTGAAGCGGTCAAAGATGGCTCACGAAATCTCGGAGAAGGTGGATTCCGGCTTTTCTTGTTCTCCGCCTACAGGAAGGCGAAGTTTCTCAGCTCACCTTTCAGTCAGGCCAGTGGAACATGGCAGGAAATGATATCTGGCATTTCCAGGCCCGGCTCTAAAATTTTGTGCCCGATCCTTGGCTTTTACTCTCATGTGAAAGAGGAGGAATCGGAGATGGTAGAGCCACACCAGTGAAGCTGCCCGGCCTTGCGTCCCCACCTGGAGCTGTCCTGCTCAGGCCAGCTGTCCAGCCTGCACGGGCCTGCATGTGACTGGGAAGTAAAGCTTGCTGCAGTTAGCTGATGAGATGTTGGGTTTGTTTGCTGGAATGGCCTAGGCTATGCTGACCAATAAAGCCAGAAAACTAGGCTTGGTGGCTCCAAACTCAGGCCCAATGCCCTGAATCATGTGCTCAGACTGCTTCGTCGGGACATCAGTGCTAGTACTGCTGACACAGGTGGCAAGGTCTGCCTCACCATCACTGCGACGCCAGGCGGTAGACACTGGGGATCGAGCCTCTGCTGAACTGTCTCTGGAAGGTGGGAGCTGGAGCCATGCCAGCTCCAGTAGGCTCTGGAGACTAAAAGATTAAAATATGGGTCCTAGCGGCGCTGGGTGGCTCAGTCGGTTAAGCGTCTGACTTCGGCTCAGGCCATGATCTCGCGGTCCGTGAGTTTGAGCCCCGCATCGGGCTCCGTGCTGACAGCTCAGAGCCTGGAGCCTGCTTCAGATTCTGTGTCTCCCCCCTCTCTCTGTCCCTCCCCCACTCGTGCTCTGTCTCTCTCTCTCAAAAATAAATAAACAGTAAAAAAAATATATGGATCCTACCCTTAAAGTGTTACCCATCCATTTGGAGGAGTGAAAAGCCATGAAAGGTCATTATAATGGAACAGAAAGTGGTAAGTGTGTTGGAAAAGGATGGGTACTGGACTCAGATTCCTGGAAGAAGAGAGGCATTTAGGTCAGGATTAGTTGCCTATGTGTGCTCGGGCTCTGGGTATAAGGCCTAAGGCTAGATTCAATTGTGTTACTATCTTTTGCAATTCAAGAACTTAAGGAAAAGTGTTGAAGATAAAGGTGGACATAGAATTTATTAACAACAACGAAACAATCCTACAACCCCCCAAACATACACTCAGTGTGTATGTACTTATGGATACATACGCTCATACCATGCACCTGACTCTTGGCTCATAGTTAACTCTCCCTCCTTCCAGTATAGCCTTATTTGGCAGTGAAGTGAAAGGCAACTTTATTTGTTGTTTTAACTCTTAAGACATTGCATTTTTTGGGTCTTTTGTTTATGAACCCAAAGTTCTACTCTTTCTATCAATACTTTCATTAATGTCTCAATAATAACAGCATTAGCGACTCCACTTCTACTCTTGATTGTTATTTATTGGGTTCAACGTCTCCCACAGTTCTGAAAAAATAATCCCATTGTGTTAAAATGCTTTTTCACAGCCATTTAATGGTTAAGACACAGGGCTGCTAACATTGACCTTCCCATACACATCCTTGTTTTTTTGTAACCATCAATCATTCATTTGCAAGTCTATAACCTACAATTTTGCATTCATTAGTCATTTAACATATAACTCCTGACAAAGTTATTGATGTATTAACATCATATTTTTATTATATGCTTAGGTTCCCAAATCATCCTGAGTCCCTTGAAGGCTGCCATTCTGCTCGTCTTAATAAAGTATAGCAAAAGATTGGAAATAAGCCAAATATGTGTAAAACAGAAACTACTTAAATAAGTCATGACACATCTCTCCATGGGATATTACACAGTTGTAAAGAATAATGAGGAGGCACTTCATGTCCTGTTATGCAGTGATCACCAAGACATACTGTTAAGACAGCCAAATGCAGAGCCCAATGTAGAGAATGCTCCCACTTTCGGTATAAAGGAGACATTAAAATGTGTGGGCTTACAAAAGCATGAAATACCTCTGGGAAGACATACCCAGAAGCGAGATAACATTTGTTACCATTTGGGAGGGAAATCATGTGGCTGAAAGGCTGGGTTAAGGGGGGAAAGTTTTCAATGTATATGCTTTGCTTTTGTACCCTCAGATACTTCAAATAGGAAATACTGTATTTCCTAAGTGTGAGGATATTCTCATACGTAACCGCGGTGCAATGATCACAGTCTGCCAATTTAACGTGAATGTACCATCATCTGATCCACAGTCCATCTTGTAATTTCAGTTCTCAGTAATGACTCAATAGCCTTCCCCCCCAACCCCCCCCATCTAAGACTCAACTCAGGATCACATGTCATATTAGCTGTCACGTATTTTAGTCTCCTTTACCTCGGAATGAGTCCTACATCTTTCTTTGTCTTTCTTTTTTGTCAATGGCAGCAATGATGAAGCCTCTTTAAGTGGCTTCTCGGGCAGTAGATGTAGACAGGTGGGAACTGGAAGAGGAGAGCCAAGGCATGGAGGCCTTAGGGACGGCTGTCAGCTTCAGCCTTACTTGTGGTCTAATACGTGGAAACCTTTTGAGGACTTGGTGGAATAATGGCATTTTGGTGAGGGTGAGCACGTGCTCCTAGGCTGCAGGGATGGGTGGGTGGGTCTTACAGTCGTAAGTTGGGTCTACATAGAAATTTTGTAGGCTTATTTTGAAGGCTGGTGAGGCCAGGTGACATTTTATTACATTCTTAGGTACATTTATAAGGGGAGGTTGTCTGTAGCTTTCATCAGAATTTTTTAAGGCTTTTTATTCAAAGTTTTAAACACATGCAAAAGCAGAGAGTGTTTAACGAACCCCCATGTACTCTCTACCATGGTTTTGCTGGCTGGTCAGGGACTTGGGAAGGCACAATTAAAAACTGGTCACAAGGCATTCTGGGGAAGAGGTGTGTGGCTGGACCTCTCTAAATGGCCACAGAATGTGAAGATCGGCATCCCAATGGTCACTCAAGAGTAGTCGCAGCCGAGAAGGGTTTTCATAATCAGGTAGAGGAAATGATCCGTTCTCTGGATGTCAGTTAGCTTCTTTCCCAGGCATCTCTGTTCTTGCCCAAAGGCCTCAGAGATCAAAGTGGCCAAGACAGCAGTGACAGAGATGGTGCATCAGCTCAACCTCATGGACTGTCCACTTCCTAAAGCCTAATCTCCAACAGCAGAGACCGACACTGAGCCCCCCAGGTAGCACTACCCTTTGGGAAAACCAGTGAGCTACCACAACATACAAAGGATAGGATTTTGATCTCACTGACATAGATACTCTGGATATGGATTTGCTTTTCTTGTCTGCAGTACTTCTTCCAAAACTCTTATGCATGTGCTGACAGAATATCTTAGTCGCCATGATGGTATTACGCCGTGCATCACTTCTGACCAAGGAACTCATTTTACAGCAAATGAGGTACAGCCATGAGCCCGTGCTCATGGGAATCAGTGGCCTACCATATTATCCTGATTACTGTAGCTTTATAGGAAGTCTTGAAATCAGGTAGTATATGTTCTACTTTGTTATTCTTTTTACAATTGTTCTGGCTATTCTAGATTCTTGGCATTCTCTTGTAAACTTTTAGAATAATCTTGTCATTTTCTACCAAAAAAATCTTCTAGAATTTGAATGGGATTGTGTCGAATCTGGAGATAAATTTGGAGAGAACTGACGTCTTCACTACACTGAGTCTTTCAACTCCGAACGTGGCATATCCCTTTGTTTATTTAAGTCTTCTTTACTTTCATTAGCAATGTCTTTTTGTGCACAGACAGGTCTTGTGGTCCTATTTTGTTAAATTCTTTCCATATTATTATATGGTCTGTGATGCTACTGTGTAAATCGCATGTTTTAAATTTTAGTTTTCTGGTAACTTATTGTCAATATTTAGGAATACAATTCGTATATTGACTTTGTACTTTTTAAAGGTTTATTTATTTATTTTGAGGGAGGGGAGGGGCAGAGAGAAAGGGAGAGAATCCCAAGCAGGCTCTGCATTGTCAGCACAGAGCTCGACATGGGGCTTCAACCCATGCACTGTGAGATCGTGACCTGAGCCGAAACCAAGTTATACACCCAACCAACCAAGCCACCCAGACACCCTGACTTTGTATTTTAGAATTTTTTTGTGAATTTTCTTATTTTAGTAATTTCATAGTATGTTTCTTAGGATTTTTTACATACAATCATACATTATTATGTCTTCTGTAAATAGTTTTACTTCTTCTAATCCATAACTTTCTAATTTATTTCTTTCTATTTTGTTTTGTCATGTGGCACTCTAGTACAATACTGAATAGAATGATGAGATAGACAATTTTGCCTTTTTCTTGATCTTATCATTAACTGTAATGGTAGCTCTGTGTTTTGTATTTTTTTCCTTAAGTTCACTGAAAACTATTATTGTGATTTTAAAACTGGCCTAATGGGTTTGTAATGAGTTCAGCATATCATTCTGTTGATATTTTAGAACTGATACTGACTTTTGCTAGAGAATTAAAAAAAAATTCAAAAGTGAAAATTGTGTAATAAACTCCATCCCTGGCAAAACCTGCCATGTCACATGGTCACAACTCACTATTCTGTACAAAAGTTTGTATTAATAAAGCTCTGATATAAAAATCAAATAACAAGCAGTGGTGTTTTAAGTGTAGACAGGTTTTCCATTTGTTCCATTACTTATAAGGCTTGAAACTCTCTTTAACAATGTAACATTAAATTCAGTATGATGACTTAAGTCAATTAAAAAAAAAACCCATCCTTTTATACTCTGAAGGATTTCTTTCTTTCTTTTTCTTTCTTTCTTTCTTTCTTTCTTTCTTTCTTTCTTTCTTTCTTTCTTTCTTTCTTTCTTTCTTAATTTCTTTCTTTCTTTTTGTCATCTTTCCTCTTTTCCTTTTATCTTTGCTCTTTGACTTCTTTTTCTGTTTTGTGTGTGTGTTTGACTTTTTTTTCAATTTTACCTCAGTGTCCGTGTGCTTATTCATTTTTAAAAAAGTGTTTCTTGTGTTTGTTGTTCTTGTTGTCCTGACGTCCTGCTGGGCTGGCACTGCCACTGTGCCTTCAGCCTTGGCTTCCAGGACTATGGCTTCCACGTGGGCTGCCCAGGACAGCTTGACTCTGGCTCCTGCTAAGCCCGTCTGGCCGACGGCTGCTGTGTCCAAGCCCTTTTGCTTCCTTCATTACTGTGTTGTTCAGTTCCTTAGACATTTTGCTGAATTTTTTCTCTTCTTTTACAGATAGGTTTCTTTCGCTATCACCTTCTTTAGAGTCTGGTGCAAAGCAGGTTCATCACTTAGTTAAGTCAGAGGAAGGTTGAAAGGCGTAGTTAGCAGGGGTTTAGGCTGGCCAGCATTCTTATCATTTGCTCTTTTTTCTATCTGTGTGTCTAGTGGAGTAAGAATATAAATTGTTGCCACTCGATTCTTTGTTGCTCCTTGCTTCTAAGATGAGTGGCTCATGATCCTTACAAGGATTTTTGTCTGCCACTTAGTCTCCTCGCTGGAGCACGTGGTATCCTAAGTGGCTTTGTGATCATGGGAGTTTTTGATCTCTTGTGGTACTTGACCTACCTTTTTGGGGAAATGTCCTGTTCATTTTTTTGGCAACTCTCTCTTCCCTCAGCTTATTTTTCTGTTCAGATGCAGAAGCTGTAAGTTTTTTTGTAGACTCCTTTTATTAGGTTGAGGAAGTCCTCGTCTATTTTCAGTGTTTTGCTGAGAGGGTTGGTTGTTGTTGTCTTTTATCATAACCAGTTCTTTAATTTTGTTTTTTTTTTCTGTGTCTCTCATGATGATTATAATTTGCCTCTTTTATTCTGTTAATGTTGAGGAATACAGTAAGTTTTCGAATGTTAAGTCAACTATGCATTCCTGGGATAAACCCCACTAAGTCACATGTATTACCTTTTTTAATATTGCTGGATTCAACTTACTAATGTTCTGTTAAGGATTTGTGTTCAGGAGAGATAGCCATCTGTAATTGTCTTGTAATAACTTTGTTTTTCTCATCAGGATAATGTTGCATTATAAAATAATGTGAGAAGTGTTCCTTTCACCTCTTTTCTGGAAGTTTTCGTGTTAAGACTGGTATTATTTCCTCTTTAAATGTTTGATAGACTTCAGCAGTGAAGCCATCTGGTATGGCATCTTCTTTGTGAAAAGGGTTTTTTTTTTTTTTTTAATGTTTATTTATTTGTGAGAGAGAGAGAGAGGAGTAGAGAGAGAGGGATAGAGAGAATCCCAAGCAAGCACCATGCTCAGTGAAGAGCCCAATGTGGGGCCCGATCTCATAACCATAAGATCAGTACCTGAGCCGATATCAAGAGTTAGACGCTTAAACCAACTGATCCACCCAGGCGCCCCTGTGAAAAGGGTTTTTAAAAAGTTGTTATGAATTCAATTTCTTTCATAGATATAATATCATTTAAATGATTTCTTTCTCTTTTTTGACTTTACAAATTTGTAATTTGTATGATTTATTTTCTCATTTTAAACAAACTTACTTTTGTACTTAATTCTGTATTAAACATGTATTTTTTCTATTTTTAATTAATTAATTAATTTTTAGTTTACATCCAAGGTAGTTAGCATATAGTACAATAATGATTTCAGGAGTAGATTCCAGTGATTCATCTCCTATGCATAACACCCAGTGCTCATGCCAACAAATATCCTCCTTAGTGCCTCTTACCCATTTAGCCCATCCCCCCACCCGCAGTCCCTCCAGCAACACTCAGTTTGTTCTCTGTATTTAAGAGTCTCTTATGTTTTGTCCCCCTCCCTGTTTTTATATTATTTTTGCTTCCCTTCCCATACATTCATCTGTTTTGTATCTTAAATTCCACATATGAGTGAAGTCATATGATATTTGTCTTTCTCTGACTTATTTCACTTAGCATAATACCCTCTAGTTCCATCCATGTTGTTGCAAATGGCAAGATTTCATTTTTTTTGATCACTGAGCAATACTCCATTGTATATATACATATATATACCACATCTTCTTTACCCATTCATTGTCAATGCATATTTGGGCTCTTTCCATACTTTGACTATTGTCGATAGTGCTGCTATAAACATTGGGGTGCATGTACCCCTTTGAAACAGCATACCTGTATCCCTTGGATAAATATTTAGTAGTGCAATTGCTGGGTCATAGGGTAGTTCTATTTTTAACTTTTTGAGGAACCTCCATACTGTTTTCCAGAGTGACTGCACCAGTTTGCATTCCCACCAACAGTGCAAAAGAGATCCTCTTTCTCTGCATGCTTCCCAACATCTGTTGTTGTCTGAGTTGTTTCAGCCATTCCAAAATGAGGTGGTATTAGATGGTATTAAATGATTTCTCTTTTTATGTCAGTTTTTGTAATTTTCCTTTTTTTAAGGAATAGGTAGTTTCATTATGTTGATGAATGTACTGGAATAAATTTGCATATATTGTTAGTCTATCATTTTAGTGTTTGTAGGACCTGTAGTTATGTTTCCTCTTTAACTCCTGATATTGGTAATTTGTGTTTTTTCTTGATAACTGTAGAGGTTTATCAAATGCATTACATTTGTAAAAGACACAGCTTTGGTTTAATTGGTTTCTCTGTACTGTTTGTCCATTTTCTATTTCATTATTTTTTTAAGTTTATTTATTTATGTTGAGAGAGAGAGAGAGAGAGCATGAGCAGGGGAGGGGCAGAGAGAGAGAGAGAGAGAGAGAGGGAAAGAGAGAGAATCTCAAGCAGGCTCCACACTGCCAGTGCAGAGCCTGACCCAGGGCTCTATCACAGGAACTGTGAGATTATGACCTGAGCTGAAACCAAGAGTCAGAAGCTGAACCGACTGAGCCACCAGGCAAACCCTCATTATTCTTATTGTTGCCTTCATGTTTCTCTTCTACTGTTTTCGGATTAAGCTACTCTTTTCTTTCTGCTTTCTTAATGTACAAGTTTAGATGATCGCCGCAACAAAGATCCTGTCCTGTCAGCCCCCTTGTTTATTTTTCTTTGTGTGAAAATGCATGCATTCTAGTTATACTGCAGTTTCTTTGGCAAGCATAAACTAGCTTTTCAGACTCAGCAGGTATGTTAGAGAAACTGGCTTCTGAATTTGGTACCAGTCCAGCATGGATTAAGAAGAAGAAATCTACTGAAATGAGGATAAAGAGGATTTTAAATGATAACAGAAATTCTATTTGGTAAAATTGGAGTAAATTCTCTTTTATGTCATTTCCCCCAAATTCCATTTTAAAACAGGTGGCCTTTTAAAGACAGATGTTTCTGTTGTACTGGGCCTTGGGTATATTAGCTGTCCTGGGCTTTCTCAGCAGAGATACGGACCTGACATGTGACCTGGGAGTGTTCTCCTAAATCCAGTTAGTGTTAATTGGTTCCAGATATGGAGAGGAGATGGGTAATCTCATAGTCTACAGATGTCAGAAGCTTCTTCTTACCCTGTCTTTTCATATTTTCAATTAATAAGCCTTTTTGAAAAACATTTGGACTTCCACTCACCTGGACTTCCAGGTGAGTACTAGAAAGTTGTAAGAGACCATTTCTCTCACTGTAACAAGGTGAGTAAGCTGTATAAGCTACAAAATCATAGTGGTTAAAAACCTACCAGAGAGCTGAAGATGCAATGAATTTAAAATGACCTAATTTACAAACTGAGGGCTGATGGGGGGTGGGAGGGAGGGGAGGGTAGGTGATGGGTATTGAAGAGGGCATCTTTTGGGATGAGCACTGGGTGTTGTATGGAAACCAATCTGACAATAAATTTCATATATTAAAAAAAAAGTACAGATAATATAAAAATATAAAAATAAAATGACCTAATTTCAGCGTAAAGAGCCCTTTTTAGGAGAGTGATACATGAGGCTGCTTTCATATAGGAATATTGTGGATGGAGGAGGAATCCCCACCATAGATAGGGGATTTGGGAGATGCAATGAGAAACTAGCTGAACTGGCTGAAATTTGGATGAGCTGGTGTGATGTAGTACGATTCCAAAAGACCTAAATGCAAATGGCACCCACCTGCAAATTCTCATCTATAAGGCCCCACCAATGCATGGCTCTTGTCTGTCCCTGAAGGACAGGGAATGAGTGTGGAGAGAGATTTTCCTAGGAGCACTCACAGGTCACTTTTTCTACCTGAGTCTCCACTGAGTACACAGCAACAGCACAGACAAGAAAGGATAGACACCCCTTCAAGTCACACCTGCCCACCGATCCTTTCCAAATGAATACATAGTCAAAGATAGAAGACATGTAAAAAAGCAGGAAAATGTGACCCATAACCAAGACGAAAAAATGGCCAATGAAAACAGAACCAGAAATGACCCAGATGTTGGACCCAGCAGACAAAAGTTTTAAGGTAATGTGTTTAGTGGAAAATATTGGAAAAATAAGCAAAAATAGGGGAAACTGCAGCAGAGAATCTGAAATTCCATGAACGAATAAGATGGAAATTCTAGAACTGATATGAAAATTTCATTTGAAGGATTTAACAGCAGAACTTGAAGACAGGTTAATAAAATTAATCCAAATTTATGCATAAGGAGAGAAAAATTAAAATTAAAAAGTTACAACAGACTCTCAGAGAATTGGAGGATAATATCAAACAGTATAATGTATGTATATTGGAGTCCCTATGAAAGAGACAAAAGGAAATGCAGCACAGGGAATATTTGAAGGGATTAGACTTGAGAATTTTCAAAAATTAATAAAAAATATCAATTCACAGATGTTAGAAGCTCAGGAAAAGCCAATTAGAATAGATACCAAAAAAACCATATCAAGGCACATCATAGTCAAAAATACTGAAAATTAAAATTAAAGAGAATATATTAAGCACAGCCAGAGAAAAGTGGCACATAGTTTAATGATACAATAATAAGAATGACAACTAACTTCTCATCAAAAACTCTAGACTCCAGAACACAGTGGAATAGCTTCTTTAAAATGCTGAAATTAAAAAAAAAAATCAATCAAAATACATACTTAAAGAATGAAAGAAAAAAAAAGACATTTGCCCTCAGAAAAAAGCTAAAAGCACTTGACTCTGGTAGACTTTCATTACAAGAAATAAGTTCTTCAGGCTAAAGGGAAAAGGTATCAGATGACGCCCAGGTCAATAGGAAAGAACACTAGAAAAGGGCAAATCCGTGGGAAGGGGTGGTGTGTGAAGATGTAATCCTCACTTTTTATTTACCCAATAGGTATTTAGATTTACCCTAATTTCAGTAAACTCGTTGCTCCATATAAAGAGTGAACACTGGTATATATGATGGTGAACGCTCTCAGGTTTCATTTGTTGAATATATCTTTAATTCATGTTTATGGTCAATGGTTTTTTCTCTCTTGAGTAAAGTATTTTATGTTGAGGGTTATTTTTCCACATATGAAGATGGTCATTCCACTGTCTCTTAGGTTCCATTGTTTCTTGATTTTTTTTTTTTTGTTGTTGTTTTTTGAGGATTCAGCTGTCAGAATAAATGATACACTCAAAAGATGTGGATTTCTTTTTAACACTCTCTCCCTGGGATTTATTTGGTGATATATATATATATATATATATATATATATATATATATATTTATTTATTTATATTTATATTTATATATATTTATAGACACACACATATATACATATATATGTATATATATACATATACACATATATGTGTGTGTGTGTGTATATATATATATATATATATATATATATATATATATATAATTTATTGTCAAATTGGTTTCCATACAACACCCAGTGCTCATCCCAACAGGTGCCCTCCTCAATGCCCATCACCCACTTTCCCTCCCTCCCACCCCCCCATCAACCCTCAGTTTGTTCTCAGTATTTAAGAGTCTCTGATGGTTTGCCTCCTTCCCCCTCTGTAACTTTTTTTTTCCCCTTCCCCTCCACCCTGGTCTTCTGTTAAGTTTCTCAGAATCCACACATGAGTGAAAACATATGGTATCTGTCTTTCTCTGCCTGACTGATTTCACTTAGCATAACACTCTCCAGTTCCATCCACGTTGCTACAAATGCCAGATTTCATTCTTTCTCATTGTTTATTTGGCTTTTTAAAGATGTGGTTTGGTATGTGTCTTAGTCTATTTAGGTTGCTATAACCAAATACCACATACTAAGTAGCTTATAAGCAACAGACATTCCCCTCTCATAGACATGGAGGCTGGAAGTCCAAGGATCATGGCCCAGCGTGATGGGGTAAGGGCCCTCTTTGTGGTTGAGAGATGGCGTCTTCTTGCTGTGTCCTTACATGGTGGAAGGGGCTAGGGAGCTTTCTGGAGCCTCTTCAAAAAGCACTACTCCCATTCATGAGGCTTCTAATCTTCCTGGACTCAGCACTTCCCAAAGGCCTCATATCCTGATATCATCATTTTTGAGGGTTAGGATTGTAACATATGAATTTGGTGGGGGGCATATTCAGACCCTAGCAACATCTTTTATTGGTTCTGGATACTTCTCAGTCACCATTTCTTCACATGTTCCTCTGTTCCTATTCTCTTTTCTTCTGGGACACCAATAAAACATATGTGTTAGACCTCCTCACAATATGCTCTATGTCTGTATCTGTTAGGAAGTGAATATTTCCATATCTCTGCATAGCGAGGACTTTCTGAACAAATGTTATTGATACCTGAGGGGAAGGCAGTTAGAACTGAAGCCACCTGTTCCCATTCAAAGGGTAAAAAAACTTATCTTCTCTGAACCCCCCACCTCCCCAAGCCAAATGCTTACATTCTGGAGTGGGGAGTTCCCTGTTTTGCTTATTTTTTTAAAATATAATTTATTGTCAAATTGGCTAACATACAGTGTGTAAAGTGTGCTCTTGGTTTTTGGGGTAGATTCCTGTGGTTCATTGCTTACATACAACATCCGGTGCTTATCCCAATAAGTGCCCTCCTCAATGCCCATCACCCGTTTTCCCCTCTCTCCTGCCCGCCCATCCACCCTCAGTTTGTTCTCTGTATTCAATAATCTCTTATGGTTTGCCTCATTCCCTCTCTGTAACTATTTTTCCCTCTTCCCTCCCCCAATGGTTTTCTGATAAATTTCTCAAGATCCAAATATGAGTGAAAACATATCTGTCCTTCTCTGACTGACTTATTTCACTTAGCATAATACCTTGCAGTTCCATCCATGCTGCTGCAAATGGCATGATTTCATTATTTCTCATTGCCAAGTAGTATTCCATTGTATATATAACCCACATCTTCTTTATCCATTTGTCAGTTGATGGATATTTGGGCTCTTTTCATAATTTGGCTATTGTTGAGAGTGCTGTTATAAACACTGGGGTGCATGTGCCCCTATGAATCAGCACTCTTGTATCCCTTCGATAAATTCCTAGCAGTGCTATTGTTGGGTCACAGGGTAGTTCTATTTTTAATTTTTTAAGGAACCTCCACACTGTTTTCCAGAGTGGCTGCACCATTTTGCATTCCCACCAACAGTGCAAGAGGGATCCCATTTCTCCACATCCTTGCCAACTCCATAGTTTCCTGATTTGTTCATTTTAGCCACTCTGACTGGTGTGAGGTCGTATCTCAGTGTGTTTAAAAAAAATTTTTTTTTATGTTTATTTCATTTTTGAGAGAGAGAGAGGGACAGCACGAGTGGGGGAGGGGCAGAGAGAGGGAGACACAGGATCCTAAGCAGGCTCCAGGCTCCGAACTGTTGGCACAGAGCCTAACTCAGGACTCAAACTCACGGACTGCGAGATCGTGACCTGAGTCGAAGTCAGCACTCAACCGAATGAGCCACCCAGGCACCCCAAGTGTGGTTTTGATTTGTATTTCCCTGATGATGAGTGATGTTGAGCATCATTTCATGTGTCTGTTGGCCATCTGGATGTCTTCTTTGGAAAAGTACTATTCATGTCTTCTGCCCATTTCTTTACTGTATTATTTGTTTTTCGGGTGTGGAGTTTGGTAAGTTCTTTATAGATTTTGGATACTAGCCCTTTATCTGATATGTCCTTTGCAACTATTTTCCCATTACGTTGGTTGCCTTTTAGTTTTGTTGATTGTTTCCTTTGCAGTGCAGAAGCTTTTAATCTTGATGAGGTCCCAATAGTTCATTTTTGCTTCTAATTCCCTTAATTATTAATTCTTAATTCTTTGGAGATGTGTTGAAGCAAGAAATTGCTGCGGCTGAGGTCAAAGAGGTAATGTTACCTGCTTTCTCCTCTAGGGTTTTGATGGTTTCCTGTCTCATATTTAGGTCTTTCATCCATGTTGAGTTTATTTTTTTGGATAGTGTAAGAAAGTGGTATAGTTTCATTCTTCTGCGTGTTGCTTTCCAGTTCTCCCAGCACCATTTGCTAAAGAGACTGTCTTTTTTCCATTGGATACTCTTTCCTGTTTTGTCAAAGATTAGTTGGCCATGTTTGTGAGTCCAATTTTGGGTTCTGTATTCTATTCCATTGGTCTATGTGTCTGTTTTTGTGCCAATACCATACTGTCTTGATGATTACAGCTTTGTAGTAGAGGTAAAGTCTGGGATTGTGATGCCTCCCACTTTGGTTTTTTTCAATATTACTTTGCCTATTTGGAGTCTTTTGTGGTTCCATACAAATTTTAGGATTGTTTGTTCTAGCTTTGAGAAGAATGCCAGTGCAATTTTGATTGGGATTGCATTGAATGTGTAGATTGCTTTGGGTAGTATTGACATTTTAACAATATTTATTCTTCCAATCCATGAGCATGGAATGCTTTTCATTTATTTGTGTTTTCTTCAATTTCCTTCATAAGTTTTCTATAGTTTTCAGCATACAGATCTTTTACTGTTTTACTTCTTAGTTAATTCATTTACATTTCAGAGGGGGATAAAACCTGGAATCCTGGAGGCATTTGTTTACATTCCAAATGATAGTAAACTAGATAGTTAATTAGATACTAGATAACTATCTAGTAAACTAGATAGTAAATTTGTGACTAAAGCAAATGGTTCTCTCCCTCCCTACTGTCTCTTAGGAAGAGAGTGTGCTAGCTGGACATTGTGCAACCTATATAAACTGCTAGATTCATAATTTCAGGGTTTCTCTCCTGTGGTGTGAAAAACTCTTGGCTCATGCATGTCTAACCTCTGGTTCTCATTGTGTGACCCTGAGGCAGAAGAAGTTGGATGTAGGGAACGATACAGTTACTGCTGTAAATTATAATCTGCCTTCTCCCCAACTTAATGATTTTAGTCAGGATTAACAGACATAAATAAAAGCATTTAAAACTTATCACTTAGATGTTCTGCCTCATTTCCCATCTTCTTGTCTTGACTGTTCTTTGCATAGTTTCTTCCTACATTTTCATTCACAAATTCTCTCTCAGCTTTTGTAATCTACCATTGAGCCATTCATCAAAATGTTTTGGGGGTAATGGAAATGCTTTGTTTTTCTATTGTGGTGGTGGTTGCACAAGTACAGTTCACTAAAGTATGTACTTTGAATAAATGGATTTTATTTTATGTAAATTATACCTCAGTAATGTTGTTAAAAAGATAAAAAGGAAGATAGGCCAGAAAAAAATCTTATTCTTAATTTTCATATTATCATATTTTACAGTTTAAAAAATTCTATTTTGTTCCCTTACATATCTATTGTGTCACTTTTTTAAATTTTTATTTTTTATTTTTTAAAATTTACACCCAAATTAGTTAGCATATAGTGCAACACTGATTTCAGGAGTAGATTCCTTAGTGCCCCTTACCCATTTAGCCCATCCCCCCTCCCACAACCCCTCCAGCCACCCTCAGTTTGTTCTCCATATTTATGAGTCTCTTCTGTTTTGTCCCACTCCCTCTTTTTATGATTTTTGTTTCCCTTCCCTTATGTTCGTCTGTTTTGTCTCTTAAAGTCCTCCTATGAGTGAAGTCATATGGTTTTTGTCTTTCTCTGACTAATTTCACTTAGTGTAATACCCTCCAGTTCCATCCACGTAGTTGCAAATGGCAAGATCTCATTCTTTTTGATTGCCGAGTAATACTCCATTGTATATATATACCACATCTTCTTTATCCCTTCATCTATCGATGGACATTTGGGCTCTTTCCATACTTTGGCTATTGTTGATAGTGCTGCTATAAACATGGGGGTGCATGTATCCCTTCGAAACAGCACACGTGTATACCGTGGATAAATGCCTAGTAGTGCAATTGCTGGGTCGTAGGGTAGTTCTATTTTTAGTTTTTTGAGGAAGCTGCATACTGTTTTCCAGAGTAGCTGCACCAGCTTGCATTCCCACCAACAATGCAAGAGAGATCCTCTTTCTCCGCATCCTCACCAGCATCTGTTGTTGCCTGAGTTGTTAATGTTAGCCATTCTGACAGGTGTGAGGTGGTATCTCATTTTGGTTTTGATTTGTATTTCCCTGATGATGAGTGATGTTGAGCATTTTTTCATGTGTCGGTTGGCCATCTGGATGTCTTCTTTGGAGAAGTGTCTATTCATGTCTTTTGCCCATTTCTTTACTGCATTATTTGTTTTTTGGGTGTTGATTTTGATCAGTTCTTTATAGATTTTGGATACTAACCCTTTATCTGATATGTCCTTTACAAATATCTTCTCCCATTCCATTGGTTGCCTTTTAGTTTTGCTGATTATTTCCTTCGCTGTGCAGAAAGAAGCTTTTTATTTTGATGAGGTCCCAGTAGTTCATTTTTGCTTTTGTTTCCCTTGCCTCTGGAGACGTGTTGAGTAAGAAGTTGCTGCGGCCAAGATCAAAGAGGTTTTTGCCTGCTTTCTCCTTGAGGATTTGGATGGCTTCCTGTCTTACATTTAGGTCTTTCATCCATTTTGAGTTTATTTTTGTGTCTGGTGTAAGAAAGTGGTCCAGGTTCATTCTTCTG
Source organism: Neofelis nebulosa (assembly GCF_028018385.1). Lineage (NCBI taxonomy): Eukaryota > Metazoa > Chordata > Mammalia > Carnivora > Felidae > Neofelis > Neofelis nebulosa. Next base: position 42,396,798 of record NC_080794.1, on the reverse strand, counting down.
CATGTCGCTGTCCAGTTTTCCCAGCACCACTTGCTGAAGAAACTGTCTTCATTCCATTGGATATTATTTCCTGCTTTGTCAAAGATTAGTTGGCCATACGTTTGTGGGTCCATACGTTTCTGGGTTCTCTATTCTGTTCCATTGATCTGAGTGTCTGTTCTTGTGCCAGTACCATACTGTCTTGATGATTACAGCTTTGTAGTATAGCTTTTGTAGTATAGCTTGAAGTCTGGGATTGTGATGCCTCCTGCTTTGGTTTTCTTTTTCAAGATTGCTTTGGCTATTCGGGGTCTTTTCTGGTTCCATACAAATATTAGGATTATTTGTTCTAGCTCTGTGAAGAATGCTGGTGTTATTTTGATAGGGATTGCATTGAATATGTAGATTGCTTTGGGCAGTATCGACATTTTAACAATATTTGTTCTTCCTATCCAGGAGCATGGAATCTTTTCCCATTTTTTTGTGTGTGTCTTCTTCAATTTCTTTCATAAGCTTTCTATAGTTTTCAGTGTATAGATTTTTCACCTCTTTGGTTAGATTTATTCCTAGGTATTTTATGGTTTTTTTGTGCAACTGTATGGGATTGATTCCTTGATTTCTCTTTCTGTTGCTTCATTGTTGGTGTATAGGAATGCAATCGATTTCTGTGCATTGATTTTATATCCTGCAACTTTGCTGAATTCATGAATCAATTCTAGCAGTTTTTTGGTGGAATCTTTTGGGCTTTCCATGTAGAGTATCATGTCATCTGTGAAGAGTGAAAGTTTGACCTCCTCCTGGCTGCTTTGGATGCCTTCTATTTCTTTGTGTTGTCTGATTGCAGAGGCTAAGACTTCCAATACTATGTTGAATAACAGTGGCGAGAGTGTACATCCCTGTCTTGTTCCTGACCTTAGGGGGAAAGCTCTCAGTTTTTCCCCATTGAGGATAATATTACTGTTGGGTCGTTCATATATGGCTTTTATGCTCTTGAGGCATGCTCCTTCTATCCCTACTTTCTTGAGGGTTTTTTTATCAGGAAAGGATGTTGTATTTTGTCACATGCTTTCTCTGCATCTATTGGATCATATAGTTCTTGTCCTTTCTTTTACTGATGTGATGAATCACATTAATTGTTTTGCAGATATTGAACCAGCCCTGCATCCCAGGTATAAATCCCACTTGGTTGTGGTGAATAATTTTTTTAATGTATTGTTGGAGCTGGTTGGCTAATACCTTGTTGAGAATTTTTGCATCCATGTCCATCAGGGAAATTTGTCTATAGTTCTCCTTTTTAGTGGGGTCTCTGTCTGGTTTTGGAATCAAGGTAATGCTGGCTTCTTAGAAAGAGTTTGGAAGTTTTCCTTCCATTTCTATTTTTTGGAACAGCTTCAAGAGAATTGGTGTTAACTCTTCCTTAAATGTTTGGTAGAATTCCCTTGGAAAGCCATCTGGCCCTGGACTCTTGTTTTTTGGCAGATTTTTGATTACTAATTTGATACTGGTTATGGGTCTGTTCAAATTTTCTATTTCTTCCTGTTTCAGTTTTGGTAGTGTATATGTTTCTAGGAATTTGTCCATTTCTTTCAGATTGCCCATTTTTTTGGCATATAATTGCTCATAATTTTCTCTTATTATTGTTTTTATTTCTGTTGTGTTGGTTGTGATCTCTCCTCTTTTATTCTTGATTTTATTTATTTGGGTCGTTTCCTTTTTCTTTTTGATCAAACTGGCTAGTGGTTTATCAATTTTGTTAACTTTTTCAAAGAACCAGCTTCTGGTTTCATTGATCTGTTCTACTGTTTTGTTTTTGTTTTTGTTTTTTTGTTTGTTTTGTTTTGGTTTTGGTTTCAATAGCATTAATTTCTGATCTAATCTTTGTTATTTCCTGTCTTCTGCTGGTTTGGGGTTTTATTTGCTGTTCTTTTTCCGGCTCCTTAAGGTGTAAGGTTAGGTTGTGTATCTGAGATCTTTCTTCCTTCTTTAGGAAGGCCTGGATTGCTATATACTTTCCTCTTATGACTGCCTTTCCTGCGTCCCAGAGGTTTTGGGTTGTGGTGTTATCATTGACTTCCATATACTTTTTAGTTTCCTCTTTAACTGCTTGGTTAGTGCATTCATTCTTCAGTAGGATGGTCTTCAGTCTCCAAGTATTTGTTACCTTTCCAAATTTTTTCTTGTGGTCGATTTCGAGTTTCATAGTGTTGTGGTCTGAAAATATGCATGGTATGATCTTGATATTTTTTGTACTTACTTAGGACTGATTTGTGTCCCAGTATATGGTCTATTCTGGAGAACGTTCCATATGCACTGGAGAAGAATGCATATTCTGCTGCTTTAGGATGAAATGTTCTGAATATATCTGTTAAGTCCATCTGGTCCAGTGTGTAATTCAAAGCCATTGTTTCCTTGTTGAATTTTTGATTGGATGATCTGTCCATTGCTGTGAGTGGGGTGTTGAAGTCTCCTACTATTATGGTATTACTACCGATGAATTTCTTTATATTTGTGATTAATTGATTTATATATTTGGGTACTTCCACATTTGGCGCATAAATGTTTACAATTGTTAGGTCTTCTTGGTGGATAGACCCCTTGATTATGATATAATGCCCTTCTGCATCTCTTGATACAGTCTTTATTTTATTTTAAGGTCTAGATTGTCTGATATAAGTATGGCTACTCTGGCTTTCTTTTGTTGACCATTAGCATGATAGATGGTTCTCCATCCCCTTATTTTCAATCTGAAGGTGTCTTTAGGTCTCAAGTGGGTCTCTTGTAAACAGCATATAGATGGATCTTGTTTTCTTATCAATTCTGTTACCCTGTGTCTTTTGATTGGAGCATTGAGTCCATTGACATTTAGAGTGAGTACTGAAAGATATGAATTTATTGCCATTATGATGCTTGTAGAGTTGGAGTTTCTGGTGGTGTTCTCTGGTCCTTTCTAATCTTTGTTGCTTTATATATATATATGTCTTTTATAAGATATATATATAAAAGATATATCTTTTATAAGACATATATATATATCTTTTATAAGATATATATATCTTTTATAAGATATATATATGTCTTTTATAAAAGATATATATATCTTTTATAAAAGATATATCTTTTATAAGATATATATATGTCTTTTATAAAAGATATATAAAAGATATATATATATCTTGTATATAAGATATATATATCTTTTATAAGATATATATATAAAAGATATATATATCTTTTATAAGATATCATATAAAAGATATATATATCTTTTATAAGATATATATATATATAGATATATATATATATATATATATATATATATCTTTTCTTCCCTCAGAGAGTCCCCCTTAAAATTTCTTGCAGGGCTGGTTTAGTGGTCACAAACTCCTTTAATTTTTGTTTGGGAAACTTTTTATCTCTCCTTCTATTTTGAATGACAGCCTTGCTGGATAAAGAATTCTTGGCTGCATATTTTTCTGATTCAGTATACTGAATATATCCTGCCACTCCTTTCTGGCCTGCCAAGTTTCTGTGGTTAGGTCTGCTGCAAACCTGATCTGTCTTCCCTTGTAGGTTAGGGACTTTTTTTCCCTTGCTGCTTTCATGATTCTCTCCTTGCCTGAGTGTTTTGTGAATTTGACTATGATATGCCTTATTGATGGTCGGTTTTTGTTGAATCTAATGGGGGTCCTCGGTCCTTCCTGGATTTTGATGTCTGTGTCTTTCCCCAGGTTAGGAAAGTTTTCTGCTATGATTTGCTCACATAACCCTTCTACCCCTCTCTCTCTCTCTCCTTCTTCTGGGACCCCTATGATTCTGATGTTCCTTTTTAATGAGTCACTGATTTCTCTAATTCTTAAATCGTGGTCTTTTGCCTTAATCTCCCTCTTTTTTTTTTTGCTTTACCATTCTCTATAAGTTTGTCTTCTATATCGCTGATTCTCTGTTCTGCCTCGTCCATCCTTGCCGCCACTGCATCCATCTGTGATTGCAGCTCTGTTATAGCATTTTTAATTTCATTCTGGCTATTTTTTACTTCTTTTATCTCTGTAGAAAGGATTCTAATCTATTTTTGACTCCAGCTAGTATTCTTATTATTGTGATTCTAAATTCTGGTTCAGACATTTTGCTTGTATCTGTGTTGGTTAAATCCCTGGCTGTCGTTTCTTTGTGCTCTTTCTTTTGAGGTGAATTCCTTCATTTTGTCAATTTGAAGGGAGAAAATGAATTAATGAGGTAGAAAAATTAAAATTAAAAAAACATTAAAATTAACATTAACACACACACACACACACACACACAAATTGAATAAATGATGCTAGATCCTAGGTGTGTTTTGGTCTGGGTGTTGAAAGTAGTTTGACAGATTAGAGAAAAAAAAGGGGGGGGGAAAGGAAATCGTTTGAGAATTTGAAAAAATGAATACACTGAAGTAGACTAAAATGAGATGATGGAAGTAAAATAGAATTTGAAAAAATACACACAAAAGTAAAGAATATAGTAGAAAAGAATTAAAAGTATTTTTAATAAAAATTAAAAATAAAAATGCATTTTCCTTTTTATATATTCAAGAAAAAGAAAAGAAACGAAAAAGAAAAATGAGAAAAATAAAATCGTTTGAAAATTTGAAAAAGTGAATACACTGTAGTAGGCTAAAATGAAATGATAAAAGTAAAATAGAATTTGAAAAAAATTACATAAAAACAAAAAATATAGTAAAAAAATTAAAGAAAAATATTGTTAATAGAAATTGAAAGTAAAAATGAAGTTTTTCTCTTTCTGTATCCAAGAAAAAGAAACGAAAAAGAGAAAAAAGAAAAAGAAGGAAAAATAAAAGGAAATTGTTTGAAAATTTGCAAAGGTGAATACACTGAAGTAGACTAAAATAAAATTATGGAAGCAAAGTAGAATTTGAGAAAATTTACAAAAGAGTAAAAAATATAGTAATAAAAATTAAAGATATTTTTAATAAAAATTGAAAATAATAATGAATTTTTTCTCTTTCTGTATTCAAGAAAAAGAATTGTAAAAGAGAAAAAGAAAAAAAAAGAAAATTGAATAGATGAACCTGCTAACACATGAAAGCAGGACTGAAATTGCTTCGTTTTCCCCTAGAAGTCAGTCTATGTAGCTCTTTATAGTCCTTAAATGAAGCCTGCGGTGAGACTTGTGTTCCTGAAGAGCGAAGTTGGCCCAGTTGGGTGGGGCTCAGTGTAATGGCTCCATTCTCCACTAGATGGCGCTGCGAGCCTACTGGGGTGGATTGTTGCAGGGCTCGTAGGTGCGTATGCGCATGCGCGGGAGGGTGACCATGGCACTACCCAGTTACCCAGTCTGTTCTCCCGGATCAGCAATCGTGCACCCGTCCTCTGTCTTCAGCTCTCGTCCACTCGCTGCTTTTTCACTCTCTGTGACCAGGCTCCAGACAGTACCTCTCTCCCAAGTTTTGTCTCAGATGCAGCTGTTTTCCCCGACCCCTTACTTCCGAAGGACTGTGGCTTTGACCTGTTCCGCCCCTCTGCGGGAGGGTCTCACCGAACAACGGCCGAATGAGCAATGGCCGAATATTGGCTGCACCCAGGAACGCCCGCTGGACCCTGTTGTTGCTGGTGCCCCGAGACTGCGGCCAGGTGCCAGCCCGTCCCAGAAAATGTTCGCGAGACAGTGTAGCAGCAGCGTTTCAGGGATTATGGAAAATCACAACACACATCTGGCACCAGGCTTCACCCTTAACGACCTTGTTCCAGCACCAGCGAATGCGGCCATTCTCCGGGGTCTGCTGGGCCCAGGTTGCCTCAGGCCTCTACCAAATGTCCTTCCAGCAGTGGAACAGCTTTTCCCCGTGTGGCCCGAGAACCTCCCGGACCCCACTCTGCTCCTGGGGATTCGCCCTTCCCACCAGAGCACCGCCAGGTATGGAGCTGTGGAGTTGCAGACTCTGTTCTCGCCCTGTTTACAGTTTTAATGGAGTTTAAACCCTCTCGTTTCTCCTTTCTCCCTTTTCAGTTTAGTCCCTGCAGCTGTTTCCAATTTTCTGCTTTCTCTCCAGCTGCTTTTGGGGAGAGGTGCTTTTCCCATATTCTCCCCCCAGCCAGTCTCCGTCCTCTCTCTGCTCACAAAAGCACCTCCCTGTGCCTTCTTGCTCCCCAAGTTCACCTCTCTGCGCCACGTACCTGCTGAATTCTGTGGTTCAGTTGTACAGATTGTTGTGTCAATCCTCCAGTCAGTTTTCTAGGTGTGTAGGATGGTTTAGTGTTGGTCTGGCTGTATTTCATGGACGCGAGACACACAAAAAGCTTCCATGCTATTCCGCCATCTTGGCTCCTCCCTTATTATGTCACTTTTTATAGTTTCTAGTTTTCTGTACAAATTGTTTAGATTGGATTTATCTCCTTGAGATAAAATAAATAGTAAACCTTTATTTGTTTATTTAATTAAAATAGCAAACCTATTTATTTTATAGTCTCAGCTGACAATTCCATTATTTGAAATCCCTGTGGGTTGTTTCTTTGTGTTTTTTCTGCTTATTTTTATTTATAATATCTTATCTTCACATGTGCCTCGTTATCTTTGACTGTGTGTTAGACATTGTCATGGGAAAACTAATGTCTGGGATGTGTTCCATATTTTTCTGAGAGTGGGTTTTCTATTGCTTTAGCCAGGTGACTGAGGAAACTACCAATCCGGGGTCTCCTGCATACCAAGTTCAGACCTTGTTATTTTCTCAGGCACCCAAATTACCTGGAGCCAGATTTTCATCTGTGTAAGGCCCAGTCTACTTTTGGTTGCTCTTACTTCTAGTGTGCAGCTTTTGGGGGCCATAGCCCAAAGCCAGAAGTCATATATTGGGTCTCATACTTTGAGAGCTCTGGACTCCCAACATTTTCGCCCACAGTTCCTTGAGGCCATCAAAAGCCCCAAATTGCAGCTTAGCTTCAGGTAGTAGAGCCCAGACTATGTCACTAGTCTCTCTGGTTTCCAGGGCTTTCTAGGATTTGGGACAGATAATCTTTTATTATCTTTTGAGCTCTGTGATACTTTCAAGAAGATTTAAAAAATGTTTTATTAAAAAAAATGTTTTATTCATCCTTTTAGCTATATTTGGTAAGAGTTTGGTCTGAACCACCTAGTCTGCAATTAGGAGAAGTAAGTCTTAACACTGACATTTAAAATAAATATTTTATTTAATTAGAGAAACACCGACTTCCCTAGTTAATAAAAGTTAAGCCTGCTTATTGTATTGAATTTTGAAAACTCAGAGAAATAAAAATGGGGAAATGTATGCCCTAGGAATACTATGAGATATATGTTAATGTTGTGGTGTATTTATTTCATTTCACTCTTCTCCCCACCCCCCCACACCCCCCCGTATATTAAAGTATAAGAATTCTAATGCATATACATTTTTAGGGGTGCCTGGGTGGCATCTGACTTTGGCTCAGTTCATGATCTCATAGTTCATGAATTTGAGTCCCCCATCAGGTTCTTTGCTGACAGCTCAGAGCCTGGAGCCTGCTTTGGATTCTGTGTCTCCCACTCTGTCTGCCTCTCCCCTGCTCACACTCTGTCTTTCTCTCTCTCTCTCTCTCAAAAATAAACACTAACGTGTATACATTTTTATATACTTTTTTCTTTCTCAAATTTTTATTTATTTAGTTTTTTAATGTTTATTTATTTTTGAGAGAGAGAGAGAGGGAGGGAATGAGTGGGGGAGGGGCAGAGAGAGAGAGAGGGAGACACAGAATCTGAAGCAGGCTCCAGGCTCTGAGGTGTCAGCACAGAGCCTGACATGGGGCTTGAACTCACCAACTGCAAGATCATGACCTGAGCCAAAGTAGGACACATAACCGACTGAACCACCCAGGCTCCCCATCTCAAATTTTTATTCAAATTCTATTTAATTAACATACAGTACATACAGTATTGGTTTCAGGAATAGAATTCAGTGATTCATCACTTACATACAACACCCAGAGCTTATCATAACAAGTGCCCTTCTGAATACCCATCAGCCATCCCCCACCCATCTGCCTCCACCAACCCTCAGTCTGTTCTCTATCTTTAAGAGTCTCTCATGGTTGGGCACCTGGGTGGCTCAGTCAGTTAAGCATCTGACTCTTGGTTTTGACTCAGGTCATGATCTCATATATCATGGGATAAAGCCCTTAGCACAGAGCCCACTTGGGATTCTGTCTCTCCCTCTGTCTCTACCCCTTCCCCATTTGCACGCTCTCTCTCTCTCTCGCTCTCAAAATAAATAAATAAACATTAAAAAGAGTTTTTTTTAGTTTGTTTCCCTCTCTTTTTTCTCCCCCTCCCATATATTCATCTATTTTGTTTCTTAAATTCCACATATGAGTGAAATCATATGGTATTTGTCTTTCTCTATTTCACTTAGCATAATAGATTCTACCTCCATTCACATCATTGCAAATGGCAGTATTTCATTCTTTTTGATGGCTGAGTAATATCACATTGTATATATAAACATATATACCACATCTTCTTTATCCATTCATCAGTTGATGGACATTTGGGCTCTTTCCATAGTTTGGCTATTGTTGATAGTGTTGCTATAAACATTGGGGTGCATCTCCTTGATCTCCAGATGCACCCTCCTTGAATCTGTATTTTTTATCCTTTGGGTAAATACCTAGTAGTGCAATTGCTGGATTGTAGGGTAGTTCTATCTTCTTTTTTTTTTTTTTTAAGTAGACTCCACACCCAGCATGGAGCCCAATGCAGGGCTTGAACTCACGACCATGATGAGATCAAGATCCAAGACCTGGTCTTAGATCAAGAGTCATATGTTTAACTAACTGAGCCACCCAGGCACCTCTAATTTTAACTTTTTGAGGAACCTCCATACTATTTTCCAGAGTGGCTGCACCCGTTTGCATTCCCACTAACAGTGTAAGAGGGTTCCCATTTCTCCACACCCTTGCCAACACCTATTTTTTCGTGTGTGGTTAATTCCAGCCATTCTGACAGGTGTGAGGTGGTATTTCATTATGGTTTTGATTTGTATTTCCCTGATGATGAGTGATGTTGAGTATCTTTTCATGTGTCTGTTAGCCATCTAGATGTCTTTTTTGGAAAAATGTCTATTCATGTCTTCTCCCCATTTCTTAACTGGATTATTTGCTTTTTAGGTGTTGAGGTTGATAATTTCTTTATAGATTTTGGATACTAACCCTTTATCAGATGCATTGGCAAATACCTTCTCCCATTCCATTGGTTGCCTTATAGTTTTTCTGATTGTTTCCTTCACTGTGCAAAAGTTTTTATCTTGATGAGGTCCCAGTAGTTCATTTTTGGTTTTGTTTCCCTTGCCTCCGGAGATGTGCTGAGCAAGAAGTTGCTGCAGCTGAGGTCAAAGAGGTTTTTGCCTGCTTTCTCCTCTAGGATGTCTTACATTTAGGTCTTTCATCCATGTTGAATTTATTTTTGTGTATGGTGTAAGAAAGTGGTCCGGTTCCATTTTCTGCATGTCGCTGTCCAGTTTTCCCAACACCATTTGTTGAAGAGACTGTCTTTACTCCACTGGATATTCTTTCCTGTTTTGTTGAAGATTAGTTGACCATATAATTGTGGGTCCATTTCTGGGTTTTCTATTCTTTTCCACTGATCTGTGTATCTGTTTTTGTGCCAGTACCATACTGTCTTCAATGACTATCGCTTTGTAATATAGCTTGAAGTTCAGAATTGTGATACCTCCTCTTTTCTTTTTCAGGATCGCTTTGGCCATTTGTGGTCTTTTGTTCCATACAAATTTTAGGATTGTTTGTTCCAGCTTTGTGAAAAATGCTGGTAGTATTTTTATAGGATTGCATTAAATGTGTAGGTTGCTTTGGGTACTAGTATAGACATTTTAACAACGTTTGTTCTTCTAATCCATGAGCATGGAATGCTTTTCCATTTCTTTCTGACCTCTTCAGTTTCCTTCATAAGTGTTTCATAGTTTTTAGAGTACAGATCTTTTACCTCTTTGGTTAGGTTTATTTCTAGGTATCTTATGGTTTTTGGTGCAATTGTAAATGGGGTCAATTCCTTGATTTATTTTTCTGCTGCTTCATTATTGGTGCATAGAAATGCAACAGATTTCTGTACATTGATTTTGTATCCTGCAATTTTGCTGAATTCATGTATTCTAGCAATTTTTTGGTAGAATCTTTCAGATTTTTTACATAGAGTATCATGTCACCTGCAAATAGTGAAAGTTTGGCTTCTTTCTTGATGATTTGCATTCCTTTTATTTCTTTTCGTTGTCTGATTGCTGAGGCTAAGACCTACAGTAGTATGTTAAATAGTTATGGTGAGAATGAATATCCCTATCTTGTTCCTGACCATAGAGGAAAAGCTCTGTTTTTCCCCATCAAGGATGTATATCTTGCTTCTGTTTCTTAAAATAATATTGCCAGTATGTTCACTAATAAATATTTTGTGAGAAAAATGGTTTTACTGCTTTGTCATACCCCAACATAAGCATATCAAAATTTATTTAGCCATTTTCCTATTGTTGGAGTTTTACAGAAATTATAATTTTCCTCTATTTTATAGTTTGATTAGCATCTTTGCATATAAATATTTTCCTGGACTTCTGAATATTTCCCTAAGATTTGTTCTCTAATTTGGAATTACTCGGACAAAGAGTATGACTAGAAATGTTATTCTGATAACAACAAGAAGGAACATCTGGGTGGCTCAGTTGGTTGAGTGTCCAACTCTTGGTTAAGCAACTGACTCTTGATTTTGGCTCTATGCTACAGCACAGAGCTTGCCTGGGATTTTCTCTCTCTCCCTCTCTCTCTCTCTGCCCCTCCCCTGCTCACGCATGCACTCACTCAAAATAAATAAATAAACTTAAAAAAAAAGATTTATCTGTAGCCAATCTATCTCTTTGCCAATTTATCCTCAGCACATTTAGAGCTATTGTCAGTGTAAACTCACTGTGAGTTATGAGTTTAAGGAAACATAATTGCAGGGGAACCTGGGTGGCTCGGTCGGTTGAGCGTCTTCAGCTCAGATCATGATCTCGCAGTTCATGAGTCCAAGCCCTGCGTTGGGCTCTGTGCTGCCAGCTCAGAGCCTGGAGCTACTTCAGATTCATTTTCTCTCTCTCTCTCTCTCTCTCTCTCTCTCTCTCTCTCTCTCTCTCTCTCTCTCTCTCTCTCTCTCAAAAATAAATAAATATTAAAGAAATTTAAGGAAACAGAATTGCAGAGAAAGTGCATCAGTCTTATTTCCTCGACCACTTCAGAAAAATGTTCTGCTGAATAGGCAGAAACAGACAATTCTTCACTTGAAGAAGGTACTCCTTAACCCCAGGTGCATTTTAGAATACCCTCTGGACAGTTTGATATGAATCCCCAGGGAAAACATGGGCATTTATATATCTATGTTTGTAATCCCTCAGCTAGTTTCCATGTGTAGTCAGGCTTAGGAACCGCTTCTTAAAAGTGAAAGTTTAGTCAGTGTGTAGTAGACAAATGAATTTTAACTATCACCTTCTTAGAATACCTTTGACCTTTGCTTGTTTAAGATGTGGGTTTGCTTCTGATCATGGCTGTACTTCAGAACTAGGGTTGATGGATAAAATAAAGGATGCTTAGTTAAATTTGTATTTCAGATAAATAACCAAGAATTTTTTAGAGAGTGTATGTCCCAAATATTGCAAGCAATATGCCCATTCTAAAAATTACTCCTTTTACAATCTGAAATTCAAATTTAACTTAACTGGATATCCTGTGCTTTTATGTGCTAAACCTGGCTGCACCAATTATGGTTATACTTGAGGATGCATGTGATTTCCCACAGCATTCTCCTTCTCTTGCTGAGGATTGGTATTGGGACCATCTGTTTTATGAAGAGGTTTGAGTTTATAGTCAATTACAGCCTCCGATTCTCTCTGCCTGGGACCAAAAACTGCCTTCATCAGGCTTCTGAAATAACTCCATGAAGACACTGTCATGACACCCCATAAGGTTTTGGTGATTCCTTAGCCTGTCCTAATGTCTGTTGTGGGAAGCTTTTACTTGGTATACAAGAGGGTTTCTAATAGCCATAAAGTATATAATAGCTTCTTTAGACATAGTTGGAGAAAGAAGCTTCTGGCATTTCTGTATGTCAGTGAACAGAACTGTATACTGTGAAGTAAGCTTTTGTTCAGATAGCAGTCATTTGAGCCCCTATTAGCTATGCATGGGTAAGGGGAGTTGACACCCATTATCATGGAAAAAAGGTACAACACACATGGTGTGTGTGTGTGTGTAGAAAATGCTGCGTCTCTTTAGTAGTCAGTCTCAGAGGGGGTAAGCCAATTTGTACAAGTTGCCCAGGGGGTCTCCTGTGTGTAAAGGCACTTAGACCACAAGTTCAGTCTCTCCTGAAACTTGAAGTTAAGGGGAACTGATGAGCTCAATTGGCATGGCCCTGCCCATGGTATTCTGGTAGGAAAGAGCCCCAAAGGATCCAAAGGGAACCCGCTGGAAAGGAAAGGGGAGTTCTGAGTTAGTGGTGCTGAACCAGTAAGGAACCAGAAGCCCTGTTGGATTCAGAGTCCCCACCCCCAGCATGATTTGAGGAACAATATCTCAGCACGTGGTGAGAACTACAGAAAAAGTGAAGCCTCAGCTCCAGTGTAAGACACGCCTGTAGCTTAGCCGGGAACCTGAGCCAGTAAGGGCATCCCACCAGCAGACCTCCAGAATGAACCTTGCTGGATTGCCTTTCAATAGCGACACCTTGTGGCAGCATCTTACAATGGCAGCAGAAAGTTAAGCTTGTTCTTTATCTGCCTGGTTTGAGGAAGCAGGACCAAAGGAGAGGGATTCTTGAACCATACAGGGGAGGTGGGGGGCTCAGAGGGGAGAGCCTGGGCTTCCTGTGCATAAGGGTAGGTACATGCTCAGGCAGTTATGAGAGGGGGCTCTACTGACTTCACATCTTTGCTCTGTCCTAGCCTGTGAGAAGTTGACAAGTTACTGAATCTCTGCCTCAGCTTCTCTATCTGCACAATGAAGCTGAGAATAGTACCTATCTCCCTAAGGTGGTCGTGGAGACTCAGCGAGTTAATGCACGTTAGAATAGTACCTGGCACGTTGCAGGTGCTCAGTGAATGGTGGAGGCTGATGTCATTGTAAGGAGAGGTAAAAAGGGATGAGACAATATTGCCTGAACGTGAGCCACGGTCATAATGAGCTCAGAGGTAGATGTGGGTACATGTGGTGATTCTCACTTTGCAAATGATGTGACCTGCATTAGGAGAATGCAAGTGACTTGCACAAGAGCACAAGGGCATGATCTGAATGCTAGTCTTCTTTAAAATAAGGTTTTTTTAATGTTTATTTTGGAGAGAGAGACAGAGCATGAGTGGGGGAGGGGCAGAGAGAGAGGGAGACACAGAATCCGAAGCAGGCTCCAGGCCCTGAGCTATTAGCACAGAGCCCTACGTGGGGCTCGAACTCACGAACCATGAGATCATGACCTGAGCCAAAGTTGGACGGTTAACCGACTGAGCCACCCCAGTGCTTCTGAACGTTAGTCTTCTGATCAGACTTGTGTTTCCTGTCCTTGTGTTGAAATGACCTAATCTACCACCTGGGTCTCTGTGATTCTTCAGCCATGATCAGAGTTGTATCCAAAGCTATTTTCATGGCAAATGAACCTGCGGCCTAAGTGAACCCCACAGGGGAAGAAAAGCCCAATTCACACCACCTCCGATTTCCCCCCTCAAATCCATCATCTCTTTTCCAATATCGGTGCCTCTGCCTTGATCTAACCCTCTTCTGCCCGAACCCCACACTCATCTCCTAGCTGGTTGTTCTCCTCCTGGTCCTTCTCCCCTTCAGTCTCCCGTCCATGCAGCTAGAAGGGTGATCTTTCTAAAACACATCCCCGCTTTGAGGCTTCCAGTATCTCCCTCTCTCCTGTGAGACTGTCCAGCCTGCCTAGCTGTGTACAATCGGACCTCTGTCCCCAAGTGAGCCTCTCTTCCTGCTGTTCTCCCAAGAGCTGGGTTCTCTTTCTCTTCCCGAAGTATTTGGATACTTGCTGTACCACTCACCATGTTTAACTGTCCTTTGCACTCAATTTCTCTGGGAGATTGAATTCATTGAAGGCATTGAAGAGATCATATGTGACCCACTGGTGTCTCCTTGGTGACTAGCAAGGCACCAGGCTAGGAAGCGTTGATACATGGGACAGATCATCCTGGGGCTCATTTAAGATAAGGAGGTCCTTGGACTGAGGGTCAATGCAGCTCTTCATTGCATCATGGGTAGTAAGAAACAAACGGGAAGGGAACAATTGGCCATTACACACTGTACCGATGTGCCAGTTCTCTGTCTCGTAAGAAAGCTAAAATATTGCAGTCTGGCTATCCATAAGAGCTCTCTAATGAACAAGCAAAAGAAAAAAAAAATATTATTGCCAGAACTTATTAAGTACTTTGTGTCGGTATCAGCAGGAAATGGTTCAAGTTGGAAAGTTTAGTCAGGTCCCGAATGACAGTCAGAAGCCAGAGTCCTGAGGTACTCTGAAGATTGATACAGGCACGTTGGGGGGGTATCTGCAGCCACTTGTCAATTCGCCTGATCGAAGGTGGCACAGAGGTGAGCTTAGGCACTGCCAACCAGACTTCCTGGATTCAATCGTGACTGAGCTGCCAAGCTGTGTGACCTAGGACAACTGCCTTAAGCCTTGCTGTGACAAAATCGACTCTTATGTAAACTGAGGACAGGAGAGCACCCCTCCCTTATAGTGTTATTGTGAGAAGCTAATACCTACTCAGTGCTTAGAACCGTGTCTGGCAAACAGTAAGCACTACACGTGTGTTAGCTCTTATCATTACCGACTCAGGAAGTCCGTCCTCATTTTCTGAAAACAGCACCGTGAAATCGGGTGTTCCAGGAGAGCAGTGTCTTCCTTTCAGCCACCCAGCTGCTGCACACCCACACCCCCTCTGTAGTTCTTTTGCACACACCTGTGTAGCTCTGGCTTGGAAAAGAGTCCTCATTGCCTTTCCTCTGTAGAGCTGGTTAACTGTCGCGACCAGCGTGACAAACACCGAGGTCAGGGTCCTGAGGGTAGGGGAATGCAAGAAAAAAGAAGAGAAGAAAGTTTGGGAACAGGAGGGTCCCCTGGGCTGATGGCCCAAGTGACGGCTTTATTGTTGCTGTACACAATCTTTTATAATATAAGACTCTTATGGATCAGGTCATTCTAAGAATAATCAGGTTTCACATAATCGCTGCCAACCAAAACATTTAGTTCTGTGTTTCTTGTGAATTTTCTAGACGGGTCAAGACAAGACCTTGTTGATAAGATTGCTAGCAAAACACAATTCCAATGTTTGTTTCTATCTGACTCGGGGTAGAAAAAGGGAGGTAGCATTACTGCCAACACCTGCAGACCACAGGCTTCAGGAATTAACTTTCTCAGCCTTGACAAGGCTTTCGTATGCCCTTGAAAGTGGGGGAATGGGAGGGGGAACCACCGGGTTGGCTAAGTCAACAGGGAACGTTGCTCGACCCGGTCTCAGCCTGGCGCTGGGGCCCGGCCTCCCACATGAACGGGAGGGGGAACCACCAGGTTGGCTGAGTCGACAGGGAGCCAGCCTTTGCTCGACCCGGTCTCAGCCTGGCACCGGGGCCCGGCCCCCCACAGTTAACAAGCCACCTTTCCTGTCAGAGTAATTGAATCTGAACCATCTGACGAATAGATCACCTTAATGCATTTGGCCCCAGTGCCCTGTCTCCTGAGGACTAGGTCCCTGGAGTCTGTCCCTGTTTGTCTCCTCTCCTTAGCATTGCACACTTAAAAACAAAAGCTTTCTGAGCTCCTGAGTTATATCTGCCCATTGTTTCTGAAGAATGTGCTGTCTCAGGCTCTTCCATTTCAAGCACTGAAGGTTTCCCCTGATGTATCGCTTACATCACATCATTTGCTTAATGACATATGTATAGAGTGCATTGTCTGGCACGTTTTCTATTAGAGTCTCCTGAGGGCACTAGTTCATGAGCAAAATGTATCCTCTTTTCTCTCTCTCTCTGTCCCTTGCCTCATCCACCTCTGCTTCTGGTGGTATAATGGACACAGCACTGGCTTTTATGGCAGAGGGGAGCTGGGTTCTGGATCCCAAATGCCCTCTACTAATTGCGCGAACTTACCTCTTGGGGTCCAGGGTCTTCTGTTAAATGAGATGTGGACTAAGGCCATCGGTAAGGATGCTGCCAGCTCAGGGCTCTTTGATGCTTCAACTCTTCCTGCACTCCTGATTTACAGCTGACCATTCATAAACCCCTTTAGGGGAGTGGCAGGGGGAGCCCCCATCTGCTTCAGTTGGGGGAGGATCAAGCAGGGTGCCAGGATGTATATTGCACCATAGAGATATGATGCCAGATTGTGCAGCCTGTGTATCCTACCTCCCAATACGGGCTATACTGAGACAGGGGATCCAAGTGTTCCTAATGGGATAGGTAATGATGACTCTTTGGGTGTCCAATTTGAGATCTGGAGATCTTGTCCAGTTGCCACTTAACCAGCCTTTCATTAAGATGCTGGCAGCTCCTAAGGGGCTGAGACTGGCCTCTTGCTTCTCTTGCACCCGTGACACCCAGCACAGGGCTGGGTGCCCTAGAAATACTCACTAAATAATTTTGAATAATGACAATAAGTCAATGGTAGGATGTGGCTGCTGAGAAACCTAATGTCATCTCAGGCTGCATTAATAGAAGCACGTTAACTAGAATAAGGGAGGTGATATTGATAGCCTCACTGTTGCACGCTGTAGGAGACCTTATCTGTAGAACTGTTTCATTTTCATTTCATTACCCAGGAAAGCTCCATGAGAGTTGGGACAGTGTTTGCCTCTTTTGCTACTGTATGGCCAATAAACGCATTGAACTGGTCAGATACCAAGCTTGCAAAAACATGTTGTCTGCCTGACCGGGAGCTTGTTCTCCTTCAAGATTACAAGGAGGGTTATCAGCATACCTTGTGAAGAGCAGCAGAAGTAACTGGGGGTTATTTGAACCAACCCAGGGAAGCCTGAGAGTCTTCCCCAAATATTTAATGGTACACATCTGTGTTTTTTCCTGCCTCACTAACATCCATTCCCCTTTCAGTCATAACATTCTGATTTTGTTTTGGAAATCCCACTGAGCACAGCCCTGTGGGACTTGCTGAATACAGCTTTGGAGGGACTGCTTCTCAAGGTGCCCCAGGATCCCCAGCTTAGAGAGGCACACAACCCAAGTGTGTGGCCAAGCCAAGGGCTGGCTCTCAAAGGATGGTCCCCACACCAGCAACACCAGCATTGCCTCAAAACCTGTCAGAGATGCAAAACTCCAGACACCTAACTCAGAGTCAGAATCTCTGGGTGTGGGGCCCAGCAATCTATAGTTTAGTAACCCCTGCAGGTGATTCTTAGGCCAGAGTGGGTCCCATCGTTATCTGAGGGTTTGCTGATTCCTCCAAAACATTGAAGACAACCGACACCTGATTGCCTGCTGGGGGTGGAGGGGGGGGGAAGTTAAGAAGGCCCAAGGGGGTGACCCTCAGGAGACCGCCCAGAGATTCTTGCTCCAAAGGTCCCTGGGGTCTGTCCTATCAGGGACCCAGGTCTTCAGCTTTTCTTCAGTTATATAGGCTTCCCATCTTCCTCAAATTCTTTTTTTCAATTCAATTACATTAAAGTTTATTTAATTAAATAATTAAATCTAACTTAAATAAAAACATTAAATAAAATTTAATTAAAGTTTATTTTGAGAGAGAGAGAGAGAGAGAGAGCACATGCATGAGTGGGGGAGGGGCAGAGAGGGAGGGACAGGGAGAGAATCCCAAGCAGGCTCCACACTGTCAGCATGGAGCCCCATGTGGGGCTTGAACCCTCGAACCATGAGATCATGACCTGAGCCTAAGTTGGATGTCTAACCATCTGAGTAACCCAGGCACCCCTCTTCCTCAAATTCTTTAAATTTTTTAAAGAATTTTTTCTGGGGTGCCTGGGTGGCTCAGTCAGTTGTGCATCCGACTTTGGCTCAGGTCATGATCTCAAGGTTTGTGGGTTTGAGCCCCACATCGGGTTCTCTGCTGTCAGCACAGAGCCCACTTTGGATCCCTCGTCCGCACCCCCCCCCCCCACTCTCTTTCAAACTAAATACAAATTAAAGAAAAAAAAAGAAAAAAAATGTCTTCAGTTAGCTAGAGTCAATTTCTGTTTCTTAGAATCAAAGAGCCCACCAACACTGGATGGGAAGGATTTGGTCAGATGACCTGTAAGGGCTCTTCCAGCCTGCACACTGTGAACGAGGCTCAGTACATGACGGGTGGATGGATGGATGGATGGATGGAATGAAACCAGATCTCCTTGTGTTTGAGCTCTGAGAGAAAGTAAAATTGAGCAGGGGAGAAAAAGAAGGTGAGGAATATGGCCAGATTCTGACTCCAGGATGACTGGAGTTCTGGCTGGATTAGAATGAGCACCAGGAAACTTGTCTCCAGGGAGAGTTTCCTGGTTGACTTGTAACCTCCCTAGGCCCCATTTTTTTCTCTCTAAAGGAAGGATTATTCTGTGCTCTTAGCTCATCCCCCCTCTGTAGCTAAATTAAAATGCACGCGTGACTAACAGCAGCCTTGGGGTGCCCCGCATGGGGTGCTGCCTGTTGGGTTGTGTGCATTTAGATGAACAAGGCTTAATCTTGGTTCCTTGGGCCAGATGCTTCTGCATAGACCCTGCTGATGCACCACCAGCTCTGCCTTCCTGAGGGCTGGGCTGGGGGTCAGCTCCCAGCTAATACCATCTGCCTTCCCAGAAGCGCCCTGCTAAGATGGTGCAGTGGAGTAGGGGGCAGGGGGGCAGGCATTTCGGGAGAGCATGCAGGGGTTCTGAAGGACGGGGATTGTTTTGTAGCCAGTATGAAGATGTATGGGAAGGGAGCCCTTTCTAAGGAGAAATTGGTATAGATGAATGTCTACACGTGGAATTCAGAGGGCTGTGAAACTCACATGCATTTGGAACAGGAAATGTTCAGAAGTGCCAGCTCATGTTGTTTTTAGGCTGTTTTGGGACAGCCTGGGGACAGGAGAACCAAGCTCAGGAGCCACACAGTGCGAAGGCTGTGGCAGGCTGGGCCAGTAGCCCTCTCTAGCTCTGTGCCCCTCGTAGCTCTTCTGCCTCTCTTGGCTCCTCTTTGCCTCTCGGCCAGTCTTCCTGGTCCCCCCGTCTTCTGCTTTCAGCTTCTTGTTTCTCCATGTTGCCTTCTACGCAAGAACCCGTGTGGGTTGCAAGTGACTGACACCAACTCATCAACAACTTGGGGACCCAGGGGGGCTTTATTGGCTTGTGGAATCAAATCCTGAATTTGAACGACCAGATCTTTGAAGGGAAGGGGTGCTGCTGGACTCCAGAAACGACCGGAACCAGGGCTCGAATCGGCTGGCAGAGTCACCACTTTGCTTCTCCCCATGTGATGGTTTCGTGGTGTCTCACCACACAGGAGCTTCTGGCACACGTGGGAAACATGGCTACCGACAGAGCCCTCACTGCTGTTCACAGTTCCTACCACCAGAGAGGGGCTGGCTTTTACTTTCTGGGTTCCAGGTTGAATTAAAGAGAACACTCACGTGACTAAAACTCGCAGCTCAGAATCATGACTGCCCTGGCTCGGCCGATGACTGCCTGTGCGACCTTGCAAAAGTGACTTTACCTCTTTGAACCTAGTTTTCTCATCTGAACAATGGGGATGAAGGCAGTGCCCAGACCAGAGAGGCAGCTTTTGTCTAGCAGTTGAGAGGAGGGGTTGTGGGGCCCGGCAGCCCTGCTGCAGCCTCAGGTTTGCTACGTAGAAGCAGTGTGACCTTGGGTGTCCCGGCCTCCTCACCTCTAGAATAGGGGTAATAATAGCACCTGCCTGCAGGGGAGTGTTGCAAAGAGTAAATGAGATTGTGAATGCATCTCCCAAGCAATCAGCGCCAGCATTTATTCCCTGCTCTCTCCACAGCTTGTGATGTCATTTCTACAGGGTCTCTGCCTGGCTGCAGCATCGATAAAATAGACGGTGAGCTGCGGGCCATTCCCTCCTCAGCTGGTGGCCACTCTGCTCCTTCTGCTTAAGAATGCGAGTAGGAACCAAGAGGGATGTTCTTGTAGGAATGAACTTGAATCTGTTTTAATTTGTGTGTGTGTGTGTGTGTGTTTTTTAAATAAGCATTCTCAAGCCTTGGTTCCCTGTTATTAATGGATTGCTTTTAAGAATAGATTCTATTCTGAGCACTGTATCAAGTGCTCCGCATCCCGTATTTAATGTGATTGTTCCATCAACACAGCACGGCAAGTGTTGGTAACCCTCTTTCGCAGATTAAGGAAATGTGCCCCGGAGAAGAACAATGATTCACTAGGGATCGCGCACCTGGTGAACGGAGGCGGAAGCGTGGGTATTTAAACCCCCGCTCGCCTGGCCCCAAAGCCCACACACTTGGCGCCTGTCTTCGAGGTATCTTCTGCTGGAGGCTGAGCCTGGGTTGGGCTTGCGGATCCTGGAGATCTCAGCCAAGCCTTCCCGTGTGTGTCTCTCTCTTCCCCCTGAGTCAGGCGGGCCTGTTTGCCTGTAAGCTTCTCCTCTGCTGGCTGGTGTTTCGGCTTGTTCACCGTTGTGCTCCTTTGGCGGGACGTGTTTCACCCAGTTGTGTGGTGGACGTTGTGCCTGAACATCACAGCCAGCACTCTGGAAAAATCCCCGCGACTCTGGAGATGTGGGGGGAGAGGGATGGAAAGGAGCGCATCAGTCCCGCTCCCCACCAGGCGGTGGCGCCAGTTTGCAGGCCGGGCCAGGCTCCCTGAGTGGCTGTGGCTGGGCAACTGACCATGCAGCCTCAGGCCTCCTCAGGACCTCCACCTGGAGAAGCACCAGTTACTGGCCGTTACCTGTAGAGCCTGTGGGAAGGAGAGGCCACAGCCAGGAGTGTGGCCATTCATGAGTCCCGCCCTGAGGTGACCTGAGGGCTCAGGGGTCCTGCTTTCCCAGGGACAGCAGGATGGCCATGTGGCCCCCGCCCTGCAGGACTCACAGAGCTGGGCCAGCCTGGGCTGGGCATCTGGGCTTCTCTGAGCCAGAGATGCCCTGAGCACCGCCTGCACCCTGAATGTGGTAGAAATAATAGCTGAGGCCTATCACAGCCTGGGGCTGGGGATGTGTGGGGGTGGGGAGAGGGCCTTGGACCTGGCCACCCAATCACATAGGGCCTCAAACTTCCACTTGGGACATCACCTCCAAATTAGGGTAGGTGTGTGGTGAGGGAGGTCCCCTGACAGGGTACCCAACCCAAGGCCAAAACAGCTCCAGTTGTTAAATGTGAACATTTAAGAAGGACCATCATTTTTGCAAGCCAGAAATGCAAGCCATTTTGCATTTCTTCATTTTTGTACATGCCGGGGCTCTCAGATGAAAGAAGAGGTCTGCCAACCCCCCACCCCTGTCCCCCATCCCCCATCCCCCAGCCCCGTGTCTCAGAGCCCAGTTCCACAAAAGGAAACCAGAGGCCTTGGGCCCTGGCCAGATTGGTCTGGGACGGCAGCTTCTCCCCTTGCCTGCAAACTGTCAGGGGCAAGCAGAGTGACTTCAAGCTTCTCTGTTGCTCTACTGCTTAAAAAATAAAATGTACAACCATCCTCAGAGATGCGGGGCATCTGGGAGCCACCTAACTTAGGCTACTATTCATTCACTCACTCATTCATTCATTCACTGAGGATTGACCAGTTTCCACCATGGGCCAGGGCCCCTAGCAGGCTGCCAAAGGCAGGGTCAAGAGACCCCGCAGACACAGCCCACTGCCTCAGTGAGATCTGAGGTTTAGTTCAGGGAAACAAAGAGGCAGTTGCTAAACTGTGAGAAGTGGACATGGAAGATCAAGGAGAACTTCCTGGAGGAAGAGGAGGCCCCTAAGCAAAGGCCTAAAGGTGAGGGGAGTTAGGAGCTTGAGAAGTGAGGACTGGAGTTGGACACTGGGCCTCAAAAACTCATTGTTTTTCAGGAGGAGGGCCTGGCTCTATTGCCTCCCTTCCTGGCCACTCCCACTGCAGGCACCCATGACCCGGTGAGGCAGGAAGTCTTTCTATCTGTCCACATGAACTACAGTGTCCTCTGCAGAGGATTAAAAATCTGTTGAGAGCTATCAGCCTTCTCCACGGGAAAAATATATCTGTGTGAGTCTGCTCCCATTATGCCCACAACTGCAGGGCTTCGTGGGTGTGCAGAGGGGCCCGGGGTGAGAGTCCACGGGTTAGAGGCAGAAGAGGGGCGCCATGCACCCTTTTGGGAAGTGTCTCCCTTCCCGAGCCACAGCCCCCCAGCTGCTCCTGTCCTTCTGACTCTGAGAGGCCCTCCTGCTGACTTTGAACAAGTTGGGGAGGGCCTGGAAGGGTGGGTTCTGCCCTGACTTCTCTCCTTGCTCCCCCCTTGTGTGGCTCTGCTGGGGTGGGCCTACTCCTCTCCACGATGCACTTGTGTTGTTGCTGGGGACCGACAAGCCCCATCTTTGGGCCACAATAAGCACCCACAGTGAAACACCACTTGCAAAATGCAGTGACCCCCATGGGGCATGGCCCTGCCAGCTTTCTCGAGAGCCGTGGCGTGAGCTGTGCCTGGGTGGGTCAGCATCCCTGCCTTCTTCATTCAGAGACTCCGATGGCCTCTCTGTCAAGAGCAAGTGGCAGGACGGGTTCCCAGCACTCACATCTCCTGGGCTTTCTCTCTCTGTTGGGCTGTTTGGAGGCCTGGCAGTTCATCTTGGCAGAGTGCTGAGGATGACAGTGGGTCTTCTTAGTTGTTGTTGTTTATTTTTATTTATTGTGAGAGACAGAGCATGAGTGAGGGAGGGGCAGAGAGAGAGGGAGGGAGAGAATCCCACGCAGACTTCACGACGTGGGGCTTGAGAAATGAACCGTGAGATCATGACCTGAGCTGCGATCGAGAATTGGATGGGTGCTTAACCGACTGAGCCACCCAGGTGCCTCAAAGTGGGTCTTTTATTTTATTTTATTTTATTTTATTTATTTTTTTTATTTAAAAAAAAAATTTTTTTTTTCAACGTTTTTAATTTATTTTTGGGACAGAGAGAGACAGAGCATGAACGGGGAGGGTCAGAGAGAGAGGAAGACACGGAATCGGAAACAGGCTCCAGGCTCCGAGCCATCAGCCCAGAGCCTGACGCGGGGCTCGAACTCACGGACCGCGAGATCGTGACCTGGCTGAAGTCGGACGCTCAACCGACTGCACCACCCAGGCGCCCCTCAAAGTGGGTCTTAATAGTAGAGAGTCACAGTCATCACTGCCAGGCCAGTGCCACATCCTCTCAGGGTCCGTGTCCCACCCCAGAGGATGGTGGGAGGCAGCACCTTGGAGTCTGGGGTGCCGGCCTCGCTGTGCTGTTACTAACTGCAGGGTTTGGGGAAAGTCCTTCAGAGGACCGTGTGAACCTACTTAGCTCTTGTAAAACAAGGTGCTAACACCCACCATGACTTGGAGCTGGTATGAAGATAGGAGATGGGAAGCAATAACAGCAGTAAGGATAGCGAGTCCTTGTCAGTGTGTTCCATGCCAGCTTCTGTGGTCAGGGCTTCCCATATGTGAACCAGGCACAGGATATGTGTGTGCTTTGTGAGCTGCCTACGTATGGCAGAGTACGCGGGCATGGGGGGTGATAACTGTCCTGGGCTCCTCCGACCCAGGTGAGCCACACAGCCATCCCAAGCCTCATGTGCGAATCTGGATGAGCCCGTGTCCCTTCTGGTCCTCTGTGCTTTGTCAGTGATTAGGTGGGGCCAGATGAGCCTAAGGGTCCATCCAGTGAAGCAGCCTGTGGAGATGCTGAGGGCAGAGGATACAGGAGAGCCAGGAACTGGTTGGAGATGATGGGGGAAGACAGGAACCCGATGGACCAAGATCTGACTTCCTGAGGGGCCCAAATCCCACAGATCCTCCTTGTCAATGCTTCTTAGCCCCACGGAGAGTGTGGTCCTTAGTGGTGAAGGGGCTTTTGCAAATGAGCACACTCTCCTCCAGTTGGTGGTGGGGACACTGCCTTCGGGAGTCAGCCACAGGGAGCTGAGGCAGTGAAGGTAGACGGCAGCCCCAGACTCTGTGAAAGCTCCGGAAAATCTCTTGATCCAATTGGGAAAGCCTTTGTAAGCAGTTCGTCTGCCCAGACCTAGGTCTGGTGACCATTTCCTCAGTGTTGGCAATGGTGTTATTAATGTTCACAAAATGCCCATGTGATCTCCCCTATCCACAATTTGCATTTTACTTCTCTGCAATATTTCCCATCTCCTGTCCATGCCCCTGACCCAAGATCAGTAGAAATAAGGGCCACCATTTAATAAGCACTCTCTACGTGCCAGGCACTGTTTTAAGTGCTGTATGTGTATTGTTGTATGTGTATTGTTGTATGTGATTCTCCCTGAAGAGCTCTGTAAGGCTGTGTGGTTAGTGTCATTTCTCTTTATAAATGAGGAATCTGCAACACAGAGAGTTTAAGTAGCTTCTGTGAGGTCACACTTAGGGAGTGGCAGAGCCCAGAGGCAGAAACCAGGGCTGTTGGATTCCATGGATCTTTGTTCTACAATGTAAAGAGAGATTTTTGTTTTTCATTTCTTTTTTTTTTTTTAATTTTTTTTTCAACGTTTTTTATTTATTTTTGGGACAGAGAGAGACAGAGCATGAACGGGGGAGGGGCAGAGAGAGAGGGAGACACAGAATCGGAAACAGGCTCCAGGCTCCGAGCCATCAGCCCAGAGCCTGACGCGGGGCTCGAACTCACGGACCGCAAGATTGTGACCTGGCTGAAGTCGGACGCTTAACTGACTGCGCCACCCAGGCGCCCCTGTTTTTCATTTCTTTATTGTTCCTCGTATTGATCTGATGCAGCCAGTGTTGTTCGCCAACTTCAGATTGACGGTGATGTCCTCCCCAGGAGACTGGCAGCTCACATTCTGTTCCTTCTGCTCCTGCCCTTCCACCTAATGAAACTTGGGAATGTCTCCTGGAGAGCCAACGGCATGCGAACTGCTTGTGGCGTCCACCTTATGCCCAGGGCCAGTGCCTTCCGATAACAGCAGGACTTAGCCCACCCCGCACCTGACATCAAATCAGACAGTGGGATGAAAGAAAGAGACTGAGGACAACAGGCCAAGATGGAAATGTTTCTTCCTGTTGGCATTTTTTTTTCCTCGGTGGTGGGGGAGGACCAGTGGGAGGAGAAGGAGTAATTCCTTGTAGCATCAGACCAGTTTAGTGGGCTCTTTCGCCTCTTCCCCGGGCCCACAGTGATTGTCCTGTTCCTGGTCAGACAAGAGGGAGGTCCGAGGACACCCGGAGAGCAGGTGTTCCCAATGCCATGGAGACAAAATGTTTGGGGATTCCCTCCTGTCTTGCCTAGGACTCATCCTCCGTGTCTTTCAGGAAAGGAGTGGTAGCCTGGTCACAATGAAGAGTAAGTGACTGTCGATGCTTAATAGCTCACCACTCCCCAGAGGTGCTGAGGGGTGAGATGGGAATTGAGGGAATGTCATATGTCAGTGAGTGGCCTGGGGGAGGGGTACCCAGAGGCTGGCCGCTGCTGCTGCTGTTCTCAAAATGGATTTTTTAGCTTTTTAGTTTAACTTACAAATGTCTACCTTCAGGCTCATATCAGTGGACTCTCAGCAGACTCCTACCCAATTTCCTTGATCACTGGGATCCCTGTGCCCTGGAAATACCTCCTTGCTTCCTTCAGGAGTCTCTCCATTCACAAGCAGGATCCCCATCCACATCCCCATTGTTGAGGGCTCAGTTCTGAGGGCCACCCACTTTGAGATCCCATGTCTGATGGGGATGGACGAGGGTGGCTTGGGGAGACCGTGGCCACTGCCCTCTTTGATGTCAGCCCCAGAGTCTGGTTGCGGCCCTACTATGACACCTATAGTGGAGACAAGCCCGCTGGGTGCTCAGAACACCTGCCGGGCTGCCTGCACGGGTGGTGTGGTCCAGCAGAAAGCTCGCTGAGCTTAGAGTAGGGACCCCGGGTGTGCGTCCTATCCCTGTCTGTCACTTTTCCACCCTGTGACCTTGAGCACGTCATTTTACATTTGTGGCCATTTCCTCATCTCCTGTAACTCTGGACCACTGGGAGAGGATCAAATGATATAGATACAAGTAAAAGCACTTTTTATTGCTTTGAGAGGGAGGGGGAGGGACAGCGTAAGCAAGCAAGGGGAAGAGAGAGAGGGAGAGAGAAGTGGGGCTCACCTGGAGTGGGGCTTGAGCTCACCTGCTGCGGGACATGAACTCAAACTCACCACCATGACCTGAGCCAAAGTCAGATGCTTAACCGACTTTGAGCCACCCAGGCGCCCCGAGTAAAAGTACTTTTAAACGGAATAGAGATTGTGTCTGCTGGGCTGATGTCAGCGAACAGGTAAAAGAGGGCAAACCCCCACCTGGCTGAAGCAGTAAAGGATGTGTACTGGTTCCTGTAACCAGGCAGGCACTGGCACCCGGGTTTTCCTGTGCTTCTCTTAACTCCACCCTCCTCCCGCGCGGTTTCTTCTGAGGCTTGGCTCAGGTGGCTGCAGGATGCACATGTTCTCACTACAACCACAGTAGAAGATTCTTGAGGAGGGAAATTTCCCCCGAGTCATTCGCCAAACCTGCTGCTGTATCTCACAGGTCTGAATGGGGCCAGGTAACCATGATGGTCTCTGAGGGGGCTCCAGTAAAGGACACTCGTGTCTCTGAGTTATAAAAAAATGTGATACATGAAACAAAAGAGGAAAATAGTACCTTTACCTTATTACTGTTGGAGACTCTTACTTAGGGCGAGAACACAGTGAGCCTTCTTCCAGAACCCCTCAGTTAGGACAGCCTGCTCATCCAGTTGGGGTCTCCCCGTGTGGGAAACCTGCCAGGTGAGTAAGCCTCCTGCTACGGAGAAGTGGAGGTGACTGTGTGCTCTCTGCACACACACTTCCTGAGGCTCTCTTCGATGGGAAGAAAAGCTGGGCTGGGCTGAACATGGCCAGTTTACTCTTCTCTGGTTTTCACTTAGAGGGATTGCTGCGCCTCTGTGAGTAAAGGGGTAGAGAGAGGTCAGAAACCACATTAATGGATTTTCTAAGGGAAGGAAACATTAGGAGAGGGGAAGACACATTCCCCTCACCCTTGCCCCTCAAGTCTCCTTTCCAGAACCATCCGTGTGGCCAAGAGAATATCATGCACTAATTAGCTTAGCCCTGGTTTAACTGAACTAATCAGTATGGCCAGGGGTGTGGGGCTTGGAGTCACACGAAATGGTTTGAAAGAATATGAAACACAGGGGCGCCTGGGTGGCTCAGTCGGTTAAGCGTCCGACTTCAGCTCAGGTCATGATCTCACAGTCTGTGAGTTCAAGTCCCGCATCAGGCTCTGTGCTGACGGCTCAGAACCTGGAGCCTCCTCCAGATTCTGTGTCTCCCTCTCTCTCTGCCCTTCCCCCACTCATGCTCTGTCTCCCTCTCTCTCTCAAAAATAAATAAACATTAAGAAAAATTATGAAACACAGCCAGTGTGAAGCTATAGTCGAGGTGACATCTCCCCTCCCCTCTATTCTGTGGGTACCGGACAATAGGAATCTGATACAAGAGGTATTGAAAAGATCATGTTCGGTTCAGTAATACATAAAATAGTAACTTAATAACTATGATTTGTTTAGTGTTTATTACAGCCAAGCACAATGACAAGCTGGTTTAATCTTGAAAATCAAATAAACGAGATTTCCACTTCTGGCCGTGATAGAATAATTATACCAGAGTAACCCTCCTTCTATAAATAACTACAAAACTAGAAAAAATATATGAAAATAAGAGTTTTCAGACATTGGACAATAGACAGTGGAGCCCTGTGATCACCCTGGCTTTCTGCCTGGAGGCACTTAGCAGAACCCAGCACAAGGAAGGTTTCCAAGGGAGCTCAGCAGTCTCACTGAGCTGGGCACACAGAGTCTTGAGTACAGGGAGGCTGAGGCATCTGGAACTTGTGGGGCAGAATATTGGAGAGGAGAAGGCTCCAGAAATCTCCTGAAGGATCCCCATGCAGTGGTGAAAATGTCCTGGAGTTAGATGGTGGGGATAGTTACACGATCTTGTGAATATATTAGAAACCAGTGCTTTAAAAGGGTGGATTTTATGGTATGTGAATTGCATCTCAATAAAGAAAAAGTGGGGGTAGGGGTGCCTGGGTGGCTCAGTCGGTTGGACATCCAACTCTTTGTTTTGGCTCAGGTGCCGAGCTCATGGTTTCACGGGTTTGAGGCCTGCATTGGGCTCTGCGCTGGCAGCTCCGAACCTGCTTGGGATTCTCTCTTTCCCTCTATCTCTGCCCCTCCCCCACTTGCATGGTCTCTGTCTCTCTAAAAATAAATAAATAAACTTAAAAAGAAATTTTAAAAAAGTTGGTGGCAAAGAGGATCCCCTTAAGTTTTTGGCTGAATATTAAGCTGCACATATGTAGGGTGATATCCCAGAGGGCCAGACAAAAAAACAAATACTGGGGAATGAACAACAAGCAAGGACCTACCCAAGCACATACAATATTGGAAGACTTTTGAGTTCTGACTGACCAGAATAGAGAAGCCTTCATGAACACAGGGAGCTCAAGGGTTAAGCCATCCCTAAAACAAAGGCCATCCTAGATGTACTTTGACAAAGCTTTAAAAAAAAAAATTGCTTTGGGGGCGCCTGGGTGGCTCAGTCGGTTAAGCGTCTGACTTCAGCTCAGGTCACGATCTCATAGTCCGTGAGTTCGAGCCCCGCGTCGGGCTCTGGGCCGATGGCTCAGAGCCTGGAGCCTGCTTCCGATCTGTGTCTCCCTCTCTCTCTGCCCCTCCCCCGTTCATGCTCTGTCTCTCTCTGTCCCAAAAATAAATAAAAATTAAAAAAAAATTGCTTTGACAGTGGCGAGCAGATCCACAAGTAACTGTCAGAACACAACAACATTTTTAAAGGAAGACAACAAATTCTAAACATACCAATCATATTGTCCAGCATCTAATAAATTTTTTTAATCAAAAAGAAAAAAACACGGTTGATAGAAACAGACCTAGGAATGGCCAAGGTGATAGGTAGAAATAGCAGGTCAGAACTGCAAATAGCTTTTATTTGAAGAGTTACTGACTGAAAGTTCTGCAAATAGGATGAAAAATATATACAGATAGGAAAATTTCAACAAAATGACAAGCAGAATAGACACAAAACCATACCAGGCACATCAGAGAATGGCTGAAAACTAATGATAGAGAAAAAAAAATCTTAAAAGCAGCCAGAGGAAAAGAAATTGCATATAGTGGAATGAAAATCAGGATGGCTATGACTTCTCATGAGAAACAACTAAAGCCAGAGATAATGGAAAAACCTAACCAATCTTCTTTCTGTAGACAAGGGAATTGTGGCTCACAGAGATGAAGATATGTACCTAAGTCATACTGGAGAGTGGAATTTAAACTCTGGTCTTTTGACTCTGAAGTCTGATTTTTTTTTTCTTTTTCCCAGTTTGCCCCTTTTTAACTTATGAGAATTTCAGCAAAGTTTTTGTAAGAATTACCAGGTTGATTGTCAAAAATCAATATACTAAAGTGCTGAGAAGTAGGTAAAAATAACTTGAAGCTCCCCCACCCAGGATAAATCATTCATGCACTGGTAAATATCTCCTAGTCATAACAATGCACAGGTACACATGCATGTGTATAATGTAGCGGTCATGGATCACACTCTGTGTAACTAAGACCGCTAATCGCCTGCCATATATATATTTTCTCATCTTCTCCCTTGGTAATAGGGCTCTGGGCAACATGCCCGGTTTTCCAGGCTCCCTGGCTAAGAGGAGTGGCCAGGTGATGTGGTGTGGTTGGGCTTCTGGGAAAGTTATTGTGGCCCCTTTCCAGGATTCCCAGATGATGGGAATGATGGCCGAAGCTCCAGTAGTCATATTGTGGCCTTGAGGGTAGATGCCACCTTCTAAGCATGGCAGAACAGAAGGACTGAAGGATCCATAACCTCTGATGATTTCAAGGAACTGTCACACTAGCTTGGGCTGTGTGTCCCTAGCTTCTTTTATGTAAGAGAATAAGCCATTAGTCTCTTTAAGCCATTGGGCTTAGAGAACCATGTACCCCTGTGTAGATTTTTAAGTTGACATCTAAAATTTCTTTAAAGGTTTAAATAGTTGCAAAGAATGAACTCTGACTTATTGAAACTGTTAACATTCTAAAACTGTCATATCACTTTAAAATGTATTTAAAGAAATAAAAACTTCATGGTAATCTAATACCATCATTTAAAAAAATACATGAATAAATGTGATAGAGGTACACAATGGAATATTACACAGCCATAAAACAAGATGAGATTGTGCCATTTGTGACAGCATGGATGGATCTAGAGGGTATTACGCTATGTGAAATAAATCAGACCGAGAAAGACAGATACCAAATGATTCCACTTATGAGTGGACAAAAACAAACACATAAATAAACAAAGATCAGAATCAGACCTATAAATACAGAGAACAAATTGATGGTTGCCAGAAGGAAGGGGGATGAAGGTGGGGCCAAATGGGTGAAGGGGAGTCAGAGATACAGGTTTCCAGTTATGGAATAAATAAGTGACAGGAATAAAAGTCACAGCATAAGCAATATGGTCAATGACATTGTAATAGTGATGTAACAGGACAGGTGGTAGCTATACTTGTGGTGAGCATAATGTTTAACCTTGTTAAATTACTAACATAACTTTGCATGTCAACTATAATCAAATAAAAAATTCCACAAACAAATATTTAACAGTCAAATTTAGCTCATTCATTTTTTTTCTTGAACTCTTATTTCCATTCTGTGTCTCTTACAGAATTTCATCCTAACATGTTTGTTTTTTTTTTTAACGTTTATTTATTTTTGAGACAGAGAGAGAGCATGAACGGTGGAGGGTCAGAGAGAGGGAGACATAGAATCTGAAGCAGGCTCCAGGCTCTGAGCTGTCAGCACAGAGCCCGACGAGGGGCTCGAACTCACGGACTGTGAGATCATGACCTGAACCGAAGTCAGACGCTTAACCGACTGAGCCACCCAGGCGCCCCCATCCTAACATGTTTTTTATGCACGTGTTTTTTTATGCTTGAAAGTCTTTTATAGATTACTTTGTCTTTTTTAAAAAATTTATTTATTTTTGAGACAGAGAGCACTAGCAGGGGAGGAGCAGAGAGAGAGAGAGAGAGAGGGTGAGAGAGAGGATCCCAAGCAGGCTCTGTGCTGGCAACTTGAACTTGGAGCTTTAACTCACAAACTGTAAGATCATGACCTGAACTGAAATTAAGAGTAGGGCACTTAACTGACTGAGCCACCCAGGCATTTTTTTTCTTTTTTCTTTTAAAAAAATGTTCTTTAATGTTTATTTATTTTTGAGATAGAGATAGAGCGTGAGCAGTGGAGGGGCAGAGAGAGAGGGAGACACAGAATCCAAAACAGGCTCTAGGCTCTGAGCTGTCAGCACAGAGCCTGACGAAGGGCTCGAACCCATGAACTGTGAGATCATGACCTGAGCCAAAGTTGGATGCTTAACCGACTGAGCCACCCAGGCGCCCCCCCCCTTTTTTTTCAATGTTTATTTTTGAGAGAGAGCACACATGTGAGTTGGGGGAGGAGCAGAAAGAGAGGAGACAGAATTCCAAGCAGGCTCTGCACTGTTATCATGGAGCCAAATGCGGGGCTCAATCCCATGTACCATGAGATCATGATCTGAGCTGAAGTCAAGAGTCAGGTGCTTAACCGACTGGGCCACCTAGGTGCCCCAGATTACTTTATCTTGTGTCTCTGCAATAAGATCTCTCTCTCACACACACACACACACACACTAAAATTGTGTAACCATGTATTTCTAGAGATTGAAAATCTGACCTGGATTGAGCTATGTTGCAATCTTAATGAATATACAACTAGACAAAACAATATAAATTAAATTTTTTATAAATAATAAACATATAACTAAAGAATTGTAAATCTATTTCTTAATAACATGAATTGAGCATTTAAAAATTAATTGGTCATTTATCTATGGTTGAGTATCATTTATCTACGGGTGGGTATTATTATTAGCTAATTTCTCTTCCTATTGATGGTTTTTGTAGCGTTAGACACTAGGAAACCTTGTTCACATAAGTAAATAAAAATGGAGCAGGTTTTATTATCGCACTGTCATATAATTCTTTGAACTTTTTATGAGTTATATGCTAAAAATCACAATGATATACTATCAAAAACCATTTTTAACGTTCTATCAGCTAATAGTTTGACTAAGCCCTTCTTTAGTTTTGTTGAGAGCAAAGAATTAGAAACCATTGATTTGCAAAGGATAGAGTAATTCACATTCTCAATTTTGGGGAAGTATATTATGAAGGCTTTGTACCAAGTCCTATGGAATGACTATTAATTGAGAGGTAATCCATTAACTCTCATTCCTTTCCAGAGCAACATTTGTGTAAATTGACAGTCACAAAAAGAGTTGGGAAAAATCCAAACGTAAATTTCAATTTGCCCTTATCAACACAATATTTTTGATGAAATGCTTTTGTTTTAGTGCAAGCTTTAAACATATTTTCATCCAAACTTTGGAAAATGTCCACTAAATATCTGAGATGGCAAAGCTAGTTCTTATTGCCAAATCAGTTAGCCAAGTTTAAGTTTATTTACTTTGAAATATGACACGCATGCAGAAAAGTCTACTAAGCAAAACTTTATAGGTCAATAAATCATAAAAAAGAAAATGCATGTAATTATCACTCTTTGACAGCATCTTCCAAGGCTTGCCACATTCCTTTTCCCACTGACATCTCCCTCTTTTTCTCATAGAGGATAATGGGGCATCTAGCTGGTTCAGTCAGTAGAGCATGTGACTCTTGATCTCGGGGCTGTGAGCTCAAGCGCCATAATCGGGCATAGAGGTTACTTTAAAAATACTATCGGGGCGCCTGGGTGGCTCAGTCGGTTGAGCGTCCGGCTTCGGCTCAGGTCACGATCTCGCAGTCTGTGAGTTTGAGCACCACATCAGGCTCTGTGCTGACAGCTCAGAGCCTGGAGCCTGTTTCAGATTCTGTGTCTCCCTATCTCTCTCTCTGCTCCTCCCCGCTCATGCTTTGTCTCTCTCTCTGTCTCAAAAATAAATAAATAAATAAATAAACAAACAAACAAACAAACAAACAAACAAATAAAAATACTATCTCTGCCTTTCTCCTAGAGGATACCACTGTCCCGACTTTTATGGTAGCTATACTTTTCTTTATAATTTTGCCATATGTATACTCATTCCTAAACAGTGCAGTTTTGCCTAAGTTTGAATTTTTATAAATAGAATCTTACTGTGTGTGTTTTTTTGAAATGTGTATCTTAACACTGAGAAATTCACTCATATACTTGTATGTAGCAGTAATGTGCTTCAATTTCATTTCGTTATAGTTGACCGCTGTGCGAAATTACCACAATACGCTTATCCATCTTGTTGTTAATAGACATTTGAGTCATTTCCAGTTTGGGACTATAAGAATCACGTTGCTATGGATATGTGTTTTGTTCCATGTAGAAGTAGAATCGCTGAATTCTAGTGTAAGCCGATCTTCAGTCACAGTACGTGGTGCCAAGCTGTTTTCCAAAGTGATCATACCAAAATTACACTACTCTCTATAGGAGAGCTCCCATTGCTTCCCAGCCTCACCCACCCTTGGATTCATCAGTTCAAACAGTGTGCATTGGTACATTTTTGTAACTCCCGTATACTTGTCAGCCTTTGTACGTTTGTACTTCCTGGTACACTCTGGTGGACATATAGCACTATCTCACTGTGATTTTAATTTGAATTTCTCTGATAATAAATGGGTCTAGGTTCCTCCTGTGAATTGTTTGTTCAAGACTCTTGGCATTTTTCTCTTGAAACGTTTATTTCTTGCTGTTTTGGAGGAGTTCTTTTTATATTTTGCGTATGATCCCATCATCAGTTATATATGTTGAAAAGATCTGCTCCCACTCTGTGGTTTGTCTTTTCAACCTTTCGGTGCTGGTTTTTGGATGAACATGAAGTTCTTAATTTAATGGGGTCTAAGTAGTATTCTTTTCCTTAATGGTTAGCCTTTTGTGCTTTGATTAGGAAGTTTTTTTTTTCTATACTAGGGCCATGAAGATAGCTTCGCATATTCTAGAAGCTTTATTCTTTTCTTGTAGATTCAGGTTTACAATACACCTGGAATTAGTTGTTGTGTGAAGTGTGAAATGGTTTCATTTTCTCTCGCCATACAGATATCCAGTATTCCACTTTATTTATTAAGATACAGTCTCTTTTCCACTCTGTTGGAGCCACATTTGTTAAGTTGAGAGTGTGTGTGTGTGTGTCTATGTGTACGTGTACACAGGCTCGTGCATTGCAAGGTTTCTGGGCCTTCCATTCTTTGGGTCTATTTGTCCAACCTGGTGTCAGAACAACACTGTTTCAATTACTATGCTTTATTAACAAGTCTTGATATTAAGTCAAGCATGTAACCCCACCTTCTTTTTTTTTTTTTTTAACGTTTATTTATTATTGAGACAGAGAGAGACAAACGGGAGAGGGTCAGAGAGAGAGGGAGACACAGAATCTGAAACAGGCTCCAGGCTCTGAGCGGTCAGCACAGAGCCTGACGCGGGGCTCGAACTCATGGACCGCGAGATCATGACCTGAGCCGAAGTCGGACGCTTAACCGACTGAGCCACCCAGGGGCCCCTTAACCCCACCTTCTTATTGAACACCTTGGCTATTGTGCTAGTCTGGGTCCTCCAACGATCGGACACCAAGGTAGCACTAAAAATTAATAAATAAGGGTACCTGGGTGGCTCAGTCAGTTATGCACCTGGCTCAGGTCGTGATCTCATGGTTTGTGAAATTGAGCCCTGTGTGGGGCTCTGCACTGACAGGGTAGGGCTTGCTTGGGATTCTCTCTCTCTCTCTCTCTCTCTCTTTGCCTCTCCCCTGCTCATGCTCTCTCTCAAAATAAATAAATAAACATTAAAAAGTCAAATAAATTTCATTAAGGGACGCCTGGGTGGCTCAGGTGGTTGAGCATCTGACTCTTGATTTCAGCTCAGGTCATCATCTCAAGGTTCATTGTGTAGGGCTCTGCACTGACAGCATGGAGCCCGAATGGGATTCTCTCTCTCCCTATCTGCCCCTCCCCCACTCATGTTCTTCCCTCTCTCTCTCTCTCTCTCTCCCTCCCTCTCTCCTTCTCTCTCACTCAAAATAAATAAATAAACACTAAAAACCAAATTTCATTAAGGGAATGGTTATGTGAGAGGAAATAGGGAGGGAGCTTGCTAAGGCTGGGAGAGCTGTCAGACTGAACAGCACAAGTCTGCTTACAAGTAAAGGGGAGAAGAGAAAGAAAGGTTTGAAAAGATTATTGGAAATTCTGGAGCCAAAGCTGGTTGTCAGAAGAGTCTCTTGTCTGCCAAGAACAGGTCTGCTTTAGTATATCTAAATGCATTCAGTCACTGGGGTCCTTGGTCAGTTTTCTCCTTATAGTTGGAGGTCGGCAAGACACTCTCGTGGCTACCATAGTCTGCCCTGTGGTGGGAAGTTTTACTTCTCCACACAGATTTGGAAAGCAGCTCTTATAAGATTCCTTATTAGGATTTGATCAAGATTACATTAAATACACAGATCAATTTGGGAGGAATTGTTATCTTTATTTTTTTAACTCATTTTTATTTTATTTTATTTTTTACCGTTTATTTATTTTCAGAGGCAAAGAGAAACAGAGCATGAAAAGGGAAAGGGCAGAGAGTGAGGGAGACAACAGAATCCCAAGCAGGCTCCAGGCTCCGAGCTGTCAGCACAGAGCCCGATGCAGGGCTCGAACTTAAAAACTGCGAGATCATGACCTGAAGTCAGACGCTTAATCGATTGAGCCACCCAGATGCCCCTAGAATTGTTATCTTTAAAATATAGGTCTCCTGGGGCACCTGAGTGCCTCAGTTAGTTAAATGTCTGACTCTTGATTTTGGCTCAGGTCATGATCTCATGGTTCATGGGACCGAGCCTCACTTGGGGCTTTGAGCTGACAGTGCAGAGCATGCTTGGGATTCTCTGTCTCCTTCTGTCTCTACTCCACTCCCACTTTCACACTGTCTCTCAAAATAAATAAACATTTTTAAAAAAATTAATAAAATATCGGTCTCACAATCCACGAAACTGGTATATCTTTATTTTATATCTTCTCTTATTTATCTTCTTAGTCTTTCATTGTTTTCTGAGGGGTCTTATAGTTAGATTAATTCCTAGATATCAGCTTTTTTTTTTTTTTTTTTTTTTGCTATTGCTAGTATACATGAATGCAATTGATACTTGTCTATTGACATTTTATTGAACAACCTAAACTTATTATTAATTCTGACATTAAAAAAAATGTTTATCCAGGGAGAGAGAGAGAGAGAGAGAGAGAGCGAGCGAGCATGAGCAGGGGAGGGGCAGAGAGGGAGAGAATCCCCACATTGTCAGTGCAGAAGCTGATGTAGGACTTGAACCCATGAACCATGAGATCATGACCTGAATCAAAACCAAGAGCCAGATGTTTGGCTGAGCCACCCAGGTGCCCCATTAATTCTGACATTTTATTTGCACATTATTTTGGATATTTTCTTTCTTTTTATTTTATTTTATTTTTTTAGTTTACATCCAAATTAGTTAGCATATAGTGCAACAATAATTTCAGGAGTAGATTCCTTAGTGCCCCTTAACCATTTAGCCCATCCCCTCTCCCACAACCCCTTCAGTAACCCTCAGTTTGTTCTCCATATTTATGAGTCTCTTCTGTTTTGTCCCCCTCCCTCTTTTTATATGATTTTTGTTTCCCTTCCCTTATGTTCATCTGTTTTGTCTCTTAAAGTCCTCATATGAGTGAAGTCATATGATTTTTGTCTTTCTCTGACTAATTTCACTTAGCATAATACTCTCCAGTTCCATCCACGTAGTTGCAAATGGCAAGATTTCATTCTTTTTGATTGCCAAGTAATACTCCATTGTGTATGTATATGTGTGTGTGTGTGTGTGTGTGTGTGTGTGTGTATATACACCACATCTTCTTTATCCATTCATCCATTGATGGACATTTGGACTCTTTCCATACTTTGGCTATTGTTGATAGCGCTTCCATAAACATTGGGGTGCATGTGCTCCTTCAAAACAGTACACCTGTATCACTTGGATAAATACTTAGTAGTGCAATTGCTGGGTCGTAGGGTAGTTCTATGTTTAATTTTTTGAGGAAACTCCATACTGTTTTCCAGAGTAGCTGTACCAGTTTGCATTCCCAACAACAGTGCAAAAGAGATCCTCTTTCTCCACATCCTCACCAACATCTGTTGTTGCCTGAGTTGTTAACGTTAGCCATTCTGACAGGTGTAAGGTGGTATCTCACGGTGGTTTTGATTTGTATTTCCCTGATGATGAGTGATGTTGAGCATTTTTTCATGTGTCGGTTGGCCATCTGGATGTCTTCTTTGGAGAAGTGTCTATTCATGTCTTTTGCCCATTTCTTCGCTGGATTATTTGTTTTTTGGGTGTTGATTTCGATCAGTTCTTTATAGATTTTTGGATACTATTTATCTGATATGTCATTTGCAAATATCATCTCCCATTCCATCGGTTGCCTTTTGTTTGCTGATTGTTTCCTTCGCTGTGTAGAAGCTTTTTATCTTGATGAGGTCCCAGTAGTTCATTTTTGCTTTTGTTTCCCTTGCCTCTGGAGATGTGTTGAATAAGAAGTTGCTATGGCCAAGGTCAAAGAAGTTTTTCCTGCTTTCTTCTCGAGGATTTTGATGGCTTCCTGTCTTACATTTAGGTCTTTCATCCATTTTGAGTTTATTTTTGTGTATGGTTTA
The DNA here is from genome assembly GCF_028018385.1 of Neofelis nebulosa. Taxonomy (NCBI): domain Eukaryota; kingdom Metazoa; phylum Chordata; class Mammalia; order Carnivora; family Felidae; genus Neofelis; species Neofelis nebulosa. Next base: position 42,358,863 of record NC_080794.1, on the reverse strand, counting down.
AGAAAATAGTCCAGGTTCATTTTTCTGCATGTCGCTCTCCAGTTTTCCCAGCACCACTTGCTGAAGAGACTGTCTTCATTCCGTTGGATATTCTTTCCTGCTTTGTCAAAGATTAGTTGGCCATATGTTTGTGGGTCCATTTCTGGGTTCTCTATTCTGTTCCATTGATCTGAGTGTCTGTTTTTCTGCCGGTACCATACTGTCTTGATGATTACAACTTTGTAATACGTCTTGAAGTCTGGGATTGTGATGCCTCCAGTTTAGGTTTTCTTTTTCAAGACTACTTTGGCTATTCCAGGTCTTTTCTGGTTCCATACAAATTTTAGGATTGTTTTAGCTCTGTGAGGAATGCTGGTGTTATTTTGATAGGGATTACAGATTTTCACACTTCTAACCTCTGTTCATCTGTATTTTAACAAAGAGAAAACTGGGCTTCAGGCAGATAGTCTCTGGTTAATGTTTCATAAATTATTTGTTTTTCTCTTTGTGTGTTTTAAGTTATTTATTTGTTTGTTTGTTTATTTTGAGAGAAAGAAGAGAGAGGGGGAAGGGACAGAGAGAGAGAGAGAGAGAGAGAGAGAAAGTCCAAGCAGGCTCCATGCTATTAGCACAAAGCCTGACATGGGGCTCGAATTCACAAACTATGAGATCATGACCTGAGCCAAAGTCAAACACTCAACTGACTGAGCCACCCAGGCTCCCCTCTTTGTGTGTATTTTTGTAGTTATCTTCTACTTATGGCAAGGGATGTGCCATAAGTAGTAGCTAACATGTTCCAAGCAGTGTTATGAATGCTTTTTGATTGGTAGCTCATTTTATCTTCATGAGAACTCTGTGAGAAGGGTTCTAGTACCCCATTTTTCAGATCTAGAAACTGAGGTTCAGAGAATTTTAGTAAACCAAGAGAGTCACAAGTTGGAAAGGGCCAAGCTTGGCTTCAATCCAGAGCCCATATTCTTAGGAGTTGTCTCTTTTAGGATGGTGATACTTTACATTTAAATTTTTTTTGGTAATTATTTAAGGGGCTCCTAGGTGGCTCAGTTGGTTTAGAGGCTGGCTCTTGGTTTTGGCTCAGGTCATGGTCTCAGTTTGTGGGTTGGAGCCCCACATTGTTAATGCAGAACCTGCTTGTGATTCTCTCTCTTCCTCTCTCTCTGCACCACCCCCTGCTCATGCACACACACACACGCTCTCTCTCTCTCTCTCAAAATAAATGAATAAACTTAAAAAAATAAAAATAAAAAATATTTAAAGTGAGCTGATTTATTTTTAATTTTTAAAAGTTTTTAAAAATGTTTTTTATTTATTCTTGAGAGGCAGGGGAGGGGGAGAGAGAGAGGGGGACAGAGGATCCAAAGCAGGATCTAAAGTGGGCTCTGTGCTGACAGTAGCGAGCTGGATGCAGGGCTTGAACTCATGAATTGAGATCATGACCTGAACTCAGGGCACCCAGGTGCCCTAAAGTGAGCTAATTTAAAGATAAATCTTAGGTAAAGAATTAAAAAGTATAAGTACTATGTGAGTGGGACAAAAATTGGGTCCTTGAAAGATCCATGTTTGAGAAGCATCAGCTTAGCCTAGGCTCCATGGTTCTGCCTGCAAGTGTTCAGCTCTGTTCTGGGCCATGGGGGGATGGGGGTGTGGGGGGGGGAGGCAGTGGAGAGCCAGCCACTGGAGGAGAGAGCAGGGCACCATCTGGTTTCTATTTAGAAGCTATTGCAGGACAGCTTGCCCTGGGTACAGGCTGACTTATATCCTTGTATCCCTTTTGTATTTTTTACCGTGAAATTGTATTACTGATTCACACAATATGATGTGATATGATGTGATATAACAATATAAACTAGGGCTTTTCCCAGCAAACCTAGCATGTGGTTAAGAGCCGTCATGAGTATGAATGTGTTAACACATGACAGTATTTAGAACAGGCCTCACACTGCATCAGTGTGCTTACAGGGGGGTTGGGGGTGGGGATGGGTAAAGAGAGATGAGATAAGATTGTGCTGAGGGCTAGGGAGAGGGGGCTCCGAAGCAGTCCTGGAAGAAGCAAACCCTTAATGAGCTTCTATCTGAGGCAGCTCAACATCGATCTGCCTGATGTGTCTCAGGACTTGCTTCGTTTCAGGCAGTTGCACAGACCTGCCAGAGCCAGCCAGGGAATACCAAATGTTCCGCCTGGGTGCCTGGAGAAGCAGTGTCTGATCTGGGCCCGCCAGGCATCACTAGTGGCAGGATTCTATTGCTATGGGGGTAGAACATTAATGGGTTCCCGTGTCAACATTCATCAAAACCCTGCCCTATGTTGAGGGCTGCAAAAAGCTGGCTGATGAATCAGGAAGTGTATGTTGCAGAGATGGGCACCATCAGGGAGAAGTGGGCTTTTAAAGCTGGACATGGGTTCTTCTATACCTCTGAGTCAGTGAGCTCAAGACCAAGAGAACAGGATTAGCCAGGAAACCAGGCTAACCCGTGAGACCAGGTGCTAGGAGCTGGGACACATTTCCAGTCCTCTGCTAGGCCCTTACCTTCTGCAGAGCTCTACAGTCTATAGGGCACCCACAGGGCCTTGTATAGCATGGTTGTGGGCATGCCACTTATTCCTTGTCTAACCCTGCACAAATCATTTGTCTCTCTGAGCCTCAGCTTCCTCATCTGTAAAATGCAGGCTGCAAAAGTACCTACCTTCCAAGGTTGTTGTGTATATCAAGTTAGATAAGGGAGGGATGTGGGAATGGTGGTTGCACATAGCAAGTGGTCAATCAGTGATACAGCTATCTGTTATGGTGTCCTCTCTGCTGAGCTGGGGAGGGCGGGGTTCTAGAGTCTAAGTGACAGATGTGGCTAGGCTGCAGGGGAGTGAAGGGACTACCCCAGAATGCACAGCTGCTCGATCACAGAGCCCCATTTCAAGCCTCAGGGCCCTCCACCTTAGGTGATATGTCCTGGGCACAGCATGACATCCAGTGTAGGGGCCCTCTGAACTGGCCACAAAGTGGAACAATGAAGTTCAAGACCTAGACTTCAGTCTTGGAGCCCTGTATGCTCAGATGGACCAAGATTTGGCTTATTTGATTTATGCCACCACTATGGACAAAAATGCAGGCAAAGTCTTCAGCTGGGGGTCGACAGAGGATTAGTAAACTGAGTAAAGAGGAACTGTATTTACACCTTTGTGGCTAAAGCTGATCAGAAGTGGGATATTTCACTTGGTGTGTGCTGTGTCTTTTGTAGCAAGAGACCTACACGGACAGTTCAGTGTGAGGCTCTAGAATTATACTGCTTGGGTTCAAGTCCTGGCACCACCACTCAGGAGCTGAGTTGGTGGCTTTCTGGCAAGTCTCAGCTTCCTCATGTTTAAGACTCTGATAATAAGGGTGTCTATTTCACAAGGTATCTATCAGTTAAGGTGAGGTTTAATTGAGACTGTTCTATATATGGCACTTAGCACAGGGCCTGGCAAAGAGGAGGTTCTCCCTAATGATAGCTATTACCATAATTAAGACACAGAATGTCACTTAAACTTACAAAGCATTATCTTTGCAGCCAAATATCAACAGATTTTTCTCTCCAGTTGCAGACGTGAATGATAGCTCAGGCTGGAGCCCTGGTGTCTAAGCAACTAGATGCCTATTACCTTTGCGAGCCCGGCCTCTGCATCATCTATTACCACCTACCCCACCCCCAACCTGCCGCAAGCACAGTGCTTAGCAGAGAGGTTCTCCATAATGGTCTGCCCACCAGAAGTGAATATGCCACCCATCAGCTGGGGGAACTCGTTCCTGAGGGACGGCACAATGGCAATGCCTGGGTGTGGGGCCAGGGAAAATGAAGCCAGGAAGACCCCCTGTTGGACAGACTCAGCAATGCCTGTTCTGATTACAGGTGGTTCTTTCAGGGAACTTCCCAGACATGTAATAATTGATAGGATGCTGGTAATGATGCAGCTGATCATTTGGCCCCTCACCCACTCCGTTTGCGTTTGCATCTCAAAACCAGGAATAAGAAATATCTGCCCTTCTAGGATTGTATAACTATGTGATGCTCTGTAAATGGACTCTCTCACACAGGTACATGCTCCTGCACATGGTTTACCAGTGATGGTTTTGCCCGTCTTCCCACCCTGACGGGCTGATGGAAAGATGGAAGGGCCCAGAAGTCCCTTTTTTCTGCATTAAGTTGATCCTGTAAACCTCCCCTCTTGACTGCAGCCTCCAGAGAGAAGGGCCAGTGTGCTGCCTGCTGGGCAGCAGGAGATGGACCATTAACTATGGTGGTGATGGTCCTAGTGATTCATCACCCCGGTTGGCTCAGGAAGAGCCATTTTTCAGGTGGGAGATTCACAAGCAAAAGGTAATTCCTCTCTAAGGGCAGACACTTCAGGGCCAAATGCAGCTCAGGTGTTTGCTCTGGGAGGGGAGAGAGGGTGCTGGCGACGCCATCCCCCCTCCTGTGGAGTCTGGATGGCTCTGCACCAGCTCTGACGCGCAGGGCTCTGCCCTCCTCCTCCGGGCTTCTGAGCTGGCCCCTGGGGCCACCTGCATTGCCAACACCGTCGTTTAAAATGCGTGATGAACAGCAGCCGCGGCAGTAATGACAACGATGAGGGGTTCGGGTGGACTGTGGCATTTTGTTCTTGTGGCATCCAGCCAGGCATGTATTATTATTATTCTGATTTTACAGGTTGGGAAACTGAGGCACAGAGCGGCTAAGATGTGCCATGCCACAGATTCTTGTGCCTGGTAAACTGGAATGCCAATCCTGGCAGTCTCACTCAGAGTTTAAACACCTTATTTGCTGCCCATCATTTGGCTGGAAGGGAGGGAGGAAGGAGGGAAGGGGGAAGGGAGAATGGGTGTCTTCCAGGTTGTGAGGATGAAATGAAGGACTGTGTGTGAAGGCGTACCATACAATTTAAAGTGTCAACATGGACTTGAGTTTGTCACTGTTGGACCAGAAGTTGTCCCCGGAAGAAAGAAGCTTATGCTCTGAGGGTTAGGACTTCAGGTGCCTCTGGCTTCTGGCTGAGACTCCTAGGGCTTTCCCTCCACCCTTGGTGCTCCCCCCACCCCCACTCTGAGCCCTCAATGCTCTCCCCACCCAAGCCCCTGAACGCTCAATGCTCCCACCCCCACCCTTGACTCTGAGCCGTCAGTGCTCCCCCCACCCTCAACTCTGAGGTTGTTCTCTTCCTTTGAGATGCCAGGATACAAAATGCACACCTCAGAGACTTACAGCTCTCTGCCCTTGACCAGCTCATTGCTGCCTATGAATGACCTTGGGTGAGGCTGACCTTGTCTGTAATAAGGTGGTCCTGCCCTGGCTGGCCCAGGGGCTGTGAGGGCCCGTGACAGCCCATGTGCCCCAGCACCCAATTCAGTTGCCTGATTTCAAGCGCTGCACAGCCACGGTGATGGGTGGGGACCGTGATGGATGACACAGATACAGAACATTTCCTTCCCCTTGGAATGTTCTATTAGACAGCATTGCTTGAGAGTTTGGTATTTGTTTACAGTTCTTTTCTTTTGAGGGAAAACTTTCATACAATGAATCTTAACACCCTAGAAAGTTCCTTCATGCCTCATCTCCGTCAGTCTCCACCCCCCAACCTCAGAGGTAACTGCTATTTTGATTGTTTTTGAAAACTGTGAATTAGTCTTGCCTGTTCATAAAAGACTTTGGTTGTCCCCTGAAAGCTTGCCCCATTTTTCTGTCCTCTCAGGAGAATGAGAGAGTCTTGAGACTGATGATTGCTATCTTCCCTCCTCCTGGCTTCCTTGGCTTCTCCTACATCTGATAGACAATGTGGACTAGACCCGGTCTTTGGGAACTTGCAGATGGCCTGCCTTCAGCTTCAGGGACCCTGCACCATTCCACCTGCCTCTGTTTATAGTTGACCATGGGGACTGGGCTGTGTCCCTTTCTAGGCACACCTGACTGTCCTTCCCATTGGGGGCTCCTGCCACCATCGGCAGGACTGCTGGGCGGATGGGAGCGGGCAAGGAAGCAGAGGCTGTCACCTTCTAAGGACTGGCAGACAGGAGGTTGGCCTAGAGGACATTGGTCCAAGTGACACCACCTAGCCTGGCTGGCCGCTAATGACCCTGATCCCGTAGTGGGGGATTACAAGAGATTTGAGTCAACTTAGAGCTGGAAAGTGGGAAATTACTTTTGGCTTAGAATTCTGGGTAAGGAAACACATTTTACCTTTTCGCTTCAGCTCGGTTGAAGAAAGTCTCAAGTAGGAAAAGCCAAATCCATCTCTTTGCATTGATGTTGTCACCAAGGCTTGGAAAATTCCCAGGTGTTCACAGCCAGCCCCTGGGCCAGCCTCTCCCGGTGACTACCATCTGGCTAGGGAAGGCATCTGTGTGCTGAGAGCCAGCTAGAAGGACAGGAACTGTGATTCCAGGGACTCCTGCGCTGATGCAGAATGACCTTAATTAACTTTTCCTGGGTGAGGGAAGGACCCCCACTGGAGCAGAGGCCGGGGGAGGGATAAATGTCACAGCACAGCGCTGGAGACTTCCTGCGCCATCAGAGGGGATGCGGGCTGGCTCTAGCACCCAGCAGGAGGGGCCTCTCTGCAAAGCCCAGAAACATCACCTCCTGCTGTCTGTTGGTCTGCTCACTTCTCACTTCTGTGTGCCGATTGGCAGCTGTGCCAGGATGAAAGAAAGGGGACTTGTGACCTGGATCACCGGAGGGGAAGGGAGGGCAGCTGAGGACACTGGGGCAGGGAAGGAAATCTGGAAGGTTGTGTCTTGGAGCTGCCTGAGGAGGCGCTGGAGGCAGCACATCCCTGAAGCCCACGGGAAGGAAGCAGGCGTAGGATGGTGAGGCGCCGGGGGATTCGCCTGGCCACAGGACCACGGTATCCCTGAAGACACACGGTGGCCAGGCCACAGAATGATGGGCCAGGAGTCATGTGAAAGGGAGACCTTTTTTGCTTCCTGGGCAGGGCCCCCGAAACGACTGTGTGTCTGTGTGCAAGTACGTGTGTGGCATGAGAACCTCGGAGGCTGATCATGGGCTTTAAGGTACCTCTGCATCAGGGGTATCCACAGAAAAATCAGGAAGTCCTAGAAGTCTGTGTTTAGTGGGGTCCCATCCTCTCCTTCCTTCCCTCTCTATGGCTCCAGAATTCACAGCACTGCCTGTACGGTCTGTCCATCCAGGGGGTCACCTGGCCTGCTCGGCGCTTTCCCTTCCCTCCATCCAAGCACAGACTCATAGGGAGAGAAGGCTCTTTCCCTCCAGCTGGGACCTCAGGGTTATCAAGCAACAGTCAACAAACTTGAGACTGAAACCTGTATTGGGCACCAGTCACCCACAGACCTCAGCCCTAGGTCTGCCAGGCAGGATGGTCAAATCCTATCCATTCAGTGAGGAGCAGCAATGGGGCTAGAGGAGGGCATTGTTATGTTGGGAATTATTAAATAAATGCTTTCTCATTAAAAAATTTTTTTAATGTTTATTTATTTTTGAGAGAGAGAGAGAGAGAGAGACAGAGTGTGAGCAGGGGAGGAGCAGAGGGAGAGGGACACAGAATCCAAAGCAGGCTCCAGGCTCTGAGTTGTCAGCACAGAGCCTGGTGTGGGGCTTGAACCCACAAACCGTGAGATCATGACCTGAGCTGAAGTTGGACACTTAGCCACCCAGGTGCCCCAACACTTTCTTACTTTGAATATGGAGTTGTCTGATAGAGACTCAATAGAAATGTAGTGAGCTCTCCATCACTGGCGATATTCAAACTGAGACTGGAGAAGCACTTCCCAGGGATCGTGTATGTGTGTGTGTTTTTTTCAATGAGGAATGGCAATTTACATGATTGTAACTTTGCACTAGATGAATACTTCCCATTCATGTGCCATCTTACAGATTTTGGATATATCTGTGTCCTGTTTATTTATATACCATTTCTTTCTTTAAACAATTTACTCTTTGGGACATAAATGTATGTTTAAAGAAAACTTGAAATCCATATCATAAAGGAAAGCCAGAACTGCATGTTATAAATAGAAAAGAATGCTTAAAAATTCACCACCGCCACCACCACAAACTAAAGCAGTGTCACCAAATCCTAGCTGGATGCTGTTGCCTGCCATGTTGTCTAGATCCAGATGGAGACAGCAAGGTAGACGGGCTTCTGTTAAGGCTTTCTCCTTGAGATCATCAGAACGGTTGGGAATGAATTGGAAAGTGAATAGCCACCTCCCTGGGTGATTCCATTTCATGCCCGCTCCCTCGACCTCACTCCCAATCACCCAATCACCCAATCACCCAATCACCCAGACCAAGTGCCCCTTGGCCATTTCCTAACCCCAGGCAGGCTCACATGGCCTAGGGAAGATACCCCTACCCTTGTTCCACCATGTGTGAAACAAGGTGTTTGACTGGAGAACAATTGCTTGTCCTTTGCAGCTCTAGTATTCCTTGAAGCTTCACTTTTAAGGATTTTCCACTCCTGTATGATTTTTTAGAGGGCTTTCATGAGCCATTGCCCTGGGAGGGATATGGGGTCAGGGCCACCTTGGCTCCTCTGTGGTTCCACCAGAACCACCTGCCAGCTCAGCAGGAAAAACTTGCTTTGCTGTTGGGCTCCTGCTCCATACACTCCTCAGAGCCTCTCTGAGCCCTCACCTCCCATCCTCCCTGCTTCCACGTCTGCTTTGCTTGGGCTAAATGTCGGTTTGAAAAATAGGATTCCATTAAAAGATTATTGTCTGCCTCCTAACTCAGGCCTCTGAGATGCAGCCTGTCCTCACTTGATTTGGTTCAGGGGCACTTTCAAAAGAGGGGTGGCAGGGGGTGGGAGGGAGCCAATTTATCATGGAGAGTTAGACATCGAGAGAAGAGGGTTTCATTTGGAACTTTGCTTATACTTGGAAAAGTGCTTCGAAATATTTTCACCAGCAGGCGGTCAGCAGGCAATGCCCTGTTAAGCACAACAACACCTGGCTTGAAGCAAGTTCACCACTTGAAAATTAGGCCAAAGGAAGGAAAGGTAAATTAGTAGGTAATTAGGCACTTTACACAGGACGGGTTTCCTTAAGGAACCCTTTAAACAGGCATTCCCTGGTGACTTAAAACATTTTTTTTTTAATTTAAATTTTAGTTAACATACAATGCAATATTGGTTTTAGGAGTAGAATTCAGTGATTCTCACTTAGGTATAACACCTAGTGCTCATCACAAGTGCCCTCCTTAAAACCCATCACCTATTTAGCCCATCCCCCCACCGACCTCCCTCCAACAACCCTCAGTTTGGGTGTGGTAAAGACTTCATAAGATGACCATGTTTCAACCAGATGCATTTTGGGGATGGAGTTCCTCCTGGAAACCACTAATCTGCTTTCTGTCTCCATGGATTTGCCTCTTCTGGGCATATCACAGAAATGGAATCCTATAATATGTGGCCTCTTGTATCTGGCTTCTTTCACTTAGCATGTTCTAAGGTCCATCCTTGTTGTAGTGTGTATGAGAATTTCATTACTTTTTTTGGCCGAAGAGGAATATTCCATTGTGTGGCTATACCAGGTTTTATTCATCCACCCATCTTTTGTTTTTGTTTTTTTTTTTTTTTTTTTTTTTGTAGTAAAGTGTCTTTTTATTTGTTTTTTTTTTTTTTTTTTTATTTTTTAATATATGAAATTTACTGTCAAATTGGTTTCCATACAACACCCAGTGCTCATCCCAAAAGGTGCCCTCCTCAATACCCATCACCCACCCTGCCCTCCCTCCCACCCCCCATCAACCCTCAGTTTGTTCTCAGTTTTTTTTTTTTTTTTTTAAATTTTTTTTTTCAACGTTTTTTATTTATTTTTGGGACAGAGAGAGACAGAGCATGAATGGGGGAGGGGCAGAGAGAGAGGGAGACACAGAATCGGAGACAGGCTCCAGGCTCCGAGCCATCAGCCCAGAGCCTGACGCGGGGCTCGAACTCACCGACCGCGAGATCGTGACCTGGCTGAAGTCGGACGCCCAACCGACTGCGCCACCCAGGCGCCCCTGTTCTCAGTTTTTAACAGTCTCTTATGCTTTGGCTCTCTCCCACTCTAACCTCTTTTTTTTTTTTTTTTTTTTTTCCCTTCCCCTCCCCCATGGGTTTCTGTTACGTTTCTCAGGATCCACATAAGAGTGAAACCATATGGTATCTGTCTTTCTCTGTATGGCTTATTTCACTTAGCATCACACTCTCCAGTTCCATCCACGTTGCTACAAAAGGCCATATTTCATTCTTTCTCATTGCCACGTAGTATTCCATTGTGTATATAAACCACAATTTCTTTATCCATTCATCAGTTGATGGACATTTAGGCTCTTTCCATAATTTGGCGATTGTTGAGAGTGCTGCTATAAACATTGGGGTACAAGTGCCCCTATGCATCAGTACTCCTGTATCCCTTGGATAAATTCCTAGCAGTGCTATTGCTGGGTCATAGGGTAGGTCTATTTTTAATTTTCTGAGGAACCTCCACACTGCTTTCCAGAGCGGCTGCACCAATTTGCATTCCCACCAACAGTGCAAGAGGGTTCCCGTCTCTCCACATCCTCTCCAGCATCTATAGTCTCCTGATTTCTTCATTTTGGCCACTCTGACTGGCGTGAGGTGGTATCTGAGTGTGGTTTTGATTTGTATTTCCCTGATGAGGAGCGACGTTGAACATCTTTTCATGTGCCTGTTGGCCATCCGGATGTCTTCTTTAGAGAAGTGTCTATTCATGTTTTCTGCCCATTTCTTCACTGGGTTATTTGTTTTTCGGGTGTGGAGTTTGATGAGCTCTTTATAGATTTTGGATACTAGCCCTTTGTCCGATGTGTCATTTGCAAATATCTTTTCCCATTCCGTTGGTTGCCTTTTAGTTTTGTTGGTTGTTTCCTTTGCTGTGCAGAAGCTTTTTATCTTCATAAGGTCCCAGTAATTCACTTTTGCTTTTAATTCCCTTGCCTTTGGGGATGTGCCGAGTAAGAGATTGCTACGGCTGAGGTCAGAGAGGTCTTTTCCTGCTTTCTCCTCTAAGGTTTTGATGGTTTCCTGTCTCACATTCAGGTCCTTTATCCATTTTGAGTTTATTTTTGTGAATGGTGTGAGAAAGTGGTCTAGTTTCAACCTTCTGCATGTTGCTGTCCAGTTCTCCCAGCACCATTTGTTAAAGAGACTGTCTTTTTTCCATTGGATGTTCTTTCCTGCTTTGTCAAAAATGAGTTGGCCATACGTTTGTGGGTCTAGTTCTGGGGTTTCTATTCGATTCCATTGGTCTATGTGTCTGTTTTTATGCCAATACCATGCTGTCTTGATGATGACAGCTTTGTAGTAGAGGCTAAAGTCTGGGATTGTGATGCCTCCTGCTTTGGTCTTCTTCTTCAAAATTACTTTGGCTATTCGGGGCCTTTTGTGGTTCCATATGAATTTTAGGATTGCTTGTTCTAGTTTCGAGAAGAATGCTGGTGCAATTTTGATTGGGATTGCATTGAATGTGTAGATAGCTTTGGGTAGTATTGACATTTTGACAATATTTATTCTTCCAATCCATGAGCAGGGAATGTCTTTCCATTTCTTTATATCTTCTTCAATTACCTGCATAAGCTTTCTATAGTTTTCAGCATACAGATCTTTTACATCTTTGGTTAGATTTATTCCTAGGTATTTTATGCTTCTTGGTGCAATTGTGAATGGGATCAGTTTCTTTATTTGTCTTTCTGTTGCTTCATTGTTAGTGTATAAGAATGCAACTGATTTCTGTACATTGATTTTGTATCCGGCAACTTTGCTGAATTCATGTATCAGTTCTAGCAGACTTTTGGTGGAGTCTATCGGATTTTCCATGTATAATATCATGTCATCTGCAAAAAGCGAAAGCTTGACTTCATCTTTGCCAATTTGGATGCCTTTGATTTCCTTTTGTTGTCTGATTGCTGATGCTAGAACTTCCAGCACTATATTAAACAGCAGCGGTGAGAGTGGGCATCCCTGTCGTGTTCCTGATCTCAGGGAAAAAGCTCTCAGTTTTTCCCCATTGAGGATGATGTTAGCTGTGGGCTTTTCATAAATGGCTTTTATGATCTTTAAGTATGTTCCTTCTATCCCGACTTTCTCAAGGGTTTTTATTAAGAAAGGGTGCTGGATTTTGTCAAAGGCCTTTTCTGCATCGATTGACAGGATCATATGGTTCTTCTCTTTTTTTTTGTTAATGTGATGTATCACGTTGATCGATTTGCGAATGTTGAACCAGCCCTGCATCCCAGGAATGAATCCCACTTGATCATGGTGAATAATTCTTTTTATATGCTGTTGAATTCGATTTGCTAGTATCTTATTGAGAATTTTTGCATCCATATTCATCAGGGATATTGGCCTGTAGTTCTCTTTTTTTACTGGGTCTCTGTCTGGTTTAGGAATCAAAGTAATACTGGCTTCATAGAATGAGTCTGGAAGTTTTCCTTCCCTTTCTATTTCTTGGAATAGCTTGAGAAGGATAGGTATTATCTCTGCTTTAAACGTCTGGTAGAACTCCCCTGGGAAGCCATCTGGTCCTGGACTCTTATTTGTTGGGAGATTTTTGATAACCGATTCAATTTCTTCGCTGGTTATGGGTCTGTTCAAGCTTTCTATTTCCTCCTGATTGAGTTTTGGAAGAGTGTGGGTGTTTAGGAATTTGTCCATTTCTTCAAGGTTGTCCAATTTGTTGGCATATAATTTTTCATAGTATTCCCTGATAATTGTTTGTATCTCTGAGGGATTGGTTGTAATCATTCCATTTTCATTCATGATTTTATCTATTTGGGTCATCTCCCTTTTCTTTTTGAGAAGCCTGGCTAGAGGTTTGTCAATTTTGTTTATTTTTTCAAAAAACCAACTCTTGGTTTCGTTGATCTGCTCTACAGTTTTTTTAGATTCTATATTGTTTATTTCTGCTCTGATCTTTATGATTTCTCTTCTTCTGCTGGGTTTAGGCTGCCTTTGCTGTTCTGCTTCTATTTCCTTTAGGTGTGCTGTTAGATTTTGTATTTGGGATTTTTCTTGTTTCTTGAGATAGGCCTGGATTGCAATGTATTTCCCTCTCAGGACTGCCTTCGCTGCGTCCCAAAGCGTTTGGATTGTTGTATTTTCATTTTCGTTTGTTTCCATATATTTTTTAATTTCTTCTCTAATTGCCTGGTTGACCCACTCATTCGTTAGTAGGGTGTTCTTTAACCTCCATGCTTTTGGAGGTTTTCCAGACTTTTTCCTGTGGTTGATTTCAAGCTTCATAGCATTGTGGTCTGAAAGTATGCATGGTATAATTTCAATTCTTGTAAACTTATGAAGGGCTGTTTTGTGACCCAGTATATGATCTATCTTGGAGAATGTTCCATGTGCACTCGAGAAGAAAGTATATTCTGTTGCTTTGGGATGCAGAGTTCTAAATATATCTGTCAAGTCCATCTGATCCAATGTATCATTCAGGGCCCTTGTTTCTTTATTGACTGTGTGTCTAGATGATCTATCCATTTCTGTAAGTGGTGTGTTAAAGTCCCCTGCAATGACCACATTCTTATCAATAAGGTTGCTTATGTTTATGAGTAACTGTTTTATATATCTGGGGGCTCCGGTATTTGGCGCATAGACATTTATAATTGTTAGCTCTTCCTGATGGATAGACCCTGTAATTATTATATAATGCCCTTCTTCATCTCTTGTTACAGCCTTTAATTTAAAGTCTAGATTGTCTGATATAAGTATGGCTACTCCAGCTTTCTTTTGGCTTCCAGTAGCATGATAAATAGTTCTCCATCCCCTCACTCTCAATCTAAAGGTGTCCTCAGATCTCAAATGAGTCTCTTGTAGACAGCAAATAGATGGGTCTTGTTTTTTTATCCATTCTGATACCCTATGTCTTTTGGTTGGCGCATTTAATCCATTTACATTCAGTGTTATTATAGAAAGATACGGGTTTAGAGTCATTGTGATGTCTGTATGTTTTATGCTTGTAGTGATGTCTCTGGTACTTTGTCTCACAGGATCCCCCTTAGGATCTCTTGTAGGGCTGGTTTCGTGGTGACAAATTCCTTCAGTTTTTGTTTGTTTGGGAAGATCTTTATCTCTCCTTCTATTCTAAATGACAGACTTGCTGGATAAAGGATTCTCGGCTGCATATTTTTTCTGTTTAGCACACTGAAGATATCGTGCCAAGCCTTTCTGGCCTGCCAAGTTTCAAAGGAGAGATCAGTCACGAGTCTTATAGGTCTCCCTTTATATGTGAGGGCACGTTTATCCCTTGCTGCTTTCAGAATTTTCTCTTTATCCTTGTATTTTGCCAGTTTCACTATGATATGTCGTGCAGAAGATCGATTCAAGTTACGTCTGAAGGGAGTTCTCTGTGCCTCTTGGATTTCAATGCCTTTTTCCTTCCCCAGTTCAGGGAAGTTCTCAGCTATAATTTCTTCAAGTACCCCTTCAGCACCTTTCCCTCTCTCTTCCTCCTCTGGGATACCAATTATGCGTATATTATTTCTTTTTAGTGTATCACTTAGTTCTCTAATTTTCCCCTCATACTCCTGGATTTTTTTATCTCTCTTTCTTTCAGCTTCCTCTTTCTCCATAACTTTATCTTCTAGTTCACCTATTCTCTCCTCTGCCTCTTCAATCCGAGCCGTGGTGGTTTCCATTTTGTTTTGCATTTCGTTTAAAGCGTTTTTCAGCTCCTCGTGACTGTTCCTTAGTCCCTTGATCTCTGTAGCAAGAGATTCTCTGCTGTCCTGTATACTGTTTTCAAGCCCAGCGATTAATTTTATGACTATTATTCTAAATTCACTTTCTGTTATATTATTTAAATCCTTTTTGATCAGTTCATTAGCTGTTGTTATTTCCTGGAGATTCTTCTGAGGGGAATTCTTCCGTTTGGTCATTTTGGACAGTCCCTGGAGTGGTGAGGACCCGTAGGGCACTTCCCCCGTGCTGTGGTGTATAACTGGAGTTGGTGGGCGGGGCCGCAGTCCGACCTGATGTCTGCCCCCAGCCCACCGCTGGGGCCACAGTCAGACTGGTGTGTGCCTTCTCTTCCCCTCTCCTAGGGGCGGGATTCACTGTGGGGTGGTGTGGCCCGTCTGGTCTACTTGCACACTGCCAGGCTTGTGGTGCTGGGGAGCTGGCGTATTAGCTGGGGTGGGTAGGCAAGGTGCACGGGGGCGGGAGGGGCAGGCTTAGCTCGCTTCTCCTTAGGTGATCCACTTCAGGAGGGGCCCTGTGGCAGCGGGAGGGAGTCAGATCCGCTGCCGGAGGTTTGGCTCCGCAGAAGCACAGAGTTGGGTGTTTGCGCGGAGCGAGCAAGTTCCCTGGCAGGAACTGGTTCTCTTTGGGATTTTGGCTGGGGGATGGGCGGGGGAGATGGCGCTGGCGAGCGCCTTTGTTCCCCGCCAAGCTGAGCTCTGCCGTCCGGGGGCTCAGCAGCTCTCCCTCCCTTTGTCCTCCAGCCTTCCCGCTTTCTGAGCAGAGCTGTTAACTTCTGACCTCCCAGACGCTAAGTCGCGCTTGCTGTCGGAACACAGTCCGTCCGGCCCCTCCGCTTTTGCCAGCCCGACTCGGGGGCTCTGCTTGGCCGGCGAGCCGCCCCTCCGCCCCGGCTCCCTCCCGCCAGTCCGTGGAGCGCGCACCGCCTCGCCGCCCTTCCTACCCTCTTCCGTGGGCCTCTCGTCTGCGCTTGGCTCCGGAGACTCCGTTCTGCTAATCCTCTGGTGGTTTTCTGGGTTCTTTAGGCAGGTGTAGGTGGAATCTAAGTGATCAGCAGGACGCGCGGTGAGCCCAGCGTCCTCCTACGCCGCCATCTTCCGGAACTCTGGAGAGATGTGCCCATAGATGTTTGGCAAGAGGCAGTGTCTCCACCCATCTTTTGATTGGCATTTCGATTGTTTCCACTTTTGGACTATTATGGATAATGCTGTTATGAACATTTGTGTATGGATGTTTTCACTTGTCTTGGGTATACTCCTAGGGTGAAATTGTCAAGTCATATGGTAAGTCTAAGTTTAATTTTTTGTTTGTTTAAAGTTTTATTTATTTATTTTGAGAGAGAGAGAGAGAGAGAGAGAGAGAATGAATCTCAAGCAGGCTCTATGATCCTTGCAGAGCCTGACATGGGGCTCAATCTCATGACCATGAGATCATGACCTGAGCCAAAATCAAAGAGAAGGACACTTAACTGACTGAGCCACCCAGGCGCCCCATTAAGTTTAACTTTTTGAGGATCTGTCACACTGTTTTCCACAGCAGCTATGCCATTTTCCATTCCCACTAGCAGTATATGAGGGTTCCAGCTTCTCCATGTCTCTACCCACACTCATCACTGTCTTTGTTTTAGCTACCCTAGTGGGTGTGAAGTGGAATCTCCTTGTGATTTTGTTTTTTCCTTTATTTAAATTTTTTTAATGTTTAATGAGAGAGAGAGAGAGAGACCATGCAAGATGGGAAGGGGCAGAGAGAGAGGGAGACACAGAATCGGAAGCAGGCTCCAGGCTCTAAACTGTCAGCACAGAGCCCAGCGCAAGGCTTGAACTCATGAACCGTGAGATCATGACCTGAGCTGAAGTCAGACACTTAACCAACTGAGCCACCCAGGTTCCCCTTTCCTTCTGATTTTGATTTGCATTTCCCAACTGCACACCTGGGACTTGAACCCAAGTCTCTTAATTCCCAAGTCACTGCTTGACCCACAATACCAAAGGACAAAGAGAAAGAGCAATGACTGGGGGAAGAAAACACCTTTTTCCACCATTCCTTCCTACTGTGTCTAAGGGAGATAGTTTTGTTCAAGCCCTCGGTATGAAGACTATATTGAACATAATATGAGGATGGGACAGTCTTAGATGATACATAAAGCTCAGAGCCAAATAGCCTTAAGAAGGTGAGGTCAGAGAGGACTCCATGGAAACATGGAACCAGTTTATTTAAGATGTAAGAGTAAAAGACAAAACAAAACCTGTAATGGTACCCAGTGGACAATAGACACTGGTACCACCAACAGAGTAAACAAGCACAGTGATTCTCAAGGGTGTGAGTCCTCCACTCCTTCCCTTCCTCCCGTCCTCCCCCAGAGGCTTCCTGAGCTGTAACGCTCCCATCTCCGCTTGGGCTGGGTCCCCTGGAGATGCTAGGGCCAAATCACTGCCTACAACCACTGCTCTTGTGGCTGGTATGTCACAGGGTAATGCATTTTATCACTTTACAAGTGAATTACCAGTCGACTTAAGTCTTTTCCAAAGGCTGATTACCATAGTTTTTAACCTTTGAATCCTCAGTGCCTGACATATACTAGGCTTTCCATAAATGTTTGTTGAAGTCATTCATCCATCCATTTAACAAATATTTATTCAGCATACTTTGTCCCAGGTACCGTTCTAGGCTTCGAGGATACGGCAGTGAATGAAACAATTAGGAATTCCTTGCCCTCATGAGGGTTACATTCTAGGGGATGAATAAATCAAGTGTACAGATTTGTGTTTGAGACAATGAATGTGAAGGGAATTTGTAGTTTATACATGCTACATACAGTAAAGGATTATATTCATGAAGCAATGGTAATATACTAGCAACACAACAGTTATGTGATGCATTGGCCATGTGCCAGTCACTGCTCTAAGTTACATTTGAAGATTATGTAAAATATACATGAGGGTTATATACATAATAATATGAAGATTATATACATGAGTATTAAATGGAGTTTTAGATGTACACACACACACACAGTGTACAAATCCATTAATCCTTACAACAACCCTACAAGGTAGAAATGATTACTGTCATTTCCACTGTACAGATGAGAAAACCAAGGGACAGAGAGGTTAAGTAACTTGCCCAGGGTCACAGTGAGTAGGTGAGAAGGCCAGACCTTGAACCCAGGCACGTGACCACAGCACCTGTGTGCCTGACCGCCATACTACGGCCCCTTGCACTGGGCAGGAAGCAGATGTGAATTTGGCATGAGCTGGCTTCCTGTGCTTTGAGGATTGGATGCCACCGTTTCTTTTCATTGGTGTGGGCCTGGGATGTTTGGGTTGGTAGCAAGCTAGCCAGGCCACCAGAATGGAGGCAAGTCCTTAGGACACACTCTACCACCTCAGCCTGTGTGGCCCATGACCTCATGCCCTGGAAGGTGACCCTCCCGGAGTTTGCTCCTTCTAGCCCTCTTGCCGCCCTTCTCCTAGGTGTCCATGTGGGAACCTGTACTCATTCCCGGCAACTGCTGAGTGACCTCATGGCTGTGGCAAAGGGCTAAGAGTCGGGAAGTTTACTTCCTGTGCTTTGCCTGGTTAGTGTCCCCAGGCAGGGCAGAGAGCCTCCCGGAAACTGCAGGAGGGAGGAGGGCGGGGAGCTGGGGGACTAACAGGTTCGCTCACATTTTCTCTCTGATGGGGTGAGCTGTGAGCATCCGGTGGGGTGGTCTGCCAAAGACTCCTCTCAACACCTTTGGTTTTGTCATTTAAAGACGGATGCTGGAAGTACCTCTGAGCACAGAGTCCGAGATGGAGGGACACACCAAGGTCCCTCCCCCTCCAAGAGCCTAGGCTGCAAGAGCTTTCTGCTAAGCGGCAAGCAGGTAGGGCCTGCCGAGTCCTGTTCACTGCTACACTCCATGGCCTGGGCCACTCGGCACACAGTAGGCGCTCAGGGAGTGTTGAATGAAAGGGCTGGAAAGTAAAATGAATCTACCGGGTTCAACCCTCTCATTTTATAGGCAGGAAACTGAGGCCCAGAAAGGGAAAGTGACTCAGCGAAGCCAATATTTATAGCCACCAGGCCACCAGCTGTGCGCTTCAGAAGAGGTGTTCTTTCCATGACACCAGGGGGCCCAGGTCTGCAGATGCCTCTCCTAGAGGGAGAGAGCCTGCGCAGGAGTCCCCGCCTCTCCTCTCCCCCACACTCCCTCTGATCTCCAGGAACATCTGCTCATTAGCAGCCTGAACTGGAAAGCCAGGAGGCAGGGAGGAGCCAGCTAACCTTTGCAGTTGGAAGTATCCTCCTGGGAGGAGGGGAAGGAAGGTGAGTGGGAAAAAGGGAATAACGACTGTAACAGTGTTGACCATAACTTACTGAAGACCTACTATGGGCCAGGTAGTATGAGCAGGACCTTTTTGTGTGTATTATTTTTAATTCTTTGACATTCCTAAAATATATTATTGCCCACAGTCAGATGGTCCTGGTGGCTACTTGCTTTTTTTTTTTTTTTTTTACTGTTTGTTTATTTTTGAGAGGCAGAGAGACAGAGCATGAGCAGGGGAGGGGCAGAGAAAGGAGACACAGAATCTGAAGCAGGCTCCAGTCTCTGAGCTGTCAGCACAGAGCCTGATATGGGACTCGGACTCACAAACTGCAAGATCATGACCTGAGCTGAAGTCGGGTGCTTAACTGACTGAGCCACCCAGGCACCCTGGTCCTGGTGGCTACTTAAAGCAGAGCAAATGATGGAAACTTTCTAAACGGAATGGGAAAACAGTATGCGTGGGCCCAGGTTCTACAGACAAGTGCTCAGGGGTCTTGTGTTCAACCTAGCAGAGGGCAAAAGCTCCCGCTTCATGAGTTGTGGGCTGTCTGTGGTCTTGGGGCCTGCAGCCACAGGGTCTTGGGTTCCAATCCCAGCCCCACCACATGCAACTGAGTGAGGCCTTTCACATTGTAAAAGTAAGTGGAAAAGAATACCTACGTCCCAGCAGTGTAGAGAGGATAAAATATACGTGATGAAAAGGATCTTGAGTCCGTGGTATGGCATACAGTAGGAGTTTTGTAATTGTTCTCTTTTCTCTCCCACCTGCAAACCAATGTCTACTTCCAAGAAAGATGATGGCCTTGTATCCTTTTCTAGGGAATCAGCATTTTAACTGATGACTTTTAGAAACCACAGGGTCTGGAAGCTCAAAGAAGTACATTTCAAATTAAAAAAAAATGTTTTTAATGTTTATTTGCTTTTGAGAGAGAGATAGGGAGAGAGAGAACGAGTAGGGAAGGGACAGAGAGAGAGACAAAGCGAGAATCCCAAGCAGGCTTTGTGCCATCAGCACAGAGCTCGATGAGGGGCTCGAATTCATGAACTGTGAGATCATGACATGTGCTGAAAATCAAGAGTCGGACGCTTAACCAACTGAGCCACCCAGGTGCCCCAATTTTAAAATGTTTTATTTATTCTTGAGAGAGAGAGAGAGAGAGAGAGGCAGAGAGAGAGAGGGAAACACGGAATCTGAAGCAGACTCCAGACTCTGAGCTGTCAGCACAGAGCCCGATGTGGGGCTTGAACTCATGAACCCTGAGATGATGACCTGAGCTGAAATCAGACACTTAACTGACTAAGCCACCCAGGCACCCCTCAAAGAAGTGCATCTCAAAAAATAATTGGGAACATCATAAAAACTACTGACTTGTGTACAGTTAAGAAGAATTGAAATGTGACATTTTTCGGCTAATATATATGAAAGAAACTTAATAGAAGTTTCTCCACATTTGGTAACAATTCTGAAGAATTGCCAATAATAAGTTGTGAAGCTGTCTTAAAAGGTCTTTAAAACTGTCTTTGATTAAAAAAAACCCCAAATTTGGTTACAAAGGAAAAGTAACTGAGAGAGGCAGCAGGGGTGGAGAGGCTTCCCCCAGGTAGTCCCTGAAGGGCCTTAGAGCCCCAGTCCTGGGCTGCCTTTCTCTGCACAGGGAGAACGAGGTCTGGGGATCCCTGAGCAGCAGCTGGACAGGAGTCCCTCAGTGCTTGGAACACCCCCTGCATGTGCCCAGCGTGAAGGCTGGGAACAGAAGACATGGGTGTTGGGGGCTGCTATTTGGGAGCTGGAATCGAGGAAGGACACTGGTGACCTCAGGCACCAGGAAAAGGGAGTAGGGTCTGCTGCTTTAAGAGTCTTGCCGTGTCTCATCACCATCTCTAAGATGTGGGGAGGGTTACATCAATCACTGGCTTCCCTTGATGGGATGAGGAGAAGTCCCAGAATGCCTGAGATTTACATTTTTATTACCTCTGTGGAGTAGGGACTCAGAAGAGATTAAGTTTGGTTTCAGAAAAACACTAAAAAAAAAAAAAAAAATGTTTCTTGCTCCTGAGTTTTGGGGCAAAATTTAAATATGCTACAGATGTATATTACCAGCATATTTAAGTGTAATGTGATAATACTGGATCTATACCTTTTTACTTTTCCCCTATTGATAGAGCCAAAGCCCCCTTATTGGGTGCTGTCACTTCTGGTTAAAGAGCAGATTAAGAGAATGATTATAAAAATTTTATATACGTACTTTAAACATTTTATTCTAATTTATAAACATGAATATATATTAATCTGGTATTTTAAAACTTAGGGAAAATTCTAAATGTAGAATTTAGAATTCTAAAATAATATGCAAAATTAATATTCAAAATAGGCAGACTAGTATAATGAACCCTCGTGTGCCCATAATCCAACTTCAAAAATTATTGAATCACGGCCAAGCTTGTTTGGTCTATATCTGTCCTCCCAATATACTGTTACTTTGAAGCAGATCCTAGATGTAATTTTGCTTAATCCATGATATTTTAATCCGCATCTGCTATGGACTGAACTGTGTCCCTACAAAATTCTTATGTGGAAGACCTAGCCCCCAAAGTGATGGTTTTTAGAGATGGGGCCTTTGGAGAATATTCGGGTCAGATGAGGTGAGGGGGGTGGGGCCCTCATGATGGGATAAGCGCCCCTGTGGGAAGAGACACTGGAGAACTTGTTCACTGTCTCTCTCTACCCACATCCACTGAGGAAAGGCCACGTAAGGACACGGTGAAAAGGTGGCCGTCTGCAACCCAAGAAGGGAGCTTTCACCAGGCACCCACCTTGCTGGCACCTTGAGCTTAGACTTTCAGTCTCCTGAACTGTGAGGAATAAATTCCTGTTGTATAAGCCACCAGGTCTGTGGTATTTTGTTTTGGCAGCTTATACTGACACAGCATCTTTAAAAGACAAAGATTCTTTAAAACAAGCAAATTGAAAAATAACATTGCCGCACCTACAAACTGGACCATTGACTCCTTCAGAGTGAACTTCAGATATGGGGCTAGGGCCCTTCTCCTGAGAGCACGTTAGCTCCCTGGAGGCCCATGTTGCCTTTCAGTGAAAACCGCGTCCCTCATGCATGATCTACAGCTTGGAGCTTCAGTTTTTTATTGCGGGATGAGAACTTAGAGATATGTCGGGACATATGGTAACAGAATCCTTCCAGGTAGTTCTTACTGTCTCCTGCCATCTTTGATAGTTGCCTCACTCACACCTATTCTGACATCATTTTGAGTTTTTTTTTTTTTTTTTTTTTTAATAAACTCCCTTTCATTGAGCATGTCCAAAGCATTCACCTTAATTTTCATAGAAATGACTCTCATTTTCATCCTCATACTTACTTGGTATTCTGTAGTATTCAGTTATGAATTAACAGTAACAACTGGCATAGATCGGTTTGGGAACACACACAACCGGTTCCTGCTAAGGATCCTACTCAGCTTGTGGGAGAAGGGCCTTGGAATGCTGGAGAGGGCCACGGTCATCCAATGGTGTGCTTACAGAGGACAAAGAGCGTCACATGAGTCGGTAAGTCAGTCAGGCAGAGACTGATTAACTGAGCTCCTTCTGGCTTTTTTGGAAATCGTTTTATTTTAGTGCACGTGGCTCCATATCGTTCTTTTTATATACTGCATCGTAACCACCGTAGGGTTGTGTCATATGCCTTAACTTACAGGCTTCTTGGTGGTAGATGTGGAAGTTGTTTCTAGTTCTTGTCTGCTCATTTTACTTTTTTGCTACTAATGAAATGCTTCAGTGAGCCTCCTTGCACGTATACTGGGATGTGCTTTAACCACTATATCTACAGGATGCATTTCTTAGTGTGGAACTCCTGTCAAACAAAAGATAATGTCTATTTAAAATTTTTATCAATACCGCAAATTGTTCTCCAAAATTGTTTCACTGATTTATACCCCTACCAACAGTACGTAAAAGTGTGTATTACACACCCACTCACCAACCGTTACCAACCTTTTTCATCTTTACCGGTCTGATAAATGAAAGGCGCTATCTTGCTGTCGATTTATTTTATTTTATTTTATTTTATTTTATTTTATTTTATTTTATTTTATTTTATTTTATTTTATTTTTTGCTTTGTTTTATTTATTTATAGTAGGCTTTAGTATTTTTTTTCTTGTGTTTGATGGGTATTTGCACTTATTTTTCTATGAACTGTGAGCTCATATCTTTTGCTCTGCTTGTCTTTTTGAATAGCTTTGAGACTCTAACAGTACTTACCTTTTGCTTGTCTTTGTGTGATGTAAATTCACGGTGAAGGTTGGATGACTGTTCATCAAAGATGTGTGCTCTCTTCTGCTGTGGGCGTTGTCTCTGGGAAGAGGTTGCCAGCGAGGGACTTCCCTTGGCAGCCGTTTCCAGCGGGGCAGGTGGAACCACGTGACTGAG
Organism: Neofelis nebulosa; assembly: GCF_028018385.1. Taxonomy (NCBI): domain Eukaryota; kingdom Metazoa; phylum Chordata; class Mammalia; order Carnivora; family Felidae; genus Neofelis; species Neofelis nebulosa. Next base: position 42,335,402 of record NC_080794.1, on the reverse strand, counting down.
TTCTAACCAATGGCTGAGAGCGTGGATGCCATCTGCCGGCAGCTGGTTAGAATTTCTCACTGATCCTTCACCATAATCCAAAGGTCAAAGTTGGCAAGGCTTTTGCCAGCCTAGTCTCTGGATGATATAGAGGAGGAGTTTAATTGAAACCACTGGTTAATTGAACCATTATGCATTTTATGGCTTCTCTTTTTTAAAATAGTAGCCAGTCCCCTCTAACAAGTACACAAAATTCAGAGTAAGTAGCCTATTCTAACTTATGTATCAAATATGTGCAGTGTTTGTTTTTTGACCCTTTCTATGCTATTTATTTTAATAATACAGATCTATAATTTCTTTCATGGTTGTTTTTAAAAATGATGCTTGCATTTTGTGTTATGCTTGGAGAGAGGCTTTCTACCTCAAGATTATTTTTTAAATCATTTATGTATCTTTTTAGAACATTCAGAGTTTACATTTTTCATTAAATTTTTTTGCTTCATCTGTAAGTTATCTTAGTGTAAGATATAATGTGGGTTTCCATCTTAGGAACCTTCCCGCCCCTCCCACCCCTTAAATGGTTAGGAATTTGTTCGAATTTGTTCCCATTCCATTTATTGAATAATCTTTTTAAAAAATTTTTTTAACGTTTATTTATTATTGAGAGACAGAGAGACACAGAGCATGAGCAGGGGAGGGGTAGAGAGAGGGGGAGACACAGAATCTGAAGCAGGCTCCAGGCTCTGAGCGGTCAGCACAGAGTCCAACTCGGGGCTCAAACTCACAGACTGTGAGACCTGAGCCGAAGTCGGTTGCCTAACCAACTGAGCCACCTAGGCGTCCCTATTGAATAATCTTTTAATCACTGATTTGAATCACACTTTTGTCATTTACCAAACTCCAATATGTGATTGGGTTACATAAGTATTCTCTCCTGTTTCATGAATTTGTTTATTAATGCATTGTGCCAAAGTATTTTCATTGCTGCAGATTTATAATAAATAGTTTCACATACCTGGTAAGGAAGTCTATCTTCATTTTCCCCTATCATTTTCCTCTTGGCTAACCTTATATTTGCTTTTCCAGATAAACCTCAGAATAAGTTTGTCTAGTTGAAAGAAATTATATTTGATACTTTAACTGGAATTTCTCTGAATGAGGAAAACTGAAATTTTTACAAAACTAAAATTTTGTCTTAAAAAATATATGTCTTTTGGGACACCTGAATGTCTCAGTAAGCTAAGCATCCAACTCTTGATCTCAGCTCAAGTCTTGATCTTAGGGTGGTGAGTTCAAGTTTTGCATTAGGCTCTGCTCTGGGCATGAAGCCAACATTAAGAGAAAAAAAAAAGAATATATGTCTTTTGATTTATTCAAATAATATTAAAATTCCTCATTGGAGGGTTAAAGATTTTTTATACAGATCCTGCATGGTTGTTGTAAAATTCACTCTCAGGTGCTTTAGGGACCTTTTCTTTGAGCGTATTCTCTAACTGGCTTGTTGTTTGAATAAGAAGAAACCATCCAAATCAGTTCTGTATGTTTCTAAAGTTTTTCAATTGATTTGGATATATGATCATATTATCTTCAAATCATATTAAATCTGCCCCCTCCTTTTGAATATACTGTATTTCCGTCTTATTTTGTTTTTTCCTTGTCTAATGGCACTGGCTTGTACTTCCAGAACAATGTTTAGCAATGCTGTTGGTGGCAAATTCCTGCTCCTGAACACCCTTAGAGGATGGTCTGTTGCTGTCGATTGGCTAAAATCCAGCTCTCTCAGAGGAAGCAGGGGGAGTTTGCTAGGAGGTTTGGCAATGGCCCTTGCTAAAAAGGTCCTCCCTGACCTGCTCTATTCAGGACTAACCCTGGCTACCTCTGGCCACCCTAAGCCCCTAAGCTCCCTAAGCCCACCTGCTCCATGCCCCTAGCATGGATTGCATGGCATAGGATACATACACTGTCTTCTCAACTAGAATGGAAGCTTTCCCAGGGCAGAAACAGGTTCTTTGGATCACTGCGGTTTCCCTGCAGCCTAGTGCCCTGCCTGTCACATAGGAAATACACAATCAGTATGTGGCCAATGAAATGACACAATCAGATAGACTTTTGCTGTGTCATATAAAAAATGCCCTTCCTAATGACTGCCCATCACATTTTTATAGCCTTCTCTGTTAACAAAGCCCTTTCAAATACATTATCTTGCTTTACTCTCTCATTAAAAACCCTGGGCATTTTCCCTTTATTTATTTATTAATTTATAATTTTTAAATTTTTATTTATTTATTTTTTAACGTTTATTCATTTCTGAGAGATGGAGAGAGACAGAGCATGAATGAGGGAAGGGCAGAGAGAGAGAGGGAGACATAGAATCCAAAGCGGGCTCCAGGCTCTGAGCTGTCAGCACAGAGCCTAAGGTGGGGCTTGAAACCCATGAACCGAGAGATCATGACCTGAGCTGAAGTCGGACGTTTAACCAACTGAGCCACCCATGTGCCCCACATTTTTCCTTAAAAAAATTTTTTTTAAATGCTTATTTATTTTTGAGAGAGAGAGACAGAGAGAGAGAGAGAGAGTGGGAGAGGGGCAGAGAGAGAGGGAGACACAGAATCCAAAGCAGGCTCTAGGCTCTGAGCTGTCAGCACAGAGCCATTTTTCCTCCTTTCACAGATATGGAAAAGAGGTTCAGAGAAGTTAAGTGACTGGCTCAAGAATTGCTCAGCTAATGAATGGCAGAGCAGGATTCCGTCCGAGCCTCCTGGTTCTTTCCACTGGGCTGTGCTGCTGCTCAGTTGACCATCCTTTGGAAAGCAGCTCTGAAGATTTTCCATCTTGATAATGAAAAGTGACTTTTTTAAAGCTGTTGGCTTAGGAGCAAGAAGGGAGTGAGTGAGGGAAGTAGTGGTCCCCCAGAAGTTGCTACTAATTTTACCCTTGTCAGCAAAGCATAGGTTTATGTGGGTGCTGGCAAGGTGCGTGGGGCTGAGGGTGGTGAGGGTGGTGGGGGGTGGTGGCCTGCATATTCCTCAGCTCATTGTCCCTTGGCCTCAGCTGCAGTGTCTCAGAGCCTCAGCGCTGGCCCTTTGGGGCTGAGTCCCGTCCCTTACTTGGTGGTCCCATCGAGGGTAATGCAGACCTCTGGGCCTTGGCTACTGGGTACTCGGCAGCCCTTTCTGCACACACAATCCTGTCTGAGCCACTTTGGGATGGTCCACAGGGGAGAACGAGAGCACCCAGTCCTTACCCTTACAGGCCCATGCTTTGAAGGGAGAGAAATAATTTAGACCTCCCACGTGCCAGGCCGGATGCTGGCCAGGCTCCCATATACCACACTTCACTTAGTCCTCCCTACAACTCAAGAGTGAGCTGTAATGATGTCCTTAAACAGAGTCTCAGAGAGTGCCCCAGCTCACCAGTGTCACGGCTGCAATTCCAGCCCCGAGGGACTCCAACACCCATGCACATTCTGTGGCACCTCCCACAGGGTTGCGTGGTCTAATGCCAAGGGACAAGTCCCTGGTGACACAGCTGGGTCCCACCAGGGGGTGGAATCAAGGACCCTGCCTGGAGGGTGAGTCTCCTTTGGCTTGTGAACGGCCTCAGGGGAAGGCAGAAAAGAGGTGGTAGCGGGCTCTGAGAGGGAAGAGCCAACAGTTTGGTCTGGCAGTAAGGAGAGACAAGAGGGATTAAACTCCAGCTCTGCATTAAAGGGTAACGTCTGAGTCAGCCATACTGAAGGCCATGTTCCCCTGAAGGGATGACCTTGGCGAAATGGTGAGGTCAGTAAGTTTCACTGACTTTTTCACCCCTTCCCCTGGCCTGGACTGCTTGCGACTCCATGAGGAGCCTTTCAATTGGCTACAGATCAACCCTCCACCACCTACCGTACCCCATCCTTCCCCCATCCCCCACGTCAAGATCCCCTCCTGTGCCTCTGTGGATATTTATACCACATAGAGGTTCCCAGAAACCTGAAAGCCTCCCAGGCTGTCTGTGGAGAAGCAGCTGCTACTGTTGGCTATTTGGGTGGCCTACAGGCTGGCAGGAGGGTGTCCTGGCACCCCTCACTGTCGGGGGACTACCCTTTGCCTGTTCCACACATGTGTCCATGGGTTCAGGAAGTTGGAGGGCTCAGTGAACACCTTCCTGTCCCACGTCGATGCTGACTTGGTGAGAAGTACCACTGGTGGCTTGGCCTTGCCTGGCCCTCAGGTGGCATTGAGTCCCCTCTACCCAAGCAAAGTGGAGCAGCAATCCCAGTGGCCGCCCATCCTTGGAGGCTCGATTTCACTATCAGGATGGAAAATCTCCAGGGGCTATTATTTTCCAGAGGGCTGGCCACCTCCATTAGTGGCTCCTTAAAAGGCAATCCAATATCGTGGTGAATATCACTTTGAAACCAAATCTGGTGTCCTTGCCTTAATCCCCATAAGCTTCCTGCCCATCACTCAGAGCTGACCCAGCACTGGCCCCCCACGGCTAGATCCTAAAATGACTTGGCTTGAGAGGCAGGGGTGGAATAGAAGTGTCAGCTCATACTTACGGGGTGGATAATGAGGGGCAAAGTCTGAGGCCACTGCCCTTGGAAATTTGGACTCCCTTAAACAGTCAGTGACAAGTGATCCTCAAATATATACACCTTCAGCAAGCATGAAAAATCCTCAGTCCAAAATAATATTGACATGTAAGGGTCTTGCCGTATTGGAAGGTGGGGTTGTAAGTTATAACACACGATTGTGGGAGCCAGTTTCCTTTAAACTTTCCTGAGGCTAAGGGCATCCTTTCCTGTCTGTTTACCCCCAACACTTTGGCCGAAAGAACAAGAACATCAGATTAGCGCTATGAAGACCTATCAGGTTTCTAGTTGAGATTTTCACACACGCACACACACACTCACAAATGCGCACACATGCACACGCACTCTTATCTCTCACTTTCCCAGTTACTTCTTAAAGGAAATTAAGATCCTGTGAGGTTAAACTAACTTGGTGAAGTTTCTTGGAAAGAACAGGGTTGTAAAGAATCTGTAAACAGCTCCTAGATTGACCTTCAAAAATACTTTAACTCCTGTCATCACTGTCATTACTCTTTGCTTAAGAGCCTAAAACAGCATCCCCATCTCTCAGTCCACATCTTATCTAATATTCAAGATCATTCTCTGGGCCTTCACTGCTTTGTAATCCTCCCCACCCCTGCCTCCTGTCTAGTGCTTGCCCACACACCCAAACTCACACACACACACACACACACACACACACACACACAACCTTCCTCCTTGCTTCTCCCCCAAGCCTGTGTGTCTAGTCTGGCCCATCCCTCCAGGCTCAGTCTGGCTTCTACTTCTGCTTCTCAGAATGCTGGGAGCATTTAGGATATGATTCTAACCTCATTTTCCGCCTGCTGTCACTTTTTTAGCTTCTTGTGTTGCAGGCACTGAGACTTTCTCCTTAACAAGATTAAAAAACTCCAGGAGGACATGAATTCTTGTCTACTCCCTCTTCCCTGTGCCTATAGCAGGCGCAGCACACAGTAGGCCCTTCGGGAAAAATTGAATAATTGAATATTAAATAATTGAGAATTTTGGTTTCTTATCTCAAGGAATAATTCCTAGTTCCTTTAAAAAATAACAAAAAAAAATGAAGTAGAAGAAATGTAATAAGGAAGCATTTGGACATTTTTCACAAGATGTTTTGAGAGTGCCTGCTTCTGTGTACGTGTGCACGTGTGTGTGTGTGCATGCATGGGTGTGTGCATACATGGGTGTGTTTGCCCTCATAGGTATACATGTGGTAGTTTGGCTCTAAGGCAAAATTAGGCTCATTAAGAAGATGCTTGCTGACCACCTGCATGTGGGTGGGTCCCCATAGTCCTTAAATTGTCCTCATTTGCCTTTTTCTTTGCACATTGTAACAAGCCCTCAGTAATGACAGGGGCTAAGGCTGGAATGCCTAATGAGCTTTGGATTAAGAAATGACGAGATAGCATCTTGCTGATTGTAATTAACACAAGGCCTCTATTGTGTCGTATCGGCACTGCATCTTCTTGCTGACAAGTAATTCCCCCAAATAATGACTTGTCTTTCAACATCTCGATGTGTGGACTAATTGTAAAGAGCTCCTGCCTGGAAAGGCCACCCAGAGCAATTTGGGGACAATTACACAGGCGCTAGTGGCTGCTGGGCACAATTACCTGGACTGGAAGACATGGTGAGTGAGACCCAGTGAGGGGAATGAAGCTTTGGCCGGGCGCTCAGACAGCATCTGCCCATGGTCGCTGGCTGCACAATGAGCTTTCAACAGAGCTAACATGTTGACCCAGAATACGAGAATAAAGTGCTCATTGGGAATACCTGAAGGGACTTGGGTCATGTTTTGTCCCTTAAATGATACTAGTCATGATTACCTGTAGAAAAAAAAACCCCAGAAAATATAGACAACAAAACCACTACCAACATCTTGGTGAGTTTAGTCATTATAATCACCGACACCACCATCACCATCACCCTCAGTATCTTCATCATCAAAGTGGCTACCAGGTAGGAACAGATACTTCATTCCACATACTTTGGTAGGCACTTTAAATAGATCATCTCTAGATCTTATAAAAATCTTGCAAGGTGGGTCACTGTAATTCCGTTTTATAGACGGGAAAACCGAGACACGTACCCGTCTCCGCTCACACAAAGCAATAGTTGTTGGAGGTGGAATTTCAATCTGGGTCTGTGTGCCTAAAATCTGTGTATATGCTGTTTCTCTACTTGTCTTTCAGACAGGATGGTGACCCTTTCTCTCCTGACTGCCATAAATAGTTGCTATGAATGTTGAGTAAGATTCTGGATATGAAAGCTTTGCAAACTGTAAAGTCCTGAATAGACTCAGGACTTATTAGGCAGTGCCTGGCATCTATTCAGACATCATACCCAGCTGCCAAGTAAGTAAGCAATATTCATTGAATGGCATTTAATTAGGTTTCATTGAAAAGCTGAGACTGGGCAGGTCTGTGCAGTTTGGGTAAGAGGAAGGAGGGATTGGAGAAACTCTAGGTACATGGGCATGAACATCGTGAATTGAAGGGGAAGAGAATGATCCCATCAACTGGAGTGGGCATGGTGCTGGGTGGGGGATGCGCTCTCACTCTCATCGGCCACCTCAAACCGTACTTCTTCAAAATCAAAACGGCATGATTATTACCTAATGGTAGCCTTAGAACAAGCTCCTAGCCCCCTTCCAACAAGATTGTCAAGTTCTTATATGAAAATTCTAGAGCCACCGGTGGATGTTGGGGAACAGGAAAGGCAAGAGTTCGAAGATGTGGGGTTAGCTTGGGCAGGGGTCTGAGTACGAGGTGGGCCACAGCCAGACTAGTTACCAAGTTCTCTCTGCTTCTGTCTCTGCCTACCTCACCACCTCTCTCATCTCTTGTTCATTCTGACTCTTGACTTTGGGAAATAATGTGGAATTCTAAAGCTTTGTCCCTACTGCGTGTGTGTGTGTGTGTGTGTGTGTGTGTGTGTGTGTGTGTGTACGTGTATTGGAATTAGGGACTATTCTCCTATTAAAAGGCAGAAGTTAAGAGTCTCCAGCATCCTAAATGTCCACCCAGGACGCCAGCCAAGTGCCCTGCCAGGCTTGGACGCTGAACTCCCCTCCCATGTTGGAGGTCCTGATGGCAACCTGAGAAATTAATTGAAGTTCTGTTGGGCAACTCTCCGCGAGGGCAACTCTCCAGCACCCTGTGGCTTCTGCATTTGTCTTGGAAGATGACCAAGCCAGGAGTGGAGTTTGACCAAAAGTAGGTGGAATTGACTTAGAAGAGCTAACTCGGGCCGTCGCTACCATCCAAAAAAGAAAAGAGAAGGTGGCTGGGAGGGAAATCGGGCGGCATCAATGAAGGGATGCTATTTTGCCAGCAACAACTTGCAGCCGCAGCCTGGGAGGGGGCAAGGCTGCCTACGTGCAGCCACACACAATCCTCCGCCTGGGGCCAAGGCAAGAACCAAGCCTGCACTTGACCTCCATATCCATGCACGGTGAGGGTGAATCCTCTCAGTCCCCTTGTGCCCTGTCATGCAGAAGTAACCAGGCTGGGGGACTGTTCGTAATGGTCACACTGACCAGGCATCTTGCGACTGACCGCATGATCCCGTAGTCAGTGAACCGGGGAAAGTAGAGAGCCAGTGATCGCTATTCTGTTCGTGTTTGTGTGGTGGCATCCTTACAGGGGACACCAGTGACCATGAACTTTCTTTCCTCGAGTTGTGTTCTGTGGATCAAAGGCCACTTCTGCCTTCATTCTTGAAATTGCTGTTGGGCTTCATAGAGAAGCAGATAAAGGAGATTTTCTCATCGGAAAGGAAGGAACAACTGTGTAAGAAGTTAAGCTATAAAGTTGCTGCAGTGAACAGGTTACTTGAATAATTTGAGCTGGAAAATCACATCGGACTGAAAAAGATGTGCATATACATACGACCTAATTGGAGTTCAACGCCTGGGTCTGCCTGCCTAGGAACTGCTTTCTGTTGGTAGGTCTTGTTGCTGATGCCATCGCTCCCCCACGGGCTCTGGAGTCCACAGGCATCTCTAGGGGAAGAGAGCAAAGCTGTCCCATGTGTCCTTCCCACCCTACAGCATGCAGCTCTTCTACTGTGTCTTGTGCTGCCACTAGGTTGATCACTGGGAACTGAGAGAGATCCTCCGGTCAAAGTGGTGCTTGACTCCTGAAACATGGAGTTTGGAGTTGTCGTATCACAGCTAATTCTACACCTAAAGATGGAGAAGGCGGCTTTTAGAGGGTATTGGGAACCTCCCTAATACCCTCCTTAGATGGGCCAAACCTCGGAAATACTAATCAGATGGAGCCCTGTCATGTCCTGGTGTCCCCTGGCCCAGGGCTAAGTCAGCTGATGGTCCAGTATTGGTGCCTCATGGATCTTCAGTCTGCAGTGAGACCTGAGGAACCACTCGTTTGGGCCTCTGATCCAGGGAGATCCTCATTTTTCGTCTTGTTTTCTCGGTCTCTGGGTCCATCCAATTTTACCTGCTCCTTAGCTGCGCTCCATCTTCCTTGCATGGGATAGGACCGCTCCCTCCTAGCCTTCCTTGCTTCAGTTTGTCAGAAGGCTTGATGAGACTCCAGCTCCCAAGTTCTATAAAAGATATCTGAAGAATGACGGGATATTCAGGTTGGAGAAGAGGAGATCAGAAAGAACCACGGTCCCTCTGTTTAATTCACTGGCCCGAGTGTATATATCTGGAAGAATAGTCAGATTTTGGATAGCCCAAGAGGTGGAATTCAGATCCATGAATGAAAGCTGTATGGGGACAGAGTCCAGGTCAGAATAGGGAAGTTAGTAGCTGCAGGAGTTAGGAGCTGAACCACCATTCAAGCAGCTGATACTGGAGGATTGTGTCCATTATCAACACAATCCCCATCATCGTCTGCATCCTCATCACCATTTACTGAGTGCTCTGCCAAGCTCTTCACGGCCATGGTCTCAGTTGGTATCTCTGCCATTTACTGCCACTTCCTTTTCTCTTGGAGGCTTGTTCTCCCCACCTCTGAGCCCTCTGGCTTGTGGTCCTCGGCGGTTTAGAGCTTGGAATGAAGAATCTTGACAAGGCTGGAGAGTCTGGGAAAGCGTGGTCCCAGTAGGGAGGTGCCCACCGGACCACAGGGCTTAGAAAACAAAGCACTTGCCTGATGCGAGCATGAATTCGCCCCTCTGTATCTGACAAGTAGGCGCTATTCTTGGTGGGTAAGCAGAAACACAACCTTCCTTTGTGAGCCTGTTCCCCACACCATGAGCACCCCCCACCCCACCTTGCATGGAAAGCTTCATCTAGAAATGAATCATTCCCAAGTTAATGTGAAATTTAAAGATTTTGCTTTCCTCTTCCAGGGCAATTTTTGATGTCAGACTGATCTCTCTCCCAGTACAATGAAAATCTTTGTTCTCTTATCACTAAAGGAATGTTATGATTCTGAAAGCATGTAGGAGTATCTCAGGAGGCTTGGTTCGCCTCAAACCAGGCTACATGGACAGATAAAGATGGCTAGAAGGTGGATTGGGAGTTAGTGTTTAATGGGGACAGAGCTTTGGTTTGTGCTGTTGATAAAATCCTGGTGCTGGATAGTAATGGTGGTTGCCTGATATTGTGAGTGTACTTAATGCCATTGAATTGTGCATTTAAAAATGGTTACAGTGGGAAACGAAACAAGAAACAGTGGTTAGGCGTGTTTGGAGACATGCGTGGGGAGAAGTGAGGGGGGGAGTAGCTAGCAAAGAAACAGTGAAAAGAATTGAAAGGGAATGCTTCCTCTTGTACGTTGCTGGAGGGGGTGCCCAGTGGCACAGTCCCAATGGGGAGCAATTGGCCGTGTTGACCAGAATCACAGATGCCCATGCTCTTTGAGTCCGTGATCTCACTACTATTCAAAGGGTGTGCCTGCTTTTGTACAAAATGATGGTGGGCGAGTGTCTTTACTGTAGTGGTATCAGGACCAATATAAGACCGTCATTGGAAACACCTAGAGGGGCTGGCTAGACAAAGTATGGCAGAGCCACACCATGGAATACAATGCAGCTGTGAGAGAGGGAGAAAAGAGGGAAGAGAGAGAGAGAATGAGCTTCCTAGATACTAATGTAGAAAGGTCTCTAGGGGGACCCATCCACAGTAGAGATTTATTGTAAGGTAAACACATCAAAGACCAGAGTAGTGCAAATAGAATGCTACCTTCATGTAAGAAAAGGGGAAATTCTGAATATATACGGACTGTGTGTGTAGAAGAATACTGGAGGATACACAAACTAAACAAAGTGGTTGCTGAAGGGGCCTCAGGTGTGAGGAAGGGAGGGAGTGGACAGACACAGACTGTATTTTGTATATTGTTTTGATTTTTTTTAAGTTTATTCATTTTAGAGAGAGAACGGGAGCAAGTGGGGGAAGGGCAGAGAGAGGGCAGGGAGAGAGAATCCCAAGCAGGCTCCACACGGTCAGCACAGAGCCTGATGTGGGGCTCGAACTCATGAACCATGAGATCATGACTTGAGCTGAAATCAAGAGTCGGATGCCTAACCAGCAGATCCACCCAGGTGCCCCTGTTGTTTTGATTTTTTAATTATATGAATAAATTAATTATGTTCTAATTAATTTATTCATATAATTCTAATTTTCTAGGAAGGAAGGAAAAAATTCTAATTTTCTAGGAAGGAAGGAAGGGAGGGAGGGAGGGAGGGAGGGAGGGAGGGAGGAAGGAAGAAAGGCTAGGAAGGCCCTTTCCAAACTCCAAAACATTCTACAGATATAAGCGCTTAATAATGAGAAAGCAATTATGATCATAATACTCTAACAGCTACCATTTCTCAAGTGTTTACCAGACACTGCATGAAATACTTTGTATCTATGATCTTCTTTGATCCTGACCACACAATGGTTTTTATTTTTATAAATGGGAAAACTGGCAATTGGCGGAATTAGATTGTCCAAGGCCACACTTCGGGAAAGGCACAGGGCTGGGATTTGAACCCAGATCCGTCTGCTGTTACACGTGGCTCTTGACTGTGCCATACTCCCATAGGTGCCATTGCCCTGCGGTAGACTTTCTTATGGGGAGGGGGCTTCTTTATTTCCCAACCTGCCAGAGCAGCCCCTGGTACCGACATAGGCATTTTCCAGGGAAAGCTGGAAACCTTAGTAGGCTAGGTGCCATTCTTGGAAAAACGGGACACCTTGACAGCGCCTGTCTGCCCCAGGCCATGTGGTCATTCTGTCTTCAGGAGGTATTTTTGGTCGCAGTTTTCCTACAGTATCCGGTTGAGTGCCGTGATGAGGCACAGCACGTCTCTGCGGTTGCTCCTGGCCTTCCTGAAATATCCATCCAAGACCATGTTGGCTCCACCGCCTTGGATGGAGCCCAGAAGAAGGTTTTTATGGAACATGTCTTTAAAACCGGTTAATGATTTATGAATAGCTTGGCAACGAAGGCAACGTATGCCCAACAAAACCTTTTCCTGTGTTCAGGCAACCTCAGGGCTGCGTGGTTAAACCTGCAAGGAGTCCCAGAGGAGACCCAACAGTCAAACGAAAGTTTGATTGTAAAAATAATTAGATCACAGGATATTTAAAAATAAGGTCCAGAGGTGGAGCTCGAGCTCCATCCTGTTTGACTTCAGAGAAGGGCCCCCAAGTGGAAAGTAAGCTGAGAAGCAAAAGTACCAGTGTTTGGCAGATGGAAATTCTGGGTTTCATTTCTCAGGGCCCAGCTCTGCTGCTGGTGGGATTGCCTGGTGGAAGGAGGAGCTTTTCAATCACAACAATCCTGCCTCGGATAAACCTCATTGGCTATGATATGGCCACCATGCAAAGCTAGGAGACGTTTTCTCAGAAGATTCCACTGGGGAAGTGTGCGGCCTGCGGGTTTCCTGTGTGTTTCCATAGGTGAATCGCACACCACCCTTTTCCTGGCACCGTGCAGGATGACCTGTCCCTCCCACAATGCTTGATCCATTTTCTAAGTTAAAGGTGCTTGGTGCCCAGAGAGTGAGGCAACTGACGTGCAAGTGTTTCCCTAAAGGGGTGAGTGATGGGGTGTCCTGTGGAAAGGGGATCACCAGTTTGTTTCAGGATAAATGGCCTTTATTCTATTCTATTCTATTCTATTCTATTCTATTCTATTCTATTCTATTCTATTCTATTCTATTCTATTCTATTCTTTTCTTTTCTTTTCTTTTCTTTTCTTTTCTTTTCTTTTCTTTTCTTTCTTTCTTTCTTTCTTTCTTTCTTTCTTTCTTTCTTTCTTTCTCTTTCTTTCTTTCTTTCTTTCTTTCTTTCTTTCTTTCTTTCTTTCTCTCTCTCTCTCTCTCTCTCTCTCTCTCTCTCTCTCCCCCTCTCTCTCTTCCTCCCTCCCTCTCTTTCTTTCTCCTTCCTTCCTTCCTTCCTTCCTTCCTTCCTTCCTTCCTTCCTTCCTTCCTTCCTTCCTTCCTGTTTTTCTTACCTCAGTTGATTTCCCACAGCCAGCCTAGCACATTTAGGTGTAACGCTGGGGTAGGAAGAAAGTAGTGTTTGTTTTGTGTTTAAAGTTTATTTATTTTGACAGAGAAAGAGAGAGAGAGAGAGAGAGAGAGAGAATATGAGTGGGGGAAGGGCAGAGAGAGAGAGAGAGAGAAAGAGACAGAGAATCCCAGGCAGGCTTCACACTGTCAGTGTGTGGAGCCTGATTCGGGGCTCGAACCTACGAACTGTGAGATCATGACCCAAGCCAAAATTGGATGCTTAACTGAGCCACCCAGGCACCCATCGTTTTTGTTTTTTGGCATGACCAGCAGCCAAGGTATCTTAGAAAATCACCTCCCCTCAGGCTATGTCATGGGGATCTGAGCAGGGGGTTATAGTTCAAGTCTCCCTGGCTAAATCCAGTTTCCTCTCAGGGTTTCTAGGCCTCTTCCTGGTAAAATTTGTTGATGGGAAGTTGGCTTTTGCCTCAGTGATGGATATATTGAACACAGTGATGCTTTCTAAAGAAGTGTCAAGGGTGGCTATGGTGGGGAGAAAGAAGTCTGATAAATCAATATGTCCCCGAAACTAGACTGTCTGGTCATCTCATAGGGGTTTGCATCAGAAATATAGGAAGTGCTGTCTCGTATGCTGCCCTAGCTATGGGCTGTCAGCAAGGCCTGGAGGTGTCCCCTGGTTAGTGACACATTTGGTAGTGGTTGTTCCCATTGGTCATGACATGGAAATCTTCTGTTTCCTGTGGAAGTCTTCAGAGGCATCTCAGCAAGATGCTGCATGTGGAAATTCACGGGAAGAGTAGGAATAATGTATACAGCGTAGTTATCATGATGCCTGGCACCAAGATGCTCAGAATATACATTTTAAAAAATAACAGAACGTAACAGTACAATTAAGAATTTCTCTTTACTCCTTATTTGAATTTGGGCCACTGAAATCTGCTAGGCACACTCTCCCTTTGTGTCTTTGCTCATGCAGTTCTGTCTGCCATCAATGGCTTCCCTTCTTCCCCCACCATTACATGTATGTCACTTCTGCTTATTGTCACCTTAAATTCTATATTTTCTGACCATAGAACAGCAACATGGTTTTCTTTTCATGAGAATTTATCAGGTGTATATTTCCCCAGTCCTTTACTTTAAACTTTTCTGGGTTCTTAAATTACAGATGTGTTTCTGGGACATACGCATTTTAAACAATTTAAATACAGTAATTCTTTTAATCGGTTAGTTGAATCTGTTTACACTTACTGTAATTTTAAATATGTTTGAATGCATTCCACCATTTTGTTTTTTTTTTTTAAATTGAGATACAGTTGACATATAACATTATATTACTTTCCCATGTAGAACATAAGGATTTGATATATTTATATATTATGAAATGACCACCACAATAATGGTTAACATCCATCACCACACATAGTTACAGAATTTCTTTTTCTTGTGATGAGGACTTTTTTTTTTAATTTTAATGTTTATTTATTTTTGAGACAGAGAGAGACAGAGCATGAACAGGGGAGGGTCAGAGAGAGAGGGAGACACAGAATCTGAAACAGGCTCCAGGCTCTGAGCTGTCAGCACAGAGCCCAACGCGGAGCTCGAACCCACGGACCGCGAGATCATGACCTGAGCCAAAGTCGGACACTCAACGGACTGAGCCACCCAGGCGCCCCGTGATGAAGACTTTTAAGATCTACTCTCTTAGCAACTTTCAAATGCACAATACAATATTATTGACTACAGTTGTCATGCTGTATATTATATTCCCATGACTTGCTTTATAATTGGAAGTTTGTATCTTTGTCTCACTCCACCCATTTCACGCCCCCCCACCACCTCCAGCCTCTCATCATCACTAATCTGTTCTCTTTTCTAGTGTTCATCATCACTAATTCTGTTTTTACAATTTCTTGTCATTTTAGATTCCACGTATGAGTGAAATCATATGGTATTTGTCTTTCTCCGCCTGACTACACTCTAGCTCCATCCATGTTGCGGCACATGGCAAGATTTCATTCTTTTTTATGGTTGACCAGTATTCCATGGCATATGTATACCACATCTTCTTTGCCCATTAATCCTCTGATGGACACTTAGGTTGTTTCCATGTCTTGGCTATTGTAAATAATGCTGTAGTGAACATGGGGGTGCAGATATCTTTTTGAGTTAACGTTTTTGTTTTCTTTGGATACATACCCAGTAGTGAGATTGCTGGATCATATGGTGATTTTATTTTTCATTTTTTGAGGAACATCCACACTGTTTTCCAGAGTGGCTGCGCCAGTTTGCAGTCCCACCAACGGTGCACGGGGGTTCCCTTTTCTCCCATCCTTGCCAACACCTGCTATTTCTTGTCTTTTTGATCATAGCTACCATTTTCTTCTATTATTTCTGTTTACCCTACTTTATGCTACTCCTCCTCCTTATTTCTGCCTTTCTTGCTTCCCTTTTCATCTTTTCTTGTTTTGGGAACTAGCTGTCCATTCCATTTTCATTCTTTCGGTGGTTATCCCTAAATTATCTCTAAACTTAACAGGTTTACTTGATGTCACAATCTCAAGTTAATTTATACCTCCACCGTCTTACAAACAACTTGGAGAATATCGATCTGCTTAAGACTAATGCCCTAACATGTTATTGTGTTTAGTATTTGGGTTCCATATTGTTTGGTACCGCCCAGATGTCCTTAATATTATTGTTGTTGTTTTATAAATCAAGCTTGTTTAGTATTCCCCATCTGGCAATTGGTATATTTGCTCATCAATGCTTTTTTATTACTTTCTTCTGGGTTTGCTTCCTCACCCCCTGAAATTTATCCTTTAGAAATTCTTTCTGGGAGAGTCTATTGGTGACAGATTCTCTTAGTTTTCATTTATCTAAAAACATTTTATTTGAACCTCACAGTTGAGTTAAAATGTCATTTGGCAAAAAATTCTAGATTGAAAGCTATTTTCATTCAGTCTTTTGAGGACCGCTGTCTGTGGTCTCAGTTTTGCTGTCGAGAAGTCTGCTAATTGTCACTCCTCTGTACGTAATTTCTCTTTTCCCTCTTGTTGCTTTGACTATTTTCCTCTTTGACTTTGGTGAACTACCGTTTCTCTACAAGGCATCTACAGGTGGGATTTTATTTATTATCCTGCTTAGAACTTGTGCTTCCTGAATTTGTGAATTCTTGTTTTTCATCAATTTTCAGCCATCATCTCTTTGAATATTATCGCTTCCCTTCCCTGTGATCCTTTTCTGGAACTCTCATTAGATACACTACAGGACAGACATTCCTCTTCCATCTGCTGTGCCTGCTGGGTCCACACTCTTCCTTCTTTCTATTTTCTTTTCATACACTGCATTCTGGGTTTATCTCTCAGATCTGTTTTTCTGTGACTAAATCTTCTTTTTTAATGTTTTTATTTATTTTTGAGAAAGAGACAGAGAGCAAGTGGGAGAGGAGCAGAGAGAGAGGGGGACAGAGGATCTGAAGTGGGCTCTGTGCTGACAGCAGCGAGGCTGATGTGGGGCTCGAACTCACGAACCGGGGGATCATGACCTGAGCTGAAGTTGGACGCTTAACTCACTGAGCCACCCAGGTGCCCCATTACTTGCCTAATTCTTAGAGTCCAACCAAGTCTAATCTATTTAATTTATGCTACTCACTGAATTTTTTTTTTTTGAGAGAGAGAGAAAGAGCAAGCATGAGCAAGAAGGGGAGAGGCAGAGGGAGAAAAAGAGAATCTTAAGCAGGCTCCACACTCAGCATGGAACTAGATGTGGGGCTCGAGCCCACGACCCTGGGATCGTGACCTGAGCCAAAATCAAGAGCCGGACTCTCAACAGACTGAGCGCCCCAAGAGCCCCGGTCATTTGCTATTATTAATAAAAGCAAGAAAGTGGTTACGTAAGCCTACTCCCACTTTCTCAGAGGCTCCACACTCTGAAGCATACAAATGAGATTCTGATCTATCACCATGTTACCATGTCTTTGCACCCCTGTCTCAAGCCAGGAATGATGGTGTCCTGTTTACCCATCTTTGTTTGCTGCTCAACGATGCCTCTCCTCCTGTGACTAAAGAATTGTTCCATGTCCCTTTCCAGAATTTTTGCTCATTTCTCTTATCCCAAGGCTAGCTAACATTCTCTGGGCCCAAGAATATATGTCTCAACAACAGTGAAAATCTCACACACTCACAAGCAGACAAGCTTGGAGGGAACACATGGAAAAGAAATATGTCCCCTTCCAATAAAGGGGTAAAGAGATTTAGTTATCTTTTTGTAGCTTGTCCATATCATCAGCAAAGACGAATGTTTGTTGGGCACCTAATATGTACATGAAAGTGTATTAATTGCTGGGGGAAAAAAATACACATCTTCAACTGACTGGGAAGGATTCCCAAAGATAAAGCCACATTGAGTATGAACTCACCATCCAAAAATTTCAAAACCCATGAAAAAGCAATCACATCATGAGCTAATAATGTCAATAGATAGAAGGAAGCCAAGATCAGATAAGACTGCAGAACTTTAGGTAAGTGAATAACATGATGGAGACCATAAAATTAAAGACTTTAAATTATTAAAAGTATAAAGAAACAAAATAAAAAAAAAACAACTAAAAATGGAACAACCACAATAGAACAAAAAAGGTGGATTTGGAAAAGAACCAAAAAGAGCTTATGGGAATTTTTTTTTTTTAATGGTCACTGAACTTTTAAAATTCACTGAGTAGCAGGGCGCCTGGGTGGCTCAGGTGGTTAAGTGTCTGACTTTGGCTCAGATGATGGTCTCACGGTTTGTGAGTTCCAGCTCCACATCAGGTTCCAGGCTACAGTGTGGATCCTTTTTGAGATTCTCTTTCTGCCCCTTCCATGTGCTTTCTCACTCTCTTTCTCTCTCTGGAAAAAAAAAAAAAAAAAAAAAAAAGCAAATGACAGTAAAGGGTCAAGATATACCCTGTGCCAGGTACTGTGCTAAGAAGAGCTTTATCTGCGTTCTTTCATTTGATCCTTATTAAGAACTCATGGAAGAGGCACTCCCGCCCACCCCCAACTATACAGATGACGTCACTGAAATTTGAGAAGCTGAGAAACTTGACCCAGACCCCACAGCCAGGGAGAGGAACAGAGCTGAAATTTGAACCCAGCTCTGTCAACTCCAGAGCAGGCACATGTAGCCACTGCAGGGCTGGACTAGCATTCCCACTGGGTTATGATATAAAATACTTTAATACATGTGGTAGGCCCTCCAGGGACTCTTCATGTGGTGATGGGAGAGCTGCTATGCACAGGAAGACCCAAGTTATTGAAACTGTCAACAGCATACAGTGCATGGTATATGGTGGGTACTTAATAAATATTTACCCAATAAATAAATAATGTTTTTTCCTTTGAAGAGTTGGGGAGCTGAGCCCTGGAGAAGTGGACTAGGGCAATTAGATTGAGACTGTTCCCTCTCTGGCTTCACCTTTGGCTTTAAAGTACTGCATAGTCAGCCAGAGAAACCAGTGTCCTGATCACTTTTCCTGACAAGGAGGCTGGGCCGGGTGGCATTCTTTAGAAACGTGTCACACTGCAAGTCGATAATGGTGATGGGGAGTCACAGCCTGGCTATTTGGAGCTTCTCTTGGCTGGGTGGCAGTTTCTAGATATTCATCCTGCTGAGTCTTACAGTCAGTCCTCATCTTGGTGAGGGCAACAGCATACATAATGAAGGGATTCCTTCCTTGGCTCACCTCCTACACACGCAGCCCAGACCCACCCCAGCAAACCAGGAGACTTTATAGAGCTGCAGGGTCTCCCTGGACCTATGCCCTGCAGGCAGACCCAGCATCTCAAGTATCTCTTCTCCTGGACAATGAGACAGCCCAGCCCAGAGTGAGGGAGGTTGGGGGGTTGGAGGGGACAGGAAGGTTCACCTGCTGAGATTTGCTACCAGGATCCTGCATATCATTCCTTTCTAGGGGAAATGACTTGTTTCTTACCGCTGAAGCTCTGGAGCTTTGGAAACCCCCCGTATTACAGCCACAACTGGCTGTGCTTTGCCAGGGAAGTGGAGCCCCCGGAAGAGGCAACCGGCCCCAGGCAACTGTGTGTCTTGATGTCTTCTTTGTGTCTTGGGTCTCCTTTCTTTGTCTTTCTAGTTCTCTCTGACTTTGTCTCTGTCTCTCTCCCTGTTTTCATGTCCTTTCTTCCCTCTCCTTCTCATCTCCAAGTTCCTCTCCCAGGCCTCACACTTTTGTCCCTGTGAACTTCTGCACAGCTCTGCCCCCCTAACGCCTTCTTTCTCTCCCCAGGGACCCCCCGTTCCTGCTCTCTGTCTTCACCCCTACTGGCCCCCCTGTGGCCTTGAAAGGTCCTGGCTTGCCTGCAACCCCAGGGCTCATCCCACAGAGGCTCTTCAGTGCTCTCATCTTGGCCTCAGGCTGCGTTTGGCCTCCAGCAAGAGGCCCAGGAGCTAGGCTGCCAGACACACCTGCCGAGTTTAAAGCCTCCCACTGGGAAGCATTTGCTGAGCTAACTAGGATGCCCGGCCCCTGCACGGTGTGCAGAGGCCCAGATGCCATGGGGGTGAACTTCTTGGTGCCAGTCACCAGCCTAGGGGACTTCTGAAGTCCTCTGTGCTGACCCACAGCAGGGGCTCACTGGGCCAGTGGGCTCTCCATGGGATAAAGGGCCTCATGGAGCTCAGAGACCCAGATTAGCATTTTAAAGAAAGGTTGGCAAGAAGGAATTTCTGAGACTTGCTGGGAGCAGAAGGGGTGATGGTGAGGAAAGTTTACCGCCCCCCAGTCCCCAACAGGCTGACAGATGGCATTGGAGAGGGGCAGAGAAGGCATCAGGTAAGGAAGGGGGAGACTTGGATTCGAACTTCAACTCAGCCACTGGTGAGCAAAGAGTTTGGGCAGGTTACTTAATACCTCCAAGCCTACTGTCCTCCCTTCTCAAAAGAAAAAGACAAAAAGAGCTCTGAAGTCCTCCCAGCTCTACCATGATGATGGCCCAGGGGAGAGGTGAGGTGCTGGATGACCACCAAGGCTGCTGTTGTCCCCTGACCTGTAGAAAAGCCTCAACAAATACTGGCTCTTTGTGTGACTTCAGACGAGGTACTTAAACTCTCTAAGCCTCAGTTTCCACATCTACATGGTGAGGGTAATTCTTGCTTTGTACGATCCTGTAAGAAATACATCCAGCAGGAATGTACAGCGTGTCTCAAAGGCTGAGCGGTGTGGCCCCAGGCGGTGCAAAGGAGAATTTTAGCTCATACTCGATCCTGGCACTCAACGAGAAAGTCATACCCTGATCAATTCTTTCTTAAACCTAGTTGCCACGGAGACAGTTGGCATGTCTGTACCACCTCAGTAACACTCATCCATTTCTCTATTTAGCAAAGGGAGTCCAGGCCTCGGGGTGAGGGCCTTCAGTTGACAGCCCTAACCTCTGATTTGATAACATCGTTTTTATTCATTATGTCTATTTTTGTACTTTCCTCTTTTTCATTATTTGTATCCATATATTTTTATCTCATTTGTGGTTTTCATGATCATTTATTTACCTTCTATTTATGGCAATGCTAGTGTTCCACAAGGCTAGGGTTACAAAATTTCCTTTTGCAATAAATTTGAATAAATAATAGGAGTCAACTGGAGACAAATGTTAAATACTAGTAAAGGTAGCATGGTGATATAGTGAAATTGTGAAGATGACCTAAGAATAGGAGAAATGCTTGTATTAAATGTGGGGATGTGCCACGTGGCAATCATGGGGGTAATCGTGACTGTTACTGCCTTAGAAGGAGGGGGCATGGGCTGCCTACATGCCATTTCTCTGCTTGTCATCTCAGCTCCCAGGTAGTGCAGGTGACGCCAGTCTCCCTGGAAGACCCATGGATGAAAGAGCAGAGCGAACCCTCTGGGCGGTGCAGTGTGAGAATAAATTCCTTCAGTCTCCAGATTGGTTCTGACTTAAATGGTTTCCCCCATTGAATTGAACAGGAAGCCATTTATTTTTTAAAAAAAATTTTTTTTTTCAACGCTTTTTATTTATTTTTGGTACAGAGAGAGACAGAGCATGAATGGGGGAGGGGCAGAGAGAGAGGGACACACAGAATCGGAAACAGGCTCCAGGCTCCGAGCCATCAGCCCAGAGCCTGACGCGGGGCTCGAACTCACGGACCGCGAGATCGTGACCTGGCTGAAGTCGGACGCTTAACCGACTGCGCCACCCAGGCGCCCCAGAACAGGAAGCCATTTAAATGGCCACCAGATTGTGAACCACTGAACTTCTACAATAATGACAGAGGGGCTGGACTTCCCATCTGAGCCATTGTACTTTAAACAGAATATGTGTTGCCTTCTGAAATAAAAGCCACTTATGCATACCAGCCAATCTGTCTCAGTAGAGTGCCACCAAGACAGATCTTGGTAGAAGAGCCAAGAGCAAGTCAAATAAAAAGCTTTAAGTCCATGACTATCCATCACCCAGGGAGTTCCCAGGACTGTTAGGGCAGCTTGTGGGTTACTTTGTTCAACGCATAGCTTTCAATTTTGTTATAAGGAGGGGAGAGCGAAATGAGATTGATAGATAACCAAAAGGATGTTTTTGTAAGCCTCCGATTCAGTGTAGCACCTTGCAGGAAATTCATTTAGCACAGTGTCCGGATGCTCCTGGAGGCTTTCTGAAAGCAAAGACACAGCCACGTACCTGGCAGCCTCTGCCTCTAATAGTCTGCTCCGTTCCAGCTACACAGTGCAAGGTGTTTTTCCAGGAGTATCTCAAGTATCTAAAGTTTGTGCTCTTATAAGCCCATGTCAGAGGTCCCCAGAAAGAAGGAGCTGGTAAAGCACCCACGGGATGTTTGCAAACAGCAGTGGCTTCAGCACCTGGAAAAACCAGAGGTTACTCCTTTCTGGGTTTGGATTTGCTGGAATGGCCAGGCAATTGGCACTGCTCTCCTGGATTAGAACGGCCATGCAGAGTCCACTGGAAAAACTTCCCTAGGTGGCGGACTCAAGGACTCAGGTTCTGGCCAATGGTGAGGATCTACCTCTCCTTCTTAGGCTATATTTCTAGAATAGTGTTTCGTAAATTCTGGAAATCTGTGTTCTTCTGCTGAAACATGGCAAGCCCCTTCCATAAATACCTGAAATAATTTGTCTCATGTTTATTTATTTTGGAGAGAGAGAGACAGACAGACAGACAGTATGGAGGGGGGACAGAGAGAGGGGGAGACACAGACTCTGAAGTAGCTCCAGGCCCAGCTGTCAGCACAGAGCTTGACGCGGGGCTCAACCCACAAACCGCAAGATCATGACCTGAGCTGAAGTCAGATGCTTAACCACTTAACCCACTGAGCAACCCAGGCGTCCCCCATAAAGACTTCTAATAAACTTTCCTCTTTCACTCAGTGGCTAGTTTATTGGTCTGTTGCCTTTATGTCTCATTCTTCTTCAACTCCCAGGGTATTGCTAGGTTGGGTTTTTGTCTAGTCTTGTTTGTTTTTTGCAAAAATATTGCAGAAGCAGGATTTCTTGATTTCATACAGGTAGCTTTACCTCTTATAAAAATACCACCGTTTATAATTTTTGAAGCCATGAAATCATTCTCACATCTTTGGGGAAGTAGAAAGCTTGTCAACTGTGGGATAGATACTAAAGCTGAAGAAGGGACGTGACCTCCAGGGAGGCCAGGTGTCAGTGTGAAAGGAAGGGATGGACCCTGCTCTGGATAATGTTGTGCCCAAAGTGGACACCGAAGGAGCAGTCTGAATTAGAAGTCAATGAAACCCACAGATATCTGACTTTTGGCTCATCTTTCCTTATTCTCAAGAGGGCTTCTGAGTGGGATGGATGGTCTCAGCATTGTCCTTGCGTGCCAATGTGACACAAGCTTCCAGGCAGAGGCAGGAGGGAAGCCCTCAGCTCATCTGCACAGTCCCTTTTATGGTGCAGTCATTAGAGCGCCTTTTAACATGAGAGATGAGTTCCATGCTAGACTGCCCAGATCTTGAACCACTGTTTCTACAAAGTCAAAATCAGGGACCTTCTCAGAAAAGGATTAGAAAGTCTCTTCCTTTGGTTTGGGGCACCTGCCTGGCTGGCTCAGTCTATAGAGTATGTGACTCCTGATCTCAGGGTCGTGAGGTTAAGCCCCATGGTGGGTGTGCAGTCTCCTTAACACAAAAACCAAAAACGTCTCTTGGTCTGGAAGTAGGAACGAGTTGGGTAGTATCGAGGAGTATCTCTTCACTTTTGGCTCCTTCTTTCTCCACCAGAAAAATGGGTGGACTAGTTTTTGCCCTGCCTACTTCCCAGAAGCAAGGCCTATAGTCCTGGCCTTCTGGTCTGGTGACCACTGATCACAGAATGAAAGGGAAATGGGAATTTGCAGAATTGTTATTCGGAAACTCGTGAAGAATGCAGGTGGGAGTTGAATTCAAACCACGCCTTGGCCCCTGAGTTAGGTCTACTGGGACCCAGCCAAGGATGCAGTTTAGGGGAATGAAGACTATATTCTTGCAAGTTTGTATCCTGGCTGGCACTGGGGACAATGACAGAGGAAGATATGACACTATTCTTCACATTCTTCACTCAGCATTGGCTGATATGAGGCCAGCAGTGCAGTGAAGGCTGGGAGGTGTCCCACAGTTGGGTTGGCCCACACATGCACTCTCCCTGGAAGACAGGTACTGGATCTAGGATGTACGGATATTAATGGCAATCTTCTTCAGGACGTCTTTTTGGCTACTATGGATCATTTACACATAAGTTCTAGGACTTATTTAAAAAGATGTTACATTTCAGAATATGCCATCTACTGAAATATTAATCAATTATTTTAAAAAGCATGTTTTTTTCGTGATATTTCATGACATGGAGAAAAATACAATTTAATTTTAAGGGAAAATAGGATAAAAACTAGATGTTTAATCTAACCCTTAGTTTTTCAAAAATACACCCCTGTTAAGGATATAATGTGAAAGAAATATATGAAAATATCAATCATGGTGGGGTGCCTGGGTAGCTCAGTAGGTTAAGGTTCAACTTCAGGTCAGGTCATGATCTCACAGTTTGTGATTTTGAGCCCTGTGTTGTCAGGCTCTGTGCTGACAGCTCAGAGCCTGGAGCTTGGTTCAAGTTCTGTGTCTTCCGTTCTCTCTGCCCCTCCCCCGCTCACACTCGGTCTGTCTCTGTCAAAAATAAATAAACATTAAAATGTAAAAAAAATCAATCATGGTTATTGGTAGGTTGTGGGATTCTATTCTTTTATGAAACATTTATTTTCCAAATTCTTTTAGTCTGAATTCTCATAAGCAGAAATAAACATAAAATAAATATTTATTATAAATAAATCCCTCCAAGCTTGCTCTCTGAGTCCCTCTCTCCATCCTGGGGACCAGTGCTTCCTTCTGGACCTCAGAGGCTTTTGGGCATGGTTTCAGGGGTGGACTCTTCCTTGTTCATTATAAGTCACAAAGAGAGACGTTGCTCCAAAGGTAAGGTGCTCTTGTCATGCCCAGTAACTTGACAGATCTAAGACTCAGTTTCTTACCTGTAAAATGGGAGAATGGCTACTGTCCTTTCTTATGGCACAAAGAGATTATAAAGAATGAAGGAAACAAGGAAGGGGAGAGTACTTTAACCATTTAGAACAAAACACAATGGTAATTTAAGAAGTGGTAAGTTGCCAAGGGTAGTTACAGCTTAGAAGATCTGACATCAAGGCATGGTAACAATATCAACCCTGTTAACCGCCTTTATCACAGTACTTTTATATGTTGGTAGGACTGGCAATTGGGTAATTAATATTATTGCGGCTGCAGGATTTTGCAGTAGGACTTTCTTCTTTGGAATTTTCACACCAAATTTCTGACTATTTTAATAGGTCCCCTTTGCATTCACCAAATAATGTCAAGTACCAGAAATGGTCACCAGAGGGCGCTAGATCACTTACGGTGTCCCCCTGGCTTCCGCATAACAAAATCACCATGATTTATTACGTCGAGTATTGGAACTGGGTCTAGGCAGGAAAAAGATGAAATCTATACATTAACTATGATGTTGAGCCAACATTTAAGTAAATAAGCTTCTTTTTTCCTCCTTGGCTATTACTCTAGTTGCTCTGCTTTTTTCATTTGTATGTTAATGTACTTTTATTTATTTCTTTTAAATCATTTGAGATAGTTCAGATTAGAATACTTTACAAACTTGAAACCCTGGTTCACTTTGAAAGCCGAGATAGGCACATGTTCACATGGTAAAGAGGCTGCCCTCCCCCCTGAGAAGCTTATAAATGTATTTAGAAATAAATAAATGGCCTGTATTGTTTTTAGGAGAGGGGGGGTTGAAGTTTCTATTTGTGGTTAGCCTTTGAGTTCTTGTGCAGTGGCCCTCAGTTCCCAGCCTGCAGACACACCTACAAGAGGGGACATGCACTGGGGCTGTTTGGAAGTGCTTCTCTATACTTTGCCCTGGAGTCCATCTGGGGACTGGCTGTGGGGCCCTCCAGGTCATAGTGTAATCGCTGCAGCAGAGAGCGGGAACGCTTTGCCTCAGTTCTCATCCCAACTGAGGGGACTTGTGGGGTGCAGAACAGCAAAGCAGGGGGCAGGGAGATAGTCCTATCTGGACCCCTCTCCCTCATGGCCTGGTGCATGCACACACACATTAAGGACTGGGTTGGGGTCAGAACATCTGGTCAGAGTTTGGCTGTCTGTTTTTTGGGTCACAGCCAAGATCTGTATAACGTTTTCTTTTTCACCTTATGAATAACCAATGTTATTTGTGGGTAAGTGGGTAGAGCAGTTCCTGTTTATATTCCAATTTTATGAATGAGGAAGCAGGCACCTAAGTTTCCTTTGAAGTTTGAGGTTCCATTCCATCTGTGTATAACTTTTTCCTCAATTAGTGGGGCCAGGGGCAGGTTTTCTGAACCTGGTGCTGAAGTTGGTGGATGATAAGGAGGTAGCAGGAGAGGTGGGCGGGTGAGCCTGGTGGATGGTGGCACTCTTGCATTCGCTGCCTACCGGTCGGGCCATCCTGGGAGGTGGTGTGAGACTGGGGTTGTAGGATTGGTAGGGTATACCACAGCGAGGGACCCTGATGAATCCCAACTCAGCCTGGGTTTTGTATGACACAGAAGTTGCTAAAAGCTTCAACCAGCACAGGCAGAGGTGTGCAGAGAGCAGGAGATAGGGCCTCCCAGCACCCTGTGGAAGGACGATGGGGTGGTGGAGGTGACAGTGGAGGAGATACACTGGTGGGGATCCTGCAGTTGGGGTGACCGAAGTCACAGCAACCGGTGGCTTCTTGCTAGTATCCCCAGACTGTTGTAGGGGAACTCAGGCTGTGGGGGCTGTTCAGGAAGGCCTGGAGGGGATTCACTGGTTTGCGGAAGCTCAGTTGTAGGAGGGAGGAAATCCATTCTGAGGGTTTCACACCCCCTTGGGCAAACAATCCTATCCTTCTCTGCTCTTTTTGTGCTATGGGTGTTTTATTTTCAAAATTTAAATCTTGTACTTGCTTTAAGGAAAGTCCTTAGCATTCCTGGCATATGCTGAGGCCCAAAGGTAGCAAAGTACAGCTGTTTAGAAGGCTAACAAATCAAAGGAATCTCAAGGTCACGGTTTACCTTCTTGCACATCTTCACGGCACTTCTGGGCCTGACCCCTAACCCAGTGCTGGGAAGAACCCAGGGCCTTTGCATGGACTAAGGCAGCACAGATGTATTGTGTGGCTGCTGAGCACGAAGGAGGAGGTTTAACACTGTTTTTTGAGTACCAAATATTCAAGAGCTCTTACTCATTCTGTTTCCCCCTTTGATGCTGGCCTTGACCCTTTTCTAATGAGTGTGCGTCTTGAGCCCCGTGAACACATTCTGAATGTGTCTGGAGAAGCTGCAAACGTTCCCTTCAGCCTCTCTGTCCAGCTGGGCCTCCCTTCCCAGGTCCTCCCCAGCATCCTCCAAGGGCGGGTGGGGTGGGGGGGGGGTGGTGCTCTGGCTCAGGCAGAAGCAGCACTTGCCTGCCTACACAGTTAAGGTTGGTAACTTGGCCCTCACCACAGGAAGGGCTGAAAGGAACCTGATAATTGCAATTAGGCTTAAACTAATGAGCTGGAAACTTTGGGGAAACCACTGAAGGGAGAATGTGACCATCTTCCTTCTAATTAGCACTGGAAAACCTTGTGGTCCAACTGGTAGCCAAGAGCTTTGAAGGGCAGTGTACAGAGGGAGCAAAATTTCCCAGAGCTTTGGAAGAGGTATTCCCCCTGTGGTGTAGGGATAGAGGCTGCTGAGGGGGGAAGACCCCAACTGGGGAAAAGCAGGCTTGGATGGCACCTAGAGTGCCCCTTCTCCCAGTGGCTCTCCTCCCACGATGAGGCTTGGGGCTAGATAAGAGGGGGAAGGAACACTTTGGGGAACCCTACTGTCTATTGAAGCCTGCACCATCCCTGAGGCCAGGTCCCCACCCTGCTCATCTCTCCTCTCAGGCAGCCTCTGTCGCTTAAAAACAAGCAGAAAAGCCACCTGCTGCTGTCAGGGGCCACAGACCACCCTCCAGCCTCCAGCCGTGCGTGGGGCACTGGGGCACCTAGGAAGAGGGGAGGGAAGAACGAATTAGAGGCCCGAGGTGGGAGGGTCGAACTAGGGTGTCCTGGAGAAGGGTCCTCCTCACTCCCGAGGCCCGAGGATTTGGAGGTGTCCGGCCGTGTGTCGACAGCTGGTCACTCCTTCCCTCCCCACTGGGGGCTCCTTTGGTAAAAACAGCCTGCCATGGGTGCCCCGCCATCCTCCTCGGGGCCCCGCGGGTCGCTCGGGTGGGGGCGCAGCACCTTGGAGAGAGGCGCCCGATCCCGCGCCTTGACCTGGGGCGCTCTCCCTTGCTCTCGGGGGGTCAGGGGCGCGCGCCCGGCGGCCGCCGAGGGATCAGCCTGCCCCCTGCCCCCTGCCCCCTGCCCAGCCTCGAGCCGAGGCGAGCCGGCGCTGAGAGCCTCCTCCCCTCCCGCCTCGGGCGGCCTGAGCCCGCGCCCGCTCCAGTTGCTGCAGCTGCTGCTGCTGGCGGCTGCGGGGAGCGCGGGGAGCGCGCCGAAGAGGCTCGGGCGGCGAGGACGGGGACGAGGAGGAGCCGGAGGAGGCGAGGAGGAAGAGCGAGGGGAGGCCGAGGAGGCTCAGCGGCGTGGCAACGCGGCTCGGGGATCCCTCGGGGCATGGGCTAGCGGCCGCGGCGGCCTGGCAGCGGGACGCAGTGGACCTTCCGTGGCCCGGCGCGTGCAGGGGCGGCGAGCCGGAGCCGAGCGCAGCCGGGGACCGCGGGCTGGCGTGGGGGTGTCCCGGCGGAGGGGGCTGATTACCCGTTATTAACTAGTTGCCACCTAATAAGCCAGGAGCGGCGGGTGAGCGGCGCGGGCTGCGCGCGGGGAGGGTCCCGGGCCGGAGCGCAGCGCACTCGCGTGGCGCACGGCGGGCCGGCGCGCAGAGCCGGGGCGGGCCCGGGGGCGGCGCAGACCCCGGGCGCGGGCGGCCCGCGGCGCCCCCTCGCTCTCCGCGCTCGGGGCCGGCACAGCCCCGGGCGAGCGGGGCGCGGGCCGGGGCGGGGAGCTGCCCGCGCGCTCCATCCCCTCCCCCCCGGGCGGGCGGCCGGGGGGAGGGCGGGCGGCGGCGGCCCGCCGTATATATCTCGGCGCACCCCGCCAGGTCGCGCACAGCGCCCCGAGCCCAGGCGCCTCCCCGCCCCCTCCCCGCGCTCCGCGGCGGCGGCGGCGGCAGCAGTAGCAGCAATATGGCTGTTGATGGGTGTTCGGGGTGGCGCTGGCGGCGGGAGGAGCTCCCCCGAGCCCCTGCGCCGGCTGCCCGTTGCTAGCTATGGCAAATGGTGGCGGCGGCGGCGGCGGCAGCAGCGGCGGCGGCGGCGGCGGCGGAGGCAGCAGTCTTAGAATGAGTAGCAATATCCACGCGAACCATCTCAGCCTAGACGCGTCCTCCTCCTCCTCCTCTTCCTCCTCCTCCTCTTCCTCCTCCTCCTCCTCTTCCTCCTCGTCCTCGGTCCACGAGCCCAAGATGGATGCGCTCATCATCCCGGTGACCATGGAGGTGCCGTGCGACAGCCGGGGCCAGCGCATGTGGTGGGCTTTCCTGGCCTCCTCCATGGTGACTTTCTTCGGGGGCCTCTTCATCATCTTGCTCTGGCGGACGCTCAAGTACCTGTGGACCGTTTGCTGCCACTGCGGGGGCAAGACGAAGGTAACGCGTGCCCCGGGCGCCCGCCCCCTGCGCCAGCCCACCTCCTCGCTCCTCACCGCGCCTTGCCGCCCTCCATCCCTGCCTGCTTTCCCCGCGCCGCCAGCCCTTCCCTCCGCTCTCCCCGCGCCCCGCTCGGCGCGGCGGGCGGTGCGCCCGGGCAGAGGAGTTGCCCCCAGCCGGTGCGCCCCGGGACGCGGACGCCTGGTCCCGCGTCCCCTTGTTTACGGTGGGGTCGCCGGCGGCCGCGGTTGGGGCCGGGCGGGGGACGCGCGCCGCTCGGTTGCCGGGTGCGGGGTGGGGAGAGCCGAGCCCGCGGGCCCCGAGGCCCCGGGGGGCCGCCGGGTGCGTGTGCCGGGTGCGGCGGCCGCGTTCCTGGTGGTGGGCGAGGGGGACCCCGGCAGCCCGCACTCTAGAAACCTGTTGGGGACAGGAGTTCGCCGAGTCAGAAGGAAGGGGGAAAGCCTTTGGACAGGGGAGAAAATCTTTTGGACTAGGGAATCCCAGGGGAGGAACCTGGCCAGAGGAAGTGGGGGATCTCGGGGACAGAGAGGGAAAGTTGGGGAGATGCATCCCAGTTTTGGAGGCAGCCCGCGGAGGCTGCCACTTTAGGAATGTGGCAAGGGCGCACATCTGATGTCACCTTCCTCTCCATCCCTTGGATATTCTTCTGGAATATACCCCCACCCCAAGTTCTTCAGCCTGTGTATTCTCGCCCCCCACGCTACCCCCTTTAGGTGCCCGGAAATGCCGCCAGCAGCGGGGAGCTGGAGCAGGAGGTCCGCCCGAGAGCCTCCGAGGCCGCGGTTTCGCGCGGAGCCTCCTCCCCAGCGCTTTTGAGGTGGCTGGATGTCGGCTTAAGCTATTCCTGGCGCATAGACGCCCACCAGCACCGAAGCTCACTACACCTTAAGTATGGTTGCTAGGCTGACTGCCTGGTCTGTCGCCGTGTCCCTAGAGATGTCCTCTGCCCTCCTCCTCCCTCCCCCCGCCATCCTCCCAATGGCTGAAGGTGAGGGGCTGGGGCAGTTTTTCACAGAAAACTGAATAAGAGAGAGAGAGAGAGAGAGAGAGAGAGAGAGAGAGAGAGAGAGAGAGAAAGAAAGAAAGAAAGAAAGAAAGAAAGAAAGAAAGAAAGAAAGAAAGAAAGAAAGAGAAAACTGGAAAAAAGAGGGACCGAGCTGCTTTGTGTTTGAGTACGTCCCACCCTAGGGGACTTCACAGCGCTAACATTTTCGCAGGGAGGGGAGATCAAGGGGAATTGGCGAACAGTGCAAAGTGGAGGCAGATCTTGGTCGGGATATTTCACACCTCTTTTCCAGCAAAGTGAATCCCAGGACCCCTCAAACTTCCATAGGACTCGGCAACTTGTCGCAGTCTCCTTAGTTGCTATGGGAAGTAGGGAAGCCGGGGGCTCTGGGTGAAATACCGAGGGCAAACCCAAGGCTCCCTCTCCTGATCATTAATTATACACGGCGCTGGGTGCTGGAGATCAGCTGAGTTTTGTGGCAGGCACATTTGTGTTTTGGAAAATACTGGTGTGTTGGACATAAGGGAGAAAAATAAAAGCCATCTCTGTCTTTTCTCCTCCCACTTCTCGGGAGGCTTCCAGATGTTGGCCAGCCAGCTTTCTTTGGAGTTACCTCCTCTGCCATGGGGGTTCTCATTCCTTGTCCAGGTGAGAAATCTCCCACATTCCTGAGAAGCAAACAGGTTAAGCAAAATCTGAACCATGAGACCCTGAGATGGTGCTTCCTGCCTTAGCCTTTCTCTTACCTGTGTCTTTTTTTTTTTTTTTTTTAGTATTTATTTTTGGAAGAGTGCAAGTGGGGGAGGGGCAGAGAGAGGGGGACAGAGGATCCAAAGTGGCCTCGGAGCTCACAGCAACAAGCCCGATTATGGAGCTTGAACTCACAAACCACAAGATCATGACCTGAGCCGAAGTCGGAGTCTCAACCGACTGAGCCACCCAGGTGCCCCTTACCTGTTTCTTCAACATCTTGACCACACATTCCCTCGTCTCCTTCTCTCGCAGTCTTTCGTCTTGGAGGGTTTTTTTGTTTTTTTGTTTGTTTTTTCCTTTACTGAGGGTCAGTGTCTGCCCTTAGGGGAGAGAGAACTCCTGGATGTGTGCATCTAAAATGTTCTCCAGACTAAGTGGTTTTGGTGAAGTTTTGAACAGCCTCCTCATCCTTAAGAAATGGGGCCTTCTTGATCGTAGTGAAAACTTTTTCAGCGAGCCAAAATAAGTTTTGGTATTTTTGTGATCCTGGGGTTTTAAACACGGCTTCCAAGTCCTTTTACTCTAGGGGTTCATGGATGCCACTGCAGTACCTGTGATGAAATGCTAATTGGATGGCTCACGTAGAGAATCTCTTTCATAAATGATGACCAAGCATAACTTCTGTTGGTCTTCTTAAGTAAATAGGTTTTTGGCAACGATCATGAGAAAAAATAATCCCTATATATTTTAGGCCTTATTTTGTAGCTCCAAGACCTGCTGAGTTGACGTCACTGCAAGTTTCTACAAAAAAATCAACCTGGGATGAGAGACGCTTGCAGTTGGAGGGAGGATGTGAGGCCAACGTAGCACGAGGTTGGGTCACTTTTGATCCCATTAGAGTCCACTTTAAAACATTCCCAGAGTTACTTAATAACTGCCCCTTGATTTGCTCACTTAAACCATGTGTAGCTGGCTCATTACACCCATTAATAGTAACTTAGGCCTCTTCTAAGCTTTACTTTCTACCCCTGAGGTCTGTATTTTTACTGCCATCCTGGTTTTTTGTCTTATATTCTTTTTGTTTTCCAAGTATTTGCTAGTTGTTGAGATGCGGTATAGAAGAATGCATTTGGCCTAAGTTTGGAATAATTATTCCAGTGCTGGGCTTCCCAAGCAAACGTAGACTGCTGGGGCATAGAATTCTGTCAGCCCTCAGATGTGCCCACCCTCACCCTCATTCAGTCCCAAGACGGTTTGACCAGCAGCTGGGGTCTCATGGAGGCCTGGTTTTTTAGCATCTGAAATTCCACGGGAAGTAAATTTCATCAGGGCACTGTGACATCACAAGTATTTGGCCCCTAGGACAGCATCTTCCTTTTTGATCAAAGGAACCCAATCTTCCTTTTTGATCAAAGGAACCCGAGACTATGGACGTGCCTCCCGGGGCATCTCAGCATTAGTACCTTTGGCCTCTGAATTGTAAATGGTGAGTGACTTTACTACTTTGAAAAGAATGGCGTGTGGACTTTTTTTTTTTTTTTTCAGGAAATGAGAGAACTAATCACATTGCCTCCTGTTGGGAACTTGGGCACAATCATCCGGTACTGTGTTCTTTGCTGTACTTTTTCACGTCATTGTTTTTTTCTCTGTTGGGTTTCATCAGAGCTCTGTGTTCACCAGGGTGTGATGTTTTGAGATCCAATCCAGTTGCGAACTGTAGTGAACAGCGAGCAGCTCAGGCAGCCTGGATAAGGCCATGACCTTGAAGAAGTCATTTAACATCTCTGGTCTCTTTTTCCTTCTGTTTAAAATGTGGAGATTGAATCCTCTGACTTCTGATGCCCCTTCCTGCCCCGTGACTCGGTGTCAGAGGTTGGGAGGAGTTGAGAAACTATGGGTAAAGTTTCTAGCTCAGAGTGTGTTTTGTAATTTTCTGGCAAATTCTTTAGGAATTCAGCCTTGGAGTGCCTCTGTGTGTTTCCTCTTTCAGCACACAAGCTGCTTCTCTTCAGATTAGCCTGGGGAAACTGAGTCCAGCTTTCAATGGAGCTGCGGCTCACTGGGGGACCTGGATGTGGCCGGGCATAGGCTCTCGCTTGCTCTCAGTTTGAGCTGTCCTCCCTGTAGAACTTGGGCTTGATCGAGCCTGGTCTGCATGTAATGAATTATTGAGGTATTGTCTCCATGGTTGTGTCTGAGAAAACAACACGTTTTCTCTGTCAGGTTCGTGACTAATATAAACATCAGATCCCGTTATGGCTTGGTAATTACCCAGGGTCTGGCCCGATGCATCCAATCAGGACTGGAGCTCCAGTGCCTCAGAGTTCTTGATTCCAGATCAGACCTGCAGCCTCATCTCGTCTTGGGGATTGCCTACATTGGATGACCTTCATTCAGATAATTCTCTTTGATCAGGTCACTTAGGGTGGCCTTGGAGAAGCTCTCAGGTCCCAGTCACAGGGGAGTTAGAGCTGACCTTCCCTTGTGCAGAGAGATTTTTGCTGCTCATTCCTGGCTCTCTTTGTGCAAATGCACACTTCAGTAGAGATTCAGCAGTCAGACCCAAGTGCAAATCCTGGATCTTATTAGCAGGGTATCTTTGGCTGTTAGCCATATTGCACCTTGGTTTCTTCATCTGTAAAAAGAGCATAATGATGCTTACTTTGTAGGATGCTTATGAGGAGTAGCGATAATGGGTATACAGGACCCAGCAAATGCCTGGCACTAAGCAGGCTTCCTGTAAATAGCTCACAAAGTGGTGAGTTTGTTTTCTCTTTGATTCCTTGTGTGTTTGGCCCCAGATGGGCACAGACGACAACAAACAGAACTTTTGAACCCAAAGGAACCTCTAGACTCTGAAGTCTGCTGTCCTTGGGTCAAACAACCAGCTAGGGTGACACTGAGACTTGGGCTCATGGCTCTTGGCTGTGGCAAGGCTGGAAGATTGGGGAGGGGCAGCCAGGGAAGTGTCCGTGGATGGGGGCCTGCCAGGACAGCTGCTGTTTTGATGGTGGGGACATCAGTGGACTAGCGTTGACCAGTGTTAACACTGTGGGGCTCCGGGAATGATAGACTGAGAGGGTGTGAAATGTTTGGTCGGAGGGCAGGGCTGGCCAACGTCATACCATTGAGAAGGGAGGACTTTCATCCCGTTACCCCAGTCCAGAGCTCGTAGACCTGTTCCCCTGACAATGCCACAGTTTCCTGGGCAGCGTTCTCTGTAACAGGACCAGCTTTCCTCCCAGTGCTGTTTCCCAAAGTGCGTTCCATGGAGCACTTGTCCTTGCACTTACCTTGCAGAAAATGTTGTGAGTCTTGGCATACCTGAGCACCCCCTTGAAGAGTCAGATTACAGGTGGGGAGAAGCCCTGTAGTAGAGAAATTGGTCAAACTGCTCTTAACCGGGCTCACTTCGAGCAGCCTTGCCTTGCTGTCAAGACTGCTGTGTAGTACCTGAGTCCACCTGTGGCCTTGGGCAAGGACTTCACTGCTCTGTGCCTCAGTTTCCCCATCTGCAAATTGGGGATTGTAACAGAGCACAGCCCTGTGGGGTAGGTGCTCTCTCTAGCCCTATTTTGTAGACTTTCCTAGGAGGACACTGATGACCTAAAGCCTTGGGCTGACTCTGTATCCAGGTGCCCTGGGGACTTATCCAAACATGTGTCAGGAGGAAAGGAAGAGCTGCCCTATCACGGGGTCTGGGGCAGAGAGAATTCCAAGGCCAAGGCCGAGTGGGCCCCTTCTTTGCCTTGCTCCTGTCCTTTTTCCTGGAGGGGGACATTCATTGGGTGTCTCGTGGCACGGAGTAAGTCCTTGCTTTGGGTCCCTCTCTCTGTCCCACCGGGGCAGGAGAAGCGTGCTGCTGAAACTGCCTGGCACTGGATTGCAATGCCGGGACCTCTTTCCCAAAGTGGGCAGCAGGGGGGCCCCAGCTCACAGTGGCAGTGGCCATATGCTAACTTTTGAAACACAGCAGGCAACACCCCCATCTTGGGACTTCAGAGCTGTGGAGTCCCTGGAGGGGTGCCCCTGTGCCTCCAGTGGAAAGGGCTGTGTCTGTGCAGTGATTCTGACCTGCTGGGCCACGTGGGAAATACTGGCCTTCATGGACCCGTGTCTGGGGGTCAGGCAAGGCCAGGCCTCCTGCAGCACCTCTGAGATTCCACAGCCTTTCAGTGCATGGCAGGGAGCAGATCAAAAGTGCTTCCTTTTTTGAAATGCTACTTAAGTAGGTGGAATCCTGGCCCTGGGCACACAGAGAAGGACTCTCCCCCTCCCAGGCAGAGGTGTCTTAGCATTCTGGGTAGAAGTCTCAAGGAATGTTCAGTTGGGATATCAGATCTCTGCTTCGGAGGGCTGGAGAGAGTGTTTGTCTGGTCCCGGGGCTTGTCACATGTTAATATGCATAAGAATCATCTGGGGTAGCCATTAAAAATGCAGCTTGTGATTCCGACAGAAGGTCCAGGGTCGGGCCTGAGATTCTGCACATCTGACAAGACATGGGGGAGGGCAGGTGCCTATGTTGTGCAGGCCACACTTTGAGTAGCAAAGATCTGGATCATTCCCCACCCTCCAGTCAGTCCCTCCCTGAAAAAAAAAAAAGCCTATTTTTTTTTTTTTGCTTTAATTTAATTTTTTTTAATTTACATCCAAATTAGTTAGCATATAGTGCAACACTGATTTCAGGACTAGATTCCTTAGGGCCCCTTACCCGTTTAGCCCATCCCCCCTCCCAAAACCCCTCCAGTAACCCTCAGTTTGTTCTCCATATTTAAGTCTCTTATGTTTTCTCTTCTTCCCTGTTTTTATATTATTTTTGTCTCCCTTTCCTTATGTTCATCTGTTTTGTCTCTTAAAGTCCTCCTATGAGTGAAGTCATATGATATATGTCTTTCTCTGACTAATTTCACTTAGCATAATACCCTCCAGTTCCATCCATGTTGTTGCAAATGGCAAGGTTTCCTTCTTTTTGACTGCCAAGTAATACTCCATTGTATATATATGCCACATCTTCTTTATCTAGTCATCCATCAATGGACATTTGGGCTCTTTCCATACTTTGGCTGTTGTTGATAGTGCTGCTATAAACATGGGGGTGCACGTGTCCCTTCGAAACAGCATACCTGTATCCCTTGGATAAATGCCCAGTAGTGCCATTGCTGGGTCGTAGGGTAGTTCTATTTTTAGTTTTTTGAGGAACCTCCATACTGTTTTCCAGAGTGGCTATACCAGCTTGCATTCCCAAAAAGCCTATTTTTAAATATGGAAATTCCCAGCTCTTCCGCGGTGGGGAGGGATCCTGTGCCAGGACAGCCAGGTCGGGACGACTCCGCACAAGCCCCTTGGAGCCTCTGCGGTTCAGACTGGGCCCTGACTGCTAACACCCACTGTTCGGGTGCCTGCTCCCAAGGAACCCACAAGAGCTGTTGGTGGAGGGTTGGGTTGTGGCGGCCAGAGCAGTGGTCCGCAGAGATGCAGGGTGGGGTGTGTGCGTTCCCCGCCCATCAACATGCGGGTTCCCCCTCTCGCCAGTTGGTCACACTGCAAGGGGCTAGGCTTCTCGAGGTCCAGGATGGCAAGTCTGCCAAACCAACTTCTTGCAAAATTAAAGGCTGGTGGCGTAGCCAGGCCTGCGCTGTGGTGATGCTCCAGGAAGCCAGCTGCTGGCTGGTCCCTCTAGAGTGTTTGAAGTCCGTGGACAGCAAGACCGCCAGCCCGATTTTCCACAGGGACCTGGGTGGGTCTTCCCAGATGGAGGGTTCAGCTTAAAAGGGTTGGACTCAAGACCGATGCTGAGTGTGGGGAGATGGGTGGTGCGGCACGGTGCTGGGCCCCCTCAGCTGCTCTTCTCAGGGGTTCTGTCAGGGGAAGTTGAAAGTCGTTCTTTTGTCACCCTAGCGTATTAGGGTTGTTTGCAGCTCACAGCACCAGGGACCCTGTCCTGGAGCTGTGCTGTTGATGTGGTTGCACTGTCAACGAGGAGCAGTCGGACCAAGCTTTGAGCCCTGAGCGTCTTCAGCGGCCGGAAGGAGGAAGGGCTTAGTGCAGTGGCAAGCACACAGTAGGTCCTCTGTTGAATGTTATGGTTACGATTGTTGTTGTTGATTTTGCTTTTACCACCTGGTGAGTACATACTCTGTGCACAAACCAGGCTGGGTGCTAGGGGAAGAATAAGACCCAGTTGTGACTTTTTTTTTAATGTATATTTTTGAGAGAGAGAGAGAGAGAGAGAGAGAGAGAGAGACAGAGCATGAATGGGGAGGGGCAGAGGGAGACACACACACACACACACACACACACACACACACACACACACAGAATTTGAAGCAGGCTCCAGGCTCTGGAGCCCGACACGGGGCTTGAACCCATGAATTGCGAGATCATGACCTGAGCCGAAGTTGGATGCTTAACCGACTGAGCCACCCAGGGACCCCTTTTAATGTTTACTTTTGAGAGAGAGACAGACACAGAGTGTGAATGGGGGAGGGGCAGAGAAAGACACACACACACACACACACACACACACACACACACACACAGAATCTGAAGCAGGCTCCAGACTCTGAGGTGTCAGCACAGAGACGGATGTGGGGTTCGAACTCATGAACCATGAGATCATGACCTGAGCTGAAATGCTTAACCTACTGAGCCACTCAGGTGCCCCCCCCGGTACCCTGCCCCACTTGTCACTTTCATCTGATAGGATGAGAGGGAAAAAAACAGTTATCTTCTCATGGGGTGTGCAGTGTCTGGTCTTGGAGTTGCCTGTGAGCCCCTCCCTCGAGGGCAGGAATTGAGTCATTTAAGTATATGTTGGAAGGGCCCTTTTTATCACAGTTAGCTGGGGGCCGGGTGGGAGTGTAGTAGGTGCAATTATGTTTTGCTCTTTTTTTCTGGGTAATTTGTTAGGAGCTGTGGAGAAAGTCTGGGTGAAAGGGATGGGCTTGATTTGGTGACACGATGTTTGAGTCATTCCTGGCTTTCAATTATTCACGCCACCCAGGTCTCTCTTGGCCAGCGGATAACAAGGATTTAGTTCATGATGAGCAGCTGTCTGCGAGGTGGGTGAGTCAGGCAGGGGACAGGAGGGGAGCTTCAAAAGAATGGAAATGGAATTTGCTTTGTTTCAGCATTATTTGGTGATTGTCTTTGTCTTGTTGCCAATTTGGAAATGTAATTGACACTCCAGGTCCTGAATGGATGTACTTAACATCCTCATCTCCCTGTAAGATCTCATTACCTGTATGACTAATGCTTCTTTACCTGGCCAAACGCGAAATTATTTAAGACATCTCATTTACTTTCTGTTCTCTGTGCTGTTTCACTGGGCTCCCTACCATGTTTTCTGAGGGACCCAGATCTGGCTGACTCTGGACATGTGAAAGCTAATCAGCAGACATGCCTGTATTCCTTTCTTCGCGCCTTCCTTCTGCTTTTCGCCCTTTACTTCTTTTCTTCCTTCTGTAGTGACTTTTGCTAAGTCTGGGAGCAGAGAGACTGAAGTTGGCAGGTTAGTGGACAACAAACAGGAACTTGGTCTCACGAGTTGAGAAGCACATGGTATTATGAAGTCACAGAGGTGGAAGGGAGATTTGGGCCTGGATTCTACTTCCTCCCCGGTGCCGGTGCTGGGAGCCCTGTGCCCCATCATCATTGGGGATGGGGGTGTTCATGATCTCCTGAGGCCACTGTTTCATGGAGGACAAGCCCACCTTAGAATGAGTGGAGAGAAAGAGTTTTCTCCTTGCACTAGCCCCTCTTTGCTTCTGGTCTGTTTCCATGACACCCAGAGCCAATCTCAGTGGAGAGTAGATTTCAGATTCTAAATCCAGCCCAGGGAGGCCAAGAGCTGGGTGGTGGTTAACGGCAGCAATGTTGTGGAGGGGTAGAATGCCCATAACGGTGTTGCTCCTGTGCAGGCCACTTTCTTTTTCTCTTAATGACTTGCTGGTGTCCTTCACCTGGGGTAGTGAGAGTTTTCCTTGTCCTATTCCCCGAAGTTTGGAAGGTGGCCCATTTTGGCCGTTGGTTCTGATAGTTTGAACCTCCAGGATGTGTCTGGTCTTGTCAGACACTGCGGGTGGAGGTTTTGGCTGTCCCCGGGCCATCACGTCACCTCTTTGTCAATGGTGCATGCACTGTGTTCCAAACTTCAGCTTCCTTCATAGTTTAGTGCTGGTCTTGGCTGGGAGCAGATGTGAATCAGGGGCCATGCCAAGAATCCAGATGTAGAGTGTGGATCCTTTGTTAAGAAGCCGGAGGTGGACTCTGCTTTCTAGGTGTCGGCTCTTCCCAAAGGGCAGAGAGCAGATAGTGATCTGGGGCCTCTTTTTGTACCATTTAAGGACGGCTGCTCCCTAGAATCAAGGCTTGTCACTCCCAACTGCTCATCTTACGCCTCTTCTCTGGGCTTCCATATACTACTTCTGCCATTTCCCCTGGTCCGCGGAATGGAAGGAAACCAGAAAAGGAAGGAGAACATGCAAGAGGAGAAGGTGAGGGAGAGTAGGGGGGAGAAGGAGATGTTCACACCAAGAAAAATATAATTTCCTTTCTGGGAGCTAGACGTTGGGTAAATATATAATTGGGTGGATTTTGTTTTTAGTTCCTGCACCTTTGTCTTAACGAATAAGTCATGACAAGTGACCCCACCCCCAAAGAGAGAAGTGTTATATAAAGACCGGTAGAAAGAGTGTTTTCACTGTGGGGAGATTTTGGCTTTTCCAGTGAAAAGCATTGTCTGGTTAACTGATAGCATGGGGCCCCGCGTGGCCTGTGGCCCAGATCCTGGGAGTCACGGGGCTCCGTGGGGGTCTTTTCTATGTACATGTTACACAGGAGCAGAGTTCTGCCCCTCTTCAGGAGCAGTGGCTGCATTGATTTATTTTCTCTTCATGTGACTTTGGAGTATAGACCCTTTATAGCTCTGGAAGGGGAAAAAGTGGGCGTCTAATGATGATCAAGTGGAAAACTGAGAGAAAGGACTCTCAGGCTTGGAGGAAGGTTTGGAAGATGACAGGGTTTATCCAAGTGCTGGGGAGTTTCGTGACCAGTATTAGCTGGCTACAGCTTTGTATACATTTTTTTTTTCTTTTCTTTTTGCATCTGGGAGCATTTTCCTCATAGTGTTTAAAGGAATTGTTTTAGCTACCCATGCATTATGGCCTTTCG
Organism: Neofelis nebulosa; assembly: GCF_028018385.1. NCBI lineage: Eukaryota > Metazoa > Chordata > Mammalia > Carnivora > Felidae > Neofelis > Neofelis nebulosa. The sequence goes on along the minus strand of NC_080794.1, from coordinate 42,295,294 downwards.
TCCTGTGGATTGTGTCAGCCACAACTGCTCAGGTGTAAGATTCTCAACGGGCATAGGAATGGTGTCTTTAGCTGAACCTACAAGAGAAGTCAGTGGTTTGCCTCAGTATTAAAAATGGCATCCTTTCCTCAAGCTCGGGTGCAACCCTATTTTCCTTGTAAGGTTTCTTTGTTTTTTTAAACTAATATACTATTAGTTTCAGATATACAACATAGTAATTTGATTTTTGTATATATTGTGAAACAATCACAATAAGCCTAGTTAATATCTGTCACCTTACAGAGTTAGAGATTACTTTGTCTTGTTCTGAGACCTTTTAAGATCTACTCTTTTAACAACTTTTGAATATGCAATACAGTATTATTGATTATAGTTGCTTTGCTACACATTATCCCCCCATGACTTATTGATGTTATAAGTGGAAGTTTGTATCTTTTGATTCCCTTTACATCATTTCATACACCCTGCATTCCCAGCCTTTGGCAACCACCAGTCTGTTCTCTATATCTTTGAGCTTGGTTTTCTTTCTTTTTTTTTTTTTTTTCCCTTTCTTTTTGGTTTCCACATATAAGTGACATCATATGGTATTTCTTTTTCTCTGTCTGACTTATTTTACTTAGCTTAGTACCCTCAATAACATCCATGTCGTGGCAGATGGCAAGATTTCATTCTTTTTTTATGACTAAATGATACTCCATTGTCTGTGTGTTTGTTTGTTTGTTTGTTTCTTTCCTTCTCTCTCTCTCTCTCTCTCTCTCTCTCTCTCTCTCTCTGTCTCTCTCTGTCTAAAATAACATTTTCTTTATCCGTTCCTCCATTGATGGACACTTAGTTTGTTTCTATATATTGTGTCTTATAATTAATACTGCAATGAATATGGGGGTGCAGATATCTTTTTGAGTTAGTGTTTTTGGTTTCTTTGGAGAAATTCCCCAAAGTCGAAATGCTGCATCATGTAAAATGTAAAAATAGTAGCTCTATTTTTAATTTTTTGAGGACTCTCCATACTGTCCCCACAGCGGCTGCACCAGTTTACATTCTTACCAACGGTGCATGAGGACTCCCTTTTCTCCACATTCTCACCAGCATTTTTTATTTCTTGTCCTTTTGATAGTAGCCATTCTGACAGGTATGAGGTGGTATCCCATTGTGGCTTTGATTTGTATTTCCCTGATGATGAGTGATGTTGAGCATCTTTTCATGTACCTGTTGGCCATCTGGATGCCTTCTTTGGAGAAGTGTCTATTCAGATCTCCTGCCCATTTTTTAAATTGCATTGTTTTTGTTTTCTTTTATTATTGGGTTATATAAGTTCTTTACGTACTTTGGATATTAACTTCTTATAAAATACATGATTTGCAAGTATTTTCTCCCATTCAGCAGATTGCCTTTTCATTTTGTTGATAGTTTCCTTTGTTGTGCAAAGGTTTTTTTTTTTTTTTTTTTTTTTTTTTTTTTTTTAAGCTTGGTGTAGTTCCACTTGTTTATTTTTTTGTCGCCTTTGTTTTTAGTGTCAAATCTGATACATCACGACCAGGACCGATTTCAAGGAGCTGACTGCCTGGGTTTTATGGTTTCAAGTCTTATATTCAAGTCTTTTATCCATCCATAAGATTCCTTTTTTTTTTTTTTTTTAAATTTTTTTTTTCAACGTTTTTTATTTATTTTTGGGACAGAGAGAGACAGAGCATGAACAGGGGAGGGGCAGAGAGAGAGGGAGGCACAGAAGCGGAAACAGGCTCCAGGCTCTGAGCCATCAGCCCAGAGCCTGACGCGGGGCTCGAACTCACGGACTGCGAGATCGTGACCTGGCTGAAGTCGGACGCTTAACCGACTGCGCCACCCAGGCGCCCCATAAGATTCCTTTTTTAACTTCAGTGTTTTATACTTTTGTCCTTAATCCTAAAGGCAATGTATGTTCATTGTAGAAATGCACAGAGAGGCATTAGGAAAAAGAAAAAAAAAAAAAAAAAGAAGGAGACCTCACACCTACTAGGATGCCTACTATAAAAAAAATAACAGAAAATAACAAGTGTTGGCTAAGCTTTGAAGATTTGGAATCCTTGTACACTGTTGATGGAAATATAAAATGATGCAGTCACTGTGGAAAAAAGTATTTGTGGTTCCTCAAAAAAAAAAAAAAATTAAAAATTGGATTGCCATATGATTCAGCAATTCCACTTCTGGAGACCCATGTTCCTAGCAGCATAAAAGCCAAAAGGTGGAAGCCGCCCAAATGTTGATTGACAGATGAGTGAGTGAACACAATGTGGTCTGTACATGCAGCGGAGAACCACGCAGCCTTATAAAGGAAGGAAATTCTAAAGCATGCTACAACATGGATGAGCCTTGAGGATGTTACGCTAAGTGAAAGGGGCCAGACACAAAAGGACAAATACCGTATGATTCTACTTTATGAAGTACCCAGAATAGTCAAAGTCATAAAGACAGAAGTAGAATGGTGGTTACCAGAGGCTTTAGGAAGGAGGGCAGTGTGGGCAATGGGGCGTTGTTTAATGGGTACCAAGTTTCAGTTTTGCAAGATGAAAGCATTCTGCACAACAGTGTGAATGTACTTAATACTACTGACCTGTACACTTAAAAATGGTTAAGATGGTTAAGTTCTATGTTAGGACTATTTTACCATACAGGAAAAAAAAGAAAACAAAAGGAGAAAGAAATTGCTCCAAATCCTCCCTCCTGGAGATGACCCCCCATTATCTTCAGGTACATTTTCCTCCCAGACACATTCTCCACCGTGGTGCTTGTGTTTGTCATTGGGGCAGCTAGTAATTTTCCTCTAAGGGTTGGTAAGTGGGAGTCCCCTGAGAAGTGCCCAGCCTGGCCTTTTTTGCTTGAGGTGCTGTCCACACTGACAGCAGAGCAGACAGGACAACTGTCCCTCTGCTGGCGGAGTCTGATTTGATGGTATCTGTTCTGAGTGTGAAATTTTTTTTATTAAAAAATTTTTTTTAATGTTTATTTATTTTTGAGAGACAGAGAGAGGCAGAGCAGGAGTGGAGCAGGGTCAGAGAGAGAAGGAGACACAGAATCCAAAACAAGCTCCGGGCTCTGAGCTGTCAGCACAGAGCCTGATGTGGGGCTCGAACCCACGAACCATGAGATCACGACTTGAGCCGAAGTCAGATGCTCAACCGACTGAGCCATCCAGGCGCCTCTGGATTTTTGATTTTAACACACAAGTGGCTCTGGTGTCTTAGGCAAGTCATTGTCCCTGGGCCTCAGTTTTCACTGTGTAACGTGTTCTCAGGTTCAGTGATTTCAAGAGCTAGCCATTTCTACAGTCAGATTCTTTATCATTTGTGCCTGATAAAGAACCCAGTGGTAAATCATTCAAGGTAAATGGGCAGTTCTGGTTCTATTATAAATCACAAGATTGAAATCTGACTGATGTGTCCCCGAAACATCAATGTTGACTTCGATGAGATGGCATATTTGAGAATCACAATCTGAGGACAGAGGCCCTTTTGGAAATATCATCAAACTTGTCATTAAAAAAAAAGTCTCGGAAGTAGTATTTTGTGACTCTGCTATTACTTCGAAGGAAATAGCCACATCACTTATTGAGGTTTTAGTTTTAATTTTGGGGGTGGAGGCCAGGTTGAAAACATCTTAGATTATAGACTGTAAGTGGTGTGCCATGATAGGCTGGCTTGGTTGAGGTTAGGCATAAAAAGAAACGTCTCATTAAAGAGGAGGTCACACAAATCAACCTACTTTGATGCTTTTCTTTGACTTGCCCCAGAAGGCAACCCCAGGGTGAGAATGTTCATCTGGGCTCTGTTCCATGGAGCATTTCAGCCACGAGAAGTGGGAGGAGATGCCCAGAGCTTCTGTGGCAAAGGAGCGAGTGTCTGAAAGGATGATCCCCACATCCCAATGATTTCTGAAATAAAATCCTCCCCACCCCCAAATCGTAAACAACCAGCACATCAGAACGTACTGAATAGTCTTAGGTTACATAACATCAATTAGATCATGCTACAGGGGCCATGTATTACATTTTAACTCGTCACAGATACATTACGTTAGCACTTCACAGATCCACAGGGTCCCAGGCAGCTTTGGGGTATTATTGAGTGAATTGGTGATTGTGTAGGACTTGACGAAGCCCAGACAAAAATACTTCTTTAGATTTTTCCGTATTGTCGTTACACTCTTATTAGGGGGTGCAGACATCCTGCAAATACTTCTTACAGAATAAGCTAAAAATTTAGTGGTTATTGTATCGGTTGTACTGAATGGTTGATTTATGGCCGTGAACCAGATGCGACAGATTTTTAAAACTCCGGGAACCTTTACATTTTCCAGTGACAGGCAGTGCAAGCACTATATTTTTAATTGGTCCCTTCTTTTAAGTCAGGAGCTGAAATGTTATCATGCAAATCTCTCCTGAGTTGCATGGAAACTAATAAAATCACAAAGGTTTCTATTTGTACGCTATGAACACAGACTGTAATGAAGCCGAAACAGCGATCTCTAGGGGATGATGCTATTTAAATGCTAGGCAGGGCTTTGAAACGATTCTAATGGTGAAGAGAGAAACCAGCAAAGGGAGTGGGTCCCGTTCTTTCCTCCCTACCTCTCAGTGCCTGTTCACCCACGCTCCTCTTTACTTCCTGACCTCAGAAAGAATTAACTTAGAACAAAGACCTCTAATCTCTAGTACATCCTGTCTGTTACCTGTTGTAGCAAACAGCAGTGAATTCTCAGACATTCTCTCTTAGCCACTTTCTCTTCCTCCTTAGTCATTGCATTGATCCTACACTTAGTGGTGCTTTTGTTTTGGTAAGTCTATGTGAACTGGAGTAATTGACTTCTTAGGGGAAAAAAAATGGTAACAAACTTTTTTTTTTTTTTTTTTGAGTAGTTACTATGCATCAAGCACTGTCTTAAGCTCCTTATGTTTATTATGTTATTTAACTTTGAAAACACTCCTATGGGGGCACTCAGTTGGTTGAATGCCCGACTCTTGAATTCTGGTCACATCATGGCCTCATGGTTTGTGAGATCGAGTCCTGTTGTGGGGCTCTGCACTGAGCATGGAGCCTACTTGGGATTCATTCTGTCTCTCTCTCTCTCTCTCTCTCTCTCTCTCCCTCCCCCTCTCCCCCTCTCCCCCTCTCCCTCTCCCTCTCCCTCTCCCTCTCCCTCTCCCTCTCCCTCTGCTCCTCCCTGCCTCATGCTCTTGTGCTGATTCTCTCTCAAAATAAATAAACTTAAAAAAACAGTCGTATGGAGTAAGCACATTTATAATCCCTGTTTTGTACATCAGAACAGTGAAGCATAGAGAATATGTGTGAATTTGGATAATAGATTTTGAGTCCTTACTATGTGTCTGATGGTTTCTAAGCCCTGCGTGCGTTATCTTATTTTAATCCTCACAACACCCCAGTGAAGTAGGTGGTGTTATCAGATTAGGAAACTGAGGCATGGAAAGTAGAGTAATTTTCCCGGGGTCACACAGTGGTGAGGGGCCAAGCCAGGTTTAAGTCCTGGTGGGCAGGCACTGGACCTTGCACATCTGACCCTTGCACTGTCCACATGCAGGTGTACCACCTGTAGTGGTAGATTGGCTCTGCTTAGCTCATCTGTGCCACAGAGTGAGGGAAAACATTAGGGCATAGATAGATAGGACTGAAGAGAAGGGTTGGTGTGTGGAGACTCATGTACCATCCCTAGATGAGGTGTGAGACCCCTTGCACAAATTCCGAGAATTCTGTACTATGACTAGAAATGAACCTTAAAGATTATCTAGTCCTTTTAATCTTTCTAACTCTTGCTTTTCTTTGCTGGAACAAAGTCAGGTATGCTGTGTGCAGTTGTACAGGTTGCTCACTGCACAACTCTAGGGCTGCTATGAGATTCATATCAGATAATACATAATTAGACTTTTAACTATGACCCATGTGCCATACATCTCTCTGTGTTGGGGGGTATTTGGAGGCACAGAATAAATATGGGGCATTTTTCTGAGTATCAGTCTTCCTTTAAGTTTTGAATAAAACCACTTTTTTTTTTTTTTTTTTTTCCTGAGGTAGCCTCCACAACCAACGCTGAGCTGGTGCAGGGCTTGATCTTACAACTGTGAGATCATGACCTGAGCTGAAATCAAGAATCAGACACTTAACTGACTGGTCCACCCAGGTGCCCCCCAAACCACTATTTTTAATATTTACACATACATGGGAGATATTAGGACTACGATGCAGAATTCAGGCATATTTTTAAAAGCTCGAGGTGTGTGTGGCGTGTGTGTATTTGTGCACGCATGTGCAGGAGGGCATGGAGGGTGGAAGAGTCTGACACCCCCAGTAAAGCCTGATCATTAGACTATGAACCTGAGCGTCGTGATGTGGAATGAGTCCCTATTCTTCCCACATACAGTTTGCTCATATCTCAAACTCTGAAACTGTGTTATTAAAAGAATGGGACTTCTATGAAAAGCACGTAACTATATCTGAATTCCCTGATCTGTTATAAATAAAGTGCATTTCAGATGTCGGTGGGGCAGAGAATTTAATCTGTGCACTCAGAAGAAGGTAGTGCTAACTCATTCAGTGGTTATGAATCTTCCCTTGCCTTAGAAAGATCGATTCCTTGCCGCTCTCCACCTCCAAAGCCTGGAAATACATTATTGTATCACAACATGGATTTCTTTCTAGACCATTGGGTATTGTGGCCTTGCGTCTGCCAGACCCTGTGCACAATATCTGGAAGCAGGAGACGAGCTGGTCAGTCTGTGAATCTTTATTATCCTGGCTATCCTTTTCCCAGGGATACAGATTTGCATAAGGCATTGTTTCCTCTCGGGCAACGCCAGTAGCCACGTTGTGTGATTCCAGGGCCACCATCCACATCATAAGTGTGAACAATGCCCCTGGAATTGTGCAGTGTGTGCCTCACACGTCCATACATGTGACTTTTCTAAGTGTCTAGCTGGGCTGGTATACACTTACATAAGAAATGAAGAACAGGGTAAGGCCCATAATTCTTAATGGCCAAATAAGTAAGAGAAACATTAAGAGCTTGAGATCCAGAAAAGGTGGAGAACACTGATGATTGGTCAGAGAGGAGGTGGCCAGACAGGGACCACTGGGGGGATGTGGGGGTGTGAGGGTGAACCCAGCCTTCCGATCCCTAGGCCCAGCTCCCGGGACAGGCTGTTGCCATGACTTCTGACGACGGTGCAGCTCCTGACGTGATGTAGGAAGGCTCCCAGGCCCCCACATTCGTTCTCAGCACGAGCCTTTGAGAAGAGTGAATGCTTGGGTGCCAGCCCGTGTGTGCCCCTAGGGCCTGTGCACGAGGAATAACAGGACCCAGAGGATGTGGAAAAGGCCTCTCCAGTGCCAGCTGTGCTATTTTTAGCTCCCTCCCACGGCCCCTGCTGTCCCCAGGTGTTTGTCAGCAGAGCATCCGCACCTATATGGAAAATGGCAGTCGGAGCCCAGGCTGGCCCGGTAGGCCTCGGCAGTCTCGCTCCTGGGCCCAGGCGGCCAGGCCGGATCTCTGGGGCTGGCAGGCTGCTGTGAGGGTGGTTGCATAACTGGCCTTTCTGCCGGTCGTGGTGCCTGCTGGTTCTGGGTGAGGAGGTCGGGCCAGAGTAAACAGGTCTACACTCCACTGCCCCTCCCTGAGCGCTGGTGCACTGGACAGGCTCACGGGCCTGGTGATGAGCTGGCATAGTCAGTGGCTGCTTTGGCTCTGGAGCGCTACCTGACCCTTGCCGCCGAGTGCCTAGGGCTGAGCGGCATGCCTGGACTGGGAAGTGTGCAGACGGCCTGGTCTGGTCCAAGGGCGGTCCAGGTGTGGTGGAAGGCTGGGTGTGACCTCAGGGATGGCCCACTCCTTCCCTTTTAACTCTCCACGTTGCCTCCCCCATCCTTTGAGGCGCGCGGTGCACTTGCCTGCTGTGTCACCTTCCTCCTGCAAAGCCTGTTGCGCTCAGCGAGCCAGGCCTCGCTCTGCCTCTGACACTCTCCGCCGTTTGTCCTCCCTGTCCTGTGTGACCACCACCCGTCTGATGTTTCTTGTGGACGGGGCTGGGGATTCTCCTTTTTTGACCTCCTGTGCCTCTTCTGGGTGGTCCTGAATTGTGGGCGGTGAGCGTTGGCCCATCAGTAATGGTGTGGTGGCTTGTCCTCTAGCAAGGTCCTTGACAAACCAAGGCTCCTGGTATTCATGTTCTTGGGTGTTCCCTTGCTTTGAATCTGGACCGTGACTTGCTCATCACCAGTAGAATGAGGTGGGGATGACTATGACTTCTGAGATTAGGTCAGAAGAACCCTTCCAGCTTCCCTCTTGGTCCCTCGGAACACTGGCTTTTGAGAAGGCAGCCATCGGGTATAAGACATCTGATTGTCCTGAGACCACCGTGCTGTGAGGAGTCCGGGCCACAAGGAGAGGCCTGGAGGCTGAGATGCTACATGGAGGTGGGGACGGGATGGAGAGACAGACTCTCCAAGGAGCACCAAGGCAACGGACGTGGTGGGAAGAATCCGTCCTGGAAATGGGTAGTTGAACCCCAGCTGACATAATCAGAGATGAACCAGCTAGCTCATTCCTCCCTGAATTCCTGACTTAAAAAATTATAAACAAAATAAAACAATTGTTTCAAACCACTACATGTTGAAGTGATTTGTTGTGCAGCAATAACTAGAACAAACAACGACCATTTAGGGTGGTCCTTCTGCGAGATCCAGTTCATAGTGCTTTCTCTGGGTTCCTCTTAGCCTCTCTTCCCCAGCCTCTGCCGGCCAGCCACACAGGACTTCCTGCCTGTCAAGGATGATCTCTGCTCCGCCTGGAATTCTCTTTCCTTGTCCCTCCTCTCCTGTTCCATTTATCTGGCACCTGTTATCCAGAGATGTGCTGGTAAGTGTTTAATCTCTAGGAAGAAACCCCTATTTGTAGCATTTGTCCATTCCTGTGGCGTAAATACACCCACCGTGGCCGTTTTCAAGATACCAACGTGATGTTGCAGGACACGGAGGCAGGCGTCGTCGCCCCCATTTTGCAGGTGTGAAACTGAAGCGCAGAGGGTTTTCCTTTCTTAGGGAAGTCATGGCAGGCATGGATCCTGGGGTCCTGGCCTCAAAGACCATGCTGTTTCCAGTGCCCTATGCTGTTCTCGTGAAGAGCCTGTGCTTGACCCTGAGCCCAGGTGGCATTGCTGCTGGGCTGTCTGCTGTCTTCTAGACTAGTGGTCCTTCCACTACTTCTCGTGAGCTGCTGCTCGCTTTTCCTCATGCTTACCATGCCAAACCAGTCACAGCCGCCGATTTCTCTCTTCAGCCACATTATGGCATCTAGACTCTGTGAGGCAGGCAGTGGTCATGGAAGCAGTGAGCTCACAGGGACCTGGGAGTCCACCTGGGGGCTTGGTTACTTGTGTGCATTTGTCAGGCCAGGCCAGCTATGGGGTGTGTGGGGTGGGAAGGGGTGGGGGCTCGTTCCACACAGTCGTTCAGAGACCCTGGCTCCTTGCACCCGTGGATGGCCCTGCCGTCTTCTAGGGCACTCTGACAGTCTCTGCTGAAGCCTCTGTATCCAACTGACAGCTGGGGAGTGAGAAGTAAGGATCCTGAGGTGTGGCTTTGTGGGAGCGGTCCTGGAAGCCGTTCACATCACTTCTGCCCACATAGTCCGTGGACCAGAACTCAGTCACATGGTACCCTAACACCTTAACAGCGATAGATCCTGAGAATTGCAGCAGGGCGCCCAGGGGGAGTGGGAAGTAGATCTGGAGAATATCCAGACCGCAGAAGGGGCTCCAGAGTGCCGTGCTGGGGGGAAACTGGGGCGAGGGCTTCTAGAACTTACTAATCACACTGGATGTCTCCTGGTGCTGCTAAGGGTCACGAATGGTGTTAAGCACGCCACATGCTTTATGTCCCTTATTCCTCTCAAAAAGCCCATGTTGTGGGTGTTATCCCATCCCCCTCATCCCCATTTTCTAGGTGAGCAAACACCGAGCCGTGCAGTGGTTACGGCACTTGGCCGAGGGGTGTCACTGAAGAAGTGGCAGGGCTCCACTCCAACCCAGGGATTTCTGGCTCCAGAAAACCTTCTCGTCCCTGCCATCAGCTTGAGAGCCACTCTCCTTCTTACACACTAGAGCAGAGGGGCCAAGGGGCTAGAGTGCCCCATCTCTCCCCCTTCCAAAGAGGACGGAGAGCTCAAAGGCGTCTTGGCTGTTGCCAGATGAAGTTATACCTTATTCTCCGCCGTGGTGACGTGGAGCATTGACAGCGGTGGCCTGTGCTCTGCCCTGTGACCCAGAAGCACCGTCTGCCCCTCAGTTCTCTTCCACTTGGAGTATTACTCTGAGTGGCTCTGTGCCTGGGACATCCAGAGTGTAATGGAGGCAGAGGCTGGTTCCCAGGTCCCTCATCGTCCCCCCTGCAGTGAAGTGCTTCACCCTTGGAAATGTCTCTTCCCTTTAGCCCATTCCACACAGTTCAAATTTCATGTTTTAGCAGACTGAGTTCAAGTTCAAGAGTTCACTGCCGAGACAACAGGGGATCGGACGTGAGTAATAAGGAGAGTAATGTGGCTGCTTTTCTCAAACCCGGTGGACCAGAGTGTACATATCCACAGGAGCATCTCTCATTCCACTTAGTGCAGGGTTGTCGTCAACATCATGCCCTCTGGAGGCAGACTGCTTGGCCTCAAATCATAGTTCTGCCACTTGGTGACTTTTAGACCTTTGGCAAGTTGCTGAATCTCTCCGCACCTCAGTTTACTCACCTGGAAAGTGGGACTAATCATAGTAACCATTTTGTGGATTTGTTAGGAGGATATGATATGTGTTAATTGCTTACAGTAGCACCTGCTATGGGACAGGTGCCATATAAGCGTCCATTATGATTGTTACTTCGCTTTGGTTACCTTTGGAGGCTGTTTTCCTAGCATGGACCAGGACAGTAGCTTATGTGGTCACTCTGTCTTCCGTAGTTCTCCACTCTAGGGGACCCAGCTTCTGGAGGGATAGCCGGCATGTCTGGCCACCTGCTAGAATGTAGCCTTCCTGACGTCTGGGACTGTATGTCCATCTTTGCATCCATAGTATTTGGGGCACTGGAAGGCTTCTGCAAAAGTTGCCTGAGATATTGTCCCCATGCTGAGAACTCCAAGACAGGCAACTTTTTATGTTTATCCCTGTTTCCTTAGCAACCTGCAACACTGTCCAGCATCACAAAATGCTTTTTGAATAAATGCAGGACTGAAAGAACAAACGGTTTCATTCTTACTTGGAAAACGAGGGTCTGTCTTTGGCAACAGGCTTGTTGATAGCATCCGTGCATTCTTTTGAATGTTACTGGGGTGACATCTCTTGGCATTTGAAAGTCAATATGATTTTAGGAAACTGAGGTAGTTTGCAGGCGAGTATAATGAATAAGAGAGGAAGCCAATGTGGATAATGTATTTCTGGTTCCCCAAATGTGTAATTATGATGTACTGAATCTCAAAGTTCTGGGTGGCATGTAATTGACCTCTGTAGGTGACTTCCAAAGAAAAGTTCCAAAAATGCCTCGAGTTTTGGCAGCATTGGAGTAAATGTGTGATCCCTCCTCCCCTCTCTCCACCACAGAGGGGCAATACTCATGCTGCATGTTAACTTTCCTCTCTTAAATTTAGGCTTGTGAGCATTATAGCCTAGCCTTGGAGTACAACAAAGCCAGGCTTGAATCCCAGCGTTACTTTTGCACTAGTTAGGTGGGTTTGGACAGTTCACTTAACCTTGCCAGGCTCACTTTCTTCATCAGTAAAATATGAATACTAAAAATATCTACTTCATAGAATTTTTGTGTGAGTAAAATAAGGTGGTCATTATGAGCACTTAGCACCTCCTAGATGCCCAATAGATGGCTTCTGTTCAGTTGAGGTTGAGTTATTTTTGACCTCTCTCCTCCATCAATAGCCACAGTGAGGATGAGGTAGGAGGCAGGGATTCCTTGCCTCCTACATGGTAGCCAGGGGCCAGCGGAGTACCAAGATGGTATCTCAATGGTGAGGTGGTGACATTTCCTTTGGATACTACATATGATGGTAGAGCTTAGGGTGGAAGAAAGGCTATTTTCCCACAGTCACTGAGTTAAACAAATATTTTTATCATTAGCAAGTTGTTCCACATTGGGCCAGGCTGTGAAGAGGATCCCAGGGACATTAGTCATGGTGGGACTTCCTTGGGGGAGCCCCCAGTTGAGTTGGGACTGGGTGAGGGACAGACATGGGTGTTCTTTCCTCTGCTTGCTGGGTGACATGGAGGGGTATGGGATATGGGCCACAAAGATCTGGGCTTAGCTCTCGCTAAGTAAGTGGTCCTGGGCAAGTGGTCTACCCTCCCCAAGCCTCAGCTTTCCTTGCCTGTAGGATGCAGACCGCAGAGAAAGTTCTACCTAGCACATGAGAGATACTCAGTATATATATATACTCAGTATATACTCAGTATATAGAGTAATGGTATATACTCACCATTTTTTTTTTTTTTTTTTACAGAGCCAGGTGGAATTATACTATTTAGCAGAAGTAGATCTATTCAAGTCTTCCGTTGAGCCCTCCTTATACAAAGTACTGTGTTAGGTAGAGGGTAGAGATGAGCTCTGGAGGATTCCACATTGCTTCACTTGCCCAGCTCTCTGGCTAGAGTGTAAGCTCCTAATAACGGATCCTTTAGGCCTGGGCAAACTGTGGGCCTCATGGTAATCCTCTGTATCCCCAGAACCAAGCATGCGGCATGACACAAGATAGCCACCTGGTAGACATTGGTGAATGAGTGAACAGATGGGCGTTAAACTCTTGCTGATGAGCTGACTAATATTCCACACTGGCTAAAATTGTATTTTGGGCACTGAATCTCTTTCTTGTCTGTGGCTTCTTGAGCACTGAGGGTATTTAATTATCTCTGGAAGCTGGGATGGAGCCTTCCAGGCCACCTTCCCCAGGCCCTGAGCAGACAGGACGCCCATCCAGTCTGGGCAGTGGCAGGGTGTGGGTGCCTGCAAAGGTAGCCTCTCCCTGCTCTGTTTGCCAGCGGCTTGGCCAGCTTCCCCCAAAGAAAGGGCATTTTGTATGCTTTGTTTGTCTAAGTGTTGGACAGCAGCTTCCTACCTGCAGACAGTCTTTGCCTGTGTTTGATAAAATGACAGATTTGTGCTTTTCTTCTCCCCGCTTTCCCCCGTCCATCTCTTTCTTTCATTCCCTGTGGGAAGGGGACTCTGTCGGGCCAGCCACCAGCCATCAAGAGAGGAGCCAAGTCCCTCATCCCACAGTGCTGAACCGAATTGCAGCAAATTGGGTGGAGGAGGCAGTTTTAGCTCAAATGCAAACATCCTGTCAAAGAACAGAACGATTATAGTTTTTGCTGCACACGGGGAATAACAGCACAGAGGTGAATCTCGGCATGTGTTTATTGCTAATTAACCCCTTGGTGCACACTTGCATTCCGTGTGAACCGGCCTGCAGCCTGGACGACCTCCTCTGAGGAAGGCCCCTTGGCAGCCAAACTCACTTGGCCAAGATATCTTCATGGGCTTCTTGTTTTACTTGCTACCCCCATTGGCTCTGACTTCAGACGAAAGCATTGTTTTGGGACCAGATAGCTTTGAGTTCTTTAACAAGGCACAGGGTGTATTGGAAAGAGGCACAGATTACCCCCAAGGGTGGGGCTGGTCAGTTCCGGTCAACCAGAATTTATTGGGATCCTGGAAGTTTTAAACCTTGTACTGTGATGGGGCTGGGGGGAGGTTGGGGCAGAAGGGCTGCCATTTACTGAGAGCTTAGAACGTGTCTGCAGTGTGTCATATTTCTGAGCTGGCCACTTTGCGTTGCAGCTGGTAAAATTCTCACAGCAGCCCTGAAGGGCAGGTGTTTGGGAGGAGAGACCCAGAGAGGTTAAGTAATTGCCCCAGGGTCACATAGGCAGCCCAGGCGGTAGAAGGCACAGAGTTTGAGAACTTACAGTCCTATCGTATGGGCAGAAGTCCCAGGTTGTAACTTAATTCCTGCAATAAGCAATAATTAGGCACCTATTGTATACCTGGGCACAGGGCAGGGGATCCAGAAATAAGTCAGCCTCTGCTTTGTCTTCTGGGATGGTCTCTAGAGAACTCCTTGAAGGATAAGAAGAAATCTGCCAGTCTTTGGACTTTCAATTTCTAAACTGAGGTCTAAATACATATAGGGCATGCACAGAACTTAATGTAGAGGTTGGTGGTTTTCTTTTTTTTCTTTTTTTTTTTTTTACATATGTATGCACCTTTCTAGCCACCAGTCCTTGGAGGCAGGAACCCCACATTACGTTCTGTGTTCAGGCAGAGCGATGAGATACAGACCTTGAGCGCTCTGAGGGATTCAGAGGAAACGGAGCTCAATGCACCCGCACAAATTTGGTTTCTATCATAAGGGGAAGGAAGATGAATATTCATGTATCTTGATCTCTTTTTGCATCATTGCATCTTGCTTTCTCTGGATTTGAGGCTCCCCACCTGCCCCTGGGTTCTGTGGAATAAGTGTTTCATGCATCACATCTCTACTGCATCGGGAAGAAAAGAAATTGGGGGAAGAGGAACTGACTGAATCCTCGAGTAGTTTAGCCAGCTTGCTGTGCATGACCGGGAATGGGTCTGGGTCTCTGGCCATGTACATGGAATATGGACATGAACTTTGGCATTTGCGGGAGCGAGGCAAGGCCTGGGGCTGGACTCTGGTGTGCTGTTCAGTCTGTACGTTCTTGGATGGTGGAGGGAGTGAGTGGATCAGTGTAGGCCCCTGTGTGGGAGCAGAGGGGGCCAGGAGACACTAGAAAGCCACCAAGACTTTCATCTCTTTTTCCCTCAAACTCTTTTAGCTTTCACTTTGAATTGCTTAAATCATATAAGGAGGCAAATACAGGCTTTACTGTCTTGTGGCCCTGGCTCTTGCCTTCCAGATTAGGTTATAAACTCCTCTGTCAGCTTATAACCATGGTGCCTTGTTCTTACACTTTCCTCTTGCCTACCTCATCTTGTCTGGGCACATAGTAAACCACCTCATGAATAATTGTTGTGTGCATTGATTTTAGGGTCTTTGAGGGAGTTGTCTATGGCTTGCCATCAACAGGGATGTGGAATTGAATTATAAGGTTATAAGCCGGTATCTGCTTATAAGCCAGTAGTGTTCATCTTTAGACATTAGGATGAATAGCATTGACCTTGGTGAATAGCATAGGAGAAGTTTGGAAAAAAAGTCACAATAGCTCACACGTTTAGGGAACTATGTGCCAGGCCCAGAGGGAAGGACTTTATGTAACTGAACGAGTTGTGATGCTTTTGATAGTAAGTGGAAGGAATCCTGACTTTAACTATCTTAAACATTAAAGGGACTTCATTAGTTCATGTAACTGACAGGGTGGGTGACTTCAGGTGATGCTTGATCCAGTGGCTCAGTGTCTCCAAGGACTCAGTTTCTTTCTGTCTCTCCGGTCTACTTTCCTTACAGGTGGCCTCATCCTGAGGCTGCATTGCCTCTGGGTTCCCAGATGGCTTCCACAGTTTTGGAGGGCACGTGCTCTTATGTTCACACCTGCAGGAAATAGAACACCTTTGTCCCAGAATTCCTTGCACTGGTCCTGAGGGTCACTCTCACTGGTCAGGCTAAGGCAAGGCTGTGTGGTCAGTGTCCCTAGAACCTTGATGACCTCTAAATGGAAAACAGGGTCTGTGAGGAAGGGAGAAGATGGACATTGGGAAAGCAGTCAACCAAAGTTTTCTACAAGTGATGGTCGAATTTCATCCTCACAACACCTTTTTGAGGCTGGCACAATTATTACCCCCATCTACACATAGGGCAACCAATGTATAGAGAGACCAAGGAATTTGCTTGAGTCCATACAGCCCGTGGCTCAAGCCAGGAATGAGGCTGGGCAGTCTGACTCCAGAACCTGCAGTTCTGACCACTTCATTGCATTATTCAATGGGTCTTCTCTTTTTTTAGTTGAGATAAAATGTATCCTTTTAGGGTGTACAATTCAGTAGTTTTTAGTATATTCACAAAGTTGTGCAACCGTCACCACTATTTGATCCCAGAACATTTTCATCACCCTAAAAGGAAGCCCTGTACCCATTCAACAGGCACTCCCCCGTCCCCTCCTCCGTTTACGTCATCTACTTTGTAGCTCTGTGGGTGTGTCTAATCTGGGCATTTCATATACATGGAATCACAGAATGTGTGGCCGTTTGTGTCTGGCTTTTTTCACTTAGCCAGTGAGTTGTTTTTGACTGGGATCTGCTGTGCTTGACCTTAAGGATTCTCCATTCCCATCTTTTCTGTCTTGAAGTGGATGGGGCTGTTGGCCGGGGAAGAAAGAGATTCTGTGCTAGTGAGAGGCTCTCACTCTGCAGGTGGGCTGTTTTGGGGGAGCCACCAGACTAGGGTTTTGTGAGGACAGGAGTGGGCCTTTGTATCCCGGCGTCTCCTGGATATGCACGGTGAGGGTTCATTCTGCATTCTTGAGCACCCCCATGTGCCAGGCACTGTGTGAAGCCCACCCAAGGAGAACAGCAAGGAAAAGGGCTGGGGAGGTGGGGAGCGGGGTGGGGGGGTGGGTCAGATAATCAACAATCAGTCAATAAATGAATGAGATCATTTCTAGGGCACAGTGGAGAAAACAGAAGAGGGCGATGGGGTTGAGGGTGTTTGAGGGGCCCCCTTAGTCGGTGACAGGGAAGGCCTTTCTTTTTTTTTTTTTTTTCTTTTTTAAAAAATTTTTTTTTCAACGTTTTTTATTTATTTTTTGGGACAGAGAGAGACATAGCATGAACGGGGGAGGGGCAGAGAGAGAGGGAGACACAGAATCGGAAACAGGCTCCAGGCTCTGAGCCATCAGCCCAGAGCCTGAGGCGGGGCTCGAACTCACGGACCGCGAGATCGTGACCTGGCTGAAGTCGGACGCTTAACTGACTGCGCCACCCAGGCGCCCCAGGGAAGGCCTTTCTGAGGAGGCACTCACTGAGCTGAGACCTGCCTTAGGGGAGAGGTGGCCATGCAGGATTGGGGCAGCGTGCCCTAGGTCCAGGGTGTTGGGGCCTAGCCCAAGGGTGGGGACATGGGTGGCAGTCAGGCTGATTGGAATGATGGTGACTGCCACCTCATTTCTGCTTTTCCTGAATGGTTCCTCCCTCTTTGGGACCTTTTCCTCTGCCCTGGAAGGGTTTGATCACTGTCTAAAGGTCATGGCGACATTCATCCTTGGAAGGCTTTGGAATCTGGGGCTTTAAGCCCCTTCTGTGTTACTGAAACTTGAGCCCAGACTTCCTCCTGTTTCTGACTCAGGCCTGAGAGTGCCGATCACCTGTCTTTTTTTTTTTTCCTTTTTTTAAACAATTTTGATTATTTAAAGACCTTCATGCTCTTTTTAAACATCATATCCGCCAAATTTCAGGGACCATAGACCTAGTCCAGATGGACACTGTCACTTGCGGACGGGAGCCTGGTAGGCTAGTGTTTGTTGAGTCTGCTCTGGTGAGAGTGCAGGTAGATAGGAAGACAGATCATTGCCCCCTTGGACGCACAGGTGCACACGCGTGTGTATACACGGGAGTCCAGAGTGTGATGACAGTCCGCGGAAGAGGGCAGGGCTCGCGGAAGGCTTCTCTGCAGAAGGAAATCCTGAAGGAGAGAGCAGTATTAGTCAGGCCTGGGCGGGTGAGGGGTGTGCCCGAGGGCCCAGTGCCGTGAAGCCTCTGTGGCCCCAGCAAAGCTGCTTGGAGGCAGTGGACTGGAAGGGAAAGGGACGGGGAGGCTCTGAGAGGCAGATGGCAATGTACTCCAGGCCCTGGGGCCCCAGGAGGAAAGATGGAAGAGGAGGAGAGAGTAACTAGAAGCTCTAGGAGGCCAGGCATACGTCTGTTTTGTTCATCTCTTAGCCTCTGGCCAGCACGGTGCTGAGAAAGGAGAGTACGTCCTGGCTTCTCAGATGGGGGCAGTGTGTTTCTGTTTCCGATCGCCACTGTGATAGATTACTGCAAACTTAGTGGCTCAGGACACCAGCGATTATTCTCCCACAGCTCTGGGGGCCAGAAATTTGTAATTGGTTTCACTGGGGCTAATGTCAAGGCATCCCCTGGGCTGGTTCCTTCTGGAGGCTCTGAGCTGGGGGGCCTCCTTCCCTTGCCTTTTGTAGCATCCAGTGGCCAGTCGTGGTCCTTGTCTTGTGGCCTGTGCCCCATCTTCAGAGCCCATCACTGTGGTCTCTGTTTCCACCACCATATCTCCTACGTTCTCATCTGCAGTCAGATCTCCCTCTGCCTCCCTCTTCTCCGGACCCTTGTGTTTACATCTAGGGATAATCCAGGACACTTACCCCATCTTAAAATCTATCGCTTAATGATACCTGTGGGGCCCCGTTGGTCACGTAAGACATTCTCATGGGTCCTGGGGATTAGGACGTGGACATGGTGAGGCCATGTCCAGTGTGTCCGCCAACCAGCGTGTCCACAAATGATGTTCTTAAGGGGTATTGAGGGTAAGGGAGTCCATAAGTACATTCAGCAGGGGAGCCGCGGGGAAGGCTGTCCTTCCGCTTGGCTGGCGCGACTCTGCAGTACAACCCTTCATCCTGTGTGGCTGCTCCTGATATCCCCCAAGAGTGACACGAGGTTCCTCAGTCTCGCACATCCCACTCACGCCCTTCCCTGACTTCCGTTCCTTCCCTAGCTGGCAGCTCTTCTTCTCATCCCAGGTCTGGCATGGCACACGTCTCTCCTGCCCCATCCGCCTAGCTGAGTCAGAACCCCAGGCCCGGCCAGGGTGAGTCACTGTAGGCACACAGTCATGGGGAGGGAGAACAGAGCAAGGCCACTGCCAAAGTGGGGAGAGGATCTCTGGAAGATCCGCTTCCCCTAGAGGTCTTGTAGGGTCTTCCCCATGGTCAAGGTGCCCAAGGTGGCTCTGAACAACCAAGATGGCGCCCTGCAAGGGTTTGTTGGCCGAATGTGGTGAATCCCTGATGGCTCTGCCTGCTTCAGGAAGGGGGTTCCATGTCATCAAGAGAGAGCTAGTGATGGGGCAATACTGCCTGCTTAGCACCCCTTGGGGCTTAGGAAGAAGGGACTGCCAGGTGCAAACGTCTTTCTTGACTCTAGGTTGGGGTGCTGTTTTAAAGACCTTTGGGGTTTGGGTGTTTCTCTGGAGGAGGTACTTGTACCTGGCTGGCCCATCCCTCCTTCCAATTGGAAGTGGGATGAGGGGCAGGGCTGGGTGACCCTAAGCTTAGAACCAACCTGGCCTTTCAGCAGTCTTACCTGCAAAGGGCCTAGGGCACAGGGAGTCAAGAAAGGCCAGGGGATTTGAGGGAGGGTGGAAGGTGGAGTTTGAGGAGAGGATCCAGGTTGCAGCCATTTGTGTGTCTGGGGATATGGTGGCCAAGTGGACACCTCTGTGGATGTGATCCCTGGGAGGTGAGGCGGTATGGCGAGGACTGAAGATTCACTCCCAGCTCTGCCATCTGTAGCTGCATGACCTTGGACAAGTTGTGTAGCTATCATAAACCTCCATTTTCTATAAAAGGGCACCTCCCTCCTGGAGTGTCTGCATCCATGCAGGGACCTAATCTGGGTCAGGTACTTACACGGCACCTAGGAAGCACCTACTAAAGGTGAACTACTACTGTCATTGTTACCATGTGTTGGCAGCCCGAGGGCCTGCGACATGGAAAACCTTCCCAGAAGCGGGAGTAGGAGATGGTACCCACCCCTGCCCCCAGCCGTGGCTGATATGGGAGGCTGCTTGGGCCTGCCCCCTGAGACGCCACTGGGGACTGTCCCAGCAGATACGGGAGGGTGCCCCGGAAGCCCACGTGCCCAGAGTCTAGAGGCCGCTTAGCCGGGAACCCCCAGACCTCCTCTAGCATCTCTGGCAGCCTGTCCCCCGGTCCCTCCAGGAGCAGCTGAGAAAGGGAGGTGGGCAGAACCCATGTTTGGAGATAGACCTGGCCCAGACCCAGTGCGGTCACTTCCTGGTTGTGCAACTTCTCAGAGCCTCGGTTTCCGCGTCTGGAGGACGGGAATCATGCCCAACTTGCTGGGCACTTCTGGTCTTAGGAGAGATGAAGGGTATATTTACAGAGTCCTTGGCTGCAGGCGGGGTGCTGGCTCTTTCCTGCATTATCTACTTGACCTCCTTCGGGGAGGGCATCCAATGCAGTCCCCGGCAGCTAGTGAGCACTGTGAAATGCATCTTCTGCCAGGTGGCTTCCGAGGATCTTACAATCCTGTGTCCCGGGGCTGCAGCTGGGTGGAGTGCTGGGGAGGGAACATCCCTCTGTGGTTCACAGGGAGCCCAGCAGCTGGCTTCTTTGCTCCGGCCGCGGGGTGTCTGCTGTTACAACTGTGGGTTTTATGGCTGTTCCTGGTGCTCAGCCTTGAGGCTGTTTTATGGGCCACTGTGTTCTTGGAGCCACACCTCAGACACGGTCAGGCCTTGAGATCTCCCAGAGCCTCTGTGGGCCACAGTGGCCTGTGATAGGTACCACAAGCTGCCTGTGAAAGGGAGGGGCTAGGGGAGTGCTGGGCCATGAGGCCAGGACCTGGGGTTTCCGGTGACCCCAAGACCTTCAGAGGAAAGTGTTGGCTTTCTGGTTGCCCACTTCTCTCTTTTTTTTTTTAATTATTTTAATGTTTATTCATTTTTGAGACAGAGAGAGAGAGACAGAGTGTGAGTGGGGAGGAGCAGAGAGATAGGGAGACACAGAATCTGAAACAGGCTCCAGACCCTGAGCTGTCAGCACAGAGCCCCACTCGGGGCTCGAACCCATGAACCACGAGATCATGACCTGAGCCCAAGTCGGACGCTTAACCAACTGAGCCACCCAGGCACCCCAGTCCGGTGGTCCACTTCTGACGAGAGCTGTCTGCTCATCTTTAGGAAGGGAATGACAGCCTGGTTTCTGTGCTGTGGCATAAGAGACTCTCAAAAGACCTGAAGAGGAGAATTTGGTAACTTAAAAACTAATAAATGCCATGCCTTCTGATTGCTTTATTTTGTTTTATTTTTTTCAGTCCTATTTCTTTGTTGTCTGCTGTCCTTGAGGAGAAAGGGTTTTTTTTTTTTTTTTTTTTTTCTTTTTTTGTGCTCAGCATGGGCTTCAGAGGAGGCTGCTTCGTGTCAGTGGTTAAAGGTACAGGCTTAGGGTACACAAATGTTGGTTCAAACCCTGTCCTCACTGCTCATCCATTTTGACGGTCACCTGGCTGGAGAAGCACTGCCAGCCTTTGCTTCCAGGGCCCGGAACAGTCCCTGTCCTGCCACGTTGAGGCAGCCCTAGACAGGTAGGATCTGCCCTTCCCCCAATGCCAGTGGGTTCCCTGGAGAGATTGTTAGTGGATCCCCAGTGATGTCCTGCATTTATTGTATGCCTTTTTGCATCAGGCAGTATTGTAAGAGCTTCACATGAACCCTGTCAGCTAGGAAACATTATTATCCTCGTTCTAGAGGTGGAGAGCTGAGGATCAGTAACTTGTCCAGGGTCGCGCTGCTACAGGGTAGGTCAGGGATTGGAACGAAAGCAGCCGACGCACAGTCCGCACTCACGACCACCCAGCCTTCTTGCTCCTGAGGCTGCTGTGTCTCTGAGAAACTACGGTTCTGCGTGAGTTTTGGGCAGCCCTGGGGGTGGGAGTGGGGGTCTGTGGAAGGAGCCAGAGGGGACACTTCCTGCCATGTAACAGGAGGGAGTTGGTGTGGGCGCAGGCTGACATATTGCCCCAGCTGTCCCCCTGTTTGCACACTTAAAAAAATTTTTTTTTAATGTTTATTTATTTTTGAGAGAGAGCGAGACAGAGTGTGAGCAGGGGAGGGGCAGAGAGAGAGGGAGACACAGAATATGAAGCAGGCTCCAGGCTCTGAGCTGTCTGCACCGAGCCCGATGCGGGGCTTGAACTCATGGACCGCAAGATCATGACCTGAGCTGCAGTCAGACGCTTAACGGACTGAGCCCCCCAGGTGCCCCTGCCTGCACATTTTTTATTCCTTCCCCTAAACACCCGCCAGGATACTGGGGCGGTGGACGTGGGGTGTCCCATTATTGAATGGATCTGTGCCCTTGCGCCCACTAACACACATGCCCACACCGTGTTCTCTTGAAGGGGCGTAGCACCTGTCCACATGTTCGGTTCTCAAGCCCTGGTGCACATCCTTGAATTGGGACATCAGAAGGAAGTCTGTCCCAGACTTATTTCTGTCAGTCCTGGACTCCCCCCGCCCCCGTGCTATAGAAATCCATGGTGAGGTGGAGGAGAAGGGGAGGCAAGGAAAACTGAAGGAAGCCCAGAGGGAGGCCGGCCCTGTCGGGCCTCCTGAGAACTCTGGCATCACAAATACCAGGGCCCATAGCTTTATTTTTAGCAGTATGAGGGGCCCTGAGGGCAACAGGGGGGATGTGGGAATCCTATTTTTTGCTCTGTCTTGCTAATGGAACCTCTAGCAGTTT
Organism: Neofelis nebulosa; assembly: GCF_028018385.1. NCBI lineage: Eukaryota > Metazoa > Chordata > Mammalia > Carnivora > Felidae > Neofelis > Neofelis nebulosa. The sequence continues at coordinate 42,272,802 of NC_080794.1, read as the reverse complement.
TTATGCCTGATTTGCTTTTTTCTGAAGTCTGTCACGCTTGCAGCCCCAAAGTGTACTACTTCTCCTTCGATGCAGCTTGGAGTAACACGGCGATGGTGTGGACTGTCGGGTGCGTCGCTTCCTCCCTGCCAGCCCCAGCTTCCCGAGAAGGGAGGTGGCGGTCTGTCTGGTTTCACATCCCTTCCTCATCCTGGGCTCGGTTTTCTGAAAGCAGCCGGCTTCCCTACCAGATGAATGAATATTCCCAGAGGTGTTTCCTGTTTCCTGGGAATGTTCTGAGAATGTTCCCATGCCAGCCTTGGTTGCTTAGAACCCTTGAGTGTACGGGGGGGTTGGGGGGGTGGGGACTGTCACTTGGTGGAAGGGGCCTGTCTGCTGAGGGCTGGTCGATGGAAGGACAATGTGTGGGGTGCTGGTCCCAGTGCTGTAGGGCTGCTAGGAGTGCTTTGGATATGAGGACCCCTATCAGTGCAGGAGGAACAAATGGGAAGATGTTGGAGGGGAGGAACCTCCTCTTTGGTACGTTCAGATTCTCTCTCCCCACCAACGAAATAAAAAAAAAAAAAAGCTTTATTGAGATATCACTCTGATACCATAAAGTTTATCCTTTCAATAAAGTCTTTAACGGGGCACCTGGGTGGCTCAGTCAATTGAGTGTCTGACTTCGGCTCAGGTCAAGATCTCACGGTTTGTGGGTTCGAGCCCCACGTCGGGCTCTGTGCTGACAGCTCAGAGCCTGGACGTTGCTTCGGGTTCTGTGCCTCCCTCTCTCTCTGCCTGCCCCCCCTTGCACTCTGTCTCTCTCTCAAACATAAACGTTAAAAAAAAATTAAAGTAGTCTTTAGTGTATTCACCGAGTTGATGGTGAATCCATCGCTATTATCTAATTCTAGAATGTTTTCATTACCCCAAAATAGGATCCTTACAGCCGAGCAGTCACTCCCCACCCCCTCCCCCAGGCCGGGCAGTCACTGACCTGTTTTTGGTCTCTGTGATTTGCCTGTGCTGGCCATTTCATATAAACGAGATCATAAAATACATTATGATCTCCATGTCATGCTATGAGAGTGAATCTCTGTCCTTTTCTCTGAACACTTTTGTCTACAATGGATGCAGGAGTCACCTGAGTCTGAAAAGTTACCACCACGAGGGTGTCTGTCTCAGCCTCGGTGCCCGGGTGGAGATGGGAAGCCTGGGTTGTGTGCCATCCAGTTTTCATGTCAATCATTGGTAGATTTCTTGTGCCCTGGAAGTAGGAGCAAAATCAGAAGGCTGCTCCCATTACCTGGGGTGGTGATAGGTGTAAGGGATGGCCTCATTTTCAGTGCCCTTTAGTTTGGTACAGTTTTGGTGAGAAGCAAGGTTAGTTTCTTAGGTTAAAAAGGGTCTCCTTGTAAGCAGAGGAGCAAGGGGGGCGTGTCTATTAAACCGCTTGCTCAGAACTCAGCATTTCCTGGAACTGAACATTAGCATGGTCTGTGCCACCTGCTTTGGCTTTTGGTCCAAGTAGTTTGCTACATCCCTTGACCAGCTTGACTTTGGCCAGGTCCTTGAGGGCCAGGAGGATGCCTTGGGGGCCACATGGTTTCTGGTTGAGTCATTAGCAAATAAATTGGCCTTGATGCTTACCAGGACCCGGGGGACAGGAAGGCACCATGGTGATGACCTCTGATGGTAAACAGACCATTGGAACTGGACTGTATCCTCCAAGGGCTTGCTGCCTTCTGTGTTGGGATCAAATGCAGGAACTTTTTCATCCTGGGGCTGGTGGGAGGGAGCTGCTGATAGATATTTTGGCTCCCAGATTTTGAAAGGAGAACAAATGTATATACCAAGGCTGTAAAGGTCATATGGTCTGAGCCTAAGGCAATGGCGTTATCTGTGCTCGATTGGCCAGATCATGGGCTTACTGCTTCCTCATTCATGTCACCGAAGAGCAATGGAGTGCATATCACACTCTAATCGACATCACAAATTGGGATTTGAACTTAGGTTTAATTGTAGCTCTGCCTTTAATGCAGTTTATGAGATTGCCCTGTGTTTTTATCTGAGAGGCTTTGGTTGGGATGGAGATAAGGATGGTCTCTGGTGTCTCTGGACCTGAGCATGGTGGTCCAGCCATGGGACCTATGGGACCTGCAGCAGAACTTCTCATGTGAGCCTCGGCGACCTCTGTCAAGTCCCTGCCTCTCAGAGCTGTGAAGCTCAGATGAAAGCATGTGCCTGAATATGTTTTGAAAAAGTGGGCTGGCCATAAAAGCCACACAGTCAGACCTTCCTGTGCACGAAGGGCCAGGATGCGGTCTCCCCTTTGCTTCGTAAATGAGAAAATGGCCCTTGCTGGGTGGCAGGCACCTTCCGTCATCTCCACCTGGGGGGAATCATTAAGTGCCCATTAAGTGGCTGTCACTGCGTTAGGCAGTTTAACAAGAAGATTCATGCCCTATAGGGAGGCAGAGTAGTGTAGTGGAGGGAGCATGAGGGGCCCCTGGTGTATCCCTGGGCCCTGTCACATGCTGGCTCTGTTACCTTGAACAAGGTGTGTGTGTGTGTGTGTGTGTGTGTGTGTGTGTGTGTGTGTGTGTATCCTGGTACAGAAAAGCTCTAGTGAGGACTAAGTGAGGAAATGTGTGTAAAGTGCTAGGAAATGCTCAATATATCCTACTTGCTGCTCAACCCTCTGGGCCACCACCACCTGCCTTCTCCCCCTCCTCCTTTTCCTTTGAACTGGTCTGTTACCCTCATTTTACAGATGAGGAGATGTGGGCCACTTTTTATCTTGTGTGGAAAAGCCTTCTGTAACAATATCATGGGAGGCATTCCCACCTCTGTTTACATACCCCCAGGAGCGGGGAGCTCACTACTCCTGAGGCATACATTTTGTTCCATTTTGGAATAGTTTCATGTGAATCTTAGAATATGCCAGGGTGGATCATGAACTATTTACATCAAAATGATGTGCTGTTCATCTTGAGAAAATGGTAGAATCAGCCTATATCCCACAGTATAGCCTAGGGATGATTTTTCTTGACATGAAGATAGGTTGGCAGTGACTTTCTCTTGAACCCCCCCCTCCCCCCCCCCACACACACACAGGTGAAGGCCAGTGGTGTTTGAGGGATTAGTGAGGTGGCGATTAGCCCAGAAAGTTATAGGGTTGAAGAGTGGAGTGGACCATCAGGACAGCTCTGGTTGCTGGTTTTTGAGGTAGGATGATATCATTATGTCCAGGGTCACAGGACTTGTTGCCCCTGACCTTGAAAGTCAGCATTGGGGTGGGTATCTAGTGCTGAGTAGTCCTCTATTAAAACAGATCGGGGGTGGGGGGCAAATATGATGATCTCTGTAGTTGCAGAAAAAATATTCAAGTGGATATTTCATGAGAAAACATCCCAAACTTGGCACAGAAGGGGACTTCCTTATTTGATAACAGATAGGAGCTAGAATCTATAGCAAATCTCATTTTTAATAGATAGACATGAGATGCATTCTCTTAAATTTAAGAACATGACAGGAATGTCCATGATCACTTCTCTTGTTCAACATTGAACCCTAGGTCCAAGCCAGTGCAGTAAGACAAGAGAAAGGCAAGAGAGACATAGCATTGGACAGAAAGAGAGAACAGTGTCATTATTTGCTGGTGATCCAGTCATCTGGCTAGAGGAGATCCTAGACTCTGAATCTATAAATTATTAGAAGTAACGGAATTCAGACAGGGGGCCAAAGGTCAAGTACAGAATGCATAGCTTCTCATAGACCACGAGCAACTAACTAACTCTGGAAGCGAAGGTGAGAAAACCTAGGGTCTCTGTATGGAGGCTCCGGGCATTATCCCATGTGGCATCCACAGCGGCGATGTCTCCTAACGAGTATTTGTGCAGTGTGGCAAAGCACTGTCACACGTATCCAGCCCACCAGGGCAAAACGGGTAACTTTAGTTTGGATTTTACATGGGAGGAACCAGTGGCTCAGAGAGGTTCCAGTGGCCTTGCTCAGCATCCCTAAGTGAGCAGGAGGAGAGCAAAGGCTCCTTGCTTTCTGCTCCTCTCCACCTGCCTTCTTCAGACCTTACTGTCTCCAGCACTTGCTCTTGTCCTTTGTTACTCATTTCCAGGAGCAGCAGAGCTTGGTGGGAAGGGGGTTCTGGATGCATTTATATTTGGGTGAGAATGTACACTAGGATTGCTTTTATGAGCAACAGCTTGTCCTCGCACACTCGTGCCTGTGATGTTGGGACGAGCTGGCTTTCTCCTGAGGGCAGCTGGCCTGAGAGGTGATGAGGTGAGAGAGGGTTTAGTGGTTGTTGGGCATGGTCTAGGCTCCCTCTCTCTTCATTTTGGCCCGCTTCCTTTTAGTCTGATTTCCATCTTTGCCTTTTTATTTTATCAAATGCCTCTTTAACAATTATAACAGTAACACACGTTCACTGCAACTGGTGGAATAATGACATCGCAGACAGTGTAGTCTTTATTTCTTCCTTGATAACTTTCTGCTGCAGTGTACTTCTCTCCTTTAGTCTCACCCACCAGTGAGTGGTAAGAGCCCAGTGTAGACTCTTCCACTCATTTCTCCAGGCACACAGCAAGATGTGCAAATGGGTTTTCTGCTGATTTGGCAAGAATTTATAGGCATTGTGCTAGATGCTGGGGCTACCACAGTGAACAGGAGATAAAAATCCCTGCTCTCATGGGGCTTACAGTCTAGAAAGTTGAAGTATCTAATAACAAAATGTCTAAAGTGCCAGCCAGTGATAAGTTCTATAGAGGAAAATAAAGCAGGAGAAAGCTCCCACCCATCCCCCATTTCATAATTTTGAATCAAGAGGTCAGAGCAGAATTTACTGAGAAGGTGAATTTTGTACAGAGACCTAAAGGACATGTGGGGGAAAGCCATGAGATCTCTGGGAGTAACTTTGAGGCTGAGGGCAAGTGCAAAGGCCCTGTGGCAGAGTTGTGCCTGGTAATATGCTCTGTCAACTGGAGTAGGGCGTGAGATGGGAAAAGAGGTAGGAAATGAAGTCGTGGAGGGAAGAGGAAGGAACTGGATGAGGGAAGATTGCTTAGGGCCCTTTGGGCATTGGATAGGGCTTTACAGTTGTGTCATGAAAAGGGGATCTCGTCATATTTTTTTCCCTTGCAACTTGCTTCTCTTGTTTAGTAATACATCATAGACACTCCTCCGTGTCCATAGATAGAGATCTCATTTTCAAAAATATTTGCAACATACTCATGTACCATAATTGATTCAGTCATTCTTTTTTGATGGACTTCTAGGCTGCTTTTTTTTTTTTTTTTTTTTTTTTTGCCTGACTACATCAATGCTCTAATAAATATCCTTGTATTATGTTGCCTTCCATACTGGTGCTTTTATTTTATATGTTGGAGTGTGGGATCTCAAGGGATGTGCGTATATTTAATTTTAATAGGTATTGTTAGATTTCTCTCCAGAAAGATTTTTTTTCTCTTCAAGATTGAACCCTTCCTCAGTCTCAGATGGCTGGCTTTGTCCCTGAGTTGCTAAAGAGCTACCCTGCGGAGAGGGGAAGTCACACCTACAAACAGGGACAGCTGTGGAATCCTTCAGCTGGTGGGAAGGTGTGTGGCCTTTTGGGGTGTGCTGCCGGGAACAATGTCATTAGCTCTTTTTTGGAGCTTGTATTTGATGCTGGTGACGTCAAGATAGCCCAGAAGATGAAAACACAGCTGTTGCTGTGTTGTTTGCATTACGGCTGATTTTCCGTCTACTTAAAATAAGCACAACAGCGAGGAGCCGCCCGGACGGAGATTCACACCTTGTCAGATATTGAAGCGTGTTCCTGTAGCATCCGAAGGATGAGGCTTCGTCCCAGCACCGGGTCTTGTGAGCTTTGGGAACGCCGGTAGAATGGCGGTGGGCATGTGCTTGCCTGGCCCCCCTTCCCCCACGACGTTCCAAAGTGGGATGTTGTCAACTTTGAGGCCGATTCTCATCTGTTTAATAGCCTGTATGTACTTGTGTGATTTGTACTGTTGGACATTTAGGCTGTTTCCCATCTGTTGCAATTCAAACAGTGAATAATCTTGTGCATGAGTCTTTTTGCACATGTATGGGGATATCTGTTGGGTAGATTCCTGAACTGAAAGGGATTTGCTGCCTAGGTGGTGATAGATACTGTCAAAATGACCTCCCTTGGGAGAGGGACCAGTGTCCCCATCCCCAGGTAGTGCAAGAAAGCGCCCTCTCCCCAAACCCCCTGCAACACGGGGTCTTGTCACACATTTTGATTTTTGCCAGTCGGCTGGGTGAGTTGAATCCCATTTCTATTATGTATTTATTTCGTGTTGTATTTATTTCTCATGTGTGGAGACGAACTCCCCTTCAGATGTTCAAGAGCTATTTCTGTTTTATGTTTATGGACTTTCTTGCAAATCCTTTGCACTTTTTTATTTTCCTGTTGGATTATTTAGTCCCTTATCTGGCCTCCTCCAGTGTGGTCTGCCCACATTGTGAAGACATTTGACACTGATCAGATAACCTAACCTGTCTGACTAGTTACAGGTGGAGGCGCACTGTCTTTATTTTCAGGGGTGAAGGTCTAGGTGTTGGAGAAAAAGAAGTAAGCCTCAAAAACAAACTGTAGATCACAGCTGTGTTTTGACAAATGTGTTACACTGACTGTTCCTCAAACAGCTTAAACTCAGATATAACAGAACTGTGGGGCCGGGGAGTCCATCAGCCTGGGCACTTCTTTTATATGGTCTCATTTTTATCCCATCATTGGTTTGAGGAAATATGAAGAAACTTAGCCATCTGCTACTATAATTTCTCCGTTTGCTTGAATGTACAACCCCACTGTGGGAATTTTCAAAGCAAGGACTGCCCTGGGTCATTATGCTTGTCCAGGTAGCCTAACAGCTCCTGGCCTTATAGCACAACATCCAACTTCAATAACTTCACACAATACAAGGGTTACAGCCAACACGGGTGTTCCTCACGGGGCAGGCTCCTAGGTGTCCAGTGAAGGATCCAGGCTTCTTTTGTCTGTGGCTCTGCCCTTTCCAGGTCCCAGAGGCCTCCTCTGGGTCCTCAGCTAGCAGAAGGGATGGGAGAAAAGAGGATTATGTGTGAGAGGGCTTCATGGGCTGGAGGCTGTGCCCATGCTCCTCTGGCCAGAACTTGGTCTTGTGTCCCAGTAACTCAAGGGAGGCTGGGCGGTGGAGGCCAGTCTTGACTCCAGGAACTTGCTGCACCATGGTCTCTTAGCGCCGTGTGGAACTTGTAAGTCTTAAGTGTCTTCTTAAGTGTGATCTCACTCCGTCGTTTGACAGCTCTGCGAAAGAGAGGTATGATGAATGCATTTACCCCTCATTTGGATCTGAGGAGGCTGAGGCCCAGGGAGGTCAGTATCCTATGCAAGGTGAGGCACTCAGGTATGGACATAGGTGCCTGTGGAGAAAGCTTGAGAACAAAGCTCTCACCTGGCCCGCCCTTTCTAACGTAATACAAGAGCACTCGCCCACTCTGGGCATGCCTGGGTGAACCTCTGCATGTGGGAGAACAGGCTGTTTGGTTAGGGGACGGTAGAGGCTGGTCAGAGCTCATCCTCTACTCTTGAGAGTGTCTCTTGCCCTTTATAAATAGTACCCAAATGGCGAAGGGTGGCGGTTCTCTTGCTGGTAGGAAGGTTGGCCAAGGTGTCCTACGTAGGACAGACTCGCCATAAACCTGCACCTTCCAGGCGAGCTGTTCCTCGCCTTGACTTTGACCATCATACCTTTCTTGTCATTTGCATGGGACACTAGCATTGAAATCGAGACTTTCTTCTTCATGCTCTCATTTCCCTTTATTTAATGAGTTGAAAGCATCTGATGTTGCAGTGAGATCAACATGTGAACTGTGATATCTCATCTGTTCTATTTCGAGCGGCAGGGAGACAAATGTGGGATGCTCTCACCCACCCTCTGCGTAAGGACTGTTTCTCCGAGAGCCCATTAGATGGGTGGAGCCAAGGCAGCTCTTGACACACTTTGGATGCTTTCCCCTCCAGGGTGGGCACCTGGGTTTCCTTTTAGTGAGAGTGCCTTCAACTAACCTAGTCAAAGCCTACAGAGACAGAATCATAGGTGATTGCGTGGGTTTTGTGGTAGCAAAGTCAGCACCGAGCAGCAGAAGGAAGAGGCATCCACAGGCCATTGGTCAGGGCTCCGGACTGTCATTTCTAATTGCATGGCTGCAGCACTCGGTTTTCTCACTTGTGCGACAGAAAAAACATCTTTCTTACCACTCCCACTGGGCTCTTGTGAGGATCACACAAGATAACGTGTATGAAAGTGCTTTGTAAATAGGAAAGCACTTTGCAGTATAAGGCATTATTATATTAATAGTAACAACTGTCATTTGCAACCCTGGTGATTCATTTGGGGCAGGAAACCATAGATGTCATCACTGCTACCATTGCTACCCCATGTGGTGCTCCAAAGCTGCAATTACCATGGGCAGTTTCACTTGATTCTTAATGATCATGGAATGTTAGTTCTGGAAATAATTTGGGGGGTTAGCTCATCCAGCCCTACCGGTTTATAGATGGTGAAGCAGACACCTGGAGTGGAGAGACTTACCTGAAGTCCTTAGAACCCAGGACTGCAGACTCTGAAGTTCCTGAGAGTGGGTTGTTTTGCTTTTTGGGTTATGATGGCCTGTGCTTCTGAAAACGCTAGAAACCAGGAGGTTGGGTGGGACGCTTAGCCTTAGTCATTAGGTGGAGTAGCAGCTCTGACTCATGTCTGCTCGCTCACACTGACCCCACTCTGAGCTCTACTGCACGAGGTTCTGGGCAAATTTGGACAGTGCTCAGAGAAGCTCAGATACTTGGGCACAAGGTCCAGGAGAGCAGAGAGTAGGGACTGAAGTAGTTTGCTAGCAAGCAAAGGAGACGAAGGTAGTTCCAGAACTCCAGAAGGCAGAGGTGCCCCTGCTCCTGAGCCTGGCCCTCGTCAGGCCCCACCCCCTTGTGCACCCTCTGACTGCCCTCCCCAGGGGGCGCCGGCTACCAGGGCCCCTGCAGCTGTGGGACTCCCAGGGCCCTTTGGAGAGAAGGCCGGGGGCATCCAGTGATGCTTTAGGTATTCTGAGGGCTATCAGGCTTGCTCCAGGTAGAAGAGGGACTAGTGAGTAGAAGTCCGGGAAAGGCTGACTTTGGCCTTCTATTCATTCACACCTCTGGTCAACCCTTTACCTGCCTCTGGGTCTTGCTCACATGTCACCTTCTAGATAGGTCTACAGGAACCTCTCTATTTGAACATGTGACTTGCGTGCCCTCCTCCCCCTGGAATATGTTGACCCCCTATTTCTGGACTGGATTCACCATGCAACATATACAAAAAGTTGCACCTTAGTTCGGGGAGTTCCTGTCTGCCCTCTGCCCAGCTTCGCCTCATGTGCACACCTCAGGTAACCACGGGCTGGGAGGGCTAGAACCTGAGCAATGAACCTGGTATACTGCCACTCCCTAACCACAGACCTTCGGATGTCACCAGCTCTTCCACTAATGTCCTTTTTCTTTTGCAGGATACAGTCCAGGATCACACATCGCCTTAACGGTCTTGTCTCCTCGGTCCCCCCTCCAGTCTCCAACACGGCTTTATCTTTCATGACTTTAACATTTGTGAAGAGCACACTGTTAGGTTATTTTTGTAGAATATTCACCAGTTTAGATTTGCTTGATATCTTCTAATGGTCAATGTGTATTGATTTTATTTGCTGTTGATTGGGTCTATCCCAGCACTGGATTGTGGGCTCCTTCAGAGCAAGTGTCCTCATCCACCTGGTTCACTGACGTTCCCCAGGCCTGCACATGTGCTCAGTCAGTGTTTGCTGCGCGAGCGGATAAGGCTCAACACTGCCCAGCATTAGCAGAGCGTCTGACCTGAAGTAAGAGAGAACCAGAGCAGCTGGGTAGTGCTGAGCCTTGGTAGGTGGCTGGGCTGGATGGACCCTTAAGCCTCTTCCAATATTCAGATTCCAGGATAACATACCAGATGGTGGTATATGAGCTCAAACTCACATTCCAGTGTTAGCTGAACGTGTGCTTGCTGTGGAGCTCTGTGCTGGGTACCTGGGATCCAGGCTCTGAAATGGGTTTATTTTCCTTGTAGACCAAGAGTCCAGGGAAATGCGTGGGAAGAGCCGGTGGCCATGCTACAGACAGTCGAGCATCTGGACTCTAGATCAGTGGTTTCCAAACTCCAGTCTATATCATAATCACCCAGTGGACTTGGTTAAAGCACAGATTATTAGGTGTCACCGACAAGGTTTCCGATCCACTTGGTCTGGGGTGGGGCCTAAGAATTCCCAGATGTTGCTGCAGCTGCTGCTACAGTGACCCTCCTTTGAGAACTACTTCTCTAGATGTTCAGAGGAGAAAGAGGCCACTGCCAATTAGCACAGGCCAGGAGGCCTTCATGGAGGAAAAGGACAGGCTTGAATGGGGCAGGGTTTACACAGGTTGCGGTGGGGCTTGAATACACAGCTCCCTTGCTGCTGCCATATGTAATCTGCGGTTGCCTTTTGCCTGCCTTTGCCACGTTGGCCTCTGGCCTCACTGTGGACTTGTTCAGTCCTCTTGGTAGCATGAGCCGTTTTGACCAGGGGAGTCTGAGCCCCCAGAAGAGGAGGCTGACTAAGCCTTTGACAGGAGTTGACCTTGGCTGGCTTGGATGAAGTCACTCTGAGGCCTGGATGTGTCCGTATTGCACAGGCTGCCTGAATGTGTTTATTTGCCTGGGCCTAGCTCTCTGCCCGCTGGCACCGTTCGAGGTGTTGCTGTTGGGCTCTGTGGCTCTATTTCTGTTTTCCTGTCTGGCACCAGCTCAGCGGGGGCAGATGAGGTATGTGGCCACCCTTGCTTTCTTCCTGGCTCCATGTTCTTCTTGAGGGCAGCATTTGGTCAAGTCGAACATCTGAGTCTCACTGGAGTATCTGCTGGGGACGGATTCTTTTCAGGAGAGAGACATTCTCTGATGGAGAGACGAAACCTTTCGGGAGATAGATAATTGAATTATGTTTGGACTTAACACACGGCGGTGGTAGGAATATTTACACGTGTGCATAGGTGCTTAAACTTCCAGGTTCATTTAGAAGTTTTTATTCCTTTAAGTGGCCTTCCATAATCGGTGTTAGAGGGGAGCCGGGGGGGATCAGCAAGCTTGGGAGAAGCCTGGCATTGTTTGCGCGGCTGGAAGGCCCCGGGCAGGGGGGCAGTGTGTCATTCAAGTCACACAACGTTGGAACGAGAGGGACATCGGTGAGCTTCTGGTTCAACCCCTTCATTTTAACTGAGACCTTCAGAGGCTAAGTGACTCGCCCTACGCAGATGTCACCTCCTCAACCGTCTCAGGCCACACCAAATTGCTCTCTCGTTCCTTTCCGTTCCCAAGTTGTTCTATCTGTAACACATCTCTCTTGTTTTATAAGTAGTCATGTGTGGGTTTGTTTGACCCTCTAGATAAAGAATCAGCAAATTACAGGCTGCAGGGTCCGATCTGGCCCACTGCCTGTTTTTGTAAATAAAATTTTATTGGAACACAGCTGTGCCCATTTGTTTATCTATCGGCCATGGCTGCTTTTGCATTACCGTGGCAGAGCTGAGCAGTTGTTACAGAGACCAAATGGCCTAAATGACCTAAAATATTGACCATCTGGCCCTTTACAGAAGAAGTTTGCCAGCTGCGGCAATAGAAGGTGAATTCTTTAAGGGCGGGAGAGGAGTTTCATTTATCTGTGCATCTTCCGTTTCTTGCTTATAGTAAGCGCTTCATAAATATATGTTGGCCAGACTCGAAGTGCAATGGGCCCAGTTGTCAGAGATTAAGTGTGTGGGGCCGGAGCCACCACCTGGCTGTCCTGGCTTCCCTAGCTTTCATCCCCTCTGTTGGACCTCTCTGTGACACAGTTTTTTCTATAGAAAGATGATAGTATTGTCTGCCTCCATCAATATGTGGTGAGGTTAGAACAGGATATTGAAATATCTTAATAGAACCTTAGGCCTAGATTCTTGTGTTCCTGATCATTCTAAACCAGCTTGGCCCTGGATTTCTCTTTCTGAATCTCGGTGGCTCCCCTGCCACTCACCATTCTCTGTGGCTCCCTCTTGCCTACAGGCTATGGTATGCACTTGGCCTGTCATTCACCACCCTCCTTATTTTGGCCACTACTTACCTGTCTGTCTTTCACATCTCCAGTGCAACCTATTGTTGCATCCAGAATCTTCTGCATGGTGTCTCCTACATATTGCCTGGGACCCTGCATCCCACCCTGATCTTTGCTTTTCCTGCTTCTCTGCTGCCTGCCCTTGTGGGTCCCCCTTGTGTCTGACCTTGCTGGAGTCTTTGGACCTTGGCCAACATGAGTGACTGTCTCATTTGCCACTCAGGGTAGTGTTTTGGTTGCTATGTTTTAATCCTCGTGGAAACTTGTTAAACCAAAAAAACCAGAAGCCTAGACCCCAGACCCGTGGAAGTAGAATCTCCAAGGATGGGGCCGGGGCCGGGTCTCTTTGGTTTTTAACAAGCTCCTCATGTGGTTCTGATTTTGACCAAAGTTTGAGGAACATTAAGTAAAAACAAGGTGCTTTGCAGTAGTATTTATCTTTTTATGAGACTCTTCTTATCTCTTCCAATAAACTGGAAACATCTTGAGGGCAGATCATTTTTTTCAGAGTAGCACACATATATATGAAGATTAAGTCTGTGAGATTCTTGATGGGTGAGATTAGCTCCTGCATCTGGTAAGCGCTCAGAAAATGTTTGCTCATTGATCGGTACAAGATATGACAGTGCCCGGGAAAGCAAAACAGGATCTGTGAGGCAAGGGATTCTTATCGGGAGCAAGTCCGACTTGTGCCTTTCTGCTAAAGACGTCCTCCAGCTCTAGACATAGAAAGTCACACCCCCCTGAGAAACGCTCACCACGCAGATATCCTGTGCTTCTCCAGAACTCTTTTCTTTACTCTGATGTCTCTGGGCTTATGCAAAAAGGCTCCTTTTTCCTTCGCCTTTGGTTTATCCCAATAATGCAAAGCTGTAAGAAGTGCATGCTGCCGGGGAGAAGTTTGTTTGGATATCTGGGAATGTAGAAGATGTTTAGCTTGTATAATGAGTTTGGCATTCCCATTGAACATGCTCAGAGAGAAGTGCAGTGTTTCATCTCTGCCTAGTGAGTTATATCGCCTGTTTACACAACAAGCCTGTACTCTGCGGCCTCGGAAGGGGCTCCTTGCCTTCTTCAGGGTGTGATGGTACCAGCTTGGTGTTGTCTCTAGGCAGACACTGTGCTTGGGCCTCGTGTCTTTTATCCTGGTACACGGTGGGAAGATTGTCTTTCAGAAGAAATAATTTCAAGCAGCGCTTTGTTTAGAACCATTGTGCGAGGTTATTCAGAACACGAGTATACCATCATTGAATTGATGCATTTACTGAGTGGGGAAAAGAGAATGGTGAGTAGACCACCCATCAAGGTTGTCAGCCTGGGTTCTGGTCAGAGCACTCCCTAACTGGAGTAGAAAATACTTAGTCTGTAATGGAAAGAGATAAAATAACAAAAGGAAGAGATAACATAAAAACGGAGGTAGGTTAGTAGTGAGGGCTGATTTAGGAAAATTTTCTGTGTTTTCTTAGAAATTTTCAGCCATCTAAGCCTAAATGGGAACCTTGGCTTTGGCAAATAAGTGCTCCAGTTATTTGAAGAATAAAAACTTCTTTCTCTTGTTTCATTAGCAGCACGTTGTATACGGGGGAAAAAATGTAGGTTCTAGAACTTACTCCTCTCCTCCCTCATGATTTCACTAATTCATTAATATTAGGCTTAATTATTCCAATTTATTATATTAGAGGCTTCTTGCATAATGTAAAAATTGAATGGATTATTAGCTTTTTAATAAACAATAACATTTACTATCTACTATGAGAATTCTAATCATTTAATTGATGACTGCACCTCTGTTTGTTCCCGAAATGGAGCAAAAACTGTTACCTATCCCAAACTGGACTTGTTGACCGTGAATGTGGACAGTGGGAGGTGGCCCGCACAGGATCCAGAGCGTTCTCCCATGGAGCACGAGGAGAGGCTGTCAGACATGAGACAGTGCAGCTTCTGTCTACCTGCTAGAATCAGTTTTCCTCCGTTGTCCCCAGAGTCAAGAGCATGGGTGGGACTAGCTCAGTAGACGGATTGTGTGGTCCTGTGTAACAAATGAAGATAGATCTGGCGTTGTCTCTCAGCAGCGATGACTGTGAAACCGGCTGGTTTCAGATTTGGAAGTGGACAGTGTTACCTACAACGTCAGATTAAATTGGGGCCCTTTGTTATATAGAGGATAGAAGGTGTGTGTTGTAAATACATTGTTTGGTTGGGACGTCCAATTTCATTGTGATATTAAGCGTGGTGGGTCAAATTGGCTTCTATTTCTGATAAAAATGAGGTTCCGGAAGGCCATTCTGGCCTATGTGCTTATGAGAAAGAGGCCTCAGAAGGGAGTTTAGGTGTTCTCCCCCACAGAAATAGCGCTGCTGTAATTATTCTGTCACTAGAGGCTTGGCACTGGAGAATGAAAGCATGAGTGAATTCAGTCTTCTCCTGACGGAGCTTGCGGACTGGTGGGAGGACACGGCGCCCCTGCAGAGAAGGCCGTAACTAAATGCAGGTGAGGACCTGCATTCCTGATTGCCAAGGAGATCCCAAAACAGGGCAGGGAAGCTGTTCACTTGGGGACTCACGAAGCACGTGAGCCTACTTACGGAGGACACATGGAGCTCACCCTTGAAGACTATATATTTTACAAACAAAGAGAGGTGGAAGAGGTAAAGGGAACGGAGGAAGGCGATGAGGTGCAGAGCTCGTTCACGGCAGGTTAATGCACCTTTTTCAGAGCCTTCTCTCATCAACGGAGCTCCCATCCGGTGAAGGGAATCAGGTAAGAGCTTGGTACAAAACCAAGCAATATTCCTTGCGCTTATCTTCACTCCTTACAGTAAGGGATTGTTGAGTGTAATAAGCATCTTCAGTTGTAGTCACTCGTTTAATCATGAGCGCAGCTCAATGAAGTAGGAGTCATCATCGTTTTCAAATTCAGGAAGAGGAAACCGAGATGCATGTAGTTAAGTGATTCGCCTGAAGTGTGCGCAGTTAGTATGTCAGGAAGCAGAAACTCCCACCTACTGGTTGGACCCTGGAGCTCGTGCTCTTGGCTGTGGCACCACACACGGTCACTTCTCACCCTGCGTGGCAGGGAGCCACCTCTCTGCCCCCTCCCCCAGCCGCACGCATGCAGGTTGTGAGCAGGGGTACATCTCACCCCTCAACCTGCTCATCCAGTCAACTGTTGGCCTGTGGTCTGAGCACTCGAGATTTGTTGTGGGGGCTTCAGGACGGGAGTGATCACATCTTCTGGGTTTTTTTTTTCAACGTTTTTTTTTTTTTTTTTTTTTTTTTTTTTTAATTTATTTTTGGGACAGAGAGAGACAGAGCATGAACGGGGGAGGGTCAGAGAGAGAGGGAGACACAGAATCGGAAACAGGCTCCAGGCTCCGAGCCATTGGCCCAGAGCCTGACGCGGGGCTCGAACTCACGGACCGCGAGATCGTGACCTGGCTGAAGTCGGACGCTTAACCGACTGCGCCACCCAGGCGCCCCACATCTTCTGGGTTTTGAGGGACAGTCTAGAGAAGGCGAGGGAGGGCACTTCAGGGTGAGAGAAGAGCGTGAGCCAAGTGCCGCAGTGGGTGAGTGGCCGGTGGGGGGAGAAAGTGGTGTCCCCCGGGCAGGAGTGTGGGGTGCATCTAGGAAGCTGGAGGTGACCTGGGAGGTGGGGTGTGGGCGGTGGGTACCAGTGAATGCCGGCTCTGCTGCGGGACTTCTCAGGGTCTGAAGGATTGGGTTGGACCTTGGGCCTCCCAGGGGATATCAGATGACCAGGCTGTCCCCCAGCTCACCGTTTGGTGTCTGTATCAGAGACAGAGCGTGGGACTGAACGACCCATGGCCTGGATTCCAAGGAGCATTTCCTTGGCTAAAAACACGTATTGAACAACTTCAACGTACCACATTCTGTGGCTAGCGGGACAGATAAGGGTTGCTCACAGGCTAATGCTCTTATCTGTATGTTGGGCTCTTGGTGATTGTTGTCAGGGAAGAACTGGGTGGGTGGTAAGACCAAGGCCTGACCCAAGGGAGTGGGGGCTTAGCAAGGAGCCAGGACTGTGGCCTGACAGAGTTTCTCTGACCCTGAGTTGCTGACTAGCAGGGTACCCAAGTCCTGCTCTCTAAGTTTTGGTAACTGGACTAAGCAACTGAAGGAGTCAGCAAATCGTCACCAGGTCAGGTCCTGGATAAGGTATGATAAAGCATGACATATGAAGGAGACAGAGGGTAATCATCCCCCCCCCTCCCCCACCTCAGACCCCTGAAATTGTATCATTTATGAATGAGATTTTACTTTTCAGAAATGGAAAATTCCTTTTAAGTGAATGTATGGCTATTCCTCCTTAGTGTCTCCTGCCTGGGCATGATCAGGGCTTGGGGCTGGAGACCAGGCCTTTAGGAAGTGAGTCTGGACATGGCAGTCTTTCCTCCTGAGCCAGCACTGAGGCTGAGTATGAAAGGTGAATGAAAGGATGGGCGGTCTCGGGGAAAGCCCCAAAGCCATAAGGAGTCAACACCCCATCTTCTCCTTTCTTCTGCCACAGAACCAAAGGCGTTACCCCAAACCCAGGACAAACTTTGACCCTGCTCTGCCTGTATGGAAAGTTAGGTCACTGATCGGAGAAGGGTGGACAAGTTTCCCTCAAGGATGGACTTTTTGTCATGAAGCTGATTGTCATGTTACTCAGATTTCAGGTCTCAGAAAACTGTAGCAGCATAGGCTCCAAGGGCTAAATGTTTTCCAATCATTTCTTCTTGCGATTAGACTCTCCCAGGTGTTAGACCAGTCCCTGGATGTATCGTCTCCTGAACTGGTGCCCCTGTGTGAGAAATGATTCCTGCCCAGGCTCTGTCAAGCCTATGTTTGCCAGGACCTGGATTCCATGAGCCATTTCTCTCCCCATCCATCTTTCTGTGAAACTGGGCCAGTGATACATTGACCTGATTTCTGATGATCTTCAGTTGCTCAGAGTGGAATTAGCTGTGGTCAGGGCCGGGATGGGTCTCACCTGGAAGATGTCCAACCTGGGAGTCCAGGGAGCAGAGGCAAAGGGTCAGGACCAAGGAGGAGTGGGCAGAACCCCAAGGGCCAGGCTCTGAGTGGTCAGAGGTCAGTGAGAGCAGCCCTGCTTATGAGTTTGGCACAGAGGTGTGCAATAGCCATGACAGTCCTGGACGTGTGAGCAATATTTGTAGCCAAAAGAAGGTTGGAGGCCCACAGTGCTGCTGACTGAAGCAGGAGGGGTGGAGATGCTGGAATTATCTCACCTCGCCCGAGTCAGCTTTGCTCTGCAAATTGGCACATGGGGCCGGTCGGTGGCTGGTTATGGGTGCAGACAAATCACACAGGAAGTGGGGCCTCCCTTGCTGGCTGCTTGCCCTATGCTTTGGGTCCATGCCCATAGCTAAGCAGTCACATATCTCTTAAATAAAGTCGGCTGAAAGTTTCATCTGGAAGCTAATATGGAACCAAACACCTGGGTGTCTGCCAAGGCCTCAACTGCTCAGGTCAGGAAGGCCCCCAGAGGGGCATGGCTCTGGGAGCTGCTGGGGACAGGCGCTTCCTTGCAGTTGGTCAAGAGAGGGCAATACCGCTTGTTTGTCTTAGAGATTCCGGAGGTGAGAGACTTAGCAGAGGCTGCTTCCTGATGTGTGAGCATTTCTTCGGGGTCTTAAATTCCAGCTGGAAGATGATGTTACGAATACGAATTGCTAGCAATTGTTACACTCTTATTTCACATGCATTAACGTGTGCATGCCCCATGTCAGCCCTGTGTGGCAATAACCCATTGTTACTTGTTTTATAGAGGAGGAAGTCGAGGTGCAAGGAGGTTAAGTGACTCACCAAGGCCAACCAGCCAGTGAGTGTCAGGGCCAGGGATTCGACCCCTGGCCCACTAGTTCCGAGCTGGGCTCAGTGTCAGTCATGGCGTCTGGACTCTGATCTTTCCCCACTGGGGCTGGGGTGACATGCATTTGATCTTGCTGGAGAAATCGCCAATCTTCTCAACCCTTAGAAAGTTTGAGAAGTGGAACCTCAAAGCTGTATCCCAAGGGCATGTCTTCTGGTTTGCTGAATTTTTACGAGAGATTTTACTTTCTTTTTTACAGCAGGCTTTCTTGCTTAGTTATGGGAAACTGATAACTGCTTGTAGAACCGCCTCTGTCCTGACTCTCCCACCCCTTGAAGTCCTCTTTGACTGTCAAGGGGAACATGCATCTGTAGTTAGAGCCAGACAGCAGGGCTGGGCCAGGCAAAGCAGGGTGGCTCTTCTGAGGCCAGTCCCCATGCAGCGCCCGTCACCAGCCCAAGGCTGCTGTGTGGTAAATGGAGACGGCCGGCCCTGTGTTCCCCAAGGAGGGAGAGAGTGGTAGGAGATGGTAAACTGTGCTCAGGCTGATTGGCCCAGGCCACCGAATCTTTGTCCTGCCTGGATTAAAAGTCCAAACTTGGGTGTCAAACAAATCCTGGTGTCTGGCCTGGCTTTGCCTCTTAAGAGCCTGGAATCAAGGAGGCACTTCATGAATGTAATTTCTGACCGTGTTGTGGTTAGGAGGGCCGGTGCTGGAGTCTGATGGCCTGGGCTCACTGGCGAGCCATGTGATCTAGGCCACTTTCAGCAGGACTGGCTACCTAACTTGCAGGCACCCGTGCCAAGCGAAAATTCGAGGTCTCTTGTTCAAACATTATTAAGGATTTTAAGGTGGTGGCATCAGGGCATTAAACCAAGCCTGGGGACCTCTGGGCCTGCACGGTTTGTACGTCAAGCCTCAGTTTGCTCATCTGCAACATGGAGATAATAGTAGAATGTCCCTCTGGGGCTTGTCATGAAGTTTAAGCCTTAGGCCACAGGGTAAGTGTTCGATAAATGTCAGCTTTGATAAGTGCCATGCCAGAAATTTACAGCCTCGTTTTGGGCCATTGGCAAAGGGCCGTAAGGCAGCATGGACGGGGACTCTCAGTAATGGCATAGCTTCAGGAACATTTTGGGCTTTGTCCTCTGCTCTCACCTGCTTGTGGGTCAGGGCTTTCACCTTTGCCGAGCACAGATGTCTCCTCTGGGGGAGCAGGCCGTGTCCTGGATTCCCCAAGCCGTGGGCTGGAGGACGACGGGAGAAATGGATGCTGTTTTCCTGTATTCACTTTTATTTCCTAAAAAAAGTCAATCACTGACATCACAGAATTTCATCCCAAAGATTGTACTATGCCTCTCTGAAAAATAAAGGCATTTTTCTGTTTTTTAGATTAAAAATTTTTTTTTTAAGTAACCTCTATGCCCATCCTGGGGCTTCAACTCATGACCCCGAGATCACGAGTCGCATGCTCTACCGGGTGAGCCAGCCAGGTGCCCCTAAGGGCCATTTTCCTATACGTGCACAGTAACATTATTATAGACATCAAGGTTTGTTTGTTTGTTTGTTTGTTTGTTTGTTTTTAGCAGCATTTTATGTAAAGTTTAGCTGGGTATATGTGGGGACCTAAAGTGATGAGTGTAGATTTGCTTTGCTAGGATGAAGGGCTGTTATCCAGATTCAAACTGAGCATGCTTGTTTACGTTTAACTGCCATTCATAGAAGGCAGTGGCTCACTGTTTTGGTAAGAAAGATCCTGGGACACCTGCCTCATAGCCTCAGTGGGTGAGTATAAAGACTACTGTCCAGGAGGAGCCTTTATGTCTCATTTCTTCTGCTGGGTTCTTTTATCTTTCACCTAACCCATACCAGAGGCCTCCTGAAGGGTCTCTTAGCCTTTGGAAAAACACCCCCATTGGCCCATCCTCCACAAACCAGGAGAGAGATTGAAGATGTCACCATCTTCACACAAGGTCCAGCCGACATTCTCATTCGCTTAACTAAAACTTTTCAACACCCCCCCCCCCCCACCCCGCCCCCATGGCTGGCCACGTCTGTCTGTATGGCCCATGAGCTGAGGATGGTTTATATATCTTTCAGTGGTTGGAAAAAAACAAAAGAAGGATATTATTTTTTGACACATGGAAATTCTGAGAAATTCAAATCTCAATGTGTATACATAAAGTTTTATTAGAACGTAGCCATGTGCATTCATTTACGTATCTTCTGTGGCTGCTTTTATGCAACAATGGCGGTTGAGCAGTTGCACAGATCATTAAAGAAAAGGTTGACAGCGCGGCATGCTGAGAAGTCACAGCAGGCTCTCAGGTCAGAGCCCTCCCTTGTGGGTGGCCTGCACCTTCCCTAGGCCCTTCTCTGCAGCCTCCTGGGATCTATCTCAGCCCCAGGACAGCACCAGCGGTGGCCACTTGACATATGCAAAATGCCCCGGAGGGACTTCAGAAATGGACCTGTCCTGGCCTCTGCGTTTCAAGAGGCCAGACAAGTGGAGTCTCTTGGCCATTGGGCTGATCAGAGGCAGAGCCAGGACCAGAATCCTGGCTTCCCGACCCTCAAAGAGAGGGATTACTCATCTACTTTTGACTTTATTAGGGGGTACCAGGAGAAATCAGCCCCCAGAATTGAGATCAGGCCACTAGAGGCCATTGGGAAACCCTTGGATCAAGGCACCATCCAAGAGAAAGGCCACTGGCTGGGACTCCTGTGCAGCACCAGTGCTCTTTGCTGGAGGTGTCCAGAGGTGCTGTTCGAGGCTGTTGCTTCTAATCCCACCGGTTTAATTTAGCCGAGGTCCTGAGGGAGGCTGTGCTAATTTTGGCCAGTTGGCCATGCTGGGAGCTATAAATAGTGCAGGAGGCACCTGTTTGTTCATTAGTAGGCATTTATCAAGGCACCTACAAAGGATTCGGCGTCGGGGCTGGGCATGGTGTGGGCATAGAGAGCACCTAGAAGCCTCGAACTGTGCTCTGAATTTGTAGTTGAGTCAGAGGAAGCCATTGTGAGCAGTGGAGTGGGGCATCAAGAGGATGACTTGGGAACAAAGCTGTCAGGGTTCAAATCCTGGCTTTTCACAGCTGTGAGCCCCTGGGGAAGTTGCACGAACTCTTTTCGTTTGCTTTCTCATTTGGAAAAGAGAGAACTTAGTATCTGCCTAATGAGGATGTTGTAAGACTAGAGATATATGTGCTCATATGTATACTCATTTGATAGATATATTTATGTACTACAATGACATATTCTGTTATACAGTATAACCATATATTAACATGTATAAGTAATTAATCTGTATATATGTATGCATTATTTGGAGTAGTCTAGTATCTTGAGCAAAATGAAATTGTTATTTATTACTGCATGGGATGGCATGAGGACAGCTCCAGAAGCAACCTGCCCTTGTGTGACCATCTTTCAAGGAACACTCGATCTTGGAAGAGTGCTGAGTCTAAGGTGCCTCCCAGCCTTCGATGTGGCAGTTAAGAGTGTAGCTTTTTCAACCTGGAATTAAATTTTAGCTCTCTAACTTCCTGGTAGCCAGGTTACCTCCTCATCCTGTCTCTGTTCCTCCTCTGTAAAATGGGACACCATGGTACTGAGCATTTCTTGGGGTTCTGGCAGGAGTAAAGAGATAGGACCTGTAGAGCACTTGAGAACACGATGCCAAGCCCGTGGTAACTGTGAAACAACCTAAGTCATTACTGTTAACCCTCTTCTTCTTGTCTGCCTCTGGCAGCACCTTCCAGGCTGATGTTGTCCTATCTGGAGAATGGGGCTGGTGCCTCAGAGGGCAGGGGGCTGGCCCTGAGACGTCCTGGCCTCAAGATGGGCGGCTGAGGCTTCTTCCCTTGCAGTCCTCTGGTTCCAGCTCTTAGTGTCCCTTCTCTTGAGGCCTGTGGCACCCCCTCTTACGATGTTGTTTCTTCCTGTGTCTCTGTCCTTATGCCCCAGACACGGCACGGCGCACAGTGGGCTCCTAGGAAGCACTCTGCTAGTGGAGAGCGGTGTTTGCCATGACAGTGGAAGAAGAGAAGAGGGGGTGGGGTTTGTTAGATTTGTATGGAGAGAGGTTGAGAGTCAGAGGGAGGGACAGGATACCTAGGGGGTCTCCTGGAGGAGAGGCATATTCCCTCTATCCCGTGTCACAGGGCAAGGACGTCAGAATGGAAGTTTCAGGAAGACACATCTCTGTTAGGGAAAGGCCGAGTTGCCTGGCCCTAAACCTGCCTGAAGTGAGAAGCATGGGAAGAACATGGAAGTCAGACACGCTAGTCTGGGCTCGCTGCTCCCAGTTAAGTTGTAGGACCTGGAGCATGGGTCCTACCCCAGATCTGCCGAGCCCAGGCCTGGAGTTCAGCAAGATTTCCCAGGTGTACATATGGAAATCTGGGGAGCTCAGCTCCAGACCAGAGCTTCTTAAGCCAGGAGTCATTCTTCCCAACCCACAGCTGAGAAAACTGAGGCTATCCCTGGGCCTCACGCACTGATTCTCAAAGTTCCGCTTCTCTCCCTGGACCACCCGGGAAGCACTAGTTCTTCCCTTGGACCAGCGGCGTCAGAAACGGGAATTGTCAGGCTGCGCTCCGGAGCCAGTGAGTCAGGACCTGTGGGGTGGGGGCCTCCAGGTGGCTCTGAAGCACTGGTGAGATCGATAACTAGGAGCCAGAGCACTGGCCCGCAGCGCTGGCTGCACAGTGGAATCACTCGGGAAGATAAACAAAGGATCACCGCAGAGCACGTGCATGTGGCAGGGCCACTGGGAAAGTCACAAGCTCCCCAGGTGATTCTAATGTGCAGACAGCATTGAGGACCAGCGCTTTAGCCCCATGGAAAAATAGACCTCAGTTTTCTCAGCTGTCCATCAGGGGGAATTGGGTAGACTAACCCCTGTTTGCCTGCCAGATAAAGGAAAGTGCCTTCGGCCTTTCATTTAGTTCCCTGGGGCCTGGAAAAGTGCATCGGGAGGTGGCTTCCACCTGTCAGAAAGGTGCAGCGAGATTCCTGTGCCTGTAGAGGTGGGGTTGGATACCTGCTATGGGCTGAGGGGTGGAATTATAATGCAGTGGCTCGCAGATCCAAGTACTAAGTGTTATAAGGAAGATATGCTGCTGTGTTCCGGGGAAGGCAGTCACTAGCTCCTTGCGAGCCTGGTTCAGGAATTCTCCTTGCCCTCCCTCTGCCACCAGTGCCTCATGCTGGAGCTCACCCTTAGTGGGGCCCTTTGCTCTGTGTTGTGAGATAATGAAGTCTGCAGCATCCCAGGCTCCCTTGGGTTAGAATCAGGGGTTGTTGGGAGCCTGGCCCCCTTGCCCTGAACACCGGTGGTGGCAAGAGTGACATTTAGAGAAATATTTACCCCAGGTAATCCCTCTGCTATGCCACTGCCCGTCTCCCAGGAGGCTGGGTAACAAATACAGAGTTCTGCTCATCATTTATCGAGGGGTTGAGCTGAGCCTTCCATGGGCTAAGATGAGGCAGGAAAGAGGGTGGTGGTTATGGTCTCCAGACCCAGGCTCTGCAGCAGCCAGCATTTAGGGCCTCTGAAAGTAGCCATTTGTTCCAATCACGGGGTGGCGCTGAATGTGCATCATAAATGCTGGGTTCAGAAGTGTCAGGAAACACTGTATGTAGAAAGTAATCATAATTTAATCTTACAGACGAAATTATATGGCACTTACCAAGTGCCCGAGGCACTATTCCTCATGGGATCCTCATGACCCATGATGTGTATAGCATTGTCCGGGAGGAGGCTGAAGCTTTGCCTCACATTGCGTGTCTCTTAGTCGCAAATCCGAGACTCGAATCCAACTGTATTGATTGCCACCATCCACCCTGCCCCAGCTTGACGTATTGAACCTGAGACTTTGCTAGGGACCTTTTAGGGCCATTTCATGACATGTTCTGTGGTTTTATGCCTACAAAGCCATGGCTTCCAGGCCTGCCAGGCTCTCTCTGGCCATCACCCATCTCAATGCTTTCTCTTCTGGTCACTGTTCTTTTTTTCTTCCTCTTCTGAGAACCAGAACATGGATTTTGCAACTGAGTCCTAAGGACTTTTGGGCTGGGGATCTAAGCGTGAGGGATTTTGAGAGAGAACTCATTGATCTGAGTCCACAACCCCTTGCTTATAATTCCAAAATCCCTGAAGCTCCAGAAAGTGAGGGTTTTCACCTAACTCATTGGGGAGGGAGGCAATCCTTCCCCAAACTTATGTGAGGCTGCTGATGGTCTTGATTCACTAGCTTAGTCTGGAGAATCATATGTGAGTGTCCCTGAAGAAACTGTAGTGTGTGTGACAGTGATTTGTGGCCCAAACCCCATAGATTCACCTAATTAATTTTCTAAATCTGAAGCAGTTGGAATTCTAAAACACATCTGGCTCCACAGTTTTGAGTAAGGGGTTTTGGACCTGCAGATAAAAATTGAAGTGTGTGTGTGTGTGTGTGTGTGTGTGTGTGTGAGTGTGTTATTGATTTAGTCAGTGGATGTCTTTTGAGAGGAAAGAGTGGTAGATGGAGGAAAGTGGGGAAGACTAGTTATTAGAAAGGTGCCAGCAACCTGCGAACGACAGAGGTTTTTTTTGTGGGGATGATGTAGGTGAAGGGTTTGACAGCGATAGAACTGTTGTAGTCTGTACCTAAAACAGGGGTTTCGTGTAGTCTGGTTTCTTTAGAAAATTGAACTGTAGAGGCGGCTGGGTGGCTCAGTCGGTTAAGCGTCCGACTTCAACTCAGGTCATGATCTCATAGTCTGTGAGTTCGAGCCCTGCATCGGGCTCTGTGCTAACAGCTCAGAGCCTGGAGCCTGTTTGAGATTCTGTGTCCCTCCCTCTCTCTCTGCCCCTCCCCAACTTGTGCTCTGTCTCTGTCTCTCTCTCAAAAGTAAATAAATTAAAAAAAAAAAAAAGCATCTGACTTCAGTTCAGGTCATGATCTCACAGTCCATGAGTTAGAGCCCTGCATCGGGCTTTGTGCTGACAGCTCAGAGCCTGGAGCCTGCTTTGGATTCTGTGTCTCCCTCTCTTTTTGCCCCTTCTCCACTTGTGCTCTCTCTCTCTTTCTCAAAAATAAATAAACATTAAAAAAATTAGAAAACTGAATTGTAGTCTCTAATGATGCACTTATTTCCAGCTTTAACAAAGGCCCACGTCGTGTGTGTATGTGTGTGTGTGTGTGTGCATGCACAGAAAATGTGTCACTGTTATTTTGCTGTGCCACAGATGAGGAATAACCAAGCAAAATAAAAAGACAGGAATGTCTCTGCATTCTTTGTATATTCCTTTCACATCTACTTGGCTCTGTTCTAATATTTCGTTCTTCTTCTTTGTTCTCTTTTCTTTAGAAGAGTTCAGATGCCCCTTAATAGAAACTGCTGACTTCACAGTGGAATGCACTTTTCTTCATTACTATTAGCTGTTGTAGGTCATTAAAACCTTGCTGTGGTTGCTTTTTTTTTTTCCCAGTAAAGGCTTTAAAATTTTAAAGTTTTTAAAGCTTCTGCCTTAGAGGGCTCTGGGAACTGTGGGCTCCTGAGACGAGAGAAAGTCATACCCAGCCTTCAGTTAAGTACAGGAGAGGACACAGATGCAGGCCCTGAGAGATACTTTGATATGTCTAAAAAGAATCATTCTGAAAGAGTGTCAGACTTTAAGCCAGGATTGAAAGCATGGTCTTTATGAAGGCCCAGGAGACCAGACCTTGGGCCCTTGCCAGGTGGGAAGTTGGAAATGAGATTCCTGCATAAAGCCTGACCTTGGGGGGGGGGGGGTGGTGGCTACATCCTCAGGGAGCAGGTGATCCAGCAAACATTTAGGAGGGGGTGGGGGGATGGCAGGGGCAGTGCAAAGGGAGCAGACAGGGGACTTTACCTGTTTCACCTTTGGCTTGGTTGAGGGAGGGTGAAACAATGTTTTCTGTGAGAATTTATGGTCATAGATCTGCCTTCACGAGGGTTCAGGTTTGAATTTATACTACCTGCATGACCCAGGACACTCCAAGCTTTGAAATTAACCTGATGTAGTTTTGGGTTGATAACACTCCATAGCATCTGTCAGAATCAAATGACAAATTCCCTCTAGAGGGACATTCTCATAGCTCGAGCATTGAAAGATTCCTGTAGGTAAAACCCTTCAGACATGAGATTTACCCTTAAATAATGAAACAGGGAAACTAGTCACCATGAGTGAGAGCACAAACAGATACAAGAATCGGATCCAAGGGCTTCACGTATAAGACCAATTGGGTACATAATGTATTTCAAATGTTACAAAAATAAGTTGTTGGAAAAAATGAGCAAGAAGCACTCTACTAATTTAAAAAAGTACAGACATTTGAAGAAAAAGAAATAGAACTTCCAGAAATGAAAAATGTAACGCTGAAATTGAAAATATGATCTTTAGTGTTAGGCTTGCGCTTTTACAGGCTATTTTTATTAGAAACATTAAGATAGCAATTCCGAATAAGCGTACATCAAAGATAACATTAAAAAATGTGCAGTTTTGCAGGACTGAATGCATTATAATGTATTAGAAAAACCACATGGGACCCAGGCATGCTTTCATTTTTTGGCTATGTAACCTTGGGTTACTTCTTAACCTCTCAGATGCAGTTTGATCTTATGTAATCAGACTCCACAGATTTGCTCTGAAGGTTCTATTAGGTAGTTTTTTTGTTTTTTTTTTTTAAATTTTTTTTTTTTTTTCAACATTTTTTAAATTTATTTTTGGGACAGAGAGAGACAGAGCATGAACGGGGGAGGGGCAGAGAGAGAGGGAGACACAGAATCAGAAACAGGCTCCAGGCTCCGAGCCATCAGCCCAGAGCCTGACGCGGGGCTCGAACTCACGGACCGCGAGATCGTGACCTGGCTGAAGTCGGACGCCTAACCGACTGCGCCACCCAGGCGCCCCTAGGTAGTTTTTGAAAGGATCTTGATTTCCCTTTTCCCTTTATTTCTCTTGCTTCTGAAGAATACATAGTCTCTCCCATTTCCTTCTCCTTTGGGAAGGGTCCTATAATTTAATAATTGTAATTGCAGCCAGGATGACTGCAAGGCAGGCTACCAGTCAGAAGAGCTGGTCTCAGGTAGCGAGGCTCTGGTCAGGCCTCCCATCCTGAGGTGGGAGTGGATGGTGGGGTTCGGACTTTGAGAGGGGCCTGAATGTGGTTAATATGGCGACAGATATGGATCTGGGTCAGGCAAAGCCTGCAAATCCTATCCCCAGTTAATCCAATCCCAACCCTTGGGAAATCTGAATTTTGCATTGAGCTTGGACTCTATTTTGGGGTTCGGCCCAACCTGTTACATTGCTCTGCAGACATTGTGCACCCTGTCCTCTTGGTCAGCTCTACAGGACAGGACCTGAGTTCCTGAACAGTGGGGAGGAGGAGGGGGATGGGAGGTACCTGTAGAGGAGCTCAGAGGCAAAAATAGCCTCACATACAGATCCTCTCCCCCTCTTTCTTCCGCTTCCCACCTTCATTTTCTCCATGTCCATTCTTCTCCTTTGACTTTCACTCTTTTTTTTAAAAAGCGTATTTATTTTGAGACAGAGAGAGAGACAGATAGATAGAGAAAGGGAGAGAGAGAGAGCAGAAGAGGGGCATAGAGAGAGACACACACAGAATCCCAAGCAGGCTCTGCGCTGCCAGTGTAGAGTCTGACTGCAGGGCTTGAACTCACGTACTGGGAGATTATAACCTGAGCTGAGATCAAGAGTCAGATGCTTAACTGACTGAGCCACCCAGGCACCCAACTCCTTTTTTTCCCTTTCCCTTTTTATCTCTGTATTTTCTCCTTCTCTCTAGAAGAGGAACACAGCTCATTCTTTTTTTCTTTCTGTGAAATGAGTACAGTGAGAATTTGGGGAGTAGGTCTCCTCTGGACTTGGCCTGGACCCACAACAATGCTTGGCATATACTAAGATTTTAGAAACTGTCTAATGGGGTTGTCCCGGACCTTGGAATAGCTTCTGGACCTTTCCTGGTGTGGATCCAAGTCATGACAATGGAATTCTACCCAGGAAGGGAAGCAGTGAGCCCGAGTGGAGCTGGCTTTCAGGAGGAAATGGCAGGTTCCCCCTCCCCAGTGACATGGGCCCAGCCCAGCCTTGGAACTCAGCACTGTCAGGCCTGCAGATGACGTCACTGGCCTTCCATGGGACAGCTGCAGCCAGCAGCAGGACACTCCAGAAATGCCAGCAGTAATTGGAAACTTTATTTTCAAATGCTTCCCACAGCATTCATGCATGGCGAGAGGTGCTCATGCTGCTGGGCTATTCAGGTGGCCACCCTGAGCTGGGCCCTGGGGGATCAGGAGGACCTGAAGCTAACCTCCATCTTCTCTGGGGCAGGGCTCTGGGGGCATGGGGTGTGGGGATATTCCCCAGAGGGTTGCAGCTTCTTGTGAAAGGGATTCCATTCATATAAGCCTCCAGAACCAATGGGATGCAAATCATTTTCAAAGCCCCCCCCCCCCCTTTTTTTGCTATTCCATTTAAAAAACATTTTCTTCTTATTTAGCTATCTCTGATGCCTAATCTTCTCTGTGCAGCAGGTGAATATTAAGAGAAATGAAAGGGGAGAGAAACACAAAGGTCTTTGGGAAGGGACTATTTTGTGGAGACACAGCAGCCGCCTTCCCATGTCTGAAGGTCTGTGATGGGGAAGAGGTGTCAGCCTGTTCTGTGTGCCCCCTGATAAGAGAACCAGGTTGTGGGGAGTCACGCGTCGTCCTGGAATTCCGGTGAGAGCAGGGAGCTCACAATGATGCACCTGCTACAGGACATCACAGTGCAGGGGGCTTGCTCCTAAGCCACGGGAATCAGAGCCAGTTTGTGCTGGGGAGCCGGCCTCTGGCACAGTACCCGCCCCCACCCCCGCCTCCGCATCAGCCACGTTACTGGCCCACTTATCAATCACAGACCAGCGCCAAGTACTGATCAACCATTCAGTTCTCACTCCTGCCCCAGTGGGTGGGAGCTATCATTAACGTCATTTTACAGATGGGAAACTGACTCACAGAGTCCAGGTTCCCAAGGTCACAGGCTAGGAAGCGGCAGGGGCTGGATTGGAATCAAGGCAGTCTGTCATCAGAGCCCACTCCCACCCCATACCTCCCGCCCCAGCTCTTAACCAGCAGGATTTACCTCTCATCGTGGTTTTAATGTGGCTTGAACCCTCCAGTCCTTTCTTTCATACTTTTTTCTCCACCTCCTTTTTATCGTAGTCTTCAGTGTCATGTCAACATAGTGCCTTATGAAATCGTTGGGAAGATACCTCTTTGGGACAGTGCGCTCAGCCGTGGAAGCTCTCTCCCTGCGCCCCCACCCCCCACCCCGCCTCATCCCTGTTTATCTCCTTTAAGGGAGAGTGTACTATGGGAGCTGTCATCTAAAAATGGACTGGCTCAGCCCTGGCGGGATCCAGGAGGGGGAAGGTGGCCACTTGCAAGAAACCGGTGCCGGGCATAGCCAGCACCGGCTGTCAGGCGGGAGGACCGGTGGACATTGGAGGTGCAGTCTAATGGGGACAGTCGCCGAGTGTTGCCCTTGATGGCGCTCCCGCTGTCGTAGAGACGGTTGCTGCCAGAAGCGTGATTCTGCCGGGGAGGCAGTGGCTCGCCGGCCCCTCTCACCACCTGCTTGAATTATTGCAGTTGCCTCCTGGCTGCTCTGCCAGGTCTCCTGTGCTCCCTTCCCCAGCCAGTCCTGCGTGCAGCTGCCAGAGTCATCTCCCCAAATACTGATTTTATGACATCACTCTGAACTCCCTTTGCTCCTCCATGTGCTCAGAAGCCTGACCTCCTCCTGCACCCCGTGGTCGAGGCCTCTGCCCTCAGACCCCGGCCCGCCTTTCCAAACTCCCCTTCCTCATCTGCCCTCTGTGAGCCTCACTGCACCCAAACTGGTCTGCGGTGTGCCCTGAACAAGCCTTCACAACCTGCCTGTTCTTATCTGGGACTCCCTCCTCCTCCTCCCAGGTGTCCGAGTTCTGGTTCGTTCAGGCTTCCCTTCACTCAACACCCATCTACTATGAAGTGACTTAGTGCCAGGGAGAGGCTGGGAAAACTGAGACATATGAGAGAGGTGCCCTGCCCTTGAAGAGCTGTTCGTCTTTGATCAGCGTGGTGAGAGCCACTCCAGGTTTGGTAGAAAGGCTCCTCTTCCAGAAACCCTTCACTGTTGGCTTGTCTCTGTGAACTTGCCCTTAGCAGGAGCCCTATAGATCCCAGTCTGTGTTCTTCTCTTTTAGTGCCTTGTTTTCTGCCTGGTGTTTTTCACTTAATGTCAGTATCTGTTGGACTTTATTCTAAAGGAACATACCACACTCTACTGCACTATGTTTCTATTGATAGGAATACACGTTTATGTCGAGGGCTGAGTCCAAAGTGCGCCCACTTCCGTGATTCCCCGAGATTCTCATAATGACACTATGGGGCAGGCAGGACAGATGTGATCAGGGCCAGTTTGCAGAGTGGATGCGGCTTGCTCACAGGCACACAGTTAATAAGTGGCAGAGGCAGGACTCGGCCCTAGGGTCTTGCCAAGTGTATGGCACACAGCAACCATACACACAGCAACCCTTCCCCCCCTCCAATGGAAGGGTAGATGGAGGCAACCCCATCACTGTGGGCTCTCCCCTGGGCCTGTAGTTGTGTATGTTAGGGTAGGATGAGAGAGTAGAGAGAAGAATCTTGTGGCTGAAGTCCAGGGGATTCATCAAGGAGAGGGAAGGTACATGGGGTTATGGGGCTGGTTGGATAAAGGGTGGTTTGTTCCCCTAATGCTTCTCATGCAGGTGTTCTACCTTCCTCTTCCTCCATGGAGATGGGAGTAGCTGGATGGAACGCGAGGAGAAGGAACAGTGTGGGAGGGGGCTACAGTGGATAGGATGGATGGGAAGAGGGCAGAGGAGCAAGGTCTGGGGACAGAGGCAGTCAGGTGACCTATCCCTTATCATCCAGGAAGAGCTTCAGGCTCAGACACCCAGCTAAAATATTTCAGAATTCTACATCGTTCTTAAAGTATTTAGTAGAACTGGGGACAAGGTATACAGAAAGTGGAATCCCAGCTCCCTGTTACGCTGGCTATTGATTTTTGGCTTTGCAATGATAGCAAACGTGCTATCACTGTGAACACTAGATAGTTGGGATGCTTGGGCATTTGAAGCTCAGTTGTTTGAGCTACTTAGGTGTTAAAAAAAATCTTACCTTGCTTTAACAAGAACAAAGTGTGTTTCTTTAGCCCAGGCATGAATCAAAAATAGTTGAACTTTTTTTTTTTTTTTTTTTTTTTTTGCTTAAGTTTAAAAATAAAAGAGTCACCTTTGGGCTGAGATCAAGAATGGAAAATTTCAGGGTGTAAGAGTAATTTTTTTTCCCCATCTGTTCTGGTAAGGGACGATAAGGTGTTTTGATGGAAGGTTACATGTCAACGTGGACTCTGGGTCCCTCTGCAATGTTGCTTTGCAGGGTCTACATGGTTAAGATGTTTTCAATGAAAGGCCCCTCCCTGTCCTGGCCCCTCCCTCTCCTGAATATGCAGAGGCCAGGGGAGCCATGTAATTGAATATAAGCAACGAATCAGAATAGACAAAGGGGGTGGTGATTAAAATGAACAGGCTCTTCAGCTCCTGCAAAGGTGGTATTGTCACAGAATGTGCAGGTTGGCATGCCAGATGATCAATTACTAAAGCTCTAGATTGGATAGTGGCAGGTATGTGGTGATGGCTGCCAGGCCTAGGGAACTGTACTGGCAAGTGAGAGTAAGGATGGGGACTCCTGTGGCTTTTCATTAAAAACAAATCTGGATAGTCCTTGACTACTGTGGTTAATTTTGAAGGGCATTGTGGTTAAAGCGTTGTTTGTTGGAGATACTTTATTTTTACAGTTCAGTATTATTAAGGTATGAAGAAACTGTTTTATGTATGTCAACTTTACTGTTTCTGACGTCTTCTGAGGAAGTATACATTCGTGCAATAGACTGCCTGGGATGTGCATTCTAAATTTAGAAGCCGCCTCCAATGGGTACTGAAATCAGTCACACAGAATTCAGGTGCTTACTCAAAAAATCTACATATGCATGAGACTGGCATCATCACTGGTGGAAATTTGGGCAGCCGAGCCTGTGTCTTAGGATCCCGGGATTGTCAGAGTGTGCCCTGTCAGCTGTGGGCTGGGCTCATGACATGTGCGTTAGTGAGTATGTATTGAGCAGAGTCAGCATGGATGGAGAAAGGACAAGCCACCATAGACAAACCCTGAAAGCTCCAGTTCAGGAGCCCTAGGTTTTCATCTGGACCCTGGCACTGACTAGCTGTGTGACCTTGGGCATGACACTTCACATAGCAGCCCCGGTTTCCTCATCAGTCAAAGTCGGGGATTGAATCATCCCCAAGCCTGTAATTGACAAAGCAGAATTCAAAGACTCCAGTAAGAACTTTAGTTCTCTTTTATCTGGGCTGTTTGTAGTAGTGAAAAGTGATAACATAATTAAAAACTTCCCTTCTGGTTAAATAGCCATAGTCAAATATGGTCAGTGTTGTAGTAGTTTTACGTGGGGACAGGTGGTAGCTACCCTTGTGGTGAGCACAGCCTCACACACAAAGAAGCTGGACCACTGAGTTGTATACCTGGAACTACTGTAACATTGTGTGTCAACTATTCTCAAATAAAATCACATTTTAAACATGAAATAAAATGGCCTTTGTGCTAGGTTGTGTGAGTATCTTTGTCATTCTGGCTTTTTCCCTGAAAGCCCCTGGACCTTCTCAGGAGGCAGCTATTAACGACTCAACGTTTGGCACCGAGAGGGGCTTCAGCCTAGGCCCTTGTCCACCCTGATGTTCGTGGTCCTGCCTTACCCGCTGTTAAATATGTTGGACATTTCCCTGGCTTATGGGCAGTCTCTGGGTGGAGTCAACATAATGATCGAACTTCTCTGGGTCTCTGTCTATGCACCTGGAAATGGAGCTAATCATGAACAGTAGAAGTAGTTATGAGGGTGGGCTCTGAAGCCTGACCACCTGGGTCCAAGTCTCAGCTCTGTCATCCGTTAGCTGTGTGATCTTGGGCAAGTCATGTAGCCTCTCTTACCTTAAATCACTGCCTGCAAAATGGGGACTAGAATAGCACCTACTGTATAGAGCTGAGGCTGACATTAAACAATATGCATGAAATGCTTAGAATAGAACAGTCATAGTAAAAATGATGGCACTATGTATGTGTGAGATATTAACATACAGGGCTTTATCATATGCCAAGTGAGATAAAGTAATTGTACATGGAGGGAGAGGATGTGTGTAAGCCCCTTACAAAATAGTTGCCAAATAGTTAACTTTTAGTTATTGTTAGCTGTTATCTAACCAGGTCCTATTGGAAAAAGAAGTTTTTTTTTTTTATTAAATATAATTTATTGTCAAATTGGTTTCCATACAACACTGAGTGCTCATCCAAACAGGTGCCCTCCTCTGTGCCCATCAACCAGTTTCCCCTCTACCTCCCACCCCCCATCAACCCCCAGTTTGTTCTCAGTATTTAAGAGTCTCTTATGGTTTGCCTTCCTCCCTCTCTGTAACTTTTTTTTCCCCTTCCCCTCCCCCACGGTCTTCTGTTAAATTTCTCAGGATCCACATATGAGTGAAAACATGGTATCTGTCTTTCTCTGCCTGACTTATTTCACTAGCCATAATACCCTCCAGTTCCATCCACGTTGCTGCAAATGGCATGATTTCATTCTTTCTCATTGCCAAGTAGTATTCCATTGTATATATAAACCACATCTTCTTTATCCCTTTGTCATTTGATGGACATTTAGGCTCTTTCCATCATTTGGCTATTGTTGAAAGTGCTGCTATAGATGACATGATATTATACATGGAAAACCCGATAGACTCCACCAAAAGTCTGCTAGAACTGATACATGAATTCAGCAAAGCCGCAGGATACAAAATTAATGTACAGAAATCAGTTGCATTCTTATACACTAATAATGGAGCAACAGAAAGACAAAGAAACTGATCCCATTCACAGTTGCACCAAGATCATAAAATACCTAGGAATAAACCTAACCAAAGATGTAAAAGATCTGTATGCTGAAAACTATAGAAAGCTTATGAAGGAAATTGAAGAAGATACAAAGAAATGGAAAAACATTCCGTGCTCATGGGTTGGAATAATAAATATTGTTAAAATGTCAATACTACCCAAAGCAATCTACACGTTCAATGCAGTCCCAATCAAAATTGCACCAGCATTCTTCTCGAAGCTAGAACAAGCAATTCTAAAATTTGTATGGAACCACAAAAGACCCCAAATAGCCAAAGTAATATTGAAGAAGAAGACCAAAGGAGGAGGCATCACAACACCAGACTTTAGCCTCTACTACAAAGCTGTAATCACAAGACAGCATGGTATTGGCACAGAAACAGACATGTAGACCAATGGAATAGAAGAGAGACTCCAGAATTGGACCCACAAAAGTATGGCCAAATAATCTTTGACAAAGCAGGAAAGAACATCCAATGGAAAAAAGACAGTCTCTTTAACAAATGGTGCTGGGAGAACTGGATGGCAACATGCAGAAGAATGAAACTAGACCACTTCCTCACACCATACACAAAAATAAACTCAAAATGGATGAAGGACCTGAATGTGAGACAGGAAACCATCAAAACCCTAGAGGAGAAAGCAGGCAACAACCTCTTTGACATCAGCCACAGCAATTTCTTACTCGACACATCTCCAAAGGCAAGGGAATTAAAAGCAAAAATGAACTATTTGGACCTCATCAAGATAAAAAGCTTCTGCACTGCAAAGGAAACAATCAACAAAACTAAAAGGCAACCGACGGAATGGGAAAAGATACTTGCAAATGACATATCGGACAAAGGGGTAGTATCCAAAATCTATAAAGAACTCACCCAACTCCACACCCGAAAAACAAATAATCCAATGAAGAAATAAATGGGCAGAAGACGTGAACAGACACTTTTCTAAAGAAGACATCCAGATGGCCAACGGTCACATGAAAAGATGCTCAACGTCACTCCTCATCAGGGAAATATAAATCAAAACCACACTGAGATGTCACCTCATGCGGGCCAGAGTGGCTAAAATGAACAAATCAGGAGACTGTATCTCTTGGGTATCCTGTATCTCTTGGGTAAATTCCTAGCAGTGCTATTGTTGGGTCATAGGGTGGTTCTATTTTTAATTTTTTGAGGAACCTCCACACTGTTTTCCAGAGCAGCTGTACCAGGTTGCATTTCCACCAACAGTGCAAGAGGGTTCCCGTTTCTCCACATCTGCGCCAGCATCTACAGTCTCCTGATTTGTTCATTTTAGCCACTCTGGCCCGCATGAGGTGACATCTCAGTGTGGTTTTGATTTATATTTCCCTGATGAGGAGTGACGTTGAGCATCTTTTCATGTGACCGTTGGCCATCTGGATGTCTTCTTTAGAAAAGTGTCTGTTCACGTCTTCTGCCCATTTATTTCTTCATTGGATTATTTGTTTTTCGGGTGTGGAGTTGGGTGAGTTCTTTATAGATTTTGGATACTACCCCTTTGTCCGATATGTCATTTGCAAGTATCTTTTCCCATTCCGTCGGTTGCCTTTTAGTTTTGTTGATTGTTTCCTTTGCAGTGCAGAAGCTTTTTATCTTGATGAGGTCCAAATAGTTCATTTTTGCTTTTAATTCCCTTGCCTTTGGAGATGTGTCGAGTAAGAAATTGCTGTGGCTGATGTCAAAGAGG
This sequence comes from Neofelis nebulosa, assembly GCF_028018385.1. NCBI lineage: Eukaryota > Metazoa > Chordata > Mammalia > Carnivora > Felidae > Neofelis > Neofelis nebulosa. Next base: position 42,237,007 of record NC_080794.1, on the reverse strand, counting down.
TTGTTGCCTGCTTTCTCCTCTAGGGTTTTGATGGTTTCCTGTCTCACATTCAGGTCCTTCATCCATTTTGAGTTTATTTTTGTGTATGGTGTGAGGAAGTGGTCTAGTTTCATTCTTCTGCATGTTGCCATCCAGTTCTCCCAGCACCATTTGTTAAAGAGACTGTCTTTTTTCCATTGGATGTTCTTTCCTGCTTTGTCAAAGATTATTTGGCCATACTTTTGTGGGTCCAATTCTGGAGTCTCTCTTCTATTCCATTGGTCTACATGTCTGTTTCTGTGCCAATACCATGCTGTCTTGTGATTACAGCTTTGTAGTAGAGGCTAAAGTCTGGTGTTGTGATGCCTCCTCCTTTGGTCTTCTTCTTCAATATTACTTTGGCTATTTGGGGTCTTTTGTGGTTCCATACAAATTTTAGTATTGTTTGTTCAAGCTTTAAGAAGAATGCCAGTGCAATTTTGATTGGGATTGCACTGAATGTGTCAGGAGGTCAGGTGCTAAGGTTTAGTCTGCTGGTGAAAGTCACAGCCACACTAGAGACCACTTAAGTGCAGCTCTTGGGGGCTGAAGAGCCCGGCTCCTTAGCATCCAGGAAACCTGATATCAGGTTCCAGAGCCAGAGTCACCTCCAAGAGAAGTGAAGGCTGCAGGCCACGTGGACTGTCAGCCACCTCCATGTGCCATGCTCTCCAGTGGCTTTCCTTGCATGGGTCAGTTTCCTCATCAGCAGTAGGGTGGAATTAGCTACATTGGGGCTTTCAAACTCTATTTTTTTTCCCTTGAGACCCCAGGAAGATGTGTTTCCTTTCTCAATTCAATATCTACATCTGTGAAGATAATTAAGCAAAAGTTCCACATAACGGCACCTTTCTGTAGGCATACTTTCTGTTTCCTGTGCTGTTAACATGCTTTTCTATTTATTGAAAAATGCCAGTTGTGAACCATGAAGTTGGTTCTGTGAGCTGCTAATGGGTCATGACATGCACTTAAAACACATGAGGCTGAATGATAGCTGAGGGCCCGTGTGGGCTGTTGTATCGTGATTCTGCTGGGACAGTATTGGGGGGACATGTGGCTTCTCCCTTGTGGGCCAGAGATGGTGTGAAATACCAGCCAGATTTTCAATTCCAGAGGTGGAGCCAGCTGCTGGTCCTTTTTTTTTTTTTTTTTTCCCTTTCCTCGAAATCAAGTGGATATTTCCATAAACTCACAGGTATGAATTAGAACACATGTGGGACTATAGTTCCTTCCCTAGCCTCCAGTCCCAGTGGGAAGGAAGGGAGGCCTATCGCCATATGGAGGACAACAGACAGTGGTTTCAAATGGTTCTTGGCATAATGGGGTCCTGTAGCCCTTCTGCCAGGGGAGTGCAGTGGGTCAGGCTGAGCCCCGCCGACAGCGTACGTGGGGAGGGTGTTCACCTTGTGTGGAAACTGCACAGCCCGAGCCCACGTGCAGTCCCAGAGTAGCGCCCACCTGCCGCTCCAGGTGCCAACTCTTGAGCTGCAGGATCCTGAGGAGGTCTGGGGTCCTGGGGTGCGGGTGGGTGGGCAGTGTGATGGTGGCGGCGGGCACGCCAGAGTTTGGAGGAGCGGCTACATACTAACATGTACAAAGTCGTTCCATAATTTCATGCCTGTGGAACTGCACCAGTCTTAGCCTGATTGCGGCTGTCCCTGAGAGGCCACCAGTAGGCCGGCATGCATGTTGCCGGGCAACAGGGGCTGGGCTAACCAAAGGCAAGGGGAGGAGCTAGCCTCTGAGGCTGACATAACCATCAGGCCTTTTCCAGCATATGGCCGGAAGTCAGGCCCTTGCCTTCCCCGGGTAGCATTGGAGCCTAAATGTCCCCCGCTGCATTATGATGAAGGTATCTTGTGGGCTCACCACCTAACGCTTTTGGGCCACAGTGGTTTTAAGAGCACTCCTTAGAAAGGGGTATTCCTTGGAGAGGCCTTGAGGCCTAGCAGCTAGTGACTCTGCCAGGGGTTCTATGGTCCAGATGCCTGGCGTGATGCTTACTTCCAAGCCTCTGCTTCATAGCTTTATTTTGTGCCTGTGCCCTTTTCCATCTGGACAAGCAGAGACCTTACTGGAATTTCAGGACTGCTGTTGAGGCCTTTCTTGAGATGCAGCAGCGTTTCTGACTAGTGGAGGCAGGACTGTGGACAAAAGGTGCATAATTGATAGCAAATTTATTGTAGGAACCTATCTCCTTGGGACTCTTCTTCCTTAGGACACCTGTTATCCAAGGTCCTTCCTGGAACTGCATTTATGCTGGTGAACCATGAGCCAGAGTGCTCAGTTCCTTCTGTGAGGGCCTCGGCTTTCCCTCTCTTCCCTTCCCTCCCCTAGTGTCACCCTGGTCAAATAGTTCTTATGAAATAGTTTTCTACTCAGGCTCTGCTCCTGAAAGTCTGCACTCTGAATGTGGTGCCTCTTCGGTGTCACCTGACTCACGATGCGTGTCCTGACATCTGTGTTCTTATTTTTCTAAGACCAGAATTATGAACATTCCAGGAGTCATCTGGGGGGAATCTGGAGAAGCAAGAACCCACTTTGTGAGCCTTTTTCTTATCGGTACCAGGGGGATAAGAATGCGTGCTTCACTGGTTTGCTGTGAAGATCATATGAGATAGAACTTTGCAAGTTATTCAGCTCAAGGTGAAAGAAGGAATTATTATTAGTTAATATATTGCTATTATTAAGAATTTCCTAGAATTTGCACACTCAAATGCTTTATTCGGTGCAATCTTTCTACAACTGTAGATTGGGATATTAGTTTCCTTGCATACAGAATGGTGTACATAGAAACAAAATCACTCTTCCCTGGCAGTCTGAATTTCTTAACTTGGCAAGACAGCTTAAGGTTTTTTGTAAACGCTGGGGAGGGGGACCCAGAATCACCCAGCCCCCCTGCTAATAGCACATTATTACTGTGTTTTCTGTATCTCCTGTTTATCTCTGGAAACCCTAAAGAGCATGAGAATTATATTCTCTGTCACTACTCAAGAGTCTCCTATGAACCATATAAACGGTATTGAACTGCACACTTGTTTCTCATAAACCCAGTTGGGCTAATATTGTAGACCGTTTCTGTCACCTCTGGCTGTCTGGCTGTATTTGTACTTATCCACACATCCTTCATGCTCAGGGCACATGCTGGGTAGGAGAAGCCTGTGTCCTCCCAGCTGGAGGGTGCTCATAACTCATGAACTCAACATTGAATGGCTAACCATGGGCCATGACTCATAGTGTTCCTGAATGCTTTGGGGGCAAGATTAAACCGCCTTTTGGCAGTGATTGACAGCTGCCAAGATTGAACTAATGAGCCCGGAGCCCCTGACTCCCTGCAAACTACTCTGGAGTCGATTTCTTTGCACATAGCTCTCCCTACCTTTCAGAAACCTGCCTCTGTAGCTCCTCTGTGCTCAGTATATGTCACATCCATCTCCTGCTGTTTTGCCAGACTTAATTGCCAGAATTATCTGAGTGAGTTATTTGTATTAGTCTCCAACCAACCAGTAATTACAGCTAGAGGACCAACAAATAGAACACATGCTTGTCTTCCCTGGTGACTTTCGGTCTCGGTCCTCTCAGGGCCTGTAGAGATGAGTTTGAGGCATTGGGGTGTGATTGTATCTGTGGTTGATGAGGGGCTGGAGCTGGGGAAATGCCCCAGTGATTGCATTTTCCTCGTGTGTTTTTGGCTCACAGGTGTGCATCACCATGGCATGACCATTGGGTGTCGATGAAAGATGGTTCTCTGGTGTTGAGCAGGAGGCACTTGGTTGGGTGTGTTCGTGACCCTGGGATCCATGCTCATTGTGATCCTCGTTTTCAGATGGATCTGGTTTATATCTCCAGGGTCCTGGATTCTTCCTGGTGCAGCGTGATCATGGCTTTGAGATGTATGAGCAGTGGCCTTGTTCTATCACTGTCTTCACCATCATCTACAGCACTGACACTTCTGTAGGAGCACGTCAGAGGTGACAGAGGTCTGTCACCTGAATTATGACCTTCAGTTTCTCCCAATCACTTTGAAAAACAATACTTCCACTTTTGAAAGATGAAGAAACAGACTCAGCAAGGTTGGGTGACTTGCCCCAAATCCCCCAGATGGTAGGTAGTAGAAAGGGGCTTAGTACCTCTGTCTGAAGCCCAAGATCTTTCTCTCTGGTCACACTGTGTGTCCACTGGGGATTCTTGCCCAACCCTTTTGGAGAGGAGCAAAGAATGCTTTTTGAAAACCTGCATTTTGCTTTTGCTGCTTTATAGAATGTCAGTGTTTGCCTAAGTTAGTTCTTAGGTAGTGGTGACCAAGAATCTTATTGTTCATTGGGATTTGCCTAGTTGACTCCAGCACAGAACCAGAGGCCCCAAAACACAACCAAGCTTCCTGGCTTCTCCAGCACTAACTTCATCTCTAGATGCCACCGGTGTGAGGTCTCTGCTGTGTGCAAGGGGATGGCAGGGGTGGGGGAGCTAAGTTTGGATCCCTGTACTGTTCCCTTCTCATCTGTTTAGTTTAACCTCCAGAGTCTTGTACCATGCTGTCTGTGCCAAATGGAAAATGATGTTTTTATATTGCCTCATACATCATTCTTACTCTGGCGTGGGGGCTGGGATCTTGGAAGACTTCAATATACTCAGCATAGGACTCTGCTTAAAGCTACGAGAAGCTGTTAGATTTTTTTGTTGTGAGGTTGGCTGAACCTGAGTTTTACAACTAGTTTTTATGTTCTGTTCAGAAAGACAAGGTTGAAAAAAACAGGTGACACTGAGGTATCATTTGAGTAAATGATTTTTGTCTTCTCCTAGAAGGGAGGTTGGCTATTTCTTGATTCTAATTTTCAGGTTATTTCTCCCAAGATATATAGTTCTTTTTTTCTCCCTGACCTATGGGATCTTCATCCCTTGTAATAGTCAGAAATGGCCCTTGATCCATGGGTTTATTTGGGCTCAAATCAAGTCTCCAGAAGCACAAAAGGCCTGTGACTTTGTCATATAATCACCCTGGCCTGTGAGGAAGGGCCCTGCTGATCTCTTTCCTGAAGTACCTCAGACACGTGTCCATCTCTCTGTTCCCCCAGCTACCCTTCCTGAGAATGAATGTCCCCCTCTTCCTGATAAGGGGAGTTCTTTGTCTGCTCCATGTCTCTGTGGTGCACACCTGTGTGCATGTGTGTGTGTGTGTGTGCGCAGACGTGTGTTTCGGAGCGAAGAAAGGGTGAGGGAAGAGGTGTTGAAGATGAAGTCCTTGTTAGCGGATGTTTTTTCTCAGAAGAGAAATCACCTTCACAGGATGTGGGGAGCTGGTAAAATGTCATCACCGACCCCACTCAACCCCCCTTGTGATCAACACTTCCTGCATCTTCCTTGTTTCTCACTGTCCCCAAGTCCCCCAGGAACTGCTGGTCCAAGAGGATGCACCGTGGTGGTTGACTCTGTGGGCTTTGTGCCATGACCGTGAAGTTAGGGCCTGTCAAGTCCTGCCCTCTTTGCAGATGGCAACGTTTCCGGGAACAGGAGGGCCTTGGAAAGTATGTGTGCTCGTTAGATGGAGGCAAAGACTCACTTGGACTCTTCCGTGGAGTTTTCCTCACCTCATCAGAGAGGACTTGGTTCTCAGGAAATGTCCTCAGGGCGCCTGTGACAGTTTTTCTGTTGGGGTTTCAGAGGGTTAAAGAAATAGCACACTCACCCCCAGTTGTGCAAAATCCGGCTCTGAGGATTGCTGGGGAGATTGCTCAGCTTGCTTTGAGGAGCTTGTGTTCATGCAGAGGGCCCTTGTGGGCTTCTCTTCCTGGTGTCTGTAGTGAGTGGCCCAGGCCAGTGCTTCCTGGTCGTGGCCACAAGAATCACCTGTTAGAACCTAAAAAAATAAATAAAACCCCACTCGAGAACTACTGAATTGAAACATCCAGGAGTGGAATATGAAATGTGTGTTACTTAGACCAGCCCTACAGGGAATTCTGATGACCTTCCATGCTTCAGAAACCACCAGACTCTTTACCCGTCCACTAGACAGTGGGGGAGGGCAGGAGGAGGGGTGAGGTGACACTCGGATGAGACCTTGTGTCTCTGTGGTTGCCTTGAGCTCACGTCCTGGGCACCCACCTTCGTGGTAACAGCCTGCTACTGACATTGGGCCCTGGGAGTGAGGTCAGCAGGACACCCTGGTCCCCGGTGTGGGCATTTCCCTGGGAACAGCCCCGAGACAGAAGCTGCTTTCTGGGAGTAGGGTGTACCTGAGACATCACAGGTGGGCTCACTGCTGAACAATTCAGTGGTTCCTCCCGGCCACAGGGACACTCAGCCTCCGGGTAGGTGTGTGTCATGGACGAAGGACTTGACTCGCAGTGCAGGGGGCCTGGAAAGGGCCCAGCCGGAGGCAGGCACACCACTGGACAGGTGCTCTCCCTGCACCCAGTGGGGGGAGCTTTCATTCTACTGGGGAGTGCCATCCTGCCCTTGTCCTCTGTCACCTCATCCCCCAAGGGCCCCTTTCTTCAGTGTAGGGGGAGGGGTAAGTTTGGGCATGGGAGAACCATTTATTTGTGAGGGCAGATTCAGGAACATTTAAAAGATTGATGGGCCGCATTTTCAAGAAATTCAAAGCAGAAGTAGTTTTATGGAGACCCAAGGGGCAAAAAAATGAAAAAAAAAAACATTTAGATTTCATCTTTCACTCAGTAATGGAACACTATTGAGAAAATTGACCTCGCCTTTTTGTCACTAAAATGTTAATGTGTGTGCTGTTTGGGGAGGAGTAATGATGCAGAGGCTGCTTTCTAACTTTTTGCCTTCTTAAGCGAACTCAAGGGCTGCATGGTGGCCTGCCGGTGGTGTTCATGACAAGAGAAAATCGTGCACAGCATGGCTCATTCAGGAAGAGTAAACCTACGCCCTCGGGAGTGTCTGATCTCAGCACTTCTTGGTGGAAGTCCTGTCACAGTGGATGTATACATCAAATCACTATAACGCACACTTAAATATCTTAGAATTTTATTTGTCAATTACATCTCAAGGGAGCTGCAAAAAAACAAAAGCAATTGTGAATACCCACATATGTTCCTAAAGAAAACTCCTGGGGCACCTGCGTGGTGCAGTCGGTTAAGCATCTGACTCTTGGTTTCAGCTTTCAGGTCAGGATCTCATGGTTCGTGAGTTCGAGCCCCACACTGGGCTCTGTACTGACAGCACAGAGCCTGCTTGGGATTCTCTCTCTCTCTCTCTCTCTCTCTCTCTCCCTCTCTCTCTGCCCCTCCCCAGAGTATGCACTGCTTTATCTTTATTTATTTATTTATTTTAAATAAATGAAAAAAATTTTTTTTATTTTTTAATTTTTTATTTATTTATTTTTTCAATATATGAAGTTTATTGTCAAATTGGTTTCCATACAGCACCCAGTGCTCATCCCGAAAGATGCCCTCCTCAATACCCATCACCCACCCTCCCCTCCCTCCCACCCCCCATCAACCCTCAGTTTGTTCTCAGTTTTTAACAGTCTCTTATGCTTTGGCTCTCTCCCACTCTAACCTCTTTTTTTTTTTTTTTCCTTCCCCTCCCCCATGGGTTTCTGTTAAGTTTCTCAGGATCCACATAAGAGTGAAACCATATGGTATCTGTCTTTCTCTGTATGGCTTATTTCACTTAGCATCACACTCTCCAGTTCCATCCACGTTGCTACAAAGGGCCATGTTTCATTCTTTCTCATTGCCACGTAGTACTCCATTGTGTATATAAACCACAATTTCTTTATCCATTCATCAGTTGATGGACATTTAGGCTCTTTCCATCATTTGGCTATTGTTGAGAGTGCTGCTATAAACATTGGGGTACAAGTGCCCCTATGTACCAGCATTCCTGTATCCCTTGGGTAAACTCCTAGCAGTGCTATTTCTGGATCATAGGGTAGGTCTATTTTTAAATTAAAAATTTTTTAACTGAATTTTTTAAAATTTAAAATTTAAAAAATTTTAATGAACTTTTAAAATTATTTATTTTAAATAAACTCAAGAAAACCCCCTCATTACTGGATATTTCAAACATAGAAGGGGAGCGGAGAGCTGTAGCATGGGTGTACATGGGCTGTCTGCCTGCCCGGTAGACAGAGGCCTCCATGGGGACTTGTCAGAGCTGCCACCTAGAGAGTTCCCGGTGCTCAGCCTGTATCCCCCTCCCCCTCCTCCCTGTACCCATGTTATTTGTACACAGTTATTGTCTGTTCTCTGGTGAAGAAACCGACCCATATTGCAGTCACATAGCTGGTAAGTGGAGGAGGTTGGATTCAAGCCTGGAGGTCCCCGGGCTAACCACCACGTGCAGAGGCTAACTAGGGTCCCATCCTACACGGTGCTGTCTGCTTTCCTGCCCCACTTTGTCCTCGTAGGGCTCTCTGCTCCTAGGACATTGCTGTCTCTTTGAATGCAGTCTCTCTAGCTTTCTGCGTCCAAACCCTCTTCTTACTCTTCCGGGTTTCAGAAATGCCTGGAAATTGCAGATTTGTCCAGGGCGTGTTTTCCCACTGAGGCTCCAGGAGGCTTGCGCTTCGGTTGCTGACAATTGACTTCCTCTTTGCCGCTTGTGGCCACTTTGGTGGACTGTGCAGGTATCTATCATGTTAGAATTGTAGAGGGTCCCTTTGCAGAATTAACTTCCCGGAATCTCTAGAAGGAAAGGGTGACTTCTGGGTCCCCTTCTGCCATCTTAGTGATGGCTGCAATAGACGTGCTGGCCAGGCTGGACGGTAGGGACTCTGCTCTACATACAGTGTGCTCAGGGGAGAAAGGGTTTTACCTGAAAGATCAAGTCTATAGCATCAGCTGAACCCTGGCTGGAATCTCAGAGCATCCCAGGGCTCGGCAGAACTATTTAGTTAAGGATTCAACTTTGTAGCATGCTGTGCCAGTCACAGGGCAGGATGAATTACATTGGAAACAGTTCCTGGCCTCCCGGTGGGGCCCCCTAACGTTGCACGATACTTTCCCGGAAAGAGCGTTTGATTGATTATGGGGTTCAGGGGCTTCGGATTCCCGTTGGTTTCTGTTCTTTTTTTTGTTCTGGGTCTCAGTTTTCTCATCTGTAAAATGGGGCATTAGAAACTGAGTACATAAGGTGATACTTTATTTACTTTTTTAAAGTTTATTTATTTTGAGAGAGAGAGAGAGAGCAGGGGAGAGGCAGAGAGAGAGAGAGGGAGAGAATCCCAAGTAGGCTCTGCACTGCCAGCACAGAGTCCGAGGCAGTGCTCGAATTCATTACCCGTGAGATCGTGACCTGAGCTGAAATCACGAGTCTGATGTTTACCTGACTGAGCCACCCAGGTGCCCCCTAAGGTGATACTTTAAACTCACACAATGTTATATGTCAATTATATCTCAGTAAAGCTGGAAAAAAAAAAAAAAAAACTTAGTGCATTTGAGAATTTTCTACTGAAATTCTTTAATTTTTTAAATCTTTATTTATTTTTGAGAGAGAGAGAGAGAGAGAGAGAGAGAGAGAGAGAGAGAGAGAGAAAGCACTAGCGGGGGAGGAACAGAGAGGGAGACAGAGGATCCAAAGCAGGCTCTAAGCTCTGAGCTGTCAACCCAGAGCCCGATGCAGGGCTCGAACTCACAAACCATGAGATCATGATGTGGGCCGAAGTCAGACACCTAACCGACTGAGCCACCCAGTGGCCCCTCTACTGACATTCTTTAAGGGGAGAAATGAATAAAGGTGAATGGGCTCCTCCTCTGTATACTCCTATGTTACGATAGGAGCATAATCTGAAGTCACCCTCCATGCACATGTTTACTTGATAAAGTTGTGCAGATTTTCCCTGTCATTATGTGATGTTTGTTTTTTATTTAATATGTAAATAGTATTCTCCCTACAACTTGGAATCAATTATGCTCCATTCGTAAATTCCCGGAGTGGTTTTATGTGCCCTGACACCTTAAGTCTGGGAGGCAAAGCTCAGGGAGCAGGCTTGTGTCATGCTCAGGTTGGGGGGCAGCATATGAAAGTGGTGCCCCACATGCACCATGTTTTCTGCTCGTCTCAGGGTCGTATTCTCACACTGCTTCTAGCATCTTTTCTTCGTGGAATTAGTGACGATGTCAACATCTTACCTTACAAATGCTCCCCTGTTGCAACTGTGCTCAGAAGACGCACACCCGGCCCTCACCAGTCCCCAGCCTTGCCTCTGCCTAGACGCAGCCCTGTTTCCAGGGGAGAGAGGCATGCCCGGGTCTGAGATGCTTGCTTGGCAATGTTTTCCAAGGCCCCTTCCAGCTCTTATGTTCTGTGCATCTGCATGAGGTCACAAAGCTCAGATGGGCAGGCTGACAACCACATCGACGTCACAGCGATATGTTAATCCAGGAGATAAAAGAGGAAGCGAGGCAGGAGAGAGCAGTGTGAAATCCCAGAGGGAGCCTGAGGCCCCAGGGAATTCCCATGGCTTCCAGCGGCAGAATGAAGATAGCTCTGGGTGCTGGCACCTCTCGGGACCAGACAGGCCCAGGTCTATACTGCAGGTGTTGAGAGAGAGGCAGCTCCAGCCAGAACCAGTATCAGATGGAGCCTCTGAGGAACCATGCTCCCATCTGGCCTGGGAAGTCTTCTGTCTTGATGCTCTATCCTCCCACCTGGATGTACCAGGACTCCCCCAAGAGGGGGCCCTGTCTCTGCCTTCATTTCCTTTCTAGTCTGCTCCACTGTGGCCCTGGTGGTGAGCACACCAGACATGAGCATTATTGCGAGGCTCAGGAGAGTCTCTTAGATGGCTGGGCGGGCGGGGGGAGTCCTTGCACAGTCCCTGAACCTCACACCTTTCCCTCATCTTCCTTCTCTGCCCCTCTTAGCATCCTCCTCTTCCGAAAAGGGAGCTATTATTTGCCCAAGTTACCTAGGATTTTCATCCTCCACATCGGCAGTGGAGAAAAACTCCACGTGGCCAAAGGGTAGCTCATCCTGACTTTCTCCAATTTTTACCTTTCTCTTGAGGAATTTCTCATCTGTTGGTACTTTCATAAGATACTAGTTTTAAAGGGGCACCATTTTCCTCTAACCACAGTGGCCCCAGCTTGGGTACATGGCTTCTCAGCCTTTCCTTAAATTCCTTGTGTTGCTGGACATCTGGCCTGGGACACTGAAACGGGACTTGATGGAAAACTTGGGGCTGACACTAGGGAAATAAACAGAGGGTCACAGAGCCAGGGGACTGTCTTATAGGGCATAACATATCCCCGCCAACGTCCTAGTCTGGGCCTCCTCCTCCATGCACAGGGGTCGCTGCTCTCACTGCAGCCCACAACTAGATATCTGCCCTTCTGGAGATCCCTGGCCGGGAGGTGGCCCAGAATGGGAGATGCAGGGACCAACTCCTTGTCAGTTGAAGGCCTGTGTCCTGGGTGCAGCTGTCCTCTCCCAGAGGATGTCCATCGTCTAGGAGACGAAAGCTTCCTTTCCTCCTTCTGGGGGACTCCTGCTGGCATAGAGCAGCATGGTCTCACTCCTCTAGGTCATGATGGGAGAATTCAACATAGAAAGTTCAACACCTCCAGCCTGCATAGGAGCTATCAAAAGGGGTGGCCACTTGATTTCCTTCTCAGTACAAGCAAGACGACGTAGTGGTTATTAGATATGTACGTCCTCAGCATCAGAATGCCTGCATTTTAATCCTGTCTCTGCCTTTTACTGGTTGTGTTATCCTGAAAAAAACAAAACACACACAAAAAAACCCCAACCAACCAACCAACCAAACAAACAAACAAAAAAATGGCTTCGCTTCTCTGGGCCCCAACTTGCTTGTTTGTGGAGTGTGTGTATTTATAGTGTCTTCTTCCTTGGTGTTGGGGCTGCTTGTGATTGTAGGGTTACTACATGCAAATGCCTGTGGTCAGTGATTGGTTCCTAGCAGGTCTGCTGTGTGTGTGAGTCTGGTCCATAATTGGCCCGGAGCGGAGGATATCTCCATCCATGCTGCAAAACCATGGCAAACATGGTTTTTCAACCTATTCCTGCATGCATTCGTATTAGGTTCTGTCCCAACCCTACAGGGTACACTCCATGAGGAAGGGCTTTTGCCCGTCTTATTTGCCACTGTATCTCAGGTGCGTCTTGCCTGTAGTAGATGCTCATTAATTGGTTGCTGAATGACTGAGCTCTGTGAGTTAGGCATAGCAGGTAGTACTAGTCCATTTGACAGGAGGACAGGCTGAGGCCCTGAGATAGGACATGACTGACTCTTCTGAGGCTGTATGAGGCATTAGCAGCAGAGTCGGGGCGGGACCCCAGTCTCCTGAGTCCTGGTTCCGTGCACTTGCCCCCGCGTGCTGTTGCCTTAACTAGGAGTAGGTTGCCTGGAACAGGAGTGAAATAGAAGGTGGGTAGCTTTCAGGTCAACTTCCTGGATCCCCGTCCATGCCGCTGCCTGGGGCTCCTCTGTGTGCACTTACATGTGCGTATCCTGCACGTCGAAAGCCCTGGAGCTTGTAGGCCAGTGGTATCTGCTGCATGGAATCCTGCTGACGGACAGCTTCTGCCCCTAGCTGATTGGGGTGGTGCAGATGACTGCTTGCTTTCTGGAAGCAGGCCTTACCTACGTGAGGCTTCAGGCTCTGCGTGTGGGTGCAGGGGGAGGCTTTGTGGTTGCACTGGGCATGTCAACCTGGCTTCCCAAAGGTGGTGCACAGATTGCCCTTCTGTAAGTAGGATGTCTTGTCATGGGAGGCACTGGGTACCAGGCATCTTGTGTCTTTTTTGGCTTCCTATGGGGCTGCTCGGGCCCTCCAGGGCTATTTTCTCCATCCTTTCACCTCCATGCAAGACTGTACCAAATATATTCTAGAGATGTTTTGCTTTTAAAGGGACTCAGGAAGCAGGCCCAACTACTTCTGAAAGTTTTTCTAAATTGAGGGTTGCAATTTTTTTTTTCTTGTAAAGGGCCAGGTAGTAAATGTTTTAGGTTTTATGGGCCATGCTGTTGCAACTACTCAAGTATGCCTTTGTACCATGGAATCAGCAATAGGCAATACTTAGTAGATTAGCATGGGTTAGTTCCAATAAAACTTTATTTACAAAAACAAATATCAGGCCAGACTTGGCCCATCGACTGTTAGTTTGGCAACCCTTGTTCTAAATGATCATCTTTAGGCTTGGCCCATTTCCTTCGGTCTTGCCGATCCTGGGTACTGCCTGAGTCAGATAATCCAAAGAGAAGGCAATTCCATGTTGATTTCATTTCTCAGTCTCTGCTTCTAAACCCTTCTCAGAATACCTGCCCAGGAGAGGTCCTGGAAACATGTGCCTTCCATGCAGAAGGCTTACTGTGTCTGGAAAGCCTGGCTCTCACCCCAAATTCCAGTTGATCTGGAAAAGCCACACAGGGGTGGGCCTGGATGGGGGGCCAGTCTGGGGTGAGGATGAATTGCTGTAAATGTTCAGACACTTGGGTTCTTCGTTCCATACCTCCTCACTGCCTTCCTAAAGCCAAGAAAAATGAAAGGCAAGGGCTCTGTGATCTTGGGCATAATATTTAGGGTTTAATGGGTAGGGTGAAATATAACTGACCAGTTCTTTTCCTTTAGCCAAGCCCTGCATGGTTCCTTAATAGTTCATGGTGGGGATTGCAGGTTGGTGGGGAAGCAGTGGGGCTCTTTGGTGGTCTTGGGATAGAAGTCTGGATTCCAGGAGGTACTGGCTTATAAGAGACAAATTCAGCATGATTTTTTCAACACATCTTTGCACAGGGAGATTTTTATGGAAATTCGAACACTCCCAGCTAAATAATCCTGCTATTAGCATCTTTCATTTTGACAGAGGAGTTTTCTTCTTCTGCCCTGATGGATTATTCAGGCTGGGCTGGGTTCCTGTGTGGAGTTATGGGCACTCTTTAGGGGAAATATTTGGTGTGGTAGGAAGATCATGGTTTCTGGGATTAGATTTATGTCTTGGCCGTGTGCCATTACTTGTAATGGCCTCAGGCAAGTTCCTTAACCTCTCTGAGCTGCAGACCTCACCTGCACGAGGGTGTGATGATCCTGTACCCAGTGCTGAGGTACCAGCACTGAGGACCAGTGAGGAAGACTGAGGACCAATGTGCAATGTACCGAGTACAGTGCCTGACACATAGTAGGTGGCCTATAAAGGAAAACAAAAATTCACTTGTAATGAGGTCGGCTTCAACTATCCAGGTTTGGTTCAACATCTTTGAGGTTGTCCATGTGCTGCCCTGAGTAACCACCCAGTAGTAATGTTTTAAAGTATAAAGGAGGCCCTGAAAGGACAGTCTACTCCCTGGTGAACATCCATTTCTGAGAGTACGACCGTCCTTTCCTCCACCCATTGGAAATACTCAGCCAGTATGGGGCCAGGCAGCACCAAGGCGAAGGGGGCACATGTCTTTGCATCTTGGGAAATAATCTTCTTGTGTGAACTTTTCCAGAAGAAGGAGACAGGGGTGGCCTGGGACCCTGGATGTTTCATGCTATCTTGTCTTGCCTCTCTCCTTGTCCTGGTGTTATTGTAGATTTGTTGAGGCTGGAATGTTCCTGCATGGTTCCTTTATACGAGGCACCCTCTGCCCAAGCAGAGTCTAGCCCTGCTGCTTCCTGCATCCCATCTATCCATGCTGGGCAGTGGTGGTACTCTTTCCTGCTGGGTGGGCCAGAGCTGTCTGCAGATTCTTGTCAGAGCTGGGTGCCCTTAGCACACTGTGAGTTAGAGGGAGGCAGTAAGCTGGGAACTCAGTGGAGGAGGGAGGCCTTGAAGGTACAGAGAGGGGACAGGACAGGGAGAAGAAAAAAGAGGAGGAGGAGGCGGCTGTGGAGATGGCTCTCTCATTTACGGCAGGGAGTGTGTGATCACAGCCAGCGCTATGCAGACTTCCCTTCAAACGAGAAGGGAGTGAGAAAATGTAATTTTAGTGTCTGGCTTTTGACTGATTCCCTGTGGAGGTTCCTTCTGGGCTGCGGTATTGGGTGTCTCCCCTCCCCTGCAAGGGACAGACAGGCTATGATAAGTGAGTTCAGATTTTGCCTGGGGAAAAGCCATGGGGAGGAAGAAGAGAGCAATGCACATGCCCAAGGGGTCTGGGGGGCTTGGCTTTGGGGACAGGGAGGTGAAATTAAGGACACTGCAGGAGAGGATCAAGGACACTGCAGGAGAGGATTTAGGGACAGGCTAGTGGGGTCAGCAGCTCCACTCGGTCTGGGCTGAGCTATATTGGGTCTCTGTTCCTACGCCGAGGCATGAAGCCATGTTTTCCAGGCCCTGTTCCATGGCCCCACTGCCAACACAGGTGTGCATTTTGGTGGAGGCCCGCCGACCTCTGTGCAAAACCAAGGCAGCAGAGTCTTTCCCTGGAACAAGGTCCTGCTGAGAAGTGTGCATTCTGGGCAGGGCCCAGGGGGAGCCCCTGTGCCCAGCTGCCCCGTGGCCCCTGGCGTGGAGATGCGGCTGGTGGATCTGCGTGTGAAAATCAGACCTGGGGAGATTATCAGCCGGTGACAGCTCTCCACCCCAACCCTACGGCCCCCACCCAGCCCAGAGAGTTCTCAGCCAGGGCATGGGGAAGGTTCACACGTGGTGGAAAATCTTAACATTTTCATCCCGCTGTCCCTCCCCTCACTGCCAGTCTGTGTGTGTTAGGGGAGCAGAAACTCATTTAAATATGAGTTTATGAAAAAATATAATTAGGAAGATAGATTGAAAAATGCATATAATATGCTTCCGTGCAAGATATAAATGACTTTACCCACACCACTACACCCACCCATTAAACTGCAGAGTGGGGAGTTGTCTGTGGCATGAAAGTCTCATGGGAGATTCTCCCAGGGAACCCAACTATTAGGAACTCCTTAAAAGTGGAACTTGAATGATAGCATATAGATAAGAGCATCTTGGAAGCTTCATGGTTCCATTTAAATTCATCATGCAGTGGAAAAAAATAAATAAATTCATCATCCAGTGACTGCATCATAGGTAAGAAAGAATGTAGTTTCTTTTTTTTGCCTGTATCGTTTGCACCTGGTGAGGGATCACCTGGGGAGGAAGAAGGCTGGGCAGATGAGGGTCATGGGATTTTTGTCTTCCTCTATTGGAAGGCCGTGCCATATGGGAAGCGGCTAGCCTTTTTTGGTGAGTCCCCAGAGGGCAGATTTTTTTTTAAAATTTTTTTAACGTTTATTTATTTTTGAGACAGAGAGAGACAGAGCATGAACGGTGGAGGGGCAGAGAGAGAGGGAGACACAGAATCGGAAGCAGGCTCCAGGCTCTGAGCCATCAGCCCAGAGCCCGATGCGGGGCTCGAACTCGCGGACCGCGAGATCGTGACCTGAGCTGAAGTCGGCCGCTTAACCGACTGAGCCACCCAGGCGCCCCTCCAGAGGGCAGATTTAAGTGCCATTTGTCAGAAGTTATAGAAGGATGGGTCTTGGATCAATGTGAGGGAGCACTTTCTAGAAAAGCATTTTGGTTCAAAACACGGACTTTGGAGTTGTGGAGCCCAGACCTACCAGCTCCTGGTCGTGGGGCCTCGGGAAAATTCACTTCTCCGGGGCTCCATCTGTCCTGCACGAAATGGGGAAAACTCATGAAACCTTGTAACCTCATAAGGTTGCTTTGAGGATTAAAGGAGAAAGTAGAAGGGTATGAGTAGCTCATAGTGAGGGCAATTTCATAAAAAGTAGGTATTCTTGCTGGAAGACATGACCACCAGGGTGTAGCGGCAGTGAGAAAATTAGCTGTGCTGGGCAGTGATGGCGGCTGCATTCAGTGGTCCTCAGATTTGGCGGTGATCGTTTCAACCACCTGGGAGTTTCTTCCTCTGCAAATAACAGCAATTGTTTTTGGAAATAATCACTGCAAAAAATTCAGAGAGAGATTTTGAAAATAAGTCCAAATCTCACCACCTCGGAATAATCGTCTTCAACAGTAGGAGGAAATCATTAAAGAATCTCTCTATGGATATATACAGCTGGGAGGATACATAGACCATAGATTGACAGGAATACTTTTAGAATAATAGGATCACACTCTCTGTTCTAATTTTAACAAAGAGTATTCACTTACTTTGCTTGATTTTCTAAGAGGAAGCATCTGAAGGAAGCGCTGAGCTCGGGATTAATATTTCTTCATTGAAACATAGTTTCTAAAAGATCTCACCGAGGTTAAGAAAAATATTAAGAGGTTGTAGTCATTGCTTTCTGTTAACAACTGATTTTAATTTTAGACTTGTAAGTGCATGCTATAAAAGATGTAGAAAGATGTGCTCATACTTTCTCCTACAACCTGTCTCTGCCTTATTTTGGTACTTACCATTGTTTGTACGTTGTTAAGCTTGATGATTTCTAGTAAGTCCCAGAGCCGTCTGGCCTCAAGCCTTTCCCCTACGTAGGAATTCAATTTTCACTAGTATTCTTTCTGTCTCCAAATTGTGCAGCCCTCTGAAATGCTGTCATTTTGGTCTTTAGTTTGTTTTCTTTGCTCTCACTTCACGGTAATCTAACTTTTCTTGTTGTATTGAATATGTATTCTGATTCATTTCTCCTATACACTGAGCACTTGTAAAAAACTTCCTCTGTTTCTTCGGTTCCGTTTTCTTCAAGACGGAGCTCTTCATGGTCTGTACACGGTGTTCCTTATATTTCCCTCTGTTCGTGTATGTATGCAAGTGCCATGGCATGCTGACCTTGGGTAGCTTTGTCTGGTCCTTCCACTCCGATATTGGGCAAAGGCTCTTTTAAAATGACTTTTCATGCCTTTTTGAAATGACTCTTTTTGTAGCTTATTCAAAACCACTGCTTTGGAATCTGAACTGCGGTTTGAGGTGATTTCTGATGCCTGAGAGCATTGTAGGGAACTTGGGGATGAGGGAGGGTCGGAGCTCAGAGCTGTGTGTTCCTTTGGTAGGACTGTGTGCTGCTCTCCCTTGGTTTTGTTCAACGTCCTGTTCCAAGTTCATGCCGCCCATGGTGAATGTGTTGTCTTCTGTGAGGGGATGCCCTTAGACGATCCCTTGAGTTAAGCACTGGGTCTCAGAGCCTATGCTCATCTGAGAGGAAGGGGGGGGGGACCCCGAGTTATTGAAACCATGGCTTTATAGCTGCCTTCTAGCAGTTTCCAGTTTATCCTTTCGACAACTTCCCATCAAGTCAGAAAAGGGAAAAAAAATAACAATGCAACTATGGCCCGCTTTTTTCTAAAGAGTAGGAATAGTAGTATAATGATGGAAGTATGATTAGTAGAAAGTGTGAGGATTGTGGCCTCACCGATAGTGCTTCCAGGGGCTGGGGTGGGGATAGGAGACTTACAAGGCACACTGAATCCTACTCCCCTACCCTCACCCCAGGACTTCTCCTTTAGATGTTGATAGCGTTCCTTGTTTTTTTTTTTTTTTTAATTTTTTAATGTTTATTTTTGAGAGAGAGAGAGAGAGAGAGAGAGAGAGAGAGAGAGACAGAGCATGAATGGGGGAGGGGCAGAGAGAGAGGGAGATACAGAATCTGGAGCAGGCTCCAGGCTCTGAGCTGTCAGCACAGAGCCCGATGCGGGGCTCGAACCCACCAACCGTGAGATCATGACCTGAGCCAAAATTGGACGCTTAACCAACTGAGCCACCCAGGCGCTCTGATAGCGTTCCTTGTTTAATCACTGCTGCCCCCCCACCCCGTCTTTTTTGAGGGAGGTGCGTGTTTTGTTTTGTTTAATTAATGTGTTGGGACATGGAGGTGTGTGACATGTGGCTTCACTCTACTGTCTTTCTCCAAAAGCCTCTCTGAGTATCTTTTAAAAAATAATTGTTTCTTAGTCTTGAGCCATGTACATGGAATCTCACTCCCCTATGAGTGGGACACAGAGACCTTTAGCGGACCCTCGAACGGTGCAGGGTTAAGGGATGCCAACCTCCAGTGCAGTCAAAAGTCCAGAATAACCTTTAACCCCTCCAAAACTTAGCTACTAATAGCCTACCATTGACCAGAAGCCTTACCAATAACACAAATAGTTGATTGACACATATTTTGTATGTTATACGTATTATATACTATATTCTTACCAGTAAGCTGGAGAAAACGTTATTAAGAAACTCATGAGGAAGAGGAAATACATTTACAGTACGTGATGTAAAATATCTGCATGTAAGTGGACCAAAGCATTCAGACCCATGTTGTTCAAATGTCAACTGTATATTTTTATGAAGTTCCCAAGGCAGTTCTAACAGTTGGCCAAGTCTAGGATCCATTTTAAGTTTCCTGTAAGATTCTTTCCGCCCCTAAGATTCTGTGATTCATTCTGTTCTCTTTAAGAAGGAGGGAGGGTGTATTAGTTCAGGGATTCTATCAGCTCTTTCCCCAGATATTCCCAGATGTGGTTTCCCTCATCATGTGGAAGAAGGAGTCATGCATCTCCCCTTGTTCTGATCGTTTCTTTTTTGAACTATGTATGTTGGAGGGATGAGGTTGAAGGCTTATCTAATCTTTGCTTTCCACAGTGATGTAAAAGCACCCTCTATCTTTTAGTAGGCTTGTCCTTGAGTTTGTGTAGATAGATTGTTCTCAACCTTTCCTGTGTGTTACAGCGCCTCTGGAAGATTTTTGAATACTCATGCCTGGGCCTCACCCCTGGAGATGCTGTGTTAATTGGGGCCCAAATCACTAGCCTTTCTTAGAGCTCCCTAGATGTTCTAGCTAATCTACTTCCAGGGTTGAAAACCAGTAGATCTTTCTTCTTCTTAACGTTTATTTATTTTTGAGAGACGAGTGTGAACAGGGGAGGGTCAGAGAGAAAGAGGGAGACACAGAATCCGAAGCAGGCTCCAGGCTCTGAGCTGTCAGCACAGAGCCTGATGTGGGCTCTAATTCGCAAACTGAGATCATGACCTGAGCCAAAGTTGCACACTTAACTGACTGAGCCACCCAGGCGCCCCTTTTTCTTATTTCTTTAGTGACTCATGATCCTTTCTCCATTTCCTGTACTCGTACTCCAACCCTTGGTTATGGAACACGTATTTTCCACTCACTAAATAAGATAACGTTACTTAGAACAATATAGTGTGTTGTGGTAGGGAGCATGGACTTTGGAATGATAGAAACCTGAATGTGGATCCTATTTCTGTCCCTGCTGCTTGGGTGACCTTGGGCAAGTAACCTAACTTCTCTGTTCCTCAGTTTTTCTCGTGCAAAATAGGGATTTCATATCTAGTTTGCACAGTTGTGAAGGCTGTTTTGAGGATCTGTAGTAGTTTTGAATGACATTAACTACATGTTACACCTGTTTTCTTTTTGTTACTGTTTGCCTAATATATTCTTTCCTGACCCTTTATTCTCAATCTTTTTTTTTTTTTTTAATTTTTTTTTTTTCAACGTTTTTTATTTATTTTTGGGACAGAGAGAGACAGAGCATGAACGGGGAGGGGCAGAGAGAGAGGGAGACACAGAATCGGAAACAGGCTCCAGGCTCCGAGCCATCAGCCCAGAGCCCGACGCGGGGCTCGAACTCACGGACCGCGAGATCGTGACCTGGCTGAAGTCGGACGCTTAACCGACTGCGCCACCCAGGCGCCCCAATATTCTCAATCTTTTAATAAGATTTTGTTTTAGATACATCTCTTGTAATCACAACACAATTGAATTTTGTTCAATGTTTTAAACAAATTTGGTAATTTCTGTCTTTTCGTAGGTAAGTTTAATCCATTTATGGTTATTATAATCACTGATATAATTTCTGAGTTTTTTCTCTACTTTTTTATTTTCGGTTTCTTTTTTACCATTCCTTTTTCTTGCTCCTTTTTTCCCTTTTCTATGTTGATGGATATTTCCACATCCCCTCCTTTTTTTCCTTTGCTGGTTCACTATTTAGAGATCATATTCTATTCTCTTAGTGGTTATTCTTAATATTTTAGACATATAGACATACCTTGTTTTCTTGCACTTTGATTTATTGTGCTTTGTAGATACTGTACTTTTTTTTTTTAATTTTTTTTTCAACGTTTTTTATTTATTTTTGGGACAGAGAGACAGAGCATGAACGGGGGAGGGGCAGAGAGAGAGGGAGACACAGAATCGGAAACAGGCTCCAGGCTCCGAGCCATCAGCCCAGAGCCTGACGCGGGGCTCGAACTCACGGACCGCGAGATCGTGACCTGGCTGAAGTCGGACGCTTAACCGACTGCGCCACCCAGGCGCCCCACTGTACTTTTTTTTAATGTTTATTTATTTTTGAACTAGAGAGAGCACAAGTGGGGAAGGGACAGAGAGAGAGAGAGAGAGAGAGAGACAGAAGATCTGAAGCGGGCTCTGCACTGACAGCACAGAGCTTGATGTGGGGCTCAAACTCACAAACCATGATATGACCTGAGCCAAAGTCAGATGCTTAACTGACTGAGCCACCCAGGTGCCCCTGTTTTTTTTTTGTTGTTGTTGTTGTTGTTTTGTTTTGTTTTTACAAATTGAAGGTTTGTGGCAACCCTGGGTAGAGTAAGTCTATTGGCTTCATTTTCTCAACATCATTTGTTTGCTTTGTGTTTTCATGTCATAAATTGGTAATCCTCACAATATTTCAAACTTTTTCATTATTATTATATTTGCTATGTTTATCTGTGATCAGTGATTACAACTCACTGAAAGCTCAGATGCTGGACAGCATTTTTTAGCAATAAAGTATTTGTAAATTAAGGTGTGTACATTGTTTTTTAGATAATGTTATCGCACACTTGATAGACTGCAGTATTGTGTGCATATAACTTTTATATGCACTGGAAACCAGAAAAGTTCATGACTTGCTTTATTGTGATATTGACCTTATTGTGCTGGTCTGAAACCAAACTTGCATTATCCCCAAGGTATGCCTGTACGTACTTAGCCAAAAAATGTTTCTGGCAACATTGAAAGTGATACAGGATTATTAATAAATACTATATGAAAGTATCCAACATAGTGTCTAATAGTCATTAAAATGCATAATAATTTCCAGTTACTAGTGCTTCTCTTACTACTGTCAGCACTACAATTAATATTAATTCCATCATTTTACCCAGAGAGCTGCTAAGCAGTATTTTTGCCTGTGAGTATGTTATCAAGAAGCTGACTATTATGAAAATCATGCAGAAAATCTGTTAGTCTGAGTAGTGACAGTTTTTCCCAAAGGAGGGCCTGCCTATTAGGAAAGATAGCATTGTGTCCTGGTGTATTTTGTCCCTGGGTTCATGACTGCATCTTTTTACATGACTTTTCTTATTTGTAGAATGTTGCACTAAGTGTTCAATGAGATAAATTTTGCAAAGCACTTAGCACAGAGTAGGTGTTCAATAATTGGTAGCGTTTATATGGGCACACAGCTGAACTTCCCCTTTCCAACACACTAGCCTTGATGCATTACCCTGCCTCATTTCCCTGAAAGCCAGTTCTTGGTGTGCATCCCTCTGGCTCTGACCTCCTGACCCACAGCTCCAGTGGGTTGAGCACGGATGTAACTGCTCAGCTCCACCTGCTTCGGGCACAGCCAGGCAGGAGGCAGCTCAGCACTGTGAAATCAATCATGATGATTCTAGGAGGAATTATTGGTGAATTAGTGGAATGCTACAAGGGACGGGCCAGATGGAGGTAGGTGTAAAGCAGCACTTTGCTGGATGGAGATGTTTTTGCACAACATATTGATCTCCTTGGGGTGGGAGAAAAAAGAAACAGCAGCTCCTCGACACCCTCCCAGAGTGGCGGGTGGGAGAGGACAGGTGGGAGTCTGTGGGCCCCCTCAGCTGGCTTTTTTTGGATGTACCATCAGGTACTGGAGCTGTATTCCCACTGCTCCCCCGGCAATGCAAAGGGCAGATTACTAAGCAGGGCTGGGCTGGCAGCGAGCTATGCTTTGTTTTCCCTTCGCGGCTGCAGTGTTCCTGGAGGTAGGGGGTGCAGATACTCTGGGAGGGGGTGATGCTCATGCCTGGTGCCACAGGCTGAGCTCAGAACAGAGAAGTATGCCTGAGAGTCCAACCCCTGGTGCTCCTCTGATGGTCCCGGGAATAGCAGGGGCCAGGAGTAGGGTAAGCCGGGACGGCTGAGGACGAGGGACCCTGTCAAAGCTGGGTCCCATCCTTGAAGGTGTCTTCCAGATCCACCCTTGCCAGGACACGGTTCTGCCTCAAGTATCGGTTTTGCTTCCCTGCTACAATCCATTATCTTGCAAATCCTAGGCCACTTGTTCCTCACCTGGATGTCTATTTCCCAACCAGTAAAATTAGAATTGCAGGTGTTTTAGCGGAAGGGGTCAGAAGATGAACCTAGGTTTTAATTCCATCACCATCACCATGTGATCTCGGACATCTGGATTGGGTGATTGACGGCGTGATCTTGGACTTCTGACTTGGGCGATTGACCATCTGTAAAATGCCCTTGCTTCCTCTTGGGAGCTGGGAAGTATGAATGAAAGAGTGGCCTAGTGGGCTCTGGAGAGGGGAGAGAGTTAAGAGAACGGTTCCTTGGGGACATCTGCTTCTTTCATAGGGCGGGGGAGCTGGTGTATGAATGGTATAAGTCTCGGGGTCCCCAGCCCCTTCCAGGGGGCCTCCTGGACCAACCAGCCTATGCTGGAATCTTTTTAGTCCCACAGGTAGATGCAGGACCGAGACTGGCGGCATGAGGGGGACAGGTCACTGCTCAGCAGGAGGAGGGACCTGATCTCAAAGCAGCCCAGGCTTGGAGGTAAACTTGTACTAAGCAGGGACTCTGTGCCAGGTCCCGTGCGAACCGCTCCCCCTATATTAGCCCACTTACTCGATGCCTTCACGACAGGCCCCTCACAGGTGTGGACCAATCAGATTGGATGTTTTTTATGGAGCTGTAACAGGATCCTCCTGGCTTCAGCCTTTAACCTCTTAGTCATTAGATCATGGAAGATCCAGGGGGCTCTATGGTGGGGGGGGTCAGTTTGGGGGGTACTGGGGAGTTGATAGACTTGGGACTCATGATCTGGCTGAGCTGTTGAGGATGGCTTCATAACTAGCTCTGGAGTTTGTGGTACTGCCACTCTCCAGGATACACAGGACGAAGTGGAGGTCCAGAGCACTTAAGTGACTTTGCCAAGGCCACGCAGCTTGTAAGCTGGGATCTGAACTCAGGTCTTCTGGCTAACTAAGGAGTCCAGGTAGGGATAATGATACCAATGAAGGCTCTAGAGTTGGAAAGGGTGAGAGGAAAGGGCTCATGGGGCTGCTTCAGTGGCCAAAGAGCTTGGCAGGTTGTCCTGACCCATAAGACCACCATTGGGGTTCCTGGGTGTTGGGGGCAAGAGTAAGAGCGTGAGTGTGTGTGTGCATGTGTAGGATGTAGGGTGTGGGATGCAGTATACATATAGAGTAGGTAGGGGCGAGGAGGCTGCAGAATGTCGCTTGTGTATAGTGTGGGTGAGTACATATGCAGGGTGGGGACTGTGCGTGTGGGGAGCTGTGTGAGTATGTGTGTGTAGAGTATATGGGTGTGTGCATGTGTGTGTAGAGTATATGAGTATATCTGTGTGAGTGTGTGTGTGTAAAGTGCCTCCTCAAAGGCCCCACTCTGCTAGCAGCCAGCTCGTCCATCATCATAACAGAAGTCTGTTGCGTTCCTGCTGAGCCCCGCCAAAAAAAATTAGGGGGAAGGAGAGTCATAAAGAATGTCCGGGCCAACGGGGGGACATGAGCACTTTATGGTCTGAATGGCCCATTGTGATGAATTGGGTGACAGTGGGGCCAGCGTTGCCACTGGGACTCATAATGGCTCCTTAGGAGCTGCTATATTCTTAATAACAGATTGTTCCCAGTTTCTCATGTTAGGTCATTTATTTTTCTTTCTTCTTAAAATTATTTCTTCTTTTACAGGCAGAATAGAAAGAGGGAGAGGGGGATACGAACAGCAAGAGAGATGGAAAAATTTCAGGGATCATCGAGTAAATTCTGACACTCTAAGCCAGAAGAAAGAATTCTGAGTGATTTTTATTTTTTTGCCCTCATGGGAGGGATCTTAACATGGAAGGGACTCTCCAAGCCAGCTCACATGTCTCAGACTGTGAAAAAGCCCTTCTGGGGCTCTCTTCTGGAAATTATCTGCAGTTTGGGGAAGGTGGGCTGGGGGAAGGTGGTGAGGATGAGAGTTCTCCTGTAGCATGGCTTGGGCACTGCAGACTCACCTTGATTCTGCTGAGTGAGTGGCTCTTGTGGCAGAAAAGTATGTCCCATGAGCTGGCATCTGATGAGGAGTGGTTTAGCATGGGCCAAAAGGAAGGCGTTTCCTGCCAGTGAAGTTAGAGGGAAGTCCTTGGTTCTAGAGAGAATTCAAAGATCTTGTGGGGGTTGGCGTTAGGGGACCCGGTCCCTCCCAGCCCTGGGGTTCTGTGTGTTCCTTTGGAGATTTTAGAATCAGTGATACCTAGTGTTGAGTACTGTCTCTTGGAAGCAAACATGAACATAAAATAAGAGGGGGTGCCTTTGGAGGAAATGAATGGAGGGTCAGGAAGCATTTTGGATTTCCTGCTCTGTGCCAGGATTTCTACTGGGTTGTGCAGATGGCTCTGAGATGAATAAGACAGCCTTTGCCCCTAGGACCTCACTCTTTATGTAGTGAACTGTGACTTTTGTTTTGTATTGCCCTGTCATTGACTGTGTTGAATTATGCATCCTTTCTGTATCTAACAGGAAGCACCATCATGATGGCTGTTGAGTGAAAGGTACAGAATTTGGCATGCTGGGAGGAAATAGCAATGCTACTATTTATTAAGGTGAAGATCTACTGTGGTATTTTAGACAGTTGGCTTTTGAAGTCCAGAGGATGAACGTGTCAAGTGGGCATTTTTTTTCCCCCTCCAATTGACAGATGTTTTAGAGTAAATGATAAGAGCATAGGGGACAGATCACCTAGTTTTAATCTACTACTGCCAATTAGCCATAGGACCCTGAGAAAGTTACCTACCTCTCTGTGCCTCTACTTCCTTATCCCTAAGATGGGGGTGATATAATAGTATCTATTGCTCTTCTCATAGTGGTGCTGTTGCAAGGAATAGGTGAGTTCTTAGATGCAAGCTTTAGTATCTAGTACGTACTCAGAGCTGAAAAATGTTGGTATTTCTATTACCAGTGAGGAGATTGAAGCTTGGTGAGGTGAGGTGACTTGTCCGTGGTCACTTACCTGTACCTGGTGGGGCTAGAAGTCAAATCCAGTCTCAGAAGGAGGCAGAGGGTGGGGGTCACACACTAGCCTTGGCTTCCACCTTTTGTGATCTTATCAACTAGATAAGGGAGAGGAGTAGAGTTCTTGACTTTTGAAGTGATATCTGCTAGAGAGAGAAGAGGCCCTTTGTCTTAGGGGACTCTTGAGTCTTGGTCGCAGTGTCTTCACTGAGAAGAAAGACCACAGCAGGATGTAGCCCTCTGGGAAATCCTGTGCTCTCTGAGCCCAAGAAAGGGTTCTGGCTTCCTTCTGCCCCTAGATGCCAGCTACTATGCCCTCACCTGGGGGAAAATTCTAAACCATTGTTTCTAGGCCAAGAGTAGTTGGGAACCAAATAATTACACAAAATGCACCTGCCAGTATGTTTCCTTTTTTTTCTTTGCCCTTTTTTTTTTTTTTTGAAAGCCTGAATTAAACCTTCTTCTATCTGTACTTTTCAACAGGATGATAAACTCTTTGAATCAAATTTGTTAGGGCTTGAGAAGTATTGGGTAGGTGAACAGGAGTCACATGGTATTCATTTTGACTTTGAGCCCTGATAAGAATTTTCTGGTGTGTTAGTGTTTCCTCCTGGAGTTAAGACCCACCTAGTGAACTGATATGTTGTTGATATTGTAGTGTGTATATGAGTGTTGATGTCAAGAAATCATAATTATTTTATGCCTTACCTTCCTATAACATCTTCATGTGAAGACTGGCACTTGGGTGAACCCCACAACTCTGACAGCAACCCTGTAGGTTGCAGATTGAGGCTGTAGGTGGAGGTGTTGTGCGGGTATAGTTTGTAGATGTAGTTTATAAGTGTAGGTTGTAGATATGAGTTGTAGGTTATAGGCATAGCGTGTAGGTTGTAGGTATAAGTTGTAAGTTACTCCGTGAGAGCACATAAACAAGAAATAGAAACAAAGGGCTTTTCACTTCTCAAGGTCACATGCCATTGGAAACAGCCCTGGACCTAGAACCTAGATCTTTTGGTGCCAGGATCCCTGGTCTTTCTGAATATATGTTCCTCCATGGAAATGATGACTCTTTGCCCCTCCCCTGTTCATGCTCTGCCTCTCTCTCTCGAAAATAAATAAACATTAAAAAAATTAAAAAGTGGGCACCTGGGTGCCTCAGTTGGCTAAGCGTCTGACTTTAGCTCAGGTCACGATCTTACAGTTTGTGAGTTTGAGCCCTGCGTCAGGCTCTGTGCCGACAGCTCAGAGCCTGGAGCCTGCTTCGGATTCTGTGTCTCCCTCTCTCTCTGCCCCTCCCTGCTCATGCTCTCTCTCTCTTTCAAAAATAAATAAACATTGAAAAAAATTAAGAAATGATGAGGTGTATTTCAAAAGTATTGTTTATATTTTGCTCGTATAAATATACATAAACATAGACAGAGGAGTCACCTTGTCTCTGGTCTCTTTACCTAGAGATACTCATTGGTTACCATTTGATACATTTCCTGTAACCCTCTTTACTTTGTACAGATTTACAAATTATTTCAATTTCCTTAGCCATGATTGTACTCTATCTAATTTTGTATGCCTACCCCCAATTACTGTAATAAACATTTTCTGTGCTGTTATCAGTCTGTAAACATTTTTATGACTGCATGTTATTCAGTATGGCTACACCACCATTTCTTTGTTAGCCTTTCTCCAGTGTGGGATATTTAGGCTGTTTGTAGTGTTTGGCTTATCACTAAGATAACAACAATCATCTTTAAAAAATTTTTTTTTAATGTTTCGTTTTAAGAGAGAGAGAGAGAGAGAGAGAGAGAGAGAGAGCACAAGTTGGGGGTGGGGGGACAGAGAGAGAGAGGGAGACACAGAATCCGCAGCAGGCTCCAGGCTCTGAGCTGTCAGCACAGAGCCCAACCCAGGGCTCCAACCCACAAGAGCTGCAAGATCATGACCTGAGCTGATGTCGGGTGCTTAACTGACTGAGCCATCCACATGCCCATCAACGGTCATCTTTGAGCTAAGTTTTCTTGAAGATGATATCGTTAGGTTTCCAGGGGGAATGTGGGGCTGGGTGTTTTCCACACTCAGGAGAGGCTGGGGGAGGCCTAGTTAGTCCCTGGTGGGAAGTCTGGCCTGGGGTTACATGGCTGCCTGGCTCAAGTGTTCCCTTGGCAAGGGGCTGCCTGGCCCAGAGGCCAGCACTGGGCAGTGTAGTGTATATAGAGGGAAGTGTTCTGCTTTCTTTAGACACGAGTAGGATATGCAGGTACAGAGCTAAGGAAAATGGATGCCTTTCAGAGACTTGGGTTTATAGAGCCAGTGGAGATGGGCATGGGGTGGGAAGGGGGAGCCATACTCCCCTGGCATTTCTGCCCTGAGTTGTCAATAAACAATAGGCAGTTTTCTCCCACAACCAAAGCCTAAGCAGGGAACAGTTGACCCTCCTTTGTCAGGGCTTGGGAAATGCTACTAGGTAATCCTCAGAGGGATCTTGGAAGGTCAGTGGCTGGAGGAGTGGCCCCATCATAGGGTTGGGTGAATCTTGCAAGGGGAGGGGTGGTAGAGGGGAGAGAGAGGGGCAGAGTCTGGCATGAAGACCCAAGGGTAGGGTGGATATGAAAGAAAGACTGGCCCCTTCATTCAAGGAGGTTATGTTCCTTGGGAGCCCTTCTTCTAGCCCTGGATGTCCCCAGCTTTGGGATGCTTTCCTCCTTTTGTTTGTGTTGTTTTTGCAAATGAAACAGTCAAGTCTTGGAGAAGTTAAAATATTTGCCCAGGGCTGGGTAGCCATTGAATGGGGATGGGAAGCTAGACCAGAGAGCTCCAGCTTTCCTAGTGACCCATCCACTGTGTGATGTAGCCCCTTGCATGTATGGGCTTGTATTCGCTTGGGCTCTCTGCTCCTTGGGGGTCAGGGTATTGAATCATGTGTGATATGCCCTTGTTAAGACTCAGTGGACATGTTAGCAACCTTGAGTGGTTAGCAACTGCAAGGGCCTCTCACGATGTGGATGGTCAGCCTGTGTTTGGAGACTGTTCATCCGTCCATCAGAAATGCACATGCATTCGTTCTACAAATATTTTTAAGTACTTACTATGTCTGTTCTGAGCATAGCAGTAGACCTTCTATTCCTGCAGAGGACAAAGTTGTCACCAAGAGTTAGAGAATTAATTAATTACAAATGGTAGGAGAGCCAAGGAAGAGAGTGGTTTCAGGTTGCCAAGAGAATGTATGTAGAGGGGGCACACCAGAGTTTGGGAAGACACCTTTCAGCATCACCCAGATGCCCTGCCCAGAAGGCAGGGTCCCGTAGGACCAGGAGAGGGTTCTGTTAAAATAACTAGATTTTTTCCACTTGGACTTTGGTTTTGTTCTACTATGGACCAGCTGGGTTACTTTAAAAAAACCATTTGCTTTTTTACATCTTGTTTGCTTTATCTATAAGCAAGAGTATATGAATGAAGAGATTGTAAAATTCTGCTATAAATAATCAAGCCACCTTCTCGCCTCAACCACCACCAGCATGGTAGAAACACACCGAGGAAATCCTAACCCTATCTTAAAAATAGTCAGTACATGTAATATTTTAGTGTTTGTGTTTTCTCTTTTGAGAGGAGTTTGGTCACTGGCTGGTTCCTGGTGGGTAAGATTTGGAGGGAAGCGTTTTCCAGGCTTAAATGCATTAAAAAAAAAAAAAAAAGATCTGGGAAGAAATATACTAACCCTTCCTCCTTGTTACTCAGTGAGAGCACGTTTTCCACCTCCTTCATTTTGGTCCCTCATCCGCTGGCAGCCTCTTGCCTTCTTTGCTTGGTCAGATGATGGTCCGGAGAGCCCAGTGCCCAGCAGGGGGGAATCTGCCCCTTTTGCACATATCATGGGGAGGCTCGAAGGCATCTTGTTGGACTCAAATGACGCGTTATCACATGCCTGCTTGGGTGATCCTTCTGCATTTGACATATTGCATGACACTCAGGGGGTTTTGCATCACGCTGAAATGCGTGGCAGGCCTCCTCTCCCTCTGAGCACCAATTTAGTGCATTTCCTCCCCTGTTGCTGCTTTTTGTAGATTATTTCTGACGCATATTGACTTGTTAGTGGAAAATGCTTCAGAGGGATAATGAGCTGGGTAGTTTGCCTCTTCATTTTTCTTTGTTATTGTTGTTGAATTCATACGGGCTCTCCACTTATACTTTATTGATTCCTGAGTTTAGGGGATGGTCCTGTAATTGACAATTTCCTCCAACCAGTGTGAGCAGAGAGAAGGGCTGTATCTGTGGATGCTGATTCCACCAGAAGCAGTATGATTCCAGGACCGAGGTTCTTGCCTGAGATAGGGGCACTTCTGTCCAGCCCTGGCCTGACACAGCTCAGTGCCCTTGGGCAAGTCCCTTGCTGTCTCTTTCTTGGCTCTGGTGTTTCCTTGCCATCCTACCAGGGATCAGACCAGATGACAATGGGTGCTACCTTCCCAGTTCTCACATTTGCCAGACTAGAATGGAAGCCCTTTTCTCTGGTGGTTTAGTGTTTGAAGACCTGGGCTTTCCTGCATTCATGGATGACACCGCTGACCCCATGTGCTCTTGCCATTGGTTCCCCAGGAGGCCTGATGAATGTGTGCTGAGTCACACACACGCACAGCCAGAGTCCCTTGTGACTAAGCTGTGCATTTTCAGGAGGGCTGGCAGGGCCAGTCGTGCAGCCTTTGGACTGGGACAGCCTGAACTCAGTGTTGCCCAGATGAGGAATAACCATGACCTTGGTGGTGTGGGGGAGGGGCACCTGCCCATGGAGCTGACCAGTCTGGGCTTGTGCGTTGCTCTCTCTATCCCAGTACTCTGGCTGTCAGCTTTGCTTCTGCATAGATGAATTACTCTTGTTTCAGACTCTCATGGAAAATCTTACTGTCAAGTTCTTAGGACAGGATTAAGGAGAATAGGTGATAAAGGTCATCAGCATTATTTACAATCTCTTGACTTTTATTCACCTCCGTGGCCTGTAGACAAGCTGAGTGCTTACAAGAGTGGCAGAGACTTGGGATTTGGAACCAGGCACACCCGAGCTTGAAGCTGGCAGTGGGGCTTTTGGCCATGTCACCTTGGAAACCAGCCTCCCGAGCCACGGTTTACCTTCTCTAACATGGGAGAAGGCGGCATTGACCTAAGCAGTTGGCTGGTAAAGACTAAATCAGTGGAGGCTGTGTTTTGCAGCACCCCCACACTGGTGGGATGCTTTTAGGTGGGACACAGACGGATTTCTTATTATAAAAATAGAACGAGCACATCAGAGCTTGTGCTTTTGCAGATACAATTGCTCAGGACAATGCTAATTTTAAAGAAGTGAGACAAGTTAAAGTTGACTCAAAGAACAACGTGCAGTGAATTTTAGTGCAGGACATGCAGACATGGCAGAAATCAGGAAGGGGGGTGAGTAGGACAGAAATTTCTGGGCACGACGGAGCTATGTTGTACTAAAAATCTCTGACAGAATAAATACATGCTGGGAGCAGGGTCAGTCAGTGTGTCTTTGCTTTCTTGTCTGGTACTGGTGTGGGGAGGGCGTAGGGTGCTGGCTCTGGTGTGAGGAAGGCGTAGGGTGCTGGCGGAAGAAGCTCAAAAGAGAAAAGTTGTTGGTAACGCAACTTTGTGCATTGACTCCCCCTGATTGGATGCTGTCCTCTCCCAGCTCCCAGCTGTGAATTCCACTGATTCTGGATGAGATGACCACTCTTCCAGATTTTTCCAGGGCAAGTGTTAGTCATTTCAGAATGAGAGCCCTCCAGCTAAAGGAGATCTTGGCGACAATCTACTCCATTTTATATGAGACTCACGTGATTTCTTTAAAAAAATGATTTTATATAAACAAAAGAGAACACAGAAAAGTATAGAGTTACTCAGGGACACACAAATAGCACAGTGGCTGGGACAAATCTTTACGTGTCTTTCCCTGAAGATCTTTCTTTCCGCTCTCCTGCTGCCCATCATGGGCATGAGCCTCATTATTTGGAGTGTGTGTTCTGAGAGCAGAACCCACCAGGCCTCAGGTGGGTAAGCCCAGAGGGTCTGCTCTTCAGCATCGCCTGTGTTTCTGTGTTTCTCCTGTTCGAGAGCTGCTGTTTAGACTCTGCGAAGAAGAGGAAATGACTTTTAAAATTTTGGCTGTTGTGTTTGCACTGTTGCAAGCTGTGTGGCCTGGGCCTGCAGCCGACCCCCCAGGGCCTGAGTTTCTTCCTTTATAAGGTGCTTTGATGTCTGTAGGTTTAAATGAGATAAGAGATGTGAGAGCCTAGTGCTTGGCGCCCCAGGTAAATGTGGTTGGAGCTGGGGCCAGGCTGTTCACTAAACTAAGCCCCCAGCTCATGGCCTTCCTCAAAGGGGCTCCTTCTGGTTCCTTGAACTGGCCTGGTCACTCTGCCAGCTTGGGTGCTCATGCTCCTTCATCCTGTAGAGCTTTTGGTGTGGGGGGTGGGGTTAGAATATCTAGGAATCAAATCTCCCTTTTTAAAAAAAAAATTTAATGTTTATTTTTGAGAGAGAGAAAGCAAGCAGGGGAGGGGCAGAGAGAGAGGGAGACACAGAATCCGAAGCAGGTTCCCAGCTCCGAGCTGTCAGCATAGAGCCGGATGTGGGGCTCCAGCTCACGAGCTGCAAGATCATGACCTGAGCCAAAGTCTGACGCATAAACAACTGAGCCACCCAGACATCCCTTCCTTCTTTACACTTCTTATTTCCTTTCTCATGATTTCTAGATCGTCGTCTGTAATTTTAACTCATTTGTTCATGTAGTTATTCTGTGCTAGGTTCTACGGATCCATGAGTGAATTAGATATAACCCTTGCTTGGAACAAAGTGACAGTCATATGGGGGAGCTGTGTTGGGAATGCATAGAACACTGCTTGAGAAGGGTGAGTGTAGCATGCCAGGTGGGATCCTAGAGGAGGAGGCCACCTGACCCAGTCTAGGAAGGGGCAGCTGGAGGGAGAGGCTTACACAGTAGATAGTACCTGAGCTGGGTCCCAGGACATTCGGGGAGTTAGTTAGGCAGCATCCTTGGCGGGGGGGGGGGGGGGGGGGGGCGGGGGGGGGCAGGGGGGGGGAGGCAGGGGTGCAATCCTGGTGGAGAAAATAGTATGAGAAATGTCTGGGGTGGATAGGCAGCATGGCCCATGTGAGAAACTAGGCAGTGTGGTGTGGGGAATGAGGGGGCAAGAGCACAGGGCTGGAACTCTGCATGTAACAGCGGCCCCCAGCCTTCTGACCCTGGTCCCTCTGTCCTCCCAAACCCCTTCCAGGTGAGAGGTCTTGGCGGAGAAGGGTCTGTGTGCTCTGCCTTTTCTGGGTCCTTTTTTTGGGGTGTGGTAAATTATATATACCATAAAATTGACCATTTGAACCATTTTAAAATATATGCTCACAGTGTTGTGCAGCCATCACCACCACCTGGTCCCAGAACTTCCCCATCACCCCAAACAGAAACCCCACACCCATTAGTGGTCACTCCCCACCTCCTCCTTCCTCCAGCCCCCGGAACCACGGATCTACTTTCTGCTTTCTGTGGATTGGCCTATTTTGATATTTCATAGAAGTGCAATCATACAGTATGTGACCTTTCGTATTTGGCTTCTTTCATTGAGCATAATGTTTTAAGGTTCATCCAAGTAGCGCTGTCTCATTCCTTGCTATGGCTAAAGAATCCTCCATTGTATGGGTATTCCACCTTGTGTTGATCTGTTCATCTGCTGATGGACGTTTGGGCTGTGAATGATGCTCCTGTGAACATTTGTGTGCAAATGGTTGTTTGAACGCCTGTTTTTAATTCTTTTGGGTACATGCCTCGGAGTGAAATTGCTGGGTTACAATGGTAATTCTGCATTTAACACGTGGAGGAAATTGCTGGATTCTTGAGAGTACATTTAAAAATTTTTTTAATGTTTATTTTTATTTTTGAGAGAGAGAGAGAGACAGAGCGTGAGCAGGGGAGGAGCAGAGAGAGGGAGATGCAGAATCCGAAGCAGGCTTCAGGCTCCGAGCTGTCAGCACAGAGCCCAACGCGGGGCTCGAATCCACGAACTGCGAGATCATGACCTGAACTGAAGTCGGATGCTTACCGGACTGAGCCACCCAGGCATCCCCAGAGAGTTCATTTTAGCTCCACCCTGTGCTTAGAGCCAGGCCCTTCTCATGTGCACTGTCGGGTACCAGCTCTGGAAAATGCACTGAACAGTTACCAGGTGCCAGGCACGGTTTTGCATCCTTACCAGCAATCCCAGGAGATGGGCACTATCCTTGTTCCCAGATTTCTGATGAGGAGACTGAGGCGCGGAGTGGTTAAGCATGATACCCAAGGTCACACAGCTTGTGAGTAGTGGACTGGGGATTTGAAGCTAGACAGACAGTCTCCAGAGCCTGGTGTTTCTCTGACATACCACAGGATGCCTCAGAGAGGCCTAGGAGTGGCCTGGGAGTGTTCACAGACGAGGCTGCAGGCTGAGCCTGGGAAGCCTCCTGATGTGCGGTGGGAGGCTGTGTGTGCAGCATGGAGCCCACATTTGCCCTTGGGGCCCCTCAGCTGCACCCCCACCCTGTGGTTCTTTTTTCTACCTTGCCTCTCCCCACCACCCCACCGCAGCCACCAGCCTCTACTCTTTCTCTTTCCATAAAGGAGAAAAGTTGATGGGCTCTTCTAGAAATAATACCATAGAGAGACCCTGCCCTCTGGTTAGCAGTGGGGAAGGTCCAGGAGAGAGTGCTCCTTCAGCTGATCTGAGGGAAACCCACGGGACCATCCAGCCCAGGGGTTTTCATGGTGCTTGTGGGTTGCAGAGATGACCCTGAGTTGGGCTCAGGCTCAGGTGGCTAAGGGCGCCCCCCGCTTGTGACTGCCACAGGCTGGTCCATGTCATCTGCTGTGGTGTAAGCAGCACCCACAGAGGACGCTTCATACTGGGCTGCTAGCTGCCTGTGGAAGAGCCTGTGTATGTTCCCTTGGCTGAGGCTGAAGGTGGGGAACCCTTGGGAAGGGGTGGCTGGGCCTTGGGGAGTGGGAAGGCCCTCCTGGAAGTTGAAGATGGAGCCCCAAACCAGTTCGTCCTGTGGGAGCTGGCCCAGATGATGGTTTACAATGCAAATTTGGGAGCATGCCAGGGCCATATTAATACCGCATGAGGCAGTAAGGGGACCGCAGACTTGAAACCGGAGCTCTGCCCTAGAATGGAACTGAACAGTGGGCCTTGTCTTAAAGGGACATGACGTGCTCCCAGAAGTATGTGCAGCATTATTTCCCTCTAATGCTGTTTACTATATTTGCACACAATGCCCCCGAAGGGTTTAAAAAGGAAATGGCATTGTAAGATGGGAGATGTTTTTTATTGCACATGGTGGCACCATTTAATGCTCACTGACTTTAATTATTGTTTCTTTTGTTACCTTGGTGAGAGGTGGGGGGGAGTGGAGAGGGAGATGGAGAGAGAGAGAGACAGAGAGAGAGAGAGAGAGAGAGAGAGAGAGGACGGACCGTAAGTCTTTCCCTGATATCGTGCTAAAATCTATCTCAGCTAGTAAGCAGGTGAAGAAATCTGGGACTCATTCACAGGTAAAGCAAAATGAATACTAACACTTTGAAAGCTTAGGATCACTAACGACACATAATTCTACCTTCAAGGTGCCAATTTTGATTCTTCTGCTCTTGGGGTTGAGTTCATGGCTGTGCTCATTGTTTCCATGGAGAAGGGCAAATCCGTGCTGTTTCCTGTTGGAATGTGTGGGCCACTTGCATTTGTCTGGAAACCAAGCAACTCCAAAGTGTCAGTATCTGGATGCCATTGGCTTAAGAGGAAGAAATGGAAGAGATTGTCTGAAAGGGTAACCTCCATTCAGATGGTAGCCTAGAGCATTTTTCCTTGACATGAAAGGAAGAGCTAGCTCTGTGTGGTCTAGTATCAGTGTTAAGCGTGTTTCAGAATATTTTCAGAAATATTGCATTTTACCAATCTTGTCAGTCGTGGTCTGCTACAGTAGCTAGCATGCTTTTGGGTGCAGGTGATGGGAAACACGGACTCAAGTTGGCTTACTGTAAGGAAACATATCTGTGGCAAGTAGGACAGAGATGGCTGGGGTGGGGGGGGGAGCTCTCAGGTGTGGATGGTTCTGGCTGAGTGATATCTGAGGCTTTGGCTCCTCCTGTTTCTTTACGGCCCTTGGTGACAGCTTCATCCTAAATCTGGTTCCTCTCATGGCTATGAAATGGCTGTGGCAGTTTTGAGCATCACATCCGGTCATGGCAATGGCCAGAGGCATGGTGGGATCATCTCTTCCAGTGAAGACTTTATGGAGAGAGGAACCTTTCCCAAGGCCCCCAGCAAATTCTCTGTCTGTCCTGTTGACCAGAACTAGGCCAATTGCCCTGTACAAGTATCCAGTAGAAGAGAAATGACCTTAGACTGGGCAGGACTCAGGAGCTGGCAAGGGAATGGGCCCAGCTTACTTGAGGCCCAAGGCAGTATAGAAGAGAGGTAGGAACCTGAACAAAATGAGGCCGTGCTATGAACGAGGAAGGGGGTGATATCTAGCTGTCGCTTGCATTCACAAATAGCAAAGGGCAGCCCCAATGTACTTGGGTGCACAAGGCATTAAGGAATGCTTGAACCTGGGAGAGAAATCAGAGGTGAGCTGCTCCAGTCTCTTCATTTCACAGATGAACAAACTGAGCCCTGGGAGTGGAGGCGACTTGCCCAAAGCCAGCTGATCCACCCTGGAACCCGGCTCCAACTGTGTGGGCATGGCTGGCAGTTGGGGGGTTCTGGCTGATGTTACACAGCTTGTGGAAGAGTACTGGAACCCAGGGTGGGAGGATGTTGTCAGGGCTTCTAGAAACCATTTGTAGGGCCTGTTATTTTCCTTCACGAAAAGTATCGGTCGACCACTGCGTCTCTAAGCCTGCCCTTGCTGGGTGTTATGAGTGTAAATGCAGTAAAGAAGTCTCAAGGCATCCACAAGAGGACAAAGTTCCAACCCATGAAGGCATAGTCAAAGCTGGGTATGTGTTCTCTTCTGGGGAGAGTCCTTGTTTTTTGTATTTCACTGCCTATTCCAAGGACTTACAACAGTGTCTGGAATACAACTGTTAACCCCACAGATAAATGTCAAATTGCATTGATGAAAAATGCATGAGGCCATGAAAATGTTAATTTTACCTTATTTTAACCTGATGAGGTGGGTATAAAATTAAGTCATGCTAGTGATTCTCTAGACAGGATTGTCCAAAGAAAAATATCATGCTCTCCTGACAGCAAACATGTCTGACCTTATTTAAGGAGTGTGGTCTTGATGGTTGGGTATTGATTTGGTGAGGGAATCAGACGGTGATGGTGGCACAACCCACTGGTGCTGAGGGAAGCTGGAGGTCGTGTCCATGCGGGTCATTCATGTCTGCCCTGGGCTGCAGGGCCAGAGCGAGCATATCCTCTCCTGCCTCCTGCACAGCCCTCAGGACACTTCCTGGAGCCTTGTCTTACCATCAGGGTGGCTCTGGTTTTCCATTATGGTCTGATGTCAATTGCCAAAAATGTGGGTGGGGAGTAGTTTGTGGACAACTAGACCCAGATCCCTTGGTCCCTAGATGCCACCCTAAATAAAGCCAAATGAGTGGCCTACAGTGTATCAGTGTGCCTGGCATTTTTGTTTTCTCCCCCAGAACCGAGTCACCAGGGCTGTAAATCATTCAGAACTCAGAACACCACACACACCATGTCGAAGTTTCTAAAATCAGGCTCTGTTTCCTGTGCCATCTTGAGAGTGTCAGAAACTCCAACACATTTGAAGGTTCCCAGAAGAGAAAGGAATAGCCTTCTTATTATTCTCAGAGGGTACAATGTGCACATTCTTGGCTTCCTCAACATTTGGATTCTTGAGCCCGTTTGGCATGGGGACGGAGAGCAAACTCCACCAAATCTTCTCCTCTTGTCATGCCGATGGAAAGCTCTCCATACCTGTTTTATTACTCAAGCATTCCATGTCCCCTTTTGACATCTCCTATACCCTTCCTGCTTGCCTTTGTGCACTGGAGACTTATCTTACTTTGTAGGTGGTTACAGCGGAGTTCTCTGCAGAGTGAATTTTTGTAAAGCAAATCCTATTCTCGCATTGACTTCACTTGGGCCGTGAAGATAAGTTTCCAGGAGGAAATATTTTAGTAATTTCTTTTCTACTTTTTAATGGAACTATACTATGGTATGGAAAAGTGAACATACCATAAAGTCTATGCATCTATGCAAACTGAACCCACCCATGTAACCAATAGCCAAATCAAGAAACAGAGCATGTCCATAATTTCTTGAAATAAACCCTTCACTAGAGGTATGTTCTTTCGGTAGCATTTCTGCACTCAGTATCTCCCCTCTGACACCCCTCTGAAACATCACCAAGCTGAGGGAATTTCTCTCCCTTGCAGGGATTACCTGGGTTTTGTATTTCTTATGTGTTAGTTTTGGTCTTTGTTTTTATTTTTTAATGAGTATCTACCTCCATGTTAAATACACCCAACCTGGGAACAGCCATATTTACCAATGAGACCAACTGGGGACAATCTTATTTAACACTTTCATTGTTTAACTCTTTTGTTGTTTTCTTTTCTTACATATTTGCTGCTTTCTTTTTTACTGTTCCTACTTGATTGTTCCTTCAATTGGGTCAGCTCTTCTTTTGCATTTATAAAGTGACCCACCTTAACAACCCATAACTATTCATCAAGCTCCTACTATGCGCCAGACTTTCTGGAAGATAGTGTGTGTGTGTGCAGTGGAAATAATACCCAAGGCTAAGTCATGACTTCTCTTCTCAAAGATGTGCTAGTCTTGGGG
The DNA here is from genome assembly GCF_028018385.1 of Neofelis nebulosa. NCBI lineage: Eukaryota > Metazoa > Chordata > Mammalia > Carnivora > Felidae > Neofelis > Neofelis nebulosa. Next base: position 42,198,019 of record NC_080794.1, on the reverse strand, counting down.
TGGGAGTGGGGGCACAGATGTGTGCTAGCCTGACCAATGAACTTGCCACATCAGTGAGATATCAAAGAGGCTGAGAGATTTGGGGGGGGTGGTCACCCCCATCTGAGGGTGGGGAGGAGGATTCAGGAGGACTGTGTGAAGGAAGGGACATTTTACATTGCCTCTTGGAGACATGATGCCTCTTGATGGGACCCATGCTCACAGTTATGATGTGAGCGACAGGGAAAGGGATCTTATTGTGCTTTGATAGTAGGTCCCGCTATGTAATGCATGAAGCTGACTCAAAGGGAAGATTTTGGGTTTATTAAAGGAAATTAGAGTTCTCTGTGCTACCAGTTCTGTAAGTTCAAAATGCAATCCAATGGGTTTGCTTAAACAGTTGGTTGCCCTGAGGCTTGTTTCTGGTTCACTTGGCAGCTGGGCAGAGCTGGAACCTTTGAAGGTTGCCCTCCGAAGGTAGAGGCCAGAAGCAGACCCTGAGCCAGGCACCCCAAACTGCCCTTACCTGTCCCACTGTCTTGCCAGCTTTGCTGGAACCCTGCTCTTGGGCAGCGACAGCTGGGAGGTGTGGGTGAGGGGCTGTTGCTAAGAAAATGATTCCAGCTTGCCTTGTGTGGCGTGTGTGTTCAAATTAGCATCTTTAACTGCAGTTCCCAGCAGTTACTCAATTTTGAAACTGCTGGGGGTTTGGGGATGGGGGGGTGGTGTTGAGGGGGAGGAGAGGTGATTTGAAAAGGCAAAACATTTGGAGGTGTTTTTTTTTTTTATGAAGTTAAATAGAAGAATATCAGCTGGGTGAGTGCAAGTCACAGGCATGGTTACAGAAGTCCTCTGTGGGTCACAGAGTCCCCCTACTCTTCCCCAAGAAATTGAAGGTGGCCCCATGGAGCCATTTGGAATGGCTCTTGGTCCTAAGTCCTCTTAGGGTCCCCAGAAATCATGGTATTGGGTGAGGATGTGGGGTGGGCACATCTGATTGATACCCACCCCCAAGGCAGGGGGGCTCGGGCATTTGGGAACGACGTTCTGGTGTGGGTGTCATCCACCCACCCAGTCATCTCTCACAAGGGGCCGGGTGGAGAAGGGGAATCTAATAATAAAAATGAAGATGTTAAAAACAGGCAGTGATAGTGCTCACATTTATTGGGTGCCTCCCATGTGTAAGGGACTGAGCTGAGAGCTTCACATCCTCTGACTTGTCTGATCCTTACAGTGGCTCGGAATTGGCTCCCTGTTATCCATGGTTTGCACATAATGGAACTGAGGCATGGAGAGGTCAAGTAGCCTGCCCCAAATCACTGAAGCAGTAAGTGGCAGAGCTGGGGTAGAAATCCTAGCTTTCTGGCACTAGTGTGTAGGCCTCTAACCTTGCGTTTTGCTGCCCTAGGAATTAGGAACCAGGAAACTGAGGAAATGAGGTGAGAGCAAGAATGTGTAAGTAGAAGACAAGAGAGGGGACTCAGAGATTTGCTGGGCTGAAAGTAGTGCCTCCCGTCGCTCTTTAAAGGTTGCTTTTGGATGAGGGTGACACAAAGATGTCAGTCTCTCTTGACCTCAGGGCCTTTGCATGTGCTATCCTCTGTGGCTAGGATCATTGTCTTGCCTGCTTGTTGTACGCCGGCTCCTTCTCATTTGTCAGGTCTTAGCTTAAAGTCATTGGAGCAGAGAAGACTTCCTGACCATCCAGTAACACTCACTCAGCAAGTATTTATTTTGTGTCCGTACACACCATTCTAGGCATACTGCAAAGCTAGTGAACAGACATAAAATGCTGCCGGTGAGGAGCTTAATTCTATTTGGGAGAGGGAGAAAATACACAATAAACACAGCATATAAGGACAGTTTTGTACTGTGTGATTTTGTAATTCTCTGTTTCAGCATTCTGCTTCTTTCAAAGCCCTTACCACAATTTATAATTATTTTCTTTGTTTACTTGATCATCGTCTGCCTTGAGTGTCTTGGTCAGCACGGTGTCCCAAGCACCCAGCCCAGAGCCTGACACAAAGTCGATGCTCAGCAAGTGTTGCTGAAAAAATGAATGAGAAGTAAAGCTCTTGGACTTTGGGGGAATATCTAGACTGAGAAGTTTGGAAGAATTTTCTGCAGATGAGCCTTTTGAGATGTCTTCCAAAGGCCAGTGTTGGTGGGAAAGATGGTGCCCACGTCAACACAGGGACCCTGGCTGAGCTGCTTTCCATGCCTTTCCCACAAGGCAGTCTTTGAGAAAGTCTCTTGGATGCCTCGCCGCTGTCTCTTTAAAATAGGGAGGGTGGTGCCCTTTCCTCTCTGTGGCAGACGGAAGGGAGGGCGAGGGATGAGCTGGCTGCCAGAAACAGTGGACTGTGTGGTACGGGGTGACCCGAGGCCTGTCCCGGGTGCTGCACATACGCAGGCTGAGGGACAGTAGAGGACACGCCATTCCCGTCTCCATACCTGGGTCCCCCCCCTGATGTGGGGACCAAAGAGAACACATCATTATCATGAACAATAAGGATTAATAGGAGCTAACATTTAGGGAACACTGCTATGGGCAGACACCTTGCCAAGCCTTTTAAGGGCTCCCTGTTGTTCAGTCTTTACGGGTCCCTGTGTGATGTTGGGAACGTGCTGGGGGAGTGACTTGCCCAAGGTCACACGGCTGGTGGAGCTGGGAACCCCACCCAAGCGAGCCCCAGACCTCACACTGTACAACCTCAGACAAGTCCATTTGCTCATCGTTAGTGTCACCACGCAGAAAGCTCTTACATGGTCAGAAGATTCCTAGCTTGAGCCCTAGAAAACATTTTCCACTCTGCTTTTCACCAAGCGAGGCCTTCACTGTGGAGGTACCTCCAGACTTCATGTACTTCGTAAGCGCTGGTGTTATTTATTGTTCTTGCTATTATTAATGAAAGCCAAACTAACTCAGTCTTTGGGCTCAAGAGGCAGCAAGAGGGAGCTGAGTGACCTTGGTTGGGATGTTAATACTCTTTTGCAGTCTCCTCTCGATTATCCAGGCTAATGGAATGGGAAGCTGTGCCCACAAATAGTCATAAAACAAGAAAATCAATTATCTGCTCACTGGGGTGTTGACTGACAAGTAGGTACTAAGCCTTTTATGAGGCTGGCCTTCAAACATGACTCCCCTCTCCGGTGAGCTTCTAGAAAGTGAGAGCTGGGAAGTAGTCCGTGCTTTGCAAAACAGGGATGGAGACACAGCTTTTGCTCCAGCCTTTGATCCCTGGGTAGAGATAGTGTGTGGATAGCGTCAGCAGCCAAGGTGGGGCTAGTGATGTTTTCCCCTTTCCTAAAGCAACTTGGGTGATGGAGCAAGTTTTGTTAATCCCCCCTGAGCATTTCTCTGGCTGGTGCAGCCGCATGGAAAATGTCAGCGTGCTGTCCGAGCCAGGCACAGGCCAAGGCCGGCGTGTCTTAGAGCTCTGCAGGGCTGACGTGGCGTGCAGCTTGAAGGGAATGGAAAGGTCACAGAGGCCTGGGACAAGGGAGTGGACGGAGCCAATGGCACTGTCCGGTAACATTATATGGAAGATGAAATTGTAGCGTGGAGCAGAGCGATGCCGGGCTGGGGAACGAAACCTCAGCATTTTCCATGATTAACTTTCTAATAGTAACCGTGTGTGTACAGCCGGTGCTTAGCAACGGGGAGATGATCTTCACTGAGTGTGCATTAATACAAGGGCACGTGGCTTCTCACCATTGTTGGGTTTTCCCCACTTTGTTTCTGCCACCGTCCTGTGGAGAGCCATCTGGGAGGCCAGACCGCAGACCTGTTGTCCTTGATGGCAGAGCGCGGAGGCCGTTGAATTTGTGTCCTTTCCCCATTGATCTGTCCCTCCCGCTGGAATCCCGGGCCTCAGGTGACCACATACTGCCTCTCAGCTGCAAGTCAGGAAGGGACGGATGCTTAGCGAGATTCACCCAGAAGCTGGGGCAGGGCTGGGTACCAGCACTTCTGTCCTGTGCTCTGGAAAGCAGTTCTGTGCTCTCAACTTCCTTTCCTCAGTCCCCTCCCTCAAAAATCAACACTACATCTTAGATTTGTAAGCAGTCCCGAGAGGGAAATGGCGGGTTCACATCAGCGTCGATGACTTCCTGTGTTACCACCCAGAACCACCCCCCCCCCCCCCGCCCGGAGAACTTAAGAAAAGGTGCCTGGGGAGGGCATTGCTTATCCCAAAGGAAAGCTGGATGGCAGAATTTCAGGCCCCGTGTGGCCTGCTGGGTGTTGGCCTGTTGTAGGTGTAGGTGCTGGGGATAGAGTGGTGACACAGACCCAAATCTTCTCTCCTTTTGGACCTTAAATTCCAATTGGGGAGGCAGGAACGTCATAGGTGGATAATTCTTTAACCTTAGATAAGTGGTTTAAAAATATGTAGCAGGCTAAGGGGTAGTGAGTGGTATGCGTGTGAAGGGGCATCTGTTTTACATAGGTGGCCATGTAGAGGCATGATGTGTCCAAGGAAGTGGCTTTCACAGGGAACCAGAGGGAAAAGGAAGCATAGGGGACCTGTGGGGGAACAGTGCTTCAGGCATGTGGAACAGCAGCTGTGAAGCCTCTGGGGAGGGAGTGAGCCCAGCTGCTGCAGAGTTCCCCTCGCTACTCTAAGTGCCTCCTTTCCTGCCTCCCTCCCCAGCTATATCTCTTCCAGAGAGCTTGTCACCATCCAACATATCTTGTATTTATTCCTTGCTTTGTTGCTGTGGCTTCTTGTCTGCTTCTCTTTTTTTTTTTTTTTTTTTTTTTAATTTTTTTTTTCAACGTTTTTTATTTATTTTTGGGACAGAGAGAGACAGAGCATGAACGGGGGAGGGGCAGAGAGAGAGGGAGACACAGAATCGGAAACAGGCTCCAGGCTCCGAGCCATCAGCCCAGAGCCTGACGCGGGGCTCGAACTCACGGACCGCGAGATCGTGACCTGGCTGAAGTCGGACGCTTAACCGACTGCGCCACCCAGGCGCCCCTTCTTGTCTGCTTCTCCAACTGCAGTGTCCCTGGTACCCATAAGAGTGCCTGGGAGGTACTGATACTCAGTACCTTCTTGTCAGATGAGGAACGGATGGAAGCCTGTGTTTGGAGCCAGTGAGCAAGGTGGATGGTGGGAGGAGATGTGACCGGCGAGGTAGGCACGTAGGGGTGAGGAGGAGAGGCTGGAAACACTCCTTAGGTATTTGTATTCTTGTCTTACAGCCTGCTGGATGGGGTGGGCAGGGAACAGACCTTCTTGCCCCGTGAGCCCTAGCTCAGCAGAAAGACGGGCGGGTCACCGTACCTCCGAGCCCCCTGTTCCCAGAAGCTGAGATGTTCATTAAGTGTGTAGCTAATGAAAAAGTGCCAATACTGCAGTGATGCCTCTGTTGCGTTCCGGAGTCTCCAGGGAATCCAGATCTACACGTTCAGCCATGGTGCAAAATCACCAGGAGCCTGGGCTCCTTCTGAGGGATGCCGGTGACCCCACCCCCAGGGACCCTGAGGCATCCGTGCTCGGTGCTGGCTTGTGTTTTCCAGGGGCTGCTTTGCTTGTCTGGTTGCTGCTGTGTAATTGCCTTCTGGTCCGTTAATGGAGGAGGCCTGGGTTCCCATTACGTTGTGTCCTTCCCATGCAGTCTGACATAGGCCAGGCAGCAGGAAGCAGAGGGAGCGATTCTTGCTGAAGACCCAAGGGCAGTGCCCACCTGGTCCCCATCTCTGCCTCTGCAGCTGGAATTTGCACTTGGGAGAGGAGGCACCAGCGCCTTCTCCCAGCAGCACACTTTCCCTGCATTCACACGCATGCAAATGCACCCAGGTGAGCACGTGCATACGCACCCTGGCATGCCCGCCTCTCCTCACCCTCGCCTGTTTTTACACATCCCCATGAACTCCCTCACCCCTCACCCACCCACTCAGGCCCACACGCTTCCACTCTCCCATCCGACACATTTGTTCACACACCTGTAGCTCCCTACACATGCCTCCATGGGTGGACCCTCTCCACCCCTCAGTCTACCTCTGTGCACTCAGGATGCTCACCCCACATCACCTCCCCTGGCACCCCCTCATCAGATCCTCTTACATTTAAACAGGGGGGTTCTTGACTTGCTTTGTGGCATCGGAGCCACAGAAACGTGATGAGGTGTGAGGAGTGGAAAGTTCTGCAGGTGTCCTGCTTACTGATAGCAAAGGAGGAGGAGGAGGAGGAGGAGGAGGAGGAGGAGGAGGAAGGGGTCCCAGCTGCTTCTTGGGCACAGAAGGGGCTCAGTGCAGGGCTTTGGGGAAGGATCTTACTTTCTCCTTCTCAAATTCATTCACTTAGCCAACATTTATTGTGCCTATTGGTACATCAAGCACTGTTCTAGGCAGCGGGAATACACCAGAGAACAGAGCAGACACAGGCTCTGCTCTCTCGGGCTACATTCTAGAGGTAGAGCAGATCACAGACAGGATAATGAAGTAGACAGGGTCAGTCAGATAGTGTGGGGGCAATAGGACAAATAAAGGAGGGAAACGGGAAAGGAATGATGAGGAGGGCACACTTTCATACGGGGCAGTGAGACAAGCTCTTCCAGAAGCTGAGTTTTGGGCAGGGTGTCTGTTCAGAGCACAGCCAGAGGGAGGAACAGCACTTACAGAAGTGTGGAGGGGTGGTGGGTGGGGGTGGGGGGCTGCAGTGGAGAAAGGCCAGCAGCGTGGCCATGAGTGGGGATAACGGGGAGTGGTGGGGAGTCCCTCCGATGGAGGCTTCTCAACATTGGTCACCCCCAAAAAGATTGTGATGCCCAGAATCCCCTGGATGCATGGGACTCATCTCAGTGGTCTTGTGTGTTCCTCTCATGGTGCCTGGCACCGATCCATCCCCAGAAAATACTTGCCCCTCAACACATTGCTTTGTTCAGTTCTACACAGAACTTCTTCTGTGTTATGAGATATCTGTGCTGGCTGCTAGGGATGACAGGATGGAATGAGCCAGCCTTCCCCTCCAGGGGCTCCCAGCCGGCGAGGCGGGCAGCTGGACAGATGCGTGAATATTAAGTGCCCTGAGAGGGATGTGCCAGGGCTCTTTGTGCCAGGCCCCTGTGCCAGGGATGTGCCAGGGCTGGTGAGGGGACCCCGTGTAGGGGACAGCTCTTTGGAAAAGCTGATTCCTGAGCAGAATCCTCAGGAAGGAGAGGAATTAGCCTAGAGTGAGAGGGAGGAGTTGGAAAGAGACATTGCAGGCAGAGAGGTGAGCTACAAGGATTAGGGAAGTGATGCCTGGAGAATGTATGCAAGTGGACTCCCGGCAGTTAGGGGCTCGAGGAGTGCCGTCTGCTCTTGCCTTCATGCTCTGTTTGTGCTGGGCCAGGAAGGAAGCAAGACGGGTCCCAAATACTTCACCCTCGCGTTGATGCTGTCATGGGGGCGAGCCCTGTGGCCGCGTGCCCCCCTCCCCAATCCCTATGGCTGAGAGTACCTGAGTCACCTGTTCCCTGTGCCTCGTGGTCATCCTCCTAGTTCCCCCCTTAAAGTGGCGGGAGCCAAATTTCCTGGCTTATCAGTCAAGCCTCACCTTCTGGCTGGTGCTGCTGTTTGAGGGGCAGGCCAGGAGGGCCTCCCTGGGGAGAAGCAGAGAAGGAAGAGGTCCTTTGAACATGTTGCCCAGAATCCAGTCACTGCACCCTCCCTTTCAGAGGGAATAGACAGACTTGGCCTGCATGCTTTAAAGTTTTGTCTTGTGTGTATGTGTGTGTGTGTGTTTGTTTTTGATTTTGTTTTTGATTTTTGTCTTTGTTTTACATTTACTGCCTACATTTACAAAGTGGGAGGTTTGGGATTAAAAAAATGGGTTTTGGGGTACCTGGGTGGCTCAGTCGGTTGGGCGTCCAACTCTTGGTTTCGGCTCAGGTTATGGTCTCCTGGTTTGTGGGATTGAGCCCCGTATCGGGTTCTGCGCTGACAGTGAGGAGTCTGCTTGGGATTCTCTCTCTCCCTCTCTCTCTGCCCTTCCCCCCACTCGTGCCATCTCTGTCTCTCTCAGAATAAATCAATAAACTGGAAAAAAAAATGGGTTTCTAGTTTTTCTTGAAAAAAAGCTTGTGGGCCTGAGTGCACAGGCCCTTACTTACCATAGCAGCCTGGTTCCCACGGGCATGTAAGCTTGGACCCCTTCTTTTGCATGTAGGAAACAAACACAGTTTCGTGTTTCTGGAAGTTCTTGGGGATGGCTTTTGAGTCCTTAAGCTCTTCTGGGTCATTCTCATTTCTCAACTAGAAGCCAGTAGGTGGGAGCCCCCTCTCTGTTTTCATTTGCTCCAGGACAGCTTGGCGTCACTGTATGTCAGAAATAATGGGGGATATTGTTGGAAGACACAGGTCACATCACCCGGCGTCTGTAAAAATGGTGTGTCCAGATGCGGGTGAAGAGGTAGAAGGTCTGAAGTTCTTTGGAAATCTCAAAGGCTGAACATGGAGAGCTCGTGGGTGCAGAGGACAGGGACATGGCCAGGGACTCCTTTTCTGTGCCCTCACTCCCCAGTTTCCCTGTCACCCAGGCTACTCACTGAGCCAGCTCCTTAGTGAGTCTTTATAGAAAGAAAGAAGACATGACTGATGTGGTCAGGGTCTAATTAGATGGTGACCCCTTCCCCACACCCCATAACACCGTGTCCCCTTCAGCCCCTGGGATTCACACAAGGTCATTTCCGGAAAGCGGGAAGCCTCGGGGCAGGCTGGGAGGAGGCACTGGGAATTTGCCTCTCGAGGCTTTGCCGAAGTAGGGAGTCACGTTCTGTTGTCTCACTTCTGGTCTGTGCTCCGAGGAGACTGAGCTTACAGCACCTGGGCGAGCTGCTTTGATGGGGCCACACGTCGATTAGGATCGGATGACCACCTGGGGAATGTGCCAGCGGGGGCAGCCAGGACACAGAGTGGTTTGCTTCCCTTTGCCAGTACTTTCCAAGGCCTGGTGCTTGCCTGCAGCTACTGGAGAGGCCTGGCCTACCTCTGAGGGCAGGTCCGCACACCCTTGGGCTCACAAGTCTGCGAGGCGGCACCGCCGGGGGCGGCATCAAGGCCGATGCGCCAGGCGGGGGGAAGCCACATGCCGCCAGCCACTGATGGTAGTGGGGAGGCTCCAGGCCCAGGTGCCAGGCGGGTAGATTGAGTTTTCAGCCTGCGGAACTTCTAAAGATAGGCCTGGGTGGTGCTCTGGTGGCAGCGGGAGTGATGGGCCATCTGTGTGAATCACAGGCCCGCCCGCTGCAGTGAGAAGGGCCCAGATGCAGGAGGGGGAGGGCCAGTGCAATGAGGGCGACGCAGTCCCAGCCACCCCCAAGGAGGGGCTTTTGCTGCCTGGCTCCTGGAGGGCTGCAGCTGCCTGTCCTGTATGTGGTTTCCCGTGGGGTGTGGGAGTAGGTAAAGCACGAGTGGAGTGTAGACGAATCGTCAGTGTGATCTGTGCTTCTCTGGCCTTGCAAGCCTCACATCGTGAAGCACATGGGTTGCTTGGCTTCTTTCTTTCTTTCTTTTTTTTTTTTTTAATGTTTATTTACTTTTGAGAGGGAGACAGAGACGTGAGCAGGGGAGGGCCACAGAGAGAGGGAGACACAGAATCCGAAGCAGGCTCCAGGCCCCGAGCTGTCAGCACAGAGCCCGATGCGGGGCTCGAACTCACAAAGTGTGAGATCTTGACCTGAGCTGAAGTCGGATGCCTAACCGTCTGAGCTACCCAGGTGCCCCTTGGTTTACTTCTTACATCACCACTGGGAGTCCCTCCATGTTCACCAACGACTCCCCCTCCCCGCCGGCCCCTGTTTTCTTTGAATTATTTGGCTGGCTCTTTGGGGTACTTGTGACACTTTCTCACATTCCTGCAGCACTCTACAGTTTGTAAAGCAGGTGACCCATATTTCTTGAGCTCCTACCAGGTGCTAGACCAGCGCTGGGGAAGCAGCAGTGAAGGGGCAGGAGTGGTGCCCGCTCTCAGGGACGCAGGAGACGCTGATGCTCTCCTCTAGGAAGATAATAGTGTGAAGTGCTCCCATAGGCTTCTTTGTGAGAAGGAGAAAGGCCTCTGTGAGGAGGAGACATTTAACCCAAGAGGAAGGGAGCTGGGCAGAGATTTGGGGGAAGATCATTCCAGGAAGTGGAACAGCTACTGCGTAGCCCCTCAGGCAGGAATAAGCTGGCCTGAAATAGCAACAGATCCACTCTGAACAGAGTGTAGGGCACAGCAGGGGGCGGGGGGGGGGCAGGTAAAGTGCTATGACAGGAGGTTGGCAGGGCCGTATCTTGGGGGGCGTGGTAGGCAACGGCGTAGAGTCTGGATTTCCTTCTCAGTGTGACGGAGCGTTATTGGAGGGCTTTAGGCAGCCGTGCGTGTGATGCGATGAACATTTTTAAAAGCCTCCTCTTGCAGCAGCGAAGCCAGGAAGCGGAAGGCAGGAACAGAAGCAGTAGGGCCTGTTAGGAGGCCACTGCATTTTTCCTGGTGAGAGCTAAGGGTGCAAGTGTGGCTCGGGCTCCAAAGCGTAGATCAGTTATGCTGCTTCTAAGCTTAGAGCATCCGCATTAGAGACAGAGGGAGACACAGAGGTTCAGAAGGTGCTGATGGCTCGTCCCATGGCTGGCAAGCAGCAGGGCTGACAGCTGCAGCCAGAGCCCCGGTTTCAGGACTTAGGCACTCCCCTCACCTCAGCTGTGGTGTCTGAGGAGGCCGCCTGCCTCTCTTGCATGGTGTGATGCTGGCATGTGAGGTGAGGGTGGTCCCTGTGGGTCCTTGTATCCGCCTGCTCTGGCTGCTGTAACAAATACCCTGGACTGGGGCGGGGGCGGGGGGCGGGGCTGAACATTTTCTCATGAGTCTGGAGGCTAGAAGTGTGAGATCAAGGTGTTTGGCAGGGTTGGTTCCTTCTTTTTTTTTTTTTTTCCTAAGTTTATTTATTTATTTTGAGAGACACTGAGAGTGGGGGAGGAGAAGAGACAGAGAGGGGGACAGAGAGAGAATCCCAAGCGGGCTCCGTGCTGCCAGCACAGAGCCTGACGTCGGGCTTGAACTCCCCAAACCGTGAGATCATGGCGTGAGCTGAAATCAAGAGTCAGATGCTTAACCGACTGAGCCACCCAGGTGCCCTAGGGTTGGTTCCTGCTGAGGCCCCACTCCCTGGCTTGTAGCTGGCCGCCTTCTCCCTGTGTCCTCACAGGGTGTTCCCTCTGTACCTGGCTAAATCCTAATCTCTATGTCTCTGAGGGCACTGGTCATATAGGTGTCTAATGACCTCATTTTAACTTAATCACCTCTCGAAGGCCCTATCGCCACTCACAGTCACCTTCTGAGGTGCTGGGGGTTAGGACTTCATATACGAATCTTACGGGGGACACAGCCCTACCAGCCTGTTTCCTCACAGGCCAGCACTGTGGGTGGCATGCAGTAACTGAATGGTGCTGACCTCCTTTGAACACTTGGGACCCACACTTGGCTTGTCTCTGGGACGATGGGCAGTGGTAACAGATATTTGCAGGTGGCCGTGTGCAAGAGTTCAGCCCCAGTGCCACGAGCGCGCGGGGGCCTTGGAGGTCCACCGAGAGAGCAAGTGCACTTTGTGCGAGGCGGTGGGTGGAAGGAGTGACAATAGCATCTGTCCTAGCCACTGACTTTATGGTGTCACCTGAAAGCACACAGATGATGGGCTGTTGGCCAGATCAGGTGGTTAAATAACAGAGTAATTGAAAAGAGTGACCAGTATTTATTGAGCGCTTACTAAGTGCCAGGCATTCTCCATAGCATCCTGCTTGCTGGGATGCAGGCTTTTGGCATCACAGAAATTCTGTGAACTAGAAGATGAGGAAGCTACATCTTAGAAAGTTTCAGTAACTTGTCTGTGCTTGTTCCAGGCACTGGTGGAGCTGGGATTTGCAGATGTGTTCCTTCTGATTCCAAAGTCTGGTTATCCACCATAAAATGCTTCCTTGAAGAATGTGTCCCAGAAGAGAATGGCTGTTTCAAGTTCTGAATGAGACTTGATTTCTTTGGTGTTGCAGGAAGGGCAGTTGACCCTAGATCCATGTGAAGGTTTGGATGCCAGCCGTCCCTGCCTCAGTCAAAAATCCATGCATAGCTTTTGACTTACCCCAAACTTAATACTAATAGCTTACTATTGACCAGAAGGCTTACTGGTAACATGAACAGTTGATTAACACAGTTGATTGTGTATGTTATATGTATTATTCGCTGTATTCTTACCATAAAGTAAGCTAGAGAAAAGGAAATGTTATTAAGAAAATCGTAAGGAAGAGAAAATACATTTACAGTATTGTACTATAAAAAATCTATGTATGAGTTCAAAGCCATGCTGTTCAATACTCAACTATATACAGCTTTCATCTGTGTCCTGTGTTAAACTTGTATGTAAGGAGTCTTTTACTGTCTACGTCAGTGGTTATAAAGGTGGGGTCCCTAGATCAGCAGCATCTCCTGGGAATCTGTCAGATGCACAGGTCCTACCTTGTATCTCCTCAATTGGAAACTGGGGCTGTCATCAGTTCAGCCCTCTCTAGGTTTAACACACCCTCCAGGTTCTCATGCTTTGCTAAATTTTGAGATCACCGGTTCACAGCAATCCTGATATGCTCACGGGGAGTTTGCACTGGGAAATCCAGGGCTGGATGTCTTCAGGAGCCAGATTTCAAGGCTGTACGTGAGATGAGAAACAACACAGCCATCTCTCAGAGCCAGTCCCATGTGACGCTAACAGGTGTTATGCCAAAAAGGTGTCGGTGGTCGATAGGCTTCTTTATTGCGGATCTTTAATACAGTGATTATTCTTTCACTCTTTTTGGAGATGGTGATATTTGTATTTCCCAATCTTACTTGACTGTTAAATGCCTTTTGTGGGGAGCAAATAGCAGGACTAATGTTTGTGAAACATGGCACTCCATAAGGGTTTCGGGGGGAGATACAAATGATCGGATTGGGATCTTCACAACAAGTTTTTATCAATTAAGTTGTATTTACTAAGAGGTATGCAGTGTTCCTTCCTGTGGCAGAAGCTATGAACAATGCCAGAAATGAACAGGGATCATTATTTATCAGCTGCCTTTTTTGTGGCGGCACAGTGCAAGGCCCTACAACCTTAACGGGTTGATAGCCTGAGTCCCAGTTAGCAGATGAAAAATGGAGGCGCAGAAAGGTAAAATTGCAGGGTGTACAGTGGGTAGGTGGTGGAGCTGGGATCATACTCCAGGATTGTGTGAGCCCCAGATCTCTCCTCTTTCTATTTCTGCATCACCTCCTGGAGCTTGGGGAGGGAGACAGGGAACACTCGTGGAACAGAGGACCAGACCTGCAAGTTGCACTGTGAGATGATGCTCTGCAGTGCTTAGGGCTGGAAGAAGGCATGAGTCATTCCCCAGCTCAGTTTTAAAACCACAACAATGACAACGACCACAGTAACATTGTTTCTTTGAGTATACACATAACAGGAAACTCTGAAAATACGTAAAAGTATAAAAATGCATACCCATTAAGATGGCCATTAGCCAAAAACCAGAAAGTAACAAGTGTCAGCGAGGATGTAGAGAAGTTGGAACCTGTGTGCATTGCTGGTGGGAAAGTGAAACGGTATGCCAGTTGCTCGAAAAATTAAACATAGAGTTACCGTACGATCCTGCCCTTTCCCTACTGGCTGTATACCCTGAAGAAATGCAGACAGGGACTTGAACAGATATTGGTACGCCCATATTCATAGCAGCTTGATTCACAACAGCCAAAAGGTGGAATCCTCCCAGGTGTTCACTGACAGAAGAATAGAGAAACATACACCCTGGGATATTATTCAGCTCTGAAAAGGAAGGAAATTCTGACACGTGCTACCACACAGGCGAACCTTGACTGACGATAGTGTGCTCAGTGAAAGGAACCAGTTACAAAATACTGTTATGGTCCTACTTTGAAGAGAGGCCTAGAGTACTCACATTCAGAGAGACAGAAAGGAGAAGTGGGGCTGCCTGGCGTGGTGTGCAGAGATGCTGGGAGGTGTGGGGAGACTTTAATGGGTGCACTGTGTCAGTCTGGAAAGATGAGAAAGTGCTTGAGATGGATGGTGATGAACCGTGCACAACCACGTGAAGACACTTAGTTACGCCACAGAAACGTACACTTAAAAAGAGTTACAGTGGTAAGTTTCATGTTATGTGTATCTCAGAACACTTAAAAATAGCTACAGTGGTAAAGTTCATGTTGTGTGTATCTCACCGCAGTTTTTTAAGAAAGTATAAACATGAAAGCAACTGTTAACATCTCAGAGATGATTGCTGTGGATGTTTGGGTATATTGCGTATCAATCGTTTCTTTTTTTTTTTTTTTTTAATTTTTTTTTTCAACGTTTTTTATTTATTTTTGGGACAGAGAGAGACAGAGCATGAACGGGGGGAGGGGCAGAGAGAGAGGGAGACACAGAATCGGAAACAGGCTCCAGGCTCCGAGCCATCAGCCCAGAGCCTGACGCGGGGCTCGAACTCACGGACCGCGAGATCGTGACCTGGCTGAAGTCGGACGCTTAACCGACTGCGCCACCCAGGCGCCCCATGTATCAATCGTTTCTTGATGCGTTTAGGTGCACGTATGGATCTTTTCCCATGCCATCAACAATTCGTTGAAAATATACTTTTTAGTATATCATATAGAGTATATCACATAGAGTTACCGTACGACCCTGCCCTTTCCCTATTGGCTGTATGCCCAGTGCACCCATGTATACAAATGTGCATCACATTTGTTTGTCAAGTAGATGTGCTGCAGTCTGTTTAACCATCTCCCTGGTGTTGCTTCTGGAAGTTATTTCCAGTTTTTCACTGTTTCAGGCTGTGCTATAGTTAAGGTCTGTGTATGTCCATTTTTACTCACACCACAGATTGTTTCCTTAGGACAGGCTCCTAGAAGTGGAATTTGCTGGGCCAGAATGCGCATGTTTTTAAGATTCTCTGTACACATTGCCAAGTTGCTTTCCAGAAAGGTCATGCAGCTTTCATGCAATCTCACCAGAAGTGTGTAAAGAAAGAGTGTCTTTTTTCATTACCTTCCCTAAAGGGAGCCTAGAGGATGCAGAGAGAGAAAGAGAGAGGTAGCCTGGTCCCTTCGGATGCCAGAGCTGGGTCTCAGCCTGTGCATTTTTCTTTCGGGCGGTAAGTGGGTGCCTGCTTAGCCAGCCAGGACAGCGCTGATTTGTGCTCTGGCCAGCCAAGGGTTCGGAGCCTGCCTGCGGGAGAGAACAGCCAGTTCAGGGATAATCCCTTGATATTGGCGCTCTGGTTCCAGTCTGGAGATTTTTATCAGGGCTGATTGCCAGTCCAGCTCTGGGCTGGGGCAGTCAGCAGTCTGCTGAGCTGCCCAGGCAGGGTTCACTGAGCTTCCTGATTGGGCGCTCAGACCTCATTTCAGGGGGGAAAACGTTCGAGAGTCTCTGTGTTGCTTTCTTCCAGTATACCCTGATAGAACAGGTGGCCGCTTTCTAACAGGCATTTTCCTGTTCAACGGGGAATGGAACTAAGTTGGAAGAATATATACTTCCCTGTGGGCTCCATATAGCCATTTACCTTTTGAATGAAAAAAAAAAAAAATTTAGAGGCCGCAAAGCATTTTCTGTTTTTAAAAGTTGTTTATTTTTTTGTGGATCGTAGAAACAAATGTTTGCTTGTTCTTGCCCATTTGGGAAATAGTGTGCTGCTCTTTATTCTGAGCTGACGGCATAAACACAGGTCTGGAATGAATGGCCTATTCCTCCGGAATTAAGCTCCGCTGGAGGTGGGAGGGGCTTACAGCTCTGAGCCTGGGACTCCCCTGAAGCCTTCAGAGGAAAGATGGTCTCCATCTCTCTTTCTGTTTCCCTTTCCTTTTTTTTCTCTCTCTCTCTCTCACTCCACATTTAAAATCTTTCCCTCCATGTCCGTCTGTCTGTCTTTCTCTCTCTCTCTCTCTCTCTCTCTCTCTCTCTCTCTCTCACACGCTGCTTGGGAACCTCCATGTCCGTCTGTCTCTCTCTCTCTCTCACACACACGTGCACACATGCTGCTTGGGAACATCTACTGATGTGTTCTTGGTTTCTTTCTGGTGTTGTAGGAAGCCCTGATAAGGTTCCCTGAAGATTCCTACTGATTTTGGACTGTTCTTGAAAGGACACATTTCCTGGCCCTCACCATTCCCAGGGGAGTGGGGCTCTCTTGAGCTGTACCCCTTGGGTGTGGAGATGATAGGAAGAAACAGTTATGGGCCTGATGGTGAGGGTCTGACTGAGGAGGCTCACTGTTGATGGTTCCAGAACTTTCAGAAGAAAGTCTGATTAGCTCTACACATGAACCTGTGGGGTTAAATCCACCAAAGAGGGATGGGGGAGCCATGCTACAATTCCCTGAGAGGAGAAAGAGTGTGTCTTTCAACAGGGACTGTGGTTTCAGGGACCGGCTTTCCCTGCACCTGTTCTAGTCTGTTGCCAAATGCTAGTGATTGTCTCTCAGTCATTGCCTGCATGCACCCCCCTTCTCCATTGCGGCTGCCTCATGTCTTGTCTAGTGCGGGCTTCCATTGCCGTTTGCTTTGGACCATTGCAGTGGTCTTCCAGTGGGCCGCACAACTCTCTCATTTCTGATTAGTCATACATCTGGCTGCCCAGTTAAACATTCTAAATGTTAGCTGATTATTTCACTTTCCTCATCAAATACCCTTTCATGGCTTCTCATTAGTTGAAAGGAAAACAAAAAGTCCAAATATTTTTTTCTTGGTGATCAGAGAACTCCATATTTCTTCCCTGTCTTCTCTCCCCTTTATGTCTCTGGGTACCAGCCCACAAAATTACTCCGTGCCCCTGCCTCACGTGGTAGTTCATTTTATCCTTTCTGCTTCCTTGTCTGTGCACTCGTAGGTCTCAATAATTCTTCATAGCCTGGGGCTAAATCCTTCTCTTCCAGGATGCCCCAAACTAGAAGTAATCCCTCTCTCTCCTCTACCCAGTACCCTCCTCCCCCATTCCCTCTCCTAAAGCACTGAATTTTTGTACTTTCTGTTAGAGTTTCTTGACTGCTAGTCGTATGCCCACAGTCTTTGCAAGACTCGGATTCGCTGTTGAGTGCCCACCTTTCCAGGGTTTGGCGTCTTGCACATTCATATGGCAAATAGGTGGCCATATCTGGTGAATAAAATGAACAAACGACGCGGGGTGTTCAGTGGTGCTGGACCTGTCTTTTCACCCTGCTCTGTTTGCCCTCCCCTCCCCTACACTGGTTCCTGCTGGTGAGCAACTCGCAGCCCAGGGACCACTTCACTTAAGCACTCGCATTTATTTCCAGGCACGTAGCAAGGGGGCAGCAGGTTAGTGATTCATGAGTAGGTGGAGAAGGTGATTGCCTTGAGAGCTGCTGACTCAGCCACCAGCCGCCAACCTGGGGCTCCTCTGGGCGATGAATCAATGAGTGGATGGTATGAATGAACAGATGGTCACGGAGTCTCAGGGGACCTGGGTCTCCTGGATCTGTGCTTCCCAGCTTTACAAGTGCATGGCCCAGAGCCTCATGGGGAGTGCTGGAAGCCTCTGTATAAACATGGCATGTTTTCCTGGAGAACCAGTTCTTTCTGAAGGTTTGGGAGTAAATGTTCTTTAATATTCAATCACAGTTATCATGGGAGAAATGCAAATGTATTAAGAGATAAAATGTAACACTTTAAAGCAGCTTCCTGCCTGCTGAAGGCTTGCTTGAGGTCCCAACCCAGGATCCCCTTGGAAGGTGGGAGGTTGGTGCCCGCTCTTCTTGCCTTCAGGGGCTGTGCTGGAAAGTTTGCAAGGATCCGGGCTAGTTCAATACCCCCCACCCCACCTGTTGCTAGTTTCCCATCACTGCCTCCTCACCCTATGGCTGATCTGAAGCAGGGTGTAGACTGTTTCTTGGAATTGCACAGAGCTGGGTTCAAATCCCTTCTGCTGTGTTGACATTGTATCCAGAGGGCGATGGGGGAAGGGATGCTCCCATTCTGTCTTTGCAGAGGAGAGATGTGAGTACTAGAAACCATAAGACTGAACAGTACGTGTGGAATAAGGTGAAGTGTAAGCCCCTGGGGATCAGTGTGAGAAACACACTCTTTCAGGCAGGAGTATAACCAAAACAAGGGACATTTGGGAGCACTCCCACTGATGATGCTACCTGGCTGTACCCCCTTGTAGAGTGACCCTGCAGTGCACACCCCAGCAACCTGCGTTCCTGCCCCTCCCTGCAACATGCCCCCTTTCATCAGGATGAACGTGGTTTAGCTGTGTGACCTTGGGCAAGTCATGTGTTGTCTCCCTCAGTGCCTGACTTTTTTTTTTTTTTTTAATGTTTATTTTTTTTTTTTTAAATTTTTTTTTTTTAACGTTTATTTATTTTTGAGACAGAGAGAGACACAGCATGAACGGGGGAGGGGCAGAGAGAGAGGGAGACACAGAATCAGAAGCAAGCTCCAGGCTCCGAGCCATCAGCCCAGAGCCCGACGTGGGGCTCGAACCCGCGGACCGCGAGATCGTGACCTGAGCTGAAGTCGGACGCTCAACCGACTGAGCCACCCAGGCGCCCCTTAATGTTTATTTTTGAGAGAGAGAGAGAGAGAGAGAAAGAGGGAGCATGAGCAGGGAAGGGGCAGAGAGAGGCAGACACAGAATCTGAAGCTCACTCTAGGCTCTGAGCTGTCAACACAGAGTCCAACATGGGGCTCGAACTCACGGACCATGAGATCACGACCTGAGCTGAAGTTGGACGCTTAACTGACGGAGCCACCCAGGCACCCCTGTGCCTGACTTGTTACATGAGGAAATGACATGCTCCAGAAGGTTGTTGTAATGACAACTCCTGTAAGATGGGTTGCAAAGATTTTGGGTCTGATGCTTTGTGACCAATATGGCAAGGACTCCATTCTGCACTAGAGAATCCAACAGCATTTTTGCAGTTCAAACATGGGAGTGGCCAGTTACTTGCTCCCTAGGGTTTCCAGGGAAGTAGTTTAAAGAATGCCAGCCCCATGCAGGCAGGGACATGCCTGACTTGCCCTCATCTCCTTACCTGCTGGAATGGTGCTGGTACTTAGTAGGTCTTGGACCAGTGCTGGATGGCTGGATGCAGGAGGTAGATCCATTAAACACCTGACGGCAGACAAGCACCTGAGGATGTGCTCAGAATCTCTGAGAATGTTAGTTGCTAAAATATTGTGAATTTAAGGACCTCTTCAACTTGAAATAAAGCTATCAGGCTTTTCTGGATCTTTCTTTAGGAGCCTAGAACTAAACTCTGGGTCACATGGAACTGCCCCGGCTGGGTGGCATATGGATATGTCTAAGATATAAGTGAAGTGACCTTTCTTTCCAAGTCACTGGTGCAGAGGTGAGGTTGGTGTACTCTCTCTTTAAGGGATTGAACTGACTCTTTGAGCCTTGGAAGAAAGAAAGGAAAAACCTTGACGTGTATTAAAACAGTGTTTGAGGGGCTTGAGAAGTCAGTCTGTGGGAAGCCTGCCATGATTCTTCTCCAGGTAGATTGCTTTACCTGGGCCAGTAATTAGTCTTAGTTATGAGGTCTTCCCCTGTTTACTAGTGAATTACTGTCACACAAGTTGTACATTGCCTTTGCTATGTTTCACTCATATGACTTGAGCATACTTCTCCAACAGACTTAACAGCCCTAGATATGATGTGTCTTTTGTGCCTTTGTGTAAACTGTATATTCATTGCTTCAAAAAAAAAAATAGACATCGATTCCTAAGATGAAGAGGTGATAGTTTGACCTTTAAAGTACCCTTGTATACTTCTCAGGGATTCTTGAGGTGGTGAGGTTAGTTTTTGTTTGGAAGGTGGATTTTATTTTATTTTTTTTATTTAAAAAAAATTTTTTTAACGTTTATTTATTTTTGAGACAGAGAGAGACAGAGCATGAATGGGGGAGGGGCGACAGAGAGGGAGAGAGGGAGACACAGAATCGGAAGCAGGCTCCAGGCTCTGAGCCATCAGCCCAGAGCCTGACGCGGGGCTCGAACTCATGAACCGTGAGATCGTGACCTGAGCTGAAGTCGGACGCTCAACCGACTGAGCCACCCAGGCGCCCCTGGAAGGTGGATTTTATTATTACACCTTTAAACCAAGAAGTTTGTTACCACCCCACTCTCCATCTCTGACCTAGAGGATTTAGAGTTACTGTATCTGCAACATTTTTGCCCAAAAGCGTATGATTTATCTGCATTTCTTTGACAGTGTTACCAAGTGGTCTCGGACAAATCAAACTAAATTGAAAAGTGTGTATTATGCACTAATGCTATTTACCATCAACATTATCATTTTTTTTATTATAGGGACTTCAATTTAGTATCTGTTGGGCGTACTTGGAACTTTACACAAGTAACCTCATTCAATCCTTGCAAGAACCCACGAGGAAGGTGTCATTGCTATTTTAGCTTAGAGGGTTCAAGTGGCTGTCCACAGGTGGGTGAGTGGGAGTGGTGACATTTGACCTCGGCGAGGTGAGAGTTCAGGCTTTGCCATCAGACAGCCCAAGTCCTTCTCTTGATGTCCGTGGGGTGTAAGAAGCATAGGGGGTGGCGCTCTCTCCTAGACCAGATAGAGCTGGGAGTCTGAGGACCAGCCAGGTGGTACATAGTAAGCCGGAAACTGATTCCTCTAGGACTAAGGTGAAGTTCCGAGGGATGGCGTCCTGGAGGAGAGCGCCCTGGAGGGGCCCGAAATGTGGAAGCTTTGGGGTAGGAGGAGGGGCAGGTGTGTAGCGTGAAAGAAGTAACCTGAGAAAGGATTCAGAGGTAATTGGCTCAGTGTTCTGGCCTCAGTCTCCCCACCGTCCTGGGCACATTTAACTGTGAATGAAGCGATGCAAGATTGATCGTCTCCATGTAAGAAAAGTGCTGTAGAGAAGAGGCATTCCTGGTATCAGGAGCAAAATTCTCAGTGGAATATCAAGTAGCAACTGCTCTTTCTGTGATTTTTTTCTCTCTTCCCAGGTACTGTGGCTGCTGTGTTTCATGGCAACTTAATGTCGTAGAAAGATTCTTTTGGTGCCCTCAGATGTCCTCAGTGTGTTTTCGTCCTTTCTGCTAGGTTTTCTGCTCTCTGACCTTGGGGTTGCCCCAAGCCTCTCTGTGCCTCATGAATCTCACCTGGCAGAGGAGGGGTTACACCGGTTGATTTCCTTGGGCACTTGTACCTCTAAAGCGCTTGAGCATATGATCTAATCATGATGACTCATAGAACAGTGAAATTACTGCCACATCTCAAATTTGAATGACATCTTTATGAGTGAAGAGATTGTCTCCTGCCTCCTGGGACATTTTCATTTCACTGGGACACACCTGACTCCAGTCTGCCTAGGGATACAGAGAATTTGCTACGTGGCCCAAGGCCTCTGCCTGCTCCTGCTCCCTCCCGCCCGGGGTAGCGGTGCCTGTTTGGTACCTGAAGGCCGTGTCCTGGGACATGCCTGGGGCTCCCCTGTGTGCTGGCTTTCTCTCCTCTGCAGAGACTAGGGCCTGGGGTCTGGGTCTGCCTCTGGCCAGCTCTGCAGACTCTCCAGGAGGGGGAGGTGGAATAGGGCCCGGAGGCAGGGAGGGAGGGTGGTGTGGGCGGGGGGGGGGGGGGGGGGGGGGAAGAGGCCCCGAATGACAGGCTCAGTGACTCACAGAGCCTCTGCTCCAGCCCGAGAGAGAGTCGGGGAGGGGTTTGTGGCAGTGCCTCATGCAGCTGGGTAGGAACCAACCCCGAGAAGCATAGATTCATTGTCAGGGGTGGCAGTCCTCCCTGGGCACAGGAGTGGACACCGAGCTGGGGTGGGGGGCAAAGAGCAGCGCGGTCCGAGGTGGGACCTGCTGTGCATCCCTGGATCAAAGTGAGAGCCGTCCACGAGTGCTTAGGCCGCAGGCACTGTGAGTGCCTTACAGGAGTGATCTCATTCTCTCCTCACAGCCCTACCAAGAGGGAGGCATTCTTCTTCTTCTCAGTTGGTGGATGATGAATCTGAGGCCCAGAGGGGTTAAGCATCTTGTCTGAAGTCACCCAGCAGTGACTAACCAGGGCCTTGGGAGCCTATGGGCTGAATCACTGCATCCTTGGCATGGCACCTGCCTCAGAATCACCTGCAGGGCTGGGCCCCACCCCCTAGTTTCTGATTCTGGTTGGGTCTGGGATGGGCCTGAGAATGTGCATTTCTATTCAGTTCCCTGGTGATGCTGATGCGGGGGGGGGGGCACACTTTGAGAACCACTGTTCTATCCTCACATCTCCCCCATCCCAGGCTCCTCCCCCATGAAACAAGAGGGATGGAGTCTCCTGCCACGAATGCCGTTCTTCTAATTACTCCTAATTATGTTTAGTTTTGGCCAATTTAATTTATGAAAGAGCAGTGCAGTTTGACAAACTCTACTTTTGCTACTGTGTTTCTGTCCTTGTCTCTTTTTATTTTTGAAAATTTGCCGCTGGGGCGCCTGGCTGGCTCAGTCAGTGGAGCATGTGACTCTTGATCTCAGGGTTGTGAGTTCAAACCCTACACTGGGCACAGAGATTACTTAGAAAGAAAACCAAAAGAAAATTTGCTGCCCTCTGTTTTGAGCTGCTATCTTAGTGCATAAAGTTCTTCACTTTTAGATATCTACTTTGGATTGTACTCCTTAGCAACACAAAATCTCCTGAATTGTCCAATGTCTTTCATCTTGACTTTCTCTTGATCTGGATACCAATGCCTCCAACCTGGCATCACCCCTACTGTGTGTATGTGTGTTACATATATATGCATTTGTTATTCTGAAAGCAAATGTATTTTGACCCTCTGGCTTTCTTCTGCTTTTTATGTTTCTTGGCAGTCTCTTTTGTCTTGTGATGATGAACCATTTTCAAATTTAATTTTATATTTTCCTCTGATACATCAGAAGGTTAGCTCTATCGTTGTTGCTTCTCAGGTATTTAAAATATTCTTCATCCTTGGGGTGCCTGGGTGGCTCAGTCGGTTGAGCGTCCGACTTCGGCTCAGGTCATGATCTCGTGGTTCGTGGGTTCGAGCCTCGTGTCGGGCTCTGTGCTGATGGCTTAGAGCCTGGAGCCTGCTTGGGATTCTGTGTCTCCTTCTTTCTCTGCCCCTCCCCTGCTCATGCTCTGTCTCACTCTGTCTCTCAAAAATAAATAAATGTTAGAAAAATTTTTAAAATATTCTTCATCCATCTTTTGCTGATGGTTAATGTACAGAGTGAAACAGCAGCTCTTGACTCTCTACCACGTAAGGTAAGTAACAGTAAGTCTTCCCTCTTCTTATTCCTCTACTCCTATAATAGTACAATCATATTTTTATTATATCTTCTGGTATTTTAAGCCTCTACTTAATGTATTACTGCATTACTACTCTACTAAATGTATTACTGCATTTTATCGTTTTTACATTGTATCTTCTCTTTAGAAAAGTTTAATTTTTAATTTTTATTTTAATTTTGATATGTCCCAATTATAACAATTATTGAGACCTAATGGATCTTCATGTTCATTGCCAGATCTTTATTACCAGGGGCCTTCCCTACTATTGAATTCTTTACTTTGATTAATGTCTTTCCTGTAAATATGAAAAGCCTAACACCTATAGAAGCTTTCTGAAACATCTGTTCTGACTTATTGCACTTTGTTTCTCCTAATGTCAAGGACAGCTTGGCCCTGTTGGCTGAGTTTTGCCGGGGAGCAGTCGGCGACCAGCCTGAGTTTTCTCCCTTCCGTGGGTCATCTGCCACCTTCTTCACCGTGAAATAAATAAATACATATGTATCCATTTGGTCATCAGTGAGCCTTTTGATCTTCAGACCTGGGTGTGTCTTCCGTGTTGGAAACTTTTCTTGGCTTTTCATAATTTTTCGGTTATTTTTTTTCTGAACTGGCGGCCTGTTGTCGCTGTTATCTTTTTGTATAGCCCAAGGTCTTAGATGTCACAGCATTTGTGCTTGTGTCTTTCTTCCTCTTCATTTTGGGAGTGCTTTTTAAATTTGTCCTTCACAACACATCTTGTTTCAGAGATAAGGTCTCTTGGCTTTGATTGCAGACAAGGAGTAGATGGTCTCTCGGTGCTTCAGCTATCCTCAGAGTTCTCTTTTAGTGAGCATGTGCTGTGCTGTAGGCACTGTGCTAAGCATTTTGTGTGCATTACCTCTGAGGAGCCTTAGAACAAGTCTGAGAGGCCTGTGGTTTGAGTGTCTTCACTCTACAGATTGGGAAGCAGGTGCTCAGGGCGACTGAGCTCTACTCAGCCTCACCCAGATAGTGAGTGCTGGGGCCAGGGTTCAGGGCCAGCGCTTTCACAACAGAGCCCATGCCCTTGGCCATGATGATACGCTGTCTTTCCAAGCCGTGATTCTTTTCCAATCTCTTCTTCACTTTGAGGGCTGTATTCTCTGCTTTCTGTGTTTAAGAACGCTTCCACAGGTCTGGTGGGAGGTTTATTATGGTTTTCATCTGTGAATGTGGACAGTGTTTGCCTATAAACAGAAAGGATCAGTTCTTCCGGGTCCCCATGCCGTCCACCACACTGCTCATAGAATGCTCCTCCTCCTGGCTCTTACAGCAGATCATTGGTTGATGAAACGAAGTCTTACATGACCCAGCAAACTGTAAGGCAGGGCAAGTGAGCTCCTACCATGAGGACTTCCAGAAGGGAAACTTAATCCCCATGATATTTCTTCCCTGAGTTTGGTGAACCCATTGCACCGTGAGCCAACTGTTTGCATCTGGCTGGCTGTTTGACCTGGCCACCATGCCAGGTACAAACTGTGCTTGGACCTGTCCTTCCTGGAGCTGCCACCTGCCACATCAGGGACAAGTTCCTGCCCCCAGCCAGTTTTCTTCTTGGTGTACCTGCCATGTGATTCCTGGAGCTTCCCGGGGCGGCTGCTGACACACGCTGTTGTCGCTCCCCGGTGACGAGAGGGAGCCAGGTGTGCTCAGCATCTCTGCCCCATGCTGGGCTCACTGTCCTGTTCTGTCCTCCTGATCTTGGCGGCTCTGACGTGCAGCTCCTCTGCGACCTCCACTTCTTATTGTGTGTTCTTTCTGCCACTTCTCACAAAGCAAGGCTCTCCCAGGGGCCTCATGGCCTTCTCTCTGTCTTCATCATATTTTCTTCAGACATTCTTTCAGGTCGCTGGCACAGGAATGGCACCTGTTCCTAGCTTCCCACTGCAGGTTTGCCAGGCCTGCTGTACTCGTTTGCTTGTGACAATAGGAATCCGGGCAGGAAGTCGTTACAAGCCTGTGCGCATGTCGCCATGGTGACTCATAAATGGACAGATCCCTCCAAAGCCAGTGGCAGGACTTTTGTCTCTCCACTGCCCAGGCTCCTGAGGGTGGGGGTGGGGGTAACTCACCACCTCTTCCTGCTGGTGGCACCTCCCACTTTCTACATTTCTCCCCACCTCAGATCTCAAGTCTTAGCAGGGGAGGACTGGGGCCCCTGGATTTGACATTGAGTTGGATGAGCCATTGCAGCTTCAGACTCTATGACTCTGGTGGCCCAGGTCAGGTTTCTAAACTCAGCTCTCAGGAGATGAGAGACTGTAATACAGAGTGGGTCCTCTACTAATGTAATCCTTATTCATCACATGGTTTCAGGCTGGGAACTCAGGTTTTAGAAGACTGTCTGGAGGTCTGGAACTCAGAGGTGGACACAATAATGTGGCACTGATTCACTATCAGAAGGTGAGAGACGCAGTGTCAGGGATAGGTTGGGTATGTGAGCTCACTCACCCTCAACCAGCGTGGACTCAGGGTATCATTTCCAAGTCCATCTGTGTCTGGTGCTAGGCACAGTCACATCCTTGAAGTTTACTTGGTGGACAGTCACTAAGGTAGTTGACACTCTAGAGGCATCAAATGTGGTTTGCAAGCAACGTTACTCCCAGGCTAAGAATGATGATCCCATTGGACTTTGATTATTCATAAATGACAGTTGATAATAGGGCACGCTCTGTTTCAGAAAACTCATTGAGGGGGGGGGGTGGGTCACAGAGTTTTTCCAATGAGAGCTAGGACAGAAAACCAAGAGAGGACACATTCAGATGAGTGGGTAATCCCCCAGGCGAGTGTGAGGTTTGCTTCCTGAGATGTTGCTTGCTCCCATGCATTGGCTTCTACAAAGACCTTGGAGGACCCTGATGTTTTCATCTGCATTGCCAATGGAGTAGATGGCGATTTCCTAGTGAGAATACAGGAAGAGCAAGGTTGGGTGGGAGGCTGGTGAGGGAGGGGGGCAGGAAGCGTGAGGAGGGGAGGACAAGGAGTTGAACTTTGGAGAGGTTGGGTTTGAGGTACTCATGGGATACTGGGTAAAGACAGCCAGTAGACTGTAGGGGTGGAGAGAATATTTCCATGGTGTTGCAGGGGGTGGCAGCAGGCCTCTGCTTAGCTCTGTGTCTTGGGAAACTCACTTAACCTTTCGGAGCTTCAGTTACCTTACCTATAAAATTGCGATGTTCGTAACTTGCTCATGGTGCTGTTGTGAAATCAAGTAAGTCAATAAGGGTAGTGTTGCTGGTCTGACAGGGTACTCAAAATCTCTTCCCAGAAGGGTGTGTTCTCTGGAACATTCTGTGTAGCATTCATGAGGTGCTCTCCTATCTGGAAGGCCTGTCCCCTGGTGAGGAAGACCTTGATTAGAAAGATGACAGTTGGATAGGATTTTCTTGTCAGTGAGGTGGTAAGGAAGGGTCTGGAGTCCAGGATGGTACTGAAGGCTGGCCAGGGTGTGCAGTGAGAAGATTCAAGGGCCCTGGGGTCAAGGAAGAAGAGGTGGGCAAGAGAGTCCTCAGGCAATCTTTGTTGGAGATGAAGAGTGTCCACACCCGTGGAAGCCTTCTGCCTCCTTCTGAGGCTGGGGCTTTTCTGCCTCCAGAGAGTGCTCTGTTTCTTTATCAGACTGATTCTCACTGAGAACCTCTGGCCACCTTGGTGCAAGTGCGTGTCGCAGGCAGGATGACTTCCAGAGACTGGCAGCCTTCTGTGAGAAACCACAGGGAGTGAGGCAGAGGCCGCTCGGGAAGATGTCTGTCTCCAGTCTGAGGGTCTCCTTTTGGCCTCTGCGGAGTGTAGGGCTCCTTTGCTCCTGTGCCCACCCCTTGGGCCTGGGGTCAGAGCACTGCCACCTGTGTCCACGTGTGCCAGCCTCTGAAACAGCAGCCTCGACCTGGGCTCCAAGCATGCTTCCTTGCCGGTATCTCAGGGGGACATTCCAGGAACGATGCTTGGGGAGTTTGCATTTTCTCCTTTCACGAACGTGACAATGGCCTGAGAAGTCAAGGAAGCTCAGCTAACTTTCTCACTGTTGCACATCATCAGGGGTGCAGAGGGCAGTGGGGTGGGCCACATTCTGTTTTCTGGGGCTATAGAGCAGGATGGGTCTTGTTAGGGATGACACTTGATGGTAGGGTTCAAGGTCGGGCTGCAGCATGCTGGAGGGGCAGTGAAGGGAGCCTGACCTTAGTTAGACCAACTGGCAAGGAGTCCATCTCAGTGAATGGAGGCACGAGGCACAAAGGCTGGGGCTGGGCTGGAGCCAGGAAGTCCTTTCAGATGTCTAGCCTACTTCTCAGGACTCTGCTCCAGTATAGGAGCAATGCTAGGAATTCCAACTTGACTGTTTTTTTTTTAAATTTTAATCAAAAAACTTTTAATTTTTTTTTATTTTTGAGAGAGGTAGAGGGAGAATGCGAGCAGGGGAGAGGGCAGAGAGAGAGGGAGACACAGAATCTGAGGCAGGGTCCAGGCTCTGAGCCATCAGCACAGAGCCTGATGCGGGGCTCGAACTCATGAACCGTGAAATCATGACCTGAGACGAAGTCGGACACTTAACCGACTGAGCCACCCAGGTGCCCCCCAACTTGGCTTTCTTAAAAAAAAAACTTGTTTTTTCTTTGCGGAACCCAAGTATTATAGGTTGAATTAGGTCCCCTGAAACGATACTGAAATACTAGCCCCATGTCTCTATAAATGTGATGTATTTAGGAAATAGCATCTGCAGATGATCAAGGTGAGGTGAGGTCATTGGGGCCGGCCCTACTTCAATATGACTGGTGTCCTTATAAAAAGGGGAAATTTGAACGCAGACAGGCACACAGGGAGGATGCCGTGTGAAGACGATGGCGGAGGTTGGGGTGAGGCATCCATAAAGCTAAGGAATGCCGAGGACTGCCAGCAAACCACCGGCAGCTAAGGGGGAGGCACAGAACACATCCTCTCTTACAGCCCTTAGAAGCATCTGACACTGTTGATACCTTGATCTCAGACTCTGGCCCCCAGAACTGTGAGACACTATGTTTCTGTGGTTTAAGACCCCTAGTTTGTGATACTTTGTCATGATAGCTCTTGGCAAATGAGTATACCACACTTTCCAGATCCCATTTTCCCACTTCCTGGAAAACTGCTCCCACTGATGTCAAAGGACTGTGTGTATGACCATCTGAGCCCGAGGAGGTCACCAGTGGTAAGTGCAAGCTGCTCTCTGATCTGCAGAGAATCCAGTGAGCTCCTGTGTTCACAGGCTGCCTCTGGGACTTTGTTCCCCATTTCCTCCCCATGCACCTGCCTGGCCAGCCCCTGCTGCACCCCCTGTGGGGCCGGGTGGCAGTCGGAGCTGCCCCTGCCAGGGAATGTGTGTGTCAAGCCCAACCAGGCAGCGGGGCTGGACTCCTTCTGCACAGCCCCACTGAGGAATTTCCCCAGCACCCATCCTGCCCTTGGCCCTAAGCCCTAAGGGTAAGGAGGATGAGGTCCTTGTCATTGGGTCGCTCACGGTATGTTTGGTGAGACACGCAGACTGAACAGAAACCACCTTTTATTTTATTTATTTTTTTATTTTAATTTTTTAAAATATAATTTACATCCAAATTAGTTAGCGTATAGTGCAACAATGATTTCAGGAGTAGATTCCTTAGTGCCCCTTACCCATTTAGCCCATGCACCCTCCCAAAACCCCTCCAGTAACCCTCAGTTTGTTTTCCATAATTATGAGTCTCTTCTCTTTTGTCCCCCTCCCTGTTTTTTATATGATTTTTGTTTCCTTTCTCTTATGTTCATCTGTTTTGTCTCTTAAAGTCCTCCTATGAGTGAAGTCATATGATATTTGTCTTTCTCTGACTGACTAATTTCACTTAGCATAATACCCTCCAGTTCCATCCACATAGTTGCAAATGGCAAGATTTCATTCTTTTTGATTGCCGAGTAATACTCCAGTGTGTGTGTGTGTGTGTGTGGTGTGTGTGTGTGTGTGTATACACACACACCACATCTTCTTTATCCATTCATCCATCAATGGACATTTGGGCTCTTTCCATACTTTGACTATTGTTGATAGTGCTGCTATGAACATGGGGGTGCCTGTGTCCCTTCGAAACAGCACACCTGTATCCCTTGGATAAATGCCTAGTAGTGCAATTGCTGGGTCATAGGGTAGTTCTATTTTTAGTTTTTTGAGGGACCTCCATACTGTTTTCCGGAGTGGCTGCACCAGCTTGCATTCCCACCAACAACGCAAAAGAGATCCTCTTTCTCTGCATCCTCGCCAACATCTGTTGTTGCCTGAGTTATTAATGCTAACAATTCTGACAGGTGTAAGGTGGTATCTCACTGTGGTTTTGATTTGTATTTCCCTGATGATGAGCAAAGTTGAGCATTTTTTCATGTGTTGGTTGGCCCTCTGGATGTGTTCTTTGGAGAAGTGTCTATTCATGTCTTTTGCCCATTTCTTCACTGGATTATTTGTTTTTTGGGTGTTGAGTTTGATACGTTCTTTATAGATTTTGGATACTAACCCTTTATCTGATATGCCATTTGCAAATATCTTCTCCCATGCTGTCGGTTGCCTTTTAGTTTTGCTGATTGTTTCCTTCGCTGTGCAGAAGCTCTTTATTTTGATGAGGTCCCAGTAGTTCATTTTTGCTTTTGTTTCCTTTGCCTCCAGAGACGTTTTGAGTAAAAAGTTGTTGCGGCTAAGATCAAAGAAGAAACCACCTTTTAAAGTCAAGTGTAGCGTGGTGAGTTTCTGTGGTGTTCAGAGTCTTCTGCAATGGTTATCCTGTTCCACTGAGTGGCACGGTCAGTTGTAGATTTACCCCCCGGCCAGTGGTTATTACCTTTGGAATGTTTGAGTCCACCCCCTTTATATTACTTCCAGCTCCCAGAAGGCGAAGACCTCTCCCTGTCCTGTTCACCTGGCGTGGGGGAAGCCAACCTTTGCCTAGGGCTTGTCATTTTTGGCCGCATTCAGCAGGCCTGCGTGGGATGTTCCATCAGTTCATCCTTATTGTGCAGGGGAGGAAACCAAGACTCTGGAGTGGAGTGATTTGCTCAATGTTACACAAGCAGAGCTAGACCAGGGGTCCCCTGGCACATGGTAGGGCCATAGGAAGTGTGGTCACTTCACAGACACCATATCAGCGTTCTGTGTTTAATGGCACCTTCAGTGTTCCGTAGGGGCCAATCTTGTGTCCTCAGCTAAGACAGTGAGCCATCAGGGACAGGGATCACCTCTTTCCTGCAGCCCCCGGGCTCTCAGCCCCAGCTTGGGCACACATTCCCCTCCTGTGCTGATTGACGAGCATGGTGTTAAACGTGTGGCCTTTTGCGGGCAACTCGAGGAGGGCGATGAGCTTTATAAATCTGCCTGGTGCCTAAAATTGAACCACACACATAATTCACTGACACGTACTTTGCTCATTCGGGCTTGCATTCTCTCTGCCATCCTGCCTCCAGCTCACGCTTGACGCCTTATGGTTTTGGACTTCGCCAGCACACAGTGGCACGTCCGGCTTGTCCCAGATTCCTGACCTTTAGGCCTTGGGTCCCCATGGGCAGCTTACTGCTATGCGAACACCAGGGCCTGGCCCTCAGTGAGGCTTCATCAAGTGTTCTGCTGCTTTTCCTCTGCTTTCGAAGCACCGTGCCTGCCTGGGGGTGGGTGGAAATGGGGGTGATAAACCAGGGCACCCTGGGATGGGGAAGGGCTCCTGATCTGCAGCCAGGGTTCCCCATTTAGAGAGACTTGCCAGAAACCTGGAGTTGTTATTGAGTCCATTTAAAGGGCCTGATCCAGGGCCAGGAACTTCAGGGAATGTGAAGACACAATCACTGTTTCCAGAGGCTAGACAAGCAGCAGAGGATTCTAGCTAAAACTTGGATTTGTATTTAACTACCAGTTCAGATCCCTAGTTACTAGCTTTGACCTTAGGCAAATGATTTCATTTTTCTTAATTTAATTTCTTTATAAACTTCTATGAGGTTTTCATGAGCATTAATGTAGTGCACGGCACGTTTCAGGTACCCAGTAAATATTAGCTTAAAACACTGGCCCCTCCACCTCCACTGTGTTGAGAAGAACTGACCCGCAGACCGTGCCTCCTGTGAACCGCCTGGGAGGCACTTTACTGGCATTAGCAGATTTCATCTTCCCAGGATCTGGGAAAGACTGAGGCACAGACTGGTTGCAAGGAGCTGTTTGAAGTTCAAGGTATAGAGCTGGGGTTTGGTGTAGGCAGTCCAGCCCCTGATCTGTACCTTTAATTGCCATGCTACATGGCCTTGCTTAGACCCACTTATGAAATCTTGGACAACTTCCAGGTACCTCAGTTTCCTCGTCTTTAGAATTGGAATGATGAGGGTGCCAGCTAGGACCCTTAGGAGAATCCCTTGAGCTTTGTGAAGGGCTTAGCAGGCAGGATGCCTGGCACATCATAGTCAGTCAATGACAGCAATTTCTTGATAGGGAACACATGTGCACAAGTGACCAACAGTGCAAGCTACACGAGGCAGAATGCCAACAAGGCTATACAGCTCTTTTATTATAGGTGTTTAGAGTGTAGAGCTCAGCATGGGCTGATTAGGAGAGATGGGGAGGGGGTGGCCCAAGGGAGGAGGGCAGTTTGGACAATGGGAAAGAGGTGGGAAAGTGGAGGGTGGGTGCCAGCATGGTTGGGACAGTTGGGGATGTTAGGTGTGGGGTTTGACCTGTGGGCGGTAGGGAGACACTGAGGGACGGCAGGCTCACGGGGATTGCTTCAGAGTCTTCTGGCCTGTTAGAGGCGTGGCTGTCACAGACAGGAGGGACTTCTCATTCATTCGAATCCAGCTGCCCATCCCTGGTAAACAGAGCAGTAGTCACAAAGGAAGGGACCAGCTGGACACACAGGATGCTTGCCCAGTCCTTCCATCTGCTATCCCAGGGGGCTAGCCCTGGACCCTGCACAAATCCAAGGCCCCGAGTTTATTGACTTTCAGCTGCTGTTTGTGTCACAAATGCCTGTCCCACAAGAGGCATTAAAAATAACCCAGTGGCTAATAGCATTTCTCAAAATAACTGCTTGCAAAGTGCGTTGCTGGAGCGAATGGCTACTAAAATTAGACTCCTGGAGCGTGTGTGTGTGTGTGTGTGTGTGTGTGTGTGTGTGTGTGTGTGTATGCATGTGCATGTGCATTAGTGTGACTTCTAGAGCCATCTCCCCCAAGGTGAGTCCCACAGTTTGTGCCCTTTTGTTCTCTGGCTCCTTCTGTCGTCATTGGGTGTCCCAGAGCTGTGGTTACCTCTCATCCCTGCAATGCCCTGTTCTATCCCCCAGTCCTTGGCAAATTGGGGCAGCTGCTGCCCTACATTGCCCAGTTGTGCTGCCCCAAAGAGCAGGATTTTGAAGAATCTTGGGGGGTGGGGTGGCCTCATTGTCGCAGTGGCCTCATTCCTTGGTGTGCCAGGTAATAATAGCACGCCGTGGGGGGAATCTCACTCAGCCTGCTGTCCAAGGGGGAAACTGGGCCATGGAACAGTGAGGCAGCCCCACTCAAGGTGCCCTAGTAACTGAGGGCACGGACACATGATTTGCCAGCCCTCGTTCCAGGTCGAGTCTCTAGAATTCTTCAGTGGTCTTCTGTGACAGTCCGTTGGGCCACCAGACAACTGGGTCAGTCAAGCCCAATCAATTCTCCATTCACTCATAACAGAAAAGGGAATGTGGGGATCCTTAGAACAAGTTGCAAAAACAAAGTGAGTCAGCACTGGAGGGGGTAGGGAATTTGGATGCAGGACGAACAGAATCTGAGAGCCAGAATTTGGTTTTCCCTTGGGTAATGACTCGCACGGAAAGAGGTGGGCCCCAGCGTCCCCATCTTTGACATGGAGGAACATTCAGTGATTCATTAGCGTGTGTTTATTGAACAGCTACTGTGGGGCTGACTCTGTCGTAGGCTCTGGAGTTACAGTGAGAGGTGCAAGGTAAGAGCAAGCTCAGGACGCACAAGCCAGTGGTGACCCCCTAAGGCCTGGTGTTCTGTGTGGCCCAAGGGAAGAAATGCGTCCTCTGTACCTTAGCTACATCCCTTTGCCTATTGGCCTTGTATTGCCCCTAGAGATTTAGGTTCTGGAGAGGAAAGCCTGTGAATTTTTTTACCTGCAATGGAGGCCCAGGAAGAAGTGAACTTCCCATTCCCTGGGGGAGCTGCATGTGGCGGAAGGTGTGTCTAGTGGAAAGATCATAGGCCCTGGAGTCAGGTGGACTCTGTGACCTTTGACAAATTGCTTACCCTCTCTGAACCTGTTTCGTCAGCTGCTAAATGTGAATGAGCGTAGCATGGACATCCAAGGGCTGTTGTGAAAATTAAAAGACATAATCGATCCAATCCAAAGTGCCTAGTGTTACATCAGTATCAAATTAATAAAAACTGTGTTTGCCTGGGAAGTTTCAGTAGTCATTGCTTTCAGTCAGGGTGACGGTAATTTCATTTTTGAGTATTATTAAGTCATTGCTGTCTGTGTGGCCATCAAAAACCTAGAGTCACTTGCTGGAAACCAGTTAGGCCAATTTCTTTTCTTTCTTTTTTTAATCTTTATTTATTTTTGAGAGAGAGACAGAGTGTGAGCGGGGGAGGAGCAGAGAGAGAGGGAGACACAGAATCCGAAGCAGGCTCCAGGCCCCGAGCTGTCAGCACAGAGCCCGACGCGGGGCTCGAACCCGTGAACCACGAGATCATGACCTGAGCCGAAGTCGGACGCTCAACCGACTGAGCCACCCAGGCGCCCCAAGTGAGGCCAATTTCTAATGCTAGAGTCAGGGTGAGGGGGGGATACAGTTTGAAAAGTGTACATGTATTCAGACCTTGATAAGTCACATCCTATGGCACATTCTTTTTGAGCACTGAGTGTTCAAGAAGAATCTTTTCTTCAACCCCCCATGTAAAGTTGGCAGGACCCTAGACATCAGGCCAGACTATCTTCTAACCCAGTGATTCTCGGCCAGGCATGGCTTGCCCCTCCCCTGGGATGTTACTAGTATCTAGTAGGCGGAGGGCAGGGGTGCTGCTAAATATCCTATAATGCACCGGATGCCCCCACAACAAAGAACTGTCTAGATCTAGTCAGGGCTGTGAAGCCCTCATCTGAAGATGAGGAAACTGAGCTCTGGTTGGGGAATTGACTTGCTAAGGTCACCTGCACATCCAAGCTAGAGCCGGGACCCAAAACTGAGTTGACTGATCAGAGATCAGGCCCTTTCCTAATGTACCTTGGTGCCTTCATCTCATTGTGTGAAGCAAATCACTAACTTTAGTCGCATTACTGAGCTCTTATTCTACACTTGATCACTTTCAAGGCACTTTGTCTTGTCATCTCCTGAGTTCTGCTCTGGGAAAGCCAGGTTTTCCTATTCCAGGCTTGCGGATACAGAGGGTTGTTAGATTTGGCAAATAGAAATAGACGATGCCCAGTTATGTTTGAATTTCAGATAAATAAGACATAGTTTTTAGGTTTAAGTATGGCCTCTGCAATATTTGGGGCATGTTATTTCAATACATTATTTCTTGCTCATCTGAAATTCAGATGGAACGGGGCATCCTGTTTTTGACCCTGCAACCTTTTAGTCTCTACCTGCTGCCCTGAGATCACACACAGGCCATGGGACCTTTCCGCTCCTACTCGAGGCTTCCGGCATTACTCATAGGCCCTCTGCCTGGAGGGCAAAGGTGGAAAGGGGCAGGTGGCTCTGAGAGTTGAGCAGGCATCCCTAACTCCTGGTCCACAGGTGTCTGGGAGAGACTGGCCATCCATTCTGGGTTAAAGAGCCCGTAAGCTGAGAGGGTGGTCAAGCTGTCCCTTTTTTATAACTTCAGCTGAAGTGTCAGCAAGTGAGCTATGTCCCTAGAACACCAGGTCCGGGGAGAGGTCTGGCAACTTTGCCCCTAAATTAGGAGCAGTGTCCTTTCCATCTCGCTGGCTTCCAGAGAATACTGCTACCTGGGCCTGAGGAGCACCTGGGCTGCAGCTATGCTCCAGCACCTTCCAGGACTAAGTACTGTCCCTGCATGGTCCCTGGCTCTGGGCCTGCCCTTGGGGCTGGGGCTGGGCAGCTGCACTTAACTCATGGGGAGAGGACGAGGGCAGGGGATGATGCACCCACAGCACTGCCTCTGAGCCAGTGGGCCTGGCCACTGGAAACCCCTTTGTTAACAAGCGAGGCGAGAAGGGGATGCTGGCCTGGCTGCTCTGCCCTCTGAGCCTCACCCTGCCCTGCCCCCTTTGGCAGCCTGCTACTTTGCTAGTCTGGACACGGGCTCCAGAGCGGTTTGAAGTCAGGTGCTGACAGCCCATGTGGAGGGTGGTGCTGTCGCCCTGCCCCACTCCTTCCACGAAGCTCACCCCCCGCCAAGGTCCAGGCTTGTTCCTGGGTGTGAGGATGCCATCTGTCCCCTCTCCCCAGAGCGGCTTCTTGCTGGGGGAGCTCCTCCCCACAGTACTTCTTGAAGGGCACTCAGCTGGCCAGTGCCTCAGCGTGGTGGCCTTTCTTCACGTGGACTGGGAATAGCTTTTGAGGGTCTTCGGGGGTAACTGCTTAGGGGATTATCCACATTGCCTGCCATCTTGTGGACATCCGTGGGCCACCAGAGAACCAGTGAATATACCTGGCCTTTGCTGTATGTATCTGTGCATAATAATGCGTGTTGAGTGAATACATGAAAGAGAAGAGAGGGGTAGTTCTGTTTTGTAGAAGGTGTCTGATGATAAAGGCTGAGGCCACTGCTTCTCAAACTTGAGCAGGCATCAGCATCACCTAGTGGCCTTGTTAAGCCAGAGACCAGCCCCAGCCTCGGGATTCGTGGCTCTGTAGGTCTGGGTAGGGACCAAGACGTTGCATTTCTAACAAGTTCCCAGATAATGCTTCTAGTCTGGGGTCTCGCTTTGAGAACCACTGGCTTAAATTATTGCCTTTCGCAAATGCCTTGTTGCATTTCAATGTTACTTTTATTAAAATAATCATTCATTCATGAATTACACATGTCTTTATCGAATACTTACTATGGCCCAGCACACCAAGTTGGGGGCATAAAAGGATAAAAAAGGCCTCAGGAAACTCACCGTGCAGTGAGAGAACTGGACGCTGAAAACAATGGTGAACGGATATAAGTGCCTTTACTGGGGTACTGTGTCCAGAGTGCAAGAAGTGAATGCCTGTTGGTGGAATTCAGGTCCAAGGATTTGTGAGAGTCTTACTGATTTGGATTCTATTACATATGCCTGCTTCTTGGGCTGCCTGGATGGATTCTTTACATATGCCTACTTCTAGGGCCATCCTGGATGGAGACCCTCCTTGGATAGAGACTATCTTAAGCAGGAGAGCACCCTTCCGGGTCCCTAGTGTCAACTTGCTGCCTGAGTTTGTGGGAAATGCTGCTGACATTTACCTCCAGGGATTCTTGGGATCTGCCACGCTCTTAGAAAGCTAATTTCCAAGAGTCTGAAGCGGTCCTGAGCTGATGCTTAGCCAGGGACTTGTCATGGCCCAAGGAGACATGTCCTTGCAGCAGGGGGAAGAGGCCTGGGTACCTTTCTTCAGAAGTTGGGGGGTTGAGGAGGGAGGGAAGCCCCCCACCATGGTGACTGACTGCTCAGGGCTACGAGCTCCAACAAGAAACTGAGGAAGGAAAATGTGCTGCCGTTACTATCATTAGTAACAAAAGTATTCGGGACAGCTCATGCTAGTGGATTGTCTGCTGTGTGCAGAGCACTGTTCCATACAAATACCTTGGATTCGTAACAGACGGAAAGGGTCGAACGGTTAAGAATAGTCAGTGCTGGTGGAGCACACACCCTCAGTGTTCTGAAGCACTCTGCACGCATTACTTCATTCAGTCCTTGAAACAGCCCTCAGAAAGGGGGCTTTCACTGACTCCATTTTAAGTGAAAGAATACTGAGGTGTGGAGACAGTGAGCCCCCAGAGCCTAGGTTGATTGCACTGCTCTCCTGCTCGAGCTGATGGTGGTGAGGGGTGGGAGGAAGGTGAAGGTGAGGGTGAGGGAAGGGCATATTTCCGCTGTTACTATTAACTCTGTCTAGGTGAGATTGCAAAGCCCTTGAGAGCAGGGACGGGCCTCAGACACCTTCCTGCTCTCCCAAGACACCTTACAGGGTGTCTGATGAAAGACGCAGCCTCACCCAGAACTGCTGTCTGGTCTACACCTGGGGTGACCAACCGTCCCGGTTTCCTTGGGCAGCACTGCAGGTCTGGCATCCTGGGAAACCCCGTCGTTAAAGTGGGCCGACTGGGACGGTTGGTCACCGTATCCCTTATATGATAGGCAAGGACACTGGTGCCAGCGGGGAACACCGTGTGCTCCGAGCCTCAGCCTTGGTCATTGGTGGAGACGGACCCTGGGCCTGCTCTCTGCTCACAGTGCAGTGCTCTCTTCTCCCACAGCCTGTAGAAATGAGGCTTGGTCCGTTCTGTGCCCGGGAGGTGCAGCGTGGATAGGTAGCCTCTGTCTTCTCTCTGGGTTCCTAGGTGCTTCTCAGCCTCTGTTGGAGAAAGGACTCTCATTATCAAGAGGCTTTGGCTCAAGGCTCCTTATGGGGCACTCGTGCTGGGTTGGGAGTTATCAGGGTAGCTCTTTGAGGGGCAGTGTCTGCTCTAGGGGCTTACAGTCAGTGAAACGGAACATGCTTTTCCTGAACAAGAGCACAGCCATTCTTTAGTGGGAACGGGGTGGGGTGGGGGTGGGAGGTGGTGGAGGGGCGGAGCAAGTGACAAGTTCCCAGCATCAGATGTTGAAACTGGGATCCCTTCCCGTGTTTGGTGGGGACACAGAATTCTAGACCAGTGGTCTTCAAAGCGGTATGCACAAAACCATTTTTTTTTTGGAATACAGGAAGAAAATATTAAAACACCAATTTTACTTACTTTTTATCATCCTTTTAAGTGGCTATTTCTGTGTGTATTTTATAGCGTATCGCGATAAATGCAGTATCGCACCTGATAAACATACATGTACGCATGTGAGGGTGCACGTGGATGGGGGCTGCTCATGTGGAAGGCTCTCTCTGCCTCTGAGAAAGAGGTATTTTAATGATAATGGGATCTCTTGGCTGGAGGAGAGATGTTAGAATCACTTTCTGCAGGGGGAGGTCCAGATGAAGAGCAGAATGAGTTTTAGTGGAAATTGGCTTAGAATATCCCTTGGTTGATGTTCAACTGATGCAGATGGCACTTAAGAGTCTCTGTGGATGATGTGTGCTCTACTTGTGGTATCAAGTGTCAGGAGAGCGGTCCCTGCACTGGGGAGCTGGCTTCCTGCAGTCACGTTCTGCCCACCTTATTTTATCACGTCTCTAGCAGGATGGACGTGTCAGCTGATGAGTGACGGGAGGCAGTGTTAGATCAGTGGTTCTTAGAGTGGGGTTCCTGGACCAGCAGCAGGAGCACCACCTGGCAACTTGTTGGAGAGGCACACTGTTATGCTTCATCCCAGACCCTGGGAATCAGAGAGTCTGGGCTGGGGGCCCAGTGTGCCTTGGCTTAACCAGCCCTCCAGTGATTCTGATGTCCAGGGGAAACTGAGAACTGCTGAGATACAATGGAGTTTGAGTCTTGGTTCTGTCCTTGCTGCTCCTGTGGCCTTGGGCAAGTTACTAACACCCGGAGCCTTGGTTTCTCCATCTGATTAAATGAGGACTCTCACCTCTCTCTGGCAACTTCAATATGAGGATTAAGAGAGGAGATGCCAAGTGTTTACCACAAAGCAAAGCATATAGTGCCAGTTATTGTTTTGCTCATTAATTGCATTGTGATGGGGCAGCAGTAACTTCTGTAATGGGGAGGGATGGAAATGTGTGACTCCCCATTCCTTCACACACTAGCGCTGTGACCTTGAACAGACCCGTCTCCTTGTCTGTAAAGTGTGACCCAACTAACAGGATCAAATGAGACGAGTTGCCTCAAGTGCTTTGTAATTTGTAAGCTACCAGGCAAATATGAGAAATTTCCGCATAGTTATTGACTGAGGTGGCTTGTACTTTGTCCCCTTGGAAAATATTTTTCCTCCTCCCAAATAGTAAAAGAAAGTCAGGAATCCCACCATGCCAGACCTCCACTCTAGGCTGGGTCACACAGGGATTTTATTGCCCCAGGAATCATTATTTCTCTATGCCATCTCGTTCCCTCCTACTCTGACCTTCTTAGGCCAGATCTTGTCCTCAGCTTGCTTCCCCCTGTGGTTGATCCTTTATTAAAACGTCAACTGCAAGTCATGAAAACTGCCTGGTTTCCTGGAGGAGGTGAAGGTGGTGGTGACTGTCCAGCGTGCCCTTTTGTCATTATGATAATTGCTTGGGTGGCCATGCCAAGACATCAAATAAATTGCCTCCTCCCCTTAAATGCCTCAGTGCTGTTTTTGCAACATGAATTTTCCAAGTGTAAAGATAAGCTTTGCTAGTAATTTCACCAGATTCTTAAACGAGGGAAATGGGCAAACAGCTTTCCTTTCTCCACACTCTCCCACTTTTTCCATGGCGGTGTCCAATGACAACACATCCATCACTAGAGAGGCCCCGGGGCCAGCC
Organism: Neofelis nebulosa; assembly: GCF_028018385.1. Taxonomy (NCBI): domain Eukaryota; kingdom Metazoa; phylum Chordata; class Mammalia; order Carnivora; family Felidae; genus Neofelis; species Neofelis nebulosa. The sequence goes on along the minus strand of NC_080794.1, from coordinate 42,158,171 downwards.
AGCACTGGCTGCTGGAAGGCTCCCGTCTTCCCAGAGAGTACTGAGGGCCCCGGGGAGGGGGGGTCTGCAGAGCAGAGATAGAGCCGGAGGCCCCGGGGGGAAGAGAGCCCTCACCCTGTTATTTACAAGCAGCTCTTGTCTCTGGGAGGAGAGGCACACCTCTTCCCTCCTCCTGGCCTGCCTCAGTGAGCCACGCACTGATGAAGTGAAAGCATATGTCACAACCACGTGTCCTCATTAGAGGCTGCTGATGAATAGGGACGGCAGGAAAAATGAGTTGAGCTCTGCTGGGGCATTTCTTTACTTTTCTAGCAAACTGCCAGGGTGTCCTTCCCCTGTAAGAGAGAAGGGAGCGGAGGAGAGAAGAAGGGTCAGAGCAGAGAGACTTCTGATATGCTTTTAGTGGTGCAGCCAATTAAAAAGAAATTAAAACAGAAATCTCTGATGGCTGCTGGAATGCAAAAGTCTTCTCTCTTGGCCTCTTTAAACCCTTGAACAAATTAATTGGATGGATGTTGACTGGGTACCAGCTGAAGGCTTAGGTACCAGTTCTTTCTGTGGTGGGTAGAGAGGAATGTGTGTGTGTGTGTGTGTGTGTGTGTGTGTGTGTGTGTGAGAGAGAGAGAGAGAGAGAGAGAGAGAGAGAGAGAGAGAGAGAGAAATGGAGGGAGGGACTCGGGTTGTGGGGCAATTTGGGGATTGAAAGCATGCTGCATGTGATTTGAGCATTTTGGTATATAGGAGACAAAATCTGCTGAAGTTTCATTTTAAAATTAATCAGAGGACTTCTGAAAGACCTTCTCTAGCCTTGGAGAAAACAATTGGAAACTGTGAAGACTCTTGCTTCCAAATGCTGCTTTTTCCCCTGTAGAAACTAAACCTTGCGAGGGCTCCGGTGAGCCGTAGGGAAGACCCATGTGGCCGGGTGTTGCTGGGACGGGCAGTGGAAGGTGTGGGGTGGCCTCGTGGTGCTAGCAGTTGGCCAGGGGTCGGATAGGATGACTTTACCCCTATGCTGACACACACTTGTCTAGAAACTTTTTCCACTGTGCAGTTGGGTGGTCTTGGAAAGAGACAGGAGGATGCTGCCTCCCCTTCCCGGGACCTGGACATTTGGGGTCACCCAGGTTCCTCCCTGACCTTGTAAGGTCCTCAGCCCTGCCTTCTCCACAACTTCTCTTTCCTTTTTGCACAGTCTGCTTAAGAGCTTAGAAAATGGTGACTGTGGCCCTTTGACCCAGAGATCCAGAACGGTTGTCTTACCGTGGTCAGGGCAGACGTGCAGGGATGGAGCAGAGCCCCGTTGTGCCACTGTTTCTGGCCCCTGGGCCATCTCTGCTCCATTGCAGGGACAGGGTTGGCATTCCTGGGAATGGTTCCCACCACACACTAAGCCATAAAAAATTAATCTACAGGGCTATCAAATATTTAGTCGGTCTGATGAATGAACACTTGCAGATTCTTATGAATTCTTTGCTTTGATTAAATAAAATTGAAGGATGGGAGTTGTCTTTTTCAGCACGTTAGCAAAAGGCAAGTCATGGCCGTTACTCTCTGCCCAGGTTCCGGTGCCTGGGAGCAGCTGGAATCTGGCAGAACCCACCTGCTTCCTGTTTTAGCCCTGACTCTCTGTGCTCCAGAGTTTTGGACTCACCCCGGTTGTGGCCAAGAAGGGTAGTGCTAAGACCAGAGGCCCTTTACACTTTATGAGGCATTATCCCAGCAGATCCCAAGTTCAATATTCTCAACCTTGGGTAGCCCTCTGACCTTCACAAAATGGGAATCATAATAATAATTGATAATGCTGCCTCACTTATGAGATTATTGTGTGAGATGTATATCCAGGTCCTTGTACCTAGCACCTCGTAGGTTCACAGAAAGTATCACTATCATTACTGCTTTATTTCTACAATACCGTGATTGAGTCGCATCACTCCTTGGATTTGGGAAGGCACGATTTGAGGGGAGGATGTACCTCTGGAGGCTGCAGCCAGCAATTTCTTGGAGTTATAAACTGACCATTTTGTTAACGAGCCTACTTGTTCATCTGTTCATTTATTCAAGGCTGTTGGCTCATGCCAGATACAGGAGGTGTAAGCCATCAGACCCCGCTCTTAAGGAAAATATGCTTCCACTGGGGGGAAATCACATGTACATGCTAGGTATGTATGTACGTGTTTGTGTCTTAATATGTTCATCATACAGGGAGAAAAAGGTTCCTAAAAATTAGCATTATTATGGGTAGGGTTCTTAGGGAGAGCTTTCTCAAGAGGTAAAATCTATGCCCGGGAAGGGGTTAAGAAGCCTATGGCAGTCCCTGGGGTTTCAGAAGAGCTCAGAGAGGGCTCTGAATGTTCAGCATGTCCGGGGCGAGTTTAGGCTTAAAGGATGCAATTGCTCCAGGAGAGGGGACTGTCTTCTTATTTGTCTGGATGCTTTAATAGTACAGGAAAAGTAAGCGTGGCCCTGTTTGAGTGCCTTTGGCTCAGCCAGAGGAAGAACCACCCTGCTGCAGTTTAGTGGGGGGCACTGTGGATTGGGTCTCATCAGACCAGAGTTGTACAACTGTGATCTGCCTGCTGGAGCCCTGGGTCACTGCTGGAACCTGGAACTGGACCCCTGCGGCTGGATGGGAGGCAGGCTGAGCCAGCCCTTCCCTGTCAGCCCTGTAGCTAGCCCAGGTCTGGTGGGAAGCGAGGGACACGTCCTGATGTCTGGATGACCTGTGGTGTATTGCCCAGTGGCTCGCACTCGCGGGGGCAGATACCAACGTCACAGTCGACATGTGTTGAGACATCCTGGTGGGTGAAGTCAGCAGGTCCTGAAGAAAATGCATCAGCTTCTGTCTTGGTTGAAGGCCGAGGTGCCCCATGGGACCATTCTTCTCTTTAACCTATCCACTTAGTCAGTCGATGAGCAAGGATTTCCTGAGATTTGAGGTGTCAAATATTGAAAAAAATCCCTAGACTTGGCTCTGTAGGGGTGCAAGGAATTGTAGCAGAGCAGGGACTTCCTCCTCTGCCCAAGGAGCTCCCAGTGCAATGGAGGCGAGCAAGAGAGAGACACACACGGAAGGTTAACAACTTGTACTAGCCTCAGAGACAAGACCGTGGGCAGGAGTTCAGGAGATGTCCTAAGACAGCATCTGCTCAGTGACACGAATGTCTGGGGTGGGGAGTGACCACTGGGCACGGTTGGGAGAGCTGCCTCCTTGGTCGGCCTCTGTGTCTTTCTGCTTCATGAACTCGTCTACGTGAAAAGAGAGAAATTCCGTTTCTCTCCAAACTCCAACGAGGATGAAGAATACCTCTGGACATTCTTTTCTATTTCTCAGTCCCCCTCTACTGCTTATGAAAGTCCTTTGGACACATGGTAAAATATTTGCAAAGAAGAGGAGCCTGCAAAGAAGCAGAAATAAATTCACCTGTAATCACATCAGAAACATTGCTACTAGTCATGTTTTGCTTTATTTTCTTCCAATAGCATTATTGTACATTTTTTCTTTATAGTGCTGAGGTCACAGAGCACTTGCAATTTAGTGTTCTGCTTTTTTCTTTAACATTGTCATATTATCGGTATTTCCATGTGTTATTGGGATCCGTAAATGTATTTTTAAATGACTCATGTCCCATAATATGGATACTCACCTCTTTTCTTTCATTTCCCCTCCTTTTTAAATTACAAATAGAATTGCACTGAATATCTTTCTTCATAATTATATATATTACCTCATTTGTTCATTTATTTTAGAAGCCTTGAATCCCTGCAATGTGCAAGACAATGTGCATTTAGCCCTGAGAAGGAAAAGGCTTTTAGGCATAGGTAATTGAGAATGTCATGGGACAACTTAGGAGGACACCATCTGGAATCACAAAACATACCACACAATCACACAAATCACAAAACATATCACACAGTTTTGTGATGTTATCTGCAGCCAGTTCCTGGTTTGCCCTAGGACCATGGGCAGGTTGATTATTCTGGGCCTCAGTTTCCATATCTGTAGTCACTAGATGGGTTTGAAGCTGCTTCCTGCCTCCAATAATCTGTGATTCTAACTGCAAATGTAAGATCACACAGGGGTCCCTCTTCCCTGAGGACTCACTGAGGCCTGGTGCACAGGTGCTGCCGTGGGGCCTGTTTTCTTCCCCCTCGGTCATGATCATGGTGTCCATTTGCCCAGCTCTTCTTCTGCACAGTAGTTGAGGGCTTGACTGCAGCCCGGATCCATTTGGAATTAGCACGGACATAATAGAATTTTATAAAACTGTGAGCAGAGCGACCAAGGAAGGAAGACTCTTGACCAAATGCTGACATGCCCAGAGAGGTCCCCTATGAAACTTGAGCAGGATAAATGGGAGGGATTCTTACCCCATCAAGCCCATGATAATATCAGAGAAAGTATTGTCCTGAGAAGTGTTGAAGGCGGAACACTGCAAAGACTTTGGAAAGATGCCATAGAATGAAAGGCCAGAGGATAGCTGGTACCTGCAGGGTATCCTAGCCGGGTGACTGGGTGTGGCAGTGCCCCAGTTCCACAGACCCCAGATAATGGCATTCAAATTTATGACCTCTTATTCTCAGTTTATACATAACATAGATTGAGACAAGCCAGCACATTTGAATGGGGACTGAGAGACCAGCTCATTGATTAAGGATAGCAGTTTCTTGCTGGGGTCAAGCCTTTAGCTTTGCTGCCTCAATGAACTTAATTTTAACAATTCATGCAGAAGGAAACAGGTTCAGCGAATTGACCACTACTCAGCTAATTCTTTAATGCCTGGGGGTACAACTATAAAGGTGGGCAACAAGGAGTGTGTGTGTGGGGGGGGGGAGGGAGTATCATCCATCTAAGTGATAAATGACAAAGTGCTACCTCCTGTCCCTTACTCATGACAGACATCCTCAATCTCTCAGGATATTCTTTCTAGCCCAGCCAAGGTGCAGGTTCAGAATCCTTCTTAACACCGTGCTCCAAGCGGCCACACTCGCAAACAATGGCAGTCATTGCTCCCGGAATACAACATTCTTGTCATTCCTAGGCATGGGTACATTCTTTCTCCTATGGGCAACACCATATGGGAAAATAAATCAACATCTATAAGGAAGTTCCTTGGTAAGCACAGATATATGGTGGCTTGATAAATTGCTGTTCTGAACTCTAGGAATGTTTGTTCAAAGAACTGGGTACCATCTTGAGTAAAAGCAGTGAATGTGGAAAAACACAGATCTCCCTCTTATTGTCAGCCTCCAGAATGAAGATTGGTTCATGTTATGATAGCGAGTTCTGTTGTAGGCATTTCCCAAAGGACTTGTCTCTGTGCTTTGTCGTGTGTTCTCCATAGCAACACCTGTGGGACGGGCACGCTTGGTATTATTTCCATGGAACAGATGATAGAGGCTGAAGGAACATAAATGGTCTGCACGAGGCAAGTCCTGCAGCTGGGACTTCCCCTGGAAACCTGGTGTCCCTGCCTCCAGGCAGCAGTTTCTTGGGTGTTCCTTTTAAAAAAAAAATTTCAGTTTTTTTTTTAACCTTTTGAGTTTGCACTAACATGAATTCCTCTAGGGTAGGGTCATGTCTTACTTATTGCTCTATCTTTGACTACTTTTCGTCCTCAATCTCAAGTACTGTGACTAACACAGGAAGTGATTAAGAAAGTATTTATGACATACAAGTCAGCAGAAAGTTCCTTCCTCCCTCCCTCCCTCCCTCCCTCCCTCCCTCCCTTCCTTCCTTCCTTCCTTCCTTCCTTCCTTCCTTCCTTCCTTCCTTCCTTCCTTCCTTCCTTCCTTCCTTCCTTCCTTCCTTCCTCCCTCCCTCCCTCCCGTAAGAAACCTGTTGCCTCCCTCCCATTCTGGCCTTTCCCACTCTGGGGGTAGGGGAGTGCCCTGAGCTTTAATCACAAGAGCGGCTCTGGCTGTGAGGCTACCCGGGGAACAACCACACCTGTGCAGCAGATAATGACATTATCACTCCGCTGGGGCTTTCTTTCCCACAAACAGGCTAGTCATTAAACCCTTATTTGCAGCCCTGACAGCAGGAGCCACAAGCCTCTAACCAGCTTAAGACTGGGGGTGGGGGGTGGGGGGTCCTCAGTAGAGGGATCCCTGTGCAGAAAGCCTTCCAGGACAGTGGCAGTACCTACGTTGCAAAAGGTGGAGGGCTCGGGGAGCAGGTGGCCCCATGGGTGAGCTCCAGGCAAGGCAGCAGGAGAGAGGCCTGAGCTAGGAAGAAGTGGGGCTTGGAGGGTGGGAAGTAGATTGGATTTAGGGCTATAGGGAGAGGCGGGAGGCCGAATAGCCTAGCTCCCCAGTCCCCCTCTGGACCATCTTTGTTTTCTGATTTATCATGTGTCCCCTTTGGGGATGGCCTTTTGACATGTGCTAATTATAAGCTGTCCTTCGGTGCATTCTGAGAGTTCTAATAATTAGAAATTCTAATTCCAGTCCTTTGAGTTACTCCCAGCAGCCTTATCCGGTGAGAGGAGCACTTGACACATTTGCTCTCCTGTTCAAAGTCACTGCAGGAGGCCAGCAGCAGGCTGCCTGGAGGAAGGATCCAGATTTGGGGAGTAAGGATGGAAACTTCTCTCCATAACCCAATGTCTCAGAAGAACATCTCTCTGTGGTTTGTTCGTTTTTAAAGAGGAATATTTTCAAGGCAAACGGGACGGGGCCCCCCTGGGCTCTGATCTTAGCCTGGTGGAGCCTCACTGTGGGACCCTGGACAGGACACTCTTGGATCTCAGTATCCTCACCTGTATACCGAGGGGATCACATCTGTGATTGCCCAGGGCCCTTCCAGTGCTGAGATTATTTGAATCCATGAAATGTGGTAATAGTGTGTTCAGGGGTGAAGCCCCTGGCTCCCCCGGGGCCAGCTACAGGACTTCATTTGCATGTCGTTTGATAATAAGATTTTTTTTTTTTTAAATTTTTTTTTTTTCAACGTTTTTTATTTTATTTTTGGGACAGAGAGAGACAGAGCATGAACGGGGGAGGGGCAGAGAGAGAGGGAGACACAGAATCGGAAACAGGCTCCAGGCTCCGAGCCATCAGCCCGGAGCCTGACGCGGGGCTCGAACTCACGGACCGCGAGATCGTGACCTGGCTGAAGTCGGACGCTTAACCGACTGCGCCACCCAGGCGCCCCGATAATAAGATATTAAATAACTTCATTCAAGGTCAAAGTAAGGGCCCAAGCCCTGTGTTTTTTTCTGCCTTACCACACTGTCTGCTTAATCTCCCCTAGCCTTGGCTTCTTCATCTGTAAAATGGGGACGATACTACCTGGGAGATGGTATCGGTGAAGCTCTGCGTAAAGTGCAAAGCACTGACCGTGGGGAGGGATCTCCATATGGTCACCCTAGCCTTACATAGATCCTTTGGAAGAGGTGCACCGTGGTTTCTTCACGGCCTCATCCCACACAGGGCCACAATCTGAGAGCATCTCCGGGGCCTTGTAGCAGTATGGCGCCCAGGACTGTGGTAGGGAGAAGATGGGCACTCCAGCTCCAACTCGGACTGAAGACTCCCCCTCCCTTGCTGGGGAGTCGCCCCGTGGGACCGATAGAGGTGGACGTCAGTCCTCAGGGTCCACCCTTCCGTCTTGTCCGCTAGTGACGGACAAGTGTGCTTGGTGTGGTAGGATGTGTTACTGGTGCACAGCGTGTACACTCACGTTGTTTCTTCACAGGTGCAGGGTGGGCGGAGGGGGCTGCTCAAGGTCATGCAGCTAGGGGACTGAGGAACGAGACAGGGGCAGGGAAGGAACTGAAGCTTTGAGCTCCGAGAATCAGCCCCACTGCCACACCACAGCCCCCCTACCCCTGTGAGCTTCTCCCACGGTTTTGTCTCACTCTGCCATCCAGAACCTCCCTGTCTGGGCTTGGGCCCCAAAAATGTCCCTTGCTAGTGGGGGTCCTCAAGCCTTAGAACTTAGTGCTGGAGAGACCCTTGGATGTCATCAGGTCTGACTGTCTTAGTTGGTGCTGGAGTGGGGGTAAGATGATTGAGTAGTTCCCAAGGCCACATAGCTTGTTAAAGCAGTCTGAGATGACCATCTCTCCCCACCAGGAACACAGTGCCCTTTACCCCCCACCCTACTGCCTTTCTTTCCCTGAAGTTCCACCAGCGGGTTGTATACTGGTGTAGTGAGGCCCAGGGTTTCATTTTATTTAGCTGATCTTTGAGAGAGAGGGAAAAACAGAATGTAAAGCCTCTGCGTGTGCCCCGTTCTCCCTGCATTTGTCAGCTCGGGCTGCAGCAGCAAATACCCCGGACCTGGGGGCTAGATGACAGACATTTACTATCTCACAGTTCTGGAGACTGGAAGTCTGAGATCAAGGTTTCTGTAGGGTTGGTTTCTTCTGAGGCCTCTCTGCTTGGTCGTCTTCTCCCTGGGTCTTCATGTGGTCTTCCTCTGTGTGTGTCTGTGTCCTCCCATCCTCTTTTTATAAGGACACCTGTCAGATTGGCGTAGGGCCCGCCCTAGGACCTTATTTTAGCCAATCACCTCTTTGAAGACCCTGTCTCCCAACACGGTCACCATCTCAGGCACTGGCAGTTAACGCTTCAACATATGGCTTTGGGAGGGTGGGGGGACTCACCAGCCCCTAACATTCCTCCTCATGTCACCTTGTGTCTGTTTGGCCCCTGTGGGCATTTGCATTCCCAACTCTGTCTTCTACTGGGAGCCTTGGCGAATGATCAGGAGAGACTCCAGAATGGAAGGAATGTCCCGGAAATGCTAAAGAGGGGGAAGCAGAGGGCCTGCCTGTGGCCACCCCCCACATTCACCCCACGATGGCTGCTCCCCAAACTTGCCTGAAGTAAGGGCAGGAGGACCAAGCCTACTCAGAAAACATTCAGGGCCGAAGAGTGGGGAGGTAGTTCTAGGGAGTGTAACTGATTAAAATAATCATATCAACCGGCCCTCAAAGAGACATATTTATAGCCATGGTGACACATTTTTGAGGATCCAATTTAGATCAGACTCCAGGAGTCTTATTTTTAGGCCCAGAGGAGATCCCTGTAGGCAGGTGACCTGGTCTCCTGTGGCTTTGTGTCCATTCTGTCCAATTGGAGACTCTCAAAGCTGGAAGACATTTGGAAGGTCCTATCAGCCCAGCCTTCTACCTGACGCTTGTATCACTGTTCCCGTGGTCCCCCTGAGGGACCATTCCACCTCTCTCAGATGATTCTAGTGCCAGGGAACACCTTTGTATCCAAGGGGCCCATCCTGTCCTAGGAAAATCAGAAGGAACTTTCTTCTTTCTAAATCTTCTATCTGCTGGTCGGGTCCACCTTTGGGGATGGACAGAATGTGTCTAACCACTGGGCAGCTCTTCACAGGTCTTGAAGACAGGGCTGATGGCCTGTTGGCCTTCCCTGCTCCAGGCTGTGGGCCCCAGTTTCTCCGTCAGCAGCTCCTCTCAGGATTTCAGTCTACCCTGTTTTTTGATGAATGTGGATGTTCAGTTCTGGGGTGTAGTACCTTCCTCAGTGCCCTCCTCATGGGGCCGGCTGTCATTCTGGGTCCAGATAAAACTTGGCCAATTGTCGTCAACTGGTCTTTGATGAGAAATTGTAGGGAAAACAGAGTACTTCTCAAAAGGAATCACTCAACAGATAGCTGTGCTATCAGTTTGGCCAGGAGAAAGGTAGAGGCTAAGTATTGATAGAGGGAATCTGCCCTATGTGCGGGGTGGCACTATGCCCCTCTGGGGACCCAGGTCAGGCCACAGGATGGGGGGATAAGCTAGAGGACCCTGGTCAGTGGTCCTGCTGGGAAATGAACTTTTGGGCATCTTTGGTTTGCATACCCTACCCTGCCAGGCCTGAGAATGGGGTGGGGTCCTTCCAGCCCCATCTGTGGGTGCCCTGGACAGGGAGAGCTTGGGGGGGGGGTCCCTTGTGCAGGGCCATGTCCCCTGGCTCACAGAAGGCACACCTTCAGTGTCACACTGAATGGAACATGTACATCCAAGACTCAGCTCTGTGGCCGACCTACCCCTTGTGAGACCTCGAGCAAAGGTCCCCACTTCCCTTATCTTCAGATTCTATCTGCCTCCTTTGCTGTTCCGAGGATGAAATGGGGTGACGCCTGGGAAAGAACAAAAGCCCCAAAGCTCTCCACAAGTGTCACAGGTGAATGGTTAGGCAGCTGCCTCCACCTGCACAGATATTTATATCATAGTGCCCAACACCAACAACAGAACAGAAAGAAGTAAGTTAGTTTTGAGAGGTGGAAAAACTCATACTTTAGAAGGTACTTCATTGGAGCTGTTAGAGTAAGATTGGCCTAATTGTCCAAATACCAGTTTTTATGTTTCCTTCTAAAACTCTATTTTCTGTTAAAGGCAAGAATACAGTGTGCGTGTGTGTACATGTGAGTGTGTGTTTTTATTCTTTGGACAAATGAGGGGTGTTCCTCTGTGAACGGGGATGCCCACATAACCTCTCCCACTCCCTGCCCGAGTCTGCCCCTGCTCACCTCCTCAGCTGGCATAGTTGTGTTTATATTACCTAAAGGAACACAACAGAAGAATCCAGTTAAGCGTCTGACTTCAGCTCAGGTCATGATCTTGCAGTTTGTGAGTTTGAGCCCCACGTCAGGCTCTGTGCTGACAGACAGCTCAGAGCCTGGAGCCTGCTTTGGATTGTGTCTCCCTCTCTCTGTGCCCCTACCCTGCTCGTGCTGTCTCCCTCTCTCTCAAAAATAAACATTAAAAACATATATATATATATATATATATATATATATATATATATATATATATATAACATTAAAAAAAGAAAAAAGAAAAGAATCCAAGTTTGGGGACAAACAAATGCCTAGAAATTACACCTCTCAGGGGAATCACTTGCTGACTCTTCTAGAGAAACCCTCGTTGCTTGAAACAAGATGAGAATTTCCCAGATTAGACCCTGCAAGATGGCACATTCTGTGGGCAGGCTTTTAAAAATGATGAAATTACTTGTTCACTGTGATCAGGATTATAGTCGAGTGGCTTATTTCTACTCTTCTGCCTGGCTTGCAGCTAAAAATAAGATTCGGGAATTGGATTTTTCTCTTTTGTCCTCACCACAGAGCAACCTCTGTGAGCACTGGCATTATGCAGAGGCCTCATGTAGTGACCAAGCTCTCAGGCTCTGGGCGCTCAGGAGAACGTGTGTGGCCTTTGGTTTATGTTTCTGGAGGATCCCTTCTCCTGACTCACCCTTTCTCCGTATGGACACTCCATCTGGTGTCTTCATCCCACGTCTTCCCTTTGTAGTGTCCAGGGAGGGACCTTAAAGGCATAATTCTGTGGCATCACCTCCTTGGTATGCTCAGTCAGAATCACTGCTGGACTGTAAACCCCATGAGGGCAGGGACTGGGTCCATCTTGGCCTTCAGAGTAGCCATGGCATTGTGTAGGCAGTCCATAATCATTTGTGGGATAAGTGAATAGATTTCCATTTCTAAGATCCTTTCCAGAACTGGCACGGGGTCAGAGAACTTCACTTGCTTCTCTTTCCCAGTTCCCTCCAAACAGTGGGCGACTAGTGGAGAAGCTGGCTCCGGGTGTTTCTGCCCCAGGCCCCAAATCCTGTGCCTCTCCAAATGAGGCTCAGAGAGTAGAGAGCCAGAGGCACAAGTAGGCATCCAACCTTTGCCTCCTTGCTCTCACTGTGACTGATGGGATTAAAGAAGTCTGGCAGCATTTTTAGGTCTTCATCTGCTATTAGCTGATTAAAATGAAAAAAAAAGAAAAGAAAAAGAAAAATCTGCATCCTGGGACCTCCTGTTCTCAAAGCAGCTGAAGAAAGACTAAGGAGCTATCAATGACTTCCTGGCTTATGTGGCCCTATTTTTGGCCTCAAACCCATTGTGAATTGCTATCTTTCCCCCCAATCATCAGCAGGAAAATCCATCAACAAATTAAAATTCCCTTCAGAGTCAGAAGGGCTTTGGTTTCTGGGTTTCTAAATGACCTTAATTTTAATCACCAATGCCATGCAGGTTTGGAAGCAACCACAGCCACTGAACCTCTTGCTACTTGCTGAGGCAGCAACGTGCTGGGGTTTTCACAGTCTGCAAGCTTCTGGGTTCATGGGTGATCCCTCTGGAAGCCTTATCGATTTCTAAAGAGCTTCATGCCCCTGCTTTCATTGGCCTGACCCAAGCGGTTCTCATGCAGCTTTTATAGCTAAATTCATACACCCATGGCAAGTTTTCCACCACCTTCCAGTGAACTTGTCCTAGGCCCTCAGAGGACCCCTTCTGGTGGCTGTTGCATGCAGGGGCCCTTTGCAAGACAAACCAAGAACCAGACACAGGTCTCAGGCTGCCACGATAGGCTGGGTTATCCTGGGGTGGCCGGGAGCCCTGTCAGCTCTCCAGCTCATTTTGAAGTAGGCCGTCTTGACCAGGAATCCTCGGTCTCCAATAAACCAAAATGGAGGCCTCTGCTTCCCATAATGTGGGGATTCCGATAGCCTGTAGATGTTTTTCTGTCATTGCCATTTTCTGGAGCCACATCCTATGTTGTCCAGACATTGATAAACTGGAGGAGAACCAGGCTTCCTACTTAGGCCTTCGGAGGTGTTGGTGGGGAGAACGTGGCAATTGACAGGCAGGGCCCTGAAACAGAGATGAGCAGGAGAGGCAGCCGGGTGAATGGGAGGAACACAAGTTGATCAAGTGCAGGTCTGGGAGTTTGGACTGGTCTGCTGTGAGGTCCTTGGGGGGTGGGGGTGGGCCGTGAAGAGATTGGGCTTGTCTGCAGAGTTTAGTGCTGTGTGGGTTCATTGTACGCCCCTTTGCTCACACAGTAAGGTAATCAGTTTGCCAAGACTGGGTTGGGTTAATGCTACTTGTTAGTAATAGGAAGTGTAGGAAACATTTACTGGGCACTTACTGAGTGTGAGGAACAGGGCACTCGTCACAGCTGTGTGAGGAAGGGACTATTACCCTCTGCATTTTCCTGATGAGGGAAGCCAAGCTGGCCGAAGTGTCATAACAAGTACCACACGCTGGGGTTGGGCAGGAGAGCTTAAAACTACAGACATTTGTTTTCCTACTGTTTTGGAGGCTGTCCGAAGTCAGGCAGGGTTGTTTCCTTCTGGGGACTGTGAGGGCCTTAGCCTCTAGAAAGTCATCTTCTCCCCGTATTCTCACATCATCTGCCCTCTGTACCTGTGTCCGGATTTCTTCTTCTTGTAAGGACATCAGTCATATTGGATTGGAGCCCACCCTAATGGCCTCATTTTAAAGACCTTATCTCCAAATACATTCTGAGTTACTAGAGATTAGGAATGCAACATGAGTTTTTTTGAGGGATGACACAGTTCAGCCCGTAACAGGCACAGAGAGGCTAGGTAACTTGCCTGAGGTTGCACAGCTACAGGATCAGAAGTCAGGGGTCTGACTCCAGAATCCCCTGGTGTTGCACATACTGAAAAAAATAATGAAGAAACGCCAAAGCAAGGTAACGCAATTGTGCACAAATGCACGTTGCATTTAAAACAAATATTTTAAGTTTAGATGAATTAAATAAAGGAGCTCTTTTAAAAAGAAAAAGAATCAAATACATTATGATTCTGCCATTCAGAGGACAATTACTTAATATGTGAACTTAATGTTAATTCTTTGTGTACCACCAGGGATGAGGTCTGGTAACAGGATCAAAGTGGAGACTTGGTGGAAAGTGGGATCTCTTCCCATTCTGTGTGGCATCTCTGTGGAGGTGTATATAACCCCGTCAAGGATTGCTTTGAGGTCTAATTCTGGGTCCTCTGTGAATGTAGACTTGGCTAGTGGGCCCTTGCTCCTCCCTGCCTCCTTGGGGTAGCCTTTCTGAAACTTTGGGGCTACCCAGTCTCTAGTCTTGGACTACTGTGCTCCACTTCCTCCCAAGTCTGGACACCTGGGTTCTGAACTCTCCAGGAAAAAGTGGTGACCTTGGGAAGGTCATATACCTTGAGCTTACCTTCCCTGTCTCAAATGGAGGTGTTGTAGTAAAAGGTGACCTTTATGGGTCCCAGCAAATCCAATGTCCCCACAATTTTGATGCTGTGACTGAGAGCTCTTTCTGTGGCTGAATGTTATGCTAAATGAAATTGTAGTGCCTGGAACCCTGTTGGATTGTACCCGATGGCACCCAGATGCCATTAGGGACAATCAGGGTCTTCTGATCGCCTGGCATTACATCCGCTGAATACTGCTCCCCCAACATTGTTGCAGATGACCGTGTGGCAGGGTGCCGTTCCATCGTGAGGGACCGCAATCAGGAAGGAGGAGATGATTGAAGTGTGGTCGTTTGAGCTAATGTGGAGCCTGCTTGGTCCTACCCACAGCGTAGCCATGGCCTCTGCAATGTAAAATTGGTTTTAACAGATGGATCTGTAAGGCCAGGAGCTATGGGAGGTGATGCGTGTCAAAGTGAGGTGGCAATAGCTTTGTAACACGGTGTCCTTCACAGTCTGGCCTAGAGGTCACCCTGAGATCTTGGGACAGGCTCTGTGTTCTTCCAGCTGTGTGTTCCCAGCACAGCTTTCTAGCTTTCTTTTTCTTTCCCTCCCCTTCCCTTTTATTCCTCTTTTCTCTATCTCCCTCTCCTTCTTTCCTTCCTTTTTTCTTTTTAAAACTTAAAAAAAAAATTTTAAGTTTATTTATTTATTTTGAGAGAGAGAGAGAGCACAAGCAGAGGAAGAGCAGAGGGAGAAGGGAGAGAGAGAATCGCAAGCAGGCTCCGCACTGCCAGTGCAGAGCCTGACGTGGGGCTCGATCTCACAAACGTGAGATCAAGAGTTGGATGCTTAACCAACTGAGCCACCCAGGTGCCCTTTTCCTTTTTTCTTTTAAGTACTGTTGATCAGAGCTTTCAGATCAAAGGTGATAGTTTGCCTCCTGTGGGCATTGCCATTCTGTGTGACATAACATGCACGCCCTTGGTTCTGTGAATGGGCACCAAAGTGCACGTAGAAGGGTTATTTGCTCATAGTCTTTCCTTTCTCTTACCTTTCTGACCCCTTACTATCTTGCCACGGCTAGATTCAGCCCGCCTCGTGCATTATTCTTTCTCTGACTATTGAAGCCTCCAGTGACTGGTTGTAAAATGTAATGACTCTTTTCTTGGAAGTTGTCACAACTTAACATATCTGTGCTATAAATAATAGGTGTGAGTAATTGATTTGCTTTGTGTCTCACTAGAGGATAAGCTCTTTGAGGACAGGGACCCTGTCTGCTTTCACTGTAGTACTCCAAGAGCTTAGCACACTGTGTGGATTGCAGTAGGTCTCAATGCTTGTTTGTTGAGTGAATGAGGGAGGTGGGGGGTGGATAAGTCTTCCTTTGGGGCTGAAGAAACGGGTTCAAGTAGGTAGGTGGTTTGCCCAAACATCTCTGGTTGCCATCAGATGACATAGACCTGGGCTCTGTCATTGCAATCTGTTCAAGGGGACCGCAGCCACACCCATTACTCTCCTGCCTATGGGGAGCCTACTGTCTAGTTGGAGAAGCCAGGGGAAGGTGGGGGAGGGTCATGCAAGGAAGTGTGCTAGGCTGTATGACAGGTGAGACACAGGCAGCCAGGATCCAAGAGGCAGGGAGCTCTGAGCTAGGGATGGGTGGGTCACCCTGAGCCACACAGCTGGTGTTGGCCTCCATCTTCAGCAGCTGTGGTTGGCTCCTGATGTTCCTGCCAAGGGTGTGCCTTTGCTGGACTTCTCACCTCCTTCCAGCTGTGCTCCTGCCAGGAGCACTTTCTGGGGGTGGTCCCGTTCCCTGCCAGGGTGGATTTGGGTCTGTCCTTTCCCTCCCAGCATCCCATGGGCATCTCCATAGACTGAGGAAGGTTGTGGACTATCCAGCCCCAGGGCCACAATATGGGCAGGGCTCTGCTGTAGTTGTTTGGTGGCTAAGGTATGGAACTGGGAATCTGGGAGGGCCTGGCTCACTCTCGATATAATATATGAGGGAAGAGCTCGTTCTCCGGAAGGGCCCATCCCTGAACAGTTTTTGTTTGTTTTACCTTGGAGGAAGGTGCCAACAGTCATTAGATTCCTGTGTTTGCCAGGTGCTAACAGGATGCCCTATATATGGTGTCTTATATAATCTTCCCTACAGCCCTCTGAAGGTGGTATTGTTATTATCCCCATTTTACAGATGAGAAAGCTGAGGTTCAATGTGTTTAAGTGGCTTACCTAAGGTGGGCACAGCTAGTGAATAGAGAGTCCAGATTCAATCTCTGGCTCCCCATCTCCACCTCCCAAGTATTTCTGTGCTGCCATGATGAATTCTAAGACCCAGGTAGAGCCAGGGAGCTCCAGAGACAGGTGCCATAGAATGGAAGACCTAGCCAGGACACCTTTCTTTCCTGCAGACTGCCTGGTGCCCCTGGGTCAGGGGCCCTTCCCAGTGCCTGGAAGGCCAGGGAGTTTGCTCTTGGCGCTCTCGGGAGTCAGCAGTGGGCAGGGAGTCCGGCTTCTGCTGAGGTCTCCCTGCTACTCCCAGCCTCACCAGAGACTGTGACTGGGCCCCAGGTGAGGGCTCAGGAGGACCCAGACCTGGCCTTCTCAGAGCAGACCATCTGGATTATTGGTGTGTGCATGTGTTCCATTTTGGGTGTACTGAAGTGTCTCATCTGTTTTTGGTTTAGAATTTGAGCCCTGTCTCTTTGTTACCCACCCCTGTAGATTTATACACAACCATAGTCCCGTGTAGAAGACAGGTGCTTGGCCAGCCCCTGGTGGCCAAGCACTGGACTGGTGCTCCACCAAGCACTGGACTGGTGCTCCAATCTCAGCCCCTGGAGCTGATGGAAGGAAGCAATGACTTTGATGAAACAAGATAAGCAACAATTTAGAAACTTTCTATCTAAGCTCTGTGATGTAATTTCCTCTCATGGCAGATTTATCTCCTCAATTCTGTGCAACTCAGACCAGTACTGGAATGGCTTCCCCCTTCCTGTCTGCACACCCGTCTGAGTTGACTGTCAAGGACACGGGTGCCCTGAAGCCGTGAAGAGAGTTTGCCTTAGAAGGCAGGGAGCCAGGCTCTGGATTCTGGCCCTGCCTGTCATTGGTTGCATGACTCTGACCCACTCACTTAGCCTCTCTGAGCCTAGGAAACCTTGTGTCTCAAAGGAGAATTCAGTGGTGATACCTGAATTACCTTAAGGCAAGGGATGGTGCCAGACTGGGGATTTCTGGGTGCAATTCTCTGTCTTACTTAGCATGCCTCAGATTTGCTGCTTCCCCATTAGCAAGAGGCAGTACCTTTTTCTTTTCTTTTTTTTTAATTTTTGTTTTTGTTTTGGAATTGAGAGCCATTAAGGTTAAAGTGGAATTAAGAGACCATCTTCCTGGCCTCATTGTGTCCTTCAGGGATCACCTCCCCACCTTCCTATCTGTGCACTAATGACATAAAAAAAAGGGAGGGGAGCATAGCCGGTTAAGAATGGAATCATTTATTTGTAGAGACCCTCCCCCTTCTCCAAGGGCTTGAAGACGGAGTCTGACTTGAACCTCCTGGAACTTATGAGAAGGAAACGAGGCTCACTGGCCCAATAGCCCAGATGAGGAAACTCCAGCACCCAGAAAGGTCAGGTAGTTCTCAGAAAGTCACACAGCAATTTGAAGGCAATAGAACTCAGGGATTTTTACTCCCATCCAGTGTTTCTCAAACTTTATTATGCACAAGAATCTCCTGGGAATCTTGTGAAAATGCAGATCAGGAGGTCTGGGGTGGGGCCTGGACATTCAGTATTTCTGACAAGGGCCCAGGTGTTGCTGATGCTGCTGGTCTGGGGACCTTGCCAGGAATAGCAGAGGGCTCGGTGAAGCTAGGAGGCTGGGGTCTTTGCAGTCTGGGCGAGTGGGAGTGAGCCCTCTGTCCTGTGTGAAATCTCTCCCACCTCCTTACTGATGTGTGTGCACCCAGCTTTTCCTGAGTTTTCTTTTTCTTGTGCCGTCAAGGCCTGGGCTGCTGCTGGGGTGCTTCCCCGGCCCATTTTCTCCTGTCTCATCCTGCTCTGTGTTTGAAGTAGACGTCACATCTTCGCTGGTTTCTGCGAGGCCCCCGGCTTACAAGTCTGCTCTAGGCTCATAGTCCCCGTTCCAGGGAGACTCGAATGCCTGAATTAACTCCCTCTGGAGCACTAAACTGCCCTGAGTGCTAACCCAGTTTGTATTTTTAGAGTGTGCTCCATCAATTACCTCACTCGCAGAGCCGCTCTCTCTGCTCGACAGGGAGGGGCGGCAGAGTTCGTCCTCAGGCTTTCCTGAGTTGCCCCTCCTGGTCCCCATCCCTCATGAAGTCATCCTTTTCCTCTCGGCACTGTATCCTTAGTGCTCAGGATGGAGAGATTATCCACCCCATTTGGTAGATGTGGCGGAAACGCAGGCCCAGAGCAAGTGACGGTCCCCAGGATTAGGAACCCTACGCCCTTCACCTTCCTGCTCGGGCGAGGTCATGGAAAAGGGCCATTCTCCCGTGTCAAGCAGGGCTGGGGACTCTCTCTGAGCCACTGTTTTGCAAGAGGCTGATCTGAAGGGAAGCCAGGTGGGGGGCCATGACCCATGCAACCCTCTGGTGGACTGGTCTTTATTTATAAAGTTCAGCTGGAAAATCCTCACACCAGAAAAGACGGCCAGGGCCACTACGCTCCTGCCCCCCCGGGGAGACCTTTGACCCAGGCCCCAGACAAGTCTTGCCAAATGACTGGGTTTGTGTTTCAACCCAGTTTCTCCCACCTGTGGCCAAGGCGTTAATGAGCAGCGCTGCCCCCAAGCTGGGCCGGGTAGGACAGGGCCTCTCCAGGTCGCGGGGAGGGGGAGGGGGAGGGCTGCTTCGAAATTCAGGGTGACACAGTGGCTGGCACTTCTTAACCAAGCTCTGTCTCTGGACCCAAGGCCTGTGGATTGGCAAGTTCATGACTTCTTCCACCAATTAAATGTGAGCGCCGGCTGTGGTCAAGGCCCCAGGTGGGCTGCCCAAGGGCTCAGAGCCAGAGGGGAGTGAACAGAACACAGTCCCTTTCTCAAGGACCTTGGACCTCTTCCTGGGAAAGCATGCTGTATGCATCTGTAAAAGTGAAAGCTGAAAGCATCAGGAAGTGTGAGAGAGAGAGAGTGTGTGTGTGTGTGTGTGTGTGTGCCTGTGTCTATGCCAATGTGTGGCACACGTATCTATGTGTGCTTGTCCGTGTGTTTATATGTGTATATCTGTATGAGTATGTATGTGAGTATGTGTTTGACTTTGTGTGTCTGTGAGTGTGCTTTAGGCTGTGACTCTTTGAAGTCCACCCTCAGTGGGGAGCCAGCAGACAGCCTCAGGGCCCGGCTGCTCTGGTGTGTGGCCCTGAACCCCAGCATCGTGGATGGGACAGGGACATGTTCCCTGTGGGATATCTCTGTTTGGCTCTATCCTGGATGTTCCTTCTGCCCAGAAGACAGTGGGCAGAACTCATAGTGAAGGGAGGGGAACAAAAAGGAAGGACTAATTCCACTTCATTCAGCATGTGCCTGGCCCCCCGCTGGGTGACAGACTCAGAAGTGGTGGAACAAGACCCTGGATCATCTCATCTTACAGGAGTTATTAGATTCTGCAGCTGAATGAGTCACTCCACAAAATGCAGTCTGAGCTATTTGGCCCACAGAGCCTAAGATACTTACTATTTGGGCCTTTACAGAAAAAGCTTGCCATCTGTGTTATAAGTACTTTATAAATATGGACTTATTTAATCCTCATAACAGCCCTATTGAGATGGTATTGTTATTATTATTATTTTAAAAATTTTAAATTTTTTTTTAAAATTAAAAAAAAATGCTCTGCTTCGGAAATTGTCACAACGCGGATGTCTGGGGACCACCCTGCCTCTGGGGATCCTCAGTCTCCAAACTGTTTCTCTTAAGCTCTAGATAGTTCTTAGAGGCAACACCTGCATGTCATTAGCTGGGCCCTGCTCACAAGAGCTTCTCCATAAAGACTTCCTAATTTAGATTATTGGTCAGTGTTTGTACAGTTGCCACGTGCTGTGGTCTGTGTCCTAGCTGCCTGCTCTAGCTCATAAATGCTTGGAAGGCCTGGGTTGTGTTTTGCACGGTGTATTGTTCAGGACAGAATGGCGTCTTGTCAGGCCAGAGGATTCTGGGGACACAGTGCTATCAGAAGGGAGCTGTCAAAGTCCCTGCACCTCGAGGAGGGTTCGACCAGAGCCAAGAGTTATGTGCAGGGAGGATCAGTGATGTAGCAGGTGCCGTCCGCGCCCTGTCCCCGTCCCCCCCCCCCCCCCCCCCAGTGCTCTCCATTCCTATCCTGTGCTCCCGGTGGGTGCCTGCCCCTCCTCCTCACTTCTCAGAGCTAGAGTGAGCCCAGAAAGAGTCAGTGCCTGCAGGAACAACCCCAGCCACAGACCCCCCAGCATCTGGCCCCTCAAGTGGCACAGCCACAAGGCATGTTCTACACCAAAGCTTCTCACAGAACTTTCTATGATGATGGAAACGCTCTACACCTGTGCTGTCCAATACGGTAGCCACTGGCTCATGAAATGTGGTGAGACTGAGGAACTGAATCTTCAGTTTTAAGTAATTTAAATGCCAGTAGCCAGTTGTGGTTGGTGCCTGCCATGTTGAGCAGGGCGATTCTGCTGTTTCCTGGAGGTCCCCAGCAGGACTGAGCCTGGCTCCATTGCCGTTAGCTGTGTCCTCGCTGTTAACAAACCCTGCGTTGAATTCCTCACCTTCTCCACTCCCCAGCTGATTCTTCCCTGGAATTGCCATCCAAATAAACTATTCATTCCAGCCATATGAAATTGCCATTTTTTTTACATCAAAAAATTGTTGAATGTTAGTACTTTCATATGATTTAGTTTGCACCGAAATCCCCAGCTTGGGTCTGCTCTCTGGGCGAACCCAACCTCATGAGGTATTGAGGTTTGTATTGATTTGTGTGCATAAGCTAGGGGAGGGAGGTTTGAAATCATTCCCTGCCCAGGCTAGATTCTAATCCCAACTGTGCCTCAAAGTGGCTGTGTGGCCTCGAGCAAGCCACGAACCCTGTCTGTGCCTCAGTCTTCAGTGAAGATAATCCTGCCTGCACCTTGGCCTGGTGCCCGCCCTTACCTGCCTTGCAGGCTGGTTGGAAGGAACAAGGGAGCTCGGAGACGGGACTAGTCATAACAACGGAGCACAGTGAGGATGAAAGGTGCCTTTCCAAGATGCACTGTCCCAGCTGCACCCTCTTTCTGGCTGCAGGGATGCTTGCTCATGGCTGATGGAAACCGGACTGCGTGTGTCTTTGATGCTAGGATGGGTGTTCCTGGCTGCCCTGGATGCCAGTGTCCTGAAGCTGTCTTTGCATACTCTGGTCTTCTTGGCAGGGTGAAGTTAGCCTCTAGCATGAGCTCCTGAGCAGGAACACTGGAAAAACTCACCCTGGCTGCCATTTGATCAGAGCAAGAGCATGATTTAATGAATGGCTGCCGAGGGCCTCACATTTGTTTCCCTTGTCCACAAAGTGGCAGTAAACAGTTTAGGTGGTGACTTGAAGGCTTATCCTTTTTAGATTTTTCCTGGAGTGGAACTATTGGAATAGACGGGCTGGGAGCCTTGCACTTGTAGTCAATGTGGATTTTCCTAGTTCCCTCGATCTTCTTGAACTTCCTAGAGGTTTGTTCCTTCAGCTTGGGTTGGCCTTTTCCAGAAGCTCAGAGCCCCCCAGAATATGCTGGAGGGAGGCTGGTCCATCAGGGACCGTTCAGGAAACCAGGGCTCACGCTAACAAGTGCAGTAGGAGTTTATATGGGGAACTAAGTACAGAGGTAGTGGAAGAGATAACAAGCTTAGCATATAATGGGCAGATGACCCCCAGAACAGCAGTAGCAGGAAGCTGCTAGCATCCCTAGGGCTGGGGAAACAGGGAGAGCTGATTTCCTGGAGCTCAGAATCCAGTAGCGTCTGGGGATGTTGGAATTTTGGAAGGCCTGCTGGGTGGAGCAAGATCACAGAGGAAGTGACTCCTTGGGGATCCAGGGGACCCAGAGGGGGTAGAACCACTGTGGAGACACCACCCAACACACAGAGAGGGACAAGTGTCCTGGTGTCTCTTCTCCTTTTTGCAGGAAGAAAAACGGTCTTCTGCCTATATTCCTATTGGCCAGATCTACCAGAAGGCAGAGGGCAAGAGAGTGGGGTGGGGGTGGGGGAAGTGCGGTTTGTAGAGGGGGAGTCAGGAGTGGGTCAGCATGGGGGCCTAAGAGAGCCTTCAGAAGAGAGGTTCTAATCCTGGAGCCTGTGAATGAGCTTCAGGGAGGCCAAGTACCTCTGGGGAGTGTAGGCACTGTTTTGTGTCCATGTATATACACCCGTTTTCTAGAAAGAGAGGCAGCATCCTTCTTCGGATTCTCAAGTTGTCCTGCGCCCACCGAAAGATCTAGCACCATCGATAATCCACCACCTTGTCTTACTCATGGGAAATCTATGCATGCAGGGAAATACACTTGACCTCGTGGACTAGGGTCCCTTCTGCTAACTGGCTATTGTCCTTCAGTTGTCCTGGTCACGTGAGGATGTTAGGAACGTCCCCTGTCTGCTCTCTGCCTCTCCAGAACTAGCTGTGTGTCTCTGCTTGCCGGTCAGCCTTCCTGATCTCAGGCCCACAAAACCGCTCCATCTAGCATGTTCCTGCAGCTGTGGCATCCATGCCATTGATCTAGATCCTGGTCTAGGTGCACCACACAGTGAATGAGGCAGGCAGAGCTGGCACTGGGAACAGACTCCAGTTCTTCTTCATTCAGTCTCCCTCATTCAATAAGCATGGACCTTGCACCTACCATGTGCCGGGCATTTTGCTGACTATGGGGGAGACAGCGCCAATCAAGATAAATGATGACCCTGCTGTCATGGAAGTGGAGGTGGGATTAGAAAACAAACAAGAGAACAAAGACACAAACAAGATAATTTCTGACCGTGATCAGTGCCAAGAAGATAACAGAATGGGGAAATGGGATAGAGTAATGATGGTTGAGTATGAGAGTTATTTTTGATGGAGAAGGCCTCTCCTAGGAGGACATGTTTAAGTAGAGATGTGAGGGATAAGGAGTCAGCTCTCTGAGAGAAAAAGCATGGTGGACGAGGGCAAGAGCCCATGCAAAGGCCCTGGGGTGGGAATGAGGACCCCAAAAACAAAAACAAAAACAAACGGTGCCCATGTGGCTGAAGCCAAATTAGACTGCCATGACAGTCTGATTCTTCTGACTAGCTCCGCCAGGCCTCCTGCACACTCTTCTTGCTTTAGTGGGTGAATGGGTGGCAAAGTGCCCCTTCCTTCGCCATGCTCTATTCTCAGCAGGGTGTGTGGCAGGTGGCTGGAAGCTGGCTTTCTGCTCCCCAGAACAGTGGCTGAATGTTTTGGTGTCTCTGAGATGTCAGGAGGATGGCAGATTGTTTCTCTTCAGTCCATCAGTCACACAAAAGCCCAGGGAGCAAAGAGCACAGGCTTAATTTATTTTGTTTATTTTGCAGAGGAAATAGCACTTCCTTGGAGTGAAAGCTCTGAAGACTAAAAGCTGAATGGAGAGGGGGAGTCTGGATTAAATGAATGGGCTGACCAGCTCTGACCCACTTTCTACCCAACACAGCAGTGATAGAGAGGAAATTGCATTCTGGCTCTCTCTGCACTGGCCCAGGGGCCGGTCACTTCTCTAGCCTGCCCTTTCACAGGGGACGGGGCTTCTGTGCCAGTCGGGCTTCCTGGAAGTGTTCTTGAAGGTAGCTCATGAGGGGACGGGAGGGTTACAATGTGCAGTGGCCTCATGCCCTGCCTGAGTTCATCTTGCACCCTTCGAGCCTGCCTGATATTACTCCATCACCTCAGCAGTGAGGGCAGGTGTACATTTAGGTGAAGGTCATTTTAATGGTTCTGTGATGTAACTGAACTGGGAGGGAGAAATCGCTGCTCTTCTGGACTCCAAAGGAGTGATCAAAATGAGGAGTTCTCAGGAGGTCTGGAGCAGACTGGGCAGGGAGGGCAGGGGACATTCCAGCTCATCTCTGCGACCTAGTGCTGTGATTGCAGTGAGCAAAAGGTGTCCATGAAGGGCTTGCTGCAAGGACTCCTGGGTTCACATTCCTGGCTCCACATTTCATTATTTGTGTGGTCACAGCAGGTTCCTAAGTCTGTTTTAGAGGCCGCAGCTTCCTTACCTCTAAAATGGAGGTGTTGATACTTGTCTGTCCCACCTCTCAAGGTTGGTGTGGTGTTCCAAAGGGAGGTAGGGTTTGAAAGTGCTGCCAGGCACATAGTAGGTACTTAGTAAATGTAGTTAGTTTAATTGCAGGAATTCATAAATAACTGAAAGAGACCAAAGCTGGTATATTACCTGGAACTTTACGACTATAAAGAGTGAGCATTGAAAAACCAGTGATGGGGGTGCCTGGGTGGCTCAGTCAGTTAAGCATCCGACTTTGCCTCAGGTCATGATCTCATGGTTTGTGAGTTTGAGCCCCGCATCGGGCTCTGTGCTGACAGCTCAGAGCCTGGAGCCTGCTTCAGATTCTGTGTCTCCCTCTCTCTCTGCCCCACTCCTGTTCATGCTCTGTCTCTCTCTCTCTCAAAAATAATAAATAAGTGTTAAAAAATAAATATAATGAAACAACAGTGACAAAGAGGAAGTTAAGGTGGACTTTTGCAAATCATCCATGAAGCTCCATCATCCCAGGGGCCTGGCCAGCTCTATCAAGTACCCTCATTGCAGGAAGAACAGTGCTCTGGACATAATGCAGATTGTCCTGCTCTCATCGGATGGATGACCACAAATCACAACCCTGGGGTTCTTGGGCCTGTTTATTGACTTCGTTCTCCTCAAGGTTGCTTTAGACAGCTGGTCGTATGAAGATCTTAAAAGGGAATAGAGCCCAAGAGTGAGGGAAGGCTCTCACCGTGGCATTTTGAGGGTGCTTCACTAGTGAAATAATTACATCATTAATCCCCAAATGAAGAAGGAAAGGTGAAGGCATCAAAGAAAGAGTACGTGTTCATATGCAGTGATCACTGACAAACTCTGATTTTAACAGACCCTTATGAAGAGGAATGAAGAGTCATCTTACTTAGGACTGATCAAAAGAGGTTTGGGAGGGCTGAAACAGAATGAACTAAAGCTAGTAAAAAGAGCTAAAGATAGCCACAGGCCTTTGTAAAATAATAGCCCCAGAGTTAGAACGTGAAGGAGATGGGATAGTATCACTACTCTGGAAAAGTGATACTGTTAGCAGACAGAGGAACAAAATAGAAAAGTGAGCATTCTGTTTTTTCTCTCTGTCTTCTCCACCTGGAATGAACTCTCTTTGGAAGAAAGTGTCTTGCAAGGACCTGGAGAGTCATTTTAAAACGCATTTCTAGGATCAAGTGGGTTCTATAGCAGGGCCTTCACATGCACATTGGATGTGACTGCAGAGTTGTGAGGCAGACTCTTTTGATTGATTATTCTTTTTATTATGGATTGTATTTTCCTGCTTCTTTGCATGCCTGGTAATTTTTGATTGGATGCTAGACAGTAAATTTTACCTTGTTGGGTGCTGTGTATTTTACTACTACTATAAATATTCTTGAGCTTCGTTCTGGGACATGATTAAGTTCCACAGAAACAGTTTGATCCTTTTGGGTCTTGCTTTTCAGCTTTATTAAGTGGGACCAGAGCTGTCTTAATGTAGGGCTAATTTTCCCCCACCGTAGAGGCAATACCATTCTGAGTACCTGTATTAGTTTGCTGGGGCTGCTATTAGAAAACACCACAGACTGGGTGGTTTACAACAAATTTATTTGCTCACAGTTCTGGAGGCTGGAAATCTGAAATCAAGGTGTTGGTAGGATTTTATTTTTCTTCTGAGGCCTCTCTGTTTGGCTTGCAGATGGCCATGTTCTCTCTATGTCCTCACATAGTCCCTCTGTCTGTGGGTCTGTATCCTAATCTTTTCTTAAAAGGACACCAGTCATACTGGATGAGGCTCCTGCCTAAGGGCCACATTTTGGTTTAATTACCTTATTAAAGACTCTGTCTCCAAACAGTCACATTCAGAGGCTCTGGAGGTTAGCATTTCACCAGAGGAATGTTGAGGGGACACAATTCAGTCCATAACCTGGTGCCTCATGAATTTTGAGGTTTTCTGTTCTGGGTGATTGAACATGACCTATTTTCAGCCCTATGTGAGCTCCAGGCTGTTCCCCATGTCCCTTCAAGATGTTTCTCTCCTCCACCTTGGGCAGTTTCCTCACAGGCCTGTGCTGATCAATACTTAGCTGAAGACTCAGGAGGCCCCTCTGCGGATCTCTGGAGTGTTGTCTTGGCAGCTTTCTCCTCTCTGATGCCTTGCTCTGTGAATTCTAGCCGCTTTGGCCTCCCTGATATCCCAGCTCATCTCCTCAACTCATTGAGAGTCCTGGGCTCTGCCTCAGTCCCCTTCTCTGTGCTGTGGCCTGGACACTCTCCAGGTGGCTGGCCGGGGCCATCGTGGGCTCCTCTCATTTGTCTCTGCCTGAACTCCAATGTCTGCAAACCCTTGTTTCCAATGTTGCTTCTGGCTTTTTGTAGTTGTTTTGAGGAGGTGGTTGTTAAATCTGGCTCCTCTTACTTCCTTTGGAGAGTGTTTGAAGAGTGGGGAACACCCCTAGTGTTCTGGAACTTCTTGTCCTTGCTAGTATTCCTCAGTGTATGTTATAAGATGGGTTCTGGAATCTCCATTCTAATGATGCTGTGGCTTATCCTTGGGAATATTTTTTTATTGGATTATTAAGCTAAGTGCTTGTGAGCCCTTAGAGATGCAGGTGGTGGTCACATCGGGCTCCATTCATGCTGGAACCACCAGTTGTTAAAGAACTGATGTCAACCCATAGGGCTTCCTTCACCGTGACTTAACCTTACTTGGTCATGTCAGTGGGTTCTTGCTGCACACCAAGATTTCCTTTTGTCCTCATAGCAACCCTCTCAGGCGGGTTCTGTCATCCCTGTTTTCCAGATGGGAAAACCACAGAGAGGTTAAGGAAATTTCCCAAATCTAGAGTTTGAACTTAGTTCTGCTGGCCCTTAAATGAGATGCTGTGTTGTCCAATATTTTCATCAGCATTTTGATTCAGGAGGCTCCAAGAGCTGGAATTTCAACTCAATCAGCAAAACAAAAACAACAGATTAGATGCAAGAGGAAGGATGCTTCCTGATCCCTGCATTGAGATAAGAAAAGATCCCCAGAAGCGGATGGAGGCTAAAACTTATTCCTGCAAAAGGCCTCAGTTTTAGAAGGGAACTTTGACATTATTCAGTCCCCAGGTTACAGCTGGTGTTAGTGGTGGCCAGTGGCCAATCGCTTTTGTGACAATATCACACTCACAGGTAGACAGGAAGCTTCCGGGCAGGACTTTCCCTTAATTGCCCCAGTCTCCGCTGTGTGAAGGGGCTTTTCCTCATGCATTTCTCAAGTGTACCATTATTCCTGGAAAATTGGATGGATGAATACAACCTTGGATGGGTACAACCTTGTTAATTGTAAATAAATCATCACCTCACCTCTCCATCACCATCAAAATGTCTTTCATGCTCCAATTAAATTAACCCACTTACTTCATTCTCTAATGAACTTTTCCAAAAGATAACCCTCTGACTCCATCTAGAGAAGAACTCTGGTTAGATGTCAAGTACACTTTGCTCCCTTGGGTGCCCACCTCATTCTCCCATTTGAGTGTGGCTTCCTCCATGTGATCATCAGTAGGTAAAAGGGAGGGGACAGTCTTGATGAATTTGGTTAAAAGAGTGTTTTGCTGGGGCACCTGGGACCTCAGTCAGTTAAGCATCCAACTCTTGATTTTTGGCTTAGGTCATGATCTCACAGTTTGTGAGTTCGAGCCCTGTGTTGGGCTCCGTGCTGACAGCATGGAGCCTGCTTGGGATTCGCTTTCTCTCTCTCTCTCTGCCCTTCCCCTGTGCATGCTCTCTCTCTCAAAATAAATAAACATTAAAAAAAATGAGTACTTTATTGTCTTGGAATGCCAGCCTGTGTCCAGAGCAGTGATCAAATATAGGATCTGTACTTTTATTTCCACTGCTATTAGCAAAGCTTTGGTGGGAAGGAGGCTCTGGGGGAAGGGGTTCAGTCAGACCCAGAAATACTTGTCAGGCCTAGTTTCCTGTGGCAAAAAGAGTTGTGGACTTCAAAAGCGTTTTGTGAACATCCGCAAACTTTTATTTACTGTGGGTTTGGAATTGAGTGAGAAAAAAAAAAAAAAAAAAGCACATGGGTCCTGGAACATACAGGTGCCCCACATGGGGATGGCTGGTGGCCTTGCCCATAAACAGGAGGGGCAATCACTAGAGCGTGTGGTCCACACACTGTGGAGACTGACCACACCCGGGTCAGGTGGACACCTGGCCTCTATTTGAATACACCCAGATTTCTTTTCTTTCTTTTCTTTCTCTGTTGGCCAAAACAACAGAAATTTTATTTTCCACAGTTTGGGAGGCGGGCAAGTCCAGGATCAAGGTGCTGGCCAGTTTGGTTCCTGGTGAGAGCCCTCTTCCTGGCTTGTTAGACGGCCACCATCTCATCACATCTTCACGTGGCCTTTTCTCTGAGTGCACACAGAGAGAAGAAGATCTCTGGTGTTTCTTCTTATAAGGGTGCCAACCCTATCAGATTAGGGATCTGCCCTATCATGGGCCCTATCTCCAAATACAGTCACACTGGTGACTGGAGCTTCTATAGTGAATTTTGGGAGGATGCAAACATTCAGTCCATGACAAAGGGCATTAACAGTAACAATAGTAAATTGACAACTTACATGTTGTTGCACTTTACAGTTTGCAAATACTTGCAAACTGTTTTCGTTTTAACCTCTCAGCAGAAGGTAAACCGTGAAAGGATTATTACATCACATTTGCAGATAAAAAAGTCTTGAATATGCCCAGATTTCTAACCCACATCCCATGTCACCTCTACAAGAAGCCACCCCTGTACCCTAGCTGGAAGTGAGCTTCCCCCTCTGAGCCCCAGTTGCCCTTGACCCATATTTCTGCTGTTAGGGCTCTAGTCACTTTCTGTCTGGGATTTGAGTTAGTTACTTACCTTCTTACTTCCTCAGCTGGACTGCACCCTCCTTGGAGGCCAGGGTCCAGGTCCGAGTTAGCTTTGTGACCCCTTCAGTGCTTTGCACAGAGCAGATGTGACGTCTCATTAGTGGTTCCTTTTGATCTGCCTAATCTTCTGCAGCCCAGTGTATTGCGCAGGGTGAAAATTAAGGAAGGTTCTTCCCCTATTTCATTCAGGGCTACCTCTGGGTCCACCTGCCCTTGTATTTCAGGGACTCAGGGGTTCAGGGCTCGTAGGAAGTGGCTTCAGCTGGGAATCGGGCTAAACTGTTCAGAGTTTGGGTCTGCTACATTAGCTGACCTGTTGTCATGGGTCTCCTGCTGCTCCTTCCCTCTCCTGGACTCAGGACAGGGTGACCCTTTGGGTGGGTCTGAGGCAGGCCATGACTGGTGAAACTCTGAATTCTCTAAGATTTTTATCCTCTTACTAACTGGATACCTTAAAGTTTAAAAAAGAGGTTTTTGGGGCGCCTGGGTGGCGCAGTCGGTTAAGCGTCCGACTTCAGCCAGGTCACGATCTCCCGGTCTGTGAGTTCGAGCCCCGCGTCAGGCTCTGGGCTGATGGCTCGGAGCCTGGAGCCTGTTTCCGATTCTGTGTCTCCCTCTCTCTCTGCCCCAACCCCCTTTCATGCTCTGTCTCTGTCTGTCCCAAAAATAAATAAAAAAAAAAAAAAACAAAAAAAAAAACATTAAAAAAGAGGTTTTTTATGAAAGTGACTTTATGTTTTTATGGTAGAAAACTTGGGAAATAACAGAAAGTTATAAAGAACAAGCAATTTCTTCTGTAATTTTACAGCGTAGCAATCTATTTTGGTGTATTTTATTATTACAGAGAAATGTTATTCTGAAACAAGGATTGGGTCATAATATATATAAAGCTTTACAAATATTGCTTTTTGGGGCACCTAGGTGGCTCAGTCAGTTGAGCATCTGACTTTGGCTCAGGTCATGATCTTGTGGTTTGTGAGTTCAAGCCCTTGCAGCGGGCTCCGTGCTGACAGCTCAGAGCCTGGAGCCTGCTTTGGATTCTGTGTCTCCCTCTCTCTCTGCCCCTCCCCTGCTCATGTTCTCTATTTCTCTCTCTCAAAAATAAATAAACACAAAAAATTTTTTTAAATATTGCTTTTTAAAACTAAAAGTAACACATGTGGCATTCAAATAATTCATAAAGAGAAAATGAAAAATATAAGCTTTCTGCTAATCCACCCTCCCTGATCCCTGAATCCTCTCTCCAAAGGTACCTACTCTTCAAAGATTCTTTTGTTTATCCCAGGGGTAGTGGTGGTGGGGAGGAGAACACATATACTACCTTTCATATGCATGACTAGTTAGGCTTAGAGGCTAGAAACAGGTAATGAGCATTTCCTCCTTGCTAGTGATATTTCAAAGATATTTAAATTTTTTTTAATGTTTATTTATTTTTGAGAGAGACAGAGACAGAATGCGAGTGGGTTAGGGGCAGAGAGAGAGGGAGACACAGAATCCGAAGCAGGCTCCAGACTCTGAGCTGTCAGCACATAGCCTGACGCGGGGCTCGAACTCACAAACTGCGAGTTCATGACCTGAGCCGAAGTCAGACGCTCAACCGACTGAGCCACCCAGGCGCCCCTCAAAAAATATTTTAAAGGGCACCATTCCAGTCTGTCATGAAGCTGTCTCCATCTTCCCATCTCTATTCTCTGTTGGGTATTTAGCTTCTTTCCAGTTTGTTATTAAAAGTAATACTTTAAAATAAAAACATTTTTTACGTATAAGTTTGCCCCCCCCCCCCCCCGCTTATTTTTTCTCAGGACAGAATTCCAGAAATGGAATTCTTGTAGCAAAGCACAGAAACTTATGGCTGTTGGTAGATACTGTCAAATTGTGATACATTTCTTGTATGGAAATAGGACCATTTCTCTTGCCCATAAATTATTTTTGCTACTTTGAAGATTAAAAAAAGTAGTACAAGAAGACCTGCTCTTTATAAAAAATTCAAACAATATGGAAGTGCACGGAGTGAAAAGTGAAAGGGGCGCCCCTCTTCCACCTCCCTCTTTAACTTGGAAATAAGCCCTGTTAGAGCCGGACCAGGCTTGGACAGACCTGAATTCGAATTTGGATGTTGCCGTGTGATGGTGGGGCAGTTATGCGGTTGCTGGGCCTTGGTTTCCTCATCTGTAAAATGGGTGTGCCAAGAATCACCTCGCTGGACTGTGAGGATGAAGTGGGCATGTGCAGGGGGCCTGGCCAATGGTAGGCACTGTTACAAGCGTCGGCTTTGTTGAATGGCTGACGGATGCTGGCCCTTCTCTGTGAGACTGCTTTCAGCCCGGCCTGGTAGAATCACAGTGCTGGGAGCTATGCTAGCAGGAGGCAGAGAGTTTCCAGCAGCAGCTACACTGAGCTTATGTCCTTGTTTGTTTGTCTAGGCTCTTTGGGGAGCGGGATATCATCATCCCTTTATTAGGATGGACACACCCTGGATTACTTTTCCTGAGAACTCTGACATTGAGGAGAGAAGAATCAGGCAAGAGGAGCCCCAGCTTGGATGGGCATTGACTGAGTGTCCCCTTGGAATGTCAGCCTGCTCGAAATTGTAGGCATGACACCATAAACCGTCCTATTTATATTGCACTAAACTCTGCAAATATCTTTAGTAACACTAAGCCGTGGGTTGTTTTAACAGCATCTCTAATTATAACCTTTTTCACATTTACCACACTGTCACACCACCCCGATTAAAGCAAGGCTGTTCGCACCCAGTGGCAGCATTGCTGATGAGAAGGTGCCACTAAAGCTGACCTTCCAGGAAAAAAGGCTGAGCCATCACTTAGAACGCTAAGGACCCAGTGAACTGTTGTTCTGGATCCTGGGCTCTGAAATGTTCCAGATGGAGCATCTCCCGGTGGTCTTCAGGCTGCATGTGAAAGATGGAAGGGAGCAGGTGTGCTATGTGAGTTTCAGGGAGCCAAAGGGACTTTCCTAAGGTGGTGGTCTGTGTTTCTGGCCTCAGCAGCCTTTAGTTTACCTGCCAAACAGCCTGGAGGAGGGGCTGTCTGTGTGGGAGGTTGGTCAACAAGTTGGGCATTAAGTGGTTCTGTGTCAAACATTCATGGGATATCTTCGATGGGAGGAACCCAGGTTGTACTGATAATGGCCAACCAGTGAGTGCTAAGAGGGGATGGGCACTGGTGCAGACCGGCTTTTCTGGAAACAGACCTAAGTTTGGCCATAGGATGTTTGCTGGGGATCGATACCTGTGAAAGGAGGGGTGGAGGCAGGCAGCAGTGGCCACAGGGACAAGTGGAGGGCTGGTGCAGGCCCCACCAAGCCCCCACCGGCCCAGCCGGGAGTTCAGGGTAAATATTGCCCAACAGAATTGATTTCTTGTGGCTGCAAGGGCTGGGCCTCTATACCCCACCTCAGGTACTCACCAGATGCTGACTAGCCCGAGAATGGTGTGACCTTGGCTGAGGCCACCCCCTGCAGCTGAGGCTGAGCCTGATGGAGCCAGCTGGAAGCTGCCTGCTTCACTCCATGAAGCTCCCCTGAAGGAGGATTGGGCCAGGGCATGCCCATAGGCAGGCACAGCTTGATGAAGGAGCCGGAGCTCCTCCTGAATCCTGAAGGATACCTCAGGCTTTGGTAGTCACAGAGGAACAGGGAGGGCTTCCAGGTGAGCACAACAGTGTGAGCAAAGGTGTGGAGGTACAATGATAGGGTGTCATAACCAAGAGCCAGAATGCACAGCATCGAAGTTTGGCTTGTCTGGGCAGAGACTTTCCAGCCATTGAGAAGCAGCCCAGGGGGCCACCCGTGTGAGTGACCCGCCTTGTTGTTTGTCTTCTACCCCTGCCCTGAAGCCCGTTTTTCCCATCACCGTTAGGGAAGCCAAGCCAAACGGGTGATGTGTCTTCCCGTGTGACCCGGAGTGGCCTTTCCTCTGTGTCCTCCAGCCTCTTCACCTTGGGTGACTGGGGAGATTATCTGCTTCTTCCTGCACAAAGCCTGGATTTCCAGGGCTCATCTCGATGAAGGTGGAGGGGACTTCTAGGGCAGCTGACCAGAGCCTTGAGAACCTCCTTGAGCCAGGTCACCCCGTTCTCATTACAGGCTCTTCTGAGGGGGGTGCAGGGATAGAACATCCCAGCTCCCAAGTGTAGGGGCCATTGTTGGCCTCTTACCAGCATCTGGGAAGCTGGCAGCCAGGCAACATGTATTTACTGGGCATCTTGGAGCCCCTCTGATGAAGAAAGGCTGGTCTTTGGCCTGACAGTTTATCTGTTTAGATTCCTGAGCTAGCCCCTGAAGCCAGGGGATTTTCATAGGCAGTGACTCTGTTCAGCTTCACTGGTGGTCTGTGTGTGTGTGTGTGTGTGTGTGTGTGTGTGTGTGGCAGGGGGGTCTCCTTAGCCAGGTGTATATGGCAGCAGGAGTTCTATGAGAAGAACACAGAAACAGAAGCATCATCCCCAGGAAGGCAGGTTACCCGGGTCCAGCCAGCTCTCCCCCAACACCTGCCCTACCCATCAGCATTTCCCTCTTTTCACATGTGCTGTTCCAGTCCCCTGCCTTCCTCTGCTGCCAGTTGCCCAACATGGGCCACACCTTGAACATCAGTCCCTTGAAGTTGGATTTCCTCTCGAGTACTCTCAGAGGCCCCCACTTGGGTGTTGTCCTGGTATTTTGGAATTTGACAACAGAGCAGAGCTAGAATGGCCTCGTGGCCTGTTTGGGTAACCTCCCTCGGCCTTGACTAATGACTGCAGTGACATCTGTGGACAGTAGGCAGGTCCCTGGTGCAACCCTGTGTGATTGAGTTTCCTGAGTTATTCCATATCAGCAGTCCAGCAGCCAGATCGCTGGCTGCTGATTGTGCTAGCTCGTACCTGGTGCGGAGTTTGGGTTTCAGGTCCCTCCCACTCAGTACTGAGTCGATTAGGAAATACTGCATGGCTGAAGTAACAAGTACTCTACAAGTATAGTGATAGAAGTGTCCGAAGGTTAATTAGAAATTTTCATTGAAGGAGCTTGTTGAAATTGGTCACTCGTCAGTATCGTTCTCATCTGCAAATTAACCATAGGGACCTGTGTGTATTTTTATTTTCCCACATGTGCTTGCATTGTGTGTGTGTGTATGTGTGTGTGTGAGAGAGAGAGAGAGGAAGAGAGAGAGAGAGAGAGAGAGAGAGAATGTTTCTGCAGAAGATCTAGAGGTTTGTTGTTCACTCTAACCTCCCTAGCAGAGCAGAGGGCCTGCACCAGCTCAGCACACAAGATATTCTTGGAGTTTGCCTTGATAGAAGGCTAAGATAGCAGCCACATTTTCCCGCTGTGATTTTCTTGGGCTTTTCTGAATGCAGACAGATACTGCTGGGCTGTATCGGATGTTGGGATTCCAGCATTCCCACCCTGTTTGGGGCAAGCCTTGAGTCTCTCCTAGTTGTGTAGCTATAGTTGGTTGCTATGGAAACCAAGTCTCACAGTATGGCATAGAGCCTGTTTATTTCTCCACGTCCTACCCCTGACCTGGGAGATAATGGTGATGGTGACACTTCTGTTCGTGGCCCGTTGGGAATTCCCTATGCCATCCAGCGAGGCTTTTCCAGGCCCCACCCATGGCAACCACAGGGAGAAGCTGGTGATTCTTGGAGGGGTGGCTTTTCCCTTGTGCAGGGCAGGTCTTTACCTTTGGACGGGCTGCCCAGCTGCTCCCGCAGGCTCCACAGTGCTCGCTGGGGCAGGGGGGCCTTGGGCCTTTGGGAATTACTGGGAAGTGCCCAGGATAACCTCTGGAGTGTCTGGGAACAGCCTCTGCCTCTTAGCATGGAGACACCCAAAGCAGATTGCATGGCATTTTACATCTCACGGATCAGCCGATAGGATAGTGGATATAATTGCCTTGTGGCAAGTTAAAGTGGCTCCAAGTCAGCTAACAGGTGCCTTTTCATTATTAATTCTCATCAAAGACGTTAGTTGCTATTTAAGGATCTAGCTGCTTGGCCACCTACACCATACTTCCTCTGGATGCCTGCAGTTTTTGAAGAAGAGAGAGAAAAAGTCTTTTTCTTTTCCTTTCTACTCATCCTTGGAGAATTCACTTTGGTGAAATGTCAGGTGATTCTCAGGACTGTCTTTTCTCCAGGCAGAAGGAGTCTGGAAGTCACCACAAGAATTCTTTGTGCTGGGAAGTCTCAGTTCCATTAAGCAAGCTCCTACTGTGTGCCTGTTACCCTTTGAAATTACATCCTGGTGCTTCTCAACAGTGCCTTGCAGAAGGCATTTTTAAAATTCTCCTTTCTTTGATGAGGAAATTGAGGCTCAGAGAGGTTAAATGTATCACCAGAGTTCGCCTAGCTAGGAAGTGGGACAGCTAAGTTTTGGCCCTGGCCTCTGATTCTATGTTCCACCTGAGTCAGTGCAGGGCCAGGTGAGCCTCGTTCATCATGTGCTGCGGTCTCTGCACTTCACGAGGGCTGTTATTTTCTCTGACGAGTAGATGTTTCACCCTGTCCTCTATTGTCCCCAGAAGCGCAGCCCAGATCAGCCTCCCTAAGGAATTTTCCAAGCCATGACCACAACCCACAAGTGGCTCTGAATGCACATGAAGCACGAATGTCATGGGGCTTAGTGATGGATCTGATGAAGGTTGGTGTCTGTGGCAGACTCCGTGAATGCAGTGGCTTCGAGACCAAGAACATCTGGGCCTCAGTGTGCAGGAGTGTCCCGGAAGCCTGCTGGGACCACCAAGAAGACCATTCTTTGGGGAAAACATTCATGTAGAAGCAGTCTGGCCCCTCAGTGGGAGACCGGTGGCCTCTAGGGGCTTTTTCTGTCACCCAGGTTCTCATCTGTTGTGTGTACCCACCCACTCCTGGATCTTGGACAGCCTTGGGCTGTCACCATGGTATTCGTGCTGCTGAGCAAACACGTTCTTTGAAAAGCAAACATGTGTTAGGCAGGAGGACTCTCCTTGCACCTTGGTCACCTGTGTGGAGTGAGGGCCCCCTAGCTAGGACAGGAGAAAGGATGGTGACAGAGGGTAAGCAGTAGGTGTCAGACACGTATGAAAACATGTTCAAATTCACACTGGCCGGGATCAGGAGTCCCAACTACAGGAGCTGAATGTGTAGACTCCTGTTGTCACCTGGCCTTTTGCTGGAGTGTGAACGGGGAAAAGGGGAAGGGCAGAACCCAGCCATTTATGGGATGCTTGCTGAGTCTGATGCATGCTGGGGCTGGCGACTGGGTTTTGGTAAAAGCAGCCCAGTGACACTCCTGTAGGGAGCGTTGCCATGTGCTAGGCTCCAGGTGAAACCCTCTACATGCTCTCTCTTGCTAGTCCTTGTAAGCATCCTGGGAGATCAGTACCATTGTTGTGCCCACTGTACAGTTGAGGAAACCAAGGCATTGAGTGTTTCAGCCCCTTGACTAAGTTCTTACAACTAGTAAGGTAGCAGATCCAGAAGGCAAAGCCAGGCTTATCTGACTTCGAATTTGGATGCCCACCGTGGTTTCAGGGTTGGGAGGACAACTGAGGAGTTAGTTGGGGCAAGAGAAGGCTCATGTGCAGGGCACAGAAAGTCCACTTGGAAGGGGAGGCGACCAGTGGGCAGGACTGATGGCTGACGATGGGTTTCAGTGTGGCAGAGGTTTAAGTGTCAAGGGAAGGGGGGCTGCTGGGGTGTCAGGCTTCCTCTCGTGGGCACCAAGAATCCAGAACAGGTGTTCCTGCCCTTGAGTTATTCACTGAGCTCACCTCCTGGTTCTGGGTCCTGAGAGTCCAGTCCTTGGGGCATTTCCTATAGCTGGGAGTGCAGTGGGGCTTGAGTGATGGCTGCACATAGGCACAGTGGGTGGCAAGGTAGGAAAGGCTCTGGCTGACCGGAGCTAGGTCAAGGAGACACCTCAAAACAGACCTTTTGAGTCTTCTGGATGGTCTCTCTCCTGACCCCGTGGCCCCCTCTAAGAACTGTGAGTGGTCAAGCAATCTCCATGTCTGGCTCTGCTGGGAGAGGCAGGTCCCCAGCAGACCTAGGGCCTTTTTGAAGCTGCCTTCGGCTTTCTGGCTCACACAGAGGGCAACTGGCAGGGATCGAGTGTGTGAAACCCTCACCCTCCTCAGTCTGCCGCTTGGTGGCCCTTTCTTTGCTTGTAAGACAGAAAAGGTCTCTGCTTATTGTCCAACCCTTCTATTTATAGTCACCAAATGATTAAGCAGATCAACGTGTCTGGGATCAGAAGGGGCTGCCTGGCTGGTGGGCCATATGGTGAGTCTGCAGGGTCGCCGTGTGGCTAATAGGAGGAGAGAGGGGAGTTTGGAGAGCCTCTTGTCGATGTTCATGCTTCATTTCTTCCCAGTGTGTTTCTGGTCAACAGAAGGATTAAAAATAGCATTAAAAAAATTCTGTTCACTGGATGTGATCCTCGGGGGGCTCTTTGGATCACATTTAATCACTTCCCTGATGACACAGTGTGCTAAATTCTGAACAGCCCAGGGAAGACTTCAGATGTCCCCCTACCTGGTCAGTGTCAGAGGTGTGTCATGACCTTTCCTTGGCCAACACCTGTGACAATTCACCAGGTTCACCCCTTGACACCCCCTAGTGTATCCAGTGGGTCACCTGTAGACACTTTGGTCATGATACCTCTCTACCCTCATTCCAGTTCTTCCATGGCTCCCTATTACCCACGGGGTAAAGTTTAGGCTTCTTTGCCTAGTGTTTGAGGCCTCTGAGGCCTGGCCTTAGCCCATCTTTCTAGCTCTGTACCCTGTTCTCCTGAGCCACCGTCAGTCTTTTAGGGCTCCTTTCCTCTCCAAATATGGGGGCTGCCTCTTTGAATTTTGACTCTTGCTAGAATGTTTCCTCTTTGCCTGTTTAAATTTTCCTCACCCTGCAAAAGCCAGTTCACATTCAGTCTCCAGGGCTCCCGACAATCTCAGAATGATCTCACACTTTTTTTTTTTTTTTCTGGACCTTTAGAGCAATTCTGTCTGAACGCTTTCATTTGGCAATTAATCATGTTCTGCCTAGCAGTGTCTTTCCCACTATTATCTCAAAGAGTTATTTAAATATTTCATCAGCATTTAAGTCTTGATATTTGTCCTGCCACCTCAACCAGACTGAGTGTCACTGGAGGGCGGAGGGAGGGTCTTAATGTCGGCTTCCGCAGCAGGCGGTGATGTGTGGTGGTCACCCGCACAGGCTCCAGAGCCTGCCTCTGCCTTTCATTCTCGCTCTGCCTCTTACTAACCACGTGACCTTGGGAAAGTCTCAGCATCTCTGTGCTTCAGTTTCCCTACCTGTAAAATGTATATTAAAATCACACCTGCGTCAGAAATGTCCTAAAGATTTAGTGAGTCAAAACTTTCAGAGAAAAGGCCTAGAGCAGGGCTCCGTGGTGCCTGCTGAGATGCCTATACTTGCCGTCCACCCAGCCCCTGGCCCCTGCCTTGGACACAGTACATGGGCCAGATTTGCTTATTCTGTTCATTTGGTATAACATCATTTGTACAGATGGGAAAGCTCTGGCCTGGAGGGGGTGAGAATGTTTCCTGTGGTCACACAGCAGGAAGTGGTGGAGAGCCATAGGGGGCAGGACTGGGATCTCAGGGCTCCAGGAGCCCCAGGGCCTTTCTTTTCATATGCTTTCCCATTGAGGGTCTTTACTATGCCAGGGGCACAGAGACAATTTTTTTTTTTAAATGATTGAGCATCTTTTCCAAGGAGCAGATGCCATGGGGGGGTGGCATGGAAGCCGTGGCCCTGCAGCAATTCCAGGGAACCACTCACATTTAGTTCTATGGGATTGGCCTTCCCTTGAGGTGCACAAAAGGGCCTTGGGATGGGAGGTTTCCCTGACAACCTTCCCATCTCACTCCTGGGCCTGGTGATGGAGCCTTGAGGCCACCTGCAGCCAGAAAACACAAAAGCATCAGGGCCAAGGGTGCTTTTGAACACTGCTTGAACAGGTTGAAGGCCTCTGAAGGTAGGTACAGCTGCCCCTGCTGTATGCTGCCCCTCCTGCTGTCTCCTGGCCACATTCCGAAAGACCCCTCAGGGTTCGGGAGGGGTGTCGAGGACCTATTTACTCTCCCCGTTTCATGCCAGGGGAGAAGTCAGTTTGGCTGGGACACGTGTTGTGATGATGTGCACGGGTGTTCCAAGATCAGTGCTTCCCTTCTTGCCTGCCCCAACCCACCCCCAGTCCCGGAAGAGGGGAGGGGTGAATGGCCAGAAAATGCCAAATGATTTCTAATTCAGAAATGGTAACATCTGACCTGAGCCTCCAAAGTGCTTTCCAGGCTGCTTTTCAGATAGAATCAAAGGTGACAACCTTTGGACAGGTTTGTGATAAAACAAAATAGTAAAATGTAATAATGTTCATGTAGAATCTAGGTGATGAATATTCATGTGTTCTCTGTGAAATTCTTTCAGCCTTGCTGTATGTTTGAATTTTTTTATAATACAATATGGTGGGGGGAAGGAGTGAGGACTTTGCAGCTGACTGCCGGGGTAGTCAGTCCCAGCTTTGCCCCTGTCTAGCTGTGTGACTTTGGAGAAGTTACTTAACTTCTCTGAGCCTCAGTTTCCTCATCTGCAAAAATGGGGGATAATCATAGAACATATCATAGGTGGTAAGATAATGCATTTGAAGTACTTCTTAGGCAAGGGCTTGAGACAGTGTGTGATACACTTATCTAATTGATAAGCATCAGCTATCATTATTATCACTTGTTTGGATAGGGTCTTAGAAGAGGACATTGAATTAGGCAATGAGAAGGCCATTAGTAACGTGAAAGAATTATTCTAGGACTGTGGTCTGGTATGGAGGAGAAGCTGATAAAGGGGTTTAAACAGACAGGGGGTAGGTGGAGAAGTCAGAAGTCTTGTTAGAAATACGAGGACAGGGGAGGGAACCGGGGGGATGGAGGAGACTTGTCTGTGGGGCACAGGTGGAGAGAAGGGGCGGGAGGGAGGAAAGTGCCACCTAGCTCCTCAGAGTGTGCCCCGATGAGGGCAACGCTGTGTCACCTGACAGTTTGTCTGAGAAGCAGAATGCTTGCACTCAGTGACGTCGGAGAAGTGTGGGGCTGGAATCCCCAGTCCAACTTCAGGACCGGAAGGGCCCCGCCAGCCTCCGGCAACATGCCCAGAGGCACAGTCACACAGCCTGTGTCCGGAGGCAGAGGCAAATGGTCCAGCCAGGCACGTTGTCTCCTTCCCCTGAGGTCAGGGAGCCTTAGATGGGACCCCAGCTGGACTTTTGCAGAAGCTCTTCCTTGCTCTAGTGACTGAATTGGTTAGTTCCACCCGGCAGCTTTCTGTCACCCTTCCTCTTGTCCATCTCCTCTGACAGGTGGTGTCTTGTAGGAGCCACGGGGCCAGTGAGGCCAGTGCTGGATGATAATGAAGCAGGGGCCACACAGCAGGCCTACTGCACACCCTACGATCAAGGGAATTTCTGGACTCTGTTAACCCAGAGAACACGTCCAGGTTCTGTGTCACCTTCGGGGTGTTTACATTTTTGAAAAATTAGATGCCAGCAAAAAATTAAGAGTCCACATGAAGGTGTAGATTTCTAGCTTCTCTTGAACAGCAAAAATCTACTGATCAGTCAGCCTGGGACCTAGCAGTTACCTGGGTTTGAGTGGCAGGTGCCTGTGATCTCTAGGTCACCACAGTCCCTGGTGGCCCTTTCAGTCTTACATTCCAGCCTAACTCTTCAGACCATTTGAGTTTGTCACCCTGGTCTAATGCAGGAAGTGGACACTGGCCAGCCAGATTAAGGGATTGGCCTGAAGCCATCTATTTTGTCCACAGAGCAGGCCCCTGGCTCCCAGGGCAGGTCCCACACCTCTGTATGGGTGGCCCCTCTCTCTGTAGCCCTCCCATTAGAAGCCTCATTGAGACTCTGAGAAATCCCATAAGCCTGGTCCAGTGTTGTTTCTGGCTCTCAGGTGGCCCCGGGGCAGGGCGGGGGTGGGGGATGAGATAACTGTAGTAATAATAAAATAATTTATAAAATTATCACAAACCAAGCTCCCCTTGGTGAGTCATTTTGAATTTTCTACCCATGAATGTTCTTAATACCTTTTCACCCCAAAATTTTACCTGGTTTAAAAACTATATAATAAGAACTTGAAAAGACATTTAGGAAACCAGTCATGATCTCACCAGCATAGCCCAGCAGCAATCTCTGTCTTTGATTTTTAAAAATGCTTTAAATCACGGAAAAAAAAATATTCTTATTCTTATCTTATGCCACTGA
Source organism: Neofelis nebulosa (assembly GCF_028018385.1). Taxonomy (NCBI): domain Eukaryota; kingdom Metazoa; phylum Chordata; class Mammalia; order Carnivora; family Felidae; genus Neofelis; species Neofelis nebulosa. The sequence continues at coordinate 42,116,793 of NC_080794.1, read as the reverse complement.
CAATAATTTTAACCACCCTCCCTTCCTCTGTTCCACCTCCTCTGTTCTACCTCCCCTCCCTGTCTTTTCTTTTCCCTTTCCTTCTATTCTTTCCCACCTGATAACTGCAAGGTAACACAATGCTTCTATGTCCAGAGTTTATCACCTGACAGAGGATACAGTCGCCCAGTCCCGCTCAGTCAGCTGCCTACGCCCACCCTTGGTAAAGGAGTTCTCTGCTGTCTGCTGTCTGGCTGGCCAGATAAGTTCCAGATCCCGGGATGCAGGAGGGGGAAAGCTAGGCAGGCATCATGGAGAAGCCGGAAAAGCCTCACTAGCCCTTGCTTTTCCACCTACTAAAGTAGAACATTTTGGCTGAAGGTTAGTGTGTGTGCGTGCACTTGTGTGCGTGTGTAAAGAGGTAGGACTGGAATGGTAGACTTTTAGGCACCAGGAATCCTCTCCCTTTCTAGCCCGGTACACTCAGATCTTTTGATGCCTCTGACCGGTAGTAAGTTTGAAGCTTGATACAGTCATCTTTGTTGTGCCTGACTTTCTTGGCATTTATATATATTCAAAGAGTGGGGCATATTCCAGTGCCTGGTGATAACAAAATATCAATGGCACTTCCCTGGGAAGACTATGCCGAGTGCCGCTGGAAACAGCCCGGGCTTTTGGTGCCATAGTAGCTGTGTGACCTTGGGTCAGTTACTTTACTTGTCTGTGCCCAGGTTTCTTTTCTATAAAATGGAGATGATCATTCCTAACCCTGCTGGGAGAATTAATTTAATGAGATACTGTATGTAAAGCGCTTAGCAGAAAGCCTGGCAAACAAACAGAGCAGGGATTCCTGTTCCCTCCCCCTTCCTTTCCCTGCTAATTTTCTTTAGAGCTTGAGAACCTGCCAAGGAGTTAATAATCTGTTAACAAACACTAATGTGTTCCAGGGAAACTCAGACTACAGCGGATTGCTTTTGGAGAGTCAAGAATATTCGTGTAGTGTAAATAGTCAACTCCAGTTTAGGTCTTTAACTTTGGTGAGCCTCTAGTGTTGCCTGTTTAGGGTTTTGTTGCTCAGCTGTACCTGGGATTCTGGGAACTCTGTTCTCACCTCGCTCACCCTGCCAGCTGGGTGACCTGGGCACATTCTCTCCCCTCTCTGGTCTTTGATGTCCTTGTTTGTAACCTGAAGACCGTAGGATATATTTAACCTTGGGGGAGGAAGGGGCAGAAACTTGGGAACCTAATTCAGCCAGTGGCCCAATGTTGTTTGAGCATTGTCTGTTTCCCTTGTGCCTGATTTCTTTGGCATAAGCCACGTGCTTATGCTGTTACAGAATCTGGACATGGACAGAAATGCTACAGTTAGGCTGGGCTTTAGGGTTTCCCCAAGGGTGGGAAGCACACCGTGGGGAATGTGCCAGAGAACTTCTAGTTATATGCTCACGAGACCTTGACTCTCCAGGAGGAAGGTAGTTCCTTTTCAGCTTTCTTCCAGTTCTTCTGGTTACCTGAGGGAAAAAGTCTCCTTGAGGTATTTTGAGCACCTCTCCACCCTCACCCTTGTCCCTTTGGAACAAAGGCACAGCCACCCTCAGGCCAGAGCCTTTGCCAGCTGTAGCGTCTAGTTGGCATCATGTGACCCGGTTGTGTTTTGCATTGTGTTTATTTTGAAGGCTATCTTCTAGGTCTCTTTTATAAGTAATACCAGCTTTTTACATATGCCAGTGTTACACAGTTTCATTAAAAATACTTACCTAATATGAGTCCACTTAAAGAAACAGCCTGGGGCGCCTGGGTGGCTCAGTTGGTTTAGTGTCCGACTTCGGCTCAGATCATGATCTTGTAGTCTGTGAGTTCGAGCCCCGCGTCGGGCTCTGTGCTGGCAGCTCAGAACTTGGAGCCTGCTTAGGCTTCTGTGTCTCCCTCTCTCTCTGCCCCTCCCCTGCTTGCTCCCTCTCTCTCTCAAAAATAAATAAACGTTAAAAAGAAAGAAAGAAAAAGCATAGGTCATTAATAGTGTGGGTGGCATGTGAATAGGGCAGGGGTTGTGAGGGGGCTGTGAGTAGTGCTGACTGAGTCAGTCTTCTGGATTAGCCCCCTTGACTCCATTGCTAATCTTGAGTCCATTTCTGACCTCAACATTGACAAATAACATGGGTGTCTTCTACCAGCCTACCAGTTCCTTGAAGTCAAGGGCAGCATCCTTTTCATCCTTGTTGTCCGCACATGACATAGAGATGTGCCACATTACTATTTTTCATCTGCTTAACACACATATTGGTGGACTGCCTGATTTCTGGCAGTCTTGCGGTAGGCCCGGGGTCTGGGAATGGGGGCCAACATGCCCCAGTCTCTCAGAGTTCTGAAGACACAGGTAGATGCTGTTGTTGAATATGGAATGTCTTCATATGAAAGAATTCACCTTCGTTATGACTCAAAACCCCACCTCACGCAGACACATTGGCCTGTCACCGAGAAGAGGGTTGAGTTGGCATCCCAAGGTTGGCATCAAGATGTGTGTGTAGAGAGCAGTTCCAGTAGTGGCCGCTTCTCCAGAGAATGCTATTTCTCAGTTCTTCTCATAGGCAACTCTATTCCACACTGTCCAGAACCAGGATCCTTGCCCGGGGGCCCACCGTGCTCCCCGAACCTGGCGGGAAGGATACTTGGTCTGGTGCAGCGCAGTTTCCTAGCGGTCAGCACTTCTGTAGGGGAAATGGCCCAGATGGTAAGAGATGCGCCCTGCCGCAGATGTTAGAGAGCGTGCTTAAGTATACCCTGCCCCAACCGTGGCCACCACGGCTCGAAGACTAGCCTTTGTGTGTTCCTTCCGAGAGGCAAGTGTATGGTTGGGGGAACAGAAGGAAGCTCGAAGCCAGCTGGTGATGGTGGGGAGAAGAGTCCCGTGCTGGGTGAGGGAGGGATACCTCTGAGGCGATGGCATGTTGGTGCCAGAGGAAGTGTAGCTGAGCTTAGCCAGTGGGAGGCATTCTGTGGCTGGATGTGGCTCTGACTGCATTACACTTAACGTTGTAGTCTGGGCTTCGGGCTTGGGGTGATTAAGACATTGTGCTACGCTCTGCTTGCTGCCACTGTGTAGACTGGGATGTCAAAACGATCTGTCAAAAAGTGAAATCACTTTTTTATGAACAGTAAAACAGATCTAATGATTGTGGCCTGATTTCCCAGCACTTGGCCTTCCTTAGTTTTGAAATATGAAATATCGTCACTTCTTTCTTATCACGAACAGACTTTGCTGACCTTTTCTCACCCCAGCATTACCCCGTCCTTGACCTTGACCCCTCCGTGACCCTAGCTAATCCCCTGCCTCACACCTTTCTTGGCCCTCTTCTCTTTCTCACCTCACTCTTCGTTCCTCTGTGTCTCTCCCACCAGGTATAGAATAGCAAAGTCAGTTTTGCATCTTGCTTGATAATTTAAAAATTGTTGAAACTTTAAGAATTTGTTCTTTAAATTGTATCAGAATGTTCCAGCTTTAAAATGACAGGGCAGAGAAAATTCTGGTTTGAAAATGGGGGCCTTTGAGGCGCCTGGGTGGCTCAGTCGGTTAAGCATCCGACTTCGGCTCAGGTCATGATCTGGTGGTCCAGTCCATGGATTCGAGCCCCATGTCAGGCTTTGTGCGTACAGCTGAGAGTCTGGAGCCTGCTTCAAATTTTGTCTCCTTCTCTCTCTGTCCCTCTCCTATTCTCGCTCTCTCTCTCTTTTTTCTTAATTTTTTTTTTTTAACGTTTATTTATTTTTGAGACAGAGAGAGACAGAGCATGAACGGGGGAGGGTCAGAGAGAGGGAGACACAGAATCTGAAACAGGCTCCAGGCTCTGAGCTGTCAGCACAGAGCCCGACGCGGGGCTTGAACTCACAGACCGCGAGATCGTGACCTGAGCCGAAGTCGGCCGCTTAACCGACTGAGCCACCCAGGCGCCCCGACGCTCTCTCTCTCTTAAAAATAAATAAACATTAAAAAAAATTAGAAAGTGGGGGACTTTTGGGTTTTCTGCCTCCTGGGCTTGGCTCGGCCACCACCTCCCCACGTGATGATACCTTTCACTTTCCCGGGACTCCTTTTTCTCATTGGCCGCCAAAGGGATTTGGGCCAGATGAGCGGGTCTCTTTATTTCTGGATGTCAGTCTGCTCCTTGGTGTGACAGTGACGCCCAAGCTAATCTCCAAGGCCTCTTCTCATTTTGATGTTCTGCGTCTGACCCTTGATGACCGTACTTGAAACCACTTGTGGGACTAGGAAGTGAAATTAGGACACCTGCTTGTTTTAGATGCACTTTTTAGGGATGGCATCATAATAGAAGATCAACAACTGAGCAGAGCCCTTCTCTGTCTTGTTCATCACCCTCCACCCGGTGCCTAGAATAGTGTAAGTAAAAATGGGTTGAGTGAGGGGCGCCTGGGTGGCGCAGTCGGTTGGGCGTCTGACTTCAGCCAGGTCACGATCTCGCAGTTCGTGAGTTCGAGCCCCGCGTCAGGCTCTGGGCTGATGGCTCGGAGCCTGGAGCCTGTTTCCGATTCTGTGTCTCCCTCTCTCTCTGCCCCTCCCCCATTCATGCTCTGTCTCTCTCTGTCCCAAAAATAAATAAATGTTGAAAAATGGGTTGAATGAAAGAACATGAGACAATTGTGCGTTTTGTTCAAGGTGATAAATAAGGCTCCAGAAGGCAAAGTCCCTTTGGCTTCACCTTAAGCGTTACCATACTGCAGTAACTTGACGGTGCTGGGAAGGGGAGAGAAGGAGTGAAGGTGTGGCTTTCAGAGTCTGGAATCCTGCACGTGGGAGAGACCTGCCATGTGCTTTCCCCATCCCGAGGGCCCCAGCCTCTGAGTCCTTTGCTGTCAGTTTTCTAACAGCACAGACTCCAGGCAGAGCTGCAGACATCTAGCAGTTGTTGCTGCATTCATGTTGCAGCTGTTGGCTGCAGCCACCCTGTGGCTGAGCTCAGTGGCCTGCGGTCACCTTTGTATTCTTCAGACTGCCTGGAGCCGAGGTAAACCCGGAGAGGGGCCCCAGGCCTGCCCTCCGGCTTAGACCCTTCCCCATTCCCATAAACTTACACTCTTCTGCTTGGAAAGTCACAAAGAAAGTCTTCTGCTCCCCAGGGCTGAAAGAGTATCCCTGGGACACCAGAGGCTTAGGGGTAGGATTCTATTTCAGTCCTCATGCAGAATTATAGAATGTCACACCATCAACACTTTCTTTCTGGATATTATTTTGATTGTTTTGCAATCTGAGAACGGGAGCCGGTCTTTGGCTCCTCCAGTGCTTGGTCTTGGCAGCTGAGCCCATCAGGGGAGTGAATGATCACTCATTGCGTGTGGTTGGGCCCACAGTGACAGGAAACTGGTACCTTGATATGCTGCTTCTAGGAGAGTCACTGGACAAGCTGATCTGAGCTGGGAATTGGTCTCTTATCTCTTGGAACTGATGTTAAGTGCAGAGATGGACAGTGGACACTTCACTGGAGATCAAAGCTGCTGTTCCTAAAAAGAGTAGTTCTCTGCTGTCTGGAAAGGCCAGGGTGGAATATGACCCAAGAAAATCATGAGACAGGATAGAGGGGAGAGTGGAGAGTCTTTACTATGCTATTGACGATCTGTGAATTTTAATCAAGGCATGGCAATGGTGGAGGCCTTGGCTTTTCTTCGCTAACATATTCCTCCCATCAGCCTTCATCGAGGCCCACTCTGTGCCAGCCACGATACAAAGGTGCACTGTGATACAGAGATGGGTTGATACAGAGATGAGTTACGTCGAGCGACGCTAATGGGGATTGCACTTTGATGGGCTGGCAGGGTTCACGGATGTGATGTTGCATGGATGGCACCTCCCTGCATCCTCCTGTGGTTATCACCAATGTGAGGTCCTTCTCTATCTGCCTGCAGAAAGTACTTGCTTTGTTTGCTGTCCTGGGGGATGTTCATGCTAGTATTTGACTAGCTCTGGCTTCCCAGGTGGATGTTCTGAATGTTGGTGTAGAACCACATTGTCCCATGATCGCGAGAAGATGGACTCCAGTCTTGTAAATAACATCCAAGGCATTTATGCAGGAGGCAGTAGACTGGGACTCAGGACTCCAGACTTCTAGACGTGGCCCTGCCACTCATCTGTTAATGATACTTAGAAACATGACTGGCTTATTGCCTCCATTCATCTGGTCAATGGGGTGGATAGTTGCCCCTGCACACGTACACATTAGCACATTTATAAAAATCTCACAATATAGTCTTTGAAACATTACTCTGGAAGATGCAAATAGATAATAAAGGAGTTTGTTTGAGAAAGTTTGCAAAATACTAGATTAAACGAAATTATCCCATGGGTTTTTTGCTACTGCAGAAAATTTCAGGGTGTTTAATATACTAATATGGGGAATCACCACCCCTGGGGGGGTATAGTATGCAGTGATTCCCAATCTTAGTTGACCATGCAATACTTGTGTTATAGGGGAGCTTACTGAACTAATGTTCCTTGGAATCTACTTTGGAAATTGCTAGCCTAGATCAGTGGTTCTCAACTGGTGGTAATTTTGCCCCCTTGAGGACATTTGGCAATGTCAGGAGATATTTTAATGGTCACAACTAGGGAGGGAGGTAGAGTGTCACCAGCATCCAGTGGAGAGAGGCTGGGGATGTTGCTAAGCATTCTACAGCACACAGGACAGATGCCCACCATAAAGGCTTATCCGGCCCAAATGTCATAGTATGGGGTTGGGAAACCCTGGCCTAGGGGGTCCCTAAAGTGCCCCCCCTCCTCCCAGCTCTAACACTTTAGGGGATTGGCTGGTTTGGTGACAGTCTCCAATGTGGTACATCAGTTTATCTGGAGGGATCTTTGGCCCTTGAATGCCACTGCTCTCTGGAAGACAGAAGAGGTGAGGTCATTCTGCCTTATCCTTGTAGATACTTGCACACTGCTGGCTCAGGAGCCGCATATCCGTGTATCCATATGTTCAGTAACCATGGTCTGGCATTTCTGGCAGCTCAGAGGCTGGTGGCGAGGTGAGAAGAACACGAAGTCTCCCTTTCCTGGGTCTTGTTTTCACCCTCAGTGGCCAAGCTGGGGGAGCTCACTTTGCTCTGTTGCCCAAGAAACTTGGATTTCAAAACCTGCTGCCTGCCAGGAGCTGTTCCCGCAGATGGAGCTGAGATTCCAAGAAGAGTCTCTAGCTCACACAGATTCATCATCTTTATGAAGTTTTAAAATCACAGATGGTTTTTATGGATACTCAAGGTATTCCAGCTTTTTATGCTTTCTCTTGACCCCCTTCCCCCGCTTCTCCAAACACACATTTTTCTCCAGTAACCAAAACACAGTAAGTAACGGAAATTCCATCACAGGCTGGCCCACAGAGACCCGAATGGGACCAGTGCAATTATATCTGAAGCGAGGCACTGTCATGACTAATTAGCCTCTTACAGAAGTGAATTTTCCTATGGACAACTTCAGGGAATCAGCCTGCCATGTCCCGAGGTACACTCTTTGTAAGCTTCCCTTCCTCTCCAGCCTTCGGAGGTACGTGGTCTCTGAGGACTCTCTGCCATCCCTGCATCATGTGAATGGTCCGACCCAAGGTGGAAACTCATTACCCTCCTGCCCTTCGCCCCATCAACCATGCACTTGTTCTCATAACAGGGGACCTCGTCATCATTAGGGGTATGAGCCATGTTTGGAAAACTTGCTGCTTCATCAGAAGGCAACGTAGGCCCTGATGAGTGGGCTCACAACCCCAGCTCTGTCACCAACGGTAACCTAGGAGGCCTTGGGGAAACCGTGTTGGGATTTGCCATCTATGTCTTTACCGTCTGTAGCAAGTAGAGCATTATCCTGTGTCCAGAGATATCAGATGAGATTGAATGAGTGAAATTTATGCAACAAACTTTATTAACCACTGGCCCCAGAGGGGATTGTATGAAACACATTTTTCAAAAGGACACTCCGTGATGGATGACTTATTGGGGGAAACTCCAGACCTTTGCTTACTTGGTTCAGATATTTATTGAATGGTAACCATGTGCTAGAGAGTGCTGCTCTTTGTTCTGAAGGTTGCAGAATCTGTAAAATATGGAGACACAGAGAGGGGCAGAGAAAGCCCTTGTGGGGTTTTGGGTCAGGCTTAAGATGGAGCAACAAAGACCTCCTACTGCTGGTCAGCACTGATTTAGTATTATGAGTCCTGGAACTTTGCCGAATGCTTTTGGCGTCTCTGCTGACCCTCATGACCTCCCTCTGTGGTGGATATTAATAGTCCCCTTTCCAGGTGAGGGAACTGAGGCTCCTGGGAGGTTAAGAACCCATCCAAGTTATTAACTAGAAGAGTTGGGATTTGAACTAATTTCCAGCAGATTCTAAAGCTGTGCTGTTACTTTTTTGCCCCCCATGAGTTTTGAATCTTGAATCTTGAGTCCTTAGCTTCTAGCTGGTACCCAGACTCCATGCCCTAGTGCCCCAGTCAGGCTCCAAGTTCTAGGGGAGGGTCTGAGGGACCATCCAGGCTGTGATAGCACCATGTGCTCACATGCAGTAGATGGGCTGTCTAGCTCTTCCTTTGGAAAGAATTGCTGTGCACTGTGCTCAGAAATCTCATGTACTACGTGTTAGAGCTGAACTCCCCCAAGAAGAATTTACCAAATCCTGGCTGCAACTCATAAGTAGACTATAAAGTCAATTTAGCAGGTTACAACCAATGCTTACAAAAAGAAAAAAAGATATAAAAGTACATCCCTGGTAAAAAGGATGACTTCTTTGCTGCAATCACTTATGTACTAGATATGTATGGGTCATGATGTAAAACGTCTTTCTCACTTTGGGTGAAGGTCACGGGTTTGAAAGTACTGCCCTGGAGGGTTATTGGGCATGCAGCAGACACTCCAGAGGGAGGTTTGCTGTGTTTGCTGTGGGTCTTTGCTTGGGGGATGGGTTGAAGGAGCAGGTCATGACAGGTTGGTCAGTGGGGGTTGGCTGAGAGCCCACTCTGAGCCGGGCTCTGTTAGGTGCTTTGGGAGCTTCAGGCATGCTGGAGAGGAGGCCCCTGCTGATCCTCAATCTTCTTCCTTTCTGTCCAGAGAACACAGGTCTGCCCAACCAGACAGAAGAGGTAACAGTCAACACCTAAAGAATAATAACTGAGCCATGCCGCGTAGCCATAGTTAAGAGCCTGAACTCCAGAACAGCTGGCCCAGGCTTAAATCTTAGGCCATCTCACTGCTTATAGCTCCCTGACCTAGGGTGGATCACCTTACTTCTCTATGCTTCAGTTTTCTCATCTGTAAGATGGGCACAACAATGGTCCACACTGGGCAACATTGTTGTGTGGATTAAGTTAGTATTTGCAGAATGCTCAGATCAATGCCTGGCACAAGGCCACCAACATACCTACACTTATGTACTATATACCTAGTTTGCCATATGAGCTTTATTGGAGTCCCTAACAGAAGGCTTTACCAAGACAAGACCTGAAGCAGGCTTGAAGCTCACCGCATTTAATATCCTTTTTCTCATCATGATCATCATAACTGCTCTTTTTTCATCATAAATATATTCCAGACTTTGAATAGAGTCCTGCAACCCAATGGAGTGGGAATCATTATGCCCATCTTACAGATGGGGGAAATGAGTGTTTAAAGAGGAGCCATGCCAGGCCCCAGACCCAGGTTGGTCTGGCTCTGAAGCCTGTGCTCTTGAACCACTGGACACATTCTGTCCTTGACCTGCTGCCACTGCTTCCTTTGAATATGTGGCAGATTAGGTCCTTTCCTGGTCCTGAGAAAGGGTAGCATCCTCTCCACTGGGCAGAGGGAGGGTTGGAAGCCCGGTGGTCCTGGGGAGTGCTCAGGCCTGCCCTGAGAGGCAACTCAGACATTCCCTACCAAGACTTGGTTTCCTGATGGCTCCTGCAGCTACTTAGCCTCCAGATGGCTTTGTCTGGTTGTGCTGGTGTCAGAGATGTGTCTTATGCCCCATGCCTGGCTCATCTTCTCTCAGTCTCAGGAGCCAAGGCCCTGACGGGACAAAGAGCCCGTGACAAATGCTGGCCCCTATTTGAAGTGCTGTGTTAAAGAGGGTTCCAAACAGGATGCACAGCCCCGCGAGACTCATGCATTTTTAAACGCGCCCCCCCCCCCCCTGCCTTCGGAAACTACCAGAATCATTAGGGCTCTTAGTCATCCGGTTCAGCACTGGGGAACTAAGGATCTTGGCTCTGTTCTCAGCAGGAGAAGTCCTTCCACCTGGGAAAGGCAGAAGGGCAGCCTACCCTGCCTCGCCAAGTGAGCCCACCTGAGGACCCATGCTTCTTGGTGGGTGTGGGCTGATTGGCAGTTGACTGATGGCAATAAGTGAGGACAGTGACAATGGCTCTCAGCTACAGGCCATTGATGGACTTGGACTTAGCACCCCTTGGATGTCCAGGTCTTTCCCAAACACTGTGGACAAACATGAAGGAGGAGGCAGGGCTGGGGAGACACCCAGCCCACAAGCCAAAACCTGAGTACTGTGGGAACTGGAGGAGAGGGGGCTAGGAGAACTGTCATGGTCTTGAAAACTTCCCACAGGAGAGGAAACTCGGGTGAGGGGAACCAAGGGTTTGGAATTACTACATAGGTAGGTAGGTCTGGGCATTGTCTTTACACATAACATTTACTCCTTCAGGAAGCAGACCCCAGCACTCCAACATTTACCCATTCATTCGTTCATTCATTCGTTTGTTCTTCAACAAATATCTCTTAATGTGCCTGCTGTGGTCCATGCCTTGGGTATACCATGGTGCACACTCTCCTCCTGGGCTCGTGGTCTAATGAGGGACTTCTGTGTTAAACAAATAAATCTGCAAACATCTGTGAAATTAAACCTATAGAGAGTCTGACAGAGGAAACCAACGGGATGTTGACAGAAAGGTGAATAAGGGGGACCCCACTGAGACTCAGATGTGCTGCGTGTGCCTGTCATAGCTGTGCCCACCCATCAAGGCCAGGCAGAAGCCCTCTGCCTTCATGACATCAGCCTCTTCTATGAAAATTATCTCCCGCCGTTTCACAGGCTTCTGCCATGCTCTGTCTTCCACTCCGGTGTCATATTCTACCTTTATTTAATTTCGGGCACTTGTCTTTTTTGCCATTCTGTGTCTTCAGCTCCTGGAAGGAGAGGCTATGTTTTATTGGATGAGAACCTACTGTGAGAAGTCCCTCTATGAGTGTTGTACAGGTAGATTGTTGTTGAATGAATGAATATGGGCCTCCATTCCTACCCCAGACACTCCCTAGGGGATGTGTCAGGGCCCTGTGATGAGAGCACAGGTTCCATAGCCATCCTGCCTGGGTTTGGCTCAGCTGCTTACTGGCTGTGTGCCCTTGTCAGGTACCTTGACCTCCCTATCCTGCTGGAGCCTCATCTGTAGAATGGGCGATGTTAGCAAGGTTGTAATGATGAAAAATGTTATGACATGTGTGCTACTTAGATTCGTCCTTGGCCACAGTCAGTGCTTTAGAAGTTAGTAGTAGTGTTCCAGAAACGTCCAGCATCTCACAAAGTTCTCGTAACCTCCTTGCAAAGCATTTATTATTTTTATTTTATAGCCCAGAAACCTGAGGTTTTGAAAGTTTGACTAACCTGCAGCAGTTTGTGTGGCAAATGAGATTTTAATACAAAACAAAACAAATGTAAAAATGAGGCAAACTTGCAAGAAGACTTTTGTCTTCTACGACAGCGTACTATTCATCTAACTGGCTTAATTCTTAACACTAGTTGGAGGCTGAGATGTAGATGTTCCAGAAGTCTGCTCTCTTGGCCAAAGACAAATGTGCTGTTCATGGACCAGCTGGATACTTGAAATTAGATGCTATCCTTGGAAAGGATGAAGGAAGGAATACTTAACTTCTGGTTAAGTGTGTGTATGTGTGTGTGTGTCTGCTCCACCTGTCTCAGAATCAGACCCTTCTCTTATATTTCAAGGACCTTGAGGTGGGAGATAGCATCCCGAAAATCTCATGATCTGTTGTGGCAGAAAACATGGCCTCGGCCCATCTCTAAAACATTCAAAGGCCTTCAAGTTCACACAGACTCCATGTGAGCAGTCAACCCTGGGTTGGCATGAGTTGGAGAGGCAAGGAAAGTGATTGGTTCTGATTTTTCATTCTGTGGCTTCTGAGCTTGTGGAGTCTCCATCCCTTGGTCCTCTTTCTCTCCATCAGCAATGACAAGCTGTATCTACATTCCCTTTCTTGGCTCCCTTAAATGCTCCTTGGGCACATAACTATGTCTGCCTCTTTTGAGAATAAACATTATGGCCCTTATTTTTTCAAAAGGGGAGGGGTATAATTTGTGGCTAAAACCAGGGCACTCAGGCTGTGAAAATATCTACTGCTTAGTTGTTTTCATGTTGATGAGAGAAGGCATTTCTAGCTCAGACCTGGAGGAAAAGAAGCTCTTTGTCATTGAGAAGCTCTTTGCAAGTGTCTCTCAATGAGAAACAGGACTAGTGGAACCAGGATGGGGGAAAGCCAAGTCTCCTTAATTTATTCATTGACTTTTTTTTTTAAACTAAAAAATAATCACACGCTTTTTGCCAAAACCAGCCGTGGGGCAGGAATCCAATAGAATATCATACCAATACTAATTAGATAATCTAATTTCCAAAGAGAGACCCCAGCTCAAGCTCCTAACAGCTCGAAGTGATGCAGAGGTGGCCACAAGGATCAGAGAGCTGAGGCCCGTTGTTCCCCTGAAGTTCTGTGCACATCCACCAAGGTTAGGGCTTGGCCAGAGTTTCATATGTATGTGTGTGTGTGACTCTCATAATCTGTGATGGCAAGAAACACCCTATTTGTGGGAAAGATTGCTACATAGTGGGTGGCTTGAAACAAACAAATTTATTCTTTCATAGTTCTGGAGGCCAGAAGTCCCAAATCAGAGATTTGCAGGGCTGAGCTGCCTCTGGAAGCTGTAGGGTAGAATCTTCCCTGCTTCTTCCGAGCTTCTGGTGGTGGCTGTCCATCCTTGGCATTCTTTGCCTTGCAGCTGTAGCACATCAGTCTCTGCCTCTGCTGTCATTTGCCCTTTTCCCTGTATCTCTGTGCTCACATGGCATTCTCCTCCCTTGGTCTCTTTCTCCTCCTCTTGTAAGGACACCAGTGATCCTGATCACTTGATTACATCTGCAAGGACCCTGTTTCTAAAGAAAGTCACATTCACAGGCACTGACGGTTAGGAGGACTTAAACATATTTTGAGGGGGGGAACACAGTGCAACCCATTATGTGCTCCTTGCACTGATGCTGGGAAGATGGTTCAGGGTTTCCTGTACCAGTGTGAGCAAGTGGGCGGTTCTTGGGAATCAGGTCCTTGGAATGAGGAGGAAACCTCAGGTGGAGGATTTATGCCTTGAAGGTCTTTTTTTCCCAGATCAGTGTTTCTCAGAGTGGGGACCCCAGACTAGCAGCATCAGCATCAGCATCAGCTGAGCACTAGTGAGAAATGTAGATTCTTAGGCCCCACTCCAGACCTCCTGAAGCAGTGACTCGGGTAGGGGCCTGCAATCTCTGCTTTAACAGGTCTTCCAGGAGATTCTGATGCACCGTGAAGTCTGAGGACTATTCTAAGTTCTTACCTTTTGTCCTCACTGTTGTACTTTCTAATGGGGTTGTCCATGGACAGTGTTAAGTATTTTGGGTTAAAGTGGAAAGTTCTTTGGTCAAGTGAGTTTAGGAAGTACTGTATTGGTCTAAGCCAAGCAAGTTCCTTGACTGGTTCTGAGCTTTTGATATGCTTTACGCACTAGACCTTGCAAATTTCCAGGAAGAGGAACAGTAGCATTTCCAAATTTCATTGGTGAAAGAATTATCCTCCCTTGAATGGAGTATCCCATTTGACTGGCATTCTGCAGAGTACACACTGGGAAAAACTGCACTCATCCACATATCAAGGCATTCAACACATTTTTATGAATCACCTTCTAGGAATCAGGCCCTGTGCTAGGGGAATACGTCCATGAACAAGACATAGTTTCTCTCTCCATGGAACTTATAGTTGCATGCAGGAGCTGGCAAACTACAGGCTGTGGGCCAAGTCTGGCCTGCCATCTGTTTCTGTATGGCCTGCGAGCTAAGAATGGTTTTTGCATTTTTTAAATAGTTGAAAAAATTTTTAAATGAAGGATATTTTATTTATTTTAAATATGAAATTATATGAAATTCAAATTTCAATGTCCATAAATAGAATTTTATGGGAACACAACCACTCTTTGTCTGTTTACATATTGTCCATGGCCACTTTTGCTCTATAATGACAGTTGAGTAGTTGCCATAGAGACCGCACCACGTATGGCCCACAAAACCTAAAATATTTACTGTCTAATCCTTTGCAGAAACAGTTGGCCAACCCCTAGCTGAGTGAAGCAAAGAGGCTCTGAACAAACATTTGCAGGTGCCTTGAGTGTTACAGAGGACTGCATAGAGATGGAGGTGGATGGTGCAGTAGGGAAGGCTCTCTGGAGAAAGATCTTGAGGATGAGTAGAAAGCCTAGAATATGACACGGCAGAGAGGGTTGTTATAAGAAATTGTACCTGCAAATCCAAGAATCAGAAAAGAGGACCACCCACTGAAGGAGTGGAAGGAAGTCCAGTATGGCTGGAACATAAGGAAGGTGAGCCAAGAGTGGTTCCATATGTGACCAGATGGATGCCAGGCAAAGGCCAGACATACGAGAGCATCTGTGAAGGTCATGCTGAGGATTTTGAGTGTTACCCTAAGAACAATGGGAATGAATTGAAGAGTTTAAGCACTGGAATGATGTGAACGATCTAAACTTTGCGAGGTCTCTCTGGCTTCGATGTGGGGAACAGATGGGGGACTGTAACAAGAGTGGCAGTGCGCAGATAATTATGAAGTTTGACTGTCCATCATGGGAGAGAGAATGGGGATGGAGAGAAGTGGATTTGGGATGTGACGGCTCTTTATGACATCTATGACATTTACCCTCCCTCCTGCAGGTTCTGTGCTCTTCTTGACAACCTAAAGAAACTGTCTCCTTGGTGCTGGGCCTGCCTCCTCTTAAAGCCTTTTTATTAATCACCATGGATTATTTGTTGCACACCTGCTACATATGTATCTGGCATGGTGCCAGAGATAGAATAAGAATATATATATATGTGTGTGTATATATATATATATGTGTGTGTGTGTGTGTGTGTGTGTATATGTACATACTATATACACATATATACATATGTATATATATACACTTACTATAGAATATGTTCTACAGATAATATAACTATATTCTATATCTATAAGAATTAATAAGGTCAGGTTTCTGACCTCAAGATTCTTAGCTGGGGGAATGATGGATGTATCCACAGTGCTTGAATGTAGCGAGGGCTCATATCCAGGGGAGCAAGTAGTTCTCTTAGGGAGCAAAGAGTAAGTGTTGAGTGAACACTCATGGCAGATATTAATTTTAATTAAGAGATCTGGAGAGGCTTCATGGTGGAGGTGGCATTTAAACGGAGTCTCGAAGAACTTGTAGGAATTGGGAAGGAGGCGAGGGATAATGAATCTAACATGAGCGAAGTGATGGGTTTGTGATGGTATGAGGTGTGTACAGGGAAGGGCTGGGGGAGCAGTGCAGGGTGGTGGAAGGCTCACTCTTTGTCTGATGGCTAGGGCCCTGCCTATGTCATTTCATGACCTTCTGAAGCAAGTACAACTCATAAAACACACCCTTCCTCCCCATGACCTTGTTTATAGGCACAGCCTTTAACCTGAGCCAATAGCAACTGTTGTATCAGCAAGTCCTCTTGGAGGGTTCTAGCCCTTCCCTCCTATGGCTATTTCTGATTGCCTTTGACCTCTGCTTCTACTTCTTTCTTCTGGCTGGTGCCTGGCCCCTGGCTGTACCCCAAGACCAGTGACTTTCAATGCAGTTTGCTTGGTTCTCGGTTCTGTTGTCCCAGGCTGTGACACAGAGTCATTTGTAATCTGGTCTTCTGTCCTTTGCCAAAAGATACTTAATAAATGAGGGTGATGATGATGGGTCCCTTAAGAACAGTTTGGCTGATTTATTTTTAAAGTCTTAAAAATAGTGAAATATAACAAATATACAGAAAAGTGTAGAAACATAAAAGTACAAAATAGTGAATAATCATGACAAAATAGTTATAACCAACTTGGTCAAGAAGTAGAATACTGCCAAGTATCTCCAGAAGCTTCTCTATGTCCCTTCTCCTTGGCCAGCTTCTCACCTCTGATGTGTCAATGCTAAGAAATACTAACAGCTACCTCTGTCAGGCTCCTGGTCAGAAAAGCAGCTGTAGAAGGAGAAGAAAAACAGAGACTTGGGATTCAGACAACAATACGACCTTCCTTCCAGAGCTGCCCACACAAAGGAGGTCCCCTCTCAGGGAGTTGTAGGGGCTGGACTGACAGTTGCTATGGAAACGTGGGGCTCGCAGGATGCCTGGTCAGGTGAGGACCACAGCGCTCAGGCAGGGGCCCCTGTCCTCATTGCTGTAGTTAGATCTGTACAGTAACAAACTTGGGAGATTTAAAAGAAGCTTCCCTTTCGTGTTATCTTCGTCCCCATGCCCGCTTGGTATGACATACCGTCTCCTGAGCACGGTAGATGGAGCGGAGCACTAATGGAAGGAAAGCATGTTTCTTTTTGTCCAAGGGAGATTGTGGGTCCTCAGGGGAGAATGTGCAGAACTAACAACACTTCAGTAGTAGTTCATTAGCAAACCTGACATTCAGGTTACAGACATTTTTGCAGACTGCATTTTCTAACAATTGTCTTGGGCCCCCCTCTGGTTACAGTCTTATTTATAGAAGGAGGCTAGTCTGAACAGGCAAGAGAGGAAAAACCATTTCCATTGGAAGAGAAGGCTAAATGAGTTTGCCCTCTCTACCGAGAGAAAGGTGTGTGCCTTTCGAGATTTCAGTTGTTGAATCACCTTCCCCATTAGCTCCTCAATATTTATACTGGGTACATTGCAACCAGATTTGCAAATTAAGAATAGTGGGGTGGGGGGGGGGAAGGGAGGGATGCTGTAGGGAGGGAGCCCCTGTGTATGCAAGTGTGTGAGCAAGACCTTTCAGTTTCCTGTTCACTTGTTTCCTATATCTAATTTCATCTTTGGGCTGGACCTGCCACTTTCTCAACTGTGCCCTGCTGACTGAGGTCTGGAGACAGGGAAAGGGTGTGGGTGCCCCCGGGGGTAGTGAGCTGCCGTGTCCAGACACTCGGTGTTCTCTGTCTGGGTGGAAAACCTCATCTGAAGCCAGACTGAATCACACCAGTTTCTAAGACATTCCTCAACCATGTTAGGCAAAAGAGTCCCCTGCTGACAAGCTGGGGTAGAAGGAAACCTGATATAATTTTGGAAAAACCTTCTTTGAGAAAGAAGGTTCTCACAGCTGCTGAGCCTCTCTCCGCCGTCCAGGGTTGGAGGGGTCCCAGGCCACAGGGAGGAAGGAGATTGATGGACCTAGGGGTGCCAAGTAGAGAGCTGAGGCTTTGCAGTGCTGGGGTGCTCACCAGTCCTCACTCCCATCAGGGATCTAGGAGAAATAGTCATCTGAACTGGTTAGAAATAGAAGTCCGCTCGCTTCTCCCCTGGCTGTTGAGTTATTGCTGTTATTTCACATTAGCAGCTGGTCCAGACTCTCTTGTATTTGGCTGCCGTGTTGGAAACCTAGATCCAGACTCGGGTTGTGGGAACTCAGGAGCATAGGAGGTTGAGGTTTCGGAGTCCAGCCCAGCTTCCTGAGGTGGGTGCGGAATCAAAGCATGAGGTGACCGGCAGCTGTGCGGAGCCCTGGACGTCTGAGCCCGGGCGGCCACACTGGGCAGCCGATTACATCGTTAGGTCCAGAGTGCATGGTGTGCCTGGTAACCTGGCCATCTTTCTGCCTCCCGAGGTCTTTCTGACCTTCTCGGCCTTGGTTTCCTGAATGAGGGTCATGCGATGCATTGGGAAAGGCAGGGGGGCGACCTAACTGGGACTGCTCTTTTGACCTGAAGCCAAACCCCATCCCAAGTTCTGCAGATGGAAGAGGCAGAAAGATGTTTAGTCGGTGAGAGGTCCATAGGCACAGGCTGGATTAACTCCTAAATCATGGTGGAAATTTTCCTGGACTGGGACAAATCCTTTTGTAAACAAGAACATTCATCTTTTTTTTTGACTGACGTGTCTGGTGAGGCAAGTGCCTCTCAGAAGCCCCATGACATCTGATCTTGTTTGGGATTTGGTGTTTGTATTTGAAAGTGTAGCTGCACTGGGGAGCAGCAATTCTGGAGGCAGGACTCAGTGCTGGCCTCAAGTTGGGGAGACCGGCCTGGTTTAGCCAGGATATCAGTGATGCCCAGAAAAGGGCTTGCTTTTCCAGTACCTACTAAGCAGTGTTTTAATTTACTCAATCATTACATACCTATTAATCGCTTGCTGTATGCCTAACACTCGGCCTTGACTTCAAGTTGCTTTCAGGCTAATGGGGGCGATGGGACATACATGGATAAAAAGACAACTATGGCTCCCAGCCTGTGTCTGTCCAGTGACAAGTGAGAGGAATGGATAGCGAGCCTTGCAATTGGGACAGGGGGAGCTGTGGGGGTTGTAGGCAGGTAGAGGACTTCACTGGGCCCCTGGATTTGATTGACGGGGATGAAACCGACTGGAGAGCAATGGACTAGGTGTCCCAGGAGTGGGAACAGCTAGCACGGAGATTGGCACTAAGGAGGACCAAGTCCTCTCAGAGAAATCCAGTGAGAAAGCAAGCTCAGTGAACAGCAGGAAGGGCAGCAGACAAGCCTGAAGAGCAGGCCTTGAGGGATAACTCAAACCCAAGTTCTGTGCAGCAGGCAGTGGAGACGGGGGAGGATTTTGAGATTCCAGAAAATGTGAACAGAGGGAAAACAAAACACAACAAAACCAAAACCAGAATTTGCCCAATAATTCTTTCAGCACATCATTAAGTCCCCTCTGTGTGCTAGGCAGGTCCCGGGCTCTGAGGATGTGTGAACAAGTTGAGCCAAGACCTGGGCCTCTAGGAGCTCATGCTGTCGTGGAGGCTGATAGAGAGTGAGCCCACCCGTGCACGATGTTAGGTAGCGGCAGGCGTGAGGAGGAAAAATGGGTCAAGCCAAGGGGATGGAGGTGGTCTGTCCCATTCAGGACATTGGACCGTCCCTTGGAGTGTTCACAAGTTAGTTCACTTTGTCACCTCATGTTGCTTGTGTCTGTTGACTTGGAGAACAATGTTCAGCCCCAAGCAGTTCCTCCCACCTGCAGTCTGCTGGTAAACTTCTTCTCCCCACTTGGCCCCTGAATGGTGGCGTGGGGCCCTGGCTACGGCTGCACTGGTAGTTTTGTGTACTTCTTCCTATAGTCGTAGTGAAGCCTTCAGAAGTAGTTCAGGACCCTTCAGTATGGCCCTGAGCCCTGAAAACGAACGCATTCCCTTCTCTTCCTGCTCTCGTGACCAACCGGCACCGGCTGAGCTGAGGGACATTGTCTCTGTCCCTTGGGCCCTACCTTTCCTGGCCCTGAGGCTGTCCCTGATGGTCATGACAGACACACCCTAAGCTCCATGTAGGGGACCGTGGGCATTATGAGCAGGGCCTCTCTGGGCCTTAACTTCCCATCTGTAGAATCAGGAGTAGGTGAGTGGTTCCTAGACTTTCCATGGGATACTCAATTAAACTTAAAAACATAGAGAATATATCACAGGGTTGCCAGGTTTTTATTTTGAGAAGCAGGGACATAAAAAAGAAACTGTCAAATGCCAGCTCTACCATCATTGTCATTTCATTAAAAGGGCATATTAATACCCAACAAAGGAGTGATGACATAATGTCAAAGAAAAGGACACTTCTTCCCTGGAGAAGAATGTTGGCTGTCTTTCACTGACATACATCATTACATTGTGCTGTTACTTTTTATTTTCAAACTCCCTCCTGGAGCAGCACAGTCATGGGCCCAACATGTGGGACCTTGGAACCAGAGGGCCTATGAGCCAACTTCCCAGCATCCTTTGCTGTGGAGAGTGAGACCCCATACAGCCAGATCCACAGGTGGCAATGGGCTCCCTTCCTTCTCCCCTCTCAACCCTCTACTGTTTCCCTCTCAGTACCTCCTTTGTGGAAGTGGGGACATTCCAAATGGTCTCCGGCTGCTTTTCAGAAGCCAGGTGAAGGTGAGAGACAGGAAGAATCCATGACCTCACTGACCAGGTGAACCGGTCCCTCCAACATCTAAACTCCTTGTCTTTGGGAAGCATTCATTTTTTCCCCAACCATGTCCATATCCGTGTTTTGATTCACTTGTCTTCCCCTCCCCCTCCCCAATTAACCTTAGTCATAAAAGTTAACTTGACTGTGATGTGGAGATTTCTGCCTTCTTTTATGAAAATGAGCGTTTGGGATTTCCTGTGGGTCTTAGTTATGCATCGCCAGTCTGTCTTGACTAGAAACTGGATTTGGCCTCCACTTTGGTGAAGTGAACAGGAATGAGGTTTGCGGTTTAGAAAATATGGATTCACATTCTGATCAGCTCTATTAGCTGTGGGACCTCGAACAGGTCGTTGGGCACTTAGCTAATAATAATAGCTGCTGTTTACTGAGCCCTCACCAACTGTTTAGCATTTATCTTGATGGCTGATCCTTACAGGTGTTCTCTTGTGGCAGGTATTTGTAAGCCTGTTTTTCCAATGAGGAAACTGAGGCTAGGATGAGGTTCCAGGTTGCACAGTGGTAAGAGGGGAAGGCTGGAGTCAGACTCTGGCTCTCAGACAACAACACTCGTGCTTCCCACACTTCTCATGCCCTCTCTCAGCCACATGGGGTTCTACATAGTCTCTTATATGAGCAGGCTTTGGGGGTGCCTGGGTGGCTCAGTCAGTTAAGCATCCGACTTCGGCTCAGGTCATGATCTCATGGTTCGTGGGTTTGAGCCTCACGTCGGGCCCTGTGCTGACAGCTCAGAGCCTAGAGCCTGCTTCGGATTCTGTGTCTCCCCCTCCCTCCCCTCTGCCCCTCCCTCACTGGCACTCTGTCTCTCTCAAAAATAAATACACATTAAAAAACAATTTTGAATAGGCTGTGTTTCCTTGAAAAGGCCCTCCTCCTTCCATGACCCTAGACACTTCCTTTCTGAAGAGAAGGAATCAGACTGCACAAGTTATGAAGTTGCTTGCAACCTTGACCTCTGTAACCCTGAGATTCATTTCATTAAAAAAAAAGTTTTTTTGAAAGGTTTGAGTACTCTCCTTGAAGCAAGAAGTCATGCTAGATTGCCTTCCTATAAAATGCAAGATTCTTCCTACAAAAAAAAAAAGGATTTATATTGAGCTCATGGTCCTCACTGGGATTTGTAAGGTTGTTGTGCTAACCTCAGACCTTCAGAGAGCTTCAGTGCCTCAGTTTCGCATTTTCTTTCTTCTTCTTCTTCTTTTTTTTTTTTAACATCTATTTATTTTTGAGAGACAGAGAGACAGAACATGAGCGGGGGAGAGGCAGAGAGGGAGGCACAGAATCCCAAGCAGGCTCCAGGCTCTGAACTGTCAGCAAAGGGCCTGACGTGGGGCTCGAACCCACAAACCATGAGATCATGACCTGAGCCGAAGTCAGACGCTTAACTGACTGAGCCACCCAGGTGCCCCTCAGTTTCTCATTTTCAAAATGGGGATAATAGTGTCTAACCTGCAATCATGTTAATAGGGTTAACCAAGACACTACCTTCAGAAAATTACCTTTATTATTAATCCTTCTGAACTTCTAGCCCTGCCTCAGACTTTCCGGGTGTGATTACAAATTATTCCTCAACTAAAACACGTGTCATTTTTGTCTTCCCACTGGGCCCCTGTGACAGTTTTCTTGTCTGGATGGTGAATGAGCCATTCTCCCATTCTGCCTTGCAGACCAGAAGTTCGGTGGCCATGTCTTTGCAGGTGCATGCACTGACTTGGGCCCAGCCTGGGTCAGTCTGGCTGAGGGATCAGAGCTGGGGTCTCTGCTAACACAATTCCAAGTCTCTGAGGTCCCAGTAGTGAACTCTGGGCTATCACATATGTTGTCATTTTGTTAAGCTAATTGAAGGAGAAGGAGATCGTTAGTCTGCATGTATGGTGTAGTGGCTGAGATATAAAGTTAGGGGTTGACTTACTGATTTTTAAGCAGCTAGTGTGGCCATTTGAGAACATATCACACCATGGGACATTATGTCTAATGGGTCCTTCTGTTCCCAGGTTGGAACCCCCTTCTCTGGGCCATTTCTCCAACTCCCTATCCGTATATGGCATGGCCAGATTTAGATGTCTGAGCTACAAAATTTTGTTAGAAACCACCGGGTGTAAGATGATAGTTTCAGTAGTAGTAATAAACAGCATTTTAGGAGGAGATCCCATCTCTTTGTACATTTTGCCTATCCTGAGGCAACAAGGAGTAGAGGAAAAACATGGCTTTTAGTCTTAGAGTGAACTGGATTTAAATTTCTGTGCTGCCACTTAGGAGATGAGTGATCTTGGAAATTACTCAACCTCTCTAAGTCTTATGACATTCCTACCTTGCAGGCTTATTGTGAGGATTAAATAAGATGGTGTAAAACCATCAGTAGAGAACATGGCCTGTAGATGCAGGAGGGAACCAAGGACTTCCTGAGGGCCAGCTGAGCCCCCCCTCAGTGCCTGGGAGACTGGCGAGCATTACAGTGTTCTCCTGACAGGAGCCAGCAAGGGCCCCAGGCTCCCCCAGCACTTCATATTCAGGGACTCATGCAAGGGAGGGGCTGACAATCCAGACCTCAAGGTCAGGTGGTTTGCAAGAAGACAGAGCCTCAGGGAGTGTTTACACAGCCCCTTTGAATTCGAGACAAAGAAACCTGAGGCACAAAGATGCTAAGTGCCTTGTTAAAGGTCACCTAGCCTTTTTCTTCTGTCACCTTTTTCTCCCACAAAGACCTATGAGGAGCAGTTATTCACACACAGCCCAGGGGACTCCTAGGAGTGAGAAACTCGACAGTGCACCCGGGAAGCAGTAGCTAAAAATGCCTGTGATGAACAAGTGTCTTATGACCAGCAGAGAGACCCAGTAAACTCGGATGGTTTTCTGACATCTCAGAGCACTTGGCTTTGTCCAGCCTTCTTTTTAAGCTCCTGTGACCTGCGTCTGTGGGCATTGTATGCCTTCCCTAGAGGTGTAGCCTGTTGTTAGCAAGTGTAATAGCTGCTGGGTAGGCTCATCTGGCATGCGTGTGGGTCCTCCTGCCCCTGTGGGCTCCTGGGGGATGGATGGGGAGGCTGTGAGGTGCTGGGACGCTCTGAGCTGCAAGGGAGGAGTGTGATAATAGGAACTTCTCCAGGGTAGACACCAGTCTCGCTGCCTCCTCACACCAGCTCCAGGTGGGGCCCAGATCCTCTGCTGCCCTGTTGCCCCCACCCCTACGTGTCGGGGCTACCCCCTCTCTGTGCTGCAGAGCAGTGCACTCCTCCTTTTCCTTTCTCTGCAGAGCTCTCACCATGAAAATCCCAGCTGGTGGTGCCCACATTATGCTTTATTTGCCTGAGCTGCTTTAGGTAATCGGCCTAATCCCTAATACATAGGATTATCAGTACCTGAGAGAATCCCTTGCTGGGCCACACACCCAGGATGTAAAGGAGGCTGCTGGAGGGATTTCCTGTGGGCCTGTTTGGAACAAGCAGGGGTGTCTGGAGGACCGTTCCCCAATGTTTAGGCCTGAGGCAGAGGAGCCAGTAGCCTGCATGGAGGTACCGCTAGCCCCGTGGGTTTACAGATACTAAAGTTCAAGCATTTCTGGGCCTTAGGCCAAACTGTGCCCCGGAATGTCATAATCATCGCCACAAATAAAGCATTTTTTAAAAGCAAAAATGGGCCTATGGATTTTGACTCAGTGGATTTCAAACTTTTTTTTTTTCCCCCACAGAAAACCACTTCATTCAGACCCAGTCTAGCATGGCTCAATGCAGAGATGCTTGGATTTTCACGGGGGCCGTAGCCTTGCCTACTCTACCCTCCTTTGCTAACCTTCTAAGGCGTCTCACAGGTTATGCAATGCTGGGCCCCAACGAACAGAAAACTATGGGCTTAACCCATTGCTCCCTCTCATTTCTCATTTGAGGGCTCTGCTCAGAGAGGTTGGATGACTGGCCAAGGCCACACAGCCTATTCCTGGAAAAGCTGGGGCTAGAATGCCAGCTTCCTAACTTGCAGCCCAGAGCTCTTTGCCTGCCACCATTCCTCTAGTGAGAGAAAGACTCTTGTGCTCAGCTGAGGGCAGCTGCATGCAGGGCTGCTGGGTCAGTTTTGAGGACAAGAGGGTGCAGGAGAGGTGGGGAGCTGCCACTGGAGAGGGGGTGAGGGTTGGGGTTCCAGGTCGGATGAAAGGGATAGTTCAGGAGCAGAATCCTTCAGTATAAGCTCCGGGAAATGGGTTTCTGATGATGACCAGGGAAACGTGAAGAAGAGTGGGACTCAGAGTGAGACCCAGAGAGAGGACAGACAGAGGTTTCTGCATCCTTTCTTCCCCCACAGCCCTGTGGAAGCTGAACATCCAGGAAATAGCCTGTGGCTCAAGACTCTGGGCAGGGAGTGCAGCTATGGGACTTCGAGGGATGGGGCTGGCTCCCGTCCCTGCAGTGTCCCCCGATTCCCTGTCACACCCCAGAGGTGCCTCAGGCCCTGCAGGACTCCTTGAGGATTTGCCTGCTGAGGCCCTCCAAGGATGCAGAAGCACCTGGGAAGCTTTATCTCCACCTTCAGCCACATTTGCATAGGACACCTTAGTGCTTAGGAGGAAGGCTTCACGGCCTGTCAGCTGGCCATGTTCATTTCCAGTTGGATGCATTGCTCTGTGAAGGGTGATTTATGTCTCCAAGCTGGTTCTTGGCCAAGAAAGGAACCATGTTTCTCTGTCCTTGATTTCATCACCCTCTCAAGGCATGGGGACCTTGAAGAAGGGTCTCTGCGGTACCCGTGGTACCCGGAAGTGGGGTGAATCGAGTGCTCAGAATAGTAATAAACCCTTCATGGGCACTTTGCAGTAGTCCATAACCCTTCTGCACACATCATCCCCTTCACTCCTCACGCTGTCCCTGGAAGGACGTCAGGACAGGTACTCGCCTCTTTGTGGTGTCAGACAGCTGGGTTACAATTCTGACTGTGTCTTCCTGGGCCAGCCACTCATCCCCTCCTCTACTGCCAGTGCATTCCTGCCTGCGCCATAGAGTTACTGCAGTGGTGCTCAGCGGCAGTGGCCCGTGTTAGTGTCGTTACCCCTCGTTAGTAATACCACCCGTTCCAGATGCTATGCGGGCCTGGAGCCGACTTCCCGTTTGCTGCAGCTGTCCTTCTTCCCTCCCTCTTCCCTTCCTTCCTGAACCCTTGGCTCCCGTCTCTCACCCACGTGGAGCAGGTGCTTACTCAGAGCTCACAATGCTCCACCGTTGAGGACAGGGCAGTGGACAAAAGAAATGTGAAGTGTTTCCCTTGTGGAGCTTATAGACCATAAGGGACGATTGAAGTCGGCAGGCTAGCAGATAGTGTATAAACGCTCTGAGGAGGAATAGAGCAAGGGTGGGGGTGGTCAGGGTGGGAAGGGTGTCATTTTCAGTAATTACCTCTCAGTAATAAGGTGACAATGACCTAAGCAGCCAAGGGGCTATCTAGGCCGGGGGGAGCAGCCTGGAACATTCTGGAAGCACAAGGAGGCTGACTGGGCTGGAGTGAGTGAGTGAGTGGGAGACTAGGAGGGTGGTGGGAGGCGCGGACAGATTGGGTGCGTTGGACTGTGTTAGGCTGTGACTTATCCTCCCAAGTGGGACGAGGAGCCACAGGAGGGTGTCGGCACAGCCGCAACATAATCTGACTTACACTTTTAAGAGTAGTTTTCCTATCAGATGATCACCGTTTAAGCAACTTCCCAGATCTGGGATGAGGAGCCTGTGTCCAAAGAACCCAGATGAAATCAAACTCGAGACAGACGTGGGCCTACTGGGGGCAGTCCCAGCAGGAGCCGGAAGGGAACTCTGGATTCCTCCCAGCAGCTGACCCCCATCCCTTCTGTAGTCACGCAGCAGGTGCGGTGCCCAGGGTGGCCTGACCTGGCTCCGCCTGACAGGTGTGGGTACGAGTGTACCCGGGGTGAGTGAGCCCGGCCAGGTGGGAGCAGGTGTGATGTGTCTCACAGAAGGGTGTGGCCAGCACAGTGGGCCACCTGGCAGGACCTGGCAATTGCAACATCCTGTTGGGGCTCAGGGAGATAATGGGGGCCCTGCCCTGCAAGATGCATCTGGGTGGGGATCTGACAGCTGAGCCATGGGCTCTGTGAGGCCTGGCTTTGGGGTCTGGAACCCCTTTCTCCAGAGCAGCATTGCTTCCTGCCCAGGAGCAGAGAACAGTGATGCCACCATCGCCCATCCCACTTGGTGCTTTCAGAAAGTGCTATGCTCCACCTTATCAGATTGCAAGGCAGCACTCATTGCTGTTTACAGAAGAGGCTCTTAGAAAGGACTGACTTGTCCAAGGCCATCCAGAAAAACCGGACTTGGATTTGAGTATTTTGATCCTCGGAGCTCTTCCTACCACACCACAAACCCAAAGTTTGCAGTATACTGGGTCCAATTCAGGAAGGAGGAGAGACACAGAGGGGACCTAGACTTGAGGACTGGGGGCTGTGGGGTCCTGGGATTAGAACAAGCTTGCTCTCCAGTGAGGGGCCAGGGCTGCCCCCATTGCTGGGGAAAGCCAGGCCCTTTGAGGACAAGAAAGGTTGCTTCCTACCATGGCCTCTGACTCAAAGCCTGGACCAGTCGTTTCTGCCAGTGCTAGGAACACCCGAACGCCAAGCTGCAGGCTGGTGCATCAGAGGGGTGTGGTAGGGAGTGGCTGGTTCCTTTAGGCTACACTTGGGAGGAAGAATCATCTTGTCCAGGAGGCAACAAGCATGAGAGCCACAGAGCCGCTGGGGCTTCACTTTTGGCTGGGCTGGGTGGGACTGGGCATGTGGCTTCCTCTCCAGCCACCCCCCACCCCTGTGTTCCCATCTGTATAGTGAACGGGGTTGGCATCCGAAGGGATTGCCGAGGTCCCTTCTCAGGTTTCCGTCTTTGATCGTATGATTCAGAAGCAATGCCTAAATATCCAGCAGATATGTGCTCTGTATAGTGAGCACCAGGGGCCTGCGGTCCAGTCAGGCCCTTGGCCACAGGTGACACAGGAGGTGTGAGACCCGTGAGAGGCTGCCTGTGTGAGCAGGCGGGAGGAGGGCACTGCCGGCCACTGTGCTCTCCAGTGTACCCCCAGACCCCTGTACCTGCACTCTTGCCCGCCAGCCCTCTTCGTCCTCCGGGCTGGGCACTGAGATTAGATGTTGTCCTGTGCTGTCTGCAGGAGGTAGCGTGGCTTGTTTTACGTAAGACTGTGGTGGAGACAGAAGGCAGGGCTGGAGGGAAGAGTGGCCTCCAAAGCAAGACTGAACTCCTTTCTCAAGGGGTTGGCTGTTGCTGGATCTGTAGCTTTCAGGACATGCCCGCAGGCCCTACCCACTCACAGTCTCTTCAGAAAATCTATGGTGTCCTGTCTGAGGCAAGGGTAGCTGGAGCCTGTAACTTGTGGGGTCTCTCTCTTTCTCTCTCTCTCTCTTCTCTCTCTCTTCTCTCTCTCTCTCTCTCTCTCTCTCTCTCTCTCTCTCTCTCTCTCTCTCACACACACACACACACACACACACACACACACACACACACACACACCCAGGGGTGCACACACACAGGATGAGTGGGAATCAGGGTCAGATTGCTCCTGATGCTCAGGGAAGCCTGCCCGACCCTGCTCAGGTGTCTTCCCTGAAGGGTAGCTGGGTCCTTCTCTGCAGTGGGAAGTGGAAGGTTTGATGGATGCCCACTTTGCCGTTCAGAACAAAGGGCTGCGCCCCCCCCCCCCCCCCCCGCCCACGCCAGCAATGTCCTGGGGACATTGGAGACAGAATGATGTCCTGGGACCCAAGCGGCAGCCTCCCTCTGGCCCTCAGTCTCCTCATCTCCAATGGAAGGCTGATCTGAAGGCTGTTCAGAATCAGAAGGGATCTAAGAATCTAAGAGGTCACTTGGTCCAGGGCTCACTCAATGTAGGAATCCCTGCCCCTGCTGCCCTGGGGGGACGCCACACAACTCCTGATGGAACCCCTCCAGGAGTCATGCTCCCTTCCTTCCCAGGGGCCCATTGCCTCATTGAATAGTCATAGCTGTTAGAACCTACACGCATTTATCCTCCGTTCTGTAATTATTTGTTAAGGTTCCTCTCTGGGTCAGTGTCCCCGCCTAGTAGATTATTAGCATCCCTCTCAGGGCCACCAATCAATGAAGTGGTGCCGTTTTAGCTGAATATCCTTGGAGGCCAGTCCCATCCGTGGGTGCTGTCTAGGCAACTGTTACTGCCTGGCACCATACCACGTGCTGTGTATTGTCTGTCTCACGTAAGCTTTGGCACCACCTGGATGGGGCCAGTGTGCCTGTCCCCATTGTATATGGAGGCGGCAAGGTTCATCAGTTACCATGCCCATGGTAGCCAGCTTGTAAGTGGCAGAGTTGATCAAGTCCTCTCAAGCTCTGTGTCTTCCGCTAAGAAATACCTGCTCTCAGTTACCCTGTCTGTAAAATGGGGATATTTCACCTGCCTGTTGGATTTATTATAAGCCCTAAGCAAATCGTATATGGAAAGCACTAAAGTTTTAGTTGCTGGCACCCAGTTCTGGCTTGATAAATGGTGGCCAGTGACTATGATACTGGGCACTGTCCCTTCCCGTTTCTTCCTTGCTGTGTGTCTCCACAAGGATACAGCCTCCTCCCTGGGCCTCTACCCTCTTTTCTCCAGAGCATGGGGCTGTACCTGCTCCCAGCAAGGGATGCTTTGGCCAAAGTAAGGTCAGAGGTGGCGGGGGCCTTTCCCCCAGGCCAAGCATGGCTAACCTGGCCGGCTGGCAGTGCCTTTGCAGAGCTGCAGCGTCCTCGCTGTCCTGCCACTGCCCTAGTCCTGCCTCCCACACGTGGTAATTAAGCCCACAGCATCTAGTGTAAGCAAATAATAACAAGGTCATTATCTTTCTTTAGTCTCTGTTTGTCCTTGCCTATCATAAAGTAATTAAAATAATGAATGCCTTGTAAAACAATAGTTAAGAGGGCTGGCAAAGGGCATCATGTGCAATATACGTCTTGCGCTCTCAATTATTGATGCGTTGAAACCACTGTGACTGGGGAAGACTCCCTGCCTGCCGGCCCTTTTCCCGCAGGTTCTCTCCACCAAGGTCCGAAGGCCTGCGGGGTGGCTGTGGGCCCTGAGGCTCCAGGGCTGAGGAGCAGCCTGTGGCCATGGACCAGCTTTGACACATTGCCGGGGGGCACTGCTCAGAGGGAGACGCAGGAGCCTCTGATTGGAGGGCTTTGCCCTGTCCCGACCTCTCCCTTGTCCACCCACATTCTCCAGTTCTGAAAGAAGCAGGTGGTTCTGTCCTGGGTGAAGGGGGAGGCTGGGAAAGATCCATGTCCCATTTTAGATCAGGGCAGGGATGATTAAGCCATGCCGGCACGATTAGGAACAGTGGTTCTCCAAGTGGGGTTCCCAGAGTGAGGTGCCAGACTGGCAGCATCAGTGTTCTCTGGGAACTTTTTAGAAATGCAGGTTCTGGCGTGGGGCCCAGCACTCTGTTTTAACAAGGCCTCCAGGTGGTTCTGATGCCCACTTGAACTTGAGAAGCACTGCTTTAGAGTGTCGTGGCTCAAGGAGAGGCGGGAGGACTAATGAACTGAAAGTGCGTTGTGTGCATCTATGGGGCAGGCCCTCTTGTCCCCATCTTACGGGGGGCGGGGGGGTCCCATGCGCAGGAGAGCTGAAACTACACCTTCAGTTGCTAAGGCTTTTAGTGAGGGCCCCTGGGTCGGGACCATTGTCATTTCCAGAACACCCACTTGTGCAGAATTTCCACATAGTCAAGACATAGGGTCCTAACAGGCCACTGAGATTGGCTCAGGCAGCAGACTCCACAGATGTCAGTAGGTGGCCCCAAATATGCCTACCCTGTGACTCCCTTACCACAGCCTCCTCTTAGACGATTCTAGCTCCCGGGGGCCGAATATACTTGGAAATGCAACATGAGCACCCAGTGGTGCTGATGCTTCTTCTGGCTTCCCGCTTCCCTGAGCCACGGGAGGCCGGAAGGGGAGAACCCTGTGTCAGGAGCAGCTTCCTGCCTGCCTGCAAGTCCCCAAGAGGATGAGTCATCCCATGCCTCTCAGCTCTCCTTTCCTCACTCGCCCCATCCCCACTCACTGCAGACAAAGGTTTTCACCTCTGCCTTGGTTTCTCTCCTGTGCTCCAACTCACAATGTCCCCAGGGTCTGTTTGCCTTCAAGATTAATTCCATTTTTAAATTTTATAAAAGTTTATTTATTTATTTATTTATTTATTTATTTATTTATTTAGAGAGTGGGCAGTGGGGATGGGCAGAGAGAGGAAGAGAGAGGGAGAAAGAATCCCAAATGCATGGAGCCCGATTCAGGCTCAAACTCACGTTCTGTGAGATCGATCATAACGTGAGCCAAAATCAAGAGTCAGACGCTTAACCAACTGAGCCACCCAGGCGCCTCTTGAAAATTAATTCAAAGGTTTTAAACGGTGAATATAATTTGCTGGTATATTTTTATACATCTGTACCTGCAGAAATGATATCAGTGGGTATTTGAGCAGGGGGGGCCATTTAAATTTAAATTTAAAATTTATATAACCAATGTGTTTAGTATAACCATGTGCCATGTAAAAAATACGTTGTCTATCTGAAATTCAAATTTCTCTAGGTGTCCTGTATTTTGTTTGGTAGTCCTAAGCACATTGAAGGGCTGGCTCTTATAACCCTTTGTATTTATTCATTCATGTTTATAGAGCCACCTATATGCAAGGCACACTTTTAGGCACTCAAGGTACAGCATTTGGTAGGGGAGGCAGACTGTAAGTAAAAAAATAAAACCAAAAGGTGGTGCTGTTGGAAGGAAGGTGGGAATTAAAATTTTTTTTTAATGTTTATTTACTTTTGAAGGAGAGAGGGAGAGGGGGAGAGATAGAGATAGAGAGAGAGAGAGAGAGAGAGAGACAGAGTGCTAGTGGCGGAGGGGCAGAGAGAGAGAGAGGAATCTGAAGCAGGCTCTAGGCTCTGAGCTATCAGCACAGAGCCTGATGCGGGGCTCAAACCCACCAGCTGTGAGATCATGACCTGAGCTGAAGTTAGATGCTTAACAGACTGAGCCACCAGGTGCCCCATAGGGTTGGAATTTTCAAAGGGTTGCCAGAGAAGATTTCACTGAAAGGTGGTATTTGAGCAAAGACTTGAGGAAAGTGAGGGACTAAGCCGTGACCTTCTGTGGGAGAAGAGTGTTTTAGGCAAAGGCACATTGTGTACAAAAGTGTGCAGTTTAGGGCCCCATGTGGGGCTCGGTTATCTGAAGAGGTCAGCCTTGTTTCCTCAAGCATGTTTTTAGCCACGAAGGGAGATTTATTCTCTTTTGTAATTAAAAAGGTCTGCGGGCACCTGGGTGGCTCAGTCAGTTGAGCGTCCGACTTTGGCTTAGGTCATGATCTCGCGGTTTGTGAGTTCGAGCTCCACATCAGGCTCACTGCTGTCAGTGAGGAGCCTGCTTTGGGTCCTCTGTCCCCCTCTCTCTCTGCCCTTCTCCCACTTGTGCTCTCTCGGAAATAAATAAAACATTTTTTTTAAATGTTTTTTTAACATTTATTTTATTTTTTGAGACCGAGGGAGACAGAGCATGAACGGGGGAGGGTCAGAGAGAGGGAGACACAGAATCTGAAACAGGCTCCAGGCTCTGAGCGGTCAGCACAGAGCCCGACGCAGGGCTCGAACTCTCACGGACAGCGAGATCATGCCCTGAGCCGAAGTCGGCCGCTCAGCCGACTGAGCCACCCAGGCGCCCCGGAAATAAATAAAACATTTTAAAAAGTTATTGAAAAAGGTCTTATGTGGATTTCAGACACAGCTGGATTCAGGTGTTCAAATGATGACACCAGTATTCTATCACTTCTCCTAGGTTCCTCTGTGGTGGCTTCATTCTCAGGGAAGGGTTGCCTTTCCTGTTCTTTCCAGCAAAAGTCCCAGGCTTGAATTGTATTGGGTTGGTATGGGTCATGTGACCATCACTGGCTCAATCTCTGTTTCCTGAGGGATGGAATGGAGTCTCCATTCCTGGGACAAGCGTGGGCCTTCGGTTCCTTTTGAACTATATGGATCGAGATGAGCAAATGGAGATTTCCTTCAGAAAGACAGGGTGCTCCTGTGAGGACGGTATGAATGGTGGGCGGCATGCCAACCTCGCCTCCTTGTAGTCACTCCATGACCCTAGACAGGATGCTCTCCCTACTGAACTTAGTGGTTGTTTTCTTTAAAGGGGAAAGAGAATAATTTCATTCTTCTTTCTTTCACAAAGATATTTTAAAAGGAAATAAAGAAAAGATTATTTTAAAAAAGATTAAAAAGAAAACCAAAGCCATAGTCTATCCCACCTCCTCGCCCCTTATACCTTCAAGCCGGCATCCACGTCAGCCAGGACATTTCCAACTTTGATTCTTTTGGGTAGGTTGTGTTTACTAAATCCAGTTGGTTCCTGTTCTCAATCCTGTTCTCTCTGTTGCCAGGAGGCCCAGAAGATTAACAATGGCTCGAGCCAGGCGGATGGCACTCTCAAGCCAGTGGACGAAAAAGAGGAGGCAGTGGCAGCCGAGGTCGGCTGGATGACCTCTGTGAAGGACTGGGCGGGGGTGATGATATCTGCCCAGACACTGACTGGCAGAGTCCTGGTGAGTCCCCAACACCTTCCTCCTCAGGGAGGCCTGCTGTCTGGTCCATGATCCTACCATGTTTCCCAAGTCTTCTCTAAGCTACCCATTATTGGGGAATGGGGGTGAACAGCGGGCCATGGAGTAGAGGCTGGTTCTCTGTGCACGTAAGCCAGAGGTATGAGGGAGGATCTGTAGAGTGGGCCAGCACCTGGGGTGAAGGGGGTATGTTGGGGAGGATGTAGGGCATTTCCTCTGCCAGCAGAGTAGGTGTGTGCATGCACACTCACACAGTGTGCACACATACACCGTGTGCACACACACATACATACACACACACATACACACCTTGATAATCCTGGAGAGGAGAAGGGAGTCAAAGAAATTTGTGCTCAGAATTCCACAGAGAACCCATAAATGATAAATGCCAGGATCCATAGAGTTCTCGGCACGTGCCCATTGCCTCTGTCGGGTCTGCTCTGGGTCAGAAGTTTCCCTGAGAAGGATGCTGCATTCCAAGTGATTTCTTATTACGATTCTGGAAGCTGTTTTGTACGGGCTGCCCTTCCTGGGCCTGAAGCTGGGGTTTGGTCAAGACTAATTTGACTCAAAGAATGAATGGGAATGTCCTGACAGATAGGTGAACCAAAGATAAGGCAGGGCCATTGGAAAATAGGTGCCACACCCAAGGTGTTTCATGGTGAGAGCTCGGTGAGGAGGTGACGATAGATGTGGGGAGATGGTAGAAGTTTCACCAGAAACTTCTGGATTCGTCAGAATCCTTCTTGGGGACAACTCTACATCATGTTTGGGATGACTATGTCACACACCGTTTGAGGGAGGGACTATGACACTGAATGTCATGCTCGCATCACAAAGGTGGTGGCCAAACAGCCGTCAAGGAGGACAGGGTTCTGTTAACTGAGGGAGCTTTTGGGAGCAGAGCTTTCTGGAAAGTCCAGAAGCTGTGGCTGATGTTGATTGCTGGCACCATAGAAATGGGAGAGGTTTAAAGCTGTGGTTCTGGAGAGGAGGAGAGGGAAACTGACGAGGCCAGATGCTGCATGGAGGAGGACCTCCCGGGTCGGTGGGACCCAGGAGAGACCGGGTGGCACGGAGCATCTAATGTGAGATTGTAGGTCGCTTGTCGCAGGCTCTGCTCCATTACCAGCCTCCTCACCTCCCTGCACAGTCTTCTTCAGCAAAGGCTCCATTGCTGTTTCGTGCTTGTGTATGAGTGGATTCTGTGTGGGAAGCTGACGGAGGGTGAGTTCTGGGTCTGGGCATTCATGGGGAAAGAAATGCAGGCAGTGCATGCTATACCTGCGGTGGTGATGGTGGGTGAGGAACAGCAGACAATTTGGTTGCACAAATGTGACGCCTGTCGCTTCTGCATGGCCACTGTCGACAGCTCTAATTTTCTCCATCGGCATCAGCCGGGAGTTACCAGAATGACTTGGCTAGGCGTTTTTTGCGGCCCTGTGGAAAACAAGGAATGATCTACTTCCATTGCACCGTGGATGGCAGTTATTGAAGGAATGTGTGGAGGAGAAATGCTGAGTACGAGCATCGTGTGGGTGTGCGTAGGGGGCGCTGAGTGTGGGGACACAGGGGCCATCAAGAAAGCCTCGTGGCACTTCACCGGGTGGAGACTTTGAGCTAAAACTTCCATTTCAAGATGAACTGAGCACATGCTTGATGACAGAGAAGATATCCGAGATGGAGCATCCCTGAGCTTGAAAATAAGAAAGGGACCACTTAGTGGGCCAGAAGCAGAGAAGAATACCTAAATAATACATAATAAAACAGAGAACATTTGAGATGAGCATTGAACTGTGAGCTAGCATCATGAATGTCTACACAGTAGAGGGGGTCATCCCAGAGTGAGGGAACAGTGGCAGCAGAGAAAGGGCGCGGAGCGTGGAGGGAGCGAGGCCCAGGCGGCGAATAAGGAGGCACCTGAGGGGATAGAAGACCCGGAAGATGGGCTGGTGGCAGCTTGTCAGATCTTCAAATGCCCAGCCAAAGAATGTGGACTGAATTTTGTAGGAAAAGGAGATTTTGAGGGAGGGGCATCACGACTGGTGGTTGTGCCGAGAGAAACACAAGGAGACAAAGTAGGGAGCAGATTGGTGAGGCGGGAGCGCGACGTGCTAGGATCCGTCAGGACAGTGAGCTACCCCGCTGGGACAGGCCGTGAGCAGATGACCACAGGGGACCCGCCGCAGCCAGGCCTGAATGAGCACCACGCGGTGCAGGCAGGTGGGTGGATGTGCGTGGTGCTAGGGAAGCAGAACTAAGAGGCCAAGGGCACCAGTAGCCATGTTGATGCTACCGCTCATGGTAACGTTATCAAGAGCCTCCCGTGAGCCAGGCACTGTGTGAGGCGCTATGCATTACGATCAGGTTGAAGGGCAAGGGCCATGTTGTATTTGTTCGGTCTCTCCCATTTTGCTGTTGTGTTGTCGGGGTTCATTACAAGGAAGCAAGCAAGCGGGTCTTATCGATGAATTTGTCTCCAGTTTGCAGTAGAGGAACCTAAAGCATAGGAAGGGCAGTAACTCGCCGAAGAGCATGCAGGCTTGAGTGACACAGCCAGGCTCGTACCTGCAGGCCTCTGGACTCCCCGTCTAGTGCTCTTTCTGTGTCATTACTTCCCAGGCAAAGATAATGCCTCTTCTTTTTCTAAGCCACTGTCAGCTGTCGCTTTGGCTGTGACATTTTGACATTACTGTCTGAGCCAGTTAGATCCTGAGGCTGTTTGGCCTGATTCTCTTAACATTTGCATGGACAAGCACAGTCTGCCCACGCCTATTTGCCCCTGATGCCAGCTGCCCTCTGAAGGTCTCTCCTTGGAGAAAATCCTGCCCGGGCTGTTCTGGCTCCATCATAGCAGGCCTGGTCCCGCTGCACAAAGAGAGCAGGCGTCTTGGTGCCTTCGGAACAGGCCTCTCCTTGAGGAGAAGGCGGGTGTCTGCTCTGAGTAGGGAGCAGATTTCACATAGAAGTTTCAGTGTGCACGAGAAAGCATCTCTGTCTGTTCCGAACCCAAAGCTGTGTTTGTCTTGAGCTGTCCAAATGTTTATCCTTGCAACAATGGGATTAAAGCAAGACCAGACACCCAGCTGTTCAGAGTTTCCCTATTTAATGTTTAATTTTTTTTGACACCTGGCACAGGAGCTTGGCTGCCACACCTGGGCCCCTTTCTTACCTGTCTCATTGTCACAGGTGAGAGTCTCAAAGCTAGGCATTTGTGGGTAAGGCCCAGGTTGGGGAAGATTCTCCAGAGGACCCCAGCACATCTATTGACTCACCTGCTGTCTGAGATCTCTCAGACGAGCACACCATTCATTCAGTGAGTGCTTATTTCTGACCTGCCCCAGACACTATTCCAGGCCCTGGGCATAGGGGATGAGTAACAGAGATCTAGGGGGTGAACTATTTGTATCGATAGACTAGATATAAAGTTGTTGAGCTCAGTGTGAATAAGAATAAGTGATAGTCACCACTCCCCAATGCTTTTTATGGTTCACACCTGGAGCTTAAGCATTGGGGCTGGGAATAGCCTGCCTGGTTCTCCTGCTGTGGTAGTCAGGCTTAGCTTCATAAAAATAGCAAGACTGGACAGAGTCTTGGAGCACATGGCTGAGGGGTTCTGCATCAAAGTGGACACCAGGCTGGCAAGGGTTACTGCTTCCTTTATCTTTCAATTTTTTTTAAATGTTTATTTTTGAGA
The DNA here is from genome assembly GCF_028018385.1 of Neofelis nebulosa. Taxonomy (NCBI): domain Eukaryota; kingdom Metazoa; phylum Chordata; class Mammalia; order Carnivora; family Felidae; genus Neofelis; species Neofelis nebulosa. The sequence continues at coordinate 42,080,215 of NC_080794.1, read as the reverse complement.
GAGAGACAGAGACAGAGACAGAGAGCAAGCAAGGGAGGGGCAGAGGGAGAGGGAGACACAGAATCCAAAGCAGGCTCCAGGCTCTGAGCTGTCAGCACAGAGCCCAACGTGGGGCTCAAACTCACCAACTGTGAGATCATGACCTGAGCCAAAGTTGGACGCTTAACCGACTGAGCCACCCAAGTGCCTCTCCTTTATCTTTTTTAAAAATTAAAAATATTTATTATTTTCTGGCTGTAAAAAGGATGCATGCTTATTTCAGAACTGGGGAGTATATTGGAAGAATTGGTGACAAAGTCCACTTTGGGACTTGGGGTTGGCCCACACTGAGGGGCATTTCAGGGGCAGTAAATGCCATGGGGGTAACTCCTAGCCGTTTGGGCGTTGCTGGGACTTTGTTCACTCCATGTCATGTTTTCCCTTGTATGCACAGACTCCGGGGATAAGTGGTTCTCTGTGCTGGGGATTGCTGTGGTCTTCCTGCGGACCTTCAGTGAACACGAAGTTGGGAAAGGGATCATGGCCCTCTCCTTGTAGTGGCTGCTGTGAGCCACGTTCGTGGCCCACTGAAAACACACAGCATCTCAGGATTTACATTCCATGTGTTCACATCCCCTGGACTTCACGTCTGTGTCTCTTTGCTCATTTCCCCTTTGTCCTGATTTCCTTATTCTCTCCTATTCAGACTTTACATGTATGTGGCTATGTACTCCATTACAGTTTTGTGAGCTAAATGAAATCTTTCTAAGAATAAGGCAGTACATTTAAGTAAAGAGGGCAAGAAACAGAGTAGGCTTTTGTATTGTTTGGTTGTACTTTATAAAAGCATTAGCAAAAATCAATATTAGAGACAGTCTACTTCAGGGTTGGTAAGGTGTTCAGTCAAGGGCCAGATAGTAAAGATTTTAGGCTTTGCAGACCACAGGGACTCTGTCACAACTACTCAACTCTGCCATTGTAATTTGAAAGCAGCTATGGACAATACATGAGTGTGACTGTGTTCCGATGAAACTTTACAAAAACAGGCGGTGGGCCAGATCCTTTTTCATAGTCACAGGTTTCCGATCATGGTCTATTCAATTCCTTATTTAATAAATAAAGAAATTGAAAGGCAGAAATTGGAAGAACTTCCTTAGGAAGGACTTTTCTAAGGTAATACAGCACAGGAGTGACAGTCCCAGAGAACCCATTTGTAATGAGAAAAGTAACAGACACACAGATACACCCATGGCTAAATGTGGACACACACATACACTCACCCCACCTCTGTTAAACATCTTGTTTCCGAATATTCATATTAATTTCTACATTGATCTCAGAGAGGCTATCTCCCTAAGAAAAAACTATGCATCATGGCCAAGCATGGCCTCACCTCTAGGTGTGAGCCGTAGTATCTACGTTGCCTGCACCGGACCTCAGTCCCTTTACACGGTCACTGCTTTGTGCTTCTCTTTATTTTTTCAACGTTTTTAATTTTTTTATTTTTTGGGACAGAGAGAGATAGAGCATGAACGGGGGAGGGGCAGAGAGAGAGGGAGACACAGAATCGGAAACAGGCTCCAGGCTCTGAGCCATCAGCCCAGAGCCTGACGCGGGGCTCGAACTCACGGACCGCGAGATCGTGACCTGGCTGAAGTCGGACGCTTAACCGACTGCGCCACCCAGGCGCCCCTGTGCTTCTCTTTAAAGACTACTTTTGCCCATACAATCATCAGCTCCTTGAGCAAAGATAGAACTCTTAGAATTCACTCTGTTTGGCTATTTTCCCTCTATTTCCCATGCCACTACATTTAAATATTCCTCCGGGAAACATGTAAATTGAATCCATGAACTGAGAAGATAGGCTATACTTGCTTTACCGTCTTTGGGATGATTTATTGAAGAAAGAGAAAGAAAAACACCAGTCTTTTCCTTTATCTTCCCCCAAACATCGCATGTGTGTGCATCTTACATTAACATTATATACGTAGGCTGGGCCGTCCATCTTTATCTCCTAGAGCCCAAAAGAAAATATGTATCAACTACATCTTTCAAATAGAAATAATCCTATTGGTTTAATAGAGTTAAATAGACACGTTCTCTGCGGTGCCATTTGCACATGAAATTGGACTAGTTGAACAAAATGGGGGTGCGCATGGGCATACGCTTAATCGAATATGTGACATTTATTGCCTTCATTTCTCCCTTTAGGTGACTCACAGTGCTGCTGACACATCTCATCAGCATCCTCTCCTTTTCCGTTGCAGGGCTGCCTGGTGGCAAATTCACGCACAGCTCACATTTCCATCTCTGTCTTCCTCTCATTCATGCCCCCTCCCCCTTTTTATTGCATTTTAAGCAAATCTGCATAAAATTTTTCTATCACCTACAAATGTCCTATGTGGTGGAAAGACCTGAGGTGTCATGGGCCTGCATTCTTAGTAAGAATGTTCTCATAGTAAATAGGTAGACCCCACTGTCTGTACACTTGGAGGTAAATTGGGATTTTGTTTGAGGTTTTTTTTTTTTTAAACTCCCCTAAGTGAGGCTTCTTTTTTTTTTTTTTAAATAATTTCTTTTTTTAAATTTATTTTTGGGACAGAGAGAGACAGAGCATGAACGGGGGAGGGGCAGACAGAGAGGGAGACACAGAATCGGAAGCAGGCTCCAGGCTCTGAGCCATCAGCCCAGAGCCCGACGCGGGGCTCGAACTCACGGACCGCGAGATCGTGACCTGGCTGAAGTCGGACGCTTAACCGACTGCGCCACCCAGGCGCCCAAGTGAGGCTTCTTTTAAAGGAAATGCATGGCAGTCCCTCTTCGGGACTTAATAATGGCTCTTCATTTTATCCTGTGCAAAGAGTTTATATTTTGGATATGAATCAATAAGTCAAGGAAGGTGTGCTTTCTTTATATCATTAAACATGAAATGTTGTCTTCACCTGTTGAAAGATGCACTGGCTTGCACTAGATTTGTTGCTGGTGACGCCGCACCATTGGGTCAAAAAACGTGAGTCACAGAAGTCACTGAATCCAACAGGCACTCATGATAGGTGGTGAGCTGCCTGTCACCAGAGATGTTCGAAGAGAGGCAGGATCACATTTGGTGCCGTTTGTGACAGTTGGTCGGACTTCATCCTCACTGCTTTAATTAGGTTCTACAGAAAACTGGATCTAGGAGATGCTCTAGGATAAAAATGGTTCCCTGGAACTTGGACAGGCTTCATTGCTCTCCCCTTCGTGAGATTGTCAATGCATAGCAACGTGTGAAGCTCAAAGAAGTCCTGCAGTAAGAAGGCAGACTTTGCTTTGCCCAGCGTTTCCCTTTCCTGTTTCACCAGGGAAACCTTTCCTCATGAAACACCTGTAAGGCATCATAAAGAACGCACTTTGGGAAACACTTAAATAGCCCAGGGATTGGCAAACTATAACCCATGGGCCAAATCTAGCTCACTGCCTGTTTTGTATGGCTCACAAGCTAAGGATGGTTTTTACATTTTTAATGGTGTTTTAAAAAATCAAGAGAAGAATATTTTGTGACATGTGGAATTATATGAAATTCAAATTTCAGTGTTCATAAACAAAGCTTTATTGGGACACAGCCATGCTCACTCATTTACATATTGTCTGTGGCTGCTTTTGCAACGTGCTGCAACGGCGGAATTGAGTAGTATCCACAGAGTCCAAAATACCCGCCAGCCTAAAATAGTTACTGTCTGGCCCTGTACAGAAAAAGCTTGCCAGTCCCTGAACTAGATCATTAAGTTCCCCTCTGCTCCAGGACTGTCTCCAAGTAGTCAGCGAGACTTGCCCTATGGTTCCTCAGAGCACAACGGATAAGGGGTACCATCTAGCCCCTCAGGGAGACATTTATTTCACAGTCTAAACCAAATGATGTGGTAGAGATGGGGAGAGGGAGGCCAGAGCCAGGTGGGCCTCAAAGCTCTACAGCAGGTTCCCAGCTGGCTCAGTTTATGGATTTCCCCTTCCCAAGGTCAGTGGGGCGTGTCTGGCAATTCTGTGGCAGGGTCACTCCCTGTAACTCCACCTACCTGCATCCCCGGCAGTCGAGCCCACCCCAGGCCCTGCCCAGCAGCCCGGAGTCCGGTTCCTACCATGGAGGACACCCCCAGTTCTGGCCTGCAGGCCAGGTGCCTCGGCCACACTACACTGGCTGCTCGTATGCACTGCTGGTCTGCGGGCCACGTGATCCGTGAGCCGGCCTCTCCAGCGCATTCTGTAAGGAGCAGCTGTTAATTTTACTAGCTGGTGTGTTGGCTCCTCTGGCCTCCCCTGTGAAAATGAAGGAGAGTTTCAGAAGTGAATCCTCAGACGGCTCTGGGAAGAGGAAGAGCCTTCTGGCCCAGGAGCAGCCTGCTTCGTCCTGGCTGTTTATCTCTGACTCCCAGGGGCCTCTGGGCTCTGGTGGGAAGCACTTCTGCCCAACTGCCTCTCTCCTCTGGAGTTTCTTGGGGGGAGTGGGTACCCATGTAGTCCTCCTGCATTATCTGTCCATTCCCTCATCTGTATCCCTTCATCCGTCTGTCCTGTCCACGACCTCTATTGGTGTTCCCAAGCACATGGGATTGAATGCAGCACAAAGTGGGTGTCTGGTGAACAAGGCAGGGGACTGCAGGACTTTCCCTTGCTAGTCACCCTTGCTTCTGCTCTGTTTCAGCCTCTGTGTCTGGGCTGGGAGACAGGAGCCCCGCCCCTTTGCTAAGCCAGCATTATCCGACCTGGGGTTCCTACTCTCTTTTGATCTCCATCTGGCTCTTTATGTCTTTTTCTCATTTGATTGGAACCAACAAGGAGGACATGTAGAGCACTCAGCATCCCCAGCATTTCCACCTCCTGCTTTCCTCCCTTCCTGGGACATGCATCCTCAGGAAAGGATGCTGAGGGCTGTTGTGCGTGGTAGGAGCCCAGCCTCTGCGGCCATTCTACTGAGTCCCAGATCTGCCACTCCCTAGGGCTTTTACCCTGGGGCTGGTTGCTTCCATTTTGGTGCCTCAGTTTCCTTATCTGTCCAGTGGGTGTCATAATAGTCCCTGCTTATTAATGTTGTAAGAATTTGATGCATCAGTGCATATTTGATGTTTAGAAGAGTGGCTATTATGTGGTGGGTGCTTACTAAGCATTAGCTATTATTGTTTTGGTCATTGTTGTGTGAGCCCAGTGACACACCATGGAGGAAATGGGCTGGTGTGGAGACACACGGGGTTGGAGAGTGGAGGATAAATCCTTTCCTGCAACAGACGTGGAGCAGCCTTTGGCTCTCATCAGAGTCAGATGTCCTCTCAGGATGCCGAACCAGCTCTGGGCATGGTCGTTTGAAAGGGGTCTGAGAATCCCAGGCAGGCCCTGGTTTGGGTCCAGCCAGCTGATGATGTTTGCTCCATGCGCACAAATTCAGGCCCTGTCATTTCTGAAGCCAGCTCATGGCAGCCTGACTCACTAATGTCAAGTCGGCCAGAAAATTCTCACTTCATGTGGCCTCCCGGAGCTGGCTGGGGTCTGGAGGGCAGGCTGGGCCCACCCTGGGAGCCATACATTATAGGTGTATGTGCCATAGGAAATGTCTTGGCAGGATGACACATGGGTCTTGTAAAAAGAGGGTCAAGTACACTCACTGCGGTCCCCATGTCTGGTCCTTCCTGGATGTGAGGCAAGGCTGCCAGACACAGAGCTGGTTTCAGAGAACACATCAGCCCCAGTATGTGGGGAGGTGTCTTCCACATTCATTTTGTCGGGCAGCGACCACGAATCTGTTGAAAGGGTGCAGGGAAGTGTGCTGTCACCAGGAGAGGACACAGATTCTGCTGTACGTGCAAGGCATCTCCTTTGAGCTATTCATTCATTCCTTCAAACATTCCTGGAGGATCTGCTAGGTGTCAGACGTTATTTAAGGCTCTGGACACATGTTGGTTCTTCTAGCAAAGCTTGCAAAGTGAAATCATCCAAAGTGTTGAAAGTGCAAATGTTATGTCTGCATTTTGCTACAATGCTCTGGGTGGCAAGATTTTTGAAGTAGTTTGGTCATAAATCAGAGCCCATGACCTCTCCATCAGTCCTTGGACAAGCCTGGGAGCCCCACACTTCTGGTCCCGATCACACATCCTGTGCTGGACCCAAGGGGCCTGAGCAAATGTGTTTCTATGACTAATGTTAAACTAGCTTCTCCTTTCCCAACCGGTAAAAGCTGGCACCCCCTGGAGGCTTTGTCGGAAATGGAATGTCTGTATTTGGAGCCCACCATCTTGTGCTGGGAGAGTTTTCTCTCTTGGCTCTTCTCCCAGGGCCTTTGGAGGATGCCAATGGTTTAGCAGACCCTATTTGCCAGAAAAATACCCCAGTGGACTGAGACTCTCCTTGGAGCCTCCCTGTCAGCTGTGCGGAAGTTCGTTCAGCAGGGAGGCCCCAAAATAGAGATGATGCTGATGACAAAGTCGCCAGCCGTTGTCGTTGCTGGGGGCACGTGCTTGGAAAGTCACACTCGGGACCACACGCAAGCTGATGCTTCCAAGTTTAGTTTACTAGGCTATGTTTAGGAGGACGCAGACTGACTCGTGCCTACAGGCCCCACACATCCCAATTTGGTGCGCTAGAAGCCCCATTTTTAGGGTGTGGGTCCAGAATGAGGCTTTCCTCAGAAAAACAACTACGTCAGGGGAATGACAACAACAGAAACCCACCATTTGCCCTAAAATTTTATTGCAAAATATGTCCTCTAGAACTTGAGTAGTGAGGGAACTAGGGCAGGACATTTGCTTGTCCTTCTTTCTTAAGGAATCAGGCCACTTGAAAACTCCATTAAGTGCACCCAGGCCCATCTCTTTGCTCATCCAGTTAATTTTAGTTCATAAAATTGGCCTGGTGCTGATGTGGAAGATCACGACTAAGCTGGGAGGCTGGGGGCCTGTCTGAAGGGAAGCTTGGTTCCCAGTTCCCAAGCCTGACGGGACACAGGTCTTCCCCTCGGGCACCAGAGTTTCCCTGTCAACTATATGTGCCTCCTCCCTGGGCAAGCAGACCTCTGAGCCTTCGTTGTTCGTTGCACATGGGTGAATCCAGAAGTGAATGGACTGGTAATACTGGTTTCTTGCACCTGTGGAGAATCCGGGGTCTAGTGGATTCCTCTGAAGGGTTCAGAAAGCCTCAGCTTCCTAGAACTATTCCCAGCCTGCCTTAGCAAAGAGGCTGAATTTTGACCTTTCCTCATTTCTCTTTTTAGCTTTTTTCTTTCCTTCTTCTTTCCTTCTTCTTTCCTTCTTTCCTCCCTCCCTCCCTCCCTTCTTCTTTCCTTCCTTCCTTCCTTCCTTCCTTCCTTCCTTCCTTCCTTCCTTCCTTCCTTCCTTCCTTCCTTCCTTCCTTTTGGCTCTTGGTGAAGTGGCTGTCCTATGGGAAACAGAGAGCAACTCATTGAAAGAGGGAGAAGAAGAAAAGACCCTGTTCCCACACTACCTTCCCTCAAATTCAGGCTTCACTTACATTAAAAATAGCTTGAGACAGAGGCTGAATCACAATAGGGTGGCGTTTCAGAGGCAAGTCTGCTGGCTTCCCGGCTGCCATATGAACCTGCTAGGCTTGTCGGTCTCTGGGCCCTGACTTGCACAGGAAGGCGTGGGGTTTGGAATCCCACTGGGAGGGATCCAGACCATTCTCCTTGTGTGTCATGCTAGATCTATCTGGAGCTAATTATATCCGCTGGGCACTCACAGAGCCTTCTCTCTGGGATTGTGCCCTGGGGTGGAAAAGAACTTCCTGCAAAGGAAAGGGGCTGTTTTCAGGGGCTGTCACATCCCACAGGCACCATGTGGGCTCCTCGGGAAGCTGCCATGAGGTTATTGTCTCCCTCTGAGCCATGAGGTGGGCAACTTGGTGACCTTAGACCTGTCCAGGAGGAAAGCTTGGATCGTTAGAAAAAAAGGCAAACAGTTTGCTCCCCTAGGTTCATGTGGTGTGTGTTTCTGGGCTTTGGGGACCATCGATAGTGTTGGAGATCAATTTGAGAAATAAGAGGAGAGGTTGCAATCACTTTCTTTCATCTGAGGAACTGTGGTCAGTGGAAAACTAACTGAGTTCTTATCCTGGCTCTGCCGTAACCTTCCTGGTGACCTTGGGCAAGTCAATTCCCTTTTAAGGTCTTGGCGTCTCCATGAACAAAACAAGAGGGTAGCAATAGTTTATTCCCTTGCAGCCCCAAATGTTTCTATGTTTTCTCATTCCCTCTACTGTCCTTTCATCCATAAAGGCAGTGAGGGTTGACCTCAGACCTTTAGTGCACCTGGCAACGTGCTAGGCACTGAGAGCTTCAAAAGGAGAAAGAAGCATAGTCTTTTTCGCATCGGCTGGAGTAAGTGAAGAGAAGCAAGAGATAGTCCAGCAGCGTGGTGTCCCCATGTGGCCCTTCCCTGGCTTTGTGTTTTGTTTATTTATTTATTTATTAGTTTATTTACTTATTTTGAGAGAGAGAGAGAGAGAGAGAGAGAGAACACACAAGCTGGGGAGGGGCAGAGAAAGGGAGAGAGAGAATCCCAAGCAGGCTCCGTGCCATTGGCTCAGAGCCCGATGTGGGAGCCGAAATCACAAACTATGAGATGGTGACCCGAGCCATGCTCAAGAGGCAGACACTTAACCAATGGAGCCTCTCAGGCACCTGTCGTTTAAGATAAAAATCTAAAACTCTTCCTTTGTGATAAGGCCTCTGCCTCACACTCACCTAAGGTTCTTTTCTTTCTGGACTTCTTTCCAGGTGGATGTCTGTGTGCGGAAAGGGAGGCTTCTGGCCTGTGAGTGTGGAGTCAGGTGGGAGGAACAATGCGGTGGGAGCAGGGGTCACATCCTGAAGGCTGGGCCCTCCCAGGGGAAGTGCAGGCTTCTTTTATACCATTTCAGTCTTGGATCCTCCTTGAGTTAGCTTTAAACAGTCGGAAACCCCTGAGGGGATCATGTTCCGACTTGGTAACCACACTAGCACCAAAACTGACTTTAAGAAAAGCCTTCTTTCTGACTGAGCAGCCTCTGGTTGGGAGACCTTGAGTGAGATACAGCCTCCGTCCTTTGCTTTGGCAGAACTGCTGCGGAAGAAGTCACCGTGTTCCTGGAAGTCTGTTCCTCTTCTGGAGGTAGAAGTGGTACCTATAAACAGAAGAGGCCCATTTATTTAAAGTGGTTAGTGGCAGAGACACCCAGGAGGGGCTGAGCAGTAGGGAAGATTACTGTGGTGAAAATCATTGTTTTATTTCTGGAGCAAGGTGGTGCACCCCGGGGGCCGGAGGGAGCCGCCAGGCTAACCCCCAGATTCATAGCAAGGGTGTCAACGCTATGGGTGGTTGATGGACTTGACATGGTGGGAGTTCCCCAAATGAAGCTTCATTTTAGGTGAACTTCAGTGAACTTACAAAACAACCACAGCAAACCCTCAGCTGACTATTTCAAGTATTCCTGATATAATTAACATGATTGAAGCAAAGACTGTCTGAATCCTTGGGAGTAAGGACTAAGCAGTTTCCTGGAGGCTAAGTTATAAAACACCACTGTTCCTCTGACCTGTGCCCACTTTGCAAACCAGTGGGTTTATCTGGTGGTTTTTCCAGAAATTTCAGTGCTAAAGCAGGTTTCCATAGCATCCTGGCCCAGAGGGAGTTGCTGTACTGGGGGATCAGGGACATCTCCAGCAAGCAAACCTTGTGGAGGCAGCTAGGTAAGCCATCCTTCCAGCCCCCAAAGCTACAATTCCTCTTCCCTGGGGCTTGATAGAGAGATCCAGATAGACCAGAAATAAATAAGAAACTAGATTCTCTTTCATTTAACTTTCTTTCAGACACAGCCTCTGGTGCTAATTATTTCTGCAGTAGATTTTGTCAGGCCTTGAATCCCTTTCCTTTTGCCATAGGTGGTATAGAGATGCAAAATGACACGAGAAACAATCTGCTTTCCTGAAAGATAATTTTGTGTACATTAAACAGACACATTAAGCCATTTATAAGTGAGCTGTTTGTTCTTAGGGAGCTGGAGGAAATCTGAATTTCTAATTCCATGCTCTTTTAATAATTTTCAAAAGAACCAACGGTAATAATTAAATGTCTTTGAACTTCCCTAGGCTGTCTTCTGTTCCATGATCTCAAAGCATATGAAAAGAAATAGAATTCTCTACCTTGATGAACTCCTTAAGAGGGTGGAGGGGATGTTGGCCCTGGAAGGAGCTTTTTAGCAGAATTGGGGGGGCGGGGATTTAAGGTAAAGAGGTTCAAGGGAAAGGCCCAAGGTCACTCTGAGAGCTTCAGGCATGGAGTGAGGACCTAGAAGCCAGTGTTTTCTTCGTAGCCTTGTTTGCCCAGACTTGGAGCAGGGCAAGGAGAGAGAGCTAGAACTTAGTTAAGGGTATTTGTAATGAGAATATGTGTGACATGGAGCATTTTTTGGCTTTGGTGTTCAAGGATTAGAAGAGATCTGATCCAGGAGTTGGTGAACATGTCAGCTCCTGGGCCTGCTCTGATTAATTGGTAGTGGTTCCGAGAATGCTTTGCTGAAGATTCAAGGCTCAGCAGCAAAGCCTAATTGGGGCTCTGCTCTCCAGAATGCTGTGATTGATTAGTGATTTCTGCCATGAGCAGTGACTGGGAGGGGGTGGGGGTGGGGTGGGGGGGTGCAGTACCGGTGTTATTTACACGTTACTATGCCTTAGCTGTCTCTGTTCTAGATCGTTTTCCCTAAAGTTCACTTCATGTGTGATTAAAGTGAGGCTTGTCCAAGATCACACAGTCAGTCCCAAGCAGCATGTGGACAAGAGCCCATGTTTCCTGACTATGTCTAGCGTTCGATACCCCAGCTCCATTGGTTAGATCTCAGAGAAGCAGAAACTTGTCAGCTTCCTGTAAGAGCCTTCTTTTTCTTTTCCTTTTTTTCATGTTGTAGCCTGATTTTAGTTTCTTCCATCTGGAGACTTGCTTTAGTGTTTGGAGAAGCAGAGGGGGTGGATTTCAGGTCCACAGTGATTCTACGGATAAATAGAAATGCAAGCACAATTTTCCCATTTGTTGGGACCATTCTCAAAACTCTCTTAAGCACAGAGTATGTGCCGGTCGCAGCCTTTCTCACTGCAAAGCTTTGCCCTTGACGCACTCCTGGGTTCCGCTCTCCCAATCTCTGAGGATGCCCGACCCCTGCTCCACTCTCTGTCACTCTGTGAAACGCTTTCAGTGAGGGCTGGTGCGTCATCATTCCTTCTCTTGCTTCAGAAGCCTTACCTTCTGTTTCTTCCTGTCTTCCTGTGTTTTCCCCTCACTGTTTTATCTCTTCAGGTATTCATGCTCACATCTTAATTGTTGTGATTACAAAGATAAATACATTTTGCCTCTGACCAAGAGCAGTTTCTGCCCAGACTTGAACTTAAAGGTCTGCAAGAGTGGCTGGATGGGAGCAAGGGTAGAGTCCTCAGCTGTATCCTGGGAGCCATAAAAGTTTGATAAGATTTTATTGCCTCCATAAAGAAGAAAATACGATTCCAAGGTTTCAAATATGATAGAAAAATAATAAGGAAAACTCCAGCTTTTGTCAAAGCAAAGTTCTCTTTACTAGGTTTATGAGTCTTCCTATTGTGGCTGCACCTTGGAGTCTATTTCATTCTGATGCCAGACAGAACCTTCTCGAGGAATTTATGCAAAACTGGGGCCAGATAGAGGATTTCAGACAATTGGTAAAACTCAGAAGAAGGCGATAAATTGTGCTCACGGGCCATAATTCACTCCTAAACTCATCCATTCCTCAATTCTTCTTCCTCCCCTTCCAGCCTAATGGGGATTGGAATAGAGCGCTGCATTAGCTGTGAGACCCAGGCAGGGATTGGATTCTGGGGTTGTGATCGACAGGGCAGTATAACAAACAGGCCTGTGGTTGCCTGTGCCAGGCAATCTTTCATGCTTGGGGTGGCTGGGATCCTTTGTCAGTGTTGAATTTTGTCTTTAGTGCCTACCTGGGCACAACTGCAGAAGGCTTAACTTCACATTTCCATGCACTGCTCAAGAGATCCCCACGTCTCGCCTTCTTTAGAAACCAGATGCCATGTTGGGTGGCTAAGAAAGCACCCTGTGAGTGCTACCTAGAACATGTTTCTGATTTGGGTGCTTGGTGGGAAACTGATACACACACCTTACATCCTGGCAGTAGCAGAGTTCTTTGGACTTGCCCCCGACACTCCTGCCTCCATGTCCTGGTTGAAGCCCCGTGACCTCTTCCTTCCTCCATTATAGCAGCTTCTGTGTCACTCTCCTCTTTTGGCCCACCCCCTCCCTTTGGCCTACCTTTCATGCTGTTCTCAGATGCCATTTGCATCCTTAAAGCCAGCTTTGCTTTGGTTCCCCCATGGCTCAGGGACCATTAGTAGCTTGTCATGTCCTAAAGCCCAGACTCCTTATGCAGATGGTCAGGGCTCACCATCCGAGGGCTCCCGCTGACTTGCCTGCCAGGCTTCCCACTTTTCTCCTCCATGTGCTCCATGTGTTCAAATCCTGTTCACCTTCATGGTGCATTGCGGGGTCCTTCCTCCTGTGTAACCCACTGCTCTTGTACACCGTTCACTTACACTTGTGCATGTGACCTGTGTGCCCTATTAAAGACAGCAGCCAAATGGCTAAGGGCACTGGCTGTAGAGCCAACCTGGCTGAGTCTGACTTTTGCTTTGCCATGTACTTGTGTGACCTAGAGCCAGTGACGGGGCCAATAATAGTACCTACCTCATAGGATTATTTTGAGGATTAAATAAGCTAATATTTATAAAGGGCTTAGAACAGTGGTTGGCACAGACTAAATATTATATAAATTGTTTGTTAAATAAATACAGTAAACCTCAAATTCCTTGAGAACAGGAAACACGGATTTTAATAATCAACTTTGTCTTATACTGAGCTAAAATAATCCTGAACCAGATTGACGTGAGGATGAAATTTAAGGGGGATAAAGACGGGGTGGGGGGGGAGAGAGAGAGGTGGAGAGAGAATGAATACGTGTGAAAGCACTGTCATTTCTTCGTTCAACTGATATTATTGAGTATCTGTGCTCATATTATTGATCGGTGCTGATATTATTGATATTATTGAGGCTCTGTGCTCAGTAGTTGTTAATGATCAAAATGGAATGAGATATGTCTTCAGTATTCAAGGAGCTCACAGTCTAGGGAAAAGGACAGAGATGTAAGTCTGTATCTAAACTTGTTGGCTCTAACTATATGGAAAACAAGTAGCAGATATTATTCTGATCTCAGCCCCATGTTATAGATGCGAAAACCAAGGCACAGAGATTTTTTTAGTAAGTTAGATAAAACCACACATCCAGTAAGCATCAGAATTGGGATTTAAACCTAGGTTCCTGTGACTCAATGGCTCAGGCTCTTTCAACTCTACTATGGTGCTTCTCATTCAAGAACAAGTGAAGGAGGAATGCCTAAAATACAAAACACAGCAAACAACAGGTGTTGGCAAGGATGTAGAGAAAAAGGAACCCTCGTGCACTGTTGGTGGGAATGTAAACTGTTGTGGCACTCTGGAAATAGTATGGAGGTTCCTCAAAAAATTAAAAACAGAACTGCCACATGATCCATAATTCTTCTACTGAGTATTTAGAAAACACTAATTCAAAATGATATATGTACCCATATGTTTATTACAGCATTATTTACAATAGCCACAATAAAGAAGCAACACAAGTATCCATCAGTAGGTGAATGGATAATGAAGATGTCACACACACACACACACACACACACACACACACACACACACACTGGAATATTTCTCAGCCATATAAAAGAATGAACTCTTGCCATTTGCAACAACATGCATGTACCTAGAGGGTATAATACTAAGTGAAATAAGTCAATCAGAGAAAGACGAATAGCATATAATGTCACTCATATGTGGAATTTAAGTAACAAAACAAATGAATAAACAAAGTAAAAAAAAGAGAGACAAAAAAGCAGACTCTTAAATACAGAGAGCAAACTGGAGGTTGTTAGTGGGCACTGAGGGGTGAAATAGGTAAGGAGGATTATGGGTACACATATCTTGATGAGCACTGAGACGTGTAGAATTGTTGAATCATGATATTATACACCTGAAACTATAATACTGTATGTTTGTTATACTTCAATTAAAAAAAAAAAGGATGAGTGAAGGAATGAACAAAGAGGTGTGAAAGAATGAATTGGAAGATCCCAAAGACAAGGCTCCAGGAAGAGAAGATCAAACCAGGGATTTGCCGTGTGTCCCATGTCAGGTTGGGCAGGTAGTAAGCCCCTGAAGCCATAACCATTTGCCCAGTCAAGCATTTACTACGGTGGACAGGCGGGACAGTTTCGTTGCTTCCTTTTTGGGGGCCACCTCACCCCTTTTGTCATACCTTGATGCCCTTCAGCCATTTCTCTCTGAGGCACTGGTGGTTTTATTTCCTTCTCCTTTGGGTAATACTGAGGACAAGAAGTGGATGTGATGATGGATGGAAAAAGTACTTAACTCTTCACTCTTCGGTCTACTTTCATCATAATGGGCCCATTTGGAAGGCTTCCATAGGTACGGGGACAATGTTCACTGGGTTTTATCAGCCACTGAATGATCAAGGCATCAGAGAAGTCTGGAGTGAGGCTGGCCGGTTTCCATGGAAACTGCTGCTTGCCTCAGCCCCCCCCCACACGCTTTTCTTTCCACGTAGGCATGTGTTTATTTATTATTGGCTCAACACGGGAGTGCCGAGTGGCCGTGTAGGTGCTGTCTGCACCTCCATTGCTGAGGTCACTCTCTCAGTTTGGAGATGGACCCACAGGTTGGGGGGTAGAGGCACAAGATTTGTCCCAGCAGGAAGCGCTCTCGTTTAGGACCCTGAGCTCCCGCTGTCTGTAAGCTTGATGATGGAGATCCCTGGGGTGGGGACGTTAGAGATATGTATCTAGAACTGTTACAGTCAGACACCGTGTAGGGTCCTGCAGTAAATCCCAGACTACCCTGGAGAGCTGATGGTGACGCACATACCTTTCATAAACAGATTGCTTGCTGCTCTGTCCTGGGGATGCCTGTGATCTGGCTGAGTGTGCGTAGGCTTGACAAGCTCTAGACCTAGGCCCTGTCCAACATGGGGGTCAGTAACCTCAGGCGGCCACTGAGCACCTGAAATATGGCCAGTCCAAACTAAGATGTGCTATAAGTATAAAACTTAGCATGAAAAGAAAGATGGCAAAATATATTATGAATACTTAATAATTTTTGCCTTGTTTGCATCTTGAAATGATAACATTTCACACAATCTATCTAGAACCTAATTTAGGTTAAATAAACTTCCTTATTAAAGTTAATCTCACCTGTTTCTTGTTATTTTTAAAAATATACCCCTTAGGTGGACAGTGGTGAGGATTGTACAATGCAAATGTACTGAATGCACTGAACTGTTACTTAAAATGATAAGTCTTACATTATTTATATTTTACCACACTTGAAAGAAAGCAAAAAGCAAAAAAAAAAAAAAAAAAAAAAAAAAAGAAAAGTCTGATGGGAAAAGAACCATCTCTTCCAGGCTTCTTTCTTAGGAGTCTGGATCACTTTCCCAGAAGCCCCCGGACACTTCCCTATTTATCTTATGGGTCAGGACTGAGTTCCCTACAGGCTTGGTCCTAAGCCAATTCCTCACAAAAGAATGACAGCACTCAGTTGTCTCAGATTAACTAAGTCTACACAGGAGTGAGGCCAGGGTCTCTTGTGATGAGCTACCCGTATCCTAGAACAAAACCAAGGCTCTCTGAAGAGGAGAGGGGGCGATGGCAGCCAACACTGCAACCTTAAAGGAAAATGTACGAGCAAATCGATGTATCTGAACATTAGGTGAAAGCAGTTTGAAGATGTCCTCCCCCACTTGGAATAGTACCGTCTTTAAATCTGCTTATGGTTGTAAATAACTCAGTTAAGCATCAAACAGATGTGCCTCCTAGGAAATTTTAAATTACATATGTGGCTTGTATTAGATTTCTTTTGACAGTGCTGCTCTATAGGATTAGTGGTGAAACGCAGGGTCTGGGATATTCTCTCCCACTTAAAACTTTGTGCTGCATTACTATGTCTTAATTGCTGTATCTGTATAATGTGAATAACACCTACTTCATAGGGTTATGGGTTGAGGTGACACATGTAGGGCACTTAGAATTGTGGGCACGTAGGAAGAATGTAATGACGATCAGCTCACATCGGGGCCTGCGTGGAGGTGAGTGGCCATTCCCAGAGCTTCCAGACCCTCCCCAGCCTGCACACCACTGCTTTTCTGGCAGGCCGAATGCCAACTCAGAGACACAGAGGAATCACCCCAAAGGGAGCTTTTAATCAGATGTGGTGGTGAGTGCTTGTTGGATGGGTTTCTTTCTCTGGATGGTCCCAAGATGACTTTTCCTAGATAAATGGCCATCTCCTGAGGCTTGTGTCAGCTCCACTGGAAATAAAGAGGGAATAAAAGGTCCACAAATAGGAAACCCTTTGTTGGGTGCCACCTCATTAGGGCGGATCTGACTTAATTGAACTCACGCCTGCTGTGCTCACGTGTGTGGCTCTAGGAGAAGCGGGTGTTTGAAGCCAGGTTGCCCAGCACCCTTGCTCTCAGAGCCCCACTATACGACCCTCTGTAGGGGTTTGTGCCTATCAGCAGGGTGTCTTGAGCTTATCTGAGGGGAAGAAAGGCCTGGATTTAAAGTTGTTTCTAAGTCAACAGTTGAGGAAAATAAAATCACAAGTGAATTCCTGATTGTCTTCACAATTATTTGGGACCAAAGGCACCCGTGCAGGATTTGTGGGGATCTCCGGGGGATGTGGGATGTTCTTTGTGTCATTGAACCTTAGACTGCAATCATTAGGTCTTGGCAGACTCTCATCTCCATTGCCATCGCTGCCTGTTGCTTAGGGAAGTGCAGTGTCAGTGCTAGGAGGTGGCTTGGGGGGGTGATGAGCCTGAGCACTGAGCAGGGGAGGTGCCCAGGTTTACATAGCAAATTAGCGCCAAGTGTCACGCTTTTTCTGAAGGAGGCTTCCTTGTATTTTCTGTAACTTTCAATAATTTCTTAGCAAATTTTCTCCCTAATTTAAATTACTCCTATTTTCCTATTTTCTCTTTTTTCCTTATAACGTTCATCATTCTCTGATATAGTATATACTCTGCTTATTCATCTTATTTATTAGGTATCTTCTCCCATCCCCACTAGAATCCATACTAGCTCTGTAAAAGCAGGGATTTTTTTTTTTGTCTCTTTGGACCACTGGTGTATCATTAGCATCTAGTTGCTGGAATAGAGTAGGTGCTGACCGAATGAATGTTGAATAAGTGGATGAGAGCCTAATCGGGTCTCAAGATCCACCTTGGTGTCAGTCAGCTTTCCTTCGGTTGTCTAATTCAGAGTCCCTTAGAGAGAAATATGAAAACCATTTCCACCCCAGTGGAACTCTAAGGTCAGAAAAGCATAGAGTTGCTCAGGACTAAGCTATGAATGTTGACTTTCTAAGAGGTCATAAGGTTTGGGACTTAGTGCCTTCAAGCCATCATGTCATCGTGCCCACTATGCTGCTTGAAATAAACAGACAGGGTGGATACTTGGTGCAGCCTTCCTTCCAGATGAAGTCATCTTTAAAGTTGTTTTCTTTTTTTTTTTTTGTTTTTTGTTTTTTTTGAGAGAGAGACAGAGAGAAAGTGAGCTGGGGAGGGGCAGAGAGAATCCCAAGCAGGGTCTACAGTGTCAGCACAGAGCCCGATGTGAGACTCGAACCCATAAACTGTAAGATTATGACCTGAGCCGAAACCAGGAGTCAGACGCTCAACTGACGGAACCACCTGGGCTCCCCAAATGAAGGCATCTTTAATATGAAGTACCAGCAGGGTCTTGCTAGGCTAAGGCGGGAGAGGAGCAGGCGTTCCAAACGAACGGACTGCCGGAAGCAAAGTTGTGAAGGCAGACATGATCCTTCATTCAGCTGACATTCTTCTTGAGTACACCTTAGTACACGCTAGGCTCTGGCTGGATGGGGCTCTGTGGCTTGGTTGTGAGCACGTTTGAGGGAAGAAGCAATCGGGAGTAGGCCACTAAGGGAGAGAAGGATGCACATTTTTCCGCCAGTTCCTGAAATGTGCCTTCATTCTTCGGTGAGGTAGGCTGAATAAGAAAGTAATGCAGGAAGACAGTCTCTTCAAAGGAGCTGTGCCTAGGGGCTCCAGATGAAAGGACTCCTTTGTGAGGGAAATGAAGGAAGGAAACAGAAGTGATTCTGTGGTTGAACCGTGGGCTGAATGAAGACCTGAAATACGGGAAATGCTTTAAAATTAGATTCCAGGCTGGGCTTTCAGAAGAAGATGTGTAGGGAGGGGGTGGGGGGGTGTCCACCGAGACGGAGGGCTCAGTGTGGAAACGCAGAGGTGGGAAGGAGATGCCGCGTGTAGATCTTTGGCAGAGATCGGAGAATGTTTTTTTGTATCGGGTATGAGAAAAGCATGGTGCTGGGTATGATGCCTTTCACCTGATAAAGAAAGAACTTTCAGGTGATAGTATCAGACTTGCAAATAGTTTTGTTTAGACACGCATTCTTTTTCTCCGTCCGTCTGTAACCCCAGCCAATAACAGATGGCAGTATTTAGTAAGGATTTACTAAGTGCCACCTGTGGTGCCAGGTGCTCTCCCTACATTACCTGTAATCCTCACATTCCTGCGGTGGCGTGGGCACCGTGTTCATCCCGCGTCTAAGGACTCTTACAGGTGAGGAAATTGCCCTGGTACGTGGCAGGCCTGATGGAAACGTTGGCTCCTGTAGACGTCAAACGTTTTCTGTTGAAAAATAACGTAGCATGGTGTTCTGGGGCAGGGATGAGGGGCTGCTGGCCCGAGCACTGGATGTGATGGTGATGTGATTTTACCACATTAAGGAAGCAGACAGCAAGAGGTTCCATACCCTTTAACTCCTGTAATCGCAAATCTGTAGCATCGCTTTAAAAGCTTTTAGTGATAATCTGCCAAATCAGAGGTCACTTTAGGGCGGTTTCTCTTTGTTTCTCATTTTATGGTTGTTGTTTGGTTGGTTGACTGTTTTCTTTTCTGCCCATGTCTGGTTTTCTCTTCGTCTCTACCTCCTAGATGTCTTTCCTACCCCTTCTCTCTCTTTTCCATCACTCTTGTTTTCTCTGCCTCTATATTTATTCTTCTGCTTTTTTTTTTTACTTTTCTTTTTTTCTCTGTACCTATTAGTATTCCTTAAATGCCCACGAGAAAGAATTCTTGTGTTCTTATTGCTTATTAGAGGAGAATTTTATGCTTTACTTTAAAAATTGTGGATGATTTTAATACTTCTTTCTTTAAAATGTCATAACTTTAAGTTGCTTTTTTACTTCATTACTATCAAAAGGATATTCTGATTCTCTATTGGACAGTGGTCCCTGGTGGGGGTGGGTGGATCACAATTCTCTGTTAATCACTTGTGTCGAGGAATTCTTATTTGGTCTGTTGTCTCTCTTGGTTATTTATTACTCAGTTTAACATAGAAATCATTAAACAGACAGTGTTTTCTATCTACAGTGTCAGGGGAAAGCCTTGTCATTCCCCAAACATCAAATGAAACAATGCTTATGAACCAAGAACTTCTCAATAGAAATCAATTACCAAGGGTGTCATCTGCACCTCATCTTGGTGTTTGTAATTGAACAATGAAAATGAAGGTACGTGTAGGGGCTTTTAATTTGAATCAGAGGATGGGGCCAAGAACTGTCATTTACAACATTACACAAATAGTCCTACAATAAATAATAATTCTGTCTTGAAATTACTTTCTTACATCCTTCCTGCCAAGTGATCACCATAGATTAGTTGGTTTATAATGAGGATAATAGTGCCTTGAATCTGCATAGAGTGCTTTTCATTTGTCAACATGCTCTCTCATAATGCTATCTTTTTTAGCATTTGAAGATCTCAAATATCCTAAAAGTAATGAGACCTGGAACTAAGATCTTTCCTTACAATGTGGAAGCTGGGGATCAGAGAGGTAATGTTAGTTGCCTTTTGACACACAGCATACCAGGAGTGACAGTTGACCTAATGTACATCTTTAGATTCCAGAGCCAGGATTTTTCTCCTGAGTGCCTATGGCCAGAGGGAGACATCATGCTATCCATTGTACTGAAGGCAGAAAAGGGAGAACTTGGCAGAGTGAGCTCTCCAGCTTGGTGGCCCTCACCTTACTTGCTGAAGAGTCAAGACAAAGGCAAACTTTTCGTAGCTAAGCCTTTGCCCCAAACATTGTGAGATGAGTGGTGTCATAAGGAAATGCAAACATGTGGTCCACAGAAAAACAGCAGCCTCACCACCTCGCCAAGGTCCTTGTGACACCCTTCCAACCGGAGGGGCGAGTCAGTGCCTTTTATTTTCCTGGCTCATTGGCTTCTGGGCACCCTGGGACTGTGCTGACCAGTGTTGGTTCAGGTGGATAAAGACGGAGCGCTTTCAGAACAGTTTCTTTTCTCAGACTTTAAGCAGTTTAAACACTGGGGACTTCTTTAAACTTAGGAAAAGAAATAAAGCTCCACTGCCTTTGTACCCTAGGGTTGACTGGAAGCTCATCTTCTGCTTCAGGCACTAAAAAGGGCAAATGCTCATTTAAAGCAAATTTTATATGCCACCAGTGACTTCTTCACATTTGTTGAGAACTGACTGTGAGCCAGGTATGGGGTGAAGTGCTTAGTGGGCCTCTTTTAACCCTTACACCCAGACTACGAGGTAGACACTGTTATAATTGCTGTTTTATGCCAGGTTCAGAGTGGTTGAGTAACTTGCTGATGGTTGCACAGTCACTGAGTGGTCTGACTTATAGCCTCTGCTGCCCAGGATCTCCAGTAAGGGAGATAGTTTAAGGCCATTGCTTTCATACTTGTAAAGGCTCAGAGCTCTGTGTAAATTGACAAAAACCTAGCCGCTTTGATGACAGGGTGGGGGAGACTGGTGCTCACCTGTGCCCCCTTCTCTGGAAACCCAGGCTGGCCCGTCTCAGTCAATGCTACGTGTCAGGCCTCCGTGTGCCTTCCCATCTTCTAGGTGGGGAAGACCAGCAGCCATTGGCCTACCTCTCTCTCTCTCTCTCTCTCTCTCTCTCTCTCTTTTTTTTTTTTTTTTTACAACAGGAATTGTAGAGGGATTGTCTTTGTCCTTGGAAGTGGGAAAGGGAGTAGGCCTTCTTGATGAGGCTGCAGATGAGGGTGCTGGAGATACGGGTCCTTCTCAGCAAGCCCCTTGCTTGGAAGAAAGCCCAGGTGGGAGTGGGGCAAAGCAGAAAATGCTGTTCTCCCCTGGTGGCTGCAGGCTGGGAACAGGTGAGCTGGGACTTCTAAGGCAAGCTGGCTCTGACCTGACGTAAGCCAAGGAGGCTGCCCTGAGGGCATTGTGTACAGACATGCCTAGATCCCACTCGTGCCCCCTTTTCCAGGCACCTCTCTGTGCCTGCCGGCTCTGAGCAGACCTGAGGGCCTGTGGGGTCAGCCAGCTCCCGCTCTTCTTCACCTCACTGCCAAAAAGAACTTACCGGTATTTTAAATGTACATGTTCCAATTCATTTAAAAAGTGAAGCATTTCATGTTTGGGTTTTTTTTTTTAATTTATTTTATTTTATTTTATTTTTTTTTATTTCTTTATTTTTCCATATGATCATATGTTTATTTATTTATTTTTTTAATATGAAATTTATTGTCAGGTTGGTTTCCATACAACACCCAGTGCTCCTCCCAACAGGTGCCACCCTCAATGCCCATCACCCACTTTCCGCTCCCTCCCACCCCCTATCAACCCTCAGTTTATTCTCAGTTTTTAAGAGTCTCTTATGGTTTGCCTCTCTCCCTCTCTAACTTTTTTTTTCCCTTCCCCTCTCCCATTGTCTTCTGTTAAGTTTCTCAGGATCCACATAAGAGTGAAAACATATGGTATCTGTCTTTCTCTGTATGACTTATTTCACTTAGCATCACACTCTCCAGTTCCATCCACGTTGCTACAAAAGGCCATATTTCATTCTTTCTCATTGCCAAGTAGTATTCCATTGTGTATATAAACCACAATGTCTTTATTTTTTAAATTGAAACTTACACAGCATTGATAAAACAATTATTTTCAAATTGACCATTTATCCTCTAGCAAAAAAAAAAAATGTTCTGGTTCTTTTGCTATTGGAAAGAGCTTCCTTTTCCCTCAGGGTGACCTTCCAGATAATGCCTTGAAGCGACCAGACTTCATCATTTATGTTTATGTTTATCCTTCATCATTTATGTTTATTTATGTTTGTTTACTCATATTTATGTTTATGCCCTCAGGGACTCTGTGGATAAAAAAGTGGGCGCCGTCCCATTGCAGGGTCCCGTTGGCATGTTTTATTGCTTTATTTGCCTCCTTGTGTGGGACTGACTGTTCCAGCTATGTGGGGAGAGTGAATCTGGTGGCTTTTGGAGTGGAGAAGGTCTACAGAAACCCTTCCTCTACCTGAAGCTTCCTAGACCCTGTTGGAAGACAGGTGTCTGATTTTCTGATTTTCCTGGAAGGGGGAATTGCCCTTTGCAAGTGTGGCCATGGGGGTGGCCACAGCCTACCACATGCCATTTTGCTCACCCTGGTCTCTTGACCATGCCAGCAGCAAAAGTGCCTTGGACATACAGGGGCCAAGAACCACAGCCTGGCTGGGTACATGGGGCCTGGGGAACACTCTGGATTTAGTAGGCAGGGAGTCTTGTTTTTGGACATTTATTCTGTCAACAAATACAGGGTTTTCTGCAGGTAGGGTTCTTGGGAAGCAGACTCTGAGGCAGAGTCGAGTGTGTGCAGGATGTTGATTCCAGAGTATCCACGGGACCAATGCCCACGCGAGGGGTGGAAGGAACCACATTGCATGGAGAGTGAGCGGTGATGCAGCTCCATGAAGATTCCCCCCTATTGCAGCCTCGGCCAAACCTATGGAGAGAGCTGGATCTAAGATGGTCTGCCAGTGTCGTCCTGGGATGAGCTGGAATGGGCCTCTGTTCCCTAGCCCCACTCAACCGCAGGGAGTGGGCTGCCCCCCAAAGGGCGTGACCTTGGGCCGAGCAGTTCTCTGCGGCTGCGCACGCCTTAAAGAACTGCAGACAGTTCTCCCAGCAGCTGGGCGGTAAGTCACTCCTGGGATCATCATGGTTTTCTCATGGCTGAGGCACTATGTTAAGGCACTTAAGATAGAGTCAAAAGGATTGGTCCCTGTCTTTAAAGTGCCTGCAGCCTTGTGGCCCAGACTCTAGTGTGACGGGTGCAGGGGTGGAGGGCTGCACCTGGGACTGTTCAGCAACCCCAGCTGGTCGTCTTCCACAGCCTCAGAACTCCCCTTGGTACCGCTAGGAGGTATATGCCAGCACCCTGTTTGCGGATGAGGAAAGCAGCTGTTGAGTACCTTGCTGGGTAGCGTGCTGCTTGAGACAGCCAGTAGGGAGACACCAGGATCCAAACTCAGGTCCAACTCTGAAAGCTGTGTGCTTTTCTTTATTCAAATATGCCTCAGATGTGCGGAGCAGGGCCAACAGGAGTGATGTGACTGTGGGAGATCGGTCCCCTCTTGCTAGCCTTGCCCGTGCCCCGTCTCAGCTCTGTGCCTTTGCTCCTGCGGTTCCCCCACCTGTGATGCCATTTTTCCATACTTCCTCCATGAAGATTTCCCCCTTCTCCAGCCCACATGGCTTCCTCCTCACCCTGACTTTTTGCAGTTGGCCACAGTTATGTTCTCTAGTCGCTGCACTGGAAGAGAGACCGCACACTTCCAAAGGGCAGGGCTGTTGTATGTGTGCTGATGTAGGACTCTGTGAGATTTCTGTGCTCGTGGTCTAGGAAGTTTGGTGTGGGTGGCTTCCTTCCCCCAACAGAGACGCTCCAACCCTCCTCTCTGGGAATCAGAGTGTTGTAAAATGCTGGCCGCCACTCAGCCCTAAGGGTCGTGGGGGAAGCCAACCAGCTTTCCCACCAGAAGCCCAGCTGGCAAAAATTCTCACATCTGTGCCATCTTGAGGGGGTCTGTACCTATCCTACCTCATGTATTATGAGAGGAGGTTCAGGGGAGGCCAGGGTACCAGCAAGTCTGAAGGACGGACTCTGACAATCCCCATGTTTGCTGAAGGGGGAGGCTGTCATGGAAGCCATCCAAAAGCAGGTTTGGACAAAACCCAAAGGTTCCAAGGCCTTGACATCCAGCCCCTGTGACCTAACACTCAATCAGATGGCCAGGGATGTGTTAAGTGGGAGAAATGTGTAAATGTTTACAGAGCAATGGGTTGAGAGCTGTAAATGGCCTTGCCATATTTATAAGAAGTGAGCAGGCCAGAAAAGAAACCCCAATAGCTTTCCCGCCCCCCTTGGATACAATTACCAAACTGATGGGTGGAGGGAGTATTCTGGTTGTTAAATATTTGGGCCTCGGGAGTCTTTTGATGTAGCTTCGTATGACAACTGCTTGCAAAGTGAGCTCAGACTAGCTGAAATTAGCTCAGGGCCATGTGTTGGGAAAGAGAGGCTAGTGGTTGGAGTAGATTCCCTCCATGATTGTTTGCAAGTCTGCTGTCTAAGAGTTCAGGACTCTGGTTTGTCTCTGCTCATTTACTACCACACTTGGGTCTGGGTGAGTGCGTAGAAGCATCAGGTCAAGGAAGATTATCATGATTCTCAGTCAGGTATTGATACACATTAAGACCAATCAGTCTGTCTCCATTTCCATCTGCTGCCCTCTGCCCTTCCTACAGCCTTCTCAGCAGCCCACCACAACTGCTCCCACGTTGCTGTGCATGACCCCCTCCCTCCTGCTTCTGGTCCTTTCTGCTACCCACCCACAGTTCCTTCAGCTCACATGACCTCTCTCTAAATAGCTCTGCTTGAACCTTCAGGGACAAGCTCAAAATGGCATCTCTTCCACCAAGTCTTCCTGGACGCCATAGCTAGAAGCAACCGCTGCCTCGTCTAAATGTCATTTTAGCCAGTTCCGCAGATCTAAAGTGAAAGTGGGAGCCATCTTTGTTTTGTGTTAGCTAGCTGGCTGAGGAGATGGGAAGAGATGAATGGAAGGGAACGTGGATGGAGGGATGAATGTAGTGTCTTTCAGTTAAAAAACACTATGCTTCAGCTTGCTTAACCTCCTCTGTGAGACTAGTGGTGCCGGCACCTACCTCAATGATGTGTGAATTAGATGGAATAGTGCAGGATACCTGGGGCTGGAGATATGTTGGCTGCTGTTATCGTTGCCATTGTTTTTGGAAATAACTCCGGAAGATGGTCAACCCTTTGAGGAGAATATTTGAGGATTCTGTATTAAACTCAAAGATTCCCAGGGCTTGTAGTTAACCATCTGGGCCCACTTCCTTGTATTACTGACAAGGAAACTGAGTCTGAAAGAAGAATGGGAGAGACTTGCCCACATTGTCAGAGTTGGTGGCAGGTTGGTGTCAAAGTAGAATTTTCTGGAAGCTAAAAATGTGACTCAGACAAATATAGAATGTGCACATGTCAAAAATTGCATTTAGCTCCTTAATGAGGGAATCCACAGGATAATCAAGGGCAGTTACATAGGCACCGGAGAATTTTGGGATGAGATTGCTAGATTAGATACAGATCTAAGTAATGTTTTATAGGGCAGTAAAATCTTAACTGGTATTTTTTTTTCTACTGAACAGAAATCATTTGTCTTCTTACTGGGAAAACCCCACACATGGACATGCACCTTCACTGATTCTGAGCTTTTTAACAAGCCAAGCAAAGGTGCTCTCCTCTAGATAATGAAACATCCCCTGGGAGGGCTGTCAACCCACACCCCACCTGTGACGTTGAAAGCATGTGCTGCCCTTCTGGTGCCTCAGTCCTGACAATAGCACCAGGTCTTCCCACCAAACTCATCAACTCCCTACCTCTTTCCTACACATGCATGGAGCCTGGGTCCTTGCTTCCATTCCCTCATTGGTGACGTGAGGATCACACCACCTCCCTCGTGGGCTGGGGGTGCCAACTTATGGTTTGGTGCTGGGCAGGCAGGAGGTCTCATGGTCCTGGCAGTCGAGGAACTTGACGTCTACTGGAGAGGCAGACTTGTACAAGTAACTATGCCACCATTGGGTAATGGCTGTGAGGCAAGAACAAAAGGCTGCAGGAACCTATGCAGAGGGGTGCCTTGGCAGAGTAAGGGAAGAGACAAGAATGTTAGATAGGGAATCTCCAAGCCCCACAGAATGGAGTCATTGGTGGAAAGGAGAAGGGCACAGGGCAAGCTTGGCTAAGTAAGCAGCATATGCAAAGATGTAGGGAATAAAATGTAAGGCGGTTGTCATTTAATGTGTATTTGTTGAGCTTCTGTCATGTGCCAAGTTCTGTGCTTGGTCTTGGGATATGTGTAGGGATTGAAGGACATGGAGACATCCATTCATGGAGCAGAAAACAAGCCCTAGTGCTTTTAGGGGTGTTTTGAGGAGATTGGGGTCTTAGGTACATTTGGGAGGAGGAAAAGGGGAACCCAGCAGAGTGGAGACAAATGAGGCCAAAAGAAGTGGGAGAGCCCAGCTGTTAGCTGACTGATGATATGGATGACAACCCTTGACCATGCAATTCATCTTTGTCCAGAGCCTTCTCTATGCAAAGCCTGTGGCTGCCCCCTGGGCAAGGCAAACAAGTGTATTCACCTAGTGAACTCTTCAAGAAGCTTATGATTTGGCTGGGAAGACAGGCCACACTCACCAGAAGAGCTAACTATATGCAGTGGTGGGTAAGATAACTGTTTGCTCAAGGCTTTGGGAGAAGGAGAGCTCTTTGTGGCTTGGGTGGTCAGGAGGAATTTGTGGAGAGGAGTCACTCAATCAAGAGTTGAGTAAACAAAAGGGCAGAGAGGGCATTCTAAGCAGTAGAGTAGCTCCCAGCAGAGGCCTGGAATCAGGGAGATTTCCTGCGGTTCCTGGGAGAAGAATTTGAATAGGTGCAGTGGGCCAGGTGGTGAAGCACCTTAAGTGTCCAGCTGAGAAACTGGAAGTCCATATTATACCAGGGATTGAATGCTCAGATGCTCACAGGGGCTAGGAAGCTCATGCAGTGAGGGGAGAGGGCCTGGTTGTGGGAGCTTGGTCAGCACAGTGAGAGTCTTCCTAGCTAAGGGAAACTGCCTTGGAGCTGTGGCTGACTGTGGCTATTTGGAAAGTTGCTGTTGTGATATTTCAAGGGAAGTCAGAAATCTGCATTTGTGTGAAGTCTGCTTGTTTTTTACATGTTGTCAGTAAAAAAAAAATTACTCCATGGGTCAAGAAACAGACATGCGACTTCGCTGTAGGCAGTGTGGTCACTGAAGGTCCTTCCAGGCTTGGGCATCACAGGACAGATGGCAGAGGGAAGGTGAGGGTGTTCACCTGGAGAACTGAGCAAGGAGTGGGCAGCATCATAGTCAGGCTCTTGTGCAATTATGGCCAGGGATCACAATTAATGCTGAGCAGGGCTTACCCTCACCAAGAACCAAAGACCTAGAACAGAAGAGTACCTAAAGGAAAGGGAGCATGTGTTGGGTTCAGGGTTTGGTGAACAGTACAAATCCAGTTTCTTACTTGCTGTCTTTAAAGAAGCCTGGGTGTTGTAAATAATGCTGCAATAAACAGGGGTGAATATATCTTTTTGAATTAGAGTCTATATATTCTTTGGGTAAATGCCTAGTAGTGGAAGTACCGGATCATATGGTAATTCTATTTTTAACTTTTTGAGGAACCTCCATACTGTTTTCCAGTGTGGCTGTACCAATTCACATTCCCAGCAACAGTGCATGAGGGCTCCTTTTTCTCCACATCCTCACGAACACTTGTTTCTTGTGTTTTGATTTTAGCCATTCTCACAGGCTTAAGGCGATATCTCATTGTAGTTTTGATTTGCATTTCCCTAATGATAAGTGATTTTGGACATCTTTTCATTGTTGACAAGAGCCAAGATATGGAAGCAACCCAAGTGTCCATCAATAGATGAACAGATAAAGAAAATGTATGCATATGCAACGGAATATTACTCAACAATAAAAAATGAGATCTTGCCATTTGCAGCAACATGGATAGACTCAGAGGGTGTGATGCTAAGTGAAGTAAGTCAGTCAGAGAAAGGCAAATACCATATGATGTCACTCATATGTGGAATTTAAGAAACAAAACAAATGATCAAAGGAAAAGGAGACAAAAAATTGGACTCTTAAATATAGAAAACAAACTCGTGGTTGCCAGTGGTGGGTGGTGGTTGAGGGGAGAGGTGACATAGATAAAGGCGATTAAAATCATTGTTGAATCATTATATTGTATACCCAAAACCAATATAACACTGTATATTAATTATACTTCAACTAAGAAAAAAGAAGTGTGGGTGATGCTGGCCTGTACTTGTGAAGAAGGCAGGGAAGTTAACCCTTAGCCCAAGTGGGCTTCCTGGAATGGCTCAGGGTCTTCATATGGTGGGACTGAAAAGAACACTGGCCTGGGAGTCGGGAGATCAGGCTCATAGAAGTCACTGCTATTTACTGAGTACCGTCTGTATGTCAGGCACATCATGCACATTCTCATTAATTCTGCTAATTCTCCAAGCTGCCCTGTGAAGTAGAGAACACTGGGACTCCACTTGTTGGTGGCTCCTTGTTTGATAAAGCTGGTCAGTGGCAAAGCTGGTGTTGGAACCCAGGTCAGTTGAATTCCAAAGGCCAAGTTCTTTCTCATGGACCCTACTACTGCTGTGGCCTATACTGAATTCCACCTTGAGCTCCAAGTCTAACCCATTGTGTGACCTTGGCTAGGTCACGTCCATCTACTCACAGAAGAGCAAGAGAGGAAACCTAGGGCTTGTCTGCAGCATGTTCTGGTTCTGCAACTTGAGGCATTTGCCTTTTGGAATGTTATGATTCCAAAGGTCTTTGAATGTTTAACTTCAAAGAGTTAGGAATCAGAGATGTGTCATCCCCAGATAGTTAGGGGCAGCAGGGTTGAGAATGAATTTGGCAGAGTTGTGGGAAAGGATGCATTCTCATCATTCTTGGAAGGGCTTTGTGTATGAAATAGGCACATGGATGTGTAAAAAATAGTCATTCTAGCATGTTTGTCACTGAGGCCCCCAACCTAGAGGCTTACAATGCAGCTTTTCCTGTTTTCACGTATTTCTGCCCTTCTATCCTCTATGAATGTTCACAATCCCCCCACCCCCAGGACCTGCAGCTTCAAAGAGAAATATTCTTTTTAAATTTTTTTTTTTCAACGTTTTTTAATTTATTTTTGGGACAGAGAGAGACAGAGCATGAACGGGGGAGGGGCAGAGAGAGGGAGACACAGAATCAGAAACAGGCTCCAGGCTCTGAGCCATCAGCCCAGAGCCTGACGCGGGGCTCGAACTCACGGAACGCGAGATCGTGACCTGGCTGAAGTCGGACGCTTAACCGACTGCGCCACCCAGGCGCCCCAAAGAGAAATATTCTTGATGCACTGAGTCTATTTTTGGCTGGCTGGGGTTGGTGCACATCCAAAACGGAAGCATTAAGTTTTACATCCATTTTTATCTACATCTGCTCCTCTCTCCCCCAAATCCATCAAAAGATAACAGAAACAGAACTTTCCTCACACCACATTCAATTGGTTCATATTTTGGGGGCCAATATGTCATGCCCCACCTTGCTGTAACTGAGAAATGCATTTAACATTTCCAAGGAGCCACAAAGAGAGAGGAAAACTTCCATTTGCCCTTAGAGATTAGAGGAGGGCTTTTCTCTTGGAGCTGTTATATATGGAGCTGTTTTTTCTGACTCAGCAGAGAAAGGAGGTGGTTATGAAAGCAGATGTTCCCTTGCCACGAAGCAAGTATTTTGGGTCATGAATCTTATTGATCAGACCTATGTGATTGAATATTTCTCTTATGCACACACATATTTTCTGTTTCCTCTGTCTTGTGCTGTTTCAGTAACTTCCTGAGAGACTTCTGAAGACTGGAGACAGCCAGAAGGTGGGCTTCTGGAATATTGCTCCTATTCTTGGGTTAGGTGGGGAAAGGCAATCCTCAAGTTTAAGAGATATGTTGGACAGACAGAGAGAGTTTGGTAAATCTGTTAATCAAAATTCCTCCTTGAAAATTCTCAGTGAAATCACCCCTGTCCTTGGGTGATTATAATGTGCAGTGGGATTGGGAAGCAATGAATCTATGACCTTAAGCAGACTGATGCAGGGGGCCAGAGTCATGGGAGCCCAGATTCTTATAAGCCTTTGTATGAGTCTAGAGTAGGGGTTCACACCTGACTGCCACTTAGAATCACCTGAAGAATTAATGGTGCTTTAGCCCAGCTTCAGAGATTCTTTTTCAGTTGGTCTAGGTGGAACCCAGGCATCCATATTTTATAAATCTTCCCAGATGACTTCACTATAATTTCCACTTTAGAGCAGAATGCTTCTCAAACTCTGATGTTCAGGAAAGTTATCTAGACATGTTAAAATAATAATTCTGAAGACCTGAATGAATAGAGGGACATACTATGTTCATGGACTGGAAGACTCATCTATAAAGATGTCAGTTCTCCTCAGATTTCTGTATAGATTTAGTACAGTTCCAACCAAATCAAAGCAGGACTTTTTAAGTCAATTTCTAAAATGCATGTGAAAAGCCAAAGTAACTAAAATAGTTAAAATAATTTGGAAAGGATATATTTGGAAGAATCACACTCACTACCTGATTTTGAGACTTATTATAAAACTATAGTCATCAAGACAATGTGGTGTTGGCAGAGGAATAGACACAGGTCAATGGGACAGAATAGAGATTCCAGAAATAGACTCACAGCAAATATGGCCAAATTGTTTTTTGACAGAGGTGCAAGGGCAGTTCAATGGAGAAAGGACAGTGTTTTCTATAAATGGAGTTGAAGCAATTGGATATTCAAAAGCAAAGCAAAACAAAACAAAAAGCTTGACTTAAACATCACACTCATACAGAAATATATTCAAAATGGATCACAGAAACAACGTAAGAATGTAAAACTTTTAGAAGAAAACAGAAGACAAAATCTCTGTGACCCGTGGCTAGGCAAAGCATTTTTAGGCATGACACCAAAAAGATGATCCATGAAAGAAACATGGATCAACTGGACTTCATCGGAATTAAAAACTTTTGCTCTGTGAGAGACACTATTTGGGAATGAAAAGACAAACTATATAGTGTGAGAAAGTGCCTGAAATTCACATGTCACACAAAGGACTTTGTATAGCCAGGATATATAAAGAACTCTCTAAATTCAACAGCAAGAAAACAACTCAAGTGAAAAATGAGCAAAAGACTTGAACAAACACTTCAACGGTTGTTGGTGCCTGACAGTCTGAAAAGTGCTTCCTTGGAACTACAGAAATTAGGAGGGTCCTAAGGAAGATGCACTTAATTATTCACCTCAGCCCAGTCTGTCAGAGTTTTATTATTTTCTCCAAGAGCTTATGGATTAATGTTATTTTTTAAGATACTGTACATTTATGTGGGATCCTAGGCAGGGATTATTCTCCCTTCTTGCAGGTAATATCACTTGACACCCTGGGAGGTTATGGTTATAGAGTGTGTTAGCGAAAGAACAAGGAGGAGGCTGATTTCTTACCCACCAGAGTGACCAAGATTCCCCACAAGAGGCAGGTCAAATGGCCAGAGCCATCACGGAGCACCAAGCATGGGGATTAGGTTCTCAGGACTCTTTTGGGGAGTAGGCTGCAAGCTCACACACCAAGGTGAAGACGGCAGAATAAAATACTGTATGGAGGTACAGTAAAAAGCAAGGGGAGGGAACAGAAGAGAGGAGATAAAATCATGACTGTCAAGTATAGGTTTAAATACACAGTGAAGGACTGAAGGGTGCATCTTTGTCAAATGGTGGGTCTGTGGGAAACCATACTATCACTTACTCCTAATTACCTTTTCTCCTCTCCCAACCAGAGGAGGTAGTGCATGAACATTCCAGTATTGAGAGTCTTTTTAGGGTCAGAACACTTGGGCTTCAGTTGGCTTCTGCTGACACCTCGGTTATTGAGAGATCTTAAACAAGTCAATGAAAGCCGTGTCTCCGGAAGGTCCCAGGAAAGGGTATCTGGGTTGCTCAGGGTTTGGGAGTGGAAGAAGATGTCTGTGAATGATGCTTCAGTGAGTTGTGGTGCCTTTGAGTAAGGCAGTGAGAGGAACCAAAAGACAATGCCTAGGTTGGGCTGTTGGGATGTGAGGTTGTGACGTCTCTGTCATTTGTTTCAGGCACCCCTACCCTCAGTTGTGCTTTGGTTGATAACCTTAGTTATTCTTCTATGCAGATGGCTCTTAAACCTCAATTTTCCTGGCAATTACCCCTCGACAGTACCTTCCCTACTGCATACAACTTCAATTAATCCTCAGTTACAATGCCACAGAGACTGAAAGGCTTTTTTTCCCTTGTTCCCCTTTTTTCCTTCTGAGCAGATTGGATTTTGTGCAGCTCCATTGGAAGAGGAGTCAGTTTTGAAAACAGGTTCAGATTCTAGCCCAGTTCCCATTTATTTATAGCCCAAGTTATTTCAGCAACTGCTGTCAAGTAAAAACTCTGTTTAATCAGAGGCAGGTAAACATGCCAGTTCCATTTCATTGCCTAAGCTGCCCTCTCTGCTGGGGTGGGGGAATGAGGCCATGATGAGTCTGACCTTGGCTGCCAGAGGGTTGAGGACCATAGGGTTGAGGAGCTGCTCCCCATTCAGACTTGGGCACCCGGCTTATTGCTACTTCTGTCATTTGGTAGAAAAAACAAGAGCTTAGGAACCATTCTGGTTTGGCCACTTGCTGACCCCATGACATATAAAAGTTACTTAGCTTCTTGGGGTCAGGATTTACTCATTTTAAAATGGCAATGTTACTAACTACAAATAAAAATGAGCTAATATAAGCCTCCAGTATGGTGCTTGGTAGACAGTGGTTTCTTACTTCATGGCTCATGGAAGCTCTTTGAATGAATGAAGTCAGACATTGGGAAATTGAATGAATAAATGAGCACATTTGTTCAGCAAAGATTTGTTGAGAATCTGCTAGGCATCAGACGTTATGCAAGCTGGTGGGGACAGTAAGATATTGTCCCTTACTTATATTGTCACATAAGCTTCACAGAGCTTATGTGGTAGGGAAAGAGAGGGCAATGTGCACAGAAATGTATACTCATGCACATTAATACGTTTGTTTTTAAAAGATCTAGAAGAGAGAGGAGGTTGGGAATAACTTGCACTGGAGAGCTGAGATCAGAATGGGAGGTGGGAATTCACTGGGCAAAGAGAAGGAAAAGCATGTGTCCAGTCCTGAGGCAAGAGAGAGAGCTTCACATATTCAAGGAAGGAAAAATAAGGCCAGGGAGGTGGAAGTGTGGTGAGCAAGGAGGGGTCTGGCTGAAGGAGGCTGGAGAGGAGGGCAAGAGGCCTTACAGGCCACAGGAAGTGTTTTGCATCTTTTCTGGGCACCAGGGAAAGCCATAGAAGGGCTTTGAGCAAGGAATTAATGCAATTCTATTTATTAGGACCAGATGAGGTTGAAATGAATACAAGGTTACTAAGAACACGGATGCCATTTTTATGGGAAGAGCTTATGCACTCAGCGCTGAAGGCTGGCATAAGGCAAGGGTGGCTGTTGATGGTCATTTTTGGTTCTTTCTGATTCTGGTCCCTGCTGTAGAGTGGGAGACAGGCTGATAGATGCTACAGTCTCTAGAGTCAGTGGGGTTCTGCCTGCCTGAAGCCATAGACTTTCCCATGACCCACTCCCATTATGCCTTTGGGTATGAGAATCCCCAGGAGTGGGAATCCAGAAAATGTCAGCTGTGTGGCCTGATCTGGAATTCCAACTTGATTTAAATCCACTATTGTTTGGAAGAGAAACAAGGAAGCTGTGGTATCGGTTGGAATAAACTGGATTGAGGAAGCCCCCCATGTATTTTCCAGGAAAAAAAGTTCTTAAGAATCTCAAACTACTCTCAATATTGTAAGTCACCTTGGCAGCACAAGGATTCAATTTGTCTACTGCTTGGCCTAGCCACCTTGGTGCTCTTGGGCACGGAGATAGTTCAAGAGAAGCCAACCATGTCTCTCTCTTTCCACTGACAGGAGGACCATAAAAACTTGAAAAGGGGACATCTGCCCCTTGTCCCCACTTCTGCCTGACCTGGAGAATGGCAGGAACCCTTCATAGCATTCCTCCTCTATATAAGCAAGTAGCCTGGGGAGATATTTGTCAGAGGCCCACTTGACTGATGCATGTATTTTAAAAGCTAACCATCCAGGGGAGAGTCTTTCTAACTAAGAAGAGGGCCATGGCAGAGAAAGCTAATGGAAACTCAGGCAAACAGACTGAGGCTCCCACGTCCTGCTGCCCTGTGAGCTGGGTGGCCGGGTCTGAGGCAGGGTGTAAGGCAAGGTCCATCCAAAGAGCATCTCGAATTTATCGAGAGTCTGCTATCTTTGGAGCTCTGCCTTTTCCACATGCCATGCCATTTACCCTTTCCAGTGATGCTCTATGTATTCAGATGAAGCAACTGAGGCCCAGAGTGGTTACATAAGGTACCCAAAAGCAGACGGGCAATAAGTGGTTGATATAGACTGAATGTTTGTGTCCCCTCTCAAATTCATATGTTGAAATCTAACCCCTAATGTGCAGATGTTTGGAGGTGGGACTTTTTAGAAGTGATTTGGTAATGAAAGGGGAGCCCTCATGGGGGTTCGTACCCATATGAAAGGCCCCAGAGAGCTCCCTCACCCCTTCTGCCATGTGAGGGCACAAAGAGAAGATTACTGTATGTGAACCAGGAAGTGGGTCCTCACGAGACACTGAAGCTGCCAGTGCCTTAAGCTTAGACTTCCCAGCCTCCAGAACTGTGAGAAATAAATGTGTGTTGTTTAAGCCATTCTGTTTGTGGTACTCTGTTGGAGTGGCTCAAATGGGACTAAGACACAGGTAGAGCTGGCTCTGAATGCAAATCTTTCTGGCTCTTTCCATGTTGTCTCACAGCCTGCCCCAGCTTTCTGCATGCCCGTGCATGTCAGGAAGAGGGTCAGTGATGCCCTTCTCCGAAGCATGTCTCCTGGTGCTAAGTCATTGTCCTTGGTGGGGTTGCAATGAAGGGTCACTGGCTAGGGCATGTCCCAGCATGGACTTGTCAGCAGGCCATTATTTTCTCCTCTGTGAAGCAGGGTCAGCCTGCCCGCCTTGCAGGGCTGCCCTCTGCCAGCCTACAGGGAGCCTGAGTGAGATAATGCGTGTGAAAGTTCTTTAGGGAAGAGAGAGCACAGGAGAGGAGGCTGAAGTGCTAATGGGCAGCCAAGACCACTGGTAGCCTGCTGAGAGAGACCTTGGGCTTGTTTTGGCTACATATGTGCTGAGCTCCCAGGGAACAGAGAACTGGGCCATGGTTTGCCCAGGCTGGGTCAGAAACAGTGTTTCCTGAGCCCACGTCACCAGCCTCCGTTTGCATGGTTGAGGAGGTGCCTGGGCGTCCTGTTCCCTGCCTGGCTGCATGTGTGGGCCCTCTCATCCTGCTGCTTGGAGCCCAGTGTTAGCCAGGAGCAGCTCTTGGCCCACAAGGTAGACCATGCAGGCTAGCTGTGGGCAGTGGTCACCTGTCCCACCTGGCCACAGAAAGCCAGTGCTCCTCTTTGTAGCTGGTGGCCTGGACCACCAGCTCCCCCAGCCCTGCCCCTACTTCTGTCTCACCTCATCTCTGCAGTTACCCTGCAGTTGCAGTGGGAGGTGTTGGAGCAATCAGGTGGAAACATCCTTCCTGCTGCCTAGAATCTTTGAGCTCTTGGAATCTTGTTAGTTCCTGTGATCTTCTCTCTGCCTTCCTGTTCTTTGCTAAGAGCAAATCCAAGGGCCAGGCACCTTTTTTCGGGGGGGCAGATGGAACCTCTGGCAAGTGGCCTCCCTGGGAGGAAGGTCTCCTGACTACGGGTGCACACTGTGACTTCTCTAGGCCTGTTCTACTTCCGGGCCCACTTTCTCATTCTTGTCTGCTAGAACAGAGAGGGCTCTGGATGCAGACTTAGGAAGACTGGGGCCTAGTCTAAGATATGTCTAATCTTGCTGATGGTGGTACTAATAGTAATAATAGTTAAAATTGGAATTTACCAAATGCCAATTTGCACCAGAAGTCATTTAGACCTGCAAGACACGTATTATAGTCATCTTAAGATGAGAAAATTAATGTTCAGAGAGGTTGAGTGACTTTCCCAGAGTCAAACAGCTGGAAGGTTACTGAGCTGAGGTTTGTGTCCACGTCTTGGCGACTCCAAAGCCCAGCTCTGTTCACCAGGTGCCCTGACACATGACTTTGTGAGCCCTGGAGTCACTCACTCAGAAACCCCCCCAGAGCTGTCAGGGTTCCAGATCATTTTGTCACTCTGGCGATGAGGGGGTTCAGGCCCCTGACTGCACTAGTACCTTGGATCCTTAGTCCCTCCCATCCACCCAACTCTAAAATTGCCATGGCTGGCCTGGGTGCTTTGGAAAGTGCCGGGTAGGAAGAAAATTCAAAGCGGCTTGACTCAGTCTCTCCCCTGAGTTTCCCTTTGGAGCCCTGAGAAACACATCTGAAAAATGAATGGGAATATGAAAAGAAGCAAACAGAATAGGAAAAAGCAGAATAGGAAAAAGAAGGCTGAAGACCTCATATATGAGGAGGGTGCCCATCTCCCTAAGCGCTTAGGCACGCATTTGTCTGGAGAGTGGCCTGGCATCACAGAGGTCAAGGTGGCGTGAGACCCTGCTAGTCTTGACGCTCTACTTCCTTGAGACAATCAGAGAACAAAGCAAGGAGGGCTTCCCCAGCCTGAAACCTCATGCTCCAACAGGGGCTGGCCTCCCCAACCCTGGCAGGGCTGGGAAGCCCAGTGGCTGTCTGTGCCTAGGTTCGCAGAGGAGACAGTTATTGGAAGCTCTCCTGTCTTTCCTCATTGGTTATCCTGCTTCTTCCTAGGCTCCCATCCTTTCTCCAAGGCTGACATTGACACCTCCTGTAGGAGGTCTTCTTTGGCTGCCCCAGAATCAGGGCTCCACACCTCATTCTAGAACAGCTACTGCATTGTGGTCTAAATGCTTTATATGTTTCTCTTCCTTTTCTGCAAGATAAGTCCACAAGCTCTTTGCAGCCTGGGGTGGTCTCCTTTCTGGATAGCCAGTTCCATGAAATATTTAAAATACTGCTGGCATAATTTAGCATGCACAGTGAGTTCATACTCTTGGGTATTTAGATCATTTCCCTTTTCTTTGTAGTTGATATTGTTAATTATTCTTATTATCACTTTGCTCTACTTAGGTTTTTTTTTTTTTTTAACAGCTTTGCTTTCCACTACTTTTTCCTATCTTGGCATTTATTTACTCATTCACCAAATAATCATTGAGTACCTACTATGTGTCAGACAGTCTTCTAGGTACTGGGGGTACAGAGGTGAATGACATATTTATTGTCTTATGCAATTGAAAGACACAGGATTAGGATTCACTTAGGCTCAACAGTATCACCCCTGGAGCTGACATCCTGTGGGAGCTGACTTTGTGGGTTGAGTATCTGGGGACCCTTTCCTGGACATGCCTCAGGTCATTTTTGAATGAGTATTTCATCTGGCAATGAATGAGGCCACCCAGGCTCACACACACTTGTTCCTGGAGTTGGAGCTACCCTCCAAGGTTTCATAATGAGAACACGCTTTTTTTAGGGGAACAGGTGTGTGGTAGATTCTGGACTCCTACGCGGCTGTCTTCTGATTATTCCCGGAGAACTGCACCTCTCTGATCTGGTTTGGCTGAGGCTGTTTTTGTCACCCCCACAGGGCTGTGTTGCTTGTTCCTAGAGCAGAGAGACATCTGTCATCCTCACTGAGCCTTGACAGATGCCACAGTCAAATAAGCAGCACCCGTTTAAACACACACACAGCAACAGTAGTTCTGTCGTTGCCACGCTGGCTCAGACTCCGCACCTCATTTCCATATTCTGTGGCCTGCCCGTCCTCCTGCTGGGCACTCCTTCCTGCACCTCCCTGGCAGCCTGTGTGCCCACATGGCAGGTACAGAACCACCAGTACCTGTGCGCATTATGACACCCAGCAGACCTGAGCAAGAGGGTTTGAGCCAATGAGATGTGAAGGAGGGTCTCACTGCAGACTTCCAGGTTGTAAGCACCTGCTAGACAGTGAGCATCTCTCGGCCTCTGGGTTGGAACAGGGGTTGGATGTTTGATCGTGAGCATGATGGGGAAAGCAGATAGGACCTCACCTCCTCTGGGATATGGACGAATCTTCCTTGGGAAGTGCCACACTTGGCCCCTGTTTGCTTCAGGGGTGAGAGGTTGGGGAAGTGGTGTGGGCACAAACCAACAATGGGGCTTGCTCCTAGTATCAAGGGGAAACTGAGGATGCTCCACCTGTATTATAAGAAAGAGAAGGTGTGACCAAGGATGGCTTCTAAAAAGAGACCCACAAGATGAGGGAAGACTGGGGGTGGTGGGTTGAGAAGCCAAGGAAGAGCCAGGCACGAAGTCTGTGTAGCTGTACGAAGGCCTGGCACGTATTTTACCATGATGTAGAACATTTCCTCTTACTTTATAAAATTGCCCTAGCTTCTGTTACTTTATCTCTCCCTCCCTGTGGGTCCTAGCAGTGTAATCCTGAAAGGTTTGTGGACTTGTTTTGGAGAAGGCCGTGTTAAGAAATGTAGAGGTGGCAGGGAATATCCTTCTCCTTGGCAGGTTCCTGCAGGGAGCGGGTGGCCTGGGGAAGGATGCTGGAGGGCCAGGACCCTGGGGCCTATAGAGAAGATGAGCTCAGCGGTGTCCTGGGGACGGACAGGGGGACAATCAGTGGTTAGGTTCTAAGCAGTGTCCTGGTGCCGTGTCCCAGATGGGAGCATAGATAGATACCATCCTGCTCTGTGGTTAGACTTGGGAAAGTGGGGCAGGAGACTGTTCTGTATATTTAACAAGATCTACTAGAGACAAGCCAATACGATAAGTCCTACTTTTTACTATGTATGCTTATAATAGACCACTAGCTGAAAAAGACTGGTCCAGTCCTGGAAGCTTCCCGGAAGGACTTCTGCTAGTGCAGCCCCAGCTAAGCTAGAGGTGTGAGGCTCTGGGTGCTGGAGAATGGGGCGGCAGAAGACCAGGTCTGGGGCCACCAGCTGGGCTGCAGGCAGTCCTGGGGGTGGTTCTCAGTTGACCCTCACTGCTCCTTCTCAAACCTCCCTCTTTGAAAAAGCAATTCTTGTTTTTCCGACTGGCTCAGTTGGTTAAGTGCCTGATTCTTGATGTCAGCTCAGGTCTTGATCTTGGGGTTGTGAGTTCAGGCCTCATGTTGGGCATGGAGCCTACAAAAAAAAAATAGAAAGAAAAAGAAAAGAAAAAGTACTTCTACTTTTATATTGTGCTTGTGCTTAAATATTGTATTTGGAGAAAGGCATCAAGAGCTGAAATGTTTCTCTGTACACTGAATCTGATCATCTGCAGCTCCCTTGGACTCTAAGCTGATTTTGTGATGTGGTGTTCCAGAGACCCCAGCCTACTTCACTTCATCTTGCTTTTTATTTTTAAGCTACTCGTTCTTTCTTAAGCTGACATTTGAAATCTTAGGTTGTTCTTTTGGGATTTTCCCAGATTATATTTGTGACTGATCCTTCTCATGATGTTTTAAGTGATGAAGAGAACCTGACTCCAGCAGTAAAACCAAAGGCCTTCGTCATAACTGTAGAAGTTTCTAGAGCATATAAAATATCGGTCTAAGAAAGACAAGCTTTTCCCTTAACTGAAATGACTACATCTCATGGGAAATTTAATTTTTAAAATAAATCCCACATTCCAATAAAGAGGAAAGCCCTGCTAGATAAACAATGAACATGTTTGCTCAGAAAACGGTTCTTTATTCAGCAAGGGAGGAACCATGGGAATAGAGGAAGATACAAAGTGCCGAATCGAATCTAGAGGATTGGATTTTGAAATCAAGGCTGAATTTATCATCCCTCTTTTTCAGTGGGATCTACCTAGGCAGAACCAAGCAGATTTTCTCCAGATGTGTCCTGTCCTGGTTCTAGGACCACCAGAAGATGCTGCCAGAAAGGCTGTCCCAAAGTCCATGAGTGTCAGGGAGCAAAGCCAGGGTCTGTTACCTGATAGAAAGCCTCACCAGTGTGACTGCATGTATCATCCAGGATTTTATGTATACACATGGGAGAGATCTGGTTCCAGCTGCCT
Source organism: Neofelis nebulosa (assembly GCF_028018385.1). Classification (NCBI taxonomy): domain Eukaryota; kingdom Metazoa; phylum Chordata; class Mammalia; order Carnivora; family Felidae; genus Neofelis; species Neofelis nebulosa. The sequence continues at coordinate 42,039,956 of NC_080794.1, read as the reverse complement.
AAGCAAAAAAAAAAAAAAAAAAAAGTGGGGGTGGGGTTTGATGGTTCCAGTAACCAGAAAGCCCAACGGTTAGGTTTGGCTTTCGAGGTAGCTGACTCCAGGCACTTGAATGATGTCCTAAGGTCTCTTGCTGTCACTGTTTCACTCATTTCTCCTTCTATCTATACTTCTGCTTTCTTCTGTGTGGGTTTTCCACCCAGGAAAGCTTCCTCCTCAAATGCATATCCTATTTGCTCCTTACCTTGAGCTCCAGTGGAAAAATGACTTCTGTTTTGCATACAGAAGTTCCAGCAAAAGCCCCAGAACCAACTCCCATTGAAACAGGTTGGTTCACATGCTTGTTCCTGAGCCAATCACCATAGCCAGGAAGATGGGTCTGATGCTCTTACTGGGGAAGCCTGGCAGGACCTGCTCCCAGAGCTAGAAGGTGGGGTCGGGGTCCTTCTTGAACCAGATGGAATGAGAGTGAGGGAGTTTTGTTTCTAAAGGGGCAATATATACTAAGCAGATAAAGATAATAGCTCTCCATTGTGATGTGGTTTGGTCAGGTGGATTTGAGGGACCAGCCTCGGGGTGGACCCATGTTTGCCAGATGATCTTCTTAGGTGATTTCTTCTTTGGTTTCCTATAAAGTACCTCAGTTGTTTGAATGGTCCTTTTGCCATCTTGTTCCTTGACACTGAAAGGGTGTGCAGAGGCTAATTTACCACCTTGGACCTGCTCTAGAAGACAAGGCAAAAGCTCTGTGCCCACACTTCTTCCCCGACTACAGATTTGAGAAATCCTTCCACCCTCTAGGCTTGCTATTAATTTCTGGCCATCAATTGAGAGCTGATAGCTATTGGAGATTGAAAAAAATCTTTGTCTCTCTCTCTTTCTCCCTCTCTCCCTCTTTCTTTCTAATTTTACTATTGGAACTATTTAATTTTATTAATTGAACAAGTTTTTGTTAAATATCTGTATCTATCTGTTATTGAGTACTTACTATGTACCAGGCAGTTGCATGCTTTATAAATATTAAGTCACATGTTGGCAGGAACCCTGTGAGATATATTATGAGTCCTCTTTTACAGGAAAGGAAGCAGGGTCAGGGTGTTATGTGACTTATCAGAGGCCATGTAACCTGGAGCATCCTACACACTTATGTGGTTGTGCTGGGTTTAGTGCATATAGGGATGTGTAAGGCATGTTCTGTGCCCTTGAACAGTATGTAATTGCTGTGTGTTTACAGTTACATAAAAGAATGAGTAATACGTTTCAATGGGAATAAATGATACACCAGAAGGAAGTGATTAATTTTCCTTGAGTATAGTCTCGGGGGCAGGAAGGGACATTTGAGCTAGGCCTTCATGAGTGAGTAGGAGTTTCCAACGTGGGTATGGTGCAGAGGGAATTTGTTCTTTAACTGAGTAATACATGAGTTTTTTTTTTTTTTTTTTGGTGTGTGTGTGTGTGTGTGTGTGTGTGTGTGATGGAGTTGCCACCTCCAGAAGATGTAATATCACTTTGTACTCTGCCCTCTCATTTTACTGGATGGCCAAAGTGATTCTATTTAGTTCAGATGCTTTCATTTGCAAAGAATGGAAACGCTAGCACAAGCTGGTTCAAATAATAAAGGGGGTTTATTGTTTCATCTAATTGAAAAGCACTGAATTAGGGCTGGTTTAGAGTAAGGCTTAATCCATTGGGTCACCGATATTGCCAGGGGTCTGGTTTCTTTCCATCCCTCTCTTGTGTCTTAGGCAATGGTCTTATCATCCAAGGCTGGCTCCTTTTAGGGTGTTAAGATGGCTGACACCCTCCTTTGCCATGCTCATCAGGAAAGAAAGGTGGCTTCATCCCAGGATTCTCAGCCCAAAACCCAAGGCACTCTGACTCTAGATGGAAGGGGGAAGTGGACAGTGGATGCTGGGAAGGCATTAAAGAAATGTTACCACAGCATTTAGGTTTGTATATTCCTTTTGTCTTGAGCAGTAAAGGTGGCTTATACCTACTGCACATAACCTTTGATGCTCAGTCTGGGGTACCTCAAACTCCAAGCTTGACCTTGGGTAATCCAGCCATTGAACCTTTTTTCTCCATGTTGTCTCTTCCTAGTTTGTCTCCTGGACCAGCTTGCTTTGACTTTGTTTGAGAACACCCAGAACACCTACTCTCTAGTAGTATATGGTAAATTATGTGGATAGACCAGGATACTCTGGGCATAATGACAAAGTACCACACAGGATGGTCTAGAACTTGATAGCAGCTAATCTCTTAGGCCTTTTACAGAGCTGCTTCAAAGAGGGTAAAAAAATCTGACACACGGTGCCTGGGTGGTTCAGTCGGTTGAGCATCTGACTCTTGATTTCAGCTCAAATCATGATCCCACAGTTGGTGAGATTGAGCCCCACATCGGGCTCTGTGTAGACTGTGCAAATCTTGTGGATCCTGCTTGGGATTCTCTCCCTTTTTCTATCTGTCCCTCCCCTGCTCACATACACATTCTCTCTCAAAATAAATAAATAAGCTTAAAAAAATCTGTCAAAGTATTTTCTAAAACTCTTACCACACTCTAAGACCACTACTTTCTCCTTTCTACTGAGATACCTAAATTTATCCTCAGTCATGGAATAGCAAAAAAAAAAAAAAAAAAAAAAAAAAAAAAAAAGCTTCCCAAGATGTCCGGCACTGATGAGAGGAAGAAATACCCAAGGCTGTTATTAGCCAGAGCTGGTCAATTGTATGTGGATTGTAACAACAGCAGGATGGCTCTAGGAAAGGCTGACTATTTGGAAGTGGGTAGTCCTGGGTTTCAAATTCTGATGCTGTCACTTTTGAAGAGGCAATGTGTCATGAGGATGAAGAATACAGGCTGTCGTCAGACTGCCTTGAGTCTAAATCCTGGCTTTTAGGATTTTGTTTACAAGCTGTGCCTGGGTTCCTGTCCCAGCTTTCTCATATATTAGACCTGGATCAGGAAATAGGCACCAGGTCCTAATCTTCCATTCAGGGGATTGTTTTCTGATGTGTTGTCTTGTCATCCGACCTTCCGATTTAGTTGGGAGGGTGATGACTGTCGCTTTATGTCTGTGGTCTCAGTGCTTCATTGGTAAAATATGGATACAAGTAATAGCCACATTATAGGGTTGTTGTGAGAATTAAGTGAGTTAATATATGGTAAACAGTTGACACGGCATCTTGTAAGCACCAACAGTATGGATAATTAGATATATCTTGTAGGGTTGCTCTAAGCCCTAGAGACATTGCATATATGCTCTCTGGTGTATTGCAGACACCTGATAAATGTTAGCTATTATTAATGATAATTATTTTGATCGAGCTGCTTAATAATAATGTGAGTCATCTGAGTAGAGCTTTATCATTGCCAGAGTGCCTGCTGCCAGCATTGTCCCCCCTGGACCTCACAGCTGCTCAGTGATGGGGCCCCTTCTTCTGGCCAGTGGGTCCCAGAGGAGGGTTGAATGCCTTCCCGGGGTGTCCTGGCCAGGTGGTCACTCTCAGGATGAGGGCAGGACCCACTGTGAGGAGCTTCCTTGTCCAGGGCTCCTACCACATCCCCTCTCTCTCCATCCTGGAGGCTTCCCAGCCATTTGTCACAGCCTCTTTTGAAATGCATGCAGTTCTCATCAGTAATATCCTGATTGCCCCATTAATCTCCTTTAAGCTTCATGAAAAATACAAAGGGCTGGATCAGGAAATAGTCACCCAGTTCTAATTCTGCATTCAGGGGATTGTTTTCCGTGGACGTGAAGAGACTGATGTTTCCCATTTAGGTTGGATTTCCAACTAAGTCGGAGAGAACTGTCACCTTCTAAATTATCAACCAGTTTACAAGGTTGCATCTATATTTTGCCCCTAACGTGTCTGTACTTTTTGTTGTGTCTCTATCTGCATGTGCTTTTCTTCCTAATGGATGTTTTTCTATACGCCCAGAGGGAATGCTAAGGAAATTTCTTTTGATAAGACCTTAGAGAAGCGAGAAGCCTGAAACTTCCACTCACCCCCCTGTGCATATTCCTTAGACTCTGACCATAGAGCATTGTTTACTATGGAAGGAGCAGTGTTTGCTTGGTTAAAATGTGCTCATACACACACACACACACACACACACATACTCAGATACATATACACATGGGCACACATACACACACAGACATAGACACACACATACACATATTATTTCACACACATAGACACATTATACACACACACACACAAATGCAGACACACATATATGTACAGAGGCACACATACACACACAGACATAGACACACACATATTACACATACATATATACATTATACACACACACATACTCAGACACACATACACACAGACATAGACACACACAGACACACACACATTCCACACTTGATATTAGCCAAAAGACTGAGAAGTGATCATACACACATTCCAGGGCCCTGAATTCTACACTCCTTTGCTGTTTAATGTGGTAGTGACTCACCATATGTGGCTTTTAAAATTTAAATGAAGTGAACAGTTTAGCTCTTCACTCTCATTAGCCACATTTCAAGTGTTCAGTAGCTACATGTGGCAAGTGGCTACTGTATTGGACAGCATTTCCATTCATGCAGAAAGTTGTGCTAGCTAGCCTTTGGTGTAAAGGAGAAAGGGAGAGGGGACTAGCCGACGAGTGTCAGCATTAGTGACATAGTGCCCCAGACCAACAAATATTAAAATATTCCTCTTTCTTCACTCTGTGTGTATTTCTCTTGTGATTCCAAGGACACTTACAACCAGGAGAAATAAGAGCCTATATTGTTCTTCGATCCAACACATTCAATGAAAGCATTCACTGAAAATTGAGTTATTTTAATCTTATGGAGAAATATAAATGCCTATTTTGTTACTTCATATGAACAATGAACTTGGACAGCACATTATGTTTCATCCCTTTGGTGACTGGCAAGGGGGTGGCCAATGTAGTTAATACCTTGTTTGTCTTGGAGACAGTGGGGTTCAGGAAGACTGTTTTTGAACATTGCTTGGCAGGTCTTGAACTGGTCCAAGACTTTTAAATACTCCTGTCCAATTTGAACTTTAACATTTCTGGCTGGGGATTACTCTGGGGTGCAAATCCACTTAGGAATAATCGAGCCTACTCGTTTGTCTCCAGACACCAGACATCGGAAATGACTGCAAGAACACACTTGCTTTTGATAATATCAGAATGGCGTCTGCTGTTGTTTTGTTGTTAAATATCAGTAGGTTGCCCAGTAGTACCATCCAAAGAGATGAGCATCACTGCATGAATATTGCAAAAAACGTGTGGACCTCGTGGGGGCCGCCCAGACCTGGTTTTGAGAATGACTAATTTAATCAGCTTGCAGAGTTTAATTCACATACGGGACAAAGGTTCTGAATCCTTAAGTCCTTTGTGTGGCGTGGGTGGGGGTGCAGGGAGGGGAAGAAAAGCAGAGAGTGGTCACTGGCTGTCTGAGCTAAGAGGAAAGGTTGGAGAGGCTGCCCCCAAGATCTGAGGTCTGATTGACAGAGCATGTGTGGGAAGGGGTTGATGTGCCTGCCTGAGATGGGCTTATCCAGCAGCATCCTAAGCCTCTGGTGAGTATGGGGGGCAGGGGGGGTGCGGGTCATTGTGTTCCAAATTGTGGGCAGCTGGCTTACCAAACAGGCTGGAGAATATCTATAGTATTTTCAAAAGACCAGAAGTCCCAGGACAAGAGGATGCTCTTCCCCAAATATCTTTGTAGTCTTTTAAGATTTTTTTTTTTTTTGCGAGAGAGACAGAGACACAGAGAAAGAGAAAGAGAGAGAGAGAGAGAGAGAGTGCATGTGTGGGGGTGAGGTGGGGTGGGGGAGGGGAGGAGGGAGGGAGGGGGAGAGAGAGAGAGAGAGAGAGAGAATGAGAGAATCTCAAGCAGGCTCCACAATCAGCACAGAGCATGCTGTGGGGCTCGATCATGACCTGAGCTAAAATCAAGAGTCGGACACTTAACCTGCTGAGCCATCCAAGTACCCCTGTCCTTATAGTCTTAATAATGGCATCCTGGGAATTTCAACCCATGTTAGGGGTCATCTTTTTGGTGCCCTTTGACCTTTAGTTCCTTCAGAGTTGACTGGTGACATTGAGAATTTTTTAATTCCTGTCACTGATAAAAATATTAGAAGATTTATAATACTCTAAACATATCACAGTAATAAGTGTAATAATACCTCTTTACATTTCTGTAGCCTTTTGAATAAAGCCCCCTGGAAGCATCATCCTAGCCATTCTAGCCATCATTCCTTGGCTAGAATCCACCAGGCAGTCCAGATATAAGTGGAGTGGTGACTGAGGGGAGAGAAAAGGTGGAGCACAGCTCACTGAACCTATGCCCCCCATACCCTCCATCAGTCTTTGAGCCAGCCCCTTGGTCACCAGTATGCCACCTCAGAGCATCACCCACTAAGCCTTGCCAGTGTGCCTTCTGGTCACAACAGCAACCCCGTGCTACCCCTGGAATTAGGGTGGCAGCCAGAGAGAGGAGAGTGGCCCCTACACCACTTGGCCCAGTTCAAGGAGGGTCTATAGTGATGGATGCAGGGGGAAGGGACTCATCCAAAGTCACTGGCAGGATAGGGACTGGATTCTTCGCAGGCTGGATTGCTTATTTATTTGTTTGTTTGTTTGTTTATTTACATTTACATCCAAGTTAGTTAGCATATAGTGCAACAATGATTTCGGGAGTAGATTCCTTAATGCCTCTTGCCCATTTATTTTTTTTATTTTTTAAATTTTTATTTATTTATTTATTTTTCCAGATCAACAAATACCATTTTATTTTTTTAAATATTTTTTAAAATTTAACTTTATTTTTTATTTTTTAAAATTTACATCCCAATTAGTATATAGTGAAACAATGATTTCAGGAGTAAATTCCTTAATGCCCCTTACCCATTTAGCCCATCCCCCCCCCACAACCCCTCCAGCAACCCTCAGTTTGTTCTCCATATTTCTGAGTCTCTTTTGTCCCCCTCCCTGTTTTTATATGATTTTTGTTTCCCTTCCCTTATGTTCATCTGTTTTGTCTCTTAAAGTCCTCCTATGAGTGAAGTCATATGATTTTTGTCTTTCTCTGACTAATTTCACTTAGCATAATACCCTCTAGTTCCATCCATGTTGTTGCAAATGGCAAGATTTCATTCTTTTTGATTGCCGAGTAATAGTCCATTGTATATATGTACCACATCTTCTTTATCCATTCATCCATCGATGGACATTTGGGCTCTTTCCATACTTTGGCTATTGTTGATAGTGCTGCTATAAACATGGGGGTGCACGTGTCCTTTTGAAACAGCACACCTGTATCCCTTGGATAAATGCCTAGTAGTGTAATTGCTGGGTTGTAGGGTAGTTCTATTTTTAGTTTTTTGAGGAACCTCAATACTGTTTTCCAGAGTGGCTGCACCAGCTTGCATTCCCACCAACAATGCAAAAGAGATCCTCTTTCTCCGCATCCTCGCCAACATCTGTTGTTGCCTGAGTTCCTTAATGCCCCTTGCCCATTTAGCCCATCCCCCCTCCCACAACCCCTCCAGCCACCCTCTGTTTGTTCTCCATACTTAAGAGTGTCTTATGTTTTGTCTCCCTCCTTGTTTTTATATTATTTTTGCTTCCCTTTCCTTATGTTCATCTGTTTTGTACCCTAAAGTCCAGGCTCTTTTCTAGAGTAGCACATATCCTCATAGAACTTGGCTCATGGTTTCCCAGTCAAAGCTGGGGATTTTGAGCACTGGCCTCCATGTAGCCTGTCTTCACGGTGAGTGTGTGCTCCACTCAGGGATTCTGCTGGGAAGACCCTGAGGAGGGTTTTCAACTTAGCTCAAACTCTGGGTTGATCCAGTTTTTCTTGCTTTGCAAACTCAGGTGAGGGCACCCGGAAGTCCTGCTGTGGTCTCCACCCCAGGCTCATGAGACCCATTGTGCTCATTCTGCCTTGCAGACTGTCACCTGTAATAAAACAGCTACAGAGTGTCCACAGATGCAATTGATTCTTATACATGGATGAACGAGCACTTGTCCTCCACGGACTCTTGTCTCTACCTATTGACACGTGCCCAATGCCTCAGTATTCTTGCCTGTGAAATGGGCACATAAATAGGTCTACATAAGACTCACTAGAAGATTAAAGCTCTTAAACACTTGGCTAATGGCAAATTTTCCCAAATAAATGTTGGTTGTAGGACCAGAGAGTAGGAATAGTTGGCCTTCATCTCAGAGACGGTTACTTCCTTGCTCCATAAAATTTCATTACTCTTCTTGTTCTGAAAGCAAAGAAACTAAAGCTGTGGCTTCTTGTCTACCCTTTGCTAATGGTTTTCAAATTGACTCTATATGCAGAACTGCTGATCATTTTCTTATAGGGAAAAGCAGATGATAGGGAGAAAAGGAACTGAATGTATTTTCTAAACTTGGTTTCTATGCTGACTCACCCAGTGGGTTGGGAGCAACTTTCTACGTGTCTGCATCCACCATAGAGATGGGGGAGATGTTACCCTTTTGCCCAAGGGAGGGGGGTGGATGGAGAGAATTCCAAGGACTGCATTAAGAAAGGGAGCTTGCAGAGGAAAGAACTCCTCTTCAAAGGTCAATACAATCTTAGTAATCTTATGAAAAGCCTTCCTGGCTTTAGAATTAGCTCCAAGGAATCTGGCACCAGATTTTAGATTTGTTCAGAGAGCGAGAGGGAAGGAGATGCCGCCTTTGTCTGGAACTGCCGTACCTTCCTCTGCAAGGCCAGCATTGCAGAGATATACCCCCAAAGAACAGTGGCAGCTTATAGTTGGGACGGAAGCACTTAATTTGTTTTAATTGTAGCAATTTCTAGGAGTCACTGGGAAATTCAGCAGCTAATGAACGTGCCCCTGTTCTGTCAGATCCCTATTATAATATTCAATATTCTCTTTTTCATACTTATCAGCTAGGGGAAGTACAGAAATATATCTCTGGAGCCTGCTGGGGATAAAAGCAGGGATGTAAAAACCTCCTTCCTTCCCACCAGATGGGTCCCAGTAGCCCAGGTGAATGTCACACCTGTGTTAAAAAGGCCATTGATTGATTCCTCGCAGGCTCTGACCAGAGCCTCCACTTTCCAGGACGGTGCCAAGTTGACGTCTTTTCCCTTGTCCTACCCCTTGCTGGAGTCCTTGAGGACCTTCCATTCAGTGTGTGGATGTCCAGGTCTGGAGGCAGACACACTTCAGATCTGGACAAGAGGACAAAGACATAGGATGAGGGACTATTCATTTTTGGGCTGTTCGCTTTTTTCTTCTCTCCCTCTGCCCATACGGTAGTCCTGCTTCTCCGCAGGGACTAGTTCCAAGACCCACAGTAACTGCCTGAAACTGTGGATAGTGCCCAACCCTACAGATACTATGTTTTTTCCTACACACACATACCTGTGATAAAGTTTAGTTTACAAATTGGGCACAAGAAAAGATTAACAATGATAAAACTAGCACAGATTTCTTTTTCCTGTTTTACAGTTTGACGGAAAGAAGATTTGTTCATATTGTAGATCTTAGCAGTCTCAGCACATGATTTTTACCCTCATTAAGTTGAGAAGTTCTACCTTTTCACTTAAAGGAAGCACTTTAGGGCTTCACTTTGGCATCTGCAAATTGCCAGCAACACTAGCCTTGTGTTTGGGGGGGGGCATTATTAAGTAAAATAAGGGTTACTTGAACTTAAGCACTGTGATACCACAAGAGTAGATCTGATGCCTGAGGTTGCTGCTACATTACTAGTGGGCAGGCAGTGTATACAGCATAGATATGCTGGGCAAAGGGATGATCCACATCCCTGGTGGGATGGAGCAGGATGGCATGAGATTTCATCACACTACTCAGAATGGTGCCTGATTTAAAATGTATGAATTGTTTATTTCTGAAATTTTCCATTTAATATTTTTGGACTGTGGTTGACCGTGGGTAGCTGAAACCATGGATAAGTACTACTGTACTTAGTGTTTCCAACAGCTGATGGGAGGCTGTTCTGTCTAGAGTAAATGACTCAGGAGTGGTATTTATGAAATCATATTTCAGGACATACTGGCACCGCTCAAATTTGGAAGAAGCTTGCATACTCTGTCTCCCACTTGATGATTTCCATGCATATTTACATATTAAAGACCATGGAAGTCTTATAGTAAAGTGACCTGGACAAGCTTGCCTCTGTTTATGCTGTGAGACCAGGATGCTGATATTCTGCAGGGCACAGTGTCCATGTGCTGCTTACCTGGACTGATTCATCCTTTGAATGAAGTTTGGATGCAGCCAGGTAAATAGCAAGGTGGTAAGTTTTCAGCATCTAGTTCTGTGCCCTTGTGCAAGTTACCTGTTTCATGCCTCCGTTTCCTCATCTGTAAAAGGAGATAATAAAAAGTACCCACTTCATAGCATTGTCATGAGGGCTAAATGCTTTAGTGAAGCTTTTAGCACAAATTCTGAAATATAATGTGTTCTATATGTTAGCTATTGTTATTACTGATACCTTTAATTATGGTTTACTGAAAGCTTTTGTGCTAAGTGGTGTTAATGTCTCCTCCTCATGTTGTAGAGCACAGGATAGTACACTACCTTGGATGAAAGATTACAAGGAACCCTTGTTTTATTAAGCCTCATGACAATCTTAGAGGAAAAATGTAGCTGTCCCTCTTTTATGCTGGAGGACGGTGAGGCATACGTGAGCGGTGAAGAGACTAGTCCCAAATCCCCCAACACATAGAGGGCACAGTGCAAAGCAGGCTTGCTGGCTCCATGCCCGTAATCCCCAAGCACCTCTAACTACCTGTCAATCAGACCCTGATAGAAACCCACAGACATGGACCTGGTGTCAGCTCTTGTAGGAGGCACCCTCCCCTAGATCCTGGTTTCGAATCTTAATTCCACCCCTCTCTAGTTCCTTGCCTTTGTACAGGTCACTTGACTTCTCTGATCTTCAGTCTTCTCTGCTGTAAAATAGAAATGGGAATACCCATATCTGATGGATACAGCAGGGCTAATGATATAGTGAATGTGAAGGTCAAGCACAAAGCCTATCATATAGCTAGTGCCCAATAAGTCTTAGCTCATAGTGATGCTGTTCATCAGCCTTTGTGCAGGTTGCTTCACATGCATGATCTCCTGTAATCCTCACAACTCCAGCAGGAGATCTGGACTCTTCATTTTTCAGATGGGGAAACTGAGGCTCTGTGTAGGTAAGTGACCTGCCCAAGGTCATAAAGCCACAGACTGTGAAATTGAGGTTCAAGCCCTGGCAGCCTTCCTCCATGGAAACACCTTTCCCGTTCCTCTTCTGCAGAGCCATGTGCTGGGATATATGCAGGATTTGTGCGTGACCATGTTACTTGGTCAGCCCAGTAGTCTGGCAGTGGACATTTTAGCCATGTCTCTGTAGGATAGTACTGTCATTTGGGCTTGAGGACAGTGTTCCTGAGCCAGGAGAATCAGGCAGAAGTTTAGTGCAGTTTCACCAGGAGGGATGTACCAACTCCAGTCTTGGGTCCAGCAGTCACCTCAGAGATGGTGGCCCATTCATATGTGCATGCTTGGCTGGGGTTAGAGTCTATGCCATGGCATAGGACACACTGACCCCAATGAGTCCAGTTACCTTCTTAACAGTTCAGGTGACCAGAAGAGATGATTTCCTGCAAGATGAACTGAGAGAATACCCAGCCATTTTTCCAGCTGATCGGGGGATGAAATCCAATGCATTGTAAGACAACAGAGTGTTTGCATCTTCCAGACAAATTCTAGTTAACAATTTCAAAATACCCATCAGCCTGAGGGACAAGAGAAAAACAACGGACCCGAGGTACCAGATGCAAGACACTAGAATAGGGGGAGGAAAGGAAGGCAAGGGAGAGTCCAAGATTTTCCTATCATGCTTTTCCTATTCAGTTGGCATTGAGAGTCCAGGAGAAGAGCCAGGATGGGTCTTCAATACTAAGGGAGTGTTAATTTTGATGTGCTGAGCAGGTGGAATGTTTTTGTTTCCAGGACAAGAAAATGCACTTGGTTTTGCATGATTGCATTTAAGTTTTCAGTGGAACATTACTTGGCCTTGGCCCGGGTCTACGAAATCCCACAGTTTGGAAGGACAGTCACTGCAGCACTATTACACTTCAGGGTTGTTCATGGGGAATAATAGCAGGTTCCACTGTTCAATTGCAGCACATTTCCCAGGATATCCCTATTTTACCTTCCTTGGCTCAGGGTCCTGTAAGTATCCCTGTGGGGGAAAGGGAGGGTGTGTCCATCCAAGGTTGGTGGCCAGTACATGAATATGCCCAACACTTGGGTTCAAGAGAATGGGTCCAGGTGTAGCTGGGAAGTCTGGGAGTGGAGATAAAGGCAGGTCCAAGGCAGGTAGGACATTAGGATCCTTCATTCAGTCACCCAGTCAACATTGACTGAGCACCTGCTGTGTGCCAGGCATTGTGCCAGGCAAAGGTATAAAGCTGTGATTGGTGCAGCCAAGCACAACCACACACAGTCATGTCACAGACAGTGTGGGCAATGGGGCCAACATGGTGGAGATGGGAGCACTGGATTGGGAGTTGGTCTGTGCTGTATGGTGATGCTTCCTTACTAACCTACCTTATTAGTTCTTCTCCACTCTCAGTCAGGACCAACTTAGTAGGAACAACACTTTACTTTCTTCCTCCCCCCCACCCCCATTCCTAGCATCTCACAATTGATACTCAGCTATTTATTTTGCCTTTGTCCCGCAGGCTGAAAGGTGAACATAGATATGAGATCCATAACTTCATCTCTCTGGGATTCAGTTTCTGGACAGAGGGAGAGGGTCTTCTGAACCGGCTAAGCTCTGCCACATGCTTCTCAGGGGAAATACCTCCTCCTGAATCTTTAGTTTGGTTTTTCTTTTTGAAGGAACTGAGTCCATGATTTCATATCAGGAAGGTACCACCTGGCAAAGGGGAAGATGATAGACCTGATGGGGACAATGAGATGTGGTTCAAAGTATCAGACTTGGGGGAAGGTGTCAGGGAGAGCCGGCTAGATGTGAGGATTCAACCAGACAATATGAATAGAGAATTTAGGACCATGCCTGCTACGTAGGGGGTCCAGTAAAGTCCCAAATAAGCCTGGGAAGGAAAGCAGGGAGGCAGCCATTCACCCAATCTACAAATATTTTTAAAATATCTGTGTCAAAAGTTCATGGATTCTGGAGCCAAACTACCTGGGTTCAAATCTTGGCTGTTTTATTTATTACCTTTGTAACCTTGAGCAAGTTAGATAATTATTCTCTGTGCCTCAGTTTCCTCATTTATCAAATGGGAATAATCAATAATAGCAAATGGAGGTTTTTTGAGGACTATAAGAGATTAAGAGCTCCATGTATTCATTATAAGTATCTTTTTGTTTATTTATTCAATGGCTATTGGTCGTGTTAAGATCAAGGCAGTGGAGACTAGCAAGTTCTCTGCTTTGCCCAGTTTATATTCCAGTGGAAGAGCCAGATTATTCAAAAAGCCAATAAACAAACTGACAAATGATACATCTTAAGGTAGTGATAAGTGCTCTGAAGGAGACAAGAGAGAACACCAGGAAGTGAGGGAGTAGAGTGAGGATCAGTAATACAGAGAGGACGGGGAGAGGGAAACAGGCATTACACACAGAGATCATTCTGAAATAAATTCTTTGGAATTTAGCAAAAAAAGAAGGTGGGGGGAGCACTCTTCGAGTTTCCAAGAGAGGCAAACAGGATAAGCAACCAAAAATAAATATAGTTAAATAAAGATTGATTCTGGGGCCAAACAAGCTTCAAGATAATTATTGTACCCAGGAGTGAATCATTATGGCTCACAAATGAATTCATCTTTTCATGTTTTCAGTACCAAAGGTCCTTGATAGATGGATTAATCCTCCTTTTCACCTGGCTTCCTTCACCTGGTCCCCTTACTTCATTGAATTGAAATTAAGGGCCATTCATTTGGAAAAACCTATTAACTCCCTGCTCCTCGATGGCTCACTATCCAGTCAGCCTGGCTGAGTTCCATCTCTTAGGGCATGAGTCCTCCTGCATCTCTGCTATCTCCATTAATGTCCCCTTTGGGCCTGTGGCTGAGGCAGTTAGGCTCATTGAATATTCTAGTCGCTTCTGTACACTTCCCAGCTCCTACGGTTAGGCAGGACACAGGAACCCAGGAGATGGGCATCACTTCTGGTCTGAGGCAGGGAGTCCCCATGTGGGGTACTCCAGCACTCCCTTCCCTGTGATGGCACCGCACCACAGGTTGGGTGCTTTTGATGGTGTGATGCAAGATGGCAGAACTTCCATTAGCTCCGGCCCTGGAATGGGTGGGCGAACCCTCACTGTCTGTCTTCATGGGTCTCTGACTTCTGGCTTCATAAGGGCCTCAATGACTGCTTGTTCCCTGTATTTTGCAGACATGTGCAAACCTCTACCCAATGAATTTATTCAGCTTCAGCTAGGTAGGCCTGCTTCTGCTTCTATTAAAGTTAAATTTACCTCCTCTAAGATCACTTCCACACCTCTTCCTGCCCTAGTCACTCTATCTGACTGTCCTGTGTTATTTCTTTATTGTATTTGCCATTCTGTGACATTATCTTATTTATGTTTATATATTATCTGTGTCTTTTCACTAGACTATAACCTCTCATCTGCTTATACTCCGCTGTACCGTCAGTGCCTATAGCAGTGCCTGGTGCAAAGAAGGTACCTGATAAAAATGTGAATGAACGAATGCCAGTCACCAGGGAGGCACCTCCTCTCCTTCTCCATAACTTCTCCCATCTGCTCTCCCCTCCCTCAGGGCCTGCTGAAAGGTTGACTCATTGAGGCTGTAGAATGTCTGATTAAAATGATGAACATCAGACCCAGCCTCTCTGGGCTTAAATGCAACATATGTGTGACCTTGGGCAAGTTCATCTATGCCTCACCTTCCTCATCTATAGTCTGGACAGTAGCACTACCTTCTGCATAGGATTATTTTTCAGATTAAATGAGTTAATATTTGTAAAACTCAGGAAAATTCCTGACTCCTATGAAGAAGCATGTAAGAATTACCTTGTTGTCAGTTGTTGGGAGAGGGGAGGGGTCTATTCCCTATGTGGCCCGCTAGGCATCCCCTCAGTAACCTGCAGACTTGACCTTGCAGGTCACCTGAGGTCCCCTGGGGTCCATTCAACAAGGAGGTTCAGCCCAGTTTTTATGCCCAAGATACATAAACCCACCCAGCCCAGAGGAGGGGTCCCTGAGGAAAATGGCTGACGGGGTGAGGACGGAAGGTCCTTTTCTCAAGGTTGAAGCTCCCAAGGCTTCATGAGGTCCCGTCCTCAAGGCTCTGTCCTTCCCAAAGTCCTTCAGCAAGATTTCCATAATGTTATTAAAAAGCCACATATGCCGGCCAGATGAGTGACACTTCCCAGTGTTGGGGCTTTGCTCTGCTCCTCTGGGCACGAAGAACTTGTTCAATTATGTGCCACCCCCATGATGGGCCCAATCACGAGTGCACACATTAGCTTCTGATTATACCCTTGTTGAGTTTCTCTTGACAGGAGGGAAATGAATTTACCTCGTGTCACCTCTGTAGTTTGCAAACAGCCTTGGCTTCTGTGATAATAGCACTTTTTGAATTTTGTGAGACGAAGGAGGAAACATTCATTTGGTGACCAGTCCTTAATGACCCACATGTTCAAGCCTGGAGGTGGCTTGAGCTCATCCATCTCCAGGATGATTGCCCCTGGGCTTGCATGGAGAGCAGAGCCCCAAATTCACACTCTTAGGGTCTTGAATCACTGAGGCCGGAGGCAAATGATGACCCTCCACTTCCTTTTGTAAAATAAGCATAATACTAGTAGTTATTTTGCAGGGATGGTGTGAGATTAAATAAGCCAATACACATAAGCATGTAGAACAGTGCTTGGCATATGGTAAATGCTACATAGGTTTGTCTTTTGTTAAAAATTATTTTAGGGGTACCTGGGTGGCTCAGTTTGTTGAGTGTCCAACTTTGGCTCGGGTCATGATCTCACGGTTTGTGCGTTCAAGCTCCGCATTGGGCTTGCTGCTGTCGGTACTGGAGCCTGCTTTGGATCCTCTGTCCCCCTCCCTCTCCCCCTTCCCCCCCCCAAACATAAATAAACATTAAAAACAATTATTTTAAAAAATAGTTTTGCCCTTGTTACTATTTATTATCATCATTGTGAAAAAGCCATCCCCAGAGTTCGAATACATCTCTGCCATTTAGTAGCTGTGTGGCCTTGGACACATCTCTTATCCCTGTGGGTCTTCATCTCCCCATTTGTAAATGAGAAAAGAGTAATGCGTTCCTCAGTAACTGTGAGCCGTTCAGTGAGGGAGTGCATGGAGAGCATTGAGGACAAACACTGCTGGCACAGAGAAGTGCTTAGTGAATATTAGCCATTGCCAGTTGTCACTGGTGATTTGTCTCCCTCACCAAGGGGGAGGTTGCATGCTGTGCAAGCCAGAAGGGGCAAGGGAGAGGAGACTCCGCACGGTAGCTTGGTATTATGTACTGAGGTCTTGCTTCCACTTGGGGCAGTGAGCTTCTTGAGAGAAGGAGTTGCCCCAACCCTAAGCTTGAGTTCTGCTGAGGGATCCTGGGACAGGCGCCAAAGGGTGATGGGAGTTGTCTGTGGATCCGTGATTCCAGCCCTCAGACTGGGCTGATCAGTGCCACCTTGAAACAGTGCAGTTCCGGTGAGGGGCAGCAGACCCCTCTCTTACCGCCCCATCCCCTCTCCCTTAAGAGCCCTGACTCTTCAGGAGCCCATCCCTGCAGAAAGCCACCCCCTGCCCAATCACTGGGGAGCATGAAGTCCCTAGGGACTCACCTCTGAGTGCCTGGGAAGGGCTTCTCCTGCATCTGGGACAGGACATCTAAAAAATTAACAACCTTTCCTCAACCATTCCCTGGGAGTTGTTTGTGGTTGGATCTCTTAAGTTGACACTTTTCCTGTCCCTAAGGAATTCCCAGTGGCAGAGTTGTTTGCTGGGGAGGGCCCCTGTGTGGATGAGGCCCTGAGGTCCCTGAAAGCACTGACATTGTGGTCTGATCTGAGGTTCCAGGGCTGAGTAGGGCACCACCTCTGGGTTCTTTTCTGCCTTTCATGGCTGCCCTTGCTCACCTCCCAGAACATGAAGCTCAGCAGCAAAGCTTCATTCTCAAAGGGAGGCCATTGTGGCCTCGTTGAGGTTCAGGGTCCAAAGTCTGGGGCTTTCACCCTGCTCCCCGAGCCCACAGCCTCAGCCAAACCAAGTAGCTGCAACAAGAGTCCCTTTTTCCAGAGGAGCCTGGGCCTGTGATGTGCGGGGACCTGGTGCTACGTCTGCGTGGGATGAGCTCTTCAGAATCATAGGCCAATGAGGCAAATTGCACATGCCTCCACTGTGAAAATGAATGGGATGGGGGAGAAGGGAGAAGAAGCCAGAGGCAGTCAGAGTCACTGCAGGGCACTGGAGAAGGACAGGACCAGAGTGAGACTGGGAAGTGAGAAAACTCTTGGAAACAGAAGGGAAAGTAGAAAATTGTCATGAGAACAATCCAGCACTGAGAACCTAGTGTGTACCAGGCACTGAGCTATGCACATTGCATCTCATTTAATCTTCCCAACCTGAGTATGACGTAAGTATTATTCTCAACTTTGTTTTATAGTAGAAACAACGGACATTTGAAAGGGCCAGGCATCTTATCTAAGATCACACAACGTTTGGTGGAGAGTCAGGACTGGAACCCAGGCCCAGGCGACTGCAGAGTGCATGTGCTTATCCCCTGCAGAGAGCCAGCACCCCACAAGTGTGGCAGTGTGGCAGAACACCCCTGGGCCCCCCTGCATGCCCAGACACTGAAAGGCACAGGCCTTCTCTTTGTAGTTGAGATGAATTTGCCAAGAGACCTCAGGAAAAGCAGATGAGTGTTATGCATCTCCCCCTCGGCTCCTGTGTTACTTAGGATGCTTTTGGCTAATAACAGAGAAAAGCATTTTTTTCTGCACAAAAAGAAATCCAGGCACGGGTGGTTGCTGGTGATAGTTCAGGTGCTCTATCATGTCAAGGTTGACCTCTCTCGGGTGCCAAGATTCCCTTGTCTTTTTGCTCATGGTTACAAAACAAATGGGCAGCTTCAGATTTTGTGTGTCTTTTGAGGTAGGAAGAAAAGGGGAAGAGGCAACATCAGGTGATGCTTGTTTGCTCTTCCTTCTTGGACTTCCTGCCATGCAGACTTCATGACATGGCCATCCATAATGGCAAGAGGAGCTAGAAGGGATTTTTCAGCTGTACAGCCTCTAGCACGGGCAGCCTGGGAATCCACCTTGGGTAAGCCAAACTGTGGGGCCGGCCACATGTTAACAAAGCAGCCAAAGCTCAAACCCACCAGGGACCCTCATCCCCGGGGAAAGCCCATTTAGTTCTCTGGACGATACAGGCAGGCCTTGACCATTCTGAGTGGAGCAGAGTGGTGGACGGCACGAGGAGGAAGGGGCGCCCAGCTCCCTTCTGCCTTGTGGCTGGTGCAGGTGGCGACGAACACAGTCACGTCTGTGGTGTCTGCAAAACCCAGCCCAGAGTCTCTCAGCTCTTTAGTGCCTGCTTTCTCTGCAGCCAGCTGCACCGCTCACGTCCCCGGAGAGGCGACAGATTAGATCAGTGGAGCAGCAGAGAGGCTGGGGAGGGGGTGGAGGAGGACTGAATGTGGATTCGACAGAATTTTCTAAAATATCATATTATTGATTTGGGAGAGACACAAGAGAGGAAATGTAAGAGACGGGTGCTAAGAGGCTCAGCTGAGATGGGCATGAGAGAGGAAGCCTGTTTTCTGATTGGAGGTGACATTAGACCAGTGATTCTCAACCAACTTCTTATTAGGGCCTGTTTGTGGAGCCTTTTTACACATTTTTTTCCTAATCATCCCCCCACCCACCCATGAAATTTTAATATCACAGATGTAGTATATGTCTGTTTATGTGCTGTATGGATACCTGTGCTTATCTATAAAAGGAGTAACATTGTTTAGATCCCCCAAATATAAGTTGTGCCCCCTCAGAGGAGTTATTGATAATACATGCGTTAGACAAATCTCTGGGGGGCACATCTGGGCTTCTCTGGGGAGGGGAGTAGCTGGCCCTGCTCAGACCTTTTTATAAAGACGGGAGCTAGGAGGAATCTCACATTTCTTGAGCACCTGCCATGTGCCGGGCACAAAAACAGGCACTTTAAACACATCATCTCACCCGATGGGAGGTCAGAACTGTGACCCCATCTCATAAATAGGGGCATCAAGTTTCAGAGGCTCATCCCTCCTTTGAAGAGACCGACTTTGTCCAGATGAACGAGGTGACACTGTTCCTATGGCAGGGTATGATTGTGCGTCGAATGGGTTCAGAGCTGGTGGGATTAGGAGAACAGAATGGGCTTAGTTCATGGTGGTACTTTCTGGAGGGGAGGGGATGGGACCAGGCTTTGAAGACCCAGAAATGAGAAGGGGGAGGCAGCCCAGGAAGTGGGGACAGGAGCTTTGAAGGCTTAGGACTTGTATGGGGCCCTGCCTGAAAGCCAAGGATTGGGAGCTGAGGGAGATGTGGGTGGAGCCATCAGGTCACCAGAAGAAGCCACGGGGAAGCCTGTCACTCTCTGGGCTCTAGTTAGAGTGTGGTATTGAGGCAGTGACCCAGCCCGGATACTTTGCCCAATTGCCATGGGGCACAAAGACATTTTCTTCATAGGTTAGGGAAGGAGATGGGGTTCCTAACTCATGGGCTTTTGGAAATTGAGCAGTCTTTCCAGAGTGTCCGGAGGGAATCTCTGAAAGAAAGTAGCAGAGTGTATGACCAAAGAGAGACTAGAATCTTGTTTTCTTTTCACTCCCAAGACTTTTGTGTCTCCCTCACTCCTTCCCTGACAGGTACTTTGCTGGAGCTGGACCTCCTATGGACATGACTGTATCAATGAAGATAGACTCTAGTAGCAAATGGCCCCCAAATCTCAGTAGGGCAGTGCAACAGTGGTGTGTTTCCTACTCAGACTTCCTGCTTTTCATGCTTCATATTGGAACCCAGGCTTCTGGGGCCTGCATTTCCCCCACCCCTTCATTTTTGCATGTGCTCCCACTATGGCTATAGCAGGGCATGATGACGTGAGGAACTCTGTACAGCTCCTAAAGTTTCTGCCAAGATGTGACTCATGCCACTTCTTTTGACATTTCATTGGCCATTGTAGGTTACATGGCTTAGCCTAACTTCAAAGGGAGCAGAGAAATGTAATCCCGTCATGTGCCCCGGATGTGAAGAGCAGGAGATACTTGTGAACAGCTTTAAAGATGACCACAAAGATAATAATAAATGATGAAGATATGAAATTGATTTTTCAAGATCAAGTAGAAATCTCTTTCCTCTGTTCTGTGTAGCTCTCTGAGTATCTCTCCATTAGTGCTCATAGTATGCTGTTTGGTAAATATTTATTTGTTGCCCCAACTAACGTCAAAACTCCTAAGGGCAAGAAATATGTTGAATGAGAGACCTACAAATACTTATTGAGGACCCACATACTATATACCAGGCACAATGCTGGTACACAGAACAAAATCCCAGTCTTCCAGAGTGGTGGATCGGGGCCGGGGGGGGGGGGTTGCTTTGCATTGCTTGTGACTTCCAGAACACCCTGGACTTGCCTCCATCCTGGCACTGACTAGTCCAATGGCTTGTTGATTGACTAAGTTAGAAATGGGAGAGGTGGTAGAAGAAGCTTCCAGAAGGAGGTGGTTTGTGAGTGATGACCTCGCCCAGGCTCCACATGGGGCAGGTATATCATACATTCTTGGCCTTCATAGTATACTTTGCTTTTAACAATGGTTCATTTATCCTCTCGTCCCACTTGTTCCTTTAGGTGGACAGATATCATTGCTCCCATTTGACAGATGCGCAAGCGTTCTCAGAGTTGGCTCTTCAACCTGATCCGCTTAGTTCCTTATGGATGAGAGCTCATCTCCTCTCTGGCTGTGTTAATTGAGCTGGACCTGCCGAGTTTAGGCTTCCCATCATTCAGCTCCCAACACCATCAATCAAACATTCTCAGATTGGTGGAGCTTAAACATGACAGCCATTTGAAATTGAGTAGAATTCAGTATTATTAAAATAGCATTCTAAATTTTAATCTTGTGCATCGACTTTTTAATAGCTTCTACTTTCACTAAAAATTATGAGCCATGCTCACAGACATTCAATTTAAATACTGTCAGGCACGACTGATTTCTCTTCCAGTATTACCAAATTCCTTCCTTCCTTCCTTCCTTCCTTCCTTCCTTCCTTCCTTCCTTCCTTCCTTCCTTCCTTCCTTCCTTCCTTTCTTTCTTTCTTTCTTTCTTTCTTTCTTTCTTTCTTTCTTTCTTTCTTTCTTTCTTTTCTTATCCCCACATCCCCCTCTCTTCTTCCTTCCTTTCTTCCTTCCTTCCTTCCTTCCTTCCTTCCTTCCTTCCTTCCTTCCACCCACACACTCTCTCTCCTTCTCCTTTGCTCTTTTCTTCCTTTTATAAATTAAAGTACTGAGTTAATTTGTTACTACTTGATGATTTTACAAGGTAAGAACTCTAAGAAAGAGGGCGTGTCTTTGCTTATGGCTTGATTATTCTTACTCTTCTATTGTTTGGCCTTCTTTCTGGTCTAGCCATTGATAAGGGAAGACAGGCTCCTCCATTGTGGAAACTGGATAATGTTTACTTTTTTTCTGGGGCATCTCTTCTTATTATTATCTCATTGTCATGATACGAAACAAGTGTACTCAATATTGGTACCCTCCCCCATGTGCTCTTTCAGTACTCAATCTCTTCAGGACTTGCAAGTCTCCCAGGGCCGTAGTACCCTCTGTTATGCATTTGCTACTAGTTTTCACTCCTGCCACCAACCGTCTCCTGCCTGATTATCTTCATCCTCTCATCCCCATCCCAGTTTCTCACCTTGAACCGAGACTGGTGTAGGGGAGATGGGGAGCAGGATTGATAACGAGGACAGGCATGGATGGATAAGAAGAGATGAGAGTGGCTTTTGGAGTCAGACCTGGTCTGGATTTCTTTTCTTGCCAATTGCTAACTGCCTGACCTTGGAAAAGCACTTAGCCTCTCAGAGCCTCAGTTTCCTTACCTGTAGAATGGGGTTAGTGATACCTCTCTCATGGGGTGATAGTATGGATTCAGTGAGAAAATGTACACAAAGCCCAATGCTCAGCATTGTGGGCTATGGCATCGATAGCTAACAGGCCATTCTTCCCTGTCCTCCACCCCAACCCACTACTTCTCAGTTAAAGATACACATTAGAATCACCTAGGAACCTTTAAAAGGTGCCCAAATCCCCAGGCTTCACTCCAAACCAATTAAATCAGAATCTGGGGGTATATGCTTATAGCATCTTCACTTTAAAAATTCTTTCCAGGTAAGTCTGATGCATGCGAGGGCTGAGAACAACCCTAAGTCCCCAGAGTTGCCTAAAGCCTGAATATACTTTTCTTTTGAGATCAGAGGAAACTTATTTTAGTGCTTGTGGGCAAAGACCCAGATCTCTCATTAACACTGGAATGGGGTTGTACTTTTTCTGACTGTGCCTGAGAGAATAAAGAGAAGAGGTGGGGTGGAGTAGGGTGGGGATTCTCAGTGGGTGAGACTAGGCACACCCTTTACTTGTTTTCTTTTGGGGGTGCCTATGTTGTGCCTGTAGCCATCACTCTTGATTCTGAGAGGTGGGCAGAGGGGGAGGGGAGGAAAAGGAGGGAGGAGGGTGACCCTCATGGAGTCTTCTCCAGACTCCTCTTCCCACTAAGGTACTCCTCTTGTATATACTCTAAAAACTTTTGGTCTAACTGCCAGCTGTCCAGTATGGTGGCCACTAGCTACGTAAGGCTGTTAGACACTTGAAATATAGCTAGTCTGAGTTGAGATGTGCTGTGTCATATACATATTCAAAGAATAACTATAAAAAGATAATGTAAAATAGCTTATTGACAAAATTGTTTTAAATATTGGGTATATGTTGAAATGATAATACACAAATTTAAAAAAAAAATTGGGTATGTGTTGAAATGATAATATTTTAGATATGTTGGGTTGCATAAAATATTACTGAAATTAATTTAGCCTATTCCTTTTTACCTTTCCATATGGCTACTAGAAAAATTTAAGTTCCCTAGGTAGTTTGCATTATTATATTTCTATCAGATTGCACTGACTTAACCTCTCATTTTCCACTCAGTATATGTTTCATATATAAATATGTCTTGATGTTTCCATCAGACAGACAGTCTGAGGACAGAGACCTCAACATCCTATTTGTTTTATGTCCCCCAAACACCTATTATCAAAACACCCTGTACTCAGCAGGCAGTGACGAATGTTTTCTGTAATTGTTGACGATGGGGATGGTGTTGATGGTTGTGGTGATGAGGGTGTTAATAAAGCTCAAATGGTCTTTTGGGGCCAAATTGCAAAGATTTTTGAAAAAGCATGCAAGGTGAAATGGTTATATTACTTAGAATAAGGGTCCTCAAATGTCTCTGAATTGTTTGATTAATTTACACATATAAAGATCCTTAGTACATGGAGCAGAAAAATCTTCAGTCATTTCTGTTTAGACCTGGAGTACTTCTTAAAAGCCTAATGATCAAAACTCTCCTAAAATGTTTAGTGAACTGTACTAGGTGATGGGGATATAGCAGTAAATGAATGGGCTAAAAATCCCTGCTCTTTGGAAATTCCTTGCATGTATGCAAGTAAAATAAACACATTTCCGGTAAAATGTTTATAGGTTGGATGATATAATTAGCAGCCTGGAGAAAAGTAACACAAGGCAAAGGCAAGGGGGTATGGTGGTTCAGGTGGGTGACCTGTGAATCTTCCATGGGAGCCTCATCAAGAAAATAACGATCAAAAGTCTGGAGAAAGTGAGCAAATCTCTTGAGGTTCACTTTATCGTATTGTTTCAGCAATTCACCTCACATCGTGTTTCTTTCGCTCTTATTCATTCAGTACATATGTGGATTGAAATTCTTTTATGTGCTTCAGGCATTGATGAGATGAGGAAGTAGGTTCTGCCTCCTAAGCTCACAGCTTAGTCTCAGAAGTATGGAAAATGTGCCAATTATACATCACACTTGCATCCTCTTCAAAGTCGATCCTCAATTAGACAGCCCTCCAGCAGCTGCAGTCACTGTATGGTATTCTCAGGTAACAGAAGTACACCTCATCTGAAGTATCATCTGATGCAGGATATGCTGGGCTGTAGCCTGGGAAGATCCCTCTCAAGGAACCTGGGTCCTGCAAGCAAATGCTATGAGGCTCTGGCTGGCATTCTGAACCCAAAATGAGTTGAAATGCTGCAATTTCGTTGCAGTGTGGTAGTGTGAATTTAGGCACAAAATTTGTTTTGAATTTGATTCTAATCATGGGGCTGGTTTGTGGTGATGTGGTTTGAGAGGACTGTGGGCTATTTGCCAGGCCATTCTTGATACATGCTGTGTCTCACCTGTTTAGTCTATTAAGACCAGAGCCAACAGGGAAGTCCAAGATAGTGTGACTCACATCCTGCTTTATACCGTCTATGCCATTGCTGGTTTAGCTTCTGGAATTGGCTGGCAGGATTGAGACCTATCTTGACCTTGTGAGGTCATCGTGGAGCTCCAGGCAAAAAGCAGAATGAAAACTTGTATTTATCTTATTCATGGCTAATGAGTCTCTCTGTTGTAAGGGCCCCCAACTTGGTGAAAGAGAAGAATCTCCTTTTTGTAAATTTCATCTTTGAAAAAGGTTAACACATAGACTACATTTGCTAAGTGAGTCCAGTATCTCTCTGAGTTTGAAGTTTAGAAGCTGAGCTGAGGCTGATTGAATGATTTCCTTGAAAGTCACGCGTTTCTGTTGTTTCCATTTCTGTCCTTTTGATTGCTAACCTGTCTTTGCTGGCTTCCTTGTTGCCATCCCACGGATGTGTTCATAGGTCCCTGTCACTCCAAAAGTCTGCTACCTCCTCCTGGTGACCCCACAAATCCCCAGTGTTCCATGTTCAGTGCTCTGGGGAGGGAAGCAGATGGCAAGACTGTCCATTCCGCCACCCAGGGAGGCAGGTGGAAGAATGGCTAGGGTTACAGCAACAGGTAGGGAATTGAGGTTTCAGGGCTGAGTCTGAAGGAGACACTGAATCATCCATGACCCCTGGGCAGATCAGCTCACCTGGAGCCAGCCCTGCTGGCAGAAGGTGGCAGCAGCTGGGAGTTGTTTCAGCTCTTGAGCAAGTGAAGAACACTTTGGGTGGGTGACTGGGAACTGCTGCCTTTATGGATGATCACTTGCCACTCACCACCTGGGTGCAGTGGCTGCATTGAGGTCCCCAGGTTCTGTGACAAAGGGGTTTTACTCCAGTGTTTTCTTGATCCTGGGCAACATCCTCCTGTTTCCCCCCTCTCTCCTCTCTCCTACCCTGCCCCCCTTTAGTTCCCAGCTCTGAGCTAAATGCCTCCAGTTCAGGGAAAGTGCCCTTCCTCTATGCTCCCCCAGCACCAAGGACTTGGTCCACTGCACTGCTTTGTAATTGCTTCTACAAGCTGTTTCCCACACTGGGTGGTGGCTGGGATTGTGTCTTGACCCACAATGTATTTCCAGGGCCCAGAAAATTATACCCGTGCTACAGTCTGGAGTCAATGCCATCTATGTGCATAGCATCATTTAATCGATTAGAGACATCTCTTGATTATCCACTGAATGAAAAAAACTAGCAGCATAGAAAAGCCAGAAGAGGACTTAATCCAAAATTTACTATTTTAAAAATTTTTTTTTAACGTTTATTTATTTTTGAGACAGAGAGAGACAGAGCATGAATGGGGGAGGGTCAGAGAGAGAGGGAGACACAGAATCTGAAACAGGCTCCAGGCTCTGAGCAGTCAGCACAGAGCCTGATGCGGGGCTCAAACTCACGGACCGCGAGATCATGACCTGAGCCGAAGTCGGACACTTAACCGACTGAGCCACCCAGGCGCCCCAAAATTTACTATTTTTAAGGCTTTGCAGTGCTCCATAGGACAATTTGGGGGAAGGAAACAGATATGGTAGCTTCTTGATCATTTTTACATTTATTAAATAAAAATGAGGATTTTGGTAGTGTTTGAATATTGATAGTATAAAATGCCTTTCACTGACTCCCTCTTCAGCATTGTTTCATCCTCATTGGTTCTACCTAGTGAAGACAGGAATAATTGTTTATGGAAATGGATATGTTTCATCGACCCACTGTTGTCCTGATGGTGTATTTCATAAAGTAGTATTGTATAAATTGAACATAAGCTTGGACAGGGTTTTCTAAGTTATTAGTTATTATATTCCTCATGCTCAGACCTGCTGTCAGTCATTGTTAGGAGCCTGGGGGTATGCCAAGTGGGGTGAGCCAAGCCAGTGTAGGATTTAAAAGTTTTCCAGATAAGCCACATGTGATAACTGAGCTCTCTGTAGTTCAGGCATGTGACTGGCAAGTACATCAGAGAGGGTGGGTGGGGAGGGGACAGTAGGACACTGGCATTTGTTTGAAGCCAGTATATGTTACGGCCTCCTTTAATTCAGATTCTGTGTGTCTTTGCACATTGGAAAGAGACTTGGCTGGACACTGACAATAATGACAAGTGTCTTCTTATTTAACCCCACCTCTATGCCAGACAGTAGGCTGAGTGTTTTGCTCACCCTCCCTCCCATATCCTGAATGGAAGATACTATTTCCATTTTACAGATGAAGAAAGTGAGTCTTCAGAAGTTAAGGTCACCTTCACCAAGTCAATCAGCTAGTAAGTGGTGAAACTTATTTTCAGATTTCTCTCTGGCTGCCTTTCCATGCTTTTCTCACAAAACCTTCCTGCCTGAAGAGCCAGCCTGGCTGTCTTAAATTTTCCATTCACTAGTAGCTATATGACTTTTACCAAAACACATTAGTTCCCAGACTTAAGCTACCTTTTCTGTATAGTGGGGATGACACTAAGTGCCTGCTCTGGAAGGATATGAAGAAGATTGAAGGAAGTAAGATACATGGAAGTATTTAGGAAAGTATTGTGAGTTCAATATCAGATGGGTTCATTATCGTTGTTTGTCTTCCATCATGACTGCTAGAGTTTTGGGGTCATGGGCTGGGAATGTTGAGTTAGCATTGGCCACTCCTCAAAGAAGCCATGCAACTGGGGCCTTGGTTTTGGTGATCTACACAGCTTGTGTCAGCCCTGTGAGCCTGCTGGGCTCCTCTGGAAGCTGACAGACTGATGGAGAAGCAAGTGGATGGTGGCCTCAAACATGGGTGAACAAGGGGTGGAGAGTGGCTCTCTTGTAATATGGACTGAGCTCTCCATTGCTTTTAGGGGAATTGTGGCATTTGTGTTTTTATGTCTCCCATTTTAAGGAATGTCTGAGTTCTCTTTATGTTGAGTTTAGGGGATGGGTGAGTAACCTTCCCTTACTTCTTTCTTACTTGATCTGTCTCCAGAGTTTGCTCAGGAACAGGACAGAAGAACAGGATAGCAGTTAATAGGAAAGAGAGAAAGAAGGGCATCCATGCAAACCAAGATGTAGGAGGAAAAAAGAAGGCTTCATCTTTGTTAAGTCTGATTTGAAACAGTAGTGACAATAAACACTATGATAATAATAACAATGATAATTATACTTAACTCAGTTCTTACATGCCCTTTCTAAGTAATTTAGAACATTATCTTAATTTTAAAAATAACTTTATGAGCTGAGGACTATTTTTGTGATTGTTTTTATAGATGAATGAGCTGAGACATGAAGAGGTGAAGGAACTTGCCCAATGTCGCCTCCTGATAAATGAGGAGTTAGGATTGGAATCTAGGCAGTTTGCTTCCAGAGCCTCACTCTCGATAATGTTCTCTGCCACCTCTTTGCAGTAGGTAAATTAGAGAATAGAAGAATTAACTCATTTCAGGATAGAAGATCCATGTTGTTCAATTTCTTATTATTCAGGCCAACAGAGGGGAGCCAATGACTCCCCAAGTAATTTATGTTAGCTCTGGTCTGCATTATGAGGGTTTTTTTGAATGATATGTTTAGAATCAGGAGCACAATAGGTGAGGAAGCTCAATTGCTAACCTGAAACACATTTATTCTGAATAATTGTTTTTATCTGAATGATTCCAAAGAGTCTCTCTCTATCCTCCTTGACAATTTCTTAGAAGTCATGACTCCCATCAGCCTTTGTCCACTTGTCTATTTCAGTACCATGGACAGGGTCCTGGGTGCTGGAGTGGGCAAACATTTTAGTTAGATTATGCCTGTGTTTTTGGCTCAGTTTATTTTCCATCTTCCATAAGACATATTTCTAAGCATTGTAGTAAGTCACACTAGCATTGTCTGAATACACGCATGCTGACATCAGAGTGTATAATGCTTCAAACATTCTGCAGAGTTGGTACTGGCCCTTTTTTGCTTTCTCTGACCTTATTGAGACTTCATAGGCTTGACAGTTTGTTTTCAGTACAGCCTGCCTATCTGAAATTTTGGTCCCTTAGTGTGGTTGGTGCCAAAATAAAGAAATTCATTTACCTGTTCTTCAGTATCATTACATGACAATGACATCATGGGTGATGACAATACATATTTATTGAGTGCTTATTGTGAGCCAGCCTCTGCCCTGAGTGCTTTGCATGTATTGTTTTATCTAATCTCTCACAACCAAAACAGTCCTAGGCAATGTACTGTAGTTTTACAGAGGAAGAAAATAGGACACAGAGAGACTAAATTGCTCAAGATAACCCAGTTAGGTCATAATTAGTGGAGCAGAGCCCACACTCTGAACTTCACAGTAATCCTGTATCCACTCACAAGGGGTCCTCAGGGTGGAAAGAGAGGGATAACCTTTTCCGAACAGAGATGTAGGAGAGTTGGTTGGCATTTGATAGGATTTGATGCTCAGTCCCTTGTTTTGCTTATGATCCAAGCTTGTTTAGACAAGAGGGTAGTGATACTCTAGAAGCCAGAAAAGGCAAGTGAAGCTTCCTTAGGAGTCATAAAGTGTGGGCTCAGAAGTAAAAATGGGTGTGCCTTGCAGAAGGGATAATAAGCATCTACAGTCTGGATCATTTTGTCACAACATCTGCTGCTAACCCACTGCTGGGAGGAGGAATGTCAACCATGATGCTGTCCGGAGTAACCTTTAAAACAGAAAGCATTTGCATGTCCTGTGAGCACTGGTGTTCTGTTGCTTGGCTGACATAAATCCCAGTTTCTTCCATCTCCCCACTGGTAGGCTTGCATTTGTGTATCAAGTTATATTGGGTAAGGATGACCATAGAGATGGAGGGCAGGCTTGCTTTGTTGTCAACTAATCTCATTAATGACCACATCATTGCAATATCATCAGTAGACTGAACCTCAGATCCTTGTAGAAAACTCATTCTTATATAGCAGAGGACACTGAGACCCAGAGTAGGAAAGCAGAACTAAAATTCAATATTTGACCCCTAATCCAATGCTTTCTTTGTGACTCTATGCTGCCAAACTGCAAACATGATGCATATTAACAACAAAATATTTTCAGTAGTATTAATATTATTGATAAAGCTTCTACCAAGGGTAAAGCATTGGGATTAAGATTTGAAGTTTGTCAAGACAAAGTAAGCAATTGTCCTTCCCCTGAAAGAGGGGATTGACAGCCTGGGATTTGAAATATAAAAACAGAGATATCGCCATCATCATCATCACCATCACTGTCACCATTTTCACAGAAACCTATTGTGAGCACTTACTATGTGCCGGGCACTGTACTACATGCTTTATGTTATGTCTTAATTTAAAATGTATGGCAAAGCTATTATTAAGCATGCTTACAGATTAGGTTCTGAGGTGTTAAAATAACTATTACAAAGTCTTCTATTATGAAGCTCCATATGGGGGACGCAGCTAATCAGGTACAATAGAAGCTTAGAAAAAACCAGGACAGTATAGAGGCTTCATGGAGAATGTGAGACTTTCAGGGGGCCTTGAGCTAAGCTGCAAAGAGAGATAAGGACAGTGAAGGTGAACGGATGGGGAGGACACCTGAATGGTTTTGGAACGAAGAAGGTGGGAGTTTAGAAGAGAACAATGTGTAGAGTGGTCTGAAGAATAAATGAATGACCTTCTAATTTTCTGAGCACATTCTCTGTTCCAGGCCCCATGCAAAGTGGCACTGGGCATGCAGAGGTGAGGGACACAGACCCCGCACTAATGAATAGGGGAGAAGACCCCAAAATAGACAACCACTATCGTGGATAATAGGGTTGGGCAAGGGACCATGTGAGTTCAGTGTAATGGGGCCAACCTCTCCTCTATTTGGGGGTATACTACTGATACTGTCAAGAGTAGCCTGGAGACAAAGAGACCTGGGGCAGTGCAGATGAGCACATGGTTCTAGCTGGTAACTGGCCTTGAAGGTCATCTTCTCTCCTTGCCTGCCTATTCCCTGCCTGTGAGCAGGATGGGGGGAACTTCTGTTAGTGCCACTCCCTGGCATGGTCAGCTGCCAGAGCTGCACCCTGAAGCCCAGAGCTGCCCACAGCCAGAGCTCGGGGCTGTCAGAGGATATCACTCCACACAAAGGCTGTTTCCCCTCTGCTGCTGGACTGGGCATGTTTGTGTTTACTGTGCCAGCCACTCCTGCCCTCCTCAATTCCCAGTGCTGAGGCTGGGCGGCTGCTGAAGGGCGGGCTTCCGGGAGGGCAAGCTTGCTGTGGGGGGAAGGAGGGGGAGGAACGCAGCTGGTGCCAAGAGAAATATTAACTTGACATTTAGCGAAAGGGTGAATCCATTTATTGCACTGCAACAATGAGGTGTTTGCATCCTGAGTTGCCTTCTGTTTTCCTATTGTCTTTCCTCCTCAGTGGTCTGGCCAGGCCCTAGTCTTGGCAGTTTAAATCAACACAGTAATGAAGGGAAGCCTTCTGGTCAGTTTAAAGTCAGTCTCTTTGTCTGTGTCTGTGTCTGTGTCTGTCTCTGCTTCTCTCTCTCTCTCTCTCTCTCTCTCTCTCTCTCTCTCTCTCTCTCTTTCTCTCTTTCTCTCTCTCTCACACACACACACACACACATACACACATGTGCAGAGTCCCTAGAGCTGTACTGATTGTTCAGAAGTCTGTTTCTCCTTGGTTCCTTCCTTGCTAACCCTACAGTTGCAGCTTCAGTCCAGACAACTTGGGCACTTTGAAATGCCTCCATCCTGGCCTGCCTTTCCAGATACTGACAAAAACCATTTCCAGACAGGATGAAACATGGATCAAACTCTTGCTATGTACATTCAGGAATGCTAAGTACATGACAAAAATTCCTTACATAGCCACAAGGATGTTAGTATTTATAGGGCTCTTGCCTTTTTATCATCACCCAGTGTCATGGTGAGATGGGCAGGGTTGGTGCCATTCTAGGTGAGGAAGCTAAAACTTAGGCTATTGTAGGGGCACCTGGGTGGCTCAGTTGGTTAAGCGTCAGACTTGGGCTCAGGTCATGATCTCACAGTCCGTGAGTTCGAGCCCTGCCTCGGGCTCTGTGCTGACAGCTCAGAGCCTGGAGCCTGCTTTGGATTCTGTGTCTCCCTCTCTGTCTGACCCTCCCCAGTTCATGCTCTGATTCTCTCTGTCTCAAAAATAAATAAATGTTAAAAAAATTAAAAACAAACAAACAAACTTAGGCTCTTGTATACTTACAATGTGCCAGGCATGGTACTGAACTCTTTAACTGCATTACATCATTTAACTCTCACCAGTGGGATGGGTCTAGTTGTCCCATTTTATAGATGAGGGGACTAGAAGGTTTGAGAATTTTTCAGCTGGGAAGCAGTCATATAAACCTGACCTTAAAGCCACCACACTGCTACTTTAGGGGGCATGGGTCAGTTTGGAAGGTGGGCAGGGTCCAGTGGGCACTACACCATTTGGTTTTCTTTCACTCCAGTAACCTGTAGTGGTCTGAGATGGGATCACAGGTGTTCTAGAGAACCATTTTGTTTGCTTCATTGTTCACCTTGCCCCCAGAATCTCCAGAAGAGACACTGCTCTTACCCTCTTGTCTTGTCCAAACAAGATCCAGTAACTCAACATCTGAATATCTAACCCAGGACAACTCAGAAGTTCATAGAATGTTCTCTCCAGAAATTTCCTTCAGGTCTCACCCATAACAGCCCTAAACTACAGGATGGTACTATTGCTTTGAGCACATTCTCAGCTCTGAAACACTCTTATCCTTCAATCCCCTTTCCATGAATTTACTTGTCCCATGCCCTTCATTCTATATCAGGAGGGATATCCCACTGGCCTGACATGATAACTTGACCTCTAAAATTTATAGTGATACATAAAGCATGAGAGAGAAGTGGAAAACACATATAAATACATCTACTATTTATTATGCAACTTTTCTTCAATTGCTAAGTTAACATGCTCAGCTCACTCAAGCTATCTATGTGTTCATATTACCCCTCTCACAGCTTAGTAGGTATGACAAATCTCTTGCCACAAAATTATGCTCTTTTATAGTGATGGGCCTGACCACATTTGGGGAGGGCAAACCCATTGATCCAGAACGAAGTTCTTTTCTTTTAGACCCATCTATGTGCCTGTGTCCCAGTAGGTCCCAAACTGACATGGAATAGAAAAACCAGTGCTTACCATTGACAAAGGCTTTATTCCCATCTCAAACCATTCTTCCAAGCCTATAAACATCCTTCTAGGGAGTTCCATTTGTCTCTAAGAGCCTTGGTTTCCAAATGAGAGGACCAATCACTTTTTTGATGTTCTAGTCTGTTCTCCAGTGAAGACCCGCCTCAGCCCTTTTGCCATCTATCAGATATTGAATGGACCCCAGTGGTCTGCTGATCTCGGTTGGTTTCAAATCAATTACTTGGTCTTGGCTCTCATTTTAAGACTGAGTAAGTCAATCCTGGTGCTAGGGTAACCTTATATTTTTCTCCAGGGCAATAGCTGCCAAATATGGCTATGTATCACATGACCTGGGGTTGTTTGTTAATAGGCAGATTCCTAGGTTCCACACTAGATTGACCAAATTAGAATTTCTTGACTGTAATTTTTAACAGCCAGTCCTCCTTCCAGTGTTTGGGAACAACAATCTCATTTATCTACCAGTTCCCAGGCAGAGGAATATTTCCCGGTGTGGGTGCTCTTGTCTAGTCTTCATTCCCTTCTCCAGCCTGATAGCTTTTATTCTGCTTTTGAGGAACAGAGCTATCATCAAAAGCTCAAGGTGACCCTGCTCTGGTCCATTCTTCTCTTGCCAAAGCACAGGAAGTAGTTCCATCTGGCATATTCAGAGGACAAAAAGAAGAAAACATTGGGTTCTAATAAACATACCTGTGCCACATACCCAGTGAACTGCACAGTGTTCTGTATCCTTTTGTCACCTCTGCTGATGATTTCATGATGAACTTGGAGCACAAATTTTAAGGGCTGGAATTCCAAAATTGCTAAGTAGATTAAGTGTCCCCACACTGCACACTGATAACCAGTGAAAAGACATGCAGTTACCACCAAATAACCATGGACTCTCTCACTCCTCCAAGTGGACTATGAGCAGAAATGACAATGTGTCCCTTCCAGCTTGAGTCAGTTAAAAGCCCCTGTCTACTTCCACGTGCTCTTCCTTGCCCTGTCATGGTGATCACAGAGACCATGTGTTGAGATGGTAGAACCATGAGGTAAAACCAGCCTGGATGTCATCTTTTTAAAACAAGTTACCTTGGAGAGCCACCAGACCCAATATGACTTTTAATGAGTGGGAAATAAATGATGAAATATTAAGTCTTTGGAATTTTAGGGTTTCTTTGTTACTGCAGCATAACCTTGTATATCCTGAAAAATGAGGTTGATACAGTCCTGAAGCAGACTTTCTTGTGCATGAAACTTCTAGTTCTTGGCATTTGTAGTTTGCTTCACCTCTTAAAGACTGAATGAAACTAGAACTTTCTAGGAACCCTTTCAAACTGCAGTAGTGATTTACTGAAGCAGAAAGAACATGGTTATTTTGAGTCCCAGAAGAAGAAAACAAAACAAAACAAACTTAGAGCTGTTGTCTTCCTCCCAGAAAGGAATTAAAAACAGAGGCATACTGACATGGGCAAAATACAACACTGCCTGATCTCGTGTGGACGTGTTCTTTGAAAGTATTAATTACACACTCATACCATTTAAAAATATTAATTTAAATGCACACAGTTTGCAAATCTCTTCTCTGCTGGATGACTTGGGACAAAGCTAGCTGAGAATTAATTGATTAATAACAGGCTGAAGCCTGTGTGTGTTTTCACTGACAATATCCTCAGGACTTGGGTTTCTTAGAATTGCTTTTCTGTCTGTGGGAGAAGTGATTTCTTCTTTAGCGGACTTTTACCACTCAGCAGAATTAGCTAATCTGATCCTTTCTCTTCTGTTAATGGCAAAAGTCACTTATTTGAGAATGGACACTTATGTCGTATTTTCCTAGTTGTGTGTAAGAGGCTTATGTGGCATTTATGATATATAGAATGACAAAGAGGGTGCGTACTCAGGAAAAGGTCTTTTGTCCATCATGACATCAAAAGGGTCTTCTTCTGTCCATGGTGACTCACTGTGTACTGAAAAATTCCATTATGAGTAATACATGCCTTTCCATTAAAGATATGTCATCCCAGAAATGGTTTGATTGAATATATATTCCTTTGTAGGGAGGGAAAAGTAGTAAGTCATTAACAGCATAAATATGACTTCCTTAGAACGTGACATTAGTCAGATACATTTTGATGGGACGTGTGATGTAGAGAGATGAGCCACTTAGGACAGAGGATGGCAGGGTGAGTGTGAGCAGTATGATGTGGCAGAGGACCTGGGTGGCCCAAGAGCTCTGACCCTACATGTGGACAATGAACTGGGTTTGGGTGGTAAAAGGTCAGCATTTGTTCAGGGTTGGTCATGAGTGCCTGCATTGGTGTGTCCTGTGGGGCTGATTTCTTTCACATTAAACACAGGCTTCCTGAACGTTGTAATTGTGTTTAGGTTTTTTCTTGTAACTCTTAGGTTGGAGTCATGTCCTATCATATATAGGTCAAGTGATCTGTCTGCCAACCTCTGATGTGGTGGGGTTGGCAAGTGCGAAGGAGAGAGAAGTGAGGTAGGGTCCAAATCAGGAAATACCTACCTACCTTTGTGCATCTTGGCCTGGGGAGTGGGCTGGGAGGCAGGCAGGAGTGGATGGGCCTGCAAAGGCTCTGATACTTGTATGGTGAGGAGGGTTCAGCCCAAGGATGCAGAGCCCTGAAAGCCACTGGAATTCCGTCTTCTTTCTTCAAATTTGCCTGGAGTCTCAGCCTCAGCTTTAG
This sequence comes from Neofelis nebulosa, assembly GCF_028018385.1. Classification (NCBI taxonomy): domain Eukaryota; kingdom Metazoa; phylum Chordata; class Mammalia; order Carnivora; family Felidae; genus Neofelis; species Neofelis nebulosa. The sequence continues at coordinate 42,004,564 of NC_080794.1, read as the reverse complement.
TGTTTGGAGCCATGTATACATTTGATTCTTAAGGAATTGTTCCCTTTTTTTTTCTTTCAGAACAGCCTTCATGAGGATTTGGGAGATATCACCTCGCTCATGACACCCACCTTTCTAATGGCACTTAACAGAACATATTTCTTTTGCACCAGTTAGAAGGTCCTTCTCCAGAATTCCTCTTGGAGTCTCCACCATTTTGTTTAGGAAATATATATATATATATATATATATATATATATATATATATATATTTATATATGTCTTGTATATATATGTCTTATATATATATGTCTTATATATATATGTCTTTTAAGGGCAAAGGGTGAGATCTCAAGGAGAACGTTCAAGCTATCAAAAGATATCATAAGCTATCTTTTGCCAAATGTGGATTCTCTTACCTGGAGGATCTATTTTGTTTGGTGAATGACATCATTAGTTGCATAGAACAGTTTACCTGGAGATCAGGGCAAAGCTGAATTGTTCTGCATCAAGCAGGCTCTATCAGGTTAGGCCATATTATGCTATAGTAACAAGCAACCCTGACAGTGACATAACACAAGAAAAGTTTATTCATGCTCCATACATATATAATATCAGTCAGAAAAGGCAGGGAGTTGGAAAGAGGGAGGCTCTTCATTAAAGTCAGGCAGTGAGCCAAACTGATAGAAGAAGTTCCATCTTGGCATTTCCTTCCAACGTCATCCTGGCCCAACACAATGGTGCACCTCTCTGGCTGAAAGCTTCCATCTGGAAATGGCACACATCACTTTGCTTCTTAATCATTGGCCAGAGCAAACCACTTGGTCACACCTAATTTCAAAAGAGACAGGAAATTATTCTACCAATTTCCCAGAAAGAGGAAAGAATTGGGATAGTTGTGAATATCCCCTGTGATGTCCATAGGGGTGAATATGCTTACTCTAGTGGGAGGGTCAGTGTCAACGGGCTTTTGCAGGGAGAGTGAGGGATTTTGGCTTATCAGGACTATGTTTCTACATGGAGGGGCTGTGAGGGGAAAGGTCAGGAGACTTGGTTGTACCATGGCCTAGAAGGAACTGAGGTGAACTCAGAATGTCCTATTAGATCCATTTGGGCAACTTATATCCCTTTTCCGCCTTACCTGTGAAATCTTCAACAGTTTGTGTTGTTCCTTATTTGCCTGTATCTGGGAACATGGGTGGAGGTGGGGGCAGGCGGGAGGGTCTCAGACAAGCACCACATTCAGGGTATAAAGCATTCAGGGCAAAATCAGAGGCAGAACATCTCGGCCTAGGTGCTGAATAAGCCAGAGATGGCCAACGTCTGAGGTACTATACCTGTTATTTTTCTTCCTAGACAATAAATTCCTCATGGCCAAGTACTGTCTCTTATTTATATGTATGTCCTCTGCAGAGCACAGAACTATTCTGGTCTCAGTAGGTGCCCAGTTGCTTGAGGCATGTTTGTGGATGAAGGAATAAATGAGTGAGTGCATTTCTGCCTCTTCTGCCTTGTGGTGGGCAAGTAGCCAGGGGAGGGGAGGGGTGGGCCAGCACTGTCTTTGCTCAGAAAAGAAACTCTCCTCACTCTGCATCCAGCATTGACTTCCAAGCCTGTTAGAGTAACAGAGGCTCCAAGGGCTCTCAAAGTAGGATGTGGAAAGTTTCCTTGACCATTTTCACTTGTGCTGATGAACCATTGGCCCTGGAGAGTAGCCCCACCAATATGCCCAAAGGCAGATGGCAGCATAGGAGCCCTGGACCAGGAGATGGTGGGGGGGGATGGCAGGCAGGGGAGTGAAACACCTGTGAAGACTGAGGAGTGGGTGTTGTGGGCAATGGACTGCACACCAGCCTTGGAATACCTTCACTTGGCCACTCATTCATTGGTTGACTCACTCCTTCACTTATTTACTTGGGACTTCATTCATTTCCTCTGTCATCCACAGTGACAAAACAGAGTGTGTATGGAGCTCCTGATACAATGCCTGGCACATAATTAGTGCTGAGTTAATGTGTTTGCTCACTCATTCCACAGCAATATTTTTTGAGTGCCTGCTTTGTACCAGGCACTCTACCAGATGCTGGGGATAAAGCAGAGAACAGAATAAGGTCACTGCTCTCATGGAGCTTGCATTCACGTGGATGAATGGGAGTTGTTATTATTGCTTTGGCATATTTATGACGTTCTGGGAATCTATAGAAATTGACAATATGGTCTTACTCCTTGGGGAGATGAAAAACTAGTGGGAGACACAATACACATACGTGTAAAATAAACACAATGAGGCAGTCTGTGTGGGGTGGGTTTGGGGAAACAAGGGCTATATATTGGGCCATCAGGCCCCAAGTGAGGGGGTGCTCTGGCAGGGCAGGAAGAGAGGGAAGACTCTGATGGGGTGGGTTGGGGGCGAGGGATTGAAGGGGATGGATGTGACTGCAGACTACTCTACTTCTTGCTAGCTTTGTGTCTGTGGACGAGTTACCTAACCTCTCTGTGCTCCTTTTCCTCCTCTGTAAAACCTCATAAGGCTGGTGAGAATTAACATCTTGTGAAGCTCTTGGAGCATTACCGGCAACAGATAACTATTATGTACTGGTTTGTTGTGTCAATACATGAATAAAAAAGGAGGGTTAGAGGATCCATACTAGAAGGTGTGGCTGGCCATGTGAATGAGACCCCTGAATAGCACAGAAAGGTTATGGGTAGACTGGAGCCTGTTCGGTTGCCCCTCCCCGAGGAGACACTTAATTTCCTCCATTTATGGCTGTCTTTCTTTCTCCTCCATCTTTTTCACTTTCTCCCCAGCTATGTGCAGTGTCTGATTTGCCTCTGCACCCCCAGTGCCTAGCACAGTGCCAGGAAGACAGATGCCATGTATATATTGTTCAGTGAACCAACGGGTATTCATTTCTCAGTGCCATTGGAGTTCATGTGGTTTTATTCAGGAACTGACCTCTGACTTTCAGGTCCCTAAACTCTCACATGGGACCTTGAAGAGGCTGGCAGCCTAGAAATCCTTATATTCCCAGACTCCTCCATCTCCCGAATGTCCTCTCATCATTGACCTTCAGCTGTTGGTCTTTCCTCTGAGCCTCCCCCAGGGACCAGAAGGGAGGCAGGTCTGTCCTCAGCAGGACTCCTATGGCATCAGTCACTGCAGGTAGGGGGTGGGAGGTGGGCTGAGCTGCTGAGCGAGAAGGGGTGTCCATCAGCTCTTGCCTTCATTATCCTTGGATTGTTTCAGTCTTCCTTCTTGTCCTCCTGAGGCCAGCAGTAGAATAGTAATCGTCATCATCATGACAGCAAATAACACTATTCCAAGTCCTTAACCTGCAGTGAAGCAGAAGTTCCCAGTGCCCCACCCATATCTCCATAGCCAATCCCTGAGGTTACTTGAAGGTGGATCCTGACCATGGACCTCATCGTATAGATGGCTTCCTGCACCTCCCTCCTGAGGGTGTTCTCTGTCTTTATAGGGCCAGACCTGAAATGCCAGGGAGACCCCTAGTAGTGACCCTCTAGCAATGATGGGCGGGTTGGCAGAACAGATAGCCCACCTTCCTCACCCTCACCCTCTTGGAGAGCCCCATTTGCTCACAGTGGAAGTAACCTACTCATCAGTGCACGTGTAACTGGTTTCCTCCTTTCCCTGTCTCACTTCTCCATGGGTTATGGTGTTTCCCTGAATATCTTCCAAATAAATTTCTTGCACCAGGTTTTGGCCTTCAGGCCTGCCTGTAGGAAGAACTCAGCTGAAGACTCATATTATCATCCCCATTTTATACATGAATTTAAAGAAGTAACTTGCCAAGGTGGCACAGCTGGTAAGTGGTTCAGCCAGGACTGAACCCGCCTGTTTCCAGAGCCCCTGACTCTAATGACTTTCAGTCCCCCCTCTCCCCTGGACCGTGACTTTTAAGTTAGGTACCTGCAGTCTGTTTGCTCCAAGTCTTGGGGGCTGAGAACAGACCCCATTGCCCCCACATCCCTAGCATGGTATCCTTGGGAACAGCCAGGGCAGTAACACTCTGCCTGGTTCAGGCCAAAGCTCTGCCCCCTCCCTTTTTTTTTTTTTTTTTTTTTTTGTCAAGAAGCTGCCAACCCCTTTCCCCTTAGTATTTGTTGGCAAGACACAGTAAAAGCATTCCTGAATTAAAGGCACAGTGAAATGACACTTGAATTCTCTGGGGAACAATTCTGCTATGATGGATAAACATGTTAATTACTCAGAATTTAACCTCCAGCTGCTGCATATGTCATGCTTTTTCCTCTCAGCCTGAGCTTGGGGCCTGGGGCGGTGGACTCTCAGAGATCTCTGTCTGGTTCAGGAGAGCTTCCCCATCCCTGCACACAACCAATATCTGGGGGGGGGGGCAGTAAGTGGAAAGGTCGAGATCACAGGCTCTTGTGCTAAATGGCTCAGGTTCGAATCCCAGCTCTACCACTCATGACCTGTAGGCCCTTGAGCAAGTACTTCAACCCTGCTATGGCTTACTTTTTCTATCTGTAAAAGGGTTGGCATGAAGATTAAATATGTTAACAACTGTAAAGGACATAAAGGACTTAGACATGTCTGTGCTATTAGTATTATTACAAGCCCTGTGCAGATGGCCACCTGGGTGCTCAGCTCTCCCCTCCACAGGATTTTTTTGGTTTCCTTTCTCTTTATTGTCCCTGCTGCCTTGTTCTAAGGTCTCTTAGTGAACTTGGCAACTCACTTTTTTTCTGAGCCTAATTTTAGCTCTCCCAAAGGAGAGTGGAGTGAGGCACATTTGTAAAGCCTTCTAGGACATGAGTGGGGACTGCCTATCCATTGATTTATATACAGAAAACTTAAAGAATGCCTACCATGTGCCAGGCCCTGTACCAAAAGCTGGTGCTACTGTCTCCAGTGAGATGTGGCCAATAACTCGGGCAGCTTTCCTGTGGGAAGGCAGGCAGAACCACAGGGAAGCCATGTGCATCAGCATGGAGCAGTTGTAGGATGAGAGGCTAGAGGGTCCCCTCTGGTGCTGTCCCCTACACACCCCCTGTAATGAGGGTAGCACGTGGCAGCATGGCTTTCAGAATCCAAAGACATGGATTCCAATACAGGCTAAGCATCTTTGCTGTGTGACCTTGAGCAATACATTTAACTTCTCTAAGCCTTCAGCGCCAACTCGGAAATGGGGATAGCAGCAGTGTGTAACTGGCAGTATTGTTGTGAGGATGCAGGCAAAATCCTAAGTTCGGTCACCTAGAAAGCATGCAGTAGGTGTGAGCCATTACAATGATTGGCCTATATTGCTAATGATAACCTCTTCAAGTTGGAGTGTCCTCACCTAAAAATAGTACCTCCCTCACTGAGCTTAAGAAAATTGAATGAGATGATTGATACAAAACCCTTAGCACTCTCTGGATACAAAATAATGAGGGCGACATTTACTCATGGCTTTTGTCAGTGCCTCTCCTCCCTCAGCTCCTGGTTCACCTGGGTGCATGGGGGAGCCCCCTCTATGTTTGGAGCCCCAGTAGGGCTCAAGATTCCCCAAGGAGCCAGGCAAGGAGATTCCAGCCTTCAGGCTGCCTGCTACAGAATTGTAAACTTCTCGACTCCTCATGCTGGAAATGTCTGGCTGCTGATGGGATCATTAAGATCCAGATTAAGATGCCAGCCAGATCTGATCTCCACATCAGAAGTTTATTAATAACACCTCGAATTTATCTTCCTTGGTGGGGAAATTTTGCCAGTATCTGATAAAAGCAAAATGCACGGTGGCCTTGTGTATGCCAACAAGAGTCCTCTCCCTGTCATCAGCTGTTAGCAGAAAGCTAGCACAGCAGGCTGAGATGCGACTAATGAAAGTACAGAGGGGGGAAGTGAGTTTTGTATCTTCAATTCAGAGTTTGGGCTTCAGATGTCCTTCTGAGACCCCTCTCCCCCAGACGGGGTTGTGAAAATAAATTTCAGACTTGCCTCTTCCTCTGAGAGTGTGTGCCCCATCTTCCAATACCCATCTGAACACAGTGCTATCAGCGAAACCAGTCTCATCACCTCTGAACTTCCATGAGTCCCACTTATCTTTCAGTCGAGGATGCAAGCACAAAAGAATATCAAGGAGTGGTGTAAGTGGAGCTGGCTGCAAATGAGAGAAAACATTGTGGTGGCATGCGATAGGGCTTTAGAAACCAGAATCCTGGGTTAGACTGTTGAGGAACTAGACCCCTTAGTTTATGTTAGCTGAGTTAAGGAGGGTACAGCTAAGTGGAAGGACCCTCCAGGGCAGAGTATTCAGGCCGTGATTCTGAGCAGTCTGAAAACATCCTGCTGGAGACCTGGCAGTGGGAAGCCTGAGGAGCAGGGAGTGTTTGGGGAGGCTGGCCTGATTTATGGTGCTGAGTGGTAGGCGAGGAGCAAAGGCCTTTAGAAGCTTCTAGCTCAAAAGGCACCCTCAGTCCATTATAAAATGTCCAATGCTCTGATTTTACTAATGAGGACATGAAGCCTAGGGAGGGGAAGCCATTTGCCCAGGATCCCACAGCAGTGGTGGCAGGGCCAGAACTGGAATGGATGTCTGGCTTCCCCGTCCAGCAGTCTTTCCACCAGACCTTTCTTCCTTGTGTGGTTAACTTTAATTGAGCCCTTTCTATCTGCCAAGCACCCTGCTAAGCAACGGATATTCTGTGTTGACTTTCACAACAACCTTGTGAGAAAGATGCTCTTGGTGCTTTCATTGGACACCTCAAGCCATTGGCTGGGAGAGTTTAAAGGACTTACTTAAAGTTACAGACTATTAAGTGGTGGGTTCAGCATTCCAACGTAGACAGCTTGCTCCAGAACCTTGCTTGTAATGAGAAGTCTAAACCAGTGCTTCTCAAAGTGGGGTGCCTGGAGAAGCAGCATCACCCAGGGAACTTGTTCAGAGATGCAGATTCCCGAATCAGAAACTCTGGGAGTGGGGCTAGCTTTCTGTGTTTGTAGAAGTTCAAGTTGGTCCTGGGGCGCCTGGGTGGCGCAGTCGGTTAAGCGTCCGACTTCAGCCAGGTCACGATCTCGCGGTCCGTGAGTTCGAGCCCCGCGTCAGGCTCTGGGCTGATGGCTCGGAGCCTGGAGCCTGTTTCCGATTCTGTGTCTCCCTCTCTGTCTGCCCCTCCCCCGTTCATGCTCTGTCTCTCTGTCCCAAAAATAAATAAAAAACGTTGAAAAAAAAATTTTAAAAAAAGAAGTTCAAGTTGGTCTAAGCCACAAATCTATCAGCTTTAAAGTGAGTCTTTGTTTCCATGCTTTGTAAACCAAATTGTTGGCTTCTCATGCCTCAGGAAATTTACAAGGTCATTGCTACTTCTCAGCATCCCAGCTTCTGGTGGCCTGTTTTAACAGTGGGATTCTTCAGGAAGCCTGAGATTGGCACAGGTTTTCCTATAGCCAGAGGGGTTAAGTGTGTCTCTGAGCTTGAAGACAGCAAAATTGGCATGGCCGAACCTTCTGTTGGCCAGAGGGGATTTTAAGAGTCCTGTCTGCTTTCATGTGAACTTGGACAATTTGGTTCAGTCAAGTGGAAAATTAACAAACCAGAAAGGAAGGGGACATGATTTGAGACCAAATGTTCATTGCAACCAGGGTGCTGCCAGACTTCTAAGCATTGCTCTCGTGAAGGCTTGATGAATCCCACACTGGAGATATTTTCTCCTTGATTCAACAGATATTTATCCCGCACCCACCAAATGCCAGGCACTTTGCTTAGGAGTGGGAATAGAAAGATGAAGGGATGTGATCAGCCCATAGGAAACCCACAGTCTATTGTGATTATCTAGTGATGGGATTCTCCATTGGGGAAAATACAGTGGCTTTTAGTTGATGCAGTTGATGATGTCTGGTTAATAGAATGTCATAAAAATAAATCCCCCGATTATCCCATTGGCGATCAGTGACACTGCATACTAATGAAGGCAGCACTTCTTTGGTGGTATGGGGTAAAAGAATTGCAGCCCAGTGAAGGAGAGTCTGATGAAGACTTCATTATTTAATGAACCATGTCCTTATGAACAGCTGTGGTGTTAACCAGCCAGGACAATTATGCAAGTTGGATTATGTCTCCAGTAAATTGATTCTACTTTATTTGATTAGGTTGGTTCTCCAAAGACAGATTCTTCCAAGTTTGGTTGGGGGGTGGGGGGAAACACATCATTTAAACTTTGCTTCTAACTTTTAATCTTTGAAATGCTTTTGCTGACCAATCTTAAGAGGAAACCCATGATAGCTGCTGTGTTGTCATAAGCAAGAGAACCAAGAATAATCATGCATTTACAGTAGCTCTTAGTGTGCTCTGTACAAGACTCATGCAGGCTTCTCTCAATGATCTTGTCCACAGGGGCAATAAGAGACAGGCAGAAGCTGTGACTTCTGCTTTGTGAGCCCCCAAAGTAGCCGGGCTCCAGTTCACCAAGCACTTATCTTCCTTAGCACATAGCCAGTTGTAGGCACACAGCTGAAACATAATGAAAAGAAATGGGATTGATGTGAAAATTTTCCTAAAGCCTCACCTTGCCATTTTCAGATTATTAGGCACCATCCAGTCCAGTGTTACTGTGGGCCATGATGTATTAGCAGCTTGTAAAATCTATTTAATGGGTTATCACCAACATAACTAAAAAATGAAATAGAATAAAATATAGTGCATCTCATTATGCGTAGTAAGTATTGCCTCATGAAACAGTGTTTTGGTTTGGTGTATATACATGTATGAGTGTGTCTGTGGTGTGTCCTGAACCATGTTGCAATTCCACAGCCAGACAGTCTCTGAGTAGAACAGACTGCTCCTGGATGAAAGTCATTTCCTATAACAAGAAGAGGCTGGAAATTGGAAAATCACCTTCTCCCAGATGTGGTCTCTGAGGTCGTGAAATAACTGGATGAAAGTTGGATTCATCAGTGTCTTTTGGGCTTGTTAGGACAGGGTACATCCAGCACACACAACCCTACTCCACAAACACATGTCTGGCTGGTCTATACTGACCCTTACTACATGTGATACACTCTGATCTATTCTATCCCGTTCTTCTGTACTCTGTTCTATTGTACTCTGCTGAACTCTACTAAACTCTTCCATTTCATTCCATTCCATTCCATTCCATCCCATTATTCTTTCCCATCCCATCCCATCCCATCCCATCCCATCCCATCCCATCCCATCTATCCCATTCATTCCATTCCCATTTCATTTTTAAAATGATGGCCAGGACTTATTAGGTGGATCCATTTCATGATCCATTAATGGGCTGCATTAAAAAGTAGCACTAGATTAGGTTATATTCAAATTCCCTTTTAACACCCAAATTCTGTGTATGCAATGTAAATCACCACCATAACATTAGGATGCAAATTCTGTGTATAGCAGACTCCCATATAGAGTTGTTGAGTGACTGAAAACCATCTGATTAATCACTCATTGATTCACTTGCTCATTCATTCTATTCATCACTTAACATGTACCTGGTACTGTCTAGGCTGCAGTGATGTACAGTAGATAATACACAAACCCTGCCCTGGAAGAGTGCCTACTTATAGGGATCCTGATTAGGCTTCCTGGGTTTATGAGAGTCTCAGCAGTTACCTCTCTTGGGAGGGAGGGACCTTGGAACTTCATTTCCACACATTCTCCTTGATCTTTCTGGGTGAAGTATATAGCCCTAAAGTCTTAGTCCAATAGCAGAGAATTTAACATGCTGCAGTTAATAAACACCAAACTCAAAATGAATTTATGCTACAAAAAAAGGCCAGTGGAGCTGTGGTGGCCCTGTCTTCTCTTGGACATTGTCACAGGTATTAGGAGCCCTAATTACTTGTTGTGTATTGATTAGTGTCCCATATAGACTACTAATCCGGTGGACCGATTTGCAGGGACTAGTAAATGAGATTGCTCAGTGTTGGGAGCTAATCATATTTTTAATGCTTAGACCAGCTTTTTGCGGGGGTTTAAGGAAGTTTCTGACTCAAGTCCCAGAAATGCTCTGTTTGACCACAGAGGTTAGAGGTAAACTGGGCCCAAGGGAGTATAAGGGGCTAGATGTTCCTTAAGTCTTCCCTATAATGAGAAGCTTTCATTCAGTGTTGATTCTTCCTGAGCTACTGGACTTCTGAGGACATAGGGAGGGTGGCCACATGATGGTTTAGTATGATGTGCTGATTTTTCATTATGATTTAATTTGCTCCCCAGCTAGATTGTGTACTCTTGGGAATGGAGCAGCTGGCTGATAGGACCAGTCACTCCATAGTTCTGAGTTGCTCTTTCTTCATGCATAAAGCAGAATAAGTATGCCCCCCAGCAGGCCCGTGGGAAGGGCTAAGTGAAAATCTGGCCCTCATAAGGGCACTTGCCTTCTTTTCCAGTCCCCCCACTACTCCCCAAAGCCAGTACTGAGCAATGGCTTGTACCTCCAACCCAAGACCCCCTGTCCTACCCTCAATCCAGCCCTAGAAATACCACCATGCCATTAAACCTCCTGATACTCTTCATCCGTGTTTCTATCCTTCCCCCCTACACTCACATCATGCCACACCCTCCATTCCACTTTAGCCAATCAGCCAGAATTATAAATACTTCCCCAAACCTGAGGGGCTATTGGACTGACAGCTCCCTGCTTCTGCTTAGTTTACCCTTTGCCTGGGGACCTTCCCTTACACCCTCGACAGTCACCCCGTCCAGCACTGTCTACGCCAGATAGAATGACCTCTTAGGGTATTCTTCTGTCTTGAGTTTCTTTACTTGAGCATCATAACAGGGACCAGAACCTAGTAAGCTGTGCACACTGGAATTTGAAGCTTGAACCCGTGATGTCAGTGAGGGGGGATGCAAGTTGCTGGCTGGGAGACCGTGACATTCTGACTCACCTGCCGTACCATGGCTTAAGTGAACCCCCAGAGGCCTGTGCACCCTCAGGAATGTGTGATAATGTGTGTGTGCACTCTCAGGAATGTTTCACGGAGATGGTTTCTTCCAGAGCAGACCCTTAAAGGAAAGGCAGCATGGCTTGGAGAATGAATAAGGCTGTGGTTTCTAAGTGAGGAAAATGGATTCCAGTTCTATGAAATGCCACACTTCTTTGTATCTTTTACACTGAGGCCTGCAAAGATGAGGCAAGGCCATTCCCAGTGACTGGTCTGGTGAGATGAGCCATTGGATCCTGGGTCTTTGGAGTTGAAAAGGTTATGCTGATCCTCTCTTGTCTAGTTCTCTCCTTTTACACCTGAACAAACTGAGGTCCAGAGCTGGGTGATGGCTTGCCTGAAGTCAATGAGAGCTATAACTGCCAACACGTGGGGTGACAGTTGCCTGGGCTACAAGGAAAGGGGGCCCGTTGCTACTTCTCCTCATCCTCGTTGCCACTGTCTTCTCCTGGGTGTCCTTGTCTTTCCCTGAAGCCAGGAGACAGGGAGGAAGGAGCATCCATTGCCATGGAAACCAGAGAGCGGGCTGCTCTCCCCACTGACTATAGCTCCTCTCACAAGACTGTTGCTGGTTCTGCTGCTGGGCCTTGATGGTGGTGCTGGGACCAGTCATCTTATTTGCCAGGAGAGAAAGCCGGAGGAACAGCAGACATCTTCTAACACCAGTTGCACAGGCTTAGCAAAGTGGGCCTACCAGTACATTGCGGCCATCCTCTTTGCTTTCTCACATGACTTTCTCCCCTGCCAGAGACTCCAACAGAATTTAAGAATCTTTTTTAGAAAGAGATCCGTCTTGAGCAGACTCTGGTCTTCAGATGCCAGAACTAAGCTTTTGAACTGACAGCAGCTCTGGCTGAAAAGGTTCTGTTTGTCAGACCTGCCAGAAGAAAGTCTAAAATGAAGAGCTGGAGTCGGGAAAAAGAGGCAAAAGAGGACATTTGTTTTGCTTTCAGACATATTTCAGTCTCCTCAATCCTCCAGGAGGTAAATTGGGACTTTAAAAATCAATAGGCTTTCCTGTTCATATAGGACCGAGGAGTTCGGGGGTTGGGAAGGGCCTTATTAGGCCATCTCATCCATCCCTCGGCCCCCAGCCTATTCTAATCCCTCTTGTTTATAAAACTCTCTGGAGGAGGTGATTGCATAAGCTCCCACAATCATTTGTTCCACTGTCTAACAAATCTTGATCTTAAAACCATCTTCCTTATAGCAGGGCCAAATTCCTCCTGCTGCCTCCAAAGCTTGTCTGTCTATGGGTCCAGGCTGCTCAGGGGCAGCGAGGGTTTTATGAAATGAGCAAGGACGTGGTCCTATCATCAGTGTTCAAGTCTTGCCATTTCCACTCATTGGCAAAATGACCTTGGACAAGTCACTTAACTGTTCCAAGACTGTTTCTGAATCTGAAGGGGCTGATGTGAAGGTTATAGGAAGTAGTAAGTATCAACGTGTCCAACATGGTACCTGACACTTAGTGATGTTTAACAATGCGTCATGTTGCTCTAGGTTGGCCTAGGGGTACCATGGTATGGGCACCTATTTGATCAAGACCTCAGGCATTGACCTTTTAGTTCTTGGATCTTGGGGTTGTTGGAGGGATGGGAGACTGGAGCAGCAGGAGCAGCCAAGGGGGCACTCATGTGGGCTTGGCCATTGCCTGTTTGCCAACCAGTACAAAAGGTTTCACTATTTTAGAAATCTATTTGGCTGTATCAGCGCATATTGTGTAAAGTATCAGCCCTAGTGGTTCCTTCAAAAATGCCAAGCAAATCCCTACCTCCATGTCTTTGTTTGTGCCACTCGACCCTCCATGTTTTACTGACTTTTCCAATCTTGCCCACCGATAAGATCCAGCTCAAACCCAACCTCATACAACACCGTGATCCAGCCCTGAACCTCATGCCCTGTATTTTTTATCCAGAAGCGAAGAAAGAGGATGAAATTTTTTCCTGCATGGTCAATTGAACCATTGACTGAGTTGAGCCATCACAGAGAATTCAGCCTGAGAAACATAGATGAGGAAACAGGAGGGGCAGTGACTTGCCCTAGGCCATCGCAATCATCAAGAACAGGTCTAGAACTTCAGTCTCCTGACTCACTGCCCAGGCTTCTTGTCCAGTACCCCATGACTGAGGCTGTTCCTTGAGCTTGGCATTAGATCAGAGTCAGCCCCCACCCTGCACAGCACCCCTCCTACCCTTGCACATGCTTGCTGAGTCATTCTGAAGGGAGGTGGGTAGGGGGAAAACACACTTTTTTTTTTGAGATGGCATCCACCAGTTGGGAAAACTGAAGCCGGGCAGTCAGTGTGGGTGAGGTCTCCTATCTAGGTCCCCATCCCAGAACACACACCAGGGTAGGAGTTCTGGGGAAATGGAAAACATTTGTGTCTTTCTTTCTTTCTTCCTTTCTTTCTTTCTTCCTCCCCTCCCTCCCTCCCTCCTTCCCTCTTTCTTTCTTTCTTTCTTTCTTTCTTTCTTTCTTTCTTTCTTTCTTTCTTCCTTCCTTCCTTCCTTCCTTCCTTCCTTCCTTCCTTCCTTCCTTCCTTCCTTCCTTTCTTTCTTTCTTTCTTTCTTTCTTTCTTTCTTTCTTTCTTTCTTTCTTTCATGTTTGTTTATTTTTGAGAGACAGAGAGACAGAGAGACAGAGTGCGAGCAGGGAAGGAGCAGAGAGAGAGGGAGACACAGAATCTGAAATAGGCTCCAGGCTCTGAGCTGTCAGCACAGAGCCCGACATGGGGCTCAAACTCACAAACGGTGAGATTGTGATCTGTGCTGAAGTTGAACACTCAACCAACTGAGCCACCCAGGTGCCCCACATTTGTGTCTTTCTTACCCACCTGGTGTTGGGCAGGGGGACAGCTAACTTTAAGCCATGTGCTGGGAGGGCGACGTTTTACTATTGATACCTTGCTTGGCTTAGCTTTTACAGGACTTGCTTTCAAATGGAAATTCCTTAGTCAGACTTGTTCCACTGTCAGGGAGATGCTGGCCAGCCTCTAAAGCACCTGGGTTATAGAAACATCTGGAGGGGTCATTTAGGCCAAGAAGCTATGAGGTAAATGTTTGTGTGTTTGTGAACACATGTGTGTCTATGACCCCCTTTGCTGGCACATTCTGTCATTGCATCATGGAAAATTCCTTCCTAAGTAAAGAAAGTAGCAGGTGCAAAGATGCTGATGTTGGATCCATTGAGAAAACACAGTTTTCGTCACAAAAATGGTATTTATGCATTGGGTTGGCACGTGGTTGGCCCAGATGGGGAAAATACTGTTAAGATGGCCAGGCTCCTTTGGGTAAGGGACTTAGAGTGGCACCCAGAGGAGTAGGGAACAATGTAGGATAGGGAAGCATGGCGCTTCGGAGTTTATAGTACCAGAGTTCAAATCCCGACTTTGCTGCCTTCCAGCTAAGGGGCCTTATACAGCTCTCCACCACTTGGGGCAGTTTTGTGGGGAGGGGCTCCGTGTTAATTCCAGGGTCCTTTTCACAGGGCTTTCATGATAACTGCAATGGATGTCTTAGAGTCTGCTGGCTTTAGGCATCAGTGTGTTTTGAGTCTGCTGGCTTTAGGCATCAGCGTGGACTCAGGTCAGGAAAGTCACGTATGGTGACGAAGAGACCCACACATGAGATGACCCCATGGGCTGCCATTTTAGCCACATTTCAGTGTTAGAAAGCTGCCAGCTGGCCTGCTTCATTTCCTGAGCACTGACAGGGGAGCAGCTGGAGTCATCTTCTTTGCTGGTATCTGGAACAGCTGCTGGGATTTAATAGTGCACTTAGAGGAATTACCTGGAATCACGGCAGGCATTAAGAAATGGGAATGCATTTCTGTAAGCCAAGCTAATGTTTGAGAGTAAGGGAGCAAGGTCTTTCCTTCCGTAGTGGTGAGACACGGAAAGGTCTGGCCTGTGATTACGCTCTAACTACAGGCAGTAATTTCATCTGGGTTGTACTCAGCATGGGACGCAGGTTGGATAGTGTGTGAAAATGAAGGACTGGCTCATCCTGGGGGACCTCTTTTCAGATCAAATGCTCAAGGAAGCCGCCATCTCTGGGCACCTAGGGGGTGACAGCTGTCTTGGCCAGTACATGAGGACAACTGGGGATAGCGCAGCACTCTGAGCCCGTTCCTCTCCTTGCTCCTCCCTGTTTATCTGGCTGCATGATTGTCCCATGAAATATCTTCTTCCAGACCCAGCTGTTCTTCTCTCAAGTCAGCTGGTTCCATATCCTGATACTTAGTTGGTGCTCCCATGAGGCCGCACACTGCTGGGTATACTGTGCTTGTTTTCTAGTGGTTTATAGTCTTCTTGGGAATTGTGATGAATGAACATGCAATTATTAGACAACAGTAAAGACGGTACAAATTATGGTTATAAATGGAGTCTAAGCAAGATAGATATGTTTAGGGCCAATCTAGATGTCCTTGGAGCTTACAAAGTAAAGAAGCTCCAGAAAGCTGAAAGAGTTTGGCTTCGGATGAGCCTTATGGGGCCAGAGCCCTGCACAGCCTATTGGGAAATGTACCCACTGCAGGGAGCCATGCCCTCTCCGTTGACTCCCCATTTGGGCCTGAGGCAATAGCAGAGCCTGGGTAAAATAGAAGGAAGAGAGTTCTGCCTCATGTGTCCTTTTGCAAGCTAAGAGTTCTGTCTAGCTTGGGGACCACTTGGGGTTGCCATACATCTGCCATGGTGGCCAGGATAAATGGTCACTTGACTTAGTACCAACACTGGTTGATGAGTGGCTTCCAGCTGTGACCCTGGCTAATGAGATTAGACTCAAAGAATGTTGCAAATACCGAGTCAGTAAATGACCTCCATTTAGCTCTTGTGCACCTCCTTAGTGCCCTGCCCTGTGTCATGCTGAGCACCAGCAAAGCCCCAGCCAGTCTGACCTGCTAGGTGTTGCTGTGGTCCCTTTGCTTCTTACCCAGTTCAGGCAGCCATCACTTCTTGCACAGACGACTGCAACTGTGGTCTAAAAATCTACTGGTATTCCCTCCAAGCCACACCCTCCCCATCAAATCCATTCTTCCAACAGTGACCAGGGGGGCCTTTCTAAAATGGTTTTCTGATCATGGTAATTCCATTTCAAAAGCTCATTGCTTGCCTCCTTGGTACATAGAAGAAAATCTGATCTCATCATGGATTGTCTGGTCCTGAACTTTTCTCGTTCTCTAAGTGCTATTTATAATGCAGCTTAAAAACAACAACAACAACAACAACAACAACAACAAACAAGTAGCCTCTACCCATGTGGATTCCTCTCCTGGGGATGTCTTCCCTCTCCATTCATGTGTCCCACTTGGGCCTCGCTCCCTCCTATTTGTTCTTTGTGGACATCTCTTACCAGACCAGGATGGCTGCTCCAATTCCATACTTCACAGCTTGCTGTGATTTTTCTTTGAAGCACCTTTTGAATTACCATATTATCTGTGCAGGGTTTTTTGCTGGTGTTTGATGTTTGACGTCTGTCTTTCCTCCAGGCACTCACAAGGTTCCCAAGGGCAGGGAGCCACCACCCCCATCTTGTTGGCTACTGCACAAGACCTAGCACAGGGCCTACAATTCAGCAGGATTCAGGACATGTTTGCAGAGGTCGTAGGCCTTCTAGGTTTCCAAAGCTTCCTCAGGGTTTCCTGTCGGGTGTCCTACTGACCAGGGAACCACTGGAGGTGAAAGGAGCTTCAGGCAACTCAGCCAGATGTTTCTGTCTTTAGATGTGCTTTAGATGCCCAGGCGTGTAGCAGAAGAAACTATTATGACTCATAAACAGAGCAAATTTATAGTGGAAATCAGTGGGAGAGAATAAATATGAATCCCCATGATGTCATTTTATGGGCTGCTTTATAGATTGTAATCACCCATTTAGAGTTTGCAGGCTATTAATTTTGTTTGTGGAGAGCCAGGACTCTTGGGGACAGAATTTACAGGGCTGTGGTGTCAAACACGTGGATCTGGGCCTTCAACCCCTGAAAGGTTTTGGAAAGAGAAGGATAAACAGTCTTTTGAGTGGTTAGAGACTCGGGAAACTTGCCTCTAGCTCTCCTCTTGAACCACAATTTTTAAAATATTTTTACAAATATTTGTTTACTGTTTTATTATCTTAATTTTACCCTGGTCTCCAGGCCCCTCCTTCCTGTAAGCGAAGTGACCATGTAGAATTTTGCATTCCGCATTTGGCAGAGAGAACCCCGCCCCCTTCTTAGTGTTTGAGGAGGCCTAACAAGGAGCAGTTTGGGGGCAGGGGAGGGGTGCCTGGGTGGCTCAGTTGGTTAAGTGTCTAACTTCAGCTCAGGTCATGATCTCACAGCTTATGAGTTCGAGCCCCGCATTGGAATCTGTGCTGACAGACAGACCTGGAGCCTGCTTTGGATTCTGTGTCTCCCTCTCTCTCTGCCTCTCTCCTGCTCCTGCTCTCTGTCTCTCAAAAATAAATAAACATTAAAAAAAAAAAAAAAAAGGAGCAGCTTGGGTTGGACAGAGCATTGTGGACTCCAGCTCTACCCCTTAGCTTGCAATCTTGAGCTGAGTTTTGTTGTTGTTAATTTCTTGATCCTTCCTTTTTTCCTCTATAAATCGTGACTACTGTCCCTAACCTGAAAGGGTGGGTCTAAAGACAAAGGAAATGAAATAGAAAAAGCACTTGGTACTCAAAAGAATTGTAGGTAATAAAATGATAATTTAATTGCTGTTTTATTGTAAGTCTGGTATGGGGGGAT
This sequence comes from Neofelis nebulosa, assembly GCF_028018385.1. Lineage (NCBI taxonomy): Eukaryota > Metazoa > Chordata > Mammalia > Carnivora > Felidae > Neofelis > Neofelis nebulosa. The sequence continues at coordinate 41,986,929 of NC_080794.1, read as the reverse complement.
AAATAAACATTTAAAAAAAAAAAAAAGGAGCAGCTTGGGTTGGACAGAGCATTGTGGACTCCAGCTCTACCCCTTAGCTTGCAATCTTGAGCTGAGTTTTGTTGTTGTTAATTTCTTGATCCTTCCTTTTTTTCCTCTATAAATCATGACTACTGTCCCTAACCTGAAAGGGTGGGTCTAAAGACAAAGGAAATGAAATAGAAAAAGCACTTGGTACTCAAAAGAATTGTAGGTAATAAAATGATAATTTAATTGCTGTTTTATTGTAAGTCTGGTATGGGTGGGGGGCAAAGTAAAAACTAAGAATCAGGACACTTCTGCCACTGACATGCTGGGTGACTTTGAGCAAATTAGTCAGCTTTTCTGGTCCCAGATTCTATGTTAGTGAAATGAGAGGTTTAGCTCAAATGATCTCAATGGTGGTGCTACTCAAAGTATGGTCTGTGGACCATCATCATGGGGTAACTTGTTAGAAATACAGATTTTCAGTCTCCACTCCAGGCCCCCAACTCAGAAACCCTGGGGGTGGGGTCCAACCATCTGCATTTGAACACATCATGTCCATAGCCCTAACATCATGTCTGATGTTGGTGCCCTAAGCAGTAGGCATCCCTGGAGCCTTCCTCCTCAGGGTCTTGGACACTTTGGCAAGAGGAGAATGGAGTGAAGTAGAAGAATGAGCACAGGATCCTAAATCAAGACTCAGTTGGGATTTGAACCCATTCAGGGTGATACAGTATTTGTGTGTAGAGCCACTACTTGGTCACCTCTCAGTAGTATGGATCTGCCTCATCCTTGCCTAGTGACCTTGACCAAGTTATTCAAACTCAGGCTCTTTTTCCTCATCTGTAAATGGGGAGGATGCTAGGACCTATGCTAATAGGGTCATTGTGGGGATTTCATGAGTTACATGAGAAAAGTGCCCGTAGGGCCTGCATGTGACCAGTATGGCAGGTGTTAGCTGCTAATGTCACATTAGTGTCCTTGTCATTCTCATGGTCCAAAATGTGACTACATGGGACTTAGAATAAAATGGAAAATGAGGGACCAGAACTCAAGTTTCCTAATTTGCTCTGTGACCTTGAGCAACCCGTTTAAGCTTAGAGAGGTAAAATTTCCTCATTTCTAAAATGGGAGTATTTATTTATTTATTTTTTTCTGCTGGTATTTATCGAATGTCTATAACGTGCTGCCATTGGGCAAGCCCTGACGGTGCATCATGAGGAAGGCAGACGCAGTCCCTACCCTCCCTCTACCCACTTGCTCTGAACCCTGGGCTCATTTTGGGATTTGATGAGATAATACATGAGTAGGCCTATCGTGGTTGTTAATTATCATCATTTTACCGACACAGATGTCTGCAAAGTATGTTGTGGGGTTAAACAGGGTTGACCGTTCTTGTGCTGAATGTTTTGGAGATTTCTTCCTATAAGTCAGGCCCTAATAAACCCATCAGAGAGAGGAGGAGGCCTTGCCTGGACAGCGCTAGATGCCTGCTTCCTGATAGCCTGACCGATTGCTGTGCCCTCCAAGGGGAGGGCTCCCCCTCCGTGTTAGGGGCAGTCATTCGACATATCCCTCAAACAGCTGATGTGGAGGTAAGCCCACCTCTGCCTTTACCAGGTCTTTTTTGAAGTTCTTATTGTCTGTCTGCACGTGCTGTATCCTGGAAGGCTTTTTTTTTTTTGAGACCCAATTAGGTACATCTGGAGACTTTGTATCAGGCAGGAGGTTGGAACTGCAGAGGGAGAGGGGATGGGTGGGCAGGTCTTTTAGGGTGGTGTTGGTTGGATTGGTCTCTGAGAAGTTGCTTTGAATATTTACTGTGAAAATTGCACTTGGCCCTCAGCCTGACTATATGCAGATGAGGTCTGCCTGTGGTTTAAGTCGGGGCAGCTAGGAAGCAAAGGTAATGATAGTCCTCCAGAGCTGCATATGAGCTGCAGCAATACTCCCAGTCTCGGGGGTCCTTGAGAGCCCACCTCTGTCTGGGGAGAGGGGCGTGACTGTCATAGCTCCTCTGCCCCAGCTTCCCTTCCAAAGAGCACCTTCTGCCTTCAACTTTGGACTCCGTGCTCTGAGTAGTGGTCTGTTCCTTCCATCAACCTAGGGCCTAGTGGACGTCACTTGCAGGCCCAGCCTCCTGCCAGGCCGAGGGGAAGATAGAATGATGTCCTGGGCTCTGCCTCCTGGGAGTTTGCTCTCTGGCTGCTGAGGTGAATCTAAGTCACAGGAAAATGCCACTGTTTACCGGAGGTAGAATGTAATTTATGATTTGAGAGGCACAGGCAGAGGTGAGAGGAGAGAACCTTGAGAGCTGGGTATAAGGGAGGACTCTGTGGAAGTCGTGGCACTGTGGCGGGGGCCTTGAGGATGGAAAGACGAATGAGTGGGCTTTTTGAGGAAGAAGGATACTTGGACAGACACCCAAGCAGACACGGTGGTTGGTTAATCCACAGCTACATAGCACTTGTAGTGGGTGACTCGGTTCACAAACCTGCGTGTGCTAACAGTGTCATCTTTACTTTTTAATCTTCTAATGAACCAAAATCTGACTCCTGAGTTTTCATGTTTTGGGGGGATATTTTTCCCTACTCAGGGCTGTGCATAGCTGTTGTGTCTAAGAAAGAGCCCAGCCACAGGTTTCTGGCCACTAATGATGTGTGCACCTGGTCCCTGCTGAGATGCTTGTTGTGTGACATCCGGGTCCATTTGGGTTTGGGGTTCTACTGCATCAGTGCTGAACACAGAGCATGGGAGTCCCACAGGAGGCAGGAAGTCTACACTGGTGGTGGTCCTCCCCAGGTCATGCAGCCACCCCCTGAGGTCTTGCCCTCTTACTGGTACTGGGAGTGTGTGACTTGCTCATAAGCCCAGCCTCCTACTTCTCTTCAGTCTGGAGAAAATCTCTCCCTTTCTCCTTTGGTGCCCCTCAAAGGCCATCCCTAGCACCCATCTCTCCCATGAACCCCACAGTGTGAACCAGAAGAGGAGCCTTTGTTTTCCTGTCTGCAGAAATCCACTCATTTAGGGGCACCTGCGTGGCTCGCTCAGTTAAGTGTCCGACTTCGGCTCAGGTCATGATCTCACAGCTCGGTCATGAGTTCAAACCCCACGTCGGGCTCTGTGCTAACAGCTCAGAAACCTGGAGCCTGCTTCGGATTCGGTGTCTTCCTCTGTCTCTGCCCTCCCCTGCTTGTGCTCTGTCTGTCTCTCCTTCTCTCAAAAATAAAATAAAAACATAAAAAATTTTTTTTAAATCCCCTCATTTAGACAACCTGGTGGGTATGAGCCACCCACAGTGGGGACAGACATAAATCGGTGTTTCTGGAAACTAGCTCACCATATATTTTAGAACCAGAAGAACGGGAGTAACATTTTTAAGTAGCTGAAGTCCATCTTGCCCTTTGGGCACCTATTAACTGGTTGCTCAGGGCTGTACTGGATTTAAATACTGTGTTACTCAGGGGCCAGGAAGGACCAAAATCAGGCAGCTGGCAACCAGTGACTCGCCTCTGGGTGACTTAACACAAAAGCAAACATTTCTTTGACCATTCACCCCAAAATTCTCTCCCCATGCCATTTCACCATAACAAAACACGTTGGCCCTGGAAGTCCATTCTCCAGAACCAGGCAAATAAGAAAGCCCTCTTCCATTTGCTATCAGAGCTCCTTGCTCCTGGCCTCCGGGATTGACTGCTGACATCTGAAGGACCAGGTCAGAGAGTAGGTGGGGACCCTGGTGCCCAGGGTAAGTGCTGTGACTCCTAGTGGATGGGGACTTCAGAAGGATCATCTCTGGAAAACCCAGAACCTCTAAGGTATGCTTATTGGCTATTACTAAGCAATAACAGATGGCAAGATAATATTCTTTTCCCAAGTCCCTTGCTAATAAACATTCAATCATTCTCAAAGACCTTCCCTATTGAAGAAGATACCTGCAGGGTGAAGATCATGGCCTCATTTTTTCTTTTTTCCATTTCCCTCTACCATTTTTCCCTTCATGTATTTCTGGAAGGTAAGTTGGTCCAGCCCCATGAACAGAAAACTGGGCAGCTGGGGTGTGATTTGAGGGATCCATTATGGCCCTGTGGACCATCATCATGCTCCATTGATTCCTTAGCATTGGCCTGAAATGTCCATGTTTGTCACTTCTTTGGGTCAAGGCTTGAAGACATCTGTCAAACCACCAGTCTTATCTCAGATATGGAAGATAAGAAGCGATGGTTAACTAATTGAATAGGAAAGGCTGATCATGTTTTAGTCAATAACCAGGGCTGGAAATGAGTTGTAATCCTCCATTTTATTGCTGATAAAGAGAAACAGTATAGTTTACTGCACAGTCTTTGGAGCAAAGCTCATGGGCTCCATGTCTGAAATTTGCTGAATTGGACACGTTACTTAGCCTCTTTGTGTCTTAGTTTTTTCACATATAAAATGTGGACAATATTAGTACTTATATCTTAGGGTTGTTAATAGTTAAAATTCTTGGGTTAACATGTACTTAGAACAGTTCCTGGAACATAGTAGATCCTGCAGAGGTGTTTGCTAGAATTCTTATTCCCCAAGGTTACAAGATCTGGCTTTGAAAGTTCTAAAGCCAGAACTGTGCATGTTGCTAGGACCACACAGATTTTCAGGTGACTGAGATATGAAGGAATGTGACCAAGACCTTTTGATGGGTCAGTGAGGACCAAAGATGGCTAGGTGAGAAAGATCTCTATCCATGTGCACTAGAACACTTAGGGAAACTTTTAAAACCCCAATGCCTGCATCCCTCCTTCCCCCATCAATTAAATCAGAATTTCTAGGAGTGGGACCTGATCCTTAGTATTTTTTTTAAGTAGGCTCCAAGCCCAACACAGGGCTCGAACTCACAACCTTGACACTAACAGTCACATGCTTTACCAACTGAGCCAGCCAGCTGTCCCTGCTCCTTAGTATTTTAAAAATCTGTCCTGGGTAATTGCAGTGTGCAGGGTGTTGAACTAGTGGTTGACGGCTTCATGACTCTTCTAAAAATTATCCCATAATCTTGTTCAAATAGCTTCCCGCCTCAGTCCCAGCTGTTTAGATTCCATAGTTGGGGCCCAAGAATTGACATTTCTAGCCAGCCCCCAGGTGCTGATGCCCCTCATCTGCAGGCTGCACCCACTTAGTGGTGAGAGTAGAGCATAGCAAGGGAGGGAATGTGCTACTTTGGGTCCACACTGCGTAGTTGTGGAGGCCAAGAGGTAACATGGGATTTAGCCTACTTACATCACTTATGGATTCTTCTGTAATGGGCATTACAGGTGGGGGAGTGGGTGGCCAGGGTAAGTAGTAGAAGTTTGTCAGAAGTTCCTTCAGTTTAGGACAATCCCATTAGTAGTCTTCAGAATCCATGATGAGACAATGATCATTAAGCATTTGCAGTGAGCTAGGCCTGGGGGGATGAAAGAAAAACAAGACTTGCCCTGAAAGGGTTTCTAAGACGCACACCCTCCAAAAGGAAGATAATGGAACTGTGAGAGACATGTAGGTGTTATGAGTTCCATCTCAAAGATGAAGAAACTGGGGCCAGAGAGGTTGCCCAAGGTTGCACACCTTATAAGTGGTGGGATGGGGACTCGAACCCTGGATTGGTCATAGGGCAGCATTAGCTAAGTGCTTAAGGAGCGGTATAGAGGTGGCAGGGGTGGGGGGGCACTGATACAAAGATTCAAAAAGTAGAATTCTCAGTCATGAACTTCTGGAATTGAGAGAAACACCCTGTTACCCAGGTCTGGATCCATGGGTTGGGAGTAAGTTGCTCTGCCTTTTGGTGGAAGGGGGCTTGGAAGTCAGAGGGATCAAGGCTGAATCCCGGGTCTGCTGTTTATTATCACTATGACCTTGCAGGAGCCTGAATATAATCTCTGCCTCCCTATGACTGTGAGAAGGACTTTAAATGAGATAGTACATGTGAAGGACCCAACCCGATTTCTGGCATTCGGTGCGCCCTCAAAACTCAGTAGCTCTTCTCCATGTGGACAGTTGTGATTCTGCTCCCAGACCCTGGAGCCCAGGACAAGAGCTCATCCTATCTGCCTTCAATTGGCTTTGATTTGCCACCATGCTCCTAGGTTCACTGAGAATCTGCCTTTCGATGGGTTGAAAACATGCCTTTCGATGGGTTGAAAACATCAAGCCGTGGTGAGATGTCCCCATTATTGTGATTCAAAAGCATCTTGGATACTTAGTGTAGCTTTTGCCAATTTCTCAGAGAATTAAACATTTAGTGTCCAACTGGATAGTTTCCAGTGCTGAGTACAGGTGGAAATGTATGTGCACCCCTCTAGGGGGTCCATTAAAGTGCAGTTGAAACTAACACTAATTCTACACATATTTGTGGTAGGCAAAATGAGGAATGTGTGTAATCTGGTGGAGTTCGGCTCCAAAAGTAGAAGGTGGAGGGCAATAGAGGTCTGCAAGAAAGAGAAAAGCTTGGCATGGTTGCATGAGAAAAAGCAAGGGGGAAAATACCTCAAAGGTGATTCTAGTTTACTTAGAAACAGATCTGGTTAACATGTTAGAAGAAATTTTCTTCTGACGCTTATTCTCACCATTTGCCATTTCTTGTGGAATCAAGCCAGCATAGAAGTTATTTCTCATCCTCAGCATGATTGGCTTTGAGAATTAGATCATTTGTAAGTCAAAAGATTTCTACAAAATTCAAAATAGGTGACTATCCAGGTATCTGAGTTTAGCTGGCTAGGAAGAAGGGATCAAATTAAGGTAGGTTTCCTTATTTCCCAGCTTAAAATTGCCTTTCAGGTCTCACCCCTGTCTCAAAATAACAAAGGCCCTGGCTGGGGAAGAACCTCTCCTTTTTCATGGTGTTCTATGACCTAAGTTAGTGAGGGCTGAGATTCTGCTGGAACTCAAGTGGAGGCTGCCAGCTACTTGTAAGCTGCTGGGCTGGAGGGGAATTCGGACAGCGGAATGAGACAAGACTGGCTGGGGCCGTAGTTCTCAATCCTGGCATCACATTATAATTCCCTGGGGAGCTTCCAAAAATCCAATGTCCATGCAGCATCTCTGGGGGTGGCCCGGGTCCCTAGGATCCCAGGAAGCAGTCAGGGCTGAGAAACACTGGCCCTCCAGGAGGGCTCCATAGAGTTTGGGCTTGAGAGACAGGAAAGAGTTAGAGCTGCCTGGGGAAGAAGGAGATGTTGGCTTGAATGGACCTACACCCCCAGGGGTGGTCGTAGTGAGGAAGCTGCAAAGTTCTCTGAGAAGAAGGGTATCGTGAACATTGCATTTGTTGCTGTACATGAAAGGGTTAATTCAAAATTATATTTTCTTGATTCTAAAATACATCGATTACGGGGAGCCTGGGTAGCCCAGTCGGTTAAGTGTTTGACTTTGACTCAGGTCATGACCTCGCAGTTTGTAAGTTCAAGCCCCATATCGGGCTCTGTGCTGACAGCTCAGAGCCTGGAGTCTGCTTCGGATTCTGTGTCTCCGTCTCTCTCTGCCCCTCCCCTGGTCATGCTCTGTCTCTTTCTGCCTCTCAAAAATAAACAGTAAAAAAAATAAAATAAAAAGTTTAAAAAATACATTGATTAGTAAGATGCACTGTTTCTTTGGAACATAGGGACAAGAAAAAAACTCTGTATTAAATGTTTTAAAATATGCATTGATTGTAAGATATCTTTTAACTTCAAACTTATATGTCGAAAAATGTGACTCTTCGAATTGATCTAATAACATAATGATACAGTGCTTTACATAAATGTGCTCATTTAATCCTCACAAGATTAAATGGTTGCTACTGTTGTCCCCATTTTATGGGGGCCTCAGGGATTGAAAGCACAGAGAAGTTGAATAATCTGTCCAGTGCCACAGAGCTGGTCAGCAATAGAACTGGAATTTGAAGTTGCTTTTCAGCGGTAACCCAGGAAATGTAGTGAGAACCGGGGCTGTGTTTTCTCAGAGCCCAGGAAGGTGGCTTTCCCATAACCAGGGCCCTGAATCCCCCAAGAACAGGCACATCTTGTACAGTTGCTTCTGTTGTATACTGCACAAGGGTGCCTGGCCGAGGAAATGAGTGGGGATGAAATCCCACTTGAGACCCTCACCAGGCCCCGAACTCGAGGGGTTGCTCCTTCTAATTCCACAAAGGCTCCGTGTAAGCTGGCGGAGCCCTGTCGAAGGGACCAGAGGCAAGGTGACATGGCTGAGGAGAGATCACAGAGCAGTCAGCAGGCCTTCCCACCACTTCCAAGTGGTTCTCTGACCTCTTGTTCATGGCTTCATGAGGAAGCATTTTAGGGGACCTGTTGGTGACAGAGGATGGGGAGAAGGAATCTGAGTGCCCTGTAGTTCTGGGGCCTCTGATGCTTTTCAGGACCCACGTCTATGCTTTACATTACAGTTTGCTCCAACCAGCCAGCTGAAAATGGGAGAGGGGAGGGTGGACCGAGCAGGAACCACAGAAGGCAACCTCTCTGAATTCCTGAACCCAGCCTCGCTTGTGCTTGTGCAGGTTCCCCCTCCTGTTTTTCCTTTCTCAGGCTCCTTGACGGGAAGGCCGGCTGCACCTCTCAGGCACTGCATTCCAGAACAACCCGGGTAATGGAAAGTACAGAAACAACTTTAACGGCTTTCCAAAGCCTGATGGGCTACACCGACTTCTCAGAAAGCATCCACTTGGACCCGGAATGAGAACTAACGTTTCGTGGCTCACTGGAGGAAAGCCAGGGTTCCGCGGCTCCGGGCGGGGGCCAGATGGGAAATCCAGACGCTGGCCTGGGGAAGGAGGTCCTTTCTGCTGCTCCTCTGGGCTGTCAAAGCAGCAGCCTCCTTAGGACCCTCACCGCAAGCCTTAAAACATTGCTCCGTGGGGAGGCTTTCAGATGGGAGGAAAGGTGTAATAAGTCGGCAGCATGTAGCTGGCGTTAGAACGACGGCTGTTTAGAAGAGGGGCATTCGTGGGTGGCAGCAGTAAGTCAGGTGCGGTGGGGGCGTGAGGGGCTTAGGGTGTGGTCTGTAACTCTTCCTCTCTATCACATTCCAAAGGCCAATTCCATTTCAGCGCGCAGTCTAAATTAATAGTCTGCTGGCTCCGCAAATGGATGTTCAGAAAGCCCCCGAGCGCCCCGTGCAGTAAGATCGCGTGACTGTAGAGCCAGCGCTGGTAAACATACATGTGTGCGGAAAGAGCAGCAACAAAATCACTTGTTCCAAAGATGGGCTCATTATTCCATGAGCAGAGAGGCCCATCTGACACTTGGGGTGCAGATTCCTTGAGCGCCTGTAGGGTGAGTGTCCAGGATTGTCTCTGTGCAGGCCAGCCCCTGCCTCAGCCTCTGCAGGAAAGACCTCCTACGCTCTCCTCCCTGCCTCACATGCAGTAGGAGCCCAGTCAGGCTGTGGGGCTAGTGACCACCACTCCAGTGGCCCTGGAGAGGACACTGCTAGAGGCTGAGGGCCATTCCTCTCTGCACTTGCTGGCTTTCGGGCAGGGGGTGGCAGGGAGCCTCAAATTGGGAGACCTTTGGGAAGTCACCCTGTCATGGTAGAGAATAAACTCGGTGGGTAGTAGAATCATCTTGGGATTTTTTTCACTAGAGCGCACCCTCTTTTCCATTATGGCAGGCATGCCAGGAGCCCAAACATCCATTTTTAATAAGCTCCTTGGATGTTTCTGGTGGTTCTAGTTGACGCTCAGGTGAACCCCTTCCCCCTGACTCTTTGAGGGGCATTTGTGGCTATTCTGTTCTTGTTGACAAGCTTTGTCTCGTTCAGCAGAGCCTGCTAGGGTACAGTTATTGTTGAATCCTTGCGACTCAATTCATGACGCCGTTTGGATATACAAGTAGATGCTGCTAGTTTCTTGACAATTTCAAGGGCCTGCCTTAGGAGGAAATGGTAAGCTGAAAGCCTTTGGGATGGATACCAATTGCTGCCCTGAGGGTTATCAGCATTGTTTGGTGTTGCTACTGAAAACGCTGTGTGCACTCATTTGGGGGCCAATTAATGCACACATCTCTTCATTGGACTTTTCCTCTTGGAACCCAGGAAGGAGGAACTAACCAGGGAATGTAGTGCATCTTCCTTTCTCCCCACCTGTGATGTTCAGATCTTGGGAATAAAGAGGCTCGGGCATGAGAGCGCAGATATTACTTGGCTGCAGAAGGAAGTGTGTTTTATTTTTTTCTCTCCCCTTCCTCTCATAGGTAAAGGCTGTCTCTTTTGTACCATCTGTCTTAGAATGCAGCCAAATTAATTATGTGTGTATTTAGAGCTTTACTAGCCTTGCCACCAGACGTGTGTAGCACCTTACAGTTTACAAAATGGGTTCACATACTGATCTCCTTTGACTTAATGAGATGATGATTCACCGGGTTATAAATCAGCAGAGCAGCGCCATGCACCGTGCATGACAACCGCAGAGCTAGGACGAAGCTGTGACTTCAGTGAAAGAGAATGATAAAGGCTTGTGTTCCCCAGGCAGAGGGAAATAGCTGTAAAGTTCCATTGAGGTCCTTGCGATTCTGTCTTTAGCTCTTTAATAACTTCTTGTTTTCTCGTTTGAGATACCAGGAATTTTGGCAACAACATCCTATAGATGAAATGTGCGTTGAGACAATTGATTTGGGCTCCACGTTGCATAACGTTGGGTGCGGTAGGGCCACCTGGTTTGGCTCTGTTCTTGCCACGAGAGACGATGGCATTCTCTTGGTTTTGCGGCTCTCCAGAAGCCAGAGGAAGGCTCTGATTATAGACCTCACCTCTCACAGTTTGTTCTGTATCTCACCAGAGCCTTCTTCATGGGGACTAGGTCTTCTGTCTTTGTAGTGGGGGATGGTCTTAACTTCTGGGGCAATGAGACAAGTCTACATCCTCCTTAGATGTCTTGGGCACAATCAGGTGAATGGTTCAAAGGCAGAGGGAAGTTCAGGCTCACAGTGGGGCTTTTCCAAAGCCCCAGAAAGAGCTTTGTCCCTCTCTACATCAGCTTCCTAGACATCCTCTTACACTTTATAGTCCCCATTAAGCAGGTTGGCAGGTAGGGCCTCTCATCTGTTCCCTTCCTATTGCCATGTCACCTGCCTGAACAAATGGGACTGACACATGCTAGAATAGAGATGCCATTCTGTTCAGAGAGTAGCAGTTAGGCCAGATGGATGCTGAGTCCATCCCAGCGTGGGGCTGGGTGGGTGGCTCTGTTGCTATCAGACCAACCAAGGGAGAAGTTTGTCATTTGTCAGATACTATTGTAAGGGGCAGTGTTATGGAAAACCTGTGTGTCTCCAGCAGAATTTTCAGTCAGGGCTGATGAGCCATAATTTGAGGCAAACCTATCTGATTGTTCCCCTTCTGAAACATGAATGAGACTGTTTCAAAGACGTACTCCTGTGTGAATCTCCAATTGCAGCTATAACAAATTACCACAGTCTTAGTGGCTTAAAACAGCACAATCACATTGTCTTACCATTCCGGAGGTTATAAGTCTGATCAGTCTCACTGGGGTAAAGATTCGGTGTTGGCAGGACTGAGCCTCTGGGGTAGAATCCATGTCCTTGCCTTTTTGTCCTTCTAGAAGCCAGTGCATTCCTTGACTCCTGGCCTCTTCCTCACATCACTCTAACCTCTGCTTCTGTTGTGACATCGTCTCTGATTCTGACCCTCCTGCTTCTATTAAAGACCCTGTGATTATATTTAGGACCCACCTAGATAATCCAGGATAATCTCCCCATCTCAAGGCCCTGAATCACATCAACAACATTTCTCTTGCCATGTAAGGTAACATTCACAGGTTCTGGGGATAAAGGTGTGGTCCTCTTTGGGGAACGGTTGGTCTTCCAGTGAGTGATTTCTCCCTCCCTCTCTTTCCTCCTCCTCCTCCTTCTTTCTTCTTCTTCTTCTTCTTCTTCTTCTTCTTCTTCTTCTTCTTCTTCTTCTTCTTCTTCTTCTTCTTCTTCTTCTCCTCCTCCTCCTCCTCCTCCTCCTCCTCCTCCTCCTCCTCCTCCTTCTTCTTCCTCTTCTTTTGAGAGAGAGAGAATCTGAAGCAGGCTCTGTGCCCAGTGTGGAGCCTGACACAGGGCTCAATTCCACCCATGACCATGAGATCATGACCTAAGCTGAAATCAAGAGTCAGACGCACAACTGACTGAGCCACCCAGGTACCCCTCATTTCTCTGTTTTATTCGCCAAAGCCTCAGGGAGCATCACATTTGCTCATTAAAAAAAAATTAATAGGGAAAATATACATTTGCAAAAAAAAAAAAAAAAAGAAAGAAAGAAAGAAAAAGAAAAAAGAAAAGAAATAACCTGTACAAAAACAAAATTTTAAATGTTTCTTCACCCTTGATTTCTAGTGCTTTGTTTCCCCTCCATAGAGAGGAAAACTATGTTCATTAACACTTTCTGGTGTATCCTTCCAATCAGAATCCATGCATAGACAAGCATATATACACACATGTGTATATGTATACAACTGTCCCGTTTTTTAAAATAAATGATAGCTAATTTTTACAGAACTATGTTTCTTAGTAATCTGTTTATATCAAGATTTATATACACACGCCGTTTTTAATAGCTGCATAGTACTAGTTCCATTGCATTGCTCTATCAGAATATATGTAACCAGCCCTTTATTCAGAGAGCCTATCATTATTGCTAATCTTTTGCTGGAACGAACGGATGCAATGGCAAGCTTCTTCTCGCATTTGTCTTTGCACACATGTGCCAGTGTATCTATGGGGTAAACTCCTCTGGGTGGCATTTTCCAGTCTCAGGTTTTGTGCTTCTTAAACCTGGAGAGTCATTGCCACATTGCCTCCCAAGAAGAATATATCAGCAAGCACTTGGAGACTTCGCTCGCCAGAGCTCTTCCATGTTACTCACTGATCACCCCTGGGGCACCTCATCATCGCCCCGTCTCTCACCACATCTACCTTCACTATGAGGGGGTTAAGTCAAGGATTATAAGTCCCCCCCCTGCTGGGTGAGCCACTGCAGTCCTGGACCCAGAGTTGCAACCAGGACAGACATGTTCACTCAAAAGGATGTTCATGAAGCATCACATTCCAAGATCCTGTGTCAAATGCTGGAGATTCGATAGTGTGTCTCTCCTTGAAAAGCACAGATTCCTTTTGTCTCCCCAAGTTATTGGAGACAGAGAGTGTCGAGACTTAGACCCGAGTACCATGGTGGCAGGCTGTTTTGGAAGGGATGGGTCTGAAAGATGCATTGCATTTGCCAGAGATGGCAGCCGCGCTGGCTGGGACCAGAGTGCCTGGATGTGACAGCTATTGTTTGTGAAAGAGATTTGATGCTTCATCAGAGAAAAACTGTGTACAGAATCCTGGCAGAGATTTCTTAATGGCATTCTGATTAAAGGAGCAAACAACCTAAATGCCAGATTAGTAGCATTTGGGGGAAGAATGCACGATGGGGAGTGCGTGTCTATTTTCTCCTTTCCCTCAGCCTTGCTTGGCAGTATACATTTGTCACTTTGAGGAAATGAGAAAAGGGCCGGCTGACATAGCAGAGAAATAACTGGAAGCAAAGCATGATACTCTGGTCATCCAAGGGCACAGGTGGGAGAATCTGACTCCTAGAGTCTTGAAATAAAAGTCTGGGTAGCCCAGTGGACCACCTCAGAATGCAAAGCTATGCTGGTATGCACTGGACGTTCCACCAGGAACCTTCCGGAGTGGTGGAGGATGGGACCACCAGGGCCTTTGAGTGATGGAGCTGTCGTGCACAGGAGTGGTTACCTCTCTTCTCCTTTGGCCTTAGAACATGGTGGAACTGTTATCAAGGGAACCAAGCCATCTCCCCAAAGCCATGCTTCAGGAGCTGTGGTTGTCCCCTCTGTCCATCTTTGAGCAAGTTGATTAGGGAGATGGTTAGTTCCCTCTTAACCCTTTAAAGTGAGGTGACATGTGGACAGGGATGCGATTTCGGGGAGGGGCATTAAGAATTTTTTTCTCTGTGGACAAAAGGAAAATTCCCTATACATTGGCTCGAGTGATTTTTCTGAAGTGTAAATCAGGTCAGTTACAGAGTCTAAACTCCTTCCCATGACTCCCAAGGATGGCCATGGTCTGGCCCTTGACTGCACGTCCAGTTTCATTGTTTACCACCTACTCATATGGCCCAACCACACTGGCCTTCTTGTGGCACCTTAAACACACCTAAGGTAGTTCTTGTCTGTTCCCACTGCCTGGAATTCTCCTCCCCTGTCCTTCATAGTTGGATACACTTGTATGCTTCGGCTCTTGGGGGAGACATCCCCTTGCCCTCTGACGCAGTCAGCGACCCCCCGCTCCTGCCACTTTGCTGCTGATTTCCTTCATAATCCTTAATATGGCCAGGAACTAGTATTTGTTTGTTTATTTGATTGCTTTCTTGCCCTTTAGATTTCTCCCAACTAGAACGTAAATTCTAAAAGGGCAGAGATCTGGTTAGTCATCTTCAGTGGCTGTAGGGGTCTGAGTCCAATCACGAAAGCAGGGGTTTCAAGAGAGGGAATTCAGCATAGCGAGCTAGTCCCTGGGCTTAGGAAGAGTGCAGGGGCCAAACAGTCCACTGCAGGGCAACCCAGAGGTTAGGAAAAGAAAGGAACCAAAGGCAAAGGGACGAGGTGGTGTTATGGAGTTCTCATCACTGCTGGAGGCACCACCTGAGGAAGAGAGAGGGCAGGGAGCGACAGAAGAGCAGTCCCCCTAGCTCTCCCTCTCCTTCACCCTCCAGCCTCCCCCAGTGCTCCCATTGGTGGAATCCAGCAGTGACCCACTTGCAAGTGTGCTGCCTGTGAGGTTTAGCCTCCATAACCAAGAACAGAGCAGAGGTGGGGAACAGGTGTTAGAACAAGCAGGTGACTGGCGCCTTGCTCTGTGCCCAGCATCTCCATGGTCCTTGGCATGTAATAGGTCCACAGTAAGTAATTATTGAATGGATGTATGAATACACCATTCCACACAAGTCCGTTCCAAAGTCACTTCTAAAGGGACTGACTCCTGTTAAAATAGTGGGACCTGATGGAGAGGAGCTCTGGGCCTGGGCTTGGCCATCACGCCCTGTGACCCCTGGCAGGTTCTGACCCTGGTGTGTCCTCTCTCTGCCACCTAACCCCCGGGGAAGGGAGAAGGATTCTTATTTCTGAAAAGAACATTCTTGCACGATCCCTTTAATCTGAGCTTGCTGTCGATTTTATATGTGTGGGGTTACATTGCTTGAGGAATTCCTTTGAAGACAATATTAAACCTCCATTTCTTCATTCAGTTTTAAAATTTGTAGTGTTTGGGACCCTTCCCAGTACCTTGGATTTTATTCGTGGCCTTGGGGTGCTAAGGAACTAGAGCTGAATTCCACATTCTTTACGGCCTCTATCCGGTGACCTAGGAGAATTGATTCAGTATATTGGAGCCTCTATTTGTCTGTAAGGTGGAGTTATGAACACCTTGGAGGGAACGTGAAATGGTGAAAAAAACCAACCCAAAATAAAGCAGCAGCACATTTGAGGCCTGATGATGTAGAATGCTTTCCTATAACTTTCGCCAAACGCTGGCGGGTGGCTCAGACGTCCCTTATCCCTGCTCCCACCCAGGGCTGAATGCAGCGCCCCCCCCCCCCCCCCCCTGCTGTGGATTTTCAGGTTCCCTCCTGCTGATTACCTTCCATGGAAGAGTGTGGTTGGGGCAGAGGTGGGTAATAAGTTGGCCACTTATGACTACATCTCCTCATTTTGACATTTTGTCCTGTTAAAGGAGTAAATGCAGGTTTACTATAAATTTTCCCTTACAGGTTGGCTGTGTTAAAACACAAAATTGTAGTCTGCCTGGACTGATTTATTTGAGTAATTATGGAGTACCTGTTTCTCTTTTTTCTTCTTTTTTTCTTCTTTTCCTTTCTTTTTTGCTGCCTTGTCCCCAGAGTTTTGCTCCAGGGTTGAATTTTGAGCTGCAATGGTTTTTCCCATTTCAGTGTTAGGGTTGACTTCTGCTTTGTCAAAGCTGTACCTTGTATTATTGGAAATCTCAGCAGGTTCAAAGCCAGGGACTTCTATTTAAACCTCTAATGTAACAGTGACACTGACCTGTTATTAAACATTTCTGGAAGTTACTTCAACTGAATTGCAGAAAGCAAGGTAATAGCCCGTGGGGGGCTGGTGCTAAATCCTGGGGAAGAAAGGCTTGGGCAGCTGTGGGTGTGGTGGTACGTTGGTGGGGCGGGGTGCACGCATGCTCACTTCCCAAGATTTCTGTCTGAGTTGTTAATATGACGGTAGGTGAAGGGCGCCTTTCAGAAAACACCGCGTGTCTGGTGAACATCCTGTATATCGAATGTCCTGGTCTTCTTCCCACTGCCCCTCCCTGTCAGCCGCATGAGACACGGAAGAAAAATATTCTGCCGGTTTCCAAACAGTTACCCTCTTCCCTATCATTTCACAGAACTGGGCTTAGTCAAGCTTGTGATGACATAGAATTTTCCTTGCTTTGAAAGGTACTGGTTAAGTCTTTTTTGCTCCTGCTCTTCAAAAGTGGAGTCATTGTGTTTTTCTTCTTGGGAGGCACCGTCAGGCTGTCAGAAAGTGGAATTTCCCCCAAGACCAGAATTCCATCAGCCTTCATTCATGACCTTAGTACTTTCAGTTTTGAAGGACAAACGTGCCCTGTTTTGAGTGTTGAAGGAAAGCAGCCAGCTCCCAAGGATGGGTCTGTGCACTTCAGTAATTGTGTGGTGGATTTGACGTGCACGAAGAGACGGTCCCCCTTCAGGTGTCCCCTTCTCACACATGAGGAAAGTGAAGTTCTGAGGACAGAGGCTGGAGCCTGAGTGGGGGCGGGGCTCAGACCCTTGTCTGGGACAGGGCTCAGAAAGCCTGATTTGACTTCTTTCTCTAAGCACTACCTCTCCCCTTCTATATTCCATGCTCTTTTTATTTTAAGAGCACTCTCATGTGTTACTTACTTAATATCCACTGCAACTATATCCACTTTAAGTTTTTATTAGATACTCCATAATATTCTAAGTATGATCCAGTTTTTAAAAACTAAGAAAGGGGAGCCGGAGTGGCTCAGTCAGTTAAGCTTCTGACTCTTGATTTCAGCTCAGGTCATGATCTCACAGTTTGTGGGTTCGAGCCCTGCATGGGGCTCTGCCCTGACAGCATGGGATTCTCTCTCTCCCTTTCTCTTTCTCTACCCCTCCCCCTGCTTGTTCTCTCTCTCTCTCTCTCTCTCTCTCTCTCTCTCTCTCTCTCTCAAAATAAAAAAAAAAAAATGAAGAAAAGTCACCTTCTGGAGAAAAATCTATTCATGGGCCTTCAAACATGTTTACTTTTTAAGTTATTGTACAGTAAAATAGACTTTCTTTCCCTTTTGTATATAGTTCTATAAATTTTAGCCCATGCATATAGATGCATGTAACCACCATCATAATCAGGATACAGAACTGTCCCTCACCCCATAAAACTCCTGCCCTCCACCTATAACCTCTGGCAACCACTGGCCTGTTTTCCATCACTATAATTTTGTCATTTTGAGAATGTCAGATGTATAGAACCTGCAGTATGTGACCTTTTGAGAAAGACTTTTCTTGTGGATCTTTTTTGATAGAAGCAGATATTCCTCCTTTGGAGTCATCTGTATTATTTCATTATTTACTCCTTTTGTACAAGCTTGGAAGAGTTTGAATGGTTCCTTAAAAGAGAACTTACCTCAGGAAATTGGTGGCAGGGACTCAGGGGCAGCTTTGAGACCTTCATTTCTGTCCCAAACACGGACACCTAGTAGTGTCTGGTAACTTCCGGCGGCTGTCCGTTTCCTGTACATAAATGCAGGTGTAGGTTGTGTGCCTGCTGAGGGGCTGGCTAGAATTCCAGATGCCTGCTGCTAATCAGAATATTACCCTCCCCACCAAGTGTGCCAGCACCGCGGGGCCCTCTCAAACACTGACTGAACACGGTTGTGGTGTCAGGAATCACGTCACGTCCTTGGGAGCCCCAAGCTTCTGGGGCTGGGCCCTACGAGAAGAATGGGGCTGCTTGCACGGGGGCAAGAGCTTGCTTGGTTCAAGGTGGAAAAGGAAGTGCTCCAGTGTAATTCACTTGCCAAGGAGGTAATTGGGAAAATCGGTTTGGTGATCTCCATCTGAAAACCCACAGGAGACATCCCAAGGAGCTGGAGAGATAAGCCTGTCAGGATCCTCTCTGCTGTTTTAGGTCCAGGATTGTCACTGCTGTGAGACAGGGCTTTGGCCTACCAGAAGGGGAGCCAGTAAGATGCAACATTTTTCTCAAAGCACCCCATTTATGGGATCACAGACCCCATAAATAAGCTACATGGAACCAACCACGGCAGTTGTCTGGTCAACCTTTCTTCTCGTCTAGCTGGTGGGTGGCATTCACTTTTGAGAGGCCTCAGGTTGTGTTATGTTGTTCTATCCCTTTGTCTCTCAAAAAAAGCATGTTGAAATGGGGGGTGAGGATATGCTTTTAAAAAAACTTTTTTTTAATGTTTATTTATTTTGAGAGAGAGAGACAGAGAGACAGAGTGCGTGCAGGTAAGGGGCAGAGAGAGAGGGAGAATCTGAAGCAGGTTCCAGGCTTTGAGCTGTCAGCACTGAGCCTGATGCAGGGGCCAAACCCATGAACCCTGTGATCATGACCTGAGCCGAAATCAGAGGCTTAACCGACTGAGCCACACAAGCACCCTGAGAATATGCTTTTTAACTTAAGCCTCCCCTCTTCTCTGATCAGCCACTTGTCAGTTGATTGGCTAGAACCGATAGCTGTTATTTACCATTACTGAGAAGCATTATCATGGAGTAGGTAACAGCAGGGCCCTGGAGCCAGACCACAGGGATTTCAGGTCCCACCCCTGCCTGTGGCTGGGTGGGGGACCCTTGGACAAGTTGTTGACCTTTCTGAGCCTCAGTTGCCCCATTTGTAAAGTGCGGATGATAAGACTGTCGCCTTCACAGGATCGGTGTGAAGCTCAAATTAGTTGATACATATAAAGCAACTACCAAATAAATACCAGCTTTTCATTGTAAGTTAATTTTGAGGGCTCCACAGGTAGACTCTTCCACCAGTGTGTTACCTGTCCAGTTTGAGCACTGTTGATTATCTATTAGTCTCACTTTACGGAGAAGAAAGCCGAAGTCTACAAACACTTAGTGCCTGCTGTGCCTCGTGGCAGAACCGGGGCTAGAGATCTCCCTTGGCTCTTAATCCCCTTTTTGTCATGCTGCAAAGCAGACAGCAGATGATCTGTATAAACTGTTTGCTATTGGGCACTTTATTAACTGGAGGTCTCTAGTAACTCAGACCCCCATGCCTTGTCAAGACCATTGTAACTAATTTGCAGATCAACAAACCCAAGTCACTGGAGAAAGATGTCGCTTCCTTCAGTAAAGTTTTAGTGTTATGCATATTTTTGCAGTGCTTATTTATTGGCATCATGACCACCTTCTGTGGTACGTGGAGTAGTCTGTGGTGACCCAGAATGGTTGCTGAGCAAGAATC
This sequence comes from Neofelis nebulosa, assembly GCF_028018385.1. Taxonomy (NCBI): domain Eukaryota; kingdom Metazoa; phylum Chordata; class Mammalia; order Carnivora; family Felidae; genus Neofelis; species Neofelis nebulosa. The sequence continues at coordinate 41,967,422 of NC_080794.1, read as the reverse complement.
TCTCGTTCGTGGACCAGGAGAGATAACGAACCTTATTGCTGCCTGATCTTGGCTAGCCCATCTGGGTCAACTTGTTTCTCTTTGGTGTTCGCTTTTTCCATCAAAGTGTTCCAGTGAGTAACAACCCAGTTTAGTGATGACAAGTTTGTTAATAGCAGAGCTCAAGATAAGGCACTGTTAACTCCCAGTGCCCTGAGAGTTTGCTGCCTGCCTGTTGAGTGATCCAGGGAGTTGTCAGCCCTTTGAGCTGACGTGTTAGGTGCTGGGAGTGGGGAGAAGCCCTTGGTGTGCTTTCAGCTTGCACATGTGTCCCTGTGCTCAGCCCTTAGCCTGCCATCACCCCGCCCCTTCCAAGAGCACTCCCTTTCTCCTTACAGGTGATCCTCATGCCAACTCCCATCTAGAAAACATGCCTTTGATTTAGAAATACATTTTCTTAGATGTGCAGAAGGTGTTTCAAGCTTTTGGTTTTGCTCAGGCCACAAATCAGACGACTCCCATTGTCTGTCGGAATGACCTGTGGTCAAATTTAAGATCCTAAGTTGGGATTTCCTGTCGCTGATTGAGCTTCTGGACTAGGCAACATCCTCTGTCATGGTTCATTCACCTCAATGTGACAGGTAAGAGAGGACGAGCCAGCACTGGTTCGGAGCCTCTCTGTGTGGGTGTGTTGTGTGCACTTTCCTGGTACAGGCTCCCTGAAGGCGAGGATTGTTTGTGGGGTGCTTCTGAATTATCTGTGCAATACATCCGCTCTTTCAAGTGCGAGGAAGCCCAGGTTGATTGTACCCAATCTAAAGGGACTCCCTCCATGTGTACGTCTTTGCTTTTCCATTCATCTTATTAGAGTGGCACACACCCTGAAGTGTGAGTTAGCTGGGTCTGTGGCTGAATGAGTTCAGATTTGCTGAGCAGGGGGATTCAGGAAACCACCCACAATGGTGCTGCCGTTTATGGCATGCAGACACCCGTCCTAAGTGAATGTGGCATTTGTATTGGATGAAGGCCGTAGCTCAGTATGAAACGTGATTACATGTCTACTCTAATCCTCAACAGGCAATGCTTTCCACTTAAGGTGTTTTAAGAGCCCTATGCACCGGTGGACTCACATAATATTTGGGTCAAAGACATTAACAGACAGAGATGGAAGATATGAACCATCAGCTTGGAAGCCTAACCCCAGGACAGTGCGGGTCTGACTGTAGCTGCATAAAGTTTAAGTAGCACCCCTATGCATATAGATATATGGACACGTATGCATATATGTATACACACACACACACACACACACACACACACACACACACACACACACCATCTCCAGTCAAATTTGCAAAGGCTTACTGATGAGCTAATTACGTTGTTGCATGCCAGGGGAATTCACAGGTCTACAAATTCCATGAATTCTAATGTATCACTCTGCACTTTTAGAAATGAATAGGCTAGAATTCATCGGGAACCTTCCTTTCAAGGGGATATTGGAAGTATTCTTCACTGCCGTGGAGCACTGTTTATCCATAAACCCCCACAAATTGCAACAGAAGTCACTGTAGATGACATTGTGAGAGATGGGTATTAACAGGACTTTAGATGATGGGCTGACCCAGCATCAGATGATACAGGATACAGACTCATGTGGTGAGAGGGTTATGTTGCCTTTTATATTCCATGTACCATAGGGAGAAAGTCTCTGCTTGGTTCTACCATGTCTTTAACACCTCTGTGAACTGTGGTAATCAGCCTTAAAGCCTCAGACTCTGAGTCTTTGCTGGAGTAACAGTATCCAGGTAGAATCTACGTTATCTGGGTTTTCTTTTTTGCCGTATAGGATTACTTTCTAGTTATGGCAAGTGAGACGCGCTTTCCATTTCTGGTGATAATATAAAGTTCCATTTAAGAAAACCATTTGGAAGGATGCAGTTTAAAGGGGAAAAAAAACCACTACATAATTAATTGTGCAGGTGGAACCCAGTTAAAACATGTAGTCTGTGGGGACAGGACAAGTTAGGAGACCCTGGGGTAGGGGATGGTAAGTGCTCTGACTGTGGGGAGGCAGTAAGGCTGGGTTCCTCCTTCACTTTGTAAATCCTGCCATCCTTTCCAACAGAGCAATGCAGATTGCTAACCTTTAGAGACTAAGCAAGTACCTTTCGTACGTCTCATATAATCATCCAAACGACCCACAAAACGTGTATTCTTATAATCCCTTTGTTAAAAGATGTGGAAACTTAGGGGTGGTGGCTGGCATTTCCAAGGGCACTGGACTGGCAAGAGGCAGAACCAGCATTTGACCACAGGCAATCTGACTCCAGAGACTGGCACTTCCCACTTATGCCACATTCCATTTCACACCTAATAACGTCCCCCGGCAAATGACCAGGGAAATGGAATAAGAGAAAACTGTGCACATTCCAGTTTACTAACTGTTGGCAAGTTGAAATTCTAGTGAGGAAAAAGAAGAACACATTTTTTAAAAAGAGAGAGAGAGAAGACACCAACCTAAATGTAGGCAGTTGAGACCTGTGTGTAATCCCCATGTGACACTGTAATTGTCACCTCTGTTTTGCTGTCCACCCTCTGCTTCCCTCAAGCTGATGGCCATTGAAGATCCACGGACGTTCTTAACATCCCTATTGGGCTCATTAATGATTAGATTTTGTGATTCTTTCTCTCACAATCTGGATCACCAAAGCCTCTGGATTTGCAATGCGGATTTGGCTGTATGCCAATATTTATACACTGATATGAAGGTTTTTTACATTAAAGGAGGGATCCGTTTGCAACTAGACTTGATTTAGAGTCCATCTAGGACGCTAACAGTAGTATTCTTAGCACGACCACTGTAGCATAATAGATGCCGTCTGTAAGTACGTATGACGTTCAGCTCAGCTGAATGCATTTACTCCTTGTTTGTAAGTTTTCTGGGTAAATTTCAAGACCATCAGGATATTCCTTAAGTTGGTAGATTTTATTAAACCTCCGAGAACACAATTAACTCATTTTACAAATTGTTAGTGCTTACAGAAACTCATGATAAATGAGACACGTAGTGCCGTTTCAGGAGAAAACAGGAAAAGGCAGTTTGTTAATGCTGGTCCCATTCTCTGATCTTGTGAGAAATGAATGAATGTTTACCACTAGCTGTTATACCCTTCACTTGAGAATTATTTAAAAGGCAATCACATATATTTGCAGAGAAATAACAGGGCCGTTCAGTGCACTGTGTTCAGCTTCACAGAGTCTCCCTTGAAAGAGAATTACAAAACGCTGCCAGGTGAGAGGTGGTTCTGCTCTAATTTTAACATTTTACTATGCCTGTATCACTTTTAAGAAATGAGACAAATAGAGCCGTGCTCAGTCTCCACCTCTGTTCAGTGGCCGTTGGTTCCGTTCGGCAGGAGGCCTGGAGAATCTTGTTCCAGGGACTTTGGTTGTAGTGGCTTACTGGGGGGCCATCTCCAGCACGGCGTACCTGCTCCTTCCGATCCCACCCCCTAAGCAGCCACCCCTCCACAGCCGTCAGGAACTGTGCCCCGCGTTTCACTCTCCGCCTCCAAGTCTGGGCTCCAGTCCTGTAGGTTCTGTCTCATCCCCCGATGTCCGGAGTCTCTCTCGTCACCGGCTTTGCATGTGCTGTGGCCTCTGCTGGGATACTCCTTCCTCCTCCGGTCTCCCTTCCCCGGCATTGCACGTCTTTCACCCGGATGGTATCTACTTGCCCTTCAGATGTCCACTCACGTGCTACTTCCTCCGGAAGCTTCCCCTCACCCTGTACCTCTGCCCGCAGCTCTCCCGTAGTCCCGTTCGGTCCTTCCACGCTCTTCTTTCAGTTTCGGTTTCCTCGTTCGCTGGGGGTGACTGACTGTGGGACGAGTGTCTGCCTCCTTGATAAATTGTGACGTTCCCTGAAAGCAGCTGCCACCTGCAACATTTGCTACAGTTATATCCTCAGCGTCCGCCTCTGTGCCCGGCACCGGAGCACTCGGTGAAGTATTTGTGGCAGACCCACGCGGACGGAAGCGTTCGCACACCTCCATGTTCTGCAACTCTGCCCTCGATGCCGAGAAACCCGGCCCTCCACCACCCTTCTTGAATTCTCACTGACGTGGCCTCCGATTCTGACCCCACACGACAAGTGCGTGAAGGGATCAGAGACTTCCTGGCATTGGTGGAATCTATCAGGAACCTGGTAGAGAGGTCGGCCGGCTCCCCTGGCGCTGTCAGTGTGCACATGCGCACATCACTTTCCTGATAAGCGCCCTCCGAGCCAGCTGGGGTGGGGGGGTAGGGGTGGGGCCGCCAGGGTTTCTTTACCGGCAGCAGGACTTCCAGGCTGCAGTGCTGGAAATGAAACAGGTGGCATTAAGTTCTATTTAGACAGCATGGACACTCGGAGAAGAGGAAATAGAGTCTTATAGAAATGATTGACAGACAAAGAAGTTGCAGGTGAAGAAAGAAAACGGACATTTATTGACTATTCGCTGTGCTGCAGGCACTGTGCCGTGTCACACGTATACACACCCATTGTCTCCTCCTTGCGTTCCTCCATCACCACAGACCAGGAAACTGAGGCACCAACATATAGGGAAAGGGCTGGTGGGGGAACCTAAGCCTATTTGGCTCCAAGGCCTATATTTTCCACCACGATGTGCTTCCACAAAGGATCTTTGGCCCTTCCTGGTCTGACTCCAAAAGTAGGGAAGCTCATCCTGCCAGAGGTGGGAATATATTTGGCCTCGGGGGCCTGAGCCACGCAGCCACTTGTGTTTCTCATCAGGCCATCTAGCTGTCTGCTGAGGCCGGGCCACACAGGCGATTGTCATGCTGCCAGAGGGCAGAATGGATGCAAACCTATTCCATAGAAGACGTCTGTCTTCCACGGATTCCCTGGGCATCGTTTAATCAATAGAATCCTGCAATCTGTAAACTGAACTTACAGGACTCAGATACATGTGCCCATGTACACATACACGTGAGAAGTGTTGCTGTGAGCACCAATAGATTGAAGGTGAGGAACGGCTTTCGGGAGCAACACTTGGCTTGACTCCGAAGGATGCGTGAGAGTCGTCCGTTGGAAGAGGCTTAGATGGAGGAGGGTCAGTGAGAATGTTCCAGACAGAGGAAGTAGCATTTGCAAAGGTCTAGTGGGGGGATGGAGGAAGGCACACCTGTGTCACTCTGAGGAAAGGCCAGTGGGGCTGGAGCTGGTAGAGGGGGAGGAGCCTGATGCCAGATGTCAGAACAACAACAGGGATTGAGTCTGTTGCCTTTTTCTAACCCAAAACTTCGTCAGGGGTTCTGGCAGCTTTTTGGTTGGCATTCTGCCCTGTCTTCGGCACTTGTCAGAGAGCTGTATTGACAAGATAGAGGATCAAATTACAGATGTTTTCTAATGTGTGGATTTGTGCCCATAAGAAAATTGTTCTCTACCTTGTGTTCAGAGATCTACAGCTCTACCATGAGCAAGGGCAATTTTCACATTTTCTGTTTTCTCCATCAGGTCTCTTCTGAGTTCTAGCATCTCTTGCTGTTCCCATCTGTGTTTCTGTCTTTGGGGTAGAGCGTTTCTGAGGTTGAACTGGTGTTAAAAATCAAATTTCATGAAAAGGGTAGAATCGTGAATATCAGACATCGGAATGACCATGTGGTAAAGATTTTATTTTCCTTAATCAATGAGGGGATCATTTGGAAAGAGCACACATCTATAGACCAGGAATCGTAGAAGAAATGTGCCAATGGAAGCAGAGCTGTTTGCTCCACAAGGGGAGGGGGAACTCAGTCAAACCTGCCTTGGACAGGGCAGAGTTTATGTGTCCATAGACAATTATTTGCGTTGCTATCACATATCTACAGTTTACAGAATGGTGAAATTGTTTCCATACAGTCAGAATCAGGTAGCCCAAAGAAGTATTCTTGAGTCTGACAGTGCAAATTTTTCTATGAAACCACACATTTACCCCTACGCTGGTGATCAGTGGTGTCTCTAGCACATTAGTGAATAAGGTATTATTGTTCCAGTTGAAATTGCAATATGAGAGAAAGATTTTCAAGGGTCTTTGATATGCGATGTCCTCTACTGGAGGAACAAGAATCTGGACATTTTCAGACACCGTAGTTGGTTGAAATAGCAAAGGTGAGATGCACTCGGTGGGGGCGGGGGCGGGGGCTTGAAGGGAGGAGCCTGTTAGACCAGAAACTGGGGGAATAAGGTCTGGATGTTATTCTTCAAATCATTACACACTTTCTGTGTGACCTTTGGGCTTGCCATTGAGATGGGAAATAAGTGTTATTTGTAAACTGCGTTGAGGTTCCCTGATGAAAGGTACCAGTTAACTCTGAGTGGTGTTATTAATTTGTTCAGCTTTGCCCTTTGTATTCCTGCTGGGATCTTGATGTCCTGGGTAGATTTGTCTTCCATTTCTTCGCTCTTCCCACCATTAGTTTCCACTGGAGCAGCTGGGTCCCCCACCATGAGACTAAGCATTTTCAATGGCTGCTTTGGGATATTTCAATTTACTCTGAAAATATCTGTTATAAAAAAAAAAAAGCCTAAAATATCCACCCTAGTTTCTATCCTTTCCTTTAAAATGTATAAGTAAATAGTTAATGGGATAATTATTCTAAATGTAGTAGAGCATCACGTTGTCTTATAAAACTTGCTATAAATTTAAAATTAGTCTTGTCAGAGCCTCACGGAAATCTTTGGCTGTGCCAGGCACGGCTCCAGTGACCCAGTGTTGCAGGCGGTGGAAAAGAAAATGCTGGAGCTTCCAGAAATTAAAAAAAAAAAAAAAAAAAAAGTATGGGAACATTTCTGAGATCTGTATATCTAGAATTGACTCTATTCCTATTAATCATGAGGGGGGGGTCTTCAGAAATATTTTCACTCTATGAAAAAAAGCCATTTATATAGGAATTTCGGTAACATTTACAATGTAATACATTGTGTGTCTCCTCAGCTTTTCTTCTCAAAACTGACTAGCCGTGGGAATGCACATAGTGGCTGGAAGACTTATTTTTCCTTTTAGCTGTGACATTTTAATGACTGCACTATCCCTCTGTTTCTCCCCTGAGCTGAGATAATATTCTTCTACAAAATAAGACATGCAATTCTTAACTTCTACTACACCAAATCCTCCATCCCTTGCTTCAACTGTTGAGTTGCTTTGGGTGACCCAGTATAGCAGGGAAAATTATTTTTGTCTTCACTGTCATGACAAGTTTCTATAATACTCACACGAGGCTGGGTTTTGGAGACTGCTTTGTTATTTCGAGACAAATGCAGGAGCGGGGAACAGCAGCAGCTTTTCAGTCCTGGGCACTAAATATTTGTTGCTTTTCGGGATGCAGTGCTAGGACTCAATTACACTTCACACATTTATCATTCCACTTACTTTTGATACATTATTTCCCCAGCCATTCTAGCCACACGGATCTTCTGCTTCTCCATTCCTAAGGTTTTTATTATCTGTCCTACTGATAGCTCCATTTAGCCATAACAATCTGATATGATTGTCAGTCTATTTGTTGGGTATTCCTTTTGTCTCCCCACAAGACGTACATTTTTGTTAAAAGAGAAAATCCTTTTTTGCGTTTGTCTTTTGTCCTCTGTAACACCTAGCAGGTGGCCAGAGTCACTGTAGGTGCTGAGCAGATTCTTTCCAATTTCCTAAATGCAAATGGCATTGACTAGACTTGAACTAAGTTGCGTAGATAGTCACAAAGATCTAAACAGAGCACGTTGATTATATACATATAACCAGCAGGACTGACTTGAGGATGGGGGTGAGCACAGTGTGATCTAGCTGGATGGGCAGCCCCTGGCATTGATTAATGGAAGGGTATATTCCTTTAATTGGTTGGAAAGGACACATCTCTAGCATTCTTTTCCCCCTTGGATGAACTATTAGAAACTGAAAGATCTAAAGAGTCTGTTTCCCTGGGGATAACTGTAGACTTTTCAGGTAGCTTTGAACACCAGCACCCCGCCCCCTCCCCCCCCCCCCCCCCCCCGCTTGACCCGTGGTGCTTCAGGTCAAGTGTTGAAGCAAGGAGACGAGTTAGAATGACGGTGTAATAATCTGGTGGAAGATGATGGTGCCTTGGACATGGTTTGGTGCTATGTGAGTTTTGAGACGAGTGGCCTGCTGAGTCCATTTAGAAGGCATAGTCAGTTCTATGGATAAAGTATCAGGACCCTTCTAGTGATTCCAGAAAGTCCAGAAAATGAGTCCCAGGAGGAATGCCACTCAATTTTGGAGACACTTCCTGTCCCTGGAGGCGAGCTCTCAGAGGTGGATCTTGGGCACTGGTATCTCTGTTATGGTCTGTCCCAGCTTCTCTGATGGGTTGCCATTAGGACCATGTGATCCTTTTAGCTAATTCCTCTCCCTGGCGAGGCAGCATCAGTCATTCAGAAGTTGGAAAAATGCATCCGGTGTCTGGACAGGCCCCCCCATCCTGGCCCTGGCACATCATGGAAAAACTATCTGGGGGTAGTTGCTTTACCCTCTTGCATTAGTGGGCCTCTTTATTGTGAGGGGCCCCAGAATCTGAACTGCAAGGGGCACAGGTCCGGGGGGGGGTGCTCCTTCTTGCCAGGATTTGGCCTGGAGCTCAGCCCCGAAAACACTGCCAATGGAATGGGCTGTGCCAGTAGCTCCTCACCCCTCCTGTCCTTCCCTGCATGAGGGAGGGATTTTTCCAGGGTGAGGCAAGGATCTCTATAAGTCAAGGATGGCTTGCTGAGAAGATCTCAGTAGGTCCCAGGGCAGAGACAACAAAGAGAAGGGATAAACTGGGCAGCCACCAGATATCTCAGGAAGGAGTGGCAGTTGGAAGATTCCCAGCTCTGTGCCATTAACTGCTGTGGGAAGTTGGGCAAATGACCCAGTAGCCCTGGGCCTCAGTTTCCTCAGCTATAAAATGGGGATAATAGTAACAATAGCTATTTTTTTTTTTTTGGAGATTAAATATGTTATTGTAAGTGAAGTATTTAGGATAGTTCCTGGCACAAAATGTGTACCATATACATGTTCACTGCTATTAACATTATATTAGTAATTTGTTATATAATATATATTATATTAAGGTATTATATAGTTATTATGTTATAAGTATCCTCCCAAGCCAGGGCCAGTCACTAGCTTTTTGATTCCTGCCTGCTTCGGATTTGGTTCAGGTGAGTTGCTGGATCAGCCTGTCCGAATCCTGCATAGACCTCACTCCTAATTCAAACATCTTGAACTGAGTACCCACTAAGCCTGGATCTGTGCAGGGAACTTCACACACATGAGCCACAAGCCTGCGACGTATGTTTCAGAGGTGAAGAAACTGAGGCCCAGAGGGTTAAACTCTCATGGGACCAGACGGGTCGGGTTAAAATCAGGTTCCCTGAGTATAAGCCCAGAGTCCTCTCCATGACCAGTGTAGACAGTGCCAGGTTGGCAAGTTCTCCCTCATGTCTGCTGTATATACCCGTTGCTGTGGGAGGCACTCCCAGACAGTTATTCTTGACCTGGATCAAGAGTCTGAGTTTGCAGGTCTGGGGCCAGACTGGGTTTGTGCATGTCACCAGGCGCCTCTGAGAGCTTCCGGTATGGCAGGTGTACAAAGGGTGCCCGCCGAGGGGTCTTATTATGGAGGTGATTATCAAATTAAATCAGAGTGCATAGCAGGCACCAATTCTGTGCATGTCTGCTATGCCCACTCTGAGCAGCAGCCCGGTTAACCATGAGACCCATGATACACATGTTGCCCGTAGGGACAGGAGTGGCTGGGACAAGCTGGCAGGATTTGTGACTGTGGAGAAGAGTGAGGATGGAGCATGGAGGGGCACCATTTGAGGAGGCGCAGGGGTGGAAGGGGTAGCACGTGGCAGGGATGGTAAGGACTCCCACGGGCACTTTCCCCACTTTCTGTGCAGAACTGAGGGCCTTTTCCTGCAAAATCAGTGGTTTTTCCACGGTGCATTCTCAGCTTTCACCAAGGGGACCCTTGGAGGGGACATGGGAGGTGGCATAACTTTTGGTAAGACACGTGGGAGAAAGGGGATTGTGTGAATGGGCGGGACGTTTGTGGGCGCCATTCTCTTTCTCCTGGTGGCAGTGTTGCCCATTCCTCTCACCTCCTTCTTGCCCTTCTGCCGAGTGATGATGGCTGTCAGCAGTATAGCCTGCTGAGAACTTCCTGCAGGAGTGGCTGATGTCCATCTGCTTCAGGGATTTTGTTGTGGTTTTATAAGTCTTGGGCTTGTGAGTAGCTTGGCCAGCTGTGCCCTCTTTGAGGGAACAGCCACTGGGACTATGACAAGTTGAAGGCAAGCCCTTGGGCTTTTCCTTCCCTCCTTGTCATCCAGTCTCCATATTTTGCCTTTGCCTCTGCTTATAGTCGGGCCTTGGACAAGTGATTTCCTCTCTGGGTCCCTAAATGCAAGCCCAGTGCTAGATGTCCTTGATGATTCCTTCCCAGAGTAACATTCAATGACTTTTTGGAATTCTTGGAACCATCCTTGGTGTTCAGTTCTCTTGGCTTTAATACCTTCACTATTAGGTACTATCAGAGCTCACTGTCTGAGCAAGGGCCCAGATTCCTGGGTTCATTCCCCTTTGAACCTTTGAACCTCTTGCTAAACTGGAGCTAGTCCAAAAGTCAAGAAGGGAATCCTGATGCCTGGAGCCATTCTCAAACATCTGTTTATGAACTTTCCATTGGTAAAGGCTCTCTGAGGTCAAACCCTTCCACATAGGAAGAACCCACTGTCTACGTAGTTGACCGTGCATGACCATCCGTTAACCACCCATGAAGGAGATTCTCAGATGATAAACCCTTCTGTACACCTGATAATCATTGCCAAGGTTTTTCACTGAAGCACATATCTGAACAGGGACCTTAGGGTTAATCACTGGGTGTCGGGGCACCTGGGTGGCTCAGTAGGTTAAGCAGCCAACTCTTGATTTCCGCTCAGGGCATGATCTCGCAGTTCGTGGGTTCGAGCCCCACATTGGGCTTTGTGCTCACAATGCTGAGCCTGCTTTGGATCCGCTGTCTTCCTGTCTCTGCCCCTTCCCTATTTCTGTGCTCTCTCTCTCAAAAATAAATAAATGTTAAAAAAACAACAACACTGGGCGTGAACTGCAGAGAAAGCAACAAACATCACCCTTTCATCTAGAGGGAGACAGTTTCCTGGGACGGTGGACACTGTGGCAAAAGCCAAGTCCACTTCCATCTCTATCTCTATCACTTCTTGTCTCAGCTTCTCTCCCTACAAAGCTCCCCATGAGCTTGCTTGTAGCAGTGAGGTTTACCATCCAGTAGAAAAGAAACCCTAGGTCAGTTGGTTAATAGACCAAACTTAGCTCCATTTCCTCTGATAATCAGTAATTATTAATCACCTGCATTCTCCCCAAAGCTGTATACAGTCCTTTCTTTTGTATCTCTGGGACAGCAAATGAAACCAGGATTAGCCAGCCAAGGTTTGTGATGCCTGGTATGCTTGCGTTTGTGTTTTTGGCTCACAGGCTGCCTTTGCTAGGATGAAATTGTGGGCCTTCTGCTGGGCATGGCTCAGCAAGTCTGCTAGTGTCTGTGCTTTATTGGGCAATAAATTAATACAGAGCACTGCCAAGGAAAGAGATAAATGGATAGGACAGCAAACACATTTTTAACAAGGAAAATGGCTTTGTTTCTCAGTAGCATCATTTAAATGATTAGCTCAGTAATTGTGCAGGTTCCTTGATTGGGAGTGGGGGAGGGGATCCTGATTGAACGCATCTCTGGGAGGAACTGTGCGGGCATCCTCACTGCCTGTGGGGTTTTGCGGAGAGGAGGAGGTTCCTGGGTCCTGGGAGAAGCTTGCATTTTCGTCACGAGTGACACAAATTCTGCCTGGGTTTTCAGCCTATAAATAGCATGTGGTTCACGGAGGGCTGTACCTGCAGGCTATAATCAGGATAGTCACACTTGAAGGAGTTAGGAGAAATCTTTTATGATTTGTCATGGTCATTAACTGCATCCTATGGTTAATAATGGCGAGAGGGAAGGAGCAAGGAAAAGATAGACCCTGAGAGAGGAGGCTTCTTGTTTGCAACAAAAATCTCACAAAGCCCGGAGAAATTCTAGATTTCAGCATAAGGCAAGACCCTCAAGACTCAAGTGAAAGGCAACAGAAAAGAGAAAGTAAACCCCTCCCTATCCTGTACGTACATGTAAGCACCAGATTGTACATGTCTTGTCATAACTAATGTCTAGGAAGGGTGTTCTCCCCACCAGGACATCAACTGCACAAAGGCTCTTTGTGCCTTGTTCTCTGCAATTTCCCTTGTGCTGGGAATGTCGCCCAGCTTATAGTAGGAGATCAGTAAACATGTGTGAACAAAATAAATTATAAGTGGACTGTTTTCCACCCTCCATATTCTACCCATTATTCCTTCACAGCTTAATTATACTTCAATCATCTCCTTCCCGACAGCCCCGGCCTGAATGGCCATTCTCTCCTCTGCTTACTTGATTAACAGTACTTTTCTTTTTGCAAAAAAAAAAAAAGAATTGGAAATTGAGTCCTTGGTTTGGGCCATCTTTTCTATTGTCTCAATTTGATATTAAACTCTTATGGTATTGATCTTTTTTATATCCATTTCACAAACCTTTTCAGGTTGCTATAAAATTTTTATCTGCATTTCTCTAGGAATAGATGAGTTGCATAAATGTGAATTCAATTTATCTTGCAAGGATAATAGCTTATCATAATAGACCCTTCATGTAATAAGTACATCAGAAAATAATTTTTGCCTTTATAAGATTTTTTTTCCCACTTCAAATGATTGGTCTGTATGCTTAATCGCTCAAGAACTCAGCTTTCTGTAGAAATTGGATTTATGTTTGCATGTGACCAACCTGCTAATTTTTGTTTTAGAAAGACAGGTAGAGAAAAAGAATGGGAAGGAGGCGGAGGAAGAGGACAAAAGAGAGAAAGAAAATATGGATGTATACTGATGCCCATAGCTTACTTTATTACGAGTTTTGAGGGCTTACTTACAGCTGTCTTATAGAAAATATTTACAAAAAGTAAGTGCCATAGGATGTAAATTGGAGAAGAGGGAAGACAAATTTAATGCTTCTTCTGCCTTAGGGGGTATATCTTGGTGACTTCTGATAAAGGGAACTTTCCAAGCTTTTCTCGTCTCTGGCGCTTATAATGTTTTCATGTATCTCTTCTTGGTAGGGGGTTTAGAAGAAATGGCAGCTCTTTGCCAAGGAATTGCTTTATTGGAACAAATCATTTGCAATAGTAATGTGTTTACTAAGATAAGTGCCATTTTAAATGTAGCATGCTGTACCCCTGGCAAAGAATCTTAAAGATGACTCAAAGCTTTTTTGAAACACTGCCATATAATTAAAGACAACCAACTTAATGATCTAACATTTAGCGTTGTTTTTTACAATTTTACTCCTAGACTGGAAAATAGTTACAAAAATAGCTTCATTTAATTAGAAGGAGAAATATGACACACATATAGATGCATGTATATGTATGTATTTACTTCATTTTAGAAATTATTATTTGTAGAAATAGTCCACTATGTGTGACCAAGTAAACTAATTTAGGGACTCTGCTTTATACTTCCCATTAATTCATCAACAAGTATTCACTGAGGATGTGCCTCATGCTGGGCATTAAGAAGGGGAACGTAACATTCAGGACATAACCTCCAGGGGTTAGTAGTCTAGTTGAGGAGACAAGACATATACACAAAAATAGTTAACCATATGTATCAAGTACTATGGAATGGAGTGTCCTCAAAATATGAAAAATGAAATGTGCTTTGGAATACCAAGCAGAGAGAAGTGGGGAATATATACATTAAGGAGGGCATTTACTCGTTTGTTCATTCATTCAGCAATTCCATGTAAAGCATTTGCTATGTTCCAGCCACCGACCTAGGTGTTGGGGTTATAGCAAACACAAAACAGACCAGGCCTCTGTCCATACAGTTTATCTTATCTTGAGGTTGGACAAGCAATAAACAAGTAACAGGAAATAAGCAAAGTGATTCCAAGGAATGATAAGCCAATGAAGGAAATGAGGTTGTGCTAGGGGACAGGCCAGTGCTGTGTGCACCTGTGTGCACACACGCACGCTCACTTGCACACCCATGACGCAGCTTCAATAAGGATAGTCAGGGAAGGCTTCTATGAGGAGCTGACCTGAGATCAGGCCTGAAGAAGGAAAGGGAGCTTGCGAATGGGGTGCGAATTCTATCCTTGCCTTGAAGAACCAGGAAATATGATTTGGAGGATGGGAAAGGGATAGACGTTGCAGAACATTTCAGAATATCTGAGCTCCTTTTTCCCTAAGGTCTGGGGTTGCAGTCCTCTGCAAGGTAAGGACTCAGTGAATATTTCTCAAGTGTATCTGTGAATGACTCTGGCAGTCAGAAAGTTGGTAGCCATTGGCAGGCAAGTGATATATATATACATATATGTATCTAATATATATATATATTAGATACATATATGTATCTAATATATATATATACATATATATACATATACATACACATATGTATATATATGTATGTATGTATGTATGTATATTCATCTTTCAGTAAGATCATTCTGGAATAAGAGATATCAGTGTGCTAAGTGCCAATCGGCAGGCATCCTGCTGGAAATTTACTTATTTAACATTTATTTATAGAACACTTACCACATACAAGACACTGTCTTGAGTGCTTTACAAATATTAATTTATTTAATCTTTAGAACTCTTTGAAGTAGCCACTCTTGTTACCTCCTCTGACAGATGTGGGGAGCAAGCTATAGAGAGTGGTCTACTCAAGGTCACATGGTTGATAAGTGTCTGGATACACAGTCTAGCCCTTAACCACTGTGCTTCCTTTCCATAAGAGGAGGGGCCACCCACATCACTGAGAACGTTTCAAAGTGTCCTCATCCTGGATTGGTAGAAAGAGAGGTGGGACCTTTTCAGTTGGTTAAGGGCCCTAGAGCAATACTGCCCAGAAGAACTCTCTGTACAAAGATGAGAATGTTCTCTCTGTGCTATCCGGTACAGTAGCCAGTAGCCTGTGTCTGTCGAGCACCTGAAGTGTGGCTAGTGTGACTGAAGAACTAAGTTTTCCAATTTTATTCAGTTTTGGTTCATTTCAATGTGAACCTCAAAACGGAAGCAATCTGAACTATTTTTCTGTTAAACACAGCTATGTTGTTTCACTAGGACTAATTTTCACCAAATGCCACAACCATTGCATCACATAAGACACTGTTGTATTGTAGTAGGTGTGGTGGGTGCACAGGGTGTTTCTAGAAGCCCCTTAATAACATTCAACCTTGACTGCGTTGTTGACATAAAAGTATTTTGCCCCTGTGGGGTTAAATGTGAAATATATTAAGCATAAATATCACCTACTTTTTAATTTTTTTAATATGTGGCTACTAGGCAATTTAAAATGACAAATATATGGAAACCAATTTGACAATAAATTTCATGTAAAAAAAACAGCAAATGTAGTCATTTCTATAGGATGCCACTGGCCTGAAGTTCACCCTCAGGCCACTGGATCGGGTGCTCAGTCAAAGGGAAGTACCTATTATGTTTTTGGTGGATACTGAGCCATCGTCCCGATCGCCAGTTCTCCATGGACCCCTGGGCCCTCACATCTTCATTCCATTTCCCAGGGACCAATGGGTGCTGTTGTAACATAGGTTTTGCAGACGGAGTGCCAGGAGACAGAGGTTTGTGGGAGCTTATACATTGCACGTGGCCCCCATTTTGCTAAAAAAGATGTGGATTTGGTTGGAGTTGCAGGATCTTTGAACCAGATCCTACTCCTGCTGTTCTGCTCTTGCCTGTTTCTTTAGCTGGGACGGAGGCCTGCATTGCCACTGGCAGGAAGCAGCTGTCCACCCCTTCCCTCGCATGAGGGCCCAATGCTGCACCTGGACCCAGAGGTGCCAAGGAGCAGGGGTGAGGTGGCTGTGCTTGCAGGAAGCCACTGCCAAAGCACTTGGGCTACTGAAATGCAGGCAGCAGCAAATGTTCCCATCAGTGAGGGCCTCTGGCTCAGGCCCAGCCCCCGCATGCCATCTGTGTCCCTAGAGGTCTGGCATGCAGCAGCCTCCCCATCAGCCTTGGTGTCCAGGAAGGTTGTGGGTGTGTGCGAGAGAAGTGGGGGTCCTCAGCAACTGGGTTAACTGAGGACCACTCTTCCAAGGTCATTCAAGTGGAGATTTTGGAGAACTGGGTAGTTTCTCCCTTTGCCAGCGCAGAACCCTGACTCTCTGTGTTGGGCTTCCATTTACCCAGCCTCCTGACTGGTGCATATTCTTCCCCAATATCTTAAGATCCTTCCAAACCACTGTTGAGGTTACTGCAGTTCTCATATACATGTAATGAGTGCTTTTACCCAGGCTGCACATTGGAATTATCTGAGGAACTTTATTTTATAATATATCAGAAAAATACTAATGCCTTGTCCTACCTCCCAGAGATGCTGGTGTCATTGCTCTGGGGTATAACTTGGTGATCTGGGTTTTAAAAATTCTTAAGTTCTCCTTTTCACAAAGGAACTGATGTATTAAATGGACCTTTCTCAGAATGTGTCAGAATTTACAGGGAAGGGGGTACAGTGTGCTTGTTGAAAATGCAGATTTCTGAGTCATCTCTTAAGCCTTTGGAATAAGAATATTTAGAAAATTTTAAACAAATGTTTAACAAAAACAGAATTTTTGACAAATAGCCCCAATGGATCACAGGTACACTATGTTGTCAACATCACTATATTAAATCATTAACAACTTCATATGGATTTTTTTGTTATCCCTTGTGCATTTTAAAAGGGCCAAGAAAGAAGGTTAATGCAAAATTCAAAGGAAGTAATCTCTAATGATTCTCACTGTTAAATTTAGACTTCATAAAAGAATTTTCCATTATGGGGGATAAGACTGGAAAATATGCCAATAATGTATACATAAAGCAGTAAACATACAGTTTCCTTGCGGATGGGAGAGAGGGTTGCTTATGGTTTGGGGGACAAGTGGGATTAGTGCTTACCTTTTGTGTCCCGGTTGGTGGCAGGGGGTGGGGGGGGGCAGGGGTTCTGCCATCAAAGCTATCCAAGAAAACCTTCTAGCCTTGATGCTTCTTCACCAAGGAACTCCAAGAAAGCTGATGGAACCCCACAAAGTTCCACCAGGGGAAGGTTTGGCAGTTGCTGACAGCCTCATAAGCTGAAATTCAGAAACTTGCTTTGGTATCATGGATTAAAAGAACAAAGGTAGAGAGTCAAGCCTGGATTTGAGACCCAGCTCTGCCTCTTGCAGAAGACATTTAAATTCCCTGTGACTCAGTCTCTATCTTCAGAAAAGAGTTACCTCTTCCTGCTTGAGAATAGCAGGTCCTCATTCAGTTCAACTCAGTCAGTGTTTAACCCTGCCCTCACTCTGCCCTGTCACAGTGAGTGCATAACAGCACCTTGGTCCCTCCATCCACTCAAGAAATGTTAGTGGGACAATGGTTAAGAAGCTTTGGATGTGCTGTTTTCTGTGTGTAAAATGCTTGTCTTCTTCTAGTTAACTCCTTCTTATCCTTCTTCCCTGGGGAAGCCTCCTTGGACCCCACAGTTGACAAAGCTCTCCATTCCTTCTTTTCAGAGTCCTCTTTGTCATGTACAGTTTTTACTCTGTAGTGTGACCATTGGTGGAGTGTCTTTCTTTCCTCTAGGTTGTAAGGTTCATGAGGGCAAGGGTCCTCTTTGGTTCTCTGCTGTATATTCAGGCCTAGCACAAAGCTTGGTATGCAGTAGTTACCCAAATAAGTGTGTGTAGAATGAATGAATGAATGAATGAATGAATGTATGAAAGGTGGAGACAAAGACACACTTCCTGCCCTCAAGGAGATCATGGACAAGAGGCTGAGAGAAAACTGACGACTACAGTCAGGAATGTGAAACATGATTTGATAAAGTCTGCTCAGAGTCTTTTAGGAGTTGCCTTCAGTGAAGCATCAGATGAAGTTAGGGAATGCTGAGAGTTGTTACCTTGCCTGCTTCTCAATGGTTTGATTTTTCAATAGAATAAATGGAAGGAAGGAAGGGAAGGAGGGAAGGAGGGAGGAAGGAAGGAAAAAGAAACAAGGCTTTAAAAAAATCCAATCACCCTGTGTAGTTGAAATAGCATTTGAAACAAAATGTGGAATGGCAATGTAAAATGACAATTGTGGCTGCTTCTGGAGAGAACGTGTCAAGAGAACGTGTCAAGCAGACCTGCATTCTTAGGAAGGTCAGTCAGCCCAGAGCACACAGGGAAGCCAAATTAGTGCCAGATGTTTCTTGCAGGGAGGTGGAGCTTGAACCAAGGGAGTTGGTTTGCCTTTCCTCTCTCTTAGACACATCTGGGGGAAATGGTCAGAAGCCTTATCTTTGGTTCCATTGATTTTAGAAGCTTTGTGGGCAACTAGTCTTTAATGCTGCTTCATTACAACGGTAAAGGAAATAGTTTATTGATAAGCTCCTGTGTTCCATTTGTGGGACTTTTGGATTACTTTGTCTAGAAACAAGTCTTCTCAGCCACATGGTTACAAGTCCTAGTTGAAGCACGTCTTCAGAAATCTAAGCTTGCATATTGGAAGTGGGGGCTTTATTAGTTTTATTAGCAGTAGTGGTATATCTAAATTCTTGGGATTCCTTTCTATGGAGAGGATTCATCAACTTAGTTAAAAACAGCAAACATGTTGCTGGCATTATCAGGTGCATTTAACTAGAGTATGAAAATTATTTTGAATAATATTTCAACATAGAGTTCTGACCAGTTTTCTCCCTTGTGGAAGCCTTCAAAATTTATAGATATTTTAAAGGAATTTTGTCCATATAGCACATACCCAAAACAATTTAAAATGTTTTTACACCCATCTTCAAAGAAGACAGAATGTCTTCAAAAGAGTGACTTTTAAATTTTTTTCTGATGGTTTAAAGCAATGATTCTTAAAATGTGGTCCCTGAATCAGCCACATCAGCCTCGGCTGGAAGATGTTACAGATGCAAATTCTCAGGCTCCCCCAGACTTATTGAACTGGAATCTCTGGGATGGGACTCAGCAATGTGTGTTTTAACATGCCCGGCAGATAATCTGATCCATACTCCTATTTGACAACCACTGTTCAGCTGCCGCACAAATGTCTCGAAAGGCTTTTGATGCTGGGAGCCTCATCTCGGCATCTGTCATCCTACTTTGCACAAAAGTCAAAGCTAGAGTTTACATTTGATAAAGCAAATTTGACCATTGTCTCCTACTCTGTACCCCATGCCAGCTCAACCCTGAGTCTGTAGTGGGCACTTGGCAGCCACGTGCAATGATGAATGAATGGATAGCTGTAGAATGGTGTGGGACATTCAGAGGAATGAGTTCTTGTGCAGGAAGATCTTATAATGGAGCGGACAGGGAGGGGAATTTGGTGATCAGGCTGAGGCAGTGCTGAAATGCGTGGCCGGATTGTGGCAAGGGCTCCCAAAACCCTGAGAAGGTGATGGTACTCCCCCAGGTATAAATTGAAAAGTTGGAAAACCCGTACGAAGACTCAAGGATGTCTACCTCGATTCTGATTTCTCCTTCATAACTGTGTCAACCTTCATAACTGTGTCAAAGCTCTTAAAAATAGGAAATAAAAAGTTCTTCCATGTTTTCTGGCTCCTGCCTTGCTGAGGACAGACTGTGTGCCTGGTCTGTCCGTAGACTGAAGTATGAAGGAGACCTGAACATCATACACATGCTCATCCTCTTTTTTTTTTTTTTTAAGTTTGTATGTATTTATTTTGAGAGAGAAAATGTACGTGCGAGAGAGGGCAGAGTGGGGGGGGGGTGGTCGGAGAGAGAAAATCCCTAGCAGAATCTGCACCATTAGTGCAGAGCCCGATGCAGAGCTTGAACCCACAAACGAGACCATGACCCGAGCTGAAACCAAGAGTTGGATGCTTAACAGATTTGAGCCATCTAGTCACCCGCTCTTACCCTTTTTAAATGGCCTTGAAAAGACAGTAAGTGGCATTACATAGACAGTCCCCTTTCTTCTCTTTTGTATCTAAACTAAGTGTGAGGCTGAGAGAGGCAGGAAAGCTATATTACCTGATCATGCTCCCATCCCTCCTTCCCTAACATGTGCCCCATGGGAGGGGAACTTGCGGTTTTCTGATTGTTGGTGTCCTGTAAGCCGGAGCCCTAGTTATGCTGTGCGCAGTATTAGCATCTGATCATCACTGGGTAACAGGGAGATGCATGAGATGTTGCAGGAAGTAGGGCGATAGCTGGGGCTGTAGTCCAACCTTTCTAAATTAACAGCGATGCAGTGTTTGGTGGGGCATCCACCCCCATGCAGGACAACCATAATTACATATGGCGACATTTGTACCGGTGACCTTTGCCTTCTGATCTTCCATGCTGTCGGGGTGGGAATTTGTGAGTGTGAGGAATGCTATCTTGTGAAGATTCCTACTTCTTTCAGGATAGGTAACTTCTTTGTAAGAATACAATAGTACATTAAATATATATATTATATATTATATATATATTTTTAGTATAATATAGTATATATACTATATATACTATAATAGTATGTTATATATATAAATATATATTTCTTTTTTTTTCAATCTGAGGTGAGGGAAGGAGGGAGATATATCAGAGGTGGACAGGCTAGAACCTTCTCTTTGGAGACTTGGGTCTCAACCCACTATAAACTTTAGTAAAAGGGGCCTTGCTGGTTTCATTCTCATCTAGATGGCATTTGCCAAAGCCAACCCCTTTGTTATGGTCCCAAAAGAGGAAATGGAGTGATTTTGGAACCAAGTACATGAACATGAAACTTCATGGTCAAGCCCAGTGTGGGGTGGGTGACTGATTCTGAAGCCTGGTCAATGTTGGTGTCAATGTTTTATTGTCCATTGAATGGTTATTTATCATCTTTGGCCAACTTTCTTGATGTGGAGGGCTTTTGGTGGCATTGCTTTCTAGGGTGCATTGACAATCCTTTTTAAAACAGCACTTTGGTGGCAATATCATAATTGTAAAAGATGGAAATTTTAGGTTGTTCTGGGATGACTTTAAGGTCCTACTAAGGACCTTCCCTTTTATGGTAAAGAGCAAATTCTTTTAAAACTCCCAGTCATATCTGGGACTTTAGCTACAGTTACCAAAAGACAAAGTTGGTTCTGGCTCTAGTTAGAAACTCTGATACCTGAGAAATTCTTAGCCCCCTTTTTGTATCAGTAGTAGATGAGTCTGGAAGTGGGAAGAGAAGGTAGGTAGGAACCCATGTAAGTTCTCTGTGGCTAAATGGCAATAGATTCTGGAACTAAGAGAGAAATTCCAGCTTACTAAGGGATAAGAGCAAACATCCCAGAGAGGTAAGAGTCACCTGCACATAATACAAGTTTCTCAGAGGTACCCTCTGCCATTGAAAGGAGAGATATTAGTATCCCTCTGGAAAGGTGATTATGTTTGAATTTTGACATTTAAATATACTGCTGGATTCTGCTCACAGATTCTCAGAATTTTCCTTCTATTTTTATTGTGATTAAATTTATTGTGTGTAAAGTTTGCAATTTTAGCCATCTGTAAGTGTACAATTCAGTAGCGTAAGTACATTCACAATGGTGTACAACCATCATCACTCTCCATTTCCAGAAATTTTTGATCAGTCTAAACAGAAACTCTATACATATTAAACAATAACTCCCTGTTCCCTCCCCTGGGCCTGGCAACCACCATTGTACTTTGTGTCTCCTTGAACTTGATGACTCAAGGGGCGGCATGCAAGTGAAATCATGCAATAATGGTCCTTTTGTGTCTGGAATATTTCACTTAGCGTAATATCTTTAAGGTTCACCCATGCTGTAGCATGTGTCAGGATTTTTTTCCTTTTCAAGGCTGGTTTTCCATTGTACATATAGATCACATTTCGTTTATCTGTCATCTATCAATGGACACTTGGGTTGCCTCCAAAGCTGTTATGAACTTGGGTGTACAAGAATGTTTGAGTCCCTGCTTTTGCTTCCATTTTTTGCCTAAGAATGGAAGGATTTGAGAAGTAGGGCAAAGGTGGCCATAAATGTAGTCCTTGGTGATGGTGAGTGGCAACTGGTGACCTGACAATGCTCCAGAAGTTTTCTCATCTTATGAAACTAATTAAATTAAAAATCCAGTTGGCCAGCCCCACATGCACTTAAGCCAGGACAATTTCCCCCAAAGCTCATTAGCTGCAAAGTTGGGAGCTTCACCAGCAATTGGAACTTTTTCCCCTGGATTTTTCAGTAATTAGACAGGAAAGGTCTCTCAAACTTTCGACCTCGAATGGAACATTTTATCTTGCTTGCCAGTGCGCCAGTTTAATGCTGTTGGTAAAAATATGTGAAAATCAACCTTTTAAGTTTTGTGATGCAATGATATAAGATTTCAGTGTCATTAAAGTTAGATTCTCAGGAAGGTCACAGGCTTTAGGGAAAGTTTTCTGACTCAGTGTTACAATGGCTTTCCATCATTTCGGTTTTTTGTTTCAGTTATAATAAGTTGAGACCTTCAGAGGAGCACATTTGAGCTCTTCTGTATTTTGTGTTGTACAAAGTGAAATGAACATGGTCAACAAAACCCAAGATGTAAGATAGTTGACAGCTTCATGGCATTTGGGAAACACTGACCTGCAAAAATTCACACAACCTGTGCCCTGGAGTTATATCAACATGAGCCCCCACGAGGCAAGAGATTGGGCAACTGACTTATAATTAATGCCCCCGATTCTTCTTTGGGGGAGGGGGAAAGAAAGAAGGACCCAGACCCTTTTTATCTATTCCATACTAGTCAAATTCTTCTCTGCCTTCTACAAAAAGCTCATTATTGTACTTAGTTTGTCTATATATAAGCAAGCATATGATTTACAATAAGATTGTCCTTAGTCGCTTACATTAAGGAGCCCTATTATTTTCCAAGGTTTCTTTTTATCTACGGTCATTTTGAAATTAGCTAACTTGGAAATGGACAGAGACACATTACTAGGAATGTAGTTGGTTAATAAATATTAATAGAGACCCAGTATTTGTGATTAATTAGTGGAGTATAGGTTTATCTCCGTGTTCCTTACAGCATGTATTATGTATACATACACATCATACAGATATTCATGTACTACTTATACACTTACCTTTACATTAGTTTGTGTCTCACCTCCTAATGACATGTACTTCATTGTGTCCCCACGCATTCCTGGTCCTGACCCTAAATTCTCAACTTCTTCATGTAGCACTCCTGACATCCACCACCTTAATTGAACCTGTTATTCACAAAGACATGGTTTCCCTCTCTTCTCTCATGTGGATGGCTTATTTCCTCACAGTCCAGGGACCCCCTGGACACTCTGATCCTCCATAGCCTCTTCCATCTTTGTGCAAAACCTTATCTCTTGAGGCTCCTGCTGTACAACTGAACTCTCACCCTGTCTGCTCTCCCTGATGCAGGCTCCTAGCCACAGGCTCCTCTGCCATTCAGGGTGGTTCCATCCCCGTCCCTTCTCCCTGCCGCAGCCCCAGCCATCCTTGCTGGGTCTGTGGCACATGATTCTCCTCGCTAGCCCCCGTGCATCCTAGATCCTTAATTTCTTCAACCATGATGCTGTCTAGCCCCGCTCCACTCCAGCCACGTGTCCCTTGAATCCTGCCTTCACAGGAAACTATACCTCACCTTCTTCTGGGTTTTGAAACTCCACAAAGTCTCACTCAGTGAAGGTCCATGTCTTTCCAGCTTTCTTTTGCTTTCAGTAGACCTGGTCCCCAAACTTATTCTCCAGTCTTTTCTCCAAATACACATTTATTTGACAAATATTGATTGAGACACTTTGCCAGCTTCTGGGAGTTTAATGATGAATAAAAATGGACACGTAACCTGTCTTCATAGAACTTGCAGTCCAGCAGAGGAGAGAGAAATTGATCAAATGATTGCACACAAAAATGTAAAATGGTTGCTGTGCTAAGTGCTACAAAGTGCCCACTGTGCTTATGGGGGACCTTCTTGCATTAAGTGACAAGAAAGTGGCAGCAGAACTGAGATCTGGAGGATGAAAAGTATATGACCTGAGATAAGACTTCCAGGAAGAAGAAAATGCTTGTGCAAAGGCCCTGTGGTAGTTGGGAGTAGGGAGGCACACATGGTGAATAAGGACTAAAATTTCTGTTAATTGGAATTTATAACAGAGGAAAGAGGCCAGAGTTTTCAGAGTCTTTTAAGCTGTGTTAGAGATTTTCTTTTTCTTCATACTAAAAGCCATGGAAGTCATTTGAAGCAATATAAGGGGGGAGGGCCCTCTCTAATTTATATCTTGTGTCCTAAAAATCCAGTCCATTCTATAGTGAGTATGGTTTTAAATATTGTATTTTTGGAAGGACCAGATTTAAAAATGCCCCCAAAGGCATCGACATTTTCACTAGGCTTCCTAACATTTGAATAAAACACAGTTTTCTCTTATCTGGAAGTCCTATATGTATTTTATAATTCTAAATACTGACTACTGAAAGCACTTCTTTCTTCTTCCTTTCTTTCATCTTGAATACATCTGTACTTAAACTGTTGTTTGGAGTCTTGGCTTTCAGTGAATCAATTTACTGCATTTTTTGGTAAGCACTTCATAAGTCAAAAGTATTGTGCCAGAATGTTATTTTGGAAACTTAGGGGACCTTTGGATGTTTAAACGGTACTGTCAAAATATTGGTTTTATATTTTACAAATCTTTTGTTATTTAGGATAACAAAAATATCTTTCTTTGTTAGCAAGATTACATCTTCTCTTGAGAGTGATTTAAGGGTGAGGCAAACATTACTGACCAGATTGCGAAGAAAAAAAAAATATCCTTCTTTTTTTTCCCTTAAGAAAACACTGATACTCAGAGTGTGAGTTTCTCTGGGCAAAACTTACAGAAACATAAGCTTTTCGAAGAATCATAGGGGCAGGAGGAGAGGAGACTGGGTGAGACCATCCCTCAATTCCATGTAGCAGTAGCAGAAAGAAGCACAGAGCCAGGAGAGAGCTAGTCCGTGGCCCCTCCAGATTTTGTTGTAGTTTTGTGGGATGGCAGGCTGCACGAGCGATTGATTGTGCTACTGGAAACACAAAACTATGAATCCAAGTGTCCATGGTATTCCCACTTGTGATTATCTGAAAGAAACATGCCCTCTGACACGAAATAGTGACACACATAACGGCCATCAGGCTCAATTACAGTTATGCATGAATGGCATCCCACTGACTTCAAAGAGCGCTGCCTTTTCAAGCCAAACGTTTTTAGTTCTTTTGCTGTGTGCCATGACCTGGCAAGGTCCTGATCTGATAATTATCACCTGTTCCATTTCCCCATTTCACAGATTGGGAAGCTGAGTCCTGGAGATGTTCTGTGATATGCTCAAGAGCATACTGCTCTCTAAAAAAAAAAAAAAAAATTAAAAAAAATAAAAAAGGGCGCCTGGGTGGCTCAGTCGGTTGAGCGTCCGACTTTGGCTCAGGTCACGATCTCGCGGTCCGTGAGTTCGAGCCCTGTGTCGGGCTCTGGGCTGATGGCTCAGAGCCTGGAGCCTGCTTCCGATTCTGTGTCTCCCTCTTCCTCTGACCCTCCCCTGTTCATGCTCTCTCTCTCTCTGTCTCAAAAATGAATAAATGTTAAAAAAAATTAAAAAAAAAAAGAGCATACTGCTCTCTGCAGCAGAGTCAGGACTCAAATCCAGTCAGGCCTCCTGATGGGAGGTCTGCGCCCTCTGTGCCACGAGTCTGTCTGCCAGTGCACCTGGCACCTGTCCTTCACGGCAACAGACAGGTGGAGCCGGGGTGTTGGGCATTTCTTTTCTTCTCCTTTGGTTTTCCATTCTCCTCTTCCCCTTCCACTTTGGGCATTTGTGATGGTGGTTCTGTTCCTTCTGCATCCTCTTATTCCTTGGACATCCCAGAAGTGTTGGTTTATATGTGTGGCATTTACCAAAGCCACGGGGGACTCCTGAGTAATTTAAACTTCTGGATTCCTTGCTTGTTGAGAGCAAAGACCAGGCCTGACTTTGCTCTTTAAGTTTCCTATTTCCCTCTCTCTCCCTCCGGGCTTTGCACATAGGAGTCCAGTAAATGTTTGTTGGAGTTGTTAAATTCACCAGACCAAACATTTTAATTTGGATGCTGGAATGATGTGATCACTCATCAACAAAACGTCCCCACATTGTTTTGCCTTGGGAATTCTTGGGTCTATTGTTTTTATATAGTGAATTTTATTGTATATAAATGATACCTCAATAAAAAAAAAAGTGATGTGCCCTAGGGATTCTGTGTAGAAAATGGTCCATTTTCGGAGGGGCGGCTGCTGCCAGTAGCTGGCGACAGCCCCAGTCAAACATGCAGAATCATTAATTAGGGTCATTTGTTCGGCTGTGAGCTGAGCAGAATGTATAAAACCTGCCCAGGAGAGAATTGATTCATCCCCCTCTCTGTACTTTTCAGAGTACTTCTAACACGATCCTCAAAGCCTGCAGGCCTCATACATATGTTCTAATGGGCTAATTGTTAAGGCGACATTTGTAAATTAATCCCTGACTTGAGCTAAGTGGTTTCCCCTAATGGCTTTAATTCAGTGACTCCCATTCTTGGCCATACATCAGATTCACTGGTGGAGCTTGTGAAAAATAGAGGTGCCCGGCTTCCCCCTCCCCCGAGCTCGCCGTTCTCTGGTTCCAGGGCAGGACGGGGGCATCTGTTTTTTTTGTTTTGTTTTGTTTTTTCTTTTTTTTTTAGGAAAGCTGCTCAAGTGTTAGGATTGTGGTGGTAGCCACCTTTATGAGCCTCTGCTCCAGTGTCTGGAGGCCCTCGCAGACTTGCGTCGACTGGAAGCACTTGGGTCCAACTCAATGACTTGGGACCAGTTTCCAGAACAGGCAACGTGCCTAAGAGCCCCCCTTCCTGATTTGTTCACTCTGTGTCCACCTCACTGGGACTGTCCTTTCCTTGACGAGCTCCAGTGACCTGAGGGGAGCTATTCTGTGCGTTGCTATCCTGTTTCCCGTTTTTTGAACTTTTGAGACATTTGGAAGATCTTCGGGGCCTGCTGCAATGTCCATCATGAAAATACCTGTGAATACCCCCTCTCTGTTCTCCATTTATCATCACATTCCTGGTGCCAGCCAGTTGTTAAGGACAGACTTATTTCTTTTAAATTTTCTGCCTCTGTGTCTCTGTGTGTCCGTGTTCCTGGCATTCTTCTGTGCAAACACATGTCATGCTTGATCTTGAAGTTTTGAAAAGCAATGATGCAAGGGCACCATTGTTTCAATTACATTTGTCAAATCGCTTTTGTTTTTAGGTATCTGGCACTCTGTAAATATCACAACGTACTTTGTATCAGCACACATGTGGGTATTTTCAGTAAACCTAAAAATACGGCAGTTAGCACCATCCCCGGTAGCCAAGGTGATTTGGTGAACCCGGCCTAGGAAAGCTAGAAAGCCTCTGGGAAAGGTCAGCACACAATGTGCCCTGAGAGGGAATGCTCATACGTTCCACGTGTCACACTGTGCTTACAAGATCTTGTTTGCGACAGTGCTTTGTAAAGTGCTTGCTTGTTATAATGTGTCTTCTGTGACCCAGCTGCTGGAGGGCTAGTGTTTTTCTGTCTTAGGAATTATGCTTTTCTTGGCCTCTTCTTACCATGTCCCTTGAGCTTCAATGTCCCTTATTCCTGGGACCATCGAAGCACATGGAAGGACTCCCAGTGGCCTTCCCCCTTACTGAAGGGATATTAGAGTAGCCGTTACATGTAGGAAAAAGGAGCACTTTGAGGACAAAAGGCGTATTGAGACAAGAGCCCCTGTTGTTCTGCCTGTTCCTAGCTTCTTCTCCCATTTATATCTCCACCCAGTCAATACCTTATTGCATATTGACTATACCTATGCCATACAGTTGAGCACTGATTGCATAATAGCATAGCATTCATCTATGTAAGGATTACTCTGCAGAAGAGTGTATTTCATGACTGTAAGTGGACTTCTTTCGTTTTTCCTAGGGCCTTAGGAGATGTGACATAAATACTTAAGATACTTATTTGGGGGTACTCTATAACATAACCATCATAGCATTTAGGCAAAACAAATCTAATCATTTTGTGTAGTTGGATTGAATTTTTTCATATTTAAGCAGAGTTCTCAGACAATGGGGGATTTGTCAGAGAGGGAGAGGTAAGAGATGGAGAGAACAAGAGAGAACTAGTCCTTGGCCAAGGCCCTCTAGAAGACAAGTCCTTGTTGGATCCCTATTTTCATGGCCTAATTCAAAGGGTTGATTCCTGGGATGAGCACTGGGTGTTGTATGGAAACCAATTTGACAGTAAATTTCATATATTAAAAAATAAATAAATAAATAAATAAATAAATAAATAAAAATAATAAAAGCAAAAAAAATAAATAAATAAAAAATAAAAAAAAAAAAAACAAAAAAAAAAAAAACAAAGGGTTGATTCCTTTTCTGCAGCACCTGGATCCAGGGTGACAATGTAATCAAGCCTGACATGATAAAGAGCCATGTGGCAAGTTTCAAAATCACATGCACAGCTGCCTTAATACTGAGAAGCAGGTACCCCCCGCCCGCCCGCCATTGATCATTTTATTCCTGGAGGCAGGTGGGTGGAAGAGTTTGGACACCCTGAACCTCCTCATGAGAAAGCCTTCTGGCAGAACATGTGGACCCGAGAATAGGTGCACCCAACAGCTTCAGTTCTTGGGAGATTTGGAGGTCATTTTCCTCCTGGATTTCTTCCCTCCCTTACCCTCTCAGAGAGATGCCGCTCTTTGAGTTTGCATCGTGAGAAGATAGCAGGAGTCCTCTCCTTCTGTCACTGGCCGATTTGCTTAAATAAGCTGCACATTATTCCCTGTCACAGAGGCCGAGCAAAGGCAGCTGGGACAAATTAGTGTCAGCTACTTCGTCTGGCCCCCCAATGCTGGGAAACCCTCGCCATTGCTGGAGAGCTTAGATTTTGAGCTCATTTCATAATGATGTAGATGCCATTTTCAAGGACTTCCATCCTTTTTCCTCTCCTCTCCCCTCTGTCCCTGCCCTCCCCTCACTGGCCTGGATAGCCAGCTCTGACCAAAGCTCAGCATTCACACACACACACACACACACACACACCAGCTGACAGAGATTACTCTTGGGTCAGCTGTTTATGAATGAAGAAGAGGTCCTTTTCCTGTGTCCTGGCCACGCCCCTTCTCTTTGCAGCATTTTGAGAATGAGGTCGGGGCGGGGATCTAACTGCTTATGTCTCAGAAATAGCAACACAGATCAAAATTAATCTTAAGCTATTTGTTTTGCTGCCTCATTCAGATAATGGAGGGAAAAGCTGAGGCCTGTTTATGCTTTTGTTTGTTTGTTTTTGTGCATAACTTTGCAAAGAATGAATGAGTGAGTGTGTGAGGGGAGAGCCTGGGGTGAGCCTGTCAGGGGGATTAGCACCTGGTAGAAGGTACTTGCTAGCAGACTGCATGCAGGGTTTCCTTGCATTCAGCTGCAGCGTGGTTTAGTTTTTGAGACAAAATGGAAGAATAAAATAAGCCCCAGTGGTGTACTGTTTTACCACTTCCTTTTGTAAAGATAATCTGTCAGGTGCTATGAGGCTGTGTCTTCCTTCCACAGTGTCCGGCAGTTTGTAACTGTCAGTGTTTACTGTGTGGTCCGTTCTCTGTCCCAGGAGCTCTGTGGGGTTCTGCAATGTTTTGAATGAATACCGTATGCAGATTTCACTTCCTATTGGCCACTTTGGTGCACACACACAATACAGCATGATCCTCTCTCTCTCTCTCTCTCTCTCGCTCTCGCTCTCGCTCTCGCTCTCATACACACACACACACACACATACACACACACACAGCTCGTCCATGCCCAGCCATTACATAAACTGAGATTCATCTCTATTCACCAGCCAATGCCACAGTGATGTCAATATGTAGATACTATGAGGAGGCTGACGCTTCTCTCTGTCAATAGACCCTTTAGAATATTAGCATATCTAAAGGTATTTGTTGAGCCCTGGCACTGTGTGTGGTCATGGTGTTTACTTTTGTTTTCATTCTTAATTATTGGCTCTCCACGTCTTTATTTTTGAGACCATTAAGTTGCCCTCCCGGTCTCCTCTGTCAAAGACTAAATAAAATAGGATGTGGAGTGGGGACACAAGTGTTGGTATCAGCCTCCGCTGCTACATGTGCATTGGATGGACTTCAGTGTGACAGGTATCCTTTGAAGGAGATGCCAAACTGTCTTTCAAATCAGTGGTGATTAATTTTGAGTGAAGAGTGTAAAGATGAACAAGGATTCTTGTGTAGCTGGCCTAATGTATTACCTAATTTGGCTTCCTGCACTTGAACTATTTCCAGAATACTGAGAAGTGTTGTAACCACACACAAATACACACACACACGCATACATATACACACACACCAATGTATATACACACATTTGTACAAGCAGAAAATTTATGTTTTTCAAATTGATGTTTCTGGTGTGGGGACAGGAAGTAAATCAGGGGTTGTGTAGGGCTGGGGGTAGGAACGGGGATTAACTGTTCATGGGCGTGAGGGCTCTTACCGGGATGATGAAAATGTTCTGGTACTAGAAGATCATAGTGATGGCTGTACCACTTGGTCAATTTACTTGAAGTCATTGAATTGTACACTTACGACGGGCGAATTTTATGGTATGTAAGTTATATCTTGGCAGAGCTGCGAAAAATGGATATTCCCATATCTGAGTTCCTCCGGGCCCAGATTACACATAAGATGACCAATTGTATCACCCGGAATTTTTATTCACTCTTCCCACTGGAGTGTGCTGACTTCATTGCAGAGAAGCGGGACCCTGTGCTAATAGGGCTAGATGAGACCCAAAGCCATGGATATGAGTCTACCCTGACCCCTGTTGGCCAGCAGTGAGGTTGCTGCCCGCTGCAAGGTGCGGAGTCAGCATCAGGGTATCCTGGGGAGGGGGGGGTGGTGGGCGGCAGCTCGAGGGGCTGAGATTCCCAAGCGGGCCCCAGAAAGCAGTTGGAACCCTGCTTCCCAGCTGCTGCCGCACCTGTGTCAAAAAAAACCCGAAGCTTCCCAGTGTCGGCTCTTAAGTGATGGCATTTTCCTCTTCTTTTGCAGGTTGTCTTAGTCTTTGCTCTCAGCATTGGTGCACTTGTAATATACTTCATAGATTCGTCAAAGTGAGTATTCAAATACATTGTCTTGCCCTCTTTCTTAAAAACAATCATGAGCCTCTACATTGATCAGTTTATTGACTTTAACACCAAAATTTGCAAGAGTCTTTTGAGTGTGGAAGGCTTTCAGAGGACGGCAGGGCTACTCTGTGCTGGTTTTCTGAATGGGAAAACAAGTTCTTAAAAGGAAGGTTACTTTGATTCTGCTGGCCTGAGAGGGGGGGAGAGGTATGTGAGGGTGTTATTTTTGTTTGCTGGGTATTATTTATTTTGAAATAGCTGTTTCCCGTCGAAGTATTTGCACTGAAGATGTCAAGAGGTTAAGAGGGCTTTGGTGTGAATGTCCAACCACTGGGAGGGCTACAGGTATCCAGCCAGTGAGGGTCTGAGCTATTCTTGCCATGGTGGTAAGGTCCTCTTCTCATTAGGGTTTCTGATGCTTTAACCTTATTGGAGGTTAGATTAGGAAGCACGGCTCTATCCTTTGCAGCTACCAAGCAGAATATTCAGCAGAAGCATTGCTCGCTGGTGCTTCTTCACTTGTGAAGGTCACAGATGGGACGGAGGAGTTCGTGATGACTCCCAGAGGTGGAGACCCATGGCCATCTAGGATTTCCTAGAGTGGACATTTGTGCAGACCCCTAAGGTGCCAGTTGAGCGAACTGGTGCTCTAGGGTGACCCTGAGGTGGGGTGTTGCGATGTTGTAAAGGCTTCATAGGAGGCAGGAGAGGTCACTGAGCAGAGCTGCTAGGTGGCGGCCAGCTCTGCTCTGGTTCCTGCAGGTGTCACCCTGGCGGGGGGGGGGGGCGGGGGAGGAAGGGGCTCATTTATTCCAACTATTCTATTGCGAGTTTGAGGCTGACAGCATCTGGGAAACTGGAGCTGAGCTGGTCTGACACACCTTTTTGTGGCGACATGTACTTGAAAACTGGGCAGTGGACTTGAGCTCTTTTCCTACACAGTCTACTGTGAGAGTGTTTTCAACTCTTTGAACTCCATCCCTGGTATGGCCGTCTGCTAGAGTTTGATTCCAGGAAACCTGCTTTGTGTCCTTGTTGGAGCAGACCCTGGGGTGCCTGAATTCTGAGCCTAGTGCTCTTTTCCTGTGGCTCAGGATGGTAGCAATGTCATGCATGCCTGAATTCTGAATTTCTCAGAGGCATCTGGTCACCAGCCAAAGGATTTTGTGCAATTGGGTGCTGATGTGCAATTGGGTACTGAGGCCAAGATGCCATGTCAGGGAAAATAAAGAAAACGTCCCCTTTAATCACTTGTCTCTGGGCATCAGCCAAGTCTGAGAGTATCAGAGGTCCTTCTGCCCATTGCCACACATGAGGCTGGACTGCCTTCACCTGTCTCAGGTGGAGGAGGGTCCTTTAAAAGTCCTCCAGGAGACAAGATTCCACACACTCCCTCCATCAGCTCTTCCTGGCCAAGAAAGAGAAGAGCTTTTTAAGTCTGGAAAATTCCAGCTGGTATGTCATTGAAGGTAAGCCTCTTTTAAGTATCTATTCTTCATAATTCTGGACCATATTTGAATTGAACCAAAGATTTCCTAAAGCCTTGGTCTTATTTCTCCATTCCCTTTCAGGAGTGAGGAGTGTTCTCACATGTCAGGGGATGCATAGCCTGTCAGCTTCCGTGGCGGGCTCAGGAAATGGGTTTGGGCATGCATATGTGTGCCCCAGACAGAGCAAACCCTTACATGAAGGTGAGTGTGGTGATCAGTTAGGAGAGATGCCTTGGCACCTTCTTTCCCTTCCCCACCCTTTCTGCTCCTCTGTATTTCTCAGAAATAAAATACTCTTGTTAGATGGATTTGAATTGTGTCCTTTTTTACAGTGTTTATATTAAGAGGCAATCTTTCATCCTGGTGTTCTTGGCTCCATGTGAGAGGATGGAGAGGAATGAAATTCTCTAAGACAAAAGAGCCTCTTCCCTGGATACCCTGCACCATCTCAGCACCCTAGATTCAGCTATGATTTTGCTAAGCCTTGGGAAATCCAGTGTTGGGAGCCCTCTCTGGTTCTGGTTTCTTTTATGGACTTGCAAAGAGTCTATTCCAAAGATGGACAGGCGACCCTGTTCTCCACTTTTTTTCAGCAAAAATGCCAAAAATCTTAGAACCAAGCTTGCTTCCACTCTCCCTGGAGACTGTCCTAGCTCAGTCCTTCTTTGTCCCACAAACCCACACATGGTTGGGCAAAGCAAGAGTTGGTTTATTTATGTAGGCCCTTCCATTTCTCATTTGCATTACTACCTTTGGTTCTAAAGCCATCTCCCAAGGTTCTGTACTGTGGGTGACCTGATCGGCACAGCCAATACCAAGGAGGCTTCCATCTTCCTGGGGAAAGACCAGCAGAGCATGTGCATATCAAGCAAGGGGAAGAAGTAAGGTTGAGTCTGTAGAGTAACCTTTATGGCAAGTCCACAGATTCCCAGGAATAAACAAAGAACCTGTTAGAGACATTGTAATCAAGCACAGTAAACAAGAGAAAATGAAGTTCTGTCCACACATAAGATGCAAATGGAAAATGTGTAAGAAAGCAGGATGTAAATTCCCCAAATCCATCTATTCATTCAAGATTCTCATCGATTGTACACACTGGTGGTTTGGCTGGCCATTTGGGCATCTTGGAATGAGAGCTTTAGACTTCTCTTGGAAGTTATACTATATCATCACCCAGTACTGGGGAAAAAAACACCTAGTATTCTTCCAATGAATTTTAGTTAACATTTATGCCCTTTGAATGAATCAATCTGTAGGCTTTCCCTTGCATGAGCCTAATTGGGCAGACACTGTCGTGAAGTGGCTTGTCTCAGTGAATTTTGATCAGAGCTGGCCTCCCTCACAATGGTGGGGGATACTCCAGCAGCACAAGCTCAAGATGTGAGGCTCTCTGCACCCAGCCCCTTGCAGAGTGGGAGGAATGCAGATCAATATATGAGGTAAGCTCCGGGGTCTGCCCTGCTGGCTCAGTGTCAGGCAGGCCCGTCCAGGCTGTGCGAATGGGCAACAGGTGGGGAAGGCAGTTCAGATAAATGTCGTGAAGGGTGGTTGTCTGATCTTTTTAACCTTTCAAAGCTGAGTTTAGTATCAAGGCAGTGGGTAAGTCATTTCCAAACACAGCCTCTCCTACGCATCTTTCCTTTCCCATTGTTAGGCCAAGATCGGTCCCCAAGCAGCTCTTTTTCATTCAAGGGTTTGAGGAGCCCTTCTTTGGGTCTTAGTTTTCCTAGAGTGATCGCCGCAGAAGAATCACTCGTGCAGCCTCAAGTGATTGCTGTCTAGCTAAGACAGATTGTGCTCAGAGCTCCTGGAGTTGAAAGCCAAAGAGGGACATTAAACTGTGTTAAAATTATGCTTCATCATCCCAGCAGTAGACTCTCTAGAAACACCCAAGCAGAAGGAGTTGTTCTACCAAGTCTTTGGATAGGCACAAGTGCCGATTCCTTGCAGACACAGAGGAGCACTAAGTCCTCCAAAGACAGTCATCCCGTCCCTCAAAAGATATTAAATTAGCCACATGAGGCAGACATTGTCCAAAAGAACTCCATTTTTTTTCATCCCTTTGAAAGATGTTCTGCCCAATTTAAGACATCTGCCACTCCAGCTCCTAATTCTGATGTCTCTTGATGTATATTCCAACCCATTCCTCCCATACACTCTGATACTCTGTGAAGCAAAGATTTTTAAAAAATTGTACAACCAAGTCAAAAGTGCCCCAGACACCCTGTGGGTGATAATGTCACCATTGCTGGTTCCATCCCTGTCTATTTTCTGTCTTTGACATAGGAACAGTAATTCTTCTCTAACAGATAAGAAAAAAAAAAAAAAAGACCCAACGATGTCAGTGTGAGGGCAGGATTCATGGATTGCATAATGCAGCAGTTCCTGCTGCCTCTAGAATTTCAAGAGAAAGTTGGAAGAGACAGAGGCTCCAGGCCCTGGGTATTTGCATTTTTTTTTCCAGGGGCATTCTTGGAAAGGATGACTCACCTGTGGGGAGATATTTATTCCTTTGATTCATGTTTAAACTCAGCTGCTTCTTATGCTACAGTTCTGTGGGTGATGAATATTTAATACTGCGTATACTGAAAATGAAGGTCAAGTTCTGCTTACTGGTGACTTCAGTGCAGGCTCATGTCTCTGCAAGGCAAGCTACCTGCTGTTACCAGAGTAAAGCTGAAAGGTTATACATTGTTAAAATTTTCCTTAATGACTTTATCTGCTCCAAAATTGCTGGCACACAGTGGGGGCACCCACTGATTTCACCAGCCTTTGCTCTTGGCTTCTCATACCAGCAGTGAAGCTTTGGGGATATGGACATTAGCAAGGAGGAGGGAAGAGTGGTGCAAAATTTGGAGAGCATTTAATCCAAGGGCTGGATTCCAGGATAATGGTGGTATTATGATGTGGAAATGGCCTTCCCCTGGTCTTTAACATTCATTTAACAATTTACATTTGTATTCATGGATTCATTCATCTTGTATTCATTCACTCATCTGGGACCTCTTCGGTGTGATAACGTGGAAGATTTTTTACACTGTAAAATTGCTTAGGGTTAGGTATGGTTCAGGAAGGTTATCTTGAAGATTGCAGTAGAAATTGACCAGACTGTTTCCATAGTTTCTGGAAATAAAACTGGTACCCTTTACATGATGGGGATACCCACAGCCTTCGCAGAACTGGCCAATCACCAGTTATTTTACCTGCTGAGTGTTCACACAAGCCAGACCTCTTGTCCCTCAGCCTAGAAGTTCTCTTGAACAAGGGAGAGACAGGCAGGTGGTCAGGAGAACTAACATTCCCTGATCATAGACTTGTGTGAGGTATAGTGTCAAGCACATTACAATACACAACACATGGGACCTCACTAGATTCCCCCAACAACCTGATTGGGTGGTCTTATCACCTTTCCCACTGTACAGGTGAGGAGGCTGAAGATGCAACATTGGTCCCAAACCACGTTGCTCATGAGTCGGAGCCAGGATTTGAACCCAGCGTTATCTAAAGGCATCTCTCTCCCAAGTATCTAGAAGTGAAATTCCAGCTTGTAGAAGTGACCAAATGGGTTAAGTGACATGTCACCAGAACAAGATATGGCTTAGCCTCCTTAGCCATTTCCTCTGTTCTGTTTTCTCTTTTGTTCTCCATCTTCCCATTTCCTACCTTTGGGGCCAGGCCTGCAAGTCAGCAGGGGCCCTATCACAGCTTCCTTCCTAGGACATGAGAGATATGGAACATGTCTGTGGGACATGTGCTGTTTGATGTCTGGTTATGTCTTGATTCATTTTCTCCTACGTTATAGCTTAATAAGACTCCCTTCTCTTTTATCTCAATGGACTGGCAGCATTTGGTGATGGAAGAGGGTCATGTTTGCAAAGAACAAGGGAAGTTGATTGTTTTTCAATGGCTTCTCCCAGTTAAGGGATTCATTCCCAGTAGAAAGACCCTTTCCCCACCCCACCCCCCATCCCCTTGCTTACCTCCCCCTCTGCGCCTATCATTTGGCACACTAGAGTAGATAATGAGAGAAGCCCTGCTTCTCCATTAGACAGATTCTTTTATCTCTTATCTCTTTAGAAAGTTGTACAATTTAGTTAAGTTGTTATAATTTTGCATGATGTGCCTAGAAAGTTAGGATTCCCAGTGGACTTTAGGAGAATTTGGTCCACAAGAGGTTTCTGTGGAGGTCTTTGTAACAATGTAAGATATCCTGATCGCCTCTTCCAGTCTTGTTCTTGCTGGCCATGAGCACAGGTGTCGACCCAGTGCTTCACACGTGGCAGCTTTGTAGCAGGCGCCTGGCAGAGCTGTGAGGACAGCATCGCCACCTCCACGGAAGCTCATCGTAGACTGTGAAGTACCATGAAGTACTATGGAGTACCTGAACGCGCCCCCTGCCTCACAGCAAGAAGAGCTGGGTGGCCCATGGTATAGGGAAGGAAGCTCATCACCTTCCCTTGTGCTCAGCTCCTTTATGGAACGTGGCCTTTCTAGCTGGCGTTCTGAGAAATTCACTGCCGTTCCCCGCCTTGATGCCCTTTTTGAGGAGTCACGGTATGCATTTAGCCTTTGTTGAAGAAGTCAACACAAATCACTGTCTGTGCAAAGCATCCTCCTATTCTTTTTTTTTTTCCCTTTTACACACTCCCCCCCCAGTTTTCTCTGTCCCTCACTGACATTTTTATTGCCAGGCTTTGGTCTGGAAAATTATGGGTAGGGAAAGTTCAAGGGCAGGATGTTCAGAACAGCACTGCACATCTGTGAAGGGGAGCACAACAGGAGCGCCTGCAGCTGTTGAAAGAATGGAATGTCAGATGGTGGAGGAGCTGGGCCCACTGAGGGGATGGGGGAGGGGGGGTGCCTTCAGGGCAAAGAGTCTGTAAATAACTCCCAATGAGAAGTCCTTGTCCCCTTTCAGGATTTAACCTTTAATGGCAACACTCAATTCTCCTATGTGAGATCAACCCTAACTCAACTGTGCCACTTGGTCTAGCTTTCTGAAATGCCATTTTTGTCATCAGGTGGTGCATAAACCTGGCAGAGAAGACAGGTGGAGGAGGTGCCCACAGGGTAACCTTCCCCCTTCCATCTGGGTGAGGCGGTCTTGGCTTCCTCACTTATTTCTCATTGTGCAGGTGATGCCTAGGTACCACACGTGACAGCAGCTGGAAGCATCAGGATGAGCTGCTCATCTTTGGCATTTCCTTGGGAAAAATCAGGGACTGTGTTAGGAGTGGGAGGGAAGACACAGCTAGACCTACTTCTGGGTTTGCAGCAAGGGACAACTGGAGAGAATAAAATGTTAGAACTTGGAGAGATTTCAGAGTCCACTTGGTGCCACTGTTCCCTGTGCCTCAGCATCTCCCCTGCCTGATGAGGGTTAAGTGACCTTCTCAAGAACACCCAACTTGCCAGGGGCTGAATTGAAGACAGAGCAATCAATGCTCCCCAGTCCAGGGCCCTTTCTCCTTGATCTCTTGGGTTCTTTCTACCACATACAAAATCAACAAAGATGTGATGGCAAATATTCATTGAAGAGCAAAGCAAATAGTGGTTTTTATGTTCATTTTGGAGTTTTAGTCTGTCATCATGGGGGCAACTTTAGGGTCATGGATAAGAACAAAGATAATGCCAGATAGATGCTTGGGATTCCTTTATTTCATCCCCCTTGGCAGGGAGGCCCTGAATTCCTTGATTTTATGATCCTTTTTTTTTCTTTTCCTTTTTTTTTCTGTACTATTTCAGAAGGGGAGTAAGAGTTCAACTGTGTTGTGGAAGGTGAACAAGGCCGAATGCTTTGGTTTGGCCTGTTTGGAATTTGTTATGCATGACCTTTGAGGACACGTTGCCCAATGGCTCAGTTGTTTCCCTGTGAAAACCCTATCCGACAACTATGTCTATAAATCCACATTTACTTTCCTCTCCAAAAATTATAATGAATTATTTCTTCTTTCCTCACCACTCTCCAGAATTTCAAAAGAAAACTTTAGATTCTCTGACGCTTTGAAAAGAATGCTTATTTCAGGGAAAATAAAGAAAATGCATTCCCGTGGAGGTTCAGCTAGTGTGTATGTCTTCTGCAATTAGCGTGTGTTTATGTTGCACGAGGGCCGGATCTTCTCCCTTGCACAGCAATGGTCTTCTACCTGATGTCCCAGGCAGACATGCATGCAAAACTCTCAAGGGATTGGGGTAGGAGCCAGCTGGAGAGAAGGTTAGCACTCAGGGCGGTGTAATCCAAACATAAGGGCAGGGCTCGTGCTTAACACAACCCCGGATTGTGCTGAGCTTGGTGGAGATGGTTACAGCTTTATGATGGGTTTTATGGGCTTCAGCTGAGGATGGAGATGTGACCTCTGTCTTTGCTTTTTGTCCCCCCTGTCCTTCTTCCTGACAGCCTGACAAATTGTAGCTTTGGGGAGACCCTGGTCAGTGATGAGTCATTTGTGTTTTAAAAATAGAACTTCTTACAGCAAAGATGCCCTTGGGACTTTTTAATGCACTTGTGACTACTCATAGAATTTGGGAGAAGGGAGTGTGTGTGTGTGTGTGTGTGTGTGTGTGTGTGTGTGTGTAGGGGACAATCCCTGTCCCACCTCTAGACTGATGGGAAAGTATAGCATGGGAGGACTGGCCACCAATCTTACCATAACAACAGAGATGAAGCTGAGAGCCATGCACCCATGACCTTAAAGGTATCAGTCAGGTAGGAGATCCCTGTTAAATACTGACTGCGTGTAAGACATTTACGAGGTATGGAAGGTTTACAATACTATGTGTAAGACTCAATCTTTTTCATTAAGACTTTAAAGTTATAGATATTTTTACAAGGGTCAGGAAGTCTAGCCATCATATGGGAAATAGAGGGAAAATGAACATAAACAAAGGAAAAAGAAAAAAGATACAGGAAAATGGAGGCAACAAAACAAGGTACCAAGGAAGATTTCAGTATAGCATATACTGTATTAGCATATTTCAGTCTCTAATATAAGCATTGCTCAGGATAAGGGCTGAAGTTAGAAAAGCCAAGCAGACAGCTGGATTTTGGGAGTGTTGGCAGGCTGGGGAGGTTTTGAGTTGAGGAGAGAGAAAACTCAGTCTCCCACAAGAGGGGACTCCCATTCTGGCCTGTGCTGTGTCCTCTGGCTTTTATTTTCAGTACGTGCTGAGTCCAGCAAAGCCCCACCTTGAAATGAGCCGCCGAGATAAAGGACTGAGATTGCTCCAGAGGTGGCCTAACAGAACCAGAAAAGCAAACTCTCCCTGTTGGCGGTAATGCCTGTTCTCCACTTGCACACGACAAAAATCTTTGGAGACTTCTCTTTGGAAAATTCCAGAAGTGGCTGACCGAAAGGCATCCACTCCATCTTTCTGAGGCCAAAGTCAGGGTGTAACGTGCCTTTCAGAGGCCTAGTTTATGAACTTGCCACATGCGGAACGTCCCGCGATGTGGTGGGGAGGAAAGCTATGGCTAAGGGAGGCAGTGCTATACTGACAAAGCGGTCCCTACACGTTCCAGGATGTTTGTCTGAAGACCATGGTTTGCCTGTAGGGACACAACGATGATTTTTGTGGGTGTAGGTCCTTATGCCTTCTTGGGTCCCTTTCTCTGTGCAGAATATTAAAAGTCACATTTTGCAACTACATTCATATAAAGATAAATATCATCCAGGCTGGATTCATTTTTATATGTTTGTTATTATTATATTTACATTTTTTCTTCTGATTTTAAAGAAATGAAAAGCAAGACATTTTTGCAGGTCACTAGAAGTCTGGTGGGCCATAGACACAGTGTCTGCTGTGCCTGATGGAAAG
Source organism: Neofelis nebulosa (assembly GCF_028018385.1). NCBI lineage: Eukaryota > Metazoa > Chordata > Mammalia > Carnivora > Felidae > Neofelis > Neofelis nebulosa. Next base: position 41,926,823 of record NC_080794.1, on the reverse strand, counting down.
CTGGCTCTGTTTCCTCCCTTCCTGTCAGCCCCATCCATCTGGGAATTTTCACAGATAAGAAAACATGCCCAGGGACAGAAGCCTAATATCCCATTCCTCCCAGCATCATCTAATTGTTTCTGATGAGGATATTTAAAAAACAAAACAAAACAAAAAAACCAAAACAAAAAAACCACATTCCATTTCAAACCACGTGTTTTGACTTGGCTTTGGGAAATGAGAACTTCAGCAGCCCAGCCTTAAAAAGAGTGGCACCTGTAGATAAGTCCAATTTTGTGAGAAAACCTAATAATCTTCTGATGAGTTTTAGAGAGAAACGTGTGCTTTGTCTGTCCTTATATCTGAAAGAAGCCTTGCCAGGTTAGGAGATCTGCTCACTAGGAGCACCATGTGAAAGATAACATTCCCTACGGCAAGGTCTGCAGTAGACGGGGTACAAGGCTCTAGTAGACGGGGGCGGTCGGCCAGATGTTAGGAAGGAGGGCTGGAGGTCTGGTGAGGACTGAGCTGAGCTGAGAGCTCAAGGCCTCCTGAAGTGACTTCATCCCCAGGCAGAGTGCAGGCGCATGTGGCCAGATCTTCCTGTGTTTCAGAGAGAGGAGAGGCAAACCAGGCTTGATGTTGAATCTCCAGGTTTAAAATACTGCCCACGGCTCCAGATCTTTTAAAGCAGTCTGCAGGCCAAACAAAACACTTCTGCAGGCCAGATTTGGGCCTCCCGTTTTCAGTCTTTATTCTAAACCGTCTCTCTTTCTGGTCTTGAATTAGCTCTGCTCTCTGAGTGCCAGAAAAATCTTCTTAACTCTTGATTTTCCGTCTCCCAGAAAGGGCCCCTTCACTCTCCAAAGTGACGAGACCCTGGTCTTCAGGTTCTCTGTTTTGTTTCCCATCTGACACACTTGCAAATGCTGCTTAGGTAAGTTTCCACTTTTCTCTAGGCATATACTGTATGTCACAGTAATAAATTACCCGTAACTTACTGTAAATCCCTAAAGCTACATATCAAAAACTCTACGTCATCCCTGAAAATAACGTCGTTAGGACCTCATAAACATACGCTCTGTTTGTTTAAGAACTGCTAGAGCTTTTTAAACATGGTTGCTAAGTCACAAGAGTGTATTTTCCAGGACATAAATGGAAGTGAACACAACCCCCTTAAATTGTCGGATTCTTTATAAGAAAAGAGGCCCATGTCTGTCTGTTCTGCTGGTGTATTAACTTGACCAAAACCGAGTTGATTATACTGAGCATGTGTGTTGATCATTGTTGGGATCTATCCTCTGACTTGTCTAAATGGACACATTATATGAAACTTGGTTTAATTTCTAGCATATGTGGGTATAAAAGCATGGGGTAACATAGATAAATCTTGGCTGTATTTTTTATCAACTTTAAAGGTTGCAATTTGCTGAGCGTTCAGTTCAACACTTAGTGATGAAATTCTTATGCGATGGCCCCTTTAAAAACAAAATCCGAAGCATCTCTGGACCTTTCTTCCTAGATATGGTCCCAAGTCTCAGCTATATCTTCATCCCCTCATCTTTCACTTTTTACATGGAAACTTGGCAGTTAATGTTAAGGTAGTGCTATGAGGCTGTCCTTGAATATAGAGGGCTCAAATATTTTCAGAGCTATGAAAAAGATGGCCGTTCTATTATGATAACCCTGATTCCAGTAGAGCTGCTTCATCAGTCTGGTTTCCAAATGGAAAATACTCATACCACCTTTCACTTATCATGATACTCTCAGGAAGAAAATGGAGGTAGGACTGTAGGGCCTACCAGTTAGATGTTGGAATCTAGTATAAGGCACTTGTCCTTCTTAAAGATATTCGATCCATGTTCCTATTTATGCCCAGGCAGAGAGCCCCTGTCTCTTCCTTTGAGAACTGGTATTTTCACCTTTTTCTCTCTACCTCCCCCTACCTCCCACCTGGAAATGAACCTATGGCCCAGTTTGAGATACAATTGATCTTGATGTCTTAGAGGGAACTGCAGGGACTGTATGTAGAGAAAGATGAAGGACAAGGGTGCCATTGGATGACTCTGCCTGGCATATGCTTTTCCTCTAGCATCAGGAAGAAGGGTGGGGAGTGCATGAAGGATTTTTCCCTCTTCATAATAACATGAACAGGAATGATAAGACAAGGTCTATAAAGAGCAGCAGTAATAATTGAGATGTGCTCCAGGCAGCCATGCAGTCTGTCAGTGCCTTGGAGCACAATCTGTTATCAGGTACTTAGTGAGGCTGGGGAGTAGACAAGGATGGAGCATTTGGTGGCTGTGTGTCTGTGTGCACTCATATGCATATGCTCAGAGGAGGCATGCATGAGTAAGAGCTGGTACCTAGAGCAAGTAAAATTATGGAAGGCAATGTGCATGATTACGATGTGCAGTGGTGGTGGTTCTCCTGTGGGTCAGGCACCCCTTCGGGAATTTGATGAACGCTATGGGAATTTTGCTTGCCAGGGACCCTAAAGTTGGTCCATGCACCCCAAGTTAAGGATTCCTGCTCTGTACGGTGGGTTCATCTGCCCACACACGGTTGTTTCTTCTGCCATGAAGATCACGTGACAGACAGAGGGCAGTCCTCATACCCAAGGGCTAAGCAGAGATTGACTGACAACCCTCCCTTCCTGGCATATAAAACACATCCAAGGGCAAGTCTCTCTGTAGTGTGTTTTCTCATCTCAAGCAGTCATACATACCCCTTTTCCCCCACTGCATTTGAAATCTTGAAAATGGAGGGGCAGTGCTAACAAAACCAGGGAAAGGAGGCCCCTACCCAGGAAGTACATAAGGTGAGATGTGTCTACAGGGCAGAACTAAACACTCTTTCTTTTCTGCTTCTCTTATACACTGTCGGTTAGCACCTATATTTAGAGGGAAATCTTCTCCCTGGGTTGCAGTCCAGGGATACAAACCATCTCCAGCCAAGAGCATTTCATCTGAGACACAGCTCTGGCGCACCAGAACCTGGGCATGTGTGGGGTGCCCAAACAGACGCAAGCAGCTGCCACTTCTCCAGAAGGCTGAGTCTTTCACCTATGGCTGCAGAGTCTCTGGGGAACCTCTGTGGGCTCATCTGACCAGTTTTCAGACCAGTTTGACAGAAAACTGAAGAGCAGCTTCCCAGAGAAGCCCCATCTCTCCTGAATTCCCTGCTTCCTTAGGATTTCTTCCTGCTTGCACCTGTCTCCAACCCAGCCAACTGAGACAGTTTAATTGGTGCAAGGTGGGGGAAGCAGTCAGGGGTGACTGACGTTCCGGAAGAAGGAGACTCCCCTGAGATGTGTGAGGGGAACCGTGACAGACAGGCCTGGCAGTGCTGTGTAGGGGCAGGAGGTCAGTGACCCTTGCTTGGAAAGAGTGCTGGCTGGCGGAAACGTTTGCCAGCTTCTTCCACCCCGAGTTGCTTGGCCAGTTTTATGCATTCATGTGTGTTGTTGCTGCCTTGTCCATGGAGGGCAAAGAGGTCGCTGGGGGGCTCTGGCCCAGCATGAGAATGGGTAGAAAGGAGTGGGCAGCACCACCCAATAGTTAGCAGCAGGGTTTGGACTTAGGCCCTCCTGGGCTTATCCTGCTCTACACTCCATAGTCCTTGTATTTGGGTGAGCTAGTTAACCTTTCCAGGCTGTAAGGTCTTTTGTGTGGAGTGGGGTGAAAATGGTGACGAGGGACAGCGATAATACGTACCTTGTGGCCGTGTGTACAAGGCATCGGATCATGCCTGTAAAAGCTCTTAGTAAAGTGCCCAGCATGAACGTGGCCCCCCAAATTTATTTATTTATTTATTTTTTATTTTTTTAATATATGAAGTTTATTGTCAAATTGGTTTCCATACAACACCCAGTGCTCATCCCAAAAGGTGCCCTCCTCAATACCCATCACCCACCCTCCCTTCCCTCCCACCCCCCATCAACCCTCAGTTTGTTCTCAGTTTTTAAGAGTCTCTTATGCTTTGGCTCTCTTCCACTCTAACCTCTTTTTTTTTTTTTTTCCTTCCCCTCCCCCATGGGTTTCTGTTAAGTTTCTCAGGATCCACCTAAGAGTGAAACCATATGGTATCTGTCTTTCTCTGTATGGCTTATTTCACTTAGCATCACACTCTTCAGTTCCATCCACGTTGCTACAAAGGGCCATGTTTCATTCTTTCTCATTGCCACGTAGTACTCCATTGTGTATATAAACCACAATTTCTTTATCCATTCATCAGTTGATGGACATTTAGGCTCTTTCCATAATTTGGCTATTGTTGAGAGTGCTGCTATAAACATTGGGGTACAAGTGCCCCTATGCATCAGTACTCCTGTATCCCTTGGGTAAATTCCTAGCAGTACTATTGCTGGGTCATAGGGTAGATCTATTTTTAATTTTTTGAGGAACCTCCACACTGTTTTCCAGAGTGGCTGCACCAATTTGCATTCCCGTGGCCCCCCAAATTTAGATATTTCTGTTGTCCTTTTGAAGTTTGTTTTGAATCAGGTCTTTAGAGGGACAACATGTGAACACATTCAAATTAGGAAACAAAACAAGTAGTTGCAAAGTAGGGATGTGGTTAATTATCGAGGTGGTGCAAACTACAACCCTCCACTCATTAATGGTTTGGGAAGGCAATAGAGTGGGTCACAATAAGCACTTTTAAAAGATGAGATTGAACAGCCTTTGGTGAAAATACTGCTCCGGAAGGTCACTGTGATTTGATGAAAATTTGTCTTGGTTATGTACGTAGATCTGTGTGTACTATGTAAATGTATGTCTGTACTGGCTTGTGATGTAAAATCTGTATCTTACTATGTATGGGTTTTGTGAAAAAGTAGTCTGAGCAATGCTAGCTCCGAGTCCAGAAGAGAGCATGTTCTCTGAGCTGCAGTAATTTAGGGCACCAGGGAGGTGGGGTCCAGGCATGGGTGGAATTTAGATAGTATGGAAGGAGGGGATAGGTGAACAGTCCACAAGATCACCCTTACTTCCAACACCAGCCCCAAGCTCAAAGAGCTCCCCAAATTACCCCCAGCTTTAATAATTCACTAGAAGGACAAAACTCATTAAAAGCTGTTAGGTTCAAAGACAGTTTCCTTCAGGGAAAAAATACAGATTAAACTCAGACAAGGAAAGAGGCACAGAGTACCATGAAAGTACCAAACATGGAACTTCCATTGTTCTCTCCCTGGGGAGTCACGGGCAGTGTTACTTTTCCAGCATTCATATCTGACAACATACAAAGAATATTGCCAGTGGGGGAAGCTCACCAAGGTAGATGTTCAGAGTATTTTGGGGGCTCCAACACACAAACTTGAGTGACTCTCCATATGGCTGACCTCCCAGTCTCCAGCCTTTTTGGAAGCTGCAAATACCACATGACCCCGAGCCCCGACTATACATCACAATGTGAGACTTTCTGGTGTGGTTAGCCACTCCTCTCCATCTTGCCAATCTCATTGTTACTCTCTGGGCTGACACAAGACACTCCACCAAAGACTTTTAATTGGGCATGACCCCCCAAAGGCTTAGAGATTGCCTCTCAAAAGCTGAGGGCCAAGGCCAGCCTTCTTTCTGGGCAAGGTTAACATCTTTATACCAGAGTCAGTGAGGGAACTAGGCTGGCTGGAGGAGGGGTCTCTCCTGGAAAGAACTGGGGGTGGGTCCTTTGATCACATGCATGAATAGCAGGGGAGAAGGAAATGCTAACTCACAAAGTCTAGTGTTTACAGGGTCTGTTAATGTCAGTAAATTACTGTTGAGTACAACAGGATTTATCTATCCCCATGTACATCTAAGTTGAATAGCTTAACAGGTGAGCCTGCTGTTGTTAAGGTAAAGCTGGGCACAGGGGACAGGAAAGGGGCCGCCTGGATGCATGCTCCCCATGTGAGTGAGTTGCCCTGTGCACAGTGGGCTTTTGGTTCAACCCCATTGCTGCCATTTCTAGGTGACCAGGACTCTTCTTATGCCCTGTTCCTTTGCAAACCCAGTGGATGGGCCTCCAGGTGCCCTCGACAGCTTTGGTAAGGAGAACATCTGCCCCCTGCTCCAGTTTAACTTCCCCACGGTAAGGCTTGATGAGGTCAAAACCAGAAAATGCCGAGGCCTCAAGCTGGGGATAAAATGCAGATCCAGCATGCCATCAGGCCATGCTGCCCCCTTGCCACCTGACAAATGAAACCATCTCCAGCCAGGGACAGTTTGTAATTGTGCAATCAAATTAACTTGGATTTCAGTTTAATGAAGTGCTTAATGTCCTGAATGAGGCTGAATCCTAATATTTAGAGAAGCAAGCTAGACCCTAGGAAAGGAAAGAACAGACTTTGGCGGATAGCTGCTAGTATTAATTGTACTTGCAAAGTTATCCTTTTCAGAAATTCATCCTTTTATGTGAAGCAATCTGTTAGCACCCAGTTCTGCTATAGTTTTGTTAAGGGGTTTTCCTGCTATGGCTTATAAACAGGACAGTGGAAAGAACGTTTTACTGGAAATCTCTGCTGAACTCTATGTCCCAGGGCATATTTCTTCACAGGATCTCAGCTCTCTCAATTTAACAATAAGAAAAATCTTTCTCTTTTTTCTCTGAAATTCCGCCCCCCCCACCTCTTTTTTTTTTCCCAAGAATTGTTTTGTTGCAGTTAAAAACTGAGGCAAGTAGACCTGGTTATAAGTGCCGATGCTGTTGCTTACTAGCTGTGTGCCCTTGGCAAGAAATTACCCTCTCTGAGACTTAATATCCACAACTGTAAATATGGATCATAATGATTTCTGCTCCTTGGTACTGAGAACTGTAAATGAATACTCCACATAAAGCATCTAGTATAGGGCATAGACTGTATTGCCATTTATTAAATCTGATGGTATGAATATGAAATCATTTTCGGTGTGAATTGTACATCAGTAACTTGGTACCAGTAGTTTTCATTTTTATTAAGCTGATGGTTTAGCTCCTGTTTAGAAAAATGACTGATGATTTAGTAATTAGCTTAATAAATATTTATTGAATGGCAGTTATGTGCCAGGCACTATTTTAAGCACCAGGCACTTACCAATTGTAGTGTCAGAGGAAGACAGATAATAAACACATCAACAAATGAATAAATAAGATAATTTCAGTTGATGATCAGTGCTGGGAAGAAAATAAAACTGGTAATGGGAAAAGCAGAGTTTCTTAACATTTTTGTGCTGAGGATTTCTTTGGCAGTCTAGTGGAGACTATTACTCCCTTTTGAGAATATTTATAAATGCATAATGTAAAAACACTGGATTATAAGAAAACCAGTTATATTGAGATATAGTTATCAGAATACAAAAAAACAAATTCATGACAATGTATGCTTCTTTATTCATACGTTATTATCAAGATCAAGTGCAACAGTTCTAATACACGCTTTAATTTTAAAGTAGGATTAAAGTAAATGAAATCTTGAGGTATCTGTGTCAATTATAATCTTATATATAAATATCTGATACTTTTATTGCTGACAGAGTCAGAAGGTTCATTAATTCTATCATAGTTTGTTGCCCACATTTATAATTAAAGAACGTGCTGTATTGGAGTTAGAGGCTGATAAAAGTAAAGATGTAATTTTTCTCATCTAAGGTCATGGAATCCCTGAATATTGTCCCTGAATCTGTGCCACCAAGTAAAAACCCTTGGAATAGAGAATGACTTGTGCTGGGGGTTGAGCTGTTTTACTGAGGGATGAATAATGTGATTTCTACTTTAAAAAATCCATTGTGGACATAACAGATTAGTGGAGTAGAATTGGGAGTCCAGGTATAAACCCATATGTCTGTGGTTGACTGGTTTTTGATAAGGGTGCTAGGATCATTCAATGGGGAAAGAATAACATTTTCAAAAGATGGTGCTGGGAAAACTGGATGAGTCACATGCAAAATAATGAAGTTGGACCCCTACCTCACACTATATGCAAAATTGACTCAAAATAGATCATAGACTTAAATGTAAGAGCCGAATCTATTAAACTTTTAGGAGAAAACATAGGAATAAACTTTTTTGACATTGGATTTGGCAGTTAATTCTTGGATATGATGCCAAAGCATAAGCAACAAAAGAAACAATACATAAATTAGACCTCATCAAAATTGAAAATTTTTGTGTTTCAAAGGACACCACCAAGAAGTGAAAAGAGTCTACACAATGGGAGAAAATATTTGCATATCATATATCTGATAATAGACTTGTATCTGGAATATATAAAGAACTCTGAGTACTCAGTGATAAAAAAGAACAACTCAATTAAAAATGAGCAAAGGATGGATATTCATCAACACATTCGTCATAAGGGAAGTACAAATTAAGACCACAATGAAATACCACTTCACACTCATTACTATGGTTATACTAAAAGACACTTCATAACAAGTGTCAGCAAGAACGGAAATATCAACAGATTGAAACCCTGTACATTACTGGTGGGAATCTAAAATGGTGCAGCAGCCTTGGAAGGCAGTCTGGCAATTCCTCAAAAAGTTAATCATGGAGTTACCATAAGACACAACTATTCCACTTCTAGGAATATAACCAAGAGTAATGAAAGCTTATACCCATATGTTCATAGCATCATTATTCATAACCACCAAAAAATGGCAACAACCTAAATGCCTATCAATGGACAGTTGGATCAAGAAAATGTGGTATATCCACTGAGGGAATATTATTTGGCCTTAAAAAGGAACAAAGTACTGACATATGTCACAACATGGATGAACCATGAAAAAGTTATGCTAAGTGAAAGAAGCCAGTCACAAAAGATTGCATATTATATGGCTCCATTTATACGAAATATCTAGAATAGGCAATACGGAAAGACAGAATAGATGAGTGGTTGCTTAGGGCTTGTCAGAGAGAGAAGATTGAGGAAGATGGCTAAAAGGTACAGTGTTTCTTTCTAAGGTGATCAAAATATTCTAAAATTTACTGTGGTGATGGTTGTGCAACTTTGTGAACGTACTAAATACCAAATGAATCATATACTTTAAGGGGGTGAATTGTAGGATATATGAATCATAACTCAATGAAGCTGTTACCAGAAAGTCACTCTGATGTGATGTGAAGAAGAGAGTGTGGGCTGCAAGATTAAAGGAAAAAAACACTTGGGAGGCTGTGTCATTAGTCCAGTTGAGAGAATGATGCCTTGGGCTGGGATGGAGGCAGTGGAGGGGGCGAACAAACACTGGAGGTACCGTAGACAGACCATGCTGTTTAGTTGAAAATAGAGAAAAATGAAGAGTGACTTCTGGGTTGTTGACCTTAATAACTGGTATTTTCTTCCTAGAAGACTTGAGTTTTAGTTACAATCTACAGAAATGTTGAGAGGATTTTTGATAGACCTAAACACAACACAATCTTTGGAGAGTTGGATCTCAACATGTCATGATTATCAATTTCATTGGAGCTTTTAACAGAGAAAAATGATCATTATACACATGTATATGTGCACACACTCACCACATTTTCATGCACACTTTCATGCATGCAAAGAAAGAGCATAAAAACCACATGCTTTGGAAAGCCAAGCCAAGGGAGAAAGAATGAATCCCCAGCCTCATGACTTCTCATGCCAATGCTGAATTTGTTCTGTAGAAAGAGAGATCTGTGATCAGAGCAAGTAGGAAAGAATCTATTCAAGAATTTATGTTTCTTAAACATGTCCATCAAGCATAATTTTCTCCTAGTCACATGTACAAATAGTAAGGGAGAGGAAAATGTCACTTCAGGGCCTTGAGTATTACAGGATTTTGATACTGTTAGCAAAATAATGGATAAAATAACTGATTGTTTCAGTCACCAGGTCCCAACCGAAGCCCAGGCAAAGTAAATTGTCAGTCCGGGTGTGTTAAAATCCTTGTTACTTAAGGCCTTTCTCTGGAGACAGTGTGGCTTCAGTAATGAACGAGCTCTGGAAATTAAAGAAGTTATCAGATTGTTAATTGAGGTTATTTGCTTCACCCCAAGCAGAAGCAAATGGAACAGACTCCTGAACGTGTTGTGGGGAGTCAAGGATTTTCCATGATGCTGAGTTCTTTATGGCTCATGTTCACATGAAACAGAAGGCATTTTCCCTAGGGTGAGGGTAGAGGAAGACTTCCCAGGAACCTTAGCCTTGAGCCAGAGAGGCAGGAGTTGATATACACTCAGTTATGCTTAAGGAAGATCTGTTTCCCTCCATATTTTTTCCTCTTCCTCCAGTACCCCTTGGGAGCCCGGACGTCCAACTCCATGAAATTAATTGACAGAGGGCTCATTTCTAATCTTGACTGCACCGAAAGAACTTGACTTTTTGATGTGTAACTCTAGGCTAGATGGACTCACGGGCTTAGTGTTCTCATCTATAGAGGATAGAGTTGAATAGAAAACTTGTAAAATCATTTTCTATACTTTACACCCTTGGTTGTTTGTTCAACTTGGGGTAAAATTCACATAGCACAGGATTAACCATAAGCCATATTAAAGCGTACAATTCAATGGCATTTAATATATTCATCGTGTTAGGCAACAATTACCTCTTTCCAGTTCCAAGACACTTTTATGACCCCTAAAAGAAACCTCATACCCATAAGCAGTCACTTCCCTGCCCCTGGCAACCAACAGTCTGCTCTCTGTCTCTAAAGATTTGCCTTTTGTGGATGTTTCATATAAATGGAATCATATACCTGTGTCTGGCTTCTTTCACAGGGCATTCTATTTTCAAGGTTCATCCCTGTTGGAGCATGTATCATTACTTCATTCCTTTTTATCACTGAATACTATGCCATCGTATGGATTTGTCACATTTTGTTTATCCATCCGTCAGTTGATGCGCATTTGGGTTGTTTCTACTTTTTGGCTATTTTTAATAATGCTGCTATGAACATTTCTGCACAAGAATTTGTTTGAATCCTGCTTTCAGTTCTTTTATACCTAGGAGTAGAATTGCTGGGTCATCTTATTATTCTGTTTAACTTTTTGAGGAATCACCAAATTGCTTCCCATGGACTTCGGACTCAGAGTTGGGATTCAAATCTAGGTCTGTATCTTTCTAGGAACATAACCTGTTATAATATGTGTGAATCTTTCATCTGTACAATAGTCATGATACCACCTACCTTAACACTGCGGTGAAGGGATGAGCAACTTCCCAGTACATGCCTGGCAGGTACTAGGCTGAAAATTGTGTTGTTCTTCCTTCTCAATGGTGTAGACAAGCAGAGTGAAAGAGCTGGATTTTAAACAATCTGCTTTGAAATTCTTCTTATTGTTTTATTTTTGCTATTGGACCTTATCATAGAGTGCTTTCTTTGCAGTGGACTTCCTGCCAAAGTACACTTGATTAAATTATTATTTTGTTTTATAAATGAAGTATTTATTAAATTTATCAATTTATTTTACACATAAAATATTTGTATTATTTATAAATTTATTTTCTACATGTATGCCAGTTGATGGGGGCATGGGAAATGCCAAATCCGGAAGATAAACTGGGCTAACTCTTGATCTTGAGATTTCGCGGGTGGATGATGCGTTGTGTCCATGTTTGAGGATGGACTTGGTTATTGGAGTGGTTATTGATCTCTGTGTTCCTTCCATAACATGGCCTTCTTATCATTTAAAAAAATGAGCATCTATTGGCCACAAATTGCTTCATTCACTTTGGAGGAGACAACAGCTCTTTATATTACTTATGATGTAATATGATCCCTACATTCAAAGCTCAACCACATCTCCCGAATAACACCCACTGGTAAGTCACAGTGGTGCTGTTTTCATGATGAATTGTTTCTTTCTTGGTCTCAAGCACTGTAGGTCCTCAGACAGCGAACACTGAGGACCACTCCTCCCTTGGGGTTTGGCCCCAATGATAGTGAGGGTTTGGGGCTGGTCCCATGGGAAGTGACTCATGAGGGGGTCATTGTGTGACTACAGGTGGTCTGAGTTGGAATTTCTGCTCGCTAGAGGTGGTTAAATAATGGTTGAGAATGAGAAAAACCGTGAGAGAATGGTAGACCAAGGAGATGCATAGGCTGGCTAATAATTTTGCATCCCTTCAAATTGGTTTTCTTTACATATTTATTAACTATTTAGTGGAGAGACTGAGCCTTGTGTGAGCAAAGAGAAAGAGGAGGAGGAAGAAAATGATGATAGAGGTGTGTCAGAGGCCCTAGCCAGCTGCCTTGGCGATTCAGAGAGCCTCTGGTCTTCAAATTCGCCCTTATAGAGTCTTACCTCCTCACAAGTGGCTTTTCCAAATATTCACTTCCTGATCATGTGTAATAATGATTCTCCCTGAAAATCCCATTTTTCCAAATCTTGTTACTTTTCCAGTGATCTCTTGAGCACCTTATAGATGGACACCCAGGAAATTGCCCAGCTGGGTCATTCCCTCATTCACCTGTGGCTGAGAGTTTAACAAACAATTTGAATTAAATACTCACTCTGTGACAGGCATTGTGCTGAGCCCCTTGTAAGTATTACCTCATTTGTTCCTCGCAGCAGTTCATAAGGTATGCACCTGTCCCATCCTCATGGAACAGGCAAGGAAACCAACACACTGGGTGGTGATAGTGGCTTACATAAGGTGACAGCTAGGAGGTGGCAGAGGAGGATTTGAGCCCATACCTTTAACTTTAACCCCTACATTTTTCTTGGGCAAAATCGCCTATTATTTCTTCTAACGTCAGACCCCCTGATAATAACAGTGAAATGAAAGCCGTGTGGGGATCATTTGATACTAAAATATCACATGTAGCAATGCTTGTGAATTATTTAAGAATCAAAATTGTTATAAGCATGATGTATAAGGATCTGCAATGTGAATCTTTCTGAGAACTGGAAGGAGCTGCCCATCTAGGAGGGTGGTTCTGTATAGTATTTATGCCGTAATTTGCATTTGGCAGTAACTTCCAAGACACTGACGGGCCAGAGCTTTAGAATGATGGAACTTTGGAGTTCACAGGCATTTTCTGGGGCCTGGTGAACCTCAGAACCAGAACCTGGGTTTAGTCAGACACTCAGTAAGGAAAGTGATTGATCACTTTTCCTATCTGTAACTAATTGCAAAAAAATGCCCAGAACTTAACAGGGAAATTTTTCCATCTTCTGCTTTTCTCCATGGACCTCAAATTGCTTGATATTCTGGCTGTTTCCAGGGTATTGACGTCAGTGGAAACGGCATGCACAGAATAATTATCTAACATGCCATAAACTCCATGCTATGGTCTGGCAAAGGAAACACTGCTCCAGGCAAAGGGGAACTTGGATTGTATAAAATAGTAGTAAGTCTTTCCTCCATTACTCCTGAGAAAGGAGAATTCTGGCTTCTAGGATGAACTGAAAAATACAAAAAGAACATATTTTGTAATGGGGGAGGTGCACCGCTCTCTTAGAGTACCGAGGTTATTTTTTCTGGACGTTGGCTGTTAGTAAAATGGAGACCATAAAAAATCTCCAGTGACACACCCTGGAGTGTGTGTGGTGGTCCTGATGGCTCCTCCTTTTACCTGAAGCCCCTCCTTGCAGGGTGAACAGGTTTCCTTAGAGCTGATGTGATTTATTCCTCTTCTCTCCTCAAAGCATCCAGTCCTGGGCTGGGCGAGGGAAAGATAAATGAGTCCCAGTGGCCGTGTTGTAGATTACTTAGTGCCAGTTGTCAGTTCTTTTTTCCCTGGGAAGGGTTTGAAATGAGATTGTTTTCGACAGACTGTCCATGATAAATGATTTTCCGAGTAAGAAATTGCTTTCAGTGCTGAACCTCACCACATCACGCTGACAAATGTTTTTGGTGGCAGGGGGCCTTCTTGCCACTTCATGCTCAGGGAGGGGTTGGGGGGGTATGGGAGGCTGAGATGGGTCAGATCGGGTGTCTCCTGGATGCAGACAAAGAGGGGTGGGGGGGGGTCTCTGTTTCTGGGCTCTGCATTTGTTCAACTCCTTTCAGCCATTGCTGAAAGTCCAGAATATTCCAGATCTGAGGGAGGAAGTAGGTAGGGGAAAGGGCTGTGTACATCTGTTAAGTCCTGGATTACTGTGTTGTTTCCATGTGTAACTGTTAGGGTGAGGCGACTGATGCCAGTTATAAATAGAGCAGTGATATGTACACACAGCAGGGGCAGAAACCCTTCAGGCCATGTTCCCAAACTCTTACTGGTTCATGACCCCCTCTGAAAAAATCATAAAAATAGCATTCCCTCTTTCAATATTATTTGGCATTTCAAAAGAGATTAAATACCATGTCTGAAGTCACAAAGGACTGTTAGAACACACCTTTTCCAGCTGTACAGGGCCCCCTTCCTCCTCTAGATTCCCGGAGAGTGGGGGCTTCCTGCCTGGCAGACATATAGGGCTTGGTGATGGAGGCCTCCAGGGCATCGGCAAGAAGACACTTCTTGAGCCGGAATCTGGAGGCTGGGCCTGCGTCACAGGATTGTTTAGTCAGAGCCCAGGTAAGGTAACAGGCCTGCAAGAGGGGCCCACAGTGCTGTCTGAGCTGCAGATGGGACCTCAGCAGTCCCAGTTTCAAAGGCCATTGTTACTCTCATGCATTTGGGCATGTGGCCACCACAGCTCCTTGGCTGCCTGCCAGGTCCCAGCCCCTGCCTCCTCTCAGGGTCACAGGAGGAAAGCCACAAATGCCTCTTCAGTGATGGTTACCCAGGGGCCAACAGCCCAGGCCAGCTCTGTGGGTTGCCTGTGAGCAGCCGCAGGAGTGTCACAGACTTCCTGCCACGTGGATTCAGAGAGAGGCAGGGCATGACATCGCACGCCCAGGGCCTGTGATGGGGAGAAACTGGCCCTTACGTTGGTGACAGGAGCACTGGCCGACCCTGGACAATTACTGGGGACACCAGTTGGCTTCTGCTATGACTTCAGAAGCAGGGTCTGTTGAGAGCTTGCTGGTTTTCCTAGTCATGGTGGAGTCTCCTGGGACAGGTGGAGATAGATGGGTCATGCTCTCCCTCCCTACCTTGTTCTTCCTGAAATAATGACCCAACCTTCCTAATGGTTTCAGCCTCTGTTTAGGCACACCATTGAATGGACTGAGGCCTGAGAGCAGACACACGTGCCCATGAACACCAAGTTGGCCAACGTTAAGGCTTGTCTGTTTTGCTGCCATGTTCGTCCCCTCGGTCTGTCTTCACCTCGCTCAGATCCTGTCTGTCTGGTGTTCCCCATGACATCCTCCCTTCACTCAGGATACTGCAGAGAAGGACTCAGTAGGGCAACCGTGGTCTCGTAAAACTGAGTGTCAGTGGTCCAGCACAGCCTACTGGATTGACATCATTTATTCATCCATCAAACATTTAGTGAACCTGTGTACCATGCTTTGTGCTGGGTATTGGGGGCCGCAGATGGAAACAGGAAAAGCTTTCTGCCCTCAGGAGCTCACAGTCTCATGTGGAATCTGACAAATAGTAGTGGTGGTAACAATAGCAGCTTACTATGCTCTAGTATGTTCTAGTCCACGTTCTAAGGTTTTTCTTCTTTCTAACTCATCTGAGCCTTACTACTATCATCATCCTCATTTCATAGATGAGACAGGCCTTCACACAAGCAAGGGAGCTCCCCCAGAGTCACATAGGAAATGATCTGAATCGCTGGAGCTAGAGCTCTAGATAGATGCTCTAAATTAATGCTACAGTGAGGTGAGTCTAGGGCAGTGTGGATGTGAGGGAAGGGAGTGGTCAGCACTTCAGTGGGCTAAGGGAAAGCCTCTCTAGGGAGCTGATGCTTGAGCTGGGTCCTGACTCTTCTCAAGGCATCCTGGTCTTCAGCATTGGTGAGAGCAGCCATGCTTTCCTGATCTCTGGGCTCAGTCTCCAGGTGTTAGGACTATCCTAAAACCCTTTCTTGTGGTATGAGGACCTTTGCAAAGGAGGCAAGCTCACCAGTGCTCTTCATTTGGATCCAGGGACTTGGGAGCTATATGCAAAGGGGCGAAGGTATGTACATAGATCGATGTGCTCAGCTCCATCTTCAGACGGAGCTTCAGCTTTCAAAGTTACAGTCATGTGGGATAGAAAGCCTATTAGGAACTGTGCAGAAGGAATGTGGTTCCTCTCCCAATTTGGGTCTATGAGCCATGGGCCCAGGCCATGCCTTGTTGGTTAGAGCAGAAATTAGAATAATTAACTCTCTATTTTGGGAGCAGACACATCTAAGGCTAATTAGATCAGCCAAACTCCAGGTGCATCTGGGTCCATGGAACTGTAACATCCCAGATATTCAGCAAATTTGGCAAAAGGAAAGAGATAGAGGCAGGGATTAAGATCAATGGGCTCATGGAAAACACCCCTTCTTTGTGCCCTGACTTCAGCAGCAAGCCAATAGCAGCACCATAGCAGGGAAATTCCCAACCCTTCTGTAGCCATCAAATTCATGCTGAGAGAGGCACAGTCAGCTTGCTCAAGGACTGCTCTGTTCTGGAACTTCTCTGATGTCAGGCAATATTCCAAGTAGTGGAGACTCCCACACACTTCCTTACTGCCCCAGATCTCTGGTTCATTGGGCTCTTTGGTTCTGCAAGTGAGCCAGCATCAATGCGGCTTTTCACCTCCCTCTACATATCACTCACGACCTCTGCTAGGTGATCATGTTTGTGGCCTGAGCTCACCCTCCTTGAACCTGTGGTATCTGAAACTGTGTTGTCCAGAGAAGCTATCCTTGGTTAGGGGACTGGAAAGAGAAAAAGACATGACAACCAGTCAGAACAAGGAGAAAGGGCAGAACACCCACATTTGAGAAAATGGACTTGTAGCCTAGTGATCTTCATTAGCCCTGACAGTGGCTCTTGAAACCATCAGCCCAACCCTCTTCCCTTCCCTTTCCTGCCACCGTGTCTGCAAGTCCAATCAAGAAGGTATCCCAACAAAGCCTCCACTGTTATGAGGTTCTCCTTTTTGGTTCATCCTAGGCATATTCTAATTTTTTTGCACTTTCTTTTAAATTTGCTTTGGGTACAAATAGCTTCTCTAACTGGGGAGTGAGGCTGATAGTAAGAATTGTAAGGATGACAGTACAGATGGGCAAAGATCACCTGAGAAGGCCAAGATGAGCAAGTGGCTGGGTCAATGTCATCTGAAAAACCAACACGTTCTGTGTTACAACATAGTCTGATGAGAAAAACTATGATCACTCTAAATGGCCTCCAAATTATGGTTCTTTAAAGCTGAAGAGAAATGGCATAATTATTTAAGTGCAGTTCAGCCCTGCAGTAGGATACCACACAGTCCAATTCATAATGTAAAATCACTTATCTAGAGAATGACTATCAGCTCCAGTCCCTGACCTAGTCTCAGCTAATTAGGCTAAAGTTCTTTTTTTTTTTTTTTTTTTACTGGGGGTTGGGGCAGCTTTGCCTTGGGAAGCAGAAATGCAGAAGGTGGGATCCTCTTTTCTTCAGTGTTTTCCTGGCTCTATCTCCCTGAAATCTGGAATCTGGCCAATAAAACAGGAGCCAACTAATCAAGATGTTCCTGGGATCATTACTGCTGTCCTGGAAGTCCCAGCAGCCAAAGCTTCTAGAGTCATCCCATTGGTATTTACCCCAGAGCAGCCCAGTGGCCCAGGTAGAACCAGGCTGCTACTGGGATGGAGGAAATGTGGATCTTGCAGCAGGACCCCTGGTGGCTGACTGTGTAGGCTCCCTCAGGTCATTTTAGTGCCCTTACAGTGATGCAACTCCACATTTTACGTGATTGAAATATTTAGACCTCGCTTTTCATGTTACGTTGGGGGTAGTGGACAGTGGGTAAAGTGAGTTGGGAAGCAGAGTGTTGGAGGTTTATTTTAATTTAATTAATTAATTTGTTTTTTTAATGTTTATTTTTTTAGAGAGAGAGAGAGAGAGAGAGAGAGAGAGAACATGAGCGGAGGAGGGGCAGAAAGAGAGGGGGACAGAGGATCCAAAGTGGGCCCCCTCCTGACAGCAGAAAGCCTGATGCAGGACTCAAACTCATGAACTGTGAGATCACGACCTGAGCCAAGATCAAAAGTTGGACACTTAACTGACTGAGCCATCCAGGTGCCCCCAATTTAATTTTATTTAATTCAGATTGGACATTTCAATATGATGCTCAAAAAAAGTGCTCCTACTATCTAATTCTTGTGGATTTCCTGGAGACCATACCAACCTGATTGTCTTTGTAGAACTCTGAGCTTCACTAACAAAGCCTAAGATGCACCTCCGAAAGATCAGGGAGCAAGTCCATTACTAATGAGTCTATATCTACCTTTCTGTCTTTCCTGTAGAGACGACTTTCATGTTGCCCCTTTTGTATATGAATGCTATGTGCTTTCATGTATATTTTGTTTAATCGCCAATAATCCTGTAATGAAGTTGTTTTTAGGATCATCATGGTACATATGAGGAAACAGGGGCTCAGGGAAGTTAAGACACTTGTCTAAATTCATATAGCATGTCAGTGACAGAGCTGGGATTTGAACCTGAGTCTGTTTGGCTCTGAGGTCCAGACTGTCCCACTCTGCATCATAAATGTCCTTGCGATGCAGTGGTTAGGCAGGTATGGATTAGTTTTTTAATTTATAATGCTCTTTTTTTGGAGGGTGGTGGAGGACGCAGACCTCTTTGAGAATTTTATGAAAACTGTGCCCCTCTGGGTCGGCAGAGAGGCAGGGACACCCCAACTTCACAATTCTGCATACAACTTCTAGGGGTCCATGGGGTCTCTGAAGCCCGTCTGGGGATTATTTGGGCCTAGGAGAGTCTTGGATCCTAGGTTAAGCTAGTTAGGATCTTGGGAAGATTTATTACAAGTAAAAGAGTCATTAAAAATTTTTAAAGAGGTGTGTCTGGGTGACTCAGTCGGTTAAGCGTCTGACTCTTGATCTTGGCTCAGGTCATTATCATGTTTCATGAGTTCTAGCCTCATGTTGGGCTTTGTGCTGACAGCATGGAGACTGCTTGGGATTCTTTCTCTCCCTGTCTCTGCCCCTTCTCCTTCTCTCTCTCTCTCTCTCTCTCTCTCTCTCTCTCTCTCTCTCTCAAAATAAGTAAATAAGCTTACAAAAATTTTTTTAAGAAAAAGATAGGGTGATTGGAAGACCATTTCCAGAAATTTCCTTCTGGCTCTTCAGGAATAAGGAACAGGGATGAGGATGGGAAGATGGAGAGGAGAGGAGTGAGGAGAAGAGGAAGCAGGATGGAAGGCATTAAGGAATTATACAGCAAGCAGTAAAAGCAATTTGCATTGTGAATAATTAAGGCTGTTCAGACCCTACGGACTTGGTTGAAGCACTATTCACAAGCATTTTCTTTTCACGTTAAAATTAATTGGAGTGTTGGTTTATTTATCTTTTCCCTTGGTGAACCAAATGACTCATCCTGATTTATAAACCTTCCACCTATCCACTCTCTATTAAGATCAGTGGGGGTGAGTGATTGACAATCTTACTGAGCTCCCTGGGGCCATTATTAGTAAGACCCAGATGCTGGTGGCCAGGTCAGTGGCTGCTAGAGACTTCTCAGAGCCCCCCTCCCACCCCCACCCCCCCAGAATCTTCAGCTTCTACGAAAAGAAAAAACAGGTAGCCTCATGAAGGTGGGCGTGATTTCTGTCCTCAGGTAGACTTTTAAAAAAGAAACTGGAATACATGGCTAAGTGGGCAAGGAGGATTAGATCCAAGAGCTTGGGGATCTTTCTATTTCAAAACTAGATGGAGTTTCAAACCCACCAGCAAAAGAAGAATACCTGATACAAGTTCCAGCTCCTTCTGTTTGAAAAATACCCCGTGACCACCGTATGTGCACAAGAATGACCCAGAATTCTTTCATGTGGCTTATCTCCTCTGCTAGACGTTTTTAATCTCCTGAGATTTCAGAAAAAAATAATATAAGGAAAGATTTTTCCCAGCCTAGCTCTGAGGAAGCTAGAACATCCATCCTAGACCCTGTCGGCCAGTCTTTGGAGATACTGCAGAGGCCAGAGCCCATGGCTACTCCTCTGACTCTAGATTGTGACCACACCAGGCATGCTTCCAGCCCCGATCTTGAGCAGTGGTGTGACCTTGAGCAAGTCAGCCTAGAGGTTAAAGCACAGTTTTGGTGTCAGAGTGCCTGCCATGTTAGAGGATTAGAACAGCGCCTTCAGGAATAGTTATGATTATTCTTTAGGCTCTGAGCTTCAGGCACTCCATTTGTAGAAAAGAGCTGCAAATGCAGGGTTGTCATGAGGATAATGAGGTGCTGCAGCAAATGTGCTTAAAACAGTGCGGGGCAGATCGCGCATGCTCAGCCAGTGTTCGGTGGCAGTAGGTCATAGCTGGAAGGACAGGAAACAGACCTGGGGGATCTTGGCAGTTACCACATGGATTGAGGTTGCTGAGAAACCTCAGAGTGGGTAGGAGCTTCAAATGTGCTGCTCTTCGCCTGCAATGCCCTATGTAGCTTCCGTCAGTGTCAAAGAGGACTTTGACACTAAGAGGCCCAGAGCAGCACATCACTTGGTACCCAAGCGGTACCCACTTGGCAGGCCTGCCTGGGTTTGGGATTTGTCCCCCTCTCATGGCTCCCCATGTGAGCACAGTGAACCTGAGCGCCTGTGCCTTTATATATTGAGTTTCTGGTTCCAGTTTACTGCTAATAGTGCTTCGAAGAAATGAACGTATTAGGCTCTTCTTAGAAGGATGGCATCAACATTGTATTATGCTAATGGAAAGCAGAAAAAACAATCAGTGCTTCTCTCTAGGCCCTATGGACTAAAAGGGTAAAATTAATGCATTAAGAACGTCTGTGAAGCAAAAGCTCTGGAAGCGTGACTCCAGCGCTGATTCTGGGGACAGCAGTGATAATAGAGTCCTGATTCTCACTGGACAGAGTGAACCAGGCAGGCAGGCACTTTAAGACCAGAGGATCTGAAAGAATTTGGGGTGGATCTAAAAAAAATTAATACATTTTTTTGTAAAAAAGGAAAAAGAAATGGTCTCATAAACGTTGAAAACAGACATGATGGTAGATGCAGGTCCTGCGTAGTGTGTGGGATTGCGTGAGAGTGGAACTGCTTCTGGTCTGATGTGGTTGGACCACGTGGTGGGGCTTTAACTCTGAAGGGTCTCCCTCGGGGGTTCAAGCGAAAATGCCCACAGGAGCCAGGCTGGACGCAATGCAACAAGGAGTAGTAGAGCCTGGGGAGACTGGTCCGTAGGTCAACTCTAAAGAGTTATTCCCCAGTGGGAACATGGAACAGGTCCTCCAGAAATACTGGAAATTTAATTTCTGTTTTAATGTGACACTTCTGATTTTAAAGAACCGTGTGGGTGGCTAGTTTGCAACCTTTGACCTTTGAAGAAGACGAGGGAGATACTTGCTCCGTATGTGCAAGGAGACCAGAGGGGTCCTCTGGCATCGGGGTGCTGGACTCCTTCAACTCTGGTCACCTTCCTCCAGCTGTCAAGAGAGAAGGTCTCACAGCTTTTGGGGACTTGAGGGGTATACTCTTCTCCTCTAAGCCTTCTGTCTCCCCTTCCAAGTCTAGGTGGTCCTAGAATTCCATTCCTGAGCTTACACTTCTTCATCTCTTCCAGAAAGCATCCTCCAGCTCTCCCGTTGTGTTGAAATATACATTTAAGATGACCGTTGTAAATATGGTAGAATCCAGGCATATTTTTAAAGTCTTCAAACAATCTTTTTGTCTCATGACATTCCTGTCCACCAGAGGTCCAAGGGGGTTATGGCATGTAAGTTAGGTGGGTCCCACGTGAAAAGAAAAAAAAAGAAAACTGAATTTCAAACAGAGATTGGGAATTGACTGCTCTCAGCACAAAATGAGTTTTCTCATTATAAAAGTTTCCATTGCAAGGTTTCATCACAGTGCTCTTGTTGAATTTACAATAGGATTTAGTTTATAAATCAATTTGATCTACACATAATTTTCAGGAAAACATCGGCAGCATAAATTGAGGAGCACCTGCTCTTCATATCATTTTTTTCTCATTGTGTTTTTCATTTTCCACCTTGTTTTGTCTGTGTCATCTTTAAGTATCTCTGTGTTTTCATTTCTGCAGCTCTTGGAGACTCCACAGCAAGCCCACTTATTGAAGGTAGGGAGCTCAAGTGTGGCCCCAAACACTCTCCATAAATGGATAATAATTCCTATTCCTTTGATATATACCAGTTGATGTTGAGAGGAGGTGACCAAGAAAAAGTGGGGGATGATGGGATGGATCTGGGTGTCTACATCTGTATAGCTGATACAGATGAATCAGCTGGAAAAAATAGAGTTCGTTTTTAAAAAACCATAATGAAATCCTCCAGTCACCAGGTTTTCTCATCTGAGCTTTTCATCCATAACGTGGCAGAGTGAGAGACATGCCTTAGAGTCCTGGCTCTGTTGCTCACTAACTATGGGACCTTTCTGAAGCCCATTCCCTTGTCTATAAAATGGGAGCATCATGCTGGCCTAGATAGTCGTTGAAGACTAAATGAATGATGTATGCAAAGCCGAAGTCACGCACACATGCAGCCCGTACCTACTTCATAGTACTCGTTTGATAAATGTTAGTTCTTTTTTTATTTTTTAATAAGTCAGTTCACAGTTGAAGGAATTCTTTTAAAGAAGTAATTCCTGGGGCACCCGGATGGCTCAGTTGGTTAAGTGCCCGACTCCGGCTCAGGTCATGATCTCATGGTTGGTGAGTTTGAGCCCCGCGCCGGGCTCTGTGCTGACAGCTCGGAGCCTGGAGGCTGTTTCAGATTCTGTGTCTCCCTCTCTCTCTGCCTCTCCCCTGCTCACACTCTGTCTCTCTCTCTTCCTCAAAAATAAATAAACCTGAAAAAAAAAAGTAATTCCTATTTAGAAGGCACTGGGAACTGATGCTTAGAACATAAGAAAGCTACTATATTTCATTTTAAGATACAAAGCTTAAATCAATATTTTAACATTTCCAAAATTAAGAAGAGTCTTTACAGTTGATGGCTTCATAAGGCTATAATTGGCATTATTTGTTTTCCTTCTTGGCGGTACATAAAACAGTGGTCCTTATTGATGGCAACTTAGATTCAATAAACTGGAGTATTTATATTTTTAAAGGTGAGCCTACTAGACATTACATGTGTAATGCATAACTTCTCCTCCTTCTCTTTTCTCTTCTTCCTTATCTTCCTTCTTTCTTTTCTTCTTCCTCTTTTTGTTCTGATTAACAGCTTTTTTGAGGCATATTTCATATACCATACAGTTTACCTGTTTAAATGGTTCATAGATTTTTGGTATATTCACAGAGTTGTACAACCATCACCACAATCTAATTCTAGAACATTTTCAACTCCCCCCCCCCAAAGAAACCCTGTATCCATCATCAGTCACTCCCCACCTCCTGCCCTCAATCCGCCCAACCCAAGGCAACTGTCAATCTACTTTCTGTCTCCATGGATTCGCCTATTCTGGACATTTCACATAAATAGAATCTTAAAATACGTGGCCTTCTGTGACTGGCTTCTTTCATTTAGCATAATGTTTTCAAGGTTCATCCATGTTATAGCATGTATTAGTGCCTCATCCAAATAATAGTCCAGTCTATGGATATGCCAAATTTTGTTTTCCCATTCATCAGTTGATGGGTATTTAAGTTAATTACATTAATTACACTTTTTGTCTATTATGGATTATGTTCTATGAACATTTGTGTTTAGGATTTTGTGTGGATGTATGATTTTCATTTCTTTTGAGTATATATCCTATAGTGGAATTGCTGGATCATGTGATGTTTTAGTCAGCATGGGCTGCTATAACAAAATACACGTATACAAAATAACACATCTATTGCTTCTATTTCTGGATGCTGGGAAGTCCAAGATCAAAGTGCTAACATGGTGGGCTTTTAGTGAGAGTCCCCTTCTTGGTTTGCAGACCTTCTCCCTGTGTTCTCATGTGGCAAACTCTCTTGTGTCTGTTTTTATAAAGGCACTAATCCCATAGTGACAGCTCCACCCTCATAGCATCAGCTAAAGCTAATTATCTCCCAAAGGCCCCATCCAAACACCATCATATTGGAGCTTAGGACTTCAACATAACAGTTTTGGAGATTCACAATTCAGTCTATGGTATGGTATCTCTGTGTTTAACATTTGGAATAACTTTTGTCTTCTTTTGTTATGAGCTCTGTTTTGGGCCCAGCTTTTATAGTGATCCTTATGAGTTTATTATGAGGCAGTGACTCTGCAGCTATGCAAACACTGTGCCCATTCATTTATTCATTCAATGGAAACTTAATTACCTGATCAGTGCTGGCTGCTGTAAATCAGCAAGCCAGTAAATGTAATCAGGGGGCATTTATAATCTAGTAGGGGACAGAGGCAAAAAATAAAAAGCAAAATAAAACAGATGAATATTAAAAGCCAATTTTAATCTGTAATCATGCTCTGAAGTGAAGAGAGGACGCCAGTCACAGATAGTGGTGGCCTGACTGAATGGGTGGTAAAGCAGAGAAATTAATGAGAAAGATATTTTGAGCAGGACTCATTGGTGAGCTAGATATGGAGTGAAGGGAAAGAAGGAATCATGGACCTTGTGGGTGTTTGGTTTGAATAACAGGTTGAGGGTGCTGCTACTTCCTGAGAAAGGAAGGGCTGCACTGGAAGGTAAGTTGGGTGAGAAATTAGGATTTCATGGATGTGTTAAATTTGAGAAGCCTGTGAGACATGGAAGAAGAGATGTCAAGAGGAAGTTAGAAAGTACAGAACTTGGAAGAGAGTCTGGGCTGGTGTTAACTTTCGTCAAATGTAAAGATGATTTTGAACTCATGGGAAAGGATTGCATTATCTAGGGGAAAGAGTTTGAGAAAGTGACCAGGGCAGAGGGAGGAACATCCCCAACACATAGAGGCTGGGTAAAGTAGGAGCGGCCATGGGAGACAGAAGGTGCAATCAAGATAGCTGGCAAGTGGTCCAGTAGTGGGGGAGAGCCGGCAAGACCCACAGAGATAGGACAGAGCTGACAGAGCATCTGTGAAGGCCATGACCTTTTGTGGGAGGAGGAAAACCGGCTCTGAGGAATGAAAGGCACTGAGGAGGGGCCCATGCAGGCTTGGAGGGCTGGTGGGAGGAAAAAGGGTAGAACTCGATCTGACTTCACATGGGATTCTTTCTAATAACATTATGAAGCAAGTCCATGGGCCGAGTGTGATGGTGCACAAAGGGCGTGGAAGGTTAGAGGAGAAGAGAAGCTATGAAATACTGGCCTTGGGGAATTGGAAAGCAAACAAATTCAAGAAAAATAGCAGCTGGCCAGTCAGCCTTGAGTGTCAGTTTGCAGTGTGAGATCATGAATTTAGAGTAAGAGTGGTCCTTTCAGTTGTGTGATTTTATCCAGGGGTTGTTGCTACTCAGGGACCAGGAGGGAGCAGGGGAAGAGGAGGAAGAGTCCAGTCCATCATGGGGAGGCCTTTGTTAGGGATGGAGGATGGTGACAGAGGGTGGTGATAATGCTGGGCTGGGGGAGTCAGGCTGGACAGGGAGGGTTGGGAGGCGAGGCAGGGAGCAGATGATGGCTTAGTGGGGTGGTTGACGATTTGGAGGTTTCCTGGGGCCGAAGAATGATGCCAGAGGGGAACTCTTGAGCGGGTGAGCCCATGGGGTAAGAGGCTGTGGTTGAAGAGCCGGTTCTTTGAGGTGGAGATAGCAGATACTTTGCAGCTGCTGGGGCTGACCAGGTCCAGGGCATGACAGTGGGAGCGGTGGGTGGCATGCAGTGGGGGGATGGGTCACGGACAACGAACAGAGCAAGAAACCAAGAGTCCAGCATTCCCTTGGTTCATCAATGTGACAATTACCGAAAGATGATAGGAGGTGGAGAGCCTAGGGAAGACTGTGAACTGGGAGCTGGGGCCCCAGCCATAATCTAATGATTATGGCCCACTTGGTATTGTGTGCATGGTTCTTGTGTCGTGGTTACAATTTTGAATTTGAAATTGACATGTGGGAATGAAAGTTTCAGAGATTCAAGACTGTCCCTTGCAGCTCCTGCTTTATGTTTTAAGGATGATTGTTTCGGTGGTTCTTGAAGATGTGGGTGCTTCTGTTCTCACAAGTACCTTCTTCATGTATCCTCTGCTGCTGCCTTCAATTAGCACAGAGCATAGGCATGGGGGGTAGATTAATGCAATAAAGATGAATAAGAAGTCCAAGCCTTGATGCTGACAGCCACTTCCCAGGTCTTGAACCTTAGCTGCCTTTCCCACATGCAGAATGAAAGCTATTCTCCCTCTTCACAGGGTACCCTGTGAATTATACCGCATGGTGACACATCATAATTGTATCATTGCACGTCATAACAATGGGATTTCAACAGTTATTACTGCACATTCTAATTATGTGATTACTCAGTCTTTCACCAATTATGTAATTAGATTTAATTATACCAATTGCACAAATAAACCATCGTCAACTACGAATTACTTAAAATAAAATCCAGAACTATGCATACGTTGGCAATTGCCCCGAAAACAAGAATACAAAACAAGAAAGGAGGAAGGCTTAGGAAACCAATTAGCAAGTGAAAGGAACAATATGATCTGGACAGATCTTTAAGGATCATGGCAGGGGATCTGGAAGTTTCCTGTCAGTCTTCTGTCCAACAGAGCATGGTGGTAAGAATTGAGGTTGTTAAAGTCAAGGATACTGATGCACCGTTGTCATGCTTGGGAGAGCAGATGGCTTTTATTTCCTTAATAAAGAAGGGGAGAGAGAAGGAGTGAGAAAAGAACAAGGGACATAGATGAGAGAGGGAGGGAGGGAAAAAGGGATGGGGAGAGAGGGAGTGGAGAGAGGAGGAGAGAGGGGAGGGGAGGGAGATAGCCAGAAGAGGGAAGGAAGAGAACAAGTTTGATATTTAGTAATTATAAGTAGTACAGTTATCACTTCATGTGGAGTGTAGAATCCATGTTAAGAGATTTCAGATTTTTTGTTTGAACTTTAGTCCTTATCTGACCCACTCTGACTTTTTCTTTCTTTACATTTTTAAAAGTTTGTTTCTTTGAGAGAGAGATGGGGGGGGGTGGGAGGATGAGTGGGGGTGGGGTAGAGAGAGGAGACACAGAATTCAAAGCAGGCTCCAGACTTTGAGCTGTCAGCACAGAGCCCAAAGTGGGGTCCAACTCATGAACCGTGAGATCATGACATGAGCCGAAGTCAGACGCTTAACCGACTGAGCCACCCAGGTGCCCCTCTGACTTTTTCTTTCCTTCACCCCTGGTTTAGTTCCCCACACTCCTTCTGAGTTGTTATTTGAAACTAGAACTTTAGGACCAGGCACCTGTCACGCTCAAGACTAAATTTACAAGACCAAAATTAATAGGAGAGAAACCCAGCCTTCGGAACAGGGAACAAATGCCGTCTTCATCATGGTTCTTCATGTGCATTGTCCTTGGTTGTTGGGTGATTGTGAATTGGGGTGCCTGTGAGAACTTGGGGCTGTATCACAGGAACCAGTTGTTTCTGGAGACATCCCAGAGGGGCGGTCTTGTCTGGGAGCAGGTTTTCTCCAACTCATGTCTCAGAGCCAGAATTGAAAACAGTGGTAACTGCACCCGTCGCAGTTTTCTCGACTCTTCTGTGCCTGGGAGAAGGGCTACCCTAATGTTTCTGGAGAGGGGAGGCAGAGAGCCCTCTGGGGAGGTGGGACCATGCATGCATCTGGGGGAGTGGGTCCACCGCATTTGTGCTCTTACAAAGAGATATAATTGGTAGGTGCCATTTAAGCACATATATACTTAGGGAAAATTACCTGCTGGGCTTGGCTGAGGAACCACTGAGCACCAGAATTGCTCAGCATCTGCTCCAGGATCCTACACCAGTTGACAGGATGAGGATTACTTTAAAAGTACACATAATGGTTGGTGTGAGTACTTAACACTGCTATAAAAATAAGTCTCTGTGCTGTTGAGGGTCAGGTTGGGGGTTCAGTGTACTTGGTTAGCTTTTGCCTGTACATTAAAAATGAACAAAGTGCATTGCTGCAATAAACAAATGAGAGCAAATGTGCTTTTAAATGTAAAACGAGGGGTGCCTGGGTGGCGCAGTCGGTTAAGCGTCCGACTTCAGCCAGGTCACTATCTCACGGTCCGTGAGTTCGAGCCCCGCGTCGGACTCTGGGCTGATGGCTCGGAGCCTGGAGCCTGTTTCCGATTCTGTGTCTCCCTCTCTCTCTGCCCCTCCCCTGTTCATGCTCTGTCTCTCTCTGTCCCCAAAATAAATAAAAAACGTTGAAAAAAAAATTTAAATGTAAAACGAAGGCATATTCCCTTCTCCTGTGGGTTTGCCTATAGAAGCCCCTGAGATGGACAGTGGAAGCTAATGGACCTTAACCTATATGCACCTGTCTTTTGGTTTCTCCATGGCTCCAGGGCTGTGTTTCACTTTTTACTCTGCTATCATGGGTATTCATTCCTGCACGGAGGTTTAATGCGTATTGTGGCTAAACCGCAGCTATCGAAGGGGGTGCCTAAAGTAGGGTGGTCCAGTCATGATGGGAATTTGAGCGAGGGAATCCTGTGAAATTGGAACTAAGAGAGGGGAGTCGGGCTGGAACTCTGTAGCCCAAATCTCTCTTTCCTCATCTCCCCAAGTCCACCAGATTGAGTAAGGGTAAACCGATGCTTATTAGCAGGTTTGCAACAGCACCGAATTTCACTCTCCACTTCTCTTGTCAGAAACTTGGAGCATGTAAAATGGAAGATGTGCTGGTTATTAAGCAGCCAGAGCTGTTTTCTACATGAGCGCAAAAGAAGCCTAAGCAGTTTACACAAACAAGTCAACTCGCTGAGCTGCTATAATCTGCATTCCAGATTCTTAGCCCAGAGCTGGCCACTCCTGGCTTGCTCTTCTAAACAAAATGCCAATGCGAAGATTAAAGTGGAATGTACTTATTTTTAAAGGCATAAGCTGGAACTGGCATCACAGTCTTACAGGGGCGCTTCCCCACTTAAGCATCTCCGGTATGCATGCAGTCCTGGTTATAATGGGCTCAAGGAAAGAGATTCTACAAAATGCGTCTCATAAGTGTACGGAGCACCACACAACTTGAATAGTTGTCAGCAAAGGTGGTAGGGGAGGGCTGCCACGTGGCCGGTCACCAGGAAGCAGCCATTCATTCAGCCAATATTTATCAGATGTTCACGAGGTCAGGGCCTGGCTCAGCTAGCTATTAGTAAGGGATTCTGACTTTAGTCCTGGTTTGCTCTCTCTAGGCTTATAAGCAGTTTCTATATTTATTGAGAACTTACTATGTGCAAAGGTAAGCCCTTTACAAACCTATCTTATTATTCTAATCAGTTGCACTACTGTGTTTTTCTCCATTTGACTGATGAAGAAAGGGAGCCTCAGAAAGTTTAAAGAACTTGCCTGAGGTCACACAGTTACTAATTGGGATCAGAATTTAAGCCCCTGGTCTGAATCCAGAGTCCTTTTTTTTAACTCCAGAATTATACATCCTGTCATATGCCAGTATGTGTGAAGTCCTGAACCATTTCCTCCTTGTCAGCACACTTGAAGTGTGGGAGATTTGCATAATGGGTCTCAAATTTATTTAGGGGCATTCCTTTATTAATATACATAATAAGGAGAGCTTTGGATTAACATGAAACAGGCTGTCAGTTTCTTATTCACATGACCCAGAAAAGCAATTGACAAGAAAATGTTCTGTTTTGCCTTCAAGTGAGATTGGAAGTATATGGCTAAGTGTAAGTCAAAAATTAGATGTTAAACATCCTTCCAGGTTGTTTGCAGAATATATTATAGAATATTAACTTATTATAGAATATTAAATTATCAAGGGACTCCTGTTGGAGTAAGAGATGAAAATCCTTTGATGTGGGTATGTAAGTCATATATATGTAGGAACTGAGGTGGGAGCAACCTCATGCTAATGATCA
This sequence comes from Neofelis nebulosa, assembly GCF_028018385.1. Taxonomy (NCBI): domain Eukaryota; kingdom Metazoa; phylum Chordata; class Mammalia; order Carnivora; family Felidae; genus Neofelis; species Neofelis nebulosa. The sequence goes on along the minus strand of NC_080794.1, from coordinate 41,896,958 downwards.
TGGTTTGATAAGAGAAACATGGCAAACTAGGTCCTTGTTTGCTTTTATTCTTTCCCTTGATCCTTCATTCATTTTTAAATTTCATTTAGCAAAGATTATTGAGTACCTACCATGTCCCAGGCCCCAGGTTAGGCTCTGGTGAAGCAATAAACAAGACATGTGGGTTTTCTGCTTTCATGGAACTTGCATGCCAGGGGCGATGGACAAACACTTGGGGATTTGGAGGAAGAGAAAGGTGAGTGTGGTTGGAGTTTTTGGGCAAGAGGGAGAGTGATGTGCAGAACAGAAAACTTCCCTAGAAGCAGAAGAGATCCAGTTTTCAGTGAGACTTACCCAAGAGCAGACAGGAGCTTGGTTTGTGGTGTTACATTTAACAACAATATCAGCAGGTAGCAGTTAATGAGCCCTTACTAGGTGCCAGCAACCTAAGCATTTGTTGTACTTTAACTCATTTAAACATCACAACTCCACTCCAGGAATTTTAAAACACCTCTACTAAGCCGAAAAACAATGAATTCACTGTCAGGTTGATCATTCTAAAAACTCTTTAACTATTCCGTGAGTTAGGACACAATGACATCAAATTATTTTTTTCCAGTTTCAGTGATGACGTTGTTCTAATGTAACTGCATTAGCACTAATAGGTAACTTTTTAACTGAGGAAAAGTATTTTTATATTTGATGGGATTGTTTTTAAGCTTTAAATTTAACTGCTGTTGTCCCTCCTTTTGTTGAAACTGGCTCATTAGCAAATGGGTCCACTGAACGGCTTTATTTTGCTCTGTTCACACGATGATATCACGTTGTTCATAGTTTCATCTGAGTAAAAGCGGTGTTTTGATGCATACAATTTTGTTGCTACTCATAATAAACAAATATTATTACATCTTTGCTTCTCTACTATTAGTTAGCTCACACAGAACTACAGATAGTCTTTTTAGAATTGCTTACACAGAACGTGGTGTTTTAGAAACTAGTGGCAACTTAGAAAATTATTATAATATCATGCCATTTTAGAAAATAATACCGATTTTTTTTATCCACTTAATATTTAGAGAGAATGATGACTAGAAGGAGCTGTCCATCAAAATATGTGCTGATTTGAGAGGACAAATTAAAGGGAAGTCAATGTTACGTGATTTAAATGTTTGGTTTAGAGACGGTCTCGAACGGAACCTTCATCACATGTGCAACATAGGGTAAAAACTGTGATAGAACCCGTCTTTATCTATGTAAGATTGCATTAAACATTACTGTATTTTTTGGAAGGTTAGAATGTATTATATTCAGCATTACTTGAACACTGGAGCATGTTGGTTCATATCTAGTAAGACTGGTCTGTTTATAAGCAGAACTTTTAGGTTCAAATGCTCATCTAAACTCCTGCCCCCTGTGTTTTTATGGGGACCCTCTAATTTGTTGCTTTCCATTATTACTTCAGCACTTGATTCTCTGGGTTGGTTCCTGGAGAAGTGGATCAGCAAGAGAGAGCCAAATTTACGTCCTAATATCTGATCTGGAGAGATCTCTAGAGTTTCAGTTTATGCTGCTTATATGCTTCATGTCAAGTTCAGATTAAGCTTTCTGATCTACAGTACAAAAATATATTATTTGAAGAGAAGAGAGAAGAATGAATTGTGACTCCAGTCATCTGTATGTATTATTTCCATCCTGGCCTCCCAGTGGTAGAAGATAACCCTCACATAAAGAAAAAAATGACACATCCATTACTTTAAGAGAAATGAGTTTTAATTTGGCTTTACACATTTAGTTTTGTGATGTCTAATGACACAGAGGAATCAAATGCCCTGGTGGAGATCCCCCTATTATAGGATTCAACTTCTCCCATAACCTTCTGAGGGCTTTGGCTTTTCACGGGTAGAGGTCAGGTGGCTTCACCAAATGTGACGCTTGCTGTCTCTGAGACCCCCATTTAAGGCTTAGAATTTTCTCGCAGGTGAGAATTCCATCTAGATGAGATCACCTGTAACTCTCCTGGAACACAAGAGGAGTCCATAAATCCATCCACTGAAGACACTGCATCCTTTAGAGATTGTAGTATTATCATAGCAGATGTAATTGTCATAATGATTTAAGTTCTCAATCTGTAAAGGATCCTGGGATCATTTAAAGTTATGTCAGAAGATGGTATTTCTCTAGTAGGGTTGGCCCCTCATCTTGATGCTGTTGGATTATAATCAGTTTTCCCTAGATTCTTCCATTTCCTCCCTCCATCCATTTATTTCTCTCCTCTTCCCTAAACATTTGTTGAAGACCTCTTGCACAGGCACAGTACTAGTGGAGACAGATGTAAAGAACAAAGCACATCCCCTTAGGGAGCTCGAAGTCTAGCAGGGAAGGGAGGGCGACTAGCAAACAGATAAATGACCACTGCATGAATGCTAAGTGCCACAACAGAAGCACTCATAAAGAAAGGGAAAAACCCAGAAAAGGGCTCAGGTACCCCCAGGTGAGGGGAGGATCAGGGAAGTCTTCCTGGAGGAGGTAGCCACTGAACTGGGTGTTCAAAGGTAGATGAGTAAGTTTTTGAGGGAATAGCATGGGTGTGAAACATAAGAGTGAGTTCAGCAGCCCGTTCTTCCTTTGCTGGTGTTCATTCTTACGGATGCCATATATTTCTGTGAGTCTTTGTCTTCCTCTGGTTAAGAAATACCTAAAAAAAATATTGCAGTCAGGATAGGATCCTTCTTCAGAGTAGGATTTTCCCAGCTTTTTGGGAAAGAGGTTTCAATAACTTATTTTTTTCCAGTGTGAGCTGATCTGCTTGTTTATCCTTTAAACAGCTAGAGAAAGGTGGAGGTTCCAGAATCCTTATAACCCCAAACCACCTGCAGGTAATGACAGTGTTGAGTTAACAGCAGGGCCACATCTTCTATTTCAGGAAGGATTGAAGTGGCTCTTCCTGGATATTCATTTGTGAGGCTTCAGTTCCAGGAGATTTTATTCTTTGCACATGTCTCCAATTTTCTTTTGTTCCTAGTAGAGGAAGCTTCTCAGAAAGATAAAGCAGTGGACATGTTCCTTGTAAAGTCTTTGGCATTCTAAGGATCCTTCTTTACTGCCTCATCTTGGTATTGACTTTATTTCCCATAGAATTGCCCTGAACAAGCATTATTTTAGTAGGTGGAGTGGATGGGTTGCTACCCTTGGGTGATTTTGAGGTGCTACAAAGACCCCTGTACTCCAAATATCTCTCTTTCTCACTTAAAATTTATATGAAAATTTACAATTATAAATCCATTCTTGAAGCCTATTTGGTTGTTTTTAAAAATCTAATTAATTTTTATCATTCCCTTGTACCTTAACTAAGCAGGTATCAGATACTGGCTCCTTACTAAGGCAAACATTGAGCTCTGGGAAGATAAGGAGAGGGAAAAACACAAGATAAAGAACAGCTTAGTCTAGGACCAGCTTTATGCTACATGGGGAGGTCATTATAACATCAGTAGCATTATTCAACACAGCATGTCACCTGATATCTGTTTACCTGAGGAGATTGCTGTGGGTTAATTCTAGGAGTTTCCTTATCACATTAATGACCTATATTTATTGACAGTTCGTTCTGTCTTGAGAGATTGTCTATGATAATTTGCAAAGTAAATAAACAGCATCTCTGTCTCAATTAGCATTCCTCTGAGAAGGGAGCAAGATAGTTAATATCGATTGGTATTTCCAGTCTATCTTAAACCTCTTTTGTATCTTTTTGGATTGAACGCAGTACTACTCACATAACAGTTGCCAAATAAACACTTTTTAAAGAAATCAGTATATATATATATATACATATATATATAGTGATATATATATATATATGTATATATATACTGATATATATATGTGTGTGTGTATATATTTTATATATATATATATATATATATATATATAATATATACATATATATTGTGGCTCTTAATTGCCACTGAATAGAATACTAACCTGATACCTGGTTAAAGTAAAACCATGCAGGCAAAGTAATTTATTATGTTGTTATTATAGCTTTATTTTTAAATAATTTAAGATTCTCAAGAAGTTGCAGAAATGTTACAGTTTCTACGCACCCTTCCTCCAACTATAGTGTTGTATGTTACATAGCCACAGGTCGTGGTTGGTCGAAAACCAGGAAACTGATGTCGCCACAACACTGTACTCGGGTGTGGAACTTTTTTGATTTTTTTCCCCCCAGGTTTTAGAAGCACTTTTTTTTTTTTCTGTATCATTTGAGGACATCTTATCACATGTGGATTTATGTTTTTTTCCTTCCCAATCAGAAGATAGAGATCTTCTGTCAGCACATAGAAACTCCTCTGTAAGGATACAGGAATGCTGGTGCATAGGGGCACTTGTACCCCAATGTTTGTAGCAGCACTTTCAACAATAGCCAAATCATGGGAAGCGCCTAAATGTCCATCAACTGATGAATGGATAAAGACATTGTGGTTTATATACACAATGGAATACTACTTGGCAATGAGAAAGAATGAAATATGGCCTTTTGTAGCAACGTGGATGGAACTGGAGAGTGTTATGCTAAGTGAAATAAGTCATACAGAAAAAGACGGATACCATATGTTTTCACTCTTATGTGGATCCTGGGAAACTTAACAGAAGACCATGAGGGAGGGGAAGAAAAAAAAAGTTAGAGAGGGAGAGAGCCAAAACATAAGAGACTCTTAAAAACTGAGAACAAACTAAGGGTTGATGGGGGGTGGGGGGAGGGGAAAGTGGGTGATGGGCATTGAGGAGGGCACCTGTTGGGATGAGCACTGGGTGTTGTATGGAAATAAATTTGACAACAGATTTCATATTTTAAAAAAAGAAACTCCCTTGTGAAAAACTAAATTTTTAAAAGAGAAATAAACAAATTGTAACATATACAGATTTTTATAAGGTCCCATTGAATGAATTTTTTAAATGGCATTAATTTCAAAATGACTTCGATTGAGGTTTAAAATCAACTAAAAACCATCGTTATTCAGTAAACTACTTGTAAATACAGTATGTGTGTGTGTGTGTTTTAAATCACCTGTTTTCTTTTTTTAGCCTCTCTAAATATAAGCATCCTCAAACCTTGGTCAGTTCTGTTGATCAAACTGTTAACTTGCTACCTACTAAAAAGTTACTCTCAGTCTGTCAGGCTCATCTGAAATCACACACAGATGCATACATATGAAGGTGCACATGATCAGCACATTTCTTGGCAGGAGTACAGGCTTTGAAAGGAGCAGGTGAAGCAGATCTACTTACCGAGTCACTGGGAAAGACGTTGGGGACTGGACACATGCTCTGAGCTCTTGCAAATTCCCAGTCAGTTTCTGTCCGATAAGTACCAGCAGAGCAACCTGGGGAGGTGATGAGACCCTGCTGCATGATATTGTCAGCTCTTTGGAATTCTGTTTGTGTGTATATTTTTTTTACCTACTGGGGCAGCAGGAGGGAGAAAACAGCATTTGTTGGTATCCATCTTTTTACCCAGCTGGGAAAGAAAAGGAGAGGCATTAGGTAGCTGAGAAATATTCACCCTCTTTCCAGACAAGATATGCTCCTTCCTCCATTCTTCAGAGACAACAGCTGCCTGGATGCAATCTTTTATTTTAGCTTTAGTTAAGACCTGTTACACTCTTCTTTGAAATTGGTCCCTGCGGCAGTGGCTGCCCCACAAAGATGGCTTCCTGCTGAGCTGACCGGTTCCTTGAGTGTCTGCTAATTGTGTAGCAGCAGTCATTTTAGATAGTACCAGTCTGGGATTCTGCCACGAGTTCAACTCATCATGTTTTCTTCTCACAAGTCCGAGTGCAGAGGGTTCATTTCCCCCCCGAGGTCAGCGTGTGTACTCTGGTCCTGGCTTCAAACTAGAATGCACTTAGAACAAATGAAAACCCACCAGAGAAGTATGATCACATGGTCAGTATATAAGCAAACATTTCCTGTTCCTGCCTCATCAGCTGAGGGTACAGAGTTCCACTACATTTGTCCTTGAAAGTTGGGCTAAGTGAGCATCACACTTAATAACTTTTTTAATTTTTTTTTAACATTTATTTATTTTTGAGACAGAGAGAGACAGAGCATGAACAGGGGAGGGTCAGAGAGAGAGGGAGACACAGAATCCAAAACAGGCTCCAGGGTCTGAGCGGTCAGCACAGAGCCCGACGCGGGGCTCGAACTCACGGACCATGAGATCATGACCTGAGCTGAAGTCGGATGCTTAACCAACTGAGCCACCCAGGCGCTCCACACTTAATAACTTTTAACAGGAGAGCACATTCTCACAAATGGCCCTCTCCCTCTTGCCTTCTTGACTGCAGCCAAAAGAAAGCTGCACCCCCTCAAAATTTGTATTCTCAGCAGCCCTCTGGGATCTGAGGAAATCTAAGTCTATAAAGAAAAACTACTTCATCATGCTCATAGAAGCCTAGACACACGACACATAGGGTTTTATAGAACATTTAAAAGGCATTGGAGTATGATGCTTGGTGACAGCGTTAACCAAGGTCTTTAGACAATCAGCAGAGAAAGTGTTAGCTGTAACTCCTCTGCATGCCTAGGTATGTTCACATGTTAGTTGTCTATAATCGTTGGCAAGTATTTAGTATGTACAGATGGCCTTCCTCCATTCAAGGTACTGAAATTTATCCAATCCATGTAGATTCTAACTATAACTTAGAGACTGCTCTCCAAAAAGCAGAGAGAATGCCTTCTTAATAGGGTAGGTCCTTTCCAAAGATGAAGAGACACATGTCCTGTGACACAAAGACTGTAATGATGGGGAGGGCTGTCTTAGAAGTAGCCACATGGTGGGGTCCCAGGGTGGCTCTGAAGGTTAAGTGTCCAACTGTTGATTTCACAGCTCAGGTCATGATCTCACGGTTTGTGAGTCTGAGCCCTGCATCGAGCTCCGTTCACAGAGCCTGCTTAGGATTCTCTCTCTCCTCTCTCTGCCCCTCTCCCTCTCCCCCTGCCTCAAAAATAAATAAATAAACTTTAAAAAAAATAGCCACATGGTTAGGTAAGGGACAATTCCCAGGATCTTAGGATACTTAGTGCTGCAGTAACGGTTTTTATCTTATTATCTGTGTAGGTGACTTTTTTCCTTTAGAATTTAACTTGACTGATGATCCTCTTTGCCTCCACGTGTTCCTGCTTCCGATTCCTTCTCCATATCCTTACCTGTTAACGTCCTACAAAAGATAATGGCCTTATTCACCCGCATTGAAACTTCTATCACCTCGCTGTTTCCTATAGGATAAAGACTAGACATTTATCTAGTATCTAGTAGACTGTGTGCCTACCAAGGCACACAGATGCCTCACAATCTCCATCCAGCCCCATTTCTTGCCGATCCTACAGTCTACTGAGGCTCCAGTCATACGGAGCCCCCCCCTCCATTCCCAGGATGCACTGTGTGCTCCTGTGCCTCCAAGTTTCTGTCCATGCTTGTCCCTCTGCTTCAGTACCTTATCCTGCCTCTGTCCCTGACGGATTTTACTCATCACTCATAACCTATCTCAAAAGTTAGGCGGACGCCACCTTCTCCAGAGCCCTTTGTTTCTTATGTGTATTGCAGTACTAATGACCATAATAGCTAAAATGACACAGCATTTTCCATGTGCCAGTCACTAACAAAACAGTTAACATTTACTAACTCATTTATTCCTCTCAACAACCTGAGGAGGTGGGTATTCTTTGCATTTTATACATGAGGAGACTGAGGTACAGAAAGATTAAGTAACATGCCTAAGGTCCTATAGCAGAATTTTGAAGCAAGACACTGTTGCATATATGCTTCCAGAAATTAAAATATGGGTAGACTCCTCTACTAAATGGAAAATGACTCAAGAAGAGGAACCATGTTTGATTGGATTTTATGTCTCCCCAAACTAGATAGTGCCTGTCTCAAAAGAACCTTGGAGAAATTTGTTGAACGAATGTACAGAGTATTATATTTTCATTGCAAACTATAATCTTTTTGAAAACATGTCATTTAAATTAAGCCTTTAGGTTTTTAATCCATGAGAAAGGAATGAGTTGCGACCAAGTGGAAACAGCTGCATTTTGAGGTGCGGAAGCTGGTGTGGGAAGCAGCCCTGGGTTTCTTTTCTACCTGCATCCTGTAGTGTTGGTGGATGGTCAGCTCTCAGGGAGCACGTGAGGCTGAGATAGCATCCTGCCCCTTCCTGTGGAGTGTGTCCCCCATCAGGGCTGTGATCACACCCACAGGGTAGGAGAAGGCTGAGCTCCAGGAGTGCATTTCAAGAGGTGCCTGCTTTTCTCCAATCAGAACCAGGAAGGAGAAATTAGAGGGAGTTAGACGTAGACCACACCATCCTTTAGACCATACCATCCTTTGCGTTGCATTCATTTTGTCAGAGATCACAAGAGGCAAAGGGGGAGGAGAAAAGAAAGCAGATGTTAAGCAGGCAGTTCTCAGACATCCTGTGTGGATTTGACATCAGAGGGGTGCTTGATGGGATCCTACTGAATCAGTACTATTTTTATTGCTTTAGGAAGAACTTTAATTTTTTTTTTTCTGATCACTTGATTTTGATTAAAACACCTTTGGGGAGTCTCACCTGTAACTAAGGTTTTATGAAATGGTCAAGGTATATGTTGATGAACTCACTTCTAACCTGCCATGCATGCTGAGATGAAGAAAACATGGCTTCCCTTGGGAGTGGGTTTGAAAAAGGGTCATAAGTGGCTTCCTGGGGCTATAGTTGCATAGAGTTACCTACTTTGTGCTGCCCCAAGCTTTCATGACTATTGGGTTGCTTCACTGCCATGTTATACCTCGGGACTCACCATGAGTTCTGTAACCCACAGGTTAAGGATGTTGGCACTTAACTGTCTTTTATTTATCTGACCAGCTCAGCTCTGCTTGTATAATGAATTGTAACCACAGGAAATCATGGTGTGTATCTTTATGTAACTGATGCCTTGCTTTTCCTGAATTTTCAAAACATCTTAAAAATTATGGTTGATGTTAAAGACTCTAATGAGGTTATTTGTTGAAGCAACATACATTATAATAAGACATGCATTCGAAAGGATGGCCGGGGAAACCATCTCATCAGAGTGACTGTCAGAGGTTCTGTCCTCACCTTCCCTCCTCTGTCTCTCCCCTCCCCATCCCCAACGCTGCCTCTTCTCATGTGTAATGCCAGTGCTCTGTACAGTGTTCTGTTTAGAGTGGTTTGAACATTTTTCTGCCCGTGTCTTTCATTGCTGAAGTAACTCACCTCTCTCATATCGACTCTTACCCAGGAGCCGCACTGCAGACTCTTTGATGTAGGTCTTTTCTGCATGGCAGCTAAGGCCAAGCTGTGGTTTTCATTGCATGATGCAACTTCACCCTTTCGGTTGTCGCCTCCAGGTTAACCAGATCCTTTTCCCGCACTGTGCATGCATGCCGCGAGCTTTCCCCCAAGGCCCGGACCTGAATGTAGTGAGCACTGGGCGCATGCATGGAATTGAAGCAGCGAGCATTCCAATACACTGAAGCACTGGGATGTAGGGTTCCCTTTGGATACCTTTGTGGGTCTCCAGTTTGCTGTGATACCACGAAGGCCATTCTGTCCCTTAAAATCTCAAGACTAAAACGTTGTGAAAGAGAAATTAATCTATTTAGATGTATGCTAAGCAAAGGCTAACAACAAGGAATTTAGAAACAAGGGTCAGTTTTCCAAATAACCACTTACCTGATGATCAGTCCTCCAAATTCCCAGATCTGCATGGATGTGCTCCAAATGACCAGTTATTACATTACCTTATCACATCTTTCTGAACACTGTGACCTAGTTTGGTTTTGTTTAGAGTTAATAAGATTAATAAATGTCTGACTGTATATACTTAAAAAAAAAAAAACTTCTTAGGCTAAATGGCCTGGGAAATACAGTCATTGGCCTTTGTCTTAGTTTATCGTGTAAACAGGAGTACCACTAATTCAACTTTAAACGAGTAAAATGGTAGTACTATGAAGGAATACCATATTTATCGAAACATGTTGGCATTGCATTCAGTATTACTGATTAGTAACTGTGATCGTTTTTCACTCATTGAAATATATTTTTGCCTTAGGGTGTCTAACGACTCCTTTTAAAACTGCTTTTCTTTTTTTAACATGTCTTTTTTTCTCCATTTTTCATGCTTTTATTTTCAGAATAAACTTCTACAAAAAAAATAATTGTTAGGGTCTTTTTTTGAACTGGATTTTTTTGTTATTTCACATAAACAGTAGATGCTTTACATTTTAGACATACCTTGGCTGTAAATAGAGAATGATGCCAGGTTGGTGTTCCCAAACTCTGATAATCCTAGGGCAGGAATAAGAGTTCCTAGAGTTCCAAGAATTCTTGGTAGAATCAGCTTTCCAGTAGATTGAAACTCCACACTAAGCAGTCATAATGACACAAAACTGAAAGCTTCATATCCTGTGTTTTATTTTTTCTCATGAATCCTGATTTCCTCATATCTGGGGAATTTAGTAGATTGAAGTTCTTTCCATACTTCTTTTCCCCCATTCTGTTAAATATATCCTATTCACTCTGTAGAAATAGACTCTGCTTAGAATTTTATAGCATGTTCTTTTGGTAACCAGTAAAAAGGCTCTTTACATGGAAGTGTTTACTCTTTTGAAAGGAGCTTACATGGAATTTTAGTGTAGACCAGTGCAGAGCAGGTGATCCTGACCAGCATGTTGACATGCTCTCACTTTACCAGAGTTTGTCTTCATCTGGGGGTTTGGCAAGGGAAACGACTGATTTTCCTCTTTGGGGTTCTTCAGTAAAGGAACCCACTTCTCTTTCTTATAAAAACACAGCGCTTCCGCATAAAATGAAAGGATTTCTGAAACCCAACATAGAGGGGGGATAAATGGATCCATTCATGAAGACAAAAGAGAGAATCATAAGAAATAAGCTTCCTAGGGGCATCCCCCTTTTACAGTGAGGGGGAAAATGGCTCTAGAGAAAATCAAAGACATGGCCACAGAATTAAAAAGGGGGACATGCGGAAGGTAGCAAGGAAAGAGAAGCTTGTACTCCAGTGAGCATACAACTCACGTCATTACTTTCTGAATATGGATCCAGAAGTCAGGTAGACACCATTAATATTGGTGGAAGGAGCTATTGTTTCTGAGGTATGAGCAGGACAATTTTGATAATAAATGATTTGCCCTGCTAACCAGAAGCAAATGGGAAAGGAAGAGTGAAGGAAAATAAATGTTCCTCGAGGTAAGAAGTTATTTTCATCAAGTAAAGAGGAAATTGACAGTGTATACTTGAATATATGATGGCACAACCATAGGATTTAACAAGCCATTACCGTTTTCCCTGTTAATGATGACAATTTGTCTCTAAAGGTAACTTGTCACATCTGATTTTCCATGGTGATGTTGGTCCTCACTGCCCAGGTCACTTTATGGCATTCCTAAGGAGTGATTCCTGCTTTGGACTCAGCAGACTCATGACTTCTAATCAGCAACATCTCAGACTCTCCGTTTTGGCTGTGAGGCTGCTGGGCTCTCAACAAAACTCCTAAATAGGAATACTTACAAAACTTCCACGACTCAGCTGTCAGCCAAAGACAGAGCTAAGACACAGCTATTTTATTTTCTTGTGTAATATAAAGGTGCAGTTGTTTTCTATGCCAGATGTCAGAAGGACTTGTACCAGGTCTCTGTCTTCTTAAAAAAAATTTCTCAACAACAAAAAAAAAAACACCTCAGGATGTCAGAAACAAAACTATCATAATTATCCTTTAGCATCACATATAAATTCACGTGTAGCTTTTAACAAATGCCGGTGTCTCGGCGGTGAGTATGTATGTTATGTGACAGTGTTTTCTATTCTTCAAAGTGAAGCAAAGCAGACAAATGCAACAACTGTTTCTTTACCTACTGGATTTTTCCCTCATGCTCTTGAGCCTCCCCGTATTGGTACCAGGCAGGTTTTCAGCACTGGCAGTCTTTGTCATTGTAGCTCTTTGGATGAGACCATCGAGGAGATATATGCCATTGTGCTTGGATCGGATGTGGCTGGCAGATAGCAGGATTGAAACTGTAGCAGATCTAAGTCTCTTAGGCTGCTGGCAGGAAATCGGAGTTCAGTGAAGAGAACAGGGAAAGGATCTGTCTCATGCATCCTCCTTACCCTCACTTGATTAGGCTGCCAGTCTGCGACCCAGAGCAGACTGGGCCTGGCTGAGTAGATTTGGTAGTTTTGGCTTTCCCACTCGAAATCCTTGCAGGTAGACCAATAGCAAGGAGGCATTGCCAAGGTCAGGCTGTTTTGGTGTGTCAGGATTACGTGAAAGCCAGGGAAGCGGACAGAGATGGGAGCATAGGGAGATAGCTCCTTAGCATCTTAGTATCCTTACTGGGCTCTGGATACTAAGTAGGAGACTAGTAGGATGACCAGGGAATGCCCAGAAGAATCCAAGACAAATAGCAGGAGAAGGCCCAAACAGGAGAATTTTAAAGTCTGCACCCAGTAACAGTTCAAAGAGGTCCCATGATAATTTGAAAGACTGTTAAACTATGGAAACCCCAACCCACCCGCTCAACCTTTGGAGCCCCTCCCATTCTCTATGCAATTATGAGACCTTCATAGTTTATTTGGGAAGCCTTGAGGCCAAAGCACCTAGAAACTGTGCCCCCAGGCTGCTTCCTTATGGTTGCTCTCTCCTCCAGAAATGGTGACACCAGGCAGTTGCCCCCCAGTGTCTAGGAGCTGACTAGTGATTATTACTGCCAGGAGATGATTGTCTATGGGCCTCTCAGCACATGTGTGGTGTGGCAACACTTAATATCCAGGAGTGTTAGGATGAATCCTCATTTCTGGCTTCTTCAGGTCTAAGTTTTTGTAGGCATGAGAGTAGTTTGGCTCCAGGGGTCAGAGCTACTGTGTCCCCCACACCCCTGCCCCGCCCCTCCATGCCAGGCATTGTGTCTGGATTCCCTGCTCTCCTTTCAGACCTGGAACTTATTCTCGCTTTCCTCTTCTCCCCATTTCCACTCACCTCACCCAGGCCATCCTGTTTTGTGGATGGTCTCAGAGTGCGGTTGGGGTTGGGTAGAGAGAATACACTTGTGCTGGAAGGCTGTGGGTGTGTGTGCACATGTGTATGTGCATGTGTACCCTCCCACATGTACCACTCGATGACTGTACATGCTCATTGACCCTGCCCTTGAAGAACTCTCAGTCTGTTTTATAGTATTTGTGTGTGTGTTTGTGTGTGTGTGTGTGTGTGTGTGTGTGTGTATTTGAATTATCTACTTCATCCTATCCCTCTACTAGATAAATAGGAGTTTACTCAATGAGAGATGGCTGTAGTCAGTGGAGGTAGAGGAATAAGAGTAAGAATTAATCTGTCATGAGTCCTCAGACAGTTCAGTGAAAACCAAAGCAGCACTCATTTGGCGAGACTCTGTTTCACGTAGTAGCTTAACTCTGATTTATTACATAAAAGTTGCTGGCAAATATGAACACTAATTCCACTCTGGTAACAACAGTGATTGAAATAATTGTAGTCTGTGGACAAATTGGAGAAAACAAGCATTAGTGGGTAGGTTGTCTTGGACCTCATTCCAAGAGTCCAACAGTGATCTTACGGATGTAGAGTTGGAAGAGATATTTAGAAGACATATGACTGGTTCGTCCCCCTGCCTCTCCTCCAGATCCATACTAAGCCAACTAGGCAAATGAAACTCTCTCTTCTGCTAAAGACCCAGGAAAAGAATACACAGCCTCCTGTGGCCACTCATTAAAGTGACTCATGGCTCTCTCTGTCAGGAAATCTTGGTTAATTATTTAGTATTTATGAGACTGTGTGGCTGCCTTCATGGAAATATAATTTCCCTGGTGTTTCTTCTTTAATATTACCCAAATGCAATGCTCTAATATATAGAATCACACCAGATGTTAGCTCACTGCACAACCTATTGGGCATTTGAATTATATTGCAACACCCGATAAAGAGGCAATAAAGCCGGTACAAATAGAAAATTAAGTGTGAAATAATCGATTCTATCAGGTTTTTGTTCATTTGGATGATTGCCCTTTTTTTGGCATTTGTCTACAAACAGTAATTATTATCACTACTGTTATTACCTTAGTTTTAAAAATAACTATCACCTTTTCAGTGCTTGGTCTTTACTCATCTGACTTTATGCTCGCAACAGCCTGTGAGGTCTGTATCCTTATCTCCAGTTTACAGATGAGAAAACCAAGGCATGGAGGTGAAATTATTTGTCCATGACTGTGTAGCTAATAAGTGATAGAGCTGGGATTTTAACTTTTTCATCAAATTCCAAAAACTACCTCACTGCTAGTGAGGTCAACTTGTAATGCCCACATTTTGCTTTTGACTTACTTATTTGGGTACATAAGTGGATAAACAGATATGGAATGAAGATGAGGAGACCCTAAGTTTGGATAGCATATTGAAATCTCGTGAGAAAATTCAGAAGAACTCCATAAAAAAGTGACAAAGATTTCACCACGTGAGTTTTATGAAAACAAATTATCTGTGTGTTTCATTGAGAAATCCAGTGTGTAAGGAACTGATGTATTTTGTTCTCTTCATCAGCCATCTATGTCATATTTTTGTCTCTTGAGAATGCTTAATTATTAGGACCAATTATTCAGGTAGATACCCTGAGCCATACAACTGCTCTGAAGTCTATGGCTATCATTGTTCCAGGATTCTCCATAACAGTCAAAGCTCAAGGAGACAGAGCACATAGGATTCCAGAGTAGTAAGGGTTTATATATTGCCTCTCCTTTTTTTCCAGTTCATTTCAGCATGACCCTAATGAGGCATGTGTTTGTGACTATTGGATCGCATCTCATCAGTTGAGCAGAGGCATAATTGGAACCCTGATGCTGTCAGAAAGATTAATAGGCCTGTTGATACAAACACATAACTGAAGATTTCCCAACAAGGCCATTTAACCAACTGGCTTGGGATCAAGAAACAAAAAGTGTTTGCTATTTGCATTAGAACCATTGCAAGGTCTAAAACAAGTGTCTGAAGATTTAGAAAAGGCTCCTTTTGATGCCATTGTCATTAGTATTGATTAATGACTGAACACAAACTGCCCCCATCAACAATAATGTCTTAGAAGATAGCTACTCAGATGTTCTGGGATAAAGTAAAAATGATGGTCAACAGAAGAAGTTGGGTTCTGTTTGATAAAAGTAATAAAGCCTACACAAGTTATTGAATATATGCTCCACTCAGTGTAAACACTAAAAGCACCAACATTGGAAAGATAAGCTCTTAAGTACATAACTCTGACAAGGTAATTATAATGGGAGCACTAATGATAGCTAAAGGATAGAAAGCTTGCAGCTTGGATCCATTCAAGACCTGGGGTGCTGTGCAGGTTAGAAGACAATGTTCTATGTGAAGAATATTATTTTCTCAATGATTAATTACTGTCATGTCATTTGCACTAAATCCACTATTATCATTAACTTGCAACGTATTTTTCTGAGACCTAAAATTATATGAATAATAATATTGATTTCTAATTTGGAGTATATTGCAAAGACTTGCATTCCCTTTTAAAATTTTTTGGTCTCATATTCTGATTAGCTAGGTGCTTTTATTCCTATTTTGGGGGCACCTGGGTGGCTTAGTCAGTTAAGGGTCCGACTTCAGCTCAGGTCATGATCTTGCGGTCTGTGAGTTCGAGTCCTATGTCGGGCTCTGTGCTGACAGCTCAGAACCTGGAGCCTGCTTCAGATTCTGTGTCTCCCTCTCATTCTGCCCCTCTCCTGCTCGCACTCTGTCTGTCTCTCTATCTCTCTCACAAGTAAATAAACATTAAAAAAATTTATTCCTATTTTGTTGGCAGGAAAACTGAGGTACTTTGCTTATCCAGTATATCCAGACATTGCTAGGAAAACCTCAAATCACTTAGATTGCCTACCTCTTGATTGCAAATAGACTCCATAGTATCTGCGACTGTATGAACTTATATTTTTTCTTTATTTCAATGGAATGAAATGAGATGCAAAATTTACAGTCTGGTCCATAATTAGAAGTGTTCAAAGTATCTAAACATTATTCCATTAGTATGTCAATTCTTGTTCTTCTAGAATAATAGAGGGTGAGAAAAAATTGGGTTATCTTGAAGGTCATCCATCTTTAAGCAGATGGATACCTAGGAGTTATTTCTCAAGAAGCAGTGGGACTTATCCTCAGCAGATGGGGTCAGGCTTCCTGATGCCACTAGCCCCGTCAGGGGCCCAGGAAGCACTTCTGGGGATTAGTAATGTCCCATATGACCATCTTTACAGAACAGGGTTAGATACAGGTTGGACAGATCAACTTCCTTTGAATTTTCCCAAACCATTTGACAAACACATTGTATTTTCTAGGGCAGTTTTACCTCCTCTGTAAATCAGTCAGCCCTCCTCGTTTTTACATAAGCTCCATGCCAGGGTCTGTGGATATCAGAGGCTACCTCTTATGTTTCTTTTACCTCTCCAAGGATGTTGCAGTTCTTCTGGAACAGTAAGTGGCATGGCAGAAGGGATATTGGGTCTCTGTCCCAACTCTTCCACTTACCTACATGATCTTGGGTAGGTTTCTGAGACTCTACTTCTCAGAAGCCTGCAAAATGGGGTTTATAACAAAATATCTACTTTATTTTGCCAAGTTGTAAGAACCAAATACAATAGTATGTGCAAACTTTATACAATTGACAGATATGATTATATTGGATTGGATGAGAAACGACATTACGAGATGGTTTAGAATCCTCACTCCTAATGCTATAGGAATTGACACATGGGAGACGTCAGCCAGGGCATGAGTAAGTCACTGAGCTGCACCTTTCTGTTGGTTTTGAAGGCTGCAAAATGTTTGAACACAAAGAGGGAGGAACAATTTGAAGAGGCCATGACAAAAGCATAGATTTAGAATTAGGAATGTGTGGGTCACACTCATGAAATAAGGAAGGCACCAGCTCCTGGTAGCAAAGGTCTTGGCCTGGAGCATGTGGTCAAAAATGGGACATGTAGTGAGGTTGGGTTTTAGAGGTCCTTCACAGCCACGGTTAGAGCTGATGCGGGAGGCAGGAGGCAGCCATGATGGTAGATGAATGACATCTTTTAATTAAATTAATCTGGCAACATTGCAGAGGTGAGACTAGGAGAAGAGCCTGGAATCATTAAGCTTACTGTATTGATTCATGTCTTCGGTGCTGTGGGCACTCCGGTGGTCCATAATCCTGGTGGGAATTGAGAAGGCTCCATCCAATTTAAAAAGGGACTAGCCACAAAAGCAAGGAAAGTTTAAGTGTTGGAAATTATTTCACAAAGTGCTATTTTGTTCCTCAGTTAGTCCCTACCCTCTCATGTGATTATTTATTAAATCACCTCAGATATTTGCTGCTGTTGTTGTTGTCCCTAAACTGCTTAACATTTTGTTATCTCTTATAAATGATGGTCTCCATAACCTCTCCCCATATATACCTTATCATTTTTCCTTTTAATCTTAAACAAAAATGTGCTCCTCAGGCACTCTGTTAATTAGAATGTCGTTGGTAAAGCTCGCATGGTGGTATTGTAATTACTTCTCTGTATTGTCTTAATTTTTGTTCCCATCTGAAACTGAAAATATCTGTTCAACCTCTTGATCTCAGCAATTAGTTAAGTGGTATGCAGCTGGTTATCCGGGGGTGGGCTCAGATGTTTAATCACCTCTGTTCAGGTCTGAATGGGAATCTTCTCGAGCAGCGACACCTGTAATTAGTGTGTAGTTGCAAGAAAGTTCTTCTGGAACAGTGGCTCTCAACATGTGGTCGCCAGAAAAGCAGCAGTGTCTGGGAAACCGTTAGAAATGCAAATTCCCAGGGGCCCATCCTAGCCCTACTAAATCAGAAACTCTGGAAGGGGCCTGCCAATGCTTTAATAAGCCTTCTAGGTGCCTGCTAAAGTTTGAGAACCACTGTCCTGGAGAAATACCTTCACAAGGTTAGGAAAACAGACTTCAGAAAACACCAGGGGAGTTGAGAGGCTGAGAAGAGAGGGCAATCACTACCCTCTTGGAGATGATGCAGATTTCCAGAGGAATAAGCATTGGAAGTGAGATTTTTTTTTGTCCTGAGTCCCTGCTCCTGGAAAGAAAACCTGGCTAGCTATTGTTTGCCCTATGCTTTGGAAAGACAAGTGTTTTTCTTTGTTTCTTTGTTTTGTTTTGTTTTGTTTTGTTTTGTTTTGGAGAGAGAGGAGAGGAGAGGGGCAGAGGGAGAGAGAGAGAAAGAAAGAGAGAGAGAATCCCAAAGCGGCTCCACATTCAGCACAGACCCTGATGTGGGGCTCGATCTCACAACTGTGAGATCATGACCTGAGCTGAAACCAAGAGTAAGACACTTAACCAACTGAGCCACTGAGGCTCAGAAAACTTTGTCTTTGGAAAGACATGTACGTAAGTCAGTTTTTAGGAAGGACTATTGGATCTTCTGGCTCAAGGGTCTTCATTGGATATTTTAATGTTAAATAGATGAAGAAAGAGATCTATTTGCCACATTAAGTGAGTCTCAGTTTCCTCTACAGACACCTAAATACTGAAGATATCCTTATTTGATGGTCAAGAGGAAATAAGACCTCTGTCCTACACTGAACATTTAAATAAAAGAAGCAGGTCTTTATTGAGATTCTTTTGAAGGTGTCCCAATCACAGAGTCCTGGTCAAAATGCTAAGCTTGCCTAAGGTTTTAGTATCACCTTTGATCCATGGACTGTGGGAGTCTAAAAATGAAGAGTCCATCAGCTTACCAACTACCTTGTATCATCTAATTGATAAGTCATTAGTTAACCAGGAATAATTTAGGGAAAGTCCATTTTCTACTACCACGATCAGAACCAGTATACTTATTTAAGTTCTTAAAACTCCACTTTGTTTTTTCTATTGGCAACATATATCCACATAAAACATATTCTGATGTGGTCATGCCTCATCAGAATGCCAATCCAAATTTAAGTGTGTAATTCAGAGTTTATTTTGTGTTAAAAACAGAGCGATTTGTTTTCTAGCTCTTGAAACTTCTGTGTGTCTAGACGAGGAACTCTCTTATTTTACATAGGAAGGAAGAAGAGTTTGTGTTTCATTTTCTATCCTACAATGAGCATTAATCATTTAGATAAAAATCTCGTTGGGAGGAAAATAAATCCTCATTGATATGGCCAACCCTTTTATTGTTGAATTATGTATTTTCTTTTTATAAGATCAATGAACTTCTCCATGGGTTGTTTCCATTTGGGGAATGAAATGATGGGGCTTTAGAATCTCCACTCTGTGGTCTCTGATTGTTGGAGTTTGTGGACTGCAGGCACTCGGAGGATTTAACTCAGAGGGGATCCTGATAAAGGGTTCTACTGCCACTTGAGAAAACTAGGCAGGACATTTCTCCTTGGGCTCTCATGTAAGCAGGAAAGAGCTAAAAGTGATAGAAAACAGACTTTCTGATCACTCTGGTCCTACAGGGGTCCCAGAGGCTGGCCCTCTTTTATCCCAGAGTTTTCTGCTTCTCTTTCATCTTAGCAGAATATGCTCATATCATTGGTGAGTTCCAGCCAGAGAAAAAGCTGCATAATTTGCTCCTTTTCTTACTGCAGCTCAAAGTCTAGGACTCAAGGAACAATGTGAAGCAACGATTAAATCAGGTCTGAATGTTTGAAAGAAGTACAAAAGAAAAGGTTTAATATGGTTTCAACATTGTCTTCTGTAAATTAGGAATGCTGTTGAGGTATATTTTTCAACATTGTGTCCTTTAGCATTAAGCCCTCTCATTGTTGCCATTGGGTATGGACAATATAGGAGGGGACAACAGAAATGACAAGGAAGGAAAGGATCAATGGAAAGAAGTTGCTACAGTCTAGTCTGATTCCTTATAGTTCTGCTTCTATTTATACTGAGCCAAAATATCCTCAATGGCATTGAGCTAACATCTTTCCCCCCACTCCCATTCTCTTCCACAGCCTAGCAAATGTTTTCCCTATTAGATACACTTTAAGGTTACTACCAAATTAACCACAAAGGCCATGGCATTAACAGGAGCTAGAAAATTCCCAGGAGCCCCAAATAAGCCACCAAAAACTATTGTGTAGGCAATTGTAAGGTTATTGTTTGGCCTTGGTGAAGTGATAGTGGATTTTCCATGATAGACTTGGGAGCAAAGAGTTTCTCTCTGTCCCTTTGACTATGACTATTAATCTTGATGAATATGAATTTCCACAGCTAAGTCACTACTGGTACAAGTAAAAGCTGAAGTGCAGTATTTACGAACAGAGCTGCCCACCCTCATTCTCTTGCTCACTCTCTTATACACACACACACAGACACACACACACACACACACACACACACACACACACACACACCTCATTCATTCTTCAGTAGCATATCATACCAGTGGCTTATGTAGCACAGAGATGCATTGTCTCTTTATCCCTTGCAATCTACAGTGGATTTCTGGTCAACCTAGTTCATGTACTTCTTTTCACTACAACTAGAGTAGCTAAGAACTCTGACACCTTTGAACCTTATGGGTCTTGTTTTTGAAATGAAACAAAACACTGTCATGGCTTGGGAATTGCAGAAATGTCACTTACTAACTCTAGGCCTGGATTTTTTTTTTTCATTTAAATTAATACCTGTGTAAGGGAGGAGGCAAATAGCAATGGTTTGGCTTTTTGTGCTCTGCCTCCTTTCAGCATTGGACTAAGCAAACTCCATGCTGTCTCCCCTCCCACTTCCCCACCTTAGTGAAAACCTAGGAGTTGTCATTTCCTTCGTAAAAGAACTGTTTTTCAGTGTTTGCTCTTTGTTCAGTCTGCGTAGTTGGTAAATGCAAGTGTAGATAACTCTTAATGCTTGTCTGGAGGTTTTTCCGCCTATTTGTGATTTGGGAGATGACCAAGGGCATGTTTGACTTGTAATAGAGATGAAGAATGGATAAATCCAGTGCATGTAATATGATTGGAGAGTCCCATATACTGACCCACTGTGCATTCCCATAATGCCTGTTGAACAACCAAGCATTGCCCTTGCAGAAGTACAACTATACTAACTGGTATTGCCTACAGTGATTTCCAAAATGGTGGTACTCAGAAATCCAACATCCTGCACTTCTCAAGGGGGCCCTCTCCTGGCCCGGAGGTCCATGTTGCTTCCCATCCAGGGAAGGTATTTTGCTTCTCCCCATCCTTCCTCCCCTTTCCCTCCCCTCACTTTCTTTATATTCCTGGCCTGAGTGTTACCATTTGCTTACTGGTAAGAGTATACTATGAATTTTCATTTACAGCTTTGAGATACTTATGAGGCTTTCCTGCTTCCCACTCAGCCCCAAACTTGGGACTTTTCACACACTGATCCTCTGATCAGTTTGATGCGGGAAAGCACATGGAAGCCATGTACCAGTTTGTATAGTAGTACCGTTTTAAACTGTGTACTCTTGAACAAAGTAGAGTGTGCTGGGGGTTCGCATTGGCTGCTTGACACACACAAAGCCAATTAACTTGCATGCCAAAAAAAAAAAAAAAAAGAAAAAAAAGAAAAGAAAAGAAATTAACCCTTAGAGTACTGCTTCAACATTTTGGTTTAAGGGTCTTGAACTTTACCGGTTAGGCAATGCTTCTTTCTCCAGATCCGAGTGCTGCACTTAAAGTCCATACTTAGTCTAGCCAGAACATCAACCAGGATCCTCTCTTCCACAGCTTTCCTGAGATGCTCCTGGGTCCTTTATTATTAATCAACTGATGGCATTAAAGAGGTCTAAAACATAGCCACTGTGTTTCACTGAAAATGGGCTCCACTTCCAGTGTGCTTGAGGGTGTGAGGGACTATTTTTAGCTTTGGTACGTGTCCTCTTAAAGAAAGAAGTCAGTTCTTTAAGGGTTAATATGAAATTAAGGAATTTGATGGTCTCTCTTGCTTGTCCTTCCTCCAAGGTGTCTGCATGATCCTTTTTAGGTTCTTAGCTCACCTGTTGAATGATGGTAAAAAGTAATATATATATATGTATATATAATTGCAAAAACAAAAGAACAAAAGACTGAATGGTTGAATGAAAAGACCCCTTGGCAATGCTTGCTTGATTATCACAGAGGGTAGAAAGACCAAATGTTTTAGTTAATGAATATTCATTTTGTCCTCTACCCCGAGCACCACTGCTACACAGTATTGTGGAAGACTTGATGATGCTTTTCATTTACCTCTTGCTTTTTCTTCTTCCTGTCTAATAGCCCAATAGAATCCTGCCAGAATTTCTACAAAGATTTCACATTACAGATCGACATGGCTTTCAACGTGTTCTTCCTTCTCTACTTTGGCTTGAGGGTAAGTCTGATCAGTGCCACCCGGTATCATAATGGGGCATCTTGGACCCAGGGACCATCCTTCACCAGCATCTGTTCTCGCAGAGATGAAGCCCAGTGTTTCCAGGGGAGACAACAGACCTGCGCTGTGATTTTCAGTCTCTGACAGAGACCTTTCCTCAACTCAGCATTTTCTGAAGTGCATGTTAAAATCTTGTTCCAAGGAGGAGAAACAGGGATTGAAATAACTATTTTGCCTTTGCTGGCCTGCTGTTTCTCATCTCTCTAAATACGAATGCATTGTTGCCTTAAATAGGAACAAAAAAACTTCTCTTAAAATTATGTTTATCAGGGTTCGCTTAACTGAACCCTAAGAGAACAGGTGTGAGGACTGAATCAAGGGGGTAGATTGGCCGAATTTGGGACTTGGGCATTTATACTGGAGCCTGTTTACAGCGATGGCGGGGGGCGGGGGTGGCTGCATAGAGTGTGTATCACAGAGATTGTGTGTGCATTTGTGTGCACACGTGCATGCGTGAGTGGATGCATACGTATATGCCTTATTTACAGTTATATTTACGTTGGAGTCTAATGAAGATGAGACCACTCAAACTTTCCGATGACACTATTGAAAACCATAGGAAAATAGATTGCCGGGTACTTCTCCAAGGTTAACACAGTCTACAGTCACTCTCCAGAAAAGGCTGTATATCCAAATTCTAAGACAGAAACAGCCTGTGATTGGTATAGATATGAGAAGGACATAACATCTCCCTCCAGGCCCCCATGAAAAACCAAAACATAGCCTTTGGCAAAAGAACATAGTTGGAATGCCAGCATCATGCTTCTCATTTTTTTGTCTCCTTTTCTCTTTCCCCAGTTTATTGCAGCCAACGATAAGCTGTGGTTCTGGCTGGAAGTGAACTCTGTGGTAGATTTCTTCACGGTTCCCCCAGTGTTTGTGTCTGTGTACTTAAACAGAAGTTGGCTTGGTAAGTCAGTCTCTCCTCCTTTCTTCTTACTGGTTCCCGAACTGTGGTGGATCAGAAGCCTGGTCTGTCCCCACGGAAAGAAAGTTTTGTGTGAATGTGCACAACTCTTGGAGTTTGGGGGGTTAGTGAGGACAGTTCTTTTCAGAGCACTAGCCCAGGAGGATTCGCGCAGTGAGTGCTTCAGGTAAGGCAGTTTTCTCATTGTGGAAGCCTAGGCGTCACACTGTCACAGCCAGGACCTCTGCCTTCGTGCTTCTGTCATTTTCATTCAGCCTGCCGTTAGAACTGGACACAGAAGAGCCTGGTACGAGGCCAACTTTCCAAGTAACTGATTCAGGTGCCCCAGAAGGCCTGCCTGCTGAAGTTAGCTTCTGTCTGCTTCTCGGTTTTATGACGAGTGGTTCCTGCTTGGTTTATCTAAAGCTAAGAGTTCCTCTGTGGGACAGCGTACAGGAAGGCATCTCGAACCACTGTCTCCTTGAAGGAGGTGGAGCTCCCCTCCCGTGCTAAAGGAGGGGCTTTTGCTGGTGCTGTGTTCACATCTTACTTCCCGTATCTGCTCAACATGTCACTTCCTGTCTGTCCCTGGCAGGTGACTTCCTGCATTACGAGCAAGACAGTTTGGCAGGAGAAGTAGTTAGCTCGAGGATGGTCATGGCAGCCAGAGGCATAGAGAGACAGCTTTGAGCTTCTCTTTGTTGCACTGAATAATTCTCTCAGAATGTTCCTGCTGCCGTAGGTCTACCGGGGGAAAGGGAGGCTGAAACAGGGTTCACAGGACTATTTGTGCGTCCAATCTGTATTTTTAGAAATTTTTGGTGTTACCTCAATTTTTTTTCAAAGTAATAGAAATAAAACCTTGGATTGCAAGTAACCTGTTCTGCGAGTGTTCCACAAGACAAGCAAACATTTCTAAGAAATTTTAACTTGATAAACGAGCTATGCCTTGCAATATGAGTCGTATGTGAGGCTGAATGTCACACTGAATGACACTGAATGTCACAACTGAACCAACGGTTCTTGAAATTTGCTTTGATATACAAATGCTTTGGATTACAAGTGTGTTTCTGGAATGAATTATGCTCGCAAACCAAGGTTTTATGTATATTACATTCAGTATAAACATTTAAAGATGTATAAAGGAAATATCAATCATGTCTTCCCCGTTCTCACTGCCTTCTCCCTGGGATGCTCAGTGTTCATAGACTTCCATATCTTTCCTTCATGCCGCATTGCTACAAACATGGATGTGTACATATATATGTTGTAGAGGAGGTGGTCTTTGTACAAATACGTGTGTCCATGACATTGCACTGGAATTTGGTTTTCTCACTAACAAATAAATGATGGACATCCCTTCAGCTCTGTAATAATTCATTTTATTAGAGTTACACAGAATTCTACAAATTGTTGTATTGCAGTTCATTTGGACACAGCCCTAATGATGGACCACCTGATTATTTTCTTTTTGCACTGTAAACAATGTTTTAATACACACCCTCATCCACACATCTGTGCAATTTTATTTCTCTAGATGGTTCTAGGTTCCTGGAAGAGTAATTGCTGAATCAAAGCATGCATATATTTTAGTTTGTACAGAAATTGATGGTTCACTTTTCAGAAATGTTGTGTCAAGATATGCTTCCACTAGCAGTATGTTTTTGATGTCCTTGCTAGCACTGTGAATTTATTACATGCCTCATATCAAGTATTTAAAAAAAGAAGCACCCTTTGTATATGATGTATGCAATAATCACATACACACATATCTGTGTGTATCTATGTGTGTATATCCCATAAGGATTCTATTTTGGACGGATTTTCACATTAGAATTGTATTCATTCACTCAATGGAAAAGTCATCATCCTTGATTTGAGACCTGCTTGCTTAGATTGGGTTTTCTAGCCAGCATGATGAAACCATCAGAGCCACTCACAAATCTGAGAAGTAACCTGAATATGCTCTGGTACTGAGGGTCCCAGCTACCTCAGCTTGACTGTTAACTGGCTTTGTGACCTGGGGAGCTCACTTTTCTTTCACTCAGCCTGTTGTTTATAATCTGTAAAATAAAGGTTAGGTTAGATGATTTCTCAGGTACTTTGAGCTCAGAATGTCTCTAGGATTCTTCATGGGAAATTTGGCATCTAGGTTGTTGGGAAGGACTGGGATATTGGTGAAATCAAACCATCAACATTCCTGAGTCAAAATTACATATGGGTTGCTAACCATGGTTCATCCTAGTCCATCCTTTTGCAAAGAGTATACACACGCATGTGTGCACACACGTACACGCATGTACCCATGTACCCATGAGCGTGCACAGACCCTGAAAAACTCCAGACAGACAGAGAAAGAAGGAAGGGGAAGAGGAAAGAAGAGAGGAAGGGAGAGAGAAGGAGGGAGAGAGGGAGGGAGGGAGGAGGGAAAGGAATCTGCCTTCTCTTCCTGCCTTCTCTTCTCTTCTCTTCTCTTCTCTTCTCTTCTCTTCTCTTCTCTTAATTACACTGTACACTGGAACAACCACTTTGCTTCTGGACCCTCAGTTTTCCCTTCTGAAAAATGGGAGGTTTGGACTTAAATTATCATCTAGTCCCCACACTTCATGAGTTGGAATTTTATGTCAAGCTCCATTCTCTCTTGGTCCCTTGTGGTCCTAGGTGATTGAGGATAGTCCTTCATGACTGGTGGAGACACCCTCCTGTGCAGCGAGCAGATCTCACCCCAGGGTAAGGGTATAGAGCCAAGTCTCCTTGTGAGACTAAAAACATCTTTGTGTCAGGAGAACTTGGATGTTTTAAAAATTCATGCCTTCTTGGGAATGGTTTAATCCTGATTTTTGGCTTGGTGTTCTCATCTAGTGAAAAATCCACCAGAGTGAACAGGAAAAGGGGAAGAAAAAGAAAAAAGAAGAGAAATGAGATATACTTTTGCATCTGCTGTGGTTTCTCTTCAAAAATTAAACCTTTAAAATGTGCTTCAATCGAACAGTATTTATTAATACCTACTATGTGCCAGGCACTTTTCCAGATGATTTGGAAACAACAGTGAATAAAATAGCATCCTACCCCATAATGTTGCAGTGAGGGAAGAACAGGAAAAAAATGAGCCTAGTAAATAGGCAAATTATACAGTGCGTTAGGAAGCGTAAGTGTGTTGCAACTGAAAACAGACCAACAAACTTTTGGGCTATAAAATCATAATAAAAATACCAACAACAAATAACCTTTCCCCCCTTGTAGGAGAAGGCATCCTTAATGAAATGCTTGTGGTTCTCAGCCCCTTGGGTGAGCTCCACCACTGGTCTTCCTGTTATGGAAGAGAATTCAGTAGAATAATATTTCAAGGAGGTTTCCGTGTCTGATTTAATACATGGGTTATTACATCGTGAAACAATTATTGTGCTGATGAGCTGCCAAATATAAAATGAACATTCCCATGAGATATGGCTTATACAGTAGAAGGAATAATCCCATTAAACGGGGGGCATTTCAGGAAGTGCTACGCTCCTCCTGGAAAACGAAAGGGTGCTGCCTTTACTGGTTGAGGTTTGGCATAAGCTGAGGAAAACTGCAGTCTGTTCTATTTCTCCTGCACACACCTGCTGAGCTCTATGACACAGGGGGCTGCGTTATAGCTGGAGTCATGTGGGTGCAAAACAGAACAAGGGCTGTGACCCCCATCCTTACCTTTGCCAGAGCAAAATGCACACCACATTTGACTTCTTATCATAATGTATGGTTGCATATTATATAGTATTGTATTGGTTTACTTTCTGTATGTATTATATTAGTGCATTTGATGGTGTATTGATAATAACAGCTAATTCCAGTTCTACCATGTGCTGGGAACTCTGATCAGCCCCTTACATATATGAACTCACTTAATTCTCAGAAAAGTCCTATGAGCTGGGAGTTACTTTCCCCATTTTGCAGATAAGGAAACAGATTCAGCGACGATAGCTCTTGTCCCAGGTTGCGTAGCCTTGGAAGAGGGGGAAGGGGTGATTTGCCCAGATTTGATCTGATTTTATGTCTGTATTCATGCTGTTCTTCTGCCTCTGTCCTTAGCCTTGAAAGATTGGGGGTTTTGAGTACTGGGTTGGGGTGACTGAGCTGATTTGGCTAATTTCTGTTGGCACTTCTCCATCTCTCCTTACTGAGAAAGATTCACTTCGGGCAGGCAGGGAGGGGAAGAGCTCTTATTTAAGAACACACGTCCTCATGACTCCTCATCCCCATCCCACTCGTCCTTGCCCACCTTCAGTTTCTAGAGTTGTCACTAGGACCTGGGGAACACATAGAGCTTGTCTGGTGTCTCCCGAGTCCCAAGGTACCTTAGCACCTTGGGGATCAGATCTGTTCCACCTGAGAGAGAGGGAGAGACTAGAGGCTTCCGCGCATGCTGTCAATAGAGCAGAGTGGGTCAGAGCCAAGCTCTGGGCTACCACCTCAATTCACATCTTGGCTTGGCCAATGGGTCACCTTAAGCAAGGTTGTTTTACCTGTCTTAAACTCAGTTTTCCACCTGTCCAATGAATGGGCAGTACTCACCTCACAGGGTTGCAGAGGGGATTTTGTGAGGCAGTGTAAGTAAAATGCCATGTACCTAGGACGGGGTCCACGATGATCCCAGGCTTCTCTTTCTAACCTACCTATCATATTTTAAAGCACCAAGAAAGAAAACAAACCAGAATGGAACCAAAAATAAGGCAGCGGGATGTGAGGACATCCACGTTGGCAGGCGGCAAGTCTCTGCTTATTTTAATTCCTGTTCCCACACACACCAGCTTATTCATTTTTGTTTCTCTCACCAAATCCTTATCCTACCTCACTAAAATAAATGTACCTTGAAATGAGAGATGTATTTTATTTTGAGACTAGAATAACATGCTGAGGACAGCTCTTCTGTCTGTCTCATTTTGGGGGGAACTGTATCCCCAAGGTAGGTCAACAGACTGTGCCTCCTTTGTGTATTTATTTATGTGGTTTCATTGAGGGTCATTTTGTGTGGTTAAAAGGAGACAGGAGAGAAAAAATAATGATGCACTCACTGGCCACTCATCTCGCTAGCTTTTATTGAGTGATTACTGTGTATTCAGCACTGAGATGAGGGGACCATGTCTGGCCACCCTGTTTTACTGTTTTACTATGATCTCCAACATTGCCCCTCTTCTCTGATTAATGAAATCGGGGGATGGTAAGGAGCCCCAGGCCTTGAACCCAGGGTGGAAAAACTGTCAACTATAAACGTACCTGTTCCTCTAACCCATGTTAGACTTCAGCACCTCTGGAAAACACTGCTAGAAAATAGAGAACTCTGATAAAAAATAGAAAAATGAGTTAGTGCCCAGCCACAAGGCAATTAAAATGATTTAAGATATCTGCTTATAAATATATGCCCGGGCAGTACCTTTTTTGTGTCAAAAGGTGATAAAAACAGGATTTAAAAAAAAAAAAAAAAAAAAGGTCAGATCCTTAAAAACAACAACAAAAGGACAAAACATAGTTCCTGTTTGAGACTGAGGTTTCAATCTAGTTTTAGAACCAAAATAAACACGCATGCAGCAACAGCAGGTAACACTGCCCGCTGTATAATTAAGTCCCAAATTGTCAGGTACAGGCTGTAAGGGCTGTGGGAGTTCACAGGAGAAAGAGCTTATGTGGGTGGAGGAACGCGAGGAGGCTTCTGCAAGGCACCAGCTCAGCCCGGCTTGCCGTGGTGGGTGAAACTGGGGAGCAGTGGCCTGCTTCGAAGGGGAGAGGAGACCAGCCTACCCTGTGCAGAGGATAGCAGGTGCCCACCAATGATAATGCCGTCCTAGAGAAGAAAGCACCCTTCCCTGCACCAGGCATCAATCAGCCCCACAGCCCCACAGCCCTGCAAGATGGATGTGTTTGTTTCCTGTTGCTGCAGTAACAAGTGAGCGCCACAAATGTCGGTGGCTTAACACAAGTTTCTTTCTTTTTTTTTAATGCTTTATTATTTATTTTTGAGAGAGAGACACAGAGAGAGAGAGAGCGAACGAGCATGAGTGGGTGAGGGGCAAAGAGAGAGGGAGAATCCGAAGCAGGCTCCAAGCTCTGTCAGCACAGAGCCCAATGCGGGGCTCGAACTCGTGAATTGTGAGATCATGACCTGAGCCAAAAGTCGGATGCTTAACCAACTGAGCCACCCAGGTGCCCCAACACAAGTTTATTTCTTACAGGTATGTAGATTAGAAGTCAGCTTGGGTCTCTCTGGACTAAGGGACAAGAGTCTTCAGGGCTGTGCTCCCTTCTGGAAGCTCAGAGGAATGTTCTCTTACCTTGCCTTTTCCATCTTTCGCAGACCACCCACACTCGTTGGCTTGGGGCCCCTTCCTCCATCTTCAAAGCCAGCAGCCCTGGGTTGAGTCCTCTTACCACGTCTCACTGATCTTGCCATCTGTCATCACCTTCCTCAGACTGTCTCTCTCCTGTCTCCTGCTCCTACTTCTAAGGACCCTTGTGATTATACTGGGGTCCTACATGGATAATCCAAGATACTTACCCCATATTAAGGTCAGCGGGTTAGTAACCTTAATTTGTCTGCTACTGTGATTACCTTTTGCCATGTAAATTACCATTTGCCCAGATTCTGAGGATTACCATGAATGTTTTTTTGGGGGAGGGGTGGGCATTATTCTGCCCATCAAAAGCGGTATTATTATTAATACTCCTATTTTGCTGAAGAGGAAACTGAGGTTCAGAGAAGTTAAGTATCTTGCCCCAAATCATGGAGCCAGGGCTGCACAGTTTTTGGAGTCCAAAAGACCTAGTAGGCATTCTGGGCCCTCCATGCCCTTGCCTTGTCATATGTTTCTACCCTGTTATGGGAGGAGACCTTTGGGGAAATCTTGCTTGGAGCCTGAGAACTTCCCCCCTCTCCTCACTTCCACGTAGTGTTTTTCTTCTTCTTCTTCTTCTTCTTCTTCTTCTTCTTCTTCTTCTTCTTCTTCTTCTTCTTCTTCTTCTTCTTTTCTTGGGACCTGGTGAATTACTAAGCCGATATGCCTACTATTCATTATTCTTAAACATTTGCTCTGGTGGCGGGGGGGCTTCCCACGTGGCTGCAGCAATTGAGGGGAACATGTTAGGTCTACATACCCCCTGCTTAAAAGCTTCCTTTCCTTAGAATTCATGCTTTCTTGCTTTTTCTGGAGCTTACTTTAAAGAATGGAGAGAAACCAGAATTTTAGAATGCCAGATGAGGCGACAAGTTATGATGTGTTCCCAGGGAAAGCAGCGTGTGGAGTCACCTTTCCTCTCGTTATTCTCTCAGGGCACAGCTGCAGTCTTAGGAGGCTTTCCATTGCCCTCTACATCATAGGGTGTCTGGCCCCAGGGCCACTCCCTTGCTTGAAGAATCCCACAATGGGTAAAGTGAGGTGCGGTTAATATCTAGCCTTCTGTTGACTGGCCTCTGCATTTGGTAAAAATACTCAATGGTGAAAGCCTTTGCCTGGTTTCTGTTTCCTGACATCAGGAATTTTCAGTGTATTGAAACTTAAAACAAAACAAAACAAAACAAAACAAAACAAAACAAAACAAAACGATAAAACCCCGAATATGATTTGGCCAGAAAGTAGAGGCAGCCCCTTATGGGCAGCCCCAGGCACACAGACTTGACTCCCAGCCTCCCCTGCCCTTTACATTTCCCGCCAGGGGTCCACCAGGCTGCTAATTGCATCTACCCTGCTGTGTGTTCCCTCTGCTGAGGGCAGAGTGAGTTTCTGCCCCATCTCACTGGCTGGCATCCCTCTCCCTGTTAAGGCACAGCCCTAACTTCACCACCCATGTAAAGCCTTCCCGTTTTTCCAGTTGGAATGAATTCCCTGACGTTTTTCTCTTTTGCTCTTACAATTAGTGCTATAAAAGCAGTATTATCATCTGTGTTATATTATCAGCTAGAATACAAGTTCCATGACACCTTTGTGCAGGAACATTACCGTCCTGTTTTTTTGCTGTGTCCTGGTGCCTGGAACAGTGCCTGGCACATAATTTGTGCTTGTTGAATGAATGAATGAATGAATGAATGAATGAGTGTGTTTTCTTTCAAGGATGATAATAATGAACAATTACTTGCTTATTAAAGGCAGACACTGGGCTCAGCATCTCATATATGTTATCTGAATTAATGTTCACAGTAGCCCAATGAGTAAATACTATAGTCTGATTTTACAATTTAGAGAACTAGGTTTGCGAGTTACGTAACTTTCTCAGGTAGTAAGTGTGGATCCAGGACTCAGCCCAGTTCAATCTGATTTCTGAGCCCATGCTTTTAAAATTACTAGTCCAGTGGTTCTCAAGGTGTGGTTCCCATACCAGCAGCATCAGCACCACCTGAAAATTTGTTAGATATGCAGATTCTCAGAACCCAGCACAGACCCAATGAATCAAAAACTCCCAGAGTTTAATCTGACAGTCTTTGTTTTGCACACCTTCCTGGCCACCCTGATATTCACCCAATTTTGAGAACCACTGTCCTAGGCTATTCTGGGATGCTTATACATTTGGCTGTCCACAAGAATCCCCCAGAAGGTTTTCAAAACTCATGATGTTCAGACCAAACCTCCAATCAATTAGATCAGAGTCTCTGGTTTGGGGGCTATGACCCAGGTTCAGCATTTTTTAATGTTCTCCATTGCATCAAAAATGCAATAAGGTTGAGAACCATGTATATACATCTTCTAATTGTGAACGTTGAGTTAATTTCTCCCTACAAGAGTGCTTCCTAGTCTTTATGTGCATGTGAAACACTGGGAGGTCTTAGAATGCAGTTTCTGATTTGGGAAGTTTGGGTGGGACCAGATATTCTGCCTTTCTACATGTTTCCAGGTGAGGCTGGTGCTTCTAGTCTGGGGACCATATTTGAAGTAGCCAGGCTTTCTAGTCTGGACTGAAATGTCCAGTAAGGTAACCACTAACAACATTGGGCTACTTAAATGTAGACTAATCAAAATTAAATAAAATCTCAAAGCTCTGTTTCTCATTCATACTAGCTACATTTCAAGCATTCGCTAGCACCGTGTGGTTAGTGGCTGTGGTGTTGGACAGCACAAATACAGAACATTGCCATCATCACAAGAATTCCACCTGACCACACTGCTCTAGAATGTGTCTTGTGAGAGAGGTGCCTCGGTGGCTCAGTCGGTTGAGCATCCGAATTCAGCTCAGTCAGGTCGTGATCTCACCATTCGTGACTTTTAGCCCCGCATCGGACTCTGTGCTGACAGCTCAGAGCCTGGAGCCTGCTTTCGATTCTGTGTCTCTGTCTCTCTCTACCCCTCCTCTGCTCGTGCTCTGTCTCGCTCTCTCTCCTTCAGAAGTAAATAAACATTAACAATTTTTTTTTTAGACTGTGTCTTGTGATAGAACGTACCATGAATTTTTACTTTTTGTATGTCTGGGACACCCTTGTAAACTGTGGAAGCTTAACAAATGTTTACTGAGGCGATCTTTAATGAGAGGACTGATGTACAGATGTACACCATCGAAGTGAGACTCCCCACCACCCTATCCAGATTACATTATTTAAGGCCTCAGTAGGCAACAACTACACAAAAGAGGCTCTGGGCCTGGCTCCAGCTCCAGCTTCTTCCCCAGGACTCTACTGCTGCATTTTGAAATGGCCTTCTGGGCTCTGAAAGGAAAGGTCTCTGGTGCCCCCTACAGGACTGTCTTGGACTTTGCTGGATCAGAGTGAGATTAAGTAGGCTGGAGGAGGGGAGATAAATTGTCTCAAAGTCAGTGGCTACTTGGCAGTTAGTCAGAGGTAAGGATAGGCTCACTTCACATTCCCACAAGGTGTATGACATCTAATAACTTGACTTGAGTCAGCCGCTATGACCATAAACTCCCCATTCTTCCCCCCACCACCCTAAGGGCTCTCCTGGTCCCATTGCCCAGGGTCTAGAAGGAAGGGTCTTTGAGAACCACCAGAGGTGACCTGAGGCAGTTGGACACAGATGCTCTAAAACCCAAAGCCTTCTATGTAAAACCTTCCCTGTAGTTAGTGGTTTAATTTAAAATGATAACAATAAAAGAAAAGTGTGGCTTCCCTTTTGGGGGCCAGATGTCTTTGGAGATGGAGAAAGAGAGAGAAGTATGTGCTCTAAAAGAGAAGGTGCTTCCATAACTAGGGTAGTGTTGGATCTGTTCACATCTTACATCTTTACATGTGTGTATGTATGTGTGTGTTTGTACATGTACAGGTACAATTTGTAATTATCCCAGGTAGTCTTCCAAACACCACTATGAAATAAGGATCATTTTTAGCCCCATTTTCCAGATGGGGAAACCAAGGCCTAGAGAGGTTCTGTAACTTGCCAAGAGTCATATAGTAGGTAAGTGG
Organism: Neofelis nebulosa; assembly: GCF_028018385.1. Classification (NCBI taxonomy): domain Eukaryota; kingdom Metazoa; phylum Chordata; class Mammalia; order Carnivora; family Felidae; genus Neofelis; species Neofelis nebulosa. Next base: position 41,863,251 of record NC_080794.1, on the reverse strand, counting down.
CAGAGCCAGGCTTTGGACCCAGGCACTCTACCTCCAAGGTTTATGTTCCTCAGTGGTCTATTATGCTAGCTTTCAAGCTATAAAATTAACTCGCCATTATAGTTTCACTTACAAAAAATTAATCTAACAGCCCTGTCTAATCAGAGCAAATACTGAGTGCAGCTTCCTCCTCATTCCAGTCCCCTAAGAAAAGGTGAAAAGCCCCCTAAACAGAAAGTTCTTTGGTACTCCTAGGTAAGAAAGGAAATTTAGAAGAAAAATAACCCAATCCGTTTTTTTTTTTTTAAACTGAGTTAATACAATTTCTATAACTTAGTAGCCTCCAAACTACTTTTGGTTTTGGCCTTAAAACACCTTTTCCCCTTTTCCCCAGCCCCCTTTTTCTGAACCTCTTGGTTTATTCTATACAAGTAGCCAAATAAATAAAAACAATCTATGTTACCACCATTGGTCCATCTTGAAATAGTGTCAGGTTAGAGATTATGGGCTGTACTGTTTGCCTGAGCTATTTTGGAGTGGAGAGGGCTATTAAGTGGTGCCATGCGCCTTGGGAAAAGCATTGGGACTGGATTGCTATTGTGTGGCAAGAGCAATGAACTCACTGAGTTCCGTCCCTTTGACTGGGCTCTGAAGGAAGGCAGCCCCAGCAAAGTGGCACGCAGAAAGTTTAGATGTGTTTCAGGGAGCTAATTGCTGCTCTGGTAGCTGCTCTGGCTGAAACTGCTTCTAGAGGAATTATTCCTCTGTAAGAGATTTCTAACTGTATTCCCTTGATATTGCTTTGTCAGGGCATGCTTTAAATAAGATGCCCTCTGTAGGTAGCAGGGATTCTAAATCCTCATTGACGTGTACAGCTCTGTTATATGCCAAATTGGAAATAACATCTCAAAATGAATGTCTTCAAGGAACAAATTCAGCAGTAGGTTTTCATAGATGCCAAAACCTCTCCAGATGGCTGTACTTCATCTGGGGTATTATTGGAACAGCCTTCTCAAGCAACCTAAATCTCTAGGACTGGACATATATTTACCTTTGCATCATCTTGAAAAAATAGATGCCTTGATTCTTCTCGATGAGATAGGGCCGTGATGGATTGACTTGGCTGGCAAACCAGGTAGGGAGAAAGTGGACACTGGGAAGCAGCTCTGAGACGCCATTGCCAGACCTCCTCCCTCCCTGCAGGATAGAGCCTCTCAGCTCCCTTTTCTGGAGAATGATAGAGCCTGACTCCTCTCCACCCCCAGGATAATTTATTCTAACAAACACTCTTTCCCAGTCATCCTACCTGGAGACACCTAGATGCCCCAGCCTGGACCTGGGCCTGCTGGCAAAAGTGAGGGCAGATGACAGGTGGTGAGCAAAGCTCCATTTTTCATGAGCCACATTGTATTACCAGAAATAAAAATCAAATACCAGTTTGACGACACTTTGCTCTCAAGTAACAACTGCTAAATTCAACTTCTGTCTTTAAGGCCAGATAAGAATTTAGCAACCCACCTCACAGAGGGTACCACTCATTTATTATTTCCTGGGTGGATTGCAGAACTTTTCCATGGCCAGACCAGGGGCAGAACAAATTCGTCCTTTTTGTCAAAACTCAATCTCACAGTCTTTGCCTTTCATATTCTCATGCGGCCTCCCTTTCTACCTCTCTCGGTGAATTTCTTCCCTGTGGTCACCAAGCAGCTTACTCACCAGCCACCCCAATCCCCGCTGCAGATATGCCCCAACTCCATGACTCTGGTAGACCCCACCCCCTGACTAGCAACTGATGCTCATTCGTCCTCTGTGCTCACCTGAACGCAGCCAGTTACGATCTCGCCCCTTCTGAAACTGCCATCATCTGAATCATTCATGGCCTCCCTTCCAAAGTTGACTATATTTTTTATAAGTCATGTATAAAGTATTTTTATAAGTCCATGCCCTGGCTGATGAACTAGATCAGAAACTGGCAAAGCTGGCCCATTGCCTGTTTTCCTAAAGTTTTATTAGGACATAGCCACACCCACTTATTTACGTCTTATCTTGGGCAGTGAGCCAGAGATCTAGGGTCCCCAAAGCCTAAAATCTTCACTATCTGGCTCTTTATTGAAAGTCTGTGATGTGATCCCTGCTCTAGAATAACAGCTATGTTATGTATTCCTTTACATTCCACTAACTGTTTGCCACAGTGTTTTGCACATGGTCCCTACTGATCTGTTTTGATAAACTGGGCATAAACTTTCCTCTGAAATCAGTAAGAAATGTAATAGTAATAAAGTAACATCCTATTTCTGCCCATGCTATTGCTGTTATTTCTAGAGCTTCCTAGTATTGTGCAGTAGGTGTTGGACTTTGCTCTTTATCTGCCTGTCTCATTTGATCCTCTCAACAGCCCTAGATAAGAAACCCTGGAGCTCTGAGAGGTGAGCTGTCTCCTTTGCTGTGTGACTTCAGCAAGGATTCGAACTCGGGTCTTTGTGATCTAAGAGCCCACGCTTTTCATTCCTGCTAGGTACTCCCGGTCCAGCCCTAGCCCCTCCAGGTGCTTGCTCCCTGCACACCTCACTCACCTTCCCTGAATCTCGGTTCTAGTGAAGAGACTCCATTAAATGCCACCATTGTTACTGTTGTTATCATCCTCATTCATTCATTCCACAGACCTTAAAACAAGTACACGCGTTAGTTGCTGTACGGGGCTTGGTGTTTAGACTGTGAGTGACGTATCTTTCCCCTGCTGTGGGAAGGGCAAGTCTATAAACCCGGGCTTGTAAACCCAGATGTTTCCAGGGATGGGAAGATAACAGATGAGTGAAGCCTGCCAGATGAAGGCTGTCTCTAGCTGGGGAGTGAATTTCCCCCTTAAAACGTTAGCAGCTGATCATGTTTGGCAGATTCTTGCTATGTAGACACATCCTCAGTGTCCAATAGGGCCTTCTCCTCTCCTTTCCTCCCCCTCCTCCCCCTCCCCTCCTCCTCCTCCTCCTCCCCCTCCTCCTCCTCCTCCTCGAGAACAGTTATCTTTGGCCACAATGACTTGCCCTTTAAAAACTGGTCTAGGCCGCAATATTATCTCTCTGCTTGGGACACAGAAATTCTTCTCTATAGGAAACAGTCATACTAGACTGTTTTCCCACTTACCACATCTATTGTCCAGCATCCTTACAAAGACTATGTATGTCCTGACATCGGCTGACAACACTAAACAGGTTACAGCAGATTCACCAATAAATATCCATAATGTGGCGGGTGAGTATCTTAGGCGACTTAAAACACTTAACTTGAATTTGCAAACTGGGACAGAAATCCCTTTTCCAATGTTCTTGCATTTGGAGCAAAGTGCACGTTGTCTCAGGACTTCTCATTCCTATTTTTGGTTTTTGTTCATTTTGAGCAATAGCCTTTGCTTACTACCCACCCTACTCCCTTAGTAAAAGCGCTTCTAGTCTGGTGGAGAGGAGGGATCCAGTGCAAGCACGAGGGGATCTGAGGGAAACCCAGGTGTCACACGTTTTTTCCCTACAGTGACCTGCCCCAAATGTCTATTCTCTCGGCCCTCGGAGACTCTCTCCAGTCCCTCACTGTAGCAGGACCGCGTTTTCTAGGCCACGCTTCTGAAAAGATTTGTTGTGTGGTTCTGCCCCCTAGTGGGAGAAATTAGGAATGAAACACACAGAAGCTTCTGTCCTCCGAATTCTGCCTCCTTCAATCCTGGTGAATGAACCTCGGCGAATGTAAGCTCTGTTTTTGACTCTTCGAGATAGCATATCCCTCAAAAGGTGCCTCAGACTATCTGTGAAAGCTTGAAAAAGACAAATGTCAGGCCAATAGATAGAAATTTAAAAAAGTAGGCATATGTATTCAGGCTAAACATGTGCTAAGATGTCCCAGGAAGGCCAAGGAAAGGAGATACCCTAGCCTGACTCCAGAGTGTTGCTCTAACACAAAGGACTCTCTTCAATTGTTTATCTAATCTTTTTAAGCCTTCTGTCCTTTGGTGGGATATGTGCCTTCTGTCCTTTGAATTGGTTTCGGATTTGAAAGAAATACTGAAGGACCTGTCACTTTCCTTCTTGTATGTCAAGCTGGCCAGCTATGAAAAATGGAAGAATGTGCAGATCCTGAATAGATACGTTTGTCAAACCTACACAGAAATAGGAACTTTATTAATAAACTCGAGTGTGATCATAATACATGTATCCCAGTAAAGCAGCTCTGGTAGATGAACCAGAACTACAGTATTTAAATAAGGCGTGTACTGTGTTAGTGTTGTGTTAGTATTTCATTCCTTCCTCCTATGAGGTGAGTTAGCATGATATTACCATTGACTGCCATTGGGTGGGTCCCAAAGGTCATTTCTGGGGAAGATAATAGAGCTTTTCATATGATATGCTTTCAAGCCGCCTAGCAGATGCAGAATAATATGAAAAGAGGCCAAAAAAAGTAGTGAATATTTTTATCTCGAGTTGTCATTCCTTATATCAACTCATTTTTAGGGAAGAGAAAGCCTGTTTTTTTCTGTTATGACATTTCTGTCATTTTTTTTTTTTTTTTGACTGTCTGGCTGGACTTCATCTCAGCAAAGTTGAAAAAATATTCTAGATGAGGGGAAAAAAATGATGGGAAGAAACTGGAAGAAGGGAGAGAGCCACAACACAAGGAGAAACAGAATTCTGATGTCCTGTTGCCAAATGGAAAGTTTAGAAACCAAGAAGGAAACGTGTTATTCTAGGGCTAACAGGAATCCCAGAAGCATTTGTGGTTGCTCAAGGAGCACTTCAATGATCTGACAATGGCAGCCGTGGAACCAGGAAGTTAACAGAGCAAGAGAAACAGATGACCCTTGGGTGCAAATGTGCATTGTTCAGACCACCTCTATTGGGTCTAGATAACCAAGGGACGCAGCTGCTTCCAGAGGGGAAAAGAGCTACAAAGTAATCCGGGAATCAGGTTTTCAGAGCTCCTTATGTTCCAGGACCCTTAAAAAATGATCAGTAGCATGTTTGTGTGTGTGTGTGGAGGAGGGACAACAAAAGGGGTAATTTGTGTGTATGTGTTCATGTGCTTTACAATGGCCACCCATGTTGAAGGTGCAATTTAAAAATGGGTGTGGAAAGAAAAGCTTCATGATTTTTAGCTCTAATGGGTCAATTTAAGAAGCCAATGTCAAGTCTCTTCTCTGCTGGTGTGTGTTCAGCCTGGCCATCCTTTGTACCAAAGACCTTGAGCAGACCTTGGCTAAAACCCCAAGGTATACTCCTCGTTCACTGTCAGCAGTCATCTGTGGAATGGATTGGTGTGGGCTGAGTTGCCTTGGGCAGGGTGCGTGTGTCATTCAAGAGACGATGCATCAGGCTACAGAGGCAGAGGGAGGCTGCCGTATGTCCACAGAAGTGAGTGAATCAGAAAGCCAGATGGGGACCCCCTCTAAGGACATGAGGAATTGCAGAGCACAAAACTAGAAGGGCTTGGGAACATCTTGTCCTTTATTTCACTTACGACAAAAACTGAGGCCCAGGGATGCCAAGGAATTTGCCTACATTTCTTCCACTAATTAATTAATTCTTCCATTTATTTATTCAGTGATGATGCCTGAGTGTCTCTCATGTGCCAGGCTTTGCTCTGGTGCCGGGGTTTTATAAAGAGGATGCGTGTCACACGGGGAGTAGAAATTTGTTGTTAAGTCAATTTAAGAGAAAAAGCTGGCCGAGGATGAAGAGTCTCAGGGCAGAAGCAAGAGAGAAGGGAGAAAAGAGAACCACCTTCATGCTGTGGATGTGAACACAGATTTGACAGTGTTTGATAATTACAGTAACCACCAGTGCATGATGGGAGGTTACCCCTGGTACCATTTCTTGGTACCCATCAGCACTGTAATAGCAAAGGTACTTGTAAGAGGGTTTGATTAGTTTTTATCTCCTGCTGCAGGCCCCGACTGTGAGTTCCATCATGCAGGTACCTTTGTTGGCTCTATGTTTTATCCCCAGAACCTGGGAAAACACTTGACACATGGTAGATACTCAGTAAATATCCACTGAATGAACAATGGAAGGAACAACAAAATCATATGGGTGCCCATGTTCCATTCTATAGTGTAGGGATCAGCCAACATCAGTAAAGGGTCAGCTAGTAAATGTTGAGGCTTTAGGGGCCATATAGTCTCCAGCACACCCATTCAACTCTACCTTTGTAGCAAGAAAGCAGCCATAGACAATGTGTGAAAGAAGGGGTATGGCTGTATCTCTACAGTTTATTCATGGATACTGAAATGGGCATTTCATACAGTGTTCCTGTTCCATGAAATATTATAATATGTTTTAACTATTTAAAAATATAAAAAATAAGGACACATGGGTGGCTCAGTCAGTTAAGTGTCCGACTCTTGATTTCTGCTCAGGTCACGATCTCACGGTTTGTGAGATTGAGACCTACAAGGGCTCTGTGCTGGCAGCGTCGAGCCTGCTTGGGATTGTCTCTCTCCCTCTCTCTCTGCCTGTCCCCTGCTCATGCTCTCTCTCTCTCAAAATAAATAAACTAAAAAAAAATCTTAAAAAAATAAAATAAAAATGTAAAAAATAGACATTCTTAGCTTACAGACAATAAAGAAAGGGGTGACAGGCCAGATTTGTCCCATGAGCTATAGTTTACCAACCCTGCTATAGAAGTAGATAAATTGTTAAAGGTCTCATGAAAGTTTTAATTGATTGATTCATTTATCTGTTCTGAGCCAGGCTCTGCATCAGGCACTGGGCATACGCAGAAATAAGACACAGTATCTGTCCTCAGTTGGTCTAGTGTCTAACTGAAGAAGATACATGTAAAAAAAATAAGTATAATAAAAACAAGCTTGGCACAGGGAGGGAGTGGTCAATTCTGTGCTAGAAGGATGAGAGAGCTTCATGGAGATGGTGTTGCTTCTGTTGAGGCCTGAATGATGAGTAAGTAATGGCCAGGAAAAGATAGGGAAGGCACCACGTGTGGAGAGATGCAGCAGCAGTTTTTATTTTGAGAGTCAGCTGTGATGGGGGCAAGGCCCTGGAAAGGTGACCCCGGGAGGCATGGGCCATATGTGCCAGGACTTGGGGTATTATGTGTCAGAATTTGAAATGTGCAAGTCTGATCTTGGAAGTGTCTCCCTGAAAACCCTCTAGAATTCTGTCGTCTGCAGGAAAGAGTGTAAAGAGCATCCTGTGGGAGAAATTGGGAGGGTGTTGGCTCGAGACAGAGGACAGGACTGCTTGAGACCACTTCAGAATCTAGGGAGGAAGTCATAAGGACTTGTGGTAATTAAGGCAGAAGCAGAGTTATGGAGAAGAGGCAAAAATCAAGAGAAATATCAAGGAAGAAGACCCTAAAAGACTTGGTGGGGGATAGATATGTGGAAGATGAAGGTATAGGAAAAATCTAGAATGACTGGCTTTTGGCTTGGATATCTCCCCGTTGATGGTACCATCCTCCACACAGAAAATAGTGAAGGAGGGTATGTTTTAGAAGAGGGTGATTAGATCTCTGGAGCTTCCTTCTTTGATAATTTTTAAAGAGTTCTCCTTATGAGACTTAATCCCTAAATCTATAGAACAGGAATGATAATTTTTGTACTTCTTTTGGAAGGCAGACTTGGTATGGCTAGCCTCTCTTGGCCGTCCTAATGATGATTAGTCACCAGCACAAAGACAAGGTCATTATGTTCAGCAGGTCAGATCTTCAAAGGATGAGTCATAACTGTGTAGTAAATAAGAACCTCACAGTCCATCTAATCAATGTATGCAAAGCGCTCTAAAGTTAATTGGGGGTTTCTAGACTACACCTTCCAAACATCACAAGCATCTTTCAAATATTCCCTTTTTAAACACACACACACACACACACACACACACACACACACACACACACAAATATTCCCTATTTACAGATTGGAAAATCAACATAGATGGAGTGATTTCCCCACTTTCTTGAAGTCAATTTGCCTAGTCTCTAGTGCTCAAAAACTTTCTGCTAATTCTCTTTCTCATTCCTTGCCCATTGGAGAGGGCCTGTGGATTTTTGGATAACTTCCTTACAGATTAGAAAGACTTAGAAAAAAAAAATTCCCAGTTTTTCTCATTTGGTGTGGACCTGCCCAGTTTTTAATCTTGATCAAAACTAGAAGCAAAACTAGTGTAGATGGATCTCTATACTGTGGTCAGAAAACAATAAAACTCTCTGTCCATTTTATTTCCTGACAATAGAAAGTGGTCCAGGAAAATACTATTGAACATAGAAGCAAGGTAAAATTAGGACCTTGAAAGGTTTTGCATAATACTTTACTTGTTTGTCTGTTTCTGGTCTGTCTTAATTCCATGATCTGTTGTATCCCAGCCAGTAGTTTAGTTCTTCATCACCAACATTTTGTACTCTTTCAGAATACCTTTGGGGAATTCCAGAGCAAATAGCCTTAAACAGCAGCTTAATTGTCTGAGAGATTTTATTTGCTTATTGAGAACTGTTGGGAACACAGCATTATCTGCATAGGGGAATAATTTCCTTAGCTGCTGTCAGTTTTTACAGCTCTTTGCCCAAAGGATTATGGTTCTTTGTGTATAAAAAGGTGTTTAGAACGGGCACACCAACAGTATCCACTTTGGGTGCTTGTAACTGGGCCCAAAGTGATAACAATTTGAGTAGAATCACTGTGTCTCCTGAGGCCTGGAAAAAAAGGCAGAGAGAGAGGAGAACAGGATTTTGCCATGCAATTTGAGAGTAATAAATGATTCATTCAACAGATAACGTATTGATTACAGCACTGTGCTTGTCATGAGGGTTATACTGTGAGATGTAAGATGGTTTCTGCCTAGAGTAGCTTAATCTAGTTATGGATATGGGAATTCAAAGTACCTTGTCTACCAGGGGAGATTGAAGTCCTTGATGAATCAGTAGAACAGTTCAATAATAACACTGATGAGTAAACATGAGAAGGTATGCATTGGAATGCATGCAAATGCACTCTTTACTTTGGACATAATTCACATGTTGTCCATGTGCTGATTACATGAGACATATACACTTATCTATACACGTGGTCTATAATGGTAGAGTAATTGAACAAGACAAGCTGGTGTACCTGACTTTCTTAGATTGGGTATCTTGTTGGCACAAGGCAATAATTAATACTAAGACCGGTGGAATTTCCCAGTGAGTCCAAATGGCAAGTCCTCCCTGTCCTGCTCACCTAGCCCTGAGTGAATGAATATAGGCATCTGTTAAACAACTGATATTTATGTACCTATTTCACATCTGTCCTTGAGGGCCATCACGTGGGCAAGGACTGTGGAACATGCAGACAACGTGTCTGTCAGTGGACTGACCATATTGAGTGGATGAAAGAGCCTTGGAGGGATGGGGCCTCCTCACAAAATAGGCTTGTAAGTCAAGAGCGGGGTGTCAGCACCCTGTGTGTATTTCATGGTGAGAGTGAAAGCAGACCTAAATTATGAGTTGTTGAGTCTCCTGTTTGAATGTTCAATTCTTAATTTGAAAGGACGCTCAGTGCCAAGGGAGTATAACATAGAAAAGGAGTGGCCTTGATGCCTAATAGGAACTGGGGTCTGTCAGGGCTGCTTGAGTTTATTTACGTATATTTGTAAGACATACAGCCTTTCTACAGCTCTTCGGCTCTGTGAAAACATTTTGTGAACATTATTGTATTTAATCAACTCTGTGAGGTAGGTGTCAGTGTTCTCCAGGTTTGGCAGATGTGACCAAGGGTATTCCAAGAGGCCTATGTCCAGTGTCACATGACCAGTAAGCAGCATGACCAGGGCTAGAATTAGGAGGTCTTTCCATCAGTCATATTCCCACTATGATACAAGAGCTGTGACATGTCCTGCCTTCTCAGTGCTGATCACTTAATTTAGGTATATGCTCAGATCGGTTGAATTATTCTCTGGTTGGGAGCCACATGTGTAGTCTGCACCGGATTGTGAGTTGAAAGCAGGGAGTTGCTGTACCGTGGAGACTCACTGGGGGCATAGGGTTTGAGCTGAGCTTTCAAGCATGGGTAGGGTTTGATCAAATGGAGTGGAGAGGAAAGGGCATTGTAGACAAGAGTAAGCATGGGGAGGAATCTGCACGCTGCTTTGGGAAGCCAGTCAGTAGACCAGTGTGGATATTTCAGTGTTTGTGTGGATGGATCTGCACTGGTGGTAAAAATAATTGGAGTGGATTTACCTCGGGAAAGGCAGGATAGCTGAAGCTCTTTGGGGAAGATCGAGGAAAGGGGAGGAGAACCTGAACCTGATACTCCATTATGGTCCTTCTCTTTGACCACCTCTTGCAGATGCATAGTAGATGGAGTTCATCCACCTGTCCATCCACCCATTCCTTCATTTCACTTCATTTTGTTTCCTTCAACAGACAGTTATTATGTACTTGCTGTGATCTAGGCACTGCATTAAGTCTTAGTGAAGTGACTGAAAGGAACCCTCAATGCTTGGTGAATTAATACATAAATGAATCAACGAAAGAAATGGGGTTTGGGCTGGTGAGCTCATTTGTTGGGGAGAGAGAAGTAAATAGAGGGTTCCAGTGTGTTGGGCTAAGTGTGGCAGTGTGGTGCTCTGGGAACATATAGAGAAGCACCAATCCATGGAGCCAGGGAAGGCTTTCTAAAAGAAGTGACATTTTTGGTGACTTTTGGAGTTGGAAGTTGGACTTTATCAGCTACAAAAGGGGTGGAGAGTCAGGTCAAACTGAGTTAGTGTTTGCAAATGAACAAAGGCCTAGACACTGGAGGGAAAGCAAGAAAGTAGGTGTAATCCAAGCTGAAGGGGGGAGGAAGGTAACGGCAGAAGATACAGGAAAAATGTTTCTGTGAAAAATGTTACTGGACCACCTGGTCCAAGGTCAGGTCTACATCCCCTTAGGAAAGTCCTCGGTAAAAATGGTACTGCTCTGGGAAGTTTTCTGACTCGTAGCCCAACACTCATCTCATCTTTCTCACAAGAAGGCCTAGGGAACATCTGTCTAAGGCTAGACACCCAGCAATTTAAGACGAAAGAGAAGAGGCAGCACTATACTGTAGAAGAAAACAAAGCGAGGAGGGCATTGGTGGTACTAGACTATGTTTTCCCTAAAACAAAAGGAGGAAATGAAGTGTCTTTTAATGGCTGGCCTAGAATACCATTCAGGGGACTTAAGGAAAAATCAAAATGTATTAGAGCTCTCTTCAGACCTTGGATGGTTTATGGCAGCATCTAAAATCGCTGGTAAAATTATGACCTTGTAACTCACAGCTGTGTCATATATTCTCTAGCACACAGTGTGATTTATAACCAAGCCAGTTGCTTTGAAACAGCATGGATAAAAAACTCACCCAACAGGAAGTTTATAAAATGTTGTTGTTTTTAATGTATAATGCCTTTTGCTTCAATCTGCACTGTTAGGATGGGTGGCATGCTGTTGGTCAAGGTTATCGGCCCAGTTCCTGCAGTGGGGTGGGGTGCAAGGGTTACTTATCACACTCACATGCCAGCTGGCCAGGCTGCAACATCCAGGATGCAGAATTCTACCCTGCCTCTCCCCAAAAGAGAACAGTCACTGTGAACCCCTTCTTCCCTTGAAATTATACCTGGGCATCGATTGAAGCTTGAACTGCATTACCTTGATTCATATTAAACCCCAGCAAGAAACTGGAGCCCCCCTAGGAGTCCTTCCTTCCTAGGAAATGAAGGGGCTCTGCAGGACAGCTTGTTAGAAAGCCATAAATGGGATTTCCACCAAACTCTTGAAGTCAGCATGGTTTTGACCCCTGTTATGGAGCTAGGGAGGGAAGGGGCTGGGGCAGGCTAAGGGTTGGTGATACTGGACTGTGGGGAATATCAGATTCATCCAACTCTCACTTCTGTGAGAAGGTGAAGGGAGAGAGAGAAAGAGAGAGGACACCCCACACAGCCCAGCAATCAAGCAAGAAAAGCCCCAGATGTGAGTCCAGGGACCCAGTTGTGGTTCAGGCTGGAGCCAGTTTGGTTGACCTTGAACAACTCACCTGCAAAACGGAGATGAGCTCTTGCTTTAGCTACATAAGAGAGTTATTGTGAAGATCAAAGGAAATGTTATAACTTTTAATCCTGAGCCAGTGGCTAGGTCGTTATTTTTCTCTTGCTCTGCCTATTTCATTTTACCCTCTCGTGGCATGCAACCTTTTTTTGCTCAAAGAAGATTCTTGAGGACAGTGACCTCAGACTTCCTTCTCTCTAAAAGTATTTTCTTCTGTTCAGTCTCACTTCTGTCTTTCCAGTTATTCCTGATTGTTTTCTCGGAGCTGTTAGGAATCTGATCACTGGGGACCTGTGTATACTCTTTCTTTGATGTGACCACATGCTTCTCTAGATCAGACTCTTAATGTTCCTGGTTCATGTCCTGCCTGACCCCGACCCATGGGGAACCCAAAGCAACAAGAAGGGAGGCATCTCATGGCTGAGCAGAAGGATCTTGCTATGACATTTGTAATGCAGGTGACCAGAAGCCAGAGCTCACTGCAGTGGTACCCGAAAAGGTGCCAGGACTCTGTTCCCATTGAAGGCAGTGGGGCTTAGAGGACACTGCAACCCCGTAGTCAGGACCTCTCAGACTTTGGCCACAACGAGGAACTTTGCCTAGCCCCAGAGCAAGATGAGGGGATTTACTTTTTGTTTGGTACATTGCATCACAGAAACCATAAACATGCTTTGAATCCCTCCAAGATAAGGAAGCTCTTATTTTATTCCAACACAAGAAGATTCTATTTTATGGGGCAGAGTAAAAGAAGTCTGGACATCTTAATTATGTGTTTTCAAAGTAATTCTTTTATAATTTTTATAAAAATGACACATTTTAATTTTATTTTATTTTTAATTTTTTTAATGTTTATTTTTGAGAGAGAGAAAGACAAAGCATGAGTGGGGGAGGGGCAGAGAGAGAGGGAGACACAGAATCCAAAGCAGGCTCCAGGCTCTGAGCTGTCAGCACAGAGCCAGACGCAGGGCTTGAACCCATGAGCTGTGAGACCATGACCTGAGCCAAAGTCCGACGCTCAACTGACTGAGCCACCCAGGCACCCCTACACATCCTCATTTTAAAAGAAAATGAGCTAAAACAGACACCATGCAAATTTTGATAACTAGGTGAAGTTCATGTTAGACATCTTTGTATGCCTTAGATACTTGAGTGCTAACTAAACAGAAATTTATATGAGTTAACATTATCCATACTGTTAAAAACTAAAATGTTGAATTTAAGTTTGTTTGGAAGTAGCAGGAGCAACATTGAAGACCAGGGAAGGAATTGCTAAACTCCTAACTTGTAGCTCCTGAGGCCGCTGATGTGGTTAGGAGAGCAACAATTCACCAAAGGAGTGAAGGTGAAGTCATGTTTTCTTTCAACTCTATTTTAAAATGTTTTGTAACAGGGGTGAACTCTGTGCTGGGAAAGGAGAGAACGTGGCCACGCTTACATTTCCACCGCATCCTTCCCAACCCCTCCCCCCATGAATTGGTTCTTATTTCCGTTTTGCCAAGGCTTCCTAACACTGTCTTCTGGAACTAGAGTTTTCCATGTCATTTAGTCTTAGTTAAGTATTTCAAAGTGTGAAGTCCTCACCCAGGTCCTGTCTTTGTAGCTTTTACTGTTAGTTTAGAGAATAATGGTGGAGAAAACTGCTTCCATGCCACGAGGAACCCCAGCTCCATCCTCAGGGTGCTGGGTGAGCTTGGGCAAGCTGTGTAACCTCTCTGTGCCTCAGTTGCTGCATCTATAACATGGGGGGCAACTAGAGCCACCTCATATGGGGTTTTGTGGGGATGGAATGAATTATTTATCTATGTACCTAGATAGGTAGCCATACAGGTATTAATAGATTGATTTATCAAATTCTCTTTCTCCTTCTCCCTCTGTAGCTACCTATCTATAGGTCCATAGGGACACACACACACACACACACACACTTTTTTGGAGATCAGAAAGTAACAGGCAAACTTTATACAGCTATAGATAGTCACTTAGTGGCTTGAATTATTCTGGCAAATTATTCTCATGATTCTATCCTCTCTTCCCATGAGAATCCTCTAAATCAATAAAAACTTGATTCAGGGTTCCTGTGGGAGTGGCTAGAAGAAGAGATTTGAGAGCAGGTACGTTCAGTACATGTGCTGTACAATACTGGATGCTTTGTGCTGTATTTTCAATTTTTTTTAAGTTCATTTACTTCCTTTGAGAGAGACCGAGAGCTAGCAGAGAAGGAGGGGCAGAGAGAGGGAGAGAGAGAGAATCCGAAGCAGGCTCCGCACTGTCAGCGCAGAGCGCCGATGCAGGGCTTGAACTCACGAACTGTGAGGACACGCCCTGAACTGAAATCAACAGTCAGATGCTTAATTGACTGAGCCACCCAGGCGCCCCTGTGCTGTGTCTTGCTCAACTTTTATAGCAACCTGTGAGGTAAACTCATTTTCCCATTTTACAAACGATGCTGGGGAAGTTATTTAGTCTCTCGCTGTTAGTAAGCAGTAGAGCAGGACCTGGAGGCTCCCCTCCATCGGTGCTGCCTGTTAAAGAAATGTCACATGGTAGTCGCTAACTAACTTCAGGCAGATTGCAGGGAGTCCTTCCTTTGGAGATAACAGCTATGCATATGGGTGCCAGAGAGAGGAATTTCATATTGCAAGCTCGTGCCAGCCATAAGCCTGAGAAATGAAAAGTAAGGGAATCATCACTGTGGGTTTGGATTCATCAAGAAAGGAGGTAAAAGCAAAGGATATGGGTGGCGCTAAGAAAACACATTTGGCGGCAGAATTTTAGGGGTGAGCTGGAAGTTATGGAATGCCTTCCTGGGTAAAGCCCACCAGCCTCAGGCCTTCTTTTTTTGAAATGTGCTTTGTGGAATTTTGGATTACACAGAAAGTTAGTAGGCATTGTGAAAAGAGAGCTCTATGGTCAAGTAAGTTTGGGAAATCCTAGTTTAATTAGAGGATTTCTTAACTGGAGGAATCCTCAGAACCTTTAGTATGCTGGCACACATTGTCAGTTTCCGAGGACAGGATGAGGCCTATCTCTGAACCTGTGGTGTCTTCAGACACCTTGGAGCAGTGTTTTTCCACCTGACGTGGCCTCCCAACAGTAAGCCCTCAGTCATTGCAGGCACAGTGCGGAAAGTAGTCATAGTGACAAATACTTCCCTATACAGTTTCACGTAAGCCTCACAATGACCTAAGAGGTGGGTTTTACTATTCTGGTGAGGCAGGCCCTTCTGGTGCCCACCCACACCCCTTGTCTTCACCTTTATGCAGGTGGCTGGGTTTTGAATCGCCAGCAGCAGCATTTCTTTGCCTGAGGCCTTTCTCCAGTCACCTAAGCCTGCTCCCTGGCCTGCCTCCAAGATACCATGCTAGGATCTTAGTGCTCCCCTCAACCAATGACCTACTGGAGGTGATGGATCCTTACCATTGTCCCTTAGTGAGAGATCTCTGCATCCCCCTCCACAGGGCTGCCCAGGCCCCCGCTGGTGTTCTTCTCCAGTTGTCCACAGTGATGCTTGCTTGATGAACTCTTTTTTTAAACTTTTTTTTAATGTTTATTATTTGTTTTTGAGAGAGAGAGACAGAGTATGAGCAGGGGAGGGGCAGAGAGAGAGGAAGACATAGAACGTGAAGCAGGCTCCAGGATCTTAGCTGTCAGCACAGAGCCTGATTCAGGGCTCGAACTCACAAAGTCGTGAGATCATGACCTGAGCTGAAGTCAGACACTTAACCGACTGAGCCCCCGATGAACTCTTTATTGCTACCTTCTTTCTTGTCCCTTTCTTTTTTTTTTTAAATATAAATTATTGTCAAATTGGCTAACATACAGTGTATACAGTGTGCCCTTGGTTTTGGGGGTAGATTCTCGCGATTCATCGCTTACATACAACACTCATCCTGTCCCTTTCTTAAATCCCTGCTCCCCTGCTTGTGTTCCCTGATATCACCTCCCAAATAAACTATTCACAATAGAATCTTCTGCTCACATTCTGTTTCCAAGGGAATTTACACTGAGATACTTCATTTTACAAAAAAACAAAATGCAAAGGAAAGATCCTCCAGAGTCTAGAGAGGCTAGAGAAGGCACCCCAGGTCACAGTTTACAAATGGTAAAGCCAGGATTTAAATTTAATCAACACTTTTACTGAGCACCCACTGTGTGCCTGGCACTCTCCTAGATGACAGGACAAGATGCAGGAAAAAAAAAACTCACACAAAAAACTCTTTGTCTTGCACAATAGACAGAAATAAATTAGTCCAGGCCTATCTTCCAACTGTAACCACAGTACTCCAAAAATTCACTGAGGTTGGATGCTTGGCCCCTTCTAAACTGAGAGACCCTTTCTCTACCAGACCCGTGTTGACCTCTGAATCAGAAGCTGGAATATTTAACTCCTGTACTGCCCTCTAGGCCATACAGAAATGCATCAGACAGAGGATTTTGCTTCATGATAAATGCTGGAGAGAATTGCAGGATTTGCTTACTCCATGATTTTCCTGCCCACTATAACATCTCTCTTAATTAATGGGTTGCAATTAGCATTTATAAAAAGAAATCATTCCACAAGGTGAGGTCACTGAGATATGACATCTTCTTCCAAAGCTGTCCCCCAGGTGTGAGTGGGAACATTCAGAAATTAGCATCTCAATAAGCCCAGCACTGGCATTCAAATGCATGTGGTCCAGCTGGGCAGATGGGTGGATGAAGGCAAGGGAATTCACTGGAGTGAGTCAGGCCTACTGTGCAGTAGCATTTCCTTCATGGTTACAAAGTAGCTATGGAAATTGCAGATTTATGAAAGTAATTTTTATTTTTTCTCTTTTGGCTACTTTTAAAGTATTATTTCTTTGTTCATGAGTGACCTCTAAGAGCATAGAGCCACATAGTTATAGAAATTTGATTTGAATAAAGAAGGTGTGGTTTATATATACAATGGAATACTACTTGGCAACGAGAAAGAATGAAATCTGGCCATTTGCAACAACATGGATGGAACTGGAGGGTATTATGCTAAGTGAAATAAGTCAGTCAGAGAAAGACAGATATCATGTTTTCACTCATATGTGGATCTTGAGAAATTTAACAGAAGACCATGGGGGAAGGGAAGGGGAAAACATACAGAGAGGGAGGGAGGCAAACCATAAGAGACTCTTACATACAGAGAACACACTGAGGATGGGTGGGGGGTGGGGGAGAGGGGAAAGTGGGTGATGAGCATTGAGGAGGGCACTTGTTGGAATGAGCACTGGGTGTTGTATGTAAGCGATGATCCATGGGAATCTACCCCCGAAACCGAGAGCACATGGTATCCATTGTATGTTAGCCAACTTGACAATAAATTACATTAAAAAAAAGAAATTTTATTTGAAAGGGACATTAGGGATTACCTACTAGTAAACTCTCCCAGTTCCTCCTTCCTTTCCTTTCTCCCTCCCTTCCTTCCTCTGTTCCTTCCTTCGTTCCTTCGTTCTTTCCTTCCCCCTCCCCATGAGAAACCATTTAGGTCAGGAAGAAGAAACATGACTTGTCTAAGGTGATGGGCTGTGTTGGAGTACTCCCAAAACTAGCACTCACTTAGTTTTTCAAATTGTCATACAGATGTTCTGTTCATAGTCGCCAGAAATCTTAAGAATTTTAAAAAAATTTTATTGCCCTTTTTGTCCCTCTCAGCAGTTTTCATATAAGAATTATGAAAGGAAGTTTAATTTGCCAATCAACTTAAGATTTTGCATTATCCAGAGATGTCTGCCTGTGGACCGTGCTCTCAGTACTCTTTTTTTTAATGTTTGTTTATTTTTTGAGAGAGAGAGAGAGAGAGAGGAGAGAGAGGAGAGAGAGAAAGCAGCTGGGAAAGGGCAGATAGAGAGAGGGAGAGAGAATCCCAAGCAGGCTCCATGCTGTCAGCACAGAGCCTGACATGGGGCTCAAACTCACAAACTGTGAGGTCATGACCTGAGCTGAAACCAAGAGTCAATGCTTACCTGACTGAGCCACCCAGGCGCCCCTCTCAGTGCTCTTAAAAGCTTGGTCTGTTCCAGTAAATCATTGGGATTAGTTATGTGCTATTTTTGATTTCTGATTTTACTTTTTGTTGTTGTGTTTGTGTTTCTTTAGAGACCATGTCTCACAGTGTTTCTGGCCCTAACCGCTCCCAGAAGAGGACCAAATATGTAATAGGGACACGGTGACTTCTCGCTGATTAATTCACTCCGTTTATCTACTCCTACCCTTTGTTTGCTGGGTTTGCAACTTGCGCCCATTTGTCTCCTCTGGTGTCCCCTCATGCAGTTAGTGAAATGACCACAAGGAAGGCATCTGATGGAAGAGGAAAGGGCTGGCCTATTTTACCCCCTCATTAAACAGTCAGTCCAAAAGAATGGTTGGGATGATTTCGTTTGCAAACCCACACCTCAGGCAGTTGGTGAAGAAAAAAGGCCTAAGCAACAATAGGTGTGTGTGGTTCCTTTACATCCTCGCTTTGTGGTAGGAAGAAAGAATCCACTTATTGCTGATGATAAAGCAGTGACCCACCTTATTTATTTTCACATAAGTCATGTCCTGGCAGGCATTTTCATAGTCTGAGACCAGCTCGGCGCAGTTTGTCTTATCTGTGAGATTGTTCCTGTGCTGTCTGAGCCATTTCGTAGAGATCAAGAATCACTGCTTAAGTGCGATCCATCTTTATCAGTGAAGTAATATGCTGTAAGGACGTTCCAGACATTGTCTGTTGCCACGTGACCAATAAGCAGATGGTTTGGTGCCTCCTGTTCTGGTTCTGTGAAGGGATGGAGATTTTGTGTTCATCCCCTGTCGCTCAGAAGGGGATGCGGAAATGGATGAGGCCAGTGGAATCGGCAGGCCAATGAAACCTGCCATCCAAACTCCGATCAGTGACCCCCTTGTACTCAGGGACAAATTGGGGTTAGGGATACAGGGATACAGGATCAGTCCACTAAGCAGCGTCAAGTGTGGGTTTCAACTAGGTGGCACAAGAGCGCAAAATCTTGCTTAACAGATTTTGCTTCCTAAACTAAGCTGGCAAAGGCCTCTCACATAACAAAGGTTTTAGGAGCTAACCCAAATCATATTCATTTCCTCATTTCTTCAACACATATTTATTGAATGCTACCATATGCTGGGCATTGGCGACAAGCGTAGAAGGAGACAGAATTTTTATCGCCATTTATTTATAGGAAAAAAGACTGAAATAAGCACATGAGCTGAGGACTTGGGAGTCTCAAAGTGGGACTTGCTAACTTGTTTTGGGTCGGAGCAAACTGGTTTACGTCTTTAACATAGCTTTATTCAGAACCGATTAGAAACAGGATGTGCATGGGGAGGGAAGAAACTCTCAATTGTTGGGTTAGAAAGATGTCCAAGTCCTCACATACTGAAACCAGAGATGTGAACTACATCCCTTGTGGAACAAGGGAAAAATCTTAAACAGATGCAACATGCCCGACTCCGCTAGATGTTACAAATTATACACAAAGAAGAGGGACTGAGACCCTGACCTCAAGGAGTTCATAGTCTGAAGTGATTTATAAATATCTGGATTAGGCTAGGAAAACAAAAACAGCATATCAGGTGTTAAAATGAGTGTCACAGGAAACAGAAGGAACTAAGTGTTAGCAACTTGGAAAAGTGCTTGCTGGCAAATTAATCATTCCTCCCTCCCTCTGAAGTGTCAGTGGATCAGAGGTTGGCAAGATTGGCCTGCAGGCTAAACCTGGCCTGCCACCTAGTTTGGGAAATAACATTCTATTGGAATGTAGCCAAGCTTGGTTTCTTACATATTGTCTATGGCTAGCTTTCACGCCACCGTGGCCAAGTTGAGCAGTTTCAACACAGGTTGTACGACTCCCAAACCCTGAGGTATTTATTATTGGCCCTTTACAGGAAAAAAATGTGCTGAGCCCTGGTTTCGATTATCCAAGTTTATCCTGGGGTTAATTGCGAGCATTAGAACAAAACATAACTGAGATACACCTGGTAGTGGATTAATCCCCCCAAAACGAACACTTCATTTCCATCCTCCGAGTTTACCTTAAATTAATTTTGAGCATCGGAATTAAACATCGCTAAATCCTGTGGCACCTGAGGCCCTTGTGAAAATGTTTTTACTGATCCGAGATTCAGTGTTCTGCTTCCTGCCTTTATAGAGAGCTAAATCAAGAGCACCCGTTTGGAAGGAGCGCCTCTGTTCTTTGTAAACTGTAATTGAAGATATAATTCACTGTGTTCCTCAGTCTTTATTCAAAGCCGCTGGCACAGAAATTCTGCTTGAGATTAATTTTAGGATAACATTGATCTCTGCATTGACTTTATAGGTTTTCCCAGTTCACAACAATCATAACCCAGTATGTTTCTCTCTTGCCACAGGTGACAGAAAAGGCAGAGCCATTTCCAGAGATGAGCTTAGTAATAGATTCATTGCAAGTGCCGGGGAGGGGACTAGGGTGAGGCGAGAGAGGAGTATGGGGTGCAAATTGAATGACTCACTCTCAGGGCAATGCAAGGGCAAAGTGGGCGTTAACAAAAGGGGGCCTCCTCAAATTTTGTGTGCTACATGCCTCTCTAACCTCACTCTTGTCCCGAGCCTGGCAGGTTCCTGGTAACATTCCTTGCTGCTTCTTTTAGCTGGCAGGAGCCCTGTCCTAGTTTATCCCTAGGTATGGGTTTTGTTTTGATGTGATTTTTGACCGTGTCAACTGATTCAGGTCCTCCCTGCAGTAGATGGGGCTACAAATCTCAAAAACCAAACCTGCGTGCACTACAGTGACTGGGGACACCATCTGTCTCCTGTGGGTCCAAATGTCAGGCAGGAGGGATGCTCAGGGCCATGTGTCAGCTTTCCAGCCAGAGCTCAGCGTGGGAGGTGGGATTAGGGAGGATTATTCCAGTTCTCATCATTGAGCTCGGGTTTTCATCTTGGGGCAAAGGAGAGGATATTGGAGGCAGTTGGATTCACTTGTCTGCAGCATCACACGTGGTGTGTCAGGACAGGCGGAGGCTGTCACTTTGGAGATGAGAGGTCAGGACAGGGACCAAGAAGATAGTGATGTGCACTGCTAGCTGGTGATGATGGGGAGGGAAATGCACCGAGTTACAGGCTCTATCCCTCAGATCCTCAGATGGTTAGTTCTTTTTTTTTTTTTAAATTTTTTAAGTGTTTATTTATTTTTGAGACAGAGAGAGACAGAGCATGAACAGGGGAGGGTCAGAGAGAGACACACACAGAATCCAAAGCAGGCTCCAGGCTCAGAGCTGTTAGCACAGAGCCTGACGCGGGGCTTGAACTCACGGACCGTGAGATCATGACCTGAGCCAAAGTCGGCCGCTTAACCGACTGAGCCACCCAGGCGCCCCTCAGATGGTTAGTTCTCAGGAGGGAGGGAGAAAGAGGGGAGAAGATGAAGTGGGGTGGGAGGAGGCAGATTAACTGGAGATTAGGTGATATTTTCTTGAATAGAGAAACCAGGGACCAAAGTAAAGCATCCTTTTCCCTTGTGACTTGAGGCCTGTGCAAACGCTGCATGCTTCTGGTCTCCAATTTTAAAAAGAGTTAAGAGTGTGGGGAGGTGGCCTGAGGCACTTAATTCAAATGGTCTGGGATTTGGGGAATAAACAGTAGTATGTGCCCGATCATAGACTCAGCTTTGACTTTTTATTTTCCCTATTTCAAATCACAGATGTTGGATGGCTCTTTCATCAGCTAAAAACAGGGCCATGACTTGCCAGCCAGTGGAGTTGGTTCAGTTCGCAATTTGGTCCACAGTTTGCCCCTTTCTACCCGATTCTCGGCACCTGCTCTCCTCCCCCATGCCCAGGTGGCTTCATAGTTTTCCTGTAACCAAGACTTATCTGAGGGATCGGTGACTCCTAGGCAAATGTGCATTTTCATAGGGAGCAGACCATTAGATCCTAGGAGGAGAGAGCAAGAGCAGGGCCCTCGGAGGAGAAAGGGAATGAGTGTTTGTGTAGCACGTTCTGTGTGTCCCCTTAGAGGTGTAATTATCCTCTTATGTGTATGTGAGGAGGTAGGTTTGCAGGTTTCATGTAACCAGCCCCCGTTCTCATATTGCAGGAGGAAGGGGCAGGGTTCAAACCCACGTCTCTCTGGACTTTCTTACTATGCATCACTGCCGTTCCACCAGGGGACTTTCAGGCATCAAGGAGCAAGTGAGGGAAAAGAGCTAATTTGGGGGTCTTCTCCTAAAATAAAATGATGCAGGCAGTCATCTCTCCTTTCTAGCTAAATAGAAGTGTAGATTGTAAACTGCTCCATAAAACTATAACTTCCTTGAGGATGGACTTAGAGTTTGTGTCCCCAGGGCGCCCAGCTCAGTATCTGGCTCATAGGTATAAAAACAGCAAACACTCAGTGGCACTTACTTGTACTGAAGACAAGTTTAACTGTTAAAGATATGGTGATGTATTCCTCTAGGAGGTGGGTTACCGTTACTACTCCCATTTTATAGTTAGGGAAACTGAGACAGTGGGGGGGGGGTTTGAAGGAATTTGCCAATGTTCATTCCCTACTAATGGCGAGGCTGGGATTTGAATCCCATCATTCTGGGTTCCAGAATCCTGCCTGTCTTCTACATAGGCGCTTAGTTATTTGAACAAATGAATAACTACAGGATTTAGGGAATTGGATATCCGTTCATTTCACTGAAGAGGTTAACTGCATCAGAGTTAATTGCTTGGTTATATTTTTAAAAGAATGGATTAACATTCTCATGTTCTTCTTTCCTCACCAACTCCCCCCCACCCCCACCCCAAGAGAAATAAGCCTGTTGCAGAGGGGAAGGTTCAGGGTGTTTCTGCACAGTGAGTGTGAATGAAGGGCAGTAACTTCACGTTGGCAACACTGGGCTCTTGAAGACAAATGAAACCCCCACTGAATTCCTTGGGGTCTGATGGTATAGGGCAGCAACTGTGGGATACACTGAGGGGTGTGTAAAATGTGGATGTGGTCTAGGACAATTTTTTGTAATAGACACGTGTCCAGAGAAATGAGCCCCAATTTATTTGAGTGTGTGCATATGTTTACATAGGATTCTCTTTAAATTTTTAAAACTTGTTTTAAGAAGCACTTTCTTGTAGTGAAGAGGCTTATGTTGAGATGTTTCTACCATGTTAAGAGTCAGGGACTCAAGGCAGGGTTTGAATAACTTTTCCAAGATCACATGGCTCATAAATAGAGATGCCAGGACCCAAATCCCAGCCGTCTGGCTCCAGGGTCCAAACTTGTCGTGTCCACATCAGTGAAGTCTTATGAAGCAGCTGGCAGGCCTGCTGTGTGGAGACAAAAAGGGATTTGGTTATTGACACTCTGTGGCCAGGTTGCCCATCAATGATGGGGTATTCTGTGAGCAGAACACAGACCAGATGGGCTGTGCCCGAGAACTTTGGTAGTTGGATGGAGGGGAATTTGCTGAGTACAGCCTTGTGTAGGTACCTGTGCAGGGCTTTGCATACATGTTTAAATCTGGATTGTCATCTGTGAAGTAGATATTAAAACCTCTATTTGAGAAATGGAGAATCTGAGGCTAGGAGCATATAACTTGTTCTGCCCCCACAGCAGCAATGGCAGAGCCTAAATATATAAGTCCTTCGCTCTTTCCATTAAACTGATCCTCTTTCAGATTTACTGGAGTTTCATGACTCTGCCGTCTAACCTGCTATTGGGAGATAACTAATAGGGTTAGAGCAGATGATCTCTAGTGAGACACCAAGCTCAACTTCCATGTTCATTAAGTTAGTACAAACAGCCACATTTCGGACACCTCTAGTGACCAGGAGGTCGCCATCATCAGGAGACGTCCATCTCAATATTTTTAGTGAAGTATATGAGACTTACAATAAAATACAAAGACTTTATGGTGCAGTTCAATGAGTTTTGACGTAGGTATTATTGTGAAATAGTCTATCACCCATGTCAGGATACAGAGCATTGCCATTATCTTGAGAAGGTTCCTTCTGCCATTTACAGTCAACAGCTGCCCTCTTCCCTCAGTCATAGGTAATCATTGTCCTGATTTCTATCAACACAGTTTAGTTTTGCCTGCTTTTGAACTTTATACAAATGAAAACAAACAGGTTACTCTTTCCTGTGTCTACCTCCTTTTACTCAAAGTAAGATTTTTGCCACCAATTTGTTTATCTGCCCACCTGCTGATAGACATTTAGGTCATTTCTGACTTTGGGTAATCTTGAATAAAATTTTTATGATCAGCCTGTACAGGTGATTTTGTGGACATGTGTTTTGATTTTTCCAGAATAAGTACTTAGAAATGGAACTTCCAGGTGATAGGATAGATGTTTAACTTTTAAGGACCTGACAAACAGGTTTCAAAGAGATGATAGCACTGTATACCCCTCCCTCCCATTAATGTATGAGAGCCACAGTTGCTGTTTGCCTGCTAACAGTTGCTATTGCCAACTTTCTCATTTTAGTCATTCTAGTATAGTGATATTTTATTAAGGTTTTTTTTAACGTTCATTTATTTTGAGAGAGAGAGGGAGAGAGAGAGAATGCATGCACACAGGCAGGAGAGAGGCAGAGAGAGAAGGAGAGAGAGAATCTTAAGCAGGCTCCATGCTCAGCACAGAGCCCAATGAGGGGCTCAGTCTCACAACCCTGGGATCATGACCTGAGCCAAAATCAAAAATCTGATGCTGAAAGGAAAGAGCCACCCAGGGGCCCCTTATTAAGGTTTTAATGTGCATTTCCCTAAGTAAATATTGTCCCCAATTCTGTGACTTTTGTTTTAAAGTCACTAAGTGTCTTTTGATGAGAAGTTTGTAATTTTAATGCTATTTAACTTATCAAGTTTGTAACAGTCAATGCCTTTTGTGTCCTATGAAATCTTTTCCTACCCCAAGTGTCCTCAAGATACTGTCCAATATTCCTTTTTAGAAGCTTTATATTTGGCTTCTACATTTAAGTCCATGATCCCTTTCAAACTGATTTTGTATATAGTGTTCGATGAGAATTGAGGTTTGTTTCTTTTCTGGTACAGAGATCTCGTTTTTTCCAGCACTGTTTGTTGAAAATTTCTTCCTTTTCCCATGCAATTGTATTGGTGCTTTTGTTGTAAATCAATTAACTTTCTCCTTCACCCATACATATGTGTATTGTCCTCTATCATCACATATATATATATGCATCTATTTCTGAAGTCTGTTCTCTTTCATTAATCAATGTATCATTGTTTAGGCCATAGCATACTGTCTCAAACTCTTATTACATGTAGCTTTATAGTCTTTATAGTAAAGTGCATGTTGTATTTAGTCATTTTTTTTCTGATGTTTATTAAAATGGTCATAAGATTTTCCTCTTTTAATTTGTTAATGTGGTGAATAACATTATTGGTTTTCATTTGTTAAACTAATCTTGTATTCTGGGGATAAACTCCTTTGGTCATGATGTATCATTCCAGATTACTTTTACTAGTACTGTATGTATTTAAGAATTATTGTGCCTATGTTGATGAGGTATATTGGTCTATAATTTCACCCTCTCCTTCTCCTCCTTTCTCCTTCTCCTCCTTCTTCTCCTTCGCCCCCCCACCCCACTTCTTCTTCTATTACCCTTGTCACATTTTGGTGTCATAATTAGGCTAACATCCTAAAACAATTGGGAAATGTTTCTTCTTCCTCTATTCTTTAAAAGAGTTTGTCTAAGATAGGAATTATTACCTTCTTAAATGTGTGGTAGAATTCTCCAGTGGAAACAATTTAGACCTGAAATTTTCTTTCTGGGGATGCTTTCCATTGAAGTTTCAATTTTTTTTTTTTTAACAGATACATGGCTGTTTAGATTTTTCATTTCTTCTTGTGTCATTTTGAAAAGGTTGTATTTGTAACAAAATTTATCTATTTCATTTATTTTTCAAATTTGTAGACACAATATTGTTCATTATTTTCCTTCATTATCCTCTTGATGTCTGTAGGGCCTATGGTTACACGGATCATTTCAAGAGAACTGTAAGTTTTAAAAAGTCTCTCATCAGTTATTTCATTTTAGACACAGTGAGTTCCTTTCAAGTCAGGAATAGGCCATTTTTTCCCCTCTTCAGGACATTTGTCATGCTGCTCCCTCAACCAAAAAAAAAAAAAAAAAATTCCCCTCACCACTGTTGTCTCTTCTCAGCTGGCTGTCTGCTGTTCAACTATTAGGATTCATAATCAATATGAAGCCCTTTCTGATATACACACCCCAACATGTTCCACACATTCCTATCCAGATACACATATATGTGCGCGTGCACACACACACACACACGCGCACACACACACACACACACACACACACTCATTCAGACAGATAGCTACTTTTGCTTTTCCTTTGCAGCACTTTACTCAAACTGTTAGTTAAATACATTTATGATAGGAATTTTGTATTGCTTCTCTCTCCTACTAGACTGTAAACTCCATTACAGCTGAACTTGTATCATTCCCATCAGTTGCTGAATAGCCAGTACTAATCACAATTCTTGGCATGTGATAGAAGCTTAATATGTCATGGTTGGGGGGATGGACAAATCTCTACTGAGGAGAAATAAATTGCCCTCTCTGAAAATTCCATCTGATCACTTTAGCCTTGCTAGAAGACAGCGTGAAGGCTGGAAAAAAAGGTGGGGGCCAGATTATGGGGAGACTTAACTAATAATTTATGAATCTAGGTATTTCTCTGTTTATATTTTTAATACTTTCTCTGTCCTGCTATATTTTTGTTTACACTCAGTGCCCTAGGGGAAAGAGGGGACCGGTGTTGGTAACAAGACGAGGTGCTGAGAACTACAAGGTAGGGAAGCACAGGGGTGAGGAGCTCTAATGGAATGTCTCCTTCTGCCTTCTGGAAAGCCCAGAGTCCCTCCTCTGCCTCAGTCCTACATGTGATATTAGCAGAGGATTTGTGCATCTGGGTTATGTTGGTAGTAGGAGGTGGGAAAGAAGGAGTGGGGCCATTCAGTCCTTCTCTCTAGTTGGGCATTATATCCCATAAGGGAGTCTTCCCTGAGAACCCTTAATCATCAGACAAGATCACCAGAATAAAAGGAATGGCCCAATAGGACCCAAACTGCAGCCCCCCTCCACACCCTATTCTGTGCTCCTTGATTTTGAGGAATTATAGCCTTTTCTCCTTCCATCCCCCTAAATCATGTCCAAAGGAGCTTATGTGGTAATTTCCAGAGTGAAGCTGATTGATCAGCTTGTAGGATATAATGGATCAGACTGCTCCCCCTCCCTTCCCAACAGCCTCTCTGAGGAGGCCTCCTGCAGCTGCCCAGAGCATGCTGGGGCTTTTTCAAGGGGGCTGGTGAATGAGAGAGGAGGAAGTCTCCATCGGGACATAAATGCTGGTGAGCCACACGGTGCTGGACAGGAGGACCTGTCTGCAGCACAGGTCCAGGAAATACAGGCTCCTCCAGATCCTTGCAGGACATCAGTTTGTGCAAGACGTGAATTGAAGGGAACCTGGAACCCAGTCCGGCTCTCTGCCCCCACCATGATCCCCAGTAAGATTCTGGTCTACCATCACCCACCCAACGGCACCAGCACGGAAGATTACAAACCTACCAGGCGCCGCAAAAAGTCCCTGGGGGACTTGTTCCATAATGGCTACCGGGTGAGGTGTGGGCCCGCGGCCCCTGAGAAGGAGGAACGGCAGAGCTTCTGGCAGTCATTGGTGTCCTACAGCAGGGTTTGCGCCTCTTGGGGTAAGGTCCCTCCCAGCCCCAGCAGTTATCCCCCAAAGTTATCCTGTGTTTTTGGAGGCTGCCCAGGAAAGAAGTACCCTTCTTATAGGCTGGATTGAGGGTGATATCCAGAGGGCAGGTGATAGCTTTCTCCATTCCCGTTTGTTTGATACACCCCTGAACTCAGATGTGCCAAGCCAGGCAGAAATCCTATCTTTTTTTTTTTTTTTTTAGATGAATGTGGCTGGCCTCTAGTGTTCCCAAATGTTTTTGAGCTATTAGAGAATATATTTCAGAAATGTTGGGGAAAGCTTGGCAAATAACAGCAATAGCCTCCTTATTTATTAAGTGGTAACAATTTCCAGTGAGTCAGCGTTTTCTAAAGAGGCTTTTGGAGGTATGAACAATATTTGTTTTCAGGGACACCAGTGCCATTTCTGTTTGCTTTCTTATGTCCTCATATTAGGCCATGGGGATGCTGTCTTGCCTATCTTGGGTGTTACTTCATTCTTCTTACCCAGCAGAGATGAAAGAGACATCCTCTGGGAAAATTCTTCTGTCTCAACAGATTTCTGAGGGGGATTTGATTTTATTTGGGCATCCATAATGTATAGGAGTTTGGAATTAATGGCTTAAATTTACATTTCTGGACCTAAAGATCCCAGACTTAGGAAGAGATATCTTTTATTTCTGGAAAGGTTAGTAGTACTAGGAGCTTCTTTAAAATAAAGTATCATCCCTTTGGAGCCCAGTTTAGGATTCTGATGCGGATAGGCACAGCTCGAACTACCTCGGCATTATATAATTATGCATGGTGAAATTCCAATTAGCAAGCAAGTGATAGGTGAATTCTAGTCAATCCTTCTCATTAGAACTGGCCTAAAAGTCTTCCTTGGGTTAAACCATCTGCATGGACTTCACCTAGAATCTAAATACTGATGCCTCCTTTCTGGAGCCCTAGATCTGTTGATCAGATTGTTAAGTTCCCTCTCCCTTCACTTCAGGAAAGAGCTGCTTCATGTTTTAAAACATCCAGCATTGGCGAGGACCGCCATTAAAGCACCTAGAGATATAAGCAGGAATGATGGGATTATAAGCTAAGAGAAATAGACCATTTCCTGAGTAAGAGTTGAGTAACTAACTGAGCAATACTACAGGTTTAAGTTAGTATCTAATCTTCTTCTTACTTTCCTTTGGAATGGTTTCTCATAAATTCATTCATTCATTTTCAGCAGTGAGTGCTTACTATGTGTCAGTCATCACTGTGCTGGAAGATGATAAACACAGTGGTGAGCAGGTGTATGAGGCAGCTGCTATGATGGAGCACACATTCTATGGGAGAAAATGGGCACATATACAAGCAAATAAAAGGTCATGGTAGAGAGTTAAAGAAGGACAGGGTAATGGGAGGGGGGCTACAAATTGGCTGGCCAGAAAAGACTTCTCTAAGGCAGTGTCCAGTTGAGCCTCTCTTACAATGATTTAGGGGAAGGACATTCTAGAAAAGAATGGAAGGGAAGGCTGAGCTGAGAATGAGTGGGAAACGTTCAAGGAGTAGAGGCACAGTGTGGAGGGTATGAGGATGGGGAGAATGGAAGTGAAAGGAGAGATCATGGAAAGCCTTCCAGAGTAAGATAAGGAATCTGAAATTGATTTCTGGTGAGACAGCTCTTGGCTGGTGGCAATGTGACCTGACTGATGTTTGGAGAATGGTCCTGGGCAGGGTGGGCTGAAGGAATAAAAGTGAAGCAGGAAGAACAGCTTGGGGCTGTCGGCCAAGCTGGAGGTAACAATGGCTTGGACCATGGTTCTGGCAGTGGAGAAGGAAAAGATGAGTTAGTTCATATATATTTAAGGGATAAAATCAAGAAGACTTGCTTGTTTACACACACAAAAAATGTGTTCCTTTACTTTCTGCCCCTCCCCATTTCAAATAGAAGACTCTTGAAGCCAGAGCATCACCCCTGCTGCCTTTAGTGTTTCAAACAGTGAGAGACTGGTATAGAGCACTCATACTGTACATGTTACGGCATGAATGGATGAATGAATGAATGAATGAATAGGTGACAATCCCAGTTGCATCTCAACTGATGTTTCGTATCTGTCACACAGGAAGCAGTACTGGGATGAGTTGGGGAACAAAACAGCCCAAACAATTACCCAGGGAAAAAGTTTGAAAAGGTCAGACAAGCAGGCACTGTTTATAAAAGCTCTGACTGGAGGAACAAAAGCCCAGGGGCATTTGAGAGCAAGAAAGATAGTCCTCTCCCTCCAGCTCGAAAGGAGAGGCTCCCGTTCACTCTGTGCTGGGGCTGAGAAGCACGTGAGGTGAGCATGGGAGGTGGGTCCTGGTGACAGCAGTTGGGTGACTACCCTGGAGAAGGGGAGCACCTTGGAGAAGCCTCCCTGTGCTTGTATCTGCCCCCCACCCCCACCCCGCGCCGTTACCCTGAGAACTCCTGGCCTCAGTTTGAGCTCACTGGCTGCAAGGCCAGATGACTATGACCTTGTCAGACACCACAAAAATAATTGCTCTTCAGGATTTACGTGGGGGTGGAGGGATTGGAAAGGACAGAGGTTTATTTGAACCTTTCAGCTTTTTGGATTTAAAGATTAAGGAGTTAAAGGGAATGGAGAATAGCAAATTGGAAAACCCTGGCAGGCTTTCCTCCACAGGCTGGGATGTGGTTGCTTTTGTGTTTTCTCAGTCTTCTACTCAAATGGGACCTTGTTTCTGCCCCAGGGCAATGGGAACCCTGAATGGTGAATGACTGATCATTTGCCTCCACATCCCTTAATGTCTGTCAGAATAACAATGCTGCTTCCCTCTGAGAAAGAGTTCCTAATCACTTACCTGGCTAGCTGCCCAGTGGGAAATGCCTTGGTACCGGTTCGCAGGATGACCCTAACCTAGTTGTTCAGGCCCCAGGCAATAAGTTTGACCCTCTGAAGGAACAGCAGTGGCCTGGGGTCTACCCTGCCTAGAGCTGCTGGCTTCAGGGTCCTGACTTTTTGACGGGGACACAGGGCTCAAAGCCAGAGGACCTGTGCTCAGTCAGTCTTGACTTGCCGTCAACTTTATAACAGCAACAAAAAATTATGAATAAAAAGAGAAATTTATATATATATATATATATATATATATATATATATATATATATGTTACAGAAAATTTTTAAAAACTTGAGGAAATTAAAGAAATTCAAAAACCCTGCCTCTGTAACACAACCACTGTCACCATTTTATGCTTTTCTTCTAGTTTTTTTCATATAGCTATAGTTTTTAGATTGATTGATTGATTTTGAGAGACAGAGAGATTGGAGGAGGGGCAGAGAGAGAGAGGGAGAGAGAGAGAGAGGATCCCAGGCAGGCTCTGCTCTCAACGCGGAGTCCGATATAGGACTCAAACTCATGAACCGTGAGATCATGACCTCAGCCAAAACCAAGAGTCAGACACTTAACTGACTTAGCCACCCAGGCACCCCCTAGTTTTTATAGTTTTATTATAGAGAACATGCATTTTATATACTACTTTTTTTTGAGTTTCCAGTTTGCTTTTTTTTTTTTTCTTCTTTTCTAAATTGTGGTTCAAAAGCACAGAACATAGGGACACCTGGGTAGCTCAGTTGGTTAAGCATCTGACTCTTGATCTCAGCTCAGGTCTTGATCTCAGGTTATGAGTTCAAGCCCGTCATTGGGTTCCATACCCAATTTTATGTTTTGTGTGTTTTGTTTTGTTTTGAAACACAATTTTATGTTCTGTGTTGTTTTAAAAAACAATAACATAGAACATAAAATTTTCCATCTTAACCATTTTTTAGTGTACAGTTTAATAGTGTTAAGTATATTGGCATTGTTGTGGAATGGATCCCCAGATGTCATCTTGCAAATCCGAAGCTCTTTACCTAGTAAATAAGTCCTCTTTCCCTCACGCCACAGCCTCTGGTAATCGCCACTCTGCTTTCCACATCCTGCTTCTTTAACTTAACACTGTCTCATAACATTTCCTTTGTTATATTATTCTCAAACCTGTGTAATAGCTCATAAAGAAGATGGACTGTATTGAAGAAAACCCATGTTTAGGTATGAAGCTGCTGTCCTATTTTTCTTGTTTAATGAGTAATTTTGCAACGGACATTTCCTGTAGCATTTTTCCATATTTTGTTATATTTCCGAAATGGAATTAGTTTGATTCATAATGTAGAATAACTTTCTGAAAATTCTGAATCATTGGACAGTTCCACCCTCAAACTATAAAATTATCTCATTTGTAGAGTCATCTCTAGGAGGTGAAACTCAGATGTGCTGCTAGTTAAGTAGAATAAACACAATGTTACTGTATTTTTGGTTAACTTGCATTTCTCTTGTTTCAACCAAGTCTAATCATTTCTAATCGTTGCTTACTACTTATACTTACTCTTTTATGATGTGTTTCATTATGATTTTTTGCCTCCTTATGAACTAGGGATAAGGTATTTTCCATACATGCTTTTGACATTACAAAAGTTCATCCTTATATATCATATCCTCATTATATCATATTACATTATTTTTCTTATAGGCTATCATCTTATCTTCAGTACTGTTTTTGACATGTAGAATTTTGATAATTTTATGGTGGCTGATCTGATATTTAAGAGTTTTTATGATTCCTTTCATATCTGAGTTCAGAAATTCTTCCTCTCTGCAGAGAGCTAATAGATACATAATTACATTTTCTTTAGCTTTTCTATGGCTTGTCATTTATATTTCATTTTAATTTATCTCAAATTAATTTCAATTCTGGTATGAGATGGCTGTTTGTATTGATCATTGCTGTTAACCAATTGTTCCATCATTTATAATGCTCATGTCCTTTTAATTTGTGATAACTCCCTTTTCATATATTCAGTGCTTCTCTCTATAAGACGGTCTATTTTGCCTATCTTTTTGTGATTTTCTTATTCTATTGCTTTGGGGTAGTTGGCCCCTATGATTTCTGCATTTGGGAATTTGGTGAAGTTTCTTTGTGGCCTAATGCATGGTCAGTTTTTGTGACTATTCAATAGTTGTTATTAAAGAATGTGTATTCCTAGATTAGTGAGTAGTATATATGTCTGTCCATCCATTCTGATAAACTTATACAAATATATCCCAAGGAATTAAATGTTATGCATATATTCTTTATTTGTGCTTATTTTTTGGCTAGTTTCTGGAAAAGGAACATTAGCATCTCCCATTGTGATGTGGCATTGTCAACTTTTTTTTGTTTGATGTATTCTTATCAGATTTTGTGTCCTGCATCTCAAAGTTATATTCTTAGGTGTGTAAAATTTCTTCATTGCTACACATTCTTGGTGCATGTTCCTTTTATCAATATGAGGTATTACTCTTTACTTCTCTCATAATTTTTCACACCAGTTGCCACTTTAGTTGATATCATTGTCACTTTGTTTCCCCCTTTTTTGTCAACATTTGTCTGATATCTATTTTTCAGCTTTTAATTTCTAACTTTTCTTTGTGTTTTGTTTTTGGTGCATTTCTTACACACAGCATGCCTCTGGAATGTGTTAGTGATGGTTTTCTACTACCTGAGAGTCATTGTATTTTAATAGGTGAACTTAACTTACTTAGTTCTATTGTGATGACTAATATAATTTTGGGCTGTTTTTACTGTTACAATAGTATTTTCTAATTAATATGCTTTTCTTTGGTTTCTTTTTTCACAACTGTTTTCCTTTAGCTGGATTGGTCTTTTTGTTGTTGTTGTTCTTTTTCCCCTCCTAAGATTTTGAATTTTTAATTCCAAATATATTCTTAAGTTTTTTTTCTAATTTTTTTAATGCTTATTTATTTTTCTGAGAGAGAGAATGTGTGTGCGCGCAAGTGGGTGAGGGGCAGGAAGAGCCGGGGACAGAGGATCTAAGGAGGGCTCTGCTCTGACAGCAGAAAGCATGATGCAGGACTTTTAACTCGTGAACCCCTGAGATCATGACCTAAGCCGAATTCGGACACTCAACTGACTGAGCCACACGAGAGCCCCTATTTAAGTTTTTGATACACATACTTAAACATAATTTTTCTATTAATATGTATAATTAATAGTATCTTCCCCTCGGGGCACCTGGCTGGCTCAATCAGAAGAGTATGTATCTCTTAATCTAGGGGTCATGAGTTTGAGCCCCACGTTGGGTGTAGAGATTACTTATAATAAATACACTTAAAAAATAGTATTTTCTCCTCAAGCAGGATGGGAGCTTTAGCACACCTTTCTTACCTCCACTGCTGTCCCATCTCCATATCTCTATCTTACATACAGTATCATCTAGAGATTTTAATTTTGGGGTCATTGCTATTATTTATTATGTTTTGTAATATTCAGCCAACACATAAACCAATCAGTTACTTTTAATTCTTTTCCTACATTGGTTCTTGTATCTCACTTCTTTCGGATTTATTTTTCTTGAAGCTGGCTAAGTATATCTTTCTTGGTTCCAAATGATTTCTCCCGGGAATTATGAAGATATCCTTCCTTTGTTTCCTTTCACCCAGTGTGGCTAGGGGAACTGTGACAATAAGTTGATTTTCACTGCTTTGAGGGGCTTAGATCTTTACACTGATGTTCTGAAATGCCACCATGATATGCCTAGATTTGGACCTTTGACAATGCAACCTGCTGGATACTTAAGACCTTTCCAATCTGAGGATACAGGTCATTCTTCTGGCCAGGAAACTTGATTCTAATATTATTTGAGTTTTTCCTGCTTCCAGTTGCCTTTATTTTCTCCTTTTGGAAATTCAACTACATAAATGTTAAAAATGCTGTACTTGTTTTCCATGCCTTGACTTTTACTTTGTATTTTTTATCCTTTTGAAGGAAGAGATCTCTATTTGATAGTTCAGCCCTCTGGTTTGTATGTAGCTATGTCCACTCTTCTGTTTTGTTGACTTTTTAATGCTTTGATATTCAAATTTTAATTTCTCAGCTATCTAGTTGACTTCGTAGTGTTGACATATTTTGTTACAACTCTTTATGGTTTTCAATTAAATTTTTTCTGAAGCTGTTGCTTTCATGTTGTATTCTCAAATGTCAGTTTTCTAGAATATGCATTTTTTTCTTTAAAAAATTTTTTTTACTATTTATTGGTTTTTGAGAGAGAGACAGAGACAGAGTGCAAGCAAGGGAGGGGCAGAGAGAGAGAGAGAGAGAGAGAGAGAGATACAGAATCTGAAGCAGGCTCCAGGCTTAAGCTGTCAGCACAGAGCCCAACGTGGGGCTCAAACCCACAAACCCTGAGATCATGACCTGAGCCGAAGTTGGACGTTCAACTGACTAAGCCACCCAGGCGCCCCTAGAATATGTATTTTTTTCAAAGGAAACTTGATTTTCCTCAAAATGACTTTCTCAATTCTGTGTTCCTCTTTGGATTTGAGATGTGTGCTGTGAGTGCTGTCTTTGCCTCTGGCCACTTGTCCAGTGAATGCTGGGCTGTGCCGTGCTGCCTTCCGCTCTAGTAGCCGTTCTTACAGCTGTGGTGACAATTTCTTTCTAGGACTTACCTGTTCACTCAGTATTGCTTAGCAACTAAAATGCCCACACTTATTGCTGTGTCCTGGCTGCTCCCATTTGGCGCCCCCATCAGTCAGTGGCACTGTCCCAGCCTCCTCCTTCCCAGTGTCAGTCACCCCATTTTATTTTTTGGACAGTTGTTTTCTCCTTTACTAAAATCTCCCCATCTGCCACCTCCTCCAGCCTCAGTCTTTGTGGAATTCCTCATTGAAATTTGTTGACAAAGGACATTTCATATATTCTTTTATCATTATGGTTATATATATATATATATATATATATATATATACAGTTATTAATATATATGTTAATATATAGAGACATATAACAAATGTGTTCAATATATATACATATACATATATATGTATATGGTTGCTTTATGAGTTATACAAATGTGAAATTAGGTTTCTCAGTTCTGTTGAGTTAATTTCCAACCAAGTATCCACTTTTCACCTGCCAACATTTTGTGCTTTTCTCTTATGTGCTATAGTCTCTCTTCCCTTCTTTTTGTCCTTGGGCATTTTACCATTTTCCCCCACTAGTATTACTTTAGTGAGGTTTTGAGAGGGGGCAGAGATAAAGCATTGTTTTCAACCTGCTAAATCTAACTACGTTGCTCTGGAGTATTATTTGATCCACTGATGAATTATATATATTGGTATTTTATGTAGAATGCAGCATCTCTAACATTCGTGGGATTATTTTATTTTTGTGTTTTGAAAAGTCAGTTTTTCGTAGCAGGTTGATGTTTATTTTCTTAGTAGCTTTCTATCTTTTTTGTATTATGGGATAGTTTAGAATTTCAATAAAAAATGTTTTAAAGAATTTAATGATAAATTATATGGTTGCAAAGCCTTTGAGAGGAAGGTATTAGTACATTTTCCTATTTACATACCAGCTACAATTCTGCAATGACTTATTTCCCCATTTGGTCATATCAACTTTCAAGGTTTACATTTTGGAGAAGTCATCCCCTATTACTGAGGTTTTCAGTTTTATTAGTATATAACTGTGCATGAATTGTTTTTTTCTATTTGCTTCTCTATTGGATGAGCCAGTCATTTATTTTATCCTTTGTTTGACTGTTGTTATTGTTTGTCCCCATAAATTTTTTTTATCACTTTTAATCTTTATTGGTTTTCTGAGTATTCAGTTATAAACACTAAAATAGAAATCATCTACCTCCTAATGTTGTTAAGACTACTTTTTTGCTAAGATCTTAAGCTGAATGTATTTTTTATAGGTAGTGTCTTATTATACTATTGATTTCTTCTAAGTTATAGTTAGCAAGTGTGCTCTTTAAAATTAAGTAGCGAGGCAGCATGCTTAGTGGGTATACTAGTGGTTTTAGGTTACTCAAGTGATTACTCAGGTAAGAGGAAATTTGCTAACTATTTGAGAACAAAAATAAAGTTTGGTTCCTTTGGTACACTATTAACCAAAATAAATAAATACATCAAGATAGAGTAACAAGGTTAAAAGAAAAAAAAAGATATTCTCAACCAGTGGTTCCCAAACTTGGTTGCACTTTAGAATCATCTGGGGAGTTTGAAAAATTCTGACACCTAGGTTGTACCCCAGGCCAATTAAATCTGAGTATCTGGGAGGGGGAGGCAGGTATCAGTATTGTTTTAAAATCCCTGGGGTGATTGCATTAGCAGCAAAGTCTGGGAATTGCTGTGTTCCAGCCTTGATTTCTCAAAGTGTGGTCTCTGACCAAGAGTATCTGCATCATTTTAGAGCTGGTTAGATATGTAGAGTATCAGGCCCCATCTCAGACCCACTGAATCAGAATCTGAATGTTAATAAATCCTAGGCAGTTCCTGTGAATGTGGAAATTGATAGTAGGTCTCTAATGCAGGTGTAGCAAACTAGGGCCCTTGGGCTATTATTTGAATAAAACTTTATTGGAATATGGCCACGCCCATTCATTTACATATATTTACAGCAGAGTGGGAGTTGTGAGAGAACCTAAAATAATTGCTATCTGCCCATTTACAGAAAACGTTTGCAATGCTTCTCAACCTTGACAGCTCCTTAGAATCATCTCAGAGCTTAAGACTCCCTCTGCCTGGCTGTACCAAGGCCCATAAAGTCAGAATGGACACAGGTATCAGTAATTCTTAAAGCTTCCCAGGTGTTTGAAATGTGCAGCCAAGGTTCAGAACCACTGCCCTAAAAGTATAAAGAGGAAAGGTGGATGCATTTAAAAAGTCTGTTTTTATGTTGGAGGTGGCCATTATTGAATATTAAAAGAAAGAAACAATGATGAAAGATTGATGTATTTGACCATATAACAAATTTAGAATTTGAAAAGAAAGAAAACAAAATTTTAGACTTAGAAAAAAACCTTAAGCAAAATTAAAACAAGAATGACGAACTGTGTGAGATACTAGAGAACAAAATGTCCTCAGTATAACAAAGCCCAAATTTATTTATAAGATGAAGACACAGGTCATGTGGCAAAGGCCACTATAAAGCACTTTAAAGAAAAAATACAATGACTGATACGTATGTGAAAAATAATGAACTTCATTTGTTGACATAGAAAAGAAAACTAAAATAGTGATAAACTCCTATTTGGGGCCCTTCAAATTCAGAGGCTTAGTTTCCCTTCTTCCCTCCCTTTTCTTTATCAGGGTATCAATCTGGTGGGGTTGTGGGCAGATGACCATTTACATAGTGGTGGCACGTTGTTAGCAGACTCTGGCAAGAGGATCTCCATGTTGAAAGTGCTTACTTGAGTACTGATGTTTGCAGTTGGAACTGGCTGGCTAAAGTCTGTGCCGGGGCAGTGTTTACAAGCTTAGGCTTTGTGCAGGTACACAAATTTGGGTTGAGACTTGGCTCCATTGCTTACAAATTGTGGTGGACACACTGCCCAGTCTGTTTACTTTTAGCTATTTTCTTCTGTTGTATGTGTAAACTATAATTAAGGATTTTGGCATAAAAGAAGTAATCGAGAATAGTAGATGACTGGGGCATCTGGGTGGCTCAGTCAGTTAAGCATCCTGCTCTTAACTTTGGCTCAGGTCATGATCTTACCGTTCATGAGTTCGAGCTTCATATGATGAAATTACCATTTATTGAGTACCACCAACGTGCCTTCATGTATTATCAGAATACTTATTCTTCTGGTATACAATCTCCAGAGTATTTTTTTAAAATTGAAGTATAGTTGAGATATAATTTCAGGTGTACAATATAGCGATTTTACAATTATATACATCCTGAAATGCTCACCATGGTAAGTGTAGTTACTATCTGTCATCATACAAAGTTATTACACTGTACTCTTCAGCCCTGTGACTTATTTGTTTTATAACTTAATAATCTACCTCACCTATTTCTCTGATCCCCTCCCCAGCTTCTCCTTTGGCATTTGCCAGTTTCTTCTCTGTATTTATGAGTCCATTTTTGTTCGTTCATTTGCTTTGTTTTTAGGTTCTGTGCATAAGTGAGATTATGTGGTATTTGTCTTTTTCTGTCTGACTTATTTCACTTAGCATTATACTCTTTCCTTCTATGCATGTTGTCACGAATGGCAAGATTTCATTCTTTTTAATGGCTGAGTAATCCATTGTGTGTGTGTGTGTGTGTGTGTGCGCGTGCACGCACGCGTGCACGCACATATATGTGTATATATGCATCTTCTTTATCAATGGATATATAGGTTGCTTCCATATCTTGGCTATTGTAAATAATCCTGCAGTAAACATAGGGGTAAATATATCTTTTCAAGTTAGCGTTTTCATCTTCTTTGTGTAAATACTCAGAAATGGAATTACTGGATCATATTGCATTTCTGTTTTTGAGGAAACTCCATACTGTTTTCCACAGTAGCTACACCATTTTGCATTCCCACCAACAATGCATGAGGGTTTCCTTTTCTCCACGTCCCTTGTTAATACTTGTTATTTCTTCTATTTTTAATTCTAGCCATTCTGACAGGTGTGAGGTGATATCTCATTGTGTTTTTGATTTTCATTTTCTTGTGATCAGTGATGTTGAGCATCTTTTCATATGTCTGTTGGCCATCTATATGTCTTCTTTGGAAAAATATCTCTTTAGGTCCTCTGCTCATTTTTGAGTCAGATTACTTTTCTTTGTATTGAGTGATATGAGTTCTTTATATATTTTGGATATCAACCCCTTTTAGATGTGTCATTTGCAAATATCTTCTCCCTTTCAGTAGGTTGGTTTTTTGTTTTGTTGGTGTTTTTGTTTGTTTTGTTTCACTAGTCCCAATTGTTTATTTTTGCTTTTGTTTCCCTTGTCTGAGGAGACATATCCAGAATAATATTGCTAAGATTTATGTCTAAGAGATTACTATCTACATTTTATTCTAGGAGTTTTATGGTTTCAGGTTTCATATTTAGGTATTCAATCAACTTTGAGTTTATTTTTGTGTAAGGTATAAGAAAGTGGTTGAGTTTTATGCCTCTGCATGTAGCTATCCCAGCATGTAATTTTCCCAGCACCATTTATTGAAGAGACAGCCTTTTCCCCATTGTATATTCTTATCTCCTTTGTTGTAGATTAATTAACCACAGATATGCATGGGTTTATTTCTGGGGTCTCTATTCTGTTTCATTGATCTATGTGTCTGTTTTTGTGCTGGTATCATACTGTTTTTATTACTGTAACTTTGTGGTATATCTTGAAATCTGGGATTGTGATATCTCCAGCTTTGTTCTTTTTTCTCAAGATTGCTTTAGCTACTTGGGGTCTCCTGTGGTTCCATACAAATTTTAGAATGATTTGTTCTAGTTCTGTGAAAAATACTATTGGCATTTGATAAGGATTGTATTGAATCTGTAAATTGCTTTGGGTAGTATGGGCATTTTAACAACATTAATTTTTCTGATCTATGAACATGGAATACCTTTCCATTTATTTGTGTTGTTTTCAGTTCCTTTCATCAATGTCTTATAGTTTTCAGAGTAGAGGTTTTTCACCTCCTTGATTAATTTTTTTCTTACTGTATTCTTTTTGATGTAATTATAAATGAGATTGTTTTATTAATTTCTCTTTCTGCTATTTCATTAGTAGTGTATAGAAACACATCAGATTTCTGTATATTAATTTTGTATCCTGTAACTTTACTGAATTCATTTATCAGTTCTAATAGATTTTTAGTGAAGTCTTTAGGATCTTCTATGTACAATATTATGTCATCTGCAAGTAGTACAGTTTTACCTCCTCCTTACGAACTTGGATGACTTTTTATTTCTTGCCTGATTGCTATGGCTAGGACTTCCAGTACTAGGTTAAATAAAAGTGATGAGAGTAGACATCCTTTCTTTTTCCTGATTTTAGGGGAAAAACTTTCAGCTTTTGACCATTGAGTATCATGTTAGCTGTGGGTTTGTCATATATAGCCTTTATTATGATGAGGCATTTCCCTTTCCGTCCACTTTGTGGAGAACTTTTATCATGAATGGATGTTGATTTTTTTAAAAAAATGCTTTTCCTGCATCTATTGAAATGATCATACCATTTTTGTCGTCCCTTTTGTTAATGTGCTGTATCATGTTGATTGATTTGTGGATATTGAATCATCCTTGGAATAAATTCCACTTGATCATGGTAAATGATCATTTTTGTATGGTTTGCTAATATTTTTGAGTACTTTCGCATCTAGGTTCATTTTGGATATTGGTATGTTTTTGCCTTGTTGAGACTGCTTGCGCCAAGGGACACTGGTACATAATTTTCTTTTCTGTTATAGTGTCTTTGTTTGGTTTTGGTATCACAGTAATGCTGACCTCATAGAATGAATTTGGAAGCATTCTTTTCTATTTTTTGGAATAGTTTGAAAAGGATAGGTATTAACTATTCTTTCAAAGTTTGGTAAAATTCACCTGTGAAGCCATCTGGTCCTAGACTTTTGTTCGTTGGGAGTTTTTTGATAACTGATTAAATTTTGTTCTAGTAATCAGTCTATTCCAATTTTCTATTTCTTTCCTATTTAGTCTTAGAAGACTATTTGTTTCTAGGGACTTATCTATTTTAGGTTGTCCAATTTATTGGCATATAATTTTTCATAGTAATATCTTGTAATTCTTTGTATTTCTGCAATATTAGTTTGAAACTATGCTTTACTTTTTTAAAGTTTATTTCTTTCTTTTAGTAATCTCTATACCCAATGGGGGGATTCAAACTTATGACCTCAAGATGACGAGTTTCATGCTCTTCTGACTGAGCCAGACAGGTGTCCCTCCTCTTCTTCATTTTTTATTTTATTTATTTGACTTCTCTCTCTCTCTCTCTCTCTCTCTCTCTCTCTCTGAGTCTGACTAGTTTATCAATTTTGTATATCTTTTCAAAACACTGGCTCCTAAGTTTCATTGATTTTTTTCTATCTTTCTACTTAGTCTCTTTTTTTTTGTTTGTTTCCACTCTGATCTTTATTATTTTTTTCCTTCTACTAATTTTGGACTTTAAGATCAGATTGTTTATTTGAGATTTTTCTTGTTTTTGAGATAGGCCTGTATTACTATATACTTCCTTCTTAGAACTGCTTTTGCTGGATCCCAAAGATGTTGAACCTTTGTATCTTCAGGGTATGATCCGAGAGATAAAGGTAATAAGACTGGGTGGAGAACTCCAGCTCTGTATGGTTGCAACAGAGGCCTCAGCCAATGCCACATAGAGCTCTGCAGCTGAATGGCTTATTAGGGTTATCCCAAATGGGGCAGGGCAGCGAATTTTTGTCCCCACACTTACTGCTCATTGGGGGCCTCCCATGGCAAGGATGTAACCTTAGGTGAAGCCACTTCAGGAGTCAGGGGAGAATAAAGACCTCTGTGCTTCACAACACCCACTACAGCTCATGTGTGTTATTCATTTAATATAGTCTCAGATATGATATGATAGTATTTTATTTAGGATTCTTGTAGTTAGTCATTATGTGATGAGTTTGCCTTTTTTCCCCCAATGTGTGGAGTACCTGTGTCCAGGTAATTACAGCTTTCTAAACCAATACAGAGTGCAGGAAAAGAAAGAACAATCCATTTTAGGGGCTCCTGGGTGGCTAAGTCAGTTGAGTGTCTGACTCTTGATTTAGGCTCAGGTCATGTTCTCACAGTTCATAAGTTCGAGCCCCATATCAGACTCTGTGCCAACAGTGCAGAGCCTGGTTGGGATTCTCTCTCTCCCTCTCTCTCTGCCCTCCCCTGTTCTTTCTCTCTCTCCAAATAAATAAATAAACTTTAAAAAATTTTTAAAAAGCCAATCCATTTTAATTAGTTGACTATATAGTATAGAGAAGTTTGCTATTTCTTAATATTTAAAGGAACTGACTTGAACTCATCTGGATCTTTGTGGGGGCATAATTCATGTTTTTCGGTACACACACATTTGCTTCTTTCCAACTGTTAGAGTCATTTTATATTTTCCTAGAATATCATTTTATTCCAGAGATTTTCAGTCATAGGAAACACGTAGTAAGAATACAGTATCATGAAGCAAAGAAGACAAATGGTTTGCCATTTAGGCATTACCCATCCCACCTCTCCCTTTTCTTGGCCTCTTGTATGTAATTTGAGTTGCTGTCTGTACCTCTGTAGGATCTCTCTGGGTGCAGCAGAGTGGCCACTGGTTAAGAGCTTTTCCTGTATTAGGCTGCTTTACATTTCCTAAGGGTGTCGGCCCTCAGCTCGTCAGGTAAGCCCTCAGTGCTCATGACTCTTTTCTTCAGGAAGCTGGGTACGTACTCCTGAATGCAGAGTATGTACTCTGGAGCTGTCTGCTCATTCTTTCTCAAAAGTCTGATTCATTTATTCAGTTCAACTGAGTATTTATTGAGCTTCCACCTTGTGCCAGGTACTAATTTACATCTGTGAAATAAAGCCACGAGCAAAGCAGACACCAGTTCCTCCCTTCATTGAGCTGATGCTATACATAGGGAGTCAGAAAGTAAATGACATAAGCAAGTAAGACACTAGCGCTTCTTCGTGCTGAGGAGAGAAGGAAAGTGGGCATGAAGAATAAGAGTTAGGGGGATGGAGAAGGAGGGGGCTTGCATTTGGGGTAGAGTAGCAGAGGCAGGTCTTGCTAGACGGCTGCATTAAGGAAACACCTCCAGGAGGTGGGGGAGTAAATCCTGTGGCCACGTGGGGAAGAGCCCTCCAGACAGAGAGCAGCGTGTCCAGGAAGGACCCCTGCCCAGGAGCTTGCCTGTGCCGGCGGGGATGGATCACTGAGGAGGGCAGCCAGGTGAATGGAGAGTAATGTCAGGAGTGGGGGAGGACATCAGATCCAGAAGGAAATGGGTTGCCTTTGCTTTAGGCCCTTCAAGGACTTTGACTTTTACTCTGTGTGAAATGCGGGTATTGGAGGATTTTGAGCAGAGGAATGGTGTGATCTGTTTTACTTTTTAACAGGTTCGTTCTGGCTGCTATGCTGAGAATAGCCCTCCAGGGTCCAGGGCAGAAAGTAGTTAGGGAACTGAAGGGTATGTCCTTCAAACCACTATTTCTTCAGACAGTTTGGCTTGACCTAAAGATAAAATGTAGACTGATTTTTTTTTAATCCACATAGAACTTTGTTCATTTGCATTAATGAAAGCCAATGCCATGGAAATGACCAGCATGAGGCAGTCAAATAAAAGCCCACTGTTGTTCAGCCCATTCTTGTATTACCTACGGTGGTCGCTTTTTCAGGGAGACAGTTCTGAGACAGTTCTCTCCTGTCTCCATCCTGGAAAACCTGTTTTCTTAAGAACCAGCTTGCTTTTTTCTTCTGGACATCATTCATCTTCTGATGTTGCATTCCTTACTTTGTTGACAAAGTGCTCAGAGCTAGATCTACAGTTTGCTTCTAGCAAGAGC
The DNA here is from genome assembly GCF_028018385.1 of Neofelis nebulosa. NCBI lineage: Eukaryota > Metazoa > Chordata > Mammalia > Carnivora > Felidae > Neofelis > Neofelis nebulosa. The sequence goes on along the minus strand of NC_080794.1, from coordinate 41,819,152 downwards.
ATAGGACCTTTGGCTGCTGAATTCACTGTTTTTCCTACCCTTGTTTTCATACAGCTCCATTAAAAGGGAAGCTTTTATTCTATTATTATATTTTTGTGAGTCCCTTTAAAATGTGGCAAGCTACAGACAAATAATATAGGATACAAATAGCATCACCTACAGTAGAAAGAAAGAAATCCAGTTCAAAGCTTGGGTCATATGTATCCTATTTTTGTTTTCATAAGTGTAAAAAAAAAAAAAAATATATATATATATATACACACACACACACACACACTCAAACATGCACACACAAGATTTTCAGGATGAAACCATTAGCAGCTAATAATTACTAAAACATCATTATTTCCTGACTGGTTTCTGTGCTACTGGGTTTTTTTCTACCTCAAGTTTCTAAATTTGGTTTTTCATCTCCCACAAGTGCATGCCAGTGGTGCTGGACTAAGACCAGCCATCCAGGTTGGGCTGGATGCTTAGGACCAACAATAGAGTTTGTTAAAAATACACCTTCCAGGGGTGCCTGGGTGACTCAGTTGGTTCAGTGTCCAACTTCGGCTCAGGTCATGATCTCACAGTTTGTGAGTTCGAGCCTCACGTTGGGCTCTGTGCTGACAGCTCAGAGCCTGGAGCCTGCTTCGGATTCTATCTGCCTCTCTCTCTGTCCCTGACCCGCTTGCACTCTGTTTCTCTCTCTCTCTCAAATATAAATAAACATTAAAAAATTTTTTAAAACTACACCTTCCAGCCTCTGCTACTCACTCCAATTTACTAAGGCTTGCTAACTTTGAAAATATTTTGCACAAACAATGTATTTTCTGGGATCCTGGATTTTTAAAAATTTTTTTAATTGTTTATTTATTTTTGAGAGAGACCGAATGTGAGCAGGGGAGAGGCTGAGACAGAGGGAGACACAGAATCTGAAGTCGGCTTCAGGCTGTGAGCTGCCAGCACAGAGTCTGACGCGGGACTTGAATTCATGAATCGTGAGATCATGACCTGAGCTGAAGTTGGATGTTTAATCAACTGAGCCACCCAGGCACCCCTGAGATCCTGGATTTTTTAAGACATTTTTTGTTGTCTTTATTGTTGAACAAGTGCTAGACTGTGCATAAAAGTCTTGGATCAGATTCTCCTCATCTTCAAGTTCTGAGTGTTGCCCCATTGTCATTTATACTGACTGTTACATCTTGTGGTCTTAGTGGCATTAATGGTGACCCTCTCCCCACCCTGACACTTTGTTTTTTAATTTGTTTTAATACTTGAAACTTGAAGAAAAGAAAAGGCAGATACTTCTCAGCATGGGTTTCTAAGAGCTGGTCATTCATTCTGCCTTTTAATCTCAAATCCTTTTTTCTTTTCTAGAAAGTTCTTTTCTATTATGTCTCAGCCATTACTTATGAACTATAGGTTGTTTGTACTTCCCTTCAGAACATGTTTTATTCATAGGTTGGATTTCTGTGATCTCCCCTCCATTTCCATTTTCTTAAGTTTTATCCTTTTTCTCTGTCTTTTCCTTATGTTCTCTGTGTTCTGGGATTACTTCTTAGTTTTGTCCTCTGCAACCAGTGCAGTGTTCAGCTGTGTTAAGTGAACCTTTCATCAGTTTGGTTAAGACTGTGTTTCAGCTCCTGGGCCTTCAGTTCATCAATATCCCTTCTCATCTCTGTGAGTTTTGGTTTAATAAGAGTAATATAAATATCATTTGGCATAGAAGGCCAATGTCTTTTGAGAAAATCTTCTGTTCATGAAGGTAAATCCTTTTTAGATGAGAAATTTCCCTTTCGAGCCATTATCCTTTTCTTCCTCTTGTGCAGTGGGATTTTTTTCCCTCCTGGGCTTTGTGTTAGTTTTTCCTTGGTACCTAATGCTTGAACAAGGCAAAATCTACCTGGGCCAGATGTGGAGCTATATGGGGGGGGGGGGGAGCTTCCTGTCTGTCTCCTTTCCTTGATTCATTCCAGTGAATCCCTGGAGCTTCTTCCCACCAGTTCCTGCCTTATGTATGGAGGCAGGATAAAGTCTCACCCACCGGCTTAGAGCAGCCTGTCAATAATTTAGCCCACTCTCTGCTTAGCACTGCTCTTGGCACGTGGGGCTGCTTGACAAAAGGCTTTCAGAAAATCTGTAGAAGAAAACCCCTTAGCAAAGGGTGTGATATTGAAAATATCTTGAAGCTGTGATAATCAGTATTTTGTATGTAATTCTCTTATATGATGACCAAGCATGTAAGCAATTCTCTTACATGAAGCCTTTGAGTGACTCAGATTGTTTTTGACTCGTGAATTGGGTCTGAATAGAAATATAGTTTACCCTGGTCTATTAAAACAACAATAATTTGTGTTTTCTTTAATCCTTGATTGTATCTTCCTTTCAGGTGTTCATCTCTCTTCTGCTGTCTGGAAATCTACCTCTTTGTTTCTGTTCAGCAGCTCTTCATTACCGATTTAGAAAGGACAAACATTTATCTTGATACTTAGTAAAAGTGGAAATATACACATTTTGGATCCTGAAGTTATGGGGAGTGAGATCTTACTGATGTGATTTTTTTTTTTTTTGATTGGGAGAAAAATATAGAACCTTCTAGAAAACAGATAATGCTGTGGCCTATACTCTTCATTTTATCAGGACTGAAGATAAAGTTTTAAAAAAAAATCCATCAAAGACATAAGATTATCCGATTTGTTCCTAATCTGTTCCTAGCACAAGGGTTACCCTGTGCTATTCCTGGTATTTTTCAGAGCCAAAAATCCTCTCAGACCAGTAGGTAACTAGAAATAGTGCTTTAAATCCAAGATGGACAAAAGAGAGGCCTCATTAAACTGGGCTCTCCCCACCAGACCTTCCTCTACAGGGGCTCAAAACAGGCCTCCTTTAATGAGAAAGTTTACCAGCTGAGATTAAAGTCGAGAATCAGAATGAAGGGCTATGTCCAAGGTACCGGTTGGTTTAATCTCCTGCAAAAACTTCATATCCCTTCAACCCTGGCAGCTGTAGATCAAATGGCAGAGTGTGAACATTAAAACCGCGCGGTGAGAATAATATGTCTCTATTTCATTTCTCTTTCCAGGTTTGAGATTTTTAAGAGCTCTCAGACTGATACAGTTTTCAGAAATTTTGCAGTTTCTGAATATCCTTAAAACAAGGTAAGATGTTCTTATTCATATTTTTTCTTCATTCTGGTTCCCAAGGCCAAATTATAAATAGCAGGTGTTTTTGTTCATCACTATAAAGTTAGAGTTCTGTTATTCTCAGAAAAAGTGATCTAACACAGAGATCTGGAGAAAGCCCGGGGTGGGGTTTGAACTGCTCTCTTCTGCAGGGCTGGGAACTGTCTGGTAAGAAGAGAAACAGCCGTGCATGTGGAGAAGTAGATAGTTTTGGGGGGACTGTGTGGGTTGCTTGGAAATCAGCCACAGCATCCTGGAGAGATGGTGCACAGTGGATGAGGGATCGAGCAGCTCATTGATTGGGAAGTCCTCGCTCCTAGGTTCTGAATCGCCCCTTTATTACATCACTAAATAAGAAATTGAACCTAAACCCAAAAGCAATGGAAGCAGTGCTCTTGGAGAGGCAATCACAAACCTCATATGGCAAACAGAAAATCATTTCATTTCAAAGTACATTTTAGATGTTCACTTTCTTGCCAGTGTAGTCCCTGGGGCTTGCTTTGTGAATTGCCTTTTGGGGAATACCTAAAAACCTTCTGCCGAATGTACTGTGACTGCTTCTGTTAACTGTGTTATGATCTGGAAAACACTACGGGAGCAGGAGGAAAAATCCCCCAGAGATGCCTTTCCTGATGACCTGTGGGTTTGCAGAGCTGGTCTGAGACCAGGCTGCCTTGATGAATAAACTAATAAAAGAGGTTAGACGTACTCTAATGGAGAATAAGTACAGGCCATAAATTTCTCTTATAGGAAATTACACTTTAAGAAGCTCACTCCTAATGTTCCATTTCCTCTTAGGTTGACGTGTTTGATAAATGATTAAAAACAGGATGCTTCTGGATTTTGTGATTTATAATTAATATACCTGAATTTGGGGTGGGGGAGGGCCCTTGGATTTGGCATTGTTTTCCCAGTAACTGAGGCTGGGACTCAGCTTCCCAAACCTGTCGTATCCAACAAATGTGATGGGCTGTTGACTTCCCTCTTTGGGGTTAGTGCTTTTTGTTTGTTTATTTTGGTTTGTTTTAATTCTAAATTGGTTTTTCCTTGCTAACTATTCATCTGTGTGCATGTGGGATAAATTCTCTTTGTGTTAGCCAAGTTAAAAAGCAAATGAGCATCTAACGTAATAGAAGCCCTCTATAGTGTGTCCCCCTACTCTGCACCTTCATTACCCTGGGGTCAGAGTTTATTGATGTTGCACTTAATACTATGTAATATTATTAATATAGAATGAATATTGTTATTCTTCCTATTTCTTCTGAGTGACAGTAACCCTCGTTTCTACCTTTTTATGGCTCTTCTGTGCAATGAACTCATATTACTTTTGAAATTAAGATTATCCATAAGCCAGCAATCCTCAATGCTTACCTATGTCATAATTGTTCTGCTATATTTTTTAGGGTAGAATTGGTGCATACCCAGTGTCAAGCACAGGGACTGATTTAAGAGACACTTGTTTTTTTTCTAGAGCAGAATGTGTCCTGTGGAGTTAACCACACTCTCTAACATGGTATAGTGCCCCTCGTTCCCTGTTTCATGTTTACATCGTAAATTAGGGGGTTTTAACTCTCTGACACCAGTGTTTTAAGAATGTGCCATTACTCCAAGGAATAACATGGCGAGAACTGTGTTCTCATTTTTCTTGCATTCCACATGGATCCTTTTTGCACTTGGGAGAATGTTAAGCCATGTGAATAAAATATCTTTTTCTGGACCTTTATCAAGAGACCCACCGATTTTCCAATCCTTGGAGAAGATTCTTTTCCTTTAGGTGCAGGAAATAGCACTAATGTCTGTGGTGCACAATCCACCAAGAAGGCCACAAGTATGGGTGAGGTTCGTTCTCCCAAGGCACAGGGGAAAGAGCTGAAGCAGCCAGCAAGGGACAGAGGTGACTATAAACCAGGAGAGAGTGGCCTTAGGGAAGACTCATGGGGTGGCAGGATGCCAGGTGTCTGCTATCTTGAGCCCCAAACAGCATCTCCCCATCATCCTACTTCCCACTCAGTTAAGCTCTTTCTATGGTAGAGCGGGTTTTCATCACAACCCCCCCCCCCCCTTGGATTGTCCCTGTTCCTGCTGCTTAGGTGGGTGACTGAGTTAATTCAGCAAGCCTGAACTGACCATCTATTCGTACCAGCAGTGAGGTGGGTGCCAGGGTAGCATCCTGCTATCAGAGAGTGCATGAGGAGGGAAGAGCCAGCTGGACCTGTGGTGTGGTGGTACTGGGGTCACAGGTATATCCAGGGATGGGAGTGGGGGGCAGTGAGGCATTTTCAAGAAAAGGTCTTAGGTAAGCTTCCTAGAAAACTAGATGTCATCCAGGCAGGGGTGGGCTTGGGCACCTCCAATCATAGAAGCTGCAAAAGCACATGGGTGAGAGAACATGGCCCTTGGGGGTGCTTTGAGTAGTCTGGTGCTCCTGGAGACTAGGGGTTCTGGGGTGGGAAAACAAAAATGACATTATAGGAGGGCAGGTAAAGGCCAGACCCCAGGCACAGAAGAAAACTTGATTTAATTTATAAGAACTCAAGAGGCTTTAGACCAGCTCTTTGAGCCTATTCTCTCCTCAGGTGCCTGGTTAATCTCAGCTCTTTCCTTATGCACACCCCCAAGCCCAGATCCCAAAGGCTCTGATACAGAGAAAGGGAAGGCTTGGTTTTTGTAGGGCTTTGGACGCCAAGTGACTTTTCTGGTGACTCCTCTGTACTCTGCTGTGTTCATGATGACCTTCCAGAAGGGTGGGCGCAGCCCTGTAATCATCTTTAGGGAGATTTTGTCTGGTTTCCTCGGGTGGCCAGTCCCTACCAATCTGTGGCATTAGGTAGGCATAGAGATATTGCAAATGTGATTTGAAATAATGATTTGAAATTGCAGCTTCATTTTCTGTCCTTTGGTTGCCTTGCTTGGCAAAGAGCTGGAAGAAACAGAGCAGGGAAGTATATTGGGGAGAGAGAGAGAGAAGGAGGGAGGGAGGGAGGGAGAGACAAGAGGGCAGCAGAGTGAACAGGATGACAGAGAAAACACAGAAGAAAGAAACAGTTCACAGTTATGGGACAGCATCAGGGCCATTCCTGCCAACTACCAGCCAAAAGAGGGTCCTAATGTGCTCCTTCTCTGGAAAATGGCATCTTGAAGGGGACAGGTTCCCCTCCATGTCATCGTCTGAGCTTTGGCGGTGCCTCAGTGGCTCTGAAAACTGGCGAACAGACTCCCAGATGAGAGCAGACTTATTCTACACTCAGAGAAAAATAAGCATCTCTGTTTTAAAGGCTGTCATTCTGATCTCATTTCGTGTGTACAGGCTGATGATAAAAACATGGGTCGTCCCAACAATTTGTTTTAAGTGGCAACGGCCTTGCTGATTATCAAAGCAGACTATAGCTCATTGTAAACATTTCAACAACGTAGAAAAGCATAAAGGATAAAGTAAAACTTCCCCAACCCTTACGAACTTCCAAGTTAGGTTCTTAAAAAAAAGAGTATTCCCTATGGAGACTGCAAGGGCTTGTGCAGGTGGAGGCCACATCGTGAGGGCTCTCAGGTATCATGGATTTAACTTGGAGAGCAAGAGGGAATTGCTGAAGGGTTTAAGTAGGAGAGGAATGTGGTCAGATTTACATTTTAGAAAGATCTACTAGTCCACCAATTGTTTGATGGGTTTGAAGCATCTAAGACTGTAGAGCATTAGACCAGTCAAGGCAGTTGTCCAGGCGAGTGGTATCAGGAAATGGCCTTAGGCAGGGCAAGTTGGGGTGGAGAGCAGGCAGAGGGGCAGAGAGATTACTTAAAGGGGAAGAATTGCCAGAACCTGATTTTGCTTAGAGTTCAGAATATTCATCTCAAAGTAGTATAGTCCAAGTGAATTTTCAGGGGTGGATATCTTACATCTGTCTAGCAAAGATAATAATAAAACAAAATAAACCCATTGACACCTGGCTGTAACTTTAGCCAGAATGGAGGAAAATAGTGGACAAGCTGAACAGGGACAGATTTGCCCTTCTTTGTAGAAAGTGGATGACGTTTTTAGTGTTAACCAAAACATGTCTTGTTAAATACACTGAGGGCAAAGATGGCTCGTGTTAGCTCTGGGTTTATAGCTATACTTTCAAAAAGAGAAAGACTTTCTCTCTTCCAGTATCTATGGGGTCCTGGAAAGGTCTCTGATCTATAGGAACAGGAAGATACCTGTGCCTGCCCTTGGAAAATTCACTGTATCCAGTAATGTAAATTTCTCCAATGGCTATGGAGAACTCATGAGTTGGGGAGGCAGCAATGAAAATGGACAACATAGAAATGATTTTCTTTATGAGTTAGGTTCTCATAAGGTCATAGTCCCCTCCCTCAAGGCATGGGAAAGGGGCTTGAATCCGAATGGTTCCAGTCATTCTTGCCATTGGGAAGTTTGTGTTTGGCTCAGACCCATAGCTTTGGCCAAAAACCTATGCTTATTTCCAGTGGCCCCCTTTTGCCATGCAGAGTGCACAAACTTGGCCCTGCTACCCCATGCCTCCTCCCACAGAGCCCTGTGCAACCTGGTGAGGTTCAAATTTCAGAATATGCAGTAAGTGCACCAAGAGTTAATTTTGCATCTTTTTCACAGAGCTTTTAGATAATTACCTGGTTGTATAGTTTAATTTGGAAAGCAAATTCCTAATACTAGCGATCTGTAATGATGATAATGCCATAAAATAATCAGATTTCAGCACTGAATACAGAGTCTTTCATCATCAATGATGAACTCCACGCACAGCAAGAACTCCCTTATGCACTATTAATATCATTGTGACAATTATTTAGAAATTAGTAATCACCATATTTAGGTTGTTTTTCCAAAGCACCAAGAGGCTCAAAGGCTGCAATAGTTTTAATATCTCAAGAGCATTCCACATGGTGGTTGGTGGGACACTGCTTTCTTCAGGTTCCAAGGATCTGGAAGTTTGTAAGTGAATCAACTTGGTATTTAATTACCCTTTGAGAAAATGAACACTACACATTTTCCTTGACTTACGATGGGATTATGGCCAGATAAACTCACTATAAGTCAAAAATGCATTTAATACTCCTAACCTCTCACACAGAGCTTAGCCTAGCCTCACCTTAAATATGCTCAGAACGCTTAAATTAGCCTACACCTGGACAAAATGATCTAACACAAAGCCCATTTTATATTAAAGTGCTGAATAGCTCATGTAATTTACTGAATACTGTCCCGGAAGTGAAAAACAAAATGGCTGTGTATCGATTGTTTGCTCTTGTGATCGCGTGGCTGACTAGGGGCTGCATCTCGCTGTCACTACCCAGAATCATGAGAGAAATCAATGCGGCATATTGCTAGCCCAGGAAAGGACCAAAACTCAAAATCTAGTTTCTACTGAATGCAGATGGCTTTCACACCATTGTAAAGTCAAAAAGTCATAAGTTGAACCATTGTTAAATCGAGGACTATTTATACACGTTTTTCTGAGATCTCTCCCTTTGCTAATGGCTACCTGTTCCTCAACTGCTTCTCATGCTCCAATGTTAGCTCACACCTTGGAGGAGTAACAAGGTAGAGACAGGGGGTTTTGCTCTAGTTTGGCTTCCCATTAAGAAACTAGTTGGGAACAAGACATAATGGTGTTTCAGCCACAACAATGTTCAGTTCACTGATTGCCAGAGTTGCTTTCCCCAGTGGCTCGTTGGGTGGATGCCTTATATCTATGTTATTGTTTTTTAAATTTTATTCATTCATTCATTCATTCATTCATTCATTCATATAGGCTTCACGCCCACGTGCTTTTTGGCTACCAATCCCTTCTGTTGTAGGCAGATGGCTTTAATTGCAAGTGACAGAGTCTACTTTAAACCAGCCTTAGTAATGACTGGGATTCAAGAGAGAATTGAGCATGTGTGGATCCAGGGGTTCAGATTCTCTCATCAGGATTCTGCCTCTCTCTTTATTTCTTTTAGGTTACATTCTCAGACAGAGTTTCTCCAGGGCAGATGGCCTTCTAGAGCTCCAGACTTAATATTTTCTGCATCCAAATCTCAGAAGGAAAAAGATTATTTTTATCCTGCTCAGTTTCTGAGACATGCCTCTGATAGGCCTTACTTGGGAGCCCTTTAGAGCCGGGAGCTCCTCCATCAGCCAGTGTGCCTCAGGCCACCCAGGTAGAGGGAGAGGTGGGAACCTTTGAGCGCTAGAGGCTGAGGACTGGGCTGTCCTTGAGGAAGAGATATGGGACAAAACAAAGAACAATAAAAACAGCTGTGTACTGCTTCTCCGAATTACCGCGTTAAATAGGATTTGGATCAGACAGGCCTGGTTAGACTATTAAGTCCACCACTTACATGTTCCGACCATGTCTTCTCAGGCAAGCTGCTTAAGTACACTAAGCCTCAGTTTATTTGGTTAGTGAGGACAGTGATCGTACCTATATCAAAAGGTAAATGGTAAAAATCTGAAGAAAATAAAGAACCCAACAAAGTGCATAGCACATAATAGGGATTCAATAAATATTGGCAATTTTTATAGGCAATTCTCATAATCTGGCAACTCTAGAAATGACCAAGAATGACAGAGTAGACGTTTTTATTGTTTTTTTCTGTTTTTGAACCAGAAAGGAGTCATTCCACACATTTCAAGAGATCAGTATCAAACAAAATTAAAAATATTTGGTTATTCTTTCCTTGAACTGTTAGAACCAACTCTAGAAAACTAAGACCATGGGTTCCTCTGCTCAGTTACTTAAAGAAAAGAAGATTGAAGAAAAAGGCAAACTGGACCCTTGTCTCGTGCCTGTCCTAGAGCCACTGATCTGACCTCCACTGAGGGGCTTCTCCCTCAACCCCTGTGCTACCTTGGACTGCAGCCCACCCCGCCTTCCTCTACATGGTGACCCCAGTGTAGATGTAGTTATCAGAATTTTTCCTTTCCATTCTCTTTTGTGGCAGTTCAAGAGGTTAATCAGTGTGTCTACATAGTCTCTCTCCTCCGTGGAGCAGCTATCTCTGACCTTCTCCTATCCTATGCATAGAGCATGGGGGGAGACACAGCTTTGCTTTAGCAATCAAGGAAGACTTTCTGACAGATGCCAGGCTGTGACTGTGTAGCGGCCAAGAGGGCAGACTCAGCAGCCAAGCTGCCCCCGCTCAAATCCCAACTCTGGTGCTCACCATGTGAGCTTGGGTTTGGATGACTTCACAGAGTCATTGTGAAAAGTAGAGGAGTTAATACACTCAAAGCACTTAGAACAGTGAGCTAATGGTAAGCACCATAAAGGAACCATAGAAGTGTAAGCCATTACTGTTAACCGTGATCTTAAACTCTCAGGATTTACATCATCGGATCCCCGTGAGGAAGAGATGGGAGAGGGCAGAAAACAATCTGTCAAGGATAATGGGCTGAACTACCCTGTGAGTGGCGTTCAGCCACTATAGGGAGACTGAAAGAGGCAGAAGATAGACTTTGTTTCTGCAAGATGCAGTTAGGAACATGAGACAAAAGCAATCCAAACAACATTACAGAAGATGTCTTAAGACACTGGGATCGATTACCAACAAGTGCCTGAAAGTAAGAGCCATGAGGAGTCACCTTGTATTGCAGGTGGGGGACCATATTAATGAGGACATGGGGATTGAACCAGGCTCTGAAGAAAGGGAAATATTTGCATTGATGGGAAGGACCACCTATGATAGTAGCATAAACAAAGATGTAATACCCGGGTTTGGCTGCTACAGAAGTTTCAAGAGTTTATGTAGAAGAGGGTGGTGGCTAAGCCTGCAACTTTAGCCAGTGTTGAGGATGGAAGGAGTTTGGACATAATAGCATTTAGCCAACAGGGAGTCTTTGGACAGAGAAATGACCTGCTGATGACAGCGTTCAAGGAGCTGTACTCCAGTGGGAGTGAGCCTGGTGAAGCTAAGTATGGAGAGTGCAGAGGAAGGGACCAATTCATTCAGTACTTATGCATAGAGGCCCTATTATGTGCCAGGGACTCATGTTCCCAGGATCCAGACAGACAAGGCCTGTGCTTTCAGGATGCTTAAAATGTAGTGAGTCCCAAATGATCCACTCAGGGAACACTGATGGATGCTGAAATTATTCAGCATGAGGTTTTTAGAGAATAGGATGTTCATATAGTCTCAGATTCTTGCTGCACAGATGACATATTAATTACAAGGAAGTGGGCTCTTCTTGGTGGCAAGATTTGATGTTCCCACCTTAACCAAATGACTGGGCCTAGTGTAATTGAGTTGAGATTTTCTGATGTGATGCCATCCCAGGTAGATACTCTTAACAGAAGCATATAAACAGAATCTTGTCATGGGGGAACGATTAGACAAATCAGAATATGGGACATAAATAAGGCAGCTGACCTGAGTGTAAAGAAAATTAAATGTCTTTGAAAACAAACAGAAAGAGTTGGGCGGCGGGGGGGGGGGGGGGGGGTAGGTATAGATTAAAGGAGAACAAAGCAGGGATTGGCAAACGATATAGGCCAAGGGCTAATCCAGCTCACTGCCTGTTTTGGTAAATAAAGTTCTGTTGGAACACAGACACATTCGTTCTCCTGCTTCTATGCAACAGCAGCAGAGTAGAAGAGTTGCTACAGAGATGCTGTGACCCACAAAGCCTAAAATATTTACCACCTGCCCCTTTATAGAAAAACTTTCAAGACCCCTGGAATACAGAAAGCAACATAATAACCAAATGCAGTCCCTGAATCTTGGTTAGTTCCTGTATCAGGGTGAAAAAATGAAAGCATCAATAAACAATTTCAGGGCAACTGGAAAAATTCAAATAAAGAGTGCATTTTAGATGACGTTCCTGGATTCATGTGAATTATTTTAGGTATGACAGCTGTAGTGTGGCTGTGTTGCATGGTTTCCTTATGTTTTTTAATTTTAATTTATTTTTATTTTTTATTTTTTATTTTTTTTTTTTATTTTTTTTTCAACGTTTTTTTATTTATTTTTGGGACAGAGAGAGACAGAGCATGAACGGGGGAGGGGCAGAGAGAGAGGGAGACACAGAATCGGAAACAGGCTCCAGGCTCCGAGCCATCGGCCCAGAGCCTGATGCGGGGCTCGAACTCACGGACCGTGAGATCGTGACCTGGCTGAAGTCGGACGCTTAACCAACTGCGCCACCCAGGCGCCCCTTTTTTTTTCTTTTTCTTTTTTTTTTTTTTTTTTTCAACGTTTTTTAATTTATTTTTGGGACAGAGAGAGACAGAGCATGAACTAATTTTAATTTATTTTTAAAAAATATGTATTTATTTTGAGAGAGAGAGAGAGAAGAGTGCAATTTGGGGAGGAACAGAGGGAGAGAAGGAGAGAGAATTCCAAGCAGGCCCTGCACTGCCAGCATAGAGTCCAATGCAAGGCTTGAACCCACAAACCGTGAGATCATGCCCTGAGCTGAGGTCAGATGCTTAACCGACTGAGCCACCCAGGTGCCCCTCCTTATTTTTTTTTAAAGTTTATTTATTTTGAGAGAGAGAGGGAGGGAGAGAGAGAATCCCAAGCAGGCTCCGTGCTGTCAGCACAGAGTCTGACATGGGACTTGAAGTCACAAACCGTGAGATCATGACCTAAGCATCAAAGTTGGATGCTTAACTGACGGAGCCACCCAGGTGCTCCTAGAGACAAAACAAATGTACAAAACTGTTAATTGATCAATCTAGATGAAGGGCATATAAGTGTTTATTATACTTTTCTTTCCATATTTCTATAGATATAAAAATGTTCAAAATAAAATTTAATTAAAAAAATTTAAACCCAATGGAGGGGTTAATTTAGGGGTCACTTTTAGTGGCCCAGATGTCATTTTTCTGTAGGCTCTGGCCCTACCTAGCTACTGATGCTGTCTTCTGGGACATTTCTTTATGATGGAGGAAACACTGGAGAGTGAAGGTGGGCTGCCTGTCCCCTAAAGATTGCTGTCACTCTGGAAGGCAGCCCCAGCATGGTCTTTTTTTTGTAACTTGGGGATTTTGCTTATTGTCTCTTTTGCACAGTAATTCCATCAAGCTGGTGAATCTGCTCTCCATATTTATCAGCACATGGCTAACAGCAGCTGGGTTCATCCATTTGGTGAGTATCCTTGAAGATGCTTCAGCTCTGGCTTTTCTGCAACAGGTACCCCCCCCCCCCCCACACCGTATCATTTTATTACCTGAAATTTTTCTCCCTGAAGAGAAACTTCAGCCTAGCTGAAGAATGTAAGAGAAGGAGAGGCAACTGCACAATTGTCTGGGTGTCCAACCCTATACCCCAAACTAATTCCGAATGGTGAACGATGTTCGCTCCATTAACCTGCATTTTTCGGCTCACCGGGTTGGGGGGATTTTTCATTCTGTCTGCAGTAACTCCAGGCAGCCACAAGATGGCAGTGCTTCCTCAGCCAACACTTGAAAATGTGTTGGTGACAAGGTTGAAAGTTTGACCCACATCTCTTAATGAACAACAAATTCAGATCCCTTAATTTCCCTCCACTTCCCCCTTACAAAAAGCTACCTTCGATTCTTTTGCCTGATTGCTTGTCAAGTTATTTTGTATCTCAAAAATGTTAATTCTTTTAAATTAATGACTCTTTGAAAGGCTTATATTATTAAGTCAAGCTATTCTCACCTCCTGGAGGCCGACTTTTATCCCTGCTTTTAGGGAACACAGCTTTTGTTGGAAGCATGTTTCATACAAACACAAACTGTTAAAACTGGAAGGAGCCTCATCTAATTCTGAAGATTTGAGTAAAAGTGCCTTTCCCTTGCTGAGGAAAGCCTCTATCTGCGTTAAGTGAGGGGAAGGGTGCATTTAGTTACCTAACATCACTGGGGTTTATGTAATTACCATGCAGAGGAAGGCAGCCTTGCATGGAAGCTGGGGCTCTCACTAGTAGATCTGATGGCTCCCCACCCACCCCTTTGTGTTGTTGGAATTCTTGGCTGAAATCACTCTTAGTAGGTAATCACCCCAATCACAAATGTGGTCTTTGGTAGGCCAGTGAGCTCACCTTACTATCTTGTGAAGTCGCTTCTGCTTCACCAGGAAACCTCCACGAAAATGACACGCTGGGATCAAGAAGTCATGTGTGAGAGAGGCTAAGTTCTGGAACCTTTCTGCAGAGGAAGAGCGGGAGGCCTGGGGGATTGGAGGCCTGGAGGCTCACTGCCCACAGGGGCTGTGCTGGTAGAACACTGGCAGGGTATATTGCAGGGTTGGGATCTGGGGTAGACCTGGAGGCCCAGCCCACCCATCTCCCTCTCTCCCTAATTCTCTCTCTTGCCTACCTCACAACTTGTTGGTGGATCAAATTCGATGGGAAGTGTTTTGTAAAGTCTAAAGCAGAGATGGGCAGCCTGCACCCCTGGGGCCAAAGGGCTCCCAATTCATCCACGCCCCTTTAGTGTAAGTATTGCTTCTGGCTGATTCACCTTCTGCAGAGTTGAGTTGTTGCTACAGAGATCACAAACTGTGTTGCGCAGAACTGAAAATGTTTACTATCTTTTCCTTTACGGAAAAAGCTTGCTGACCCTTGGTCTGACGAGTTGCACAAAAGCAAATTGTTCTCATGAGCTTGATTTTCGTGCTCTCAGGGAAATTCCTGCCATTTGCAGGGTAGAGCCATCCCTGACATTCTGCAAAGTCAGGAGAGCAGAGTCAGACTCCGAGAGATGCTGTTTGGGGTCCGGGTGTAAGATCTGCATGAGGGAGGCCCACCGGGCAATCGCCTTGGTCAGAATGATGAAAGGACGAGGCCCTTTGTGGGAGAGTTTAGAATTTCTTTGGGAGTGCATGAGCCAGGCCCTCCGAGACTGAGCAGGAACTCACAGAGAAAGGTCAGGGCAGGGCTCTCTGGCTCTTCCCTTGAAGAGGATACTGTAAAACGTAGCCAGGGGCAATGCCTTAAAATTCAGCTGGCTTCAAATCTTTAACAATGAGAAGAAAACCTAGGGATATTTACCTTTGTTTCTTCCCCTCTTTGTCCCAATCAGCTAGGAAGATATGTTTCTGTTACAGCCTCTCCACTTTCTCTGTTACCTGTCTGGGGTGGGGGAGTGGGGCAGTAGGGCGATGGGAAGCTGGATTCTGAGTCATCACTACAGAACTTACCCGGGCAGCAGACACCTTGTGTTGAGGTGGCTGTGTATCCGGAAGCAGCCCGCTGGAGTTTTTGTGTCCCTGGTTTATCATATGTATATAATATCATCCTTTTTCTTCCCTGTCCCCTTGCTTTAGGTGGAGAATTCAGGGGACCCATGGGAAAATTTCCAAAACAACCAGGCTCTTACGTATTGGGAATGCGTCTATTTACTCATGGTCACAATGTCCACTGTTGGCTATGGGGATGTTTACGCAAAAACCACACTTGGACGCCTCTTCATGGTCTTCTTCATCCTCGGGGGACTGGTAAAAGCTCTTTATTATGATGTTGATTTTTATGGTCATTAATATTTTCCGTTATCCATTTCTTTAAAGCTTTGTATTTTGACTGTTTCTTCATTGCAAGCAAGTGATTGCCTTAGTGTTACAATCAGACCGAGTCCATCCAAATGCAATGGTGGCTTTACTGCATATTTCTTTGGTATATGAGACTTGTTCCCCAGAGACCCAGGCACACTGCCCTTGTCAGGGTCAGCCTTTTCACCAGGAGGAAACCTAATTGTCTTAAGAAAGTGATGCTCACTTATTAAGTGAGAGTGTCTGTTCTTTAGTAATATGATTCAGAAGCTGATACCCTCTGCAAGGACAGTTGCTGTCACCTGACCCAGTAGATGCTATAGATACTCGGTAGACAGTTTGCGGTTTCAAGAGCTCCCCCACATCCTTCACGATCCTCTCCTAACTTCCAACGAACACTGTGGCCGGGGCCTGCCCCAGAGAGTAGGGTCCCCGCAGAGGATGGAAAGCCTACTGGTCTCATGCAGGTGGACATCATTAGGTGAGCCGAGGGTGGTTTTGTAAAGAACCAACCAATTCCATTATGCAGCAACACATGGGATATTTTCCCTCCCCCTTTGTAAGTCAGAAGGTTCTGCTCTTTGCTTTTCTGGTCTTTGCAGGTCATAACAGTCAGTTAGGATGTAATTTTTGAAAGGGGGATTTCTGGCAGCATATTGGGGATTGCTGCATTTTGTCTTTCAAAGTAACTTAGGTGAAGTTTAGATGTTTGCACTGTTATGTGGTAAGTGATTAGAATCCTACTTCACACACAGCTTTCACATGTGTCCACGGCACATACATTTGTACTATGCATATACATCTCTCTGTTCTGTATGCATACGACATATATACATTTTAAAAATGTATATTAAATGTACATGTGCGTGTGTAAGCTAACACAAACATTTCCTCAGCATCAGGGAGGTCCCTGTAGGTAATGAGACCCACTTATCCAGCCACAAGCACAATGTTTGTTGGGCAAAACATGGCAGTTTTGTGTTTCTCCTTTCTTCTCCACCCCCCACATGATTTCCTAAATTTACCTTTTGTGCTTTTTAGTGATTTTTTTTTTACTGGATAAGTTTATATTATTTTAATCTTCTTTTGATGTTTATTGTCTTTCATCACTCATAAAGGCATTGATTCTCCTGTGAATTTTAGCTAGAAAGAAAGGTCTTCTCTTGCAGTTTTGTGTGTGTGTGTGTGTGTGTGTGTGTGTGTGATTTCACCAGCATGCACCCCCTTTACTGACTTTCCTTTAGCAAGAAGCGCTAGATGTCAACTTATTTATTCCTGTCTCTTTTGTATTTTTGTCGACTGCGATTTTTTTATTTTTGTTTTTCTTTTTTAGTTGTCCGGGTTGGTTAATGTTTGTTTCGTCCTGTGTATTTTCAGGAGCTTGCCCTTTTTGTGCCTTTATTTTTACAACCCACCACAGTGGTATATACCTTTGCAGTTCTAACCCCTTTGTGTTTTCGGATCTTAGTGTTCCGACCCCCCCCCCCACCCCCTCTGAAAAGGTCACCCCCTTTCTTTGGCCTGTCTTTTCAGTCTCTCTTCTGTCTCCTGTCTTCTCCTCAGGCCATGTTTGCCAGCTACGTCCCTGAAATCATAGAATTAATAGGAAACCGCAAGAAATACGGGGGCTCCTATAGTGCGGTTAGTGGAAGAAAGTAAGTATGCCAAGAGGTTTTGCTGCCTGTGCTGCGGTAGAATCCTCTCTGCATGCCATTTTTTTTTTTGGCTCTTGTTTCTTTGTTTCATGCATGTAGGCAATGTTTGCCCGCTACGTGCCCGAAATTGCTGCTCTCATCCTGAATCGGAATAAATTCGGCGGGACTTTTAACAAACATGGAGGCAGAAAGTAAGTCAGTTACATCAGAAAAGATGTGGTTGAGTGACTTTCAAGAGGCCCTATGGCGGTGACACCTGAATCCCGCCCCTCCCTCCTCCTACCCAGGTGCTTCTGTGAGGGAAGGGCCACATTCTGTGTGGGGTATGACGTCACCTGTGGACTGACTATCCAGACCTGTGCCCCCCTGTTCGTGCCTTTCTTCTCCACCCGTCTTTCTGAGAGACCCACTGTGTTTCTCCTGGAACGGGTTGTAGATTACTGGGCCTGTATCTTCTGTTCTAATCCCTACCAAGTAAACCAAGCTCATTCAACTGGCTTAGTGATTACATTCTGGTGCCCCAGACTAACGTGATGCCATCCTATGGGGTTGTTTTCGTGCAGCAATAACATGGGATCATACTCCAGCAGGGAAGTCTTAGGGAGGGCAAGAAAAAGGTCACCTTGCCTGCTGTAAAGGCATCATGGCAGCCAGGAAACCAATTCTCTTTAGCCAGGAGGCACCGAACGTGTCCTCAAAGGGACTCATTACTCAGCTGAAATTCCTTCTGGGCAAGACATATTACATTTATGGTATGTTAGGGTACCACATGCTATTCCTGATGGTCTTTTGTTTGACTTCCCATACATCAATGCTTTCTTCTTGGGGACTATTTCAGTTTGTGTTCAGATCGTTTTATTGATATCAATACCAGTGTCTGGGTTCGTTATCAACCTGAAATTTGACTCCTGAGTAAATGGCAGGGCCTTACCATCTCTGTCTTCTGCCAGAGCACTGTCTTGGGAGGAGAAGGCCTCCGGAGAGGCAGGGCTGGTGGCAACCATTTTTTACTTTTTTTTTTTTTTTTTTAACTTGGGCACTCAGCCTTGTTTTTGTTGTTTCTGGGTTTTTTGTTTTAACTTCCATAAAGTAAGAGGTATATAGCTTTAAAGTACAGCTCAAGGGATTTGTACCTATGTACACACCCAGTGATTACCATGCAGATGAAGATGAGAATATTTTCATCACTCAGGCCCCTTCCCGGTCATAGAAGCTCCTATCACATAACTAGGTCCCCCTCCCCCAGTACATTTTCAGATGAACTCTTGAATAGCCTATTTTGCTTTTTAAGAGAAAATAAAACTATAGCATTGCCCTTCCCCATCCTCCACCCCCATCTCCTCTGGGCCCAGTAATCATGTTGGATGGAGCAAACCTCATCTCCTGTCGGTGATTCCAGTGCATCCTGAGCTCAGGTGTCCTGTCCTTCCTTCAGAAAATGAAGAGGTGGAAAATAAAAAGACTCATTTTCTTGAACTGCCCACAGGACACCAGTTTCCTTTCAAAGGAACAAAGGACAGTGAGCGAGAGGAGGCCAGTTGGCGTCTCGTCTGTAGAGGCAGCACGTTCCTCCACCTTTCCTCTAATGGAGCCCTCCTCTCCCTATTATCTTAACAACCCTGGATGAGATTAGAACCAAGCTGTTCTGATTTCTGGGCCATTGGTTGGATCCAAAAGGCCAGATAAGTCCAGAGATTCCCATTGGTCATTTATTCCATTGCCAAGAGAAAAACAGCTCCTCTGTCCATTTTGCCTTTAAGGTGTGAACAGGTCGCCATAAAGCAGAAGGCATTCTGAGGGCATGGGCTCTCTTTATTCCTCCCACCCCACTACCTCGGCCAGCATTTCCTTGTCACTGCCCCCGAAGAAGCCAATAAAGTCAATTGCCCCCAAGTCTATGCTGAAAATACTTCTTGACTCTCCCTCCAGGTAAAATTTTTTTTCCCTCTAGTTTCCCTAGTCCAGTGCGGGTGGGCCTGGTGGCGGGTGGCTTTTGTTGGTGGGCATCCCAGATGAGGACTGAGACCAGCAGTCACTCACCCACCCCTGGTCTGATCCCATCATCTTTTTGCCGTGGCACCTCCACTCAAACCCCCGAGTGCTGATGACTTCAGATCACAGACTCCCCACAGCTTTTGTTCTGTCTCCATCTCTGTCATCATTTACCACCGGCTTTTAGCCTGGTGTTTTCTCTGTCTCTTTTTTTCGTCTCCCTTTAGGAAAATACACACTTTGCTTTTAATGTTCTCTTTGGGTCTCTGATGTCCCCCGACCCTGAGGACAGAGAGTCGGTCCTGTCATCAACACTGGGACCGTTCACTTTACTTTACGCATTGTTTCCTGGTTCAAAAGCTAATTACTAAGTAGTTTAAAGAAGCCCTTTGGTCACTTAGATCTTTCATCAGAAAATATAAGCTTGGGAAAGGAACGGTAATAAAGGGCCATTAGCACCCTTTGTTTGATGTTGTTTTTCCAGTCAGTAGAACAAGATTGATGAAATGTTATGTTTGGCCAAAATTTGAGTTTTCATTTGGAATTCAGTGTTGAGAGAATGGGCTGTCAGAATCAATAAGTTTTCTTTCGCTTGGGATATGGGCATGTGGTAGTAATTAGCAATATAAGGTCTTTAGTTGAGCAACCAAGCATGGATTCTGGCAGCAAACATAATGAGAAACTACAGTTGTTCTATTTCTAACGTCAAAAAGTTTCCAGATAAAATTAAATGCATTTGCAAAGGGAAAGCAGCTAAACTTTGTTGAAAGATAGAGCTCAGACTCTTAAAATAGCGTGCTTTGCCCTGTGTTTTTGTGTATGCAAAAATACATGTGCTGTATTCATGGATACACGTATGTACACTCTTCTCCCCAGGATTTCATCAAGTGAGTGCCCAGAATGTAATTAAAACATATACATAGTTAAGGGATTTGTTTACACATGCATATCTTACTCAGAAATACTCTAACAATGCATTAACTTGTCAGAGAATTTAAGGTAACTTGTGACCCAAAAGCTATGGAGACACACAACTTTGAAATCTAAAGATGATTTAAAGTAAACACACACACACACACACACACACACACACACACACACACACATTAGGCAGAAAAGTTCAGGGTTTTGTTTACGCAACACCCAATTTCAGGATATTGGAGAACATGGAGGTTTTGTTGGCACCTCATTTTCGGTTTTGATCAATGTGTTTGACATAATGTGAACACTTCATATAGCATCCCCGGCACGTCCTCACCGTCAACATGGGATCAAAGGCCTGGCCTGGCTTCCTCCAACATTCACTTCAGTGTTCCTCACTTGACCTCCCACAGGACATCCAGAGCCAGCAGTAGATGTGGGGACATGTCAGCTATTCTCTATCTTATTATGATGCATCAGGGCTCCTAAGAATAGGAATTGGGTGTCAGTGACCAGAGGTTCAATGAGTGGCCTTGGCAGGCAGTCTCTGTGGGTTGGAGGTCTTGGGGACAATTGTCCTCTCGGGCTGAGACCCCAGGTCTTATTCAAAAGGGTAGCCTGCCTACAGCCCAGCTGACACCCGGGGTCGATGCCTCCTCCTTCCCTTCATGTAAGGCCAAAGCTGCTCAGAGGTGGGGGAGCAGCGGGGTGAGGCTCCCATGGCCTTTGGGTCCCAGCTTGCTCTCCTTCCTCCCATGGCCCTTGCTGTTCCCCCCTGAGATTTCCTCTCTGCGTGTGACTCAGCCACTCCTGGTTAGTTTATGAGAACTGACAAGATCATGGTCTGAGGTCACATGGCCAAGGGCCATGGAAAATAATCAGCCACAGAGAGGAATCCATCTGTTGTAACCCCCTTGTTAGAGGTGGCCGGGCCAGGGAGCCATCCAGACCTTGTGTTTCCCATGATGGGCTTCTGGGGCCCCCAACTGAGGCAGTCCTAGGCCAGGTGTTTGGGACAAGGAAGAATGGGATAGCTTTGGATTATTCTACTGATTTCTGTAGCCAAATGCTGAGAGGACACACAGAGAGGACAAGGTATAATAGACGACAAGGAGAAGGCAAAGGGGACCAGGGAGGTGAATGAAGTCTTGAAGGAGAGGTTCTGTGGCTGAATGAGGAGGCTAGGCCTCTCTTCTGGTTGAGGGAACCATTGTCACAGACTAAGCTAGCTCTAATTTCAATTCAGGAAAGTTGTTTGTGAAACTTAAATACTGTGGCTTCTCTTAGAACTCTTCTTTATATAGACAAAGCTTGGGTCACAAGCTTTTGGGGGTACTTGTAGATGAGAAGTGACTCGTTACAGCCCAGAGCCCTAAGACTGCCTTCTCTGACAGTAAGAATACCTACACACTTGCATATCGCTTAATTCTCACAGCAACCACCAAAGGGAAGTATTATCATCTCCATTTGCAGTGGGCAAGGAAACTGAGGAACAGAGAGGTTATGTGACTTGCCTGATGTCACACAGCTAACAAAGGGTGCATCTAGGGTTTGAACCAAGGGGCAATCTGCTTCACTGGGCCGTGCTGCCTCTGAAGATCATCTCCTGAGACCCCTTTTTGTTCTGAACCTCATGATCCTATGGTTGTTCTTCCACCTCTACCCATAAGTGGGGCCACAACACCGTGCACATGATGGAAAGGAAGAGAAATGCACGAGTATCACTGTGGTCCTGTGTTTTCCTTCTGCTCACCTACTGCCTCTAAGGATCCTCGCCCCATCCCAAGGGCAAAAAGGTGGGGAGGGGACTGAACCGTCTCTTCCTTGATTTTTCTCATTTGGTTAGACTAGGAATGTATTTACCTCTTGTACACTTGTAACAATGAGGGGCTCTCAAGGATAGACGGATCATTGACCAAAATTATGCCTTATTTGTGGGTCTCAACACTTTCAGCCTCTTCCTGGGGAGCTCACTTCCTAGGTTACCAGCCATGGCAGATTGTAGTGATCTGCCAGATGCAGACGCCCTCCTAGGCAGAGTCTACCTGCATGGCATCTTAAGAAGAGCATTCCCTGCCCTGGCAGACATATCCACCTGGCTTCCTTCGGTTTAGAGAACTTCTTTGGTGGTGGGTTCTTAACTGTCAGTGAAAATTAAAGTAGCAGGACCTCCCTCCCTCCCTCCCTCCCGCCTGCCCCGAAAGTCCTCTGCAAGATCCACTCTCTAGGTTTATTGCAGAGCTGTAGGTGGAAGTGTTACCCTCAGGAGGCTGGGTCTTCCTGGGGGGAGTAAGGCAGTCTGCCTTCAACATGGCCTCAGGATTGTAAAAGGGAGCCCTAAAGCCACAGAGGTTGGCAGAATGTATCATGCTTTTCCACTTAAAAATGAAAACAGAGTACTTTATTATGTTCTTTAATGTGGTGGTTATATTTTAAAGAGTTTTCAATAATTTAGATAAGAACTTCAAGAGCTAAGAAATACTAGAGCACAGTTAGTTTCCTGCCTCACTCTCCGTTCCTGTTATCATTTCCACTTGCTCATTTTCAGTCCACGGATGTTCACTGAGCGTCTCTGTGCCTGGCACAATGAGGGTTGTGTTGGATGCCAAGGATTCGGTGGTGAGCAAGCAACCCGTGGGACTTGTCCTCAAGGACATTACGGTCGCCAGGAGGTTACAGGCAATGAGCAAGGCTATGACTGAAGAAAATACCAAGTACAAATGTTCATACATGTGGCAAAAATGAACACAAAAAAGACTAAGATCCTATTATAGAGCAGAACAGGGGTGACTTACTGTAAAGAGGTCCTGGGAGGTGACCTTTCAGAGGAGGGGATGTCACAGCCTGTTCCGTGGCTGTGCACCCCAGCTTTTGTTACTCCTAGGCTGAGAGGAGTCAACACCCTAGTTTTAAAATTCATATCACACGGACTCCGCTTACAACCATTGGTCTTTGGTCCTACTACTGTGGTCCTACAACCATGGAAGTAAGTCTTAAAATCTTATTTTCCTTTCAGGCTCTATTTCGCCTGTATAGTATACTCTCCACAGACTTACCAGGAGAGGGTACCCTGCGTATCTTCCCTGGTTCCTTATTAGTGGGTTCTTATTAAATTCTGTGTCTCCTCATATCAGAAATGGTCTCCTCATCCATCTCTCTCTGTGGCCTTTGTTCCTTTATGAGACCACTTTCTATTCCCTCCTGCCTGGCTGTCTCGAAATTCCGCTCCATTTTCTCCACCACACTCAACCTTTGCCTGCTGTGGTTCTAGACCAATTTTTGCTTTTTCAAAGAATTAGAATCTTAAATGATCTGCTGTGCCCAAACAGGCATTACCGATGACCCTTGATCAACATGGGCTTGAACCGCACAGGTCCACTTACACGTGGATTGTTTGAGATAAATACAGTATAGAACTGTGAATGTGTTTTCTCTGCCTTAGGATTTTCTTAACATTTCCTTTTCTCCAGCTTGCTTTATGGTAAGAATACAGTCTGTGCCATATGTAACACATAAAATAGGTGTCAATCGACTGTTTATGTTATTGGTAAGGCTTCCAGTCAATGATAGGCTATTAGTAGTCAAGTTTTTGGGGAGTCAAAAATTACATGTGGAGTTTTGACTTCACAGGGGTCGGTGCCTTGACCCCCATGTTGTTCAAAGGTCAAGCATATTTCTTTATAAAGACTCACTCAGTCCACCCCATAGCCATCCCCCCAACCCCAGCCTAGGGGAACTAGCGTGAGTCATGCCTTCACCGTCCATTCCACGTGTGATTATTGAGTGCTTGCTACACACAGGCACTGGGTATAAATGTACTTCTTCAAACCCATGAAGATTTCCAAATATGCCACATCTCTCTTGAGCTATGCATTATATTATTTGGCCACTAAAGTGGCTGGGGAGTTCAAAATCAGAGCTTATTTAAGCCTCTCCTCTTGGTTCCCAGAGGTGACCGTCTTCCTATAATAACATTTCCATGTGTACTTTTTCTGATAAGGGCTGACTCCAGCACTTGGGAATAGGATGTGGGGTTAATTCATGTGGTATTGTCTTGGGCCAAGTACCATGGGCCTCCTTTCATTTCCCGTCTACGTACAGCTTGGGCAACACTCACTCTCGCTTCTGCAAAGCCTGACGTGGCGGGTGGGGGGTTACTCCTGGAGAGACTGTTTCCTATAAGGTGCCATTTATGATTTCTAGATCACAGACATCACTCTGGTTGAAATGTGACTGAGGCTTTGCATTTCACACAAACGTCTGTCCTTTGACAGGGAAGCCATTCAGTCCTCTCCTTGCATGGCCCATGTGATTCCCAGCCTGAACTCCCAGCAATGTTTTCAGATTCCTAGATTTTAAAAGCCATAAATTAGCAAATCATCAACATATCACCAGGAAGGATCATCTGGTAGCCATTCTAGTCAGAAGGAAACACAGGCCCCAATAACTGATCTTCACAAAGATAGGAAGAACTGTAGACAGACAGATACAGTAAATAGGAAGACAAACAGATAATTCAAGTTGACAGACCATCTTGGACTGATTAGACATTCTGCTTTGATTAACATTAAACTTTTGAGGGAGGAAAAAAGAATTGAGATTGCCCTAATACTTTGGAAAAATGACCCCTTTACTACTTCTGAAATTCAGAACCGAGGGGCAGATACCGAAAGCAAGTGTCATTAGATGCTGTATTGTATAATGTAACATGCTAGGTATTCTTTTCTGATGAGAGGGGTCTTGGTGGGTGTGGATGTGGGCGCTTCTTTCTTTGCATCTGCTTTGGATTCTTGTAAGCCACATCTTCAGCCCCTTTCAAACTTGAAGCTCTATTTAAAGAGACTTGGATGCATATTAAATCAATTTCCTGATAATACCTAATGGAGTGAAGGCTTGCCCCACCCTCCCCCCTCCACTTTCTTGCTGTCTCTCTTCCTTTCCACACACTTTTCAAAATGTTCCAGCTATTGTTCTGAAAACAAGAATAGAAATGTAGGTGGGAGATGAACTGTGTACCTAAAAAAAAAAAAAAAGTCATATTCAAACCCAGACTTTTGCTCTCAGATAGTCTTTCCTCCATAAAAAAAAAAAAAGAAAGAAAGAATTTTGAATATGACTTTTCTAATTATAATCCCTAGAGAATCTTTCTGCTCAGCCTCATGTTTGATTGGGTGAATCCTCCCTGGGTAGTTTCCAAATCTAAACAACAAACACCACCATCCGAGAGTAAGTTTCACCATGTTTTCTGTCTTCCTGCTATTCATTTCTTGTGTTGGAAGCCTTTCCAGAGCCACACAAAGTGGTTCCTAGTAGACTTGGGTGTGGCCCACTGCTGCTGCCATCATACACTGAAAATAAACCAGGAAACTCTCTAGCTGTCCAAGCCCAGTGTCTCCTTCTAGTAAACTTACAGGCTGTTGTAATGTGAAACTCATGAAAACCTGATTCTGTGTCTCTCAGGGTTTGGGCTCCCACATCTAGTACAAGTGTTGCATGACAGTGATCTGTTCCCACCCCGGAACCATGGGGACTGCTCCAGATATGGTACCAGTTGTCAGTAAAAGCAATCTCATCCCCCCTTCCTATCCCTTCTTAACTAGGGGACATAGAGGCAGTTCGGAGGTAGATTCATGCCCGTCTCTGGCGAGGCTTTGCAACCTTAGCCACTGAACTCAAAGGCAAATGCTGGCTAGGATATAGAACAGATTTAGGAAAGTTGCCATCCCAGCATGTTTGCTCAGCTAACAAGTATGTGACCCCTTGCCATGTTCCAGTCACTGCGCTAAGTGCTGTGGCTGAAGAATGAGCAAGAAAATGTGGTTCTTGCTCTCCTGGAGCTTACCTGAGACTTTGACCAATCAGAACCATCCAAGGAACAAGTGGTAGCTAAATAGAGGCTTGATTATGTAGGGAATCATCCCAGTGAAATGCTCTTTGGCAGGAATTTTGTTCAATAAAATCATAAAGACTGCAAACATTTCAGAGGGAATGCTTCCAAAAGCATTGGATAATTCATATTGTTAAAATGTACCCTTTGGAGCAGTTTTGGGCAAAGGTAATAGCGGGGTGACTTGTGCACCTAAAAACCTATGGTTTTAATGATGGGCCCAGTAAAAGAGGGATATGGAGAGACTTGGGAAGGTGGGGAGCTGCTGACGCTACCCTGAGTGCCCCTGTGGTGTATTATGTCTCAGCAGACCCTGACACCTGTGAACTCTTCCCAGTTCTTACCTGTGTAACAGATGCTGGAGGCCAGTTGAGGCCTTTGCAAGTGTGCTGGATCTACTCAGAAGGGATTGGATAGCTAGCAGCATATGCTAGCAGGGACAACACCCTTGGGTGTGGCTGGGGAACAAGGCCAGGATGTGTCAACTTGATTGTCATTATGGGAAGGTAGTCCCAACAACATATGCTCTAGGGCCATGATGCAAGATTTACCCGGAGTGTTAGCAGGGAGGTGGGGCTCGCTTTGCACATCAAAGCTAACAGACCTCCCCTTTACCAGGGCAAAAGTAAGAGCCATTTCTGTGCTTGGACTCATTATCCCCCCATTCCGCCTTCATCCCCAAAGGGTATGGTTGACCTTGGCCTTAGTCTTCTCTTCTCTTGGTGCCTCTTATTCAGAAGCAGCATTACCAAGTAGAGACAGGCAAATCTACTTTGATCTGCATAGAGGAAAGTGCTATTCAGTGCCCTGATTTCTCTTAAGATTGGAAGAACCAGGTCAAAGGAAGATTGACTTGCTTGAAAATGGCCAAAGGCTACCAAGTCTGCAGTAAAGGGATGAATAAAATGTGGAAGGGCAAGAGTATTGGGGAGAGACACAGTGTAATTTGTGAGAGAGTCAGGCAGTTATGGAATTGCTTACTTAAGATCGGTGTATAATTCCTCTTGGGGGAAGGAAGGAAAGAAGGATGGGGAGAGAAAGAAACCCAAACAATACCAGCATACTGGGTTGTTGTGAAAATTAAGTGAGAAATTAAGGTTAAGGTAAACAACTCTTCCAGTTAGGGGCTCTTTGATTATAGGCAACAGAAACTGGTTCTTGCTAACTTAAGCAGGAGAGGAATTTTTTTAGAAGGTTAGAGTACCTTATAGAATTCAGAGAAAAATTGAAGAGCAAGATCCCAGAAAGGACAGAGTTGAGCCAGGCAAGCAGCTCTGGGACCCAGCAAGCAGAAACTCAGGGATAGTCATTATAGGGCTTTGCACGAGGATGGATCCCACTGTGAACTTAGTGTCACTCCATTCAAGGCTGAGAAAGAAGTATTGATTGGCCTAGTTTGGGCAGGGAAACTTGATTAAAGGTCCCAACACTATATCTCATTGGGGATGACTGGTTCCCCAAATTAAAAATGAGGTGCCATTGACAGAAGAGAGGGTGTGGGCTGCACATGTCAGTACAGCCAATGCCTCCTGAGGTTCTCAGAATTTATTTTCAAGACGTGGACTGAGGCTTCCTTTAGGCAACAAGCTACAAAAGATATTTGATCATTCCTTGGGCATGGCCTAATTATGGAGATGTAATTGTGATCTAGGATGGTGGAGGTGTAGATATAGACCCCTCTGGCGTTGTTTAGGTCCTAACCATCTGCATATGATCAGATGCACCTACTTTGTGCAGAAAGTTCTGTTCTGGTCAGGACATCTCAGTATTCACTGTTGGCATTCCCAATAGTCTGTCCTGTGACCTTGCGGCTCTGTTTTATAGAGGTGCCTTTGCTGCACTGTTGGGATCTATTTGCTCAGCCTTCTGCCCCTTTTTAGGGAAACTGCAAAACAGCCTGTGTCTTCCAGAATAGCTCTATTGACAGCTGGATAAGATGATTACTTTTTTCTCTTCCTCACTAGGAGGGAGAAGGCATTTCCTTTCTTTGTAATTAGCAAAGTACTAGCTGTGGCCCTGGGTAGGAAGTCTTATCTCCAAACCTCCTTGGGCTTTTTGTTTGCTTGTTTTGTTTTTCATTTGTTCTAACCAGAAATGGCTAAAGCCAGCGTTTGGGATTATGGCCTCAAAACACACTCACAGTTGTTTTGATTTCATTTTTGCCCTCCTTACATGTACTGTTCTCTCACAAACTCGAAACAGATCTGGGGTAGCAGAATCAGCCAATGATCTGACAATCTTGCAGTTAACTAATGGTTATGTTTCTTCTACACTTACAATGGTATCAGGTGTCCAAGACAAGCACACCTTACCAACCAGTCCATTGGTCAGTAGATAGTTCTGGAAAGTCTAGCAAGCTTTGGAGGTCCTGAGCCAGGTCCCTAGGTAGAATGGAAGTGATGGATCCCTAGGTGGAATGGAAGTGATGGGTTTTGGAGTGATGGGGGTTCGGAGCTGATGGCCAGGAAAGAATTCTTGAGACATCTTTGGTGCAAAAAAGTTGATTTTATTAAAGCGTGGGGACAGGACCTGTGTGCAGAAAGAGTTGCACTGGGCTCGTGAGGAGTGACTGGTTATATATACTATGGAGTTGGGGGAGGTGAAGTCAAGAGGAAGTTTCTTAAAGGGATTTCCATATGCTAAAACTCACAGATTACTGAGGGCCTAGTTTTGTCAAACTAAGGTAAGTTTTTTTTTGTTTTTTTTTTTTCCCCTCTAACAAAACATCATTAAGAGAGTAGGAGTTCCCGGAGATTAGGCTATTGATAAGATTGCCCCTTTCTGGTAATTTTACTAAGATATTTGTAAACTGATAGAGACTCTGTCAATGTAACCATTTGTTTTCTGTCCTTTCCTTTGTTCTTGGGCAGGCAGAAGTGACTAAGGAATATCACACATATCCCACCTGGGTGGGGGGGCCATGCAGGGTGTCGGGTGGCTTGCCTTATGCTCCCTCATCAGAAGGATGGGACCTGCACAGTCTGGAGCTAGCTTTTGTTGGCCATAGGTGAACTGCCCTGCCTGGACGTCAGTTCCTTTGGGACTGGCTGTCAGTACGGGAGGAAGTGGGAAGGCAGGAGTTGGATTAGTCTCCTTCCTTTTAGGCAGTGGGGTCCTGCACTTCACAGGAAAACCTGGTTAACAGTCATCCTGAAGGACATGATCCAAAGTAGGGGAAGCCGTGGGACAAAGCAGTCACAGAAAGCACCACCAGGTGATACAGAAGGTCAAGCCCAGAATCTGCCTAAACCTTAGCTTGTGTGAGAGTCTTGGAGAGATAGTTCTGTGGACACTGAATGGTTCAAATTCAACCTTGGAGGGATAACTTTAAATTTTAGCACTGACCACTGTGTGCTTTGGGTTGTGGGGTCTCTTGCTGCCCCCAGCCTGCTTTCTATGTGATAAAATGCTGCTGAATTTCCCTGACAAGTCCTTCTTAAAATTCATTCCCACCAAGCCAGTGGCTACCATTGGGGTGTGGGCGGGGGGCAGGGGGAGGTTGGGGGAGGT
Organism: Neofelis nebulosa; assembly: GCF_028018385.1. NCBI lineage: Eukaryota > Metazoa > Chordata > Mammalia > Carnivora > Felidae > Neofelis > Neofelis nebulosa. The sequence continues at coordinate 41,789,570 of NC_080794.1, read as the reverse complement.
TGGATGGAAAGAGCATGATTAGAAGTCTCAGCAGAAAGACAGAAGAGATTCTAGCATATGTATTTGATATAAATATTATAGTTTTACAGAGACATCTAGATCAATATATGCCACATTTCATCTACCTCTCTGACAAAGTGAGCACAATGTATTCAGGGAAAGCTGTATAGGATTTTCAATTTACTCTGTGTGATTTATTGTGACAGGATAGCTATGGGTTTTTTAAGTTCTTTATACTTGTTCCAGTAAAAATGGATATAGTATCTTTAAAAATAAACAGCCCAGAGCTGTGCATTTTACATTGTCTTCCTAGAATGAGGCTGTGCTAAAGAGCGATGTGAGACCTCTCTGCCCCCAGGGGGTACCTGATGCAGGCAGATTTGCCTCAGTCCTTGCTCTTTAGCTGTTTTGGGGTGGGGGGGGCGATGTGGAGGGTGAACAGGGAACTGAATTAGGAAGTACTGCCGACGTCTAGACGAGATGTGATGGTGGCCTGGACTAGAAGGGCAGAGAGCTAGAACTCTGTGGGGGGATCCATCAGTGTCGGTGGGAACAGCCCAGTCAGTCTGGGCTCCTTCATTTTGTAGTGACTGGCCCCAGTCTCCTGACTCCCAGCCCAGCGGCATCAGCCCTCCCTCTATCTAGAAGGCACCAAACCAACGGGGTAGGGCTGCTCATGCTCTGCCATTCACCTTGTACTGAATCTCTGGGCCTCAGTTTCCACATCCAAATAGCAGGTACTAGACTAAACATTCACCAGGGGCTATTCTCATACTAAGATAAACATGAGACTGTGGAGTGGAGCCCATTACTTTTCAGGCTCTAAGAAACACTACCTGAATCTTAAAAATGTGTAGATTTTAGTTTTCATTAGCTAACCTCAGCCTCAGTGAGTCTCTGGAGGCCTCATTCACTGGAGCCTTGAAGAGTTTGGGGGCTCCCTCGGCATCCTCCTCTTATGCCTCCTGCCCTTGGTCACCTCCCCTAAGTTGTCCGTTCTGAAAAGCCGCAGTGGAACTAAGCTCAGAAACAGGTTCCAACTCAACTGGGGCATCCTGGCTTCCCTTGGACATCTCCAAGAAGGATAGGAGAGTGATTGAGGAGAATGTGTGGGATTGCATTCTGGAGGCAGAGATGCTTAATCAGATGAGAGAGGCATACTCATGGTCGTTTAGTGAAGATATACCCATTTAACAAGCAATTGTCAATTTTCTGGTGAGCCCTGATAGAGTTTGTAATAGTCAAGCATTATTCTTAAGGTTGTCACACTCATCCACTTCATCCACTGATGCCACACTTGGTCATGACACATCAGTCCAGCCTGTGTTTATGGAGCCCTGCCCCCAAACCAGGCCTGTTTGCTTATACTGGATGAGTAACTCTTTTCCACTGAATGCCATCTGCTACTATTTTGGCATTTAAGATGCTTCTTTATGCATCTGAGAGGAATCTTTTGATCCAGACATTAACATTAGTTTATCCCAAGAAAGATTTGTTTACAGAACTTGACAAAGTTTTAAAAACCCAAAAGTCCTATCCGATCAGAAATCGTTATTGATTTAAGCTTGTTGGCCATCTTCACAAACCATGCGGCCAGGCCCTGTAAATATCAGTCATTAAGACTGATAAGATTGACATTAAGATAGACTAATCAGTAGTCTGAAGAAGTTCAAATCACATTGGGAACAGCATTAGTTACCTTCATAGTGTAACTTTCCTAAATATTCTCCACTGTACATGGATCATTTCGGTTTTCCGTATCTTCAGGATCCTTGGACTGGAGAGGCGGTCCTGGGCCGGACATAGCATACAATGTTTAAAATGGATATTTGCATCACTTTGCCATCCATTGACTGACCAAATTGTGTGGCTTAAGTTTAAAAACTTGATTTAGAGTTTCCGCCTTCACTCACAGTATCTAGTGATGCTGCAATACTGTGATGTTTTTAAAAAGAAAAATTTTTTTAATGTTTATTTATTTTTGAGAGAGAGAGAGAGAGCTCGAGTAGGGTAGGGGTAGAGAGAGGGAGATACAGAATTGAAAGCAGGCTCCAGGATCCAGGCTCTGAGCGACAGCACAGAGCCTGATGTGGTGCTTGAACCCATGAACCATGAGATCATGACCTGAACTGAAGCTGGACGCTTCACTGACTGAGCCACTCAGGTGCCCCAACACTGTGACGTCTTAAGTGAGAATGATCTTCGTCCGTCTCGGTCCCCGGCTAAGTCTCTCTCCTGGTCCAGTGAGGACCCCTCCATCATCCCCTCCACTGTGTGATGAGGAGGGCATCCTGCTGGCCCAGCTCTGCCTGCCATAAAGAGCAGAACCCGGAATACTCCTTCCTCTGCTCTCTGCCCTCTATCACCTTCATCTGAACAAGCATTAGAGTCGGGGACCTGGGTCACATCCTGGGCAAGTCACTTTCTTGCTGTGGGATGTCAGGCATGCGGCTTAAGGAAATTGAGGTTAAGAGAGGTTATCTGCAGTGATATAGGTTGTAGGAACATAGGGTTGTTTAGGATTAGGTGAGATTCCAGGGGCCGTAGAGCACTTTACATCTGTTACCTACTGATTTATAGATATCACATGAATCCCACCATTTAATAATGCTTACAATGGTCCAGGCCCTTTACTAGGCTCTTCGCATGTATTATCTATTTAAATAAATCCTCAAGATAACCTCATGAATCAGGAACTAGCACCAGCCCCTCAGAGACTCTGACTTTATAGTTGTAAAATGCAGAATTGGTATCTTGCCCAAGACTATTCAGTTATTTAGTGTCTGAGCTGAGCTAACACGGGGCTATCAAAGTACGAATCTCACATGGCAGATTTGTAGGTGTCATGGAATCTGGCAGAGACAGTTTTGGATGAGGATCTCTTTGGCATTCTTCAAATCATGCACCATGAACAACCATCACTCTGTGTACAAGGAGGACACACCCTGCTCTCAGTCTTGAATATTTTCAATTATATTTTCAATCATGGAGGACATAAGAAATTCTGCTTCTCTTCTCCCTGAAATAACATCCTTCCCCAAACTACTGTCCCTGGAATCTTCGAAAGTCTTGCAAATGTTTCTGGAAAATAAATTTCCCTTTTTGCCATCCATCCCTTGTACTCCTGCAGGCCCCTGGTGCTTCCTCAGATGTAGGCTGGTGAGAGCAGATCTTCGAATGCAGATGCTGAGTTAGAGAGGCGACTTCTCCCCATCCATCAACTCTAACTGCATTCAAACATGTTCAATATGTGGGCTTCTTGATAACTTCCACTGTATGGAAAACAAAATGGAGGGAAATGATTATTGGCACAAAAGGAGGAAGTCATAAATCTTCAAATCAGATATAGGACAGATTGGAACAATATGGGTCCTCCAAGGTTGCCATGATAATGTACCTAATAACTCTCCTTGGGCAAAAAGGCAATCTGCTTTCAATCAATCTCGCTTTTTCTGAGCAAAAATACCAATTATGTTGAAGGAAGATTTTTTTTTCTTCCTTTTTGATAAAGGCTGCTCTCCACCCCAGAAATCATGCTGTAGCTAAAAGATATATATTCTCAATTGTCTAGAATGGTATTGGACAGCTAGCATCAAATGAGAAAAGTCAATCCTTTTTTTCTCCCCTCTCCTGCCTGCATTTGTCTACTTCTTAAGAGAAGTGAAAGCTAATTAAAGGCTTAAGGGATAATATTGATTGCATTGGAATATATTTTATATGTACCCAGCACATTTTCAACTGAGAGAACCCTGACTCTTTCTAAGGCTGAATAAATCAGCTGGCAGGGCCTTTGATTCAAGGGTGAGAGGGTGAACTCATCTCCTTCCCTTCCACTTCTTGCACATCTGTCCTAGAGATGAATGATTTCAGAAGAGGGAGAGGCAATGCTGGCCGGTGTTCATTCAGGCCTTTGCGTACAGGATGGGAAGGATGGATGTTCAGGCATTTACCCAGACCTATCATTGATTTGAGTCCAGCTTTGAATAATCACCAGGCTTCTACTGGTATAGAACTTTGAGCTTTGCAATGCCTGAGGCAGGAAGCTAGCTGGATGGTATTAGCCTCTCAGCTCCCTCATCTATTGAACGGGGATAAGGAGCTTGCCCAGGATCACACACGTCTTTGGGGGCAGAGCAGGGAATCCCATCTGGCTTATTTTCGCATCCAGGTGAGAGGAAGGGCCCAACCCTGAACTGTCCTGTGGAGGCGCCCGTACATTGGATTCATGCTGGGCTTATTCTCAATCATAGACGTCTGTAGGCAGAAAGCATTAGAATTGCCCCATGCAACCCCACATGTCAGATCAGGAGGGAGGTCCTATTTCTCTCTCACTTTCTGAACATACTTGGCAAATTCAGAATCAGAGATCTTATGCAAAACATGCAAATTCATTTGCAGCCTGTTTCGTCCATATAAATGCACGTGTCACAAGAAATATTTTAAGATATGACATGATAAAAACGTGTATATAACCCGAGTGTTCTGTTTACGTCCTATAGTCTCACACGCTGTGTATTTCAGGAGGGAGTTAGTCATGTGGGTTTGGGGCATTTGGAATGGGTGGCCAAGGGACCTCCCTGTACCTGGCTGGCACTTGCTAGAGAATAAAGTGATCATGCTGGGATGTCTCTTCTGAGGCAGCCACTGACAATCTTTCCTCCCTGCGATGGCCTCCGCTTGCCCGGCCACTAAGTGCAGCACCGTAACAATAACAGTCCATAATGGTGATATTATTAACTGCATTGTGCATATTATTGATTTACTCTTTGTTCTGCATCATTATCCTTTCACCAATGAGTTTACTGCCTTATTCTCACATACTTAGTCAAGCACCAAATTACAACGAAAGGGCAGGCTCTTGTAATGGCATCTAATGGAACATTGCATAAGTGATCATCACTTCCTCCCATTATGCGCTGCCTCCAGCCAATGAGCTTTCTGCCTTATTGGAATGTGCACAGAGCAATTATGAGGTGCAAGGGACCTAGCCATTCTAAATTTTTTCCCACGAAATTACCATGCTTTGATGTTCACCACCTACCCATGCCTCAGAGCCCAGCCAGGGATTCAGCCTCTGTCGCTAGCAGCCTGAGAGGCACAGGGACCTGGGCTGAGCCCCTTGCTACAGTCTTCTTATTAGAAGCCAGCAGGTTTCATCTCCACAGTGAGGCCCCTGCTTTGGGTCATGGGGCTAACTCGTGCACCGAAGTGCTTATTCCTGATGGAGCATTGGATAACAAATGTAAGTGGCCATGGTACAGCCAGGTTGGTTCAGATTCATCAGATTGGTCTGGGAGCCCAAAGATATTGGGGGGACTGTTGTCCCGGCAGTTCTGGAAAAGAGGCTTATCTCCTCAGGGGGAGCCACCATCTCCAGAAACAGAAGTCCACACCTCCCTGGATCAAGGCAAATAGTTCCAGCCTCATCCCTTTCTAGCTTCTCCCCATCTTGAAGTAAATTCCTTCAGCTCTCATGGAAATCCCAGGCACCCTGAGGAGGTAGCTATCTGGGGATGGACAGCCTGCTGCTGATCTCCGATTCCATAGGCGTCCCATCCCCATTTAGCCCTGAGTAATGCTCACTTACTGTAAAGTGTTACATGCCCCCATTGTCGGAGGAGTTATGGCGGAAAAATGCAAAATTTCCTTTTTACTGCTTATGGCCAGCAGAGCCCATAACGTGTCAAGCCGCACATTAGCCACCCTGATAAAAGTCCGCTTTCTTACACACAAAATCATCGTTTCAGCAAGATTTGTTATCTCATTACCTGATAAGCTCTATGTCATAAACCAAGACCCATTCGGTAAATCTCTCAGGAGGACGCTTTGTGGGCAGAAAGGGAAAGATCTGAATCTGCAAGGGACTTGATAATGCAGCATTTAAGCGCACGCATAATGTCACTTATTGTTAAGGCATAAAACCACTTGGCCAAACGGTTGGGCTTTTAATAGGATTTTGTGCAGCATCAGGTGAGAAGCCATATGCCTTTTCTGTCTCGGAGTCTCTGAACACCTGCCAGCACCGCTGCTTTGCCTCACAGCCCTCTGGGGATGGGAGCTGGGCTTTAATTGAGGCCTCGGGAGGAGAAGAATGCTTCCCTGCAGCTGTGCGCTTCCTCTGTCTTGCCTGGGGTGGGTGCTGGGTCCTCGCTGGGTTGGCCCCATCTAACTGGCTTCTCCTGTTCAGGCACATTGTGGTCTGTGGACACATCACTCTGGAGAGTGTTTCCAACTTCCTGAAGGACTTCCTGCACAAGGACCGGGATGATGTCAACGTGGAGATTGTCTTTCTTCACAAGTAAGGGGCCCCTGCTGTTTCAAGACCCTCCACTCAACCAGGCTTCCTGAGGAGGGCTCACTGAATATCTGTGGAGTGGTGGTATGGGGGCAGTGTTGGAGGGTAGTGCAGAGTTGAATCAGCCATGTGGCCTCCTTAAAGAGGACAATCTGGAACCAATGGAAAGGGAACATTAGTTCAGTGGTGAGAACACCACCTGCCTCTGTGGAGCAACTCTGGCAAATAACAGTGAAGTTCATTATGGGTCAAATACGTCATTACCGTCCCATCAGCTGTCTGAATCTATTTGATCCAGGTGTGTCCACAGTGTCTGGTGTGGAAGATTAGCTGTCTCGTGTGGATTCTTTACAAGTGCAGGAGGGACACAGTGACCAGGAAAGACACAGACATAAGAGGAAGCAGGGTATAATGTAATGGAAACAGTTGCAACAATAATTCCCATTTCTAGAAACCGCCGCTGTAGGACATTGTGCTACTCCCCGTGCATAAGTTCTCTTTTTTAATCAACACGGGGAGTAAAAGTACATGCTGTGAACTCAAGAGTGCTCCAGGTGAATCTTGACTCAATCAGTTACTCGCTGAATAAGTTACTTAACCTCCCTGGGCCTCAGTTTTTACATTCAGTAGATAAGGAGATCACAATGGTTTTGGTCTCCTTTCTTGGGCTGTAGAGAGAATGAAAAGAAGTAAGCCATGTCAAGAATGAATCAGGCACACAGCAAGCGTTCAATAAATGTTAGCTAGTATTACGAAAGATAAAATATATTTGGCTAGATAAGCAACATAGAAGGTGGGTCTTATCATGTTTGTTGTGCAGTGGAAGAAAGGAAGAGATCTCCTTCTGCTCAATGTTGTTGGGGTTTTAAGCTTCATCTGACCCCCATTTAGGTAAAAGTTAGTCAGCCACAGGGATAGAGAGTTCTGGGACTCGGGCATGTTAATGTGAGTGGCACTGTTTTCTTTTCTGATGGAAATGGGCCATCACAGGGTCAGCACTAGCCCCAATTTACCAAGAGACAAAGCTCATGTGTGGTGCTAGCTCCATAGGGGGTTGACAGCCCACAACTCAATCCTGCTCTGAGATCCCACAGAAGTTGACTTTCCTATAAGCTTCTGTTCTGTGCGTCTCCTTCCTTTTGACAGTTGTTCACAGAATACCAAACTGGCTGCCATGTTTGAGCACACCAGCATTTTTTTCTTCTCAGCACTGAATTCTCCAAGTTCTGAAAAGACCGGCCAGGCTATGAACACAGGAGCAGAACTCACAGATCAATTCAGCGCTTTAGCCTCTCATTACCAGCTGAGGGGCCCATCCTCTGCTGAGCACTATGGAAGGTTCAAGAGAAGTACAGTGTGTAGGTCCTGCCCTCATTGGGCATTTCAAGATGAGCATGTGTGCAACAGCTAGAGCTCAACATTCATGCTATATTCACTGACTGAGGTCAGTTTAGTCAAATGGCAGAATCACATGGGGCATTTGCATCAGGGAGAGACCACCACTTCTTACATGACCAGGCAGACTTTCTGAGAGGGGCCAGACCAGTAATGGATCTCGAAGACTGGTTGGATTTGCACAGGCACCTGTTTCTCATCCACTACTTGAGTCTGAACCAACAAGCTGGCTGCTAATGCCTCACTTGCTGGGATTCACCTCCACGTCCCCAGCATCTGTCAGCGTCAGCTTTGTCGTAGACGGCCCAGTTAATTAACCTCTTGAAACTTTGGGTTAATAACATCCCTTCCTCTAGGGTTGTTTTGAGGTTTAAATGAGTTAATACTTGTCAAGTGCTTAGAATGGTATCTGCCACATAGTAAATGCTCAAAAACATGAACAACTCTTACTAAGTACTTAATGAATGTTAGGCAAGCATTGACCAACACAGGTCTTGGTACCTAGAAGGTTCAAACGAAATATCATCTGCCATCTAGCATAGTACTTTATAGAGAACAGATATTTTTCATCTTTGCAGAAGTAATAAATGAATGAATAGGTCAATCCGTGCTTTAGTCCTTGTCCTCCAATGGGAAAGGTATCTGTATGGCTCACACTAAGAATGACGAATAGCGTACACATGTATGAACCAAGAACAGTACCAAGAGTAAATTCACTCTGTCTGTGGCTGCTCAGAGGTGACATGTTTTGATCCAGGCCCCAGGAGATGAGAAGTCCATAGGGCTGAGAAGCAAGGAAGAGGCTTTGAGGGAGGGAAGAGCAGTAGGCTCTGCCAGGGGCACCTTTGACTAATCTCTGAGGTCACAGCTCGGTCTCTCTATTCATAGAATAGCGATTCCATTCATAACAAAATGAAAGACATTTTGCCCCATAGGCCTCAGACTCTGTGAAGATTGTGAACGTCTTCATTTTACCTTGGTACTGGTTTGGGTTTTCAGTGGGCTGGGGTTTTACTCCTCTTGAGTGTGACCCTTTCATTTCTGCAAGAAAGGGGGCTACTTTGAAAGTGAAAGCCTTTTCCTAGGGCTTTCTTTTTGGAAGTCAGAGAGAAAGGAGGCCACGGAGGCAGAAATACCCAAGTCTGTTATATTAATGGCTGTTTCTTCTCTCCCTGCCAGCATTTCCCCTAACCTGGAGCTAGAAGCTCTGTTCAAACGACATTTTACTCAGGTGGAATTTTATCAGGGTTCAGTCCTCAATCCACATGATCTTGCAAGAGTCAAGGTAAGAAGGAAGAGGTGACTTCTGCTTTTACTCCATCTGAGAGGGGGACTGACTCTGTGGTGAGGGCATATGCCTCCCAGGATGGCCAAGAGTCACCCCCATTCCCCTAATGCCATAAGTCAGTATGCCACCAGCCTTGACATCACCCTTCCACTGGCCCCAGGGCTTTGTTCTCTGGCACCTGCCTTCTTTCACTTGAAATAGTCGTAAAATTAGTTCCCTCAATATCCACACTCCTCAAGGAAGCAGACTAGTTGTATGGACTCAGTAGACTCATACACAACATCATAATAAAGTAATTCCCATGTTAAATACTGAAATTAGACTCAATGTAGCTCTGAAATCTATTATTTACATTGGAGAGGAACATGAAGTGTAAAGTATAAATAAAATGTGAACAGGCCATAAAACATTTTGAGCTTCCTTTTTTTTGGCCCCCACTAAAGACTAAAAGTGAAAAACTAAACATGCAGATATCTGATATCACTTAGTGATAGGCTAATCTTTCATTCCCAAATCTACTAAGTTAGAATCTTCTTATAAAGCAGACCTGAGGTTTATAAAGGAAAGGGCTATAGCAAAGTGACATCTGGTACTTTGCTCATTTTGTATCGGTTTTGTGAGCACATTCGATATTTGCATGGCAGTGGGTATAGATTAATATTGTGAATCCACTGACATCTAAATGCTCACTGTGGTTCCAACATAATTTAGTAAATCATGTAATTGGCAAACATGAATAAGCCAGAAGGATTTGGGTAAATTCTTTGGGTTATTAAAGAAAACTAGAGACAATTTGTGACATACCATGGAGGAAACCGTGGCCCCCCACCAAATGCAGGGATGGTCTGTTAAGTACAACAAACCAGGGAGGACGGATTGCAGACCTGGGCCAGCACGAGAATTCTTATGCTTATAGAGTCCAGTTAATCTTAATATTATCCAGACAGGATCCAAGTTATGACTTAATGTGAAATCTAATGAGAACTTGGAGAAAATAGTTACTGTTCAAGGACCTAATTTAGATGCAAGCAATTATTAGCATAACTCATCATTCCCTCAAAGGAATCAATCTTTTTTTGGCTCATGTTTAGATAAGTCGGTAGGTTTTGAGGTCATCTGGAACACATCATTTCATACACATGGATGTGTTGTCTTTTGAGTATCTGAATGCTAATTCAGTACTAAACGATACCGAGCTGTTATCTGATTTAGGGCTCTTACTGCCTTCTATGCCACAGTTAAGATGTGAACAAGATCAGATGAAGGACTTTGGAGTCTCAATTTCTGAATCCCCGACTACTCGGTTAACTTGGTAACCTGAGAGGAGGGGTTTAGTCTGCCTAATGCCATTTCCCGACTGGAAAAATTAGGATGATGGTGTAGATCCGTTGGTTGGGAAAGGAGGCAGGGAGGGGGACTGAAAGCCTTAATTAATTGTTATGTGAAGAAATCTGGAAAGATTATACCTAAGTGACTGTGCAAAATGAAAAGTATAATTACCAAGGTACATGTCGTACCCTCTAATGGCAACAAGATGAAATGTTTATACCATAATAAGAATTTGCAGCCTATACTTTTGACAAAAAAAAGATAATCTCCCAGGATTATTTTTTTTCTTTCCTTGGAAACTACCAGGTTCCCCAAAAGCTGTCAACAGAGAAAGATTGCAAACCAAGCATGGCTATTTATATGTTTGTGTTCTGTGATCTTCCTTTTGGTGTCTTAGATAGAGTCAGCAGATGCGTGCCTAATCCTTGCCAATAAGTACTGCGCTGACCCTGATGCTGAAGACGCCTCCAATATCATGAGGTAACGCCGGGGAGGCCAGGGAAGGCTCTGGGCTTGGCACTCTGCAGCCCATTGGCTGCACTTTGGGGTTCTCTGCAGAGCACCGTCTCTGTGGGACCTTCTTTCCCCCATAAGACACCCTACACCTTGCCACAAGCATAGGTGTGGGGGGAGCTGAGCCACTGGTGGCTGTGGAGGGCGATGACACAAGACAAGCTTGTCCTTGGCGAATGGGAGCCCTGGGGCTCACAACTGGTTTTGGGATTGAGGTATTTCGGACAGGACTGGGAAAGGAAAGATAGATTTAGATGGGTGCAGGCCTGAAGTAGGGTACCATGTTCCCTAAGGGAGAGTGGACCTGGGATGTCTTAACTGTGGGTGATTTTGTCCCTCAGAGGAAATTTAGAAGTATCTGGAGATGTTCTTGGTTGTCATAACTAGGGGATGCTGCTCACATCAAGGGGGCGGGTAGAGGCCAGGGATGCTGTTCAACATCCTACAGTGCACAAGATAGTTACCCACAGCAGAGAAGTATCTGGCCCAAAATGTCTAGTGCCAAGCTTGAGAAGCTCCATGTTAGAGCTTTTCGAGCTTGTCTGTAGCATGTTGATTAATAGCCCCACAAAGAGGAGTTTGTCGACTGATGAGCTTTTGTTTCAACCAGTTTTCCAAAATGAAATCGTGTCTTTACTGAGAGCCTTCTCAGTGCTTTTAACACTAATATGAATTTCTAAGAGAATGTTCTACAGAGAACGTATCAAACCTATTTAACTCCAATGCCCCCTTTCTTACAGAACACCTTTGGGTGGGTGTGGGCACACTCTGGAAAACATGGCTCAGTGCCCTCCCTGTGAATGGGCGAGGCCCATAGAAGGCCCTTCCCTGCCGACTCCCCACTCCTTATTCTTTTTGCATTTCAGAAGAACACTGTTCTGTGACAACAAAATGATGGACGAGTTAAGATATTTGGCTCCAGAGAGTTAAAGCCCCTTAGGATTCTTCTCCCCTCCCGTGTACATTGCAGAGTAAAGAGAACTGGGAGGGAATCATAAAGAGACACTTCCGGAGAAGAGACCAAAGAGAAGTCATCTCACTCCCACTACATTCCCAAGAACGCTTGCCTAATTGTGGGCAGCCGTCCTTTGGTCCAGACAGACCGCCCTCTCCCCACATTCTGGTTTGCCACCATGTCCTGCGAATTTACCTGGGGTGAGGGCTTAGGGAGCTGCTTCCTCACCAGGCTCCCATTGCCCTTCCTTCGTTTCTCATCAGTGGCCCCCAAGTGACATGAGCTCTCCCATCGCTGAGTTGGGGGAGCTCCTCCAGTGCATTTGGGATGAGCGTGTCTTTCCCTCAGCATCTGGACCTTGTGTCTGACAAGCGACAGCTGGCACAGTGTTCTCTTTCCTCCCGCTTCTCTTTGGCAATATGCTCAGTGCAGTTGTTTTAAGGAAGTTGATGCATGAACTCTTGTAAGCGTGGGACTTGCCAGCCTACGGGGAGATGATGGAATGGGGACATGTGTCCACACCTCGGTCCACCCGCTAGTCACAGCTGGAAAGTGACTACAACAGCTCAGCAGAGAGTGCTTCAGTGAGCCTTTCCTTGAACTAGGATTTCCATCCTTCCCCGCGTTTTTGTGTCATTTGAAATGATAAAAATGTCCCTTTTAAGGAACTAGGCTTCATTATCTTCAGATTTGCAAACATAAAAAACAAAAGAAGATAAAGCTTAATGTTTTGATCCCCCCAGAGAAGTTTAGGGCTAGGGCTTTTTTTTTCCCCAAAAGTGAATAATTGAAATGAATAATAGCTTTGAAACGGGCAATTCTCTTAATCGCAGTATTTTACTTAAGTGCAGTAGGGCTAATATGAAGACATGTAAGTTATCAGGGTGATTGGCATGATGCCAAGACATAAAACTTACCGAACAAAGTTAGCATCATAAGTTTAATGATGCCATTCATTAACCAGAATCAGAACTAAGGCGCAGACAGCAAAAGGAAACAGGAAACTCAGGGTTAAAAATGGGCTCTGTCTTTCCCTTATTTGTATAATCCTCCTTTCTCCTTAGTTTAATGAGACCAGTCTGCCCCTTTTGAAATTAAAATGTCAAAGATCCATTTGAAATGAGCTAATGCAGAAAAACTGGCTGATGGCTATGAGCAGAATTCTGAGGGCTGACTGAGGCTCAAAGTCCTTGAGTTATTAAGCATGAGCCAACACAACACTTCTTCAAAAATAAAATGAATTCCTTCAAGTGCAAAAGCCCAGGATGAATTTGTGCAGGCAGAAGCTTACGAGTGATCCATTTCCTAAATTCACAAGTTGTAGCTTTTCAGCCGAAATGGCTCCCTGGCTGCCTTCTCTCCATTTTTGCACAAAAAAGGCATGGAGCACAGAGCAGTTTCTTGGTGTGAAGTTTGTGAGGGTGGTCACAATAAACGCACTTGCATTTCTGAGTAGGCTTGGGAGGTGGGCCTTTCTGTGGAATTCCATTCCTTCCTTGTCACGAAGGAAATGTATAATGTCACCTCTGACAGAGTCGGTAATGACAAAAACCATAACTTACACGTGGAGAGAGCTTTTAATGATTTCAAAGCATTTCCACATCTGGTCTTTCATTTGCTGCTCATACCAGAACCTGTGAAATAAATAAAGCAGGTACTGTTGCCCCCAATGTCCAGATGAGGAAACAGTCACAAAGAGCCCAGGGATTTCCTGAAGGTCACCTAGTTCCTTCGTACAAGACTGGGACTGGAATCCAGGTGTTTCTCTTCTTCCACCTGTAGCCCAGTGACTGTGTCAGGGAGCAGAAGCGAGGGTTGGGGGAGGGGATGGGCAGTGGTCCATAGAGAGCATGGACTGAAGGTGGTTTGAGCCAGGCGATTTTCTATCAGACTGTGACCCCTGCAAGGCCTCGGTACTTATCGCCAACCAGCATTAAAGTTGTCATTTAGACACCAGTATCTGTCGAAAGCTGAGTCATTGATCCTGTCTTAAGAGCCCGGCTCAGAAATCATTTTTGTGAGTGGCCATGTGTGTGTGACAATTAGCATCATTTGTCAGACTGCTTGTTTGATTTGTCATCGTCTCAAGTTAACTTAGAGAATTGGACTCAGAGCAAACGGTTTCTAGGCTTGTCCCTAGGGTATGTGAGACTGTAAGCTGTCAGCCCCATGAGTTGGCTCCGTGAGTTGAGCTTCCTTTATTTAGATGCCTAGCCCACGACCCCTGCTCCAGACCCCCCATTCCAGTGCACACATACTCACATGCCAACACCAAGGCACCACAGGACTGCTCTCTTCTTCTATGCCCAGAACACAGTCTGTGGCCGTTTTGTGATTTCTTTTTCACACCACCATGGGGTACAGCAATGGACACACAGTTTAAGTTGGCCCTGTGCCTCAAGCTCTCTGGATGGGCCTGGCTGCTGGCCCCACATTCACTCCATTTGGGTGTAATCAAATCAGTGTTCCCATCAGACTCCAAGGGTTAGGCAGATCCTGCCTCAACTCTGGTTCTTTCTTTTTCAGAGTAATCTCCATAAAGAACTACCATCCGAAGATAAGGATCATCACTCAGATGCTGCAGTATCACAACAAGGTAGGTCAGTGAGAGCCTAGCCCAGGCTCAAATATGCACATATGTGTCCAGCTACACACACGCGCACACACACACACACACACACACGTATGCACACACGTGCACACATATGCACACACATGCTGCTACAATCCAAAGCCCTGGAAAAGGGGGTGGTGGGTAAAAACCTCCCTGGGACTTTTTTGCAGGGCAAACACCTTGTTCACAGTTGGTCACTGAAAGGAAGCATGTGTTCCTTCACGTTTCCAATAGGAAGCATCTATTGGATACTTCCAGGTTCAGAACATTGATGCGATCTTAGATCCCATTTCAACAACTCCCACTTTCACGTGCTGCACGCATTTCTGCATTCGGTATTTACTGACTACCTACCAGGTAGTCAACACGCTACCTTGACCTCCCTAACCCCCCATGGGGAATCCTATGTTGTACCCTCAGGGGCTTCGCAGTCAAGGTGTAGGGAGTGTCCCGGGCAAGTGATAGGACACTTCTACCTGGCACCATGTGACCTGGAAGAACAGATCTCATGCTGGGTGGAGACTTTGGAATCTGGCATTCTCACCCTCAAGATGAGAACTGGCATTGCTGAATTCGGGAACATAGCTGCTCTCCAGAAATTAAACATAAAGGAATTTTCCTAGTGTTTTAGTTTACAGGGGGACTGGAAAGAAAACAAACGGAGTCTATGTTGTTTCCCTTGTGATTTCTTCCCAGTCTCTCATTCAAAGGCACTGATCCTTCACCCGGCTTGTCATTAAATTCCCAGGAAAACAGCTTTGGGGGAGGGAAGGTGGCACCTTTCTCTGTTCGATATGGAACCGGTTATGCCCGTAATGAGGCTCAGAAACTGGAGGCTCAGTACCTGGAACCAGGTGTCCTGTCTGAACAGAATAACTCCCTGCTGGGTTATGAGTGAGTGCGTGTCCCATCTTATAGGCCATATTCCCTACGAAATAGGCAGTCAGGTGACCCAGAGAAGACCCTATTCTGCCAAATGCACCAGTGCCATGCCATTATTTCTTAATTGCTGGCAAGTGCTGTCCCATTTTGCTGTGTGGAGGCTCATCAGAGGCCATTGCCGAGTGGAGCCTGCTGTCGGTGACCGGCCTACCACTTGGGTCTGCTGCCCACTGCCCAACCCTCGGCAGGTGGTTCCATTGTAGAACGTGTTGCGTTCCAGCCAGTGGGGCTTGGTGGTGAGCACCCAAGGTCACATTGTCCTGTTTGTCTCGGGAAAACCCAAGGACATTGAAGAGATAAAGTAAGATATTGGTAACTCACAAGGATTAGGCCAGAGAAGTTTTTATTGACAGCAGCCCCTGTAGGTAGAAGTAAATTTTATTAGCCAGGCTGTGGCTGGTGACAGCTCCTAAGGCAATAAACTCTTCTTTCATTTATGATATGAAATTTCATTTAGTGTGAGAGTGTTCTAAGCTGTTGTTTAGATTTTTGGCTGAATTTAGATCAAATAGGAAAATTAATGTTACATGTTTAGAAAGGGATGTCGGTTCCTTTTTTCTCTCCTTCTAATGAGTGCTGATTCAGCATCTTCAAGAAATTAAGGAGGATTTCAGCGATGCGATTCATGTCAAGCTCAAAGTAGCTCAATGGACCTAGGATCCAGATGGTACCTGGGCAGTACTCATGTGACCATAGCAAGCCGAATGACTTTTACAAACTGCTTCATTGTAATTATTCAGAAATAAGGATGAATGGCATCAACTGATCCATGATTATTTGCTTAAAACACATTTTGGGGGCACCTGGGTGTCTCAGTCGATTAAGCGTCTGACTCTTGATTTTGGCTCAGGGTCGTGGGATTGAGCCTGGCATCAGGCTCCACGCATCAGATTCTCTCTCTCCCCCTCCCTTCGCCCCCTCCCCATTCCAAATAAATAAACAAACAAATAAATAAATAAATAAATAAATAAATACCCCACACATTTTATTTAGAACCACCCCAATCTATTTGGGTTTCAAAGTAAGGCAAAATCACATATGAGACTTTGCCCCTGTAGGATTAGTAAGGGTGCAAGGAACAGAGTGACCTTGATACAGGGCATTTTTCTCTCTCATTTCATTTCTCTCTTCTAGAGAGAGCAGCATGTCCACCGGTGACTATCATGCCGTTCCTCATGGAATTGCAAGTGGGCATTTGTCATCCTGCTTTATAATTGTGCTGTTCCATGAGATGCTTCCCCCTAACGTTTAATATGTTTTTCTTCCCATTACCTTATAATAGTATTTTTCTTCCTCTCTCTGTACTTTCTCTTCACCCATGCCTAAATGCCCAAAGATGTCCACCCATTAAAACTCTCTTTCTTGAAAGAACCTGGTATGTGTATGTAAACTTAAGTTACATTGAAGGTATTTCAAGTGATAATTAATTCCGTAATTGGATACTGGACTTAAAATATAAAGAATTTTAATTCCCTGCACCCTAATGATGCTGGAATTCCAGGGGTGTAGGGAAGCTGCGTACTTTCTTTCTGCATGTAAAACTGGTCCTGAGTTTGTCATCATAGTAATCTCAGACACTCATGTCCTATTTTATGGTTTTAAAAAAGCTTGACATTCATTATCGCGTTTAGTTCTCATTTGACCATCTGTGCATGTTAGCATCCCAGTGTGACCTCAGATGGGGAGTCTAAACTATGTCTCAGACAGAGAAGCTCTGGTAGATACAACTCATGGTCACTTGGCAGGCAGTGAGCTAACATCAGAACTGCCAACTGCCACCTTCTCTTTAAATAGAGCCGCACCCCACTGAACCAAACTGTGGTTCCTCACAGGAGGCCTTAATGAAAGACTGATGTTCCCTAAAGTGGATCTGAATTCATGGAGAGAAACACTCAGCCTAGCCATCTCTGAACACAGAAAGATGGTACAGGACATTTTTGATTTGAGTGTAAATGTCTTGATGCTTTTCAAGGAAAGAACAGTTTGTGATATCTTAGAAAAGTGTCACTTCTGATGACTTAGCTGTTAATGGATTTTTTTATTTTTCAAACAGCTTCTAGAAAAAGAGGTTTTTGCCTGGGACCTGGAAGCCAAGTCCCAGTGGCCCAAAGGAGATGCAAGTTATTTGCGCTTCCTCACTAACAACCCTTACACACTTAGGTAGTAGTGTTAAAGTGTTTTCTCTGAAATGACCTTCTTTGTTCCTTATGGTGGCTTCCCCAAAGTTGTGTGTGCAGGGAGAGCTGGAACTAGGACTGGAATTAATCTCTCCTGGTTTCCTGTTATTATATGTCCTCACATTTTCACGTTCCTTCTTCTTGAGATGAGGAATGGTTCAGTGGCTGATCAGAGGGAGACCCTGGTCCTGCTAGGCCAGCTCTATCAGGCCTCATTCTCCAGGTCACAGAGGATTTGCCTCTAGACTTCTGTGCAATAATGCTGGCATTTTCCACTAGACCTGACTGTCCCTCATATGAAGGACAGAGTTGCCAGGGGAACTCTGGGGAAATTTCCTCTCTTCGTTTCATGCATACACATGTCCCTCCCAACCTTTGGTATATCCCTCCCCGCTTCATGCTCCACAATTGGGGAAGTTATGATGGCCAATAAAAGGAGGCCATATGGAAGCCTGAGAAATGAAACAAACTTGACTTTCCTGTGTAATAACGTGTAAAATCTATCTAAGGAACTCAAACCAGATGGGGACATGGGGGACCCAAGGCCCAAAAACCTGGACTTCCATACCTGCAGAAACCAGGCACATGGGGATATGAGAGACTCTGTGGAAAAGGTTTTCTTTGTTTGTTTGTTTGTTTGCTTGTTTGTTTGAAGGTACCATGAAGGGTATGTGTCCTTCGAATCTCCTTTCACACTTGATGATTTACTTGTTCATTACGTAGATCTCATTTGTCCTCAGATGATGTGAATGCAAATGAGGATTTCTCCACTGAGACTGAGGTGTTCTCTGTGGTGTCAGTATTCTCTGTGGCCTTCATAAGCCAGTGAAGAGTAGGGAGGAAAACAGGGTAAAGGGCAAGGCTACTCGCTGGAATCAAGCCTATGGGAGAATGTCTCTGACACTCAGCTTGACAGAAATTCCCATCCGCGATGGCCCACACACCAGACATTTTTAACCATGCTCTCATTAGGGAGGATAGTCTTCTCTCCCAGGAGTCACTGCTGGATTAGGACTGTGAGACTGTCACAGGACTTTGCAGGAAGGAATTTCACAAGAGTCGTATTTTTGAAAGCAGAGCAAAGAGCCATTGGACTTGCTGTTTGTGTCCACAATGGCGTCTTTCATCTCTTCTAGTAGGTACAACTGTAGTGTGTTGTCCTGACAGTGAAGAGAAACCTCCAGGGGGTTCCTTGTGTTTGCTGCTCCATGGAGAGAAATAGTAATTTCTGGGCCACGAAGTCTTGGCATCATCAGGAACCTAGCAGGGCTCTCTGCTTCAGCCTCCCATGAAAAACAAGAGGTCTTTCCATTGTGACTTGGAAAAACACTTACTGAGTTTTTGGGACAAAGACCTTGCATTTTTGGAGGTAGCTTTCTCCATTTGTTAGACACATTAGATCCGTAGAAAGTTCCTTTATAAAACAAGTCAAAAATCTTCTTTCTTATAATATACATCAGTCAGTCCTAATTCTGGCCCCTGGAACGAAGCAAGACAAGCCTAATCTCTCTTCGGCATGGCAGCACCTGTGGTATTTGGAGGCAACCATCTTGTCTCCCTGAAGGCGTGGCCCTTCTTCCAGCCAAACACGGATGGCTGTCTTAACTGTTTCTCCAAAAATGTTTTCCAGAACTCCCACCTCTCCTTGTGCTTGTCATTTTTCTCTGGAAGTTATTCAGTTTATCAGTTTCCCTCTTTAAATCTGACTGTTACAACTGGATCAAGTATTCTGGAGTAGCCTGACCAGTTCACAACAGAAGGAAACATTCATTTCCCTTGATCTGGAGACCATTTCTAACAAGCAAGCATTGGCCTTCTCTGTAATCTGTCACACAGTTGGCCTCTTTTTCGGGTTTGAGTTGCCCACACACTTAAGTTTTTTCCTTCTTTCCCCTCAGCTCTGCTGCCAAGTTAGGTCTTCTCATTTTGAATTTATACAGTTGATTTTTTTTTTTTTACCCTAAATGCTGTACTTGACATTAAGGCCTTTAAAATCTTTTCTGGTTGGTTTTATGCCCATTTTTCTAACCCTGGAGAACTTTTTGAATCTTGATTCTTTCATCCAACATATCATCTCTGGCTCTCTACTTCATGCCACTTAAAACTAGTTGGATGAGCATACATCTGGGTCCTTATCTCAGGGTGTGACCTAACTGTTGAATAGGATCAGTCCGTCTGCCAGAGATTGTACCAGGTCTACACTGTGAGTTGCCTGATAATTTAGGTCAGTGCTTCTCAAAGTGTGGTCCCCGGATCAGCAGCTCAGAGGCACCTCGAACTTATTAGAAATGCCAATTCTCCAGCCTCACCCTGTACCCTACTGGCTCAGAAACTCTGGGATAGGGGCCAGCAATATTGTATCAACCCTCCAGGTGATTCTGATGCCCACTCAGCCTTGGGAGCCATTGATCTGGAGTATTGGGATTGCAGATAAAAAAGGAATCTAAAACACACAGACATCTGATAGTCTGAGTCTGTTTGAGGAGCCAATTTATGAACAATTTAACCAGACATCCTAGTAGCATAGGCTGATGTGTCTGTCACAAGAGGAAATTCCCTCTGGACTTTGTTTGGCAACATGACAAACCAGAGGCAGGGGACCTAGGTTTGGGAGGTGCAGAAGCAATGATCCAAAGGGAAGACTGAAGACTGAAGTCTGCTGAATGGGAGAGTCAAATAAAACACCAAACACCAGACTCAGGAGAGGGAAAGAAAGGATGAGTCTGAATGCCTTCTAAGCAGCTGGGCAATGCTGCATTTCCCAGAGGAGCTTTTCAACAATTGAACATTTAGGAATGAAAGGTCTCATACCTTGCTTTTGCTTCCACAGGCGCATCTGCTAAACATCCCAAGCTGGAACTGGAAAGAGGGGGATGATGCAATCTGCCTCGCAGAGCTGAAGCTGGGGTTCATAGCCCAGAGCTGCCTGGCTCAAGGCCTCTCCACCATGCTCGCCAACCTCTTCTCCATGAGGTCATTCATAAAGGTAACGTCTTGTCCTATTAGAGCACATTAGCCCCGGATTCAGTTTGTCGTGGGGTTGAGTAGAGAGCACAGCTTAAACTCAAAACAGATCGACGGGCTTTAACCACTTTGGTTAAAGAGAAATTCCTTGTTACAGATTTGGGCACAAGGCCAACTTCTTTCAAAATTATGTTTTTATTTTTATTTGGCACATCCACAGCCATTAAATGATTGTTCAAAGCACAATCCTCTCTTTTTTTTAGATAAACCACATGTTTATCTATCAACAAAGCCTCCGCTGTTAAAACAAAAATATGATTTATATACATTCCATATGGCACCAGAGCGCCTAAAGAAAAGAATTATCATTTTGCTCTTTTACATCAAGTGGCTGGTGGACCTCTCACTGTGCGGATAAATGCAGACCATGTGTTTGTGCTGAAGCCCAAACCCCAACAACATAATTCATTTATTTATTTCTGCACAATCAAGGAGGCCAGCAGGGCTGACATGCCATGGTTATTTGAATGGAGAGTGAATCTATGAACCGAACCCTCAGCAGCGGCGCCCTGTACCCTGTGACACAGGCTGTCTGGGTATGCTCCTCGTCGGCCGGCTCACCCCACAGAGCTTACTGGGCAGCCACCCAGAGCCTCCAAAGTGGACCCTGCCTGTTGGACCAACCCAGGCAGTGAAAGACCCAACCCTGTCCTCACAGGCCAGGCCAGGACAGTTTCCAGGACACTGTGTTGAGAGTCCAGGCCCCTACTAAGAGAGTTTGGAGACTGTGGGATAATGGTAACACCAGTCCTTATCCTTGGTCTGTTCCTGGCCTAGACCATCAAAGAGGCAGACCAGTGCAGTAAAACCTGCCTCGTTTGGGCCTTTCTGACTTGGCATTGGTGGCTATTAGCTCAGCATCTGGGCTTACATTCATTCCCCTTCCTGAATTTGTAGTGATTGGAGTGAGAAATTAATGAGTTACCAGGAGGTCCAACAAAGGGGGGCTCGAAGCTCTGCAGTCAAAGGTGTAAGACCTCCGGCCCTTTGCCGCCATTACTGCTATGTCTGGTACCAGTGTTAGTCATTTGGGGGAGTTGAGGAAATAGCCTTGCACTCAGTGAGAGGGATGAGTGGGAAGGGTGGGGCTGGAGGTGATGGACCAACTCCATGTGCGTGTTCACCCTGGGCATCCATAGCTGTGTGATTAGAGCAAGGCTTTTTTTGTAGGTCCTTACCCTCTGTACCCACCTAATTTACATTATTTAGCCAATTTATAGATAATAATACTTTATATAAAAGAACAAATTGTTTTGGAGTCCCTTCAATCACTTTAGCAAAGGATGCCTTGATCAAAAAATTCCTGCAACTCACTATGGTCCCAAAGACCTCATCAACTCCACAGATCTCCAGGCTCAGACCCAGCTCACAAATAAGGACATGGCTTTTTTTTTTTTTTTTTTTTTTTAATGGCTTCTTGAATCCAGGCTGCTGTTCCCCTGCCTGGATGAAACTGAATGCAGGCAAAATGGAGTTGGCAGGGGAGTTCTGTGTGGCTGGACTTAGAGGCATGCCCCAAAGCCAGACGTAGCCTTGTGTCTCCCACGGCTCTTACATTCAACACAAGGAGCCCAGACCCCAGGATAGAGGACTGTCACCAAGAGAGCTCTCCTGGCTCATTTGACCAAGTTCTGGTGGTTTCCTCCAGCAGGGAATTACCCACAGGCCCAGGCACAAGGTCTGAGACCCGGGCTCTGCTTCCTTACGTTGACGTAACGTGGTCTTGGCAGGGCCCTACCACACATGGGGCGCTTGACATGCGTATGTTTTGATTTTGTGGTGCCTGCATGGAAACTAGAGCTGCCTGTCAAGAAAATTAATAAAATGGATGTGACGCTGATTCTTCAGTGTTATTACCAGCAGGGAGAAAGAACTTCTGTCCAACTTTCCTCAAGACCCTGAAGGGCCTCACCTCTGGAGCCAAGGACGTCCCCTCCAGCCCAGCTAATCCCACTGCCAAGTTCCTATTTAGGAAGAGCCTGTGGGAGAGGCCCAGCCAGGCCCCGGTGTAACTGAAAACACATTTCCCTCCTAGGGTTATGTTACCGTGTTATTTCTGCCCGGGGCCAACTCCTCTGTGTTTGGAGGTAGCTCTCTGAACATGGCCTCTTGACATTCAGGTGGTCTTTGTGTTGGAATTTGCTAAGGCACATGACCTGGAAATAACAAGGTTTACCTTCATATAGGTTTTTTTAATTTAAAATAAGGACAGTGTTAAGCATGTGCTCCCGTTCTGTCATCATCGTGTACTTACCCTCCAAACCCCTGATCCTTGTCTCTTTTAGGTCATAATAAACACCATGATGATGTTCTCCTCGGCATGTTTATGTATTATCTCTCATTCCATAGGTCACAAAGCCTTCACTCCTTTTTATTTGGCAGGTGGGAAGATGGAAAAGAGAATCTATAAATGGATGAGTGTTTACAGAAACATGCTTCCTTCCCCAGTGTCCCCCATGTCCTACAGCAGACAATTCATTAGCACTTCCACAGAGACAGGCAGGCCTTGAGGATGGAGGGAGGTGGGATGAGGCTTTGGCACATTTGATCCCTTGAGAACACTTAGCGTTTCTGGAAGCCAAACGTGGAGTGTGAGCTCAGCCTGTCCCTTGCCCTGGGCAGGTACAGCGTCTATTTCTTGGTTCTGCAGAATGCATTGTACTCTGCCTCTGTTGAGAAGAGAAGAAAGAGGAACAAGACTGAAATTATGATATATCAAAGGTAGAATCACGGTGGCTTCCCACTGGGCTTTTCGTGTCCATGAGACCAAAAGCCAAGGCTGGAAGTAAGGACAACAAAGCTCAACAAAAGAGAGATGGGGTACTGGTATGCAGGGGTTACAAAATAGACCCAGCCCAGAGGTACCAGGAAAATATGAGGAACACCTGTTTATCCCCTGAACAATGTCACTTGCAAAGTTTCTTACCCTGGGGCCTCATTGCTCCTGAAAGCCTAGCTTCCATTTTGGAGATGTCATCTCATAATTGATCTAAACTTTTGGGGAATCTATATTTTTAGCCCACATCCTTGGGGGTAATGAATTCAAGTGTGCTAACTACTGTTAAAGACTTTCTCCTGGTTATTTGTATTTAATTTGCTCCGCTTAGCCCTCAAGGCATGCCCTCTGCAGTTGCTTGTCTGCTGGGATTTATTTAACAAATTCATGCTAACCTTATAGCCAATACCTTCACAAAAGAGGCATGGGTTGGCCAGTCAAGGGTCCTCTGACCCAGCAGCCTGTTAATGAGAGGCTAAGCATTTTCCCCAGCAGCACCCAGATTTTGCCCTGGGTTCCTTTAAGTAGTGAAGGTGATCGTCTGGTTCCTTTGACTTGTCTACATCTACATGTTAACCAGGTGATCCCATCCACCTGTCAGGTTCAAATGAGAATCTTCCTAAGGTCTTCCGTAAAGACAAAGACAGTGAACTTATTTAGCCTGTCTGCTATTGCCTCATAACGGACCACACTTACCCTCTACTTGGCTTCCTCCTTTGGATGTATTTTAAGATGCATTGATTTTTTTTTTTTCTTTTTCTTTTGGTTTTAGAGTTCTAGCATGTAATACTTAAGTTTCTCTTCAGCAGATGTGGTTTCAAGTTGGGGCTTGACCTGCCATCTCTGTGAATTGTGCTATTATTCTTACTAGGATTAGCTGTCCTTGGACATGATAAGTTGTGTGTGTGGGTATTGTATATAATTTAGAGAGTGATTAACTCTTAACATGTCTTTTCACTCTACACGGAGTCTTCAGATCTAGCACATTTAAATCATTCTCGGATTGCCAACTATTTTAACTCTGCTAAGCTACCATTTATGCGTGCACACGCACACACGGACACAGCCTGGAACATGGCATGCACTCCGTAATTATTTCTTGGTTGAATGAATCAATTAGGAAACCGGGAAAAGTATGTGATGTCCTTCTTGTATTTTTTCTCCCTGTTTTACAAGCTTTGAAATTTGTGGGTGAAATGTTACTTAATATTGATCACAACACAGTCTCCTCTGTCACATTTTCTATTTCTGAGTGAGGAAGCCATAGGAAAATCAGGTCCATGTTCTTCAGAGCATATCCTGGCTGCAGTGGACTTTGCTGGACATGAAAAACGTTTGTTCATTATTGATATTACCATATTAAGATAAATACATAGTCCTGGTGCTACTTGTAGCCAAATGAATCATTTTAATACCTTTATTTTGGGTTGTGTTTATGTGTAGATGTGTTTCTTATATGCATGTGTGAATGCATTATGGTTCAGGAGCTAGAAATATAAATCAAGACTCTAATAATGGCTGAACTATAGTGAGTTCTAACTGTGTGCCCAGCCCTGGGCTAATTGTTTTATGTACATCAGACATTTACTTCTCACAGTGACCGAACCCAAAACTGGCGCTGTTATCATCCCCACTTTCCAGTGGCAGACGCTGTGGGTTATGAGTTCAGCAACCTGTATGAGGGCAGAAAGCCTAGAATTGACAAATTCATGTGTCAGACCAAACAAACTGTCTCCAGGTCCTTGGGTACACCAAGAGGAAATATGGTAAATGGTAAGGGGGACCTTCGCTAGTGCCAGCATCATAGCTTTCTGTAGTTTATGGAAACGGTTGCTTTGGTAGAGATTTCCTGAATACCTACTGTATTCCAGACAGGGTGCTAATCTCACTGTCATCTTCATGGCTAGGAGGCACTCATAAGCTTCAGGAAGCTTCTGTTATGACTGGGATGTATGGGCACACATTTGCAAGCCCCGTTCTCTGGGTCTTGATGGCCTTTCTCTCTGGCCAGCTCTATAAGGGCAGAATTCACTGCATCAAGACATGTGAACCTAGGCTGGGATGAGTCAGGCTGGGGAAATGCCCCGGCTTTCCAGAAGGAAGTGACATCACTCACTGCTGTATTCAGGGGGTAAAGCTAATTGGCTTCAGTAGATGCTTCTGGGAGAAAACAAACAGTTCTTATTGGCTGGTAGGTATGGGCTCTGCAGATCTGAGGTGTTCACCCAGGTGAGGGAGACATACTAGAAACAGGGCTCAACCCTGTGTGGACAGGAGCGAGGTGGGTGACAGGATCTCTTAAAGGGGGCCAGGGCTGCAACGGATAAGGCTGAGGTCAAGGTGGCTTTCTGTTTCTAGGAGGGGAAGCTAATGGTGTCAGAGTAGAGGGTTTGTCTGGCAAAGTAAATCCACGTAGTGCAAGTTAGATAGTGAGAGCCAAACTGTTGCCTATTTCATACCCTTGGGTGTCATCCTAAGCACAAATGGTGTCATGACAGTGGACTTCTGCAGATACCCTCACCAGTGGAGAGAGCAGCTCCCAATACAAATATACTCACATGTTTATTCTCATAAATCCTAGATATATAGAGGATTCCCACTTTTTAAAACGTTTATTTATTCTTGAGAAAGAGAGAAAAGGCAGAGAGAGAGGGAGAGAGACAATTCCAAGCATGCTCGGTGCTGTCACCATAAAGCACCATGCAGGGCTCGAACCCACAAACTGTGAGATCATGATTGGAGCCCAAATCAAGAGTCAGATGCTTAACTGACTGAGCCACCCAGATGCCCCAAGGATTCCTAAATATATTTCTCCATCCAGAACCTCTCCCTGGACCCAATATCATCTGTGTAACTGATACTCAGCATCTCTATTTGAATGCCTTATCTCATCTGAGACCTAACATATCCGGAATTGAATTCCAGTTCCTTGTCTGGAAACCGTGTCTCCTCCCATTATACTATGGGTGATGCCATTACTTCCCATTGCTCAAACTGAAATATTTGGAGTCATCCCTAGCTTCTTTCTTTTTCTCATGCACCACACTGAATCCAGCAGGAAATCCTCTCTGTTTGACTTTCCAAATATGCCCAGGATCTGAGCGCTTCTCACCACTGCCACTCTTCCTGTCAGATCCACACCACCATCCTCGGTCTCCTCCAGCATTATATCAGTCTCCTAACATCCTTCCTGCTCTGTTTTTATCCTTCCCCCACTCCAGTTTATCTTCAGTAAAGCATCCAGGACAATACTTCGCAGGTGTGAACCAGATCTTGTCACCCTTCTGCATGAATCTTACCAAGGCATCTCATCTCACCAAGATAAAATTCTTACCAAGGTCTCTAGGTCCTAAGCAATCCTCGCTGGCCTCATCTTGTA
Organism: Neofelis nebulosa; assembly: GCF_028018385.1. Lineage (NCBI taxonomy): Eukaryota > Metazoa > Chordata > Mammalia > Carnivora > Felidae > Neofelis > Neofelis nebulosa. The sequence goes on along the minus strand of NC_080794.1, from coordinate 41,762,883 downwards.
AATGCTCTCTTGCTCCTTACTGTCAGCCACACCTGCTTCAGCTAGTCTGCACGTTTCGCACATGCTATTCCTCTGGCCGAAACACTCTTCCTTCATGTAGCTTCATGGCTTCTCCCTAGCAAATCCTTCATGTCTTTGCTTAGTGTTCATTTCTCAGACCTTTCTCTAAAACAGTAGAAGTCCATTTTTAAAAGGGCTTGAAAACAAATTTTTAATTGAAATATAATATACAAACATAAAAAGGTACATCTAATAAATGGACAGCTTATTAAATATTCACAAACTCAGAACTCTCATGTAACCAGGACCCGGATTAAGAAGCCACACATTATCAGAACCTCAGGAGCCTTTTTTTTTTTTTTTTTTTTTAATGTATCAGTGTATGTGTGGGTCTGTTTCTGGGCTCCCCTGGGGAGAATTGACATCTCTACCATGTTGAGTTCTCCAGTCTAATATGGCATATCTCTAATAAAGAGATGCTTTGCAGTTCAACAGTTTTCCTGTAAAATGCAGGAGAATCAAGAAGAAAGTGACTAAGCTCATAAATTTCTCTGGGGCTCCTGAGTCCCTGGGTCCCTACAGGGAATAAATGTCCCACTTCACCGCATTCTCCAGGAAGGATTTAGAGGTTCTCCTTGGCTTCGTGGGGTGAGTAAAGTTTCCATAGTAAAAGCATCAGAATAACATTTTCAAGATTTACATCACTGTCCCCTCCAGAACCCCATACATCTATGGCCTTATCTATGCTTCTGGCTTTGTTTTCCTCCGTGGCATTGTTTATCGCCTCTTTTCTCTGAGACAGTGTAAACGCTGTGAAGCCTAGGGCTACTTGCTGAATCCCCAATGCCTGGAACAGCGCCTGATGCCCAATAGGTACTCAATAAATGCGTGTTGAATAAATAAATGAATAAATTGGCCTTAGCCTTTCCTGGCCAGAACTTTATGACAGACAGCTGGGTGGGGCCAGGATCACAATTACAATTTGGGGTGATTTTGGTGCTGAAAACTTCTTCCATTGCTACTGTGTAGGTAGTTCCCTTGCCAAATTAAAGAGCTTGGACTCCATGTAGAAACTTGAAATACAAAGCTTGGCAAGGACGCAGGAGGCTGGTTACATTTGGTTACAAAGCATTTCGACTGCCAGAAAATCCAGTCAGTGTGTTGTTTAAATTCACAAATCAAAATAAACACCCATGCACTGAAATGAATTTGCTAAACCTCAGTATCCCATCTGGGTCAGCATCATTGTGCATCCTCTTTTTCCCTCCTCGAATCTCATCAGATCAGCGGCTCAGCCTGCCTCCCCTAATGCCATCCACTGTGCTCAAGATGACTAACGCCCACCTGAAAACAGGGCAACTTCCTTGCAAATGATTTCAAATAAAGAGAGAATTAATCCATGAACTATTAACAGGGATTTCGTTCCCCCCTGGCCCTGGTAATTTCTAGAACATTGAATTAAAGTGTTCTTAGACCTTTACAAATTCTCAAGGCAAACATTATTAGCAAAGAGAAGCCCATACAGCATGTTAGAAGATTGCCAGAAAATGTCAATGGAATTTCTGAATAAAATAAAAAAGGCTTATGCTTCCCTCCCGATTTTCTCTCCTTCTTCCTCCCTCCCTCCCCCTAACATGATTAGAAAGTCATTTCATGTGTCTTATATGTTTGGTCAATCAAAGGCAAACGTACATGATTGATGGTGACAGGGAACACATTTAACTCATTACTCTTTACTTTGCAGCAAAATGATTTGTGTAAACTGTCTGCCTAGCATTAAAGGTAAAACAAACTTAGAAACCCCAAAATGTTAAATTTTTGTCTAATATTTTCCTTTTGGTTTTATAGCCGTAATCACATATGGATTCTTTTATTTGGCTCTTGGCACAGACTGAACAAAAGGGAAAGGCAGCACAGAAAAATTACATAACATAAAGACAGAGCCCCATGGCCCAGTGAGGACAGAGCCACAGGAGCTGAGGTGGCCAGGACTCACCGTGAAAACCAGGAGAGGCTGCAACTCACCCTGGCTTTTATCAACTGCCAGTATAGTGTCAATAATGTGAAATAAGGCCCTCTTGACCACAAACATCAAAACTATCCACTTTGGAGATGATCACCCTTTAATTAACTACGTGTATTCACAGGCTGCGTTGTCCTGGCCTCCCCCACTTGGAATTTTCTCACTTAGATTTTATGGATGCCACATACCATTGGTGATTTTTCAAGCAAAAGTCTCAAAACGCTATGAAACCGTGAGGAATAAAGTTGCAGATTCCTTTAGTAAATCTACTGGCTATCATTGTCCTAAAGTGATACCGAGTATAAATCTGTGCCCAGAACAAGAACGAGGAATCTCTCTACTACTCTACATATCTAGGGGGTGCAAATTAAAGACACATCAGTGATTTATTACAGTGGTATTTTGTCAACTTTAAAATCATAATAGTATCCTAAGTTTGCATAGCACCTTATAGTTTATAATGTATACATTTTTGCTTAAATTATTTTTTACTTGACCAGATACAAAAGCATCTTACTGAATATCATTTGGGCAAAGGAGCCAGCATTTCTGACCCTTCCTCATGTGTAGAGTAGGAAGACAGGAAAAGAGGAAACAGGAAGACGGCTGACTTCTAGTTGCACAGCCAGATGGAAAATGGTAGAGCAGGGCCCAGAACTCCACCAGACCCAGTGCTCGGTGCTCAACTCAGTGCTTTTCCCATTATTATGTGTTGCTTCCCTGAGAGAAATGTCTTGATATACACATTGTTTGGCTTTGTATTCAGATCGATAGCTTCTAAGAGTAGAAATCACTTCGCAGTATTCGTGAAAGTGGTGTCCTCCATTTTCCCCAACCATGCCAAACTATGTAATATGAAAATTCAGATATTTTTCAATGGTAGGCAATACCTATGTCTGTCCCATTCCCTCCATGATCTGAAAAAGGTACTATCATCCCTGAAGCCTTGGCATGTGGGAGACTTTGTTGCCCAAGTCAAGCACTGTGGCTGCACAGGGGAGGGAGAGGATGACTGGTTGGTTGAGGGAGGAACCAGTGGGTCAGAATGCACTATGGTGATTTCCAACACGGAGGTGGTATCAGTAAAGAGGGCGTGAGGTCCAGGCTCCTTCTGATTAAAGTACAAATATTTAAGTAACACAAACCACTTGGGCACAGTGGTAAGGCTCTGAATTTATGTCTTCAAGACTGGGACATAAATCCAGTCACATTTACCTAGCATTTCTTCTGGCCATTTTCCATTACAGGAAAATGCTTCAAGTATGTAGTCCCACCAAGATTCAGAAGCAATGTTAATTGTCCGGCTATCTTGTTCTTTCATTTTATTCTTTAACTTCCAGTAAAATTGATGTGTGTGTACATGTGTGTACACAGCTCTGTGCATTTTAACACATATGTAGAGTCGTGCCACCACTACCAGAATCAGGGTACAGAACAGTTCCAATACCCCCCAAATAAACTCATGCTCTCACTGTGCATTCTCATATCCTCCCCGGCCCCCTAGCCCCTGACAACCACTGATTTGTTCTCTGTCACTCTCATCATGTGATTTTGAGAAAGTCTTGTGAATAGAATCATACAGGATGTAACCATTTGAGACTGGCTTTTCTCATTCAGTATAATTCCCTTGAGATTCACCCAAGTTATTGTATCAGTATTTGATTCCTTCCTGTGTCTGAATAGCATGGCGTTTCATGGATGTGCCACAGCTTGTTTGTCGCTTCATTCCTTTGATAGCATTTAGGTTGCTTCCAGTCTGGAGAGATGATGAATAGAGCTGATATAAGCATTTGTGTAGAAGTTTGCGTGGACATTAAGTTTTAGTTTCTCTAGAGGAAATACTAGAAGTAGGATCGTTGGATTAGAGGGTAAGTGTGGGTTTACCTTTAAAAGAAATCACCAACGTGTTTTTCCAGAATGGCTGTACCATTTGTCATGCCCTCCAGGCAAGCGTGAGTGTTCCTGTTCGTCTGCATTCTTGTCTGCACTTGGGATTGTCAGTTTTTTTTTTTTATTTCAGTCATTCTACTGCATGTGTAGAGTATCTCATTGTGGTTTTAATGTATGTTTCCCTAATGATTAATGATGTTGAACATCTCTTCATCTGCTACTCTATTATCTGTCTGTCCTTTTTGGTTTTTGGCCCATTTTTAAAAATAGGCTTATTTTTTTTTTTTTTTAATTTTTTTTTTTAATGTTTTTTATTTATTTTTGGGACAGAGAGAGACAGAGCATGAACGGGGGAGGGGCAGAGAGAGAGGGAGACACAGAATCGGAAACAGGCTCCAGGCTCCGAGCCATCAGCCCAGAGCCTGACGCGGGGCTCGAACTCACGGACCGCGAGATCGTGACCTGGCTGAAGTCGGACGCTTAACCGACTGCGCCACCCAGGCGCCCCAAAAATAGGCTTATTTTTTAAAGCAGTTCTCAGTTTACAGGAAAATTGAGTGGAGGCAGAGATTTCCCAAATACCCCTTTCCCCACACCTACATAGTTTCCCCCATTACTGACAGTGGGTACATTTGTTACAACTGATGATGCTTCCTCCTCACTAATCCCTGGCTAACACTGATGTTTTAACCATCTCCATAGTTTTGCGGTTTCCAGAGTGTCACATAGTTGGAATCACAGTCTGTAGCCTTTTCAGATAGGCTTTTTTTGCTTAGTAATATTCTTTTGCATTCTTATATGCCTTTGCGTGGCTTAAGTGCTCATTTCTTTTTAGTGCTGAATAATATTCCCTATGTCCATTGTCTGGAGGTTCCACAGTAAATTCATCCATTCAACTATCTAAAGACATCCTGGTTGCTTCCAAGTTTTGGCAATTATGAATAATGCTGCTGTAAACATCCATGTGCAGGTTTTTGTATGGACATACATTTTCAACTCTTTTGGGTGAATATCAAGGAGAGCAATTGGTATGGCAAAAATATGTTTAATTTTGTAAGAAGTCACCAAAGTGTCTTCCAAAGTACCCTATCGCATTCCTACCATCAATGAATGAGAGTTTCTCTTGCTCCACATCCTTGTCAGCATTGGGTATTATCTGTGTTTGGCCCTTTTTTTTTCTTTTCAATTGGGTTGTTTGCTTTTCACTGTTAAATTTAAGAGCTCTTTATATATTCTGGATATCTTGATGGATTTGTAAATACATTCTCTCGGGTCTGTATCTTGAGTTTGCGTTTTCTTAACACTGTCTTTCCTGGATAAAAGTGTTTAATTTTGAAGATTTTAGGGGTTTTCTCTAAATGTTAAATATGGAGTTTCCACATGACCCAAAAGTTCCACTTCTAGGTGTCTACCTAAGAGAAATGAAACCACATGTACTAATTTTCCATGGCTGCTATAATAAATTACCAAAAAATTGCCTGCTTAAAACAACACAAATGTTTTTTTCTTCCTTTTCTGGAGGCCAAAAGTCTGAAATCAGTTTCATTGGACTAAAGTCAAGGTGTTGGCAAGGCTGGTTCCTTCTGGAGGCTCTAGAGGAGCATCTGTTTCCTTGCATTTTCTAGTTTATGGAGGCTGCCTGCATTTCTTGGCTTGTGACTCCTTCTTCATATCCCTCTAGCATTTGCTTCCAATATCACATTTCCTACTTCCTCGTCTTTAATCAAATCCCCATCTGCCTCTTTTTTTTTTTTTTTTATAAGAACACTTGAGATTATAATTAGGGCCATCTTGGACAATATAGAACCACCTCACATCCCAAGATCTTAATTGTATCTGCAAAGTCCCTTTTGCCATGCAAGGTAACATTCACAGGTTCCAGATATATCTTGGGGGGCCACTATTCAGTCCACCACAGTCTGCCCTTTGGCCTTAAAATTCTGTATCCATCAAACATGTAAAATACATTTACCCCATCCTAATATTTTAAAAAGTACCAACCCTGCAGCACCAATTCAAGTTCAGAACCCCATCTAAATATCAGCTCTGAAGTCCCAAATTTTATCATCAAAATTAGTATGCGTACGACTCCGGGTATGATCCATTCTGGGGCAAAATTCCTTTCCATCAACAAATCTGTAAAACTACAAGACAAGCATTCTATCTCCAAAATATAATGATAGGACAACCATAGGATAACAATTACAGGCATTCCCATTCCAAAGGGAAGAATATGGAAGCAAGAAAGGCTCTATGAGCCCCAATTAACTTCAAAATCCAATCAGAAAAATTCCATTAGTTTCACGTCTGGGCATAATCCTCTGTGGCTTAAAATTGGCCTTAGCTAATGTGATTCCTCCAAATGTATCATTTTTCAAATTACTTTGGCTATTCTAGTGTTTTTGCCTTTTCTTGTAAATTTTACGATCAGCTTACCTATCGACAAAAAAATCCTACTGGTATTTTGTTAAATCTATATACCATTTTGGGGGAGCACTGGCATCCATGAACATGGATTCTAATCCATGAGCATTGTCTCTCCATTATTAGGCAATCTTTAACTTCTTTCATCAGTGTTTGTAGTTTTCAGCAAACAGGTTCTGTACATTTTTGCTAGATTTATACATAAATTATTACAATTTTTGGAGCTACTGTAAATGGCATCTTAAAAAAATTCAGTTTGCAATTATTCAATGGTGGTATGTAGAAATACATGTTATTTTGCTATGTTGGCCTTGTATCCTGCAACCATATTACACTGACTAGCATTTCTTGAAGGATGTTGAATAGGAAGAGTGAGAGTAGTGGTCTTTGATTTTTTCCAAGTCCTAGGGGGAAAATATTCAGTATTTAGCCATTAAGTATAATGCTAGCTATAGGTGTTTTGTAGATGCCTTTATTTTGAGATTGTGGGAGTTCTTTTCCATTCACAATTTGATGAGAGGTTTTTTTTTTTTTTCTTTAAATCATGAATGTATACTGAATTTTGCTGAAGGCTTTTTCTGCATTGATTGATATAATCATGTTATTTTTCTTCTTCTGACTGTTAATATGGTCAGTTATGTTGACTGATTTGAGAACATTGAACTAGCCACTGTGCATTCCAAGATAAACCCCACTTGGTCATAATGTGATGTATTCGCTAATATTTTTATGAAGGTGTTCTGTGTATGTGTTGTGAGTATACTCTTGTGAGTATACTGTTCTGTAGATTTTCTAATACTGTCTTTGTCTGGTCTTAGTATCAGGGTAATGGTTGACTTCATTAAATGAGTTGAGAAGCCTTTCCTTTTCTTCTATTTTCTGCAAGGGTGTAGAATTTGGTGTAATTTTTTCCTTAAATGCTTAGTAGAATTCACTAGTGAAAATATCTGGGCCTGAATTTCTTTTTCCAAAGGTTTTTAAAGACTAACTCAATTTCTTTAATACTTACAGCTCTATTCAGGTTATTTATTTAATCTTGGATGAATTATGGCAATTTGAGGTTTTTGAGGAATTAGTCTAATTTATCTGAGTTACACAATTTATGTGCATAGAGTTGTTTATAGTTTTCAATTTATTTTACATTTAACATCTATGGGGTCTGTAGTGATATCTTCTCTCTTATTCCTGATTTTGTAATTTATGCTTTTTTTATCATCAATCTTACTACATGTAAAGTTTGCTGGTGTTTTCAAAGAATCACCTTTTGGGTCTATTACTTTCTTAATTTTTCTGTTTTCTTTCTGCTTGCTTTGGGTTTATTTTATGCTTCTAGCTTCTTAAGATAAACCTTAGGGTATTGGTTTGAGACTCCTTTTTAAAAAATATAAACATTAAATGCTATATAGTTCCTTCTAAGCATTGCTTTTGCTACATTCCACAAATTTTGATATGTTGTATGTTGATTTTTATTCAGTTAGAAATACTTTTCAATTTCACTTGAGATTTCTTCTTTGACCTGTGGATTATTTAAATGTGTGTTGCTTAATTTGGATATATTCCTCTTATTTTGATATTACTGATTTGTCGTCTGATTCCATTATGGTTAAAGAACCTACTCTGTATGATTTCAAGTCCTTTAAATTTGTTAAAGTATGTTTTATAGGATCTATCTTGATGAATGTTCCGTGTGACCTTAAAAAGAATGTATATTCTGCTATTGTTGTATAGAGTGCTTTATGAACATCAAGCATTAATCTGTGCCACTTGGTGGTGTTGCTCTGTCCTTCTACACCCTTGCAGATTTCATGTCTGCTGGTTCTACCCATAACCGTGAGAAGAGTGCTTCAGTCTCCAAAGATAATTGTGATTTGTCTATTTAATTCTGTCTGGTCTTGCTTTGTGTATTTTAAAACTCTGTTAAATGCATATACATTTGCATTCTTGTTTTCTTTCTTTCTTTCTTTTGGTGAATCGATCCTTTTTATCATTACATATTGTCCCTAATATTCTTGGTAATTCTCTTTTTCTGAAGTCTAGTAGACTTCAGATCTGATGTTAACAAACCCACTCAAGCTTTCTTTTTTGACTAGTGTTTTCACAGGGAAAAAACCTTTTCTCATCATTTTCTGTCTAAACCAAACTGTATCTTTAAATTTTAAGTGATTTTCTTCTAGACAACTTATAGTTGGGTAATTTTTTTAAAATTCCATTCTGTGAATCTGTTTGTTAAAAGGTGTGTTAGACTATTTATCTATAATGTAGGTCTAATATTTTGCTATTTGTTTTCTGTTTCATCTGTTTTAGTTTCTTCTTTGGGGGTATTTTGAACATTTTTAGTATTCCATTTTATCTATTGTATTTCATATATATATATATATATATAGCCTTATAATTGATTGGCCATGGGATTGTAATGTACATACTTAACTTCTCAAGTCTACTTAGATTCAGTGACTTACCTCTTCAGTTGTAATGTAGAAACCTTATGAACCTGTAGGTCTCTTTACCCTCCCCATTGTTGTTGTTGTTGTTGTTGTTGTTATGTTATATCTATATACACTGACAACCCCATAAGACAGTGCTATAATTTTTTTACTTTCAACCATGAAACATATTTTATTTATTTTATTTTCATTTTTTCAATGTTAATTTCTTTTTTGAGAGAGAGAGAGAGAGAGAGAGAGAGAGCGAGCACAAGTTAGGGGAGGGGCGGAGAGAGAGAGGGAGACACAGAATCCTAAGCAGTCTCCAGGCTCCAGCTGTCAGCACAAAGCCTGACACAGGACTGCAACTCATGAACTGCAAGATCGTGACCTGGCCAAAGTCTGATACTTAACTGACTGAGCCACCCAGGCACCCCTCAACCATTAAACATATTTTAAAGAACAGTATCATCTTTTATATTTATCCTGATATTTCCCCTGTTGTTCTTTCTTCATTCCTGATATTCCAGCTTTCCATTTGTTATTCTTCTCATTCTGTCTGAACAGCTTTCTTTAACAATTCCGTTAGAGCAGTTTGCTGGAAACAGATACTATTTTCCTTCATCCAAGAATGTCTTTAATTCACCTTAATTCCTGAAGGTCATTTTTGGTGGATACAGAATCCTGGGTTGACAGATCTGTTATTTCAGTACTTTGAAATGTTGTTCTACTTCCTTCTTGCCTCCGCTGTTTCTGATGAGAAATCTGTAGTCATTTGAATTATTGTTAACCTATAAGTAATGAGTGATTTTTTTTGCTTGCTTTAAAATTTTTTTATTGTCTCTGGTTTTCTATCATTTGATTACACTGTGTTTGAACATTATTTCTTTGGGCTTATTCTGCTGGAGCTCACTGAGATTCTTGTATCTCTAGGTTTGTCTTTGGTAAAATTTGGGAGGTTTTGTTCATTTCTTCAAATATATTTCCTGCTCTATACTCTCTCTTGCTTTCATTCTGGGATTCATATGACACAAATATTAGACCTTTTCTAATAGACCACAGGGCCCTCAGGCTGTATTCATTTAAAAAAATTTTTTTTTCTCTCTGTTGTTCAAACTGAACTATTTATGTTGCTTCAAACTTCAAGTTCATTGATTCTTTCTTCTGCCATCTCCCATTTTGCTACTGAACCCATCCAGTGAGTGTGTTATTGTATTTTTCAACTCTAGAGCTTTCATATGATTCTCATTTTTATCTTGTTTCTTTACTAAGGCTTTTTGTCTTTTAATACTTTACAAAAGTTTTCTCCTTTAATTGTTGAAGTGTTTTTAAAATAGCTGCTTTATGGATTTTGTTAGATAATTCTAGTATCTGTGGTGTCTAGGCATTGGATGAATGCAAGTTGAGATTTTTCTGTTTATTCATAAGCCAAGTAATTTTTTTATTGTATCCTGGACACTTTGATTTTTTTTTTTTTTATTTTGAAACTTTGGGTCTATTTTGATCTTAGAAAAAATGTTGATAATTTTATTTTGACATGTAATCAACCTGTTGGATTTTAGGCTGCATGCTCTGACCAGGCTTCTATGGATTGTGATTCCAATGTCAGTTGAATTGCAAAGCATTGGCAGTGCTCTTTGGATCTGTCTCACATCAGTCTCAGACTGGGCAATAGTCTATATTATAGTTTGTTCTCAAAATCTATATATGCTGTATATAGGGCCAGCTGCATCCATGCACAGCTCAGGGTAAGCCCAGAAGTTCAGAAATGATTGTAAGAGGCTACTTTCCCAAGTCCTCTTTCTCTGTCATCAACCAGGGAATTGTCAGCCTCCATGGCTGTCAGCCTCCTCCTCTTTTAAGCCTCTGACCAGAAAGCTGGGGCTTTACTTTCCCTGCTTATTATACATTTCCTGCTCCTATGTGCCCACCCAGGGCAAACCAGTGGGAAGACAATGACAAGAAGCAACAGGGCTTTGTCCCTCACTCTTCTGGGACCTCAGATCCTCTAGCCAGTGGAGGTTCTCCTACCGCTCATGTCCTTCCAGCTCCCATTGCCACAGCTGCTACTGCCACCACTGGATGCCTTAGGGGTACAGGTGCTAGAAAAGAGTAGAAAAGAAAAAGAAAAAAAAGAGAAAACATGATTTCTCCCATTCTTCCTGAGTATTAGGAATTTCTTCTACTGGTGTTTGAGCCAGAACCGTAGCTTCTCTTGGAGTTTTCTGTCCACATCCTGGTCCTTGCTTATAGGTTCTGAGGTCAGGCTGGAGGATGGAGAGGAAAAATAATAGTAAACTCATTGCCGATTTGGTGATACTTCCAATTCTGGTCATTTCCTCTAATCTGCCTGCTATTGTTCACTTGTCAGGGTCTTCAACTGGTTACTACATGCATTCTGTCAAGGTTTAAGAGATGCATTCAGTGAAATATACAGGGCAGAGAGTACTTACTCCACCTTATCCAGAACCAAAAACCCAAACAGTGCTTTAGATTGTCTTTTACAGTCAGACCCAGGAGAATATTGCCTCTGGGACGGTATTGTCATCATCGAGTCCTTTTAACATATTCAGTAATCATTCTCTTTGGGATGGGTTTGAGATTATCCACCTTTTCATCCGAAGCTATAGATAACATAATATGGCAAGCTACATTACGGCAAACTCCTGTGCCTCTCCTGGTAGAACAATATGAGGTGGCTATTTCAACTTCAAACTCATTTGGCTGATTTAGAGAAACTTTGGGACAACAGTAAAATGACACTGAGATCAATTTAGGCATCCATCTGCCATCTTGAAAAATGGTGTGCAATAAAACCTTTCAACTGGGTATAATTTTTTTAGTTTTTATCATTAATGCCACTTGTATTTCAGGGTAACAAGAGTGATTCAGGTCCACTTATTAGGGTTTGAAGTTCTAAGAAATGCAGGTTCCCTGCCTCAGTGTTGTGCTTTATTTGCCATAGGGGATGGGAAGTAGGGTGGGAAGCAGATGGAATTAGTTGACATATATGAGTAAAAGATAGCATTTCCTCTCTTTTTCCCATATTGTATCAGTAGATAGGCAATCTCTGCCCATTGAGAAATAACATATATATCTGTGCCCATTGATCTTGGTGTGCAAAAGCTCCTTGCTGGCAGTCTACCAAAAGAAGTCTGTGTTTATTCCTAGCCTTCATACTTATGGCATTGCTTTTTAGTACGATGGATTTAATCAGTTTCTCCTTTCTCTAGACTGTGACAAAGTAAGTATCATTTAAGAAAGAGTTTCTGTTGGGTTTCTTATTTTAGTTAAAGTTTGGCAGCAAGAGGCCATTTCTTTCAGTGGTTGGGTATTTTTTCTTCTTGAATATACTAGTGTGGAAGGAAGCAACAAAGGAGGAATACTTGGTGCCCCTTTCAGAATTCAGATTAAGTATTAGGCTTGTTTGGCCAAAGATGTTGGGTAGTGTCTCCCTATGCAGATACATCCATGGACCACCATGTTCCAAATTTTCCAGCATAGCCCTCACTCTGCCTTTTCTCCCTCACTTGTGAAATGTGAAGGGACTTGTATAGCTGTGTAACAAGTAGAGGGCTGGGCAGTGAGAAAGCTGTAAAGACTCTGATTTAGGACATAATTTGTTGTAGGACCTTGGACTGCTTATTCAACTTTTCTGAGCTTCATATTTTCCCACTGTAAAATGTGTGAGAGTATAGATGATTATTGGAATGATTGCAAGTGTGTTAAAGCCCCTAGCCTCTTTCTTCCTTCTTAGGAGTGGGTGGTACTGTTTGGGCTTCTATTTGCCATGAGACTTGAGACTGGGTTGGGCTTGAATCACTGATGGGAGAAGATAGAGGGGTGAACCTAGTATAAAACCAATCTCAAGGGTGGCATAAAGTTATCCCTCCCTATATTGCTTACACTTTTGTGTTGCCAACATCTTTGTAAATGACTGATGTTGGGGGAGGTCTCCAGAACTCTTTGTAGTGAGATACAAGGTTAGCAGAATTTTCTGCCTGAGTACACTTTCTAGGACAGGAGCATTGTTTATTGGTCTAAATGACACTACTTCCTTCAACCCTTTCAACCTTCCTGTCAAAAACCCCACCCCCAGCCCCCTAAGCTAGAAGCTTTTACAGGTGAAAACTGGGTGCCTCTGTCTGGTTTTTCCCAGGCCTCTTCTGTGAATGGATACTCACTGACTGTTGTTTCCCATATGTAATGAAAGCCCAGCTAGCTAGTACAGCCTTACCCAACACAGAGCCTTACAGTGGAGTGACCTACAGGAGAAAAGCTGTGTGCTAGAGTGAGTTACCTGGGGAGAACTCAGAGAGACTAGCAACCTCCCAGCTTGTGCCTGGAGGCTTGAAATGTACTATTGACTTGACCTTGCTTATGGGACCAGTGAACGTAGAGGGACAGAGAGACCTGTCCCTGCCCAAACAAGATCATCACAAGTCTATACCAACTGCAGGATGAGAGCTAGCCTGACAGTTTTGGGGGAATAATGAATTATAATGATTGCTAACATTTTCCTAGAAATACAACCAGAAGGAGAAAACATGCCTTCCAGAACTCTTCTCAGGAGGCATGAAATTTGCAGTTGGAAGGAATACTTTGGTAAACTATTTAGAGTGGAAGGGATGGGCTTTCTCCCCCCAAGTGACAACAGATATTTTCTAAATTGCCTACTAAAAAGGATAAATCCACTTAACTGCAAAGCTTTTTTTTTTCTTTTTTGAGGGAAGTTTGCAAAATTGGGGCGAGAAATAGACTATAAGGGTAGTAGAGGCTAAAGACTCTGAGCAGTTGATCATTCTTCTCTCTTATGTCCCCACGAGTGCTTAGCCTCTACTCCAAATATGAGTTGAGCAAATATTTTTTAAAAATAATGTTTGAAGGGTGCGTGAGTGGCTCAGTCAGTTGAGTGTCTGACTCAAATTTGGGCTCAGGTCGTGATCTCATAGTTCATGAGTTTGAGCCCTGCATCCACCTCTGCATTGACAGTGCAGAGCCTACTTGGGATTCTCTCTCTGCCCCTCTCTCTCTGCTCCTCCCACACTCATATGCACTCTCTGTCTCAAAAAAATAGACATTAAAAAAATAATGTTTGAATAAGCACCAGTTTATTGGTATGCCCATTCTATGGACCAAGGATACTCCAGGTATCAGTTCCAAATCCATCTGAGAGGTGAGGCTGGAAGTAAGGAGCAAAGCCATTTGCTAGGAAGGAGGATGATAAATAAGAGTATGGTATAGAGATTCCCCAGTTGAGGCATGTGGGCAAAAGTCAAGTCCAGGAACCAGAAGACCGGGGTAGCCCAGTCTACCCATCAGGATCTTGCTTGGGTATCCATTCCAAAGGCCAGGCTGGGTCTTCCTCCATCAGCTTCAGGCTCCATCCACATGTGACCCGTCTCCTATTTTAGGGGACCATTATTTTCTTCAAATATCTAATCTGTCTTACCATCATATTTATTTATAGTGAACTTGCTGGCCACTAGGAAAGGTGAAGGATTGGGGGGACCTCTCAGTCATTTTGGGGACAAACTCAAGCTTCTTAGTTTTTCTCCTCAATCCAGAGGATCATTTGATAATCAGTGGTGTTCCAGGCTCTTCTAGCAGCAGCTAAGCAATAGGAAGCCATGAGTCACAAACCCAACATCCAACTAACTGACCTCTGTTTCTTTGTGTGAGCTGGAGAAATGTCTTTATTATCACCATCATCATCATCATAATCACCATCACCATCACTGTTGTAACCATCATCACCACCATCACCACCATTACCATCATCACCATCACAGTCACTCATTACTTATAATGATAGCTGACATTTATAGAACTTTACAGGGTACACACTCAGTAAATGCCATCTTTTAGTGCACAAGGGCACTTGACACATTTGCCAGGCACTTTACACGTGTCCCTTCATTTCAACTGTCTTCATTTCAACTGTCTTCCAATTGTTGCTCTCATTGTGCAGGTAAAAGCATTGAGCCTGGAAAAGGTTATACAGCTTAACTCAGGGGCACGCAGGGAGGTTAGGATTTGAACCCAGAGCCTGCATGTGCTTTGGTACTTCCTACGCTGCTATGCCAATGAGGACCATGGCCCCCCTTAAAAGGAAACTGCTAAGCCCAACTAAATGCCTCGGCAACTTATAAGCTGCCCACTTTCAATCTCTGAACCAAATGTCTTTTTGATGAGGCCTAAAATCCACTCCAGGAAGCCACAGAGGGGAATTTCTGAAGTCATTTCTAACTTCCTGTGAAAATATTCTGTAGCTGGCAAGAGATGTTCCAGATAACAATGAATACACAATAAAGCGGGTGCCTCTGCCTTGGATACCTGGCTCACAAATAACCCATTTGGCTTCCCAATCACCCTGATACCTAAAACTAGCAGAATTTATGCTTGCGGCTGGAATGGCTCTGTTCAGCCAGAAAGCAAAAGTTTATGGCTGAACCCTTTGCTCTGAAATGAAATCTAGTCTCTTTGGCTCGACTTTATTAGGCCGTATTGTACAGCGATAGGAGACATAAGTATCCAGAATCTGCTGTCACTAAAATGGGACTGAGTTGGCAAGCGTTTTCGTCCTCACATTCGATGCTGTGTCCTAAAATGGGGAAGTTGAATAGAAATTAGGGATCCAAATCAGGGCCATTTTTTGAAACTTTATTTTTAATTGAATTAAATATAGCCATCTCATTGTTCTGTCTTTACACAGCCCACATTGAAATGGAAGCTAAACTATCATTGGGGTCACTGAGTCAATGGAGAGAGACTAAATAGATAAATCTGGACTCCTGGAATATTGTTTAGACTAATTACCAAAACAACCCAAACACTTGGATACTCAGTGCTTAATTAGGTTTAAGCTTTCTCTGTAACTGGCTCCAGTATTTAGTGATATTCGTGGAGAACATTCTTTTTCATCTGTAATTTAAAGGATTGTGATTGATTGTCCTTAATCTTTATTCTTCAAAGGCATGATGGAGAATACTTGTTTTCTGTTCTTCACTGTCTTAGGGAATAGACCTTTGCTACTCAAAGTGTGGTCTATGTCCGGGCAGCGTCATTATTGTCTTGGAGCCTGTTAGAAATGCAGAATCAGCCCCCACCCAGGACCATGGCATCAGAAACCACATTTCAATAAGAACCTTGCATGATTTACATGCACGTCAGAGTTTGGGAAGCTGTGGACTCAGAGCCTCAGAAGACTTTTGTTAAGTAAGCCTCAGAAGTGCCCCCTGGTGAGAAATTATCCAGAGTGATAGCAGCAATAAACCAAACCATCTAAGATACTGAAGATCCTGCAAAGGCATAGGCAATGCTGTGGTGGTTTGTCTCTTCAAAGCAAGCTCATAGTTTCTGTGATGGAGAATGCTTTTCTTTTCTAATTCCCTTCCTATCCATCCAGTAATCAATCAATCAATCAATCAATAAACCATTGTTTCTCAGAATTTGGGGGTAATGGGATTGTCAAATGTAGCCTCTTCTGGGCTCAGTCTGTTTCCTGTTGAATTGTTGTTTGACTTTACGTTGGAATCCAAAAAATGATGGCAAAGAGAAGACACAAGGCTAAGTCCCATGCAGAAGACAGTGTGGTCATGAGACAAGGACACAAAGGGGGCTTCTTTCCTCAGGGATGGCAGTGAGACTCCTAGCTAGTGGGAAGAAGAACATTAGTTGGATTGATGGCAGTATACCAGCTCTTGAGAATTCCTTCTTTCAAACTCAAGCCTCCAAGTTATTGGATTTGGAATTTAAAAAAACATAAGCCGCTTGTTAAGTATCCAAAGAAGTTCTGTGATGACAAAATTTTCCAGAAAAATATTGCTCCTAGTATGAAGTTTTCTGGGAAGTTTAAAAATGACCCAGTTCTACCCATTCCTTATTAGAACCTAATATAGAATTTTTCAACATTTGGAGGCAGGAATTTGTTCGTTGCATGGTCCGACACGAAATGCTGTGAAGTCATCAGTGCTGACTTGTGATTAGATACTTAGGAAAACTGCTTGTTTCATTGTGTCTCTTTCTCTAGTTTTTGTCTTGCTTAGTTCAATGCAACAAATATTAATTGAGCACCTCTTATATAAGCACCTTAGAAGGTAGTATGTTGCTTGTTCTGGAAGATACAAAGTTGAGTGCATAAGGAGGGGCTCATGTTCCAAATGCTACTTTGCTGTAGCTCTCGTCAGATGTTAGAAGACTTGAATGCTATGATGGTAGCTAATGATAGTTAACATGCACTGAGCACTTACTGTGGGCCAGATAGTGTTCTAATCATTCTGTACTGATAACCCCATTTAGCCCTCCCAAGCCCCCTAGAAATGGGCTTGATTAGCATTTCCAATAAGGCAAAGAAGAGCATGTCAACCTGGGAAATGAAAAGCCTCACCAGTGAAGGGGCATATGATGCAAACTTTATAGGAAGAATTGGATTTGACAATTGAAAATAGGGATTTATATATATTTCCAACAGAAGGATCAAGGGAAACAAAGTGGTAGGGAAATCAGAAAGAAGGAAAGTTTTTAGATTAGCATTACCTATCTCCATGAGCTACTCCTTGAAATAAAGGATCGTGTGACTAAATGCCATGTTTGCAGATTTACAACTACTATTAACATGTTAAGTCTCTAACCATTGCAAAAAAAAAAAAAAAAAAAAAAGCCCAGTTTGGCTTTGTGAATTCCAGTCCTTCCCAAATCTACTTCTTCCAAATATTATTGAGCTACTGCTGGGTACATAGGCTACACTGGAGTTTCAGATAGAATTTTCTGCCCTCAAAACAACCTATATTTTCATGGTGACCCTCTCTCCACTCTGTGCATTCGAGATAATACCTGTTAGTAAGTTCTGATGCGCTTACTTTGGGAAATAGCTGAGAATACTCCTACTTTGCCAAAACTTGGGGGGAATTGTGGGAAGTTGGGTTTGTAAGAGAAGGCCAGCACATCTGTCAGTGAGTCCATGGATGGGTGCTGTGAACTGTATGCTACTCATCCACGAGCGACAAAGTACAGAAAATGAGAGCAAGTTCTTAGGAACTTTGAGAGCAATTTTATAGATTAATTTTATAATGGTTGAATCGAACAAGAAAAATTTGGGACCTGTACTTTGCATATCTTTTTCTTTTTTTTTTTTTGGAATTCATTTCTGTTAGATTTTGCAGAAGTTTGAGTCTGCAAAAGAGTGGACGTTGGAAATCAAAACAAAACCTGGTTCCCTACCTCAAATGGATTGAGAAGCTCTGTCCTGGATAATCCTGCATGCCGGGGGCTGAATCCCCATGAGGATTGCTTTCTCATGAGGATTGCTCAGCAGGCATCTGCTTGAGAACATTTACTTCCTGCTTGCTCTACCCAGATTAGAATTCTTTTCATGATATTTTAAGAACCTTATTATTTGAAGCACAAATGAGGATGTTCCTAACCATTAGCAAGATTGCAAAGCCAAAGTCCTATTTGGACAGAGAGTGAATAGGCCAACCTTTAATGAGTTCTGATGTCTCTTAAGCATAAGATACCCTTTCTTCACTGGAGAGAAAAATAGGGAGAGAGTAGAGAAGCCTTCTAACATATTGAGAAAAATACCAATTTCTGGCCACACAAGCAATACTTTCTTAAATCATTTCTAAATAATAATTCCTTAAAAAAAGTTCTCCTGTCAGGGCGCCTGGGTAGCTCAGTCAATTAAGCATCCGACTTTTGATTTCAGCTCAGGTCATGATCTCACACTTTGCGAGTTGGAGCCCCGTTTGGGACTCTGTGCTGCCAGTGCAGAGCCTACATGGGATTCTCTCTCTCTCACTCTCACTCTCTCTGCCCCTCCCCTGCTCATGCTCTCTCTTTCAAAATAAATAAATAAACTTTTAAAAAAAAGTTCTCATATCACTCTTTGCACTAAGCCCTTTTAGCTTTAGCCCCTCTGGCACTCTTTGTGTTTTCAGAATAATCTGGGCTGGAGGTAATATAGCAGAGGAAACACCATATATTCTTACACTCTTGCATGCTGTGTCTGTCGGTCGCTCTCAGAACACCTCATGTGGGCATTTTTTTTTTTCTCATAATGCCTGATGGAAGAAATCTCATTTGATAGTCTGCAGCCCACTAGTCTGGGTCTAAGAGATTTGGCTCAAGTCCACCCAGAATTAATCTTCGGAGTTGTTTATTTATTCGTTCAGTGCTGAAGCAACCAGTTATCTGGCATTCCATCAAATCCCAAATAATTTGTTTTAATTGACATTGTCCTGAAGGCTTTGGACGAGTCTGAAATCCTTTCGTCCTGCTCTCACATTCTGGAGAATGCAATCTGAAATAGGCCATAATTGTGGAATGCCAAATCGTTATGGAGTCCCTGAAATCCAATGCTGCTCTCAGAAGGGCAGCCGACCTGAGTCCACATCCAAGAAGTACAGCATTGAAGTGCAATTTGGCATGGAGAAGAAATACATTCTGAAAAGGTGCAAATCACCATTCATTCCCCCCCCCCCCCCGCCGTCTCCTCTGCTTCTCTCCTTTGGTTTCAACTTTATCACCAGTTTATCCCACCCCCAGAAAGCTGTGCAGCGAAGCATTCTCTATTCTGGCACCTGTGAGGACATAAGCTAGCAAGATGCAAAGGCTTTATTTTTTTAATACCACGAGTTGGTCTTAGGATTTGTCATTATACTGAAGAACGTTGAGGCGAGAAAGGGAAGGCGAAAGAAGTAGCCCTGTGCCCATTGATAAAAACTGGGACAAATATGTTAAGATTGGTGTGTGGAGGAAATGAGGAGAGAGAGAATCCCAAAAGCCCAATGATAAAGCTTTCTTAACACTCAATTGTCCTTAACATTGTTCGTTCCAGCAAGAAATGATTAGATGCAACATTAAATCAGATTTTTCTCAGTGACAGAGCATGCTGTTAAAGAATGGGGATAAATGACCCCACACATTTTAATAACCACCCATACACTCATCAGCCTAGAGACCATAAATGCTGATCCTGTGTTTATTATTATAGTCAAGGGCTTGACACTTCCTATGGGTTCTTTCTCTTTCTTTTTCTTTCTTTTCTTCCTTTTTTTGTTTGTTGTAGGAATTAATATGTATAATGGTATCTAAGGCACTTGGTCGTCAGTTCATGTCATTGTCACAATGACAATGTATTGTGTAATTTATATGTACAAAGTTCATTCAGATGTGACTAGTTAATTCTTTTTTTAAATATTTTATTTATTTTTGATAGAGAGAGAGGCAGAGCACAAGTGGGGGAGGGGCAGAGAGAGGAGACACAGAATCCGAAGCAGGCTCCAGACTCCGAGCTGTGAGCACAGAGCCCGACTCAGGGCTCAAACTCACAAACTGTGAGATCATGACCTGAGCCGAAGTTGGACGCTTAACCGACTGAGCCACCCAGGTGCCCCGTGACTAGTTAATTCTTATCAAAGCAGTTTGATGATTTAAAACTGTGCATTCTTTAGAGAAAAATATCAACTTAAAATTTGGATAGATTAAAAAAATAGTAATGCATTGAATACCTGCTAATACACTAGTCTCCTACTACCAGTTTGGGGCAATGTTAGTGTGTGTGTTATGACTCCCGTCTTCTTATTGCAGCTATTAACATAATGGTCATTGGTTTTTATAATTTCCTTTTAGTTCATTATTTTTGATGTGCATAATATCAATATATTTGGATTAAAATAGTGTACTTGTTTTCAGTTAAATAAGAATTGGCATATGAGATAATCTCCAGAATTATTTACATGACTCCAGAGGTGGGGACAGACGTTAGCAAAATTATTTGACCGTAATCACCACGGTCATTCAGACTCTTCGCTGGGAACAGAAATCACCGTGGTTGTAGCATACCCCAGCCAGGATGGTTGATTTTTCACATTCACTGGGTTGTTAGCATTAGAGAAACACAGTTTCACTCTAATCAGAGAAAGCATAAAAAATAAAAGGTGTCATTACCGACCCACCATTAGTAACACATGCAGAATCTAGGATCAAGAAGGTATTACTTCCTTCGAAGCCAAGGCTCATGTTTCCAGTTGGCAGGTACCCTTTGATGGTGGAGCTGTCTGCCCATGAGTTGGTGTACAACCATTTACTCGGGGGGTTGAACTAGACTGGTTGAAAAATTAGATAATGGAGAAAACATAAATAAGCCCACAAGCAGTGTAGACGAGCTAGCCCAATGGCTCAATTTCCCTTTCTCACTGAAGATTCTGTGAGTGAGTATTTGATGAATCAGGAGCCACAGCACATCACCTGCTCATCTTTGCTCTTCTAAAACAGCTGGAGTTTGATGTGACAGCCAAAGGAGAAATTGCTGCCTCAGGAAATGCTTTGCCTTTGACTGATGGCTGCATGGCTGGCAAATTAATTTTGGCACCTTTCCTTAAGTCACTTTGGTCCCATTCCTTCATTTTTCTGCTGGGAAGTGTGTACATTACATTACAGTTAAAAATACCTTCACAACACAAATGTGGAGAATAGCATGTACTATTTGAGGAAAGAAGTTGTAGGCTGAGATGGTTCCATTTTGTAGAGTAGAAAGGATGCCTCCATGCTCTGAGAGGAGGCCCACACTCTCAGTGCAGCTCAAAATTTGTTTTCCATTTTCATTTTCATTTTTCATTTTTTTAAATATAATTTATTGTCAACTCGGCTAACATGCAGTGTGTAAAGTGTGCTCTTGGTTTTTGGGGTAGACTCTTGTGGTTCATTGCTTACATACAACACCCAGTGCTCATCCCAACAAGTGGCCTCCTCAATGCCCATCACCCACTTTCCCTCCATCCCACCCCCCATCAACCCTCAGTTTGTTCTCTGTATTTAAGAGTCTCTTATGGTTTGCCTCCCTCCCTCTCTGTTTGTAACTATTTTTTCCCCTTCCCTTCTCCCATGGTCTTCTATTAAGTTTCTCAAGTTCCACATATAAATGAAAACATGATATCTGTCCTTCTCTGGCTAACTTATTTCACTCAGCATAATACCTTCCAGTTCCATCCACATTTCTGCAAATGGCATGATTTCATTCTTTCTCATTGCCAAGTAGTATTCCAGTGTATATATAAACCACATTTTGTTTATCCATTTATTGGTTGATGGACATTTAGGCTCTTTCCATAATTTGGTTATTGTTGAAAGTGCTGCTATAAACATTGGGGTACATGTGCCCCTATGAATCAGCACTCCTGTATCCCTTGGATAAATTCCTAGCAGTGCTATTGCTGGGTCGTAAGGTAGTTCTATTTGTAATGTTTTGAGGAACCTCTGTGCTGTTTTCCAGAGTGGCTGCACCAGTTTGCATTCCCACCAACAGTGCAGGAGGGTTCCCGTTTCTCCACATCCTCGCCAGCATCTATAGTTTCCTGAGTTGTTCATTTTAGCCACTCTGACTGGTGTGAGGTGGTATTTCAGTGTGGTTTTGATTTGTATTTCCCTGATGATGAGTGACATTGAACATCTTTTCATGTTTCTGTTGGCCATCTGGATATCTTCTTTGGAAAAGTGTCTATTCACTTCCTCTGCCTATTTCTTCACGGGATTATTTGTTTTTCGGGTGTTGAGTTTGGTAAGTTCTCTACAGATTTTGGATACTAATCCTTTAGCTGATGTGTCATTTGCAAATATCTTTCCCTTCCATCGGTTTACAACTCAAAATTAATGTTACTCCTCATCAACCTCTCACAAGGTCATGGGCTCCAGGGTTTAAGAATTTGAGTCATTGGTGAGCTTCTGTTCTGATATTTCCCCTCTTAGGTACTCATATACAGCAAATCCATCCTGCCCCCCAAGATCCTAGCACCACTCCCTCCTTATATATTTACTCTGTCATCTCTAGCAAAAGGTGACATGGTGTGTGGTTAAGAGTATGAACTCTGAATTTTATTCACACCAACAATTGGCTTTGTGACTATTAGTGTGTTACTTAACCTCTCTGTGCTTCAGTTTAGTCCCCTGTAAAAGGGAAATCATAATGACAGTAACTCGCTCCACCTTTTCTAGCTCTCTTTGTTCACTGCCATCTTCTCTTGGGTGAAGCACAAATGTTTTCAACTCAACATATATTACACTTATTTTTCCTTTCTTTTTTTTATTTTTTTTAATTTTTTTTTTATTTTTGGGACAGAGAGAGACAGAGCATGAACGGGGGAGGGGCAGAGAGAGAGGGAGACACAGAATCGGAAACAGGCTCCAGGCTCCGAGCCATCAGCCCAGAGCCTGACGCGGGGCTCGAACTCACGGACCGCGAGATCGTGACCTGGCTGAAGTCGGACGCTCAACCGACTGCGCCACCCAGGCGCCCCTATTTTTCCTTTCTTAAGAATGCATTTCTTGGGGCGCCTGGGTGGCTCAGTCGGTTAAGCTTCCAACTTCAGTCCAGGTCATGATCTCACAGTTCCTGAGTTCGAGCCTCGTGTCGGGCTCTGTGCTGACAGTTCAGAGCCTGGAGTCTGCTTCAGATACATTCTGTGTCTCCCTCTCTCTCTGCCCCTCCCCTGCGTGTGCTCTGTCTCTCTCTCTTTCAAATATAAAAATAAAAATTTTAAAAAAAATTTAAAAAAAGAATGCATGTCTTTACTGCTGACAAAGGTAAAAGAATATGTACTTTCAGTTTTGTTTTTTCAGCCAAAGATGCCAGGTTTGAGACTTAGAAAGGTAAACCTTGGTAAGAAGTGATAGATAGTTTGAGCCCTTGCCTTGGGATGAAGATTGAGGTTCTCTTGTCTGAGCCTGCTGTGTGCTGTGGTGTCAGTGTCCTGAGTTGGGGCTCATTTCCTGATTCTCCTGATGTGATTAGCCTGTTCTTATTGTTGATCTGTCACAACTTGTCATTCTTGCCCTTAAGGATTAAAAGGTCTTAGGATTCATTATAATTACTGGTTCTTCTGCCCTTACAATTATAGATATTGCACTGTCAGCACAGAGCTTGACACGAGGCTTGAACTCACGAACCATGAGATCATGACCTTAGCCGAAATCAGGAGTCGTATACTCAACTGACTGAGCCACCCTGGTGCCCCAGAACACCTTTGTTAGGAATCTCAAAAACATGTTGGCTTATCTATATAGAAATAGTGTTAAAGATGTGGCAATCTTAAGCAAAAATCTTAAGCAATGAAGTGAAACCTCTCAGTGTTTAAACAGTCCCTTCAGTGCTACTCTATCTAGCATTGTAGATACCGTCTCAGAATCCACAGATAGATGTAGAAGAGGCATTTTGCTTTCCAGAAAAGTTCTGTATTTTTTTTTCCAGTTATTTGACATTGAATCCCTTAAGTGTTTTTGATCAGCCACAAAGGCAAAACCTGCAGAAAGAAAAATATGGGAAAAAATCAGGAAAAGGTATATCTGGTTAGATATCTTAGCTAGACATCTGGTGCTTCTTCCAGCAAAGAGAAAAAAAAATGGGAAAATAAATACCCGTTTAAATAAGATCTAATCAGCAACTGGAATAGGTCCTGAATAGATACTGAATATGCTCAGTAAGTCTTTGCTGAATGAATAATTGAATGAACATTTGCTATGTTCAAAACAAACATGAATAATACTATTATCCTGCAAAAATTTGTGTCTACTTAACAAAAATATTTAATGATTAACTTACAGTAAAATTTGGTCTATAGAGTAGTTGCAAGGGCTGTTGGGTGGCTGGGTCAGCTAATCATCTGACTCTTGATTTCAGCTTAGGTCATGATCTCTGGGTTCATGAATTTGAGCCCCATGTTGGGCTCTGCACTGACAACGCAGAGTCTTCTTGGGATTCTCTCTCTTTCTCCCTCTGCCCCCACTCTCTCTCAAAAATAAATAAATAGGGGCACCTGGGTGGCTTAGTCGGTTGAGCATCCGACTTGGGCTCAGGTCATGATCTCACAGCTCATGAGTTCGAGCCCCGTGTCAGGCTCTGTGCTGACAGCTTGGAGCCTGGAGCCTGCTTGGGAAACCGTCTCCCTCTCTCTCTGCCCCTAACCCACTCGTATTCTGTCTGTCTCTCTCAAAAAAAAAAATAAATATTAAAAACATTAAAAATAAATAAACATAAATAATTAAATGCATAAATAAAAATAATTTTTTTTTAAAAAGGAAATGTTAAAAAAAAGAATAGTTCTATTAGGATACAGAGGTATGAAAATACTGGCCATAACTAAAAGGACCATATTAAAATTATATTAACTGAGGAATACCACCACCAATCAATAATAATCGAGATAAAGGCTCCTATTTTCATTGCTTTGAAAATCAGATTAAACTAGTAACATAACACATTATAAAGGGAATGTCTCTGCTGAAAGAATAGGCTGAATTCTTCCATTTCAAAAACACTATTTTCCCATGAAGCTCTACCATGAGGATTTATCATTGGCAATTCTTCATGTAGTATCTTATTTACCAATAAAACAAATTATGATACTATAATTCCCCAACTATTCTATATTTCAAATTATTTACTAATGCAGACTAGGCTTTCTTCAAATTAGTTAGAATTAATGGCCTTTGCTTATAAAGTCAAAATATCTTTTATTTGAAAAAAAAGTTGAAATCTTATGATTCAGGGAAATTAAAAAGTTTATGCTTAGTTAAACACATTGCAGTTAATTTTTAAAAATCATACAGTTTAGCAGTAGAAATGGTTGAGTGCTTTTTTTTTAAAGACCCCACTCTGGGGAAGACCAATTTGTAGATAAACAGCCCATACCCAGCAGCACTGCATAGCTAATGTCTAATGTGTGGGAGTAGGTTAGAAGCAGCTCAAACTAATGAGGTTAACCCACATACTCTAATCACCCAGACTTGCACAAAGCAGGCAAATAGCATAGAAGCAGGGAGCATTCAATTTATTTCTAAATGAGTCCTGCCTTTTTTGTATTCCAGGGTGTCACCCAGTAGATGGTAGGTGTTCATTTCCCACTGTTTCCAAGTCTCTTTCAACTTCTAGCATTGCATTTCCCCTAGCTAACTGATTATGGGCCATAGGCAAGATGCCTTTTAATTCAGCATCAGCCCAAGAAATTGTAAGGAGTCACTTCCTGTTGGCTGGGAAGGTGCCTCTCATCTCCTCACCTTATGTAGAGGTATACATGGGAGGCCACAGCCTACAGACTCCCAGGGACTACTCAGTCTGCCTGCCTTGGGAATCCCAAGGTCTTTGACCTCCTATAGGGGCTCAGCATTCTTGTTGTTATTCACTCTTTAATTTTTAAAGATCACTTCCAATGTAAAATCCTTCTAGAAATGCTTAGCATGAAGAGGGTTGTTGGGAAAACCAGTAGAGCTTGATAAATTAGGAAAAAAGACACATTTTAATGAAATCTGGGGTAAAGCCTGTCTGAAACAACATTTTACTTTTTGTGATACTCAGGGTGTGGTTGGAAAAATCTTTTTTTTCCCAAAGTAGAAATATACGTATTGTTCTATTGTGTTATTGTTTTATTTTTTATGTATATATATGCATACACACACACACACACACATTCATTGTAAAAGCCTTCAGACAACTCAGAAATCTATAGAGAAAAGTGTTAGTCTTCCACTCAGAGATAGTTAGTGTTAGTGTTTTAGTATAAAGTTTTCTAGATTTTTCTATGGCTTTATAAGAAATGGTTAGTGTTTTAGTATAAAGTTTTCTAGATTTTTCTATGGCTTTACAAGCATTCAGATAATTATAGGCTATTTTAATAGGGTCAGACTACTAACATTGTTTGGTAATTTTTACATAATTGCTATATGAGCAGATATACATTTTCACCATCATTTTTAATTATTTCTTTGTATTCCATTGAAAAATGTACCATTTGTGTTTTTTTCCAATTTTTTATTAATAGAAAGGATGTTCTTATACATATGTCTCTGTATATGTGTCTATTTGTTTCTTTGCTATGAATACTTAAAATGGAATGGTTGTGTAAGAGAACATGTCCTTTAAAAAATTTTTATAACACTTGCAAAATTGCTCTTCAAAGCATTTGTATCGATTTACTTGCCCACCAGTATTGTGGGTGAATGCCCATGCTTCACACCCTTGAAAAGCATACAGGTTAGAAAAATGGTGCTTTAGAGAGGATGTACTTCCATTCTAAAAGCTCAGGAGCATTGAAAGCTTCACGTGGACGATGTGGTTGTGGTCCTGGTTGCTGAAGACAGTCACCATCACATAACTAGGGCATTCATTCATTTGCCAGATAGTAAACTCTGGTTTTCCTTTTATAGTGTGCTGTCATATCTTGAACCTCCTGTGTTCTTCTCTCTAGATTGAGGAAGACACGTGGCAGAAATACTACTTGGAAGGAGTCTCAAATGAAATGTACACAGAATATCTCTCCAGTGCCTTCGTGGGTCTGTCCTTCCCTACTGTTTGTGAGTAAGTGACCATTAACCATGTGCTCTTTGGCTCTCAGGGGTATTTAATGTGCCCCTTTCAGGGAAGACACCTTACGCCTGCCCAATACAGCTGGGGTACTCAACAATTACTGAGGGTAACCTGTGTGCTCTGTCTTGTGTGGTGAACAGGAAAGTGGGTCATTACATGGTCTCTGCCTTGGGGATTTCTGCTGGCCCTACTTTTCCCCACAGCTCTGAGAACCTTATACTTAGGTCCATCATTTGCATTAAATTATGAACCACAGTGTTCCTGCATGTCTTGAATTAGGCTCCTGTGGTGTAGACACAAGTATGATGGGTGGCAGGAACCCATGTCTTTTTACCAGGATGAAAACAAATCTTGCCTGCTCCTTGATGAAAGGAATTTTAATATCTTTCAGTCAAATCAGATCATAGAGACATCTGAGAAGCCATTATTCAAAGTGCATTCAAATACTGCTGAGGAAATGTGGAACCAAATGTATGGAAGGAGGCCTTGAGAAGCTCTTAGCAATTTAGCTCCTGACATGAACAACCACCATGTTATGACAATGAGAAGGCTTAGCTTTTCCTTATTATTGGCTCAGCAGGATGGATTTGAACAAGAGGCAGCCCCAGCTGGCCATGGCCCCTCAAAGTAGCATAGGTGATCATTTAAGGGATATGAACTCAAGAGTTACACGGGTCCTGGACGCCGAGAAACTTCTATCATGATGATGCCTTAGATTTCCCACTTGGAATCTCAAATGTTGGGTGCAAGTCAAACAGGGGTTTTGTCCCCTATGAAAGCATAAACTCCCTGGGAATGTTGAAACATTAAGCCTTGTTAATCCATTGACACTTTAGCAAAAGATTTGATAACCTCAGTCTTGCTGGTAAAAACTGGGCAGAAATAGGGGAATCTTGGAACCACTGGGCTGAGGATGAAAAGCTATTCCCTTGTGCTGAGTACCTACAAATGAAACCCACCTTCTGGAAAGGGAGGTCTAAAAAGGATAGACCTGGGGACCCTTGGGCTCTTCTGTCTTCTAGCTTTCTGTTCTGTGCACAGCAGAGAGGGGACAGAGCACCTGGGAGGTGGTGTTTACCTGGAGACTCCTGTCACAGAACACAGGAGGTGTACTGTGTCTGTCCCTGGGCCCAGACCCTAAGCAATCCAAAACGGTTTGGCTCTTTACTGAAATTTCCCACCCTGTCTCTAAGCGAAAGTTTAAACGCTAAATGGACTGGAAAAGTTGAATAGGTAATTGATTCGGAAGGAGTTATTTTCTGAAAATGGATGCCCTATTGTAACTCCCATGTGTTCCTTTCTGTGAGAGCTATTTCTCTTTCTGCCACAGAAAGAAGTTAACCATTCAGAGGCCTCAGGTCCTGGAACATTGAGGCTGTCCCAGGGGATTTTCTCCACCTTGGGGTTTGGACTGCCTAGGATAGAAAGCCCAGGAGAATTCAAGACTTTTAATAGAAGCTGGTTCTATGTTTAAAAAAAAAAAATGGAGGCCTCCTATATAATGTAGGGGTGGTCTGAGCACACGGCAAAGCTGCCAATGCCCAGAGGGGTCCTATGGCATTGGGGGCATTAGCAGAGGTGTGTGTGAAGATGCCCTCCTTGGCTGTTGATTTTCCCTGGTTTGACCAGTGTTTATATCTATCATGAGTGCTTCCTCGGAAACCTGCATTCCCACTGCTTTTCTTACTCTGCTGCGGAATACCAAGTCAGTTTGTTTTAAGAGCATTAAACCGCAAGGTTAGAATTGCTCCCCCTAGAGGCTGCAACTGGGATACCCACAAGGTAAATTTGGCTCCCTTAAGTGCCCTGTGCAGTGTTTCATTTCTTAACAGTTAATTGCGAATATTTCAAAATAGTGGTATTTCACATAAAAACCAGATTTTTGGCCTCTCTTGAAAACCTGATGTGCACTTGCATTTCTACCAGATGCTAACTGGCTCTAATTTGTTGTAAAGAAGGGGTTAGTGTAGGTCCTCCCCTCTCTGTTGTCTTAAACCAGGCCAGATCTGCATTGATACCCTGGGCCTGGCCCTACTGCCATGTGACTTTGTCAAGAACTCCCTGGGTGGTGTGACACTTCACTGCCCTTCGGAGCCAGCTCAAGAGCTGGACACTAGTGGCTGCTGTAAATATTTCCTTTGATGGATTTGCATGTTTAGATCATGTCCTGAGGAGGAGAGAATCTTTCAGACACACCTCGTTGTCAGAGAATTTAATATTTGTTCAGCACAGCTTCTAGAATACAAAAAAAAAAAAAAAAAACCCACAAACTTCTGATGTGAGTGAGAATGTGTTCAACTTAGTGCTATTATTCGTTTAACACAATGATACAGCAGAGGTAGGAATAATCAATAAAGAAAGGACATTTAATGAGATTTAGGAACATCCCAAAACATTGAAGCTCTCCTCAAGCATTTGATTATCTGGAGGCTTAATTATCTGTGTTTTCTACTTTAAATTAAAGAAAAGCCATAACTCAAAGTTACCAGCAGTTTAATGATAACACTCTTCAATTCAGGTTAATTAAAGCACAGCCGTAATTAGAGTGTAGTGTTGTATATCACCGGGCTGGCGCATAAGTATTTTCATTACAGTAAGAATTGGCTATTCAATTTCGAGATGACATAAAGGACGCTGAAATATATTTTAAGCTGGTTCATGTAGAAGAAAAAGAATTGGGGAATATTCTGGGGACAATAAAGCACAGATAAAATATACAGATTTTCAGAGCGGTTTCTGTAATTATGTGCTGCATTAAAACAATATGCAGCCAATAACGTCTTAAAGCATGAAAAGAAATAAATTTGCTCTTCCCCTAGCTGGCAGTATGCCCCCTTGCAGGGTGGGATCACCGCCCAGGAGAGCTTGGAGTTTTCTCAGAAGCCAGGAGAAACGTTCTGTGGAAAGATAAGGGAGCAGGATACACGGATGAAATTTGAAGTTATTTCCCCAGAGAACAGAGTGGGGAAGAGGAGAGGCAGGAGGGCCGGAAGGCCCCCACAAGGCAAGCTTTTTAAAAATTTCTAGTGGAGAGGTGTTCCCTCTTGCCCGGGGGAGACTCACACCAGCTATGTCCTCAGACTTCTGGGCACCGGCCTTGTGGCCTCACTGCGTGTCATCAGAAGACGCACCTTTGTTCCGTGTGTCACTAACTTAGACAAAACACAGTACCATTTCTAAATATTTCATTTATGTCTTCTCATTTTAGCCACACAACAATCCTGTGGTTTCTATTAATGCCACACTCCCTGGTTTATGAACAAGGACACTGGGACTCAGAGGATGTTGGTGCCCCTCCAAAGCCACCTAGTGCACAAGTGACAGAGCCAGGGTTCTGATGCTGGGCCTGTGTAATTGAGAGCAGCTTGGAGGAGCTGCTGGAGGAAAGCTGGCTAATTAAGAATCTCCCGGGGAGTGTAGTAGTGGAGAGATTTCTAGGCTCCATCTCCAGATTTTAATATCTGGGGGAGTCCCCCACATCTGTACTTTTTTTTATAAGCAAAGACAGGTGATTCTGATTCAAAGTCTGATGACTGGGGCTTCCCCCTACCCCCTCCTGCCTCATCCCTCTACACCACAGGCTGGAATAAACTCCTCTTACTCCGCACTTTGGGCTCAGTCACTGGAATGTTTCTCTCTGATTTTAGGCAAATCATAGAATTATAGGTGGGCCATATTTGACAAGCTAATGTTAACATTTGGGCTTTTGTGTGAGTTTCCTTGCCACCATTCCTGCTTCACATTTTCTTCAATCTCCTGGAAGACAGGCTGAATCTACACTCTGCCACGCCATGCACACTCCTGACTGCTCTGCCCTCTCTCCATGCCTTATCCAAATCAGTATAGGAAAAAGGCATGGGGGTGCTGAGCCCTTTAATGCTCTTGGTGAGATTTCCACTGGACATCATGAGAGCAACTTCAGGCTGCAGAGAACAGAGAAGCGCTCAATGCCAAGATGCACAGAGGAAATAAGGACAATTCAGGATGCAACCCACAAAGGTGCCTCTTGGCTTTGTTGGCAAGATCATGGTGGCTATGTCCTAGACCTTCCCCAGGATGCCCTTAGGGTGTTCCTTTTAAGAGCCAGCAACTCCTAAGCAACCCCCCTTCATTTTGCATAGCTGGCTTGCCCCTGGGTCTGTGTGAAAGTACGATCAAGGCAAAGGAGCTTTGGGATCTGAAAGAGAAGGTGCCATCCATTGTGCTCTGAACACCACAAAACCACCTGCTCCCTCTCCCTCCCATTCCCCACCTTCCTCAACAAGGGACCATGGAGGGTGCGAGGGGCCAGCACCAAGCCTGCAGGAATCAAGGAGCTGCTGTCTGAGGCCATGTTTGCCACTAAAGGGTCTTGTATTTGACCGGTCCCCATTATAGGATGATGCTTGATATTGTAGAGTGTGACCCTGGAATCTCAAACCCTCAGAGCAGCCACTTGGTGGATGTGTAATTTGGGACAAGGTATTTGATTTCTCCATACCTCCTTCCTCTGATAGTTACCAGCTGCCTGACTTTGGGCATGGTGTTTACCCCATTATCCTCATCTCTGAAATAGGAACATTACTTATCTCTCAATAGTGCTGATATTCTTTTCCCTCTCCCACCTCCTCTTTTCCCACCTCCTCCAGTCCTGTCCCATCAAGTACAACATAAGCACCAAGAAAGAAAGGGATTACATTGTGGCATTTCCAGGTTGTATTTACTCTTACCCTCTAGAAAAGTTCTGCGGTCAGTCAGTGGTCTGTCAGTCACCAGCCAGTCGGTCGACTAGATTTTTAATAAACTTAGGATATGTGTGCAGTGTGCCAGGCATGGTGCCATCTCTAAGGGAAACTGCAATTAGATTTAATCAAGGATTAATTAAAGGATTAATGACAGTACTTATAAATGAAAAGTAAAGAACTCTGTTTCCCTACAGTGGCTGCTTTCAGAGAGTTTTAAGTCTGGCGAAGAAAAATAATACCCAGGGCACCTGGGTGGGTCAGACAGTTAAGCATCCGACTCTTGATTCGGCTGAGGTCGTGATCTCATGGTTCATGAGATTGAGCCCTGAGTCAGGCTCTGTGCTGACAGCGTGGAGCCTGCCTGGGATTCTGTATCCCTCCCTCTCTGCCCCTCCCCCACTCACACGTGTGCATGTGCTCTCTCTCTCTCAAAATAAATAAATAAACATTTGGAAAAAAAGAAAGAAAGAATACCCATCCTCAGAGAGAACTAAGCACCTATGGAGAAGTATTTGATGGGTGCACACTGGAGGACAGAGGCTGAGAGAGGGGGTGAGAACTCCCTGTAGGCTGGGGGGTGGGCAGGAGAGGCTTCCTAGAAGAGAAGACACTTGAGCTGTGTCTTGTAAGGAGATTGGATTCAGAGAGGGAATAAAGAGGGAAGAGGGAATTCTAAGCAGTAGGCAGTTGGGAGGCTGGGAGCCACATAGCATCTCTCCGATTTTCCAACAAGTGCAAACTGATTTCCCTTTTAGATGGGAGAAAGAGACAAATCAGATTTCTTTTGACGTGTGATGTTTTCAGGGGGAAACAGCGACAGAGTTTTTTTTTGTCTGCCTCCAGACAAGAAAGTGAAGGCAGAGGGGAGACCAGAGAAGTGGGGAAGGAGGAGCAGGAGGAAACCACAGGTTCTGAGGTTGGGTTATGGCAAGAACACCACGTGCCAGGTCCTGGCTTTCTCAGTGAGGGTATTAGTCAGTCATTCATCGCTTGCAAAATATAAAAGCTTAATTGTATTGGGTTTTACAGCTCAGAGGGGATTAGGACAAAAGATGTATTTAAAATACAGTCTATCTCTCTCTGTCCCCCTGCAGCTGATGGAGTAGTTAAAATTCAGATTTGATGTGGAGTATTTAATGCCCGGGTAACTTGGGGGAACTCTGGTCAGATCTTCGCGGTGCTACAGGGCAGGAGTTCTGCCCTCGGTCTAGATGTGAGCATGGATGCTTTTGTGATGACTGAAGACAGTGTGGAGGTTGGAGGGGGCTTCTCCATCCCCTCGTCCACCTGCATTCAGGGCTCCTAAACAAGAAGAAAATCATGCTCTCATGCTGTGTTGTTCTGCATGGACAGATCTTTCCAGTGAAGCTGCTTGAGGGAGATTTAAGACTACCTGGGGAAAGCTGGGTCTCCTGTAAAATGAAAACTAGAGCCACTTGAACTTGAGTTCTAGCAGATCAGTAGATTTTAGGGAAGGATTTCTGAATTTGAACATGGAGCAGAGAGAAGCTGGCAAGCCTGATTGTCATTTGATGGATTCATTTAGCCAGGCTGCAGAAATGAGAATTTTGTGAGAAATTGTGGAGGGACTCAAGTCTCATCTTTAAAAAATATTTTTCCTGAACAAAGTGGCCCTATTCATCCAATTATTTGAGGGGTGGTATTGTAGTTAAGACAACATTTATGAACACAGATAGGAATACAATATTTATGATGATTTCTACTACAGAGACCCAGAGATGACCAGTAATCTTTCTACATGTTAGTGAATAAACAAATGACCCTAAAAACTGTTAAAACTTTTTTTTTTAAGTTTTGAGGGAGAGAGAGGCGGGGGAGAGGGGAATAGAGAGATGGAGAGAGAGAGAGAGAGAGAGAGAGAGAGAGAGAGAGAGAGAGAGAGAGAGAGAGAATCCCAAGCAGGCTCCACAATGTCAGTGCAGAGCCCAATATGGGGCTTAAATCCATGAACCATGAGATCATGACCTGAGCTGAAATCAAGAGTCAGATGCTTAACTGCCTGAGCCACCCAGGTGCCCCTAAAATCTGTTAAACTTTTAATCGAAGGCCACAGAGACAGTGGCACATCTAGAATTCTCTTCAGGAGGGTCAAGGAGGCAGTCCGTTGGAAATGAGATGTTAGGGGCTTCACTTGATATTAGGTCCACATAACAAACACACAGTTTACATTTTGTTTCTAATAATAGTAATACAGTTTTCTAAAATGCATTTATTCATATTTTAGGCAAATGCTCGCTGTCTATATCAAAGAATGTAATTATTAATAAAATCAAGTGTCTCAGGTGTGGTAGTGGAGATATTGTGAGTGTGTGTGTGTGTGCACACGCATGCGTGTGTGTTTGAGGTGGGGGTGTTCTGAAGCCCGCTCCACCTCTATCAAAGCTATTGGGAAATGAAATCTGAACATCTCCATGAGCATTTTAAATCACTTCCTTTTTCTTGGTCCTGAGTCTTATAAATCCTGCTGTTTCAAATTTCCTTTAACTAGATGTTTCCATTTCGAGAGCCTATCATTTTAAATCAAAGCTCCTAAATCTGAATCTTTTTCATT
The DNA here is from genome assembly GCF_028018385.1 of Neofelis nebulosa. NCBI lineage: Eukaryota > Metazoa > Chordata > Mammalia > Carnivora > Felidae > Neofelis > Neofelis nebulosa. The sequence continues at coordinate 41,728,469 of NC_080794.1, read as the reverse complement.
CTAGCCCCTAGATCCTAAAGATCTGGTTTCCCAATGCACAGTATTTACATCCACATCTACTCTGATTACATGCATCAGCCTGACATTGCCAGGGTCCCTCTGGATCGCAGAAGAGGGGCCTGTATTTCAGGGGAAGCTGGGTTTGCAGGGCACAATGAAAGCTACCTCTTCTCTCTTCACCCACTCACTCCTAGGTGACTCATCTTCAACAGCCCCAAACCACATCTTCACACACCCTTCTTGGGCACATTCAAAAGTACAGGTTCTGAGACAGGTTTCTCCGCTTAATTCACATCAGCAAGCAATCTTTCTAGTCAAGGAGGCTGATTTCATGGCAAGAACAATTTATGTCCCTCTGGGTAGGTAGAAACAGTTGGACTCTAATTCTTAAGAGCCTTTGTTCAGGAACATCTGGGTTGAAACTACTGTATTTAACAGATGATGCTAGCACTAAAAAAAAAAAAGGCCTTATATAATGTCATTGTCAAATTTGGTAGATCTCTACTTAATAATTACCAAGAAAGCAATCTAACTTGTTATTACAACAGTTTTATTGCAGATTGCTGGTTTAAGACCTTTTTGTGACAAGTGGCATTTTTTTTTTTCTGGAAAAAAGTCATTTCTGTTCCCCTGTAATTATTTTCACAACCAGCAGCAACTTCCTGCATTGGACATATTGGGACATTTTATTTTAGAAACAAGAATTGAATTCCTGCTAACTTATGGCTGATTTTATCCTGTTTATCCATTGTAAAGGTGGTCTCGCTTCTCTTTCTTATACCCTCCCTCAACCTAAGCCCCTTTCTCATCCACCCCCGGTCCTATGTATGTGGAGACACTGAGTAAAACCATAAGAAGGACTATAAGAACTGGATGAGCAAAGCTTATTTTTGGTAAAAGCTTATTGCTTTACCAAAAACAATGGTATCAATGATACAAGTAAATATTTAATCTCAGGACATCAATCCTGGCTGGTCTGAAGATGTGCTCTGAGAAGCACACCCCTTGTAGGAGGATCTGTAGAGATTCCCAAGGATAAATTGCTGTCTGTATCTTAGAATTGTATTTGCATTTTGGCACATTGATTCAAGGCGAGTGTGAGATCCCCAGAGTACATCGCTGCTATTCTTTTTCTGTATATCCTTCTTTTCCAGTCTCTTTGCTTCTAATGAGCAAGTTAAGAGGCACCTTGTTTCAGGATTTGATACTCAACTCCCAAGCCTTCCCTGCTTCGACTTTCCTAGTTTACCACTTTATCTCTTATGTATACTTCCAGCACCTCATGAGATTCTGCTCCCCAGTCATTCCTGCATTTAATCATCGTTTATTAAATGCGCCTTGCACTCTTTGCACTTTGCAGAATTCCAGGGAGACAAAGCATGTGTCTTGCACTGAAGAAGCTCAACTCGAGGGCAGAGAGATGAGTAAACAAGTGATTACCACACCCCAGCACTCCTGTTCCTAGCCTTGGTCTGTTCATACCTCCAGGACCCCCCAACAGAGACTGTACCTCTGCTGCAGACTTGAGCCCACCACCCTAGATTGGCTAACTCTCTGTGGTAGGATCTAACAAAAAAAACCTGATGTTTAATAGGGGGGATGTAGTTCTGTTTCTAGTGAAAATTGCAAATTACTCAAGATGTGCTTTTTGCGGACATGCAGAAGATACTAGTTAGAGCAGAGATTAAAAACTTAGGTGTCTGTAGGAGGCAGGAGTGAGCAACAAAGAGTGAAGAATGAGGAGGTAGGGTAAGGAGTGCAGGGGACCTTGGCATAGTGGAGAGCACATGTCCCATCCAGAGGTATAAGGGCATCAAGCTCGCGTCCCTTTTAGCCATACAGAATGTGGCTCCAGTGTGGCTATTTATGATTGATTTATCAAGGAAAGCTGAAAGGCTAGTTTTTATATGAAATCACCTGTTAGTATCTCATTCTGAATTTTTAAACATGCTGCATTGCCTAATGCTCCATGCTGGGCTTCTGGCCACTACTGAGATTTAATTTCCACTTTTGGCCTTTCTTCATAAAGGCCATTTGACCTTGAGCAAGTTGCCCCTCTTTGTCATCTCTGTGAGAAGGGCGGGCCTGAATCGGATAATCCATGGTTGTGGCACCATTTGCATATGATTACTTTGTTGACATCACTCTGTCCCTCCCCTCTCCCCCTTTGACCAGTGAGTAAAGGCTGGGTTTGGGTCAAAGAGCTTCTTAAAAAGAGGCTTCTGTAAAGCAGTGTAGAATCAGTCATCTTACATATGGATTTGGAAGTCATGAAAGAGGACTCAGAGATCTCCTTGGTCCACCCTGCTAGGTTAAGGAATGTGCACAAGGCCGTGTAGATTTTACTGACTATCCTGCATTGGAAAACTTCTCTCTTTTTATACCTAGTTGGTAAATGATATTGTAGTACCTAGGAAGACATAATTCACCATTACTGTGGACTATTTCTTTGCTTCTACCAACAGGATCAGGTCATTAAAGCAATTAAGGTCCATGATCCCATGAACCACAGAGTCCCAAAACAGAGTGGCCAGCTGCTCATAGGGTATCAGCATATCGGCCTCTTTGTGACATGTGCTAAGAGCAGCTTTCTCCTTGAGATTTTGGCATTTAGCTGTTATTTACATTAGAAAGTGGTTACCTACCCTGGTAATTTGGTTCAACAAATATTGCATAAGCCATCTGATATTTTAAACAATTTAAGCTCCACAAGTAACAGCCCCATAAAGGGTGCATGTTAGCAGTTCTCTATGGGACATAAATTAAGAAGAGCGTTTTTCCAGCTGTAGTTGGATACCTGGATTGGTGTTTCAGCAAACTGCGTAATCAGCACAAAGCCCAGGTCATTAGAGTCTGCTGGCAGGAATCAGCAAACCTGCAAATCACCGGGAGAGCCCAAATGTGCCTAGATGAAGTGGTCCTTTGAAATCTGTCTGTTGAAAGCAATATGAAGACCATGACCTCACATGTAGGAATGAGCAATTCGGTCTTCTTCCTACCGGAGAGCATGAGGCCTTCACCAAGCCCTTACCTGCAAGCAACACAGTCACAAAGTCTCACACGTGATTATGTCACTTTTGTATTTGAAACCAGCCCGAAGCCTCCCATTTCACTTAGAATAAATGACAGACCAGCAGACTCATTGCTGTGGCCAGCAGTCTTCGCAAACTTGCTCCTGCCTAGCTCCCCGACCTAATCACTGTCACTTGTGACTTTGCTCACCCTGCTGCAGTCCAGCTGCCCTCGTTGCTGATCTTCAGACACCCCGAGTTCCTTCCTGCCTCGGGACCCTTGCACTTGCTGCTGCCATTCCCTGGAAAGATTTTTCTCCAGATCCTCATTGCCTGCCTCTTCTCATCACCTCCAGGGCTCAGTGCTCTAACTTCACTTTCTCAGGATGGTCCTCTTGGGCCACTGCAGATAACACATCTTCCCAGTTGCTCTTTTTTGTTTGGTTGGTTGTTTTGGTTTTGGGGGTTTTTGTTGGAGGATAGTTGACACACAGTGTGACATTAGTTTCAGGTGTACAACATTGTGACAGTTCTGCGTGTTATGCTGGATGCTCACCACAGGTGGAGCTACCATCTGTCACCATGCAACGCGATACAGTACCTTCGACAATACTCCCTATGCTGTGCCTTTCATCCCCTGACTCATTCAGTCCATAACTGGAAGCCTGTACCTCCCACTCCCCTTCACCCATTTTGCCCACCCTCCTCCCACTCCCCCTTGGCAACACCAGTTGGTTCCTTGTATTTATGGGTCTTCCCAGGTACTCCTCGTCCTCTTCGGTTGTTTTGTTTTCTGCACAGTGTTTTCCTCCTCTGGAAATGTATTACCACTTGTATATTTGCTTTTTATCTATCTCTCCCAGTAAGAAATAGGCTTCCCTGGTGCTAGGGATGTGTATCCTGCCAGGTATTAGTTGGGGATCTTGGGCAAGTTAACATGGGTGTTCTGAGCCTCAGTTTCATCACCCGTGATATAGAGATATAAGTAGATGTTGGAATAACTGAGGCCATCTCTCTCTCTCTCTCTCTCTCAGGGATATTGTAGGGATTAAAGGAGAGCACCAAGGACGGCCCTGACTTGTGAACCGGCGCACCCCTACCCCCTTATGGGGCTGCAGCCATCAACCCATCAATAACCATCAACTCACTTCTCAATCTATCAGTCAGCCAATGTTTTATTATCCAGAAAGTCCTTAAAACATATGCTCATTGTTGATATTTGTCATATAGAATGTATGTAATTCTTTTGTGTGTGCTTTTATTTCTTTGAGTATATAAATATGTATTTTCACCTAATTGTATCAAATAATTTAGAAGTTTGTATCTATATGACAATCATTTATTAATCTTATACCTTGAAATATTCTTCAAAAACTCATCTTGAATGCTAAAACCATATTGTACCATACTTTACTTAACCACTGCTTCGTTATTGGACATTTAGGTAACCTTTTTTTTTATTCTGTATAAATATTACCACCTTGAACATCTTTACCCATAAATACTTTACTGGATCTTTTATTATTTTCTTAGAACCCCAGTAAGCAAAACCTTTCATTTATTTAGCTTCTGTGTGTCAGTGGTTCCATGGACAGTACTATGGAGAATTCCAAATGAGTCCCAAACTTTTTTGTTTTTAAGTTTTGTTTTTATTTATTTTTTTGAGAGAGATAGAGAGCAAGTGGGGGAGGGGGAGAGAGAGAGAGAGAGAGAGAGAGAGAGACAGAATCCCAAGCAGGCTCTGTGCTGTCAAGCCCAATGCAGGGCTCGATCTCACGAACCCTGAGATCATGACCTGAGCCAGAGTCAGGAGTCGGAATCTTAACCGACTGAGCCACCCATGAGCCCCTAAATAAGTCTCAGACTCTTGAAGAAGTCACACTGGTTGAGGAGATAAAGTTCAGACACAGAATGCAACGGGGAGCAGCCACAGCCAGTGTGCGGCTGACTTCGGGTTGAAGGAGATTGTTGCAGGTTGTTGCAGGTTGTGGCTCTCTGGGAACAGAGAGCCAGAGGGTGGCGGTGGGCTACGGAAGAGCTGCACAGAAGGTTGGACTTGACGGGGGCCTGGGAGGAAGGGTTGGAAGAAGAGAAGGCATCTGGGGGAGGAATCGCATCAAGGCAGGAACGAGGCAACCTCAAAGCAGGCTGGGCTGCAAGCAAGAGCACCGGGCAGATGAGGTGAGACAGCTTGGATGAGGCCAAGAGTAACGGTGCCACAGTCATGTGCTGGGCAGTTACACGGAGCCTAAGGATTATTACCATCATTCTGAGCACACAGGGGTCTGCTCGGAACAACAATATGAGCCATTTGTACAAAAGACCGAAATGGAATCCAAATAACAGGTCCAGCTGCTCCAAATACCTCCCTCCTCCTGCAGTTAACATTTTACTACCCGACTGAGTAACTAATGAATCTGGCCCAGCATAAATCCCCAGGCACAAATCCCTGCTTGGGGTCTGTGTCTAGACATCCAGACCTGAGTGCAATTTGCACTTTGAACATTCAGCGCCTTATCACTTGCGAGAAATCAGGTTTAATGGGGAGGATGGGGAGGTGTCGCTCCCACCCCCTCCCTTTGGCACAGTGACTATGGAATGGAGGTCCCTGGAATAATGAGTGCATCGGGCGATGGAGAGGTCGTAACAGTGTCGTGTGGCTCTGGTCATTCAGAAGCACTGACTGGGAGGTTTCTCCATCTCATTGCAGGCTGTGTTTTGTGAAGCTCAAGCTCCTGATGATAGCCATTGAGTACAAGTCCGCCAACCGAGAGAGCCGGTAAGTTTGCCACAGCCTGGTGGCCGGCCGACATTTATGAGATGTGAGAGTGCACTAAGAGTCTGGGTCTCCCCACTTGTTTCTTACACGTTATTGATGTACTTGGAACCCTGATGCAGCACATTTCGGGCCCTCGGGCACTTCTCATGGCGTACCCAACCAGATACTGCCACTTCCATCTCATGCCCCAGTGGGCATTCAGAAAGTGTTTCTCCGGAGGAGAGTGATGAGGCATCCAGATCGCCAGCTGATCATGCCAACTTGCACTTTTTACCCTCTGTGCACAAAATCGGGGACAGCCCCTGTCCTCAAACCCCTTTTTACTGCGGTGAGCGTGAAGCAGGTGGATTCTGGCCTCCTTCACAGCAGGGATGGGGCAGGGCTGTGATGGGACACGCCAGCTCTCCCGATAGCCAAATTGCAAGCAGCCTATTGTGTACCATATGTGCTTTTCCCGGTGCAACCGAAATCCAGGTGGCAGAGTATCAGCTTCATGCAAATTAGTCAGGAGAGCAGGCTCAGAGGCAGGAGCCCTCTTTATTTATTTATTTTGCACTTAATTATGTGCAGATCAGACTGATGAGGGACTGGGTCTGGTTGAAATAGATAACAGCCCAGTCAATATATGAGTTCGCACTGGAACAAGGAAGCATCCCATTAACAGGGGATTTTGTTGATGAAGGACTATATGCATTACAGATAAAATAGAGTTCATTTTTTTGCTCCCCAATTTTTATCAATGGGTTTGGAAGAAAGAGCTCATTGAGAAATGCATGGGCTTTTGTCCTCTGAAATGACAAAACCTATAGCTAGGTTTCCTCCTAGCTATAGTAAATAAGTCTTCCTATGGATGCCCAAGTGTAGGGTGCAGATACCCTCTGACATATGCCTTAATACGGTGAGTGCAGGGCAACAGTAGAAGATGCCTGCTATCACCATCTAAGGAGTTTTCATTATCTGGATGAATAACTCAATGAAGCCAGACTTCCAAATGTATGGTCTGTCTCTGACAAAGAACAAACAAAACACAATGAAAAAACACTGGATTGTAAGCAAGTCAATCAATCCAGTGTTTGCTATATTACCTTAACCACCAGATCAGATTGCTCACAAAATCTGATCAAAGGCTAAGCTATTTTGAAAGTCCAAATCAACCAAGAGGAAGAAAAAAAAATGGTGGATTTGGTGGCCACATGTAGAACACGGCCATAGCAGTTAACAAGTATGTATATATACATTTTTCTTTTCTGTGTTGGCAAAGTGAAGAATATTATGTGCAAAAAAAAAAAAAAACCAAAAAACAAAAAACAAACCCAGAGTCCTGGCTATTTGCTGTTCAACAGATAAAGCGGATGTTTCTGGAATTACTGCTTTCCCGCATGGAGGCCAATAGTCACCGGTGCCTGTGTAGGGAGAAACATGTCTCCCGGGTTTTTACAAATGATATTCTTCATGTTGCCACGTCGGTAAATCTGTGTAATTCAGTCTCCTCTCTTTATCACTTCTGTGCATCTCTCAAAGAAGTGTCATAGTGTGGGTGGCACTAATGCCGTGTATTGTTTCTTGACCATTCTGGTATAATCTCAAAGCAGGAGTCCGCACCCTGAACCTTGACCTATCATCTCCCACCTGCCACATTTTGGTCACAAGGAGGGAGAGAAAAAGCCTGTTAATGGTTCAGTGTGAATCTGCTGTCACTATTCTAAGAAAAATAACTAACAGCTATCCCTGAAGACAAAAATCTTTTCTTTGATGGACCCTCCAATTAACTCACCAATCTGAGATGTTTTCAACAAAGCCATATTTATAGATACAGATTTTTAGTTTTTTTTTTTTCTTTCAGAAAAGAGTGAAAAGAACTTGTTTGGGTTTGTTTTGGCTTTCTGTGTGCAGTTACCAACTTTAATCCTCACATGTGGCTTGGTCTCAGTGTGGAAGCACATTGGTTCTTGTGGAAAAAGGTGTGTTTGAGGGAATGTGGATCACGCCTCTGAGAAAACACTGAACTTACCAAACACAATATCCATGTTAAAAAGGATTGAGTTTCTAACCCTTCCTGAGATAAGGATTTTGTTTTTCATCTAAGAATTTCCCATTTCCTCCCCTCCCCCATCCTCCAAGCGGCTGGGTGTGAAAATTTGGAGAACCCAGCTTCTTCTCTCCACTCCTTTGCCTCCAGCCTGTGTTGAACTACCTCCTCTGTTGTTTTACCCCATGATGCTGTTTCCATGCTCTGCTGAAAAACCTTGTTTTCACATGCATCCTTCAAATAATTTGAAACAAAGGTTTTCTTCCTTCTCTCCTTCTGGTGTCAGTCAATTTATTATCAAATTGTTTGATTTTAAATTCTTTTTCTTGTCGTTTTGCAGAAGCCGAAAGCGGTATGCGCTCTTCGTTAACCTTCCTCCCAACCCCCACCCTCTATCTTCACTGCTCACCACAGGACTAACCATCTGCCAAGAATTCAGGAAGATAGAGATTATATATATGTATACACATACATATAATCTCATTCCCTTGTCTAGTATATATATGTATATATATGTATTTATATATATATGTATATTTATATTTAAACCCCTCTCCAACTAGAGCACATAAAAATTGGAAATAGCATATTGCTTTTCTTGTTTAGTTTGTTGATTCTTTTGGATGACGCACTAACTTCTTTGCAGGAAACCTAACAAACCAACAGGTACAATCCCTGTTTTCAGTCATGGCACCAGTGATGGGAACAAGTGTTATTGATGTTGAGAAGGAGGACGCTTCTCTCCAGCCCCTGGTGTCTGTTTCTGTCCTGTCCTGATGTGTCTTGGTGCCCACCAGACTCTGGTGCCATTTGTCTGCATACCACATCCACATTCCCAGTGACTTCCTCCTCCCCATGTCCCGTTTCAAGTTTGTAGAGCAGGATCCGTGTCCTTTTATCCACAAAACAGAGACCAAGCTCTTATACTCAACTTTTTTTTCCCCTTACACTTGTTTTGATGATACCATTTTGCATATTTTATTTCTTCGACAGTACTCAATACATAGAACACTGCTACTAAATTGCCAGATTATCACATTCAACTCAGTGAATGAGTACTGCTTAAGGAGATGAACTCATGGCTTTATTTTTTCCCTAGCGTGTTTGGGCATATTTCTTCATGTGAAGTATCTCAGTTTTCACCATGTGACATCACCCCGTTTTGCTGCTGTTTTCTGTTGCATGAAGCATGACCAAATCCTCATCGATAGCATTTTTTTTTAACTTTTCCAGTTACTGTTTCCAGCATAGTTTTTGATAATGTGTTCTCTAAAACAGTATTGTTGAAAACATACTATTGAGATGCCCATGTGTTCATTTACTCAAGAGTTGTTTTTCTCCGTGGTTGGAATCACTGTCACATGTTCGTGTTTGTAATTGTGTGTGTGTGTGTGTGTGTGTGTGTGTGTGTGTGGTGGGGATATTCGTCTGGAACTCTTTCCAAAGTCAGATTCTTCTGTGGTTTTTGGTGTTGATGTGTGACCATGAGGTGGCTTCCTGTCAGTTTGGTATTGTTGTTATGATCCAACTGCGAGAAGTTACTGCAGCACTTTGCATCTTCAAAGGTCCACAGTGGCTGCACCTCTGCTGTTGGCTTTTGGCCTTTGAGTCCTTTTATCTTGTGGTGGAGGCATGTTGTGACATAGCATGACTTGTCGTAAAGTGTACCAGAAAGTGACACAGCTTGCTCCCAGAGCCAAATAGCCACCATTGGCCTTCCCAAATGAATGATGTCTTCCCCATCCCATATGGCTACTGTTTTCCTTATGTGCAAAGTATATCTTTAAGTGCCATTTCCAAAATCATTGTGATGGGTTTGGGCTAATCAATCCCTTGCCCGTATCGTTGGCGGACCACAACGGCAGCCATTTGAGTCTGACCAACTGGGAGCAATCTTTATTATGCTGTCTGTGTGGGTGAACTGGGCTCAAGTATATGGAAGCATGGAATACACACTGTGTCTCCTCTGTATATTCTATAAGTAAAAGTGTGTGTGTCTAGTTGTGTGGGACTCCAGCAACATCTATTTGAAAGCCCAGAAGAAATGAAAAATTCCAGAAAAGCAAGAAGATTTGAGATTTGGGGTTTCTGTAGGCTGTGCCCTAACACAGCCTGTAAACTGCAGGGCAATTGTACTTTTGAAAGGAGAAACAATTAGTTCAAGCAAAGTGCCAACCAATAGCAATCATATATGACCATGGATGGTCAAAGAGGCCACCTACCAGTGGCTTGATTCATCTGGGCACAGCATGAACTGAAGTCTTAGATGGTTCTGATTCCCTTGCTGTAGTTAATGAAGTCCCATTAGCTTGCTAGACACAGATATAATTATCATGTTGTCAAGTACAAACTATATTCTCATGTGAGTGATAATTTTGTAATCGCTCAGGGAATGGTACATTACACCTACCAAAAACTGAGGGGTGGGGTGGAGAAATACAGACCATATTTATCCACAATGGATGAAAGATTCCTTTAAAAAATAGGGTTCAGTTGAGCTATTCATCATTGGTTGTCTCCAAAAACAGCAAACAAGTAAAGTTGATGATGATTGAAGAAGGAATAAGTAGATGTTTCCTAGTTGTTATCCCTAAGTGGTGGAGAAAAAGAATAAATCATGTTGCCTCATCAAGCCCCGATTCTCCAACCTGACTGAAGTTCAGCAAGACCTACACAATGAAATGCATTGTAGCTTGAGCCCTGGAGTTCCCCTTCTGGAGGAATCTGGGAGGAATATTTCTCTGTTGAACCAAGCCCTGCTAGCCAGTTCCGTGTTTTTGCATTTTAGTTGAGAAACACATATTTTGGTTCTAAGTGAGTGGTGTTTTCAATGTTGAAATTAATTGCTCCCATGCCTCAAGTGGCTAGCTGTTTATATATTTGTACATGTACATTTTTGTACTTAGTGCATCTGGGAGATTGTTCGCTTATTTGCCAACCCCCTAGAAAAGGTGTGGTCACTCCTTTGGTAGGGCTGACTAATAAGAATCACATCTTGGTCTTTGAAAGAACAGCTATGGCTACCTTTATCCTTCTAGGAGAGGGAAGGAACACTTTTTGAACTGAGACCAATGGTTTATATTTTTCATTCATTCCACCAGTAGTTGAAAAGTATCTATTGCATACAGGGCTTTAAGCTGGCTACTATGAGAAACTTATTTACAAAAGCAAATAAAACATGATCATGCTTTTCACCCCTTTATTCAACTATGGGTTTCCCACAGAAAATATATATTTGTTTCACATGTGGGAAAGGAGCCAAAGAATTGGTCTAGATACAAAACTAGTCTGAGGGCAAAAGAAAAAGAGAGCGAGCAAGAATCCTCGGGGGAGGGGCTACATAAGCCCTTTGCCTCCAGCTGCCACTGAATGTTTTCTGTTGAAATCCGCAAGGTCATAGAAGAAAGAGGGTAATTTATAGGTTCCTTGAAATGAGGGAAAGTCCACCCTTGCCAAGAAGATATCCCTATTGGAATTCTGCTAATTGATATATAGACTTTTTCTTAGAGATTTTCTTGATTCTTCACATGACACATTTTGAAGTTTATCTCTGATAAGCTAGTGAATTAGACAGAATTGGAACCAGAGACTGATTTAACGTGATGCATGGGGAGGGAGACTTCTGGCAGGTCATTAGAACAAAACAAACTTAATGTTGGCTATTCTTTTAAGAGATCAAAGACCTTTGGAAAGATTTACCTATTCCCAGTAGGAGGTCAATAACATATTCTGAGGGTAGTAGGCACTTTCCTGGGGAAAAAAAATTACTTCTGTCTAGGATACTTATCTTTTTATATTTTCAAAAAGAGGAGGATTAACATTTTATTTGAATTTTCTAGATATGGAATGTGGATAGAAGACTTAATGTCTACCATATTAAAGAGAGTAACGTATTTCCTCAAAGAGTCTTTGAAACGTTGAACTCTTACATAGGGAGTATTACAAGCAGTGGCCCCCTGGAATAAGGGACACAAGCTTCTCGATCAAAACCTTAAATGTATGAGTGGAATCCAACACAATGAACATTCATATGTATCTAGATTTCTTTCCTTCGTTATTCTCAAGATCTAGGCTCATTCTTTCAATTCCCACCCAGAAGGCTTCCTTAGCCTGATCTGGATAGCTGCAAAGGTAAGCATACAGCTTCACACATGATTTAGAGAGTTGATTCAAAGCCTCTTATTCACGTCCAAAAGAAAACACACAGTCAGTGATGTCCTTGGAACTACACAAGGTTTGAGGAACAGAGAGATACTCCACTCTGCAACCAAAAGTCACTCCAAATTAGTCTGTTACCAGATGTTGTATGGGGATATAATGTTTTGGATCCTGCAGTCAGTTAAAAAGGTCTTTCAAATGCTATTAGGGTGCCTCCTGGTAGCTTATTAGCACCAAGGACAAAATGGAGAGCTGAGACAATGTGAGAGATTATTTGCTGTTCCTTTAGTTGTTTTAATAGCCTTGCTTACTATTAATAGTGACCTTGCATTCAGGATCTACCCTGTGGCAGTCACTCAGCACATAGTATATACTTTAATTCTCTTAGTGACACTGTAAGCTACAGATTATTCACTCCATTTCATAGATGAGGAGAGTGAGGCTTAGTGGCACCCAGGGTCTGAACTCACAGGCCCGACACATGTGCCTGCTTGCTTAACCAGCATCGGCGCTGAAACAGATTTGAACACAAATCTGCTTTACATCAGTGCCCCAGATCTTTCTTCTCTGCCACGCTAATTTGACTAAAGCAGCCTTGAAAGCTGTAATAAATGATCTCAACCCACAGTGTCTGGAATGACAATCCCAAATTCTCATTGTAAGCCAATTCTTGTTCACTGTTGATAAAGAACAGAGGAAATGAGAAGAAACTTTTCATTGATAGGAACCTTGCTATCACTGTCGTCCCACCATGACACAGTGGGCTTGATCACTGGAGTGCAATTAATGAAGCACATAATGTAAAAGAGAGTTCTGTGCAAAGCATGTTGTGCACATAGGTGTCACCAAGACATTGATGAGTGTCAAATTTCCGCTTTTGAATTGTATCATTGAAATCATGATAGGATTTTTTTTCCTCAGAAGCTTTTTTTACACTCTTATATAAATACATATCAAAATGTAGATTTTTCCAACTTTAAGGAATTAGCTTCTTTTTTAAAGTTTATTTATTTTGATAGAGAGAAAGGGGGGGGCAGGGAGGGGCAGAGAGACAAGGAGAGAGAGAGAATCTCAAGCAGGCTTTGCACTGTCAGCTCAGAGCCTGATGTGGGGCTCAGACTCACAAACCATGAGATCATGACCTGAGCCAAAATCGAGAGTCAGCTGCTTAACTGACTGAGCCACCCAGGTTTCCTGAAATTAGCTTCTTTAGTCACTAGAAGTACCTAGAATTTTTCATGTATGTCCTTATGCATTATTCTGGAATGTACAGTTCTTCACTCTGTAACTTTATCTCTTTATGAACAGGATATTTTGATAAGGAGCCCTGTGTTCCATTCCATTAGACCAGCTAAAGAGAATCTGATAATTCCATTAAAGATGAAATATACTTTTGTCTTTTTTGCAATAATAAATAATACGAGTAACAATAAACCAATATGCAGTGAGCCTTCTGTGCATTATCTTGCTTAATCCTCTGAAGAAAGACTATCATTATCATCATGCCCATCTTGTAGGTGAGGATATGAGTCTGAGGAAGATTTAGTAACTTGCCCAAAGTCAGACAGCTACTAAATGGTTGATGCTGGAATTTGGGCCCAATTTCTGATTGATTGCAGAGCCAGGGCATACGAGAACTGCCTTGTAGCAAAGGGGTCGGAAAGTGTGCAGAATCCAGAATTCTGCCCTTCTAAGACATCACATTTAATTGGCTTTGAAAAAGGAATCCATCTAAACTGTATAAGCTCTGACCCTTTCCCCCTGATGATCATGAGAAGTCAGAGAGCTGTTGAACCAATGTAAAGAATTGGCAGAGGGGTAATTAGGAGGTGCCTGTACAGTGCCACTGTCCATTGCAAGCTGTTGCTGTTAGTGTGGCCTGCTGCTTCCTGATTTGTGAAGAATGTCATTGTTTCCTGTAGTTCTAGGACAGAACAGTCCAATCATCCTGGTCTCTTGCTATTATTCAGTGTTAATGACAGTGATGACACAGGATTGGTTTCCTTCTGTCAGGTCTCGTTATGGGTAATAGTGGATGTTCTTGTGACCACAAACAATTATTTTGCAATCATGATCCACTCTGGGTCCTCCCAACACAACGAAAGTTCACCTGGTCCTTCCCGTATTGCTACAGACACATCACCCTGTTGTCCACAGCGCCTTTCTGGAATTGTTTTGCCAGCAGTAAAAAATTTCCATATTAATTACCATCCTCCATTTTGGTTATTTTAGACAGTTGAGGACTTCCTTTAGCTGGATTCCAAACATCTTTTACCTTAAAGCCAGCTTTTCAGATCAGAGAATACCTCTGTTGTATCTATTGCTACATTCAGAGGGTCTAAATTCTGTGTCCATTAAGCCCAAAGCCTCATCTTAGTCTGTTTGTAATACATTTCTGTATTCTGCTCTTGATCAGAAGAAAATTTAACTTGTTTGTTTCACCCATTTATTAGATTGGGATGCATGTATCTCTTTTGTCAGTCCAAACACAACCTGGTCAGCTAATCTATTTATAACACTTTGAAATAAGACAGTGTATATTTAAGTGTATACTTCCCTGCAAGGGGAAGTTTTTTTTAAGGCATAATTTGCATGTTGTTTTCTAATTACAATTTGCCCCAATCAGGATGTACTAGACACACACTTTATTCAAACACTCCCATGCATTCTGGTAAAAGCAGACTGGAATCATTTCCAACTGCTGGCATTTTTCTTTTTCCCCATTCAGGTAGATCCAATTCTTTCTACATAAGGCTGCACGTGGAATCCACTTCCATGTCTTTACCGATGTCGTGCAGATGTTATGTTTGCTTCTGCATTGGTTACAGGTGTCGTGTACCATTCCTTGCAGTAATACATGTATATATGTATGTTTCTGGATGCATATAGGGGTCCCATTAATGCTCTGTCACGTAATGGAAAATTGGTGTAGCAATAGGTTTAATAGACCAATCACATTCAATGTTGACCGTCAACAGAAGTTTCCAAGGGGCAACATTATTAGGAACTTTGCTTCAGATGAGAAGCCCATGATGGCAACCGCATTATACACGCCCAGCCCTAAAACCTAGATGTGCTTTGATTTCTGCAACTGGGAGTATGCCAGC
Organism: Neofelis nebulosa; assembly: GCF_028018385.1. Classification (NCBI taxonomy): domain Eukaryota; kingdom Metazoa; phylum Chordata; class Mammalia; order Carnivora; family Felidae; genus Neofelis; species Neofelis nebulosa. Next base: position 41,713,385 of record NC_080794.1, on the reverse strand, counting down.
CTGGGAATTGAGAATCAGAGCTTTATGATGGCATTATCCAATTAAATGTTTGGGACTCTGGACATCAGGCTCTAGACAACATCTTTGGGAAAATCATTAGACTAGTGGGCCCCCTATAAAATTAACAGTACAGTGTAGCCTTCAAGGTTTTATTCGGAACATGAACTCACAACTGTATCTTCTTTGTTTGTTTTTGTTCACTGAGCAGTATATTAATTAATCCTGGAAACCATCTTAAGATCCAAGAAGGTACTTTAGGATTTTTCATCGCAAGTGATGCCAAAGAAGTTAAAAGGTAAGAGTTTATATTCATCTGTCTTCCTTTCTGGTCCAGCCACATACGTCTTGATCCACCACAATGGGCATAATTTCAGTATGTATAGGGCCCTAACCCCTAAACTTCTTAACATGTCTGTGGGTATCAATGGTGCTTCGTCTTAAGAAAAGGAGACTGTGCTTTCAAATGCTTCCATGAGCTCCTCTTCACATCATTGATTCCACACCTTTCAACTGGAATAATAACATTTTAGAACTAGGAGGGCCTTGTTAACCGTTCCTTCATTTTCCAAGGGAGGAAAGTGAGTCCCAGAGAGCTGAAGTGATTGTTCGAGATCATCCAGATTCTTGATGACCCAGAACAACATAACACAGGACAACTGGTTCCTTGTCTAGTACTCTTTACCTAGTATCATCCAGGAAAATTTACTTGAGATTTATCAGCTTTCCACTTTAAGTGCTGAATGGAATCTCAAAAGGTTTGGATTAATTTCAGATGAAATACTAAACTGGCTGTATTTCTGTTTGTGGGCTACTAGGTAAGTAGGCAAGGTTGTCAGGTTCAATTCTTAGGCCTCTGTAGGTACAGCCCACGATTTCATTGACCTCGGTGTTTTACGACACTTTTATCAGTATCCTTAAACCTGTTTAAACAGCTGGGAATCATAGGGCTTTTTGGAGAACACCATGGAATATCATTATATTTGCTTCTATCCTTGATCTATGAAAAATTTATGAGCAGAAGATGTGACTCGAATGGCCAGACAGGTCACTCACTCTAACAATAATGTTACACAAACTATTTAAAATAGATTATTACTTGTGAAGGTCTGTAATTATTTATGTAAGCCTATTGTTTTCATTTAATGAGCTTCCACTCAAAGCCAGGCCTGTGTTAGGTATTCTACATTCTTAATTGTTAGTCCTCAAAATAACTTCATAAGGTAAGTCTTCTAAAACCCTCAGGGCTTTGGTCTCCTCCTTGGTCAAGTTGAGATAAATGATTTATCCGAGGTTATAAAGCACAGAAGCAAGTGGCAGTGCCCAGATGGGAAGTGGTCTTTCCTTTTCCAAAACCCACACTTTCTACCAAATTTAATGAAACTAGCAAATTCTTATGTAGAGTTTAATATGTGCCAGCACTGTTATATGGACCAGGTACCCCAAGTATTGATGAACTCATTTCATCCTCTCAACAACCTTATGAGATAGGTATCATTACTATTTCCATTTTACACATGAGGAAACTGGGGTGCTGATTGGGTAACCAATACCCAAAGCCCTACTGCTTGTGGGTAGTAAGGCCAGTATGTCCAGTGCCAGAGCTTACGCTCTTAATTATTCATCATGATGTGATCCTGGCATGCCGAGCACAGAACTATATTTGATAACTGACGTCTATTACTTTCTGCCTCTTCACCCACTCCTACAGTCTAGCCATACTATTTATGAAAGATTTTAGGAGGAAAAATGGGATGGGGAAACAAAAAAACAAAAACAAAAATTCTTTAAACTGAGCTCTCTAATGGCTTAAATTTACGTCTACAAGTTGGGAAAGAATTGCCATTATTCAGATGGGGACAGGAAAACCTCATCCAGTTCATGGATCCTGACTGTTCTTCAGGAGTACCTCAAGAACTGGGTTCACCTGAGAGAGGAGAGGGGGCTGGTGAACAGGACTGAAGTACCCCTGCCCACATCCCCCTGGAAGAGAAGGCTGTGCTCACATCCAGAGTGTGAGACACAGAAGCAGCATCTCAACACCACGTATGGGGAGTGGGGGGCTGGGGAGCACAGCGGCACCATAGATCACGTGTACCTCCCAGATAGCAAATATAACGTGAAGCTCCCATTTGTGTAATTCTATTTCCTATTGCATCTCTTGCTAATGAATGTCACAAATACCAGGCAGTCCAAAAAACAAATTACCTCCTATATTAGGGAGTGCAATATGTCTCATTTCAGTGCTTTATGGTGTTCACAAATACATGCTGACACAATCAGCAACAACAGCAGCCTGTAATTTTCCGTGGTGTGTGATGTGTCGGAGCAAATGCTGTCAGTTAGGGGACTTCAAACAGATGAAGACGGCAGAAAACCACAGAAAGGGCCTGGGAGATTTGAATGAAACTAAACAAGTTTTGTAAAAATGGAAAAGTTGATTATGACGATCCAGTATTGAGTATGCACCCTCTCCTACAAAAAAGCCACAAAAGAAGTTAATGGATTTTTAGCTCACAGAAACTTTCAGATGCAGTGTTTTAGGAACAGAGCAGTGAAACCACCATTCCAGCCTTAGGCCACTTTGGGATGGGCATTCAGTCACTTGTCCACTGCTCCTTGCCACTGAGTATTTTCCTTTTTAAATAATGTTGGCACATAGTCTTTGATGTCGGGGTCACAAAATGGTGCCTCGTTGACTCGCTGTGGCTTGCAGACAGGCTTCATTTGATTCATAATTTTAACAAATGAATTATTTGCCAAGCAGAAGACACCATCATCCTTATTTAAAAATCCTTATTTCTGGTTTCCCCTGAAAAACTTGCAGATCTGGCATTACTTGGCTGCATTCTCATACTCATTCATGCATCAAAGGTCACTCACTTTCTAGAACACTCTGTACCAGGTGCCAGGGAAGCAGCGGTGAACAATGAAGTCCCTGCTCTCATGGACTCATGTTCTAGGGAGGAGAGAATTACAGTTTTGTTTATTCATGGTACATTAATCAAAGAATTAGTGCAGCCAGGTCACTGATTTAGATTTTGCGCAAGTGAAGGCTGCTTGGAAGGAGTGACATTTGAGCAGAGGTGGAGGTGATGGGAAAGAGTCCATCATACAGAGATGGGAAAGGAAGAGGAGACAAAGTAGGGACAGTTTTGTTGTGTGTAGGGAGCTGAGGGAAGGAAAGTGTGTCTGAAGGAGTAGTATGGGGAGATGAGGTAAGAGAAAAAGGCAGGGCTGGCTCCCATAGGACTTGATATGTATGGGTCAGGTTGTTATAAAATGGAGTCACTGATGGCTTTAAGCTGGGAGTGATGTAGTCTGATTTACATCATTGAAAGGTCTTTCCTCTCCATTATAGAGAATGGCATGTGGGGTAACAGGAGTGGGAGGCCCAACAGATGGAGATACTGCATAGTGTAGGTGAAGATAAGCTTGGGTAAAACTGGTGAGTGGAGGTACAGAGAAGGGAGACCAGTTCAGAATATATTTTAGAGAGTCTATATATAGGACCCGCTGGTAAACTGCATATAAGAAACGAGGGGAAAAAGAGGAGTCAAGAATGGAGCCTAGATTTGGAGCCTATGAAATTGGGTGGGTGCTGGCTTCCCACTTTACTGAGACTGGATTTAGCTGGAAGAGGAGCAAGTTTGGGATGTAGGAAATGAAGAATTCTATTTGGCTATGTTAAGTAGACAGTCAGCTCTAAGATTCTGGAGTTTGGGGGGAAGATGAAAGCTGGAGGTGTCATTTTGGGTGCTATATCAGGGAGGGTCCTGGCCAGAAACAGGTGACACACCTAAATGAGAAAAGGGAGGAGAGTTTTATGAAGGGAACATAAAAAGTTGTGGGCAGAGGGTTAAGGAGAACCAATAAGGGATGCAAAAGCACCCCGGAGCTGGCAACAGAGTGGAGCCACTCTCAGCCCTAGATCTGCAGAATCAAGGGGAAGGAGAGTTATCAGAACCTGGAGAGAGAGGCTGTAGTGTAGGAAAGGCCACTTGGCAGGAGCTGAGTCCTCTGGAATATAGAGATGTGGCCACCACCATTTCATGGCCCTGCAGGGAGGAATTCCTCTCTTCCCATCCTCCAGTTTCCAGATGGCTCCTCCCATTGGCTAAACACAACAGGAAAGCAGAGGACAAGGAGACCCTGAAGATCAGCCTTGCAGGGTGTGGATCCGGTCTTCTTGATGATGTGTGTGTCAAGGTCACCAACACAGGGCCACTTGGGAAAGGGGTGGATGAGCAGGAGAGGAAGTGGGGAGGAGAGCAGAGAAGGTTGAGGTGGAAGGAGGGGATATGGAATAGATCCCGAGGTGTGTGAAGAGGCCCCTGGCGTCCGTGGCCGTGGATTTGAAGTGACATTAGTCAACACAGTTGTGTTTCCGTTCCTCAGTTCAGCTGCTCAGGTGCAGGTGTGCAGTAGGGTGTGTGCTTTGCCAGGTGAGTGTGAGAGAGGCAGAGGTGAGTGGAGAAGACAGTGGTGCTCTCAAAGAAGTTCCACTTGGCAAAACTCAGCTGGAGCTTAGCTACGGTGCTCCCTCTGGTTGGGAGATATGTCTCCAGGTCACAGACCAGAGACCACCCCCCCCCCCCAACCTGGCCCCATCGCAGTCATTAGCTTTACCTGTTTGGCCCCCATGGGGCCACTTTCAGAATCCACTTTGAATTTGTGAAGTAATCAACTTTATCTTCTCAACAGTCCACTCAGGCTCAGCATGGTTTCATCATCTCAGCAATAGAGATGTGTTTAAGACCATGGACTTTAGGACTAGACTGTGTGGACTTGAATCCCGGCTCTGTGAGACCTTGGGCAGGTCACATAACCTCCCTGTGCTTAAGTTTCCTGTACGCTCTGTAAAACAGAGATAATAATCATGACTCCTTCAAAGGATTGTTTAAGGATCCAATTCATTGATACTTATAAATGCTTAGAATAGTGCTTGGCCTATAGCCTTGCCCTACAAATGTCTGTTATCATTGTTATCATTATTATTATGTATAGGAGCATCAGATAGGGAGAGAGAATGGCCAAAGGATGTGGACACAAAAAGGCTTCCTCCTTTCCTGTCATTGCCTTTTCAAGGCAGGTCACCATTGATTGGCTTCTTAGCCACATTGCCACTTGCAGGGCAAACAATCAGCTGCCTTTTTTCTTTTTCCTTTTTTCACAACATGGATGAAAACTGGCATTTAGGGAAATAGTGAGTGAGATGCTGGGGTGCAAAGAGCACTGGGCTTGGATTTAGAAGTTGACCAACCCCAGCACAGGATACCTTTGGGCAGGTCATGACAACCTCCTCATTTTACAGATGAGGACACTGAGTCCTGGGGACTTCCAAGATCTCTTCCAGATCCCACATTGGTTTTCAGCTGGTGTCAATCACGTGTGCAAATCCTGTGAAAAACATGAAAGGAACCTGGGAATTGAATCGCCAAGAATTGTGTTTCTTTCTGTATAGTCTTGGTCAAGGGAAGACCATGTTTATCCCTGCCATTCAATTTCACGTTGGGAGTGGTGAAACCAGGGATTTTGTTAGCTCCCATATCCAGAAGCTTGTAAGGCTGTTCCAGTGAATTTTGTCCCAGTAATCCCCCGTCCTGAAAAGATGTAGGCCTCCAGTGCTGTTCTTCTAGGTCCTATGCATTCTATACTTGAATGATCTTGGTTTGTCGCTTGTCTGGACACAACCAATGTGCTTTATAATCACAACTTGACACTTAAGTCAGATGAGGGAATTTTCTTGTTGATTGCTGTCTCTGGGTATCCAGCCCTATAGTGCCTTCTGCCCACCCCATTCCAGTGCTCGGTTGAGCTATGCTTCACCGTGAGAAGCAAACCTCCATTTATTTTGTGTTCTTGGGGCCGAGAGTATGGGAGTTGATCGTTCCAGCTTGGGAGCAAAGTATGGGCTATGAAATGCCAGAAGAAATTTGACAGAGGACCCCCTTGACCCATCACTTTTGTATTTCCCCCTCCACCTTTCTCCTTAACCTCTCTCACTTTGAAAAGAAATATCCTTTCAGAGGGGCAAGGCTAATGATTTTATTTGACTGTGGAACTTTATCTTGGCTCCCCCTTCAATAAATATCTGACCAGACGGCAAGGGTTTCAGAGATACATTCCACTTCCCCACCAAGGGCCTGGGGCTGGTTGCCTACATGCTTTGATGAGCAGCCCTGAAGGCTGTGCTCAAAAAACGAAGGATGAGCAGGCAGATGCAGGGGGTCACCTCAGCAGCCATTCACCCCGTTCCTGTTCAAAGGAAGGTTTATTAAAAGAAGCACGAACTCCAATTGCAGAGTCCTGTGTTTGAAATAAGAGGTCTTGCAACAAACATTTCCGTCTGTAAAAGTCTAAACCTTTCAAAAGATGAAAGGAAATTAGTGCTGGCGTGTTTCATTAATTTGGCACCACGGTGGAGGAAATGTGGTATTCATTTCATTTGGGTGGATTATGAAATGTGTCAGTTTTTCCATTCTCTTTCTCCAGGGCATTTTTTTACTGCAAGGCCTGTCATGATGACATCACAGATCCCAAAAGAATAAAAAAATGTGGCTGCAAACGGCGTAAGTAGTGTTTCTTTCCCCCTTCCCTCCCTCTTTCCTTTTCCCCAAATTTGTTTCCCTTCTCCTTTTCCTAGTAAAGAAACACTAAACATCAAGAGGTTTCTTGGATATGTTTATGTTTCGCCCAGCAGTTTAAAGAGACATGGAATAAATACTTGTCCTCGCTTTATTAGAGCAAGGATGAAAAATCACCACCATCAACACCTTTGAGTGAACCTAGTGCCTAATCCCCACCTCTGGACCTTAAAGGGATGCCAAGGCGCTTGTGCCCACTTGAACATACTCAGTACAATATATGAGAAGGAGGACTGCTAAGACCATGGAAGAGGGAGTATTTTTTTGCATAGTGATTTCCACTGGATGGGGGGCCACCAAGTGTAAACATGGGGACTAGGGCTGAAAGGGAAACCGAGTCTGAGGACTGTGTCTCCCAAATGGGAGCTGCTGCAAGGTTTGATACCAAAGTCCAGAGTTTTCACTTGTGGTACCCTCCAGCTGGCTCAGGAAGAGAATTTGACCATGACCAATCAGCTTTGTTTGCCATTGCTCCAATAACCAACCTCAAACTCCATTGCTCCTTGGAGTAGACTAGATTGGTCTCCTTAGCTTCTGGCATATCCTGTCTCAAATCTCTTCCAAAGCAGCTTGCCAGTGTGACCTCTTGAGAAAGATATGGTAAGTCAGGAAAGTTGGGTCGTGAGCTCTCCAGAAACCAGGACCTAAAGTGGATTTGCCTTGAGAAGGCCGTGCCTTTTGCAGTAATCATGTTGCATTGCCTAATAGAAATTGTTCATGGCCGTAAAGAAAACAATAATAATGATGCCTTCCTTCCTATGGTGATTTAATGTTTTCAGAGCTCCTTATTTATGATCATTATTTTCTTTGATCCTCACCATAACCCTGGGTAATTGTCAAGGGATGTTATTAATTCCATTTTACAAAAAGAGGAAACTAAGGCTCCAAGTTTAGTGGGAGGATGAGATTGCTAAGAGTCACACAGACCCAACAGACCAGGGCTCAGGCTCACACAAAAGCCTCTCGATGCTGTGCGCTCAGTGCCCTAATCACATCTGCAAGAGAGAAGGGCAAGACAATGACCTTGACTCTGATGAGTAGAAGCACAGTTATGAAAGATTGCCCCATAAAATACTTTTTTCACAAGCAGAAACCAGATAGAAGAGCACTATTCCTGGGATAGGCCAACCAAAGAGGGGGCTTTTTTTCACTATACTCCTAAAGGGGACACAGTAATGTAAACCAGTAAGATATAAATATCATTCTGCTGAAGCACGAAGACACTCGAGCTCTTAGGCAAATACCCATGGGAGCACTCTTGGTCGAGAGCAGATTCTGTAGAAATCCTCTGAGGCTGGTTCCCAAGTTTGGGGCAGTTGAGGCCCACTGTTTTGCTTTTTCCATGGCCCTGTTCCCCCTAGCTCTGACACCTTACTAAGATGAGTATTTATTGATGTCTCAGAAAAAGAGATCCAGACAAAAGTCTAGAGGTCTAAGAATTCTCTGATTCTGACAACTTAACAGGAAGAGCATCTAAGGCTATTTGTAGGTCCAGAACAAACCCACCTCACTTCCAGTCCCCTGGACTCCATGATACAAAAGGCCCTCCTTACCAGGCCATGCATCCCAGCATGGTTGGTCGTGAACACAAAAACACAGCTCAGCTGACCAGGCATCCCTCAGATTTTTTCCATCAGAGGAACATGTATCCCAAGGTGGAAGTAAATGAGAACAACAAATACAAAATGGTTAACTGCATTGTAAGGAAACTTTTGTAGTAGAGGAGGTTGGGAAATGCAGGAGAGTGTCAAGGCCAAAAATCCAGAACCAGATAATCTGTCAAAGAACCTGGTTCCACGGGGCATCACTAAAAGTTACTTATTGATTAGGCATCCACATATTTTTGAGTACTTTCTTTGTGCCAGGTGCATGCTTGGTGCCAGGGATGGAGGGGTGAACAAGATAACATCGCTGTTCTTCTGAAGCCTTCACAGTAGTACATGGAGACAAACAATGATCATAGAAACCATTAAATAGATTCAGGTAGAGTCAAATGCTATGAAGAGAGAGGAGACTGCCTGAGGGTATGGGGAACCTTGTAGGGACGCTGCTTTAGCCAGAAAGCCTCCCTTGGGAGGTGACATTGAAGCTGAGACCCTGTCGAGGTTAGTAGAAGAGCAAGGGCAAAGGTCAAGAGGCAGGAATAAGTTTGAAGTGCTGAAGGAAGGCAGGAAGGAAGGAAGGACGGAAGGAAGGCAGACCAGTGGGGCTGGTGGGGCTGGGGAGAGAGCAGAATGAAATGAGTTCAGAGAGGAAGACAGGGGCCATGAGGAGAAACCTGGGTTTTAGTCCTGTAACAGATATAGCCTTTGGAAGATTTTGAGCAAGAACTCAATAGCGTCAGTTTCTATATTAGATGACCTCCATGGTGACTGGACAGAGAGTAGACTCTAAGAAGGCGAGGGTAGAAGGCAGAATGATGGAGAGAAAGTGTCTCTGATCCCTGCTCTGATACTGGAATGTTCCTCATAGGCACTGCAGTGGAACTCAGCAGAAAGTTTTTTAAGTCCCTAGAAATGAGGATTTGGCCTCTAGGTTATTTTTCCACCCTGGTTCCAGGCAAGCACCCAGCAGCTGACTTTTAACTTCATCCTGGAGGGAGAGCCACATAACTGTTTGAAATAATTTTATTCTCTTCATTCCCCTTAAAGCTGGTTCCAGCTAGTGAAGGGTGTGATCTCTCACCATGCATGGCATGGATTGCTTCAGAAATACTGCCTCTGAGCTGAGCCAGCATGACAGGGGTCTTGCCCCTGTTTCTCTGTACCCCCTTCCCTCTTGGGCTCATCTCATAGAGGCCCCTGGCTGTGAGGTTAATGTTTGATAGCGATCAAAATTGTCCAAATATTGTTCTTCCTAATTAAAAGACCATAGCCGCCTGTGTTACAGAGGGCAGGATGCAGATGTGTATGTGTAAGGAGTGGTCAGAATAAAGTGAACTATTGAACATGGACCTCCCCATGCATACCAGGCAAGTCAGGAAATTGGAGAAGATAGGTTTTGGTTGCAAAGAAACTTTCAAGAGAAGGAGCTAAGGTTGTGAATAATGCATCGGGGATGGGGGTGGGGGTGGGGTGGGGGTGGTTCCTGTGCCTTTGAATGCACATTGCCTGGTGCCCCAAGTTGGAGAGGGCAGCTCACCCACACAGTCATTTGTCCAAACCTGTTAGGCCAGGTGATCATAATTCACCCTGGAACAAGGGCAGAACTGATGACATGAGGGCAGAGCTGATGACAGTCAGTGGTCTTTATCCACAGCTTCCTAACCCTCCCCTCCCAACCTAGCTCTTCCTCTCCCATCCCCACCCCCACCCTCCCCATTCACCTTGAACATTTCATGCCATACTATCTGGAGCAATCTCGAGTGTGGGCATTCCATCTGGAAATCCTGTGGTAGTATAGTTTAACTTTTGCATTTCTTTCTATTTCTTCATAGCATTCCATCAAGGAAGAGAGTCAAATTCAGCTGTCTGGCCAAGGAGCAAGCTCTCAGAAACTACTATTTACCCATTTTCTTCTTCTGTATAACAAACTTGGTCTAATGATTTACATTTTTTCCCCCAGCCTGTAAAAGTTTGCCAAAGGGTGGACTCCTAGGGGACAAGTCATGTCTGAATTGATGTGTTTGAAGGAATTTTCTTGAACTTCTAATCATTGACATATTTTTGATTTATTTTTTTTCCTCTTTGCTGCCTTGGAATACGGCCCCTACTCTATTTTAACTGCACACTGGTAGTGATATATTGTGAGTAAAACGGGTTCCCAGGAGCCCGGAGTCCAGTTCCCCCTGTCTTTCTCTCTAGAAGAGATACTTCTTTTATTTTCTGTACAGTTTCAGTTTCTTTTTTTCTTTTGGTATTTATGTTGCATGTAGCAGTGACATCATGCCCCAACTCCCTCATCCAACATGGTCTGCAGAGTAGCCTGGAGCTGGAGACCCCTGAGAGCAGGGAACCGCCCTCCGTTCATCTTCCCATCCCCCCAGCCTCTTGCCAGCTTCTGGCACTGTCTTATTTTTCCATTTGAAAATAAGACCTTGACAACAGTGTTTCTCTTGAAGGCCTTGTCTCGGACCTTTAGGGGACGCTGAGTAGGCTGAGGTAATTACCACTATAGCTGTAGATGCCTCGTCAATTGGGGGTCATTGTCATGCTTGCCTTTGATAAATTTTATCTGGTCTCTGCTACTGAGCTTGAATTCCTATCCTGAAGGAAACACACATGCTACATATATATTCCTGTGTTGTGATATATATATGATATGTACCAGTACTTTATATGTAAAAATGAACATTTTTATATATAAGCACAGAAATATTTTATAGAGAGAGTGATGTATTTATTATAATATATGTACCTCTCTATATGAGAAAGTGCTTGCTAAAGAATTAATTGGACATCAAACTTTGGGAGTGTAAGTATCTTAAACAGTCTTACTGGAGACAAGTATTTCCCCAGTGGTAATTATTTCCTACAGTCTATGAAGTTCCCTTGCTTTAAAGTTTCTCTTTCAATCAGTACCCACTAGGACATACCCAGTTCTTCTATGGGTGTTAGGCATCTTGGAAGATCCATTGACTTGTTTAAGATGGAAAAGATGACTCAAGGAAAGATGACTCAAGGAGAATGTTCCATTTCATTAGTGAGCTATATACAAGTCTGAACAAGTAAATGTTAAGTCTCTGAGCCTCTAACTTACTCACAGAATAGGACCCCTCTCACCCACGAGATGTGGCGATTTTAGGGCCGGGGTTTCTATGTGTGACTCAAAGCAATGCTGCGTTCTGTGGCACCAGCAGTGAGCATCGTCGGATCTTTACACATGCTCATGAGACTCTACTGAAAACGGGACCCAGCCTGCAGACCAGTTGAATCCAATGGTCCTGGAATTTGGAGATGTCTCAGCACTCAGAACTCTCATTGCCTTTGTACCATGCAAATGGGTCATCTGGTTCTGGCTAGTCTTCAGAGTTTGAGGGTACAGAATGCTCAATGTACAAGCAAAACAAATGAATGACGTCTTCAGTTCATCGCAGAACACTGCCCAAGTTGACTGTGTGGCTCCCTTCATCTGCAGAACATCTGGAAGGGTGGCTCGAAGGCATGTGCCACTTTCATACCTGCAGAGGCACCTCCTGTACCTGGTGATCCTTCAGAATCAGACAGAAAACATGATGTCAGTCAACAAACAACTCTAGTGCCAAATTCCTCTGCCTTCCGCAACCACGGTGTGGTGTTGAGGGCAATATCAACTAATTCCATATACTTAGTGCTACTGACATTAACTAGTTTTTTCTTTCCCCTCTTTCTGATCTTGGAAAACCACCTGGAAGATCCTTCTTCTCCCTGCAGAAGCCAATAGGAGGAATTTTGCATAGTGAAGACATTATTCCTCATTTACAGGACTGGAAAGAATGCTCTCTGATTCCCAGTATCACATCAAAAAAATGTCTCAAATGCTGTGCCTCAGTGGACTTTTTGTTCCATGGTACTTTTACGTATCACTTTAGCTGCTGCTGAACATACGAAGAGCAGCCTCAGGGTCAGGCTTCAAATTAATCCTTCCTTCATTGGATTGATTTTAACCCTGTGATTGCAGCCTAAAAAATATCTGTGAAATGAAAGGCAGATTATCTCTTTTTTCCTTCCACATTAGTCTTCCTTTGAATCTGCTCCATTTGAACCTAAAATACTTTTTCTCCAGCAGCTGGAAAACTCTACCTGAACTTCTCAGTCCAGTGCTGCTTTTCCTGCCCCTTCCAACCCACCCTGGAAATTAAGATTCTGCAATTGGAAATTGGCTGACAATTTGGTCGCTGATACGGGAGGCAGATGGTGCTGAGAACAGGCTGGAGTCCAACTCCTTCTTCATTCCAGGCTTGGCGCAGAAGGGCTAGCCAGCAGAGAACCTGAGTTTGACAGCTGATTGTCAGTTTGACACAAGGACAGAGCAGTAACCGAGCCACATCTACAGCAGCCACTTCTCTACAGGTTTCCTTTCTCATGATCACAACCTTTGAAAATATAGGAAAAGTGCTCCAAGAGTACGTCTGAGCCATCTTCCATTTTTAAACACTTTAGGAGTAAACAGATAGCTTTGATGATGTCCGTTAGGGAAATACTTGTATTTTATCTCTACAAATAGCACTAGGAAGTCATAATGGAAATACTGGATGAATATCCACTTCATTGTGGTGAAGGAAAGCATATAAAAGCTTTTTCTCAAATTGTAAAACTGCTAAGACAGGGTTCTTTGGAGGAAGGTGAGACCCAGGGTCTAATTCTTGGCAACAGCATAACCTCTTTGAATCTGTGGCACTGGCCCAAGAACAAGAACCTTGTGATGTGGGCCAAAGAGAAAACTGAGTCCCCAGAGGCTGATATTTCTGCTTTCCCAGAGTTAAGGTGGCCTATGGGGCCAATTAATTGAAAATAAAGTTCCAAAAGCCCTAAGACGGAATGACAAGTAGCTACAGTATTCACACCTACCAGAGACACGCTCTTGTCTGTTTCCTGTCTCAGGAAGCTGCAGCAGAGCTTTGAGGAGACCCAGCCAGCTGGTGCTGAAGTGGTCCCACTCTGCTGGCCATGGCTACAAAGCCAGTGTGTTTGCAAGCTGCTACTCTAGACCACTCTGGAACCATCTCCTAGAATTCACTCATCTCCCACGGCCCCCTAAACATCCACTGTGATTTGTAAGAACCACTGGATTGAAACGCACAGATTTCAATTGTTGGAGACACACGGGGTCCCCTTTCCGCTCCCTTTCGTAGAAAGGCCAGCTGGTTCAGGTGATCTGTCGACTAGCTGCTCTTCCACACAGATCCACTAGATGTCCTCATAGATCCACTTTGTATTATTGAAATCCTGGGGAAAAGTCCCTTTTCTGAGGACTGAGATTTGGGAAGAGAGCATTGGGTGACTATGTAAAAAAGAAAACCAGCAAACGCCAAAGGTGAGAGGGCACTTTATGTGTCCACGGAGTAGATTAAGAAACTTACTTCTGTTTTAAATAAATACCGAAACTTTTAACGTTGTTCTTTGAAACCTAACCTTGCTGTTTTAAGTGGCATTCTGATATCTGAAATTAACCTTCTAACCTACATCAGCTCCAGAAAAGGAAACAATCATGGAGAAATGGAAATAAAACACCAGCGGTTCTGAGTATCCATGATTCACTAAAACAAACCTGGAGGATTAGGAAACCAGAGAAAGTTGAAAGGGTGGTATTTTCCAAATCAGGAGGTCCAAGACTTAATTTCGATATAATTTTATTTTACAACTTGAGAGTATAATTTTACACACAGAATGCCCACATCTTCTGAAACAGCTACCACTAAGCAGGGAAATCCTCAAACGTTTTTAGTTAAAGCATTTGTTCATGTTCATGACTCGTGTAAGGGCACAGCAGAAGGCTCTTCCTGGCTGGGGTGCATATCCATCCATCCTGATGAATCACTCCACCAGTAGGGAGGTCAGATGGGCCTTTCCTTTTAAGAAGGGGGACCCGGAAGTGTATATAGGTGAAGACATCTGAGGGGCGGGGGTGTCCATGAAAATGGACTATTCCAGAAGTAGAGCGAGAGCCACCCTCCCAGTCGGTGGCACCTTGGTCTAGACATTGTAATTCACAAAGGTTTGTCAACACATGGGGCTCAATCGTTTTTAACTGTTTCTGTCTTGTCTTTGAGCCTCTCATTGATCATTCTTGCTGGGTTTTTTTGTGGTGGTGCTTGTGTGTCTTTTGAGATTTCTATTTTGTATTTGGTGTGAGTGTAAAAATGATGACTGGGGAGGAATGACGAGTAATAGCATGTTTGCTTTTTTTATGCATATGCTGCTTTGGAATGTGACTGCTTATAATTAACATTTAATCTTCTTATAGCAAATGGTTTTTTGCTGCTTCGATTACCAGTTTCAGCCTGTTCCTGCATGCTAACAATATGAAATTTTAGAACAATGCATGGTCTCCAGAACAGCCAGCAATAACAGTTGCAAACAGTTCCTGAGAGACACTGGGTTGAGGTTCTGTTTCCTCCCGAAGCCCTTATCAAATACGAGGCTGAAAATCACCCATTAGGATGGATGGGCTTACCTCTGACAGAATGATTTCAAAAGTTATCCCGCATCATTCTCCCTCCCCTTGTCCTTAAAGACGGGTATATGGAGAAGAACTCTCTTTCCCTATAAATGTGTCAGATTCTATTATTGTGTATGACCCAAAATGGCAGTATGGAAATGAAAACCAGGAACTGCTGCTAATGAGAAGCATAGCGTTTCAGAGTTTGATGGGCTTCTCTTCTGCTACAGCATTTGATTAAATTTTTTTCAAAACAATTTATTTACAGTGAAACAAAAAATCATCTTTGTTTCCCTCCTCTGTGTAAATCACAAATCAATATTTCCAGTAAAAGAACTAAGCAAGAAACAAGTGAGCGGTCTACAAGTTGTACAACAGATCTGGATGCATGTAAAATAACTTTATTTTGATGTCTTCCGCTGAAGACTTTTTCCTCTTTCTTGACTTAAGCTACTACTGTCTGGGGTGTCTGGGCATTCACACCATGCCTTCTAAAGTCTTCCAATTCAAATGCTATAGTGGAACTTTTTTTTTTTCTTTTCTTTCTTCCTTTTTTTTTTTTTTTTTTGTAAAAGCTCAGCTCAGGAATGATGTGCCACGCACTGAAGAGGGCTGGGGCTGCATGGTGATGATCTGAACGACCAGCTAGTGAGGATGCTAAAAGAACATGTCACTAAAAATGGGAGCCAAGTTTACAGGAATGAATCTCTCATTCATCTCCCCCAGTGCCTGTTCTTCACAATCATAACGTTACCCCTGCTTGACAAATATACTGTATGGCAAGTCATAAAGGTCTTAGAACAGGACTTGACCCATTTGAGAGATTTAAACCCCTCTTCCTGGTGACTGTAACATTCAAAGAGGGCAAAACCACAAGCCATATTTTAAAGTAAGAGTGCAACCATTCTCCACAAAGAAAAAGAAAGAGGTGGGGGAGAATGACTTTTAAAATGGAAGGTGTAGGCGCGGGGAATAACACCTCTCCAGTTCAGCCTTGCTGTTTGGCTATGATGCTTGGAATAAACACAAGTTATTCTCCAATCCTGTGAGAGAAGCAGGCTGGGTCATGCTAAGTGATAAGCAAACACGTTTGCCTGTTGTAGCATCAAAATGAGGCACAAAAAGGCTTCATGGACTGAAATATAAATTGGCTTGAAGGATAAGGGTGAAGTGTTTTTGAGAACCACTGCAGTGATGTCCAGCAAGTTTTGTAGGTCAACACTCAAGCTGGATCCCCAGGCTCCTACGATATCAGTTTAGAAGAGCTATCAATGTTACATGTAAATATAAGTAAGATATTTTACATGGGACCTAATCTCTTACTTCATGTTTTATAACCTCTGGTCTATTTTGGCCGATATTTCCTATATTAGAAAAAATTATGATTAACCAATAACCCGATGGCTTTCTGAATTTGGGGGGGGGGTAGGGGAGAGAAAAGCAGATGCGATTCTCAGATTCTCCCGGCTTTAAGCAGAAAATACACCCATGAGTAGCTAAATGCATTCCAATAGACCAACATCTCATATGCTTTTGGTGATTTCTTATTTGTGAACTGCCTTTAATGTCAAATACGCAGCGTTAGCCTTGAGTAGCTGCATTTCTTATATGGACAGATTTGGATATTTGTTCTGTCAAGAGTAAATTTAAATTCCTGTAGGCATCATGTAAACTCACTCTGGGGAAGTTCAGCAGAGGCATCCTCAGATTCTATATTAACATGTAATCGTTTCACATCTAATTTGATGAAAGCTTGTCCTAGGCTCTGCCTAATGCCCAGAAATGGAGGGAAATTAGAAAGCCTACATATTACATATTTTGCAACTCGCAAAAACCATTTATTGTACCAAATAAGCAATTAATTGATTGGCTGTGTGTATATTTTGACCTCCTGTATTAATTGCGCCAGGGGAAAAATGTCGGTTACATTTTTGCTGTCTTCTAACGTGTTGTTCTTCTCATCTGAGAACCCGATTGTAATCAGCCATGCCCTTTTCCTGTAGTCACCCGCTTTACCTAGGGGAGAAAAATAATACACAACAGCCTTGGGGAACTATAAAGGCAATTTATATTTTCGCTGCTGTTTTTGATGTACAACCAAACTGTTACCAGCAGTCACTCTGCATTTTTTTCTGGGTCAAGACTGTTAATGTGAACTAAGACCTGTGTTAAATCCCTTTAGCTCCCTTCCAGCTGCCTTGCTGTGTGTGACCTTGCCATTAACTACCGCTCTTCCTCTCCTCCCATCCAACCACATGGTTATAGCCAAGATGTCCATCTACAAGAGAATGAGACGGGCATGTTGTTTTGATTGCGGACGTTCTGAGCGTGACTGCTCATGCATGTCAGGCCGTGTGCGTGGTAACATGGACACCCTTGAGAGAACCTTCCCACTTTCTTCTGTCTCTGTTAATGATTGCTCCACCAGTTTCCGTGCCTGTAAGTTTAACCCCGACACACGGAGTTCCATGTCTGTGCTGTCTGTGGTATCATCCCCGTCTTGTGTCGTGCCCTGTGGTTCTGTGAGTCCGTGGAGCTGATGTTTTCTTCCCAGTGTGATCTTGTGTGGTGACTGATATGTTGTCCTCTCTGCCTGTGTCCCTGTGTACATGCTGGGGAAGGCTCCCTTCCCATTCTGTTGTGCTTCTCGTACTGGTGTGTGGAACTGTGATATTCTAGTCTAGTGATATTCTCCCTCTCTCTGTCCTTTAAATAAATATAAATGGAAATTAATGTGACAGCAAATCAAATACCCTATGAC
The DNA here is from genome assembly GCF_028018385.1 of Neofelis nebulosa. Classification (NCBI taxonomy): domain Eukaryota; kingdom Metazoa; phylum Chordata; class Mammalia; order Carnivora; family Felidae; genus Neofelis; species Neofelis nebulosa. The sequence continues at coordinate 41,695,901 of NC_080794.1, read as the reverse complement.
TACAAAGATGTGTGGAAATGCCTCTCTTCATATTTGGGTAAAGGCTCTACACTGGATTGGGTTGCAGGGAGGAAGGAGAGGAAACACGTAGAGAGAAGAAACCAATTCGACCATTCAATTGCTTTTAGTGAGCTTAGATCATTTCCAAAACACAACAGGGCTAGGATGAATGTGGATTTCTTTCTTTCTTTCTTTCTTTCTTTCTTTCTTTCTTTCTTTCTTTCTTTCTTTCTTTCTTTCTTTCTTTCTTTTTTTCTTTCTTTTTTCTTTTACCTTGTCTTTTTAACCTGTATCTCATTCTTCCAGTGCCAGATTGTGTCCTATGTTCTAGGAACAAGTATTCTAAATCTGTAAACCTATATTGACTGATGAAGTCTAGGGCTCTTCTCAGATGACTAGTTCAAAGGATCATCATTTTCCCCCAAATAGAACCCTCTGTTGAACTAAGGTCTCCTGTAGCCATTGTGATTTCAAAAAACAAAACCTGTAAGCCATGAACTGCCATGATTTCCCAGAGTCCTTTGCACCAGGCTTTGAGGTCAGTCTTCTTCGTCACTTACAATTTCAGAGGTGTTAAAGAACTGGCCAAGGTCTTGCAGCTGGCAGCACTGAGATACACCAGATTTCTGAGATCTCCCTTTTCCTTGTTCTTCAGCGTGGTCTTTGCCAGTATTTCACTGACATGGTTCATGGGTGATGTTATTGGAAGCTCCAGTCTGTACACCGAAATGCGGAGATATGGGTCCTCATCTAAGGGCAGAAGAGGTTGTATTTCCTTGTGAGGACTTAGATGTCTTCAAGTGTGGCTCTAACTTTATTTTCACATTTTTGGTAGCATGAGAGGTAGAAGATAATTCTGTGTTCTGTACTTTATCCCTTCCTCTTGAAAGCACCCGACACATTTATTGGTAACCATATTGCCACATGTTCTCTTTCTCAGTGCCCAGAGCTGGTTGAAATAAACTTTCACCAGCAGGAGTAAATTCATGTTGACAATAAGGGGTTGAGGGAAAGGGAAGGGCACTTCCCTCTTGAGCATTTTGCGAAGAGTTTGCTGATTCACCTGCGTGGGTGTTGAAGATGGTCCCAGCATGGGGTGATTGTGGGACAGTGATCCATAGAGGCTCCCAGGGCTGAAGGAGTCCTGACTTCACTGTATGCCCTGGAGCGGTGTGCCATGTCAGGTGCTGGTATTTGAACCTGCTGTTCAGGACTGAGGCACAATCTGTGCATTGAACTGTTTTAGAAGGTATTTGGAAAAGTTGTATCTAGGACTGAGCTAATCATCCTTTATCTTTCATGATTCACTGTTCTTCCAGACCAGTGCCAAGAAACAGGATTCAGTTTTAAAAGTGATTACCTAATGGAGGTCGTATCGAGAGGGATTTTGGACTGTGCCAACCACATTAGCCTAAAATCCTAGGAAGAAAGTTTCCTTTCATACAAATGCCACAGTGTGAAACTTTACCCCTTTATTCTCATTGTGAGAATTCTTGCTAGTTCCCATGACCCTGCAAGGTGAACTTGGTCACAACCACACAAGGAATTTGTTGGTCTACTATGTGTGGCAAGACACTGGGTTCAAAGACAGGAGCTAGTGGGGGAGGAGCAAAGGAGTGAGCTATGGTGGCACAGTTTGGCCACATCTTTGACTGATGGCAGCAAAAGTAACCACCAGCCACTGGGGTTACCCGTCTGCCTAAGGCACCACTTTTTCTGTGTTCAGATAACCACTAGGCTCTAAAACCTTGGCTAGAGAGTCAGTGGAGAAAAGGAAGGAGCCATTCGGGCTGTATGTGGTCGTGTCTTGGCACTGGCCACCCATACCAATCACAGCAAAATGTGTGTCCCCTGTGTGGGGCTCATGATACCCAGTGTGTGTAATTTCCATTTCATACAGGAGAAACCATAATTGGAGGGATTTCTCAGCTCTGCAACTTAATCCCAGCATTGATGGAGGCCAGGGGAAGAAAAACTTAGGGTGGGATTGTCCCATCCTCTCAGAAACATCCTGTGCGTGAGATTGTCGTCCTTCCCGTCCTCCCAAATGAGCCCCACCGTGGAAAAATGGAGCTCTGGGCTGTGTGTTGAAGCCATAACTGGTACTGACAGCTCGGGGGTGGGGTGTGGGGGTCGCCTCCTCTGATTCATCGGTCTTCCCGCCGTCCTCACACCATCAAACAAAAGAAGATTTCATCCACCCCGTGTGAGTCCTCGCACCTTTGACCATTAACAATAAGTTAGAAAAACCCATTCCAACCTGAGCCCCTTCATGCGCCCACATAAACCCTTCTTCTCCAATTAAAAAATGTCTATCTCTACGCAGAACTCCACTGGCAGAGCTCCAATAGCAATCCCTGGGCTTCCCTTGCTGGTGGTGGGGCTGGGTGGTGCCCGTTTGACAGAGCTGGTGGACTCAAAGAGCAGTGGCGAGAGTGGGCTTTTCATTAAATATGAGCAGATGTGAGATGTAGAGGGTTTGACAATTAGAAATGGCAGGAGAAGGGCCCTTGAATCAAAGTGAGGTCAGATGGGCGGATCAGATTACTTCTCTTACATTCTTTAGTTGTTCTGAAAATCATTTTGAATTAGTGTCAGCAGAGCCCTGATGGGTTTTGCCCTTTGTCTTTTATGCTAGGGCCGTATTGTTTCCCAAGACACTCATTAAAGGTCATTATATTATTATGGAGCTTTGCTTTGGTCGCAGTTTCCCAGTTGAGCCAATGCTCTTTGGAGACTGCCTAATTCATTTCTCTTTTGCCTTTAGTCTCCCTCCTTGCTTTTTTTTTTTTTTTTTTTTCTCATAAGGGGAAAGATTTCCGTTTTCAAGGGACGTTAAATTGAAACACAAAGTCCCATTATGTGTTTTCTGAAGTGGGGAGAAAAGTAGCCAGTTCCCAGAGGAGTAGTAATATATTAAAATGTTCACACAGTTTTAAAAATCTGCCTTCTAACAGCAGGGCCTGCTTGCTCGGGGCACCTCTCCTTGGAGGTGTGGCCCATCATCGAGGATCTGTTGTTGCAAAGTCACGTTCTTTTCCAACAGTTGTCTTCTTTTGAATTCGAGAGATGTAAGGTCAGACTGTGCAGACAGAAGATCTTCAGAGAAGGAGGACTCCTTTACAAAAGGCGTAAAAAAAACAGTGTCAGAAAAGTAAAGCAAATAGTGACCAGCAAGAATTCATCCAAGACTATGTTTTCGACAAGACTGAATTGTTCCATATGGTAGGCTAGAATCGGTGCACAAAACCTCATTTTCTGATCATCCTGGTTTTGTTTCTATTCCGGCTGATCCTGGGCAGAAGAACCAGAAAAGGACACCAGAATGAAATGGGCCCAGAGTTTTTACAGAGTTTATATATATATATACATTATATATACATATATATATGTGTATATATATTATATATATGTAATATATATATTATATATATAATATATGTGTGTGTATATATATGTAATATATATATTATATATATAATATATGTGTGTGTATATATATGTAATATATATATTATATATATAATATATGTGTGTGTATATATATTATATATATATAATTATGTCTAGCAACATACACACATACACACACACGTAAATATAGATGTAAGTTCTAATCAGGGCCATTTTCCCTCCATACAGGTTTATAAAGTAGTGGTTTTTCTCTGTTCAGAATTTATTCTTTTATTTCAGTCTGCCTCATGTGATTGCTAAGTCTAATAGAGAGGGACAATGGAAATTATGATGTAGTGTCAACATATAGGACCCTATTGATTCAAACCTCCTGAGACCTGTGTGACACAGTGCTGGCCACAAACCGTCAGCAGCCCTGGCACGAACAAATTCATCATGTGCTGGAAGAGAAACAGATCTTTAGACTTGCACTTGGAAATAGTTTTAGCTAAAGTACACATGCGATCACTCACACCCACTTTTCAATCTGCTAATAGTTTAAACCTGCGCAATTACGTACACCCTTTTGCAAACTACTGTAGCTAATTTTAAATGGCGTGTGACTTTTATTTCGGGTATAAATATAATACAAGGAGGCATTCAACTCCAATGGTTAAGCTGAGAGGACAAGTCCAATACCATTAGGTTGAAGGGATACATACCAAAATCAGTTTAGTGTAATCTTGAGTCTTGTCAGATAATAAACAAAAATCAGCTTATCCCGAGTAGCCTTTGGTTTGTACAGGCAGAGAATTAACATTGTCAATAGAACTAAAGTCACTCGAGTGAACTAATGGCATTTTGAAGTACATAAAATCAGATACGAGGGCAAGGGGTGGAAATAGCTCTAGGAAAATGTCTATAACAGGACACACCCTGCACGGACAGTCTCCAATGCCTGTTAAGGAGGGGTTTGAGTTAATAAGCTGTATTTAAAAACCAACAGCCTATCATTATCTGATTCTTTTTGTGTGTAGTTTTGGGTGACTCCCTCAAGCTCCCATCAAATTGTATTTGTAAATGCCTCCTATGAATCTACGTTTACTTCTGGTCCCTGAAACCGAAAACTCTTCCCACCACAGCCATCAGTGATAGATAGAAACAGGAGAGTTGAAGGAAACTCAGCTAAACATAGTATTCCATGCATTCTTTAAGCCCATTCATTCTGCGTCTGTAATTTCTATTTTTCTTGTGCATGCTGGTATGATCTGTCTCTCTGACTCTTCCTCCCTCTACCCCTCTCCTTCTCTATATCCATGACAGTAAATATGGAAGCAGCCTTTGGATTCCTCTCTAGTTCTTTGTTACCCCCAGTGCACACTCCCTGGTTTGGCCATTTGCACTTCATTGCAGTACATGAAAACAGGAAGGCAACTAGGGCCAGACAGCCATTTAATCCTTCCAGGAGACTGACGATGTACCTGGGAGGGCGTCTTCGGGCACTTTTGTTGGTAGCAGGCAAGGTTACAGAAGCCAGTGCCTCTCACTCGATTTTGTGGTAGCCACCTTTAACAATGGGTTGATTGGGAATATGCCTTCCACGTGCTTCCACAGTGGTCAGTTCGTTAAATCAGCTTTGCAAGGCAAGAAATCATACATGGGCAAAATTTCCTTTGCAAAGAATCCTCTTCAAATGCCTATCTTTAAAGGGTTTCATTCATAATAAATAGATGCTTTCGTTAGTTTGGTGTCAGGTGAAGCAGTTGACTTGTACTCGGGGACCTCGTGCTTCTCCCACAAAAGGTGTTGTTGAATTCTTTATGCTAAATATTCTATGAAGAACCACTTCATACAGATAAAGGAGAGAGGGAATATTCGGGCAAAAGGCAGCCAACTTTTCAAAAGAAACACTTTGAAACAGAGTTAGGGGACAAGAAGTAGAAAGGTCAGAATGAGGAAAGACGGAAGGGTCCCTTGTGTGTCCCTCTGTCACTTGGACACCTCCCTTCCCAGGAGTACGACACTTTAATAAGTGACTCAGCTCTTCAAGGACAAACTAGAAACGACGTTGGCATGCCACAAGTAAGCTGAGCAGAGGTCCTTTTGCAAGGTGACGTGGAAATTATGTTTGCAATTTTACTCAGGACAGTGGCCGCTTGTCACGTTACTCAGCCTGACAGCCCCGACCACCGGGCAGCGGATTCTCCATCTTCCCTCCATGGTGGAGGACAGATGTGGCCAGTTAGCTCTCCATCTCCCTCCCTCCTCCACTATCTCGGGCGACAGATGCCAGGGCCAGTCCGCCTTTCACTTGAGCTTTCTTGTCAAGGCTCTGCCTTGAGCCCAAATGCTGACCTTTACTGTATGAAATAAAGTACTGATGAACAAGCAGAGGTTTGAATTGGAGCAGGCTTGGAGCAAATGTCAGGTCCATCTCTGCCTCCCTCCTCCACCTGCACCAGGAGCCCGGATTAGACCCAGTCTGGAGTTTGCAGTGCCTTAGGCTTTATGGGTCTGGGGAGACATAACTTATTAACAAAGAGTTATTAAATTTTTATCAATTTTACAACACAATGTAAATGCCTCCTATGAATCTACATTGTATTCATTATCATTTAAAACGTTAATTAAGTCAAAGTTGCATTTAATTTCTCTCTAAATGGGCCTCTGGGAAGAGGCTTTTAGAAACATCTGTGGGAGCGTGCGGCTCGTGGATACAGGGAATCCCCCAGCCGGTGTTCAGGATAGGCCCCTGAGTTGATTGCCATCGCGTGTCTGCAGTTAATTTGTTGTGATGCGATTGGGCATCGTCTCAAATTAGTATCAGACCAATAATGGTGTTAAGTCACTGAAGAGAGTCTTGTGGGGTGGCAGCATGGGGCCCCACCACACCCTGCCTTCAAGTCCCATCCAGATGGAAACAAGCCCTAGATGTGCAGGTCTCCTGGTCTCAGTCACGCCTGGGATTCCCCCTCCTTGGATGGTGCCCATCGCTTCACTTCATCTGAGCTGGACGTTTGTCATCTGGCCCAACAGATTCAAGACATTTGCCTGCATGCTCATAGGAAAGATCTTAGCATTTGGGATCTTTGATTCAGGTTTAAGCCTAGAAGCAATGAGCATAGGGGGAACCATTTTCAGAGGGGAGTGGATGTGGAGATTATAAACAGATCAGGCTTATCGGTGAGGAGAGAAGGGTGAAGCTTGCTAAGGTGTGCTGAAAAATTCTTCTCCCTTTTTGAGAAGAGGTTGATGCTTTTGTCTTATCCAAGTAAAGGTCCACTCTCCAGGCAGATCTACTGTTATATTTGTCCTCCGTTGCACAGAACCCAGGGTTTCTTAAGGTGGCAGTGGTAGGAAATGGCTAAAGCTTCACTTAGATTCACGTTAAGACTAGGCTTTGTGTAAGGTCTGCTCTTGGTGTGTAAGGTGCTCTGCCAACACAGCCAGGGTGTGTGTGTGTGTGTGTGTGTGTGTGTGTACATGTATACATGTGTATATCTTGTTAAATCTAGCACATAGCATTTTCTGCATTGTAGACACTATGTCCTTCATATATATTAACTTAATCCTTTTCACGAGGTAGTAACTGTTATTGGCGGTTGAGGTGGCTGTAAACCGACGCGGCTGTAAAGTGTGCCGTTTACAGATGAGGCAACTAAGGCACAGAGAGGTTCAATAACTTGCCTCAGGTCTTGCCTGAGTCAGCAGGTGGGGCTGGGATTCGAAAGCAAGCTGAGTGCCTCCACAGGCTGTGGAGTAAGTTGAGTTACTCAGATACTTACATAGTTGAACAGCTGGTCACCCAGTTTGGCTGGAGTCTATGACCTGTTCCCTGGGGGAGGAGCCCTGAAGGGGTTTTGTTCTTAATCTGCAATACAATAGAAAGCATTCAGAGTGTTTGATCTGGGAAAGGACCACAGAGACTTTGTTTTAAGAAGTGTAGTAGCAGGGGCCAGCCTGATGAGACAGTTGGGAGACTCCCCCTGAGGGTGGGGAAGACCAGCAGAGGGGAAGCTGTGGTCAGAGGAGACCTGGAGAGCTGCTCTGAGAAGCCCTAGGAAGGAAGGCCAGAGCTACAGCGTCCAGGACTCTGCAGCTGAAGCACTTATCCAAATGCAGATCCAAGAAATTAAAAATCTTTTTAAAGAACGTTTAATTAATGACTCTGAAGCAGTTGAGTTGCATTAGTTAAATTTCTTGAGTTTAATTCTCCCCAGATGACCCAGCAGTCATGATTCTTATTTGGACTCAGTGAAGTTTTCTTCTGTCGGAGGGGAATTTACTAAAGCCTTGGCTGGAACTGGAGACCTACCAGGCTACATCCACTATCCCCAGTCTTGGGGGATCTTTTCCTTTTCTAACTTCGTATTTCTTCTTCCTCCCTTGCCATGCTCTCCATTTCCATTAGGGCTCACGTCTTTTGAGTGTGTTGATGGGGACAGAGTCAGGTAGCTCTGGACTGCTGCCATGAACGGTATTGGCCCAGGCTGGGCAGAGAAACAGAGCAAGTGAGCACCACCAGCAGGGACGTGTGACCGGCCCCGAGGGTCTTGGCTTAAGCTCCAAGTGGTAGCTTCAGCCTGACCTCATGAAAATTATTTTTCAAATCCCTTGTATGGCAATGAGACTTTTCTCTCCGTGTCTTTCTCAGGGAGACAGCATGTCTCCTTACATCTATGGAGGAAAAACAATAATAAAGTACTTCACATCCCATTCGCTGAAAATTCACTGTAGTTTTCAACCACTTACCCCACTCCAGTGGAAATACAAAACACATTTCCTGTGAAGTGCTGCCACACAAAATCTGGGGAAGTCATGTGGCATTTCTAAGTACCATGGTACAATTTTCTTCTCTGTTCACAAGACCTTTTTTTCATCGTGGCTGTATATTGGCCATCCTTGGCTGTAGGATTTGTACACGCCATTGACCCCAAAAAGGTCATTAAAACAACACAGAAAAGCACTAGAGTCCTACGTTTCCTGACAGTGCTGGGGCATGCGTGCTGAGAATGCCAACTTTTTTTTTTTGGGGGGTGGAATGAGGCAGAATGTACCCACTCAATTGGCTGTATGTTGTTTTCCTCTGTCAGAGGCGTTCTCCCAAACCAATATGTTGAATTACCTAGATAATCAGGGAATCCTTCATCCCCATATTTACTTACAAGGGTTCTGCTTTCCCAGCCAACCATTTTCCTAAGAGGAATCTAAATGTGCAGAAACAAGGCCAGCATTGTCAGAACCTCACATTGAAAATCTCAGCATTAAAGGGAGCTTTTTGTAAATGGCTAGATGGTGCCTGGTTTCGAGGGAGATTCTAGACATGCCCATAGATTCTTGTTCTGAGGAGACATTCTTCTGGAGTCCAGCTCAGACAAACTGGGTGAAGGGTCTGGAGACTCAGAGACCTTTCTTCTCTGACCATCTCACTTGGTCATCCTCAGAAGGAGCTATCCTCCCACAAACAAGGGAAATAGCAATCAAGAATCTCTTCTGGTAAACCTGAAGGCCCCCCATTCTATCCCCTTCAATATAACAGGGTGAATACTGCAAATACTCCCAGAGAATATTCCAAATATTCCTAGAAAAAACCCTATGCAAACTCAAAGTGGAAGCTTCTGAAGCAGATCAACATTAGGGATGGTCAGTTGCACTGAGAGACCAAGCAAAGTGAGAAAGACTGCTTCCTGGAGCTGGAGTCCCTCAAGATGCACCAATAGTGTGTAAAGGGGCATCTGTAGGCCACAGAATGTGGGCCATCTTCTGGGAGTGGAGCTGACTGCTTGCAGTAAAGTGATCTCCACTTTGGCCAATGGCATCTTTCTGGGCTGGGGCCTATTGGATTGCACTCAGTCAAGAAAGGACATAGAGGCTGCCTTCCTTCCCTCCAAGGTCAGAAATGCAGCATGCTGGCATCATTGGCTGGGCTTCAGGTGTTGGCAAGAATACCTGAGTAGGAAATGGCCTGAAGGATTCCAGTTGAGTAAATATTTGATGAGTAAAAGAATGAATAAATGAAAGGATTCTCAACCATCAGTTAAAGGAATAGATGGTATGCTAGAAGCAGGATCACATGGATCCATGGAGTTCCCTAAAAATTTCTAAACAACTTTATAGCATATATATATATATATATATATATATATATATATATATATATATATATTTATATATATATATATATCCCTTATCTTATTGAAACTGCCTTATATATATCTATCATATATATATATATATATATATATATATGATAGATATATATATGGTATATATATATGATACAAGAAGATTACAAGGAAGAAATGTAGCAAGAAAATCAAGGACATAACTGATGACCCTTGAACATTATCAACTAGTAGGTACAATCCCATATTCTTTGTGAAGACTAAATATTGAGAAAGAAGATCTAGAAACAATGAAATCAGATCCAGATTAAAACAGATCTAGACAGAATTGAATCACAATAGGCAAAAATCCACCAATGAGCCAAATGAGAGAGATACCACCATACAAAGGGTATGTAGAGCATTTCTCCTCAAAAATTGAGGGCTTGTGACATTTGCATTCAGTGAGACTGATCATTTTCCTGTGAATCAGGGTGGCACAAAAATACTGATGCCTTGGGTAGGGCCAATATGAGGAGAGGGACCTGTTTGCGGAGAGCTGTGACCATTTGCACATGGCTGCACCAATCTGCCCCAATGTGGGGGAACATTTAAGTCCACTCATGACTATTAAAATCATTGACTCTGACTTAAGGTAGGCAGATCGAGTCCAACAGCACCCAAGTGGGAATTCTTCCCACCTCAAGGTATCCAAAGGCTGAGTGTGTCTCATGGCTATTTCCTATTAAGTGTCATTATTCTGTTTATTCTGCTTGAGACAAGGAGGGGGCAGAGAGCTTTCCAGATTGCTTGCAGAGCTCTCAGGTTGCACCAAGCATTCTCTTACCTTTGAGTGGCTTTGAATTGCTCTCTGCATTTTGTCAAGGTCTATCTGGCCATTTCTTCAGTGCAGATGAGTAAATTTCCACATATGGCCTGTAACATATCCAACTGAGAGAACACATCCAGCAGTGATGCTTCAAAGCCAAAGCCCTAAACAGGTGTTACTGAAAAAGAAAGTATGGTGACCTGCAGAGTAGAGAGACCCTGTGAAAATGACAGAATGAAACTTGCTAAGAATGCAGAGGGTAGAGGAAGGGGCTATGATCACGTGGCCTGGAAGTCTTGGGACATGGATATGAAACGTGCAAGAGGCTAGTTGCTGGAAGGGCCATTCCTTTGCAGATATCCTCAATGAAGATAAAGATGGATGTCCGATAGTCAGACATCTCCTGTCTTTTCTCAGCTATCTCGCTGGGGATTCCCAAGCCATTCATCTCACTGTGCAATGAGCTAAGTGATTCTCCTTGGCAATTAAGGCCTGAAATTCTGGGGAACCTCAGAGCAGGGAAAGGGAGGGAAGCGGTGGGATTTGTGTGTTTTCTGCAGACTTTGGAAATCAGTACTGGAGCAGTCGTGTTTTGATATATTCACCAAATGGATGCTCAGTGCATGCCAATTGCTATAATAAGAGTAATGGCTTACACATGTATGAATCTTTATTCTTCTCATTGCGTCTAAGGGAACCCAGGATAGACATCCTCCCTTACTACTGTGGGACTTTGGGCAAGTATTAGAACTTCTCTATCCCTTTGTTTCCCCATCTGTAAAATGGAGATAATAATAGGACCTGTCTCATAGAGCACCCGTGACTATGGCCTCACCATCCCTTATCTTATCGAAATTGCCTTATGACTTTTCCATTTCTACCACGGACACGGATAGTGTGTTACTGGAAGATGGAAGGCATGTTGGAGAGCAAACGAGGGGAACAGAGGGTGGGGAGGGATGACACTTCTTTCCTTTCAAATTCTATCAGAATTTCTTTTCTTGATGATGGTCTTGATCTCTACCCATCTTTGAGGTCTGCTCGTGTTGATACTTCCCATCATCACCTTTCCTAAATTGCTTTATAAGTAGTCGAGTTCTGCTTCTTGTTGATTTTCTCATTAGTGAGATTAGTGTGAGGATCTGGGCCAAATGGGGCCCAAATCCTTTAGCTAAGCCCTGCCTTCCTCCCAACCTCCGGAATGTTATCAGCATGGTAGTTTTGCTTGAGATCAAATCAGGGCAACATAGGAACTGTCATTTTTCATTTGCTGGAGCCCTTTGATCCCATTTGGGGTTTATTTGTTTCAACTGAAAAATACGATCGCTCTTGCATACATCTATCCCGTAGAGTACTTTTTTTTATTTTTATTTTTTTTTCTGTTAGAGATCAAATCAGAGTTGTAAGTTGTGTGGTCATTACTTATCACCACCAGATTTCACAGCCTACACCTTATTTCTGTTCTTACAAAATCACCAGCCTTCTCTGCTGTATAACGAGCACTTGCGGGGAAGCTAAAACAATATGCCTTCGTGGGTGCTTGGGTGTTAATTTATTTCACAGTTTCCTTTGCAGATATAATCAGAGTCACCTATCACATCCCTGTTTCTTCCTTTTATTGTGTTCCTTTGCTATCACGGTTGTGTGATCTTTTTCTGAAAAATGACAGGTAGTGTTTCTCTGCTCACTGTATCAGTGACTTATATTTTCCACGACTTCTCTATTGCCGTTTTAAAAATATAACATTTTATAGATGTAATCTTAGTTATTTATAACTCAGGTTTTGTTATATGAGAAAATTTCCTAAATGACACCGTGCTTTAGGTACATTTTTTTTAAAGAAAGGGAAAAAATATTCACAGCAAAAAGATTTTCCTCTAAATTGTAAATGAAGGAAAAGCTCTCAGTTAGTAAGATTATAATGCATTTTTCCTGATTTCTTAGCACGTTGAAATGCATGAAAATTATTTTTATGTAAGTGATCAAGTTGTGTTGTTTAATAACACATTGTTAGAGGAAAAAGAGGTATCCCTTTCGATTTATTTGGATATTTACTGGGTGACTTACAGTGCTTTACATATTAGAATTGGTTTGTCAACAATTAACATTCTAGGTTTTTATATAACCCATACTTCAGGTAATAGAGGATTATTAAACTGCAACCAGTGTGTTAGAAATCTGCCGGCTGGTAATAAAATTCTTATGTGTAACAGCAGCTGAGAAATACTGCTGTATATTTATGCATAGATTGCAAGATAGATGATGGCCAGCAAACCAGAGGGGCTTGAAATGCAAATTGACCAGCAGGTGGCGCTGCTTTTCTAGAAATGAAACCCTCTACCTGGATGTATTCTAGGTACTCCCCCCCCGCACCCCCCACATACTTTCTGCCTTTTCCAGATACTCCTTTATTTCTCCAAAATGAATTTCTAAAACTGAGTTTGTGTGTTTGTTTATTGAGGAGATATACCTCCACTAAGACATCACCTCTCAATTGCTAAGATTTCTTTAAATCCAACTTGCTTGATTTAAGGCTCATTTGGAATAAATCCTAGTTAAATAAATGTTATTATATTTTTAAAAGGTAACTACTCAATGCCAGATTCTTACCCCTAAGACTGGATTACCTCCACCATCTGATTATTGTTATGTGGCAAGTCCCCATTTTTATTTAATACTTATTTATACAAATTAATTCCCTAGGCTTCATTCCACACCAGACTAAGGTGGGTCATTTTTACAAACGTGGCTTAGTTACTGGATTAATGTACTATATAGAGATAATTTTATCATGATGCCCTTTCATCAAGAATTACTTAGAATCCAAGTTAACCAAAGAATGTTGCTTTCTCACTGGGACAAAACTAAATTTCTGACATATAGGATCAGAGGTTTTCGGGTTGTCTTTTTAAAACAAAGTTATCCACACAAAGGCTGATCAGCTTTTAATTTGGGCATCAATGAAGCAAAACAAACATATAAGGAAAGCTATTTTGGGGGGTTCTTTTGTCCACACATAGCCTATTTTTCATTTTTTTAAAGACAAAACTATGTTTTCGTTCCCTTTTTTTTTTTTAAACCTACACTATTTCTTTTATACAGGGTATTTGGGTGTAAACATGGCCCTACAGAGAGGCAATGGATTTATTGGGGTTACTGAAGGGGAGAATTAAAATACATCCCAGGGCGACTCATTTATGTCTTCATCTTATTCATTATTAAGTGCTACCTATCAGACTACAAAGAAATTTGAATGCAAGTAATTGACTTGTTTTTTAATTTAAAATTTCAAACCCACTAATCTTGAACTGCCAGTAAGAATCTTCTCCCTCTCTTTTTTTTGTTAAGTAATTTCTACCCCCAAAATGGGGCTGATCTCATGACCCCAAGATCAAGAGTCTACCGACTGAGCCAGCCAGGCACCGCAAGAATTTTCTCTTTTGAGTTTGTAAATTTCTTTTGGCATTCTGGCCTAAGGGGTGCAGGTCAAGGATCCAGAAAACATAATGTACATTCTTCTTTTATTCACTTCTATGCTTTTGACAGAGAAAATGCTGAAGTGTTATTGATTAAGTGAAACCAAGGAGTAGAGGTGGGGGAAACCTTTCTTTCTCAACGAATCCACTTGAAATCACTAGTTTTTTTGAAAATGTTTTTCAAACTGTGGACTGTAATCAGTTTTCTTGTTGAAGTCAAACCCTGATGATTTTCTTTCCAGTTCTTTTTAAATGGGACAGGATCATCTCCAGTAAAGACAGGAAATACTGTCCCAGAGTCAAGGTCAGATTTACCTGGCCAGGCTCTGAGGGAGCAGCCTTGTGAGTTTCATAGGACCCCCTTTCCAAGGCCATAAATAACTTTATTTTGCTCTCAGATACACTCTCCAGAGTAAAAAACGAGACCTCCAAGGGAACTGGACCACTGCCAGGAGCCTCTTTCTCCTGTTTAGTTTTATGCACACACGTGTGTATCTTATTTTTGGACCCTTATAATTTGGAAGTGGGCAGAAAGAAAGTAAGCTGAGTGAAGGGTTTTTGATAGACTCTGCCTAGATGTAAACCACCGGCCTCCCTCTTTGAATTTGAGTACTTAAATTGAAGGAAAAGTAACTTTCAGAGGATTCAGATTAGTATCTAATATTCATAATTTTGTCTTTGGGAATTTAAAGCCATACACTATCTTGTCCCTTATGCTCCCAACTGTACCATCAAATAGATCTGCCTGCTTTAGCCAAATGGATTTTCCTATAGTTCCCTAGCTTAGTGCCCTCCCATCTCCTTGCCTTTGTTCAAGCTGTCCCCTCCATGTAGCATGCCCTTCCCACCCTGGGCTGCTGCCCACCCTTTCTTCAGCATGGTGGCTTTGGTGGCCTCAGTGTTCCAGGGCCCATGTTTGGTTCTGAGGATATGTAGCTCAACGAGGCTAACATCTCTGTACATCCAACCCTTGTTTCAAGCCTGACTTTTATTTTTTTTTTCTTGACTACCCTACGCCTTCTAGCATTTACCATATGAGGCATTTCTTTTAGCCCTCATCTGACCTTATCATGCAGCACCTTTGTAGTGTTGTTTCATGTAATCTATGTAAATTATTTCATGTACGTTTCATTTTATATATATATATATATATATATATAATATGTTGCAGCTATATATATATACATATATATACATATATACATATATATACACATATGTGTGTGTGTGTGTGTATATATATATATATATATATATATATATATATAGCAGCTGTATCATCTCTCCAGCTAGGCTTGTGGTTCTCTCCTACTCTGCATCTTTAAAACAAGAAAAAGCAAAAGCAATGCCCAGCCTCAGCCTCTGCCCTCACGATTTTTGTTGAATAGGGTGTGAGGTGGGACTCAAACATGTGTGCTCTATAAAGTTTTCCAGGTCATTTTATTGAAAGGCAGTGTTAAAAGCCACTGAGCTAGGCCACTTTTCTTGGACCAGGAATTCTATTTTCTGATTCTGTAGTGCTTTAGGATTGAGTCTGGGAGGAAATGCTGGATAATTATTTGGGGCTGGAGAGTTATGAGGCCTTCTGACCATGGCTGGCTCCTGTAGTATCTGTCAATTGACATAAGAGAGCATGGAGCCCAGAACCATTGCAGATTTGAGCTGAAGAGGCCCTTGTGCTTAGTGAACACCAGTCCTTCAGGAGGGGAAGTGTCTTTCCAAGGCCACACCTTTGATCCAAGCCCGGATGAACTTGGCCTCCGCTTTGTGCTTCTTCCCTCTGCAACACTTACTGCTCTGGCAACTGGGAGCTATTTATTAGGAACCTTACCAGGGGCCCAGGACTACGAGACATTCAGAGGTTTGTAAACTATAGTAAAGAAGTGTATACGTCTAGTTGGGGAATAGGATATATTGAAATGGAAAACCAATTGTAATGCGAAAAAAATAAATAAGGAGATGTCAGAGGGGTGTGGGATGAGAAATGCCAAGGGGTTTGTAAAGAAAGGAGGGATTCTATCTTGTTACACTTGCCTAGGAGGACTTCCTGGAGGAGGCAGGCTAACCTGTTTCTTGAAGGGTGGACAGAGTAGGTATATGGAAAGAAGACCTGTGGGAAGGAATAGTGAAAGAGTCACTGCCCCTCTGCCCCACCATTCTTCTGACCTGCACCATTGCCCACATGCATGCTTCCATCCCATGACCTCCCACTTGAAATCCAAGGGATAGAGTCCCTCACAATCAGCAAGAATTTCCTGTAATTTAGAGGGAACAGTAGGGTTTCTCCATGTTTCCATCTGATTTTCATTTGTTATTGCTCTGAATGGTCCCAGCCTTCTCCAATTGTGGCCCATTTAAACATTTTCTGGCTTTTTGTTTTTATGACACTTGGCATAGCCTAATTATTTTGACCTGAGCCATTCCTTGGGGCCATGCGAAATATAGGACAAAGGTGGTAGTCAAACAAAAGCAGAGGATGGGGAGGGGGTGTTGAATCTCACCCTGTTGTAGTGCTCAGATACCAGATCAGTTACTCGGGGCAGAGGAGAGAGCATGAACCCATCTGAGCAGAACAAAGTCAAAAGAGAGCAGGTTGGCATTGCAGAGAAGGACCCAATGGCCAAGAGCTCTAATTACTTTGATTACTCAAAGCCACAATAACAATGAAGGGTAGCATTTATCCAGACCTTGCCAGGAACTCTTCTAAGCACTTCTTAGATTTCCAATCCATTGTCACAACAACCCTGTGAGGACGGTACTCTGAGGATTCCCGTTTTACAGGTGAGAAAATTGAAGTTAGGTAATTTGCCAATACCTGGGTTCAGCCCCAGAGTGTGGCTGCAAGGCCTCTGTGTTAGCTCTTTCTCTTCTTGCAGCCCGATACGAGTTGACATATGTAGAGGGATTTCCCATACCTTGTAATCCTTCTCTCAGGGATGGTGCACTTGAGTGTCACTGGAGCCAGGGCCAGAGATGTCAAAGAAGGGTGCCTGTGGGGTACAGTAGGCAGCACTCGGGTGTTTGACTAACTGGTGAGCCCATACCCCATGAGACACTTACCCTTCTGGAATGGGAGCCCAGTCTTCTGCAAGCTGTTCAAACAGACATTAGAAATGCATATTTTTATGGACAGTCTTCAGACTTAAAGATTGCCCTACACATAAAATCCCGTGGAGCAGCAGTGCTAGGCAGAGCACATCGGGACAGGATTTGGTCTTCAGGCTGTTAGCATGTGGCCCTGATAATCTCTTTTAACTCTATAGCCTCTCTAAATCCTGGTGTCCACCTCTGTCCAGCAGAGATAATAGCTGATCTTGTGACATTGCAGTGTTGAGTAACTTGTCTGAGATCAGAACAGTAATGAGGGTCACAGGTGGGACTTAGGCATGTGGCCTGACTCTAGAAACTTGTAACCTCATACTACTCTTGTAAGCGGAATTCTGACAGCAATTGGTCTGGATTAGAAGTCAGCAGACCTGGGCCCTGGTTCTGGGTCTGCATATTACTGTAGTCTTGAGCCCAAAGAGAATGAGACCAGAATATCTCTAAATCCCTTCAAACCCTACTCCTGCATCCTACATCTTGTTTTCTGTGTTGACCGGAAAAGGGGCCCATGCACTAGCATTTTAAAATGTTGCACAGGATATGTCTGAGGATAAATTATAGTAGAGTACAGATAATGATTTTGTAGTTCAAGAGCATCTTTAGAAGGTGACTATGCCCTTAAGAAATATACTAAATGCTGTGTTTAGCGTAAAATCACAATCCAGACTGGTCCTTACCTCCCAAGGTTAAAAACATACAGTATTTCTAAAGTGTTCTGGCAGAACATTCTTCATTGGGCCATGGAGGGTACCTAGCTTGCACTAAAAACCCATGCATTTTACCTTTATCTGAGCTTCAGAGAAAGTATCAGTGCAACCATCTGGAATACATATTAGAATTCTAGGTGGCTCTTGTCACAACCACCTCAATGGAAGATATGGTGTTTATGGGTGAACCAGAAATAATAGTGATATTAATAATAATGATGGTCCTAATCTGCATAACATCTTATGGTTTAGAAAACAGTTTCACATACCCACCATTAGACACTAGGCTGGTCTTCAAGTAGAATTATTGGGGCAAACATTAATTTTTAAAACATAAATAGTACGATGAAAATATGATGGACATTTTCAGCCAGTCATATTTGCTTGAAGCTGTTTAGGGGGAAGAAACACTAAAAGAGAAGGGAGGTAACATCTGAGTCAAAACATATAAGCAAACAAAAACTTTTACCCCAAAGTAGAAATGTAAATCAACATTGTGTTAACCAGAAGAAGTTGATGTGAAGTGTGAAATTAAGTCCATGAGAGACCTGACCCTTTCTCTCTGTTCTGTTTCTCACCCCAGGCAGGTGGCAAATCTCAGATTCCTGAGGCAGTATGATCTTTTCTCCACTCCTTTGGATGTCTGACAATTTGTAAATCCACAAGGAAACCTTTCTTGCAAGGGTCTCCCTTAACAATCTCATGCAAACAGCATGAAGTGATCAAAAGAATAACTCTGGTTTTATATCTGCCTTGCCCAGTTCTGAACAAGAGAGTGTGTAGACACACATGCAGATACTAACATAATGTCTTTGTAATGACAGGCAGGGTGGGCAGACCCAGCAGGTTCTTGAGAACACTCTTGAGAAATGGGCAGGGCAGGGCCAGGGTTTGAGGAAAGAGAGTGAGGTACTTGCCTTGGGCACCAAATTTAAGATGGCACCAAAACTCTCAGTAATCAAGATAAGTTATAGTTTCATGCAATATTTTTTTTTAAATCAAAGTGCAAAAAATCCATGATGAATAAAATGTCAGAATTTTAAATAAAGGTGGGATAGATAACAATTTTAATGCTGGCTTTTACATACTGAATAAGCACAACAAAAAAATGGCAGCACTTTCCATGTGCCAGGAGCAGTGTTCAGGACCTTATAGTCATTTTCTCTAGATACATTTCAGTGGGGCCTGATTTATCCTACAGTAAATCCAAATCTATTTGATAATAAACCATATTAGAGAAAGAGTTCCTTTACAGGCTCCATAAATTCCATTACAGTCCATTTTGTCTTTGTTAAACATACGAGTTGAAAATTACAATCCCCTTATTCACTATGATCATTTTAGACACACAGCTCAAAAAGATCGGCATTAACTTAAAAAAAATATATTAGCATGCTTGTGTCTATGAAGTACCATTGTTTTCTGGGATCTAGCTGATGATTTTATTAAGTATCCTGAAAGGAGGGGAAAAAAATCAAAGATAATTATAAATTTATAAATACATAATTCATCAGTATAAAGTGATTTTAATGGGATGGATACAGAATTATCTATTTCCTCATGAAAATAACAGAGATGTTCTGATTAAGCCCATAATCTACTATATGTGAAATTCTAACCAAACTGATGGGGCACATTTTCTTTTCTGAAACTACCTTTGATAAGAAATGCATTACAAACTCATCAGTTTGGCTTCCTGTTAACAAAGAGACAGCAGCCGTCTGGATCATTCTGGATTCACAGTGAAACTGCCACACCATGTATCCTCCAACTAAAGCCGTGCAAGTTTGACAAGGGGCAGATGAATCCAGGAGTTATTGTGCAGGGGTTTAAATCTATGCGGCAGCTGACGGTTGAAATAATCATCTATATATCGCTCTGAGCTAGCTGGGGAAAGGTTGAAGCTGTATATTTTCAACATATCTAGTCTAATGGTTAATCTGTTGTCTTGTGCGGGCTCTCTCAGGGTGGATTTGCAGCACATACTGACAGCTTCAAGGAATTGCTCATGGTCGATGTGGATTCTCAAAGTGCAGGCTAGATGAATCTGACTTCGCTTGAGTTGGAAAATGGGAAACTCACCTGACTGGTTTCCCCAAATGCAAAGGGAGCTGCCAGACCCCTAGCAGGTTGGATAGCAGGGACTTTGAACTACTAAACTACCTCTGCCCCTCCCGACTTCCCCAAATCTGTGCACTTGAAGTGGGCTCCATGTGTGTTCCTTTTGTTGTCAGGCCATCGTGGCATATGGGGAAACACATTGTCATTTTTGGAAACCGGACGGCTAGGAAAATGTGAGAAGAGTAATGAGAGCAGAGATCAGCAAACTTTTTCTATCAAGGGCTGGCTAGTAAACATCTCAGCCTTGGCGGGCCACTAGATCTCTATTGCAACTTCTCAACTGTGTTGTACAGTGAAAACAGCCATAGACAGTAGGTCAATGAATGTGGCCATGCTCCAACAAAACTGTATTTATAGCCATTGAAATTTGAGTGTCCTATCATTTTAATGTGTTACAAAATATCGTTCTTCATAGATTGTCCCCCAACCATTCAAAAATGTAAAAACATTTGTAGCTTATGGACTATACAAAAACGTGTTCCAGAATATAGTTTGCTGACCCTGGAACTCGAGAAATACAAGAAGAAAGCAGCTCTTGATGCCGGGCATTTGGCAAGTCTCATCCTTACTCTGAAACTTGTCTCCCACCAACAGTTACTGCACATGCCAGGGCTACAGAAAGGAGTCAGATACACCCTTTGGCTTCAAAGCCATCAGCATCTCATTGGTGTTAGAGTAAAGAATAGGGAAAGAAGGAAAGGAAAGTTGAGAAGGGGCTGTTTTGTTGGACTCCTGTATATTTTTTTCACAGTTTGATTCAAAGTAAAAGTTATCTTCCATCTTTTACTACCTTCCCGATCTCCAAACTCCATAGCATTAATTCAAGGAATTTCTTGCATTTCTCATTTTAGTCATGTATTTGCGCTTAGAATTCCATTGTTTACCTTTGTGTTTTATCTCTGAGAAGCTAATATCTAGCTTCGTTTGAGACTTTTCTTTGCTCTTGAGACGATAGAAACAATCTGTTCCAAGCGAAAAAAAGAAAGAGCCAAAGGCAACCAGATCACCAAAAGGAATTTTCTACCAAATGCCGAGCAGAGCAGAGCATTGGGCAGGTTATTACAGCAGGTCAAGTTTTTAGCGAAGATATACGAGCTGAGATTCTAGATACAAGGCATTTTGATGAATGTTGGACTCCTACCAGGATGCATATAGAACATGAGGCTTATGGTTTGATGTGGGGAGGGGGGCATGGGTTCAGGAGGTAACATCTAATCCACCCTGTTTGATTTTCGAGGATCCATTAGGTCTGCAGTGTTTCCGTAGAGAACATTGCAATCCAGGTCATGTGGGTTCTGTTAGTATATTTATATAGTATTTTTCCTCTCTCCCATGTAGGAGCTGAATTCTTTCATTACTCTGTGTTGATGGACTCAAACTTACACAATTCAGGTTTCCCAGGCAGTGAATAGAGCCAGAAATACACCCTGTGATTAGCTTCTACATAACCTATTGTTCCTTAAAATCTCCCTCCCCATCCTCCTATTAGCTCTACAAAAGCCAGAAACGAAAAAGCTCCAACAAACCTCCCCTCCCTGCCCCCCTCAGCCTACCTGGGGGCAGGTGCTCCTGTGCCTGTGCTGGGGCTGCGGGGCCACTTGGAGATACTTTCCATCCTCATTTTACATAATGACAGGTTATGTTATTTTCAACCCACATCCTCTAGATTTTCCAAATAAATGTATTTCCTATTCCTCGACTAGAAGTTGTGAAATTATCCTGCCTGATAATGTAAATGATAAAGTGATTGTTCAATTATAGAGAATTACATATGTTATGTGTTGGAAATATTATTATTGTTGGCGTTGCTTTTGAGAGACAGTGTCCTTCATCCTTTCGTATTTCATCTGTGTATCAATATTCCCCATGATCTTTCAAAATATAGGTTTATGGATTGGTCTTATCAATAATACTGCAAAATGTTCACCAGTTTTCTGGGGGGAATGAATGTTATTCCAAGGTTTTCAGACCAGAAGCCCTCATTCCAAGGATATCACCCACTATAACTTCCCCATGTTCATGACCTGCTTATGACCCTCTAGGCATAGAACTTGCTCTGATGCCTGCCTCACTGTGTCCTAGCCTCCTTAGTGGCTCAATCTCACTGATGGGCACATGACATTTCCCACTTATGGGATTCATCCTGAACCAACAGTCAAGTGCTCCTATACAGCAATTATAAAACCAAACTTGCAGTGTGGATTATTTATCTGGCATTTGTTGTTCTTGTTGTTTTCCTTCATTGCTTCTGGAAGCATCTGCACCTTCTCACCTGTCTGTTTTGTGTGACAGGCAGCCAGGGTTCTGGTAGTCTATGATTACAAGACAGGAGACATCCTTCCGGGAAGCAGGGGCCATTCTGTGGATTGCTCTTTCGTGGCCACATTATAAGACCTTGAGAGTTAACTAGCCCAGATTTTCTGGGGAAAGGCTAAGCCTTTCCATCATATTAGAGAGAGGTTGGGTCAGTTTAGGAGTTTTGTCCATTGTGAATTACCTGTTGGGAAATTACGGTATTACTGTGACTTAACATGATTTTTCTTGGGGAGAAAGTTTGGTAAACATACAGAAAGTAGGAAGCACACTGTTAACATCCCTAGTCTGGCAATTTTACCCTCTCTCCTTACCCTAGTTTTATTTTAGTTCATTTTTTACCTGTGCCAAATGTTTACTTTCATTGTAAACAGTCTTAAATTTAAAATACACACTTAAGGGGTGCCTGGGTAGCTCAGTAGTTGAGTGTCCGACTTTGGCTCAGGTCTCACAGCTCATGGGTTCAAGCCCCGCGTTGGGCTCTGTGCTGACATCTCATAGCCTGGAGCCTGCCTTGGATTCTGTGCCTCTGTTTCTCTCTCTGCCCCTCCCCTGCTCACCATCTGTCTGTCTCTCTCAAAAATAAATAAATATTAAAAAAACTAAAATAAAATATACACTTTAAGTCCGCTAAACACTTTTTTGCCAGCCTCTATACGTCTCTCTCCCATCTCTACCCCATCCTCAAAATTAGACACATACCAGAAGCAAAATTTCCTATTTTCCTTTTCTTAGAAAACTTTATTTAAATTCAAGTTAGTCAACATACAGTGTAGTATTGGTTTCAGGAGTAAAACCCAGCAATTCATCACTTACATATAACACCCAGTGCTCATCCTAACAAGTGCCCTCCTTACTGCACATCACCCATCTAGTCCATCCCCCACCCACTTCCCTCCAGCAACCCTCAGTTTGTTCTGTTTCAGAGAGAACAAACTTATGTTTTGTCTCCCTCTCTATTTTTCTCTTAGTTTTCTTTCCCTTCCCCTATGTTCATCTGCTTTGTTTTTTAAATTCCACATATGAGTGAAATCATATGATGTTTGTCCTTCTCTGACTTATTTTGCTAAACATAATACACTCAAGTTCAATCCACATTGTTGCAAATGGCAGGATCTCATTCTTTTTGATCGAATCTCAGTTTTAGTAAAACAAGATTTGTATCTTGAAAGATGGAAAACACACACCCACTTTTTTTTTTTCTCACTCATGACACAAAGAGATGCTACACATCCTTCCTTCTTAGGAGTTGCAAACCTATGGCATTTAATACAAATTAGGCAGCAATCATGGCCAAGTGACCAAACCTGCGGTGTGGGATGAAAATGACACTTTAACATTGAAGATTGATAACTTGCAATATAATGATTAGTCAGTAGGATGCATTCTAGCAGACTTCAGGAAATAATGGGTCTGGTCTTGCGGCTAAACTGAGTTTTTGGTGTCTGTGTATTATGTCATAGGGGAGAAGGGTCCTCTGTAGGTTTTTGGAAATTATTTCACAAACAATATTGTTCTGACATATTATCCTTTCTGACGTTGATGACAAAAACCCAGCAAAAAGCATTTCAAGAAGCCATCAGGGTAAAAGAAAAGAAAAAGAAAAACTGCAGTTCAGCTGTGAGGAAGAAACTTCCCTTTTCATGTAAAGCGATCATTCTGTTCAATGTTAAAACTTGTTTGGAACTTTCCTAATGAAAAATTTTGCAGAGGATTCATTTCCGTTTTCTTTTTCTCGTTATTGTTTGGCAGTCAAGGTTGCAGCTAGATCGCGCTATCCCAAAGACCCATTTGAGTTCAAGGACACAACTCACAATTCTCGGCTTGTGACCGAGCCAGGTGAAGGAGTTCTGGAGCCCGTCCTTATTTTAATAACTGCACCCCTTAGTGTTCTACCTTAACCTGCTGAGCTCAGTTGAAGAAGAAAGATGTACTATTGTTGGTTTCAGCATGCCTTCAGCTTGTTGGGCAGCAAAAGACCAAAGAGAAAAGCCATAGAAAACAATAAATAACAATTAAAGTGACCCTGACCTCAAACTAGCAGCTTGCTCAAGACTTTAGTCGGAAGCCCTGTTAGCTAGATGCCTTTGCGTTCAAGCCACTTTGCATGCCACTCACTCTGAGTGATTCCAGTGTGAATATGACATTACTAATGACCTGCTAAGTGTGTGCAGATGTGGGTTTCTCCAGATGTGGTGATTCATAACGTAATGGAGATAGCCAGTCGACTCATGTTTATGGGTTGTTTGCCTTTTATTGCATTTCCGAATTTATTTGCTTTGAACTGTTTTTTAACTCCAGCCAACAAATTCACCTTTAAGTGTCAAAGGGCCTCATCCCCCTAAACCCTGTGGAGGAAACAGGGAAGAAGGAATGTGCCCCAGGCTGGAGCTGAGCATAAGATCCATCACATGTCAGCACTGGGCTATTTGGGAAAGCTGAAAGGTGGAATCCTGGCCCCATTTTACTCAAAAGGCCCACAAAGAGGCGTTGGTAACCCTGACACAGTGTTTGCAAGCTGGCGAGGCCAATAAAAAAAGAGATTTCTGTTTTAAAAAAAAATCCAGTAAAATATAGGATCATCTTGAAATAAGCCCAGAGTTCTGGCCAGTGTTTCTGGAAGATGTTGCCTTGCTTTCGCTTGAAAACAGAATGCCGATGAAGAGTCGAGTAAAATGTTGTTACAGATGTTCGACTCTGCATTAAGGCTGTTGGAATTACCACCACATCTTAAATCAATTCCCAGAACATTGTCTGGAGGTTATGTCATTGAAATAATGAATCCTCTTTAGTCAAGTATAAGCAAACATGTTAAAACATCATTGTAACTTTAAATTAAACTCTAGCGCAAACCAAGGGATCTGAAGCCTCATTAGACTTGCCTGACATTTTTCTAGCACTGAGTCTTCCCAAACTGTAAAACTGTTAGATTCAGTGCCTATTAGACAAGTGAGCTCTGGGAAGTTACAACAGCACATTAAGTGTTATACTTAGGGATGTGCAAAAACAAGCCCTTGAATTTTATGAGGACTTGGAGACTGGATGGAGTTCAGCTCCTATAAAAATTCCACGTAAGATTCCTGAACTTGTTTGTGTTTTAAAGAAGCTGGCAAGTCAGGTTCCTTTCAGAGATCATATCGTCCACAGTGTGGTGCAGGTGAAAATGATGGAGACAGAGGTGTATTGTAATTAGCCAAATTAGCCAAAACGCAGTCTAAGTAAGAGCCTGAAAATGTGCATTGACAGGAGGTGCTGGCCAATTACTTCAATACGTTTGTCTCTAGTGAAAGTAAGTAAATTTAAGTCTCCTTTGTAATTCAATTTTTACTCCTTTCGTGTAGTCACAGAAGCCATGAAATGAAAATTATATTTTATAGCTTAACTAAAAGTTTTTCTAGGTCTGCTTTCTTTAAATATGCAGAAATTGATAGAATCCATAGAAAGGCTAATAATTAAATATGGTTTATAACCTACTTATGAGAAAGAAGTTATCACTACTTCTCTCATGGGATCTAAGCCATATGTAATGGTCTCCATTACCCAACGTTCATATATTTAAGCTGAAGACATTTCCCCCCCCACCCCATTTCTTCAGGGAACAGATCTGCATTTCTACGCCTGTGAGTGCAGGAGGAAACCTTTGAACATGAGTTTCATTTAAGAGAACAAATCCCAGTTTAAATGCAGCATGATTATGATGGATGATCTTTGTGAGTTGCAATGAAAATAAATAGTTTCCTTGCGTAGAAGGAGGTATAATTTTAGCACTAGAACGAAGTGTCTCCCTGGAGCTGGGTAACTTACATGTCTTCCATTTGAAGATCGCTGCAGGTAAACAAACAGTGACAAGGTGCAAGGATAACCCACGCTTAACCAAAGTGGGTTATTATAGGTCCAGGGCCAATGGGGAAACAACAGTTAAGCAGAGGTATCCAACAGAAACGCCAATGAGTGTGACTTCTGTTCAGGTCTTAACTAAAATAGACTCAGCGTATAAATTGGACAAAACCATGGTAACATCTGGGGT
Source organism: Neofelis nebulosa (assembly GCF_028018385.1). Lineage (NCBI taxonomy): Eukaryota > Metazoa > Chordata > Mammalia > Carnivora > Felidae > Neofelis > Neofelis nebulosa. Next base: position 41,669,826 of record NC_080794.1, on the reverse strand, counting down.
CCTTGAATGAAGCTAAGTCATAGTAGCTTAGGTTAGGTGAAGAACCTTTTTGGATATGTCACTCCAAGCCTAAGGAGGCCTGTGTGATAGAGAAGCAAGGACACTCACCCCCACTAGACCCACTCACACGCACACATTATTTTAGTCTGTCCTGTGACTCAATGAATCGACGTCACCCTGAACACAGTACAACAACTGTAGGCGGTCCATAGTAAAAGGCAACCTTGTATTATGGGTGGAATCAATGCAAGACTTTCTACCCCATCCTTAGATGCGGAAAACGCCAAAGTATACTTAGACACACACGTCTGTCTCTCTCTCTCTCTGTCTCCCTGTTCCTCCCCCTCTCTCTCTGTCTCTCTCTCTCCCTCTCTCGCTGCCTTTCTACCCCATTATTAACCTGGGATGCCTGGCCTCCTATCCTGTGAAAGGAAGATGAATTCAGGTCAAGCTCAGAGTGCCTGTTTGCTTGCCGAGAGATGCATATCAACTCTAAGTGATTTTTTTCAATAGCATTTATGTGGCTTGTATTTATTTCCTTTAATCTTTTAAGTGCTGTTTAGTCTCTGTGTGATTTGCTGTGGATACTCATTTCTGATAAGATGCGATATCCTCCCAGCCACATAGTTCCTGCCTGGAGCCCTAAGTGACTGATAGGGTCGCAGCCTGAGCCTGGGCCTCAGGGGGAATGGGGCGGGGGAGCAGCTGCTGGAGTGAGTGGGCTGTGGGCATTTGTAGGTGCTTCCTTGCCTTCTGGAATCACTCTCACCTCAAACCGCGTTCTTGCTCCCTTTCCACGTGTCAGCCAGAATATAGACGACCCCAGACTAACAGTGGATTAGGGGAACCTACGAAGTGGGACACTCTGAAGCAGGTTTGGAAGATAGTTGGATTATTATGATCCCTTGGAACCATGTATGGTAACACTAAATTTATTTAGGGTTTTCAGGAAAGTACCATATAATGCATGTCCTGATATGGGTCTTCCTGGGCATTCTCGAGTAGCTGAGGTGGCATTGTCCCCCCCACCCGAGACTTGTACACCATTAACGTATGTCAAGCTTCTTTTGATGTCATCACTGCTAATATTTCTCTTCTTAGCTTTAAGGTAACGGCCGTGCATTCTGAGTTTCAAGGGTGCTTCCTCCCAGTCTGTGTTGCAGTCAACTCTAAGAATCCAAGGATCCTATTTTTCCTTCTTGACATTACAGCTTTAGCCTGAATTGTGGGGGTGGGGAGAGGAGGGCTAGACTTTTGCCGCTGATGCCCTTGGGTGACAGGCTGGGTGCGCATCTGCTAATTATCAAGCAGTTCTCTTAAAAAGAAGCATGATGCAGGCTAATACATCTGTAAAGCTTATTAGCGGGTGTCTTTGGGCAAAAGCAGTAGAGTGTGCTGTGTTGTTTGTGAGCGAACCTTCATATTGCTTAGCGATCTGTGTGGTTTAGACATTTGGAAAACAGCATTTGGTTTCCAACCCCCTATGCTGCCCTCCCTCCCTGCCCCCACCACATCATCCGAGATACCATTCAATGGCAACCTCCTCCTTCATGTGGGTGCTCTTCTCCGGCCTGGTTCTCCAAACTCACAGCCCAGTCTTAATGAGTTAAAAAAGGATCCTCTGTGCACAACCCCACATGCTCTCCCTCTAGGGAGGTACGGGGACAAGAGCCGAGATGGGCTATGGATCCTTGAGCCAGCATGCATCAGTGTTCCCAGCCCTGACGGATTGAAACATTGGCTGTCAAGGCCTCAAATCCTTGCCTCTCTCCAAGGCTCTTCGTCTGGCGTGCAGGGATTAGGCACCAGCTACATTGGTTTATTTGTAGAATCAGCTGGTTGGCGGCTACTATGCTGCTATTTCCCATACAACTTTATTTCTGATTTTGCTTATGAGAAAACCCATTCGATTACTCAACAAAGTAACTAAAATTAACTCTAAGAAAAATGATTGAGTGTTCCCATATACGTAATATATTTTATATACAGATAAATCATGCGTTCTTTCCTTTCTTATGGTAGGGCTTTTACAAACTGGTTTAGTCTGTTTAAAGTGCATGTTCAAAGGCTGGAGAGTTAAGGGGTGATGGTTTCACCTTTTCGAAGCCGGCCTCTTTGACTAACGCATTTGGTCTTTGTCACTGGGTCCTAAAAGACAGCCATGAATTCCTAGTGAGTGACTGAGCCGTGAGTGTGTGTCCTTTGATAGCTTGCCTGTATTTCACGGTCTGCCCTCAAACTGTTCATAATCTCATGAGCTGCCTATATTTCCAGTTGAAGATGAGCCGCCATCAACACTGTCCCCCAAAAAAAAGCAACGGAACGGAGGCATGCGGAACTCACCAAGCTCCTCACCCAAGCTGATGAGGTAAGAAGAGGGGCCATGGGCCATGCGGGTCCCCCTTGAGCGCCTTCTCCTCCTCTCCCGGCCCCCTCCCTGCCTTGCCCAGGCCTGGAGCCGCCCCTCCCCAGCAAGCACGAGGCGGGGGAGGGGACCAATCGTTAGGTGGCTTCTTAAAGGCTGGAGTATTTATTCTGTCAGCTTGTCAGCAGTTAATGATAGAGCTGAAAAAATTCTGTCATGAAAAACAGTTTGAAAAGCTGTTTGAAAAATACATAGGCTTTAAAGTCTTAGCTGTCACCATGTCCTGTCTATGTGTAGTTCCTAAACAGCAGTGGCACTAATGACGGCGGCAACCAATCAGAGGAACTCATGTGGTTAGTTTGCCTCCGGCAAGTCTCTTTCTGCTGGAGTCCCTCCGAGGACTGTTTTCTGTACTTAAGGCCATATGTGAGATGTATCATCACAATCAAAAATGAACCTGAAGATTACCTTCCTTTTATCCTGTCGATTGAAATCAAATTTCTGTTAATTGATTTTGACTGATAAAAAAGTCTAATAATCTGTGGACTTGCCAAAGCAAAGTTCAAAAGTAATCCAGTTCTGCTCAGGCTAAAAGCAGTATTAATTATGAAATACGGCGTGTGTGTACTCTTTCTGTCTTCCTTCCTTCCTTCCTTCCTCCCTCCCTTCCTCCCTCCCTTCCTTCCTCACTTCCTCTCTTTCCTCCCTCTTTCCCCCTTTCTTCCTTCCCATCCTTCTTTCTGTCTTGACTATGGCTTCCTCTCAGAAATGGCAAATGAAACCAGATTTTGACAGACTTCTGCAGGTTTCTCTTCCGGGCCTCTTCATCTTTCATTTCCCCAGATTGTCTTTGACTCATCTGCCAATCCTCTGCTTATTTCCTCCAACATCCTAACTCTCCAGCACCCCAGTGATGAAACAAGAGTGACCCCTGAATGATAACTGCCTTGGAAATACCTGCCATCTTGATGTTTCTTTCTTCTTTTCATTGCCATTGGCTGCTCTCCTCCCTTTGATTACTGAAATACAATTATGGCCACTTCCCCCTACTTTTCCCTCCCTCCATTCACTTGCATCTTCCTGGCCTTCCACGGCCACCCTTCTGGGACACAGATGGGGCAGTCCTCCATGCGGTCCAGGGCACAGGTTCCCATGGAGGAAGCCCCTGGCCCCATGTCCTTTTCCGTTATGATCATCTCTTCCTGTTAAATGTTTCCTTACCAGTCCTCTGCCTGCCCATTCGCTTAATCTTGCTGGGGTGTTGCTGATTTACATGCTTGTTTACACTTTATGAGGAGCAATGAAATGCACCAACTGCCAAGCTTCTCATTTTTACGATGCCAGTTGTCATGCTACCATTCATTTCCTATTTACTCACCTTTAGGTAATCGCCTTATCTAATGCTAATAGTTTTATCCATTTAAAGTAGAGAAAAGCCCAGGCGCTTTCTTTTGCCTAAATTTAGAGAAGCAAATAAATAAATAAAGAGAAGTCTGAAAAATCTGAAACCTTTGGAGCCAAATTCCCTGTCCCTGTTTGCTATGTAAAGTATGGCTCATTTCTTTGATCTTGAGTAATAATAATTCTGAGGCGTTATACTGTTTTCATATGCTTCAAAGCTGTGTCAAAGTTTTGCTGCTTAAGGGTACTTCTTTATTCTGTTGGCTCTTGGGTACCAAGATGACAGGTCTTCTGTACGAGGTGGAAGCTTTTTTAAGTCGTAGCCTTCAGCAAAACATCAAATTACCAAATCCAGGGTAACATACTTCTACACAAATGCCTTTCCTGTAGATATATTATACCATATATATTAAATACTTTAGTGTTACACGCTACATTTTATGTGCAATAGAAAGTGATGGTTTGAGGTAGCCTTGGGGGGACTTTTTTTCCACAAGCAGAAAAAGCTAGTGTATACCGTATCAAGTATGGTTTTTACAGGACTTTCTGCCCGAAGGCCTTTGTAAATAAGTAATGATCAACAGATTGGCTGTGGGTTTTTGAAAAGCATGCCTATGTCAGTTTGCATGATGGGGGAGAATTTTCAAAGTGGGTCTTGCTTTCATTGCCTGTTGGAGAGGGACTGAGGGAGCAGTCATCCCGGGCTGGAGCTGTCTGCTCCGTGGTACATCAGAATTGCTAAACGTGGGTCAGGCGGTGAGCCGAAGCTTGCCAAGCTACGGAACTTGGGTTTCTGGTATTGGTGCCTTTGGGCTACCGCAACGGCCACAGCTACTTCTGTTCCCACCTGCCCACCGCGGTCTCACTTGCGGCTCAGCTGAAACAGCCTGTCCCACGAGGAGTCAGAAAGTCTCAGACACTCCTTCCTTGCCATGACTTTCTGTGTCCCAAGTGCTCTGGAGACAAAGACAGGGTGCTGAGCCGTTGTTTTCCCTTCACTTCCAGCATGTGCAGTTTCGTTTGGTTGGAATACCTGGCCCTGACAGTGAGGTTGCCAGGACCTGTTTCTGTTATACATCTCTTGTTGACTGAAAAGAGAGAGGAGCTCATGCAGCATCTGGTGGCTTCTCCAGGTCGCCCCACCTCTTCACATACTCCCTTTCTCCTCTGCAGAAGATAGGGCTCCTAGGTCCTATTCCTCATGACCTGAAAAATCCATAAAGGAAGCTAATGACTTATTTGAAGTGAGTTTTTCGACATGAGTTTGCGGCTTGCTTGTTTGAGCGGAATCAATCATTCTGAACGTGGAAAGGTTTTAGTGGCCTATGGGCAGTGATAGGAACAGCTCCAAGAGAAACCGGAGAGCCCAGAATGGGCTAGGATGGGCTTTAATTTACCACTGTGGCTTCTGCAAATAAAACAGGCTCTGCGCGAGGGTTTCTTGCAAACCATCCGCCGGCATGAAATGCTGCCGGGACTCTGCACTGATGGTCTTTGTCTCCCCTTTGTTCTGGTATCAGACATACCCTGGTTTTTCAGTGTCACTTAACTCTCGGCACAGTCATTAGGTGAACAGCTTCGTTTTGTGTGTCTGGATCCTGATGCACTATGTTTTTCAGTCACCGTGACAGACAACAACTCTCGCAGCCAGACTGAACCAAATGGCAACCGTCTGTGCTCCAAGCCAGGCATTCCTGTGTCATGACAGATAACCTTTGGCTTCCCATCCCCCGAAGGAGGAGTGGGCCATGGAGTTTCCCAGATTCTTGTTATTCGCGTTCCTTGTTGGTCTCTTAACATGGAATGATTTAAGGAGCTTCTCCTAGTTTCCCTTTAAAATCAACAAGCACTCATTGTCCACTTGTCTCTGCTACTGAGTCTGTGCCTTGGGAGGAGGGCTGTGTTTCCCTTCCATTGCAAGGCCGTAGAGGGCAAGCATATTGTCTCTAGATAACTAAGTCAAGTGTTCTTAATTTGGGGGTCTCACAGACCCCACAGAACATCAAATGAAAGCTCTCTAGAAAGACTCTCTAGGGGGGAAAAAAAGGACACTGGGCACCACTTTGACTACAACTGAAGCAGATTCATGGACTGCTTCAATCCCTGCCCAGCTTACAATCATATTCAGTTCTTTCCACAGCCACCTTCACGTAGTTGTATTCACAAATTCTGTTGGATCCTAGGAATATTTCTCCATTGGGTAGGCAGTACAGAGTAAACGTCTGGGCTCTCACACCATATTCTCAAATGGGACCCAAAAATGCTGTGCATTTCAGCTGTTTCTGTTCCTTTTCTCAGATTAATTCTCACCCAGCAAATGTTTATCGAAGTCTACTGTATTCAAGGCCTAGAACGTCTTTGAGGAGTGAAAAGTAAGATGGGTTAGAGTAGGTCTCTGTCTTCAAAATGATCACAGTTTAATGTAGGAGACAGACAAGCGTGTATGGCAAAATAGAGTAGAAGGAGCTTGGAGATGTACTAGCAGAGGCCGTGAGAACAGAGAGAGATGTCATTACCCCTAGTTTGGGAGGCTGAGGCTGGTTAGTGAAGGAAGGTTTATTAAATCTACCCCTGACTGATGAGGAGAGTTCTCTAGTAATACCAATACCTACCCTTGTTCATTGTACTGGATGCCAGGCATCACCATTCCCAGAGTGTTATGCCTTTGAGCACACTGAGTCCTAACTATAACTCCATGAGTAAGAATTATACTTTCCCCCATTTTACCGATGCAGAAGCTGAGTAACTGAGATGTAAAGTCTAGTGAATCTGGTGAGTCTTACCTAATTAGGAAGATTGAACCCAGGTGGTTTAGCTTCTAAGCCCATATTATGAACTCTTTCACTGTTCTGTCCAATGGAGGAAATAAGGAGAATGCTCAGGCCATTGTAAGAGGCTTGGTGTGGTTGGAGCAAGGGGTCCCTGGGGTGACATAACTGGAGCTGGAAGTATGAGAGTATTCTTGCACCTACTATGTAAGCCTTTGTCTGTCATAGGCATTGGGAAACCTTTGCAAGTTCTTGAGGAGGCAGTGTTTTGGGAGGATCACTGGTGACATTGTCAGGAGATGTTTAGGACTCCCCATCAGGGCAGCCTTGTGAAGACACACGTTACAGAAAAAGAGAGGTGTGAAGGGAAGGCCCAGCCAGCCCCAGCCTCTGCCAAGGTCCTTTGGGTGCCACACCACTCAGGGTCTCCTATAGAATAGTGGAGCAGAAGTGGGCCCCACTTTTCCCAAGAAGGACACGCAGCATTCCTGACATCAGTTGATGTTACACCTGCTTCTCCAGGACCTAGGAAACTTGGAGGAGTAAGATAGAGGGGCCATGAGCCATGACGATTCATGTAGGATGTGTTGGATAGACAATTTACCGAAGAGATGGCCCACAGCCAGGCTAGCAAGGATCACTGGCAATACTGAAAATAGAGGAATTGAACAGGTGAGGGGAGTTCATGTCCCGAGACCTGGAAAATATTAGAGATCAGTTTGCTGAATAGGAGGGGAAATATGATTTGAGGAAAACAGATTATCTTCTTGGGCATTTACTGATCATCAACTGAAATAAACTCATCTGCTTGTTAAGGCCCATTTCTCTCTTTCACCTCATACCTTTTATAGGGTCTTTGGTGAGGACTGCCAACTTGAGAGGTTCTCGTAATAGCAAATGGCAAAATTTCCTGAGCCCAGTCCAAGTTGGGGACAGAATGCCACTCTTGCTGTTCTTTGCAACTGGCAGAATGAAGAAGGAAGGCAGGGACAGCTTAGCCAAGTAAATTCACCTCTAAATGCACAAATAGCAAGTGACAGGCCCTCACAGGACTGGAGAAGAAAGAAATAGTGGGGCTCATCATACCAGGGCTTGGGTGGATTTGACACAGGTCTCTGGACAAGTTGCATGTGCAGCAGAGGGTTATTATCCCAACCTCTCGTTTCGAGAGCATCGTGCACGCTCTCCTCTAGGATGGAAGAATCTGTCAGTCCTCCCAGGTTGTCTCCCAGACACAAAGGCAGTAATTTCCTTCTTGCTTTTAGAGTGGTGGCTGCCTACCAAGAGATGACGTATTAGGTGGCAGTAGCTCTTGACTGTTTACTTGTTAGGCAGGGGAAAAAATGTATGTAGATAGATACAGAGAAGTTGAAAGGGACTTTAGTTTTGACAGAGTGGCTAGAGCCTGGCCTGAAGAGCCTGGTTTTGTCAAGGTGGCTCCAGAGATGGCCATCTAGTGGGGGATGGGGGTTGGGTGGGTGGGGGGGAATTGGGGACAGCTGTGTCTCAGGAGAGATGCTCATTACACAGGAGGGCGGGGGCAGTGTTGAAGAATGAGCCAAGGTAGGAGCCAAAAGTCAGTGTCCTTGCAACATAGCAGGAAATAGTATCCACCCAGAAATGAAATACACCCCAGAATGAGGCAGATTATTTATGGTGCTGAACACCCAGCTATGAGCCCTTTTGAGGAGGTCTGCCTGAGACACTCTTCAGCACAGTCAGACACTCACTTGCATGGCCTGTCGTTCTTGAACAGGACTTAGTTACTAACTGCCTTGTTTCTTTCGTGGAGTGGCAGAAAAAATGAAAAGAAAGGAGACTAGAAAACTGACTTTTAAGCGTACTTCACAAGAACTAATATTTCATTTGCCTTTTTCTGTTTGCTTATTCGCTGATTAGCTCATGGGAGTGGAAGTCAACAACAGAGAGAATATGAGTGTGGCATCCATGTTGGGAACCCCATCAAGTGACACAACAGTTCAGGTTCCAGAGAGTCACAGAGAGGCAGGGTGGGCAACCTGGATGTGTTTTTGTCATCAGTCCTGTAATTATCCATTTAGATAAGAGGTCCAGGACTAGGGTGAGCCATATGAAGTGCCTCCTTAAATTCCGCACCTAGACACTTTGCTTACATTGCTCTGTCCCTGGCCTTGCTGGATAGAACCATAGCCTTTTAGTCGGTATGCTGCAAACAGTTGCTATCTCTGGTAGGACTGACTCAAACCATATAGTTTCTCCATCTGGGCAACACTTTATAGCAATGGTTCTCAAACTTAGGCATGCATCAGAATCATCTACAGCATCTTGGTAAAACAGCTTGATTCAGTAGGTCTGGCTGGGCTTGAGAATTTGCATTTCTCTCCAGCTCTCAGGTGATGCTGATGCAGCTGGTATGAGAACCACTGCCTCCGTAAGTCAGAACAGTGAAAGAAACCTGATGTCATAGGGGCTCTCCTTACAGAAATGTTCAGACTTGACAGTGGAGCACTGAATAGTTGCTTCGTTCAGAACACCTGTCTTGACCACCACTGGTGATCAAACATGAGTCCTCCCCGCTGATCAGCTACAGCATCTGAATCCAGGAACACTCCAGACAGCGAGGCCAGTTAAAGTCCCATTTTCAGAGTCTCCCTTTAGATCAGGATGCCCTGTTTCAAATATAGTCCTTGAAAAGCGAAAAACAGTGCAAGAGCCTTGGTTGTTCCCACAGCAAACTGTCTCAAGATATCAAAGGTGAGTAAACTGTCACTGGGTACATTTTCTGGTCTCCCTAAAAGGTCTGGTGAGTTTGCATTGACTGGCTTAAGAGTCAAGGAATTAGAGTCAGACTAGAGATCATTCATCAGTTCCTCTTGTTAGTTGGTTGTTTATTAAGCATCTGCTGTGTCCTCTGCTGGGTTCTGGAAATTTGCTAAAGAGTAAAATAGGAGTTCCTTGCCCTCAGGAAGCTCCATATCTAATGGATGAGACAAAAATGCAAATTATTATCTCTGAAGGAGCATCTCTCACTTCTATAGGAACTCCTAGGAAGGGAAAACAACTGTCTCTGGTTATGGAGGAAGGAAGCTTCAGGGGGAACATATGAGACAAACTGTGAGGCCTCAAAAATATCCCAACAGTTCCACCATGGCACTTGACATTGATAGATCCACCCCACAGAATTAGTTTTTGCCACCGGGACAAGAAGCCTGCAGAAGGCTGAGAAATTCTCTCACGTTTTATCCAGCCTCTGATCTCCCAGGGAGACCACTGCAGGGTGGGGCCTCAACCTACATGGGATGCGTGGAATGACAAGAGAGCCTCTATGAGATGATAAATGAAGCCCCAAAGCTCAAGCAAGTAAAGGGTACAATTCAGAAACCATATTACCGGGCACCTGGGTGGCTCAGTTGGTTAAGCATCTAACTCTTGATCTCAGGGTCCTGAGTTCAAGCTCTGAGCTGGGCTCCAGCTTGAACCTACTTAAAAAAAAGAACAAAGAGCATGTTGTAACTTTCCTTTTTCACCCCCCTCCTTTTGTGTGTGTGTGTGTGTGTGTGTGTGTGTGTTTTGGTTTGTTTACTTATACTTTAATGTACATTTCTGAAGGCCAGTGTTGAACCCACTGCCACAGAAAAACTGGGATTTGCTGTATTTGCCTGGAAGGGGAACTGTGCTCTTTAAAATATAATACCGGCTTCCTCACAGCAGGTTTGCTAGAAAAGGGATTTGTGGTTTTGCTTTAGGCACTTGTCTTCCAGGCAAGCTTTTTGTGTTTCTGCTGTAGCAGGGCATTTAGTTCACTTCCTCAGATTAATTGATGGCAAGTGGCATTCCTCGCTCTGCAAACCCTCAAAACAATGATCTTCTATTCTTTATTTGAAGTCAGGCATACTTAATTTCTAGCTGTGGACTTTGGAGGTGTGAGCTAAGATTCAAGAAGCATAGATATGAAAAATTTAACTCACTGGAGCTCCTTGGTTGCTATAAAAATGAGGGTATTCCTGCACAGAGCCTTCAGATACCGGGACAAGGCAAAAGCTGTCCCAGGCTTAATCGATTATTGAGGCTCTCCTTAGCACGTTGTCCTGACAAAGGCTCTTGGGGCAATTTCGTACTGATTATTCACACAAGCTGTGCATTTCATGAATGCCCGCCATGCTGGTCTGCCTGTCTTTGCAGCTCAGGGCACTGTACTTCAGGGCTCTGCAATGGAGAAGGAACAAAATCCAGCTGCCTCCTGTAAGTGGGAGGGGGTGGAACGGGGCCAAGTGGCATTGGCTTCCGGTCAAGACCTGTCTGTTCAAACCTTGCCTCTCCTCTCTCTGGCTGAGCCACGTTAGCCATGTTACTTATCCAGTCTCTTTCCCAGGCACACAAATGTGTAGTCACAGCAGAAATTACATGCAAGTGTTACCTTGATGAGTAAATCATAAAAGGTAGGTAAAAATTTCAGCCCTGCAACATTTGTAACAATTCAACTCACAGTGGCTAGCCACTCATAGTAGCAACAGTAGTAGAAGTAATTGTAGTAACTCTGCATTTGTATTATTGAAGTGCTCTACCTTTACTGTCTCCTTTCAGAAGAGCTACAAATAAATGGGTGGGTTGTTAGCAGAGTATAAAGAATGATAATAATAATGGTAGTTAACACTTCTTGAAGGAAAGCTCTGTGTCAGGTTCTATGCTAAGCGCATGACAGGACTTTACTCATGGAGTCCTCAAGTGGAATCCATTAAGTCATGATGGTGATTAACACTCATTTTACAGATGAAGACATTGAGGCAAAGCACAATGTAACAAGTGGTAGATAAGCCAAGATGTGGAGCCACTGTGCCATATCATCACTAAGGAAATAGTGGTTTCCTGCCCTCAGTGATCCACCCCCAAAATGTACCCTTTGGAGAACGACTCTTGGTTCAGATGAATACATTAACTAGCTGGTGCACAGGCTTCCTTTTTCTTTTGAGCTGGGTTGTCATAGGTATTGATCCAAAAATGTGGATACAAGTTAAAGACTAGAGAGAAGTTCCCTCTTAGATCTAATTATACACGTGTGTTGGGGTGAGGTGGTGCTGAGGAGGGAAGGGACATGGCCCAAACTCTTTGAATAAGATATTGTGTATTTCTGGTATAGTTCCACGTATTCCTAAACTGGTGGCAGGATGCTTTTCTCCATGAAGTGAATAGGTGAGACTGAAGCACAAGAAGGGCAGCTGGGGTTCCTTCTAGGGACTGATATCTGATACTTCATGCCCCTTTTTCAAGGTGGACTCTTGTATGAGTTTCCTAAGGCTCTGCCATGTATTCTTGTGGTCTTAAGTAAGATATTTACTATTGTTGTCTTAAGCAACAGAAATTGATTTTCTCATAGTTCTGGATTTTGAAAGTGCAAGATCAAGGTGTCGGTAGGGTTGGTTCCTTCTGAGTAGGAGAAGGAAGACTCTGTTCCAGGTCTCTCTCCTTGGTTTCTAGATGTCTGTCTTATACCACTATCTTCACATGTCACATGTCTTCCCTCTGCACATGTCCATGTCTAAATCTCCTCTTCTTATAAATTAAGCAGCCATATTCAACTAGGGCCCATCCTAATGACCTCACTTTAATTTAATTACTTATTTAAAGGCCATATTGTACAATATAGTGACATCCTGAGGTACTGAGAGTTTACAGACTTTGTAAACTCAGTGTACAGACCTTGTGGGGGACAAAATTATGCCCATTTAACAACTCTGCAGCAGATAGACCTCACCTCATGGCATTCCTGTTATCCTAAAATAACGCATGTACATGGCTCAGTGGTAAATGACAAATGAGCCTTGAATCAATTATGGTGCATTTTATGGGAGTCGAGATTACTTTGTGAGTTGGGCAAATGTATAAAATAATTAAGATAAGAAAGACAATATCTAGTATTGCCCTTGATTCCAACTAAGTGGTCATTGAGGAATTGTCTGAGGACATTTGAATGGGTTCTCTTAATCATTTTGTGAATCAGTGATGCTGGGATGCTTTGTTCAGAGAGGTTTCTGGTGGTCTTCCTTTCTGTGTACAACAAACTGCCAGGTCTTCTCCTGGGCCTCCTCTGACCATGGCAATGTTGGTTGTTGTGCTCAGTGGCAAATGCTTGAACTTTCTTTTGTTTGTATAAGCTCCATCAATCTCAGTTTAGCAGCACATGTTCCTGTAGCCAACTGGCTCTTCACTGTTCACCTATGTCAGAGACCTCTCAGGAGTTCAAGTCAACCTAAGCCACTTGAAGTTACTACAGGAACAGACATGGTAAAGAAATTTATCCTGTCTGGCTCAAAGTGGTTATGGATGCTCGTGTTGCTGGAATGAATCATATTCCTCCCAGATGGAAAAACAGTTATGGTCCTTCATGGAACTCTAGAGTGATCAGTCTTAATTCTTCCTATCTCTCATCTTTGCTCCAACAACAACCTTTCTTCAGCTATTTAGTGCCTTCTGGCTTTTTGATGTCCAGCAGTGGCCAAGTATTTCAGAATCCTAGCCTTGTCTTCCTCAGTGAGAGAACAGTGCTTCAAACCTTGAGGGTCTTCTAGGTTCACCCAATGTTTTGAATGAAATCTCTATATCCCAGCTTTTCTGGAATGTCTCAAGTGATGAGAAATCCACTGCCTTGGGACACAACTCATGTCATTTTTTTTAAACCTTCCATTTTTATAACATTCTTTGTGTTTGGAAACTTGATTTTTGTTCTATTGAAATTCCACACATGGTTCATCGCCTGTTCTGAATCAGTTGTACACAATCAGTGGATTCCATCTTCCATTCGATGACCACCGTTGCACATCAGAAGACAGCTACTGTATGGGGCGCCTGGGTGACTCAGCCAGTTGGGCATCCAGCTTCAGCTCAGGTCATGATCTCACAGCTTGTGAGTTCGAGCCCCACGTCGGGCTCTGGGCTGACAGCTCGGAGCCTGGAGCCTGCTTCGGATTCTGTGTCCCTCTCTCACTGTGCCCCTCACCAGCTCATCTCTGTCTCTCTCTCTCTCAAGAATAAATAAAACATTTTTTAAAAATTAAAAAAAAAGACAGCTAATGTGCCTGGCCTGAGTCTTCTATACCTCAGGTTGAGCCAATACCACAGCCAACATCTTCAACCGTGGTTGGGGGTGCCATGTGTGGGCTCATTTGGGCCTCAGTTCTCTGAGCAGGTTCTAATGGCTGCTAGTGGATCAACACTAAAATATGCTTAGATTGCTCCTCACCTTTCAGGGCTCAAATAAAATGTTACCTTCTCTGGGAAGCCTTCCTTAATGTTTCTCAAATACCAGGCAATTAACAGTTTCTTTCTTGGTATTATCATACCACCTTGCATGATATGACACTCATCACGGTGTATCACAACTATTGATTGACATTTTCTCTTTCTTGCTGTATTATGACCCTCCTTTTGACTAGGGACTGTGTCTTCATCATTAGGATATCTCCCATTCATGAATCAAAATTGAAAATTTATGTTTATTGGTTGTTTGATGATTTAAGAAATCAAGTTTGAATTCCAGGTACCCTGCTGGCCAGAAAAGAAAATATCTTTGTTTGAGGAGATTTTTAATGTTCTTCAGATACAACTTTTTGAGGAATATCTTGGATTATACATTTAAGTTATCCAGGCCAGGGTGAGAGGTGTGTAGGGAGTACCTACTGCAACAAGGCATACCACTGAGACTTCTCTGATGCTTCTAGATATTCCAGTGCCAATCATGATTCACAACCCTAGTGTCAAACTGCACCTGAAACTAATATAAAATTGTATATCAACTCTATTTCAAGAATAAATAGGATTTTTTTTGAAAAGAAATTATACCTGCTTTCTCCAAACCCTAGCCCCAGTTTAATGAGGCTTGACATTAAAAAACTATCTTTTTGGGGCGCCTGGTTGGCTCAGTAGGTTAAGTGTTCGACTTCAGCTCAGGTCATGATCTCACAGCCCGTGAGTTCGAGCCCCGTGTCAGGCTCTGTGCTGACAGCTCAGAGCCTGGAGCCTGCTTTGGATTCTGTGTCTCCCTCTCTCTCTGCCCCTCCCCCACTCATGCTCTGTCACTCTCACTCTCAAAAATGAATAAATGTTAAGAAAAAATAAAAAGAAAACAAAAGGCTGTCTTTTTTCTTCTTATTGAGGGACGACTGATCATCAGCCTTCTTTATTTACTTTTCTAAGATGAAAGTTGGAGGCCTTTGTGACCAAAGAATGATTCTTTCCCAAAAAGGTAGGGAACCCGAATGTATGTTCTTCCACCCAAGACACATATTTTCTAGAAGGAATTTTGGCCAGCTTGCTATATCATTTGCTTGCTTGCAGATTTTATGTAAATATTGTCCTGGCTGTCTTTTAAATCCTGAATACATTAGGGGCAGTACTCAGACCTTCTTGAGATAATACTTCCTCTCTAACCAATAAACTGGGCAAGAGAATTTGAACCTGGCTCTATTTCTCTGAGGTAAATTTATTAAGATCCTCTTGCAAAATATGTTCTTCTAGGGCTGGGAAGAGTTCATTCTGTTCATTTTCTTAAATCTCTTCTCTTTGGTGGTTTCTATCCACCTACCTATCCCAGATGGTATCTACAACAACTATTGAAGATTCTTCAAGGATAAAAAAAATCAAAAGTTGCTCTTGCCCTGATCTGTGACCAGTTCTTAAGAGAAACTGCCATTTTATTTTAGCAGTTTTGACCGAGTTCAGTATTTGAAAGGTGGCCTGGTAGTTTACAACACCTTAAGACCTCCCAACAGCTCAGCTACTGAGACGCTATTCCAAGGTGGAGTGTTTTTCCCCTTTGAAGATTAGATATGACAGTTCCTATAGTAATCCAGCATGTTTGTTGAAGGTAACTTTGCAGGATTGCCTCACAGGGTATTTGTCATTTGGTATAGCCTAAAAGCAAATTCTCAGGAATAAATAAATGCAGTGAGAATTTTCCCATCTTGAGTGGGGGTGGAAGGAATATTGAAGGGAGGGGAATCACAATAGATATCTTGAAAGATTAATTCTAGGTCTGTGGACCATTCCTGTCCCACTCTGTGTAGTGGATATATAAGTGAGAAGCATCAGAGAAATTTCAGAGGGAGAAATACTGAAAACTCAATAAAGATTACCCTTTGATGCTTGAAATAGATAACTTAAAAGGTAAAATCACTTGATAGTAAGTTTTTGGAATTTGAACCTATTTATATTTTCTGTCTTAAATTGGCAGTGTTATTTAGGGAAGATAGTTCCCCTGCAATGAGAGCTAGGTATTCCTGGAACATTGTCCCAATTATATGCGGTCAATGTTGTAGAAACCCAAATGACCTCCCCCCAAATGGGAATATGAAATCACTATCACAGATGGAACCTGACAATGGACATAGTCCAAGCTGTAGGAGTATATTTCTTATGCTGTAAGCCTGTTAGACCTGCCTGATTTTATTATAATTCCTAAGGTTGTTGGTGAAGATCTGCCAACCCACTGGAGGGGAAGTCTCTAGAGCAGCATCTTCCCTTTCCACCAGTAAACAAGGCAAGAGAGCGAATTCAAGACAAGTTTATTAAGATGCACCTGAGCGTGAGCTCCCATCCAAGGAATGCTGCAGCAGGGAGGCGAAGTGGGGGTGGGGGAGACCGTCATTGGACCGTTAGTGCAAATACAGTTGTCACGGCAAGGAGAGAGGGTGTTGTTTAGTATTGAAATCATGTATTCCAGATGTGGGCATTTGGTAGTCAATCTGCTCTGAAGTGACATGCTCCTGAATCTTTAAAGGGCTTCAGCCGGGGAGAGCAAAATCTGATTGGGCAAATTGCTAAAATATTTAAAGTGCAGCCTGTTAAAGCTTTTACTGCGAAGAGCATCACGTCAGAAGTTGTAGTCAGAAAGAGCAAGTAATTGGCTTTCCATCCTCATGCCAGTCAGTCAGCATGAGGCTCTATTCCTATTCCTTCCTCTTCATTGCCAATGCTAATAACAACCCTTTGGTGTGAGTGCGTGCATGTGCGTGTGTGTGTGTGTGTGTGTGTGTGTGTGTGCGCGTGCGTGCGGTCACTGGGGAGATTGGATAGCTGGTAAAACGAGAATAGGAGGGAGGGATATCCATGAAAAGGAGGCTAAATCCACAGAATGACGTGAAGGCCATTTTAGAGAAATAGGAACAGGAGGGGAAGGTAGAATTATTAGCTGATAAAGGTCACCTGCATTTCCAAGTGGCGATGGCAGTTGGGGTAGTTGTCTTTCAAAGAATGGGTTCTGTAAGCAAAAGAATGGCCTTCAGTGACAGCCACTTCCTGCGCATCTTTCAACTCCTCTGAGATCTAACTCAGGGGGCACTTTCCATTTATAATTTATTACATTTTCCACTTAGGTTTTCTTGTCCTTTTCTCCCCAGGCATGACCCCTTGTTAATTCCTGGCAATGATCAGATTGACAACATGGACTCTAACGTGAAGAAGTATGATTCTACCGGCATGTTTCACTGGTGCGCACCCAAGGAGATAGAGAAAGTCATCCTGGTGAGTGACGGGCCACAGAATCCATGCTGTTCACTTCTGTCCCAAACTACATTTGCCAGGAATGGGTTTCCCTAACTGGATGTTGGGAAGATACAGTCCCTGGTCCTAATTATTTTTGATAATTAAAATTAGGGACACATCTAAGCAACTAGAACCCTCATCAGAATATGAACCAAGGATGGAATTTTAAATCTCTGAATATTTATTGGCTCATCATGATAGGGGATGGTCATGTGCTGTGTGAAAGGCATCATGGGAGGCAGTAGGTACTGTCATCCCTACGAATGTGGCTCTGCTTGGCTTCTTTACACCTTAGTTCTCTTTTATCTAAGAAGGTGAGATGAGATTGACCCTAATCCCTAGGGTTGTACTGAAGAGTAAAACCCACATGGGACTCAATAGTTACTTACTATTATTATCATTATTATTATGAAATGCCATGAGGAAATGTGAATGCTACCAATATAATAAACAATGTTATTTGTTTATAACAACATCTTGCATTCTTCTAGGTAATAGCTTGCGTATTTGGGATCCTGCCTAACGCATGATGCAAAATGCATTTGGCGATGATGACAACGATGACCCATGCGTGGGTCTATCTCGGGGAGGTGGGAGCTCAGAGCCCTGTTTTGTGGTTGTGTCATCTCAGCAGCAGCAGTGGGCTTTTTCTGGTCTGTCCTAAGAATGTCAGTCTAGAGAACAATCCATCTACTCTCCAGACTTGTCTTGTTAACAGCTTTAGGTTTGAATGCCCACACCAGCTTCCCTACAGTTCATTGTCTTGCTAATCCATGAAAAATGGATTAATAGGAAGGTCAGGTGGAAGGGTTCTTTCTCTTTTTCGCCTTCTCATTGCAGATCACTGTGCCCTGCTTCTTTATGTCAGCGGGGAAAATCCTGTCATTTCTGATGTCATGGCCACCCTTCTTAGAAAAGGAGTCCCTCAGAATGGCTTTGTACTCTAATCCACTAGACTTCCCTGCGTTTTATTGGAATGTGTGTATATGTGTGTTTTCTCAGTTTAATTATAATCAAGCAATTAAGAGCCAATACAGGGTTGTGCTAGAGACTGTCTTGGAGGTGTGAAAGTCGCAGACAAAAGCACAGAAAGTCAGAATTCTCAACAAACAGCAATTGTCCAATTTACCAGGAGTGCAAATGGTTCTAATCACAAAGGTGCTCTGTGTATTTACATCCTGTTGTATTCACTGCACTTTTGCCCTGGTGAACCAAACTCAGAGTGGCACTACCCATCTGTGGCAGGTAAAAGGGCTTGGTGCTCTATCCGGAATCCGGGGTCTTAATGGCTTGCCTATATTCCTGAAGAGCATATGGCTAGTTGACATCCAAACTGAGTTCCCTTCTGGCATGAAAGAGTTTAGGGAAGTGAGTTACTACCTGTCATCTGAAAAATAACATCATTTAACAAAACATTTTTAACAGGCCATTTATGTGCTAGGCACTGCTCTTGTTGCTGGGGGTACAGTCCCTGACTAGCTGATGTTCTAGTGGGGCAAAGAGAAGATCTCCAGGTAGATGATGAGTATAGAAAAACATTTCACATTTCAGATACTGCTACAGTGCTATGAAGACAATCAAGCAGGGCCATGGGCTAGAAAGGGACTGGGAGGTGCTAGTTAGTGTGGTCCAAGAAGCCCTCTCCAAAGTCACACTGGAGCAGAGATGAGCATACTCAGAAGAGCCAGCTGTGTGAAGATGCTTTGGGGTTGCATGTGCCCACTGGATGCAGGACACTAACTGCTCTGGGGGTTAGAAAATATGAAATGGCCTCAATCTTGAGGAAATGATCATTTAATTAGAAGATATAAAATGTAACCATGGAACAATATATTTAAAGCTGTGTTATGAGGCACAAGATTCAAATCTAGGGGAGAAGGACTAGGATGTATCTAAGTGGCCAGAGAAGTCTTATTGGGTGCACGCAGATTGTGCTTTGAAGGGGTTAAGGCGATGAAGGCCCAGACTGGGTTAAACCTTCAAGGATGTGTAAGAAGCACAAGATGTGCATGTGAGTTGCTGTACTGGGTCTTCAATCTGGCAAAATCAGACTCTCCAGGAACTGGGGTCTTGACAAGATTCTGTGGGTCATGTTACCGTGGCCAATCTAAAGATTGGTATTTTGGTCCCCAGAGCTAAGCTCCTGTGGTCAGCCACTTTGCTAGATGGTGCCTTCCTCACCTCCCAGTGACTTCCTCAACTCCCCAGATTTCCAGCCCCCACTCTGAACCCAGGTTGTATTCCTGAGGCTCACTGAAGAGAGCTAGACTCCCAGGTGACCTGACCAATTAAAAGTAATTAGAAACCCCATCACAGCATGTTACAGACTCACTGATGCTCTGTTGGTGGTACCCAGGCACTCACACTTCCAAGCAGCCAAGATAACTAACTCCAGGTCTTGTCCATGAAGCAGTGATGTGGGATGTGACTTCCCAGTGGGTCCTTCTTGGTCACCATTTATAAGACATTTCTTACAGCCCCTGTCTTAGGTATAACTGTATTATCACAGAGGGAAACCGATAATGGTGACAGCCCCTGCTTTATTGTAACGATCAGGGAGTGAAAGCTAGCTTCTTCTTCTCCTTGGGGGTTACTGTAATAACCCTGACATTGTCGTGAATTGCAATATTGGCATTTAAACAATCAATACACTGGTCAATTCTAGGGATTAAATCAAGCAGAGTTTGATATGTGCAGTGGACATTAATATGCCTCCCCCAAAGCATTGTGAGCCACATGGGACCATCCAGGCATGCAGTGAGTGGAGAGGGAGCAAGCAAGGCAAGAATAGGAGGCATTGGACCAGAAGGAGAAGCAGAGAAAGGCCCACTAACTGGCCTCCTGCGTTATTCTCTTCACTAACACAGTGAGCAAAGGGGGAGCAGTGGCTAACCATTTGTGTGGGAAGCTGGGGTCCTCCTCTCACTGGAGCGATTTTACTCGTTTGTCTCCTTTGTAGATCCAAACCTAGGGTTGGGAGAAGACATGGGCTTGTTTCTCTGGCTGACCTTTCTCTAGATCCTTTTAATTGTTATTTGGGAATAGTCTTGTGACTAAAGTAATAGTCTGATGACTTTCACAGGTGGGCCACTCCAGGCAGTCCCTGGAAAACGCAAGGCAGCAGTAGACAGGGGTCAGCAAACTCTTTCTGCAAAGGATCATATAATAAATAACTTAGGTCTTGCTGGCCATACGCTCTATGTCACAGCTAATCAGCTCTGCTATTGCAATGTAAAAGCAGCCATAGACAATACCTAAATGAGTAAGATTGGCTGAGTTGCAATAAAATTTTATTGGAATTTAAATTTCATATAATTGTCCCATATTATGAAATCTTCATTTTTATTTTTTTTGCAACCATTTTAAAATGTAAAAACCAATCTTGGCTCACCAGCCATAGCCATACCAAAGCAGGTTGTAGACCAGATTTAGCCTATGAACCATAATTTGCCAGCCCCTGGCTGAGGATGTGATGTTCTACCTGTTGATGTGATAACATAGTGTGAAATCCCTTTGATGAGTCTGGAACTCAAAACTGAAACTTCTCAAGCTGAGACTAGCATAGGATCTGACCAATTTAATATCATTTCAGCAAGAGAGACAGCAAAGACAACTCCTTTTATCAAAAATTTCATGTGAACTAAGACTTCTCTTTTCAAACAACATAAATATTACTATTCTCTCATATTTCCCCCCACCTAAAAATCATCAGGAAAGACCACCTGCTCATATGTATGATGGTATAACTTTCTTAAATCTTGTGACAAAGAAGGTCAGGTTATGTGTGGGTATATGTTTACATATATTTGTGACCCCAGTATAATGCACACACACATACTCAAATTGTAAGTTTATGTGGCATACACGTAACATTGATGAAATAAAAATAATAACACAGTGTAAGCACTCAGCAAATGTCTATCTTTATGAAAGTATTTTTTTAAATACTTACCAAAACACTGTGAGGTCTTTTCTCCAATGCTGGTGCGCTTTTCCATGTTGCAGACTCGAAGTGAAGCCGCCATGACCGTCCTGAGCGGCCACGTCGTGGTCTGCATCTTTGGTGATGTCAGCTCAGCCCTGATTGGCCTCCGGAACCTGGTGATGCCACTCCGTGCCAGCAACTTTCATTACCACGAGCTCAAGCACATCGTGTTTGTGGGCTCCATTGAGTACCTCAAGCGGGAATGGGAGACGCTTCATAACTTTCCCAAAGTGTCCATATTGCCTGTAAGTCCAAGGTCACATTATCGATGCTTTTTCCTTCTTTTCATTCACAAAAGAAAATCCCAGATGGATATAGTAGCTGTAGCTTTGATCATGCCTCCGCTTCTTCATCCGGTTATGGGCCTGAGGACTCAGCCCTTCCCTTATGCTCTGTCTAGGAATATCTAAACCCTGGGAGACCTTATTAAAAGGAATTTGCAGCCAAGTTCAGCTGCTCATCAAGCATGAAGTTTAGCTGATACCAAATGTATTAACCATATCGATGTCTATACACTCTCTCTCTGTCTTGCCTACCCAAACCTAGTGCTTTGAGATATTATGATGCTTATAGCAGAATTTACTTATGGAACTATTTTTAGCATTTTATTTATGATATTATTAATGCTTCTGTGAATCTTGGACATATTGCTTTCTGTTTTTAACTAAGTGGATTTAACAGAGTTCTTTCTTTATTTCTGTTGTATGGAAGGCCAGCCCCTTCCTCTGGCCACTCCCTGCCTCCCATTCATGTAGAAGCCTAGCAATATTTTCATAGGCTTGTATGTGTACGCACACATATGTGCATGTGATATTCTTGATTGAAAAATATGCTAGGGCCCAAATCTAAAAGGAACAGTTTGAGACTCGACAATTTAGTGTAAAGATGCAGGATACATGATCTAGGAGGCATGTAATTATTTCCTGATCATTAATCAATATATTTTTCATAAACTTTTAAACAATTCTAGATTTAGGAAACTAGTAAGCTGATTTAGTAAACACATGTAGTTAAAAATAATCACCTGAAGAAAAACAAATAGTCATACACATAGAAGAGCATAAGCAGATATATACCTTGCTAATTTCAGTCATGTTAGATTTGATTATGTATTTCCACAATTATTTTTGTACATGTGCTTTTACACATGGTCCCTTGGAACACATGGACTGGGTCTAAACGTGTTTTGTAAAGAGCTTATTATTTTGCTGGGCTGTGTGTGTGTGTGTGTGCACGCACATGTGTATGTGTATGTGCGTGTGCGCACATGCACACGAGTGTGCACTCTGTATGTATGGGTGTTGGGTGTATGGGTAATGTTTGGTGTGTGTGTGTGTGTGCATTCTGTGTGTGTATATGTGTGTGTCTCCTGTGTGCCCTTGTATACATGCACTCACCTGTTGGCCTACATATGAATGAGCTCTCATATTTGCTGGTCCTTTTTAAACCCTCTGAAATTTAACACACTCAAGCACAGCATATTGTACAAATGGGCCTTCCTCTATGTCTTCACATATTTCATTGTTTAAACAGTGCCCCACGTATGGAGTCAGTCCAGAGAAACATGGTGTTTCTATATATGTCATCGGTATTTCTTGAGTTTTGAAATCGTGTGTATACAACTATGCAGGGATTGTCTTATATCACAATTACTGCTGGATTCCCTACAAGGTGAAAATTAAAAGAATATGAATGTAGGCAATTGAGGCTTATGCACTGGCAAAATGATTCAGGAAGTTGGTCAGACTTACTTTGTACCAAGTGATCCCTGGAAAAGAGGGATTCTTCTCCTCTCAGAAGATACTGCTCCAGAGGCTGGAATTAGTAGCTTCCCAGCCCCAAAGCACTAAATGCCTCTTGCTCCATAATGCCACTTTGCAGCAGTATTTTGGGGCCTGAGAGCAGAATCATGTCTCTCACTGAGGCTTCAAAGGGGGTTGATGGTCTCAATCTGAGCGGCCAAGTTCCATCATCCCAAAGCCCCTTCTCCAGGAAGGAGAATGGGAGGAAGGCATCCGGGGATATATGGGGGTTGGCAAACCCTCTCCCTACGTGGTCAGTGAGTTGAAGGCAACTCAAATCTTCACGTAGGCAGAGCAGAAGCTGGATCCAGGCTGAAGGACCAAGTATGTGAACTCCAAAATGATGCCACATGGCCCCTGGGGAGCCCTGACATGGATGGCCTGATTAGTTCTTCTGTGATCCCTCCTGAGGACACAGAGCGTGTGGAGGTCATGCCTCTCCCCTCTGACACTTAACCCTTCTTTCCTACCTGTGCTTGCCTTCTCTTCCTCTCTGTCATTACCTCCTTGTTCTGGTTTTTTTTTCCCCCACTGCTTTTTTGTTGTTACGGGATTTTAAAAAATCTGTTTACTGGCTTATTTATTTTTAATTACACCGGTAATATACAAATACGTTCTTGTTATAAAATATTCAAACAAGACAGAAGTATGTAAAGTCAAAAACAAACTTTTCCCTTTACCCCCAATCTTATTCTCCTCCCTAGAGGTAATTACTATTATTAGTTTAGTGTATATTTTTCCTTAAATTTCTCTCCAAATGTACATGCATTTACTAGTGCATTCATAAATATATAGTTTTATTTTGTGGGTTTCTTTTTACATAAATGAAATAATACTTTTTAAATGATCTAGGACTTGTTTTTTTGTGTTTTTGTTTTGCACTTATCCCACTATTTTAGAGATCCTGCCCAGGCTACACCTACATGGAGAGCTGTTTTGGTCTCTTTACCTGCTGCATAGACTTTCCTTGTATGTATGTCCAGTGGTGTATTCAACCATCACTCTGCTGTTGGTCAATTAGGCGATTTTCTTGCGCTTTTTTTTCTCTTGCTGAAAATTTACAATAAAATTATATGACTTGAAGCTTAAGTTCTTCCCCCCTCACCTTTACAAGATGCACATTAATTCCATCCCTCTCACATCCTCCAGGTTGAGCAGTGCTATCAGTCCCACCTCATCATACCATGCTCACTGGCTATTTCCCCTTGGCTGCATTGGAAATTCTAGTCAGAGCTGCTGTTTTTGCCCGAGACAGAAGTGACCTGCTATTAAATAAACAGGCATTTGAAACCCACCCCCTCGTTACATTCTGAAAGCCAGAGGTTGCCACAGGACAGTTTCTTAAATCAAGACAATTTCCAGGCAGGAAGAAGATGTAGAACCCTGGCATTATTCCTCTCCCTCGTTTGTTAGCAACGGCTTGATTGAGTGTGGAGAGCAAGCCTGAAATGCCGCCATCAGCACCGACTACCCTTTAGATTAGCACACAGCTCCTATTCCCTTGAATGTAGTTAGGCCAGCTTAATGTCAAGGCATAAAAAAGATACTTGTTAAATAATTTCCCAAAGCTCCGGCTCCATCTTTAATTTGTTTTTATTTTTTTTTCCCCTCTTTCCCTCTCGTCCCTCGGTCTCACTTTTGCTTCTTCTTTTTTTTTTTCCCTTTCCTCGATGCCAAAGGGTACGCCATTAAGTCGGGCTGATTTAAGGGCCGTCAACATCAACCTCTGTGACATGTGCGTTATCCTGTCAGCCAATCAGAATAATATTGATGATACTTCGCTGCAGGACAAGGAATGCATCTTGGCGTCACTCAACATCAAATCTATGCAGTTTGATGACAGCATCGGGGTCTTGCAGGCTAATTCCCAAGGTAAGGACAGCCTGTAATACTTCTCTGCTGTGCCTACAGGGGACAGGGGCTGGCAAGAGGGATATCCTTCACTCAGTAATTCAAAGAGGCTCACACCAGCCTGCTGGCAGTAAAACCTGTGGTCCGGGTGATGGCTTTCAAAGGGGCATCTGCCGCGTCTTCTTACCATCTCGGGAAGCAGGCTTGAGAACACCTGAACACCCACACTCCGAATAGCCTGCCTTCCCAGAGAGGAAAGCAGCCTTTCAATTGCCACTGCCCTCAGTCTTCCCAAACAGTGGCTCTGTGACCCGGGTCACCAGCTAAATGTCAGGCACTGAAAAGATGCTGGCTGAACAATTCCTAATGTTTTTCTGCAGTATATATTTTTGCCATTGACCTATGTTAAGCGTTGCCATTGTTATAGCTGCATGGGGGTGTTAAGCTTTACCTTGTTATCTGCTGACCTACGGATGGTGACCCCCGGACAGCGGGGACTATAGGGACACAAAAAGTCATTTAGCAAGAGGTGATGCTCATCAGCCCACACGTTCTCTACAGCAGGCATGCCAGAGTGAAATGAGGTACATCCACCTTCTCTGCTCTGCCCCCATCTTCCCTGTCATTTTCTCTGGGATCCTGGGCAGATAGCTGCTAGTAAAGATGTCATCTAGAAGTCTCAGAGAGGCAGCACAGCAAAACCTTGTAACAAACAGCTTGACTAATCTGAGCCTTGGCAGGACTGCTTCTGCGCAGGCTTGCCATGAACTGCAGGATCGTTGTCGTAAGTGGTCTGCTGGATGGGTGACATTGGGTGCATGGTGGGGGCCTGAATCCCATCATTCCAGGACCAAAGGTGGAGGGAGCACAGCCGTGAGAACTCTAGCTGCTGGGATATGAAGCACGACCTTATTGACGGGATAAAGTTCAGCCCCATCTTGCAGCCCAGACATGTGCTGCTGGATCTTTTGTCAGCTCAGCACCAGCACCACCTCCTTCCAACATCTGCTCAACAGTGCAGCAAAGCTGGGAACGGCAGTTCCTAGAATCCTCTGCCCTGCACAGTTCTGGGCTGGAGTCTGCCAAGGAGAGCCGGGCACTGGGACGAGATCTGGAATTTGGAAGAGACAAAGAGACCTTGATTCTTTGGAGGCAGCGGCAGCCAGACCCTGAGCAGATGCGAGGTTCAAAGCAGCTTTTAAAGGAGCTTTCTGAGAATCACTGGCTTTGCTGCTAGGGACTGAGGGGCGTGGTGTGGCCTTCTTCGAGCTGCCTGGAGATCTGTAGTACCTCCTGTGGGGCTTGCAACTTGGTGTAGCGAGTGCAATGGCTCGTGGTGGCCTCTTTGACTTTTGTTCCTACAGCCCTTCCGAGGGTGGCATCCACATCTAATTTTCTTTATACTTGGAATAGAGTGGCTTCTATTCTTGACGCGACCCTGACTGCTACGGTCTGAAGCCTGGTTTTCACCTCTCCACTCTGCCATCCTCTGCCTCTCCCCCAAATCTAAATCTTGGTATCCACTTGATCAGCTGGGCCTCAGGTCATGGCAACATGTCAAGGCTCTAAAAGAGAGTCTTACCTACCCAGCTGTGTACTGGAGAGCCTTCTGTCCTGCCTGCTCAGGGAGCACAGGTGACAGAGGATATGAGGAGACAGTAAGTTGACCTTCTGGGAGGTGGAAGAGCCAAGCCACCATTTGGTTCCTGCCTTTTAGTAGTTGTTCTTCCTCATGTGTCCTCCCAACTCCGTCCCAGCATGGGCGTCCCCTGGGGAGCTTGTTAGAAATGCAGAATCTCACGCCCACCCCAAACCTCCTGGGTCAGAATCTGCATTCTAACAGGGTCCCCAGGTGACTCGTGTGCACTGCTTTAAGGCACAGTATTCTGCACGCTAACAAAGCCCGGTCCAGTGAACACGCTGACCAACCCGATTAGACGCTCCTCTTCTCCTGGCGGGAGCTAGCAAGGGGAATGGAAAGGAGTGGAAGCAGGAGAAGCGCTCCCTTCGGGCGGGGGGTGGGGGGCAGATGGAACTGAGCAGTTGGGGCCGGAAAATACTCCCTTTCCCCAGCATGTCTGTTTTCTCCCAATTCAATAATTGTGATTGTCAAGGTCCATAGATCAGAATCTCAATGCCTGATTGAGTTACATGTGTGTCTGACATGGATGTTCCTTCCAACTCTCATAAACCTGACCCCAGCCTCTCAGATCCTATATGATGGCCACGCTGATAAAAAGGCTTCCCCTCCCCTCCGCACATACCTGATTCTCAAAAGCCTTCTTTACTGTTTTAGGACAGGAATAAGCAAGGAAAATAGGCTTTGGCGGGAGATAAGGAAGAAAGGGAATGGGAGCATATTTTTCCTGCACAAAGAAGAGAAGGGCACTCCTTCTTTAGTACACCCACCCCCCAGACACACACACATACACACCAAAGGAGGCCAAGGATGTACCCCATGGCCAGGGGCAATTTTCAGACTCTTGGTCAGCAGTGGTGTGGAGCCCATGCCCCCCAGCAGCCAGCAAGCACTTCATTCTGCTCTCAGTGAGAGACTGCCAAAGCTACCAGCACACTGAGCACATATTTCCCCTTGTTTTCTTACTCTGTCTGCCCTTCTCTTGTCCTTGGTTTCTAACACCCTCCTCTGGGGACACTCTGACCTTCCAAAAGTCCAGCGGTGGCCATCAGCACAGGAAGTGACTTTCTGTCTGATGGGCAAGTGCTCTGTATTCATCTTGGGCTGCTCATCACACAGCCCACTCCTTGGGTTTGTCCCAGCCCATGGGGCTGCAGGGACAAACTAGGTTTCCCTGTCACTGTCCCTCCTTGAGAACTGTTTGACCAGCTAAAACGCTCATCGGCCTCAGATATTTTAATTACCCTTCATCTAGGTATTTGTCATGACCACGCTCCAAGTAGATTGGAATTACAGGGTACAAAATGGATTTTGTGTTACTCTTTGCATGTTGGGAAGCAAATCTAACTTCCCCTGAGGGATAGCAACATAGATTTCTGGCCACTGCTACCCACTTTTCACCACTATTTATTCTGCAGCCCTTATGAAGCTGCATCCTCGGCTTTGTCTTGAGAGCTACATTACCAATTCTCCAAAACTCAGCAGGACAGAAGTGTGGACTCAGGGCAAGCGTGTGTGCTCTGGGGCCAAAATATCCATGCATCTCAATGGAAAGTTTTTCTAGCATGATACCATGTAACATGAAAAATGTACCTTAACATTGAGGAGGTAGAGTCTTTGTTGAGATTTGGGTTCAGACACTTGCCAGTGTGCATTATCTGGTCTCTGAGACTAACAAAGCCTCTTTTTCCTCTTCTCTATTCACATTCCCTTTTGGTGCCACTGTTCTAGCCCACATGGTGTCAGAACTGACCCAGCCTAGGGACTTTGGACTAGACGCTTTCTGAAAAGATCTGAGATGTGATGGCTGGTTGTCAAAAACAATTACAGAGAAAGGTGGCATACCCCATGCTGGATGGTATATCCGATGTGACAGTTGGGTCTATGAGATGCAGTTTTAATATACAGCAGGCAAGACTGCAGTGACAATTATATAAAGCAGGTGAAGCTGCTTCTTGCTGGTCAGCAAACATCAGCTCAGAACCACTTTACAGCTCTTTACCAGCAACTAAGTGCCTTTATTTACAGAGCGCCTGTCACTTCCCTTTGGCTGGAGAGCTGGTATATTATTTAGCACGTATTTATCTGGGGAAAACATTTCAATTTAAATCAGCTGGTACAACAGTGGCTCTTGCCAGACTGTTTCCCTGTGGTTCTAAAAGACAAGAACTGAGCCTGATCTTGAAAGGGAGGGTGGGTAGAGGAAGGAAGGGCCCATTCTCAGAGAGCCACTTGAGTCAGTACCTGAAAAGAGGGGGCATGTGATTGAGTTTCCCTTTGTGCTTTTGAATCACATTATGAAATGAACATCTTATAGTTCCTTCCTGGCTAACCTCCTAGTGAAGGTAACTCTTAGAGAAAGAAATAGGAGTAAATGAGTGTCTGCTATGCATCAGGCACTATAAAAGCCCAGAACACAAAGATGACATGGATTCAGCACTCACCATCCTTGAGGGGCTCAGGTGAGTGGGTGAGATACCCCCGTAAACAATTACCGTGCAATGAGACAAGGATGAGGCTAGAAACAAAAGAGCTCCTCGGTTTATGTACTTCAAGGGGTTGCGAAAGTTTCCAAGAAGAGGTGACGTTTGTGGATGAGTTGAATACATGTGGCTCTTGAGCACTTGAAATGTGACTAGTGTGACTGAGGATTTTTTTTTCTCCCTTTTACTTAATTTAATAAATTTGAATTTAAATACTGGCATGTGGCTAGTAGCTACCATATTGGATGGCACAGGTCTAAGTCATCAGCTTGTTGCCGTTTTAAGGGCTGGGATTATAGGGCTGAGATGACAGGACAGCTATAGCGATGGCAGTCACAAGGGCCAGGCAGAGATTGAGGTGGATTTGTAACAGCAAAGATAGCCCATTGAAGGCCAGTCAGGTGGGATGGAGGTGTGGATGAGCAAGGATGAAGAGCTGGTAATGAGTTCTGAGGTTGACTACTAGGTGGATATAAAGTAAGCTGGGGGCTCAGGAGGAGAAACAGGCTCGGGGCAGATGGCAAAGAATATGGTCCTGGTTCATTTGAGTTGACAGTATATGTAGATATCTAACAAAAAATACAACCATACCCTGACTATATAGGGATAAAGTCAGGTTTGAGGTTGCAGACTTGGAAATCATTGGTGATGGATGGTGTATAGGCCTCGAGAGTGGATATTTCCCAGAGATAGAAGGCAGAGCAACCAAGAGAGAAGGGCCAAACCTAGAACCTTGGAAATGTCAACAGTGAAGTGACAAACAGAGGGAGAGAATCCAGTGAAAGGGCCTGAGGGCAAAGATTGAGGAAGTAGGAGTGGGTACTATCAAAAGTAAAGGAGAAGAGAGTTGAATAAATTCCAGATAGCAATTTAGGGTGTATCCTAATTAAGTGTTGATGCATATGTTTTCTTGAATAGACTATGAGCTCTTTGAGAGGCGAGGACCATTCTTCTTTTGCTCATCTTCATGTCCCCAGTGCCTCTAGCACAGGACCTGACACAGAGTTGACATGCCGTAAGAATTTGTTGGGCTGCACTGATCTGAAAGAAAGCAATGATTAGCACTGTCAGATACTACAGGAAAGTCAAGTAGATGAGGTCCGAAAAGAGGCAATGGTGCATTTGACCCTCAGGAAGTTGTTGACGACCTTGGCAAGAGCAGCTTGAGTAGCTTGTTGCCAGTGGATGCTGGCGTTGAGGGGTCTGAAGCATTAATGGGAGGTGAGAAGTTGAAACCGTATATTACTCTTTCAAGTGCACATAGGGAGAGAAATAGGGTATTTCAGGGGAATCTTGTCAAAAAAGAGATTTCCTTTCTGTTTTTAGAACGTGGAGAAATCCACCATATTTGTAAAGGCTGCAGTAGACTGAGGTGAAACCCCATTGAGAGGGAGAGTTTGAAGCTTTAGGAGGGAGTCATTATATGATAGCGTAACAGAGAGAAGCAGGAGAAAACAATGTGGCCTTCAAAAGGAGAAGGAATGGCCCTGGTCCCTCTGAAACAGAAAGCTAGATGAGGAAGATTATAAGCTGGAGGCAGTCAGATGGCTCTCCTTTCTTCACAAAGCTGCCAGTTTGGTTTTCCTTGAAGATCTGAGGGACCAGGACAGTTGGGACTGGGAACTGATGGTGACAAAGGTTCAGGGCAGACATTACAGTAAACATGTAAGGAAGCTGGCTGGAGTGAGGTGAGGGTGTGACTGAGTGTTGGTGAGGGCCAGCTGGGGTTGGAATTACGAAGGCGTTATGGTGCCAGTCAACACAGCTCTGCGATCTCTGCAGCTCTTGGCAGGAACAGCAGAAAATGTACAAAATGGCTTGAGTTTGGGATAGCAATTCAGAGGAGGCGAAGGATTCCATGGAGCTGTTCAGAGGATATTAAAATGAATGGTCGCCAGGTCTAAGATGATAGATGGGGAAGTCAAACCAGTGTTGGGGCTTACAGACTGAGAGTCCATGACAAAGCAGGCAGTTAATCCCTGTGATCAAAGAACAGGGTGTGAAGCAAAAGCGTGGGAGAGCTGAAGCATGGGAGGTTTGATGTGAGAGAGGAGTGTGTGATGAGCTCGGAGAATGAAATATTGCAGATCCTGAACAGAGTTTGGTGGTATTATGCTCATTTTGCATGCGGATTCTGGGTCTAAGGCAAAGCCCATCTGACCACCAGCACCACCAGCACCACCAACAACTGTAATAATAACACTAATGCTTATGAAAGTTTGCTGCCATTGCATGATAGACATTTTGCCAATTGAGACGATAAGGTTTTCACCCTTGGCCACACATTGTATTCATTTGAGAAACTTAAAAAAAAATATCGATGGCTGGGTCGCACCTCAGCAACTGTGGTTTAACTGATCTAGGGTATAACCTGGACATTAGAAGCTTTATAAACTCCCAGATGGTGCAGCCAGAGTGGGAACCACTGCCCGAATTGGTCCTCTGAGGAGGCATATGTGGTAAGGAGGTTACCATTTTGATTGGAAAGGGAGGAAACTGAGGCCTTGAGGGGTGAAGTAATGGTTTTCACCTGGGCCTTCTGGTCTCCCACGGATCCTAAACTTTACTATTTTACTTCCTTAGGACAATGCTGTTGGCTCAGCTTGTTGGTCTGCCTTCTTTCTTTCATATTTTCTGGATGGTCATTAGCTTCCTAAGACTAAAAAAACCTTAAGTGGAGAAAAAGGGGCTTGGGGTTGTGCTGGAGCCCAGGTTCTAGTTTCTACCAACTGGCTGCATTTGTCATCTTGTCTCTATCACATGTCTCATGGTGATAAGCGAAAGATATTAGTTGCCCAGTGGACAGGCCTTCCTCCTGACCACAGCTTTTGGGAGACGGCCAAGCAGAGATCCAGCACTATGCTGCTACTAAACAGCAACGTCGCTCACCCCCAGGGCCAGCAGTGTGCTCCCTAAAGAGCTTGGGTCTCTTTAAGAAGATGGAGTGTGTGTATTTCAACATCGGGGTTCATTTTGGATGTGGTGTGAAGGTTTCTCTGTGGTTCCCTTTCCTGTTACATGCTCCACATTCCTCAGATGCATGCTACCTGTCCCCAAACCCTTATTAAGCACCTGTTGTGTGCTCGGACTGTGCATGGCAGACACTGTTAGAGAGACAGGGATGCGTGAAGCACATTCCCTATCCTTGCAACCTCCAATGCAAATGTGCAACTGCTTCTGAATGCTGGTATATTACCAGGAAAGAATTACAGTCCATGGAGGCAAATATGGGACAGGAAGAGAAAAAGGAAGAGAGTGGGTTTGAGAGACACTTTGAAAAAATGAGTAGGATTTCAGCTGGTAGAACCAAATAGAGCTGGCTGCAGTCAGAGAAAAGAATTGAAGTAAGGGGCAAGGATGCATGGAGATGTGTTCGAGGGACAGGGACAGTGATGAGTACAGTTTGGCTGGAAAACAGGGTATGTGTAAGACAGCAGGGAGGCCTGAGGCAGAAATGTGGGTTAGGCACTGAGGGATATTTTTTTTTTTTTTAATTTTGAGTTATGAAGCTATAATTATTCAGTAGGCACTGGGGAGCTAGAGCAGGTTTCAGAGCAAGAGAGTGATGGGATCAGACCTGAGCTTCAGGGAGATTGATCTGGCAGCCTGTGAAGCATTGTTTGGAGTGGGAAAGAAGAGAATGCAGGGGTCTGGGTAGGAATTGTGGTTATCCAGGAGATCAGGAACCTTGAGCTGGAAACAGAAGAGGAGACTATTTTACTGTGAGACGTAGTAGACGTAAAACAGATTACGTGATTGTCAGCTTCCTTCTCAGTGACAGAGGATAGTGATGAGCTCATAGGAAGAGGCCTCAGCAGGCAGGGCCTGGCAGCGGGAGAAAGTGGTATTGGCGATGTTGGGTTCTAGTCATGGTTCATTTCCATGTAGACTTGGCAGAAAATCCAGGTGACCATGAAATGCAGATGGGTGGAAATAAAGTCCTGCATTCAGGAGAGGGTCACAGCTAAAAGTCTGCCCCATGGCTTATTCTCTATCAGTGGAGTAGAACCTTGGAGAGAGGTATGAGGAAAGAAATGTGAAAAGCAGAAGGATGAGAAGCACCTTAGAAAGGGCAGAGAGGAACATTTGTAGAAGTCAAGGAACCACAAGCTGAGCTGGGCTCCCAACTTCCCAAGGGACGGAGAAACATATGTCACAAACCGGAAATGAATGTCCCCTGCCTGCTTTTCTTCACCCCTCTAAATTTATTTTTCTGTATTCTGTGCCTCTTTATAGCTACAAGTTAAAAAATATATAATGGCTCACACAAACACTCCAATAGACACACAAGCATGTGTGTGTACGCACACCAGCACACATGCATGTGGGCACACACACACACACACACCCAGACCTCCAGCCCTCCGTGACCCTCAGCCACGGTGACACTAAATGATGTCCACACATAAGCAGATGCTCTCCCTTGACTGCATTTCAACAAAAGTTAAGAGCCTCAAGTAGGGAATGACCTTTTTCTTTGGAAGAATGGCCAAGGTTCTTAGAGAGACAGCATTAATTGGGGGCATAGGGCATATCCTAAAGTCTGAGATTTCTTTTCCTGTTCCAGAGAAGAAAATGTGACTTCTCTTTTATCTTTGGGGGAGGCTATGTGGGTTAGGACCTCTAAATTATGGCAGGATTCAAAGGGTCTGGATTCAAAAGGACCTTCCTAAACTAGTACTTCGGGACAAAACCCACAGGATGGAATGTAATGAAGTCCACCGGGCGTTCAGTTTCAAATAATCACTGAAGACGGGTTGCATAAACCTGGCTGATGGAAGTGTAATTTATTTTGAGTAGTGATTGTTTCATCCTGGTCGGTCTGAGAGTGAGTGTGTCAGGAGCTATGAGGGGAAAAACTAACCAACTCAAGAATGCAGCCAAGGAGATGGTCAGAATGGGGAAGCACTAGGACAGCCTATCCCTTGCCAAGCAGTTAAGAGAGTGGGGGGTTAGTGGACTGAAAGGGCCATTTTACCTTCTGCTCCACTGGAAAAACCACGGCCGATGGCTAATGATTAAGGAGAAACAGATTTTAGCCCTGCATAAGGAAGACATTTCCAGAATAGAATGGGCTGCCTAAAAATGTACTGAGCATTCTGTCGCCACAGATCCATTTGCCAAGGGAGAGGTACTGACCTGATCTTTGTGATGAGAGGGACGTCAAACCAGATGAGTTCTTTGGTCCTTCATAACTGAGGGTCTTTGGTATGCTTTTTATGTTTATTACATGGGGATCTGTGTTTTTGATGATCTACATTGTTACTCCAGAGAGAGAGCTATGGCGTTTGGTAGAATTGGGGTTATAATGGGTCTTTTGGTGGAAGCTTCCACATCCTTCCAGAATGGCACTGTCTCTGTGTGTAAGTTGCAGTGCGGTAAGCAGTGCACATCTGGCTTTCCCGTTAATCTGACGGACCACCCCATCTTCAATTCCCATGTCACCCTCAACTTCTGTCCTGCTAGTGTTTCCCCTTTTTGTCCTCCCTGCCTCACCCCTGCACACCCAGGCCACACACCTCCCTGCCCCAATCCCAAACATACCTATGCACATATCCTTATACACATTCTCCCTTCCTGAAACCAGAGAAGCATTTTTTTCAGCTGCTCCCATATGACATTCATTGCCACAATATGGTCTCTCAATTCTGAAAGGGTTGGGGTGGGGGTGGGGGCGGGGAGAAGCCATTTCTCTCTAGCCGCCGAATGAACAAAGCTCTGTGCTAAAATATTTGTCTTCGGTTGTAACTGAAACTGCTGTTGGCTTCAGTCCCCCAAACCAGAAAGACAATTATACTTAACTGTTTCGAGATTTATAAATACCACACTGGAATAGCCTCTAGGTAGTAACTTTAGATACCCAGCCCAATAATTTTCTTTTATTGGTTTGTGATTTAGATCTTATTTTGAGTCCTCTATAATAAGAGTAGTACATTTCATTAAAAGAGCTTACTAACCAATAAAGAAAATCTGGCTTAGGGCTCGAGCAGGTCTCGAGTACAGAAAGGGGCCTGCCCCGTTATGTTTCTGTGGCGGACATTACAAGACGAATCTCAGCACAGGAGTGCACATGTATTACAGCAAAGCACATCTGCAGCTGCTTTCTTCTAAATGACTTCAACTTGGGAGAATTTTTCCTACACAGCATATTTTACCACATGAGAGATCCTCTGAAGACCGCCGTTTACTATTCTGGTAATAGATTCCCAGCGACGAAAACGAGGACACACGAAAAAACAAGAATGACTGTAACAAGAGATGGGAAAGCCTGGACTCTTTGCTCACCCTGTGGTGGTTTGTAGGCCTTCCATAGATGGGGCTCTTCCTTGGGGAGTGGATGTGGGGGATTAAAAATAAAAACGGACAAAATAACGTTTTCCTTTCGACTACATGCAGAGCAGATTGAGTTCCTCTCTCAGGTTGTGCCCAGCTTGGGACAACTGCAGTGAAGGAAAATCTTAGCTTCGGAGACAGAAAACAGATGTGGGGTGGTGCTGGGTTTGGGCTGAACTCATCGTCCTCACATCAGGCTTTACTCCTTAAAACCTGCGTGTGTAGTTAATGCCTCTTTTTAAAAATTGTAGGCCCTCTTTTTTTCAGTTGAGTCATGCACCAGGGACACTCATATGCACTATCTCAGTTACTCTTCCTGATAACCTGTTAAGGCGGAGGTCATCTATCTCCATTTTACAGATGAGAAGACTAAGGCCGAGGAAACTGCAGCAGCTTCCCCACAGTCTCATAGTGCGTCAAGGGCACGTGGAGTTGAGGCCCAAATTGTGTGATTCCAAAGCCTGTGCTTTTCTTACCACCTCAGTCAGCCCCATAGAAGAGAATAAGTGTTATTCTCATGAGAACAGGCCTCAATCCGTACGTCTGCTTTTAACGGTCATGGAAGCATCCCTGGGCATGCTAAATGTCTCTTTGCACCCAGAGACTCAAGGGTCTTTTTAACATTCTTATTCTGTGCATCCACATTTTGTAGGTCCCTGGCCCTCCTCCCCTCAGCAATCAGAGACACTGGGATTCTCTTGGTTCTGGTCTTCCTTGCTACAATAGCTAAACAAACAAGAGTAGAGTTGAGAGAAATATCAAGAACTCTGCTTAGCCTGCCTCTGTGAGCAGTTTAATTGTTGCAGCTTTTTCCCTGTTATTATAGATTTGCTTTTGGAGCTGTCAGAACAAAGGTGGAAAGTTAGAGACCCCTGATATTGCTCTCTGTTGTCCAGACACTTACAAAATATTTCCAGGTTTTATCGATTCATCTCACTCTCCAGGTGGAAGTTTCCGTAAAAGGCAGTAGATGAGAATAAACAGACCACTCTAGCCCCCAAAGCCTAGGATTTCACATGGTGTGTTACACTCGGAAAATGGTCCAGATAAATTGTCCTTTGGGAGGGAAGTGTGACTGTATAATCAAAGAAAAGTAAAAGAAGTCTTGTCATCCCGTGGACTCTCTAAGGCCCCAGATGAGATTCTGGATAAGGATGGGTCCATCAAGAGTTCTTTTCCTGAGCATTACTTTGGTTTATACCCCATGGCTGAGATTAGTGTCCCCACTCTTTCCATGGTCATGCTGTCATGGAGCTAATGGGATCGATCCATAGACAGAAATGACACAGACATATAAAATAAGTTGTATGGCACAACTTGAATACACATATTTAATGATATGGGGCCTGCATCATTCCAGAGTAGCTTGTAAAAGGCATGGTGTGAGTCATTTGTAATTTTCTGAGGCATGAGTTTAATCCATATGCTGTAAAGATAACGTGCGTGCCCTGAGCCGGTAGATGAGCCTAACCAACCATCCAAGGGAGTTTTGTCTTAACCCATCTATGTATAACCAAAAAACTCATTTGAAGTCCTAAAACCTTTATTTCTTGTCTTAAAAATGGCCTTGCAAAAAAACACTGATCTATAAATGACCTTAGTTCTGGATTTATAGAGTATTTAGGAGCGTGGATGGTCCTTAAGTATTTCAGTCAAACTTCATGGAATGTTCTGGTGGAAATCATTTCCCAATTCTAGAAAAGCAGTCATTGAGCATCTTGTTACATATCCCCAGTAAAGAGTTTCTACCAGCTATAAGAGCCACAGGGATGTCACCACATAGTGTGTTAAGAGAAGCCAGGGGCCGTTTTGGGCTGCAGTGGTTGGGGGCAGGGGCTCCAGAATAAGTGAAGTTCAATTTGAAAATAAGTATGATTATCATAAGTAAAGGGGCTACAGGCAGGTGGAAGAGGCTGAGGCTAAGTGAGAGAAGGCACATAAACAAGAAAGGCCAAGTGTAGTTCAGGCAGGGGCACTTAGCTATCTGTCTGCTGATGATAGAACAGAGGGACATTAATGGTCTCAGGGTGTCAGAGGAAAGGAGGTAGGTGAGGTCACGTTAATTTGGGTGGGACCTCAAAAGAATGGCCTGGTCTATCACCTTACTGATCTCCCCACTCCCGCCAACTGTCAGAAATGCATTTAAATGCTTAGCACAGCACCTCCCACCTACTAGATGCTTGTAGAGGTTTGTGGAGTGAACAAATGCATGAATACTCCTAATATCTGTTGTTTGCAGCCTGCCCTATCTTCGTTTGCCCTCAAATGAGACAAAGCAGCTCGATACTTTGCTAAAAACCACATACTTTCCTCCCCGGCTTCAGTCACTCTCCATTCCTTTGACTGCTGAGCAGTAGGCAAGGGCTACAAAGATCCAAGATGTTGAACTTGTCAGGCTTGTCCAAACGTTCTCTAGTAAATCACCCCAATCCTGGAACCTTTACTAATAGCTCGTGATCCTCAACCTTGCATTGGCCTCACTGCGGGTAGTGTTGCACAATACCAGCCCAAGGCCTAAGGAGGCTGTAGGACCGAGACCTCCAAAGTTCAATGAAGGGCAGAAACCATCTCTACTTTCTGCTCCAGGGAGCTTTGAATGGTTCCTTAGAGCTTTCCTGGCCATGTGGAGATGGGCACTCCTTTTAGCAGCAGACTAGCCCATGTCGCCCTAATACCTGGGCAGGAAGAATTCAGCAGATGGGTTTTGTCACTCTAATTCATGGTGGCGAGTCACAAATGGGGCTGTCAGAGTGATGACACAATTTTTTTTTCAATATATGACACAATTAAATAGGGTCAGAAACCACGTCCTTCACAACCACACATGGCAGCCCTGAATGAATGGATATAAAACACTTAGTAACTGAGATGTAGTAAGAGATCACGCAACATCAGCTACATTTGTTACTATTATTTTTGGAGAGTTTTACTATTTTCTTTCCTTTGCTCCCCCAAGATAACCAATAGCAAGATAAGAATTATCCCTTTGTACCTAGCAGCCAGAATAGCTGTTGATTGTGCTTGTCAATAAATACGCGTAGAAAACAAAACACACCTTTGGGAGGTGAGAAATCCAGGAACAGTAGATTTACAAAAGCCTACAGAGGAGTTGAGGAAAAACTGGGACACATTGACAGTGACCACTGAGATTTTTCCTCCATAGACAGGCTAGTATGGCGCCACATGATGGGGCTTCTCTATGAAGCAGAGAGGCTAGGTCTCAGCTCACTGAGGTTCTGGTAAAATGAAACTATCCAGAGTTGCTACTGTCAGAGTAGGGCCCATACTGCTCCGACTAGATGATAGGTTATACCTATCATTGCCCCTTGGCCTCTTTTCACCTCAAAAAAACTAATTTTGGCTCTCAGCCAGAAGATCTGAGGAACTTTGAGTTTTTAATTGGGGAAGGGGTCTTGGATCCCTTTAAGTGCCTAATAAAATGATGGATCTTCTCTTTGCCCCTTCCTTTACCTCCCCAGAGTTGTATGCAGAAATATTTGCATATGGAGGTAACAAGTTACCTAGCCTAATGGGTTTTCCACCTTAGCTTCACATTGCAATCAACCAGGAGCTCTCAAACCTCACTCAAGCCACATCCCACAGCGATTGCACCAGACTCTAGACATAGGATGCAGGCATCAGAGATTCCAAGGTGCAGCCTGCATTGAGAAGTACAGACTGAGCCTCTTTACTCAAGGTAACCATCCGTGATTCTCACATGGGACTGCTGGTTCAGTAAGCTTCCATCTCCATGGAACTGGCAGCCTCCCAGGGTTGCTTGCGGGGAAGTTTGGAAGGCATATCATGGACATTATAAAAATAGGAACTATGGGAGAAATGAACTTTGACTCGTGAACTTCCAGGTGGTTCCCAAATATACACCGTCCTGATCCGCAAGGAGTGGAGAAAATAGACCAGGGGAATGTGCATGGGAGAGGTCAAGGCAGGTAGGTGCAGGTAGTTTTCGGGATGCTTAATCAGCAGTATAGGAAATGGAAGAACTTTGAAAATCAATCAAACCCCTGGGTATAATGACAGAGAAGTAGACTAAATAATGGGAACGTCATGGTTGAAGTTTCAAACTTAATCTATAAACCTACTTTTAATGGGCCCCCAGGTGATTGTGAATTCAGGGTGGCTTTCTTTGTATTGGATTACATGAGGCTGTTCCATATTTCTAAGAGAAGTCCAGGTGTGTGTCTCATTTTATTTATTTATTTATTTATTTATTTATTTATTTATTTTTATTTGCATTTAGGATTCCATAGACTTTTTTTTTCTAAAGTCTTCTTTTTATGAGCATTAATTATATACCATGCAAGGAAGCAATTGCCTCTATGTTATGAAATATTAAATCAAAATGCTTCCTGTTCCCAGATGTCCCAGAGATAAATACGGCAGTATTTTGAAGCCCCTCTTGGAGCTGTTTTGCCTGCAAATTTATTGTTTTGTCTCCATTTTCAGAAAGCCCTGTTTTCTGTGAAGTATAGCACTCTAGGTAGTTTTTAAGGCGCAAACTCCTCTGGAGTTGCCTGTGTCGGCAACAACTCTTATGTAGATGGCACACGAGGGATGGCGCACTGATCGGCTCCTTTAAGATGACAAATGGGCAGAGAGTGTTATTGTCTTTGATTGCACGCCTTACATCATCTGTATGTAGGAATAAAAGGGCCATACTTTATCTTTAGCCATTTTATAAATATTTAAGCCCTTATAGCTGCCTAAAGATATTAAAGCATATTTTACAGTAGTCGGAATATAAATATTATATATAGCGCAAGATACCAAAGTAGTTTAATGAATTCATAATTTTCTGTTCACATTTATTGGAATGTGTTTTATGTTCCAAAAGTTCCATTTAAAGAATAAGATACATTCTGCTTTCTGACAACACACCAAGTGTGGCCACATTTCGGGTGGGGTCTCAGTTCCAGTGTCTACAGAGGCTTTCATTAAAGAGGCAGAAAGGCAGGAAGTCAGGGCACTGGGATATATTTCCTCAATCTCTCCATTTAAAAAAAAATATATATAAATAACTTTGAATAAACAATTCTGGTGCTTATTTAAATTACAAAGCCTTCCAAAGAGAAAACTTTTTATAGCCCCTTTCCTCTATTTCAAGGAGATTAATTCAAAAAAACCTAAGTAAGAGCAATAAAGATGTAGTTTGCAATTTTCCTGTCCTCCCAACCCACCCCCTTTTATAAACCCTGTCGGCCAGGATACAGCCTGATTCAGGGTATTGATTTCAATAGTGACTTCCCAGTGCTTTCTGAACATTTCTCCTTAAGTTAAAGAATTCCTTCCAGCTTCCTCCTTCCTTCTCCTAAACGCAAGAGTGACAGGGAGAATATCACTGCATCTCGTTTCAATTTTCTAGTGAAATATAAAGACTTTCCTCTTTAATATTTCACAAAGTTTCTCCAGTTCCCAGTGGGAGTCCATGCTGGGTAATGTTTGCTAATTACCAACAACAAAACTAGACATACAACGCTGGTAAATTACCTGACCCTTTCCATTTTAATGAGACAACAAGGATTTCGCGAAGTGATGTTGTTTCACTGGTTAATGGTGTCAGCAATGTTGTAATTGTGGGTTGAGACGCATTAGCTGAACAACCACATGTAGAAAGGGCTTTCTCTTGACAAGCCCTTTGGAGACTAGAACCATATTATCATTAAGCCTTTGTCATTTGCATGCTGCTAATCACTTACTTTATTATCCAGAGTATCCATTGTCTTTCTTTAATTGCTCTTTAAATTAAAATTAAAAATAGTTCTAAAGCCCACAATGGCTGGGATAGCATCTTGATTATGAAGATAACTTCAAGAAAATGGAACAACTGGTAACATATTGCTGGGATTATGAGAGAGTCCCACTGTTTCGTACCATGCCTGCAGGCCCCAGGAGCCTAATTGTGGCGGTTTCTCTTCCTTTAGCCCATACTGTTTGTTTAATAAATGGTTATTTATGGCCTTTTTGGCCATTATAGCAACTTTGGAGAAAGTACATCCTTCTCATTGGTTTGAGCACTGCAATTTCATTCTCCGGGCAAAGGTATAAAATACAACTGAAAGGCAGTTTCTGTACTAGAGCCTCTGAAAAAAGATCCTCTTGATTCTCCTTGCTTGTTTATTCTGTCTGTACACACTTACTTTTAAAATTTGGGGTCATGAAAGAGACCTAAACCTTGGAGCTAAAAAGGACCTTAGAGTCATCCCCATTTCCCAGGTGAAGAAACTGAGGACCAGAGCAGTTGTTATAACTATAATCACAGAGCAGGAGATGAACCGGATTGTCTGTTACTGAGTGGAGTGGATGCAGGGCTCCTGATTGGAAGATCGTGCCTTCTGGGTTACTCCTGAAAGAGGATATGATGTCATGTTGTGAATTGTGATGTGCAAGTGGCAGGGTTCTCATGGTGCACTTAGTGTGTGTCTCTTGTATGCATCTGTCAGTATGTTTGTTGCTAACGGACTGTGTGCTAGGATACTGGAAGAAAAGGTTCATGTCTTCTGCATCCTTAAAAAAACAACCCCATGGGGGTGCCTGGTGGCTCAGTCTGTTAAGTGTCCAACTTCAGCTCAGGTCATGATCTCATGGTTCATGAGTTTGAGCCCCACATCAGGATCTCTGCTGACAGCACAGAGCCTGCTTCAGATCCTCTGTCTCCCTCTCTCTCTGCCCCTCCTCTGCTCTGTCT
Source organism: Neofelis nebulosa (assembly GCF_028018385.1). Taxonomy (NCBI): domain Eukaryota; kingdom Metazoa; phylum Chordata; class Mammalia; order Carnivora; family Felidae; genus Neofelis; species Neofelis nebulosa. The sequence continues at coordinate 41,627,981 of NC_080794.1, read as the reverse complement.
TTCTCAAAACCGAATAAAAACATTTTTTAAAAAACCCATGAATGACTCTGCAGTCATTCCTGAATACCAAGGGATTAAACCCAGAGTTATCATGGTTCCATTGTCATATACAGTGCCCTCAGAATTAGGATGATAGTTTTTGAGAACCAGAAGGGATTGGGCATTGCCTTATCTGCCTCAAATTTACAGAAGGGAAAACCGAGTTTAGATAAAACACTGAGTCCTTCTAAGTTCTCATAGGGAGTTAAGGATTGACCTTTGATTCCCTGTCCATTTCTTTGTCAGCATTACCAATCTATTGTTGACGACATTCATCATCATCATCATCATCATCAAAGTTAGTATTCATAAAGTGCTCACTCTGTTCCAGGCACTCTTGTAAGCAATTTACCTGTATTATTTAACTTATTTAATCTTCATGACGTACTACTCTCCCACTTTACAGATGAACAGACTGAGACGCAGAATTTAAGAAAATTTCCCCAAATCACAAACTAGAAACTGAACAAGGTAGCACTCACACGAACACAGTCTAGCTCCAGAATTCAAGTTTTCAACCACAGTGTTATGGTTCATTTCAGATTATGGTCAAGGGATATTGATCATGGTGTAAATGACTTTTCAAAATCAAATTAGCACCAATCGACATCTTCTTTAGTGAAGATTGGTGTGGATTGGGAATACCTGACCCTAGTTATATATTCATCTGCCAGCCTGAACATGTATGCAGGAAAGCCTTTAAAACTTAAAAGAAAAAAGTTTACTGTGCTTTCTTTTAAAGGACTTTCAAATGTTTAGAACGTGGACTGTTCTCTCAGGCCAGGCGTCCTGTCTTGAGAACCTTTCAGATACAGCTGTCTCTGACAGAGAAAGTTGCCGGAGATGGGATTCTGCTTTTCCTGAACTGTGTTCCCTTGGATCACTTGGCAAAGCCATCTCTTACAGCTCCTTAATTTTCTGTGCTCTTAAGATACGGATGTTTTAGTTTGCCTGTGATTTCCTAGCTCTGGTTTTTGCTATGCTGGCCGTTGGTTCCCATTAAACCAAACAACTGGGGCCCATTTGGCATTTGGTGTTTTAAAAGTAAACGGACACTTGAACTACATGACAAATGCTGAAAAACAAAGCCCATAGCATTGAGAACATAAAGAAACTGTTTATAATGTAAAGGTGGTTACATTTTCAGTCAATCTATCACTTTAATGAGCTCTTTGCATTTCTTTGATTAATGCTCACAAAAGGGGGAGAAAAAAATTGATGTAATGGAAACAAAATGAGAAAACACAGGGGAGGTTTCTGTGTGTTTTATTAGTATCCGCTGCATATCACTGTCTCACAATGTATACGTCTACCTTTTCCCTGGCATAGCACACGTCTCGTTTACTGGAAACAGGATCCAGCATAAAAGAGGGAACCCTGTATTAGTGGCAAAACAGCCTTTGACCTATTGTGGTGGCAGCAAAGAGGGAGGGTCCAGAATAGGAATTAGGAATTAATAATAGTAATAAAGAAAAGGCTGACATAGTCCATGCCATATCAAAATGAAGAATCTGATAAGTAGGAAGACTAAAAATAGGACACATTAAAGACACTTAAAAAACATTTAAACATTAGAATGTAGTGATTAGTTCATAATTACTAGTGATTTATTTGCTCAGTTTAAAATAATAAATAAAGAAAATGGGAAAAGTACCGAAAAAGACATCTTCAGGAAGTATCTGAAGGGGGGAGAGAAGTTAGTCAAGGCAGGCTTCCTGGAGGAGGTATTGGAAGAGAAGAGAGGAGACGGCATTTCTGAAGTGAGTGAGCCTTGGTGGGAGCAGGGATGAGAATCAGCAGGTGCCACTGTGTTGGAAACACAGTTTCCTCTGTGTTGGAAACCACTTCTGACTGTTCCTCCCCTTGACCATGAGTCCAGTGCTCTTTAGAGCCCTGTGAGCATTAGCCATCCTTTCTCTGAGTTTGAGTGGCTCTTGTAAAGTGATTGGAGGTTGGCATAGCAGAAAACGGGATCCTTGAAGACTCGCTTTTTAATATGTAAACTTCAACTTGTTATTTCCACCCCAGAACCTCCGTTTCCTCAAACTGAGGATCTCAAAAATAACATTTAAAATCTGTGTCACTCAACAGGATGAGTCCATCTACCATATCCAATCAGCTGCTCTCAACTCATAAAGATCACATGAAGTTTTAAGGTTTCAAGCTCTTTTCTTTTATCAATCTATAATTTTGATAATTATCCATTGATCATTTTTTCTCATTGCACAAATAAAATATATTCATTTAAGAAAATTTAGCAACTACATATAAACAAAAAGAAGAAAACACACATTCTTCATACTTTACCACTTGGACATATTAGTATTGACATACTAGTCTTGCTTCTGTAGATATGAATATTTCCCCCTCAAAAAGGGATCGTATATATTAGTATATGACCTGTGTTTTTCCACAAATATTTTACCATGACCATTTTCTATGTTAGTAAATATTTTTCTGCTTTATGTTTAGTGGATCATACTTCTCATAATCAGTTTCCTAATACTGAACATGCCTATTGTTTTCAACTCAACATTGTTACTTAATGACCACAAATGAAGACTGTTGCAACCAGATCTTTAATGTGAAGAAATTATGACTGTATGTGCATATTTTTAGAAGTGAAGTTGCTTAGGCCAAAGGGCACATAAAATTTTAACTCATTTGATTCGTATCGCCAAAGTTAATCTTATTTTTAAGTTGTAAGATGAATTCAGAGAGGGTAAAAAGCAATCGAGAAGTTGTGGAAAATTCACTATGACACTATGAGCTCAGGGGCAAGTGAAGACATTAGACCATATGAATCTTAGGTTTATTTCCAAATCTGTGGTCTTAGTTGTGTTTGAGTTGTGACTAATTTTTTTCCCCTCCCTCTCTCCTTCCCTCCTCCCTCCCTCCCTCCCTCCCTTCCTTCCTACCTTCCTTCCTTCCTTCCCTCTTTCCTTTGAGAGATAGATACTGGAAACAGTAAGCTCTTTAGGCTTATTTTAAAAGGAAATTGTCTGCGTAATGAAACTTAATGAGCAAACAGCTATGAGAACGTGGGTTGGTTGGTTGGTTGGTTGGTTGGTTTAGTCTGCTTTGGTTTGATTCAGACCCAAAACACAAACTCTAAAAAAAGTGAGGTATTTTACACAATGGGTGAGCCAACTCCCCAAGGCATTCATCGAACACAGTCTCTAGAAAAAAATACTGCTAAAAATATCAATGTCACTTACTGTGAATAGAGGAAATGGAGGGTGACGCTGACCCACGTCTTGTGCTTGGTCACTGGAAGTGAAAAGGAAAGCTTGAATAAAGAAAGATACAACCATTTGTTTTAATACAACATCAGACATGCATGAGCTATTTCACCATGCAAACAGATATTTGGGTACTGTACCATTTGGAGCATTTTGGTTGGAAAACATAGAGGTTCAACTCAAAAAGGCTTAAATAAAAAAGGAGTCATAGAACTGAGGTGCCCATGGCTTCAGACATGTGAGCCCATGAGCTTGAGTGATGTCAGAACTCTGTCTCATCCTCTTCCCCTCTTGACTTGTTTGCCCCATCGTGGGCTAAATGGTCACCCACAGCCCCATACTTACCTCCTTCTGGCTTTGCAACAACAACATCTTTAACATCTTTTACATCAGAGAGAGATGGGGAGAACATGGCTTGGCCCCAGCTCGGGGGACAGGTTCATCTTAAACCAGCTGTGTGCCCAGGATGATGGGCCTGTGAAGTCACACTGTCTGGCTTCACATCCTGCTGACCCTGTGAAGTCACACTGTCTGGCTTCATGTTGTCACTTCTGTGCCAGGCTGGGGACGGGGTTGCCCTCTCCCTCTCCCCACCAAACACTGTGGAATGGGTTCCTTATGTGGAGAAGGACTTGGAAGAGAGCAGATAATCAACTGTCCTTCTTCTGCCACCAACTGGTTCTGTGACCTTGGGCACAGTAACTTCTTTGCTCTGAGCCTTGGTTTCTTCATCTCTGAAATGGAGAGATTGATTAGAGGATTTCTAAAGCTCTTGAATCTCTAGCATAGAGTGATTGGTAAAGAGGCAAAGGAGACCCAATTGACTCCAAGCATGTGAGTTTTTGGTTGAAATTTCCCCCCCATCCACACAGCTCCCCAACATTGCCCTCCAGCGCCCTGTCTCAGGCTAGCACACCTCAGGCTCCGAAGGGAAAAGTAAGGGTGGGAGTACCCTTTGGACAGGGTCAGAAGATGCCGCCTCAGTAAATCATTGTTTTTTATTGAGTCAACACTGGTCAGCTGCCTGACCTTCATGACTCTAGGACTCCAACTTTGTGGGAAACCCTGTTACAAGGTTAAACTGAGGCTTTCTCTGGACAGGTTGCTCTTGCAGACTTTTCCAAAAATCTATCTTCCAAATCAAGCCTAGGCATGTAGATTTTCCCCCTACAAGTTAGAAAGCAATTGTGCTTCTGTAGGTGGAATTTTCTTGACTTCAGCTGCTGAAGAATTTGTTGGAATACATACTGCAAAATCACTGCTGTGGCTATTACTGTTCTTGCTCAGGGGAGCTATTCAGATGCCTCATTTATTGGAGCTTAATAGATTAAAAGTCCAAATTGAGTCTCATGATATAAGCCTAATCAAGTTCTAATCTGCATAATTTTCCCATAAGCAGCAATGGGAAATTTGGATAATTTATGTTTCAACAGTTGCCAATCATGTGTTAAATAGCATTGTTGCATTTACTTATCAAAATATTTTTATTGATCTTCACTTCATCTGACATTTCACTTTGGGATTTTTTTTCTTTTTTTTTTTTTGCCTGGCATTAACAGGAAATTTAATTCATCTCATAGATGATGTAATATGAGATGTTTCTCTTGATTTTAACATGTCTTTATAGATCATTTTTAACGGTGATCTTTTCCTTTTACAACTTCATATTGAATACCTGTCTCAGCAAACCTAGATGACTTGGCCTAATTTATTTCCCTAGTTTAACGTAGCATATGGATTTCTAACCATCATTTATATGCACACAATAAAAGATAATTTGGCCCACCATTTGAACCAATTCCTTTATGTTAAATCTATGGGGGCGGGAGAGGCACTTACCTTCATTTCTCCATCTATTCTAGGGGAGGTGATTGATAAGAATTTCCATCTCTCTCTCCCTGAAAAGGCTTGGGGATTTAACTAGGGGAGATTTAGAAAGTACTTTGTGTTTTCCCCCATGGAAAAGGACTGTAATAAAGCATTTATTATATGTACCGAATTGTGCATGCTACTGTACCAAAGCAAGTTAGGCATAACTACAATGGGTCCCAGTTGTTATCTGCTATTGTTTAAAAGTGAAAACAGCAAAAGAGTAGGACTGGCTCGGGCCTCCAACTTACCTGCCTGGATCAGCCCCTGAGAAGGAGGGAGCATCTCACACAGGGAGAAGGCAACATGGGCATGGTTATCCACGGGCTGTGACGTCAGACTGCCTGGCTCAACTCCCAGAGCCTCCATTTCTTAACTGGTTGTGTTTGAGGAAGTTCTTGGACTGTTCTGAATCTTATTTTCCTTATCTACAAAATGGGGATGTTAACAGTGCCTACATTCATAGGGTTGTTCAGAGGAATAAATGAGGTGGCCCATGAAAAGCTCTTAGTGCAGCTATAACACATATTGTAAGTCATGGCATTTCATTTCAATTCCCTTGGGTGCAAATGTGAGATCTGCTAATTCCTAGATGTGTGCCCCAGGGCTGATTACTTACCTTCTCTGTGCTTTAGTTTCTTCGTCTGCCAAATAGTTTTATCTACATAAGATGGTTTTGAGAACTAAAGTTACTCCATGAATAGAGTTTAGAATATAGTAAGCACTCAATAAATGTTGGCTTTTTTTTTCTTGAGGTTCTTTTGAAACTTATTTTCTTCATGCCTAATTATCTTAATCAGTCTAAATCTAGAACTTTTGTTTTGAGTTCCATATAGACAGTGATGTTGAGTCTTTCTCATTTTCGAATGCACTCACCTCTGCATTATCCTGGAATCCCACCCATTTCTAGCATTCCCTATGGTAGATCTTGTCTGAGCCACAGCTTTTTTTTTTTCCCCTACAACCACATGGTGTCTCTTGGACGCTGCACATAGATGCATGCAGTAGGTACCCAAAACAATTGATTTTTAAAATGACACCTGGGTGATCTCCTTTTTATCCCCTTTCTGTCTCTTCTCCTTCAACTTCTTAGGAATAGCCCAAATGTTTGTTAAATTCTTTAACTGGAAGCCACCCTAACTGAAATGGCCTTGTCTAATTTAACTAAATGTCACTTAAATTACTTAAGATAACTTCCCTGGCAGGGGCTGAGTCCTGCCAGCTCCTGGAATAATTAATAACATGAAAAGAACATCACACGCTGCTGATTCTGTTCATCTGAACGTAACAGTAGCACATATGGTTAGGAACACAAATACTGGAAAAGAAAGCAGAGAGTAGCAAAAACCATTTTAGGAGCCTTAGAACTCAAGAGAGGAGTTTATATCCCTAAATAATTAAGAAAAGTGGGAGGGGCACCTGGATGGCTCAGTTGGTTGAGCATCTGACTCCTGTCATGATCCCAGGGTCATGGGATTGAGCCCTGTGTGGAGCTCCATGATGAGTGTGGAGCCTGATTAAGATTCTCTCTCTCTCTCTCTCTCTCTCTCTCTCTCTCTCTCTCTCTTCCCTCTTTCTGTCTCCCTCTGCCCCTCGCTCCTGCTTGTGTTCTCTCTCTCTCAAACTAAAAAATATATAAACATAAATAAAAAATAAGTGGGAGATTACATCTGGAAAAAGAAGTCTCCAGAGAGATTCTACAGTTGCTATAAGGAATTAAGAAACTTTCCTAGTCTTTCTTATCAACTGGCCCCCAGTTTTCCCCATACTTAAAAAAAAATCCTAACCAGGGTGCCTGGGTGGCTCAGTCAGTTGAGCATCCGACTTCGGTCAGGTCATGATCTCACAGTTTGTGAGTTGGAGCCTCGGATCGAGCTCTGTGCTGACAGCTCAGAACCTGGAGCCTGCTTCAGATTCTGTGTCTCCCTCTTTCTCTGCCCCTCCCCCACTCATGCTCTGTCTCTCAAAAATGAATAAACGTTAACAAAAAAAATTTTTTAAATAAAAAATAAAAAAAATCCTAACCATCCATACACAAAATCTTCATTCCTTAGATATATTGGAATTCATTTTTATCACTGAATTCATCTGATTATTTCTACCAAAATGTATTCATACTGCTCATTGCCCTCCTTTTACTTTTCTATGGTTTTCTCTATGTGAAAATTCTTTCTAGAAAATATGTTAAACCTTCCTCAATTCTTTATCCATAGGGAACAAGTGGCAATGGATGCTGCACCTATCCACAAATATTTATTGTGTACCCAGTGAAACAGTAACATCAGTTGTCCAGTGTTTGAGTACTTGCTTTATACTAGACATTATACTAAATGTTTTTAATGCACTATTTCATTTTATCCTTCTAATTTCCCTATGTAGAAGACACTTCCAGTGTATATACAATGAAACAGAGGCTTACAGAGAGAGCTATGCTCACAGTTATGTGGCTCATAAGTAGATGAGTCAGTACTTGAACCCAAGACATCTGACTTCAAAGTCCATACTTCTAACTATTCCACACTGTTTCTTGTCTACAGGCCAGGAATTCCAAAGACGATCTGGGAAAGTTTTATTTATTTATTTATTTATTTTAATATATGAAATTTATTGTCAAATTGGTTTCCATACAACACCCAGTGCTCATCCCAAAAGATGCCCTCTTCAATACCCATCACCTACCCTACCCTCCCTCCCCCCCCATCAACCCTCAGTTTGTTCTCAGTTTTTAAGAGTCTCTTATGCTTTGGCTCTCTCCCACTCTAACCTCTTTTTTTTTTTTTCCTTCCCCTCCCCCATGGGTTCCTGTTAAGTTTCTCAGGATCCACATAAGAGTGAATACATATGGTATCTGTCTTTCTCTGTATGGCTTGATCTGGGAAAGTTTTAAAAAGATGGAAAACCCAGTCTCTGTCCTAAAGTTCTCATACAGCATGTGAAGTGAGCATGTTTAGCAGAGGGGCAATGTTGGTCCCATTTATGCCTAATGCCAAAAGAATGGAAAGGTAACATAAGGCCCTTACATCCAGCCCTGAGGATTAGAATGGGGAAGGGCCTTCAATTTTAGGAGATCAGGTAATCTTTGGAAGTCATTTGTAGCCTCAAACTTGCCTCTTGTGTCCATGCTTAACAGAGAGAATGGGGGCACATCTAAAGAATCAGAAGACCATCTTGGTAAGAGCATGGGCTGTAGGTGATTGAACTCGAATCCTTTCCTGGTTGAGAACTTCTCATCCTATCTCTCTGATGCCAATATTCTTAGTCACCTCTTCTGGCAAAATAAGTGCTGGTTTCTAAAATTAATTTCGCAAGTGTTAGTTTAACTAATGAAAGGAGAGTTTGCCAGTTTCACTCTTCTCCAGGTGTAGATTATGATCCCTGGAGTAGGTTCCATGTGCCAGCACGTTCACATGCATAACTGGAGCACTGTTTTATGGAGAGAGACTTCAAGTTCAACCAAAGATGTATCCACTGCAGCAAACAGTAATGGTGGGGAGCAAGACAATCAAGAAACGTGGACACAATTTGGACCTGTCCCTTTATCAACTGCTGCTATGATGAATGGGGTAGATGCCATCAAATGTCATTAAGGGCCGGATTGCCTCATCTCTTCTGAAGGAAGGTGCCTGAATTACTCTTTTCTCCAAGGTCATTTAGGGAATCTGGGTCAGTCCTGCCATTTCAAACCACAATTTTCCCATATTAGGACCTCTGAGAGAACAATGTTAATGAATTCTGTTTATCTTCAACACAACTCTACAGGAAAGGAACAGGAAAAAGATGAAATCTGTTTCTTTTGTCTTTGCTTTTTGCTTTCAAAAATGTGTGGCTAGAAAACTAGCAAAAGAAAAAGAGACATTATCATTGCTGAAGTTTTCTTGCCAACAAAAGCACCCTGTTCTTGGGGTTATGCATAGGAGAGAGAAGGACTTTTAATGGAGAGATGTCTTTGGACACCCACCATAGTTTGTCAGTTGCAGATGCTAATGGAACCAGGCTTGGCGACTGAAGGGGAAAATGGAATATGAAAGCAAAATGGAATAGGCCTATGAGGCAAGCATGTCATTTCTAAATGAAGGTTTCATGCAAAGGAGTTGAGTCTTTTCACAGCTGAAAATGGAATCTTTAAATAAGATAAAATAAAAGGATGCTTTGGCTTGTTGCGGGTTCTGTAATGAAATACAGTTTTCCTAATACCGTGTGACCTGCATTTCTCCCTGTTTTATGGGTGCTATTCCTTGACGTACAAACCCGTATTTTCTCAAGTCAGCATTTGATGATGGATGTCAAAATACAGGCCATGTATTATGCATATAGCATTACCGATTTAAAGTGTTTACTTGTCAAGTTGAAGAAATTCAAAAACGTCACATCCACTGAATCCGCACAGCTGCCACTTGCAGTTTTTCATGCTTTTGAATGAAACTTCTGATGAAAACAGTTTAGTTTTCCCCGTCGCTATTCTGGGGAAGAAAACAGCTAGCCTTTAAAATGCATGTTCTCGGTGATGCGGTTGGCTGAAAAACACGCATTCCAAAGTTTAGAAAGATGGACACTGCATTGTCATTTGAAATTACTTCCCCTGTGCACAGTCTATCAACACAAAGAATAAAATTAAGTGCAATCAGAGAATGAAGAGTAAATAAAACTTTTTTTTCCTTCTGAAAGTATGGCATTCCATAGTATAAAATTTATACACGAGCGAGCAGAAAATAGGAAAAAACCCTTTCATATTTTTCTGGCATTTCATGCATTATGCACCTCCAAAACAACAGGCAATTATTGAGCACCTGTCATTTCATTCCTGATAGATAGAGCTTCACACATACCATAAACCAGAGTGAATCCAACCTTGCTACGTTCCTGGAGAGTAAGTTCGGCATGTTGCCACACAATCTTTTTGGAATTTTGTCCTTGGGAACTTAGCAAGTGACTCTGTATCTATAAGCCCCTAATTCATTGATAAGTCTGTATAGCCAATCCACCAAGGGCAAAGAAGAGAAACTAAAGAAAATGTGAACGTCTATCTGCCTGTCCTGTAAGGTTGGGGAGGAGATTGGGTCTCAACAACCAGCATGGAGCTCTTGGTACCACTTACCAGGTGTTTTACTTGATAAAATTAATTTTCACCAAATGAATATATTGAGGTAAATAAATGTCTCAGGTTTATAGGTCTCTATGCACATCTTTAAAGAGGCAGCCATTAAGCCTAGCTGGGATGATTTCTCACCCTCACTAAATTTGAACTTATGGTTAGGCGAGGCTCATTCTTGTATGTACTTGGGATTTGGGTCTGAGAAGCTCAAACTGCAAAAATCAGAAACCAAGTAGGCTACTTTCCAATTTACTATGCCCATGTTTACCTTATGAAGTCTGTGTTAGGCACGCTGGGAGGTTCAAGGGTCCACTATAAGCTCGTGGCATATGCAGCAGTCAGGATGATTTCAGCTGCAAGTAAAAACAAAACAAAACCAAATTCCTCATTTTTGGCTTAAACAAAAAGGAAAAATATGTACAATTGACCTTTGAACAATGAAGGAAGTTTAGGGGTGCCAGCCCTCCTGCATAGTTGAAAATCCATGTGTAACTTTTGAGTCCCCAAAAACTTAACTACTAATAGCCTACTGGTGACTGAAAGCCTTACTGATAGCATAAATAATCGATTAACCTACATTTGGTATGTTATGTGTCTTCTGTACTATATTCTTACAATGAAGTAAACTAAAGAAAAGAAAATGTTATAAGAAAGTCAGGATCTTAAATTGTGTGTGTGTGTGTGTGTGTGTGTGTGTGTGTGTGTGTACAAAACCAATCTACCCTACCTCAGTATATTTTACCATAAGAAATTATATATATATATATATATATATATATATATGTGTGTGTGTGTGTGTGTATACATATATATGTATATATATACACACACATACATATTATATATAATTATTATATATAAAATATATACATAATCTCATCATATTGTATATTAAAATCTCATTTGTATATACTGTGTATAAAGTCTCACGTAGTAAGAATCCTGAGGTCAATTGGTTTTGGCTCTAGGGCTGGTTAATTTGGGAACTCAAGGATATTTCTTTCTATCATTAAGGCTGTCCATCATTCAGTTCAGCCAATGTCATTTAGTTGGTCCTCAGCTGGTGCCCATCCTTGTTGCAAGATGGCTGCCATAGTTCTAGGCACTACAGGTACCAGAGCAATGTCTAGTGAATTAAAAGAGAATCTCTTTGTATGTGACTCTTTTTAATAGCAAAGAAACACTTCCTAAAAGTCCCCGACAAATTTCCTCCCATTTCCCTTTGGCCAGAACCTATCAAAAACCCTGGCTTGAGTCACTCACTGGCAAGAGAATAAGTAATCAGTTGGTTTAAGATAATAGTCAGGATAGGTTAGGTTATGCTGTGGTAACAACAACCACACAAACCCTGGTGTCTTAAAGCAACACAGATCACCTTTTCACTCACTCCGAATGCTTTTGGGTCTAGGTTACTGTCCAGGGCTGCTGCCCAGCCTTCATCTCCATAGTAACCCATATTCCCATGGTTGCCACAGTCTGGAAAAAGAGGCAGAAAGTCAAGTCAAATATTTGTAACAGAAGTGATGGTGTACATTGTTCTGTTCACTTTTCATGGGCCAAAGCATCTCCTGTGTCACACAGAAGCACAGAGTACAGTCTTCTTGTCTGCCTAGAGGGAGAGGGGAACAAAAAATCTATGAGCAAGATCAGTAATTGGTGTCGAGACTCATTTTTTGGGAACTATAAGGCAGGTTAGAATTATTTATAATGGCCTCCTACTTTGTGCTTCATGAAAACAACACATCAGAGCTTATCCTGGGAGTGCTAATTGTTGACCTGTAAATAAAACATAAGCTACTTTTTTTATTATGTATATATATAATATTCATATTATTCCCAAGCTTTCCATGTCTCTGACTTTTCTTCCTTCTCTTTCTTTGTCACTAGGGTTCACACCTCCAGGAATGGACAGATCCTCTCCAGATAACAGCCCAGTGCACGGGATGTTACGCCAACCATCCATCACGACTGGGGTCAACATCCCTATCATCACTGAACTAGGTAGGGGTGAAAGTCAGCTTTGGGTAGATTTTTTTGTACTCTTTTCCAACCATGTAGGATATGAGGAAGTTGTCCTATTTCTTAGCTCCTTCAGCATAGTGGGCTCTAGTAGGGTTTGTTTGGGGGGAGGTGGAGAAAGGTATGAGTAGCAATGTGACAGATTACCAAAAGGAAAACTGATCTATCTTTCCTCTGAGAAGAATAGACAGTTTCCTTCGTGCTGGTCACTATTCTCAAAGCAGCTTGAGATGACGGATTTGAGATTGGGGCATAAATTAGGGAAGGAGGAGGAAAGGAGGAAAGGCATAATCCACGGACTCTGCCTGGTGATTTTCATTGGAAGCACCTCAAGACAGCTCCTACAATCAGAGCCCTCCCACTGAGGTACAAAGCCTCAGGACTAAGCCAAACCCATTTTGAGAACTGGGTGGAGGCGTTGGGCTAATGTGTAATAACCCTCCATTTAATCTATCCTGGTTGAACTTCTCAGCTAAAGGTCATTTGCAGTGAATGTCACTCAGGCCTAAAGTAGGATGGGGTTTGGAGGGCCATGATTATTGGCCAGTGGAACCCAACTTTTAACCTGGCTGTGACAGTTTTTCCTACCATTTGTGAATTTACAAAACTGCTGAGTGGTGTCTTCCCCCCAAGACAATACTAACCACCTAAGGTGCTGGGTCTCTTTACGTTACAATGTTTCCTCTGTTATTCCCTCACTCTCTTCTTTTTCTGTACTTTCCTCCACTCCCTTTCCCCAACCCTTAAATGCTGTATCCAATTAGCTAAACCTGGCAAGTTGCCTTTGGTATCAGTCAATCAGGAAAAAAACAGTGGGACGCACATTCTAATGATAACTGAACTGGGTAAGAAGCACTGTTTTCCTTCACATCAGTATCTCCTTTTGTTCCGTGGTTGGTGTTTCCAACTATCATCGGCTTGTTTTTTTATTTCACCGGCTGTAACAGAAAGACTACCCCATGGCACTGCTTTGAATGTGTTTTATTTGTGGCTCTGGTTGGAATCGACTGTCTTGTTCTGGCCTTTCTTAATGATTTTTTTCCCCACACAGCATCAGTAAACCTTTGATCACACCCATCTGACCTGGCAGTTGTTTCCAAAGCATCTTTGCTCTAATTCATTTTCTTTGGCCTGGGCCTTTTTTTTTTCCTTTTTTTTCTTTTCCATGTGTCCCCCTGCTTCCCCGCCTTCTCCCTCATATTCCTCTTCCAACATACTGTCAGTTTGACTGACATGTCTTCACAGCTCTCAGAGGAAGCCAAAGGAGAAATATAAAAATTTTAAGACAAACCTAAGACGGAGCCTTCCCTCCAGCTGTTTATTTTCCTTTATTCTGACTTTATTTGCCTTCCCCGCCCCCCCCCCCCCCCCCACCACCACAAGGCCTTTTCTCAGAACCTCTGGTTCTGAAACCATAAAAATGCAGCCAGCTCCCAGGGGACCTTTTCTTACAAAAGGCAAGATTTCAAGAAGGGTGCCAAGGCTGAGGTGAGCCACCACTGAGGCACAGTCCTGCTCTCTGACCCCCATCCGGCCTGGCCCAGAGCCTCAGGGAGATTCAGAGTGGACTCACCGGGAAGATGAAGGGTTCTGGTCATGACTACATTTGTCAGGCCCTTCACACTTCCCCATGACTTGGTTAATAACTCTGTAAAAGGCACCCATCAGCAGCAGGTCTCAGAACTGGGGATTGATCTTCTAAATAGAGACAGCAAATGTGCCACTCTGCAGAGGGGGTGGATAGAGAGGTGGGGAGCACCTGCCTTCGAATGACTCACGAATGAAACGAACATGCCATTCTCGTGGCCCCCAAATATATTTCAAAATAAGAGAGCAGGCTTTTAACACAGTAATCTTGCTTGTGAGGTGTCTGGAAACTAAGGAATAAATTGTCCACCATTCAGCACTGCATTATTGGAGACGTAGCTATTTATCAGGACAAATTCACTCAGGTCAAGGAGGATTGCACTATTTTCTGTTTCCAACAGTAGGAGAGGTATCTTTTTCATGTTTAGAGAAGTTGGCTAAAAGCCTGGGTTTCGGGATTGCTCTTCTCAGAACCATAGGGTTGTAAGAGACCCAGAAAGCGTGTGCAGCCGGGATGGCAGGTTGGAAAATTCATCCAGATATCTCCATCTCAGAAACCTTTAGTGGCACTTCAAAATCATCACTGCCAGGAATTTCTTTTTCTGTTTGGAATTCATGTGCCGCCAGCTAACTAGGATATCTTTATTTGTGATTAGTAGGAGAGAAAAGAAAAGGCTGGGTGGCCCAAATCGGAGGCAACAATGCAGGCATTCAGTTAGCATAATGGAATCTCCTGAGCCTTTGTTCCTCACCAGATCTCTTCTGGGAGCTCAGAGAACCTTCCGTGTGTTCACATCATCCTTACCTTCTGCCTTAAGCCTTGTTTTCCTAGTGCTCATACCACGTTTGCAAGTACACCATCATCCACCAATCACTTGGCCTCCCTGCGTCCCCACACATATCTACTATTTACCTTCATGTTCTGAGTCACGTTCCACATTATGCCAACCAGTAGAATGCCTTCTAAAAAGCACAGGGGATGCTAGCACCAAACATGTTTTAAAAACTGTGTAGTATATTCCAGTCTTCACCCACTTGGAGAGTTTCAGTTGATGTTAGTGGATTGAAGGCTCCCAGAAGTTCCGCAAGAAGGAAATTTGTTTAAAGCTATTTCACCTGCTTTCCAGTTCTAGGAAACTGTACAACATTTGGGGAGGGATTAAAAAAAAAATCCCTCTTAGCATCCACATAATGACTGTTCTGTGAAATAGGCTTTGGATAACACTGTCTGCTCTCCCTCTGAGACTATCCCAGAACAAAACACAGGATTTTCAGGGAACCCTGGTTCCTGCCCTGGAGCTCTTTCCCAATGACTGAAATGCCTGGCTCGCTGACAATCTACTCGTGTCTCCCTACTTGTGGCCACATCCCCTCCAAGTCTAGTACCTCCCGTTCCCCGTGGTCTTGAAAAGAGGTAACAGATGCTATAGCTTTTGGAGTGTCAGTGCACATGCTGTCCTTGGCTATTCTAAGTAATTGAAACCACACTCCTCTGAGTATTGTCCAGAGTTCATATTTCTGATCCACAAAGCAAGAAGTCTATACTGTAGCCTCCAAGATACTTTTGGGTAAATGGAGGGAAGAGAGGAAAAGCTACCATATGGCCCCAGTAGGGTCTCTCAGCAAGGTCTTTCTTGCTTCCGAGAGAGGCAGAGGGAAGCTGGGAATTTTCGTAATGTAGTGAGGTGGACAGAACATTGACTCAGAAAGGCAATCCTGAGAGCAGCTGATGTCTATCAAGGTCCTGGGCCAGGCTCACCAAACACAATCTTATAGGAGCCTCCTGCCAACCTCATGAGAGCTGCTATTATTTCTCCCATTTTACAGACAAACTATGCCGTGAAATGATGAAGTGCCTTGCTTGTACAGGGTTTATACAGAGCCCAGATTCAAAGCTGAATTGTCAGATCTTGCATTTTGCACCTTAACCCACTAGCCTGTAATTCAAGTGTTGCTGAGCAGAAATGTTCCCCCATTAAAATTTTTCTGTAGGGAAACAAGATGGTGTCACTTAAAAATAATTCCATGCCTAGCCTCTTAGCCTATTATCATTTATTCTGCCTCATACGATAAACAAACAAAAGTTAAAAAAAGTTACCCAAAAAGTAACTTTCAGGAAAAAAAATTAGAACAATAACTCTAGGAAAGAGAATTAGCAACTGATACATTTAGAAAGGAATCAAAAAAAGGAAACCTCATCTATTCTTTTCCTAAAAGCACCATAATTATTCCAGAAATCATGAGCGTTCATCTCCTCCCCCACCCCACACTTTCTTCCCTATTACTTGCTCTGCAAAACTGATAATTTCTGAAGCCAAGATGGGAATGGAAATTAATTTGTCATTTAATTTTTAATAAGTTAAAGACATCTCAGTGACACAGCCAATCAGTCTGCACGTGCCTGCCGGAGGAGTCCTTGAGGAATCCTCAGATGGAAATTAACTACAGCATCAAATGCTGCATCTACTTTAGCTGAAGCACATAAAAGATTGAGCTGTTTAGAAGGGGAAAGGGAGAACGTGGGCGTCCCCACGCAACTCAGAATGCACAGCAAGTCTGTATCAGCAAGCAGCTGGAGACAGCCAGGAATCCATCCCACCTGGGGTCACGGTCTGTCAGACAGGGCCTGTCAGTGTGTGCCTAGATTCAGGGCTAGGGACACCAGGCTCTACCCAGGCTGACCCCCGGCGGGCTAGGTCCTGCCTGCAGGTGAATTCCTTGCTATGTGCCTTTGCCGTGTTCCCAGTCTATCGCTCTTCAGTCTTAATAAATTGCTTTCTTTTCCTGTGGCTAAACTTAGCATCCCAGCATGGCTACTCATGGCTACTCATCCTTGAAATATGTTCATCTTTCAAAGGACTTGGCTACCGAAAAACACTTCAGGGTGTTCTTCGGTCATGATTCTAAAACTATACCAAAGGACTGACCAGCACTGTCCAGCAGTTCTCCGGCGGCCTGCCAGGGAGCAAGGCTGCTTGAAGTCATTGCTCTCCAGGCCTGAGAAGCTTGAACAATCACGTAGAAGCAGTCCATTGAGTCTGCTGGCTCCCACCCCAAGATTCATTTACAGCTTCTCCCATGCTTTTCTTTCTTTTTCAGTGACTTCAGTGTTGCTAAACCAGTAGCCTGCTCTTTCTCTGGCTTCACTGTTTGTGTATGGTCTTTGGAGCTAATTCTCATTTTACACTTTTTCTAGTGAACGATACTAATGTTCAGTTTTTGGACCAAGACGATGATGACGATCCCGACACAGAACTGTACCTCACGCAGCCATTTGCATGCGGGACAGCATTTGCAGTCAGTGTCCTGGACTCGCTCATGAGTGCGGTGAGTGGGTGTGGGATATGGGACTGGAACATCTCTGACCTCCAACGTTAGCAGCCTAGGCCTGGAGCTTGAGCTCCCGGGGAGAGCATGACCATGCAAAGCTTGCATTCTAGAAAGGGATACCGATGTTAGTCAGACTGCTGTGTAACTAACTCAATATTTGGTTATGAATTCTTGAAAGTGTGAGGAAGGTAAGGAAGAGGGGAGATTTTGTGGGAAGAACATCCCCTGAAGAAGAAAAGCAAATGCAAAGGCCTGGCGGTGAGGGAAACTGACAATCTTAAGGAGGCCAAAGAAAGCCTGTGTAGCTGGGCCACAGTGAAAGAGGGAGAGGGGAGGGCGAGGCAAGTTTGGACCTGCAAGACCAGAAAACTCATTTTTATGGCTTTGCTTTTTATCTCAAGGTAAATGAGGAGGCATTGAAGGGTGGTTTTAAGCTGGCAAGTCATGTGATCAGGTTTATGTTTTAAGAGGATTGTCCTGGCTGGTGTGTGGAGGATGGCTTAGGAAACAAGATGGCGGCAGGAGGTCTGAGCATATGAGGCTATCAAAGCTTGGACAGGGATAGAGCTTGCGGAGCTGGAGGGAGTGGGTGCATCTGAGTAGTGTTGGTCAGGAAAATTGATAGGACTTGGAGATAGATTGAATATGAGCAGAAGATGGAAGAGAACAAGGTGTCAAGGGTGTCTCTTCCATCCCTGACCATCACTGAAACGCAAGTCCTGGGAGGAGACCTCGCATGAGGGCCAGGCCTAGCCGGTTCTCTGCTGCCAGGAAGGAATGAAGCAGTGGCAGAGAGAGGAGGACGGGCTGGCTGAGGAGGTCAAAAGCATCATTGGTTTCTTTTCTAACTTGATATGTACCAAACAGTCAAGGCATTATTTTTTCACTTTTGAGACTAAAAACAAATAACAATTAAAAGTAGGCCCCGGTTCATGAAGCTATCTTGAACTAAAAAAGGCAAAAAGCAGACAATAATAACCTATTCTGGTTATTATTGAGGATTGTGAAGTGTTCCCACCAAATGTCTTTATTTATTAGAAAAGCCTCTTTATTTTGGAGCCCTCAAATTCACAATTTATGAAAATACAGACACATGCTGGATAAAAACTGAGCTTTGAGGAATCCATGAAAAAGTGTTTTATTGAACACATTAAAACCATAAACATAGCTCAGTGAGTTTTTATACACATACATTCCTTAAAGTGCTTAAGAAGGCTATTCTCCTGAATGTGTTAAACAACTGATATGCTAATTATGCATTATTCTCCTCTATTCATTAAAGCTGATCCCAGAAGAACCTCTATTTGAGGAAAGAAAACCATAAAGCTTTTTAAGACTAATTTAGGTTATTCGGTATTTCTGAATGTGGTCCAACTGCAAGCACATCTTATTTAAAAAATTAGAATTATGGGTTTAAAAATAATTATGAGACAATATTCATCTGAATTAAGGTTGACTAGGCATCATGCCATAACTTAGCTTTCCAAGGCAAGAAGGAGAGAAAACTGTCCCTGGAGAAGGCACTCTTGGTTTCCCAGGACTTGTGATTTCTTTCTGACTGCCTGCTGGTTCCAGGAGTAACCTTTCTACCTGCTAGTGATGTTGGGCTCAGTTTGGGCAAATACCTTAAGCAAGCCAGAAGATAGAAGCTACAGGATACGCTCATACAGTGCCGACTTGTCTGTATGGTCTTCAGTTTCAGCCGGATTTCTGTAATTCATCTCTTTAGAAATTTCATTTGACTTCTGATCCTAATTAGAGAGATTACAGAAGATTGTTGTCACTAAGAGATGATGAAACTGTTTACAGTAGATTTTTTTTCCTAGAACTACAAAATACTCTATCAACAATTTATAAAAATCCAAATTTATAAAATTATTTATGTGTCTACCTGTCAGACATTCAGAATAGTCCAGGCAAGACCAGCTCTATAATTAGCAAGCCCACCTTTTCATACATTATTAAGAATTTCAAAATGATGACAGCAGAGCTTTAAGCCAAGTGAGGGGCTCTCCTGAGCCTGGACCCTGGGTGACTGCACAGGCCACACACCCATGAAGCCAGCCCTTCGTACCAATAAAACCAATAAAGTTGATTTTAAGCAACAAAGAACTTCACCCCTACACAACTGAAGGGGCCCACGGTAGCCACAGGGTGGGGGTAGGGGGCACATCTGGATCTGAGCTGCACAACTGTCTGTCTGTAGCACCACCAGGGAGTCAGTTCTTGGAAACTCAGATGAGAAATCAAAGTGGGTTGGCTTGAAATTTTTAAAAAGCCGTCTCTAATCTCCTTTGAAATGCAAACTGAAGTGTCTGGGAGAGAGTGGCTAAGGCATGTATGGATGCTATGGTCTGCCAGCAGCATTCCTTCTGAATTCCAGCCTGGGAAAAAAGGGTATCAAGAATCTAGTAACTGTCATTGTACTCATCACCAGCTTCATCCGTTGAGGGCCTAGAACCGTGAGAGGCACTTCAGCTCTAGCGTCTGATCTTTTGGGCAATAACGTGCACAAACCTGAAGCAGGACATATTTAACCAATCTACTGACAGTGACTTTTCAAATCATTAGTCAAAATGCGTATCCAGTTATTCCAGGCCTGGTTTTCATCGTCTGGGACGAACAAGTTGCACAGTGAGGTCTTGAATTGAGTCAGGTTCCTCAGACCCAGTTGACAAAAATGTTACCTGTGATTTCTTTGCATTCTACCTCATGTATGAAAAACCAGGAGATTAGTCAAGAACCAAGGCAGTAACTAGAAGGAACTGAGAGGGTTGGCAGGAATGTAAATTGAGAAACTGAGGCCTCTCCAAACAGCGGGAGCCAGAGGTAAGCTTCATCCCAGGCACTCGCTTACAAGCAGCATGCCGACATTTACATACACACCTCTTCAGATGTCCACGATCTCCTTTTTCTAGCCCCCAAATTGCCATTTAATCATGTGTCCAAACATCCCCTGAATATTGTCCTTCATAAGTCAACTCCTGCTGCTTCCGGCTTCATTTGTTAAAAGAGTAATGTTTTGATTCATCGCAGGCATTCCTGAACAGATAGGGATGTTGCAGACATGGCCTCACGGCTGCCTCCTGCTAATCAGCAACAGAAACACATGATGAGAGGGAGTAATTACGCTTGTGGGTGGATGCCTCTAGGAAGACGACCGAAAAATAAGAAATGTGTTTTTCAGAATGGTACCAGCTTGCTGGTCACACACAGACGAGAAAGATGAAAGGAAGCCTCTTTGTATTTAGAGCTAAAACTGGCACGCGAGTATTCAGACTTCTTTTCCACAGCTACATACTCTTCCCATCCCTCACCCCCAATGTGAGTTCTACCTGGACCCTCCCTAGACAGAAAAGATAAGTCATGAACTAAGAGTCCAACTGCTTGGATCCAGAGCCCAGAACCACCATGTACTGGCTGTGTAACCTTAACCTCTCTGTGCCTCAGTTTCCCTATCTTTAAAATTGGGATCATAACAGTACTACCTTGGCTCAGTTGGTTAAGCTTCCGGTTTCAGCTCAGGTCATGATCTCACGGTTTGTGGGTTCGAGGCCTGGGTTGGGCTCTGTGCTGACAGCTCAGAGCCTGGAGCCTGCTTCGGATTCTGTGTCTTCCTTTCTCTCTCTACTCCTCCCCCACTCATGCCCTATCTTTCTGTCTCAAAAATAAATAAATATCAAGAAAAAATAATAGTACCTTCCTCACAGAATTGATGAGATAATTAAATGAGTTAAGATTGTAAAGTGACTAGTGCAGTGCTTTGCACATGACAAGCTCTATATGCATTCATTGTTACTAATCGATGCCTTCACTGGGCACTTAACTAAATGCCAGGCACTATTTTGATGCTGAGGATTCAGTAGTGAAGAAGAAAGAGGAAGACCCTGCCCTCCTGTTGTTGGAACTTTCATTCTAGTGGGCGATAACTATGTAAATGACAGTAGCTATCATTACTGCTAGTAGTAGTAAATGAATACTATGAAATGGGCAAGACTGATTTGAAGAACATAAAATAGTTTGCATGGGTGTAGAGACCTGTGTTAGCAACCGTGGTCAGAGTAAAGCTATCTTAACAGAACACTTGGAAGCTGACACCAAAAAATCAGAAGAAGAAAGCGCCTGGGGGTGAGGGCGAGTAGCTTTCCAAGGCAGAAGAAAGAACAGGGCAAAGGCTGAACAGTGGTGCTGAGCTGGGTTTGGTTTGTCTGAGAGAGTAGTTGAAGGCCATCACGGTTGGAAGATAGTGGATACTGGGGAGGGACATACAATAAGCAGTCAGACAGGCAAAGCTGTCTTCCGTACTGTGAGTATTCTGCGTCCAAAAGATCACACTCTGCAAGGTTCTAAGTCCGGGGTTAAACACTTCAGTCCTGGTTAGAGGATGCTTCTTCCTTCAGATGCCACTGGCATCCTCCTAAGGGCACTGCTTCCTGTGTGTTCTGGATGGAAGGACAAATCCATCACTGAATTGAGTCCTGAAGTCAACCTCTGGTTATTTTTCTGTCCAGTGTGCCATCCTAGTGCACTCATTTTAAGAGAAGAAAGAAAGAGAAACAGCACAATATTTTGGCACGAGTACCTGGACTGATGATATTTGGCTTGTAATGATGGGTCTATCATAGAAGTCTCAAAACAGCACATAGCAGGCAACACCCATCCCACAGACAGGTTCTGCATTTCCAAAAGGTTTTTAATGTTTAAATGGAATCTGCTGCCAATGTTTTAAAATTACAAGATTACACATAAAATATGGGTTTCCAGCTAATTTTGATTGGAGTCACAAAGCAGATTCCCAGATGCCCACAAAGCAGCAATTGGTTAGAGCTGAGCGATGGTCCCCTTAGCTACAGCCCACACTATTCCCCATTGGATTCTACCAGGCCTGTTTTACTCATGCCACTGGTCCCTGCCTGTCCATTCTGCCGAATCAGACTTACAGGCCTCCTGCTTCTAATTTTGTGAGCCCTCACGACTGTCATCAGAGAGCATCCTTGGTCTTCTGGCCATTTGCCTGTCCTTTGAGTCAGGAGGTTGAACATGTGATGTCCATTTTCTTTGAACCCTCAACCTTTCTCAGACAGAAGTATACCACACTGTACCATCGTTATCAAAGGAGTGCTGAGAAGACAACCCCTTCTGGGGAGAAAAGAGGGCATCCTGTAATGAGAGCTGATGAATTCCACTGCACAGTCGCAGTGTTGTTGCTTTTTTAGAAAATAAGATTCCCTGAAGTTTCAGATTTGTACATTGTACCTAACCTGGAAAAAAATACAGAGAAAGACATACCTACCAGTGTAAACGGAAAGGGCAGAGGAGAACCAGAGGCCCCCTTTTCCAGTGTCCTATACATCCAACAAGCATTGCAGGCACAACAGAGGATGCCGTCATATCGAGGGACCCTCAGTGCTGAATCCCTCAGGAGCCCAAGAAAAACTTCAGTATGAGCATTTTATCCCATGTGTACCTCTGCTTTGCCCACTGCATCAATGCCCAGGGTGAGTGTTTGCATGTTCAATAAGTTAGTATTTCATAAAAAAGGCAATGACATAGAGGAGAAACAGTGTGGCACCAGCCCATGAATTAGGACTTAGAGCTTCTGGTCCCAGCTCAGCAGCATCCTGTGTCTGTCTTTTCCACTGTCTGGGGCTCAGTTGGGTCTAACTGTTAATGAGAATAATATTAACAGCCTCTTACCACATTCAAGGAATCAGGTAGGGACAAAGGTAGATGAAAATCTTTCACAGAGTTGACAAATATTTAAGATCAAATGTAACTACAAAGAAGTAGATTATATATGTGTGTGTACATATCTATGCATGTACATATATGCATATGTGTATGTACTCACAGACACATATATGTTATGCTTCTGTATTCTATTCTCTAATATCAGAGAGCTGGTCTCTGTTTGCCAGAAATTACCGAGCTTATGTTGGGAAGAATGAAGAATGTGACCATCTGGAAGATGGACCCACATGATTTACTCTCTGGTTTTTTTTAATTATTACTTTGTAAAATTTATTTTGAGAGAAAGAGAGAACAAATAGGGGAAGGGCAGAGGGAATCCCAAGCAGGCTCTGCGCTGTCAGCACTGAACCCGATGCAGGGCTGAACCCTACAAACTGAGATCATGACCGGAGCCAAAATCAAGAGTCAGTTGCTTAACTGACTGAGCCATCCAGGCTCCCCCACACGATTTACTCTCTTAGTTGTACTTGCATTTGTCCTTGCATTAAGGAGGGTGTTTTGGAGGGGACAAGTTCTCAGTCAGCCCAAGCTAATCCAGTGCCACGTTAACATAAACAGATTATTCCTCCATGGCCCTCTTCCTTACATTCCACCCTAAAGCCTCACTTCCTCTGCTCACTAGGTGAGAGACAGCCCGTGGGCCATCCTGAGGCAGACCAGCTAGCGCCAATGTCTGTGTAGCAAATGGTAGTGAGCTGTGTTGCACCTGGAACATACCACTGCTGTCACATCAGGCCAGGAAGGCCTGGGATTGGGAAAAAAAAAAAAAAAAAATCAAATCGTTCTTATCCCTCATGAAAGAAAAATACTAAAAATAAAAATCTACACCATGCAAACTAGCAAATATAAAAAATGGCAGCTATGGCATGGAAAATGACAATTTTAGAGCAATTATAAACGAAAGGCAAAGTGCCATTAAAGTTAAGGCAATGTTATTAAAAGATGTGTTAATTTTCAGTTAAATTTTCTATAAAAGACCAATTAGTTTAACAGGCTTGACAGCATTAACTGTGAAACATACGCTCTGGTAATTATACTTTAAAAAAATAAAAAGAGGAAGATGCTCCAGTGTGTTAGAAACACAGGCACAGAGGGGTGTCTGCAGAGCAGGCTAGGTGGCACTGTGGCCTCAGATTTCTGTGTGCAGTCAGGTCCTCTGCCCAGGGTTTCTCAGCTTCCTCAAGCCCTGTTACTCCATCTATATCTGAGAAAGGTCAAAGTTCTGAGGCCAAGGAGGCCATGCACGTGGTCCAGCTCTCTGATTGGAGAGTTGAGAACACAGAAATGTAGGGAGACGGAATTTTCTAAATTGCTTGCATTGCTAGTTGGTTGTTACTTTTATAAACTACCATTTTTTGAGTATTTGTTGTGCACTAAAAGTTACACAAAGTATCTCATTTAACACTGTAAGCTGGCTCATACTGGGTTTTCTTGGATTCCGGTTACATGGATGAGGAACTCGAGGCATAGTAAAGTCAGGTAACTTTCCCATCGTCATAGCTGTTGAGTGGCGAATCAGGGATTTAAAGCCATACTAGCTGAATTCTGAAGTCAGGACCATGTTGTCTTACCTGGAAGAAAAGCTTTCCTGACTAAGGATGGAGTCCTGACCTTGGTAGTAGGAAGAGGGGCTCCCCTATTCCCTAGACAACATGTGTGTGTGTCTCTCTCTCCCTCTTTTTTTTTTTTTTTTTTTTTTAACATTTAACCTTTATTTATTTTTGAAAGACCGAGAAAGAGAGAGCATGAGCAGAGGAGAAACAGAGAGACAGAGAGGGAGACACAGAATTCAAAGCAGTTGCCAGGCTCTGAGCTGTCAGCACAGAGCCTGACCCGGGACTCAAACTCACAGACTGCAAGATCATGACCTAAGCCAAAGTTGGACACTTAACCAATTGAGCCACCCAGGCGCCCCTACATGGGTCTCTTGATTCCAAGCACAAGAAAGACCCTACCTTGGTTCCCATAGGCTTCCCAAAGCCCATGTGACACAGGAACAGCCATGGCCTCTACCCATAGCATCCCTGAAGACTAGTCCGGCTAAGTCTGGAGGCTCTATACGGAAGTCCCTCACAAGGCTTCTAGCAGAAGTAAGATGAACACAGTCACAGAAAAGGCCAGCAGTACAGAAGCTTAGGAGGCAAAGGATCACACTTCCATACTGCAGTCCTCCCTCCAGAAGTTTGTGTTTCTTCAGTTCTAGTGTTTCTATTAATCCAGAAAAGAATTGTGCCTTCTGGGTCAAGGGAGTTGTACGGAAGTTTGCTGTAGCTGTCGCATCCTCCACAGGAATTGTCTGTGATAATTGGTATTTGAAGTCCTAGCATCTGGTTTGCCGTGCGGTGCTGAAACAGCCACTTTCTGTGCAGAAAGCTCTGGATTTGGTGCTTAGCTGCAGACCGATGTTATGCTCTGTGAGTGATACCCCAACCACAAGAAGAAATCTGTGCCTTCCATTATGACCAGCTGGATATCCTTTTTCAAGAAAAGCATGCTCTTTCCACCAAGTCACTCAGATCACAAAGAGACCTTGATGCATGCTTAGAACACACCCACATGCAATGCTCAAAGTACTTCTCTGCAGGCTGATTATTGAGGCAGCAGAATAGGAGCAAGAGTGCTCTGCTGACACACAGACGTCATTATTCTCTGTCGTAGCCGGTATTGTTGCCCGCAGTGCTGCTTCTTGATGCCTGCGTGGAAAAATCAAGGAGAGAGGTCTGGGATACAGAGCCAGGTCAGAGGGCAGAGATTTGTGTTCAGAGTTATGAGTGAACTCTGTGTTGTTCGGGCACCCATGAAACCCTGTGGCCTGCCCTGAAATTATACCTGGGAATTATGATGGGAAATTTTGAAAGTGACACACTCTGAGCAGCATACAATTTTAGGCACAAACCAAGACCCAAGGATTAGTAGATGCTCAATAAATGTCAGTGACTGATTGATCTGAAGTTTGTGTTGTTTCAGTGTAACTGGTTTCAACACAGAAGGGGAAAGCCAAATCCTAAAGATTTAACAAAACAATAATCTTTCATGTTGACCTTCTAGACTTTGCAGAACAGAATTTATAGTGGTTTTCATTTAAAAATCATTGACTGTTGGGGCGCCTGGGTGGCGCAGTCGGTTAAGCGTCCGACTTCAGCCAGGTCACGATCTCGCGGTCCGTGAGTTCGAGCCCCGCGTCAGGCTCTGGGCTGATGGCTCGGAGCCTGGAGCCTGTTTCCGATTCTGTGTCTCCCTCTCTCTCTGCCCCTCCCCCGTTCATGCTCTGTCTCTCTCTGTCCCAAAAATAAATTAAAAAACGTTGAAAAAAAAAAAAATTTAAAAAAAAAAATAAAAAAATAAAAATCATTGACTGTTTTCATTAGAAATGTTATTCATACTCAGTGTGGGGTATTTTGAAAGCACAAGAAATATATAAAGAATATATATAAATATAAATATATATAAATATATAAAGTGAACCATATTTTCAACACCCAAAGATAAGCATGATTAATACTTTGGTATATTTCCAGGGTGCCTGGGTGCCTCAGTCAGTTAAGCCTCTGACCTCAGCTTAGGTCACGACCTCACAGCTCATGGATTTGAGGCTGCATCGGGCTCTGTGCTGACAGTTCAGAGCCTGGAGCCTGCTTTAGATTCTGTGTCTCCCTCTCTCTCTGCCCCTCCCCTGATCATGCTCTCTCTCTCTGTCTGTCTCTGTCTCTCTCTCTCAAAAATGAATAAACATTAAAAAATTTTTTAAATATTTTGGTATATTTCCTCCCAGATGGATAGATAAGTATGGAATCATTCAGTTTTATTATGTTGGGTTTTTTTCCCTTTTATTTTCACAGTAACTATTTTTTTAATTTTTATTTATTGAGAGAGAGACTGAGCGAGCATGAGCAGGGTAGAGGGGTACAGAGAGAGGGAGAGAGAGAATCCCAAGCGGGCTCCATGCCCAGAGGAGCCCAATGTGGGACTTGATCCCATGACTGTGAAATCATGACTTGAGCCAAAATCAAGAGTCAGACCCTTAAGTGACTGAGCCACAAAGGCACCCCCACAGTTAGTATTTTATCCAGAGCATTGAATCATGTCGTCTTATTGGGTATCATGATTTGCCAAGCCTTCATAGGATTTCATGAGATTCTAACATATAGCTATTCCAGAATCTTTTTAACCATTACCTATTTATTGTGGGACATTTCACTTAAAATTTTTGTTGTTGTAATAATAACTAACCCTGTGATAAACATTATTGTACATAATCTTTGAACAAGAAGCAGTTTATTATCTTGAGGCAAACTTTCTGAGTTTTTAACAAATATGAACATTTAAAGCTCTTGATGCTTTTAATATTGCCAGATTATCTCCTATTAATTTGCACTACCATAACTGTTAGATAAATGTCATCCTATGCACTCTAGTGGACACTATCATTTTCTCTTTTAACTGCGTTTATGATAGCTTTGAAGTATATAAACTTCTAATTTGTATGTAGTCGTGTAAATGCATATTTTCTTTTGTGAATTATTCTATACTGGTTTTTTTTGTTTTGTTTTGTTTTATTCTTTTCTATAGTTTTTATGCTGAAAAAGTGCTTGCCAAACAAGCAAACTCTCAGGTATCCTGAGATCAGTTCAGTATTCAGCTATATTTTCATCAGGTTGTTTGTGGCTGTGTTTTTTGCCTTTAGCCACTTTATAAACATTTGCTTCCTTTCTTTTGCCTAGATTCATTGAGATATAATTGACTTTTAACACTATGTACATTTAAGGATACAGTGTAATGATCCAATGTATGTATTATACTGAGAAATGATTACCACTATAGGGTTAGTGGGCACATCCATTATCTCACATAGCTACATTTGTGTGTGTATGTGTGTGAGAACTTTTAAAATCTACTCTTAGCAACTTTTAAATATGTAGTACAGTATTGTTAACTGTAGTCACCCTGCTGTACATTACATCCTTAGAACTTATTCACCTTATAACTGGAAGTTTGTATCCTTTGACCACCATCCCCACATCCAGCCCCTGGCAACCACCAATCTGTTCTCTGTTTCTGTGAGATAGTTGCTTATTTATTTATTTATTTATTTATTTGGTTCCACATATAAGTGAGATTATACTATATTTGTATTTCTCTTTTGGATTTATTTTACTTAACATAACGCTCTCAGGATTCATCCGTGTTGTTGCAGTTGGCAGGATTTCATTCTTTTTATGGCTGGATATTATTCCATTGTGTATATATATATATACCACATTTTCTTTATCCACTCGTCTGCCAATGGGCGCTTAGGTTGTCTCCATGTCTTGGCTATTGTAAAAAGTTCTGCAGTGAACATGGGAGTGCAGATGTATCTTTAAGATAGTGATTTTTCATCCTTCAGGGATATACCAAGAAGGGGAATTGCGGGATCATATGTAGTTCTATTTGTAAGTTTTGAAGAACAATCATGCTGTTTTCCATAGTGGCTGCACCAATTTACGTTCCTACCAACAGTGTACAGGGGGTTCCTTTTCTCCTCATTCTCATCAACACATGTGTCATTTCTTGATTTTTTGACAACAGTAATTCTAGCAGGTGTCAGGAGACAGCTCATTGTGGTCTTGATTTGCATTTGCCTGATGATTAGTGATATTGAACACCTTTTCATGTATCTGGTGGTCATTTGAATGTCTTCTTTGAAAAAATGTCTATTCAGTTCCTTTGTCCATTTTGTGTAGGATGTTTTTTGTGACTTATTTTTGCTGTTGAGTTATACGAATTCATTCATTCATTTCCTTTTTTTAGAAATTTAATATAAATATAAATACATTTTCATAGTCAAAACTATATAAAATAAATAAAATTACAGGAAAAAATTGAAGTCAATCAGAATTCTATCACCCATAATTAATTACCAAGTAAAATTTGAGAATACAATTATTTTTACATAAATAAGCCTTTATCTGTTGAGGTCTACACTTTCAATGTGAATTTTAGATCATGGCGTTTTTTTGGATACTGCTTTTTTTAATATGTTGCTATTATATCGTATAATTTTTACTGTGCCATTAAATATTCTCTGAAAACATAATATTAATATCTGGACAATATAACTAATGTAAATGTATTGTGACTTATTTAATCATTACCATATTGTTGAAGAATTTTTTCCAGATAGCCAGTTGCCCCTAAATCATTTGTTGAAGAAACATTTTTTCCCTTTGGTATATAATGCTTTCCTTATCATATTAAACAACAAATTAGCAAACTTTTTTTTTGTAAAGAGCCAGATGGTGAATATTTTAGGCTTTTGAGAGCCATACATACTCTGTAAGTACTTGACTTCTGTCATTATTGCACAAAAGCCTACTTGTAAACAAATGGGCATGTCTGGGTCCCAACAAAGCTTTATTTAAAAAAAAAAAAAAACAATAGGGGGCAGACTAGATTTGGCCCACAGATTTGCCAACTCCCATATGAAGGTTGTATAACTACTAGGCTCTTGTTCTCACTAATCCATTCTGGTTGATTGATCTTCTCATTTTTAATATTGTCTACAGTGTTTAATTATGAAATATTTAATATTTATTTTAACACTTGGGAGGACAACTTCATAAACTGTTTCCAGAGGAAATTTAGCATATTCATATCAAGTTTTTAAAAAACCCAGTTGAATCTATGATTAGGCATATATCAAACTTAAAAATTTTACTAGAGGGGCGCCCGGGTGGCTCAGTCGGTTAAGCGTCTGACACTTGATTTCAGCTTCAGTCATGATCTCACAGTTCCTGGGACTGAGCACAGCCTCAGGCTCTGGACTGACAATGTGGAGTCTGTTTGGGATTCTCTCTCTCTCTCCCTCTCTCTTTGCATCCCCCCTCAAAATAAATAAAGGCACTTTAAAATAACTTACTAGAGAAAATATGACATTATAACATCCAGTTTACATGTTAAGGAACATGGTCTTTTTCTCTATTTTTCTCTTTTTCCTAATAATCTTTTCTGTTGGTAGATGATCATTACTTTGCTTGCTGTTGAACAACAGTGGCTGTTCTTCTCACTCATGACCAGTAACTGTGACATTAAAGAGAGCTTCTGGAATAGGAGAGTTAATTCTCAAACGTATATGACACTATATTCTCTTTCTTATTTCTAATTTTATTTTTTAGTTATATTTGTCATAGGCTTGCTTATTTTGTTTTTTCCAAGAATTATTTCTGGTATTTATCAATTTAATAAATATCTTCCTGCAGTTTCATTAATTGATGCCTTTTCATTTCATCCTTCTGCTTTTCTAAGATAAAAAAGAACAATAAAAGACAATTCTTTTAATGCTTAGCATTATTTATTATGATTCTTTCGTATTTAATAATAAAATCATTTAAGGCTCTGAATTTGTTTCTGCAGCTTTGGCCTCAGTCTATGACATTTTTACATACCATTTTCAAATATTTAATTTTTAAATACTCTATATTCTAAGTTTGATTTCCATCTTGACCTATAGTTAGGTTTTAGAATACTTTTCTTTTAAACTTGGAGATGCTGGAATATTTACTTTTATTTCTATTATTATCTTAATTTTTTAAATGTAGACCCTACAGCTCATACTTTATTTGTATATACTGAGATTTTATACTTTGAGCTGTGGATCTTTTTTTTTTTTTTTTTGGTAATTATTGTTTGGGAGCTATCTAAACATGTCACAAAGTTTAGCACAAATCTACTAAATCACTTGCATTATATCCTTAATTTTCTAATATTTTGGTTTGAGCTGTGGAAGCTAGAAACACAGTGATATTTTACATACCACCCTCAGTCCACATTTATTTTACTCTAATTGCTAATTAGTTTTGCTTTCTCTATTTCAGTTATATTATTTTGTCCATAAATAGGTAATATCTTTATTGTAAATTTTAACTCTCAATATAAAGTTAACTTGCTTAATGTAACATTTAACATTTTACTCTTGAAATACAGTTTTCAATGGCTGTTTTATTTTGTTTTTTCATGTTTCTTTATGAATATATCAGAGTTTGATTTTCATTTTGGCTTTTGAACAAGTCTGAGAATCTTTGTAATTCAACCAAATCACTTAGTTCATATCTGTTTAGTTATTAACATATAATGCTATAATTTTGCATTATGCTTTACACGTGCCTCTGTAATTGTGTCTTTTATTATCCATCTTTGGGTATATGGACTATATATTTGTATGCTCATTGACTCTAGTGGTATGTGAACTATCTATATTCTATTTTTGATTCTAGTTAGTGGTTACGAGGCATTCTATAAATATGTGTGAAAGTATATTTTCTAAGCATTATTGTCTAGAAAAATTTAATTCTTGATTCTTCCTTCTATAAGATCAAGGAATTCACATGCCTTTATATCCATCCTCCTCTCTCCTACCTCATTTTGTGGACTTTTAAAAATTAATGAATGTTACTGTATTAACAGATAATTTTATGTCATTTTTTTCCCTCAAGGATTATTTTTGACATTTGCATTTAGTTTAGTAATAAAAAACACAACCATTTATTAAATTCCATATTTCAATACATTTCACCAGTATTTTTAAAACAAATTTGCTCATTTTTTAATTTCTAAAAGTTTGAAAAGATCTTAAAGGATGCAAATTTTTTTCTGAGTTTTTTTTTTTTAATGTTTATTTATTTTTCAGGGACAGAGACACAGACAGAGTGCGAGCATGAGCTGGGGAGGGCAGAGAGAGAGGGAGACATAGAATCTGAAGCAGGCTCCAGGTTCTGAGCTGTTAGCACAGAGCCCGATGCAGGGCTCAAACCCACAAACTGTGGGATCATGACCTGAGCCAAAGTCAGATGCTCAACCAACTGAGCCACGCAGGTGCCCCTTTTCTGAGTGTTTTTTTTTTTTTTTAATGAAGTAAGTCAATAAATGCTTAGGTACTCAGAGATTCAAAATATTTTTTTTTCAAAAATATTTTTATTGCCTTCACAAATGATTGATGATTTAGCTCTATGTAGAATTCTTGGAATAAATGTGTCTTTTGAAATCTCAGTTGGCATCGTTCTTAAGTTTTCTAGAGAAGTCTCTGGCTAACCTGATCTTGTACTTTTTATTTTTGTACAGTATTGTGTTAGGTTACTTTTTTTATTTATTTAATATATATTTTTTAGATGTTTATTTATTTAATTTGAGAGAGAAAGCAAGCAAGAGCTGGGGAGGGGCAGAGAGAGAAGGAGAGAGAGAATCCCGAGCAGGCTCCACACTCAGTGCAGAGCCCGATATGGGACTTGATCCCACGACCCTGGGATCATGACATGAGCCAAAATCAAAAGTCAGACACTTAACCAACTGAGCCACTGAGATGCCCTTCTTCATTTCATATTTTAAATTTAAATATTTGCCTAGTACAGATTTAGGTGTTAACCACACCTACTTGGTGTGCCATTTCAATCCACATCCTCAGTTCATTCTTCAGCTCAGGACAGGTTGTTTTCAACTGTTTCCTTGCTTGCTTACTCATTTTTACCTGCTTGAATTTTGTTTACGACATTAACTTGTGAACACTTGCTATTTATCAATTTGATGTCTGTTGTCTTTCCTCAGTATCTACCAGCATTCTCATAGAGACAGACAGATGGAAGGAAGAAGGAAGGGAGGGAGGGAGGGAGAAAGGATGAAAGAGAGTTTCTACATGTGGTTTTGGCCAACTTCTTAGTTTTACTTCCACATCACTGACTTTTATGTATGTGATTTTAGTTCTACAACATACTGTGTATTTTTTGTTGTTGTTTTGGCAAGAACACTTCACATGAGATCTACCCACTTAAATTTTTCAGTGTATCATATAGTACTGTTAATTACTGTTTCTTAATGGATAAAAATCTGGCCATTACAAGTTTAGTTTACCTTTTAGCTGTTTCTCTTGTTTTAGGACCTTTGCTGAGATATGATTAATAATCCTGCAATTCTCCCACTTAAAGTGTGTAATTCTGTGATTTTTAGTATAATCACAAGTATGTGCAATCATCACCACAGTCAATTTTAGAACATTTTCATTGTCTCAAAAAACAAACAACAACAACAACAGCAACAAAAAACCCAAAAAACCTCCATACCCTTTAGCAACGGCCCATAAACCTCTGTCTCCCTCCCTGAGCACCAAGCAACCATTCATTACTCTATTGCCTATATTTCTTGATTTGGCTCTTCTACATATTTCATATAAATGGAATCATACAGTATGTAGTCTTTTGTGATTTTCTTTCACTTAACATAATGTTTTCAAGGTTCATCCATGTTGGAGCATGTTTAGTACTTTGTACCTTTTTATGGTATGAATAATATTCATATAACTGAATGATACTCACGCATGGATATCAGACATTTTACTTATGCATTTATGAGGTGATAGACATTTGGACTATTTCCATTTTGGGACTGTTGTGAATAATGCTGCTGTAAACATCTGTATACAAGTTTTCATATGGACATATATTTTTTTAGTTTTTCTTGGGTATATACACAGAAGTAGAATTACTGAGCTATATATAACTCTGTTTGACCACATGAGGAACTGTGAAACTGTTTCTCAAAGTGGCTGTATCATTTTATATTCCCACCAGTAGAATGTTGGTGTTCCGATTTCTCCCCATCCTCAGTCTTTTTGATTATAGCCATCCTAGTGGGTGTGAAGAGATAGCTCATTGTGGTTTTGATTTGCATTTCCCTGATGACTAGTGATGTCTTTTCATTTATTTTGTTGGCCATTTGTATCTCTTTTTTTTCAGAAATGTTTGAGTCTTTTATCCATTTTTTTTTAAATTGGGTTGTCTTTATATTGTTGGGTTGTTAAGATTGTATATATATTCTGGATACTAGGCCTTATCAGATATATGACTTGCAAATATTTTCTGTCATTCTGCAGGTTTCTTGGGTTTCTTTCACTTTCTGGATAGTGTACTTTGTTGCACAAAAAAGTTTTAATTTCAGTGAAGTTCAATTTATTTATTTACTTATTTTTGGTTGCCTTAACCTTGAGTATCATATTTAAGAATCCATTTTCAAATCAAAAGTCATGACAATTAATCCTATGTTTTCTTCTAAGTGTTTCATAGTTTTAGCTCTTAAATTCAAGTCTTTGATCCATTTTGAATTAATTTTTATATATAGTATGAGGTAGGAGTCCAACTTTATTCTTCTGAATGTAGAAGCCCAGGTGTTGTAGCACCATTTACTTAAGAGACTATGTTCTTTCTCTATGGAGTAGACTTGGCACCCTTGCTGAAATCAATTGACAAAAGCATATGAATTTCTTCCTGTACATTCTTTAATCCCATGTCTGTCCTTCTGTCAATACTACACTATTTTGATTATAGTAGGCTTCTAGTGTATTTTGAAATTAGGAGGTTTGAGTCCTCCAACTTTTCCTTTTTTTAGATTGTTTGGTCATTTCGAGTGCTTGAAATTTCATGTGAAACTTA
The DNA here is from genome assembly GCF_028018385.1 of Neofelis nebulosa. Classification (NCBI taxonomy): domain Eukaryota; kingdom Metazoa; phylum Chordata; class Mammalia; order Carnivora; family Felidae; genus Neofelis; species Neofelis nebulosa. The sequence continues at coordinate 41,593,599 of NC_080794.1, read as the reverse complement.
GAATCAACTTTTCCGTCTCTATAGAAATGGTTTTGGGGATTTTGACAGAGACTGTACTGAATCTGTAGATTGTTTGGAGGAATACTACTGTCTTAATAATATTAAGATTTCCAATCCATAAACATGGGATGCCTTTATATTTATTCAGATTTTCTTTAATTTCTTTCAACACTATTTTGTAGTTTTCATTGTACTAGTCTTGCACCTCCTTGGTTAAATTTATTCCTAAGTACTTATTCTTTATGATGCTAATATATGTGGAATATCTTAATTTTATTCTTGTATTGTTCATTGCAAGCATATAGATATACAAATGATTTTTTTTGTATATTGATTTTGTACTTGGAAACTTGCTGAACACATTTATTACCTATGATTGAATTTTAATAGATACCTTAGAATTTTCTGTATATAACATCATGTTCTCTGTAAACAGAAACATTTTGGATATGGATACCTTATTTTTTTCTAGCCTTGGCTAGAGCCTCCAGTGCTCTGTTGAATAGAGGTGGTGAGAGTTGACTTCCTTGTCTTGTTCCTGATCTTAAGAAGGGTATTGGATTCTTTTAATCATCTCTAATCATATCCATTTTAATTTAAATATCTTACATAAAAAAGTAATTGGGTAAGTTGTATGAAGTCAGCTTTCTTATAATCTGATCTTTTACTTCTTATAGAAACCATATTTAAGAAAAAATTATTTTGATTCCAAAACAGATGCTTTGATCTTTTCCTATTACTTCTTCCACTAACAATTTAATCAGTCAAAATGATGCTTTTCCTTTATATCTTAAATGTTATGGTTCCTTTTTTAAAAATATGTATACTGGCTCTTTTTATTTCTCTCTATCTTTGAGCAAGGAGAGGTCTGTTTTTCAGTATTTGAGGTCTTGACTGTTCTGCTTCCCACCTCGCTAGCTGTTAGATTCCTCCTCTTGGTCTTGATCTAAAGGGGTGATTATAGTGCAGAGACCCTTGTCAAAGTTCTTTGCTCAGCACTCACTCATTTAATGTGCCACAGGGTTAAGTAGGGGTCTTCTGCTTCTCATGGTGGGTTATATGACTGTAGGGCTGTGGATTTACCTCCGAAAACTTCGGACATGTTTGTGGATTTTCCCCAAGGTGACCCCTACTAGAACACAACTCTAGTGGCTCTTCCCATTGCTGCTGTCCCCTCCCAGGATTCAGCACCCTGGTGACATTTGCTGTGCCACTGCTGAGTCCAAATAGGGTCTTAGAATGGGGGGAGATTAAGAAGTGCAGATTCAGGGGGGTGCCTGGGTGGCTCAGTCGGTTAAGCACCCAACTTCAGCTCAGGTCATGATTTCGTGGTTCGTGGGTTCGAGCCCCACATTGGGCTCTGTGCTGACAGCTCAGAGCCTGGAGCTTGTTTCATATTTTGTGTCTCCCTCTCTCTCTGCCCCTCCCCCGCTCATGTTCTGTGTCTCTCTCTGTCAAAAATAAATAAACATTAAAAAAATTAAAAAAAAAAAGTGCAGATTCAGGGATGATGTAAACAGCCTTGGTTTGCCTACCTCTCACCTCAAGTGTAAACGATTTTTAAAAGGGAAGGTTGAGGATGAGCTGACTGTCCCTCTCACCAGCAGAAGCTGCAAGTCTCTGATATTAGGCCAGAAGTATTTATCAGGGCTTCTGGTGCACCAAGCACTTTTCTATGTGCCTCACATGTATTAGTTATATTATCCTCATAACCACTCCATTATTACATTTCATAGATCATGAAACTGAAGAACAAAAATGACAAATAACTTTCCAGGGTCACGCAGCTACTAAGTGGTGAAGCCCAGCATTAAACCCACCGCCTGGCTCTTATCTCTTGGCCACACCAGCAACATTTCCTCCTGTACCTGCCCTGGTTCTGCTTCTGTGTCCCCAGGGCCCATCTAAGCTTTAGTAGAGGATACATTCATTCTCTTCAGGGTCTGACTCCTTCTGAGTAACATTCCTAGTTTCCTTTGCTGTTAGAATTTTCTATCACTTTGGGTGTTTTGCAAGTATTTCAGTAAGGAAAGTGAATCTTGCCCCGTGAACGGCTATCATCTGAACTCAGAAGTCCTCATGGAATTTTTTGCATATGTGCTTGACCCTAATGTCTGTGCTTATTTTATGGATGAGAAAATCAAAGCCTAGAATGGTTAGTCCACCTCCCCCAAGCCATAGAACTAGTGATGGCCATGCAGGATGGGAAATTGTCCTTCCCTGGCTTGTTCCCCACTGTGTTTTGCCAGGTAAACCAAGAAATCACTGAAATGAAATTTAGCTGCCTTTCCTAACCCACTTCCAAAGGTCCACATGCCTTCAGAAGACACAGGCAAACTTTGCTTTGATTTCACTTCAGCCTGCTTGATTTCTTCTTATCTTGGAAAATGGAATGCAGACCCTCACTTGAGACTTTTCTCAAATTAGGCTGGGTGACATATGTCTTTTTGAGCTCTTTTATTTGACCCCCTATTAATGTTTTTAAACCCTAATTGTTTTGTTCCTGAGAGACCTGTTATGTTTCATGTGTGAGAGAAATGTACACATAGAAGGAAACTTCTGTCATCTTCTGTATTTGCCTCAGACTATTGAGATTATTAAAAACAAAACAGAACAACCAAAGTGCACACACGAGGGTATCTTCCTCCTTGCAATTTTATCTGGCATATTTAATTGATAGAGACTTCTGGGTTAGATTATTATCAAAGGTTGTAGTAAACTGTTGAGCGTGTGGCCTTAATGATGCTCTCGACATCTCCTTCCAACACACAAAGAAGTTTTGCCACATTGGGGAAGGCGGCTTCCTGGCATAGGGTGACAGGACCTCGGAGGAGTCCTCCTTGGGTTAGCAGCCTGTGCAAGCTGCATTTGTGTCCCAGGTCCAAAGTCCCTTAGTAGACACGTGGGACTCAAGGAAGGGGAAGCAGTATTTGCATCCCTACTGACACCAATTATGGTAAACACCAACTATTTAGACATCAGCCCTTTAATAAAAGTTCCCTGAAGTGGTTTTTGAAAGTCAAGCTCTCATGGCAGAACCAAGTAAGAGAGAAAAGAATGGAATAATTGGAGGCTGCTGTCTTTTCACTTCCCACATAAAATTATTTGAAGAGACAGGCCAGAACTTTAAACAGGAGATACCAAGAAAAGTTGTAATTTGGATGTCTGTTGTCGTGACTTTAGGGTATTTGCTTAAAGGAATTTTTTTCTCCCCTACCCCCCAACTCTCTCCCCAGACATACTTCAATGACAATATCCTTACACTAATCCGGACGCTGGTGACTGGAGGAGCCACGCCAGAGCTCGAGGCTCTGATTGCCGAGGAGAATGCACTTCGAGGGGGCTATAGCACCCCCCAGACGCTGGCCAACAGGGACCGTTGCCGCGTGGCCCAGTTAGCGCTGCTGGATGGGCCCTTTGCGGACCTGGGGGTGAGTTCATGGGGCAGAGGTCACCTGAGCCCACTGACTGGGAATAGCTGGGCCAGAGTGAACTGGGTGCCAGGGTGAGGAGCCAGGCACCTGTCTTCTCTGTCTTCTGTGGTGATTCACTAGAGGTGATGTGTATGGTGTGCTGTGTTTTACATGCAGTCCTTCATCTTTATTCCCACGGCAATCCTTTGACATAGGCTCTACTCTCAGACATTCTAAGGAAACTGAGGCTCAGAGAGACGGAAGACTGGCCCTATCAGGAATTTGTGCCAGGAACCCTGGCTTCAGAGCCTGTGGGCTTTACTCACTCCCCTAGGTATCTTCTACCACGAGCTAGGAGGCATCAGGTGATTCCAGCATGTGACCGAGGCTGGGACCCCTATCCACAGGGTCTTAGCCTACCTCAGGGCCACTTCACTCCCAAGGCACATTAATAGCCCATGAGGAGCTTTTCAAAACCACTGACGGCCATGTCCAGTTCCCAGGATTCTGAGTTTTTGTATCTGGGTATATGCCAGGCATTGGAGGTTTTTAAAACACCACCAGTAATTATGTGCATCTCGAGCCACTGGCCAAACAAATGGCATCTCATGTGCCATTTAATGTTTCTAATTCCAGACCTAGGTCTTTGCATCTCTGAGGCTGCACCCAGTTAATCTCCCCCACACCCTTCCTGCCGCAGAGGGGATGACCAGTGCCTCCCTTTGGGCTCCACACACCAACTGGGTTCTCACACTTGGGCAGGAGTATGCAGTCTTGACCCTTATTCACAGCCCTATACGGCATCCACGGATGGGTTCAAGGGGTGGAGCCACAAATCTTGGCAACCAATACGTTTATTGCACAAACAATAGCGTCGCCCAAGGAAAGGGTCACTTTTGCTATTTCTTCTGAAACTATGATGCTGACTTGCACCATATTTTAGTATGGTTATGGATAAGGACCTATGTTAGACTGGGCTTTTTGGAAAGGCAGCTTCCGTAGCTCGTGGCTCCTTTCATCTATCACCGACTTACTGATACACTTTAAAAGGATAAAGACTTTAAATGACGGTAAGATATGGCCCCATTTGTGTTCTGTAATATGATGCCCATTTGGAAATTCCAACAAGACAAGAAGGACAAAGGCAGCCACTTTATTCCCAGCGATGTCATTCTTCAGTGCCCTTCCTACACTCACACCCACCTGAAGCCACCTGGCTGTGTGAAGCCAGCATTTCCAAGTGAGTGGAGTTGCTTTCACATTCCATGTCGGGCCCCAGACCCTCTGGGAGGTGACTGTGAACTGATTAGGACTGTGAATCCCACTTATTCAACCTGCAGCTCTCCACCTCCTGGGGAAACACATTCTCTTCCACCCGCGCCATCTCTGAGGTCTGTAAATTGTGCTTTTCACACAGTCTTTTCCCTGAAAGAGTCTTTCACCGTAGCACCTGGTGGGGTCTTTTCTCCTCGCAGTGATTTTAATTATCACTCGAGCAGTTTTGACAACACGGTCAGATCACAGTGATTACAGCTGAGCTGGGGCTAAACATAATCGCCATTTTGCCCAGCTGGTTTCTTCTCTGCCAAACATGCATCTGAGAGCTTTGAGCCTTACACAATCACTTAGAATGAGGGAGAGGCCCATTCTCTCTAGGGCTCTCATTGCTACAGATGGAAAACTGGAGAGAACCGGAGGAGAACCCCATCATTATCTGATCCCCCAAAATTACCAGTATTGGATGTAGGCTCTTAATCACATTGACTGCTTTAGCCTCAGTCCCTTGGGACAGACCCTCCAACTCAGGAGACACCAATACAAGCTTTCACGAAAAGGCTCTGTTCCCCCTGGACCTCTACTTCCAGGCAAATGAAAATGTTTTTCTCTGTTCTTTTCTTGTCTCCCAGGATGGTGGTTGTTATGGTGATCTGTTCTGCAAAGCTCTGAAAACGTATAATATGCTTTGTTTTGGAATTTACCGGCTGAGAGATGCTCACCTCAGCACCCCCAGCCAATGCACGAAGAGGTGAGTATATTTCCACTCTCCTCTCCCACCCCGAATGCAGAGACAGAAATGCCCTGTCTTGTTTCCCACTGTGAAGGCAAAGGTCCAAGTACATGCTCTCAACATGCAAATGACTCTGCCCGCATTAAATCCAACACTGGGTTTGGAGGTTATGGGAGGCTTTTTTCTTTAATTCCTCATAGCAGATGTAAAGACATGGGAAGAATTCAAGTTTTATAGAATAGTTCCTGAATAGGAGCATCTCCTCCAAACTCTAGCTACTGGGATTATTCTGCCGGTACCTCATAAAGAGATATTTCATATTGCTAGTGTTTAAGATAGATGTTTCCTTTGCCATATCTTAGATGCCTCTGCTTTTACTTAATATATTTTTAATTGACTCACTTTTTAAACTTTTATATATTTATTTCAAGATATTTGTGTGTTATCACCTTAAGCAGAAAAATATAATAGTTTATGTGTGCTAGTTATATATTTTTAATTGCACTAAAATAAATTCATAGCAGCCCCAAATTAAAAGTATATCATAGAATTACCCAAATCTGTGCATTTGCATACTATATCTCAAGAAACAATGCTACAGAGATTAGTATTTCTCAGCTTTGCTTGCACATTAGAATCACCAGGGGTGCTTTTTAAAAATACTCTGCTTTCCCTGATTTATCTGGTCTGGCTTGAAAGTGTAGATAATTTCTTAGTGCCCAGAGATTACAGTATATACCCAGAGTTGCGGCTAATTGCTGTAGACTAGTGAGTTCTCAAAGTTTAGAGAGCAACAGAATCACCTACAAAGCTTGTTACAACACAAATTGCTAGACCCCACTCCCCAGAATGTCTGACTCTGTAGGTCTGGAGTGAAGTTGCTTAAGAATTTGCATTTTAGGGACTCCAGGGTAGCTCAGTTGTTTGAGAATCCAGCTCTTGATTTCAACTCAGGTCATGATCCCAGAGTCATGGATCAAGCCCTGTGATGGGCTCCATACTGAGTGTGGAACCTGTTTATGATTCTCTCGATTTCTGACTGGTGTGAGGTGATATCTGAATGTAGTTGTGATTTGTATTTCCCTGATGATGAACGATGCTGAGCATGTTTTCATGTGTCTGTACAAACGCAGAGGGAAGCAAACCATGAGAGACTCTTAAACACAGAGAGTAAACTGAGGCTTGATGGGGGTTGGGGGTGGGAAAAATGGGTGATGGGCACTGAGGAGGGCGCTTGTTGGGATGAGCACTGGGTGTTGTATATAAGTGATGTATCATGGGAATCTATGCACACTGTATACACTGTATGTTAGCTAACTTGAGAATAAATTATATAATCTTAAGAAAATAATTTTAAAAATTAAAAATTAAATTAAAAAACATTATATCTCCCTCTGCCCTTCCCCGTCTCCCTCTCAAAAAAAAATAAATAAAAGAAGTTGCATTTTATTTATTTTCGAATGTTTACTTGTTTTGATAGAGAGAGAGCATGCACAAGCAGGGGAAGGGCAGAAAGAGAGGGAGAGAGAGAGAGAATCCCAATGAGGCCCTGCACTGTCAGCACAGAGCCCGACACAGGGCCAGAACTCACAAACTGGGAGATCATGACCAGAGCCGAAATCAGGAGTTGGACACTTAGCCCACTGAGCCATCCATGCACCCCCCAAGAAAATGCATTTTAAGTGATGCCCCGGTGTTGCTGATATGTCTTGGCTTGAGGACCCACTTTGGGATCTCCTATTACTAGAGAGGAGGCAGTGGGGTTTTTTTTGGTTGTTGTTTTGTTTTGTTTTATTTTATTTTGTTTTGTTTTGTGTTAGCAGTGTCTGGCGTTAACCAGAGAAAGCTTGATGGGATTGAGAATAGTTAAAGCAGGACTAGCACAGAGGCAGGGAGGGATCTTATCTTCTCTCATTTAGAAAAAAATCCCCACCAAAATTGATTTTTAAGAGGTAAAGAGTGAGAAAAGGCTGAGAAGATGTTAGGTCATGGGCAACAAAGACCCTGTAAGGTGTGTCAGAACATTCTCTAGCAAAAGAGGCGGTGCAGTCAGTGAACCTCCTGCATGCGTCTGGGCTACTCGGGATCTGAAGTGAACTCGAACTTCAGTGGAAAGGGGTGGGGACCATCAGAAGCGCGGTGTGGTTCCCCCACCACGGGCACCAATTGAGCCCCTGGTGCCAGGGCTCACGGCTGGCCACCTGCGCTGAGCTGAAGAGAGGAAGAGCTAGTTCAGCTTGGAAGATAATATTTAAGGTCTTGGACCGGGTAGAAGCCTTCCAGATCCTCTGCAAGACCTGAGGATCCTTTTCGGTTCAATGAGAGGTGAAATACGCACCCAGTTGTCCTCATTCTGTGACCCCTTTGCTTCCCTGTCCAGGTACGTCATCACCAACCCCCCGTACGAGTTTGAGCTCGTGCCGACAGACCTGATCTTCTGCTTGATGCAGTTTGACCACAACGCCGGCCAGTCCCGGGCCAGCCTCTCCCATTCCTCCCACTCGTCCCAGTCATCCAGCAAGAAGAGCTCCTCCGTGCACTCCATCCCATCCACCGCAAACCGACCCAACCGACCCAAGTCCCGGGAGTCCCGAGACAAACAGAAGTACGTGCAGGAAGAGCGCCTCTGATATGTGTATCCACTGCCACCGTGTGTGAAACTGTATCTGCCACTCATTTCCCCAGTGGGTGTTTCCAACAGTAACTTCCCCCCTTTTCCCCTGTAGCCACCCCCTTTTTTTTACACATATTTGCATATGTATGATAGTGTGCATGTGGTTGCCATTTTTATTTCACCACCATAAAACCCTTGAGCACAACAGCAAATAAGCAGAAGGACCAAAAGTTATTTATGATTCTAGGGGAAAAATAACCCAAAGGCATGCTCCAGACATAAATAGCTCACTGCAGGAAGGAGTTCGCAGAGTAGAGGAGCGTCATTGTGATCCATGTCAGTTATGCAAAGCAAGTTTAGTTAATGTAGAAGAAAAGTTTGTTCTGATTGATCAGGATTATCAGGGTGCTTCGGGTTTTGATTTTGTTGTTGTTTTCCTTTCTTTCTTTCTTCTTCTTTTTTGATACACACGCAATAATATACACCTACACATTTCTTTGAAGCAAGCAACCAAAAAGCAACAAAAACACATCGATTGTTTCCACTCTCACTCTCTGGGCTGAAGTATCGCGAAGCATTTAAAAGGCTTTCGCCATTTGTGTAGACGATTATTAAGCATCTGCTTTTGTAAGAGAACATCCTAGCTTTTTTTACTCACCAAGGCCGTTCGTCCCAGAGCTAGCTTCCTCTGGGAGTTCTTAGGCACATTTCTACCCTTACTATGGAGGAAAGAATCGTATCCCATTCGTGGATGTATCAAATTCTAGTCATCTAAGTGAACAGAGGTTTGATTGCATATTAAATTGTTATTCTGTCTCCTTATGCCATATGACTAGCTATTTTTTTTTCTTTCACTTTTGACATTTGGGATGAAAAGCCATATGTATCATAAATATCAGATGTAAGTCATTAAAAACTGCCTTCCTGGGACTTTTACATCTTTTAAAAGGTGAATTACTTACCTTATGTACAGAATAAATAATGCTCAGGAAAGAGCGAGTATTTTTCCATGCATTCTCAGGGGACCTTTTTACTCCCCTTTGTTTGATTAGCTAAGGCCCCAGTGCCAGGCAGAAGCAGGGGCTGGGGCCAAGCTAGAGTGTGAGGAAGATAAACCCAGCAGCAGATCATGTTTTTCTAGGAGCCAACATGCTAAATAAATCAGATTGTGGGGGGATCGAGCCACAGTTGACTCGACAGAGACAAAAGCTAGCTACTACTTCAAACTGTGGGCACAGCTGCATGGCGCTGGCTGTCCCAAAGCAGGAAGCTGGTGGGAAAATTCCTCCTCCTCAATTTCTTGAACACAGCCAATTCACTTAGGCAGGTGAATGACGGTAATAGCGAACCACTCCTTACCGTCATGAGACGGGGGAGAAGAAGTGTGCAACAGTGAGCCAAACACATTTTGGTATAATTCTTGGTTTTTTTTTCTTTTGTTTTCTTTCTTTCCTTCCTTTTTGAACAGTTAGTAAAGCATGAGCTGAAAGGTAGAAAAATCCCTTTTTCAGCATACAGTTGTCAGATGTTTATGCATGCTGTAGGCGGTGCGGTAGTTCTTATGAATCGGCAAACTCCACCATAACCGAATTATCCTGTGTGTGGACTAGCCCTGGGCTGGCGTATACCTGTTTGAAGTGTCTACTTGAGCAGATTCCACCAAACAGAATAGGGGTGGAGGGGAGGAGAAATATGTCACAGTGGTACCATCTCTAAAAAGGTGTTTTTATGGTGAATGCTTTGAGTTTAGATTTCGGATCCCCTCTCTCCCCTAAGCATGATAGTTTTGGAGATTTGCTTGCTGTGTGAATTGACAAGCACTTTTACTGACAAAATGGTGAGGTTCAGTCTGCACCTGTGCCCCCACACCAAAGACAGGGGAGTATTCAGACCAGGAATGGGGTGGGGAAAAATTGTATACATGTATATTAAAAAGCCCTATGAGTGGAAGAATTTTTTTTCAAATTATTTTTGTCCCCATATATATCGATTTCTATATTATGTATAACTATCTATCCTTTTATATAGAACTATATCTATATCTACATATATGTACACACACACACACACATGTATGTGTGTGTGTGTGTATATATATATATATATATACACACACATATACCCCAGTTTGGGATCATGAAGAGCTTTTCATGCATTCTTTGCAAAGGAGGTTATAAAGTTGTGCCCATAGAACATTTATAACTATAAGAATGTGCCAGTTAAAGTGCTCGACAGGAAATATGACAGTTTAAAAGCATTGTAAAACTCACATAGCTTACTTCTCTCTCTAAAGTGCAACAAGGATGAATAGAATGGGCCAAGGTATGACAATTAATGGTTCTGCATGACCTAGCCACTGCTGGGGGTTTTCTTCTATAACGTTGTCCTTGTGAAAACTTTTGTGACATTAAAAAAAAAAGGAGTTACAAATTTTATTCTGTTATTGGTTTGTTTCTTTTTGTTTATATTGTTCTGTTTGTGGTTTTCTTTAGTTTGTTTTGCTTTTTTTTTTTTCCTCCTCCCCTTCCCCCTCCCTTTCCCTCCCTACTTCTCTTTCCTCCACTTTCTAAATTGCTCAGCGCAATGAGGCTGTGCCGCTGCTACTGCTAGATCCCTTAGAGTTTGTTTTGGTGTTCTTGGTTTTGGGGTTGGGTGATTTGGGGGGAACTTCTCTCCATCTGGCTTGCCTTCGAATCTGCACGTGGCCTCCCTGCCCACCTTGGTACCTTGCTCCAAGTCCAAAAGCCTTTTGCCATCAAGAAACCCAGCTTCCTCCACTTCCCCCCATTACCACAACCCCAACCCGGCCCCCACCATCAGTCTGTCCACATCTCTGTGTTTATCTTGGCAAGACCTACTACAAGTGTGATGCCAGGTGATAAACTTTGCTGGAAAACATTTGCAGCTATTCCATTTGGCAAACCTGCTTCTTGGTTAATATTTTGTCCCTCTTTTTAATTTAGACCAGGAGGTTCATTAATGACAGAACATTGGTCTCCTTTATGTTTGATCAGGATGACCCCAAGTTAAAACTGTTCAGTTATGTGTATCAACTCATAGCCCACACCCAGTGATCTGAGGTTTCATGACTCAGTCTCTGTATTTTCCAGGTCTCTCCTGTCACCTGCCTTTGTTCAATCCCAACCAGAGATTGGGCAGATAGAGAGAAGTAAATCCAAAATGCGTGTTATATACAGTCTGTTAGCAGCTCTGACGAGATGATGCTGTGACAGGAATGGAGTGGGAACAGACTATGACATGAGATGTAACTTTGGAATTTTCCCTGGACTTAGGGCACACACTTGAGAGTTGACTATAGTATTTGGCCAATGATGTATTCAGTGATGAAAAGGTATCATTGTGACCTCTATTCTGTTAGCTGAAACTACTGTATTATACTTTCCTCAACAGAACACAGAGTCTCCTCCATTGTTTTCCATGTGACCCCAAACTTCCCCATTCCCCCTCAGGTTCTCTTAGGAAGTACACAGGTTCTCATATTATGTCTCTCCCTTTCCTGCTCCCCATAAAAAAAAAGAATAGAAGAGAAGAGGAAAGAAAAAGAGAAGAAAGAAAGAAAAAGAAAGAAGTAGGTAAAGGTAGAAAGTGAAAGAATTATTTGAAGAGAAGGTGTATACATTTTAAAAGAGCAATAGCTAGCAACTCAATTATCTGTACCATTCTAGAAGAGAAGCAGTCTGTGAGCCATTCAGTCCAATTTGCTTTAGGCTTTGAAGGGCTGAACCTTAAGTGAGTGGGTAGACCGGGAGGTGCAGTGAAGCTTTCTCAGCCTCAGTGTTCACCCAGATGATCATAAAATCATCAACACCCCTAAGGACTGCTACCCAGGGTCCTTCCTGAAGCCAGTTCAGATGTATAAAGGGAAAGATGGACCCATATACATAGAGTTCTACAACTGGAGAAGTATCAGATTCTGTTATGAATATTAAGGATTGTGACCCAGAACATTACAATAACGCTCAGTAATATTTTGAAATAAATTGACCTTAAATATTTTTATACCATTCATCATGTTATACATTATCTTTACTCCTTTGGCTTATCTTAAAAAAAACAAACAGTGAATGCCTCTAGGTGCTTCCCGATGCTACTGTGCTGTTGGCACTTTCTTCTGAGAAGGGGAACACCCTTGTAAGTTTCATGAGACAGAACTGACTGTGCCTCCAGCCAGTATTGTCAAGATCTCAGATGACCAGAAAAACCTTAGACTGGCTCTTCTTCAGCATGGGAAAAGCCTAAAGGTGTCTGTATCCCAATAGGGACAATTAAATCAACCTGCCAGGTTCCTATAGCAACAGGATCCTATCCTTCAGGTTTTGGAAGGATAAAGAGGATAGTGTAGAAACTTGGGGGGCCACGGAAGTCAAGACAGGGTAAAAATCAGTGTCTCTAGCAGCTTCTTCAGCCCATCCCTGTTTTGTCATAACATGATGAAGAATAAGCTGTGGGCACTTATCACTAAATTGGTTGCCTGTCTCCCACCAGGAGATTACATATCTATTGCCTAGGGAGGTGAGGGGGCCTACCCCTTGCCATCCAAAAGGGAACGGTGAAGAGTCTGTCCTTGGGGTGCAGCTGAATCAAGGCCCCAGGAAAGGGCCAAAGGGGGAAGTTTGCTCAGCCCAGCGAATGGCAGCATCAGACTTTCAGTGAAAAGAGGAAACTAGAGCCATGGCGGACAATTGCAAAGGACAGTTTTCACAAATGGAAGCTGCCTTGGTTTGGGTACAAATGACTTTCATTTCTATGAAATAGCCGTACTTTGCCCATGGAGAGGAAAGAAGGCAGTATGCATGGGTGGGTCCACCGTGGGCCTCAGGGTCTGCCAGGCAAAGGGCAAAAGCCAGCCTGCCTCCGGAAAGGTGAGCTGTGAAACCATACAGCGTTACCTTTGAAGGCATCAGCTCCTGGTTAGGGCTTACCGTTCTCAGCTGTTGTCTCTATCCAAACAGCCTTTTTCTTTCAAGCCCTCTCTCTCTAAACCTCAGCTTGTGGTACAGCGAGAAGAGGACCAATTATTTCAAATACGTTTGCTGTATTATCATGTCTCCTTTCGTGTACTCTTCTCTGGGGAGTAGTTTTGTGAAAAGGCTAAATCCCACAGCACTGACAACCCACAGAGACAGCGAGGCTCAGTTTTCATAGTGCAGCCTATTTCTCTGCTTGCAGGCATCCAGGCAGTCAGGTCCGCCCAGCTCTGGCGTTCTTTCCCACCCATAGCCCACTCCTCCAGGCTCCTTATGGCTTGGGGAAGTCCTCACTCATATCCTGGACCCTTCTGTCTCAGTGATGAAAATAGCAATGGAAGACGCAGATGGTTCATGGATGGGATAGGGCACCTGTTGAGTATAAAGCCATTATTTCAAGGATACAGGTCCTACAGCAGGGTAGCATCCTTGAACCCCCCAGAAAGAACACTGGGTCACTCCTTCCTCTCCTTACCTTCCAAATGAAGGTAGCCCAAGTGAATCCTCCTCTGTCATCTCTGCTGCCAAAATCCCCATTCTGTGGGCCAGCACCCCAATTTATGTTCCCTAGTTCTCCATCCCTGGTTCATTTGCAGCCACACTGAAAAGTACCGCCCATCCTTACGTAACCCTTTAGTACTGAGAATATTCACGTTAATGCTAACGTGTAACATAACCTTATGTGACAAGCTGACTGACACCTTAGTGCTTACTCGGTGCCAGATACTTTTCTAAGCACTTTACATACATTAACTCATTCAATCCTCACACAAGCTCAGATGTACATGTGGTTAGCATCTCTGTTTGAAGGATGCAGAATCTGAAAGATTTGTTCAAAGGCATCCAGCCAGAAAGTGGCAGAGTGGAATTTAAAGCTGGGCTATGAACTCTGCCACTATGCTGTGATCTGGCTACTAACAGACGTACGTGCTCACGTTTATTTACCGTATCTGGACCTGCAGTAAGTGCTTCACCAGCACTAGCCCCTTTCATCCAGACCACATTAGGAAGATTTGATCACTAGCCCATTTTACAGAAGAGAAACTAGCAGAGATCAATTATATAGTGACTTTCTTGGAGCCATGCAACTACCGTGTGAGACCCCAGATCCATTTAGACTTCCCCACTGCCCCACGCCATCTCCTTAGCCCACACCTCATCACTGGTCCATGGTGGATAGCTCAGGGCGTGGCTGGTCTTGATAGGTGCCTTCTCCCGATGGTAGTGCCAGGTCTTTTAGAGGCATCTCTTCTGCAGTCACTGTCTATGTTGTTCTACTAGCCCACTTGCCAGAGCCTAAAATGCCTTCCTTTCCTGATCTGGGCAGGTCACGCACTGTACTTGCAGTGATGACGTCATGCTTTGCATCCTCAAGAGACTTAACAAATAGGGCTGTTTTTTGTTTTGTTTTGTTTTGTTTTTTCTGACAGTGAGGAGCTCCTTGCAGCTAGATCCATTGCCCCTCCCATTTTAGGAACAAAAATGAAGCTCCCGGAAATCTTTTTGGCATAGGGGATGAGGCAGGGAGAGGGGATAAACCCAGGGATTTGGATTTATCCTGGACCACTTCAGCACCCATTTAAATCCTTTCCCTGAGTATTCTTCCTATGGCCAATGTTGTAGCTTCCCATTGGCACAGTTTCTTCTTTGGAAGATGAGATTCAGTGAACCAAAGTGTCGTCATCATGCTCAACGCACTCTCTGTTGAAGAAAACGACTGGCGATCAGTTAAGTGTGTGTTCCTCTGATGCCCTGTGGGAGAATCTTTTCATGAAATACCTTTGCCCCTGGATATTTTACTAGAATGCTCAGAGCATTGATATATTTCCATTTCCTCAACATCCTATCCAACCAAGTCTCCAACAACGTATATGTTTATATCTTACAAGGTACCCAAATTAAAAAGCATGTTTCTCAGGCATAACAAAAACCTCAACTCATCACCAGGATGCACTTTAACACAAGTCCATCTTGTGTGGAAGTTCAGTGGCCAAAACACAGGGGCTACTCTTCTTAGATTTTCTTTTATGGAGAGAAATTTAGAAAGAAAGAGAATGAAGCTTAAATGGGGAAATAATGCTCTCTATCTTACCGACAGCAGAAGGAAATTGATATTCTCTCTGCCGTGAAAGGTCAAAATGCCAACTTTGAATTGAACTGTAAAGACTAAATTTTGAACAATTATTCTCTGCAGCAGTTGTAAAAATTTCAGCAAATTGCAGCTGTCTTAGGTCTTTCGCCCAAAAGACCTACTCGTTTCCATCAAAAGAGTTCAGTCTCCTTTCCAAACTGGCATGTCCAACCCAGCACTAAATCCCTTTGCAAAATCAGTCCACACAGTGGTACAGCCAAAACCAAGGGCAGCTCAGGCAAACAGCACAGGCGCTAGGTTCAGCTCTTCTGAAAATCATCTTTATACATAAACCGTTGGAAAAAGTCGTAGTTTGAAATTGTTTCAGCGGCCTGGCAATGCTTTTAAAACATGATAACCATCACACTTTACTCCTCTCTGAAAGGTTAGTTTAATCGTAGATCACAAAAAATTGGTTTCCACAAATGCATAATGGTTCATCTATGTCACACTTGAACTAAATGGTTTTTTAAATGGAGCTGAAATTATTTTGATGTGTACACAGTCCTGGATTTCTATACAACCTTTTTTAACCAGTCCATCAGGAACCTTGCCTCTAAAGCCTCATTAATAATTCAGATGTGCTGATGACTTTAAAAGATCTATGGAATTGAAGCTTAGGAAAAAAAAAAAAACTCTGCTTGACAAAAAGATAAATGAATGTAGAAAGAAGCTGTAGGAGTCTGGCAAGCTGTAGATCATCTCAGAACAGATTGTAACTTTATCATTCTGTCAGGGGGAATAATTTAAAGCACTTAATCAGTTAGCTTCACTGTGAGGATGTAGCATTATGAATTCCTATCGTCCAATCTGTTCAAATCAAAGTGAACTTAATTATAATAGGTGAGAGAGCCAGAGCAGGAGAAAGGGGAGTGGAGAATGATCCAAGAGAGAGACAGTAGTTTCCTGGGGGTAAACTGAGCTGCTGAACAAAGGGTAGTGAGCAAGCTCTCACTAACCCACTCCAGTGACAGTGTTTACATTGAGGGCTCAGACTTGACACAGCAAGAGAAAGTATAGATCAAGGAGAAATAAGCAGAGCGATCGTGAGCTGATCACAGATGCTGAATTTGTAGATCATTAGCCCATCCGACAGACACACATGCACACACATACTCACACTTCTCTATCAAGCCAGGTGAGCAATTTTTGTTACATATCAGTCCAGAACCATGAACAGGCCAGTTGTGAATTGTTCTGATAGGCAGAAGAGAAGCCATTGTCTCTAGAGCAGTGGATGTGCCTGAAAGCTTTTTCCTTTTTTCTTTTCTTTTCCTAAGCCACTAATATGATTCCCAAATTAGAATGTCTTATTTGCCCAGTCTCTTCATATCTGTACACATAGCCGATTACGCAGAAAGTTTCAAATCCTAGAAAAAGGCGGGGGCAAGGCCTGAATCCTGTAAAATACCACTGAAGTGCCACGAGGATACTAGGCCATTTTCTTCCTCTCCCCAGCCCCCAAACGCTCTGACTCAGCGTTCTCCCCCAGCCATCTCTGTGTTTAGGGCGGAAATGAAATGCCAAGATGTCGTCAAGCTCCCTTGTCAACAGCTTGGATTATTATAGTCAGTTAAGATATCGCCAGTAGGAATTCTTTTCATGACTGTATACCAACACAGAGCTTTCTTTCTTGAAATAAAAAGCCATCTCAAAACCGTCTTAAAACATTGGTGACCATTCTGATTTTCAGTCTCATTACCCAGCAAAATCTGTGGGCTTCCTTTAAGACCCTCAAAACTGGCTGCAAAAAAAAAAAATACAGAAGAGTGGTATATTGAGATATAACTTCAAGTATGTCTCGTACAAACAAAGCTAAGTACAGGTTGGGAAGAGGAGATCCTGCATAAGGTTCCAGATCATTGGCTCTGTGTCGGGGACGACTTCCTTCATGTTTCACTCAAATCAGTGAACACACAAATCTTTCCTCAGGCACAGTGTTTATGCCCAATATTTGATATATTCAGCATCTCCTTCCCACCAAAGATTCCCAGTCCACTAAAGGAACCCCAGAGAACATTGCTGGAGTTCCTCTTTGTTCTCAGAGGTCCTACCCATGGTCCTTGCAAGTCCCAAGGGCACGCTGGTCATTACTTGCCACAGGCAGCAGAGCTGTCCCAGGTTCTGGAATTCTCCCTACACTGCACTCCCTCTTAGCAACTATATTCACTGTCAGCTTCTATCGATTACATTTTTGCATCTTTTTTTTTCAAGGAACTTTCCAAAGGCTTTACCCTAGGACTAATTAAGCTTCTCATTTCTCCTTCTTGTTCTCTATCCGTTTCGCCCTTTAGCAGAAAAGAAATGGTTTACAGATGAACCGGATAATGCCTATCCCAGAAACATTCAAATCAAGCCCATGAGTACCCACATGGCTAACCAGATCAACCAATATAAATCCACAAGCAGCTTGATCCCACCAATCAGAGAAGTTGAAGATGAATGTTGACTTCCAGGAGACCAGAACTCTTTTTTTAAAGCCTGACAAACTTCATAAATGGTGATGTGACTTTTCTTCCTCTTACATGCTGAATCACTGGTGGAAACGTTAGGATAAGTGAGAAGTGCAAGAAAAATAAAGTAGACAGATCTTTCTCTTTGTCTGCCTTGAATATTGCTTCCATGTATTTTGGAAAAGAAAATGATTTCATTTATAAATGAACATATTAAAATAGTCATGTATAGCCTCTAGCATTTTAAATTATTTTTATTTATTAGAAAGAAAATATATTTTTTCTTTTTTTTTCATTGTCAAATATCTTCCCTGTATCCAAACAATGCAAAATCAAAATGAGTAAGTGGCCAGACTCCTTAATATGTATTTCTCTTCTTTCTGTCTTTTTCTTTGAGGAGAATGATGGTCACCACCACAATTGATCGTAATGAAGGCAAATGGATTGCTAAAACAATTTTAAAATGGTCCAATGATGTAAACATGTATGTTAGTAAATTCATATAAGAAGACAAAAGGGGGCAGGTGAATTTCCTGGATGGGTGTGTATTTTAGCTGCACTGACACCAGCTCTTAATAAATGGAAACTTATTTATTTTCACAGTTGAAAGTCATATTTTTGTAGTTTTAGTTTTCATTCTGTATTTCTCCTCCCTTTGTTCGTATATTTAAAGGGAAGACCTTCTTGCAGCTTTGCTACAATTGCCAGATCAGGTTTATCCAGCCAACTAACGATGCCAGGAGGGGCGTGAGCACGCCTGGGACGTGGAAGTTGAGGACCAGACGCACACAAGATATTGCTCTGTTTGTTGTTCTGATGGTGGGGACTCCTCCATGCTGTTATGCTTCCCATTCCCTATCTCCAAACCACCTGCGCAAGTACAGTCATTTCAACTCTGGGAGGCTCTGGTGGGCTTTCTCCCCACTCCTCAAATCTCAGAGCTTCTAGCCTGAAAGTTTGTGAACACCAATGGGTAGTTCCACTTAATAATAGGATATGATAATGCAATCATTCTTTTCACTGAGTTTTTGTTAAAAAGTCAGAACATTGTCATGATCAAAGGGACTACTTTTTCCCAGATTTTATTTTTTCCAGCCTTCCTTTAGTTGCTGGGACAAAACACACAAACTAGCTGCGACAGTGTAAAACATAATAACGACAAAAGGAAAGCAATGAATGCGCTCAATACAGACTGTTAGAAAAGGCCTTTGAAAATGACCAGCAATGAAATCAAATGTATCAGCCACTTCCAACTGTGCTCAAAGATTTTTCTAGCCATCAGACACAATTACCAAGTCTCAGAGCTCTGCTGTGGCTTGCATGCTCTCTGTCCCGGCAACTGTTACGTTCCAAACGATTTAGCAAATCTTTCAACTTCAAAATGATCAATCTTTTATACAATCATCAGGGTCTATGAGAAGCATGGATGTGATAGTGATATTTCTTTTCTTAAAAATGTCAACTGTGGACACTCAAAGAATCCAAACTTACTAAAATATCCCCCAAAGTCCCATGGTATCTATTCCATTAATTCTTTAGGCCATGACCCTGTGGTACTTAGTACATTAGTGCAAATCAGATCAGAGCCAAGCAACGAAATCACCATGAAAACATATGTCCACTAAGTACTCCAATTACCAGTGTAGGCAAAATGGCTTCCACCTCCGTCTATTCCCTGCAGAGCCAATGTAGTTGTGCTTCCGCCTTGTAGGGGCCGTCCTGAAGTGACTTGTCAGACTGTGGTTACCCTGTCGTCACATTTTGTAGAACTAGTTCTATAAAAGTATTGTGAATATAATGTATGTCCAATTGGATTGTTTAAAAACTACTTATAACCAATCACTAGTCTACACAGCAGACTAAAATGACGTCAGCAGTCTATCTTCAGGCTTATGAATATTTCCTGGTTTCCAACAGTAGAATGGGTTTGTGGGGAGAATCCCTTGTGAGGATTTTACCACTTTCCTGAAAGCTATGCCTTCTTCTACATAATGATTTTGCATTGGGGTCACCTTAGTACATTCACAGCAATCCACGCTCTTCTTTCCTTCATGAACCTTGGTGGACTCTTCTTCACTCTTCTTCCTGATAACCATTTCTGAATTTGTTATAACTATTTGGTATCCTATGGGGCAGGTGATGATGGCCACCTAAATGATCTTTCCTTAGGGAAACACAGTGTCCCATGCCTCTCAAACCCATCTCTTCAGCCAAGTCGGTCTGGAAGCAGACGTGTAAACTCCGTGACCATCATGGCCAGAGATATGAATCTAAATTTCTTTTCTTTTCTTTTCTTTCTCTTCTCTTCTCTTCTCTTCTCTTCTCTTCTCTTCTCTTCCCTTTCCTGTCCTTTCCTTTCCTTCCCTTTCCTTTCCTTTTTTCTTCCCTTCTCTTCTCTTTCCTCTTCTCTTCTCTTCTCTTCTCTTCCCTTCCCTTCCCTTTCCTTTCCTTTCCTTTCCTTTTTTATTCTCTTCTCTTCCCTTTTCTTTCCTTTCCTTTTTTCTTCTCTTCTCTTCCCTTCCCTTCTCTTTCCTCTTCTCTTCTCTTCTCTTCTCTTCCCTTCCTGTTCCTTTCCTTTCCTATCCTTTCCTCTTCTCTTCTCTTCTTCTTTCTTTTCCCTTCTCTTCCCCCTTCCCCTCCTCTACCTTCCCCTCCATTCCTCTTCTCTCATCTCCTCTCCTCTTCTCTCTTCTCTTCTTTTCTTTTCATTCAAGTATAGTTGGAAGAAATTTTTTCTCTTGACCAAAATGGCTAAGATGTTTCCCACCAGCAAAGAGCTGCCCCCAAAAACTAATTGGCAGGAATCTATTTTTTCTTCTAAGGTAGAGCAGCAAGCTCATGCAGTTTTGCTTTTGCAATAATGAACTGTTCTCAAACAGAAAATAAAAGCAAGCTTTACTTTTTTATTGAGAAAGTGTGCAAAGTGACTGGTTGGTGGCTCTTTTGGCAAAAACTGGTGCCTAGTAGGTTAAAAGTGACACAAGAACAGAAACAAGATTGTATGACCACTGAAGGGCTCAAGCCAATGCTAGAGCTTCCTGATTAGTTTCTATGTGTTGAGCTCTCTGACTGGGAAGAGGTAATCATTCTACCCCACTGTGACAAACCCGCTCCCACATTTTCTGATTAAATTATCAGCAGCCAATGATAGTCATCATTGGTACAGTCTGTCTTGTAAGACTATGATCTCCCATCCCAGTTTAGGGTTCCAGAAAAGTCCTTTACCCAAACTAAAGACTCTTGGGTGCTTTGGGAATCAAAGACTCACCAAGAGGCTATTTTAAAACCACCTATTTATAAAACGTCATCACCACCATCACCTTTCTTATTAAGAAAACTTTTGTTTTCATCTAAGCAATTTTATATTTAAAAATATCACCTTGAACCAATATAAAGTACTTCAAATGTAAGTGATCATGACTAAGGCATGTTGGGGGACACCCAGAGCTCTTTCTTTCCAAAGGTTGGGCATCTTATGATGTATTTTGTGCAAAACTTTATTGAAAACTTTAAAAAAAAAAACAGGGAATTAGAACTGTTCAGTTAGGATTAGAAAGAGGGAAATTGAGAAAACATTAGAAAATTGGGAATGTTTTCTTTTTTAATATTTTTATGTATTTTGAGAGGCAGAGAGAGAGAGGGAGAGAGAGAGAGAGAAATAGAACAAGTGGAGGAGGGGCAGAGAAAAAGGGAGAGAGAGAATCCTAAGCAGGCTCTGCAATGTCAGGACAGAACCCAGATGCAGGCCTTCATCTCTTGAACCATGAGATCATAACCTGAGCTGAAGTCAAGAGTCAGATGCTTAACCAGCTGAGCCACCCAGGCACACCTAAAATTGAGGTTGAAAAGAGAAAAAGTGCAACTTCCTTTCTTGTGGTTTAATATGAGTACTCAAGAACTATGTCTACAAATAACCAGCTATGTGAGGATGTTCTTGAAACCCCTGGAGTCCCAGGGACCTCATTTGGAAATGAGAGAGATTCATCTAAATGGCCTCCCTTCCAGGTCTGGGAAGCTGTGAGCTTGCTTGGGAGTGGGAGCATGGGAACAGCCTGTGGAGACAACCTTGTCTTGTGCTGGAATGACGGTCCTCTTGCTGCAGTACTCAAGTGATACTCCTGCGAGTAGTGTGCAGTTTCTGCTCTAGAAACGTGGGAATTAAGTTCATTCCTCATTCCTCCATCTTATGCTTTGGAGTCTCCTTAGGTTCAAAATGCAATTTCAGACTTCAAGTTCTCTTGGGTCATGGTGTGGTCCAGACTTTTCTCTGTGTTCCCAGGGTCTTCGCCATCTCATCCCTACCTACCTTTTCTCTTGGCACCAGCCTCAAGTTCTAGTCAATTCATTCATCTCTAACCCATCTCTCCAGTTTTCAATATGTAGTGACAAGCTCTGACCCCTGGATTTCTGGGATTTTTCCTCATTTTTATTTCCACAAGTGGATCTGGGCTTTAGGAAGCAACTGTCTCACTTCTCACTTCATTTCCTGTCCTGTTTATTTGATTTGTTTTCTTCCATCTTAGTATTCCTTTCATGGTATACCATCTCTGTTACTTACATTCATAAGTATAATTTTGATCTATCATTCTTAATTTTCAATGAGAATCTCAGTAAATGAAGAAAGGAAGGAAAGAGCAAAAGGAGGAAGAGAGGTAGGGAGACAGAGGAAAAAAAGAATATCAAACCAACTGATTTGAACATGAGCCACCTTACTCATAGAAGAACAAGCAAATCCACTCAACTTGGACATGGTGGTCCATTGCAAAATTTGTCAGTTTTCTATTCAGTCCCTAAAGTCTATTTTCTATTCTGTTCCTCTTTGCAGCTTTTGGAATGATGGTAAAATCACCAATCACTGTGGTCTTTGAAAGGGACTTTTTTATTTAGGGCTTGACTCATCCTCTTTAAAAAGCAAAGGGAACTGAGGTTTCATTTGAAACTCACCTGGTAAATTCCCTTTCTGCTGCTCCTCCCCTACTCACCCCATGTTCTCAAAGTACATTTATTTTTCTATTCAGCAGAGATGATTTGACACTCAAATCCCATGGTCATGTAAGGCAGTGATACAGCCCTTTGGATTTGTTAATGGAAAGTGGTAAATAGAAACAATTTCCGGCCAGTTTGTATGAGTGTGGCCATATTGGATTTTTAAGTGAAGTCTACTCTGATTGGTTGTTGCCCATGCAATACCAGTTGTTCATATTTTCAAAATTGCCATAAAATAAGACAGTTCAGAAAATCCTTTTATGCTTAATTTTATTTCCCAAGGAACTACAGACCCTACTTAGCCATTGCTTGGAACACATTCAGAAAGTAGCCTGTCTGCCCCGACGCAGAAACCCTTTAGCTGTACACCAGTTGGAGACTGCATTATACCACAGCCTCATGTGGTTAGACTGGGGAAGGAATGTTGAATTAGACTATCTGTACCAGGCCTTCTTTTTTTGCTTCATTTTTTGAAAAAGGGCCTGAGACTCAAGTATCTTAAGCCAAGTCAGGACATGCATCTAGGAGCTAGGAAGAATGAACAAAAACAAAATGATATAAATAGGATTTTCAAGCACCATCAGCTAGGGGCAGGTGTGTGGTGGCAAGAGTTAGTGCTTTAGAAAGGAAGGAAATGTTGCATTGAATTATACGGGTTGGGAAGAATACAGAGTGATATAATGCTTGATGGGTTTTGGAGGTATTTCAATAGGAAATAGATGCCTGGAGAAATCAAGAGAATGAAGGTTTTCCAGAAAGAGGTGATTTAATGGGCCATGGCTCATTGGACGGAATGTGATTTCAATACACAGTCTATTTTGTCTACGGTGACACGATTGTGTAGGGGAGCTGAAGAAATCTAAGATGAGACCTTAGGAAGTAGACAGTCTTAAGGGCCAAGGGTTGAGACTTGATTTAGAAAGCTACAGAAAGCTGCTAAAAGTTGTAAATGGAGTGATGAACACCTATGCCTGTTCATTTTTTAGGTTGAAAGTTTTCAAATGTCAGTTCCTCCTGGAAGTCATCATGAGGACATATGCAGAGCTAAATGTTTTCTCAGCAGCATTGAGTTCTCAAGGGTGCATGTTCCAAGTCAAGAACTCAGTATGGGAAGCACCTACTCTCCTCAGATGAGTCTTATGGATCATACTAGAAGTTTAGTTGGAGCTGTTAAGGGCTGGTGGGTGCACTGGGTGTTGGGGCAATAACTGGTTCTGGAAAAGGTTCTTTGTGAAAGGGACACTGCCTTTGGACCTCAAGGGAAGAATGATGTGGAAGACTAGGAAAGAAAACAAGAAGACAGGAAGGGAAGCCAGCAAATGTAGGCAGCTGAGCAACATCATATTGGATTCATTCAGAGTGGAAGAAGCTGAGAGCTTTCCTTAAGGAGGACCTTGCAGGCAAAAAGGAGTCAGCAAGTGGAGCTGGGGAGAGGGTTCCAGCAGGCCTTGTGCATTTGGAAGTCAGAGCCACTGAGATACTTGTGAAGTGGGGAGCATGGCTGAGTCTTACAAGGGAGGAAGCATAGGTATGGAAGGTCATCTGGCGGAAGACTGATAGGGGGCTACAGCCATGCTTGTAGGAGCTAAAAGGAACGAAATCGGTAAATGCCGTTGTGATAGGGGATCCAGAGTACTCTAAAAACAGAAAAATGGCAAAAAGGAGAGAGAAAGTCAAAGAAAGGTGAGTCACCTTCATTGGTGCTGAAGGGTATTGGAGATGATGACTCAGAAGTAAAAAGACTCACATGATAAGGGCGAGGACTTTGTTGATGTGTCTTTATCTGCAGAGCTTGTCATGAGGCCTGGCTCAAGGTGGACAGTCAGCTGGCCACTGTGTGTTATTTTGGATGCCATGGGAAATGCAGGGTGGGCAGGACTTCCTGGAGAAGGACTCAAAAGAGAGGGATCTTGAAGTGGGCATCTTCTTTCCCCTCCCTGTTCATGTCACCCCATTATTCTTCATCCCTTCCTGAACACCACACACACTGGAAGCTTTGGCTTTAGCATTCTTAAAACAAATGTGACTATCCCTTTGCCTTGGTGGCTTTTCTGGACAGGGAGCAGAAGGGGAGAGGTTCTTTGGCCCAGTGAAAACTGACCTTAATGTTTAGGTAGATTTTAAGTTTAAAAAGGTTTCATTTGGTCTGCTTATCCCCTTGAGGACATCTGTGTTTCTTCTCCCCTACCTTGCAATTCAGCAGAACAGGGACAAACGTGACACCAAAGCTCTCCAGTGTCCCTGCCTCTGGAAGCGTTACTGAGATGGCTGTTCAGAATCTTAGATGGAAATGTATACACGGCACTGACACACACCTGCCAGAGCAAACCAGAGCTTTCCTCACATGGGATTCAGGGTCAGCGTGAGAGGCGGCCAGCAGGCAAGGGATCCCTGCCAACAACGTTGACAGAGCCCCATTTCCACACTAAACCAAAGCTTCGCTGCCCCAGAGCGGCGCGCCCCCTTTCCCTTCCTTCCGCTTCGCACAGCCCAAGACACGTTTGACCAGAACTGCAACATTTCAGACATAAACCAAACTCAGCCTGGAAATCCTAATTAAAAACATTCCATTCCCAGGTGGCACGATTGCATCCTGCCTAAAACTTCTGGCCCACATCCCACCACCCAGATGCTGAAGCAAAAGCTTTCCCCACTTAACACCAAAACCTGCACTCAATGTTTCTTCAGGGACAAAGAAAAAAAACAGTACACTTACACAGAGGTCAGCCTACATATTCATTAAGGAAAAAGAGCGTGGCTTATTCATCTGTCTTTCAAACTTTTGATTGCTGGCATTATGATTATGATTATGATTAATTACCATGACGGATCAGGAATTGGAGGAGAGAATAAATGCCGGTGCTCTGAAATGATCTGCCCAACTCTGTCATCTGTAACAACCAGTGATAACTCTCTTGTCTTGTAAAAAGGGTTTGTACATAACTTGTACATGGTTTCATTTTGTATTTTTCGCAGATTAAAAATTTATGTATTTGTGTTCTAAAACAACGAGTGTTCCTTGTGTTTCTGTAGCACCCGTGTCTGTGGGGGTTTTGGAGGTGGGGTGGGGATGAGGTTGGCAAAGTCCCTGAGTTCCTGCCAGATAGCTTAGCTCTCTCAGATGAAGGCAAAGTTGTAGACTGATAAGAGCCACGGGCTTGCCTTCTGAGTGCCTTTCCAGCTCGGAGTGCACACACAGACCCTTACAGGTCCAAGGAGATGGTCAGCGGGTGCCCGGGCAAGGCTGCAATGCACAGTGGGTGAGAGGGAGAGCCACTGACATTGGATGTGGTGCCAGAGGGACCGCATGCTCATGCAGAGGTCGTCCGCATGAAAGCCTGTAAAGACATAGGTAGGCTTTAAACAGGACTTTGGAGGCTAGAAAACTTTTCTCCTCAGCCGCATGCTCCCAAGCTGACTACCTTTTCTTGACATCTGCAGAGCCAAGCAATGTTCTTTCCCCCTGCATTTATATCATCAAAACCCAGGACAAGTTTCTAAAGTTTTGACTCACACTCACCCCCAACGGAGCAATAGATGAAACTTTGTCTCAAGACAAAAAAGACCTCTTCAAAATTAGCACTGTGGTTTCAGGGCCATGATTTCCCTCTTCTTCAGAATCCTGGGAGTTTAAACTCTTTGAGGGAGGCTGGACTCCCAAGGTTAAGTCTGGTCTAGCCTGGAGAAAGGGAAGGAACTGGGGAGTGGAGAAAAGCCATCCAAGTTATATACATACGATGTATATAGTGTAGCGGCACTTAATGTATTCTAGAGATTACTTCATTGTTCATCAGCCAAATATTTACTGAATAGCTATTGTGTTCACATTTCTCTACTGGGAGCTGGGGATACAACAGTAAGTAACAACATCATGATCTCCGTCTCCAGTCTGGGAGCGGATGGAACCACCGGATAAATAGATAAGAGTCATGTATTCAAAACTGATCTAAAGGGGTCAGCACAGTATGCCATTGGGAACACATAAGAGGCACTCAGGCTCCTTGAAAAACAGTCTACCAATCGACTGATACTTCCACAAACAAACCCCAGTTCTGCCTAAGCCAAGACCGGCCCACACCAGAACTCACTCACAGGGGACAGCAAGAGCAGGTTTATTGTCAGGATGTGCCAATTCCTGACAGTCTTTGCACTTCAGTTTCTCAACTTGCCTTCTCCAATATTTGCTAACAAATCTGAACGTTGTTGGGGAATGTAATTGCAGAGCATATGGTCCCCATTAGTTAGGCAAACTCCACTGCCAAATTCGGCTCCAAGGAAGGAGTCTGCATAAAAGATGAAGTATTAGGAAAAGATCGACAGTGACAGAGAAAGCAAATAAAAGAGACGAGACAGTGAGTTACAAAAGAGCAGGCTCGGCATACGCGGCACAATGAATGTGGAACATATTTTTCTATTTGTTGAGAAAACAATATATGTGAATTTGTGCTAAAATCTCCCTGTAGCAAAAATCAAAGTAGACCATTCACCAGAATCAATGTTAACTGCTTTGCAATGTCAGATAAGATAGATTCCGCCTGGGAGAAAAACTGGGGGGAACAGAATAGACAGTGTGCAAAAGAAATAAAGCATGAACGATATCAAAATGTAAATACCAGCATAGGCACTATTTTAAATGTTAATGGACCGGGCCTTTGAGAGAAGAAGCAGAATCTCATGCTTACTAACCTTTCACAGCCAGAGAGTCTGAAAACGTAAGCTAAAAATCAGAGATAATAGGTCCCCCAAGACCTGGAAAAGATGGCTGGGCAAGGTGGGAGTGTGGGGCGTCACTGGGCAGAAGGCAGTTCCCCCGCCCAGTCCAGCCTCTGAAAATTGCAGGAGGAAGCAGGACAGAGTACCTGTGCCCAGATGCACCATAATAGCAGGGCCTATGCTTTCCAAAGATCGTGGGGCTTTCACACCCACTGCCCAACTCATGCTCCTTGGCTTTTCTATCTGTTCTAGTTATTTCACCCATACCTCATTTGACAGATTAAAATTTTTTTTTATTTGTTTGGTTGTTTGTTTATTTATTATTTTTTAAATGTTTATTTAAAACATGGGGCAGAGGCAGAGAGAGAGGAAGACACAGAATCCGAAGCAGGCTCCAGGCTCTGAGCTGTCAGCACAGAGCCCGATGTGGGGCTCGAACCCATGAACCTTGAGATCATGACCTGAGCCGAAATGGGACACTTAACCAACTGAGCCACCTTGCAAGATTTGTTTTTAAAACTATTTGCCTCAATCCAGTCTTTTCAAAAAGACTTTTGGTTGGAATCAGCAATCTCTTTCTCAAGTACTTCTGTTTCTTCAGTTAGCATCCTATTGAATTAAAATCCATTCTACAGGAACAAGTACAAATGTTTAAACATGCCTGGAGTTGCTGGTAAGCTCAGCTGGTAAAAGCACAAGGAGACAAGTGCAGTAAGGAGCAGGCATAAAATGTCAGTGTACCAGGGAAAACAGTGAGCAGAGGGACGGAGAGCGTATCAGCTAGTTGATAAGCAGTGCTTGATTAAGAGAGCTCCTAACAGAAATAGCTGTAGATATCTTTCAACAAGGGATTTACTCATCCATTCAATGGAGTATTAGGTACCCAGTAAAAGAGATGAAGTGTGTGTGTGTGTGTGTGTGTGTGTGTGTAGGCAAATTATGTCTCTGAGGCCCAACGTGGCCCTGCTGCCTGTATTGTAAATAAAGTTTTGTTCAATCACTGTTACATCCATTCATTATGTATCATCTGTCGCTGATTTCCTGCTGAAATGGCACAGATGAGCAATTATGACAGAAACCGGATGGTATGTAAAGCCTAAAATGTTTACCATCCTACCTTTTACAGAAAAAGTTTGCTGATTCCTGGCCTATGTTGCATACAATGGGAAAATATAATGCATACTAGGATCATACTTTTGTCAAATGAGTAGGTATATTTAGAGTCATTAAAATTTGGGAGGAAATAGGGCAAACCATAGACATGATTGTCAAGGTAGGGCAGGAGCAGAGGGAAAAACTGACAGGACATATGAGAGATTTTTACTTTCACTTTACGTTTCTGTTTTGTTCAGGTTTGTTTAAACACGCATAATTACATTAAGAAAAGTGCTTCAGATACTTCTTTTTAGGAAAAATGAATAAGTAAGGGCCTAAGGTCACAAAGGATATAAGTGGCTTTACTACAGTGGGAATGCAGTTGGCCTCACTCAAATAGACCATTCTAGGGCTCTGCATCTCACTGTTCCCTATTTGAAAGTGTCCCGTGTACAGCAGGCAAGCCTGAGACACAGGGACATTTTCTCTACTGCTGAGTTTGTTGCAAGTGCTGAGCTCGGGACCTGTCCAGCTAGCAAGCACGTGTCTTATAAGCCACTCAAACTGTTCTTCCTGTCACTTGCACACTCAGCACCAACACAGCGCCTTCTGCACACTGGCAGGAGGAACTGCAGGACCCAGCTGGTTAAGTCCAGCCCCAAGGCTGCCCTTTTCCTCAAGCCTCAATTGGGCAGCACCAGTCTGGACAGTGGGCTGCTTTTGTTTTGCACAGTCTTTTTTAATCAAGGCATCTTGCAAAGAAAGGATATGCCTTTCAAGGATCTTTCACCCCTCAGTTAATGCAAACGCATTATTAATGTTTTATTTATTAACATTATTATTAATGCAAAAATTAACGCATTAATTATAATAGAACACCCTGGTCTCTCTTAGTCACCCAGTTCCCTTCCTTACAGACAATCATACTTTATAGTTTCTTCTTTATCCTTCCAGAAATAATTTCTGTACATACGAGCATAATCTGAACACAGTATGCTTTAATTTATACATACACTTTATATATTTTTTGTATATCTTTTTAAAATCAGTATAACGTGTGGACTGTTTTTTATCCATCCATCAATCTTTCTTTTTAAAATTGTTTTTTAATGTTTATTTTTGAGAGGGAGAGACACAGAGCATGAGTGGGGAGGGGCAGAGAGAGGGAGACACAGAATCCGAAGCAGGCTCCAGTCTCTGAGCTGTCAGCACAGAGCCCGACACGGGGCTCAAACTCACGAAGCACAAGATCATGACCTGAGCCAAAGTCAGACGCTCAACCAAGTGGGCCACCCAGGAACCCCCATCCATCAATCTTTCTAAGGGCTACATAGTATTCCATATAATGAGTATTTTATTTTGCCTTTCTCATACCCATGAACGTTTAGGTAGTTTTCAGCTTCTTTTATTTCCCCCAAGGCTTCAGTGAACATCCTGTGTGTATATCTTTGTGCACAGATATAATAGTATAGGATAAATTCCCAGAACTGGAATTACTCTGTCATTTTTGAAAACGTTTTAACTGTATTTGATACTGCCAAACGATTCCCCAAAGAGGGTGTCTTAAAACATTCTACCACCCATCACTGAGTCCCTGGTTTTCCACACTCTCTTCAAGGTGGAACGTTCTATTAACCAGGATGCTTTGACTGTAAGTATTGCAATGCCCAGCTAAATGTGGCTGGGACAGTAGGTGGTTGTCACCTGATAAAATGAAAAGCCCAGGGGAGACTTAGTCACAGGATTGGCTGATGCAGGAACATGACATTTTACTGGGACTCTGGGTGTTTTCCCTTTTGTGCCTGTTCCTTCCGTGTGCTGGCAGCCCCTGTGTTTGTGGTCACACAGTGGCTGCCATTCTTTTAAAAGTCACGTGCAGATGTAGCAATGTCCTGTGAAGAAAGGCCATTTTCTTTGATGGCACCCTTCCCATTAGAGAGGAAACCTTTTCTAGAGGCACCTTGCACACGGCCCTTCAGGTCCCGTCAGTCAGGATGGGATCCGGTGCCCACACCCAGAATGATAACCAGAAAAGAACTGATGATTAATGTGTTTGACTTAGACTTTCGTGGTCAGTCATGATTTATCCATGTTAGACTGGGGAGTGGGACCACCTAGTAATAAACCTCAACCTTTAAGCTCATCACTGTCTTTGTGGCATACCAATGTCTACAACAGTTTGTCTTTAAAAAAAATTGGGGAGGCACCTGTGTGGCTCAGTCAGTTAAGCGTCCGACTTTGGCTCGGGCCATGATTTCATGGTTTATGAGTTTGAGCCCCACGTCAGGCTCTGTGCTGACAGCTCAGAGCCTGGGACCTGTTTCCGATTCTATGTCTCCCTCTCTCTCTCTCTCTCTCTACCCTTTCCCACTCTCACTCTGTTTCTCTCTCAAAAATAAATAAACATTAAAAAAAATTTTTTTTTTAATTGTATAGCTTGTTTAGTTCATCAGTGGAATCTTTGGAATGATATACCAGTTAGTATTTATCAGAAATAAATACACCGTCTTTGTCTTTTGACAAATGGGTTTATGATGTTATACATGACATTTTATTTTTGATATGAATATTTTTAAATGATTTAGTTATTTACACAAATGTTTTAATGTATGCCTTTTGAATATTGTGTCTGTTAAAATACCTTCCCTAATCAGAGAATTACTTTTCATGCCTGGTATATCTTCTTCTGTTACTTTTTCTTTTTAATCCTTCTTACTTATTTATATTTTATCGCAATAAGAACACCTAAAATGAGATCTACCCTCTTAACAGAGTTTTAAGGGTATAATACAGTATTGTTAATGATAGGTACCCCCTTTTTTATCCTTATTATTGGTAGTCTGTGTCTTGTTTTCAAGCCTCACCTTTTTAAAAAAATTCTTTTTAATGTTTATTTATTTTTGAGAGAGAGAGAGAGAGAAAGAGAGAGAGAGAGCATGAGTTGGGGAGGGGCAGAGAGAGAGAGGGAGACACAGAATCCAAAGGAGGCTCCAGATTCCAAGCTCGAACCCACAAGCAGTGAGATCCTGACCTTAGCCAAACTGAGCCAAAGTCCAACACTTAACCAACTGAGCCACCCAGGGGCCCCTAAGCATCACCTTTTTAACTGTCATTAGGAAGAGTCTATCGGTGATGAACTCTTTTAGTTTTTCCTTGTGTGAAGAGGTTTTTATTTTTCACTTGAACTTAAATGATAATTTAGTAAGGAATATAATTCTAGTGTAGTTTAAACAGCTTCAACCGTCTCATTGTCTTCCCTTCTCAGGTAATATCTGGAGACATACAGGATATTCTTTTTGTCTTTGGTGTTCTGTGATGTCACAATGAGTGGAATACTTCTGTTTCAAGGAAAATTTCAAGATTTTTAGGATAAAGTTAATCATACCTTTTTTAATATTGGGACAATCTAAAGAGATGTCTTTTTTATTTTCTTATTGGTCATTTGTGTCCTTTTTTTACTTTTTTTTTAGATTAATATTATTAGTTTACTAGTTTTTCCAAAAAAATCCCCTTTTAGCCTGGAATAAGAAAAATGATCTCAAAAGGAAATTGTAAAATACAGAAAGAAGGGTGAACAAATAAAGTAGCAAATAAATCTAAGTGAGTAAATTTAAGGAAACAATTATTGAAAAAAAAAGGAAAGCAATATAAACTAGGAAAAAATAGATAAACAATATTAGAGGAATAGATATAGATTGGTGATCAGAGTTAAACCATCCAAAATTGTTTGAACTATTCAGAAGGGCAGAAGTATTCCTAGTACTTAGACATTAAGTTTAGTGTGCAGCAGTAAAATTTAAGAGTAGCCATTTAACAGAAGAAACAGTGTATAATTTTCAAATCAGCAAAAAAGAAAATGCAACGAAGAATATATCAATGTGAAATAAGCCAGAAAAGATTCATAAAAAATTAAAAAGGCAGCACAAAGTGGTAGGAGTAAGTCAAAATAGATGATAAATAGACACACAATGAGCTGAACATTAGTTAAAACATTGTCAGTGGGAGGCAGCCTGGGTAACATTGGAATGCTGTACCTACCTGGGAAGTTTTCAATGGTTATTTATTTAAAAATATTTTCGAGGGGGTGCCTGAGTGGCTTAAGCATCCCACTTCAGCTCAGGTCATGATTTCATGGTTCATGAGTTCCAGCCCTGCATCGAGCTCTGTGCTGACAGCACAGAGCCTGGAGCCTGCTTCTGATTCTGTGTGTGTGTCTCTCTCTCTGCTCCGTCCCCATGAGTCATGACTGACTCAGGCTCAGTCTCTCTCTTTCTCTCAAAAATAAATAAACAATAAAAAAGAAGGCATTGTCATCATATCTTCCCTTACATCTTTAAGGGTGGTTTGATTCAGTTCTTTGAAATTGTTTTAAGTTTATTTATTTATTTTGAGAGAGAGAGAGAGACAGAGAGCTGGGGAGGGGCAGAGAGAGAGAGAGGGAGAGAGGAGAATCCCAAGCAGGCTCTGCATTGTTAGTGCAGAACCTGATGTGGGGCTGAAACTCATGAATCCTGAGATCATGACCTGAGTCAAAATCAAGAGTCAGATGCTTAACCAACTGAGCCACCCAGGGGCCCAGTTCTTTGAATTTTTAATAGCTGCTTTGAAATCGTGGTCTGCTAAGTCTGACATCTTGGCCCTCTCACGGCTAGTTCTGTTGCATGTTTCACAGACTCCTATACCTTTTCATGTCTCATAATTCTTGGTGAAAACTGAACATTTTAGATAATATATTGTAGCAACTCTGAGCACTAATTCTTCCTTCCAACATACCTTGCTTTAATTACTTTATATAATTTTATGTCTTATAAAGAAGGCAAAAGAAAGAAAAGCACAATAATTTTCAAAGTACTAACCTTATTAATACAGCCCCTCCTTAACACTTTGTTGCTTGCTTGTTAATTCATTTACTGACTTGTATAGACTATTTTAATAGACTTTATTTCTCCCTGAAATGTGAAGCCTCTGATATCACTCCTTAGGGGACTCAACCTAATAATGCATGTCACCCTGGGATTATGGCGATTTTAGCAGGGCTTTATGACTGTCTCTTTCTCTGTTTCTCTGTTACACTGTCTCTCTTGGTATCACACCCAGTTGTTTAGTCTTCATGAATTGCATACTAATTTCTCTATTGTTTTTCAATATACCCTAGGGCTTAAATTGTTCCATTGTTTGATCTAATGAAATAAAAGTCTTTGATAAGAGTAGTTTTTGAAGCAAGTTGTCCAGGCTTGTTTTAACCCTAGGGTGGCTCTACTTAGCCGTCTCTTCCCTGGTTCTTTGTAGTGATTCAGCTGGCCTACGGTTTAGCTGATGCTCTCATGCAGCTACCAGCCCTCTCTTAATTGTTTACCATCAAGAGTACTCTTAGTCTTGAACTTTCCCACATTCTGTTCCAAATAAACTAAGTTTTGTTGGGGAGAGATATGCAGTTAGCTCTCTGTTCTTCGACTGAGCGAAATTTCAAGGCCACTGCTGTGAAGCTAGGGGTGGAGACAGTGGCACGCTTCTCTTGAGTGACACTTTTGTCTTGTGAGCATGGTGCTAGATAGAGGCAGTAGCCCCTGGCACTTTTTTGCTTTCCAAGCATGGAACTTTTGCTTTCTAATCATGCTCAGTAAAGGTGATCAGAGCAATCAGTATTCTTTTTGGGGAAAGGCAGGGGCAGAGGAAGAGGGAGAGACAGAATCTTAAGCATGCCCAGCATGAAGCCTAAAGCAGGGCTAAATCCCACAATTGTGAGATCATGACCTGAGCTGAAATCAAGACGCTTAATTGACTGAGCCACCCAGGTGCCCCAGAGCTATCAGTATTCTTGATCTAAAGCCTCTGCCCTACGAGTAAGACTTGGTTGAAGGAAGGGAGCTCTTACATCTTGGCCACACTCACCTGGAAATTGGTCTCTGCTATACGGAGGCAGAAGGGGGATGGCAAACACTGGTGGCTTGCTTTTCTTACAGAGATACAGTAGTCCTTCATTGAGAACTGACGGGAGAGGGAGCTTCATATTCTTGACCAAACCCAATCAGAGTATTGCTTCCATCAGGTTGAGCTGGGAAAGGGGAGGTGGGAGGGTCATGTCTCTGGTACCACAGATTCACACTGTTTTTACCAAGACTTTCTAGATGTTTTGGGATAAATGTTCTTCATTTACTGTATGTCTTAGAACATATGTCTGGAGACGTCAAATGGATGTTATTTTCATAATTTTTATCAGGTATAGTTATTTTACTCAGGAGAGGGTCTGCAAGTCTTCTCAGACCTCCACTTAGGGAAATTTTTCAGAAAGTTTTTTTCAAGACTCAAAAAGATATAAACTATAAGAGAAATAAAAAATATATTTAACTGCACTAAAATTAAGAACTTCTCTTAACTAAAGAGAGTATAGCAACAATAAAAAGACAGGTTACTTATAGGGAGAATTTTTTGAAACAAATATAGCCAACAAAGAACAGGTATGCAAAATACATAAAGAATTTCCCAAAATCAATAAGAAAGACCACAGTCCAATGGAACAAAATGAACAAGAGATATGAATTGACAATTTATAGGAGAAGAAACCCAAATGGTAAAAACACTCATACAAACACTCAATCTAAGTAATCATTTAGGTAGTACAAATTCAAACCAGTGAGGTTTTACAGATTTATACCATTATATACCCATCAGACTGATAAGAATTAAAATATCTTATGAAAAAGCCTCAATGCCTAGATTTTCAATTACAAATACCATTTTCCATGAAAAGAAACCAGAGCTTCTTCAGGGGAGTAGATGATTCCAGGTCTGGAGAAAGATAAATACAAGATAATACATGGAATATCCTGTCAGAGTAGATGTCAAGGAAGATATCAAATTGTCAAAGGTACACAGGATCCAATTCAAGAAGGTTCCATCAGCCACAACTGAGAACTTTTGAGTATTATAAAGACAAGAAGCAGTATACGTTGAAACCCATCAAATAGCCTTGAATTCATGAACTTTTATACATTTTTATCATTAAAAATAGAAGATAATGCAAAAATGAATTTATTAATTGTCATTGAAGGATGGTTGTAAACCGAGTCATTTTTTCAAGAACTGATAAATAGTGAAGTGAGTCATCTTTGTCTGATCTTTACTATATGAACCCTATCACCAAATAAGTTAATAGTAGAGGAAGGAACACTTTTATCAGTATCCCAGCTAGTCAATTAAGAAAGAATGAGAGAATCCGAATGCTGTATTTTGCAACACCAAATGAATCAATGAATCTAGAGATTGAGCATCAACTGCTAAAATAAAACCAAGTGAGACAGCCAGACATTGTGGTGTAAAAATATAACATCGACCCTCCAATCTATAGATGAACTAGCAATTTACAGGAGCATGTCAAAAGGCATCATAGAGAGGCGAACAGCAAAATTTAGTCTACGGGAATTTGTACAAGACAAACCACTTAATTTCTTTTCTTAAAAATTTTTTTAATGTTTATTTTTGAGAGACAGAGACAGAGTGCGAGAGGGGGAGGGGCAGAGAGAGAGGGAGACACAGAACCTGAAGCAGGCTCCAGGCTCTGAGCTGTCAGCACAGAGTCAAACGCGGGGCTTGAACTCACAAACTGAGACCATGACCTGAGCCGAACTTGGATGCTTAACCAACTGGTCCACCCAGGCACGCCCAAACCAGTTAACTTCTTAATAAAATAAACACAGAAAAGGAAGTAAGAAAATGGAAATTAAATCTCTAGTCTAAAAAAGATATGAGACGTATCGATCAATTGTGATATGCAGGTTCCATTTGATACTGGTTAAAACGAACTGCTAAAATATTTTTGTGATGACTATGCCACTATTGGAAATGTACTATTAGGAAATATTTTTTAAGGTGCAGCAATGCTATTGTGGTTATTCTTTAAAATACTTCTTATAGTTTTAATGTAATAAATAATTACAGATTAAATGACAGTGATACCTTTGCCTGATGTTTGCTTTAAAATGATGTATACGATAGGGGCACCTGGGTGGCTGGGTCGGTTAAGCGTCCGACTTTGGCTCGGGTCATGATCTCATGGTCCGTGGGTTCGAGCCCTGCGTCAGGCTCTGTGCCGACTGCTCAGAGCCTGGAGCCTGTTTCAGATTCTGTGTCTCCCTCTCTCTCTCTGCCCCTCCCCTGTTCATGCTCTGTCTCTCTCTGTCTCAAAAATAAATAAACGTTAAAAAAATTTTTTTTAAATAAAATGATGTATGATAGAAAGGTGGTGGGTATAAGTACCAATGAAGTGAGATTGGCTTTGAGGTGATAACTCTTGGAACTGAATGATGCATACATAAGGTCTATTATACTCTTATGTCAATTTCTTATATGTTTGCAGTTCTCCATCCAAAAAAAGGAAAAATTTTTGACAACATAAAATTTTGGTAAGGATTTGGAGTAACTAGTACTCTTATAGACTGCTAGTAAGAGGGAGGAAATTGCGTG
The DNA here is from genome assembly GCF_028018385.1 of Neofelis nebulosa. NCBI lineage: Eukaryota > Metazoa > Chordata > Mammalia > Carnivora > Felidae > Neofelis > Neofelis nebulosa. The sequence goes on along the minus strand of NC_080794.1, from coordinate 41,556,735 downwards.
CTTTTGGGTAGGAATATCGTAATCTCTAGAATATCTGAAGATGTGCATAACCTACAACCAACCAATTCCTGCCCTGTATGTAGACTGTGCAGATACCCTCGCAGATGTATATGAGGATGCTGGCAAAATATTTTCGGAGCAGCACCTCTCTGCATGTGAAAAAAATTGGAAGCAACCTAGCTGTCCATCAACAGGAAAATAGACAGATTGCGGTATATTCATCAAATGTATTTCAATAGAGCAGTAAAAGTTAATGAGCTATAGCTACATAAATCAACTTTGATGACTCTCACAGACACAATCCTGAGGTGAAAAAAAGAAAAAGGAAAAAAGCCAATTTCAGAAGAACCCATATATTTTACATAAAGTTTGAAACATATTTAACGATGTTATACCCACATATCTATATAAGAATAATTGCAGATGATATAAAATAAAAATGAAATGCAAAAGAATGACAGGTGTCAAACTCTGGGTAGTTGGCATCTGTAGAGGAGGGCGTAATGTGTTTGGAAAAGGGTCTAAAATGGGCGTCAAGGGGTGTGTGGGTGGCTCAGTAGGTTAAGTGTCCAACTTCAGCTCAGGTCATGTTCTCATAGTTTGTGGATTCAAGCCCCACGTTGGGCTCTGTGCTGACAGCTCAGAGCCTGGAGCCTGTTTTGGATTCTGTGTCTCCTTCTCTCTCTCTCTCTCTCTGCTCTTCCCCCCTGCTCTCACACTGTCTCTCTCTCTCTCTCAAAAATAAATTAACATAAAAATGGGCATCAAATGTGTTGGTAATGAATTAACCAACATGCTTGGTCTTACACATTTTACACAAGTGTTTATTTCAGTATTTTTATATCATTTTGTAATGCTGAAGTTTCATAATTTTTAAATGTCAAAATGTATGAAGGAATAAGATAAAGGTTATGAGCACAGTGGAGTAGGAGTAGAGAAGAGGGAGCATAGAGCCAGCCTAGGCAGTGGGCAAGAAGCTCCATGGCAAGGTTAACCTCTATGGCAAGGGGATATTTGTGCCGAGTCTTACAGGATGGAAATGAAATGACCTCTTTCTCTTAAGACACAGAAACTGAAAGAATGATCAAAGTAAGATGTGTCATTTTTGTTGTTGTTGGGCCTGCAGGCTAAATCAAGGAGGCTGACTTGTTTCTTTTTATTTTTCTTTTCTTTCATCCCTTCTTTCCTTCCTTCTCTCTTTCTTCCTTCCCTCTCCCTCTTCTCTCTCCCTCCTTCCTTTCTTTTTTCTTTCTCCTCTTTTTTCCTTCCTTCCTTCCTTTCCCCCCTTTTCTTTCTTTCTTTCTTTCTTTCTTTCTTTCTTTCTTTCTTTCTTTCTTTCTCTTTCTTTCTCTTCCTTCTTTCCTTCCTTCCCTCTCTCTCTTTCTTTTTTTTTTCTTTTAGCCAGGGAGATAAGAATGGTTTTTACTTTTTTAAAATGGCTACATTTTAAATGGTTATATAAGTAACTACATAATGTTTTCAGTGTGGTTTCTTGGTCCAAAAAGCTTAAAATACATTTTACCTTGCACTTGCAAAGAAAGATTGCTGATCCATGGAACATTAGATGTTTGTTTCATAGTAAATTTGGTTGATCCTGGTTCAGAAACAGAAAAACACTTTTAGTTATAAAAATTCTTATGGCATCAAGGCAGTAAAGGCATTTTTATATTAATTGCAAAGGACAGAAATATAACTAAAACTCCTTTAAGCAAAGGGAGCAAATTTTTGGCTTATGAGTCTGAAAGTCCAGGGTGATGGCTTCAGGTGCAGTGTGATTCAGGTGCTAACATGATATCATAAGAATTGTATCTCTGTTTCCCTAGACTCTTCTTTCCTCAGTGTTGACTTCATTCTCAGATTGAATGAAGCTGTCTCATTGTGAAGGAAAAGATGGGCAATAGCTGTTCCAGGCTTTTAATCGAGCAACTGTGCAACCTCTCATTCACGATTGTTTCAGGAGAATTCTGAGAGTACATTTTCCCTTTATTGGCTTGAATCAGTTGTCTACCCCTGAATCTGGGGGTGGGTATGTTGCCTCCTTGGAACATAGGACCCCAAAGTATTAAGAAAATGACAAGACTGTTCCACAGAAGAAAGGATGAATTCAGATGTTCCCTGAGCACTTAATTACAGACACTATTTCCCATTACTCCCACCTCTGCCTCAAGATCCCAAGGCCGATGTCAAACCAACTCTCCCTGCACTGTGGGTATAACATATCCTTCTATACTTTCTATTTAGTTCGCTCTCTTCTTGGGGTACCACATGTCTGGATTGCCTCTGTTTTGGTTTCAATGTGCAGCTTGGAGTTGACAGTTTCCATAATCTTGTAACTCTGACTTTTTTAGCTTAGTTCCTCAATAACACTTCTGAAAATTTAACTCTTTAGACTGTTCTTTTTCTATCCATAGTGGAAATTAGTGGAAATCGTGGCACATACCACAACAATTAACTGACATTGGGAACCCCAAGACAAAAAAAAATCCTTTGCCTTATGGCATTTTCAATATACAGTAGACCCTTGGATTGTGAGCAACTTGTTCTGCAACTTTTCTGCAAGATGAGCAAACATTTCTAATAAGTTGCAACTTGATAAACGAGCAACGCCTTACAATACAAGTAGTACGGGATGCCGAATGTCACATGATCACAACTGAGCCAATGGTTCTTCTCCCTCTCTCTTTCTCTCTCCCTCTCTTGCTGTAAGATTGTGGGTGATCATCTCCCATGCTCAGATGCTTGGTCTCAGGCTACAGGGTTTGCAGAAATCAGCAATTTTTCAGAATGTTGGAAGGTGCCCACAAGTGTATTTTTGTCACTTCAAAGTGCCTGTGGACAGTCCTTTGCTCTTCCATACAAGAGTAAGCTTAGGAATACTTTGCTTCATTCTAGGTCAGGCTGCCTGCAGATATAGATCCTTTCATCTGCTGCCTTCCTGTCAGTTACATTAAATATAGTATATGACAAGAGTTCATTAATACTGTACTGTAGTCAACATCCATCAGTGACAGTGAAAGTCGTCCTACACAATAACCCTCCTCTCTCTTGTCTCCCTTACACCATCCATGAAGATTTTTACTGTAATTAAAATGTCTTAGGATGCTAATGTACCTTTTGGCAATTTTACTAAAGCCTGATTGCCCACTTGGGGTAGGAATGGGAAAAAGAAAGAAAGGTGAAGAAGTAACAGTTCTACCATATTTACTGTGCAAAGCTGGTTAAAAGCACACTTCCTCAATTCTAGGTAACAGCCTCAGTTATTGTCATCAACACACCATCTGATTAAATCACACGGTCATGCCAAGGAATCAGGCATGGGCAAAACTTACAGGTTCTGATAGTCTTCCTTAAAGCAGGATGTCTACCTAAATGATACATTTTGTGGAGGTGGAGGGAGAAGAAAAAGAAATGCATACAGATATGGTCTACCCAGATAAGTTCCTTAGACATCACATTTGGAAACAGAGTTGTAGAGATTTTAGAAAACTTTCCCATTTGGACTGAGCCAGACAAGAACCAGGGCTCCAGGACCAATCATTATGCAGCCAGCTCCAAAAAATGTCTGCCAGCAACCATCTCCCCAGCCCTGATACAGCCGACCAAGCCTCAGCCCATATCCCCCATGCTGTTGAGCACCTCCCAGGGGCATAGACCCACTTGTATGTGGGCCACTACTCCATCACTGCCATTGGGACATCCAGTTCTACACATGCACGATTTTCTAACCAGAAGCTGGTCGTCCCTGTCCTGGCTCTAGGGGTCCCTAACGCAGGGAGTCCTATGTGACCACTTGATACTACTACCTTTCCAGAACAAGCACCGAGGGACAAGTCTCAGTGCAACCTCAGAAAGTCCAACTTCATTTCTCTAACTCGTGACTATGTACACACATCCTCTACCCACTTCTAATGCCAGGCACATCCTCCACAGAGCACAGCACAGCCAAAAAGGCAGCTGGGGGATCTCTGCAGCCAAACTGCCTGGGTATGAGTCTTCTGCTAACTATTAGCTGTGTGGCCTCTGTTTCATCCCTGTTCCTCACTTTCTCTGTTTGAAAAAATGGGGATGATCGCGATAGTACCTCCAGTCATTATTATAAAGACTGAGAGAGTTAATACTGGTAGCCGTGCTAAGACAATACTGTGCACATGGTGCTGTAAGTGATCAAAATCACTGCCCATCAAATGCTAGGTCTTCTTTGGACACAGCTGTTCAGTTTCTAAGAAGTTACATCTGCATTTCCAAAACCAGGAAAGGAAAACTGTCAAAAGTAATGACAGGCTGAGAAGGAGCTGAGCAAAAAGGAAACCCAGAAAGGACCAATCAAAAGCCTACGACCTCGCCAATCCCAGGACACAGGCTTTAACCCATGCTAGCTCCCACGAAGCCCGCATCTAAAACCTTGACCCCCACTCACAGAAACGGAGCCAGAGCCAACAGAGGAGGACACACAAGGCTCCAGCCAGCAAATCAACAAGTTGCTGTCCATTAAAAAAAGAGGAGAATTGGGGCGCCTGGGTGGCGCAGTCGGTTAAGCGTCCGACTTCAGCCAGGTCACGATCTCGCGGTCCGTGAGTTCGAGCCCCGCGTCGGGCTCTGGGCCGATGGCTCGGAGCCTGGAGCCTGCTTCCGATTCTGTGTCTCCCTCTCTCTCTGCCCCTCCCCCGTTCATGCTCTGTCTCTCTCTGTCCCAAAAAAAAATAAATAAAAAACGTTGGAAAAAAAAGAGGAGAATAAAGAATGAAATCAGGCACAAGGCCCTAGTCGTAGCTACTGAGATGCTTCCTGGAGGAAGGTGGCTGACTTTTTATCAGATGTGTCACTCGGTGAAATAATTGCTGGCAATAATGGTGCAATAGCAGTCTGCTCAGAGTACTATTTATCCATGTCTGTTCTATCTTTCAACTTCAAAGCTCCCAGTGCCTCACAGAGCACATCAAAATGACACCACTGTTGTTAATGACAGTGGTCTAACGCAATACACAGAAGTCAAGTGATTTCTCTAGATAGGCAAAAGAAAAAAAAAAATCTCTCATAGAGCACCAAGGCTTGTGTGCACGCACATTCCGATGCTCCACTTTAATTCACAGGTGGGGGAGATGGAACTGGATTGCAGATTTATTCACCTTTTGGAAACACTAGAATCCCAGGAAGGCGAGGGGAGGGGAGGCATAAAACCAGTCAGGAGGTTATAGAAAGAAGATTATTTCTCTGGTTTTCCCGGTAATTTGTCCCCGTGTTGCTGATGACTGGGCCTCATTGTGATATCAGAAAAAGCATAGGATCGATTGTGAATGAGAAGAAAAAGCTTCCATTGTCTCTTAGTTCCTTTCCATGTCAGCAACCTACTTGTAGCACCACACTTTTATCTGACCACCTCGTTCCACCTCTCCTGTCACATCCTGCAGGAAAGTGACATATAGACATCATGGCATCCTTAGATAAAGCTACCCATCAATTGTCTCCATCCTGGGATTATTTCCACCCTACCTGTGTGGTTAATGTAGTTTAATCAAATCAACTACACTCTTAGACTCCTCAGTTTTATCTTCTTCTTGACCTTTTGCTTGTGTATGTTGCAAATTGCATGTATTCTGGATGAACACAGCCAACCCTTTTCGTTGAATCTATCTCTAAGCTAACTACCAAGAGCACACACTGAGAATATAAGAACCATGGTGATGGGATACTTCACACACTTATAATTTCTAGGCTCACCTGACACTATATTTCTCCATAATCCATTTCCTTATATCCAGTCATTCTTTTCATATTTCTACAGCAGCCCTTCACGAAGTTCAGCATGCATGAGATCCAGTGGAGGGCCTTATAAAACATATTTCTGGCACCCATTTCAAGAGATTCTGGTTCACTTGATGTGGGTGGGGGGAGCCTAACAACTGGTGGTTCTAACAAGCTTCCAGGTGGCATTCATGATATGGGCCAATGGGTTGTACTTTCGATAGCAGTGATATACAGCTCCTGGCAAATAGTAAATTTTTATTTACATTATTGCTTTAAAAGACCTCAATCCTTTCCTTTCCTCACTTCAACAGACCTCTTCTCCATGGCAACAATAACAAAATTACTCTAAAATAAAAATTCTTTTTCACTTACTTTGTCCCTTCTGAAGTTATGTTCTTACTCAACTCTAACTCCTACCTTAATGTGCCAGAGAAAGTTGCAGCTTCACTGCCAGTTTCTTAGTAGACGGGACAATGGGATGTTTACAGATGAAGAGCTGAGTCTGGTCTTTAGCTGACTGACTCCATCATCTGTTCTCAGCAGTACAGGGAAATAAAAACACAAAAGGTTAGGGATCTCCTCCTGGCCAGATCCCCAAAGTCTGACACAGCTGACCATTTTTCTCTTGACTCTTGAAAATGGGAATGCACATGACAAATGGAATAGGTACCAAGAGCAAGGATCTTGGGGCCAGGCAGACCTAACCTCATATACAAGCTGCATCACGGCCTACCTACATGACCTTTGGAAGTTCCCTTAACATTTTCTCCTAAATACAATTTTACTGATGATTGTAGATACAAATCTTTGACCACAAATTCAGCAATGCAAGGAATAGAACTTGCTTTATTTTTCTCCCATGCTTAGATCCCCCATTTGGCTAGGGGCAAATATTCAATGTCAGTCATTTCAAGGGTTTCCCTTTTGTTTTCCCTAGGTTCTTTCTTTGTCCCGTGGACTCGTACAGTTCTATGGGTTGAGGATTTCTGATCCTGGATTAGTCAGGCTATACCCACACTGACATCTGCAAGATGTCTGCTCTCATCTGATCTTGTCTGTCTGTCCATGCAGGTTGCCCTGAGTCATGCCTCATTCCTGAACTCAAAGCCTCATCAAGCTCGTGTCTCTCCAAGCTAGTTTCATGCCCTTCATGAGTGTACAGGAGCCACTTCCCAGCTTTATTGGGCTGTAAGACATGTGATGGGGCTCTTTAATACCTTTCCCTACCTCCACACCACTCCCATCTTGAACCCTTCCACTGCCCTTGCATGCCGCTGAGACACGAGGAACTCTTTGAGGTTGCCTGTGGCCCATCCTGCTGGACACCCCTGCCTTCTCGCTTTCCGGGGCTCTAACTGTGAATCAGAGACACAACTCTCTTGGTTTTCAATTCTCTAAAGCTATTTATTTTTGAAAATTAAAGTTCTAGGCTCTTTAAAATCAGAAGGGTTTTTCTCTTACTTTCTTCTGTGATATTCATTCTATGAATTAACGGGCGCCACATTAAAAAGACTGATGGGTACAAAGAGAGACTGCAGGAAAAGTGTCAGTTAATATTTCAGAACATCTTAACCACATGTGTAAAGTGGGATGAGATTATTTTCAGGCTTCTCTGAGGACTAAATGCCATCACACAGGTTAAGTTCCTAGCTGTGTGTAATTTGAAACATACTAGATAAATATGAGTTCTCTTCCCTTAGTTCCTCCTATCTCCCTGTCTTTTCCTCACTGGCTTTTCTTCTCCTACCCCTTCCCTACGTTTGCTTTAAAATCTAGTGTGTTCTTAGTTGTTATGTCTTCAGCTCTCAAATCTTCCTCATTTTGATAATCCTCCTGAGCAGCCAGAGATAATCCTCATCTTGCCCAGAACTGCACATGGTGTAACCTCCCCACATTTCTCTTTCTTCCTGGATGGTCTAAGTCAGAAACAGCACAACGTTCACACTCCCGCTTAAAGGGGAAACCGGAGCACCAATCTCGATGTCTTCCTTCTGTGCCAACACCTCACACATCTAACCAGCTCTCAGTGAATGAGTGTTTCTCCATTCTGACCCTCCCATACATTCTCACAGCTACTGGCATAGCTGTGTTCCTCAACATCTCATACCTCACATCTTATGCTCTGAACTGGCCCCCCACTTTCTTGGCCCAGGCTATCCCTTGACAGAACTCTATTTCTGATACTCAGATGTCATTATCCCATCACACCCCCAAGCTTAAGTATTTACAATGGTGCATCATTCCCAACAGGTAATGGCAGCAAAAGGCCCAGGGTGTCCAGTGCCAACTTTCACATCCATCTTTACTCCTCTCTTCTTCCCTTTCTCTTCTGTCCTTCACACACTTTCCAAGTCAGTGCTCAGCAATGATCTTATAAAAGTAAACTTGGTGGGATGACCAAACTGTGATGTGGCACAAGGACTTTATTACTGTTTAAAAAATTAGGTTTGGATATATGTAAAAATTGTATAAATATAAATAATTATTAAAATGTATATTATGTAAACATAACTATATATACATAAGTTATTCATATCATATAGCATATATATTATGTATATGATATAATGTATATATACTAAATACTTATTGTTTTAAAAGACCTCAATCCTTTCTTCTCCCCCAAACTTGAACAGACAGACCTCTTCTACTTGGCAGCAGTAATAAAAATTACTATAAATGCAAACTCTTTAACTTATTTTCTTGTAAGTTACTTTCTTATATACATAATAGATTATATGTAATATATTTAATATAATTAGATAATATATATGATACATATGATAACTTATATAGTAGTGAGTTTCTATAATAGTGTCAAAGCAGATAAAAAAAAGAATAAAGAAGGGTGCCTGGGTGGCTCAGTCGGTTAAGCGTCCAACTTCAGGTCAGGTCACGATCTCACAGTTTGTGGGTTTGAGTGTCACATCAGGCTCTGTGCTGACAGCTCAGAGCCTGGAACCTGCTTCAGATTCTGTTTCTCCCTCTCTCTTTGCCCTTCCCCTGCTCACACTCTGTCTCAAAAATAAATACACATTAACAAAAAAAAAAAAAAAGAAAGAAAGAAAAGAAAAGAAAAAAGCTAACCTCAACATCCTATCCACATCACCATGGTGTTTATTGCAGAGTCTAGTACTTGGAATATAGCGGATCCTCAACAAACAGTTCCTGAGTAAATGGACACGCCCTTGGAGACTTTGTTGATGCTCTGCTCTCCTCTCTGCCTTCCTGGGAGCTCCTGATGGGTGGAGATCATATGACACCCTTCCTTAGGCAAACTACTGCTGGGAACACCCCTTTCCCACCTGAGCCACTGTGTTTTCCACCCCCACTCTCATTTTTCAAGCTCAGCTGAAATATCAACTCCTCTGTGAAGCCTTTGTTGGCATTGTGTATCATTGGACTGTTTTTGTGGACTTCTACACCATTTGGTGAGTGCAGTTTCCAAGTGCTTTAGCACTACGGATTCGTTGTTATATGTATTCTAACCTATTCTTACAGTGCAAAGTGAGCTCCTCAAAAAAGCCTATTTTCTTTTGATTCTAGCATCAGAATGCATAGCAGACACTAAATTCTTATTTAGTTTAATTGGGTAAGGAACTTGAAGGCCAGAAGACTAAGATCTGTTAACCTAAGCAAATACATTGAGCAGGTGTGCCTGGATTTTATTGTTAAGCAACAACATGATGGTTTGCCTTTCTAGGATATTAGAATCATCTTTACCTAGTAGTACTTCCTTCCTCCTATTGGCTCACCTGCCCCAGAAACAGGAAAAATCCAAGTCTTTGTTCCCCAAGAGACCGCAGTCTATAAATCCATGGTTTGGTTGCCTCCAAAACTTCCAGCATTCCAATGAACAAATATGCATTTGAAAACTCTCTGTCCAAACCAAAACAATGTCATAGAGCAAGTAGCAGGACCATGAGGGGTTAGTCACCATGAGGGGTTAGACCCAGAAGGTCAGGGAAATCTTGTCCTTCTGGCACACAGAACTTTAGAACATAGTGGGATGCCCATTCTGCAACCCTTCCCAAGCATACCCATTTGGTTACAGTGTGTTATAGTTCTTGAGATACATCTGCTCCTTTTCCCAATGAATGGTAGAAACATATGGTCCGATTTTTTTAAGATAACACAATTCCCCACCTGTTTGCACAACGTCTCTGCAAAGACAAACTCTTGTCTTTGGCAAATTTCCTTCCTCTAGCTAGAGCGTGTCTTGCTGATTCACTATAAACCTTTGGTTTCCATTTATGTCCCTCCAGGAAAAAAAAAGACACTCCAGAAATTTTGGAAATCAATTTTCAAGTTGTTTGCACTGACTCAACCGGAATGTTATTTCGCTCTAGCCCCCACAAGAACTCTATCCATGGTCCACCTGGTCTCTTTTCCCAAATGTGGAAGCTAATTATTGAAGCCACATCCCCCTGATTTAATATCTTTTAACGGACAGCTAAAAGCTTGGCCATCACGTCACGCCTGCCATAGTGTCAATCAGTTGGAGAAAAAAACCATTTTTATGTCAATCATGAAATCCTTGGGGATGTTGTAACCTGTTATGATGCATTACCCTTTGACCACTGTGACTCAAAATCTCTAGCATCAAAGAGCATGCGTCAGAAATAATTAGAAGCTAATATTAATCGTGCTCACATATGAATGAAGCATTTATCTCTGGGGTGTTTATACTGTCTGGACAAGAAGGCTGGGGAGTCCATCTTCCTGGTGCTATGATCAGTATTGCTATTAATCAGATGTAGTGGGTTGAGATTCAAAGCCACTGCCCTAACACTGCAGATATTTAACACCAAATGTGATTACTATTATCCTGTATTAATGTCCTGACACAAGAGTTAACAAGGCCAATAGAGCAAACTGACTAATTTTCAATGCCCCTAGCACCCTGTGGTGAAAGAGATAGATTTTTCAGGAAACAACCATTGTGGAAAACAGCAATATATAGGGCTAAGGCTGGCCTTACACATTTTAGTGGTTACAAAAATGTCTCCCCCCCACCCTTCGTGAGTTACAGCTCACTAAGGTACAACACTGAATCACCTTATCTCTCTCAGTAACTGTTCTGTTGTGCCTGGCTCAGGGGCATTCATCTGAATGACACCGACCTCAAAACCGGAATTTGGGCTCTAAATCTTGAGCGTGTGATATTTTTCTTTATGGGCCAGATTTCAGAGAACCCCCCAAAAAGAGAGAGAAACACCAGCACACATCTGACTTGCACTTGTTCACAACTCATCTTGGCCATTGCAACATCCTGTCCTTAGAATGACCTTACAGAAAAGGAGAGCTAAAGGGAATAGCTACAAAAACGAGAATGGCTAAGGAGTAAATAAAACAACAGGAAGGCAGGCAGGGGCCGTGGTGCCCAGGCTGAACCGGAATAAAACAAATTCATTATACTGTAAATTGCTCACGCTATATGGGAGCCTATTATGAGGAGGTTGTGAGAACTGGAGGAGGGGTTGGCTTTCTACTATATTCAAGGCTGTTGATCACTCCAAAATCCCCAGAGACAAAGAAATCTGGCTCCTGATGGATTGCTCATGGTTGTAGAGGGTGAGTGGAGAGTAGGTAAATTAAGACCCCAGATAACCCTATTTATGGCATGAAGAACATTACAAGTCTTTCTTCTGCATTTGGGCTGTGGATGCTTGCAGGTCATCTGCCATCCTGAGGGCCCAGGACAGGGCTAGGCAGAGTATCTGAATGCTCAGTATATTTCTACTGACCTCGAGAGGATTGTCATGAAGTGTTAAAGCACTTCGCACGTAGTAAGCACTCGATAAATATCAGTGATTCAATAGCTGCACGATCATCTCCTCCATTGAAGCTTCCGGCTCTACTGTGGATGTATAATCCAATTCCAAGATACACGAGCCTTCTCGTTCTCACGTCACTGCTTCTTTTGTTCATTCATTCAATGAATATTGATAGAGCAGTCATTCTGTGCTAGACCCTATCAATCACATGCTCTGAAGGTCAGTACAGGCTTTGGCGTCAGATGGACCTGGGTTCAAATTCTGGTTCTGTGATATTAAGTTCTTTCCTATCTCTGAGCTGGTTTCCTCCCCTGCAAAGTGAGCTTAAAAGTAATGCTTCCTTCGGGTTATTTGTGAGGATTACAAGAGCTTGGGTTGTGAGATATTTAGGACAGAGCTTAACACATGGTAAGCTCCATAAATGTAGTGTCTTAAAGACCGTGGCTAAATCCAGGTGTCACTGTGACCCCCTCCCCGGTCTTACACAGCTCTTGTTAATTTTGTCTTCCCCTGAAGTCAATTAGTACTTGTTATTTGTTTTTGTCAAGCTTAGCTCTTGACTTTTAAGTTTACATGGTAGTCCTTCTTGGTTGGCCTATTATTTCATGAATCTCTACCTTTGGCGTTTCCCATGGGGAAATAGAATATAATTGTGATATAATTAATATGATTATATTAACATTACATTAGCCATATATAATATTATATAATTAATATATAATGTTAATAGACCATAATTAAAATTAATATAATATAATTATACTGCGAAGGAGCCCAGGTTGTGACCAAATTATGATCTGGGGACTGGGGCCAGATAAAGGTCAATGCAGGAAAAAGCTCACCTTCACACAGGCAGACTGGGGCTGAGGGAAAATTAATAGAATCCTTGAAGGGAAAAGCAGGATGGGGCTCAGAAAGGAGAGAGACTGTGAGCACCTGATGACTATCCCAAAGAGTGGGGGGCACATTCTGTAGTGTGGGGACTCCCCTAAAGCATGGAGATTCTGCGGGGGGACGCTGGGGAGGACAGTGGTTCACAACACCTGGGTGAGGAAACAGAACATTTACCATACGAATTATTGCTAGGGGTCATCAGCAGTCATGTTTGCTCTATTTCTTCGTGTCTAATCTTTTTAAAAAATGTTTACTTATTTATTTTGAGAGACAGAGATGGAGATAGAGATAGAGATAGAGAGAATGCAAGTGGGGGAAGGGCAGAGAGAGAGGGAGAGAGAGAATTCCAAGCAGGCTCTGTGCTGTCAGTGGAGAGCCTGACGTGGGGCACTATCCCATGAATCCTGAGATCATGACCTCAGCCAAAATCAAGAGTCAGACGCTTAACTGACCGAGCCACCCAGGCTCCCCTTTTTAACTCTAATCTTTAACTTTAGTTTCATTGGCAGGAAGAGAGTGTCCTGACCCTTGGCATATCTGGCTGTCCAGTCACAGGGTGGGATCCAATAACATAATGCTTAAAAACAGACTGAGAAATAGCAGAGAGATGAGAAAGAGACTGTTATGGCCTCTGAATTGTAGTATTCCTGCTATCTATCTATCTATCTATTATTTATTTATTTATTTATTTATTTATTTTAAGTTTATTTATTTATTTTGAGAGTAGGGGAGGGGCAGAGAGAGGGAGAGGTAGAATCCCAAGCAGGCTCCACACTGTCTGATCATGACCTGAGCCAAAATCAAGAGTCAGACACTTAACGGACTGAGGCCCCAGGCACCCCATTTTTCATAAAGAAATAGTTTCTGTGGCACCTGGGAGGCTCAGTCCGTTAAGTGTCTGACTTCGGCTCAGGTCATGATCTCGCAGTTCGTGGGTTTGAGTCCCGCGTTGGGCTCTGTGCTGACAGCTCACAGCCTGTAGCCTGGTTGGGGTTCTGTGTCTCCCTCTCTCTACCCCTCCTGTTCATGCTCTCCTCCCCTGTTCATGCTCTGTCTCTCAAAATGAATAAATGTTTAAAAAAATTTAAAAAAATAAATAGTTTTGTCCTATAAAAATATGTCAAACTGATCAGGGAAAATGAAGAGTAGGATTATCTAGCGGAAGTGAGTCCTTTAGTTTGTGCATCAGTCTGCATCATGGCAGTCAGGCATCTTGTCACACGGTGCCCAATGTCTTCTCAGTGTCTGTCTGCAACCTGATCTACAACCACACCATGTACTTTATACTTTATTGATTTCCAAACTGATCACTTCATTTCTCATTTTCTTCTTTCAATTCTTTTTTTTTTTAAGTTTATTTATTTTGAGAGAGATAGAGAGAGAGAGGAGAGACTCTGCTAGGGGAGAGGCAGAGAGAGAGGAAGAGAGAGAGAATCCCAAGCACTGTCAGTGCAGAGCTGGACAAAGGGCTTGGGGCTCGTGAACCACGAGATCATGACCTGAGCTGAAATCAAACGTTGGACGCTCAGCCAACTGAACCACCCAATCGCCCCTTCTTGTTTCCATTCTTACTATGTCCATATATTTTTCATGCATTTAATTTCTGGCAGCCACCTTGTTATTTCTCAGGGTGATTCTGTTTCTCCACACCAGCTGTGCAGTCCCAGATCTCCTTAGGAAACACTTTTCCAATTCAGTCCAGCCCCCAGTCTCTCCAGGCCTCACTCTCACACAGACGGCATGCCCACTGGGTTCACTTGGCCCTGGGTCCTATCGGATACTTACCATGCTTTAGAAAACACAGCCACTGCATAGAGATAAGTCCTTTAGACTCCACACCCTTCATTGTGTCTTCTGAAAGCCAGAGGTCTTCAACTCAGTGTCCATCCAAACATCAACCCACAAGTGCAGCCCATGGCACTGCATGGCTGCCTGGAATGTTCAATTCCTCAAATTTGAATATACGGAAAATGGAAAACAAACTTATATTCACAACAGTAGAAAGATGGTCAAATGTACTATGGTATATGTGTTCAATGTGATGTTATGTGGACAATCTTATGAAAAAGTTTTAATGACATACGAAAAATATTTATGATTAAATCCTAGATGAAAGGAGTAAAACCCAATTATACAAAAGCTTTCTGATAAGTGATGAATAAAAGGTGAATTATTTGAGTTGTTACAGGTCTTTATGATTCTTCTGGTGACTTTTTGGTTTTTTTAGTTTATTTATCTTGAGAGAGAGAGAGAGAGAGAGGGAGGTGGGAGGGGCAGAGACAGAGAGAGAGAGAGAGAATCCCAAGCAAGATCCACACCAGCAGCACAGAGCCCAGTGCAGAGCTTGAACCCACAAACCATGAGATCACAACCTGGGCCGAAACCAGGAATCGGATGTTTAACCAACTGAGCACACAGGTGCCCCTCTTCTGGTGATTTCTGATGCTTACAAGGTGGCTGCTATAACTCTAGCCATCAACTCAACATTATAGCAGCAACAAGGGGAGAGGAATAGGAAGAAAGGGTACTGCCTCAATCAACAAAGCAAAAACTTTCCTGGAAATCCCACCACACAGTCTGCTTGTGCCCCATTAGCCAGCACTTTCCCCCATGACCAGGTCTATCTGAAAAGTAGAAAAGAAAAAGATGTTGAAAATGGGGATTACGTCAGCCAGTCAGCAAGTGCCCCAGGTGGTAAATGAAAAGTCTCCCTGTATACCTTCTGAGTTTGAAATAGTCTATCACAGCAACCGCTGAACTGAGTAAGGCCAGAATATAAAGACAAATATTCTTTTGTTGTCCTTCCTTCCTTCCTTCCTTCCTTCCTTCCTCCCTTCCCTCCCTTCTTTTTTCCTCCCATCTCCCTCCCTCCCCCTCCCTCCCTCCTCTCTTCGTTCCCTCTCTCCCTCCCTCCCTTCTTCCAAGCCTACATGGCAGGCACTTCTCCAGGCACTGGCATTACAACAGTGAATAAGATATACTTGGGCCTCACTCTCAGAAGCTTTACCATCTAGTCAGAAAAATATTTTCTTGTATTCTGGGTTTGCTTCTCCAACTACTAGGTAGATTACTGTGGGGACATGGCAGGAACAACAAACTAGAGCGGAGTGTATGTACCTACATCAGAGAAGCCTGGGGTAAGAGGGAGCAACCCAGGCAGAAGGATTTGAATAGTGCAAGAGGGATTTTTAAATTCAGCATGGCTGAAACTGCAGAGCTGAGAACATTGTAGAAAGGAGGCAGTACAAAAGAACTGGCTGAAGTAAAAGCTGGAGAAGAACACAGAGGCCTTCTCAGGAGAGTGAAGAATTTCAAACTTTCACGAGTGAGCATTGGGATGCTGCTTTCACAGGAATACAGGCATGGACATTGTTTTTTAGAAAGACCTTGATGGCATCAGTGTAGAGCTTGGGGAGCACAACAATGGAGAAATGAGGGGGGCTGTAGCCATGGTCTAGGCAGAAGATCGTGACCTGGACCAGCAGAGTGGCAAAGTATGGAGAGAAGTGGAGAGAGTGTCTATGAAATCATATACCAGTAGAGGGAGAGAGATGTGTGTGGCCTCAAAGTGACTTTACACTCAAGAAGTTTGTTCCCACCATCTTTGTGAAGGGTAGGAAAGTAAAAGTGACCTGCTAATCCAGCATGGTGATAGGTAATATAGATGTGAATATATACATGCCTATGTAATAGTATTTATTACCTGGTCCCAACTACACATGGCACAAGTCATATCAGAATTGTCTGCATTTGAGAAGTAAAAGAAAATACAACTTCAGAGGCTTACACAAACTTGGAACTATGTTTTTTACAGAGAGATGTAGTTGGTTTAAAGATGTTAGAGCAGATACCACTTTTGGAGTTGTCCTCATTATCACAAGATGGCTGCTATAGCTCCATCCATCATGCATTCAAGGCAATAGAAAGATTAAGTGGGAAAAGCTGTGCCAGCATTATGTGTCCTTATATCAGGAAAGGGAAATATTTTATGAAAGACTTTTCCAGGAAGACTTTTGTTTATTCCTCGTGGGAACTGGCTACCACTAGCTGCATGAAAAACTGGTTGGCAAGTAATAGTCTTCAAGACTCCATGGGAAGAGGAAGAAAGGGAGAAGGGGACTGGGAATGGCTGTTCGGCAGCCAATCAACAGTGATTTGCCACAAATGCGTTATAAGCTTGGGTTATATTTGAGGGGGAAGGGGAAGTGGTGGAGACAAGCATGTATCAGAGGTCAGTCACAGTCATGAATTTTATGAAAGGTTTGCTGGGAAGCTACATTTAAGAAAATATATATGGTGACTAAGATTCCCCTGACAGCGCGACCAAGTGATTTGCAACATACTTGCATTTCATGTCCCTCGTTCCAAGTACTGTCACTCGCTTTCATGTCAGACACTTGAGTTGTTTCAAAATCACCAGCCTGGCCCACTTTTAAATTACACACACGTGCACACACACACACACAGACCCTTTAGGAGCCCCTGGTGTATGATGAGAAGTGTGCTTGCTCTTTTGATGGCTGTAGCATCAACACTATTGATTTGTTTGGGCTGGAACTCCAGGAGGATTAAAACTACCCTCTGCCCCAGGTCTCTTGACAGAGGTCTGAAGTCTAAATTCCTTTAAAGCAGTTTTATACCCCTGGTATCATTTGATTCTCATGGAAATCTTGCAAAGGAGGCTTTGCTCATCATTTTACAGAAAACTAACCCCTCTCCCCCCATGAGATGATTTGCTTATGATCCCCTAGCAGCATGTGAGGGTCAACAGCCCTGCTTTAAAGGAAGACTTTCTGGGTTCAAATCTTAAGCCCTTACAGTGCTTGATGACTCAAAAGAATTTCGGGGAAGTAGCAAAGCAGGGCCACTGAGGAATGAAAGAAGACCAGCATTAATAAGCTGAATTGTAATTGTAGTTTAGGAAAATCTGGAAAGATGTCCTGTTTATCTCTGTGCTAACAAAGCACCCCAGAACTTAGTCACATAAAACGCTCACTGTTTTGTTTTGCTCATGGATTCTGGGGAGACCACAGTGGGAACGGATGATATCTAGAGCCTCAGAAAGGAAGAGTTGAAAAGTCTGTGAGTTACTCCAGGGCCAGAGGCTGGATTCATTTGAAGACTTTCACTCACATGTACAGTTCCTGCACTGGGATGACTCCAAGACTGGGCTCAAATGGGACTATCAACTTAAGAACCTATGCACGGCTTCTCCATGTGGCTTGGGCTTCTTCACAGCATGGCAACCTCGGGGTAATTTGACTTTTTTATATGGCGGCTCAGAGTTCTAAGAGATTGTGTTCCACAAGGGCAAAAGCTGAGTCACCATTTACAGTCTCACCTTGGAAGTCACATAGTGTCACTTTCATCAAGCTCTGTTGGTTGAAGCAGTCTCAAATCCACCTTGCCTCAAGAGGAGGAGATTGCTCTTGATGAGAAGCATGTCAGAGTATTTGCAGCCATCTTTTCAAACCAATGTAGAAACCAATCCATATCAGTTACTTTTATTTTGAGTTGAAATTGGGTAGGAGAAATGCATTATACTTTCTTCACAGAGCTTGTAATCTCTAAATGTACTTTTTTGGCTCTAATACGAACACTTACTAGCTGTGTGACCATAGGAAACTTACCTCGTTTCTCTGAATCCCACGTTCTGTAGGGATTTAAATGTCTTTAAAGGACATCTTTTAAAAGAAATCTTTAAGAAGATTTCCATACCTTCAAAATACATATATTACCTCTCTGGGCTTTTGTGAGAAAAGAACAAGACAATGTATGCAAATGCTAACCAAAGACTTATTCCACGTTTACTCGACACAGACATCTAGCAGTTTCTATGTGCCAAGCTCTGGTCTAAGTGTTTCACAAAGACTACCTCATTTAATCCTCATGTACCCCTATGACACAGACAGTTATTACTTTTGTTTGTATTTATTTACTTATTTGTTTATTTATTTATTTATTTAGAGAGGGAGAGTGAAGAAGGGGCAGAGAAAGAAGGAGAGAGAGAATCTCAAGCAGGATCCGCACGGTCAGCACAGAGCCCGATGTGGGGCTTGAAACCATTAACCGTGAGTTCATGATCTGAGCCCAAATCAAGAGTCGTATGCTTCACCAACTGAATCACCCAGGCGGCCCATTATCTCTGTTTTAAGGGTGAGGAAACTGAAGTGCAGACAGGGCAGTGACTTAGTTCATGGTCACAAGTCGTATAAGTGGCCAACCAGGACTTGAACAAAGCAATCTGGCTCTAGAGTCCATATGTTGGACTCTAGACCACTCCAATGTTCTGCCTTTCAGGAGATAATATAGATGTTGAATATATACATGCATATATAATTTCTTGAGCATCCACAAGTAGTGTGCATCCAGGATTCTGATTTGTGCAAAGATCTGTTTATCTAGACCAGGGGTCTGCAAACTATGACTGTGGTTCAAATCCAGCCACTCCCATTCATTGTGTATTACCCAAGGCTGCTTTCACACTACAGTAGCAGAAATGAATAGTCGTGACAGAGACTACATGGCTTACAAAGCTGAATGTATTTGTTATCTGGCTCTTTATAAAAAGTTTGCCGACCCCTGCCGTAGACTTTACCTGCAACAACTCTTTATCCTGGATTTCTTGGAATATCACATGTATTGAACTTTTGCCCTGATTAATTCCTTGATTTAACATGTGTTTATTGAGTGCCTACTATATGGCAGCCATTGTTGTATATCCTCGAGACTCTTGGTCTCAAGACCAAGAGATATGATTTTTGACCCCAGATAATTTATGTTCTGGTTGAGGGAGATGAAAAAAACAAAACAGTACACAAAACCCAAATGATTGTAGACTGTAATGAATGATTGCTAAAGAAGAAATAAATAGGATAACAAGTAAATCAAGTTAGAGAGTGGATTTATTAGATAGATAGATAGAAGGCATTTTAGTAGGGAACTCTATTATTGCAGCTTAAAGCATTCTAATAAGAAGACACATGCAGAGGAGAAAGTATGAAATAGTCATGTCTGAGAGAGGAATAGAAAGCTTTCTAGGAAATGTGGAAGAATGGCTTCTCGGTGCAGAACGTCCACCTCAGGATGTGACAGAGACTTGATAGTGAAGCTGACCAGCCCTCCGGTACGATTTTTCCCTCCTGCAACATGAGGTAATGTGGATGCAGACATGGGGAAAGCAGATAGTGGGTTCAACAAAAGTTGAGGTTTTAGAGGATAGCAATGAATGGAAATAAGGTGAGAAACAAATGGATAAATTTAGCTTGAAGACAATTTTTGGGGTTTGAGCATTGTATTGAAGCTATGCATTTGAATGCTTTTAGATAGTGCACAATCCATCTGGTTCACCACATCCCTGCACCTTCTTGCTGAGTTGTGCTTTGCCAGTTTCGATCATTAACGTCTCCTCCTTGACCCTGTAAGCTTTTGAGATCGCAAGCACTGAATTGTAGTAGTGGGTGACAGTCTCTTAGCTGCATGAGGAGAGAATGGAAAGAAAACTAAAGGATTATGAAAGAGTGGTAGGATTAATTGGAGACTGAAGTTTTGATGAGGTCAGGTGAGAACTAAGGGACTATTAAAGTAAAAACTGGAGACATAGGAAGTTTTCTTAAGCATGAAATATTAGGATTCAAGAATCTGAAGGTAATAGACTAATGTTTGCAAGTTAGGGAATGCGACACTGGGAGGGGGTAGCTGAGGCATATCATAAAGTTGGTATCTTAAATCAGTGGGGCCAAGACGAACTTTTAATAAATGGCTCTGGGACAACTGGGTAGCCCATTCAATAAAGGTCAAATGAGATCCATACCTCACACCATACACAAGAATGTTTAATACACAGACTATTTATGTCAGAGATTTAGATCCAAAGAATTTCTATATTGTGCTAGCTTCTGTGTAAGACATAAGAGAATAAAACAAAATATACACATGAAGCACAGAAAACTTAGAAAGGGTAAGTCAGAATCTTGTAGACAACATAGAGAATAAGAATTCACTAGTCCTTACTGTTATTAATAATTAATTGAATAAAATAAAAAATGGGGGAGAAAGGAATTGTTTTTCCCCCACAGTTGAATTCCAAGCAATGAACATAGAAGGAATGATGAACATAGAAAATCACCACAGTAATGATCATTTCAGGTAAGTATCATCAGTGGATGCTAAAGCTGGAGACGGGGACAAAGGCGGACTGACAAACAGGATTTTAATGCAGTCTTGAAGGAACTTGTCAGAAGATTCACAAAAAGAAAGAAAAAGTGAAATAACTGGGGAAAACATCACTTCAACAAAGTGATCAAAGTTAGTATTACCAGCTGTGGGACAAATGGACTGCTAAGAATTGGTCCAGAAGAGGTAAAACTTCTGAATTACACACTAGGAAGGACGCAACATCACTTTTGTGTGTGTGTGTTTTTGTCCCAAATGCATAACATCAAATGAATCAAAGAAATATCAGACAAACCCAAATTGGAGGACAGTCTATAAAACAACTGACCAGGACTCGTTCAACCTGTCAAGTCATGAAAGGCAAAGATTGAGGAACTGTTTCAGACTAATGGCTATTAAGGAGAAATAATAATTAAGTGTAATGTGTGATACTGGGTTGGATCCTGGACCAGAAAATGGACATTGGTGGGCCACATGATGACATTTTAATAAGCTCTGTAGATGGATAATAATATTATATGAACATTAATTTCTTGATTATGATAATTGTATCATTGACATTTTCAGAATCTGGGTAAAGTTTGTATAGGAATTCTTTACTGTTTTTTTTGCAACATTTTTATAAGCTTGAAATGATTTTGAAAGGAAAATGAAAAAAACAAATCTGATCATCGAATTTCTATTTTGTGTCTAGTATATGCTTATATGCATATGCTTATATATATGCATATATGCATATGTGCCATAACATTTTTTTTTCTTTTTCTTTATGTAATTATGCTAGAAACAGCCAGATGTGGTCACTGGTTCCTTCAGTGTTCTTGTGATACGTAGCAGTTAGAAAAAAGAAATGAAAAGTACCCTTTGTACATTCAGCTTTCCAAGCCAAATAGACTCGTCTTACCCTTTGTCCAGGGTAATTATTGGCCATTCGCTGATTTCTACTCCAATTTATTATTGAAATAAACATTACTCCTAACTGGCACATCTTCTTTTTTAAAAAAAAAATGTTTAATGTTTATTCATTTTTGAGAGACAGAGTGTGAGGGGGGAGGGGCAGAGAGAGAGACAGACAGACAGACAGACAGACAGAATCTGAAGCAGGCTCCAGGCTCTGAGCTGCCGGTATCTCTTCTTTTAATAATAATCTTACTGATGTCTGTTAGCCAGAAAGGAATTAGTAAAGGCTCAAGGTATCACCAAAAACTTTACTTACTCTTTCTGTGGGGTGAACAAGTCAAACACAAGGTTCCCTTCAAAAGCATTTTTTCAGGACTCTGGGAGCGTCCTCTTGACCCCTTTATCTGGGTTAACGGGAGGGTCACAATTAACCAAAGTATATGGTCAGCAAATATTTCTTCTTGGACACAACAAATGTTTCTTCTTCTTTTGTTATCAGTGTTGCAAGAGACAAATTAACCAGCCTAAGGGCTGGACTGGAAATTCCAAAATGTATGTTTAAACAAAGTTTCACCTTCTTAAAGCACTTGAGTCCTCTTAGTACTGGCTTTGCCCCTCCTGGAACACTCCAGCCCATCACTACAGCGTAATCAATAGTTGTGCTGCGTATAAAGTTATGTCTTACAGGATGTCAATATTAAGCTTTCAAGTGTTCATCTTTTATGATTTATTCATCAATAGTTCTACTAAATATATTTTATATTGGGCAAACAGTTATTTTTTACTGGAAGGGAAACTGACATTTCAAAGCTGACTACCTGCCACAAAGACACTGTCTTCTGGAATCAGGGTGATGTCTCGCCTACTTGGGCTGGCACTGACCGACCCAGCACTCATCCACAGAAGCTCTAAGACAGTTCCCCACTAACCACCTTACGGGTGAGTGTTTTTAAACCCTCCACGGCACCTAAGATTATCCTGAGCATTGAGTAAATGCTCACTACACACTTCTAAATGGACTTCAGTATGAATCTAACTGTCACCAAGTTTGTCATCAATTATTGAACTATTAATTATTCAATGGTTGTGCTTTTAAAATCAGTTGCTACATGGCAAACACTGACTTCAAGGTTTTCAAATTTTAAAGAAATTCATTCAGTCCTCAGACAAAACTGGAAAGGCAGATAAAGTTATCCCTTTTGCTGTAGATGAATAGGAATAGGTAGAGTAACATCTCCAAGTCACTTGGCTCAATAAGACTGGGAGGGCTGGTATTTGCAAGGAGGTAGAACACAGAAGTGGCACTCAATCTTCATGTATTGCATGCCAGCACCACCCACGGGTGAGTAGAACTTAGAATTTAGGAGCCCTTCCCAGTATGTCATGTACTGGACATAACTACAGGACATGTCATAACTACAGGACAGTAGTTAGAAGCAGCATGGGCTCTTAATCCACCCATTCAAATAATGCAGTTTTCTGAGGGCATTTTGTGCCTGAGTAACGATATGCGAAATTTGAAATTCTGCCTGAGGCACCAGGATACCTGTATTAGTTTCCTGTTGCTACAGTAACAACTTACCAGGGTCTGGAGACATGGACGTATTTGCAGGGCAATTATTTAGCCTACAGCAATACCACAGGTATAAAACTTCAAAGTGAGGCGAGACACCAAAATGCAGATTTTCAAAACGAAGAACAGGGTTTGTATCACCATTCTTGAAACCCCTCAGCTAATCTGAGGGCATAACATTGTCAAGAATGGATTATTAGAGGAGGATTTTTTAAATTTATTTTTACTTATGTATTTTGAGAGAGAGAGAGAGAGAGAGAGAGGAGGGGAGTGTCAGGCAGAGAGGGAGAAAGAGAATTCCAAGCAGCAGGCTCTGTGCTGTCAACACAGAGCCCAACGTGGGGCTTGATATCAAAACTGTGAGATCGTGACCTGAGCCAAAAACAAGCGTCGGAGGCTTAACCTGCAGAACTGCCTGGGCACCCCTTAGAGGAGGATTTCTTTAGAGAAATCTTGACTCTGTATCCTTCCCAGGGGGAAAGGAGAGGATACACCTATATTGTCACTTTACATCTTATGGGAAGCCACCAGGAGAGCTGATATATATCTGCTGGAGTTTGACCCCTGTCAGACCATGTTTGGGAATCTCAGAGCAAGGGACTGTGGCTGCTGACCCAAGCAGCAGGGCTGAAGGAAATAGAGGTCTTCATTTAAAAATAATCTGGGACGCCTGGGTGGCTCAGTCAGTTGAGCGTCTGACTTCGGCTCAGGTCATGTTCTCATGGTTCATGCGTTTGAGCCCTGTGTAGGGCTCTGTGCTGACAGCTCAGCCTGCTTCGAATTCTGTGTCCCCCTCTGTCTCTGTCCCTCCCCTGCTTGTGCCCTGTCTCTCTAACTCTCTCAAGAACAAATAATAAACATTGAAAAAAATTTTTAATTATCTTGCACCCACCAAAATAGGGTATCAGTTGTTTCCTACAGACCAAAGGCAGGCCATAAAGGAGAAAGAGAATGAATTTGGGGCTATTTAAATATTCTGTGAATGGGGCTCCTGGGTGGCTCAGTTGGTTAAGTGTCTGATGCTTGGTTTTGGCTCAGGTCATGATCTCACGGTTTGTGAATCTGAGCTCTGCATCGGACTCTGTGCTGACAGCATGGAGCCTGCTTGGGATTCTTTGTCTCCCTCTCTCTCTGCCCCCTCCTCTGTGTGCTCTCTTTCTCTCTCAAAATAAATAAATAAACATTTTTTTTTTTACAATTCTGCAATTGACAGATGGTATAACTACACATATTGTGTTGAGCATTTTGTAATGTATACAGTTGTCAAATCACTATGTTGTATACCTGAACCTAATATAACACATATCATGTTAACTATACTTCAATTTAGTTTTTCCATTATAAATACATAAAAGGAAATAGATATCTCTTTAAAAAATTATCCTACATATATGTAAAATTCTTCCACTGAGTAGCACCTCGGGGGGTAAAGGATTCTAACAGACAGAGATCTATGAGGAGTTCTCCAACAAACTAAGGCTGGAGGAAGGTGTAGAGGAAGATGTACATGTCTCACACTGCAGGATTACAGTCAGGGGAGCCCAAAAAATATCTGTAAGAGAATCATCCCTTTAAACTCCACTCTACTTTACCTGTGAAGGAAGAGGAATTCTTGTTCAGAAAAAAGTTAGTATCAGCTTGCATCGCTACGTTTTTATTATATATTTATAAAATAAATAAATTGTTAAAATAAATGGACATATAAGAAGACACTCAATACTATTAGATATACCAAATAAAACCATTATAAGAAACTGTTACATACCCACGAGAATGACCAAAATTAGAACTGATCATGTCAGGTGTTGGAGATGAGGTAGAACAACGAAAATATCTAATATCTGGGAACGCCCTAAAGGCTTGTGAGTGAGAGTTAGGCTGTACTTGCACAGGGGAAGGGTATTGGAAACCTTCCAGAAAGCAGGCCCCACTGAGATGAGAACAAAATATTTAGTAAGTTATTTGGAAATATCTTCTAAAACTAAAGCTCCACATACACTCCTCTCTACCCAATAGACATGAGAGCTTACATGTTTCAAAAGTCATGTACAAGAATAATCATAGCCACCATATTGCAAATCCCCCACCTGGAAGCAACCTCTTTGTCCATCAGAAACAGAATGGTAAATAACATGTGGCAAATTAAGACAATGGAATAACACACACAAGGGGGAAACACACAGTACTGATACACAGAATGGCACAGCATGGATGAGACTAGAGACATCATAAAGTGAATGTACAAAAGAGAACATAAAATGTTATTTCATTTATATGAAGTTCAAATACTGATCTGTAGAGACAGAAACGAGAATAACGGTTACCTCTAGGAACTAGTGACAGAGACAAAGTACAAACAATCCTTCTACAATTCTGAAATATTCTGTGTCTTAATCTTGGTGATTGCTTATTATATATGTGTAATAATTCATCAAATTGTAAACTTAAGATTTTTCCAGTTTTTTTGTATGTGTTATATACCTCAATTGAAAAAAAAAAAACTGAAGGGCTACCTAAATGGTTCAGTCGGTTAAGCATCTGACTTCAGCTCAGGTCATGATCTTACAGTTCATGAGTTCGAGCCCCGCATCAGGCTCTGCACTGGCAGGGTGGAGCCTGCTTGGGATTCTCACTTTCTCTTCTCTCTGCCCAGAGGTGCTTTCTCTCAAAATAAATTAAAAAAAAAAAAAAAAAGAAGAAGCTCTCTCTCTTTCTTTCCCTCTGCCCCCTCCCCTAAAAGAAATAAAAGATAGTTAAGAATGAACATAAGTTTGGAACTGGGCATTCCTGTCTTTAATACTTACTCGAGTTAGAGAAGAAATCACAAATAACTTACAACACACTTAGAAGCCCATAGGAATATTGCCTGTGAAAGCTTATAAATAAGCTGCAGCTAAAGTATTACTCAGAGGTCAATTTATGTGCATATGTGAAGATACGTTAAAATAAGAAGATACTGACTATAAGAAAGGTAATCATGCCACTTCGCAAAAAAAAAAAAAAAGACAAAATAAAATAATGTCAAAGTTAAGTGAAATGAAAACCAAAATAAAATAAAACTAAAAAATTATTATGTTTATTTATTTTGAGAGAGAGAGAGACAGAATGTGAGTGGGGAGGGGCAGAGAGAGAGGGAGACACAGAATCCGAAGCAGGCTCCAGGCTCCGAGCTGTCAGCACAGAGCCAGATGCGGGGCTCGAAACTGTGAATGTGAGATCATGACCTGAGTCGAAGTCAACTCTCAACCAACTAAGCCACCCAGGCGCCCTAAAACCAAAATAAAATTAGATGCAGAAAATAAAATAAGAAACAAAAATGTGACAGTAAGCACAATACACTGTAAAGCTTTTTAGAAAACAGATCAATATAAGAGACAAATCTTAGATTACATAGATCGGGAAGAGAAAACAAAATAAACAGTATTAGGAAAGAAAAGAAGACTGAATTCTAGATACTCTGGAAGTAAGAAATCATTTAAAAGTGTGAGGAACAATGATGACATTAAATTTGAAAAATGTATATGAAATGGACAACACACAAGGAAATTATAGATTGCTACAATTGTCTTAAGAAAACTTGAAGACCAGAGTAAATCAATCAAAAATCGAACCAATCTTAAGACGCTTTCCTTCCCAAATGGCAACAGCAGAATAGTTTTATGGGAAATTTGCTATCTTTCAAGAAATGTATGTCTTATAAGTTGTTTCAGATACTAAAAGACGGACAAATGTCTTGCTCACTTTCTTAGGTTAGTATAATGGATGATATAATCAGACAAGGATAAATTAAAATAAAATTATAGGTTAAGGATAAAATTATAGGGTAATGTAATCAGACAAGGATAAAGAAAAAATAAACATAGATAATAAGAGTCCCATAGTATATAACATTATTAACTATATGTCAGTATTGTATTAAATGTATATAATATCAAATATCTATATTAAATACAGTAGTTTTGATATGTATTTGTATACATAAATCAATATATGTGGTATATATATTTTACTTATTTACTTACAAAATCTGTTAGTATAGCTTATTATGAAGAAAGTCCTACATAATCTACCCTATTACCATTGAATACATTAAGTATTATATTTAGGTATGAAATATGTAATATATAGTGTCATATTTTATTAAATAGAATCAATACATAAATTAAGACATCTATGTAGCTGTATGTATACCCATATTAACCAAGTAAGGATAATTCTGTATCAGGAAATCCCTCCATGTAAATCATGAGATTATAAGTATAAAGAGAAGCAAATACGGTCATTTTAATAAATACTGAGAAGGAATTTAATGAAATTGGACACTCATTGTGGATTTTAAAAAAGGGAAAGATCTTATCAAGATGCAAAATGGAGTTATTCCTTCTGAAAATCTACTGAAAATATCTTGCTTCATGGTGGAACTTTAGAAACCTTTAAAGTTAAAAGCAAATTTAGGGAGCACCTGTGTGGCTCAGTTAATTGAGCATCTGACTCTGGATTTCAGCTCAGGTCATGATCCCACGGCTGGTAGATTCAAGCCCCAAGTTGGGCTCTGCGCTGACAGTGCAGGGCCTGTTTGGGATTCTCTCTCTTCTTTCTCTCTGCCCCTCCCTCTCTCTGTCTCTCAAAATAGATGAAAAAACATTGAAAAAAAAGCAAATTTAGAATTCTTGCTACCACAGCCTCCATTTAATATTTTATTGGAGTTCCTAACCAACACAATAAGAGAGAGAAAAAAAAACAAAACAAAAAGAAAAGTATAAGTATTGGAGAGAAAGGGGGAAACTCTGTTGTGAGAATATTATTTTCTACAATAAATAATCCAAAAGAATCTACAAAGTATTAGAAATAATAAGATTTTTGGGGGGCCTGGGTGGCTCAGTCAGTTAAGCGTTGACTCTCGATTTCAGCTCAAGTCGTATCTCCTGGTTTGTGGGTTCCAGCCCCACTGTGGGCTCCCCGCCCACAATCAGTGTAGAGCCTGCTTGGGATTCTCTCTGTGCCCCTCCCCCATGTGTGTGCGCTCTGTCTGTCTCTTTCTCAAAAGTAAATACATAAACTTAAAAAAAAAGAAATAATAAGCTTGTTAGAAATAGTAACATTTTTATATGCTGGCAATGGCCAATTAAAAGTACAATTTAAAAAATATAATTCTCACCAGCAACAAAACTTAGACCATCATAGAGAAAAAAGAATTAATTTTAGTGATGGACATGAAAAATACCTAAATCAATACAGAGATACGCTGCGTTTATTCTTTGGAAGTTTCAATATTCCTAAATTTTTCATATTCTTTAAATTTGTGTATAAATTACAGGCAATTTCAGTCAAAATGTGTGAGGGAAAACAACTTCTATTCATGCTGGAAAGCAGATGGCTAATAAAACGATCAAGAATGCTTGCTGTGAACCTGCTTTCAAGTGCCAAGATGGGCCAGGGTCAACAAATACTGCCTTGGATGGAAGCACTGAATTTGCTTGCCATGTGATGACATCTTCACGCATAAAGACAAGATAGTGCGACAAGAATTTAGTGGTTTTTGGGTTTGGCAACATTCCCAATTGCACACTTTCTCAGATTCATTGGTTGATATGCCGATAACCACCCGACTTCTGTTAAATTTCTATATTTTTGGGTAAACAAATCAGGAAGTCACAGTGCCTAGGTATGGTTTCCCTTCCTAAAATAAAGCAAAATTGAAGCCGCGATCTGTCATGGTACTTAACAGGATGGCTCTAAAATTTATATGAAAAGTAAAAAAGATAATAAAAATATAAAAGATAAAAAAAGATAAAAAGATAAAAGATTAGAAAGTCAATTTTAGAAATAAAATGGAGGGTTGTGCCTGGGTGGCTCAGTCGGTTGAGCATCCAACTCTTGATTTTGGCTCAGGTCATGATCCCAAGGTCGTGGGGTCAAGCCCCATGTTGGGCTTCGTGCTGAGAAGAGAAACTGCTTACATCTCTTTCTCTCCCCCTCTGCCCCTCTCCCCTGCTCATGCTCTCTCTCTAAAATAAAATATAAAGTAAAATTAAAATAAAATAAAATAAAATAAAATAAAATAAAATAAAATAAGAGAGAACTGAATGAGGGGGAACACTGAAATAAAAAGATTTTCCATAGCAAAGGAAACCATCAATAAAATGTCAAGGAATCTACTAAGTGGGAGAAGATATTTGCAAATGATATAACCAATGAGGGGTTACTATCCAAATTTTATTTTCAAAAAACTTATACAACTTAACATAAAAAAAAAAATGAAAGAATGAGCAGAGAGCCTGAATAGATTACTTTTTCCCCAAAGACATCCAGATGGCCAGCAGACACTTGAAAACATGCTTAACATCAGTCATTATCAGGGAAATGCAAATCAAAACCACAATGAAATATCACCTGAAACCTGTCAAAATGGCTAAAATCAAAACACAAGAAATAACAAGTGTTGGTGAGGATGTGGAGAAAAAGGAACTCTTGTACACTGTTGGTAGGAATGCAAATTGGTGCATAAACTGGAAAACTGTGAAGGTTCTTCATAAAATTAGTAGAATTACCACATGATTCAGTAATTCTACTACCAGGTATGTATGAAAAAGAATATGAAAATACTAATTCAAAAAGATATATCCACACCTATACATATTGCAGCATTATTTACAATAATTGGCAATAATAGTCAAGATATGGAAACAACCCAAGTATCCATCCATAGATGAGTGGACAAAGAAGGTATGGTATATATGTGCAGTGGAATATTACTCAGCTATAAAAAGAATGAAATCTTGCCATCTGCAACAATATGGATGGATCTAGACAGTATAATACTAAGTGAAATGAATCAGAGAAAGACAAATACCTTATGATTTCACTCATATGTGGAGCTTAAGAAACAAAGCAGACAAACAAAGAAAAAAAGAGACAAACAAAAAACAGACTGTCACAGAGGACAAACTGGGCTGCCAGAGGGGAGGCAGTGAGGGGATGGGTAAGATAGATAAAGGGGATTAAAAAAATGAGGGCGAACTTGCCTACTAAATAATAAGTCTTATTAAAGTGCTAGTTGTTGGGGCATCTGGGTGGCACAGTCTGTTGAGTGGCCAACTTCAGCTCAGGTCATGATCTCATGGTTCGGGAGTTCAAGCCCCTCATCGAGCTCACTGTTGTCAGCACAGAGCCCGCTTCGGATCCTCTGTCCCTCTCTCTCTCTCTCTGCTCCTCCCCTACTCTCTCTCTCTCTCTCTCTCTCTCTCTTTCAAAAATAAATAAACATTAAAAAAGTCCTAGTTGTTAAGGCACTACAATATTTGTGCATAGATCAAAAAATTAACAGTAGTTCAGGAGTGCCCAGCATCAGAGCCACAAATATACATAGGAACTCCATATGTGACAGGTGTCCCAATACAGATCAGTGGAGAAGGGACTCACTACTAAGTAAATGAGGTTGAGATAACTGGTTAGTCACATGGAAACAAAATCAGGTCCTTACCTCACACTTTATATTTTTTTTTCCCAGAAGAGTAAAATTGTGACACTCAAAATTTTATTTTTATTAATTTATTTTTTTTTAAGTTCATTTATATATTTTGAGAGAGACAGAGAGTGAACACCAGCCAGGGAGGGACAGAGAGACAGGGGGAGAGAGAATCCCAAGCAAGGTCCACACTATCAGCTCAAAGCCTGATGTGGGCCTTGATCTCACCAACTGCGAGATCATGACCTGAGCTAAAACCAAGAGTCAGAAACTCAACCGACTGAGCCACCCAGGGACCTTGAAAATAAAAATTTTTTAACTTTTAAGTAAAAGTACACGAAATCTTTATAGAATTGTGGAAGGTATCCTAAAAAAGACACAGAAAGCACAGACCATTTAAAAAAAAAAAGATTAGTTAAAATCTTCTGTTTCACCAAAGTCTCCATAAAAAGGTGGAAAGACAAGCCACAAACAAGAAGACACTCGCCACAAATACAACTGACAAAGTTTTAGAGTTCAGAATATATTCAGAATACACAAAGAATTCCTACACATCAGTAAGAAAACACTACTCCACCCTGCTGATGTGACAAGCGGCAATTTAAAGAGGCACGAAGGTGACCAATGCCTATGAAAAGATAGGCAATCTCATGAATAATCAAGAAAATGCAAATGTTAAAATCGAGATATTCCGTGATCATCAGACTCAGAAGCTTAACAAAATGACGTGCTGGCAAGGAGTAAAGAAGTAACTCACGCACACTGCTAGGGAGGTCAAATGAATTTAATGACTGACGGGTGTTTTGGCAATTCTCCTTGTAAGGACACTTACCAGATAAGCAGTTACATGTGTTTTCAAGGAGGTGTGTTGAAGAATAATCGCCGAAGCATTGTTTATGATAACAACAAATTGAAGATGTCCTAAAACTCCATCAGTTAGTAAATTAAAATAAACTTGGTATACCCTGCAATGGCACATTATTTAGCAGATGAAACGAATCAACTACAGCCAAATGTGATAAATTTGGATACACTGTAAATTGATATATTGTAAAAGCTTAGTTAAAAGACAGGTTACAGACGTATCCCTGTAATGAGATGCCATTAATATAAAATTTTAAAACGCATAAAACAATAGTGTGAATTTTATGGATACGTGCACATGCATTACAATTTTAAAAATATGCATGGGACAAGTATACAAAACTCGCTGATAGTGTAATCTCTTGGTTGGGAATGAGAGAGGCTAGGATTTGTGGGGGGGGGGGGGGAACCAAAGGAGTCTCAATTGTACCTGAAATGTTTTATTCCCTCAAAAAAGGCTTAAAAGATTTTGCAAAAACAGCAAAATGTTAAGGTTTGTCACATCTTGGTAGTAGGTACGTAAATGTTCATAAATTATATTATTATATTATTCTTTCTACTTTTCTGAATGTTTGAAATTTTCATAACAATAAAATATGAAAAAAGTGAATTGCAAAATTTAATACTCTGATCCACGTTTGCTGAAAAGTTTTAAAAATTGGCTCTATGTGTGTATATGCACATGTGTGTATTATTAGTTTGCTAGGGCTTTCATAGCAAATCCCACAGACTGAGTGGCTTAAGTAACAGAATTTTTTTTTTCTTCACACTGTTCTGGAAGCTACAAGTCCAAGATCAAGATGTTGGCAGAGTTTTTCGTTCTGAGGCCTCTCTCCTAGGCTTGAAGATTGCCATCTGTTCCCTGTATTTTCATAGTCTTCCTCTCTGTGTGTCTGTGTTCTAATCTTCTCTTTTTATAAGAACACCAGCCATGTTGGATTTGAGCCCACTCTGATGACCTCATTTAACGTTACTTATCCCTTTAATAGCCCTTTCTTCAAATATGGTCACATTCTGAAATAACAGGGATTTGGGCTTCAACATACAAATTTAGGACGGATTCATTTCAGCCTAACAGTATGTGAGGGCACACAATATTTTCCATTGTGGTCCCAGTCCTGATGCACATGATTAGCTCAGGCTTGTCCTGCCTCTTTCTCTTGGGAAGCCAAGTCATACATACATAGGCATCTTCTTTGAGGATCCCATTTCCTTCCCCATCCAAGTTACTCCCAAACACCTCTGTCTCGTAAGTGGGGACCTCCTTGGAATTTTAGAACCTTCGTGTTCTCCTTTGAAAGATTGGCATAACACTTCAGCCTGAACCTGACAAAAAAAAACACAAAAAAAACCCCCCAAAAAACCAAACTATGCCATGTGTACAGTATTGACAGAGATAGATCAGATCAGACTGCTGGTTCACTCCGTATTTTCTACTTTATGTGGGTCTCCCCGTAAGGTTGGGCTTGTTTTGTTTTGTTTGATTTTGGCTTGAGTTTTGGTTTCAGAGTTTATGCCTAACAAAAGGAAACAAGTAATCATTAGTGGCTAAGAAGTAAGAATCTAAACTTTGTAAACAAGTCCATTTTTTAAAAAAAGTCAAATCACAAAGGATTAAAAATGTTGCAAACAATCTTTCTTTGCATCTAACTACAAACTTTTCTGTTCTATTCCAACTCAGTATTATTGTTTTCTCATTCAGCATCCGTCCACACTGGAAATGAAAAAAATTCATGTCATTGACCTGACGTGGTACAGACTCATTTACAGAATAAATACATTATTAGAGATGATGCCCGATGACATCTCCAAAAACTGATTTAAAAATTATGAACTTTGCCTGTGGTGCCTATGTCTTCCCTCAAGTGGATAAAACAGAGGGGGACTCATTTTTGGCAAAGCTT
Source organism: Neofelis nebulosa (assembly GCF_028018385.1). Taxonomy (NCBI): domain Eukaryota; kingdom Metazoa; phylum Chordata; class Mammalia; order Carnivora; family Felidae; genus Neofelis; species Neofelis nebulosa. Next base: position 41,523,435 of record NC_080794.1, on the reverse strand, counting down.
ATTGTTGTATAGATTTGGAGAAAAACTCATGTCAAGTTATGGTCCTTGGCATTGAACCGCTATGAAACAGATCAGCTCTGTGTACCATACTAGAGCAATTAAAAAGTTCTGACCTGCAGGAGGAAATTGGGTATGGGGGGAATTAGACTTGAGATTCCTGACCCCGTCTATTGAAAATCCACCTCATCAGCAATCATTTGCTTAGATGGGGTGCAAATCCCTATGACTATATTTAATGGCCTAAAGAAGACTGGGGGAAATGTAATATGCATTCATGCAACCATCGTCAGCTGTCTTCAGGATTATTAAGTACCCAGAACTGTAAACTCCTTGTTTCTTTAAAAATTGTTTAAGCAGAAATGCCAGCATGTCAATAGCAGAGTAATATCCAAATCATATATTATTCCTTCCAAGAGGCTGGAGAAAGGCAATGTGCATCCCCCAATGAGGACAAGACTAATCACAGAGCTAGTGCCAGGCCCATGGAGATTTCCCCAGGGAGCTCATCATTTTATCACATGTCACGGCTTCTCTCGGTCTCAACATGCTTTCCGGAGAAGATGCCCTTCCCTGTACAGGCCCCGCCATTCCAGGGAAAGAGCTTCCTATAACATCTAACTGGGGCAGGGCTGGCTGGCTCAAAGGTCCATGGTACTCGCATACAAAGAAAAGAGAGAGATGCAGAGACCCTCTTCCAAATGAGGATGGTGGCTTGACTCATACTTAGCATCTAGACCAGCAACGGGTAATACACGGTGATTACTTGATTTGAGTACTTACATGAAACAGTGCTGGCTGCCAATAGCCTACATGTTATTCCTCCCGACACTGCTTTTGGTCTGCTTCATCCCTCCATATTCCTACCTATGATGGGCTTTGGAAGCATGAGCATGCTAGTGTGCATGTGCACACACACACACACACACACACACACACACATCTAGAAAGGAGGTTGTCAGTGCAGTATGAGTGTCTGCTTCTAAAATCCTGCTTACCCAGATGAAGGCACATAACTCTTATAATGCAAAATAAGATTTTGCCTTTCCCTACATGTGTATTGTTCAAGAAGGGTTAAGCCTGCCACTTGTCTATCATCTATAAAGCAAAATATCCTCACAGCTTTGCTCATTTTGACCTAGTCCTGTAAGTCCAGAGAACTGTGTTAATGTATCCATTCAGGACAGGTACTGTTAAACCTCATGATGGCAGAGAACATCAAGCTGTGCCAGGAGGCAAAGTATGGCCAAATCACAGTAGCATGTTGGTTGACCTGGCCCATGATCACCAGAAACCAAGAGCTTCCTCTAGTGACTCAGACCTCAGGCAGATAGAATGAGAGAGAATTGATCCATATGGAGCACAAAATTGGCCATGGGGTCAGAGAACTCTGAGTTCCCTGGCATCCCTAGGGGCATGGATGGAACTCTTCCTAGGTCTAACACACCACAGTTGTGACTCAGAGTTGCCTCGGTCTTGTTAGCAAAGCCAAAAGCAACAACAAAAAGTTAAATGTTCACTGAGTGACATTGAATTGACCTGACCAGAGATTAAAATGTTCTTTCTGTCCTTTATTGTCCCAAGTTACCCTGCACTCTCTCAGCCCATACCTCTGAGAGGGCCAAGATGGACGACAAGGTGCTGTTAAATATCTTGCTGACAATATATAGAAATGAAGAGATTGTCAGCAAAGACTCCTGTGAAGGTTACAGGGACGGCAGAGGGCAATTGTTTTCTGAAGTACGGTTGTCACTCTGTGTTAATAACTGCATCTGACCTTTTCCTGACAAAGGTTCTTTGCTGGGTTCCACATTGAACGGCCAGAATGATTTAAAATTTAAGCCCTGACAACAGGGGACAGTCCATTTGAGTGAGCAAAGCACTGCACTTTGTTTTCTCCAAAGCCTTTGCCTGTCATGGAAACTCTGCGAAAGGCAGAGAAGAAGGGTGAAAAATAATGACAGGGCCACTCCTTAGAGCATGTGCTTGGTAACTAAAGAGCTTCACACTTAAAAAATACAATTCAAGTACTTTTTAAAAATCAACTAAGGCACCATTTCTTCTTTTGCCTCAGGGATAAGTGACTAAGTGATCCCTTTCCACCACTAGACCTAGCCTAACCTCCCACCATAGACTCCCCCTCCATTAAAACCAATCTTTCTACTCAGCTTCAACTCTTTTTTTTTAATCTTTTTTAAAATTTATTTTTGAGAGAGACAGAGACAGAGACAGAGCATGAGCGAAGGAGGGGCAGAGAGAGAGACACACAGAATCTGAAGCAGGCTCCGGGTTCTGAGCTGTCAACACATAGCCCAAAGCGGGGTTTGAACTCACAAACCACAAGATGAGGCGGAGTTGGATGCTTAACCGACTGAGCCACCCAGGCACCCCCAGCTTCAACTCTTAAATTGACGTCTTGGTCCAATTAGTGTTTCATGTGCCTCCTACCAGCTTTCCCACAGCCTCATGTGCACTGACAGCCCACTGTTCCCCAAGCTATTGGCGCTAATCATGGGCTCTCTGCAGAGATTTATGATATGTTACCCTCAGCTGTTATTTCACTAGGATCTTCTTTTTCAGCATTAACCTATCAAGCTTGCCTCACATCTAGAAGTAATAAAAATTAAATAGCAAAGTGTTGATTTAATATGAGGACCTATTAGTTGAAGATACTGTATTAGGTCCATGGGAAAAGCACAGAAGAGTCAACTGTGAATTTTATCCTCATGGTACTTCTGGTCCAGCTGTGCAGAGACACTCAGGGTTTGAGCTGATGGAAGTCGCCTTTGAAGGTTGAGGAGGTAGCTTCCAAGCCAAGGTCAGCTGCAGTGTAAAACCCAAGTTCAAGTGAGTCCTGATGCTGAAATTCCTTCAATTTACATGTGGCTAAACTGAGGTCAAAAAGGCGAAATGATTTGCCATTGTCAAGGGTTAGCAGGTTTGGGATGGTATGTTTTCTAGTAAGAACCAATAATGATGACACACGTTTCATGAGTACTTGCTAAGAATAAGGCCTTGTGCTAGCAGCTTTCCACGCAGTCATTCGGGCCATCTTCACCACAACCCAAGAGAATGGCCCTATTGTTTTTCTCCATGGTGATCCAGGCAGAAACTGAGAGATTAAGAGACTTTCCTGAGGTCACGGAGTTAGAGAGCTGGGGAACCAAACTGAGAACCCAGGGCTCTGCCATCATTGCCTGTGTACCTTTGGCCTTCTGTCTTTGATCTAACTTCCTTTCAAAAAGGAAGAAAATAATATACTAAATTGAAGTTAAGACTCCTTACCTGTGTGCATGATTTGTTTGCACTTTGTGAATCCTGACCCTGGTCTCTTCTGGTTCAGGGCTCCAGGTGTCGTTAAAAGCATTAGTCACAGACAGAATCATTTGCTAAAGGGCCTTGGTTCCCTCACTTGTAAAATGAGAGGGTCGGACCAGATAATCTCAGAGGCCCCTTCTGGTTCTTACAGTCTATGATTCTATGATTCCAAACAAAGATTGCCATCCTCAAAGCCTGTAAATTTCAACTCCTTTCACAAGCCCTAAAGAGGAAGGAAAGGAAAGAAGAATTGATCGCATGCTTGTGCAAATTTAAGTAATAGAGAACAGAGATGCTACCCTTGTGAATTCCTGGGCGATATGCATGACTTGGAAAAAGAAGAAAAGTATTTCATGCAATACCACAGGGCACCCTTAGCTCAGCCTTTCTTCCTGAAATAAAAATACAACTGAGTTTTTCAAGTTAGTTGGTTGATGTATCACCCTGTTCCCCCTCATCATTCTCGTATGATTCAACAAACATTAGAGAGAAATTTTTCTGCTTAAATTCCTTCCTGCAACAGAAGTAAATATCTTACTTTTATAAAATACATTTCTTAAAGATAAAATACTGTTCTACAATGCTGTTTCAGATAGATTTGCCATAAGTCAGATACCCCCGTTCAAATAATGGACTATGAACATAATCCATCTTAGGGAGTCAGGAAGTACAGAACTTGGTCTTATTAAGGTGCTCTGTTATGAGGCCCAGTCACTGATACAATGAATTGTTTTTCAACTGGGCTGTGGCTGCCACCATAAGTCTTCAGCTTGAATGAAAAGGCAATTAAGAAAGGAAGTTGGAACAAGAAACTCAAACCAAATACTCTTCTTTTTCCAGTGCTAACTTAATTAAAATGGTGTTTAAATGCCAGTTGGCTAAAACTAAATAAAAATGTGCAATTAAGGATACCGGTGAGACTATAGCTCAAAACCTCTGTCTCCTACTAGTGCCATTCAATTTTTATTTTTCTTTCTTGCAGAAATTTCTTCTAAGATGGAGTAAACTCTGCATGCGGGCAATGGAAAGGTTACATATTCCAATTCCCCATTTTAGAACCCTTAGCTATTCCAAAGTTGTTTGGCCTGAAGGACACAATATACTTTCAACCATTTTGTACAGGGGCCACGAGCCTGAGAGTGATCAAAACCCGCAGCCTAACATGCTTTCTTATGTGATCATCATGAGAAAAACCTTAGGCTCCTAAGAAGGCAAAAATTGTATTCCTTAAAGGACTGTATATAATCAATATGTTGCTGTGTAACAGACGACTGCAAAACTTAGTAGCTTTAAAAAAATACAGAATGATCATCTCACAGTTTTCCTGGGGCAGGAATTTGGACATGGCTTAGCTGAGTCATCGATTCGAGGGTCTCTCACAAGGTTACAATCAAGGTATAAGTGAAGGAGGAGCTGCTTGCTAGCTGACTCAGTAATTGTTGTCAGTCTTCAGTGCCTTGTGGGCTGTTAGTTGGATACCACCCTTAGATCTTTGCTACATGGCTTCTCTAGTACAGCACCATGTTTCATTAAGGTCAGCCAACCCTAGAGTCTACTAACAAGACAAAGTCACAATCTTTTGTAACCTAATCATGAATTGACATCATATCACCTTTCCATGTTCTGTTGGTTACAAGTAAGTCATTAGGTGAGTCAGTACACACTCAAGGGGAGAAGGTGGCACAGGGTATGAACACCAGGACATGGGAAACATTGGGGGTCATTTTAGAAGTCAAGGACGGATGGTGTTCCAAGACTTGACCAATCTCCATATGATAATTAGAGGCAAGGTTTCATCAGTTAGCATCCTTTCTAATTTTTACAGCAAAATCATCATTCTAGGAAAAGTATAGTCATGAGTTATAGGTGTCTCTCTCATTTCCACCACCAGTTATACATGTGTGGTCTTCATAGCTATTACTTGAAAATGGAATGTTTTCCTGTAATTAAAGTCACACTGTTAAATTATTGCTCTCAGAATTTACAACAGTAACTCTTATAGTTTAGTTATTGTTGATACCAATGTGACCTAAGTATGTAAAACTGTTCGGAGTCTACAAATCCCTGTGGCAACTTGGCTGAATTTCTTATGGTCAATATGGCCAGGTAATTGTACCCAAGGTCTCTCTGTTGGGGTTCTCTGTTCCAAGCAATGGAAACTGACTCTGACTAGCTTAAGTTTAAGGTAATGGTTTGAGGGAGCAGGACTTTATTGGGAAAATGATGGAGGATAATAGACTAAAAGCAGAATAATTAGACCAGTGGAAGGAAAGGAGTCAAGGCCTCTCCAGGGTTTGCAGCAGTCTCTATCTCTCTGGGACCTTTCTATATTAAGCTATGACACCAAATATCTCATATTCATGTATGTATCCTCTGATTAAACCAATATTTAGATTAATAAGAGAGAGATTCTGATGAGTTTCACTTGGATTATTATCCTACCCTTGCAGTGAAGGGGAAGGAGTCTTATGATTGGAATACCCATCAGAACCACATGTGATGGGGGAGAAACATTTCCCTAAAAGAGGTGATGTTGAGTAAATTAAAATGATTGAATCGCTGGTTTCAGCCAACAGAGCTTGATGACAGTGACACTATGTGACTTCCAAGGTTAGACCGTAAAGGACTGGGACAACGGACATTTGTGGGAGATAATCTAAGAATATGTTATCCACCCAAGTTTATTTATTTATAGTATTTTTATGAGTCAAGTTAGGCTGCAGACAAGGTCAAGATTAGTCACATTAGTTTTGTTCCAAGAATGCCTTCATCAATCAGTGATACTTACTGTAATAGTACTTACTATTCCATTGGAATATATACCCTGTAAGGGAATCTTGGGTTTACATCACAAGTGCCTAGAATAGGGTGTGGCACATAGTTGACTCTCAATAAACACTGGCTAAGTAAATGCACTGAATATACATTGCTGGCAAAATTGTACACTGATACAAGTAAATGATATCTCCCATAGATGTTAATTTCTAAAGTCAATTTGTAAGGAGAGCCACGTGTTATAGAAATTACTGCATGGCAGATATCATGAGGGCTTTGTAGGCTACATTGAACTTTGACATTTTAGACCATTTTTCTACATAGTAACTCCAACAGGGTTTTTTTCTTTCTGAAGTTTTCTTGGGTGACCACCATAAAAAGTGATTCCTTTGCATTTAGTGGCCATGATGTATAAAATGTGTATCACGAAGCATTTCATGACAGACCTCAGGAACCAAGAAGGGCTGAGCACCAGCAGGTTTATTTGTCCCACTTGTGCTCCATCCAAGATAGACACTTCCAATTATCCTGACTTTTTGGGAAGTGCCAATATCCTTAAAGGTGTTCACACCACTGGATCTGCTGTGACTACAACTTGGATGTTACCACAGGAAAATAATCAGAACTATGTAGCGACATATATTGCAGTGTTATTTTTTTTTTTTTTTTTTTTTTTTGCAGTGTTATTTTTAATAGCAAAATTCAAAGTCATTGAAATGTAGAATAGTCAAGAAAAGGTTAAGTAAGCACGATATGTGTATATAATCAAATACTCTGCAACTTTATTTTTTTTATTTTTTTGGCATTTATTTATTTCTGAGAGACAGAGACAGAGAGTGAGCAGGGGAGGGGCAGAGAGAGAAGGAGACACAGAATCCAAAGCAGGCTCCAGGCTCTGAGCTGTCAGCACAGAGCCCAATGTGGGGCTTGAACCCATGAATCATGAGATCATGACCTGAGCCAAAGTCGGGCACTTAATCAACTGAGCCACCCAAGTGCCCCCGAATACTCTGCAACCTTAAACACACTTGCTTGTTGGTAGTAAACAGGTGTTTGGCAAGCTTGTTGCCACACCTATGATACCAGTGGGAAAGCTAATGTTAGCGATTTTCAGATCCTTGTACAATGTCAAAGTGTCACATAATGCTTATGCTTGAAAGTTGACCTCTGGTTGTTTAGTCTTACTCTAGTTTAAGCGAGAGCCTTCTCTATACTGCTCTAAGGGGTCTTCCTAACTGAACCAACTCCAGTGGATGCTGTGATAGGAAGAATAAAGAACCCCCCCCCCAAAGATGTCCACCTTCTACTCCACAAGCCTGCAAATATGTTATTTTACATAGCAGAGAGGAATTAAGGTTGCAGATGGGATTGAGGTATTAATCAGCTGACCTTAAAATTGGGGAATTTTCTTGAGTTATTTGGGTGGGCCCACTGTAATCACAAAGTTCCTTAAAAGTGAAAGAGGAATGAGGCACCTGGGTGGCTTAGTTGGATAAGCGTCCGACTTCAGTTCAGGTCATGATCTCATGGTTCGTGGGTTTGAGCCCGCGATAGGCTCTGTGCTGACAGCTCAGAGCCTGGAGCCTGCTTCGGATTCTGTGTCTCCCTCTCCCCCTACCCCTCGCCCTCTCGCATCTGTCTCTCTTTCTCAAAAACAAATAAACATTAAAAAAGAAAGTGAAAGAGGAAAGTAGAAGAAGAGAGACAGAGGGACATGACTGGAAGAGTGGTCAGAGGACATGGACATTGCTATGTTTGTAGATGGAGGAAAGGGCCCACAAACCAAGGAATACAGGCAGTTTCTAGAAGCTGGAAAAGATGAGGATAGAGCCTTCAAGCCTCCCGAGGAATATTGCCCTGCTGATACTGTGATATGAGCCCAAGGAGACCCATTTTGGACTTCTGATCTCCAAAACTCTAAGATAATAAATTTGTTTTGTGTCACTAAGTTTGTGGTATTTGGTTAGAGCAACTATGGAAAACTCATACAGATGGGTAGCTGGTCACTTCTCAAAATTACTTTCACATTTCAGATCTTGTAAGGCAATGTGGAGGAATGCACTAAATATTTATTGACCAGCATAAAACTGAAAGATAGACTTGGACATACATTTCAGATGTCCCACCTCAAATCTTAACATAAAGCCACATTCCAACTCATTGGAATTATATTCTATAACGGACCTTAGCATGCTGTCTTGCAATTATATGCTCCTTTGGCTGTCTCAGTTTGGATTAGTTCTCAAATGTGGTGGTAAAGAGTGTCTTGAATTCCTCTGCCTTCTTAAAATTTTCAGATGTGGATCCAGTGAGTAATTAAATTTCTTTGAATAGGTGAATAGACTATCATAATTGATGAAGTTGATGACCTGCTCAAAGTCTAACTCATGACCTATAGCCTGGGCTTCTCAGGAGGGATTTCATGAAAGAATGTTTTCCTCTTACACAGTTTACCAGCCTTGAATTGTTAGAGAGGAAATAAAGGAGTCATCAAGTTATATGGTGAGATATTAATCATTAGATTTCATAGTTGGTCACAGTATTTTATTTATTACCATTTTATGCATCAAGTACAATATTCGGAAGCATATAGACAGTTACATATATTCAGGGGCTTATAACCTATGAAAAGTGGGTTTGGTTTCTCTGTGTCCTTTGTTTACTTGCATGAACCAAAAGATGCATTTCTAATTATGTCAGGACATCACCCAAAGATGAGGCTGTTGTTAAAAGATCACAAATTAAATGGCAAGAACTGAAGGCAACGTGGAGTTTTTTGAGAGCAATCTTACAGCTTGGAGAATTCATAAACCAAGTAAACCTTCTGACATAACTATAAAATGTGGTATAAACCCTAGAAAAAAATGGCCATCTTGAAAGGGTAACAGCACTTTTATGAGAATTCCAACCGCACCATGGCAACATCAACCCGTCAAAGCAAATGAAGGGTAGTAAAAGTAAAATTAAACATGATGAAGGGGACACCAGCTTGCTAACAGCTTTCCAAGCAGTAAAGCTTTCAAATGTTATCTCTTCATTGGTCTGTTCAATCACACATGCCTGCTACCAAGCTTTATCATATTATGTATCTTTCTCATCACAGCAGCCTGCCACGGGTTTGATGGACTTGTCTGTATGTTCACAAAGGAGGGAAAGAGAGCGCTCCCCTCCCCCCCACTGCAGCCCCTCCTTGTGCACCCTCATCCCTCTTCTGTAATTCTCTCCCACCGTCCTCTCTTGCCCTTGTTCTGGTGTCCAACATGAGTCTCCCCGGCATAACAAAGGTTGCCTTGCAGCTCTGAGCTTTGGGGACTAAATATAGATCAAAGCCCCATCCTACCCTCAGTCATCCAAAGGACAGATTCCAATGTGCATCTGACTTTGTCCTCTCTGTTTGCTTCCAAAAATCAGCATCCTTGTTTCCTCAAGGTTTTCCCCTCCCCTCCCAGCTAATCCCTCTTCTCTACCCCTTCTCTAACCTCCCATGGGGAAAATTGTGAAGGCATTTTCTTGTGTTAACAGACTAGCTAATCCCTTGGTCTGAATGCCTTAGCCCTGTTTGCAGGGACCCAGAAAACTCAAGGTTACATTTATTCTCTGACCTACACACCCACCAGGGAGTCAGGATAAATTCTAGCCTTTTCAGTGCTTTCAAACTTCTTCCCGACTCTATTTCCGTGTCCTAAACAAATAAGGTTCCCATTCATTGTGTGTGCGGTGTTGCACATGCCAAATTCCTCAGCCTGTGGACCATATGCATTATTCAACTGTATGGGAAAAAAGAAAAAAAAGCAAATGGCTAATCAGCCACTGGAGGCTTCCCATAGCCCACACAATGATGACGAGATTGAGGAAAAAATGAAAAAAACTGGGATACCAGGCTGTGGTGCTTACAAATAGTCAATAGGGGGTGGAAATGGAAAAGAGAAACCAAGGAAAGAAAGACAAAGTTGCCGCAGTCAAGAGTCTCATAAAATTGCGATGTTTTAGCCTGAGTTTACTGTCTGTTAGTGTTGGTAATTGAATTGCTTTCTCTACTGTGGGCTAGTATGTGAACCCACCTCCTTTTCCGATGATCAACATTCAAGTGTGTTCCCAGTTAAATCAGCCCTTTGATTCATTCATCCATTCAATGAACACTTATTGAGGCTTGACAGCTTGCAGAGAAGGAGTTAGAATGGATACGAAGTCTGAGGAAGAGCAGTAGAACTTGTCCATGGGCGCTTAGGGAGAAGATTCCTAAATTTGCTTTGATGACTCCCACCGTCTCTCTCTTCCCATGTTTCTGTCCCTGTGTGCCCCAGATGGGTCCAGTGGCAGGCATTTGGTTGTCCTAGCCTTAACCTTTGCTGATTTTCCATCTCTTATTCTGTTCTTGTAGGATTAACATATCCTTCCCCATCTCCTGTCTATAATTGTTGCTCAAAGCACAAGCAAATAAATATTTGGGAAAATACTAAAAATATGAATGAAATCATGGTTACAAAAAGAGCCCAAGAGGATTCTGATAAGTTTAATCATGTTGTGTGATTGCGTGCATACACAAACACACACATTAGTGCATGCTTGTGAGCACACACACACACACACACACACTTAACTTTTGTTGCCTTATTCTTTACCTTAATCGATCCTAATGTAATCAAATCAATCAGGCATTTCTACCAAAGTGTAAGAACTTATTTATGTGGTTTATGATGTCAAAGCTAACACACTGTACTTCTTGGAGGGTCCTGATATTTGGAGTTGAAAGCAGGATAGTGATCTTGATGAGCAGAGGGCTGCTTTTGTAACCACAGTCTGTTACCAATTTGCTCTGTGGCCATGGACAAGTCACATTTATTTGTTTGTTTGTTTGTTTGTTTGTTTAAAGAGAGAGTGCATGTGTGCACTCATGAGTGGAGGAGAGGGGCAGAGGGAGAGGGAGAGAGAGAGTCTTAAGCAGGGTCCACACCCAGCACAGAGCCCTACACTGGACTCAATCTTACGACCGGGAGATCATGACCTGGGCCGAAATCAAGAGTCATATGCTCACCCAGCTGAGCCACCCAAGCACCCCAAGTCACTTTTATTTTAGCATATAGATAGAAACATAAAATTATAAATATAGATATGTATCTACCTCTATGTTTAGCACCAAATATATATAAATGCTTTATACTAGGTGCTTTAGTTTGCTCAAGTTTTGTATTACAGATTGGGTAGCCTAAACAACAGACTTTTCTTTCCTCCCAGTTGTGGAGGCTGGAAGTCCAAGAGCAAGGTGTCCACAGGGTTGTTTTCTTCCGAGGCCTCTCCTTTTCTTGCAGATGGCCATCTTCTGGATGTGTACACATATGGCCTTAGCTCTGTGTGTGCTCATCCCTGGTGTCTCCTCCTCTTTATTTTATGCTCTCATTTCAACTTAATCACCTTTTTAAAGACTTTATCTCAAAATATGCTTACATTCTGAGGAACTGGGGGTTGGTATTTCAATATAAGAATTTGGGAAGATACATGGAGCACCTGGGTGGCTCAGTTGGTTAAACATGTCCAACTTCGGCTCAGGCATGATCTCATGGTTTGTGAGTTTGAGCTCCACATTGGGCTCTTTGCTGACAGCTCAGAACATGGAGCCTGCTTCAGATTCTGTGTCTCCCTCTCCCTCTGCCCCTCCCTTGCTCTCTCTCTCTCTCTCTCTCTCTCTGTCTTTCTCAAGAATAAATAAACATTAAAATTTTTTTTAAAAAGAATTCGGGAAGAGACAATTAAGCCCATATCACTAGGTTGGGACAACAAAAATAAATAGGAAAAGTCCCTGCTTTTCAAGGATCTTGTCACTGAGACAGAAATAAAGTTGATTATATGGCAGTGTAAGAAGTGTAGCAACTGAGGCAGATCCTGCATATAGGGAAGGCATGTTGAGAAATTGGCAGGTCCGCTTGACAAAATCACAGAAAGCATCAGGAGGAAGATGGTATTTGTTCTGGATCTTGCAGTCTTAGTAAGAGTTCTCCAGGCCAATGGGGAAAGGACAAGGAAAGGAATGGGCATTTTAGTTATTCAGGGTTAACCTAGTGGCCCACGCAGGCCAGTGCTGTCTCATATTAAGGACTTTCTGTGACACTTGGGAGAAGAGAAATATGCCCAGCTGTCCTCAGTCAATTAGATTCCTAACTATTTAAATCTCATTTGAGTTCCATGTGAGCCATGGTGAGTTTTGTAGGCCTCTCTTCTGTGCAGTGCTGTCCTCGGTCCCTGAAGGATAGAAAAGATACTACCTCTGTCTGTTCACAATCTGAATAGGGAGAGCAGGTGAAGTTACCGGAATAACATCATAAAGAAATGCATGAATAAACCCCCAAATACTCACCTCTTCCCCTCTGGGCTTAAGTTCCCTCTTGGATAAAAAAGAATAATGTTACACTAAATCTTCTCTAAATTCTGCACAAGGAATCAAATGGACTATGACAGTGAAACTTGAATAATATATTAAAAGGAAAAAAATTCACAAACCTTCCTCATGTTAGCTTACATTATTAATATTATTTAAGAACATAGACTCAGGAGCCACAGTGCCTGTGTTTGAATCTCAGATCTGCCATTTACTGGTTATGTGACCTTGGCCAAATCACTGAACTTCTCTTTGCCTCATTCTCCTCATGTGTAAAATGGGGATAATAACAATACCTATATTCATGACATTGTTGTGAGAGTTAAAGGCATTAATATTTGCAAAACACATCAGGTGTTATGTGAGTGTTCAATGTAATTTTCTATAAATGTATAAACATGAAATCAGGAGTGAAATCCTTATGTATATAGCTCTTACTCAACTAGAAAACAAAGTGATTTGAAAACTATCTGCTATAAAGAAAATAATTTAAAGTTAAGTTGAAATAAAACGATTAAAACAAATAAAATTCAAATTTACAACATTACTCCAGTGTGATAATGTTTTTGCTGAAACTAAATCATAGCAGTTGTCATTAATTATAGAACGATTTAGCTTCAGATTTATTCCACAGTGAATATTTTTTTTTCTGTGTTTTGACTTGATAATACTACTGCAGAGGAAGTCTGCATTTGCTTTTCAGAATTCTATGAATACCATCAAGACTTAGTTTGCTAGGTCAGGACAATCAGACCTCATTCTTTATCAGTACAGTCCTGGAATGCCCATTTTAGTGAAAGATAACATCACAGTACATTATTAGTGAAACCTGCATGAAATTGTTCCCTAAATCACAAAGTTGCACAAGTCAGAAACTTGGAGACCATTCATGATTTCAGCTTTTTCCTTCACCCCTTCACTGAGCAAGCTTGCCTCTAAAATATTCCCTGGCTCTGTCAATTTTTTAAACCTCCTCCTAAATGGATGGTCTCCTGAGAGGACGTATTCAGACCCATGGGGCTAGAGATCCTGGTTTGACTAACATAGTATCCCGTGTATGCTTATAATATCTTGAGGACTGTGTAAGAGGATTGTCTCCTGGGAACGCTGCTTATGAAAGAGGGGTACAGGGTTTCATACGTAAACCTATTAACAAACTGTAAATTAGTAATGTAGAGTTACCCATTGGTATGATGAAGTTCTCCATAAGTGAAGGTTTCAGAGCAATTGCCCTACAGCTTTCTGAGTTCCAAATTCTAGGTTATAGCCGAACCTAACCTGGAAGCTCCTTTTTTCATGGTATCTTTCCAGCCTAAATCAATACATTTTGCCATTGATGAGATAAACCCTGTAAAGAGCTTTGCCTTTCAGCTGGATTGGGGTTGGGGCTCCAAAAGAAATGCCTTGCTGTACTGGTCTGTGGGCCACCAGCCCTTAATCAAACCATGCGGACTCTACGTTTAAAACACAGAATTACGGAACTCTGGCATGCATTAGAAATGACAACTTCGACCACCTTGTTCTAAATGTTGAGAAACCAATGCTGAACTTCCCAATGAGAACAAAACACGTGAAAACATCACACTTCTTTGAGCACCTGTATTGAATAGGAAGTGTAAGTGTGGAAAGGCTTTTTTTTTTTTTTTCCAGAAGCACTGTGGTCTGGTTAAAAGCACTCTTCGATGATCCCAGTGCTTCCATCATCTGGCTAAGTGACCTTGGCTCAAATCAAGTGACTTTCTTGATCCTTGGTTAATGCAGAGGTAGGTCTGACCTCTCTGTTCTCTCTGTGCTTAGGCTGCTCAGGCTAACAACTGCCCCAGCCTTTGTCACAGGCCATCACCGTGTTTTCATGCCTGTGCCCCTCTACTATCAATTACCCAAATAATGTGAATGCATGTCTTGCTGGCAGAGAGATCCTGTGGTCAAATCATTGTTGGAGTGCAGAGTTGAATAAACAGGTTTTCCTAGGACTTCTTAGAACATTTGATATACCCCATGTGCATTGAGAATCTCCACCAGGGGAATAAGCAGGAGGTTGAAATTCACACAATGTTTTTGAACTAGAAACTTTTGTTCAAAAAGTTTGGGACCTTTTTGGTGGGACCTCAAAAAATATGATTTACCTAGATTTCACTTCCCTATACACCATTAGAATATCTTCGGCTTTTTTTTTTTTTTTACCCAAAACATAAAGCACTACACTGAGCATATGATAGATCATCCAACAAGTTTAATGAAAGGATGAGCAAAGGTACAAATTTTTCCCAGTTTCTTAATTTGCTCATCTATGATAATGTAGTTTAGATTACATGTTATTTCTCTTGACGGTTTTAAAGTGTTCAGAAGGAGGATTTGAAGGAACGTAAAACGTTAAACTGGCAATATTTTGTGTGCTTTGTGTTGCCATCAACCTTCCTACCACCAATACCAGTCTATTACTGTTATTAAGTGCTTCATAGAACATTGTTTCTTTTAACCCTTGCTCTACGTGGGGTGTTAAATAGCCCATAAGCATTATTACTGTAATATCTATCACTTTTAAATAGAATCAGGTAGAATTAAATAGAATTTACCAAACGCATGTGAATGGATCATTGGCTGGATTGATGCTTTCCTTGTTACCTACGCCTGAAAAAAAGGGGACTCATGTGTTTACATAAATGTTCACCTGCAGCCCTTATTCATGTGGCTACAGTTTTTGGAGTTATAATTATTCCTATAACTATAGCTATGTATATGACCATTATTACTACAGCTATCTGTATGTGTATATGTATGTTTTATACATATATGTATACATATGTGCACACACATGTACGTGTATATATGTGTGTGTGCTATATATGACATAGATATTGTATATACATACATAATAGCATATATAATTTATTGAGCAACTAGTATGTGCCAGGTATTGAGCAACTTTACTATACAAAGGGACAGGCATTTTACATATGTTGTCCTTATCCTCATAGTAACTCTTCAGAAGCTGTCATTATTCCTGTTCTAGGAAGAGGAAGCTAAGGCCTCGAAATGTTAGCGATAACTTCCCGGAAGTGTGGGAACCCTGTGCCTTAATTCTCTGAAAGAATCCTCAAGCAGTACTTGCTCAGCCTAAAACAAACTAGCTCGTATCTCGCATTTATACCGCTTACCGTGATGAATTATGGCCCATGCCCAGAACAAGAATAGCCCCATCCTGAATGGAGGGCAGAGAGTAGCCGCGGCAGAGTACTATCCGGAGCCTAATAACGTATCACTGTAACCCAAGACCATCCAGGGCCCAGAGGAGAGGCAGTTTGCCTCCAGGCACAGTGAACATTTACATGATGCCATCACATGGTTGGCATTATTCTCAGCTTTTTACTCCACTCTCAATCCTCATAGCAACTGTATGTGGGCTACAGTTATTTAAACCATTTTGCAGATAAGGTAAAAGGCCTGGAGAGTTGGAGTAATTTGCCCATGGTCACAGAGCTAGTAAGTGGCCAGCTGAGACTTGAACTCAGGCAAAGCTAATTTAGCTGCCGGGTGCTTTGCTCCCACACCAGTGACAGTGGTGTCATCGCACCTATGGCCTCCTTAAATCCTGTGCCACCTCGGTTGCCAAGTCCTAATCAATCCAAGATTCCTTCTAACCATGTTATCTTGTCACCATTACCTTGTGATGTTTCATTACCATAACTGTCTCCCCAGTGAGTTTAAGCTGGTTCTCCCATCTGTGCGTCCACAAACCCCCACTGAAGTGGATGGGCCACAGGCATTCAGCTGCTCTCCCTTGCAGTCCAATTTTACTCCTCCCCACTGCTCAAACTACTCCTGGAGTTTTGCCTTCTGATGCAAGGTTTACAAGGGAGTCATCATCACACAATTACTCTCAACCATGCAGCGTTGACAATGCAATCATCTGTCAGCAAATGAGCTGAGCCATTCCTGCGTGAGGCTGTCTGGACCACACTTGGCAAAATCAGGTTATTACCTTCATGCCTTCTAACCAAATGCAAACAATAGAGCTCTCCATTACCCAGAATGGGAGCACAGTGTTCTTTGGCTTTCCTGCCCAAGTACTGAGACTCAGATAGGAGCCACAAAGGTAGGGGAAAATCTCTCAAGACAAAATGCCTTTGTCCCATCTCTTTAACTAAAAAGAGTTGAACGTGTTTTGTAGAAAGCTCTTGGAAACTGATTATAATACTCCCTGTGCGTCTTTTCACTGAGGAGTGTGTTCCCTGTGTTCCCTGGAAGGTTTGTTTCTGGAGAGCCAAAATTTACTCATTTTATCTAGCTGGTGGAAAAGGGTAAAGGACATTCAGACAGGGCACAAAGCTGTCCAGGTCATGACGCGGACCAGGTAAGGCGGGCCCTCCATCTCATCTTTACCCCCCTCAACACTGTTTTATGAAAGTTTTCCAGCATACAGAAAAGTTTAAAGCAATTTACAGTGAACCACCAACCCACCCCTACTTAGATTTTATTATACTTGTTTTATGCCATATCTATCCAGTTATCCACCTTAGAGTAAAGTACATGTTAAAGTAAGTTGCAGACTTTGATACTTGTCACTCCAAATACTTCAGCACACATATCATTAATTAAATTTAAAATCTATTTACATTTCTCTCTTACTCTTGAGAAGTACCATATAATGTGGAAATCTTAAGTGGACCCTTTACTGAGTTTGGTCATATGCATTTACCTGTGTAACCCAAATCCCTGTTAAGATATAGAATATGACCATTGTTCCAGAAAGTTTCCTCATGCCAATCCCAGTCAGTCCTCAACCCCACCTCCCCAGAAGCAACTACTGTTATGATTTTCTTCCCTACCATAGATTAGTTTGTGCACTGTAGAGTACCAGATGTATGGAATCATACCATCAGTACTCTTTAAAAAAAATTTTTTTAATGTTTATTTATTTTTGAGAGACAGACATAGAGCACGAATGGGGTATGGGTGGGGAGAGGGAGGGAGACAACAGAATCCAAAGCAGGCTCCAGGCTCTGAGTTGTCAGCACAGAGCCTGACGTGGGGATTGAACTCACGAACCACGAGTTCATGACCTAAGCCAAAGTCGGATGCTTAACTGACTGAGCTACCCAGGCGCCCCACCATCAGTACTCTTTTGTGTAAGTTTCCTCCCTCAGCATGTTTTTGAAATTCTCCCATGTTGTGTGTACTAGTAATTCTCTCCTTTTTATTGCTGAGAAATATCCCCTGTGTATGGATATACCACCGTTTGCTTATCCATTCACCTCCTGATGAACACCTGTGCTATTTCCAGATTTTGGCTACCATGAATAAAGCTGCTGTGAATGTCTGTATACAAGTCTTTGTGTGCACTATGTTTTCATTTCTCTCGGGTAAATATGTTAGAGTAGAATTGCTGGTGATAGGCTAGGGTATGTTTAGTTTTATAAGCAATTACAAACCTTTTTTTTTTCCAAAGTAGTTATCTTGGGTTACACTCTGGCCAAGAATGTTTGAAAGCTCCGTTTGCTCTAGATCCTCACCGACATTGGGCATTGTCAGTCTCTTTAACTGTAATCATTCTGGTGGTGCTGTACTTACATCAGTGAGGTTTTCATTTACGTTTGCAAAATGACTAATGATGTTGAGTACTTTTTCACATGCTTATGGCTGTACATATATCTTCTTCTGTGAAATGTCTATGCAAATCTTTTGTACATTTTTTTTTTAAAGGGAGGGCCTCGTCACACCTTGGGCGTTATTCCAGGGAGACAAATCTACAGCCTTGTGCGTGTGCATGTGCATGCATTAGGAAGCCCCAATGCATCCCTGCTCCTCCACCTCCTGTCCAGGCTCAAAAGAAGCTGCAGAGATAATTTTTGAATAAATGTTGCTTGCCCTCCTCATTTGCTGGGTGCTGCCACCAGGCAACAGGAATTGACAGCTTGTTAGCAAAGCCTGGCCCCTTTGTGAGATGTTTTCAGAATGATTGATTTACAATAAAGTGGTTCCTGGTGGGTGCATGCAGGTGGAACTGATGCGGATCGATTCCAGTGGCGCTAACTAATCAGCTGTTTAAACTGGCAGGGAGAATGCTCAGTGACAGACACAGTGCGGCCATCATTTTCCCCCTAAGATTACAAATTAACTTGTTGGGGTTTGCTGGGGTGAGTGACAACCTGGAGCCCAGCCTCAGAGGAGGGGAGGGTGGCTGTGCCTTCAGGGAGGCCTCTCTGGGATCTGCCTTTATAGGCTGGAGGAAAAGAGATCTTATCCAAGAAAAGTGTGGGGATTTTCATCCTCATTGAAATTCATCTCTACTCCCTAGTGTGGGGACCAGCTGAATTTCTAAAAGCGTCCACTCTTGTTCCTCTTTTCTTTTCTCTGTGAACTGTTTGCTTGACCCAGTGGCAGATCTCTTTCCCTTCCTTTCTTCCACTTTTTGTCCCCTCTTCTCCTGAAGAAAACTCAACATCCCCCAAACCCAAGCTTTTTGGGGTTAAGGAGGACCATTATTTTGTCGGTTTGCTTTTCAGACTCTTCGCTGTATAGCAGGATTACATTGTGGTATCCCTTAAACAATAAGGTATTTGCTTTTACTATATTAATTACAACAATTGATCTGAAAATTGGGAGCTTTTAGGTAGAAGAGACCAGGTGAGGGTGTGGAGGTCCATGAAAACAAAATGCGAGAGCTGGTGTAACTTTGGCCCAGTCACGGCACCAATGGGAAGGTCTCGCCCATCTCCAGACTCTAGGACCAATCTTGGCCTCTTGCCCACAAAAGCTTTCCACACGTTATCTGATCCTTGTGATACCTTCATGTGACACACAGGAACCACCTTCCTTATGAGAAAGCGGAAATTTAAAGGCCTCCTCAAGCAGATGCTGGAAGAGGTGAAATCTGACCTCAAATGCAGGTTTTGGGTTTTAGTATTTCCAAATACAGCTCTGGAAGCCTGAATGAGCAGGCTAAATAACATGTGTACCTTATGAAGCGTCTGGAAAGGCCTTCCAATGTAAGAGGATGAATCTATTAACACACTCCAAATTAACACTTCAAAAGGATTTGTTTCTTCAGAACTTGATACTGTTATTCTAAAGTGCCACCGGAGGAGTAACCAGGTGAGAGCTGGAACAGGCTGTAACCAGATATTAAAACTTAGTGTGAATCTCCAGTAATTAAATCCGTGTGGCCCCAGGGATAAACAAACAGACAAATGAATAGGTGACTTCGTAACAGACTCTAGTGTTTGAAAAGACAAAATATGACAAAGGAGTTATCCAAAACATGTAGAGAGGGAAGGCAAGAGTAATCAACAAACAGTTCTCAACAATCAGAATTATCAAGGGGGGGGTGGGGAGTATATTTACATCCTTAACAGACGACATGCTCCAAAATAAATACCAAATAGTTCATGATTTAAATGTAGAAATCCAAATCATAAAAGTCTTCAAAACATTTAGGTGATTCTTTAAGTCTTTGGATCAAAAAAGTATCTGTAAGCAGAAAAGCATAGGAAAAACCATGAATGAAGATATTCGTTAATTTAATGCATGCAAATGAAGTTCTGTGTATCTACAAAATAATATAAAGATTAAAACCCAGCAACGAACTAGGAGGAATATTTGTAAAAATTATGGTGAAACACCAATACCACTTAATATCTAAAATTTTGTTCAAATCGGTAAGAAAAACAGGAATCTCAATGGACACATTGACGTCAAAGACTGAAGACAGAATTTATATGGAGGAAATAAGAATATTAAATTGCCTTGTTTTCATAAGTTCACCAGTCAACAAAAGATTAAAAATGAGATAATGGGATATTTTTCATCTCTCAAAGTGGCAAAGATGAAAATATGATAATACTTAATGCTATCAATAATATGATAAAAGAGAGACTCTCATACATTTATGGATGATAGTTAAACTGGACAACTCTTCTGGTCTACATACCAATATGTTGTCCCATATGACCTCTCCCCTATTATCTTACATTGCTTTCTCCTTTGCCTCTCTGTTCCAGATTAAGGGGATTTTTTTTTCCAATTGTCATCATGAAGATTTTCTATATGCCTAGAAAGCTCCCACACTTCCCCTCTCTTCCCTCTCTCTCACTCCCTCCTCCTGCCTTTCATTCCCTGCCTTTCCCCACTTCCCCTGCTCCTTATCCTCCCTCTCCTCCATTTTCCTTATTCCTCCCCTTCTTCCATATTTATCTCTCTTCCCTGCCTTCCTTTCTCTTCCTCCTCCCCTTCCTCTCCATCTTCTCCTAGATTTACTCATCCCAGAAATCTCAGATCAAACATTACTTAATACAGTCTTCTTATTCTCCCTGAAAGGGTCACATTATCTGGTTATTTGGTCTCATAACAGTTTTTAACTATCCCTTATAACACTGATCACAACTGGAATTTACATGTTTGTGATTGTTTGGTTACTACCTTTCTCCCTCCCAGGGTTATATGAACTGTGTCACCTTTAGTCACCAGTGTCTAGCAAGGTGCCAGAAAACAAGAGAGTTGATAAATATTTGTTGGATGTTTTACCTGCTGACTTCCTGAAAGACCACTAGAAGAAACTGAATCCTTAGCAAAGCTAACTTTATTAAGCTTACAGCAGCAAGAGGAAACTTAGGGTCTTGGTCATGTCTCAGAAGAGGGCGGTCATAGGTAGAAATCTATAGTTTGGGGATCTGGGCTTAAGTGGTTTAAGGCAGGTGTTTAGTGTGAAGAGCTGATCTAGAATGGCCAAAGTATGATGTAATAGTTTAAGACTGGTAATACAGCAAGATAAGGATCTTTAAGAAAGTCTTCTAAGTAAAAATAGTTTGATATGTGAGTGCTTGCCCCCATGAACAACCTATTGTTTTGACAAGAGTGTCTCTTTATCCAGATGAACAAATTAATTATTCATATAACTTAGCTTTCAAACTATTTCTAAAGCTAAAAGTGGAGGCTTTTTTTTTTAAATTGGTCTATAGCCTTATCTTAATGAGCAACAACTTCCAAGAAGAAAAAGTAAAATCATATTGATACACTTGGCCTCAGTTCTCAGTCTTGAGAGTTAAACTATATGGCTGTCAGAGGTCTCAGTGCTGAGATGAATAAACAGAATGCTGTTCTGGCAATATATATTAAGGACCTGCAAAATGTTTTTGCAATATGTCCTAGTAGCTCCTTGCTAAGAGTCTATCATTAAAAATAAAAATCAGGGACACAAAGTTTTATGTACAGGGTTTGGAGTGTCTCTTTGGGATTGGGGCAGCTGTTAAGAAGCAAGATGACCCAGCCCTTGGGAGAAAAGAAGGGCTTGAACTTGTAAAGGAGGAAGAAGTGGAGGTGAAGTGAAAGATTGCCAAGGATTTCTCAATGTTGCTTTTGATCCATTTATGGAAACCACATTCAATATCTACTGAGGGATTCTCCTTTTCTCTGTCCAAAACTGGCCACATGTTTTTAAGAACCACTCACAGATGACTAAAGCTCCAGGAATGCCTATAATTAAAGCTTGTCTTTAAGTTTCTATAGTTAATCAGTGAGTTGGAGACATGTTTATCTTAGCTCATGTCTGAGTAACAATTACCTGATGAGACTCCATGAAAATGCTACACATTTTGTGGTGACAAGGCCAACATTTTTTTGAATATCTGGAGCTCTTCCTCTCACTCTTCTTTATCATAACAGTGCATGTAATGTGCAAAACAAACTCACATTTCCCTTGGCCTTTTTGGCCGAAGGAAATGTTTTGGGACTGAAATCTGAGGTGCCTGGTGCACGGCAGTGGAGACCCTAGATAGTTAGCAAGATTGTAGGACAGTGACTTGTGGTTCTATCTGAGAGCTTAGCTCCTCAATGGCTGGGTTTATATCCCAAGGTAAGAATAAGATATCTATTAATAGAAGTGCTAGATGATAGGAGAGAGAGTCATTTGGTTTTCCCAAATGAAAGACATGGCAAACTACACTTCTGACATATTTTTGATCAAAATTACAAGCTGCTTTATGAGTACTGAGGAGAAAAAGCAGTTCCCATCAGGACTTCAGATGAGGTTATTAAAAAAAAAAATCATGACAGATAAACCGCCATTTCCTGTTTTTGATATTGCTTGCAGATCAAGCATATGTACACATTTTTTATGGCATTTGGCCACGTCCTCAAAATATTTTTGTGAACAAATAAGGGGTTGACATACTCAGGAAGGTGGCTAGTACTTGGCTGAAGGATTGCATCTAAAGTGTATGAATCAATATACTAGTTTTAACCTGCATTAATATATTCATTTCAACTTGTGGATATTCAGAATAACTATGAACCACCAGAGGTCAGTCACAGTGCAATAAAAGCTTATATTATGTAGTGCTAACACCATGATGGACCAAGGTCATATTCAGGGTTAATTAAAACTCTGTCCTGCAACAGAAAAATCAGTAAATGCTTACTCTCTCACAATCTTTTAAAAAATCATGAGATTGAATGTTTTAGTGGTGATAACATATACATATTTTTGTCTGAGTTACCTGAACTCAACAGCTTTTGCGTCAAAATATACGGCTTCATTGAGTTATCTAAACAGAGTGCAGAGTTTCTTATTTTGATAGTACACATCAGTGTCAAGTCTAGATTGTTAGCTTCAACAATAAACTCAAAAAACTTCAGTAATTGAAGGAAGAAGATGAGGTGGAGCTAATTATGAAATAATTAGTCAAAGTCTATGGAAATATGAAATATATGAATATTGTATCACTTTACCTCATTAAAAGAGTCATTCACCTCGCATACATCATTGTGTCCATATCACTTCAATTACCACCTAGACCATGTTAGGAAATCAGGCTAGTAACAAGGAGATGGCAAGTCATAAACAATAAAGTTACAGATGTCAAATACTTTGCATTTACACATAATGTAAATCTCATAATGCATGTGGTAACCACCTAGAAAATAGAGTATCACTTTTAGTACCACAGTATTATATACTCCTTAAAAGTTATGGGGAGGTATCTTTTAATCCAATGAAGAGGTGACCTTTGAATTGATTCCTATACTACTAGTCCAAGTTAGCCAGCCATAGGGATGGGAGCAGAGAGTTCTAGGTAGAGGGAGGGAACAGAAAAGTCCTACCATGGGAATGGGTATGATATACTCTAGGAACCAAAGAAGGCTTTCATAGCTGGAGGGGGCAAAAGGGTTAGAGTAAATCTGGTTGAGGTTAAGAGGTAGGCAGGGGCCAGTTCACCTAGTGACTAGCAGCAGTCCAAGGATAGGAATTTAGATTTATGTCTAAACAAAGAGGGAATTCACTAGAAAGATTTAAGGAAGGAAGGAGTTTTGCTTGATTTTTAAAAAAAGTTTATTTATTTATTTTATGAGAGAGAGAGAGTGAGTGAGAGCAAGGTAGGGGCAGAGAGAGAGAATCCCAAGCCGCCTCTGCATTGTCACTTCAGAGCCCCATGCAGAGCTCGAACTCACCAACCTGCAAAATCATGACCTGAGCCGAAATGAAGGATCAGACGCTTAACCAACTGAGTCACCCAGGCACACTGACTGCCTGATTTGTTTTTAAAAGGATCCCTCTGGGCTGTTGAGGGGATTATAGAGTGTAGATAAGTAAGGCAGAAGTGGGGAAACCAGTTAAAAAACTATTGCATTGGTCAAGACAAAAATAATGTTGGTTTGCATTAGGGAAGAAGTTGAAAGATGAAGAGAAATAAAGGCATTCAGGATATATTTTGAAGGTAGAGCTAAGAGGATTTGAAAATATGGATGAGGTAGTGTGAAGGAGAAGGATGGATCAAGAATGGCTCCTAATTTGAGAACTTAACTGAGTTTGGTGGATAGCTGTGCATTAAATATGGATTAAAAATATGTACTGAGCATCTACTGTGTAGAGAACACTTTTTTGGCAAGGTAAGGTCTTCTAACTTCTAAAATACTTTTATTGCTAACAGACTGTGAGTGGAAATCACATAAAAATTTAATTGTCATTAATATTTCTATTTTATTTCAAGCAAATATTCTAAGTAAGCATTTTTCTCTGTCTCTCTCATTATCTTTGTTATTATAACATAGATCAGGGCTTGGTAAACATTTTTCTGAAAACAGCCAGATAGTAAATATTTTAGGCTTCATAGTCTATATGAACTGTTGCAACTAGTCAACCCATATGGTGTAGTGTGAAAAGAACCGTAGACAACATGTTAAGGAATGATGTAGCTGCGTTTCAATAAAACTTTATTTACAAAACAAGCAGTGGGCCATATTTGGTTGGTGGGTTGCAGTTTGCTGATCCCTGACATAAACTACAAATCCCTGAACAAGACAATCTAGAGGGGGAAAAGAAAACCATGAAAAAAGAAGCCAAATACTTATTTATTGGTCAACAACAATGCATCATGGAAGCTTTCATATTTATTTATTTTTATTTCTTTTCTCCATATTATTTCCAATAGTCATTCTTCTGATTTCTTTAGGATACATAATTCTATATAATCCTGATAAGTCAGTCAATCATGGTACTTTGCTCTCTACCATAACGACAGATCCTTACCCAGTTTCACTAAACTGAATAGTTCCTTCCCCATGGTCACAGTGATTGGGTCAGAGGTGGGTGCACTATCCAAGCAAGGTCAATTTAGAATCTTCCCTGAGCTTGATATGTAGATAGTAAGAGACAGTTTTCTTGACAGAGGGACTAATAAGAAGGAGATGAAGTTGTATAAATTATACGGGCTATTTTGCCAGACATTTGGTCAGTTCAGAAAAACTGCAAGCAGAGATAAACAGAGTCAAGAACCATGACAACATTGTTTGAGAAACTCAGTCTAAAGCCAGGGACATGCCAGAACTGCATGTGTGTAAGTTCTGTAAGTCAGTAAATTTCCTTTTTGCTTCAGTTAGTTTGAGTTGAGTTTTGATTAGTTGCAGAGAAAGTTTTATTTATTTATTTATTTATTTATTTATTTATTTATTTATATTTTAATGTTTCTTTACCTGAGAGAGAGACACACACACACACACACACACACAGAGAGAGAGAGAGAGAGAGAGAGAGAGAGAGAGTATGGGGGAGGGGCATTCGAGAGAGAGAGAGAGACAGAGGATCCGATCCGAAGCAGGCTCTGCGCTGTCAGAGTTTAGTGGGGCTTGAACCCATGA
This sequence comes from Neofelis nebulosa, assembly GCF_028018385.1. Classification (NCBI taxonomy): domain Eukaryota; kingdom Metazoa; phylum Chordata; class Mammalia; order Carnivora; family Felidae; genus Neofelis; species Neofelis nebulosa. The sequence goes on along the minus strand of NC_080794.1, from coordinate 41,497,841 downwards.
TTGGTGAGATCATGACCTGAGCTGAAGCTGTATGCTTAGTTGACTGAGTCACCCAGGTGCCCTGTAGACAAAAGTTTTAGACAAAAATATTGCTTCATTGAATTTGGAAGGGAAAGACAATTACCATTGGAATTCCTTGAATGTGCCGAGCATAATACATGTTAATCTTAGTTAAACTTGAAATAGCTTTATGTGTAAGGTTGAGAGGACAGGGACTCAGAGGTAAACGATTTGCCTGAAGTTGCATAAAGTTTTGGTTGAATTATAATTTCACTGTTGATGTTTCTGATTCCAAACACCACTCTATTTATGATGCAATGTAGTAAGGAAGCATAGAAGTTAAATGAAAAAATAACAAAATATGATTTTTTGACTCCTTTGTTTATTTTAAAGTAGTTTCATATAGAGCTCCAAAATTTTGTGAGAATAAAGGTGATTCTTGAAGCATCAGAAAGACAGCTGAATCTCTGAGAAGTTTTTTTTGTAGACGTAGTGTATGAGCTGTTAAGCAATCAATCATGGGCCAAGTTCCAAAGCTGCTCTGAATCTTAAAATGGAATGATTCTAGCTTAATTGTCCATAGGCTAAAGCTGGAAAATGTTAGCCTTCTTTTTTTTTCCTGCTTAGGGAGACCAGATTTCATATGCATGCAGGAAATGCAGAGCCAGGCAAACCATTCATTTCCATATCTCTAAGTGGGCTGTGTGAGTTTGATGAGGAAGGGCAAGTAAGGGATATAAAATCACCGATCAAAGATTCATGCTGAGGAAACTCTTCTTGAGAGCTATATGGAGACAGGAGTACAAGAGGGGTTTCTTCCTAGGTGGAAAGAGGTGATAATTAAACATAATTTGTAGAAGAAAATTAATAGTGATGGACTTGAATCCTTTATAGCAAATGTAAATTTCAAAGCAATTTTGTGTGGAGAAGTAAAAGGCTATAATATATGGCTGAGTGGTATATGCTGACAGTAATGGTCCTCTTGTGCAGTGAGTTATTAAAGACTTTCATCTCACGGTTTTCAATAATGAAAAGGGAGGCAGTTTGGGGGCATTTTCTGAGATATGTCCCTTGTGTTGATTTAGCTTGTATGATCAGTAGGTTATCTCAACAGCTGCATAGAAAAGGTTAAATTTGCTAAGGAGGTGAAAGACTAAAATGTGAGAAGCATGCTATTTCAGAAAAGATATATTGTTTCCTCTCCGGGACTTACAAACCATGACCTTGGACAAGTCATTTAATCTCTCTGGAACGTGGTCTCCACGTCTTGTCCAAGGATATTGTCCATGGATTTTTCCATCTCCAAAAATCTAGGATTCCCTCTGATGGGAAAAAATAGTCTTTTGGGAATGAGTTTTCTCTTCCTCTAGGGAGTTTGCCCTGAGGAAACCTCAGGGATGTTTCCCTTGGAATCATTTTCTCTCTCTCTGTCTTTCATTTTTGACACGGATTCTAGAACCAGGCCCACGACTGCATCTCCTTCAGGGACACAGACATAGTGAAGGACCAGAGCCATTTCACAAAGCTTGTCACTCAAGTTTTCATACAGATCTACAGAAGGGGAACTTGTCTGGGAACCAATAGCTCAGCTCAACCGGATCACGAAACAAATGACTATGGCTTTGGGATGTTCTTAAATAGTCTTGGCTTGTGAGAATTGGATCGCACGGTTCTTGGATATTATGTTTTACTTTTTTACTGTTTGTGTTTCATTTAGGAACTTTCTATTAACCTATCTTTAAGTTCACTGGTTCGTTCCTAGACTGTGTCAAGTCCAGTTTGCAGCTGCCGAAGGCATTCTTCATTTCCGTGTTTTTGTTTCTCCCATTTTCCTTCGATTTTTTAAAATAGTTTCCACCACTCTGCTAACAATACCCACCTGATCTCTCATGCTGTCTATGTTTTTTTCATTAGCATCCTTAACATATTAATCATAGTTACTTAAAATTTCTTTTCTGTTAATTTAAATTCCTTATCTGTTCATTCATATATCTGAGCATGGCTATGATGGTTCCTTTATTTCCTCAAATTGTTTTTTCTCGTCTTTTGATAGGCCTTTCAATTTTTTGCTGAAAGTCAACATGTATCAATAGTAGCTCCTGAGGTAAATAGACCTTTCAGGAGGAGGAGTTTTGTTTATCTGGCTATGAGTTGGGTTGTGTTTAATGTTTCTTGTAGCTATAGGGAGTAGGGGCCCCAAATCCTTCTGGCATCACTGTTTTTGTTTCCTCCTTTGGCCTTAAGCCTTCTCTCTGGATTGCTTCTCAGAGGCAGTCTCTGTCCTACAGCTTTGTCAGCTGTAATTCTCTATTATACTGAACGTTTGTAGGTGTGGTGGTTGGGTGTGGGAGAGGAAAGAAGGGTCAGTCATTTGGTAGACCTCTGTCTTCACAGAGGTCTTCTGTGAACACACTTCACAAGTGTTTCTGTCCTTCCTAGAGGCCTGTAGCTCCCTGGCCCTTCCTGTACCAAGTTTCCAATACGTTTCCTTGAAGCTCAGTCCCTGTTAACTTTTCCTCTCCCCTCCTTGGTAAAATACAAATGCTAGAAGGGGGTGGGATGGGCAGGACCTCTCTCTCCCCAGGCTGAGGTAAAGTTTCTGTATTGCTCCCTAGCGAAGTATTTCTTCCTGGAGATTAAAGAAGCCTTTGTTACAGAAAAGGAAATGAGAGGATTCCACTTGCTGCTTTCCTTCCCCCTCCCCGCGTCAGCATCACGGGAGATTTTTCTTGGATCCTCACTGTGGGAACCTGTGGGGCTCCTCCAAGGAAAGCCCAAGAAAGTGTGTGGGCTCCCCTTTGACTGCAGCACCCAGGAATTTGTCACGATCAAGCTAGTTAGCACTCAGACTACAGTAATTTGTCAAAATTAAAAGGAAGTAGTTTTACAATTTATGGCTTCCATTGGCTTCCAGGTAAGCATGTCTCTAGTGCTTTATCTCTGTAGGTGTTCTAGTCTTTCCAGTTTGGGAGTGGTGGTTTGCTCTGTGTTTTCTGACAGATTTGAGATGAGTTGTTGGTTTTACTTTGCCCAGTTTTTTTTCTTTTTTTCTTAAACTTTTTTTTTAATATTTGTTAAACATTTTTGAGAGAGACAGAGTGCAAGCAGGGGAGGGGCAGAGAGAGAGGAAGACCCAGAATCTGAAGCAGGCTCCAGACCCTGAGCTGTCGGCACAGAGCCTGACGCGGGGCTCGAACTCATAAACAGTGAGGTCATGACCTGAGCCAAGGTCGGACCCTCAACCGACTGAGCCACCCAGGCGCCCCCTTTTTCTTTCGTCTTGTAATGACACAAATGATGACTTACAAGCTCCTTAAATGTCTGAGCAGAGATAAAGTCATACCTACTGATTTTAATGGGGAAAAAAAATAGATATGTTCCATTTCAACCCTGGAGACCCAACACAATTTGCACATATAGAAAGATATGTAAATTGAACAAACCAAACAACCTTATATAAGATAGAACCAATCATTAAAACCAATAGGTACATAACATAATACAGGTTTCTTGTGCTGACCATAAAATGAAGAGAAAAATTCAGAGTGGGTGGTAGATGGTAGAAGAGAGGCACAAGGAGTCACTTTTTGGAAGGTGTAGTCATCATTCTGGATCTCTTTCTGAGTTAACATTTTGGAGTTCATGTTTTATCTTGCAAACACTTCTAGATAAAATCAAAGAACAGAAAAAAAAATCTATCTAACAAAATGAAGACAACATCCAAAAGCACATTGAAACATTTGGGAAAAGCACACATACTCAACAGACTGAAGAAATGAAGAGGAAGCTCTTTTTTATTCGTCTCACTTGGCATATATTCACAAATAAAAATGTTTTGGTTCATTGAACCACGACCTGCAGTTTAAATTTGTTCCATATGATATTCTCTGACTAGAAAGTGTGTCTAGTAAATTGCTGAATATGTCTTTGCTCAAAAATGCAACATTGAAATACCACATCTTAGAGTATATTTACTTAGTGTGTTTTAGGTGCAAAAAGTCATTATATCAACAACAAAAAAAGTCGCATCCAAAAAGTGATATATTTTGTCAAGAGCTCCTATGGCAAAACATCATTAACTGAGCAGTCCCTATGTGAAGTAATTCTGTAATTAGCTATAGCTTTTATTTCTTTTAAAGTCTTAAATCCATTAATTGGTAACTATGTTTCCTCGCAGAGCAAGGTAGAAACCATAGGACATTTTCATTTTCCTCAATTTTTTTCCCCTTAGCATCTACCAAGGTTCATGTGGTAGCTGCCTGGAATTTCAGCTCATATTATTGTTAAAATTCTTGTTTGTTAATTAATACTTATTTAGACCTAACAACCAGTGGTCCTCCCTTCTCTGTTAACCGTATCTTCACACATACTCTTGCTTATTTCTGGATTTATTTTCTTTCCTGATGTAGTTCATTCTCTGAGAAGCAGCTATTTTCAGCAATGGTCTGTAAGTTATAGACCTTTGGTGTTCAGGTTCACCCTTAAGTGACAATGTGTGTAGGTATGGATTTCTAGAATTAAAGTATTTTCATGAGCACTTTCAACTTCTCCACTGTCTTCTTGTATCCAGTATTGTTGATGACAAATCTAGTGTTACCTGAATTCTTGAGGTAGGTTCCAAGGCAAAGGTGCAAGGATAAGTAGATTTTCTCTTTACCACTGATGCCCTGAGGTGTATCTATAATATGTCAACATAGCATTGGCCCTGGTGTTGCTTGTAGTGTAGTTTTGCTCTGTCATCCATTTTAATTTAAATGCACATCTTTCTTTAGTTTTTAGAAATTATCGGTGATATTTTGGAATATTTTTTCCTTTCATTCTCTCTATTCCTTCCTCCACAACATCAATTATATGTTGGACTTCTGTTTTATCCTTTTAATAACCTGTGGACATTTAGAATCAGATTGCTCCATTTTTTTTAATGTCTATTTTTGAGAGAGAGAAAGAGAGAGAGAGAGAGAGACAGAACGCAAGAGGAGTAGGGTCAGAGAGAGAAGGAGACACAGAATCTGAAGCAGGATCCAGGCTCTGAGCTGTCAGCACAGAGCTGGACGTGGGGCTCGAGCCCATGAACTGTGAGATCATGACCTAAACTGAAGTCAGACACTTAACAGACTGAGCCACCCAGGCGCCCCAGATTATTTGTTTCTTATAATGAAATATTGGGAGTTCTTTATATATTCTGGATCCAAATCCTTTATTAGATATGTGATTTGCAAATATGTGCTCCCAATCTGTGTCTTGCCTTTTCATTCTTAGTATCATTCAAAGAGCAGAAGTCTTTAATTTGGATAAAGTCCAATTTAGCATTTTTTATGCTTCTCCTTCTAGTATTGTATCTAAGAAAGTATAGTTTCAAGTGTTATATTTAGCTACATAATCCATTTTGATTTAATTTTTGTAAATATTGCAAGATACTAAAATTTTGTTTTATTTTGTTTTGCATATCGACATCAACTTTCCAGCATCATTTGTTAAAATGGCTATTTACTGTCCACCAAATAACGTCTTCCTCTTTTTTTGAAAGTCAACTAACCATCTCTATGGGATGTCTACTTCTAGTTTCTCTATTCTGTTCTATTATTTATCTATCTTGACTTTAATATCACACTTCTTTGATTACTATAGCTTTATCATAAGCCTTTTCTAAAAAATAATTTTTTAATGTTTATTTACCTCTGAGAGAGAGGGAACATGAGTATGGGAGGGCCAGAGAGAGAGGGAGACACAGAATCCGAAGCAGGCTGCAGACTCCAAGCTGTCAGCACAGAGCCTGACACGGGGCTCGAACTCACAAACCATGAGATCATGACCTGAACTAAAATTGGATGTTTAACCTATTAAGCCACCCAGACACCTCAGCTTTACCATAAATCTTATGTCAGATAGTATGGTTCCTCCAACTTTTCAAATAAACTTTTTCAAAGTTGCTCTAGCATTTCTAGGTCCTTTGCATTGCCATAAAAACATAGAAACAGCTTTTCCATTTTCACCAAAAAGCATTTTGGAAATTCGATTGGAATTACATTGAATCTTTAGCTTAATTTGGGAAGAATTGACATCTAAATGAAACTGAGTCTTCAGATTCATGAATATAATATACATCACAATTAACATAAGATTTGAAATTTCTCTCAGCTGTAGAAAGTTCTTCAACTTGAAAAACTTGTAGCTGATATTCATAAGACTGAATGCTTTATGTCTATAATAGGAAACAAAGAAGGATATCTGCTCTCACTATCTCTGTTTAATGTTATAGGGGAGATCTTAACCAGTGCAATAAGGCAAGAAAAAGGCATAAAAGTGAACAGATTTAAAATAAATAAGGAAGACTATGCTTATTTGCAGACAATATAATCATTTACACAGAAAATTCACGGAATTTACAAAAAGCTAGGCAAACTAATGAGTGATGTAAGTAGGATAGCAGGATACAGTGTCAATGTACAAAACTGATTGAATTTCTATACACTAGCAATCAACAGTTGGAAGTTGCAATTAAAAATAACACCATTTACGGGTTACCTGGGTGGTTCATTCAGTTAAGCGTCTGACTCTTGCTTTCAGCTCAGGTCTTGATCTCATGGTTCATGGGTTCGAGCCTCACATTGGGCTCTGTGCTGACAATACAGAGCCTGCTTGGGATTCTCTCTCTTCCTCTATCTCTGCCCCTCCCCTGCTCTCTCTCTCTCAAAATCAATAGATAAAACCTAAAAATTTTTTTAAAAAATAGTACCATTTACAATATCATAAACATCAAATACTAAGAGATAAATAAGAAATAATCTGTGTAAGAGCTGTGTTGAGAACTACCAACTATTACTGAGAAAATCGTACAGTGTTCATATATTAGGTTACAGAATAATGTTATAATGTCAAATTTTACAAAATTAACCTTGAGATTCAATGTGATAATCTCAATCAAAATCTCAATGGGATGTTTAAAGAAATTGATGATTTGATTCTGCATTATATGAAAATACAAAGGCCAGAATAGTCAAGACTGTTTTGAAGGTGAGGATCATGGGAGTATGTCATCTGTTAGTAAGACTTACTGTTTAGCTGCAGTAATTAAAACATTGCGATAGGCATATAGTTTAATGGAATAGAATAGAGAGTCTAGAAATAGTCTCACACCTATATGGCTAATTGATTTTCAAGGAACATGCAAGGTAGTACAATGGAAGAAACAAAATTGTTTTCATCGAATGGTACTGAAACAGCTGGAGCTCAGATAGAAAAAATAAACCTCAATTGTTATCTCAAACCATATATAAAAATGACTCATCATGGATCATAGAACTAAAGAGTAAAAGCTATGCAGTTTCTATGCATGCAGAAAATTCTATGCAGAAAAATTAAACAGAGAACAGTTTTGTGACCTTGAGTTAAGCAAAACTCTCTTGATAAGACACAAAAAAACATGAAGCATAAGAAGAAGAAAAAAGGATGAAGTGGTTGGCCTTCATCAAAATGAAGAAATATGCTGTTTCACAAATAAAAAAGCAAGTAGCCCCTGGAAGAAAATTTGGAAAACATACCTGATAAAGAATTTGTATTCAGAATAAATAAAGAACTCTTATAGTAAGACAGTAAGAAAAAAAAAATACTTAAAATTTTTTTAATGTCTCTTTACTTTTGAGAGAGAGAAAGAGACAGAGCATGAGTGGGGGAGGGGCAGAAAGAGAGAGGGAGACACAGAATCCGAAGCAGGCTCCAGGCTCTGAGCTGTCAACATAGAACCTGACACGGGGCTCAAACTCACGAACCGCAAGATCATGACCTGAGCCAAAGTCTGACGCTTAACCGACTGAGCCATGCAGGCCCCCTAAGAAAAAATGTTTTTTAAAAAGAGCAAATGATTTGAGCAGCTACTTTGCCAAAGAATGTATATAACTAGATAAGCAATGAAAAGATGCTAAACATATCTACAAAATTGAAAAGGAAATTAAAACCGGATGGTAATATAACACATCCAGTAGAGTGTCTAAAATAAAAGACCAAACAACTCAGGTGTCGGTGAGATTGTGAAGTAGTTCAATCTCTCATTGCTGCTGTAAATACAAAGTTATAGAAGCCACTAAAAAAAACCATGTTGGTGGTTTCTAATAAAGTTAAACACACTTTAGCCATTTGACCCAGCATCTCCACTTTTGAGTATTTATTCAAGGAAAATGAAAACATATATCTGTTTGTTTCATATGTATTAAAGACTTGTACCGAAATGTTCATATCGGCTTTATTCTTAATAGCTAAACAGTGGGAAAACCCAAAGGTATATAGATTGGTCAATGGATTAACATATTGTGACATGTCCGTTGGAGGAATACTACATAGCAGTTAGAAAGTACGAACTATGGAAATAATCAACAACATGATGAATCCTAAAAAGTATTATGCTAAGTGAAAGTAGTCTGATCAAAAATACTGCATATTGTGTGATTCCTTTGGAATAAAATCTTAGGAATGGCAAAACTACAGTGACAGCAAGAAATTCAGTGGTCACCTAAGGTTGGCACGGGACGGATTGATTACAACGAGGCAGGAGGGTACTTGGGAGGTGATGAAATTATTCCGTACCTTGATTGTTGTTGTTACATGACTATCTAAATTTGCCAAACTCAAAGAATTGTACATTTTTAATTGATGATTTTTTTGTGGGTAAAATATAAGTCAATAAAGCTGATAATAAAAAAAAAAAAGAAAAGAAAGGCTTGGGGTGCCTGGGTGGGTTAAGTCATCTGACTTCGGCTCAGGTTATGATCTCAGGGTTTGTGAGTTTGAGCCCCGCATCAGGCTCTGTGCTGACAGCTTGGAGCCTGGAAGCCTGCTTTGGATTCTGTGTCTCCCTCTCGCTCTCTGCCCTCCCCCGCTTGTGCGCATGCTCTCTCTCTCTCTCTCTCTTTCTCTCTCAAAAATAACTAAACATTTAAACAAAAAAAAGAGAAAGGCTCAGAATTGACAGAGAAAATAAAGAACCATTTTTCTTTGGGAAGACAAAGCTGAGAATCATATAATAGACCACTCAGAAAACTTGTATCACATCAAAATCAGAAGTGGCACTATGAGGAAACTCTCCTAAATAATCTAGCTGTGTTCTTTGCTCCAGACCAAAATTCTCATTTTTTTTTCTGGTTTCTTTTGTTACCTTTTCCTTGAAATTAAAGATTGCTTGTTCCCTTATTGGCAAAGAACCTTTAAGACTTCAGTCTTGATATTCGAGGGGTAAACAAATCCCAGTGTTTCCATTCACCATTCCTGTGAGGGGACAGTATGGGGCAGCCTGGCAACTTCCTTCCCCCATACACCCACACACAGGTGCACACTGCCTGCTGGCTCCAAGACTGACTGCAGAACCATTAGCTACCTCCATCAGGCTGGGATCAGACATGAGCCTGCAGAATGAAGGGCTTTGTGAATCTTTCTCTTACTTCCTTAACAGCTGCTTAGTCCTAAAAGCTGTCTAGCGATAAAAGATTTGTAACTCAGTAGGAATTGTGGACTCAAGATATTTCTAGCTATGGTTTTAAAAACCCCCACAAAAACATAATAGAGGTGAATGTAATCATTTTTTAGCCATCCTGTTAGCTTGCTACGCATGTCAATGGCTTCATTACCAACACAGTCACACAGAAGTATTTAAAAGTTTACTTCTATATGGAACATCTTTATCTCACACCTTTTATGGCTTTTTCATCTTCCATAACTGTCATCTTCAGCATTTGCAGTCCTTCTCAAGAGAGAGGAAGAAAAATAGGTTGTGTATATAATATATGATGACTCAACCCTGTTGTTATCATCACTCATAGGGGAGATGGGGGGATCATAAGGTATGAGTTATCCCTCACTCCCCCATTCACAGAGATAAAAACATAGAAATGCCATTCCAACATTTAGGCAAGATATACATACTAGGAATGGTGTAGAAAAATAAATTGTACCAGTAACTCCTATATTCTCTCCATAATAAAATGGCAGGATTGAGGGAAGCAATGGAAGTCTTTGGAATAAAGTCGCCATTCCATCAAATGTGATCTTGATATTTATTTAGATAAAGAAAAGTCTCCCAGTGTTTTGGTGTTCCAGCAGTTAGAGGCACCAAAGAGAGAATATGTAAACACATCTACTTGTACACGAAATGGGTAGATTCCAGTAGATGGTTCTCTGGTTCAAGAGCTAGATTTGCTTGTGGAATGTAGGGAACAATGAGACACTACAAAGTTTCTAAGCAATAACCCTAAAAAGGAGCTTCAATGTGGTAACGGTGGACCAATTCTTCACCCTAATTTACTCAGTACATATGTACATTCTATAGCACTACTCTTGCTAATGTTGATGCACAGTGGCCTGTTTCTGGATTTGGCTTAAGGACCCTTGTTTAAATGGTTTCCCATATTCTCAGTGCGTGTATTTGGAGCTCTGAAAATCCTAACAGTCGATCTGGTCTTTGTATGAGATAATCGCTGTCCCACCAAAGTTCACCCCCCCTCCCCAAAGTTGAGAGTCTGTAAGAATTGGTGAAGCTGTGTTATTAAAATCCCATGAGACGTAGGTAGAGTAATCCAATATTTACTGTTCAATATATTTTTTTCTCTAGCAACATAGAGCTCTTTAAAGAATGTTCTTAAAAATATTAACATAGTTCAAATTTTCCTGCAGCTACAAGTCCTGTTATACCTCATCCTCGCAATGTGGCACGGAAACTTAAAAAAAAAGAGAGAAGAGAAAAGACAATTCCAAAAAGGTTTTACATGTGGACTCTTGTTTGTGGCAAGATCATCTTTCATCCTTAGTGAGACTATTAGAACAGCAAGGGAACCTTAAGGACTGTTAAGATGATTAAGAGCCACGTTTAATAGTTGCTTCAGTAGCATCTTGACAAACATTTTAATTTTATATCTCTCAAGTAAGCCCATAAAACAGCATGATCTAAAAATTCTTAACAAATACATTAATAAAAATTTAAACATGCACGTGTTTCTTATGCTGTTTTGAGTTAATTACATAATAATATTGCCTTGTATACACCTTAATTGGATTAAATATTGATCAGTGCACTTTCCATTGATATTTCATTAGCACACAGTAACTGTCTTGTAATATCTAGATGAAACTTTAAATTAATTAAAGACTTTGGATGTAAATGAAAAGTTATGGAAAGATACCCCTTTTAAACATAAATAGGACTGGAAAACTCAGTCTATGAATTAGAGCAGAAAAGAAAAATTCAACTCAACCTATTTTAAGGGTTTAAAGTAATTAGATCTAAGAATGATGATGCACTATTTTCCCCCCCATAGGCTTTAGCCATAACATCCGTTAGAGTAGGTTCATCTATCACTCTGTGTTAAGGAAGAGGTTATGAAATATTACAATTATTCCTAAGGATTATGGTCTTTGTTTATTTCAAAAAGAAGCTAGATTTTAAACAGCATCTAAGATTTGTTAGCATGTGATTAAGGCTGTTTATTTTCATGCTGATGAGCTGAGAGCTGTTTCAATGGAGAGATGCTGTAATTTTCCCATGATCTGGAAAATAATTCATGGTACTTTTTATGTTGTCATTAACTGTCATGTCTCTTGAGTTAAATATGAGCCCTGTCATTTGGAAGTCAGAAAGCGGCTCCTAAATTTCTCAATTTCATTAGCAATTGATTCAAATCATTTCCCGAAAATAGTCTGAATTGACATATGAATTGTAGTGGTTCCTCAGCTTGGTGATTAATTAATCAAGCCATCAGGTTCACATTAAACTATTTATCAATCTTACGATTTCCTGCTTTTCAGAAAAAATTAAAAAGCACTCTAATGATATTTTATGAGTTTGGAGAAAAATTAAAATGGGACCAAAAAAAAGTAATCTGTCCTTCCTAATTCAAAAGCTCTGTGATGTCGATTTCTATAAGCCCAAGACACTCAGGGAGAAAGGGCTGGAATCTGTACCCCAGAAATGACACTTGGTCATCCTGCAGGCCTCAGTTTCTCCGTCTGTAAAATAAGAAAATTGAGCTAAATGATCTCTCGTTTTTCTTTCACTTTCAAAATTATATGAGTCTATGAATCAAAATGGAACGTGATTATTATTACTTTTATTTTTCTTATTTTGCTGTGTGCCATTATCTTTTACATTAACAAAAACCAAACAAACAACTTGGGGTTATTGATAGAACCTCAGAGACTCCAAATTAAAACTGTAATTGACGTTCTTGGAGCACATTTGGCCAGTGTTGTGCAATTTGCATTTGAAATACTATTTTCCACTAAAGGCCGCATTAGTCTGGGTCTTTTCTATTGTGCTGTTCTAACAGGGGACCACAGCTGATTGCTTCAGCCCAGGATGACAGTGTCAACCTTTCCAAGCATCGGGCCTGGACCAAAAGCTGTTTGTGAACTGAGAAAACTGTTGGCAAAACATTAAGTTGTTTCCCTATTTAATTTCATTCAGACTTTGCTGAGTTCAGTTAATAGCCAGTTCTTTTCAAAATAAACAACTAGCCAACTGAATTCAGCCCCTTTGCTTTCAAATTTGCTGTGTGTAAAACCCCAAAACAAATGCCTCGTTCTACACAACTCCCTGTGGGATTACTTACAGAACACTGAGGTTTCTCTCTTAAAGTTAACTGCATTTTAAGTGCTGGACTTTCTCTGGTGTTCTAGAACAGAGAGTGCAGGCCACACAGAGAGGCCCCTGGGCTTCTGCTCCCTGCCTGTAGTGCTAAGACAGAGGCAGCTTTTTTTTTTTTTTTTTTTTTTTTAGTGTATCACATCATCACTTTGTACACTTGATTTTTTGCATGTCTGTAAAAATTATTTTAAATTTGTTGTTGAGGTATAATTGTGGCTGAGGTGTAACAAACATTATATTTGCTTCAGGTGTACAACACAATGATTTAGTATTTGTATACACTGCAAAATGATCACCACAATAAGTCTACGTGATTCCATTTACACAAACTTAAGAACAGACACAACTAAGGCGACGGAAGTCAGAAAGGGCTGAGGAGAGATAGGGGAGTGCCTGGAACATTCCGAAGTGGTGGAAATGTCTATACCTTATTTTGGGTGCTGGTTACCTGGGTGTGTACAATTTTTAAAACTCAGTAAACTGAATACTTAAGATGTTATACTTTAATTAAAAGAAGGGAAGTTCCGGTATAATAATTGAATCAGGCAAGAATCATCAATGGACACTAAAACAATTAGGTGTTGGGGAATAGGATATTTGCTTCATCCCAAAGTATCATGGAGAGGCAGCTTTTCTGGCTTCATCTGTCAGCCTCTGCCTTCTCAGGAAGACTGGGGAAATGGGGACTGTTCCCTCTTTCTCCTCCTCCTCAGGGCACACAGTGGCTAGTCCGCCCTGTGCAGCCCCAATTGCAGACACTTCAGACTGAGTGCAGGAAACAGAAGCCACCAGGGAGCGGCTTCCTTGGGGGGGCGGGGCGGAACTAGCCTCCTCCTACAACAGTGGGAATGCCTCTCATCTTGAGGAAATGGGTGGAGGCCTTTGGTTCTGAGGCCTCACCTGTTCCACTGCAGTGATGACCATCCCCCACCTCTACCCTGCCCCAGATGCACGTGGATTTTATCGGTGAGAGGACCAGAGCCAAGGAGAACAAGAATGACACTTTTTGGAAAACTCTGACCTGTAAGGGACTGAGGTGGAAACAGCAAAGCAGAAAGGCTCTGCGACACACAAACCCACAAAGGATCTTGCATTTATACTTGACCTGCATCTCCAAATGAGGTTATTCATACAACTGCTGGGGTACATAACAGAATTGGAGAAAGAACAAAGTTCATCACATAACCGGAAACCTGCGTTCTATTTTGGAAACATAGTGTCCATAAACCTCTATTTCATCAATTTGGTGATCATCTTAGGCAGAGCACAGTATTTTTTTTTTTTAACTTGAAGAGTTAATTTTTTTGGCATAACCATTTAAACACATAATGTGATTTTCATAACCCTGTTTTGGTATTGCTTCATTTGTTTTTCATTGGCCAGGAACTTTAAGAAATACAGAAGCCCGGGCCTCTTTCAATCTCTCTGAGGCTGTGCCCATTTGGTCCGGGGAATCCTTCATTTTAGTCTCCCTGATGCCAGAGTCCCACTCCGTGGGAAGACAAACCCATGAGGTCAAAGGAAAATAACATGTGGGAGAGGCACATTACAAGGACCAAATGAACCACCTAAGCCCTATAACAGCCTTGGTGCATTGCCAAAAGACACCTCGAATCATATTACTAAACAGAAGGAAAAATCCCTCACCTCTAGATGATATCTTACTCTTGCTATTTTGTTATAATGCACTTGTAATGCATAACTCTCCCAAACCCTTTCTGGAATATGCCATGCTTTCAAACTCCCGGGCTAGCACCACGAGGATGGAAAGGAATTGCATTTGCAAATGTCAGCCTACCTCATCCATCTCCCCTCATTCAAACAATACGCATTCGAGGCTCAGCAATCGGAGTTATATATTTTTCCTTAATGTTGTTGTAAGGTAATGGTTCTCTTATCTGAAATTCATCAGCCTGCTATAAATTTAAACTCCATTACTGCCAATAGAGAAAAGCTAAGCACCAAACCACTTTCAATAAATTTGCACTTATGCAATTGAACTGATACGGCCTCAGAGGAAAAGGTGAAACTCGTCTTGAGATATTTAAGTTAGTCTGAGTCACTGCTTCGTCTGGTGTTAAATTGGATCCATCGAGAAATGTAGGGCAGCACTCATCAGCCCTGAGTTATAAGAAGAGATTTCAGGCTGAAAAAAAAAAATCTGTCTCCAGCATTCATTATTAGATGGTGTAATTCTAAGAAACCAGTGGCTGGCTCTGTTATTTGGCACAACTAAATGCTACAAACGGAAAACTTGATGGATGAATATTTTTATGAACAGCATTAATCAGACTCAGGCCAGCCCAGGTCCTGGAGGTTTGTCATGCCCAGTCATAAAGCTGTAAGTGAGGATGTCTACGTGCTCAAAGCAAAGAAGGTAATTATGAGCATCTGTATGAAGTTTCAGGATTGACAGATAATACCCACCCAGGTCTATATACTAGCCCAGAGATACAACAATTGTGGCTATCATCTTCTATTTCTGATGAGGAAACTGAGGCTCAGATATGTGAAGTGACCACCTTCCCTGGGTTTGGGAAAGTAACGACTTATAGCATGTCTTCCTGGCTCTGTGTTTTTGGCAGTGGAAGATCGAGAACACAGCCAATTCAGCAGTCTCAAAAGGCTGCCAGGGTTTCTTGGTGAAGGAGGACATCTTGATCAGGAGCCAAAAGAATGAAATGAGTTACCCACAGAGTCACTGCTGTAGCTTCATTGGAGAGGAAGCCGACCTTCTGAAGCAGTCCAGCCTGGGGAGAGGGGTCAGCTGGCCAATTAGAGTTGATCGTTTTACAGGCAGAGGACAGCATGACCAGGCCAGAGCTCCTAGGCTATTAAGGATCAGGGATTTAGATATTTAAGATGAGTTCTATTTATGGTTGGAAAAAACATATCTCTGTGGACTTCAGCATGGGAAGTTTAAGTCCCAGGGCATAATGAGCCGCTCTAAGTTGTGGGGGCTTAGCTGTCAGACACACACACACACACACACACACACACACACAACCACACACCCTCCCCAGCCTGTGCTCCCATCCCCAGTCTCAGTGCCCATTCTAAGGCCAGAACTGGCATCACATACCCGTTGCAAGAACCGAACAGCATTTGCACTTAATTGGATGATATACATTATTCATGAGCCTTGAGTCTGTGATGATTTTGGCATTCATTAGGGGGGAAAAATGGGGCATTAGTTTTCGTGGTACAAAACATTCTGTATTAAACTTCATTTGCAATCCGCTTTTAAATGTGAGGAATTATAAATGCTTTTAAGCAAAGTTAGGAACTATGAAATGGCTAGAAAACAAGTAGCAACAACTTCTAAAGATGGCGAAGAAAGGAGTAAAAAGCTGGGATTTTCAGATGTCTCCATACTCAGAGCTCCAAGCTCTAAGCTCTGGCTATAGGAGAGGGAAAGTCACCCTAAAATTAAAGCAGGTTAATAAAAATTACCATGATAATAGTGATAAATGTTTGTATGCATATGCACAAACTTATATATGTATATACCATATACATTTCATATTTGTTATTTGAATACATGTATATATGCACATATATTCATATATATTATATGTATAACATACATATTCAATATTTATTTAAAGCAGTGGATGAATGCAAGAGGTTTTATTTTTTTTACATCTATTTTTCTAAAATAAAAGTCATAATTTCCTGAGAGATGAATGAGACCTAGTTTAGGGTGGTATCATGCCCTTCCTTATTCCATTTAGAATAAAGACAAAACATACCAGAAGTTTCTGTAGACTGAGGTTAAAAATCTGCCTCATTTCCCTTTTTACAAGTATATTTAGAATCTGGGAGTTGAGGTCATCTAAGTCAATCATTTGTTGTGCAATTAAAGAAACTGAGGCACAAGGAAGGGTCTGGGATCCCTAGTGCTCAGGGGATGGGAGGTAGAGGAAATAGAACTTTCTTGCAACCTTTTTGCACCCCTCCCCCGCACACACACACACACACACACACACACACACACACAGCCACGGCTCCCTGGGGAAGCCCTTTAGTCATGAGATTTGAAGTCACACAAATCTGGGTGCAGACACCATAGGATCGTGGGAAGCCTGTCTGTCTTGTTAAGCCTCAATCCTTCAGTTATAAAATGAAGACAAATTTTGGATGTTTGTTAGGAGTTTTGAGGTGATAACTATAGGAAAAGGCCTTAGAACAAAGCCTAGCATCCATGAGGTGCCCATAAAACTTCCCTGTGACTGGTTCTTTTTTATTATAAAGCCTGAACACACAGCCCAGCTGGACGTTCTAGCTCTTGGTGCTATTTGTCCCACACTGGTGACACCTGTCTAATATTCTCAATTAGACATGGAGTTCCTTAGATCAGTTTCATCTTTAGACCCACTTAGTGTTCCCAGTGTCTGGCCTTAATTCAACTAGCAGGTGCTCACTAATGATCCCAATTGTGTTTCACACAGTGGGACAATTTATGAAGTGTGGCCTTTTCACACGTCCCTACAATGTTGGTGGACCTGCCATCAGAAATCAGTGCTGATTCTGTGCTTTAATACTACAGAAAATCTTACTTACAAGAATATCGACAAAGTTGCCATCATTGTCTCAGTTAATACTCACAAAGACCCAGGCAGGCAGTTACCACCATCTGCATTTAATAGAGGAGGAAAGTGAGTTTGGGGGAAAAGGGGAGCTATGTGTCTGCAATCCAGTTACAAGGGGATGGGTGTGGAAAATAATCTCAGATTTCCCATCCTACATCCAGCACGGATTCCAGTCAATACCCTGTCTCTCAGTGTAGACTCACTGTCTGTTGTGGCCATTATTTAAGTACTGTGCTTTGAGAAAGTAGGATAAATATGTTGGCTCATTTTTGCGAGTCTTTTATTTGAGAAAGCCCCAAAGCTAGAGTAAGTGATTGCCCGTCACTAAGGGTCTAAAGCACGGCTCCAAGAGGCTCATCACAAGAGGGAAGTTTCTTTGAAGTTTCCCATTAAAATTCACATCCATTTGAGTCAACTCCACATTAAAATATATGTGTTTATTTTAATATACATTTACTGCTCAAATCTTGAAGTAAAGTAGGCATTCCAAGAAAATGCACCATTTTATCTTCTGGTTCAGGGCACCCATGGCCCACAGCTGTACAGTGAGATTCAGAAGAATGGTTGGGGGCTCTCTATCTCTATGGTAATCCCAAATCTCAGCTCCAGCCCGAATGTGTGATGACCCCACAGTCTATTATCATCAGGGCACAGCTAATGGGCCTCGATGAGGGTGGGCCTAAACACACAACCCGACCGACCCATCCGTCAATTTTTCTTAAGGAGCCACTGAGGATGCTTGCCTGCCCACAAAAGCCCTAAGAGCAGCTGAACTCATTTCTCTTCTGTCCATGTGTATTAATTCCTGGTTCTGTAATGAGATACAGAAGAGAAAAAAGGGCTGAGGACTGATGTGGAATCAGATTGGGCCTGATGAGTTATGGAGCCTGCCTTCTCATCAGCGATGTAAAACAGCCCAGGCTCTATTTACTGCTGCTGTCAGCAGGATCGATAAATAACATTTTCAGTGACATGAAGAGGGAACGTGTGAGCTCAATGAAATGAAGGGGAGCCAGAGGTAGAAGCAGACAATGCCCTTTTTCTCTTCCTGCCCCATCAGGAATCACCTCTTTGGCTGGGAGAAAGAAAGGGGCACAGATTTGGTTTCCCTTTTAAGGGAGGAGGCTGCATCCCGGGAAGAAGAGAGGGCCTCTTGGCTGAGAGGGGAGGCAAGGAAGGGCATGGTCCATTGTCACTAGAACTTCTCTCCTATGCTGAGCCACACCCCCATATGAGCCTGTAAGCCACTATCTGCTGGTGGGCAATGCCCCACATTCTTAGCCACTTCAGAGGGAGGCATTTTGGCTTATTGTTTATACTTGAAAAAGAGTACAGGGCCAAGGTAGAACCCAGAGGAGGCATGTCTGACTGCCAGGGGGCTAAGAGGGTGCTGACTATTCAGAAGCGTCTCCATGGCTAAGAGGGGTTAGCTGAGGTGACCTAGAACACAGCAGAATTCCATTCTCCCCACAAGAGTTTGGAGTCAAGAATTAACATAATCACAGAATTCCCACTTTGAAGGAATCTCTGAGGTCACCTTATCCAACCTTCTACCAGTCACCAGAATCATCTCTTCAGTACACACGAGGGGCTGACCCAGCCTCTGTATGCAGGGAGATCATTAGTTCTTTGCGTTATAGGCCCCTCCATGCTGCATGGGTAGTTGAATCATCTGATCCAAAGCAGCACAGCTAACTCCAGCCCATCTACTTAGCAGGCCCTGTGAGACTGGCATTCTCCTGGCGGGGGTGGGGGGGGGTGGGGGTGGGGGGTTGGCTGGCGTTCCAGGCACACGGAAGACAGCCCCTGGGCCCTGAGCGGGAGCCCTGCTCTTTGCTGTGTGGACAGCTTTGTAACAACATGCCCTCAGCTGAGAGCACAGCAAAGAATCTCAGTTGCAGGTCTGATGAACAGAATCGCTTTGAGGACTTCATTTGCATTAATTTTTCTTCCCTCCCCCCACCCGCCAACACTTTCTTAGCATGTTCATTTGGGCTAAAAACCATGTGCGGTTAAGAGTCATTTATAAATCTTAAATATGTCAGACTCTTTGTGGCATTTAAAGCTTTTGGCAGAAACCAGCTGTGATAGCTCCAGAAGCATCAGGGAAGACAGAAGAAGGGAAAGGAGGAAGCCATTAGCGTGGGAGTGGAGAGAAGGGTAGGCAGAGAGAGGAGATGGACAGAAGGACAGCAAGAAGGAAATGGGGGGGTAGGAGAAAAAAAGGGAAGAAGAAGGGCGCTGGGGGGAAGGGAAGTGATAGAGGCAGGAGGGAGAGACGCTGGTCAGCAAATCCCTGCTTCTCTCAACTCAGCTTCAGATTTATAAAAACCATTAATTGGGTGGAAAACAACATCACTAGAAGAAGGTCTCCTGATGCTGTGTTGAAAAGTACCAATAAATAGAATCAGAGTACACATACACACACACACACACACACACACACACACACACACACCACACGTATTCTAATTCCAAGTATCCTTTGGGGGAAATCCAGTGAAATCCTCTGGCAAAATGAATGTGTGAGAGTTAAAATCCTTTTTTATACTCATAATCGTGGATATCATCATGCATTGTTCCAATCTCTGTGTCAAGCCTGAGAAATTGGGGCCATTACTGTGCCTGTTCTAGCAAGAAGCACAGAGACAGAGTAACTCTCAGGGCATCAGCAACGGAGGATCCAGGATTGGCTCCAGAGCCTTGACATCTGACCACCTTAGGCTTCTGCTTCTCATTCATTGTTAATCCCTCATTCAATAGGAATTTATTGAGCCCTAATATGTGTCAGTTTGTCAGGTTTGGAACATCCCCGAGTAACACCACCTGGACATAAAGCATGTAAGCAAGAACAGGCACATTCTCTGCTCAGAAGGACAATCTGGCTGATGGGTGAGACCTCAAATCAATGATAACTGATTGCTTATTTGTCTCCATGTTCTGGAGGGGGTAAATAAGACAGGGACACAAGAGTTTGCATTTCTATTAAGCTCACACATGATGTTAGCATTGTTTGTCTGGGGACGGCACTCAGAGGACCACTGAGTGACAGAAAGAACAGAAACCGAGACCTAGACTGTCATTGAGAGGTTTGCAGGTGAAGAGGCAGCAGAGAGAATGTCTATAGGCTTCCACAGAAGCAATAGGCAGATGCCACTTTGAGAAATGGAGGTAACGGCCGGAACCCGAAGCGTACAGGTAGTGAAGAGAAGGAGGTGATGCTCAGGAGGCAGCACCGGTGAATTTAAAGCAGCTCTCACCTTCTCAAGGAGAGGATCACTCCTCATGAAAACTTCCATGGAACGACCGCACAGGTTTCATTATTTCCCCAAAGTCAAACCTTCTTTTGATATGAAAGGCAAGTCCGATTTCCAATCACTTATCTGGACTTCCTCCACATTCTCTTGGAGAATTTGTCCCGGGTTGCACTGGCCTCATGTTGATTCTGCTGCCTGGGAATAATAAATATGCACAAGTTCATGACGTGGCTTTGTCCGTGATAAAACCTAGCTCTTCATGGCCATCCCATACGTGACTACTTCTGCAAACGGTTTTGAGAACTAGAAGGTCCCACTAGCTTCTCCAGAGCTTCCAAATCCCACTAGTGTAGCATTCCTATTAATCTATGGGATCACCCTGAGACTCCTATTCATATGCAAATGTGTATGCAGGAAAGATATTTATTACTATCACAGTCCCATAAATATAGTCACAGAGGAGTTTATTGGGATATCTACTTATCCATGGCCTGGGCTGGGATTCGGGGAGCAGAGGCATCTCTTAGCATTCCCTGATGTCTTCACTTGCATGGAGGTTGTGCTCTTTGTGACCGCTAGACTGCTACAGACACATATGTACCCAGCTGGGTCCAGCATCATCTAGACACATGTTCAGTTTGATATTAATTAGCCACTTAGTTTCAGTCCATATGATCGTTGCCTCAGGGCTTCACCTAGGTGGACATACACATTCTCTCCAGAACTGTTTGATGGCCCCAGTCACAAATGGACAGCAAAACTTTAGGAGGCACAGCTCAGAGGTAGAATGTGAGAGTGAGTACCTAAGTAGGTTGTCATTTGGAATAAGTAAAAATGTAGCATGAAGAAAAAGAGAGGAACGGAATAATTTTAAAGAGCAATGGGAGAGAGAAGGATGGACAAGGAGAATAGAGGAGGCAGTCCTGGGGCACCAAAGGCACAACTGCTTTCTACCAGCTCACGTCTTTAGCTCCTGTTGGGGAAGGAGTCGCTGAATTGACAGGGTAAGTGAGCTTTGTTGTGGCCCCAGAAAAAGCATAATATCACTACCCTGCTCTCTAAATGAGATAGCATTCTCGTCTGGAATGGTGGAGTAGTACAAACCTTTCATCAAGATAGAAACTAAACCTAAACTCAAACCCAAACAAAACAAACAAAAAAAAACTCCAAACACACCAAGAAAAAAAATTACTTAAGTTCCAAAACATGAATTTGGAATTCAATTTGAATATCCTTTTCTTCCACCAGAAGGTGTATTTCACTGAGTACCTTGAGACATCCGGCAGTTATCCTGGGATGATATAGTTGGTGGGCAGCACAAACGAGGCGGGGGGATAGGGAATCCTAATCCTCCTACCCATTGCTTCCTCTGCTAGCTCAAAAAAGTGACCTCTCTTTTCAGAAATGGCTTAGCAAGATCCCGTGAACTTTCTTTTTACCCTTATCAGATGTTGATCGGGAGGACTGTTAAGGTTTTCTCTCTCTCTCAAAACCTGATAGATGTCAGGCCCCCAGCTTGTTAACCGCTGATTTGGCTATCATTAGTTTCTGCTTCGGATGACTGCCCCATCTATCTTGGCTTAATACATTACCGTGCCAACACACGATGGTATATAGGTATTCTTTTATTATGCTCAAGTAGCATATTGAAGCATGTTTCAATTTAGAGTGACACAAATCTAACTTTCCTCACCCTTTAATTTGACTCCGTGGAAACACAATAGGGGCATAACAGACAACGTACAGTCTATTAGCAATTTTACAGTGAATCACTGTTAGAGTCTGTCATCTTAGTATTTATTTGACTAAGTCGCATGTGATCTAGTTGAACATTTCATGTATGCCTGTAGTTTGCTTCCTGACAACCTGTGTAGAAAGCACATGTAGAACCGCATATAAAATATGCATGCATCCTCCCATGATGATATTTATAAATGCATGACTTTAATAGTGAAACACTTAAACAAGGATGACCCGATGGATTCTGCTCCAATATGCATGGTTGTTATTGAATTTTTAAACTCATTAAAGGAAAAAGTTTTAAGAAGTAGCTTTACGAACCAGGGACACAACATCAGCTTTGTGTGTTTGAGGCTCTTTAAAAAATTTTTTTTTAATGTTTATTTATTTTTGAGAGACAGAGAGACAGAGCACAAGTGGGGAAGGGGCAGAGAGAGAGGTAGACACAGAATCCAAAGTGGGCTCCAGGCTCTGAACTGTCCGCAAAGAGCCTGATGCGGGGCTCAAACTCATGGACTATGAGACCATGACCTGAGCCAAAGTCAGATGCTTAGCTGACTGAGCCACCCAGGCGCTCCCCCCACTTATTTTTTTAAGTTTATTTGTTTATTTGAGACATACAGAGTGTGAGTGGGGTAGTGATAGAGAGGAAGAGAGACAGAACTTCAAACAGGCTCCACAGTGTCAGCGCAGACCCTGATGCAGGGCTTGAACCCACAAAACTGCAAGCTCATGACCTGAGCCAAAACCAAGATGCTTAACCAACTGAACCACCCAAGTGCCCCTGTCTGAGGTTCTTTCTGAGAGAAAGAGATGGGGAGAGTTTTCAGTTAGCCACCAAACATAGCAAAAAAAAAAAAAAAAATTCATTGACCTTTTTGTGATATACCGTGAATCCTTTCTTCATATTTGTTGCTTTAGAAAATGATAAAAAGGATCATTCAGAAAATTCAAATTTGTCTCTAAGCACTACTAATTCAATCACAACAGTACTTCAGTAGAGCTGAAAAATAAGTGTGCACAGATACACACATACCTCCTTGAGATGATGCAGTATATGTTTATGTTTGTGTGCATGTGTGCATGTATATGTGTTCATGTACATATGTGTGTATGCACATGTGTGTGCATATATGTGTGGCATATGTGTATGTATACATGTGTGCATGTGTATGTGTGTGCATATGTGTATGTACATGTGTGACATATATGTGTATGTATATATGTGTGCATGTATATATGTGTGTATGTGTGTATGCATATGTATGATATATGTGTGTATGTGTGTGCATGTATATGTGTATATGTATGCATATATGTGATATATTACATGTATGTGTGCATGTATGTATGTGTATGTATATATGTTCGTGTATATATGTGTTTATATGTGATATATGTGTATATGTGTGTATGCACACATGTGATATATGTGTATGTATATGTGCATATATGTATATATGTGTATATATATATGTGTATTTATGTGTGTGTATGTTTTAAACCATTTTTAAACCTTTCTTTAAACCATGTTAAACCAATTTTAAACCACTCTTCTCAACTCATTCCTTGTCCTTCACACAGCCTTGCATACCTGCCTTGTGGATGTTCCTTTAAACTTTTCAGTTGGCTATGCTTTGGGCTTATTTAACAGTGGTGCTTCATTCCTACAGTATTAGGATCATTCTTATCAAAGGTGAGGGAGACTTTCCGGTTACACCAGACAGTGAATTTCTTTGTTTCGTTGCTGTTACTTTGTTTAACTTAATTTGAAATGGGTTATAGGATATATAGCTTTAGGCATTGCTAGGTCCAGGTGCTCAAATGATGTTGTCAGGGCTCTGGCTATCTTGCCATGTCTGGATTCACTTTCCACTGTATGATTGTGTCATTCCCAGATAAGCTCTTTCCAGATAGTGAGATAGATGGTTTTTAGCATCCCCATGCCTTTATAGTAATGGCTCATGATCGAAAAGACAGAAAACCATTCTCTCAGTGTCAATATGTATAATCTCAGGGAAGTTTCTGACTGGCCCTACTTGGGTCACACCCCGAATCACTGGGGTAATCATGGGATTTGTTTACACTTTGGGTCTAGCCTAGTGACTTGGGCCAGCTTAGGGCGAGGGTGCTACATCGAGTTCCATGATTAGTAGCCTCATCATAACCACATGGAATTGTGTTTGTGTTGGGGAGTAGGGTGGGGAGAGCAGCCTCCAAAGGGAAGGGGGATCAGAAATAGAAACCATGTCCCCACCTCACCTACCTAGATGCCTTGACTCAGATTGCCTCAGATAATCATCTCTCCCAATTTTACCACACTTGGAACTTTCCAATCCATTACCCTTTACCCAGGCCTCAACTACATTTTTCCCTAAGCATTCTCTAAATCATAGCTGAAGTTGCTCAGGATTTTCCCAGGGAAATAGGAGTCAACAAAAGCCCAAGAGATAAAACACTTGCATGGCCAATAAGCCTTAAAATAGGCAGTAAAAGATGGGCAGATGGTCTCCATCCAAGAGTCTTGGAAAAGCAGCCAGACATTCTGTGCACGCTTGATAAACATCAAACAAATCACAGACATCTGTGAAGATGGGTTCTACCCATGACCACTCGCTGGATCCCTGGAAGAAGAAGAAAAACATACTCTCAGTCATGTTTCCTACCCCAGTTCCTCCTTCCCTCCACAAATTATCTTGCCATTGAATATAAGCCTTCCCTAGAACGACTTGTGGTGTAGCACATGGTGCTAAAATTGTTGTAAGTGTTGTAAGTGTTGTAAGATAAACTTACAACAATGAGGGCAAGTTACCTAATCTCTGTAAGCTTAGTTTATCTTTTATCTATAGCATGGGAATAGGAATATTTATCTCATGGGATAGTTCAATCACTTAACCTCTTTAAGCTTCAATTTCATGATCTGCACAATGGACATAGAGTAATATCTTACTTATAGGGTGAATCAGAGTTACCTGCTCAATATCCATTCTTCACTTCTTCCTTAGTAGCATAATCCTAGTTCTGGTAATGGTGGCAAGATGCCATGATTTTAAAAAGACGCAGCCTTTCTTGCAGAGAGGGGTGGTCCATAAAAGTGGAAGCTTTTAAGAGTGACATCAAGAAATCCTCAACTGATACCCTTTCCCCCTTTATCTCTTCTTTCCATCTGCAATTAGATGTGATGTCTTCAGCTTCAGCAGCTATCTTGGGTTCATGAGAAAAGACAAAGAGGATTGCTGAGACCTTGACTCTGACATCCTTGAGTTGCTGAAACAACACCAGCAAACTCTTACTTCTAGTCTTCCTGTTGTTTGAGAAAAAAATAAATCCTTTTGTATGTTTAGTACTCTGTAGTCAAGTCTCTGTTACTTGCAGCCAAATGCAATGTATAATTGTGTTAGGATTGTTTAAGTATTCGAACAAGTAATCCATACAAAACACTCATTGCAAAAATCTGCAATATTCACTCCTTGATAACTGTTTTTTGTTGTGGTGGTTATTCTTACTAGGTGTCAGTGGAATGTTTTCTCCCAACTATGTCTCAACTATTTCTGATTTCAGAAATGTTAGGATGGGCAAATTGTGTACCTTAAAATCAGTGAAATAGGATAATAATAATAATAATAGCTAACATTTATAGAGCAACTCTTATTTATAAATGTAACAGTGCTAACTGTTCAAAGTGTTACATGGCATTAGTGCTCAAAGTGTTGTTTTCTTTGTATCCATTCGTATTGCTTCTTCTAATGCAAGGGTGTATCTGTCCAAGACTAGGAAGCCTCCTTCAATAATCTGTAAAGGGTAATAGGTTCCAGGTGCACTCAGGAGGTGGTCACAGTGAACAGCACTTTCTCACTAAAAGGAAAACTCCACCATGAATTTTGGAAAAATAATGAGTTTTGTAGCAAACTGTCTCTTAAAGGGGACCCAACAAGGCTGGTCCCTAATTCCAGTTGGCTCTTCAAAGCAGGTCTGATCAGTGGGGCTGAGATTAGCACTATTGGGACAGACCAATTCATTGAAATATTCAGTCTCCTATCAATGTCACCCTCCACCCAGGCCTGGTGGGGAGGCAGCATCCACCATCAGCGTTTCCATGACGATGCAGTATATTTAGTCAGTAGCACCTCCCGAGTAAACAGTAATCCTTCAGAAAAACAAGAAGGTCATTACAGCAACTTGTCAAATCAATGCAGAGGGTGTCGAGGCCGATTAAGGCATCTTCTCTCGCAGCTGACACAGTGTCAATAGTACTGGGCCACTACTGCTCAGGCAGATGATTGAAGTGAAGTGCCCATCAGTCAGGGCGTTGAGGTGGGCTAACGATTCCCCGTGCTGCCTATTAGAGCTACATGACAACTCAATCCTGTTTGCTGGCAAAGAGAGAGAGGGGGAGAGAGAGAGAGAGAAGGGGAAATATAGTGACCTTGTTGCTTTGTTTGAAGCTGAATTAAATTGACAAGAGCAGCTAATCTTTACCTAGGGCGATTAACAGAATTAAGGACCACAACAAAGGCACCCAAGGTTTTAACATCCATGCAAGGGCTCAGGGATGTTTATGATGTAGGAGGCTCTCCTTTGGTATTCAGGTACAATCCAGGCATATATTCTGGGCCAAGCCTTCTCCAAATGAAGCGTGGGTAATCCCATTAACACCCTGCCAAAGCAACGTGTAAGGACACAAGGCGTTCACTGAATATGCCTCTTCCTGCATCAGCCTGGAAGCCTACCCTTCCCAGTGGCACTCGCTGATTATTTTAGACTTATGAATCTGGGCTGAGGAAAGCCATAAATACACAGAGTTTTAATAGATTTCCCAAGAGAAATATTTTGCCTGATTTTAAATCTTCTAAGCCTATGATTCCACAGCAATTTTTTCCAAACCAGTCAGTGGTTCAGCAAAATAAGAGAAGGGCCCCATGGCAGGAGAACAGAACTCCCAAAGAAGGAAATGAGCAGTTTGAGAGTTTCTTGGACAGAAATATCTTTTTCTCACTTACTGGAACATTCTACCCTTGCTGCAGTTAAAGTCATGGGATACAGCATGAACAAATTCGAACAAATTGGAACAATGGTATCAGAGATAAAATTTTTACTTTTTTAACAGAAAGTTGCATTTAAGATTTACTAAGAATACTCTTCAGTGATCAAAAGCAGGGGTAATCAAATCTTTTTCTGTAAAGATCAAATAGCTAATATTTTAGGCTTTTTAGACCTTATCAGCCTTGCTGCAACTACTGAACTCTACCACTGTAGCATGAAAAGAGTTGTAGATGATATGTAAGTGATTGTGTTCCAAGAAAACCTTTATTTACAGTAACAGGCAGTGGACCAGATTTGGCCAGCTCACTGCAGTTTGCAGATCCTTGACTAAAAAAGATCTTAGCAATTCCATTCACCCAACTAACATTCATGGAGTGCTTTCTATTTGTCAGGCACAGAACTAGCTGTTAGAGAAAAATAAGGGAAGAAACACAGTCCTTGCATCTGAAGAATTTGCGGTAAAATGGAAAAGACAACTATTTGTGTGCATGACTATAATATAGAGAACAGGAGAATGTGGGGCTACGCATTCAAGAAACTCTAGGTGGGTAAGGTGGATAAAGGCATCACAGATTCAGTGTGGCCAGAGTTTAGTGTGTGTGTGTGTGTGTGAGAGAGAGAGAGAGAGAGAGAGAGAGCACAAGAGAGAAAGATCTGGAAACAGAAGACAGGTGAAATGACAAGGTCAAGAAGAAGAGAAAGAGACTTTAGGGGACAAATAGGCTACAGAAAAGGCTAGAAAGGTATGAAGAGATTTGTATGGCAAGCTACGGAATTCAGATTTTTCATCTATAGGCAATAAAAAGCAGTTAATGACTTTAAGCAGAGTAATAATGCAATCACATGGCTATGTGGAGATAAGGAAAGACTAGCCAGAGACTATTATAATAGTTCCAGGCAAAAAGAATAAAATCCTGGATGAAGATTGGCCAGGGAGTAGAGAAAAGAACAAAGATGTGAGAATGTTTTATGAATAGAATCTATCAAGCTCTGCTCTTAGGGATAGGGTAAATATGGCTAGAGGGCTACCTTGGCATCTCCTCCAAGAAAGTTGGTCTTGGGTCAGTGTAGGTCTTTGAGAAAATTTTGCACAGGGCGAACTAAGGCAGCGCAGCCAAGGGAGAAATTTAGTCTAAGAGGATAGCAAGAATTCACCATGGAAACAGTCTGTAAGAGCCAAGCATGGAAGATGATCCAAAGGTAGGAGTGAGGTATTGGATCACTGAGATGAGAAGCTCATGAAAGTTGGTAGATGTCAGAATGCAGAGCTGGAAATATGGTTGGGGCAAATTGTTCAGGTGAGGTGAGCAGGACATCATTCCTCAGTCTGGTGTGGTACCCGTGTGGGGAGAGTTAATAATATAAGGCCTCATGTAAACTCAGATACAATCAATAACCCCAGGAATTATTCCAAAAATTCTATCTGGGTAATTCAAAGCAGGGTCATGTTTAACAGAAGTAGAAAAGACAGAAGATGATAGAGTGATATTGAGTTTGCTTTAGGGTGTGATGAATTGGAAACACCTACAGGTCAACTGGTGGCTTGTTGAATTTAATGATGTAGAGCTTAAAATTGGACATGTAGTTTTCAGACTAATCAGTATGTACCTGTAGTTGAAGCCACAGACACAAACACACACACACACACACACACACACACAAACATGTGGCTGAGAAGAACAGAGAGAAAAATAGAATCCTATAGAAAATACTTATGGAGAGGACAGAGAAAACTGAATCACTGAAAGAAGACAGGGAAATACTGGTCAAGGATGTAGGAGAAAAATCAAGGGAGAATGTTTCTGGAGTGGGGTGGGGGATGGTTAATGGCAAATATTACAAGGAAGTGAGTTTAGTTAAAAACCAAACAGAACTGGGGCACCTGGGTGGCTCACTCAGTTAAGCATCTGACTTCAGCTCAGGTCATGATCTTGCAGTCCCTGGGTTTGAGCCCCACATTGGTCTCTGTGCTGACAGCTCAGAGCCTAGAGCCTGCTTCAGATTCTGTGTCTCACTTCCTCTCTCTGCCCCTCCCCTGCACGTGCAGTGTATCTCTGCCTCTCAAAAATAAATAAACATTAAAAAAAAAAAAAGAACTGAAAAGCCTTTGGGGTAATTCTTGGCAATCCTGAGTTAGAAGAACAGAGTGGATAGAAGACAGATTATCCTTGGGTGAAAACTGAATGGGAGACAGTCAAACTTTTGATGATAAAAAGAGATGAGAGGTATGTTTATAATTTAGGAAGATATATAGCAGAAGGAAGATGATTAAGAATGAAAAATACTTTAAAATATTTGAACTCAAAAGAGAAGCTTATGGAGTATGAATATATCAGCAAGGAAATACAGACAAGCTTAGAATGGTGTTTCCCCAAATAATCTGTAAACAAGAATTACCTGTGGGTATTTGTTAAAAATGTTCCCAGGCCCCAATTCAGATCTCCTAAATTAGTAGATGTAGAAGATATACCAGATGCGGGGGGAGAGGGGTGCCCTTGTGGCTCCATCAGTTGAGTGACTGACTCTAGATTTTGGCTCAGGTTGTGATCCCAGGTTGTGGGATGGAGCCCCATGTCAGTCTCCACACTGAGCATGGAGCCTGCGTAAGATTCTCTCCCTGTCTCTGTCTCTGTCTCTCTCTTGGGGCGCCTGGGTGGCTCAATTGGTTGAGTGTCTGACTTCGGCTCAGGTCATGATCTCACAGTTCATGGGTCCGAGCCCCATGTCAGGCTCTGTGCTGACAGCTCAGAGCCTGGAGCCTGCTTCAGATTCTGTGTCTCCCTCTTTCTCTGCTCCTCCCCTACTCACACGCTGTCTCTCTGTCTCAAAAATAAATAAAGATTAAAAAGAAATTTAAAAAAAAGCTTCTTTCTGTTCCTATTCCCTTCTCTCCTACTTGCATGCTCTCTCTCAAGAAAAAACAAAAAAGAAGATCCACCAGAGAGACCAGGGGATTTCAATGTATAATAATCATCACAAGTGGCCCTAATAATCAGGCTGGTTTGGGAAATTGTTGTAGGAATATTTGAGATTAGGGCAGTGATACACAAATTTGACTGTTCATTGGAATCAACTGAAGTGCTTTTATTTTTTTATTTTTTTATTTTTTCAACGTTTTTAATTTATTTTTGGGACAGAGAGAGACAGAGCATGAACGAGGGAGGGTCAGAGAGAGAGGGAGACACAGAATCGGAAACAGGCTCCAGGCTCCGAGCCATCAGCCCAGAGCCTGACGCGGGGCTCGAACTCACGGACCGCGAGATCGTGACCTGGCTGAAGTCGGACGCTTAACCGACTGCGCCACCCAGGCGCCCCTGAAGTGCTTTAAAAACATCAATGTCTGGATCCCACCTCCCAAAGTAGCCGATTTATTTGATCTAGAATTTTGCCTGCGTATTAAGAGTTTTATAATTTTCTCATGATTTCTAACATGCAGCTAATTTTGAAGGGTAGGTAGGGGAAGATGAGGATGAATGAAAACAAGTTTGGAGGAAGAAGAGGAAAATATACTTGTTTCATACTTCTGTGGCCTCTATTATAGTGAAGAAGTAAAAGGCTTTATCATCTGTTGAAAGTGAAGGGGTGTAAGTGGCGTGTTGGACTTGGGGAAAGAAGTAAAGGGAATGAATGGGAATATGAAATGTAAGAGCACTAAAGATGTTGCTGAAATGATACCCTTTTTCAGCAGAGGCAACTATTTAGAAATAGAGTGGCTGGTTGACTCTGTATCTGGTGCTGGCTTAACAGGGAAAATATAGCAGTGTGACCAGGGCAAAGAGAATTGAGGGACTTGGAGAGATTAACATCATTTAAGGAGGAATGGTTATCTGAGAACTGTTGTGAGTAGTAAGTCATAATTTCACTTTAGGATCTTGGAACCTCAGCCTCAAAGAAGAGCCACAGAAATTACTTGCCCAGGTGGGCTGGAAATGAAAAGAGATTAGGTTTTGAGATATGGGATTGCCTAGTGAGGCAAAGGGCTTGAACTCTAGGTTTATCAAACCAGGCTCTTTGACTTACTAGTTGTGTAACCTTGGGCAAATTATTTAACCCATGGAAGACTTGACTTCTTCTCTGTAAGATGGGGATAATAATACTTGTTAGAAAACTACATGCACAAGGCAGTGGTCAACAATGTCACTCTTCAGGAGTGACAAGAAATAAAGAGAAAGCTTTGAATTGGTGAATAAAATGATTATTGGTGATCAGTTTCAACATTTGGTGAGGGTAGGAGTCACATTCCAATGGGCTGCGAAAGAAAGTCATGAACTAGAGAGTCAAGAAGTTTGATGAAGAGAAAGAGATAATTAAAGGTAAATTTAGGAAAAAGCATGGTCTATGGAATACTTACAGTTATCTTTGTCATGATTAAATTAAATGATGAACACAAGGCAGCTAACCCAGTAGACACACAGTACTCACTAAAAGCGATCCCTCATTATTATTATTACTACTGCTGTTACTGATACCACAGTTTTGTGGATGATAACCCCTGGTTTGGGGAAATAAGAATATCATATGTTTTATGGGTTTGGTGCTTGTATTGACTAAATGAAAATTTTAGGACATGTGGTCTGAAGTGATGGAGTGGTGAAATCATGATGGGTAAGGTAGCTATAGAGGTAACAAGCCTATTAGACAATATTCTGCTATTTTGTTGTCATGTTTGCTGCTAAAATGGGGTTCCATGATGTCTACTTATAACTATATCTAAAACTGGGGGCCATCCTAAAACTTGTTTGATGAAAGCTGCCTTTATATTTGTATCATGTTTTTGTGCAACTCATCAGTTTATCTAACTGAACTACTCAATCACGTAGATTAAAATGCTGCCAGGAATGGGGAGAGTGAGAGCAAGAGTGAGAAAACTGTCCCCAAAAAAAGTCTAAATAAGAGAAAGCATTAGAGAAAATCAGAAATAATAGCTTTCATTACTGGTCCTGAGCCCTGCTTGGCACGTGTCTATATCCTATAGATAATGCATTCTAGCATCTAGAAAAAGAAACCAATGCTACAGATGCTGTGTTGTATGGAAGGTCAGGGATCTAGAAAATATTCAAAGTGGGCATTTCTTAGAAGGGTCTGGTATACTTAGTAAACAGGGGAAAACATCTTAGAACCTATCCTAGGGACAAGCATGCAAAAGCCTATTTATTTCTGCAAATAGAGCAGAACCAACCACCAAAACAATGGTCTCCACAGTTTTGGAAGAAAGGCTTAATGGAGCACTTGGTTTCAAATAACAACCCCAGTGAGCCAGATCTATTTTGGAGGCCCTTGGATCACTGAGAAGTAGAATTATTATAGTGACTTTTAGTTGGCAAGACTAGATCCAGTGAACAGAGGTTGAAGGGAGGGAGATGTCAGTTTAACATAAGAAAAAAATAAGCTGCTTAGGAAATAGTGATTTTTTTAAAATTTGCATTTGGAGATCCACAAAACAAAATGAATAACCAATTGCTGGGATCTTTTGGAGCAATTTAAACATCAATAGGATATTAGACTTTCAAAATCCCTTCTGAATCTGACATGTTACTTTTGATGTTTTAAAAACATCAGAGCCATGTTTAATACTCATACGCTAGGAGGAACTTAACTCTTCCCTGGAGCAAGTCAAGACTCGGTTGGTCAAAGCTCTTCCTGACCAGACAGATAACAGGATATAGAAGAATTCTGGAAAAAAGTTGTAAAGAGATCATTTTGGGAAGAGAGGCTTCCATTTATGTCTACTGGGACATATTCTATTTGAGAATATAACAGACTTTAAAAGTTATCTCATTACATTTTCACTGGAGAACCAAGGGGTGAGTCTATAATCCCCATTTGTTGAATGAGGATATGGCATAATTAGAGTAGTTAAATAAATTGTGGGTGATCACACATCTAGAAAACCAGTACTTAAAACCAGATTTATTTTATTCCACAGTTGGGCTCTTATCACTGCATTCTACTTTTCTCAGCTTCTGTCAGTTACCAGCTGCATGATTTGGGGTATATACTCACACGACCTCAAAAGTTTTGTCTTTGATTATAACATTGTAGTGTTGTTGTACAATATTACATGGGGAGCTTTTGGGTAGTTGAAAATAGTAGCTGCTACCTACATCCACACAAGCCATATAACCTGTAAAAATAATACAGAAAAAAAGAAGAACAAATAAAATCACACAAAACCCACGATTTTGGAATAACTACATCACAGAGAGTTACCAAATTTCAAAACAATTACAAAAGTAAAAATTGCCAAAGCCCAGTGAGCTTTCATTCATTGTCCCACCAAAGTCTGTTTGTGATAAGGAAAGGCAGTTTGAGGAAAAGCTATAAGAAAAAGAGAAGATAGGAGTTAAACTGGACATAAAATTTTCTAAAACCACAGCCAGAAAGACAAAGTTCACGTTATGTGTGAAAACACTAAAAATGTTTATTGATACATCTGATTATTGATGACAAAAATTGGTGCTTAAAAGCACACACGATTGGAAATGATAGTTTTTGAAAGGCATGACTTCAGAGAAGAAGGTACAAAAAAGAAGGGAGAGAATCCCCTTGACGATTGAATGGTGAAGGAGAAAAGAAGCCAAATGGAAAAATGTGAGTTTTTTCCAGAGAAGAAACAAATTAAAATAAATAAATAAATAAATGTGGACATAGAATATCTCCCCACATCATATGGGTGTATACACATGCACACACACACACACACACACACACACTCCACTAAGGAATTGGACTTTGCTATCCTGGCAGAAGAGAGCAGCACAGAATTAGAAATCTAAATATCAACAAATCTTAGAAAACCACGAAAGACAATATATCCAAAGTTATAAAAAAAATCAGAAAACAAGAGTCAATATGTCTCAGTTGATGAAAAATTCTCCCTCAAAAAAAAAAAAAAGGAAAAGATAAAATCATGAAGAAAAATCCCTACAAGATCACTTTGCAAGGTTAATTAAGTACACAGGCAAAGATCATTTGGGAATATAACAAATCAACTTGAATGAGAAATTCAAAAAACAAAAAATGGAAATAGGTTAAAAAATAAAAGGAAAAAAAAACGAAAGGACAGTTTATTGAACCAAAGAAAGAAAAGGTAAAAATAATCAAAATTATTTCAGAAATGAAGACTAAATTATAAGATTCTAGGTGAAAAAAATTAAAAAAACATTTCATGAACTGTATTCCATAAAGATAGGAAGTAGCCAAGATCATGGAAATGAGGTAAAGGAAGGAGAAAAAAGTCAGAGAAAAAGTGTTAGTGATGGGAGACAGGCAAAGAAGAAAGAACATGCATATAATTGGAGGCTCAGAATAAGAAAAGGAAACTAGTGGAACATACCTAATGTAAAACTTTAATTCAATATTATTTTCCAGAAATAAAAGAAAACTTGAATCTATATCTTGAAAGGACTCATCCTTGGGAAATCAACCCTGGATGATCAACACTGAGATACATCATTTAAAACTACTGAACATCAAAAATAAAGGAAAAATCATTGAGCCTTCATGAACACACACACACACACACACACACACACACACACACACACACACTGATAATAGAGAATATTCCTTCTTCTAAAATACTCATGGATTGTAACAAAATTTAGCCTATATTAAGTCACAAAGAAACCAGCAATAATTTTCATAAAGTAGAAATTTAAATATAACTCATCACTATGCAAAAAACTTAGATATCATTAAGAAAAAAAAACCTTCTATGTGGAATTGAAAAACAACCCTGTATAAAGGAAAATACACATTGAAAACAATTAGAAAAAATTAATGGTAATGAAAACACTGCTTATCAGAATCTATGGGTATATATAAAGTAATGGTTGCAAGGAACTGCATAGCCATAATAATCTTATACATAAAAATGAAACAATGAAAGTAAGGAAATACTTGACCAAAGTATTAAAGGGGCTCCTGGGTGGCTCAGTTAGTTAAGCGTCCAACTTCAGCTCAGGTCATAGTCTCATAGTTTGTGAGTTCAAACCCTGCCTCGGGCTCTGTGCTGATGGCTCAGAGCCTGGAGCTTGCTTCAGATTCTGCATCTCCCTCTCTCGCTGCCTCTCCCCTGTTTGCTCTCTCTCTCTCTCTTAAAAATAAATAAGCATTAAAAAAAATTTTTTTTAAGTATTGAAAAGTCAAAAGAAAATAAAAGAAAGCACAAAGAAGAAAATACCAAAGATAAAAACAGAAGTTACTGGTAGGGAATGGGTAATAGCCTGGAGAGAAACCACTCTGTGGCATAGGTTCATGGGGAAGGATGATAGTTGAGGGGCGGAGGCAGGAGCACGGAGAGAAGCTCTGGTCATTCCAGAGCCCCTGACGTAAATACAAGGTAATGCTAAGGAATTAATTTTTTTAAATATTTATTTATTTTTGAGAGACAGAGAGAGAGCACGAGTGGGGGAGGAGCAGAGAGAGAGGGAGACACAGAATCTGAAGCAGGCTCCAGGCTCTGTCTGAACTGTCATCACAGAGCCCGATGTGGGGCTCCAACTCATGAACTGTGAGATCATGACCTGAGCTGAAGTCAGATGCTTAACCGACTGAGCCACCCAGGCTCCCCAGTGCTAAGGAATTTAAAGCTGCAGTGCATTATAAGTAACACTAGGAACAGAAAAACCCAAACCCAGCCCAAGCCCTAACTAGATTGGCTAAACGCCTACACTAATGGCCTGAGAGAAGAAGTTTGCCTATTGCCAGGCATGAAACTATCTCAGCTCAGCTGCCTACTGGTCTACAATGTCTGCCACTTGATCAAACACAGTAAGAGGCTAAAAAGCAAGAACATGCATTCATTGACAAGAGACAAAATAATTGAAAGAATCAGACTCAAAAGTGAACCAGATGTTGGAAACATCAGACAGGGAATTAAACATAACTATGGTTAATACATTAAAGTCTCCAGGGA
The DNA here is from genome assembly GCF_028018385.1 of Neofelis nebulosa. Classification (NCBI taxonomy): domain Eukaryota; kingdom Metazoa; phylum Chordata; class Mammalia; order Carnivora; family Felidae; genus Neofelis; species Neofelis nebulosa. The sequence goes on along the minus strand of NC_080794.1, from coordinate 41,461,664 downwards.
AATGATGGACAACATTCAGAAATAATAAACAGGTGGCTAATTTTGAAGAAAGCAACTATAAGAAAAATCCATATGGAAATCCTATATAAATAAAATACCTGATATTTTATACCTGATAAATAAAATAAAAATAAATATCTGATAACAGATATAAATAAAAATAAAATACCTGATAACAGATATAAATAGTTCTCTTGAGGGGCTTATCACTAGACTGGACACGGCTGTGGAAAGAATCAGTGAATTTGAAGGTAGGACAAGAGAAATTTCCCAAGCTGAAATACAAGGGGAAAAACGAATGGACGTACAGAGCACAGCATCCCAGAACTGTGAAACTGTCAAATGATCTAATGTTGAGAATAGGAAAAAGAGATATAATTAATATATCAAAATTCTGTTTTTGAAAAAAAAATCAAATACATGTCACTAGCAAGAATAGAAAATAGGGACACGTGAGAAAGATATAGAAGCCAACATGAAGAGGCTCCTAATGGCCAAATGTGGGAAATTTTGAAGAACAAAATAAATGACACTAATCAATTATAATCCAGATTAAAATAATAACTCATGGGGTGCCTGGGTGGCTCAGTCCGTTGAGTCAAGCTCTTAGTTTTGGCTCAGGTCATGATCTCAGGGAGTTCAAGCCCCACATCGAGCTCTGAGCTAACAGTGTGAAGCCTGCTTGGTATTCTCTCTCTCTCTCTCTCTCTCTCTCTCTCTCTCTCTCTCTCTCTCTCTCGCCCTTCTCCCATTCTCTCTTTCTCTCTCTCTCTCAAAATAAATTAATTAATTAAAAAATATATTTTAAAAATTGTTTTAATAATAATTCATAGCCTAATACTGATAGTTATATACTGATACTAATATAAATGTATAAGTGGATGTATAAATGAAATATTACAGTAATAATTGTTTCAGGCAAGAATCATCCATGCATGCTAAAATTAGTAAGTGGAAGTATGTTGGGAACAGGATATTTACATGGTTTCAAAATATCTCCATATGATATACCTGTTAATTACAAATAAAAAAGGAATAAACCACAGTGAGGATAATTAGCATGTATTACCTTAACAAGGTGATGTTATTATCAGCAATAACAGCATAGATCAAGTGCTTTCTGATATGTACATAGAGAAGGACACAGCATCAGTTTTTCAATATTCTTGGCAAAAATTTAAATCAGAATGTAGTCATGCGGAGACATCACACAAACTCAAACTGAGAATCAGTGTACAAAATAAATGGCTAGCGTTCTCCAAAGTGCTAAAGCAAAGAGAAATGGAGGAACTATCTCCGATTGGAGGAGACACTAACTTAAGAAATAATAGCTAAATGCAACATGGTATCCTGTACTGAATCCTGGACCAAAGAAAGGGGCATTAGTGGAACAATTGGTGATACTCAAATAAGATATGTAGATTAAATAAGAGTAGCATATTAATAACGTTGTATCAATCGTGATCAGATTTAACTGCTGTGGATTCTGGGTGAAGGATATTTGAAAAGTTTTTTGGCACCTTTTTCATAAGTCTGGAATTATTTTAAAATGACAAGTTGTTAAAATGTTTAGAGTTAAAAAAATAAAGTGGTTAAAACAGCAACCTGTGGGGATATTTCTTGTCAATGGACTTTCTACACACACATCTAACCATTTTTCTCCCTTGCTCAAAACCTTCTAAGCCTGTGGCCTTCCTTACCTGGTCCCTGCCAGCCTCTTGTTGTTCCTAATACCTATCCTCGACTCACGTCACTGGTATCAGTTCTATGAACACATCAGCCTTTCTCAAGCCCATGGGTCTCAAGGGCCCCTATCTGTGAGCTCAAAGGGGCAGTGCTGGATCTAGTGAATCAGATGTCCAGAACAGATGGTTTTTTGAATACCTCCCTCTTCTAAATGATGTAACTGAATTTTCAGTTGAAATATATATTAATTAATAGTAATCATCACTTTCCTAATTTGTTCACTAGCTTAAAAATACACAACCGACCATTTTAAAAAAATAAATGCCAATTTAAAAGATATTTACAAAATCTGTAACATATTTCAGGTATGAATTAGAATCTTTCCTTATCTGTAAAAACACTGTTATGACTCACAGTTTGCCTAAGTACCTCCAGACCTGTGATCCTTCTAATCATTGTGTTATCATTGCTTATTATGAATCTCCTGTTTAAATGAGGTTGGAGACAGTCTGCATCTTAAGTGAGCTTGTCTGGACCATGATGGACTTACCCCAGAAACGAAAGAGTGTAGTCAGTCTGCATCAGGGTGGGGAGTGACCCCATAACTGAGATTTCTCAGAATTAATTTCCATGTAGAACAGAATGTTTCTTAAAGGACAGGTGACAAAAATGTGCTGATTTCCTGTTTACATGTATGTATTATTCAAACTCAACAATAACTCCAGCAATCATTTAAAACTTAGATGAAGAGATAATTTGGGGAAGAAGGAGAATTTTATCAAAGACACTGTTTAGAATTTATTATCATATGGTGATAATAAAATAAGTCCAGAGGCGCCTGCGTGACTCAGTTGGTTAAGTGTCTGACTTCGGCTCAGGTCATAATCTCACAAGCCCTGCATCAGGCTCTGTGCTGACAGCTCAGAGCCCAAAGCCTGCTTCCGATTCTGGGTCTCCCTCTCTCTCTGCCTCTCCCCCGCTTGCACTCTGTTTCTCTCTTGAAAATAAATAAAGCATTTAAAAAATTAAAGTAAGTCTGAGTCTTATTTGGTTCTATTTTTTTTTAATGTTTTTATTTATTTTTGAGACAGAGACAGACAGAGCATGAGCAGGGGAGGGGCAGACACAGAATCCGAAGCGGGCTCTGTCAGCACAGAGCCCGTCGCAGGGCTCGAACTCACAGAGTGTGAGATCATGGCCTGAGCTGAAGTCAGACGCTCAACTGACTGAGCCACCCAGGTGCCCCATGATTCTATTATTATTTTTAATTCATCCCTTTGTTGCCTGCTCCTGACTGCTCTCCCCCCACCCTGCTTTTTTTTTTTTTTTCAACGTTTTTTTATTTATTTTTGGACAGAAAGAGACAGAGCATGAACGGGGGAGGGGCAGAGAGAGAGGGAGACACAGAATCGGAAACAGGCTCCAGGCTCCGAGCCATCAGCCCAGAGTCTGACGCGGGGCTCGAACTCACGGACCGCGAGATCGTGACCTGGCTGAAGTCGGACGCTTAACCCACTGCGCCACCCAGGCGCCCCCCCCACCCTGCTTTTGCAACACTGCCTCATAGAACCCTGTGTTTCCTTCCCTCATTAGACCTATACCACTCTGCTTTGTAATGGTTTACTGAAATATCCTCATAGCATCGGATATTGTGAGCTCTTTGGCAGCAGAGTCCATGCTTTATTTATTCAGTTCTATATCCCCCACACCTGATGTGTAACAGATTCCCAATAACTGTTTGCGGGGGGGAAAAATGACTCCGTGAACACATGCAAACAAGAAGCAGGCCAAGATCCTTACATATATACCCCTGGCAAAGGTAAAAAACCTCCAGCTTTAGCGGCGCCCAGAGTCATAAAACTTGCCAACTGGAGTCCGTGCAGATTTCTGGTGAAGTGAAGGAACTGGTCTCAACCAAAGGGCCAAGCTTTATTATTTGTTCGGCAAATACTGAAGGAGTGCGAGGTGGTGAAGGACTTGAAATTGGTATCAGATATGATGGGGTTATGTCCCATCTGTGCCACTTCATGACAAACAAATTTGTTTTACAAACAAATGTGTGTAAAACATTTACAAATGTTTGTAAAATTGCTTGACTTCCCTGAGCCTCGGTTTCATCATCAGTAACAGGGGGCAGAATCCCTACACGACATCGGGTTCCTGTGGTATTTAAATTAAAGGCCTCTGTTGTCACGTCTCTGGCACAGAGTCTACCCGTGGCGGGAGCTCAGTAAATGATGGTTAGCACCCCATTCTCCTCTTTTTCTCTCATGACGGATGCTCAGACACACTCCAAATTCATCTCCACTACATTTATAAAACCCAAAAAAGTATTCGACGTAGCATGACATCTCTCTTAAGATAGGAAACAGTACAATTCGGAGATGTGGCAGTTGTAAATATTTGTCATCAGTTACAAGAAGAGTCAGTCCTGGAACCCCAGGTTTCCCTTCATGTTGTCAGGGCCATCCAGGGTGCACAATGGGTGGCTGACAGAGCAATTGGAGAATTGTTTCCTAAGGCCCTGCTGGAGCTCTGCATAATACCAATTGAGGGCCATGGAGCCCCAAAGCCAGAATTAACCAGCACATTCTTCTCTCCTTTCAGTAGATACTTAATTGGTGCCTGTTAATCAACCTGACTGGCTTCCAATAATCACAACTTATTTTCCAACTTGACAAGACATGCTTAGGGGGAGAGGAAAAGAGAAGCACACAGGGGGATAGGTAGAGCAATGGATAGATAATCAACATTTTTAATTGAATTTCAGGTTTGAGTTTAAGCCTCTCGTTGGAGAGTCTTTATTGGATCTATCATTAGCAGAATAATTCTACTCTCATTTTCTCATTATTTTTAAATTGAACAGCAAAAGAAAAGTGTAATGTCTGAGCACATGTGTTTCTTGGGAAAATTAACTGAAATGCTGGAAGTGATCATTGAATCCAGGGCCACCTAATAGAACTTTCTGCAATGCTTAAAATATTCTATTCTGCACTATATAATATGGTAGCTATTAGTCACATGTGGTTATTGAGTACTTACAATGTGGAGAGTGCAAGTGAGAACCGAATCTTTCGTTTTAATTTTAATTAACTCAAATTTAAGTAGTCATATATGGCTAGTGACTACTTAATGGACAGCACAGATAAGAGATGCCAGTAAAAGGAAAGTCCACTGCTCTCAGAGTGTTGGGGTTGACCTTGCATTGCTCTAAGGCTGCCTGACTCCGTACTTCGAACTTTCTTGCATACTCCTGTCCTGCTTGTGTTCCTCCAAGTTATCTTTAAATTGCTTCTACCGAATTCTAGCTATTATTTACTAATGTCTACTTTGTATGTTGTCCTCTGCCTGGTTTTCTAAGGCCTCTGCAGTTGGTTTTCCTTATTGTTTCCTGCCCTGCACCCATTTCCTTTTACATAACGGCTTCCTAATTTTCTTTGGGGAACCACTTTTTCTCTTTCCTTACACACAATTCAGGTGGTTTGGGCAGAGCTGACTCCATCCTGAAACTCTTGGAATACACACTGTGAGCAGGCCAAGCAAGCACTGCATCCCTCTGGCCTCCATAACTGGTGCAGAGATTAACAGATGGCACAAACCTATGTGTGGTGGAGACTCTCATGGAATCCTTTGCTGGTGTCATTATAAATGTGGAACTCCCTTTCCCTTGGGACTGCTGAGCTAATAAAATGAAAACACGGAGTGCTGGGAACCATTTGCCACCATGTAGAGATGAGTTTAACATAGAGGAGAATACAATTAAAATTATTGAAGGATATTTCTGATGACATTACCTTTCGACACCTGGATCCAGGCATGTCTGAAGATATGGATGCTAATAAGTTACTTTCTTATATCTCTCGCTCCCTTCTGTCTTCTGTTTTCTTTTTCTTTCTTTCTTGTTTTTTTTTCCTTAAATATATTTGAGATGTGGTTCAGGTAAAAAAGGTTCTGACTAATATATGGCTTCTGTAAGGAGCCTTCTACAAATCTGTCCCCTCCTTACATCTCTTTTGATTTCTTAGTGCTACTATAAATGCACCTACTATAAATGGATTCGAACACATATCCCCATTCCACCTCTCTGTGTCTTTGCTTTTGCTATCTTTTCCATGCCAAATATAACATACTTTCTTTTATTCTTTCCAATTACTCTTCTGGGTTCCTAATCCAGGGTAAAGCTCATCTCCGCCTGCCTTTTCTGGCTCCTCGCTCTGTGTTCTCTGAGTTCGTGACCAGAACTGCAGCCAAGTTCACTCTTCTGTGCTCACTGTGCTCTGTGAGTTTGGTCTTTACTTGCCAACAAGTCTTAGAGGCTCGCTGAGGGCAGACACTACATTCAGTCCATTTTTATTTCTTGCATATCACCTCTCTCAGGGCCTAGATGCAGCAAGGCTCAACAATTCTGATGGACTGATAGATTTATTGACAGAAAGCACATATTTTGCAAACACTGCTTTCTGAATGCGTAAGAAGGCAGATGGTGTGAGAGGTGGGCTTGAAAGAAAACAACTAAAGCTTACTAAAAATAGATGAACAACCTTTTGTTTATTTTTACACCACCTTTTGTTTATTTTTACATTTTTGTGGAAATTTCACTCACACACTCAGTCTGGAGTAGTATTCTTTATTCAGAATTGGCTTATGTCTTTTTCCAGGCCTAAAACTAGTAGAAAATGAAGAGAGATAATTATAGCTACGATTCAAGAAGCCAACCATCAAGGCCTGAGGCAATAAAAGTTTAAGACAATCTACAGTCCATTTGTCTCCCGAAGGAAGATACTATCATCCAACCAGAATGTATTTACAGAAAAGACCACTCAGTGTTCCCAAATAAAAGCAATGAGGAATAGAAGAAAAGATAAAGGCATTGTCTCTGTACTCAGGGCGTCCCAACCTCCTTAGATGGAAAAGTTAACATTTTGGAGATAACAGTGAACAAGATAAGGCAATATATAATGAACTCTGTGGGATAGATCAGTGGTGTAGAATTTAAGAGATGTTGGAGATCACTTGGGGTTGCAGGAGTCACTGAAATTTTCTTAGAGAAGGTATGACTGTGTTTTGAAGAATAGATAAGAACTGAATGAACAGAGAGAAGACATTCAATGGGCATAAAGAAGAGAAAATTTAAAGAAATAAAATGTTAGTTTTTTTAAATTTAATAAGAGAGGTTCAGATATCTTCTATTTCATGGTTTTGACAGAGAGCCACTTTTAAATGCTTTAAGAAACTAGAGGCAGGGAGGGAGCCAAGATGGCAGAAGAGCATGGAAGTTTTTTGTGTGTCTCGTGTCCATGAAATACAGCCAGACCAACACTAAACCATCCTGAACACCTAGGAAACTGATCTGAGGATTAACACAACAATTAGCACAACCTGAACCACAGAATTCAGCGGGTACGTGGCACAGAGAGGTGAACTTTGGGAGTGAGAAGCTGCTGAGGGCAGGGAGGTGCTTTTGCATGTGGAGAGAGGACAGAGACAGTGGGGAGAATATGGGAAAAGCACCCCTCCCCAAAGGCAGCTGGAGAGAAAGTGGAAAATTGGAAACAGGTGCAGGGACTGAACTAAAAAGGGAGAAAGGAGAAAGGAGAGGGTTTAAATTCCATTAAGACTGTAAACAAGGGGAGCACAAAGTCTGCAACTCCACAGCTTGATACCTGGTGGCGCTCTGGTGGGAAGGGAGAATCCCCAGGAGCAGAGTGGGGTCCGGGAGGTTCTCAGGCCACATGGGGAAAAGCGGTTCCACTGCTGGAAGGAAATTTGGTAGAGGCTTGAGGCAACCTGGGCCCAGTAGGCCCCAGAGAATGGCCACATTCGCTGGTGCTGGAACAAGGTTGTTAAGGGTGAAGTCTGGTGCCAGATGTGTGTTGTGGTTTTCCATAATCCCTGAAAAGCTGCTGCTACACTGTCTCGCAAACTTTTTCTGGGGTGGGCTTGCAACTGGCCGCAATCTCTGGGCTTTGGCAGCAGCATGGTCCCATGAATTTTCCTGGGTGCAGCTGACATTTGGCCATTGCTTGGTGAGACCCTCCACAGAGGGGTGGAACAGGTCAAAGCCGCAGAAATAAGGGGCAGGGGAAAACAGCCGCATCTGAGATAAAACTCGGGAGAGAGGTACTACCTGGGGCTGGGTCACGGACAGTGTAAAAGATGGGACTGGACAGAAGCTGAAGACAAAGGACAGGTGCGCGATTGCTGATCAGGGAGAACAGAGTTCTGATACTAGAGACTGGGTAGCTGGATGATGCCATTGTCACTGCTCTGGCGCTCATGTGCATGTGCATCTACAAGCGCCACAACAATCCACCCCAGTAGGCTAGCAGCGCCATCTAGTGGAGGATGGAGCCATTACACTGAGCCAACTGGACCAACCTCGCTCTTCAAGAACACAAGTCTCGGGGCATCTGGGTGGCTCAGTCAGTTGAGTGTCTGACTTCGGCTCAGGTCAGGATCTTGCAGTTTGTGAGTTCGGGCCCTGTGTCAGGCTCTGTGCTGACAGCTCAGAGCCTGGAGCCTGTTTGAGACCCTGTGTCTCCCTCTCTATTCCCCTTCCCTGCTCATGCTTTGTCTCTCTCTGCCTCTCAAAAATGAATAAAAAAGAACACAAGTCTCACAACCTGCTTAGTTTATGGACTATAAAGTGCTTCATAGTCTGACTTATAGGGGAAAACAAAGTAATTTCAGTCGTGTTTCAGTCTGTTAGCAGGTCTATCTATTCAATTTTCTTTCTTTTTTTTTCTTTTTTCTTTTTCATTTCTTTTCTTTTTCTTGAATACAGAAAGAGAAAAAATCATTTTTATTTTCAATATTTAGTAAAAATATTTTTCAATAATTTTTTACTATATTTTTTCTTTTGTATAAATTTTTTCAAATTCTGTTTTACTTCCATCATTTTATTTTAGTCTACTACAGTGTATTCACTTCATCAAATTTTCAAACGATTTCCTTTTTTTCTTTTTTCTCTTTTTTGTTTCTTTTTCTTGAATACAGAAAGAGAAAAAATTCATTTTTATTTTTGTTATTAAAAATTTTTTTTCTTTAAATTTTTTTCTACTACATTCTTTACTTTTTTGTAAATTTTTTCAAAATCTATTTTACCCCCATAATCTCAATTTAGTCTACTTCAGTGTATTCACTTTTTCAAATTTTCAAACGATTTCCTTTTTTCCCTTTTCTCTAATCTATCAAGCCACTTTCAACACCCAGACCAAAACACACCTAGGATCTAGCATCATTTATTCAATTTTGTGTGTGTGTGTGTTTTTAATTTTTTAGTTTTAATGTTTCTTTAATTTTAATTTTTTCTACCTCATAAATTCCTTTTCTCCCTTCAAAATGATGAAACGAAGGAATTCACCACAAAAGAAAGAGCACAAAGAAACGACAGCCAGGGATTTAACCAACACAGATACAAGCAAGATGTCTGAAACAGAATTTAGATTTGCGATAATAAGAATACTAGCTGGGGTTGAAAATAGATTAGAATCCCTTTCTGCAGAGATAAAAGAAGTAAAAAATAGCCAGAATGAAATTAAAAATGCTATAACTGAGCTGCAATCATGGATGGATGCAGCAGTGGCAAGGATGGACGAGGCAGAACAGAGAATCAATCAGTGGTATAAGAGGACAAACTTATGGAGAATAATGAAGCAGAAAAAAGAGGGAGATTAAGCCAAAAGAGCACGATTTAAGAATTAGAGAAATCAGTGACTCATTAAAAAGGAACAACATCAGAATCATAGGGGTCTCAGAAGAAGAAGAGAGAGAGACAGGGGTAGAAGGGTTATGTGAGCAAATCATAGCGGAAAACTTTCCTAACCTGGGGAAAGACACACACATCAAAATCTAGGAAGCACAGAGGATTCCCATTAGAGTCAACAAAAACCAACCATCAAAAAGGCATATCATAGTCAAATTCACAAAATACTCCAGGAATAAGAGAATCATGAAAGCAGCAAGGGAAAACAGTCCCTAACATACAAGGGAAGACAGATCAGGTTTGCAACAGACCTATCCACACAAACCTGGCAGGCCAGAAAGGAGTGGCGGGATATATTCAATGTGCTGAATCAGAAAAATATGCAGCCAAGAATTCTTTATCCAGCAAGGCTGTCATTCAAAATAGAAGAAGAGATTAAAAGTTTCCCAGACAAACAAAAATTAAAGGAGTTTGTGACCACTAAACCAGCCCTGCAAGAAATTTTAAAGGGGACCCTCTGAGGGGAGAAAAGATGAAAATATAAAAAAAAACAAATAAATGAAGACCAAAAGCAACAAAGATTAGAAAGGACCAGAGAACAGCACTGGAAACTCCAACTCCCCAAGCATCACAATGGCAATAAATTCATATCTTTCAGTACCCACTCTAAACGTCAATGGACTCAATGCTCCAGTCAAAAGACATAGGGAAACAGAATGGATAAGAAAACTAGATCCATCTATATGCTGTTTACAAGAGACCCAGTTTACACCTAAAGATACCTTCAGATTGAAACTAAAGGGATGGAGAACCATCTATCATGCTAATTGTCAACAAAAGAAAGCCGGAGTAGCCATACTAATATCCGAAAATCTAGACTTTAAAATAAAAACTGTATCAAGAGATGCAGAAGGACATTATATCATAATCAAGGGGTCTATCCACCAAGAAGACCTAACAATTGTAACATTTATGCGCCAAATGTGAAAGCACGCAAATATATAAATCAATTAATCACAAACATAAAGAAACTCATTGAAAGTAATACCATAATAGTAGGAGACTTCACCACCCCACTCACAGCAATGGACAGATCATCTAATCAAAAAATCAACAAGGAAACAATGGCTTTGAATGACACATTGGACCAGATGGACTTAACAGATATATTCAGAACATTTCATCCTAAAGCAGTAGAATATACATTCTTCTCCAGTGCACATGGAACGTTCTCCAGCATAGACCACATACAGGGACACAAATCAGCCCTCAGTAAGTACAAAAAGATCGAGATCATACCGTGCATATTTGCAGACCATAATGCTATGAAACTCAAAATCAACCACAAGAAAAAATTTGGAAAGGTAACAAATACTTGGAGACTGAAGAACATCCTACTAAAGATGAATGGGCTAACCAAGAAGTTAAAGAGGAAATTAAAAAGTATATGGAAGTCAATGAAAATGATAACACCACAACCCAAAACATCTGGGATGAAGCAAAGATGGTCATAAGAGGAAAGTATATAGCAATCCAGGCCTTCCTAAAGAAGAAAAAAAGAGCTCAGATACACAACCTAACCTTCTGCCTTAAATAGCTGGAAAAGGAACAGCAAATAAAACCCCAAAACAGAGAAGACAGGAAATAATAAAGATTAGAGCAGAAATGAATACTACCGAAACCAAAAAAAAAAAAAAAAAACACAAAAAAACAGTAGAGCAGGTCAATGAAACCAGAAGCTGATTCTTTGAAAGAATTACCAAAATTGATAAGCCACTAGCCAGTTTGATCAAAAAGAAAAAGGAAAGAACTCAAATAAATAAAATCAAGAATGAAAGAGGAGAGATCACAACCAACACAACAGAAATAAAAACAATAATAAGAGAATATTATGAGCAATTCTATGCCAATAAAATGGGCAATCTGGAAGAAATGGACAAATTCCTAGAAACATATACACTACCAAAACTGAAACAGGGAAGATATAGGAAATTTGAACAGACCTATAACCAGTAAGGACATCAAATTAGTAATCAAAAATCTGCCAAACAACAAGAGTCCAGGACCAGATGGCTTTCCAGGGGAATTCTACCAAACATTTAAGGAAGCGTTAACACTTATTCTATTGAAGCTGTTCCAAAAAATAGAAATGGAAGGAAAATTTCCAAACTCATTGTATGAAGCCAGCATTACCTTGATTCCAAAACCAGACAGAAACCCCACTAAAAAGGAGAACTATAGATCAATTTCCCTGAAGAACATGGATGCAAAAATCCTCAACAAGATATTAGCCAACCGGATCCAACAATACATTAAAAAAATTATTCACCAGGACCAAGTGCCATTTATACTTGAGATGCAGGGCTGGTTCAATACCTACAAAACAAGTAACGTGATTCATCACATCATTTAAAAAAAAAGGACAAGAAGCATATGATCCTAAATAGATGCAGAGAAAGCATTTGACAAAATACAGCATCCTTTCTTGATAAAAACCCTTAAGAAAATAGGGATGGAAGGATCATACCTAGAGAACATAAAACCCATATATGAATGACCCAATGCTAATATCATCCTCAATGGGGAAAAACTGACAACTTTCCCCCCAAGGTCAGGAACAATGCAGGGATGTCCACTCTCACCACTGTTATTCAACATAGTATTGGAAGTCTTAGCCTCTGCAATTAGATAACACAAAGAAATAAGAGGCATCCAAATCAGCCAGCAGAGGTCAAACTTTCACTCTTCGCAGATGACATGATACTCTATATGGAAACCTAAAGATTCCACCAAAAAACTGATAGAACTGATTCATGAATTCAGCAAAGTTCCAGAATATAAAATCAATGCACATAACTTGGTTGCATTCCTATACACCAACAATGAAGCAACAGAAAGAGAAATCAAGGAATCGATCCCATTTACAGTTGCACAAAAAACCATAAAATACCTAGGAATAAATCTAACCAAAGAGGTGAAAAATCTATACACTGAAAACTATAGAAAGCTTATGAAAGAAATGAAGAAGACACACAAAAAAATGGAAAAAGATTCCATGCTCCTGGATAGGAGAACAAATATTGTTAAAATGTTGATACTACCCAAAGCAATCTCCATATTCAATGTAATGCCTATCAAAATAACACCAGCATTCTTCACAGAGCTAGAACAAATAATCCTAAAATTTGTATGGAACCAGAAAAGACCCCCCAAATAGCCAAAGCAATCTTGAAAAAGAAAACCAAAGCAGGAAGCATCACAATCCCAGACTTCAAGCTATACTACAAAGCTGTAATCATCAAGACAGTATGGTACTGGCCCAAGAACAGACACTCAGATCAATGGAACAGAATAGAGAACCCAGAAATGGACCCACAAACATATGGCCACCTAATCTTTGACAAAGCAGCAAAGAATATCCAATGGAATAAAGACAGTCTCTTCAGCAAGTGGTGCTGGGAAAACTGGATGGCGACATGCAGAAGAATGAACCTGACCACTCTCTTACACCATTCACAAAAAATAAACTCAAACTGGATGAAAGACCTCAATGTAAGACAGGAAGCCATCAAAATCCCCGAGGAGAAAGCAGGCAAAAACCTCTTTGATCTTGGCGACAGCAACTTCTTACTCAACACGTCTCTGGAGGCAAGGGAAACAAAAGCAAAAATGAACTACTGGGACCTCTTCAAAATAAAAAGTTTCTGCACAGCAAAGGAAACAATCAGCAAAACTAAAAGGCAACCAACAGAATGGGAGAAGATATTTGCAAACGACATATCAGATAAAGGGTTAGTATGCAAAATCTATAAAGAACTTATCAAACTCAATCCCCAAAAAACAAATAATCCAATGAAGAAATGGGCAAAAGACATGAATAGACACTTCTCCAAAGAGGACATCCAGGTGGCCAACTGACACATGAAAAATGCTCAACGTCACTCATCATCAGGGAAATACAAATCAAAACCACAATGAGATACCACCTTATACCTGTCAGAATGGCTAACATTAACAACTCAAGCAACAACAGATGTTGGCGAGGATGTGGAGAAAGAGGATCTCTTTTGCATTGTTGGTGGGAATGCAAGCTGGTGCAGCCACTCTGGAAAACAGTATGGATGGGGCACCTGGGTGGCTCAGTTGTTAAGTGACTGGCTTCAGCTCAGGTCATGATCTCACAGTCTGTGAGTTCGAGCCCCACATCGGGCTGTGTGCTGACAGTTCAGAGCCTGGAGCCTGCTTCTGATTCTGTGTCTCCCTCTCTCTCTGCCCCTCCCCTGCTTGTTCTCTATGTCTCTCTCAAAAATAATAAACATTCAAAAAATTTTTTAAAAAACAGTATGGAGCTTCCTCAGAAAACTAAATATGGAACTACCCTATGACCCAGCAATTGCACTACTAGGTATTTATCCAAGGCATACAGATATGCTTTTTCAAAGGGACACATGTACCCCAATGTTCATAGCAGCACTATCAACAATGGCCAAAGTATGGAAGGAGCCCAAATGTCCATCAATGGATGAGTGGATAAAGAAGATGTGGTATATATATATGTGTGTGTGTGTGTGTGTATATATGTATATATGTACATGTATATATATATATGTATCTACATATATATGTATATTTATATAATGGAGTATTACTTGGCAATCAAAAAGAATGAAATCTTGCCATTTGCAACTACGTGGATGGAACTGGAGGGTGTTATGCTAAGGGAAATTAGTCAGAGAAAGACAAATATCATATTACTTCACTCATATGAGGACTTTAAGAGACGAAACAGATGAATGTAATGGAAGGGAAACAAAAATAATATAAAGGCAGGGAGGGGACAAAGCATAAGAGACTCATAAATATGGAGAACAAACAGAGGGTTACTGGAGGGGGTGTGGGAGGGGGAATGGGCTAAATGGGTAAGGGGCACTAAGGAATCTACTCCTGAAATCATTGTTGTACTATATGCTAATTTGGATGTAAATTTTAAAAAATAAATTAATTAAATTAAACTAAAAAAAGAAATTAAAGGCAGGGCTTCTCAGTTTGAATGTGTAGGTTGTGCATGTATATCTAAGACAGTGTAAGATCATGGTGTGTATGGTATTACAAGATTTCCTTGCAAATTATAATAAAGTAGCTTGCTCTCACAAAAGCACTATGCCAGTATAGGAGAAATAGAAGTTGATTTCTTGAGGGAAGAATGTCTGCCTTTTTCTTTTTCTTACCAAGTCACCTTATGGGTGACTAGAAGCTTGAAATTCAGAAGAGAGGACATGCCCTTCATAGTCAGCATTCATGATTCTCTTGTCTCCGACCTCATTCTGCAAGGTCTCAGGAGACTCTCAGGGAGAAAGCAACAACATCAACTCCCAGGTTGTTTTAGTAACTGCAAGGGCTTTTCTCTTTTGAAAAAGTTCAGGTCTTAAAATGATCATAAAAGGGGGGTGCTTGGGAGGTTCAGTTGGTCGAGTGTCCAACTCTTGATCTTGGTGTAGGTCATGATCTCCCAGTTCATGAGATTGAGCTCTATGTCGGGCTCTGGACTGACAGCACATGAGCTCTCCCTCTCTCTCTCTCTCTCTCTCTCTGTGCCCCTCTTCCATGCATGCATGCATGTTCTCTCGCTCTCTCTAAAAGTAAATTGAAACTTAAAAAAATTTAAAAATTAAATTAAAAAATTATCAGAAAAATGTCAAAGCAAAATAAAATTTTGGGTCAGGGGGATGGTGTAGAGGATAAGTACTACAGAAGTTTGATGCCAAGAGACTCCACTGTGAATTAGTGGAAGAACAATTGAGGTGGACTTTGAATGAGCATTTAAACGTTCATAGTCATTTAGAGGAGAGGAGGGAATTTCTAGTAGAATAGAAGTTAATCCATATAGACAGCAAATGAAGAGTGGGAAGTGTCTGTGGTATGTAGTTTTTTCTCCAAACCATATGAACTTGACTTCTAATTTCTAGTCTGGCATGTTAGAACTTGGAAGTTGTCACTCCCGTGCTCACAACAAGAAGAAAAAAGCTACTGCAGTGAAAATCAACAATTCTTCTTGGGTCATCAGAGAATTGCAGTCATAGTGTAAAACACTGCCCTGAAAGCTGGAGAAAGGGGAGGTTACAGAGAACCACAGTTTACTGGGAGCAGAAGCCCAGGAGCAGAGGCTGACACTGGAGCTAGTGCTAGTAGAAACACTTAAGCTATAATTTAAAATTTTCCAGATGCTCAGTGTAGACTCAGTGTTTGAAAGACAAAATCTTGGGGTCAGGGTGGAGGATAGAGGACCATATACTTTTGTGAGCTTTAGTCCAGGAGTCCCACTGAGCTCTCAGGGTATACATTGGAGAAAATTTTCCTTGTGTTTAGGGTGGGAGGGTGGTGGCAAGGAGAGTGAGGAAGAAACCATTTGAAATACCCCCCAGAATATTCCACTCTCCTAAACAAATCCTTCCCTAAAAGTAAGCTATTTTGTGCCCCTATGAATGATGGTATATACGAAGTATTTATGGTAACAGATGTTAACTAGAATTATTTTGGTAATCATTTGATAGTATATACAAATATAGAATCATTATGTTGCACACCTGAAACTAATATAACGTTTAATTATATTAGGCTTTAATATAATTACACGAAAGAAAGAAAGAAAGAAAGAAAGAAAGAAAGAAAGAAAGAAAGAAAGAAAGAGTTACAAAAAAAATAAATAAATTATTTTACCAGAACCTAATGACTTGGGTTTACGAGAAACTAACTGACCTGGAAGAAGGAAAATACCCAACTCCAGGCCCCTCTAGCCTTCAACACAGGAGAATGGAAATGTCTGAATGCAGCTTTTCTGACTTCACAGCCCAAGACACAGGTTCACTAAAACAAAGAGAATTAATTACAGAACTATAGAATGCCCCCATACCCCCATTTGCCACTATGTCAGTCAGGCTCCTATACGAGAGTGCTTTATAGGTAACAGAAATTGAAGGTTCACACTGGATTTAAGAAGTCTCTCAGGAAACCCAAAGTTATCAGGGAAGGTAAAAATAAGAATACTAGCAACAATTTTAGCGTCTGCTACCCACAGCTACAGCAAACAACAAATGCAGCCTAACTTCCAGCCATATAAACACACAAATCCACCCTAATGGCCTATTTACCAGTTTCTTTAACCCAGTATATCACATCTGACTTTCAACAAAAAATTATAAGACACACTAAAAGGTAAAACACAGTTCTAAGAGACAAAGCAAGCATTAGAGCCAGACTCAGCCAAGGCAGAGATTTAGAATTACCAGACTAGGAACTTGAAATAACTCTGATTAATACTCTATGGTTCTGAGGGAAGAGATATACTATAGAGCAGATGGGTGATTTAAGCAGAAAGATGGACACGATAAGAAAGAATCAAAGGGAATCTGAAAATTCAAAAACTCTGTAACACAAATTAAGAGTGCCTTTGAAGGGATCATCTGTTGACTGGACACAGGTGGGAAAAGAATCAGTAAAATTGAAGATATATCCATAGGAACTTCACAAACTTCACAGAGAGAAAATGAATGAAAATAAAAAGGAACAAAATATCTAAAACTTGGACAATTACAAAAGATGTAACATGTGCATAATGGGAATACCAGAAGTGAATTAAGGGAAAAAAAGAGCAGAAGTTATATTTGAAGTAATAATGGCTGAGAAATTTCTAAAATTAATGATAGACAATAAATCACAGATCCAAAAAGCTTAGAAAACACCAAAAGAATAAATACTAAGAAACCTACAACTGGGTATATCATATCCAAACAGCAGAAATAAAAAAAAAAACGGGGGGAGAAATCTTGAAAGAAGCAAGAGGATGGGGTATCTTACATATATAGAGGAACAAGGTTAAAAATTACAGAATCCATGCAAGCAAGAAAAGAGTGGAGTGAAATATTTAAAGTGATGAAAGGGAAATAAAACCCTTACCAACCTAGAATTCTGTATCCTGCAAAATTACCCTCCAAAAGGGAAGAGTAACTAAAGATGTTCTCAGACTAAATAAATAAAAAAATAATACAATACAATACAATACAATACAATACAATACAATACATTGAGGGAACATCTCCAGTAGACCTGCCTTCCTTCCTTAAAAGAAATGTTACAGACAGTTCTTTAGAGAAAAGGAAAATGATATATGGGAGTTTTCACTCTTATGTGGATCCTGAGAAACTTAACAGAAGACCAAGCGGGAGGGGAAGGAAAAAAAAAAAGTTAGAGAGGGAGAGAGCCAAATCATAAGAGACTCTTAAAAACAATAAACTGAGGATTGATGGGGAGTGGGAGGGAGGTGAGGGTGGGTGATAGGCATTAAGGAGGGCACCCTTTGGGGTGAGCACTGGGTGTTGTATGGAAACCAATCTGACAATAAATTTCATATTAAAAAAAAGGAAATGATGTAGGAGAGAAACTCAGATCTGCATAAAAAAGAAAGAGTGACAGAAAAGAAATAAATGAAGCAAAATTACATTTTTTTTTCTTATTTAAAAATTTTTTAAAGTTTATTTATTTATTTTTAAGAGAGAGAGAGAGAGCATGAACGGGAGAGAGGCAGTGAGAGGGAGACACAGAATTGGAAGCAAGCTCCAGGCTCTGAGTTGTCAGCACAGAGCTCAACTCAGGGCTTGTACTCATAAACTGTGAGATCATGACCTGAGCGTAAGTTGGACGCTTACCCGACTGAGCCACCCAGGTGCCCCTTTTCTTATTTTCAGTTGATCTAACAGATGGCAGTTTGTTTACAACAATAGCAATGGTGTATTCAGTAACTGATAGTTACAGATAAGTGAAATTATTGGCATCAATGTCATAAGAGATTAGATAGAGGAAATGGGAAGGCTCTCTTACAAAGTACTTGTATTAGTCAGGAAGCAGTAAAGTGTTATTTGAAAGTGAACTTGGATTAGCTGTAAATTTATATTGAAAACTCTAGTGAAATCACTAAAATTATTTTTTAAATTTATAATTGATATGCTGAGAGAAAATTGAATCACATGAAATGATCAAGGAAAACCAGAGAAGAAAGAAAAAGTAGATGAGAAAAGAAACAAAGAACAAGAACAATAGATTGAAAATAGTTACAAATATGGTAGATATTAAGCCATCTATATCAATGGTCACTTTAAATGTGAATGTAAATCTACCAATGGTGAGAGTGGATTAAAAAAAAACCAAAAAACAAAATCAAGAACCTGGAGTGTCTGAGTGGCACAACTGGGTAAGCCTCTGACTCTTGATTTTGGCTCAGGTCGTGATCACACAGTTTGTGAGCTCCAGCCCCACATTGGGCTCTGTGCTGACAGTGTGGAGCTTGCTGGGGATTTTCTCTCTCTCTTGCTCTCTGCCCTTCCCCCACACTCTCTCAAAATAAATAAATAAACTTAAAAAACAACTATATGTTGTCTACAAGTAACTTACTTTATTTTTGTCTTAAGTTGATTTATTTATTTTGAGAGACAGAGTGTGTGTGAGCATGGTGGGGGGAGAGAGTGAGGTAGAGAGAGAATCCCAAATGGTCTCCACACTGACAGTGAGGAGCCTGACTCAGGCCTTGATCCCACTAACCATGAGATCATGACCTGAGCCGAAATCAAGAGTCAGATGCTTAACCAACCGAGCCACCCAGTAACTCACTTTAAATATGAAGATAGTGTTATATTAAAAGTTAGAGGCTGGAGAAAGACGTACTATGCTAAAGCTAATCAAAGTTGGAGTAGTTACATTAGTTTCAGACAAAGCAAACTTCAGAGCAAAGAAAATTATCAGGGATGAATAGAGGCATTACATAATGATAAAGAGGTCAAGACATAAGAATATTTAATGTGTATGTGTCTAACAACAGAGTTAAAATACATGTGACAAAACATGACAGGCTTATAAGAAGTAGAAAAATTCATTATTGTAGTTGAAGATTTCAACACCTTTCTTTTTTAAAAAAAATTTTAAATGTTTGTTTTTTGAGGGAGAGAGAGAGAGAATGAGAAGGGGGACAGAGTGAGAGAGGGAGACAGAACTTGAAGCAGGCTCCAGGCTCCCTTCTGTCAGCACAGAGCCCAATGTGGGGCTCGAACTCACAAACTGTGAGATTATGACCTGAGCCGAAGTTGGACGCTCATGACCTGAGCCACCCAGGTGCCCCAACACCTTTCTAATAGTAATTGAGAGATCTAGGGGTCAAGTATATAAGAATATAGTTGAACAGAACAGCACCCTTAGTCAACTGAATCTAGCTGACGTTTATAAAATATCTCATCCAGTAACAGCAGAATACATATTTTTCTCAAGCACACATGGAACATTTACCAAGATAAACCACATTCTGGCCATAAAACATAGCGTCACATATTTAAAAGAATAGAAATAATGAAAGTAGTCTCCCAAACCACAGTGGAATTAAACTGGAAGTCAATAACAGAAAGATGGCTGGAAAATACTAAGGCACTTGGAAATTAAACAACACACTTCTAAATAACACATGGTTCAAAGAAGTTTCAAGAGAAATTTTAAAATATCTTGAACCAAATGAAAATGAAAATACAACTTATCAAAATGTGTGGGAGACAGCAAAAATAGTGGTTGGAGGGGAATTTAAAGCATTGAATTCACATATTAGAAAAGAAGAAAGATCATACTCAGTAACCAAAGCTTCCACCTTAGGAAACTAGCGAAAAAAGAGCAAATTTGACCTAAAGTAAGAGAGAAGAAAAAATCAGAGCAGAAATCAGTGAAACTAAAATAAGGAAATCAGTAGAGAAAAATCAATGAAAAAAAAAAAACTAGCTCTTCACAAATATCAATAAAATTGATAAATATCTAGCCAGGCTAACTAAGAAAAAAAGAAAAGAGAACTCAAAATCCCAAAGAATCCATGAAGAAAACTCTGGGAGCTAAGAAATAATAATAGCAAGATTGCAAGTATAAGTTAATATTGAAAAGTCAATCACTTTCCTCTATATCATCAATGAGCAACTGGAATTTTAATTTGTAAACTCAGCATCATGTACATTGGCACCGGAACCAGAAAGAAATAGGTCAAATCTAACAACAACTATATACATTATATAGTATATATAAATATTTACATATATAAATATGCAAATAATACATATACAAAAATATATGAGGAAAAGTACAAAACACTGATGAAAGAAATCACAGAAGATCTAAATAAATGGGAACATAGTCCATATTTATGGATTAAAAAAGTCAGTATTGTTGGGCTGTCCATTTTTCCCAACTGATCTTAGCTTCAATGCAATCCCAATCAAAATCCTCAGAAGTTATTTTGTGGGTATTGACAAACTGATTCTAAAATTTATAAGGAAGAGTTCCGGAAGATGGCGGCGTAGGAGGACGCTGGGCTCACCGCGCGTCCTGCTGATCACTTAGATTCCACCTACACCTGCCTAAAGAACCCAGAAAACCGCCAGAGGATTAGCAGAACGGAGTCTCCGGAGCCAAGCGCAGACGAGAGGCCCACGGAAGAGGGTAGGAAGGGCGGCGAGGCGGTGCGCGCTCCACGGACTGGCGGGAGGGAGCCGGGGCGGAGGGGCGGCTCGCCGGCCAAGCAGAGTCCCCGAGTCGGGCTGGCAAAAGCGGAGGGGCCGGACGGACTGTGTTCCGACAGCAAGTGTGACTTAGCGTCTGGGAGGTCATAAGTTAACAGCTCTGCTCAGAAAGTGGGAAGGCTGGAGGACAAAGGGAGGGAGAGCTGCTGAGCCCCCGGACGGCAGAGCTCAGCTTGGCGGGGAACAAAGGCGCTCGCCAGCGCCATCTCCCCCGCCCATCCCCCTGCCAAAATCCCAAAGAGAACCAGTTCCTGCCAGGGAACTTGCTCGCTCCGCGCAAACACCCAACTCTGTGCTTCTGCGGAGCCAAACCTCCGGCAGTGGATCTGACTCCCTCCCACTGCCACAGGGCCCCTCCTGAAGTGGATCACCTAAGGAGAAGCGAGCTAAGCCTGCCCCTCCTGCCCCCGTGCACCTTGCCTACCCACCCCAGCTAATACGCCAGCTCCCCAGCACCACAAGCCTGGCAGTGTGCAAGTAGACCAGACGGGCCACGCCACCCCACAGTGAATCCCACCCCTAGGAGAGGGGAAGAGAAGGCACACACCAGTCTGACTGTGGCCCCAGCGGTGGGCTGGGGGCAGACATCAGGTCGGACTGCGGCCCCGCCCACCAACTCCAGTTATACACCACAGCACGGGGGAAGTGCCCTGCAGGTCCTCACCGCTCCAGGGACTATCCAAAATGACCAAACGGAAGAATTCCCCTCAGAAGAATCTCCAGGAAATAACAACAGCTAATGAACTGATCAAAAAGGATTTAAATAATATAACAGAAAGTGAATTTAGAATAATAGTCATAAAATTAATCGCTGGGCTTGAAAACAGTATACAGGACAGCAGAGAATCTCTTGCCACAGAGATCAAGGGACTAAGGAACAGTCACGAGGAGCTGAAAAACGCTTTAAACGAAATGCAAAACAAAATGGAAACCATGACGGCTCGGATTGAAGAGGCAGAGGAGAGAATAGGTGAACTAGAAGATAAAGTTATGGAGAAAGAGGAAGCTGAAAGAAAGAGAGATAAAAAAAATCCAGGAGTATGAGGGGAAAATTAGAGAACTAAGTGATACACTAAAAAGAAATAATATACGCATAATTGGTATCCCAGAGGAGGAAGAGAGAGGGAAAGGTGCTGAAGGGGTACTTGAAGAAATTATAGTTGAGAACTTCCCTGAACTGGGGAAGGAAAAAGGCATTGAAATCCAAGAGGCACAGAGAACTCCCTTCAGACGTAACTTGAATCGATCTTCTGCACGACATATCATAGTGAAACTGGCAAAATACAAGGCTAAAGAGAAAATTCTGAAAGCAGCAAGGGGTAAACGTGCCCTCACATATAAAGGGAGACCTATAAGACTCGTGACTGATCTCTCCTTTGAAACTTGGCAGGCCAGAAAGGCTTGGCACGATATCTTCAGTGTGCTAAACAGAAAAAATATGCAGCCGAGAATCCTTTATCCAGCAAGTCTGTCATTTAGAATAGAAGGAGAGATAAAGGTCTTCCCAAACAAACAAAAACTGAAGGAATTTGTCACCACGAAACCAGCCCTACAAGAGATCCTAAGGGGGATCCTGTGAGACAAAGTACCAGAGACATCACTACAAGCATAAAACATACAGACATCACAATGACTCTAAACCCGTATCTTTCTATAATAACACTGAATGTAAATGGATTAAATGCGCCAACCAAAAGACATAGGGTATCAGAATGGATAAAAAAACAAGACCCATCTATTTGCTGTCTACAAGAGACTCATTTGAGATCTGAGGACACCTTTAGATTGAGAGTGAGGGGATGGAGAACTATTTATCATGCTACTGGAAGCCAAAAGAAAGCTGGAGTAGCCATACTTATATCAGACAAACTAGACTTTAAATTAAAGGCTGTAACAAGGATGAAGAAGGGCATTACATAATAATTACAGGGTCTATCCATCAGGAAGAGCTAACAATTATAAGTGTCTATGCGCCAAATACCGGAGCCCCCAGATATATAAAACAGTTACTCATAAACATAAGCAACCTTATTGATAAGAATGTGGTCATTGCAGGGGACTTTAACACCCCACTTACAGAAATGGATAGATCATCTAGACACACAGTCAATAAAGAAACAAGGCCCTGAATGATACATTGGATCAGATGGACTTGACAGATATATTTAGAACTCTGCATACCAAAGCAACAGAATATACTTTCTTCTCAAGTGCACATGGAACATTCTCCAAGATAGATCATATACTGGGTCACAAAACAGCCCTTCATAAGTTTACAAGAATTGAAATTATACCATGCATACTTTCAGACCACAATGCTATGAAGCTTGAAATCAACCACAGGAAAAAGTCTGGAAAACCTCCAAAAGCATGGAGGTTAAAGAACACCCTACTAACGAATGAGTGGGTCAACCAGGCAATTAGAGAAGAAATTAAAAAATATATGGAAACAAACGAAAATGAAAATACAACAATCCAAACGCTTTGGGACGCAGTGAAGGCAGTCCTGAGAGGAAAATACATTGCAATCCAGGCCTATCTCAAGAAACAAGAAAAATCCCAAATACAAAATCTAACAGCACACCTAAAGGAACTAGAAGCAGAACAGCAAAGGCAGCCTAAACCCAGCAGAAGAAGAGAAATCATAAAGATCAGAGCAGAAATAAACAATATAGAATCTAAAAAAACTGTAGAGCAGATCAACGAAACCAAGAGTTGGTTTTTTGAAAAAATAAACAAAATTGACAAACCTCTAGCCAGGCTTCTCAAAAAGAAAAGGGAGATGACCCAAATAGATAAAATCATGAATGAAAATGGAATTATTACAACCAATCCCTCAGAGATACAAACAATTATCAGGGAATACTATGAAAAATTATATGCCAACAAATTGGACAACCTGGAAGAAATGGACAAATTCCTAAACACCCACACTCTTCCAAAACTCAATCAGGAGGAAATAGAAAGCTTGAACAGACCCATAACCAGCGAAGAAATTGAATCGGTTATCAAAAATCTCCCAACAAATAAGAGTCCAGGACCAGATGGCTTCCCAGGGCAGTTCTACCAGACGTTTAAAGCAGAGATAATACCTATCCTTCTCAAGCTATTCCAAGAAATAGAAAGGGAAGGAAAACTTCCAGACTCATTCTATGAAGCCAGTATTACTTTGATTCCTAAACCAGACAGAGACCCAGTAAAAAAAGAGAACTACAGGCCAATATCCCTGATGAATATGGATGCAAAAATTCTCAATAAGATACTAGCAAATCGAATTCAACAGCATATAAAAAGAATTATTCACCATGATCAAGTGGGATTCATTCCTGGGATGCAGGGCTGGTTCAACATTCGCAAATCGATCAACGTGATACATCACATTAACAAAAAAAAAGAGAAGAACCATATGATCCTGTCAATTGATGCAGAAAAGGCCTTTGACAAAATCCAGCACCCTTTCTTAATAAAAACCCTGGAGAAAGTCGGGATAGAAGGAACATACTTAAAGATCATAAAAGCCATTTATGAAAAGCCCACAGCTAACATCATCCTCAATGGGGAAAAACTGAGAGCTTTTTCCCTGAGATCAGGAACACGACAGGGATGCCCACTCTCACCGCTGTTGTTTAATATAGTGCTGGAAGTTCTAGCATCAGCAATCAGACAACAAAAGGAAATCAAAGGCATCCAAATTGGCAAAGATGAAGTCAAGCTTTCGCTTTTTGCAGATGACATGATATTATACATGGAAAATCCGATAGACTCCACCAAAAGTCTGCTAGAACTGATACATGAATTCAGCAAAGTTGCAGGATACAAAACCAATGTACAGAAATCAGTTGCATTCTTATACACTAACAATGAAGCAACAGAAAGACAAATAAAGAAACTGATCCCATTCACAATTGCACCAAGAAGCATAAAATACCTAGGAATAAATCTAACCAAAGATGTAAAAGATCTGTATGCTGAAAACTATAGAAAGCTTATGCAGGTAATTGAAGAAGATATAAAGAAATGGAAAGACATTCCCTGCTCATGGATTGGAAGAATAAATATTGTCAAAATGTCAATACTACCCAAAGCTATCTACACATTCAATGCAATCCCAATCAAAATTGCACCAGCATTCTTCTTGAAACTAGAACAAGCAATCCTAAAATTCATATGGAACCACAAAAGGCCCCGAATAGCCAAAGTAATTTTGAAGAAGAAGACCAAAGCAGGAGGCATCACAATCCCAGACTTTAGCCTCGACTACAAAGCTGTCATCATCAAGACAGCATGGTATTGGCATAAAAACAGACACATAGACCAATGGAATAGAATAGAAACCCCAGAACTAGACCCACAAACGTATGGCCAACTCATCTTTGACAAAGCAGGAAAGAACATCCAATGGAAAAAAGACAGTCTCTTTAACAAATGGTGCTGGGAGAACTGGACAGCAACATGCAGAAGGTTGAAACTAGACCACTTTCTCACACCATTCACAAAAATAAACTCAAAATGGATAAAGGACCTGAATGTGAGACAGGAAACCATCAAAACCTTAGAGGAGAAAGCAGGAAAAGACCTCTCTGACCTCAGCCGTAGCAATCTCTTACTCGGCACATCCCCAAAGGCAAGGGAATTAAAAGCAAAAGTGAATTACTGGGACCTTATGAAGATAAAAAGCTTCTGCACAGCAAAGGAAACAACCAACAAAACTAAAAGGCAACCAACGGAATGGGAAAAGATATTTGCAAATGTCACATCGGACAAAGGGCTAGTATCCAAAATCTATAAAGAGCTCATCAAACTCCACACCCGAAAAACAAATAACCCAGTGAAGAAATGGGCAGAAAACATGAATAGACACTTCTCTAAAGAAGACATCCGGATGGCCAACAGGCACATGAAAAGATGTTCAACGTCGCTCCTCATCAGGGAAATACAAATCAAAACCACACTCAGATACCACCTCATGCCAGTCAGAGTGGCCAAAATGAAGAAATCAAGAGACTATAGATGCTGGAGAGGATGTGGAGAGACGGGAACCCTCTTGCACTGTTGGTGGGAATGCAAATTGGTGCAGCCGCTCTGGAAAGCAGTGTGGAGGTTCCTCAGAAAATTAAAAATAGACCTACCCTATGACCCAGCAGTAGCACTGCTAGGAATTTATCCAAGGGATACAGGAGTACTGATGCATAGGGGCACTTGTACCCCAATGTTTATAGCAGCACTCTCAACAATCGCCAAATTATGGAAAGAGCCTAAATGTCCATCAACTGATGAATGGATAAAGAAATTGTGGTTTATATACACAATGGAATACTACGTGGCAATGAGAAAAAATGAAATATGGCCTTTTGTAGCAACGTGGATGGAACTGGAGAGTGTGATGCTAAGTGAAATAAGCCATACAGAGAAAGACAGATACCATATGGTTTCACTCTTATGTGGATCCTGAGAAACGTAACAGAAACCCATGGGGGAGGGGAAGGGGAAAAAAAAAAAAAAAAAAGAGGTTAGAGTGGGAGAGAGCCAAAGCATAAGAGACTGTTAAAAACTGAGAACAAACTGAGGGTTGATGGGGGGTGGGAGGGAGGGCAGTGTGGGTGATGGGTATTGAGGAGGGCACCTTTTGGGATGAGCACTGGGTATTGTATGGAAACCAATTTGACAGTAAATTTCATATATTAAAAAATAAAAAAAAAAAGAAATCTCCAACTATAATAAGTTAAAAAAAAAAAAAGGAAAGAAAGTTCCAACTATAAAGAAAAAAAAAACTAAATAAACATTTAAAAAAAATTTTTTTAAAAGAAAAAAAAAATAAATAAAATAAAATAAAATTTATAAGGAAAAGCAATAGAGAAAAGAGCCCACACAATTTTAAAGTTGAACAAATCTGCAAGACTCTCACTACCCAATCTCAAGATTTGTTATCAAGCTGCAATAATCAAACAGTGTGGTATTGGCAAAAGAGTAGACAAATAGATCAGTGGAACCATGTAGAGACCCCAGAAATAGATCCACACAAATATACTCAACTGATCTTTGACAATTAAGTGCAAAAACTACATTTTTTTCAACAAACGTGCTAAAACAACTCGACATTCACATGCAAAAAGAAAATGAATCTCCATAGACATTACACTTTTCACAGAGACTAACTAAAAATGGATCATAGATCTAAATATAAAATGCAAATATATGTCTCCTCAAAAATAATATAGGAGAAAGACTAAGTGACCTTGGGTTTGTCAATGACCATTTGGATATAACACCAAAAGCACAAACCAGGAGAGAAAAAATTAGTAAGTTGGACTTTATTTAACATGAAAAAGGTTTTCTCTGTGAAAGAAATTGTTAAGAAATGAAAGAGTAAGCCACAGACTGGAGAAAATATTTTCAAAATATACAAAGAACTCTTAAAACTCAATAAGAAAGCAGAGCCCAATTTAAAAGTAAGTGAAAGATCTGAACCGACTTCCAGATAGATACACAAATGGCAAATAAAAATATGAAAAGATGCTCAGTATCATATACCATTAGGGAATTGCAAATTAAAACAATTAGATGCTACTGCATACCTATTGGAATAGCTAAAATCTAAAACACTGACAACATCAAATGTTGGCAACAATGTAGAGGTACAAGAACTTTCATTTGTTGCTGCTGAAAATGCAAATGGTACAGCCTCTTTGGAGGATAGTCTGGCAATTCCTTACAAAGCTAAACATATTTTTCAAGTATGATCCAGCAATTGCATTCCTAGGCATTGGCCCAAATGAATTAAAAATTTACATCTACAGGGTAATGTGCATGTGAATGTTTACAGCAGCTATACTCATATTTGACAAAACCTGGACACACCAAACACGGTTCAAAAGAATGGATCGGCAAACTGTGGTACATCCATATAATGGAATAATATTCAGTAATAAAAAGAACTACCAAGACTCGAAAGACTGGAACGAATCTTAAATTTATATTGCTAAATGAAAGGAGTCAATCTGCAAAGGTTATATACTGTGTGACTTCAAGTAAATGACATTTTGGAAAAGGTGGTTGCCAGGGGTTGGGGGCAAAGGAGGGAGGGACTAAATAATTGGAACTCATTTATTGAAATATTCTGTGTGGTATGTTAATGGTGGATACATGCCATTATGCATTTTTCAAGACCCATAGAACTCTACAACACAAAAAGTGAACTCTAATAGAAATTATGGACTTGAGTTAATAATAAAATTTCAATATTGGTTCATCAACTGTAACAAATATTTCACAGCAATGCAAGGTGTTAATAATAGGGAAAACTTTTTAAGGGGATGGGGAGAAAGAAGGGTAAGTGAGAGCTGTTAGTACTTTCTGCTCACCTTTTTTGTAAACCTATATCTAGTCTAAAAAAAGTTTATTGGGGCACCTGGATAGCTGTCTATTAAGCATCCGACTTTGGCTTAGGCCATGATTTCGCAGTTTGCTAGTTCAAGCCCCACGTTGGGCTCTGTGATGACAGTTCAGAGCCTGGAGCCTACTTCAGATTCTGCGTGTGTTTGTCTCTCTCTGCCCCCACCCCACCCCCCCCGTACTCTGTCTCTTTCTCTCTCAAAAATAAATAAACATTAAACAAAAATTTTAAAGTCTATTAATTTTTAAAAAGCACATGAAATTTGGAATATAGTTTAAGAGCATCTGAAGCAACTGGAAAGCCAAAGCATTAGTTTTCTAACGTCAAGAAGGAATCACTAGACATATCCCCATGATTCACAACCCCCTCTTATATACTATTCATTGTGTGCTTAAAGGCATTATGTAAATGGCAAATGCTGGTGTCATTAGAAACACTCAGGAGGGGTGCCTGGGTGGCTCAGTTGGTTAAGCATCTGACTTTGGCTCAGGTCTTGTTCTCATGGCTCATGAGTTTGAGCCCCGCGTCAAGCTCTGTGCTGACAGCTTGGATCCTGGAGCCTGCTTTGGATACTGCCTCCTTCTCTCTCTGCCCCTCCCCTGCTGGTGTTCTGTCTCTCAAAAATTAATAAACATTAAAAAAAATTAAAAAAAAAAGACTCAGGAATATGATTGTCACGTGAAAAGCCACAAACATCTTTCCACCAAACTCTCTACTGTAACCATGCTATACAATCACTTCACAGGCAGTGCCACTCCATTTCCTTGAGGCAACTCCCGTGGTACATTGACACTTCCCTCAATATTTATCAGGTCAGTGCAATATAGTGGGTCAGAGCAAAAGCTCTGAAGTCAGATGGCCCAGGTTTAATTTCTGATTCCACTATCTGTTTGCTGAGTGACTCTGGCAAGAAATGCCATGTCTTTGTGCCTTGACTTTCCCATTTGTAAGAAGAGTGTAATAATACTACCTATTTCATAGGATTGAGAGGAATAAGAACAAGCCAATTCATCTGAAATGTTTAGAACATTGTCTTTTTGGAACATCCCCCTCTTGCAGATGTACAAAACTAATGAATGTATTAAAGGCTCTGATAAGTCCTGTAATAAAAAATTTCCTAACCATAGGTTTTCTAAATTCATCTGACTAAACAATCTTTTTCAGTTGATAATTATTAATATTCTACAGAACTGACAGTCACTGGAAAATACTTTGAGCGATGTTGGACCCAAGCATCTACCTTCTCTGTGCATCACTTCCTCCTTGCCTTTTTCTCTTATCATTGTCCACATGATCTGAATAAGAATCACAATCTCTTTTCCAACGATCTCTGTATTATTGAGCTGAATTTCCTCCTAAAGAAGGAGATATTTGGAAAAGAGTGATCCTTCTGTGTCACCCCTCTGTGTGGATAAGATTTCCTTCTGCTGTTTGTGATAATCGCTCCATCAGAATCTCACAACAAAAGAATTGACAATTCCTGGGTAGATGCTCAGTGCACTGTGGATCTGTGATGCGTCATGCATGTATTGAGTGCTGGCAGCCTATAAATATGCAACAACAACGTGAAACCACAGAGAAGTCTCCTGATAACAATGCTTAGGGGCAACAGGTACTAGGACACTTCACTGGGAAATGAAGAACATTGGGAGGAAGCCAACATTTCTAGAACTAGAAAGAACATTTCTAGAAAGGGAAGACCCTTTCTGCTTGGAATAACCAATCTCAGAATGGCCAAGTTCCAGGCAAACTATAACGAAAGAAACACAACAAATGAGTATTAGCAAAGCAATGCTATTAGTAAAGAAAAGTGAATGTCCACCCTTTGTTTTTTTGGCTCATGGGGTTGCCTTTAAAAGGAAGTCCTGGGTTGAAGGATTGGATCCAGTTTCCAGAGCTAGAAAATATATACCAGACACAGCACACCCACGAGTGTGTCAAAAAGAATTATGGCCCCTCTAAATTGGGAAAAGGCACTTCTCTTGGTGGCAGGAAGACTTATCTTGCTCAGTGACATGTCGGTGTTACCACACACCATAGAGCCTTTCACGGCCTACAGATGAAAGACATTATCCCACCCAGGAAGGTAGCAGTTATTCCCCCAAATGAATCAGAGGATGTCATACTCATATGGACACCATTTGTGGAGTGTTTATATGAAAACTATGAAACTTAATAGGCTGGAGAAAATAATAAAAAAATAAAAAACTTTAAAAAAAGGCAAGTAGGAAAAAAAAAACATTTATGGTTGCCTCCAAGATCTATCTTAGGAATACCATTATTTCTCAAATTGTGTTCCTAGGAACACCAGAATTGAAAAGAAGGGTTTCAGAAGAAAATGTTCTGGGGTCCAATCAGCTCAGAGTAGTCTGTACTCTACAGTCACTGGTGGTGAATGCCACATTAAGGACTTTGAAAATCCTAGACTAAAATTTAAAATAGTATCTTGTTTCATTTTGGTTTATCCTGACTTCCCCCAAATGTGTATGTGCACATTTTTATTTGGAATTTCTATTAGGTTCATTATAGTCTAGTACTTAGTAATGTTAATTATTCTTTTTTTCTCTACCTATCAATCACTGTTCATCTTCAAACTGAGTCAGAAGGGGCGCCTGTGTAGCTCAGTCGGTTAAGTGTCTGACTCTTGATTTCAGCTCAGGTCATGATCTTACAGTCCAGGTCATGCTCTCACAGTTCACTGGTTCCAGCCCCAGGTCAGGTTCTGCACTGACAGCATGAAGCCTGCTTGGGATTCTCTCTCTCCCTCTGTCTGTGCTCCTCCCCTGCTCTCTCTCTTTCTCAAAATAAATATATAAACTTGAAAAATAAAATAAACTGAGTCAGGTGACTCAAAAATTGACAATACTTGCTCCTTATAATTGGGCAGGCCAAGAAATTCCATGGGTATGAAAGTATTTTGTGAGGATTAGAATGTTTGTACAAATACATCTCAGGTGCTATGTGGCTGAGGGCTTGCAAAAGTGAGCCTGCCCTGATTGGCAATGCTGCTTAGTTTAATGTATCTATTTGGATGCCACTGTTTGTTAGGCTTTCCTACAATGTAAGATTTATCTTTCCCCCTGAACAAAATGTAGAACAGATTTTCAACAATTAGCTTGTCTATCCAACAAATGTTTATCAACTTTGTATAGTTAGGATTCATTCTGTGATGAGTGATGGAAAGTCTAACTGATACTGATTTTATCAGAAAGGCCTTCTGACTTAGGGTGAGATGAGTTCACACACAAAAATCAAGGTATACTAGTAGGAAGAGATTGCTTGAATACTAAACAACTGAAGATAAGTCCATTTGAAAAAAAGAAACTTCGCGTAACTGTGAACTATAAGCACTGCTCTAAATAAAAAATAAAAGTGAATTATTTCTTGAGTACTTAATTTGCAGGAAGCAGAGTCCTAAGACCATCACATGTGCTCACTCATTAAAGCCCTGACAAGCACTCTGTGAAAGGTACTGTTAGTATCACTATGTTACAAAAAAAAGGAAACAAAGAATGAAGTTAGAAATTGATCAAGTCCACTTGGTTAGCAAATAGCAGAGCAGGGATTCCTGAGGCCGCGTTTTAGTCACTGTGCTATAGTGACTGGTAATAATTTAGTAGATGCTAGGGACATGGAAATGAACAAATGGAATGTCTAATTAGAAACATATTTTGGGGGCGCTTGGGTGGCTCACTCGGTTAAGCCCCCAGCTCTTGGTTTGACTCAGGTCATGATCTCATGGTTTCATGAGTTCAAGCCCTGCATCCAGCTGTGCTGACGGTGTGGAAACTGCTCGGAATTCTCTCTCTGCCTCTCTCTCTCTCTCTCTCTCTCTCTCTCTCTCTCTCTCTCTCTCTCTCTCTGCCCCCCTTCACTTGTGCTGTCTCTGTCTCTCTAAAAATAAACAAATAAACTTAAAAAAGAAAGAAAAACGTATTTACTAGTGGAGGACAAAAAATATAAGTATTTGATTGCAACTCGGTGTGCTCGTGTTTTTAAGAAAAGCCAAAATGCAGACAGTGCACAGCGGGCTGGGAAGGGGGAGTAATCCCTACCCCTGGGGTGGAGGCTCCACAAAACTGGGAAAGAGAAGTGAGAAGAGTGTGCTGGCCCTGGAAATACATGTGGCACTCTGCTTTGGCAAGGGGTAGAAGATGGAGGAATATTCCAGGCAGCATATGTGAGAAAAGATGATGCATTTCTCTAAAAGCTATCCAGAATTATGCATAATTTTAGAACGTCTTTGTTGAACATTTACTAAGTATCAGGCACACTTGTAAGGACTTAGGGCACATCAGTAACAAAACACACAAGGATCCCGGTCCTGGTGGAGTGTACCAGGGAGGCTGCCTACACTTCAGCAAGAAGGCAGAACAGCCTGTACCATCATGTCCTTTCAGGCAGGATGGAATGACCTCTTCCAAGGCAGCTAGCTCTGCTATGTTCTGTATTTTGCTAGATCCCCCAAAGAAGAGAAAGGACAACTTTGATCTCAGCTGCTACTACCTGCAGATTGCAAAACAAAACAAAACAAAACAACAACAACAACAACAACCCAGAAGGCCCTGTGAAATGCACAGGGGCCCAAATCCCTCCCCTTTAGCTGATCATATTGGGCCAGGTCGATACAAGCAAGGAGCCAACTGATTGGCATGGGTGTGTGTGTATGTGCGTGTGTGTGTGTGTGGTGTGCACTTCCACACACGTGCACTGTGTGCATCTGTTTGCACATTGTGTGCATCTGGTTGCACAGTGTGGCAGTCCCCAGGGGAAGAGAAGGCAATGTGGCTCCATTGCTCACTGGTGGCTCAGGGTCCAAAACTTGGAGAGGCTGGCTGGGCATTAATCATGCAGGGAAGAGGACAGCATTTTAGTTTTCAGTGAATGACAAACTTTATTAGAGAAAAAGGAAGAAGCAGATGCATCTTGTTCTTTCCCACAACTCCTCATGAGGCAGGCAGAGCTCAGTGAAAGGCTGGAGGAGGGAGGAACAGACAGCCCTCTTCCCAGGAATAATTGAAGTGCTCTGTACTGTTTTATTGGGGGAAAAACATCTTCTCCCCCAACAGGCATTCTCAAACTTGGGCACTGAAAATTTCCAAAGAAAGGTCACACTACCCAATGTGAATTTTAAAGATAATTATTTTTGTCGTCTCTTCTGGAATCTGAGTTCTGGGATTTGATTTAAAACTTGAGTCCCGAGAAAAGAAAACTATGTCTATTAGCTTGTTTTCTGAACCCTGAATAGTTACAGTCAGTGCTCTCTCCCTTAAAAATAACCCCACCCATCACATAGTAATCTCTTCATTCGTTCATTCATTCATTCATTCATTCAGCAGATTTGTTCTTTAGCCCTTATTGTTGCCAGGCACTGGGCTGGACAACCAAACTATAGGGTAATGGGATAGACTGGGTCCTTGTGCTCATGGAGATTAGTGTAGCTTATGACTTGTATCTGTGATGGGGATAAGGGAAGTGTACTTAAGAGAAGAGGCAAGAGCCCTAGGGTACTTCAAATCCAGAGATTTCCTTCCATAGGACTGCCACATGGCAAAGAATAGCATAACTTCCTCCCCCAAGTTTGCAATTTTGGTGTGCATTCCTTCTCCAACAAGCTGGCAAGAACAGTCATCTCAATATTATTTTACCAGAACACACCATGTGGGGGTTGGGGGACATTGAGCACCCATAAGGAAGTTGGCCCAGACCCTACTTCTCCATTGAGATGATTCTGCAGCCTTGTTAGCAGAGACCCGAGACTCAATATTCAGACTGCCTGATTTCAAGCCATGGCTTCATCATTTGTTAACCATGTGGCCTTGGACAAGTTACTTAACATGCAACACGTGACAGTGAATATGACTCCTAATACTATGTCCATTTTACAGATAAGGAAACTGAGGCATAGAGAGGTTAATTCGTGTAAGTCATGTACAGTGGTATCTAGCATATAGTAAGCCCTTCATTTTGGAAAATAATCTCTAGGCATCGGGAATTCGCCCAACAAATACTTAATGAATACCTACTATGTCTTATAAAACAAAGGCAGGGCTGCTCCTGTTCTCATGGAGCTCACATTATTCCAGTGGAAATACAAAATCACACAAAGTACAAAAGTCACTATTTTTTTGGAATGAGTTTATTTCCTGGGTTTGGAGACATCTTCCCATTGATGTTTCTTTATTATTCTGATTAGGGCCACCATGACTGCCTTGGCTTTGTGCCAATGGAAGTACTAGCCCCACGGTCTAACTAGAGAATAAGAGTGAGTCTCAAATGGTTAAGACTTAGATGACCCATGGAGGGAGTGGGATGTTGCCATGGCAACACAGGGTCAGCAACTAGAGGGCTTCCCTCTTGAGAATCCCCTTTCTCCCAACTCTTACTGTGAGTGTAGGTGAACCTATATCTAAAGAGATGTACATGTGTTGTTGTTTGGACTGAGACTCCCTCTAGAGGGAGACAAAGGGAGCCTTCAGGGTCCCAGAGGGGGTGGGGGCAGGTCTGCAGACACTCCCTCCCTGAATGCTGTCCCTCCAATACAACTGAAAAATGTGTCTCACCCCTGGAGCCCTCAGGTCAGAGAATCTGTGAACTACCATCAAGCTCAGCTCCATAAAGGACACAGGGCTGGAGGCAGAGTGTCTACTGTCTGTCAGCTTAACGGATAGAACAGGTGCTTGGGAAGTATGAAATAAATGAAGGATACATTTCCATTTCTGAGCAAAGATGATTTGAGAAAATATAGGAATCGTGGTATGCTTGATATCACGCAAAAAGATTAAAGAGTGGGACATCTTTAAATATAGCTTTCTGGGGCGCCTGGGTGGCTCAGTCAGTTAAGCGGCCGACTTCGGCTCAGGTCATGATCTCGCGGTCCGTGAGTTCCAGCCCCACATCGGGCTCTGTGCTGACAGCTCAGAGCCTGGAGCCTGTTTCAGATTCTGTGTCTCCCTCTCTCTCTCTGACCCTCCCCCATTCATGCTCTGTCTCTCTCTGTCTCATAAATAAATAAATGTTAAAAAAAATTATAAAAAAAAATAAATATAGCTTTCTGGCACAGAATCCTGCCAGCTACACCCTGCATGTGTAGTACAGATGCAGATTATAATTAGCAGGTATCAGATTTTGAGCACTTATTATGAGCCAGGCCTTCCTCATACTTCATCTAATTGAATCTAATTTAATATTTCATCTAATATAATTCTCCCCCTTCCATGAACATATAGTTACTATTATGCCCATTTTACAGATGAAGAAACAGACTGAGAACAGTTTGATAACTTGCCTGAGGTCTCTGAGCTAAACTGTGGGATTTAAATCCAGGTGAGCTCGATTCTGAAGTCTAAGCTCTTAGCCATTGCCTAATACTGCCCACCCAACAGAAACAAAGTGAAGGCAGATGACAAGCTTGTGGGAAAGCAGTCACAAAAAGAGAGACCAGGTTTGTGATGGTAGCAAAGACTGAGCTGTAAGGGAAGCCACACAGCGGAAATGAGAAAGTGTCTTTTCAAGTTTTCATATTTATTTTTTTAAT
Organism: Neofelis nebulosa; assembly: GCF_028018385.1. Taxonomy (NCBI): domain Eukaryota; kingdom Metazoa; phylum Chordata; class Mammalia; order Carnivora; family Felidae; genus Neofelis; species Neofelis nebulosa. The sequence continues at coordinate 41,425,749 of NC_080794.1, read as the reverse complement.
GTTTATTTATTTATTTATTTATTTATTTATTTTTGAGACAGAGAGAGGCACAGCATGAACGGGGGAGGGGCAGAGAGAGAGGGAGACACAGAATCGGAAGCAGGCTCCAGGCTCTGAGTCATCAGGCCAGAGCCTGACGCGGGGCTCAAAATCGCGGACCGCGAGATCGTGACCTGAGCTGAAGTCGGACGCTTAACCGACTGAGCCACCCAGGCGCCCCTATTTATTTATGAGAGAGAGTGCAAGAGGGGCAGAGAGAGAGAGAGACACAGAATCCGAAGCAGGCACCAGGCTCTGGGCTGTCGGCACCAACTGAGCCACCTAGGCGCCGGGAGGAAGTGGCTTAGACTGGGGTAGAATAGGGAATAAATGGGGAAGGCACTATCTCAGAGGCTCCAGTCAAACATCATATCAAAAGACAGGGTCTGGCCTAGCATCTCCCTGAGCCCAGGGCTGTGCTGAGCCCTGTAGAGAAGGTATCATCCAGGGCCCACCCTCACAAGCCTATACACCTTACAAAACATTTGGGAAAAGGGCTAAGAGAGGGAGTCAGAAGACCTGAGTTCTGAATTCTAGTCTTCCCTCACTCACTGTACAATCCCAAGAAGGAATTCTCCTCTTTGTGTGTTGGTTTCCTTATGAGCAAAAGGAAGGGCCTCGACATCCTATAACATTGTGATTCTACCACTTATATGAATGCACGATCAACAAAGAAATAAATACATGCATTGCTTGGAGAATCCAATACCTAAATTGGATGATCTTCCACAGCCTTTTCTCTGTCTCCCTCTACACCTTCCAAAATAATTCAAGATTCTGCACAAAGTCCTGCTAATACCAGAAGAGTTAATACCAAAAGAACTCATCCCTATTTGGGGGTGCAACTTCCCCAAAAGAACAGCAAAGTGTATAATTTCAATACAGGAATCACAGTAAAAGTAACCATAATAACAGTAACTAACAATGATGGAGAGCTTATTGGATTCTGCTTTTTTTTTTTTTCTGAATGCATTAAATGCATTAACTCTTTAATCCTTATAACAACACTGCCGTTGTTGTCTCCATTTTATAGATAAGAAAACTGAGATCTAAAACAGTGACGGAAGTTGCCAAGGCACCCAGTTAGTGGTCAGATTCCAACCCATCACTGCCTGACTGAAGAGCTCCCACACAAGCTTGGTAAAGACACGACATTGCCAGCACACCTTGTGCCATTATACTCTGCGTCCACCATGCCACAGTTGCCTGAACATTCCTTTCGCAACCTCTCGTTTCTCTCTCTTGGCCCTATTAGGATGCTGAGCCTGGGGGAGAGTAAACGTTGCAGGAACTAGGGGTTTGACTATCCCTTTCCTTACCTAAACTATTTTCTGTCCTTCCTTCTAATGGAGAACTCAACAGTTTTCTAGGAAATTAACTATAGCACCATCTTTATTTTTATTTATTTGTTTGCTTATTTATTTATTTAAATTTTTATTTTTAAAAAATCTCTACACTCAATGTGGGGTTCAAACTCACAACCCTGAGATCAACAGTCGCTCTACTGACTGAGCCATCCAGGTGTCCCTATAGTCCTATGTTTATAACAAAACAAAAACTTGGGATCAGTCATACTGTCTATCAATCTCCATAGGATTTGGAAGAAAAATAGATGTGGAAAACTTGGTTCTTGGTAAGAACATTTTTAATTTGAGGCAGTACCTGGCCAAAACTAGGGATGGGGGCACTTCTGTGACAACAGGAAGTGACCCTGCTGAACTCACAGCAATAATGGCCATATGGGGAATTTCAGTACGGCCCCTTCTACAACATTTATATCCTGGCATATTGTTTCCAGAATGTGGCTTGTTCTAAAAGAAAGAAAATTAGTTTTGGACTCAGAGAGAGCTAAGTTCATATCTCAGGTTGATCATTTATCAACTGGGTAACATCAGGAAACTTATATAACACCTCTGAGCCTCAGTTTTGTCATCTGTAGAATGGGCCTTTAATTCATCATGGGGGTTATGGGAGAATTATATGAAGGGACATATTATACATACCCAACACTAGCTGGCACAGAATAAAAGCTTTTTGTTGGTTCTCTCCCTTTTTCTATGCTCTCTTGAGTTTATACTAAACATTCAAGTCAAATATGGAGGCACAAAGAAGCTACAAGTGGCAGTCCTGAGGCAGGTAGACTTCCCACACTGGATGTGGAGGCCATCAAGTTAGAGGTCAAGGGCTTACCCACATACACTGAACACAAAAGGGGATTCTTTCAGTAGGAGCAAGGAGGAAATGTGGGAAAACATAACATTGAGATTAATGTGGACTAGAATCTGAGTCTAAGGATGAGAAAGTGGAAGAACAGATTTTATACCTATCTCACAAGGAAGGACAGTGAAAACCTTAAGGTTTTTAGTTCTCTAGTATAGACAAAATTCTGAATAAGCAGGTTATAAATGAAAAGGCTAAGGTAAGGTAATATGTTACTACAGGTAGAATGTTTTGGGGCACTAGACATAGGCACAAAAAGAACTCTCATGCTGGAAATACATGAAATCACTTTGTCTTCCAATTCTTGGCTAAGAAAATACACATGCGCTGTTCCATCATTCAACAAAACTTTATGAAACACCTATTGTGTATAAAGCCCTCTATCAGGTACTGTACTCAAATCAATATCGATTTATGTTAAAATAAAAGAACATAGAACATAGTCCAATCAGAGACAATCAAAGCACAACTGGGGAGAGATAGAGAATAGTGTGCAAATGGAGAGATACTAGAAATCTTAAATATTCGCTCTGCATTTATAACACTTGGTTGCTTTATCAGTGGCAGTTGCTCCCGGAACAGAAAAGAAACAGGTTCACAGCAATTTCCATTGAGCTCACTTATTTTAAAGCCACATTCTTACTGGCTCCTTCATGCTCCAAGCTGTAGAAATTAAAATGTGTGTTTCTGCTGAAATGGAGGCCTTGTGATTGGTTAAGTTGGTGCTGGCTTGCCTCTGACTTTAGTGAATGTCAAAACCTGTTTCAAGTTCCAGTGGGTTCAGGTCAGCTCATGCTAGAAAAACAGTAGTTCAGAGCTAGGGATCTAAGACTGCTGTAGCCATAAACCAAGGTGCTTCACACAGGGAATTACAACTGGGAACAGATGGTGAGTATTTCACCAAGTAGGGTGCAGGGTCTATCACAATCATTCTCTCCTCTCATCTCTGGCGGTGAAAAGCTGGACAGGACCCTAATGGCTGACTAATGAGCATGATTAAAACCTGGTAATGACTCATCCTGGGAGAAAATGTTCAACCCTGCAGAATACATTCTGCCTTATTTTCAGTAAACTTCTCGCTGACGGGGACTGGAGATTGACAGATTTCCATCACATGGAGGGGGCGAGGTTTGCTGGAAATGGAAGGTAACTTCAAATCGTCATAGCTTGTGATGCTTTTCTGAGGACAGGAGGGTCCCTACAAGGGATGCGCAATGGGGAACCTTTGGTTTTCCCCTTAAGGCTCCAGCCTCTGATCTGGCAAGAGGAGCAGTTGTTGAGGCTAAACAGAAATGCGTTGTTTTCTGCATAGATTTGATTAATACTGTGCTGTCGAGTCTTTACCGTCAGGCCAGATTATATTATAGTCATGACAAATAGTTAATGAATTTACATTGACTAATCCATACAATGCTAAAGATTTTTCTGTCAGGATTAATATCCGAAATGTGCAGGACATTGTCTGATGTATGACCCATGGCTGGTGTTTAATGTCCCATGATCAGAGCTAAGTGACAGACGGGAGCTGGACACTGAGATTCAGCATTGTTTGGAGAATTTTGTAAACAAACAGACAAGGGTGATCTTATTCCTCTCTGGTTAGGCATCTTATATCTTGCTTTCTTTTCCTCTAGGAGCTGAAGCAAGCACCTTTGAGAATCCCCTTAGTACCCGTGACACCTCTAGACATGGCAGTAGAGTTTTCTTGCTTTTGTCCGGTTTTGACATTAGGTACCTGCTATCTCCTCCACACCAAGCATAGCACACTCCAGACTACTCATTTCCCCCCCAAATCCTGGCGCTACTTTAACCATGACCTTACCAGCCCCTCTACTCTACCTCAGTTCTAACTCCTGTGTCTTTCCGTTAATAGGAGGCCTGTTGATGGCCATCATTTAATGCTGATGGAAGGCCCCTGTTCTACCCATCCGAATGGCAAATATAGTGGACATCAGAATCAACTGGAGAACATGTCAAGCACTGAAATTCACCACCCTACCCATTCGGTCTGCACTGAGTCCCCTGAATCTGTTTTTTATCAAGTAGCACAAATGACTCTTTGTGTTTTATAAAAAGGGTGTTCATGGTCCACAATTCATGCCCCTTATCGGGTCATCTCCAGCAGGTCTCTGTCCCTTGGCAGCAGTGTCTGCACTAACAAATTTATTGACAGGGTGTTGTGGTCTGATACAACCATTGTGGGATCGACTCTCTGACAGTAGACTCTCCCAACACCATAAAAATGCTGGTTTTTCCCATAGCTTGATCTAGACCTATAAAAATCAGAACCTTTGGCCTCCACTGGCTCTCTTTACTCTCAAATTCTGGTGATTAGAGGTGATAAAAGTGCATTGTACTGGCTAGATGAGAGCTGTATCTGGAGAAAATATCTAGAAGAGATGCCAGTGGGATATTGGTAGGGGAGACAGGGAGTGAGGTAATTGTCCTAGTGGCTGCAGCCTCCTTGTAGTCCTTTGTAATTCAGTGAGCTGGGGGCGCCTGGGTGGCTCAGTCGGTTGGGCGTCCGACTTTGGCTCCGGTTATGATCTCACGGTCTGTGAGTTCGAGCTCTGTGCTGACAGCTCAGAGCCTGGAGCCTGTTTCAGATTCTGTGTCTCCCTCTCTCTCCACCTCTCCCCCGTTCATGCTCTGTCTCTCTCTGTCTCAAAAATAAATAAACGTTAAAAAAAAACTAAGGTAGATTGTTTTCAATCTAGTTGGACTAATAAAGTGGTTTTTTTTTATTTAAAAGAAAAATTTTTTTAACGTTTATTTATTTTTGAGACAGAGAGAGACAGAGCATGAACGGGGGAGGGGCAGAGAGAGAGGGAGACACAGAATCGGAAGCAGGCTCCAGGCTCTGAGCCATCAGCCCAGAGCCCGACGCGGGGCTCGAACTCACAGACCGTGAGATCGTGACCTGAGCCGAAGTCGGACACTTAACCGACTGAGCCACCCCGGCGCCCCTAAAGTGTTTTTTTAAATTAAAAAAAAAATTCAGTGAGCTGTACGTCCAAGGATTACATGAAACTTAGACAAATCCAGGAAGTTTGGTTTATACTTTATACAAATGGAAGTTGGGGTAAGAAGTGAGAGAAATAGCACTAAGAGAAGGGATCATGACAGGCAGCTTGAATATGGCCTATCAAAAGTCCTGTTTCTGTGATGTGTTAGAAGGGGTGTTAACCCGTACTGTGGGCCTGATCGGTGCTGGTGCTTTATAAGCATCACTGAGTGCTCTTTATAACAACCCTGTGTGTTGAGTAAAATCATCACCATTTCTCAGTTGAGGAAATTCAGGTCCAGAGTATCTGGTAGCCAGCTCCAGATGACATATGCCACACTGGCAGAATGAGGATTTGAACTCAGGTCAGCCTGACTATCCCACTGTAGAATACTGTGTTTTGAGGATATTGAATATGTTAAAATTGATCCAAAGTTGTGGAAGCTTTCTGTATGAATGTCAGTGTCACCACCCTTAACTCTTGCCTGTGTGTCTTCCCTGCCAGGGGACGATATAGCATTTATCATGCCTTAGTTGGTTCTTTATGAGTGACTAACACAAGACTATTGAGATGTATCAGATAAGCAATATGTTGTCATGATATTAAATGATTATCAAAGACCAAGGTCCTAAGTATACAAAAGTTTTCTTCCAGGTAAATATCAGCATGGTAACTACATGATCATGTATATATTTATTCTTAGAGTCTCTGAAGGTTGGGTGGGATATGTGCTGTCTGTTTCCCTCTCACATGATACTGTTTGCATCTCAGTTCAAACACCTCCTCCTCCATGAAAACTTCGTGATTTTTAGAACTGAATTTGCACCCATTCTTCTGTGTTGCCCGTTGGCCTTTGTGTGTTCATCATCACGTTCTGCTGGTGCAATTGTTTGGGTCCATGTCCATGGTCTTTTTCTGGACTGTACATGCCTAAAGGAAAAGAACTTTTACTCATGTTTGTTAAAAGCCAGTGTGAAATAAACGATGAGTGAATTCACAAATGGGAATAAACCATATTGCTAAGTCAATTCTTTGCCCAAGGCCTCATGTTTAATATGGGCCACAAAACCCCAGTCTTCCAGATTCTAAGAACTCAAATAGTCACAAATATGCCTTGCAAGGTGTTGGCTGAGAGCCCAGTGTTGGCAGAAATGCCAATGAGTAAGTCAGCATCTCGGCCCTGGGGCAGCCTAAGTCTCACCCGGCCCAGACCCAAAAGGGCAGATCTGAAGAGCTGGGAAGCTGAATTCTTCTCATTTCTCTCCACCACAAGAGGCCCATTACTGTTCGGTGAAACTAGTCAGCAGGTACTTTCTTTCTTATTTCACACCAAATCAGTGACCCCATGCTTGCTCTTCCTCTGAAGGGGTCTGGCCTCCTGCAGCATCCCACCCTGTCTTCTGGAACTACTTCCATCTGTCGTAGTGGCACTTTCCACTTTCCAGGGGCTGAGTCATGGCCTGGAAAAGCATTCAGGTTCATGTCAGAGGCTCATCTCAGCTTGTGAATCCCAGCCGGGGGCTAGAGCACCACTGGACTTCCAGGAAGGCTCATAAAGGGGCCAATTGTAACATTCACACTCCTTTGGAAGTCATTCTCGTGTCCCAATGGGATTTGGCTGAGAGGACGGTTGGCCAGGAACAAGGATGCAGTTACATTTCCAAAATCCAGCCCCTATGATCAGGACACTGCAGAGAAGTTGGTAAGAGACCTCCCTTAAAAGCCTCTCCATGGTAACTTGCTTAAGCTCCTTGGCATTCGTGGTACAGTCACCCTTTAATGTCATTTTATTTGGATGCTTCGTGACATTTGTTTGCATGCTTGGGGCAGTTTCTCTCTGGTTTAAAAACTCCTTTTGGAAAGCAAGTTTTAGATTCTTTTTAGAGGGAAGAAATTTTTGTTCTCCTTCAAGTGGAGGTGTTGAAAGGTCTTGTCTGTCCAGTGAGTACCTTCTACAAGAAAAGACAAGCATACCAAAACATGATTTTTCTTCAGGCATGGAGAGGTTGGGGAGAATGTTAGTTCTGGGTCTAACTTTGGAGTCAGCCTTTCAATATTTACTTATTTGACTTGAAGTTATTAAACATATACCCTCATGTTTGGCATTGCATTAGGTACCGACCAATTTACTAGAAAGGAAAATGAAGTTCCTTTTCTTGGAGAGACTCCAGACAATTACAGAAGCAAAATTTTCACCCTAGAAATAGCAGGAGCATAACTGCCAAAAAATGAGGGCTACTGTATGCATGGGTTCTTTATATAGAATCCAGGAATTCCAGGGTCCATGAACAGGATTCTGTAGGTATAGTTCATGCATGTGCATGTGTATGTGTCAGATATTTTCTTATAAATATATATATTTTGAGGAGAAGAGTCCTTAGTTTGCCGAGATCCTCAAAGAGTCTCCAAAATAAACTCCACTGTGTTAGAAGTAACTACCCTCTTGTAACTGGGACTCCATTCCCAATTCTGGCTCTTCAGGCTAACACATGCCAAAGTGAACACATTCATCCTGTCTTTCTTTTTATTGTTCATCCACCACGTTAGATTCTGACCAGGAAGCGGTATGTACCAGATTGTACTTGCTACAATCTTACCGGTCTGTATTTAAAAGGCATATATTTAAAGGTGGAAAGACAAACTCTCTTTCTCTCTCTCTTCATGGATAGGATTTTGTTAATAAGCATTTGTCTGTCCAACCAAACTACACACTCAAAATCTTTTCATTCCTTGGTTAGATTAGGAAAATATTTTATTTCCAATGAGATAATATATGATGCACTACTTGTGCAACTGCGATGGCATTCGATCATAGGTAGCCATTACTGTGTCTTAACTGGGTCCTCTCCCAGAGAGAACATAAGTTCCCAGAAGAAGGGAAAGAGCTATGTCTTAAAATGTTCTAGCCTCCCAGAGTTCTGGATTGGAGACAGCCAACCTATCCATCTACTCTTCACGACTTCATGGTCTCCCAGCCTCCACTGGGCCATCTCTGGTGACAGGGCACGCGGTAGGCTTCCATGCTGGTCCAGGAGGCTGTAGCACATAACCACAGTATTAGTGGCACGTGGTGGAATTATGTAATACGTGGGCCCGACAGGACTATTAGAAAGTCCTTCTTTTTTTTTTTTTTAACGTTTTTTATTTATTTTTGAGACAGAGAGAGGCAGAGCATGAACGGGGAAGGGGCAGAGAGAGAGGGAGACACAGAATCGGAAACAGGCTCCAGGCTCCGAGCCATCAGCCCAGAGCCTGACGCGGGGCTCGAACTCACGGACCGCGAGATCGTGACTTGAGCCGAAGTCGGCCGCTTAACCGACTGAGCCACCCAGGCGCCCCTAGAAAGTCCTTCTTTACACCACTTTGCTGTGCCCTTGTATGCTGAACCTGGGTTCTGTCATCTAGGACCATTTAGGTCAGGTTGGATCTGTTTATGAGGGGCTTTCTTCCAGCAGTAAAAGCTTCAGTTTGGAGTCTGGCACCAAGGAGAACTGAGTGAGCAAATGAGTAAGAAAATGAAGGGGTTTCTAGCTGATCCTGTGCTAGAAATAGAGAGACCATGAAGAATGACCATAATCAGAATGACCCAGACCCAGACCTTGTCAGGTAAGCTCATGGCTGCTGCGAAATCACTCTCAGTTCACTTCTTTTTACCTCCGGTCTCTAGTGACTAGTTCTATGGCTGGTTGATTGGTGGTTAGAGTACAGCACCAATAAAACCAAGGTTGCAGATGAAATCCCTCGTCAGATGTACCTGTTGTCATTTTGGTTACAGGCTATGCTCCTTTCTACTACCAGACAGATTTCCCCCTCTTTAATACAGAGGCACACACTTACGACTTTCAAAATTTTCTAAAAAAAGAATATAGTGTTGCTGAAAATAGAGGCTGAGGACCTACAATTTTAAGGAAAACCTAAATCCCTTTTAGGAATCCTAAAGGAATCCCTTTTGGGATTCCTTGAAGGAATCTCTAAATCCTAAATCAGAAATCCCTTTCTGATCTGATCCCCCAGGTCCATCTATAATGTCTTTGACCTGTATTTACCCAGCCTGATGGTAACAATAGCTACTCTTACTGCTGTTAGGATTATGATATACTGAACTTTTACAGTGTGTGCATTCTCACTTAACCTTCACCACAACATTGTGAGGTTGGTACAGCCAATGTACACATTTTAATTTTTTTAATTTTTTACATTTATTTATTTTTGAGAGAGAGAGAGAGAGAGAGAGAGAGAGAGAGAACGAGTGGGGGAAGGGCAGAGAGACACAGAATCTGAAACAGGCTCCAGGCTCTGAGCTGTCAGCACAGAGCCTGACACGGGGCTCGAACCCACGAACCATGAGATCATGACCTGAGCTGAAGTCGGATGCTCAACTGACTGAACCACCCAGGCGCCCCATATTTTATACTTAAAGAAACTGTAGCTGAGAAGGGTTAGTAAAATTTCTGGGGTCCCATGGCTTTTAAGTGGCAGTGGACAATTTTTAACTCAAGTCTGCCTGATTCATCCACTAAGTTTGTTCTTCAATGTCCCTGGTTCCTTCAAGCCCTTCATTTAGGATGGTTTTCCCTTATGGGGTCCCGTCTACTGCATCTTCTCAGCAGCCAGCAGACCAATGAAAAACCTGCTGTGATGCCTGTAGGACAGGACCAAACTCCTTAAGAAAGCACTCTAATGACAGAAGCCACTGGTACACAATGTCCCAGAAATTTCCTAGTTTTGGAAACAAATAGAAATAGGTAACACTGACTGAGAATTTACTACATGCCAGCTACTGTTTAGAGTGCTTCATGGAAGTTAACTCATTTCATTTCATACCAACCCTATGTGGTACATACAATTATTGCCCCCAGTTTACAGATAAGGAAAGTGAGTTTCTGAGAGGTGGTGGAACTTGCCCAAAGTCATCCAGATGACAGACTGCCAACAGTCTTATTCCAGAGGCCACACTTTACCTCTAAGAGTGTTTGTATTAGCTCAGGAAGGGAGGAAGGGTAACTCTGAGGACTGTTCTCCAGCAGCCAAGGCCAATCCCATCTAGCCACAGTCCCTTCTTGGGAGCTTCCCTTTCCTTCCTAGGTCCACAGAGCAGGCTGCCTGGGCTCAGGACAGACACTCCTCAGCTCAGAAATTCTTAGCCCTGACTCTTAGTGATTCATACATGAAACTTCCATAAAGCCCATCTCTGTGCCCCAAACCCACATCTTTCCTCTGCTTCTGAAGGCACAGTACACCTTAACTGAAAGGAGGAAAAATGCAAAAATACTTCTCCTTCAGCAACCCAGAGACACAACTTATCAACACTTATCAATTATTAAGCTCTTAAATATATATATATATATATATATATATATATATATATATATATATTCCTTAAAATAGCAGATATTTAAAAAAATTAAACCATAGTATTTTTTTTGCTATTCGCCACAAGTTCTTCTTATAAACCATTAACATTTACTAGTCCAGTCATTCTTTATAGGAAAATGATTTTTGAGCCTATTATATATGAACAGAATTTTCTCCCCAAAGACAAAAAAACTACGCAAACTTAACGGCTCCTTTATTCGTAATTTGAAGATGATTCTTTTTTTCTGAACATGTATAATTTATGTTTGTGCATTAATTCTGTAATTAATGGTTATAAAATACATCAAATATGTAAAGTGCTGCATAAGTGCTTAATTAAAATAAAAACAAAAAAGTGATGATAATTAATTGTTCATCCCAAAGGCAAGACGGTATTATAGTTCACAGTGACTATCAATTAATATTCCTATTGTTAATAATAAGCTCAACTTTTTATGTAAAATAGAACATGTTAAAATTTTCTGATTAAACACTGAGTCAAAAAAAGAAAAAAGTTCCTAAAAAATATTTTCATCATATAAAGCCTCTGTGGGAAAACAGCTTTCAAATTTTGCATTTCAAATCCTTCGTTGAATTCTGCTTCATTATAAATTTTTTGACTCAGAATTATACTATTATAATACCACAATTTTCGAGTTCCTTATCTTCCCCAAGGAATTCTGAAAATATAGCAAAACCCACGGAGGGTGATCTTAGTTATAAATACAGGCTCATTAGTGTTTAAATAGCTAATATGCAATAAAATGCCTACTGCATGGAAGGAACTGTTCCAAGTGCTTTAGAAGTATTCTTTTTGTTCATTTGACAAATCTAAGGACCAACTGTGTGCTGGACATGGAGGTATGTTCTAGAAATACAACAAGGAATAAAAGCAGGTTCAGATTCAACCCTCCATCATGCTCACGATCCAGAGAAGGATGCAGACATAAAATAAGAACGCAAACGTGATGAGTACTATAAGGAGCAAGCCTTCCTACCTTGAGTTCTGGCTTTGTAGATAAGGCAGTTTCGATGTAAGATGGCAAACAACTGAATGTTGTCAACTTAGTCTTTCCTACTTTGCTTTTCTAAATCAGTCTGTTGAGGCTCCCTGCTTTTTAAAATGACATGTTCATAAATAATCCATCTATTTTGACTTAATTAACCAAGAAAAGATGAATAAATCAAATGGATGTTATTCTACTTACTTTACTCAGAAGGTCAAATCTCTGAAAATAGACCAATGAATGTGCATTTACGGGGAGATATTCATTCACCAGGGATCCTCACAAGTTCCCTGGAATAGCTCAAGCTTCTTTTGTCAACTCCACCCAGCAGCATTATTGGCAGGTGGGTAGAGCCTGCCCACGTTTTCCTTGACTGGTGGGTGTTTGGTGGGGGGCGGGGGGGGGGAACTTCTGCCTATAGGAATCATGTTTCTTAAAAACCAGCTCTAAAAAAAAAAAACAAAAAAAAAAAAACAAAAAAACCAGCTCTGCCACCTAGTCTGCAGGCTCAACTGCCTCTCACAGCTTATGTCCTATCCTGAAGCAGGAGGCCATTAAAAAGAGACAAATAATCTTATTTTGAAAAGTGAAATACAACTTCCTGTCACTATGCTAATGAAGCAATGAACTTGGAATTCATAAAGTATTTAGTGACAATATTGCCAAGATAGGATTTCAGCGTGGTGCATTCTAGAATCACCACCCACACAGAGCTCTTTCTTCTGTATACACTTGGGCACTGGATCTTATACTTGTTGATCTCAAGCCTTTTAATCCTATGATAAAAAATCTCTGCTCTTGATGAATTAACAAATCTCCTACTCGGAGGACCCTCTTGGCTTCACTAGTGGGCAGGTGTCCTTCTCTCCCTCTATGTATAGATATATACTGCCACCCCTTAGTCAGCCATCTAGACCTTCTCAGCTAGGAATTTTTAATTTGGAGTCATGGATAAGCCTCAAAGAATTAATAACCCCAGAGACATAAATACATTTTACATATCATGGATTTATCTTGGGAGAGGTTGCATTCTTTTTTATTTGAGTCTCAACATGTCTATTGGTTTTTTTAAAAAAAATGTTTGAAAAGCATTGCTTTTCCTAGGTTCCCATGGTAGATTCCAATAATGATTCAAATTCTTCACCTTTTCCTCTATGCACATTTTGATCATGTGGTTTTGGAGTTCTTGATGCCAAAGAAGTGAAGTCAATGCCCCTACTCCTTAAACATGGGCTCAGCTCTGTGACTTACTTATATTAATGTAATGAAGAGATTTTGTAAGTTACAAGTTTATGCCTTAAGAGACCTTGTGTGATTCAGTATATTCTCTTTAGCTTCTGACATCACCATTGGAAAGACATTCTTGGGCCAGCCTGCTGATCCCAAGAAGTGGATAAGGAATCTTGAATTGCCCCAACCAAGGTGTTTCAACTAAACTCAGCTCAGAACAAAGCCCTTCTGACAACCTTGACACACATGAGTAAGGCCAGTTGAAATGAAGCAAACCTAGTCTTCAGGAAAAACCAGCTGACCCACAGATAGGCAACCTATAATAATAAATAATTGTTTTAAGTCACTGAATTTGGGATTCTTTGTTACACAGCGATAGCTAACTGATCCAACTCCCAATACTTTGGGAGAGATTCCTGGCCTGCTCTAAAATCTCTGGAAAGATCCTTGGGATCTTATACTTACCAATGCAGATATAGCTTCAAGTCCAATCTTTGATAACTTTTTTCTTTATCTGTCCCCTGCACACAAATCTTGGGAAAAACTCCATAAATCCTTCTTCCAGAATTGCTTTGTAAGTGTCTTATGGTGAGCTCACCTAACCCACTTTGCTCCATGTTCAAAGATTACTAATTCATAAAATACTGTAGGCAGGGTTCATCATGGAAAGGAAAGTCTTCTATTAACTCAGGTTAATATCAGGAGAGGACATTAGCAGAATCAAAGCGAGATAATAATAGAATATAAATGCTCTTGAACTGTTAAGGCCAAAAAGAGGGGCAGGCACACTGGCAATGGTTAATGGGACAGTAAATGCTTTGATATCTACCTGTTCTCTGTTCTAAGTCTCTTTAGGATCTTTCATCATATTAAAAGCAAACTCTCTCTGGAAACATGGTCCTTTGGACACAATTCATCATGTAATTCTTTTACCTATGGGCTCAGTTTTCTCTCGCCTTCTATAGCAGAAATACCTGAGGGAGGAGGGTCAAACCAATCCCCTAATAATCCACTGGTCTTCTGGCATAGCTTATAGACTATATTTCAACCTCAGCTATGATTTCAGTGCATCCAAAACACCCCCAGTAATGACATCTCCCCCCACCCTGTACTCTCTCACATTGTAGCTATGTGACCTTGAACAAGTCCCATCATTTTTCTGAGCCTTGGTTTTCACATTTGCAGACCTTGGGGACTGAATCACTTGATGGTCTTTATGGCTTGTGATCAGACAATTCTCTGATTATCTTATCTACTCAACCAGATTCACAGAAATGTCAATTCTTAAATTTGGAAGAAACTTCCAAAATTATCCAACTCCAACACTTTAATTTATGAAAGAGAAAACAGAGCCCCAGACCAAGTGAGTTGCCTGGGCCCACCCAGTAAGTTAACAGCAGAGCTGAGATGAGAACTGGGGCCTCTTTCCTTTTCAACATTGTCTCTCATTTAACTTCCTTGAGAATGGGGCTAATTTCAAATTCATCTTTTTCATTTTCAGCCACACAGTCCAAGAATTGCAACCAACACTCAATAAATCTCAATAAATATTTGTTGACTTGAACTGGGAATGAGTAAGCATTGGTTACTCGGCCAAGAACCAAAATTCTGAGTCTGTTCAGCCAAGAGAACATGACTGCCACATTCCCTGGAGCTCTTCTTCTCTCATGTGGGGTAGAAGTATGATTGTGTGTAACTAGTTTCTTAAGTTACATTTTGATCAAAGAGACAAAACAGCTCCTTATCCAGCATTAGGTTGACATCACTGGGTCTTCAAACACTAGTGCTGCTCACCACGAAGGTGTGGTGGCAATTTACACACAATTTCTCACTCACAGTTTATATTTTGAGACAAGATTGGTTTTGGGCAAGGACATGATGGATTGGATTTAGGCAGACAGCCACTAAAAGTGCTTATTGTTTTAGAGTGAACTAATGTTCCTCTGAATAGAAAACAATTTATACACACAAGGAAAGTAAAGCAAAGGAGTGAAGTACTGACGACAAGCAAGCTTGTATTATTTGTCATAGTCCCAGATATTCTCCTCTCCCATTTTTGAAAAGGTACAAGACTGACTATGTCCCCTCCTGGGTGGCATTGCCATTGAAATGAGGAGATATAAAACCACACATTATCCCAGCCTGTTCTCTTGGGAAACCACATTAATAAGCTCAGTTTACCCTCAAATCAGGCACTTAAAACATTCCAAGGGCACTAGTTCTGTATGTTAATGAAGGTCTCCCAGAAAGAATGTCCTGTCCCGAAACATGTATAGGAAATCCTTGGTTAAAGGATTTTAAGTTTATTTATTTTCTCTTTAAAAATTATGTGAAAAAGTGTGATATTTAATACATCAAAGAATATATGGCACATATAAGTAATGAAACTCAGTGGTAAAATAAATAGCCATGCATTCCCCCAATCAACTTAAAAACAAAAACATTGCCAATATCTTTGAATCTACTTGTGAATTCTTCCCTGCTTCCCTCAATTGTCCCCCCACATATGTATATACATGAAAATATATACCTGTATATATGTATATATGTGTGTACTAGACATTTACCTTTGTTTTGGTAATTTTGTAAAAATCAAATCATACTATACATAATTTTGAGTGACGTATTTTTCATTCATCATTATATGTCTAAGATTCATCCATGTTGTTGTACACATGTGTAGATCATGGGATGTCAATGGTGGAATGAATAGACTTATAAATGACTCTTAGGATAAATATGCAAGGAATTGTCTAGTATACACATGTAGGACTAGAACCAAGTCACAAGAAATGTACATGTTTAACTTGACAAGAGCCAGTTGTTTACAAAGTGATTATACTGATGCAATCTCTCCCAGCAGTGTGTAAGAATAGTACTGCCTTTATATGTAGGCAAGAAGTCTCTGCCTGGTCTTGATTCACAGGGGATTGTGCTTTGGACTGCCTTTCTGAAAAATTTCCAAGTTCTCCTACAGTGCCTAAGACTGGTTTGGAGGAAGACTGCAGTCTGGGTAGGTAGGGCATTCCAAGTTTTAGTTCACCTCTTAGGGTGTTCTCTGCCCTCTAACCCCCCTCACCCTAACACAGCTGCCTCACGTATACATAAGAAGTTCCCAGACTCAGATCTATGGGGCTGTCCTGGGACCCCAAGGTGGGGTCTCTATTTCAAGCGTTGGCCTGGTCAGCACACTGCTTCTGCTGGCTGAGGCAGTATTTCTTTCTCAGGATTGTATGAGGTTAAGCTCCCAGAATAGTGGTGACTAGCTGATATTGGTTGATCTAATTGTTTACATGGGCAAAGTCCCTGAAAAATGGATTTATTTAGAAACCCACATACTTTGGGAGTGGTCATGTATAAATGTTCCCAGTATTCCACAATCCCATCACCACTTAGTACCATCAAACTTCTCAATTTATGCAACCTAGCACATATGAAATGGTATCTCATTTTGGTGGTAATTTGCATATCTCTGATTACTAGATAATTTGATCTTTGTTTCATATTTTTATTTTCCATTATAATAACTTTCCTGTGAAATGCGTTTTTTTTTTAAATTTTTTTTTTAACGTTTATTTATTTTTGAGAGAGAGAGACAGAGCATGAATGGGGGAGGGTCAGAGAGAGGGAGACACAGAATCTGAAACAGGCTCCGGGCTCTGAGCTGTCAGCACAAGGGCCCGATGCGGGGCTCGAACTCACGGACCGCGAGATCGTGACCTGAGCCGAAGTCGGCGCTCAACCGACTGAGCCACCCAGGCGCCCCTGAAATGCTTTTTTAAGTCATTTAACCATTTTTAAAAATTGTGGTAAAATACACACAACATAATATTTGCTATTTTAAAGAACACAGTTCAGTAGTGTCAAGTATATGCATATACTTGGTTGTACAACAAATATCCCGAAATTTTTCAACTTGCAAAACTAAATTCTATACCCATTAAACAGTATGTCGCCATTTCCCCCTTCCTATAGCTCCTGGAAGCTACCATTTTACTATCTGTTAATATGAATTCGACTACTCTATATTTCTCATATAAATGGAACAATACAGTATTTGTCTTCTTGACTAACTTATTTTGGTTACCATACTGACTTCCAGGTTCACCCATACTGTGGCATGTGGCAGAACTTCCTTCCTTTTATTTATTTTTTCAATATATGAAATTTATTGTCAAATTGGTTTCCATAGAACTTCCTTCCTTTTAAAGGCTGAATAATATTCCATTTTATGTGTATATCACATTTTGTTTATCCATTCATCTATCAAGACATTTTGTAGCTTCCACACTTTGATGATGTTTGTTATTTCTAACAAATAATGCTGTTAGAAAATACATATACAAATATCTTTTCAATTTGCTTTGATTTACTTTTTAGATATATATCCAGAAGTGGGAGTGCTGAATCATACGATAATTCTATTTTTAATATTTTTAAGGAGCCACCATATTATTTCCCATAGAGGCTGCAACATATTACATTTCCACCAAAAATCCATGAAAGTTCCCTAATTTATCCAAATCTTTGGCAATTTACTCACTTGTTTAGGAATAGTCACCTTAATAGATATGAAGTGATATCTCATTGTGGTTTGATTTGAATTACCTTGTTAGTGATGTTGAGTATCTATTTTTTTTAATTTAATTTTTTATTCTTTAAAATTTACATCCAAATTAGTTAGGATATAGTGAAACAATGACTTCAGGAGTAGATTCCTTAATGCCCCTTAGCCATTTAGCCCATCCCCCCTCCCACAACCCCTCCAGTAACCCTCAGTTTGTTCTCCATATTTATGAGTCTCTTCTGTCTTGTCCCCCTCCCTGTTTTTATATTTTTGTTTCCCTTACCTTATGTTCATCTGTTTTGTCTCTTAAAGTCCTCCTATGAGTGAAGTCACATGATTTTTGTCTTTCTCTGACTAATTTCACTTAGCATAATACCCTCCAGTTCCATTCACGTAGTTGCAAATGGAAAGATTTCATTCTTTTTGATTGCCAAGTAAGTAATACTCCATTGTATATATATACCACATCTTCTTTATCCATTCATCCATCTATGGACATTTGGGCTCTTTCCATACTTTGCCTATTGTTGATAGTGCTGCTATAAGCATGGGGGTGAATGTGTCTCTTCAAAACAGCACACCTGTATCCTATGGATAAATGCCTAGTAGTGCAATTGCTGGGCCATAGGGTAGTTCTATTTTTAGTTTTTTGAGGAACCTCCATACTGTTTTCCAGAGTGGCTGCACCAGCTTGCATTCCCACCAACAACGCAAAAGAGATCCTCTTTCTCTGCATCCTCGCCAACATCTGTTGTTGCCCGAGTTGCTAATGTTAGCCATTCTGACAGGTGTAAGGTGGTATTTCATGGTGGTTTTGATTTGTATTTCCCTGATGATGAGTGACGTTGAGCATTTTTCATGTGTCAGTTGGCCATCTGGATGTCCTCTTTGGAGAAGTGTCTATTCATGTCTTTTGCCCATTTCTTCACTGGATTATTTGTTTTCTGGGGGTTGACTTTGAAAAGTTCTTTATAGATTTTGGATACTAACCCTTTACCTGATATGTCATTTGCAAATATCTTCTCCCATTCTGTTGGTTGCCTTTTAGTTTTGCTGATTGTTTGCCTCACTGTGCAGAAGATTTTTATTTTGAAGAGGTCCCAGTAGTTCATTTTTGCTTTTGTTTCCCTTGCCTCCAGAGACATATTGAGTAAGAAGTTGCTGTCACCAAGATCAAAGAGGTTTTTTCCTGCTTTCTTCTCGAGGATTTTGATGGCTTCCTGTCTTACATTGAGGTCTTTCAGCCATTTTGAGTTTATTTTTCTGTATGGTGTAAGAAAGTGGTCCAGGTTCATTCTTCTGCATGTCTCCATCCAGTTTTCCCAGCACCACTTGCTGAAGAGACTGTCTTTATTCCATTGGATATTCTTTGCTGCTTTGTCAAAGATTAGGTGGCCATATGTTTGTGGGTCCATTTCTGGGTTCTCTATTCTGTTCCATTGATCTGAGTGTCTGTTCTTGGGCCAGTACCATACTGTCTTGATGATTACAGCTTTGTAGTATAGCTTGAAGTCTGGGATTGTGATGCCTCCTGCTTTGGTTTTCTTTTTCAAGATTGCTTTGGCTATTTGGGGGGTCTTTTCTGGTGCCATACAAATTTTAGGATTATTTGTTCTAGCTCTGTGAAGAATGCTGGTGTTATTTTGATAGGCATTGCATTGAATATGTAGATTGCTTTGGGTAGTATCGACATTTTAACAATATTTGTTCTTCCTATCCAGGAGCATGGAATCTTTTTCCATTTTTTTGTGTCTTCCTCATTTCTCTCATAAGTTTTCTATAGTTTTCAGTGTATAGATTTTTCACCTCTTTGGTTAGATTTATTCCAAGATATTTTATGGTTTTTTGTGCAACTGTAAATGGGATCGATTCCTTGATTTCTCTTTCTGTCGCTTCATTGTTGGTGTATAGGAACGCAACAGATTTATGTGCATTGATTTTATTCAGCAACTTTGCTGAATTCATGAATCAGTTCTAGCAGTTTTTTGGTGGAATCTTTAGGGTTTTCCATATAGAGTATCATGTCATCTGCGAAGAGTGAAAGTTTGACCTCCTGCTGGCCGATTTGGATGCCTCTTATTTCTTTGTGTTGTCTGATTGCAGAGGCTAAGACTTCCAATACTATGTTGAATAACAGTGGTGAGAGTGGGCATCCCTGTCTTGTTGCTGACCTTAAAGGGAAAGCTTCAGTTTTTCCCCATTGAGGATGATATTAGCGTTGGGTCATTCACATATGGGTTTTATGTTCTCTAGGTATGTTCCTTCTATCCCTACTTTCTTGAGGGTTTTTATGAAGAAACGATGCTGTATTTTGTCACATGCTTTCTCTGCATCTATTGAGAGGATCATATGGTTCTTGTCCTTTCTTTTATTGATGTGATGAATCATGCTAATTGTTTTGCAGATATTGAACGAGCCCTGCATCTCAGGTAGAAATGGCACTTGGTCCTGGTGAATAATTTTTTTAATGTATTGTTGGATCCAGTTGGCTAATATCTTGTTGAGGATTTTTGCATCCATGTCCATCAGGGAAATTGATCTATAGTTCTCTTTTTTAGTGGGGTTTCTGTCTGGTTTTGGAATCAATGCTGGCTTCATAGAAAGAGTTTGGAAGTTTTCCTTCCATTTCTGTTTTTGGAATAGTTTCAAGAGAATAGGTGTTAACGCTTCCTTAAATGTTTGGTAGAATTCCCCTGGAAAGCCATCTGGCCCTGGACTCTTGTTGTTTGGCAGATTTTTGATTACTAATTCAATGTCCTTACTGGTTATAGGTCTGTTCAAATTTCCTATATCTTCCCTGTTTCAGTTTTGGTAGTGTATATGTTTCTAGGAATTTGTCCATTTCTTCCAGATTGCCCATTTTTTTGGCATAGAATTGCTCATAATATTCTCTTATTATTGTTTTTATTTCTGTTGTGTTGGTTGTGATCTCTCCTCTTTGATTCTTGATTTTATTTATTTGGGTTCTTTCCTTTTTCTTTTTGATCAAACTGGCTAGTGGCTTATCAACTTTGGTAATTCTTTCAAAGAACCAGCTTCTGGTTTCATTGACCTGCTCTACTGTTTTTTTTGTGTGTGTTTTTGTGTGTGTGTGTGTGTGTGTGTGGTTTCGATAGCATTAATTTCTGCTCTAATCTTTATTATTTCCTGTCTTCTGCTGTTTTGGGGTTTTATTTGCTGTTCCTTTTCCAGCTCTTTAAGGCATAAGGTTAGGTTGTGTATCTGAGCTCTATTTTCCTTCTTTAGGAAGGCCTGGATTGCTATATACTTTCCTCTTATGACCATATTTGCTTCATCCCAGATGTTTTGGGTTGTGGTGTTATCATTTTCATTGACTTCCATATACTTTTTAATTTCCTCTTTAACTTCTTGGTTAGCCCATTCATTCTTTAGTAGGATGTTCTTCAGTCTCCAAGTATTTGTTACCTTTCCAAATTTTTTCTTGTGGTTGATTTCGAGTTTCATAGCGTGGTCTGCAAATATGCACGGTATGATCTCGATCTTTTTGTACCTACTGAGGGCTGATTTGTGTCCCTATATGGTCTATGCTGGAGAATGTTCCATGTGCACTGGAGAAGAATGTATATTCTATTGCTTTAGGATGAAATGTTCTGAATATATCTGTTAAGTCCATCTGGTCCAATGTGTCATTCAAAGCATTGTTTCCTTGTTGATTTTTTGATTAGATGATCTGTCCATTGCTGTGAGTGGGGAGTTGAAGTCGCCTACTATTATGCTATTACTATCGATGAGTTTCTTTATGTTTGTGATTAATTGATTTATATATTTGGGTGCTTTCACATTTGGTGCATAAATGTTACAATTGTTAGGTCTTCTTGGTGAATAGGCCCCTTGATTATGATATAAAGCCCTTCTGCATCTCTTGATACAGTTTTTATTTTAGTATATGTGCTGCCGAAGCGAGCACAATACAGTTTTTATTTTAAAGTCTAGATTGTCGGATATAAGTATGGCTACTCCAGCTTTCTTTTGTTGACCATTAGCATGATAGATGGTTCTCCATCCCTTTAGTTTCAATCTGAAGGTGACTTTAGGTCTAAAATGGGTCTCTTGTAAACAGCATATAGATAGATCTAGTTTTTTTATCCATTCTATTACCCTATGTCTTTTGATTGGAGCATTGAGTCCACTGACATTTAGAGTGAGTACTGAAAGATATGAATTTATTGCCATTATGATGCTTGTAGAGTTGGAGTTTCCAGTGGTGTTCTCTGGTCCTTTCTAATCTTTGTTGCTTTTGGTCTTCATTTATATGTTTTTTTTATATTTTCATCTTTTCTCCCCTCAGAGAGTCCCCCTTAAAATTTCTTGCAGGGCTGGTTTAGTGGTCACAAACTCCTTTAATTTTTGTTTGTCTGGGAAACTTTTAATCTCTCCTTCTATTTTGAATGACAGCCTTGCTGGATAAAGAATTCTTGGCTGCATATTTTTCTGATTCAGCACATTGAATATATCCCGCCACTCCTTTCTGGCCTGCCAGGTTTGTGTGGATAGGTCTGTTGCAAACCTGATCTGTCTTCCCTTGTATGTTAGGGACTGTTTTCCCTTGCTGCTTTCATGATTGTCTCATTCCCAGAGTATTTTGTGAATTTGACTATGATATGCCTTTTTGATGGTTGGTTTTTGTTGACTCTAATGGGAATCCTCTGTGCTTCCTGGATGTTGATGTATCTTTCTCCAGGTTAAGAAAATTTTCCGCTATGATTTGCTCACATAACCCTTCTACCCCTATTTCTCTCTCTTCCTCTTCTGGGACCCCTATGATTCTGATGTTGTTCCTTTTTAATGAGTCACTGATTTCTCTAATTCTTAAATCGTGGTCTTTTGCCTTAATCTCTCTCTTTTTTTTTTTGCTTTACCATTCTCTATAAGTTTGTCTTCTATATCGCTGATTCTCTGTTCTGCCTCGTCCATCCTTGCCGCCGCTGCATCCATCTGTGATTGCAGCTCTGTTATAGCATTTTTAATTTCATTCTGGCTATTTTTTACTTCTTTTATCTCTGCAGAAAGGGATTCTAATCTATTTTCTACTCCAGCTAGTATTCTTATTATCATGATTCTAAATTCTGTTTCAGACATCTTGCTTGTATCTGTGTTGGTTAAATCCCAGGCTGTCGTTTCTTTGTGCTCTTTCTTTTGTGGTGAATTCCTTCATTTCATAATTTTAGGGAGAAAAGGAATTAATGAGGTAGAAAAATTGAAATGAAAAAAATAAAATTAAAAAAATATTAAAATTAAAGATTAAAAACACACACACCCACAAATCGAATAGATGATGCTAGATCCTAGGTGTGTTTTGGTCTGGGTGTTGAAAGTGGTTTGACAGATTAGAGAAACAAAAGGGGCAGTGGAGGGGTGCCTGGGTGGCTTGGTCGGTTAGGCGTCTGACTTCGGCTCAGGTCATGATCTCTCGGTCCGTGAGTTTGAGCCCTGTGTCGGGCTCTGTGCTGACAGCTCAGAGCCTGGAGCCTGTTTCAGATTCTGTGTCTTCCTCTCTGTCTGCTCCTCCCCTGTTCATGCTCTGTCTCTCTCTGTCTCAAAAATAAAAAATAAATAAACGTTAAAAAAAAATTTAAAAAAAAAGGAGGCAGTGGAAGAAAAATAAAAAAAGGAAATCGTTTTAGAATTTGAAAAAATGAATACACTGAAGTAGACTAAAATGAGATGATGGGGGTAAAATAGAATTTGAAAAAGTATACACAAAAGTAAAGAATATAGTAGAAAAAAATTAAAGAATAATATTTTTAATAAAAATTAAAAATAAATATGAACTTTTAGTTTCTGTATTTAAGAAGAAAGAAAAGAAACAAAAAAGAGAAAAAAGAAAAAAAAAGAAAAAAGATATCATTTCAAAATTTGAAAAAGTGAATACACTGTAGTAGACTAAAATAAAATGATGGAAGTAAAATAGAATTTGAAAAAAGTTACACAAAAGCAAAAATATAGTAATAAAAATTAAATAAAAATATTTTTAATAGAAATTGAAAGTAAAAATCAAGAAAAAGAAAAGAAACAAAAAAGGAAAAAAGAAAAAGAAATAAAAAAAAGGAAATTGTTTGAAAATTAGAAAAGGTGAGTACACTGAAGTAGATTAAACTAAAATTATGGAAGTATAGTAGAATATGAAAAATTTACACAAAAGTAAAAAATATAGTAATAAAAATTAAGGAAAGATATTTTTAATAAATATTGAAAATAATAATGAATTTTTTCTCTTTCTGTATTCAAAAAAAAGAAAAGAATTGTAAAAGAGAAAAAGAAAAAAGAAAAAAAAAGAAAGAAAATTGAATAGATGAACCTGCTAACACATGAAAGTAGGACTGAAATTGCTTCGTTTTCCCCTAGAAGTCAGTCTATGTAGCTCTTTATAGTCCTTAAATGAAGCCTGCGGTGAGACTTGTGTTCCTGAAGAGCGAAGTTGGCCCAGTTGGGTGGGGCTCAGTGTAATGGCTCCATTCTCCACTAGATGGCGCTGCGAGCCTACTGGGGTGGATTGTTGCAGGGCTTGTAGGTGCGTATGCGCATGCATGGGAGGGTGAAAATGGCACTATCCCGGATCAGCAATTGTGCACCCGTCCTCTGTCTTCAGCTCTCGTCCACTCGCTGCTTTTTCACTCTCTGTGACCAGGCTCCAGGCAGTACCTCTCTCCCAAATTTTGTCTCAGACGCGGTTGTTTTCCCCGGCCCCTTACTTCCGAAGGACTGTGGCTTTGACCTGTTCCGCCCCTCTGTGGGAAGGTCTCACCGAGCAACGGCCGAATGAGCAATGGCCGAATATTGGCTGACCCAGGAACGCCCGCTGGACCCTGTTGTTGCCGGTGCCCCGAGACTGCGGCCAGGTGCCAGCCCGTCCCAGAAAATGTTCGCGAGACAGTGTAGCAGCAGCGTTTCAGGGATTATGGAAAATCACAACACACATCTGGCACCAGGCTTCACCCTTAATGACCTTGTTCCAGCACCAGCGAATGCGGCCGTTCTCTGGGGTCTGCTGGGCCCAGGTTGCCTCAAGCCTCTACCAAATTTCCTTCCAGCAGTGGAACCGCTTTTCCCCGTGTGGCCCGAGAACCTCCCGGACCCCACTCTGCTCCTGGGGATTCGCCCTTCCCACCAGAACACCACCAGGTATCTTGCTATGGAGTTGCAGCCTTTGCGCTCCCCTTGTTTACAGTCTTAGTGGAATTTAAACCCTCTCCTTTCTCCTCTCTCCCTTTTTAGTTTAGTCCCTGCGGCTGTTTCCAATTTTCCACTTTCTCTCCAGCTGCTTTTGGGGAAAGGTGCTTTTCCCGTATTCTCCCCCTCCCCCAGTCTCTGTCCTCTCTCCACTCGCAAAAGCACCTCCCTTCCTGCACCTTCTCACCCCCCAAGTTCACCTCTCCGCGCCGCGTACCTGCTGAATTCTGTGGTTCAGGTTATGCAGATTGTTGTGTTAATCCTCCAATCAGTTTTCTAGGTGTGTAGGATGGTTTAGTGTTGGTCTGGCTGTATTTCATGGACGCGAGACACACAAAAAGCTTCCATGCTGTTCCGCCATCTTGGCTCCTCTCCCCATCAGCTTTTTTTAAGTTTTGAGAAATAATTTCCTAGCTCAATTTTATGAAGGTATTCCCTTATATATCATTCCAAATTTTAATAGTTTAACATTTATATTTAAGTATCTAGAATTGATTGTGTGGTATGAGGTGAGTATAAAATTTTATTTCATTTTTTTTCATCATTCTGTTCAAGTAAAGACATCTGTCCCTGTACCAATTATTTACTAGTTCCTCAGTGATGTGACATTTCTCTCTGGCATATATCAAATATTCATTGATGTATAGAATTCTGTCAGGACACTTTATTTTTTCTTTACTTAATAGTGACAGTACCTTAATTATTTAGCTTTAAGATTAGCCCCGATCTCTGGTAGGGAATATCTCCTCATCCCATTCATCTTTAAAGGAGTGCCTTGGCTATTTGTATCTTTCATATACATTTTAGAAAGTTTATCAAATTCTTTTAAGAACCTCATTTGGAATTTTTATTGGAATTGCATTAAATCGACAAGTCAATTTAGATGAACTGACATTTTTGGAATTTTAAGTTTTTCAATTCATATACATGGAATATTCTCCATTTATTTAATTTTCTTTAATGTCTTTCAATTACATCATGAAGTTGAAAGTCTTTTGTTAAAGTGATTCTTGGGTATTTATCTTTTGTTATTATGAATGGTGTACTTTTATTTAAGTTACATCTTTTAAATGTGTATTTATCTTAAAAGGAAATGCAATTGATTTTTTTATATTGATCTTATATCTAGCCACCTTGGAAGTCTCTCCTTAATTTTTATAATTTATCTTCAGATTCCCTTGTCTTTTCAATGTAGTCAATTATATCATCTTGTCAATATTATTTCCTCATTTCCATTCTTATGTCTTTTACTTCATACCTTTTTGCTATTGCATCAGCTAGGATCTCCACTGTA
Source organism: Neofelis nebulosa (assembly GCF_028018385.1). NCBI lineage: Eukaryota > Metazoa > Chordata > Mammalia > Carnivora > Felidae > Neofelis > Neofelis nebulosa. The sequence goes on along the minus strand of NC_080794.1, from coordinate 41,399,841 downwards.
GTATTTAATGGAAATAGTGATATTGGGAATCAGTTCCACCACTCCTCACATTTTAGGAAATAACTCTAACTTCACTATTTAGAATGCCATTTATATAACTTTTTTTGTTAAACACCTTTTGTAAAGTTAAGGAAGGACATTTCTATTCCTAAGACTTTTTGTTTGTTTATTTTATTTTGTTTCCTTTTTGTTAACAGTTGTTTAATTTTATCAAATGATTTTTCTATAACTATTGTTTTAATCAAGTATTTTTCTCTAATAAAATCATTATATGTTTAATTTAATAATTATATATTTTATAATTGTACATTTAGTTTAATTATATATTTAATCTTAGCAATATATATATTATTATCTTCACAGATATAATACTATATATATGCTAGAAGAATATATGCCATTAAGTAGCAGGAAATTCACACTTAAGCACATAACAATAAGAATAATAACAATATAATAATAAAACTGTATTACACTAAAAACAAAAAGTCTTAAAAATAGCAACAGAGAAAAATCAGACATTAAAAAAATATATGAGATGAAAACAATAGCAATAATTGAAGCCAAAAGATGATGGGTAATCAATATAAAATGCTGAGTTGTATAACCAGAAAAACCATCCTTCTAGAATGAAAATGAAAGAGAGATTTCTAGACAATTTCCATCAGTGAACATTAATTCAGAGAACTGGTGGCTCTCAAAAAGTCAGAAACAGAATTACCATATGACCCTGTAATACTATTCCTAGGTGTATGTCCCAAAGAATTGAAGACAGGTACTCAAACAAATACTTGTATTTATATTGATAATATATATATATATATATATATATATATATATATATATATATACAATACTTGTATTGAATGTTCATAGTAGCACTATTCACAATAACTAAAAGGTGGAAACCACCCAAATGTCCATCAATAGTCTAATGAATAAACAAAACAAAATGTGTAGGTACACCTCAAAAACATGAATGAATGAAACTATATGCTATAGTATGGATGAAACTTAAAAACATTATGCTAAGTGACAGAAACCAGACAGAAAAGATCTTATGATTCAATTCATATGAAATATCCAGGATAGTTAAATCCACAGGGACAGAAGGAAGATTGGTGGTTGCCAGGGGTTGGGGGAGGGGAGAATGAGGAATGAATACTTAACAAGAACAGGATTTTCTTTGGGATGATGAAAATTTGGAACCAGATAGAGGTGGTATTGAAAATATACTGTCACTGAATTGTATTGTAAACTGGTTAATTTTATGTAATAGGAATTTCAGCTCGATAAACAATTATTTGCGGTAATTTTCCCAGTTCTGGGTGTATTTTAGCAGGTGGATTTGCCAGAGTACCTAGTCCATTTTACACTGGAATTAGAAGTAGCATTTTGTTTTCTTAACTGCAGAATCTCTCAGCTGTTTTAATATACTCATGTACATTGGCACCTTCCAAGCAACAGATGGAACACACAGCACTCTGGAAGGTGGAGAGTGATACTGGGAAGTCCAGCTTTAAAGAGAGCCGGAGATGTTGGTATTAATAGTGGCAACAGTAGTAGCAATGTAGTAGAAGCTGTTCTAGTAATAGCTAGCATTTGTGAGTGTTCCTTTCATAACCTGTTTGGGTACTTCAGAGTTGTTAACTGCCATAGTCCTCAGAACATCTATGTGAAGTAAGTTATTTTATTATCCCCATTTACAGACAAGGAAACTGAGTCCCAATTATTTAATAGGACATATGAGTTCAGTGTAGCACGTGGATCTGCCCATCAACAAATGCTCACAGTTCAAACTTCCTTTAAGGTGAACATTTACAACTCTGGGCAGGGGTAATCAGACAGAAAGGTGGTCTGAGAGAAAAGCAGCTGAGAAACCATGGGAGAATTCCCATCGAAAATCAACTGGACAGTTATGAACCCAAGTAGTAGATTTCTGATCCCTGCATTTTTCTATGAACACTCAACTTCCCTCCTGCTGAAGAAGCCCTTATCCAGAGCCTACCTTCTGTTTTGCTCCTCACTGTCCTAGTTCAAGCCAATGGATTTCTCCTACCTCTTAATTATGGCCATACATACATCACCTCTAAGGCACCTATGATCTGTGAGTGAGCTTCAAGCTCACACTCCTTTGGGGATAATGCATACTTCTGTGTTTCTTTAAGGTTGCAGGATGCATATCACAGTACTAATTCAATATGGACATTGGTACCAGGAAGGGAAGTAGACTTGGGATTGACTGATTTTCCTCCTGTTCATATCCAGAGCCTGCTCCTCATCTTCCCTCTCCATGGGCTCCCATCACCCTCAGTGCCATCCATCACCGCTGCAGCTCAGCCCGGTGATGTATTACACTAACATATCATTAGTGCAACAGCAGAGCAAGGAGCTTTGATGATGTATTGGGGCCATACATCATCAGAATGAGTCACTCTGATGATGTATAACTCAAAAGATGGTACTATCCAGGGAAATGTGGACATACCATAAATCAGGGACAATGTTAAAGAAGAAAACCCAGGACGGCCTCGAAGGAAAATAAAAGTTCAGGGGTCTCCCGCGGTAGGGGTTGAGAGACAAAACTAGTAAATTCTTAACGGCTCAGATTGAAGCTTTTTGTTAGCTGTGGCATTCTTAATGACTAAACCAGACCGTCGGCATCCCAGGGTGACACTTGGGTTTCCTTTCCATCTGGAATTCAGTTTGGCTTCTGCTTTCCTGCAAAGCCCCTTTGTCCTGAGGGAGATGCAGAGTCCATCAGATCAAACACGAAACACTCCAGGTCTGTGCTCTATCCGGGTCCTCTTGGATTCGTCAAGTACAGAATAGTTTGTGGAGCTTTTCAGTCTATGATGGTTCAAGCTTACATTCTCTCAGAAGTTCTTTGCCTGTAGCCTCAGATTATTGGAATTCTTTAGACTCATGAAGGGGTGTGAGTTTGAAATGAGGTTGTAAAAATAGAGCCAAGGGAGTCCTTGCTTGGCCGTTGGAGTTAGAAACTTTTAGAACATAGTAGAGGATTTCCATTTGTCAACAGGCTAGATCTTGCTGAAAGTTTCTTTTCTTTTCTTTCTACAAAATAGCAACAGAAAAGGGAGGAGCCCATGTAACATTTAGTTCAAGACAGAAAATTCCCAAATTAGATATTTATGCTGTCAATTCCCTAATTGGACTAGTAAATGTTTACCCTTGGATGTGGGACCTCCATCGAAGTACTTTACCTTCTTCTGTCCTCCTATCTTTTCCAGCTTTACCCCCTCCACAGGACGATAAATTATGGAAAATGTCAGCCTCCCTTTGGTATCCTCAGATCAGGGTAGGCTAATTACATTCTCATAGTTTAAGAGCATAAACTTCTCTGTAATTTTAAAACTGATAGATAAAGAAAGTCTTCAGGAAAGGGAGTTGAGAGCCATAAGGCAGAAGGAGGAGGTAAGACCACACGCAAGCACACTGGGAAAAAAATTAACATTTATGTTTAATGCTTTATTTAATGCCAAACTGTCAACTTGAGATCTGAGGCCCAAGCATAATGATTCTATCCCTCCACCCATCCAAAATAAAATAAAAATCAAAGCTTAGGTGCTTCAGGACTGGAGAATATCAGAACTCAGCCCTTGGCATATGGGATCCATTATAGGCAAGAAGTCTTCCTCTGGGAGTTCCTTCCAGTGTCCCCACCCACACTCCCGTCAGGGAGGGAGCCATGGGCAAAGGCACTTACAGTCAACCCCGATGCCAGCCCTGACTCACTGTCTTTGTTTATTGCAAACTCTGCTGTGGACTCTGTCCTGGAGGGCAGCACACTTGAAGACCCTCCAAGGGAGTGCAGGAGAAGGACCTTAGCCAACCACAAAACACAACTGCCCCATCCCCTCCCCACTCTGTGGAAAGGACTAGGGGGGGCTTCACCACCTGAGCAGCAGTTAGGAAACAAAATGCTTTTTTTTTTTTTTTTTTTTTTGGTGCTCAAATAGCTGTGCCTTCAAAGGCCTTTAAAAGTTGAAATAAAACAGATCTTGCCTCTGCTCTTTATTTATTTTTTTGGTTGGGGGCAGGGGAAGAGAACAAGGGAGCTGATAAAGCCAATATATTCCTTGGGAATTATTAATAAAGAAGCAGGAACTGAAAGGGTCCCATGCCTAAGGGGCCCACTCGCTGTTGAAGGGGATGGTGTGGCAGTCACCTGCACCTGTGTGCATGGTCTCTTTCTGCCTCTGCAGAGGATTGGAGGCACAGGGCATTGGGCACCTGGGCATATGTGTCCAGACGGGACATCCAAAGGAATGGCTAGAGACAATGCCAAGGGGTGCATTGAGGGAGCATTTGGGACCTACAGGACACTACAACTCCGTGGTCAATGTGGGGACATGAGAGAATAGACAATTTTCCAGAAACAGTTTTAGCTCTTAGTGCCAGTTGCCTTTACTCAGGAGTGGCTTGAGTCAAGCTGTGTTGTGGTATAGCCATTGACTGAGCCTACATGTTTGGTGTCCTGGGGCTGCAGCACAGGTCAGTGCTGTGCATCCACTCATCAGACCTGCCAGACCTTGAGAATGTCAAGAATAACAGCAGCAGCAGTAGCAGCAACAGGTAACCCCTGCTGTCACACATTTAGTTTATATCAGTACTGTGTTAAGCACTTATATATCACTTAATTATCACAATAGCTTGAAGGGATAGTTTTAGGTACCCCATTTTCGCACGGTCACATGGCTAGGAAGTGGTGGAGTAGGACTTCTACTCAATTTCCTTTGGCTCCTAAGCTTTTCTTTGTCAGAACCTTGTGAACTGTGATGCAGGGGCAGGCCTGCAATGTTACCCAAACAGGCTTTGAGTGTCTCCATCGCTTCATCCTCTTCTCAAGCTTCTTGCCTTCAGGGACATCTCAGACTTCCATTCTAGCACCCACAGCCAACTTCTCTAAAACTTAGAATAAGAATTATTGCATATTCAATCTCCTACTATTCTGTGCATAAATTAAAGAACAGAGAAATAGGCCTAAACTCCAAAGGCCACTTGTCTGGGAACACAATAAAGGAAGAAAAGCATTGGGTTGGATGGGGCTGCCTGGGAGCTGGTCTTTGCTTGCAGCCTACTACATGCTTGGGTTTCCATCATTGGCTCTGGAACTGGGGTCGAAACTGTGGCCTGGCCCTTTGATAACAATTCTACCCCTCCCCTGCTGTTGGAGCGACAGTATGCCCCCAGTCTAGAGGGCAGCAGAACCACACAGAAATAAAACAATTCAATTTTTCCTTAATTATCTGAATCTTTAGAATAAATAATAATAATAATAATAAACAAGACACTTGCTATGTTATTCTGTACCCCCCCCCACCTGCAACATAATAATGCATGGTTTTACAAGATGGAGGTGCAAGAACTAATAAAATATATGGTTTAATTAACTAAACTTATGCTGTAGTCCACATTAGAAGGCCATGATTTAGCTTGCACTCTCATCCTCAGGACAGAATAATGCAAACAGCATAATTAAAAGTTGATGAGAAGTATATTTATTGGGCACACAGAAAGAAGGGACATCCAGATTTATGATACATAAAGTAAACCTTCAGTTTACAATATAATTAATATTTTAAAAACCACAGCATGCATATAATGCAGTTGAAGAGTACGCCCCCGCGGAAGGATAATTTCTTTGGTGCTGATCTTGGCCCCGTTTAATAGTAAATTATGTTCCTGAACATATACAAATGTAACATGATCTATTATGATCTGGAGATGATGCTCATTGAGATGTCTGCGGCTGTGATAGATCGTGGTTGTGCGTCTTCGAAGACATGGAAGATGGCTGAAGGGCCAATTATTTATCTGTGGCATGAATTCCGTGGCTATTAGTCACACACATGGTGACGCAAAATGAGGGTATGCCACTACATTTTAATCAATTCTCGCTGAAGAAAATCCCTCGTTAGCACAGAGCCGAGGACATGCAGAGTTTGCAGGGGAAGAGGAAGAGCTTTAGAAAAGCAGGACAGTTAGGAGAGAGAGACAGGCTCAGAGTGACTGGGAGCACCCAAACAGTGCTCCACAAGTGGTTCTGAGGACCCACTAGCATTTATGGTCTTAGGTCGTAGGTTTAATCTCATGCAACACTCATAACTACCCTGTGTGATAGGTACCGTTTTCATCATGCCTATGTGCAGACAAGGAAACTGAGGCCCTGAGAAATTAGCATGCAGGTAAAGGCAGGGCCAGGATTCTGAGCCTGGTGTGCTATTCATTCTGCCCCACCCCAGATCTTCTATGAAAGACTCTGAAAGAGCTAAGTAATATTTATCTACAATCCAGTCCACACTTGTCCTTAGAGTCCAGAAGCTCAGGGTCCTCCTCATCCTCTGTTTCTCCATGCACATATGTCCCCAAACTGCCTTGCTGGGAGGCAAGTATCTAGCATGATCCATTGCTTGTCCTTTCATGCTTATTCCCGAGGTGCTAGTAATCCTGCCAGCTGCACAGTCTCCGGGAACCCTGCACTGATCCCAACCTCTAGGGTATTCCAAATAGGGTCATGGTTGTTGTCATTTAATAGATTAAAAAGTCCTAATATATAACGAAATTTGTGAATTACCTTCCTTTCCTCCCTTTTAATCTTCCTCCCTCCCTCTCTCCCTGCTACCCTTCTTTCTTCCTTCCTCGCTTCCTTAATATTTTTTTAAACCCAGACATTGAGTTTAACAAATATATTTGTATCCTCTTTTTATTGAAACATAAAATACTATAAATTTGGGGGGAGGGGAGGGCTTTTGTGCATAGTCTCCCATATCTCTCCTGTCTAAATTCCCTAGGCCAATTAGTCTACCTCACTATATAGGGACAGTGTCTTTAGAGCAGCATTCTCATTTATCTGTTCACTCTGCTTGTCCTGTCACCTGGATTATTACTATAGGGGGCCACTGAAGGATTTTAAGAAGGAACACCTGGCTGATTTCCCCTACCCAATCTGTATGCTTCACAGGTCATGAAAGAGTTATGAACATCTTATAGAGAATGGGAAAGTGATGCTCAGCCACATTGCAGAACTCCTAGGAGCTCTGAGTACCTGGCTTTAGGACTTTGGATCCCATTGCTTCAGCCACATCCTGGTTTGGCTCTCTCACCCAGGTATCAAAAACGCAGAGAAGGAGAAGTCCAGTCTAGCATGGGCCTCACTTCCTAGACTGTGCTCCACATTCAAAGTGGAAACTAGCATGGCTCCCTTAGCCCCAGGAGGGACCCATTTGAATTGAGACTTGAGAAGAAATTCATTAGAGCCTGAGACACACCAAGTCCCAAAAGGGGGTGCAGAGTCCTGGGCATGAGCTTTGAAACCCTATCCCAGGTGATCTGGACAAGAGTCCATCCAGCTTTCAAATAAGAATTTTTACCCGGTTTCAGTGGAACTAAATGAAACATTTACCTACAATCCTAATGCTGTTGGAAACACTCTCAGGGAAGAGGCATGCTAAGGAAACACACAAAATAAATTAAGTACAAAGTAGATAAAGAAAATAATATGAGTTCTTCTTCATTATCTGGTTCATTACACTTTTTAGTGCTTATTAAATTCGTTGTTAAATGATTTAATTTTGTTTCGGAAAAAAGTGGATGAGGAAAGGAATAAGAGATTAAGGAGATAAACTGCTGAGGTTTCCATTTTGGAACTGGTTACAGAACAAGGATACGATGAGAAAATTAATTTGTACGTCTCTCTAGGGGGGTAGTCAACACCAGGCACCACAACACACACTATTTGCCTTATTTTTTGCTTAATTGGCATGGCCTTCTCTGGGGAGAGCTCAGCCTAAGCCAAGTAAGAGGATAAATCACCTTTAGTGTGGCCCCTTCTGGGTCATGGATAATTTTTCTGACAGCCATGTCAGATCAAGATGCTAATGTATCAGCTAGCTCTCTGTATCCCAGTACTGAGAGTGTAATTTTCTTCCTATTAGCACACATACACACAAACATGTTCCCCAGGGTGGTTTAGTGAAGGTCCCTAGTACTGACTTAGGGAAGAAGAACTCTGAGAGGTGGTAAGATGTTCTAGGCTAAGACAATAACAATCTTTGTTTCTAGAACCATCTTTCCATCCCTTTCAAGAGGGTTTCTTTCATCTGAGCATGGATTTAGTATTTTTAGATGTCCTAGAGGCCCTGAGATGCATGCCTGCGTGTGGTCTGTTAGGTCTGTGGTGGTGGCAGTTGTCCTGAAAAGGTCTGAGGTTTTCATGACAAACAACATCAGAATATATTACCTTTACCTGCTAAATTATTTGGAGTTTAGCATGTGCCTTTAGTTTAATACCATGCTTGAATCCACATGGATAACACCAATGAGTTGTTTTTTTTTAATATATGAATTTTATTGTCAAATTGGTTTCCATACAACACCCAGTGCTCATCCCAAAAGGTGCCCTCCTCAATACCCATCACCCACCCTCCCCTCCCTCCCACCCCCCATCAACCCTCAGTTTGTTCTCAGTTTTTAACAGTCTCTTATGCTTTGGTTCTCTCCCACTCTAACCTCTTTTTTTTTTTTCTTCCCCTCCCCCATGGGTTTCTGTTAAGTTTCTCAGGATCCACATAAGAGTGAAACCATATGGTATCTGTCTTTCTCTGTATGGCTTATTTCACTTAGCATCACACTCTCCAGTTCCATCCACGTTGCTACAAAAGGCCATATTTCATTCTTTCTCATTGCCACGTAGTATTCCATAACACCAATGAGTTTTAAGATAAGTTCATAGAAAAGTGTATCAAGAAAAGGCAGACTTTGTGTACTCTTCAAAATCCAGCATGTAGACCACAGAAGACCAAAATAACTCTACAAACTACAGTGTAGCTTCCCTGGGTTGGCTCCAGATGCCTTTTAAGGCCCAAGTTTGGTCTCATGAAGACTTTCTTCAGAAATGGATCTTCTTGGAACTTTAGAACTGGATCACCAGTTATTAATGTGCAATTCTAGGCAAGGACCTAAATATGCCCTTGACCTCCTGGCCTCAGCCTACTTTCCTATCTTACCTTTGTTGGGACCACTGTTTTGTCCTAAGTAACAGTCCTACTAAACTATTTTTAAGTTTATTTATTTATCTTTGAGAGAGAGAGAGAGAGATAGAGGGAGAGACAGCGAGAGAGAGAGAGAGAGAGTGAGAGAGAGAGAGGAAGACAGAGGATCCCAAGTAGGCTCTGTGCTGTCAACACAGAGCCTGACACAGGGATTGAACCCATGAAGCATGAGATCATGACGTGAGCAGAGACCAAGAGTTGAATGCTTAACTGACTGAGCCACCCAGGCACCCCTTACTAAACTATTCAAATTCCCTTTATGTACTTTAATTCTTCCATCCTTCAGTTCCCATTGGCAGAGAGAATTCCTTCTTCCCTACATGTGTGCTTATTTAATCACAGTATTCATTCCAATGAATGAGCACTGCTTATTCATGTAATATCCTCCCTCACTAGGCTGTGAGCTTCTCGAGGGCAGGGACCATTGTTTTATGCATTAATAAATGGGTATGATAGAGATCTTAGATATCTAATGGCATACAGCAGGTCCTCAATAAATGCTGAGTGGATTGAATATGATAAAATCTTACCTCAAAGGAAGATAAAGGAGATAAGAGATTTTACCAATAGTTTCAAGGCAATGTAGAAAGTGTGAAGCCACTTAACGGAGGTTATAGCGGTATAGTGAGGAGAGAATTGAGAAGAGTTGTGTTAACTTGAGGGCCTCCCTTGGCTCTGAGCATGTGTGATTCTGACATGCAGAGATGCTGACATAAATAGAGGCATGGCATGGGTCAGCATGGTACTGGGGGCGGGGTGGTGAGCCCTGCATAAGGGCTCACAAATGAAGTTCTTGAGCATAAATCATCCTCTCTTTGAGTTTAGAAGTTGGTTTTTGCCTTCTCCCCAAACCTGCCTTTCTAACAAGATTAGTCTCTTTTACACATTGAGCCCTTTCTCCCCTCAGTCCATGCCTAATGGGAAAACCTTTATGACCTCATCCATTGGGCAAAGTCTCCCATCTGACAGCCATGAGTGCCGAGGCTACAGTGATGTCTCCTAAGGGAGAAAAGAGTGGTCCCTTTGCTGCCTTTGACAGTGGCGAGCACTTCATCAGACAGGCTTGGGGCCTGGAAAGTCCTTGGCGGTGAGGACTCAACATTAGAGCATCCATCCATGCTCACTGACTGTCCACATTAGGTGCAGGGAATTTGCCATGTCCTCTGCCAGAGATGAACTGTGCAGCTATTCTCATCTTTTCTGTTGCCCAGAGACCTCCACCCCTGCTCCGTGTGAGCAGCATCATTAATTGGAGAGACAACAACAGGGAGAGCTGGCATTGACCATCAGTGGAGCCAGAGGAAGGGCTGGCCTGGGCAGGTGCCAGGGATGAGCCAAGCAAAATCTTTCCTTTATCCTGGTGCTTCCCCTCCCAGGAGCCTTCGGTCTCCATTCCTAAATCCTCTGCAAACTGCAGTGAGGGCAAAAAGCAAGCCTGTGCCTTTCATAATGGATTTGGGCATAAATGAGGATTGTTCCTAGGTAACTCACCCTGCCCTACTTTCTCCCACCAGCTTTCTAACAAAGTCAACCGGAGAGCAAACAGAGTTGGGTTTTCAAAGCCTGAGATTTAAAACAGAAAAATCCTCCCTTTCACAGAGCCTGTACTTACAAATATGTATTCCGTATTTATACAGCATATTAAAACCCAAAACCTACAGTAATGCAACATTAAAGTCAAGAAATGCAAAAGTGAAGGGTTTATGGCATTGTTAGCTTGCCCACATTGTGCATTCCGCATAATGAGCCTCACCTTGAAATTCAAGCCATATACCATGCAGCAGAGTTCACCCCACCGGGCAAACCTTAAACCTTTTGCATTTTGTGAATTTCATTACCTCAAATTGCAATATTAATAACTGAAATGTGCAGCCAAGAAAATGCTAATTTTCTGCTTTTCCTTTCATTTTTTTCTTTCATCTATTTTACCCTCTAATTAAAAAAGTGGGGAAGGTAAAGAAATAAGGAGGGGGGGCGCGGTAACCAATGAGGAGAAAACCTATCACACACCTTTACGATGTTAGACAGTTTTATGGGAGGGGAAACTGAGGCCCAGAGAGGGATGCCTACAGTTACTCAGTTTAGTAGGGACCTCACAATATGTTTCTCAGTGTTCTTTGTAAACTCAGTGTTCTTTGGCTGCATTTCCTGGCCAATTGTTTGATGAGGCCCCAAATCCAAATGGGGAAATGGATCCCGTAGCAAATAAAGGAAAGGCAGAAACCAAAATTTCTGTGAGCAGTTAGCACTACATTTCTTCCATTTACACTATCTTCACTTTATCTTCACTTAGCATAACTCTGATTTCAAGGGGTACAGAATGATTTTAAATTACTGGCATTTAAAGAAGACTGATGTTTCAAACAATAAAAAGAATACATTCTCTCTTTGATTATTGAATTCCCAAGGAGAAGAACACATTTAACTCATGAAGTAGCCAGCATGGACAGAGTCCCAGGGGCCACACATTATAATCAGCAATATTTCTTTCAACCCATTGAGCTAGCTATCCTTGTAGGGATGGTTGCTCCCCATTTCATGGAGTCTGAGATGGAAAGCCTGTTGACAGTCCTGGCTTCCTCTCCATCAGTCTGTTGTCTAGTCAGGCTAGCATCATGTGGACATGAGAGAGGATCAGTGTGACCTCAAGTCAGCCTTCTCAGTGAGTCTACAGCCAAAGCTGCTTTGGCACTTGGGGTGCACACAGAATCAGCAAAAAAAAAAAAAAAAAAAAAAGGTAAAGATGGGTCTTTATCCCAAGACATTTGACCATAGAACATGGTTTTGTTTGTTTCTTGGCTAGAATGCATCCAAAGACAGTGCCAACTGGACAGATGTTGTCCCCTTTGCAAGAAAGAGGAGAGAGAGAAAAGTAAATGCACACTCACAACTCCAGGAAGAGATGTGCCTAGATGTCAAGCATCAACATCTAGGACTTCCTCAAAAACAAAAACAAAAAAACAAAACAAAAAAACAAGGGCTTCCCTGAGGGGAATGTTTCAATGGAGACCTCACTGTCTCACACACCTTGTAGATACGGGGGTCAGTTTCTGTTTTGTGAAATTGGAATCACAGTGAATTATTCTGTGCTAGAGGGCTGGAGATTCTTCTGCCTGGGACCTCCCTCTGCAGAGACATTTATGAGGAGTGTAGCAACTTCAGGGCAGCGTTCCAGCTCCTATCCCTGCCTGCAGGGTAGTAAGAACCAAGTGCTGTTAAGTGGGGGGTGAGGGGCAGGAGAGGAGTGTTCCCAAGAGGGTTTTGTTGAGTTACAGGACTCCTTTACAAATGGCCCAGAAATCTAGTGAGTAAAGTGGAAACATTTAATGAGGCAAAAGGTGGGGAAAGAAGAAACACCCACGGGTGGCCGATCAAAGTCAGAAACTCATGCCCATCAGACAGGAGACAGGAGGAAAAGGGGTTTTCTTTCCTCCATCAATCCTGCTCAGAAGTGGCCTACCCTTTGTCAGTCAGTTTATTGAATCCAAAAGGTGCTTACCCCAGCTAGCGACAGCCTGCTCTCCCTTCTCCCACCTCTCTCCTCAAGTCCCTGCTGCTCTCTTCCTAACAGATGGTAGCACACACGAGCATTTTTTTCTTGCTTCTGATGCTAAGCATGATTTACAGGCTTGAGTTATTATTTATCATTATTCATTTTCTGTCAGCAGTGCATTGAAGGTTAATAGAAATGCCAGCATGCTCACTGATTTACTTAGTAAAATATTTGTTCCAAGGTTTAGGTCATATGATTGGTGTCTGAGTGAGTTTCAGGTTTATGCATTATGAAAAGCAAGATGATTTGACCTTCAGCCACCAACACTAGCACCATATATTACTTTAGTGAGTGACCTTCAGAGACCTAAGATGCAGTAGATGTATTCAACACATGTTAGCCTCCTCCATATTGCTGGCATTGTATACATACCAGCTGAGTTTACGCAATGTAAGCTGAGTCCCTGAGCCCATCTCGTGAATGGGAGGCAGATGAGATATAAACTCAGGCTAAACCATATCCTTTTCTTAAGATAATAAACTGGTTTTGCAGTCCAGCTGTGCTGAGGCTGTGTGTGCACATGGGGACTAATCGCTTCACACTGCCTCCTGGGTTCCATGCAGCTCAGCAGAGAGGAGGTAGACAAAAGGACAATTCTGAAGTAAGCTTGTCTTGGATAAGTGATTAGTCAGGGGCTCAAGGGGAGAGTGGGCTTGCTGGCGTCATGGTGCTGTGGTTTCAGGCTGAAGGTTACAGAGGATGGAAGTAGCAAAGAAAGAAGTATCATGAGTCTTGATTTTTAGATCTTAGGGCCAGGTTGGCAGAAGACATCTAAATAGCATTACAGTGATACAGAAGTAAATAGTACATAAAAGCGAACATTATTTCTAAAGGGCCAGTTGTAACCATTAGATTAGCAGTAATGTAGTGTAGTGTAGTGGGTTCAAGGCATGGTATCGGATTTAGCATTCAGGGGTTTGGGTCCTAGCCCTGAGGGGCAAGTTGGCTCCACCTCTTGAAACCTCACCTTTATTATTTTTTAAAAGTATTTTTTAAACGTTTTTACTTACTTTGAGAGAGAGAGAACAGGCGCAAGCAAGTGGGAGAGGGACAGAGGGAGGGAGAAATCCCAAAATCTCCACACTGTCAGCGCAGAGTCCTACAGGGGCTCAGTCTCACAAACCATGAGATCACCACCTGGGCCAAAGTCAAGAGTCAGACACTTAACCAACTGAGCCACCCAGATGTCCCATCACCTTTCTTACTTTTAATAAGTGTAGCTTGCTCTTGAGACCGTTGAGAGGGTCAACTGAGATACTGTAAGGAATGTGCCTAACATGGGGGCTGGTGTTCTCTCCAAATGTTTGCCAATATTTTAAGTTCTGTAAATTATTTTAAGAATATTTTAAGAATATTTTAAGTTCTGAGAACAGCTGGCAAAACTTCATGTTTGAGGAAGGGGCTGATATGGGAGTTAAAAAGGAAAAGAAATAATGTAGGTTGGTGGAGAAAATGGGGGTCCTGGAGGAACAGAAATCTTGCTGGCTGCCAGGAACATGTCACAAGCCTGGAGCTGGAAATGAAAGTTAAGATGTCTAAGAGCCTAACTTGCTTTCTCTTCCTAAACTGTGCCCCTCCCCTAAACTTCTTCAGAGAAGATACCAATGTCCCTTTATTGATAGTTCACTAAATCTCATTTACTTTCAAATCTATGGACGTTTTTTAGGTCTTTAGATTTGATTTGAACATGGTTTTAGGATTCAGTGATCATCTGACATTCTCCAAGGAACCTTTCCATTTACTTCTCTAATCTGTCCTTTGCTTCCTGCCTTACAAGCAACATATGTTATGTTTAAGATCATTTACCCAGATTTAGGAGACCAGGCTTATTTCAACTATTCATGCCAATAGGAAAGGGCAGGTGTCTTATTCCTTAAGATATTGCCTTAGGTGTTCTACAAAGGTAGTTTTAATACCCCGGAACCCCATCTACTTCTCCTGAAAGTGGCAAGAACCCTCTTTCTCATGTAAATATTAAGGGAATAGCCCTTATTGGAGAAGGGTCAGGGAAAATAGCTTAACATCCAGTGAGAATCCCATAACCAGGAACTAAACACAAGGCAGTTTTCTTCAGAGAAAGCAAATATGGGAAATAGATCCAGAGATTCCCCATACATCAGCCCAAAGTATAAAATAATATTGTATTTGAAATAAGAAAAATTATCCCTCACTGGGAACACTGCAGTGAATTAGATCCAGTCCAAAAGAATGGAAGACTGCCCATTGGCCATTCATTCATCTATTAATTCTAGAAATAATGTCTTCTGGGGAGGGGGAAAAATAGAGGTCCTATAACCAGGGCATTCATTCACTCTGTCTAGTAGCCAAACTCCTCAGGGTGGAGGTCATGATGCTGGGACTCTGTTCCTCATACTGATTATCTATAATAGAATAACAGAGTCTTAGCATTAGACAGGATCTGAGAGGTCATTGAAAATGATATTTTCCCTTTGCCAACTGAGAATTCTGAAGCTTAGATTTATTGATCTGTGACTGATGGTATCAGAAACATGCCTGGAAGAGAAATCATACAGGCTCCTGGTGGTGAACTTTGCCCCTCTCCACATTTGCTTCTATTCCAAAAACCTCTTTTCCAAAACTGCCCCTAGCAATAAGCTGATGTTTGGGTTCCAGCTGCCCAGGCACAGGCCCACTCACAGGACAGCCACCTTTCCTTGTCTTGAACAAAGGTGGGAATGCCAAGAAACCCATGGTGTGTCAGAAATGTTGATGGCTAAATATTGCAATGTAATAACAAAGGCAACCTTCAGAGGAATAAGGAAACAAAGCAATTTAAATCTCATTTAAATAATTTTCCCTTCTTCCCCCTATCTTCACCCTAGACTATTCAATGAGCCCATCTGAATTCTGAGGGCATGTTCATCCTCCCACAATGGGGCTGAGTGCTGGAAATGTCCTTTCATTTAATTTCCAGTACTAGCTAAATTATCTATTGCCACGATCTGTGATTGATTTAGCTTTTATTGCTCTTGGCTGCGACAATCTATAAGGACCCAGCTGATTTCCCCTTTTTGGGTTTTAGGCTTTTTCGCTGTCATTTTAATGACAGATATTAAACATAGGGAATTCTCATCTGTATTTCCTCCAATAGGCTGAGCTGTATGTTGTATTTGAATGTGAAATGATATCAAGAACTAGTTCGTCCAAAGTCTCCTTCCTTCTCCTACTTGCTCCAAGTAATCATGCCAGCAATCTGACAATTCTGAAGGAGAACACATGTATCTTCAGGCTAAATTCACTATCATGCTACCAAATATTTAGTAAATATCTAATAAATATTTGATGAAAAAACTAATGAGTGAAGACTTCATTAACCCTCTGGCATGTGGACTTCACAAATCTGCCATTACTCCTCATTTCCAAATGCTAAGTGAGCATCTACTGTGCGAGGGAAATTGTGCTATGTGTAATTCAAAGAAGTGTATGATCTTACATGCCATGAACTTAAACCTTATGGATAAAAACCAAGTGTATACATAAAAAAATACAATAGTATAAAGTATAGTGATAAATGAGAATACAGATTTCCTCAGGGTATAAAAGAGTGAGACATTCTCTTGAGTTGAGCAAGAAAAGAGAAAACAAGTAGGAAAGAATGATGTAAGTTACATGGAAAAGAGAATCATTTGATACTATATTAGGTCATTTTCAGCTACAAGAGACGGAAACCCAGTTCAAGTCAATTTATTGGCTCACATAATTGGCTCCCAACACTGCTGGGTTAAGGGCTTATATGATGTCATGAGGAATCTAGAATGTCTGCCCCCCTAGGAAGCTAGAGGAAAGAGCATTCTGTTCTACCCTACATCTAACCTCCTTTTTTATAGCATTTCCCATTAAATGCTTTTTTGCTCTTTAAACTTGGGACATAGTTTGTTCATTATAAGAAATATAAAATTTCTGAATTTAATTTTTGAGATATCTTCTTAATTCTTAAAAATATATGATCAAATCAGGCTGAAATTCACAAGCAGCAGCATAGTGAAGTCAAGTAATAAGTTGGGAGATAAATTGTTTGAAAGCCCAGATTTCAACTCTGCATTCTGTTTATCACTGGTAGGCTCAAAATAGAGTTGTCTCCCTTCTTTACCATGCACAGGTTCACAGGATGCATTATACAATGATAATCCTACCTCCCATTCTTGGCTGCTGCTACTGCTATCTTCATTTGCTAATAAACTCCAGTGTCAACTCTAGGGTATCTATTCAGAGAATTGCCATTGTAGAAGCTGACTCTGTTAGAAGAGAAATTATTTATGCTTATTATGAGACTATTATGCATAGTGATGGTAAGAAGGGAAAAGTTACTACTTAAAAAGAAAGAAACAGACAACAACAGCCCTGCAGATTTGGATTTTTGCCTAGTTGAGAAGCACAGAAAATACCTGTAGGTAGTAGTCGATGTTTATATTTAATGAAATTATATGGATAATTATTATATCTTAGGTGACACAAAAAGATAACTTTTCAAAATGTTTTTGTAGATATTCTTCTTCTTCTTGAAGACTTGAATGATAGCAATGAAGGCATATTTATTAAATCTATAGATGACACAAAGCTTTGATGAAGAAATCTATATTCAAAGAGAGCTCCACAATGCTTTTTCTATTAGTCCTCATCATTCAAAATACTTATGACATACAGTGTGAAAATAGGTTTCAAAACAACAAAAAGGAAATGGAATATTAAACTCCCCCTTTTCTGCCCTTTCTATCCCTCCAAAATAAAGTAGCTTTAGTCAGCTACCAGAAGCCAGAGCTTATAGCAAGGCCAGCCGGGAGAGGTACTTGAATTGTTTCTGATAGTAGAGCTTGGTGACTTGAGAAAATCGAATTCAACCTGAAATTTTAGAGGTTGGGGTTTGTTTTCTCGTGTTTCTCCATTCTGAGGCAAGAGGATCTTTGAGCATGTGAAATTTCAAAGTACTCTGGCTAAATCAAAGTCATTCATTCACTCAACAAATATTTGCTGAGTGGTTTCCATATTCCATTCACTTGGGAACAATACTGAAAGTAGCCACCTTTACTGGCCAAGGAATTAAAAGGAGACAGAGACACTGGCTGGGGTAGGGGTGGGAGTAGGCTCAGAAGACTTTCCCAATTACACAGAAAATAAAACAACTTGAAGAGTTTAGTAAATGTCCAATACTCTACAGCATCTCTGACCCCAGGCCTGGAGTTTTATACATCCCTCTATGCATCATCGGCAACACCACAGCCAGCATCTCCACCAAACCCACTTCCTAATCCTCCAAGCAGAGAGAGCCTGATGTTGGCAGTGGTGTTGAAATTCCATCTGTCCCCCTGGAAGGGCCCTGGGAGGAAGAAGAGCCCAACATCATCCAGATGTCTCAAATGAACCCAAAATTCAATCGCAGGACCTAGGACTGGCATCCAATTCAAGCAATAAGGAAACCAATAATCACAGATTATTGTGTTCCAGATGCGTTGTTCATGTTCTGCAGTGTTTTCAAAAGAGGCTTTAAAGTCAGCAAATGGGTTGGAATTCTAGCTCTGATCATTTTTAGCTGTGACTTTAGTAAGTGTGTAAAGCACAGTATCTTCTACTATTAGTGTTACCACGACTCTATGACTGTTACTTTTACTACTGTAACTACTATCATGATTACCCTATTGGATGTTATATAATTCACACTAAAACCTTATAAAAGTGTGTATTACTTCACCCATTATACTAAAAAAAAAACAACCAAGGAAGAAAAAAAGGAAAGAAAAAGCAAAACTAAGATCTATTAGTTTGTCCAAAGTTGTATAGCAAGAAAATGATAGGACTAGAATTGAATCCAAGTTTGTTTGACTCCAAAACCTTTGTGCTTATCCAATAACCCGTAACACCTATAAGGTGGATAAGAATTTTGCTTTAGAGCCAAGGAAAAGAGAGAAAACAGAATGGTTACCCAAGATCCTAAACTGCAGGAAAGAATCTTAGCAGAGCAAGGAGGACCTCAGGGACCATGGGTCCAGGACCATCTCAGACACTAACTAAAAGGACCACTCCAGTTCCAAAGGTTGTTCATATGTCATATGCTGTTGTTGGCTTAACCACAAATCTTGCCTTGACCCTCTCTGTGCAAGTCAACTTTCACTCAGTACAGATTACTGTTGGACCATACTCTCCATTCTGCTGTGGGAATGCATACTTCCAGTGGGGCCAAATTGTCCAAGATGGTTAGTCTTTAAGATATGTGTTCCTACTCTTTTATAAGTCACTGAAATATTCTGGAAGTCCTTTTTTTTTTTTTGAGAGAGAGAGAGAACATGAGAGGGGGAGAGGCAAAGAGAGAGGGGGACAGAGGATACAAAGTGAGCTCTGCCCCAACAGCAGAGAGCCTGATGCTAGGCTCAAACTCATGAGCCATGAGATCATAACCTGAGCTGAAGCCGAACGCTTAACTGACTGAGCCACCCAGGTACCTCAGCTGGAAATTCCGATTTTTATGTGTCTAAACACTCTTAGGCTGACTCTTACAAGTAGTTGAAATAAATTTATTGGACTTATTTTTAATTTGGAAAATAGAGCTGACCGAGCAGGACCCATCTGTAGTTCAGCTTGTCAGCACATGTTGCTACTGATCTTGTGGAAGGGTTGCATTGCTGCCCAAGAAAAGGAACTCGAAGCCCAACTTCTTGAAGAGGGGAATAGCTACATCCAGAAAGCTCCTCAGGGTACCATGAATATTAACAATATTACCAATAAGGACATAGTACATATTTTTATACATGAGATTCTCACAAATGCCTTGTGAGGAAGGCCAGGTGTCTTACAGATGACAAAGGAAATAAACAAAGGAAGAGGCAGGGACTTAGTATTTGGTAGGTGGGTATTTTACCTGAGCTGGCTCATTTATTCCTCCCACAGCAATGGTGGGCAGAGGTAAGTTATTTCCTCTCATTTATAAGTGAAGAACTTCAGGTTCATATTGTTAAAGTAATCTGCCCAGGGTTAGCACATAGTCACCTGGAACGAGGCTTCCAGGTCCTTCTACAGGTCCATACTGCCTTACTCTCCCAGACCACAAAGCTCCATGACCTCATTCCCAACAACCCACCTCAAGAGATGGAAAATTTGTATAGACCATGAGACCTCCAAGTTTAGGAGTATATTTTAAACCCAGACCATAATGAGAAGTTCCCATCCAAAAGGCTAGTAGGCTAGTGTGTAGTCACAGCCTGAAGAAAGTTTACTCGTACATCTGCAGGGTCAGTGAGAGGGCAAATGTGAGAACTAATTCACACCACTTTATCTGGCTCAAATATCTCTCCAAGTCTTGGGTCAAGAAAGTACCCATGGTTCCTCACTTTATCACTGCCATTTCTCTAAAACATAAACAACTTGGACTTAAGCTTCCTTTCTTCTGTGGGGAAATCAATCTCAAATGTTGCCAATTTGGGGCAAATGAGCTTTTGTAAACATAAAGAATTTTACCATTTTATTAAGTTCTTTCTGCCTTTCTGCCTTCTGCACACTGTTCCTATGTGCTCAGTGCTCTAAATGTATGTATTTATTTTATCCATATAACAACCCTATTAGCTAGATCATTTTTTCAGTTTATAGAAAGGAAAACTGCAGATCTGAGTTATTGAGGGCCCTTTAATAGGAAGTTACCAGGCTTCAAACCCAGGTTGTTCTTATTCTCCAGCCTTGTACTTGAAGCAGGCTGGTGTCTTTCAGAAGGGACTCCTTACTGAGGTTTCAGCTGCAGCCTAGCTATTATTGACCTTTCTTTAGGCACTTGTTCCTTTCTTTTTGTGATGGAGAATGAGGGACATCCCAACAACTTCAGCCCTTGGAGGGTTGTTTTGGGTTTATAGCACTGGAGTTTGAGGTCACCTACCTTCCTACTGCCTATCACTTGCCAAAGGGCCAAGAAATATACCTGGTGTTATTGCCATGGAATCACCCAGGTACCAGGTGAAGTGGACATTGTGAGAGAGTCTACCTGTGTCTGACACAAAGTGGAAGGGGAGAAGTGTTTTCAGCATGGTGTCATTTATCATGATCCACTGCCCCTCCACCATTCAAAGAGAGGATATAGCATTCTGCATGTTCTAGGGGCTGGAGCATGAGCGCAGAACATGAGCCTCAAAACCTAAGCTGGATCTTTTCCCAAGTGGTCACCAGAACCCATTCAGGACCAAACTGCAAAGTACCAGGCACCCAATCAAACTCCCCCAAATGCAAAGACCCTTTGTTCTCTTGAAAACTTGTCTTTGTTGATGAGGTTGCTTTTGTTGTGGTCTTGGGACGGAGGAAAATGCCGACATCTCCAGTTTTTAATATGGTAAATGTCAGTGTTTATGCCTGCACGGGCTGGCCTAATTATCCCGTGTCCTCTAAAATCTTCTGCTGTAATTACCACTCACCGCAGTGACACCTACTGCTGAAGGGAGAGCCATAAGCTGCAGGAAGCTCAAAGCCAGAGCACACTCAGCAAACTGCAAGCAACACCAGCAGCTGTTTCTGGTTTCCAAGCAGTGGGAGCTTCCTGAGCCATTTTCCCCGGTCCCGCTAGAGTAAATGCCACCATGGTTGAAAAGTTGGAAATGTTTGTCAGGCCCAGAACAAAGCTGTGAATGAATACTACAGTAATTTGCTTTCCCACAATCTCCTGCTTTCTCTAAAGCAGACACGGAAGCAACTGATGGGGCTAGAGCAAAAGAAAAAAAAAAGACTATTAGCACCAGTGGTATCTGGTATGTCGCTGCTATTATGTGTATAATAGCCTTTGTGTTATCTACATATGTACTGTAATGCATAGAGAACGAGCTACAGAGTTGAGACAGCTCAAGAGAATAGCTTTTAAGCAAAACACTATGCTAAAGAGACTGATCTTCTTTCTAAAAAAAATGCCCATTAGCACACAAGGGCAGTATTGAATCGTGTTTGCAGTGTAGAGGGAATAGTTTGGCCTGGCTTCTATGTTTGCAACTGTACGGAAGGAGGAGGGGAAGAAGAAGAAGAAGAAAAAGAAGAAGGAGAAGGGGGAAAAAAATCAATAAATTCCGTGTAAGCAAAGTCACGGCAACCTTTAAAATAATAAGACAAATCCATTTATTTCACAAATGTCTTCATTTCCAAATGCCATTGTTTGGGGCACTCTGCTGTCATTGTCCATGACATTTTCGAAAACTTGGCTCTTAATCATTTAGGTGTAGCTGGAGTTCTCCAGCAACAGCCAAGTTAAAAGATTATACATTCACCCCACTGCTTTAACAGCCTTGTGCTGTGGGGTGAAGGAGGGAGGCTGGCGGTGGGGGAAGAGACAAGGCTTAAATATGGGCAGAAAAGCTCAGCTGTATTGCTATATACAATGAAAAGTAATTACAGAGAAAAATGAAAGCTGTTTCTTGCTGTTAGCAGGAAGAATAAGAGAATTCTGTACCTTTTTAAAGCTCTGAGTCCATTTTGATGTAATTGGTTCTGGAATTATTTATGACATTAATTGCTGTGCTATCGACTGCCTGTCAGTGGCTCTGGCAGTTAGTCCATCTTTCTTAGCAGAGACAGCCTGCTCAGCCCAAACTAGACTGACAAGCTAATTATACCCATCTTCCCCTTCAATGACAAATGCTGCTCATCGGAAACCTTTCTAGAAATAAGCTCTCATTCTTTTCCCTTTTTCCTGAGCCAGACATAACGGATATCTCAAGGTGCAGATCACAGCTAAAACTCAGCTCACAGGGCTATTAGCTCTGAACATCTCACTTGAGCCAAAAAACCTAAGCATCTTATGTTATCAAACTGTATGTCATTCCCTGATGCTAGTTTTCAGGGATGAGCAGGGGCCTGGCCTGTCAGTCAGAGCCAGGCAAAGAGAGCCAAGCTGACTGTATTAGCCAAGCTCTTCTTAACCGTCAACCGCGTCCAACTCAGGTGATGATATGGAGGCTGGGAAAATGCCTCTGTGCTTTGTTGCCGTGGGGGTTGCTTTGAGGATGCTCACTGCAGGGGCCCGGTTTAGGAAGGCTAGGTGGATAGTTTCCTTGGCTGCCTCAGATCCCAAAGCCCCTTTGTGATTTAATTGTGTAAATTGTTCTTGTGCTCAAGGTTTATTTTGCATGCAAATTTATGAGAACACTTTGGAGGCGGGGCATCTACCCCAGCAGGCACTGCTTTAAGGAGTGGGTACTTTGGAGGAGTCACAAGAGGAGAAATGGCTTTAGGAGCACGCAGACTAGTTAGGAAGATGAGACACGCACATAAACAGGCAGGAAAAGCCTTTTCTCCAAGCATTAGGTAAACACAGGGAAGTCATATATTTTACTAGAATGATGGAAAGCCTAACAAAAAGAAGCAGTTCTCTTTTGGAAATACCAACTGGTCTGTTCTCTGCTACAGGTATTTTTTGCTCTGTTTTGTGCTGTCCAAAACAAGTTGGCAAAATGAACTCTCTTTTTAAAAGATAAAGGTGCTTCAGAAAAGAAAGGCCCAAATGTGCATTGTTACTCATTTGGGATGAAACTCAGACAGCTAGAATTCAAGTCCCTCCACTTGGGCAAGACACAAACTCTCAAAATCCAAGCCTGCAACATGAATTGAATAACCCCAGTTGACTGCCCAGTCAAAACTTGGCAGGAATAAATTTAGAAAAATTATAAAAACACTGAATAGACAAGAATTGTTTGATTTGTGCCAAAGTATGGTGATGAGAACAGAGTGCGCCACGGGCTTTGGAGCAGAAAAGTCACTGGAGACAGCTTGCTTTGAGAAAGAACTTATTAGAAAGCCTTTGAGATTGTGGGATCCCTAGGGACAGTATTAGGTGCTTTGCGATTTTTCACGTAATTTTGATATTGTCTTTGCTTATGGCTGAAAGGACCATTTATGGAACCCAAGTGGACACAAGAGGTGGACTGCGGTAGATGTGTATTGTATTAGCTTAGCTAAACTGCACATTTCCTAGAATTCTCTTCCCTGCATAGTTCCAAGTTAATGCCACATGGACATTTTGTATGAGAGTTAGAAGAAGACAGTAGAGGTGTGGCCATATTCTTTTATTCTCAGAGGTCATTGGAGGCAGCCCTACATTGCCACATATCTGCTGGCTTATCTGATTGACATGGGACAGATGTAGGGCTCACAGGCTCCTCCAGAGCTGCAGAGTTATCTGCTTCAGCTTTTCCAATGCCTGGAAGAGGTGCCAGCATGACATGTGGGGTCAGCTTCTCCTGCAGCCCACCCCCTCATCAAAGCTGGAGGTCTATAGGCGGTAAGAGACCAACATGGAATCCCAACTTTCCTCCGGAGTTCAAACTCGACCTTGTAGGTTCCAGCCTGTCCTTGATTTCCTGACTTCATATCTATCTTTCTTTCCTGGTGTATATATATATATATACACACACACAAATATATACATACACATACATACATACATATTCCAGTAAAGGACTCAACAGGTGGAAGAGATCATCAGTTACTATGTCTATAAAGACATGGTCATCAGTGTGCCTTGCACCATTATTTGATTTTCATTTTAGAGTAAGGCAAGTGAGAGAAGAAAAATTGTGTAAAGTTTGAGCTCTATCCTTATAATTAAACACTACCTAATATTTTGACTTTATGGTACCAAATGTTTGTATAGCTAGAAAATGGACTTTGTTTTCATACAGAGGTCAATAATCTATGAATGTGAGCTACTGATCAAAGGCATAGTGCAGTGAAACTTGATCTACAAAGGAGTATAAATAGGGTGATGCCCCCTATCCCAATTTACTCAGAGCTGAGGGATTTCATGGGTCATGGACTGTTATGCCCAGAATTCGTGATCCCCAAAGACCACTAGGGAGCCGAGTCTGATGCAAAAGCAAAGAGCCTTTATTTGAGCTAGCTCGAGCTCAATCCCCTACCTGCACCGACGCAGCGGTGAGATACCAGGGAAAGAGAGCGAGTTTCAAAAGGACAAAGGTTTTATTGGGGTCTAGGGGCAGTTGGTGAGGTAATGGCTATGGCCTCAGCCGATTGGCTGGGGAAGGGTCCTGGGGAAGGGTCCGAGTCCTGTTAGGCAGGTGAGGGGGGGGGGGTTACTCAAGGGGAGGAGGTGTGGTCAAGGTGAAGGACACAGAACAAGATGGAGTCGGCCGGCATAGGCCCGCCCTTTCATTCCCCCCTTGTCATGTAGCTTAGGGACCCAATCATGGGACTGGCTGCATTTATGGTGACAAGGGGAACAGAGTTTGGAGGTTTACGCAAAGTTCTGGGAACCAAGTGTCCCTGGGGTGGCTCTGGGACGTCTGATTAAGTATTGTCCCTGAGCTGGTGTCTATGATCTGCCAGGTGATGTTTTGGGGGGCGTGGGGACTCCTGGCAGCATGAGCAATGACAAGCAGAGTTAACAGAGTTACCAATATTAGGTAGGTCGAATGCGCTGTAGCTTGAGCTTGAGCGGGTTGTGTTGGTCCCGACTGATGGCCCATCGCGTGACAATGTCCTTCCGGATCGAGGAGGGGTCTGCTGGCTGAGCGTGGGTGTGATGGACCCAGGTCGCGATGTCGTCTACCTTGAGAGCTGTGGGGGTTGTCAACACCACGATGTAGGGTCCCTTCCAGTGCGGCTTGAGAGTCTCTCGGTGGTGCCTCTTGACATAGACCCAGTCTCCCAGCCTGTACTGATGAGGTGTCGGGATCGGGTCGGCCTCGTAGATGGCACGGAGGCGCAGCCAATGTCCTCGTGCGCCCTCTGGAGCCCGCTCAAGGAAAGAAAAAGTTCTTGATCTTTAAACTCAGCAATAAGTTCAGCTCCAAGGCTGGGAATAACAGGGGGTGGCCTGCCAAACATGATCTCGTAGGGAATAAAACCCAGAGTGTAAGGAGTGTTTCTAACCCGGTAAAGGGCGTACGGTAGGAGAGTCACCCAGTCCCCATCTCCATGGTTAATTTGGTAAGGGTCTCTTTTAGGGTTTTATTCATTCTTTCTACCTGTCCTGAGCTCTGGGGCCTATAAGCACAATGTAATTTCCAGTTTGCCCCCACCGCCTTGGCTACTGCCTGTGTTACCTGCGAGATAAAAGCTGGTCCATTGTCTGATACTACCATGGCAGGAAAACCATACCTGGGTAAGATGTCTTCTAGTAGCTTCTTAGCCACCGTCTGAGCCGTTTCATGCTTGGTTGGGTATGCCTCCACCCAGCCAGAGAAGGTGTCTGTAAATACCAGGTCCTTGTGTAGTGCCTCGTCGAAGATGGTGGGTGAATTTTTGAATCCCTGAGGTAGCCGTGTCCAGGTGAGTTGCCCACTGTAGCCCTCCTCCGGATCATGCCACTCAAAGGCGAACAAGGGTTGGCTCTGGGGTGCCAACGGCAGACTGAAGAAGGCATCCTTTAAATCTAGTACAGTATACCAGACCCTGGAGGGTGCCAAGGAGCTCAAGAGAGTATATGGGTTGGGAACAGTTGGGTGTATGTCCGTGACCCTCTTATTTACTTCCCGGAGGTCTTGTACCGGTCGGTAGTCATTTGTGTGAGGCTTTTTGACAGGCAGTAAGGGGGTGTTCCAGGCAGACTGGCAAGGAACTAGTACCCCAAGACTTCATAGTCTCCGGATGTGTGGCTGGATCCCCTTCCGGGCCTCCTGAGACATGGGGTATTGTTTGATCCTTACCGGACTCTCTCCTGGCTTGAGCTCTACCAGGACTGGGGTCCTATGAGTGGCTAGTCCCATTCCTTCTGTCTCTGCCCAAACCGAGGGGAATTCTTATAGCCATCTGTCTATATTATCCTCTCTCGGGAGCGCCTCCTGGTGGAGGAGGTATTCATCCTCCAGTTTCATGGTCAGGACCTGGATGGGGTGGCCCTTGCCATCGGTGACCTGAGGCCCCCCCTTGTCTGAAAGTTATCTGAGCTCCAATCTTGGTCAGTAAGTCCCCTCCTAACAGCGGGTAGGGGCATTCTGGTATTACCATAAAGGAGTGGGATACCCGGCCGGTTCCCAAATCTACTGTTCTTCGGGTAGTCCATGAATACTGGCTCATACCAGTTGCCCCTTGTACCCAGGACTTCTTGTTGGCTAGTTTTCCTTGTGGGGTGCGGAGGACCGAATGTGCTCCGGTGTCGACAAGGAAATCAATAGGGGTCCCCTCCACTTTAAGAGTTACCCTGGGTTCGGGGAGAGGGTCTGAACCCCGACTCCCCTAATCACTTAGTTCATCTAGCTCTAGGACTTTTACTCGATCAGTCTTGCTTCCCTTCCCGCCAGCCCTTTTTGGACAATCTCGGGCCCAATGCCCTATCTCCTTGCAGTATGCACACTGATCCTTCTGCAGCCTCTGCTTCCCCCCCTTGGTGGTTCCTTTACCTTTTCTTGCGTCGTCTGCCAGCTGCCGGAGACGGCGGTTTCGTTCCTCGGGGAAGTCAGCAGTGGTAGCTAGTAGTATTCTGGCCAGGTCTCGAGTCTGCTTACTGCTGGCAGCCGCCATGGTGCGAGCCTGCTTGTCCTCAGGAGGCTCCCGGTTATTGTATACCTTTTCGGCTACCACCAGTAAGTCCTGCAGACTTTTTTTCTCCTAGTCTATCTATTTTTTATAATTTTCTCCTAATGTCTATGGCCGATTGGTTTACAAAGGCCATGATAACAGCTGCCTTGCTTTCCAGAGCCTCTGGATCCATGGGGGTATAGGTATGGAATGCCTCCATGATCCATTCTAAAAAGTCAGCCGGAGATTCATCTTTTCCCTGTTGTACATTTCCTACCTTGGCCAAATTGGTTGGCTTTCTAGCAGCCATTCGGAGACCCCCCATTAGAGTCTGGCGGTAGACCCGGAGCCTCTCCTTACCTTCTGCCATGTTGAAATCCCACTGGGGCCGAGTTAAGGGGAAGGAGGCATCTATCTGAGCCTGGTTGGTGGTGGGATTCCCGTCTGCACCTGGAACTAGTTTTCGGGCCCCACTGAGGATTCTTTCTCTTTCTTGAAAGGCCAATAGTGATGGGGCTGATTTCCCTCCGCGTCTGGGGGTCCGGTGACTCTCAGGGGCAGAATAGTGGAGTCGGCGGCGGAGGCGGATTGCTCCCTCTGAGCCCTTTGTCTGGTAAAGGGAGGGCTTCCCCCTGGAGCGTTTCCGCCTCCCGCTCTCGGAACAGCGTCTGCCTCCCCCGGAGTGGGAGGATGGTGTTCTTCCAGCATCCTAGAGGGGTTATACGGGGGAAGAAAAATTAATTCTTCTTTAGTACCCCCCTGTAGGACAGGGTAGAGGGGTACTGAAGGCTGGGTAAGACTTTTCCTCTTTTCTGTCTCCTGCAAAGCAAGAATGGGTTTTGGCTCCGGAGGGAGCAGGGTTAAGAAGGGCTTAAGCCAAGAGGGTGAGTCTTCTACAAGGTCCTGCCAAGTGATAATGTAAGGGAGCTGATCAAGATGGCCCATCTTAGGCTGAGAGATGATACTCCTGACTCGGTGGATGGTAGGGAGGTCGAAGGTCCCCTCTGGTGGCCATCCGACATTGAAAGTTGGCCACTCGCTGGAACAAAAAAACTGCAACCGACCCTTTTGGACTTCCACACTGAGGTTGTTAGCTCTTCCCCTCACATCCTTAAAGTGATCAATCATAATACTTAGAGGAGTAGTCTGAGTCTGTCCCATAACGTCCGTCCAGTAAGTCCACAGAACAAAACAGAGAAACACAAAAACAGACAAACAGGGCCCCTAGAAAGTCTTCCAACTCCATGGAAGCAAAACTGAGAGCTAGCTTTAGACATTTGAGGGGATTCCACGTCCCTCCAAAACCAATGAGGGGATTCCACGTCCCTCCAAATACGACGGCCTCACGCCGACCAGCGGGAGTGACCCGCCTCGTCTCAGACCTTTGAGGGGATTCCACGTCCCTCCAGAAGGGAGAATCGGAACGTCTTCCGAAACTCCCGGCCCGTGGTCCTCCAGTGTGTCCACTTAGACCGTGTCAGGCACTACCAGAATTTCAGAAATGAGCTCACACAGAAAAGACAGAACAAACAGACAGACACTAACCGTGGCCAGTCAGGCTCTCCGGGTCCGGGGTCCCTCGGGGGTCTTGGGGATCCCGGGCCGAGCCCCCAAATGTTATGCTCAGAATTCATGATCCCCAAAGACCACTAGGGAGCCGAGTCCGATGCAAAAGCAAAGAGCCTTTATTCGAGCTAGCTCGAGCTCAATCCCCTACCTGCACCGACGCAGCGGTGAGATACCAGGGAAAGAGAGCAAGTTTCAAAGGGACAAAGGTTTTATTGGGGCCTAGGGGCAGTTGGTGAGGTAATGGCTATGGCCTCAGCCGATTGGCTGGGGAAGGGTCCTGGGGAAGGGTCCGAGTCCTGTTAGGCAAATGAGGGGGGGTTATTCAAGGGGAGGAGGTGTGGTCAAGGTGAAGGACACAGAACAAGATGGAGTCGGCCGGCATAGGCCCGCCCTTTCAGAACCTTCAGTACTAACTCAGAGACAGTCCCAGAAAAACTGGGATGGCTGATTCCCCTAAGTATAAGACAACTTTCTTGGCATGAGAGGGAGTCAGCTCCGCATTACAATACTTTTAGTCTGTTTCCTCACCTCTAAGATAATTTGTCTAAGGATAAACTTTTTTAATATATGTAAGGCACTTATAGTTCTTGATAAATAATAAACACAAGATATGTAGTTTACTAATAATTAGCAAATAATATCAGAAAAAGTAACACACGAATATGTAAAATTATAAGAAAAAATCCATACGTAATGAAAGATTAAGCATTAAGTGAGAATGAAAGCAAGTGCTACCAGGGTCCATGGGGCATACAACATGAGAGCAGGAGGTTCTTGTCATTCAATGGGATATCTACTCACACTAAGCTAAGTGAAAAGATTGATTTGGTGAACCAAGTAGATATTAATTGTTACCTTGATGGGGCTTTCAACCTATGGGAGGGCCCGACATTACACAAAATACAACCAAAAATGAGTATTATGAGGGAAAATAATTGAGTGCCCTCAGAGAAAATTCAGGGAGTGATCTAATTTAGACTGGGTAAGGAGAGAGGGGTTCCCTGATGAAGTGCCACTGAGAATGAGTCCTGAAGGATGAGAAGGAGTCAACCAGACAAAAAGGAGGAAAAAGCACAGCCCATACACAGGGGAAGAATGTGGCTCAGGGAATGGATCATGGAAGAAGTAGGACTTGAATTAGGTCTTGAAGGATAGGTGAGTTTTCAATAGACACAGAGAAATAATGCATATCATGGGTCCTTCTACTTCCTTACTGACCTTGGGAAGATTATTTCCATTGAGAGGCCTCAATTTCTCCCTCCATGAAATAAATGGGTTCAACTGGATGATCCCCATGGAAGAATTATGTTAATATAATTGAATATGCCCAAGATGATGAACAGATAAGAATCAAAGGTCACTTGCCATTAATCATGGCCAAACACAAATATCCCCCAAGAAATGGAGAAAAAGTGCAGATTCCACAGGTTGCTATAGTCACTGCCCATTAATTGAATGGACTAAGACCTTTACTTAGTGAAGATTCACTCAGATGTGAAGAGATGATGGTGTGTAAATTAGGCCTGACTAGGAGCAAGTCTGATGCGAGTATTGGCCTCTTGTGGAGGAATGTGTGCTTCTTATTTTCAGTGAATGATTTCAGTAGGTCAGAAAAAAGCATTTTCCCACTTATGAAGTCCTTCCCCACTAGAAGAAAGGGGATGATTGATCGTCTAAACTGTGGACACTTCACACTATACATATTTTTTCTCCTGGTAAACTCCTTGGAAGCATCCACATAAAATTAACACGAAGCTCTCAAAACTGGCTCCTTTAAATCACTCACTCTGTGCCTATAAATTGTGGGGTGCTGAAGGCAGCTTTCTTAGGGCATTTTTTTCACTGATTTCTGGGCTTCGCCCCCCAACATTACCAAAAAAGGAGGAAATCAGGACTTCTCTGATGACCTTTAAACCAGTGAGCCTCATGAGGACAAAAGAGTCTGTTCCTGTGTCCCTGACTCATGGCCCAGAGCCTGGCCCACAGTGGGACGCCGGGAACTATCAGTGAGTTGAATGGACAAATTAACTTCAAGCCAAGATCTGGTTTGGTCTGATCTGGCTAATGTGGAAATTGAGTCATGGCAAGGAGATTAGAGAAGCATTTAGAGAAAGAGTAGCATCCTGACATTTGGTAAGAAAAGTACTCTCAGTCAAGCTGTAGAGGAGGGCTGCCTCTTCGGGCCCTTAACAAAGTGAACTTCACCCAGGTGACTGTTCTCTAATCTGAGCTCTGCAGGTAAAATTTTCTCTCCTAGCTAGAAAAACGTCCTTAAAAAAATAAAGTGAACTTGGCAGTCTTTCAAATTCTGTAGCTTAGACTTTCAAATAAACATTTTACAACATGACATAGGATGGCTTAAGCTCAGTCCTGATGAAGACAGAAATCATTTAGCAATTGCAATGCAAATAAGATAGTATCTTACAATTAGTAAACAGATCATAGACTCCAAAGTCCTTTTACATATATTATCCTGTTCAGAATGGTACAACTTCAGGTCCAATATAGGTGGGGACCAGATATCTCTTGCTTATCACTGTATTCTCACTTCAATAAATAGTTGTTAATAGATATTTGTTGAATAAACCAGTGACAACAAACAGGATGATGGCTTAGAAATGCCATATCATTTTCCCAATGTCAGGTAGTTAATAAATAGTAGAATAGTTACATTTCACAGGTAGCTAAGAATGTTTCCCAAATATGTTCATAGCTCAGCTTCTTGCCACACCCACAATGGTATGACAGGTGGATTCACCTTCAGTGTCATTGACACAGGTAGTGTTCAAGTTGAAAAAAGGAGAAAGCTTTAGATCATAAAGAAAAATATGGAAAAACAATAGTCATCCAATGTAGATTCCTCTATAGAAATTAGCTCACACATCCAAAAGAAAATCAACCCTCATTATAGCTTTGTATTATAGTATTATATTATGGTTTATCATGCCATATGGGTTGATATTTTAAAGCCAATAAACACTTTTTTAAAGCTCACTAAAATGCCCGGGAATTATTGCTCTTTCTTAAATTCCTCTGATTTTTCTATAAAAGTATACTTTGACCAAAATTTAGCAGTCATGCAGATGATATGCAGATGCCTTTCATCTTTAAGAATAATATTGTTTAGCAATCTATTCATGACTTCTGGAAATTATCCCTTGGGTGCTTCTAAAATGCTTCTTGCACAGGAAGTCCTATACCCAATAATTTACCAGTCTTGGGGATGGCAGGGTAAGTGGAACGTTTACATCCAGTCAAACCCAGAAAGGCTGTAGTACATAACTCCAGGAAAAATGCTATATTCAGTGGTGCTTTCTCTTTTTAATTTCTGAATTTAAGGCTGCAGTTGGAAAGAAGAGAAAGATGGGCACCCCCCTTTCCTTCTGGTCGATAAGCTCACATCAGCTTGCCTGGAACTCACAGACATTATCTCCACTCAGGACAGGTGGCGGAAGGGGTGGTTTGCTCCCTCCTCACCCTGTCCTTTTAGGTTTCCGACATTTTTAAGACATGTGTAGAATTTTTTTCAGGTGAATGCCACAAGAGATTTAATAGAAGATGCATTTGTTTTTGACTTCTAATTAATCAAGATAACATCTCTCTCAACCATTAGACAGTAAAATCAATACCTCAGGCAGCTGCACCACCAGTTAGACTTATACACCGATACCTATTATTGGCAAATCAGTGATGTATTTAACCATGTTGTACTCTATCATTTTATAATATGAGACCAACATGACTATGTTGAGGGTGTGTAGAGCAGGATATTTTTGCCCCTGGACGCAGTGATGGGATTTCTGCCACATCTCATCATGGCCCACTCCCTCCCACAACCAAAGCTGGGATAATGATTCACTTCCCAGATTCTGATTTGCGAGAAATCATTTACTCACCATGAGAGACACCAGAATCCCAGAATATGAGAAACATAGGTAGAGCAAAGATCCCAGATAAAAAGGTGAGACAACAACTATGAGAGATGTGGGTATGTCATGAATTCCTTCCATCAACAGGCAGTGGTGGCCTGGGGCGGGAAGGGCCCTGGCTATTCTGAGGCTCTGCTCTCTGGAAATAGTATGTGAAGGATGTCCTAGGTCTAGCTGAGGAGGCAGTGAATCTCTGGGGAATTCACTGTAGAATTTGCATAAGTGGTACCTGCCCTATTCACTGCCATATTCACTGGAATATTCTTCCAGGCAAAACCCACCAGGTCAAGGGCTCCATGGTAGGGGGAGGGCTTTCTCTTTGAGGCAACCTGACCCAGAACTAGGGCACTGAGTGTATGACATGTTCCAGCAATTCAACCCTTGGCAGAAAGGTATCTAAGGCATTTTCTTGGTAGACCAAGAAAGCCTACACAGCAGGTGACTCTCCCTGGGACCCTACAAAATGTCTTGACAAGCCACTCAAGTCCTGCATCACTATTGCTCTTTATTAGAGTGCCCCAAGTTTCAATCATCCCAGCTTTTCATCTAAGTTGTAAGTATTCTGTGAGCAAGACTCTTGAAGTCATGATGAGTTCTAAGTGACCTGCGACCCGAAGAAGAAACTCTGACTCAGGAGAGGAAGAGGCTGGGAGGGACTGAATAAACATACCTGCTGGGGCACCGAGGTACAACAGAGCTAGTGCTAACCTTTAGACAGGCACAATCATCTGACAGATCACTTTCCAGAAAGCATTCTCTGACTGCCACCGCCCCCCCCCCAGGCTTCCCCCTCCACACCCTGACTATACCTGGAACCCCTTCTCTACCACATGCTATAGTGACAGATATGTTTCCTGTCTCTTCCCTGAGTGACTGTGAGCCCCATGAGTCTTGTTCTTCCCCATCCCTCCAGGACTAAGCACAGACTTAGTCCAAAGGGGGCATTCTGCCAAGGATAGCTATTTTCATGTGAAAATTCAGATGCAGGCAGCACTGAGCTGTAGGAAACCATAAGTTAGCCTGAAAGTGAAAGAGTTAAGAAACACTGAATCCATCCCATTTTCTGGAATACCTGATGAAGGGAGAATGCCTATATTTTAGGCAAGATGGTGGAGAGAGTAATAACAACAACCACAACAATATCTATCATTATTATGAAAATAAGTGCATGACATTGTGTGTGTTTCTCTGAGGCTGGCTTTAAAACCCTGTCATACTGATGAGGAAACTGACTCTGAGAGGTCCCACCATACACACAAGGTCACACAGCGTTTGATCTTGAGCAAGCCTGAGTCTAAAATCTGTGCTCCTTCCACGATGCTACATTACCTGCCACATAACACTCTAAAGTAGTATTTCTTCAGTTTTTACTAAGACATTTTCCCTTTTCCCTCAACACTCACTTTCTTTCCCAGAACTCGTGATGGTCACAGCCTTGTGTTCCTCTCATTGGAAAGCTACACTTGGAATGTCAACATACACAGAAAAGTAAATTTTTAGAAATATGATTATGCTTCTAGGATCTATTTTTTGACACCAAGATAATGATTCAGTGGATCACAGGCATTGTGCTGGGGATTTAGACACACAAACACCCTATAAGGGGGGAAACCTCTATGTTGTGTGTGTTGGATATAAAGGATGAACTTCTGCTGACACCATCTTTAATTGAAAGGCTTCAATTAAGTGCCCCAAATTATTCCCCAGTAATGTGAGCTATGGGTTCAATAAGAGATCCCTTCTTAATTCTTTTGTGTTGTATTCAACTTATAGTAGCTAAGAGTTTATATTGTCCATGAGCTTGGTTAAATTTGTCATTGAAATATTTTTCTCAAATATACCCTTGGGTGGGAGGCTGAATCTGTAATTTGCAGAACAAATTTGTGTGAAATGAGATATTATGCCTCTGACCTCGTCTTCAAGGCATTTCCTTCTTAATGACTTTTATTATTTTATTTTTTTAATTTTTAAATTTATTTATTTATTTATTTTTAAGTAGACTTCATGGCCAGCACAGAGCCCAGTGTGGGGCCTGAAATCATGACCCCAAGATCAAGACCTGTGCTCAGATCAAGAGTCAGATGCTCAAATAACTGAGCCACTCAGATGCCCCTCTTAATGCCATTTTTATAATCTTACCTCATATTGTCTTGAGCTGTATGATCTGTCCCATTTGAATAGAAAGCCCTGTATCAACCACAGTATGCAGTCCAATGCATTGCTCATAGGTTTGTAGAAAAGAATCAGGGTTTTGATTAATTACCTGGTGTCTGAGCTTTGATGTTAAACCTTACCCTTAATGTGTTGCTGTGTGAACATGCATTATGAATTATGAAACTACTCACCCACAAAGGAAGTTGTTTGGCTAACATTTAATTTTACCACTTGTCAGCACCATGATATGAGAGAGGAACTATCTTTTGATAGGAAGCACTCTGAATTCTTGTAGAGATTTGTTGGTGATGCATCAACCTCTGCAAGGCATCTCATAATTGTGCTTACAGTCAGTGTTCATGCTTCAAACTTTGTAGCTTCCAGTCCCTCAGTATTAGTTAGCAAAATCAGAGGAGCTGGTCTTCCATAAATCAATCATAGGCTTGTCCAATGTATCTTTGACTCATACTCTTTTGTGGTAGCTCATTCCCTGTCATCTCTTTCTCTGTAGTTTTGGAGGACTTCAGGTGACCTGGTCTCTTCTTCCTTGGTCTAGGCTGCACTCATACCCACTGTTCTGACCCAATGTCAGCCATGTCTGCTTTCTTGCACTGACTCTTTATTTTGGTATTCATTCACTCATTCATTCACTTAACAAATATTGGTTAAGCACCTACCATGTGCCAGGCACTCTGCTAGATGCTAGGGATAAAATGATGATTATTATTGGCATGGTCCTTATATTCATGATTGTTAGAGTTTATTGGAGGAGATAATAATACAATATGTAATTACGTATCACAATAAACACTAGGAAGGAAAGTAATAGCATGCTATATACATTAAAAAAAAAAGTAACACAGGACCTACTTGGGATGGCTTGGTGGTAGTTAGCCTATAGTTTCCTCACTTCTTGACCACCCACCTCCTCTACCTTTGTGGAATTGCTTTTAACTGAAAAGAGTTTCCTCACTCAAGAAAATACTTTCTTCCTTCCTGGAGCACTTGTATCCAATGAGTGGTCCACAAGAGGATGCAAAGGCCTGACTCCCTTGCCTCAGGGCAGGATGATTCTGAAGCCCCTCAAAGCTCCAGATCCCATTGTAGAATCTGCTAACACTTCTGGTACAGCTGCATCCAGTTTAACTTTTCTCTCTATCCAATTCTGCACCCCTCACTGCCTTACAGGACCTGTTCCAGAGGGTATTCTCCATACATCTTGCATGAAAATTGCAGAGCCTGGTTTCTGGAGAACCTGACCTAGAGGTTAGTGGTAGGAAGAATGGGGAGACATCTCTCTAGGCAGAGGGAATAACATGTACAAAGGCCAAGAAGGAGAAGCACTGGGAAGTAGTTGTAGAGGCTGCTGCACTCTGACAGTCCTCCCTTACACAGATGTTCCAAGGCCTCTATAACATGATCTTGCCCTGCCTATCCACATGCCTCCTGACCTACATCTCTGCCTGACCTGTACAAAGTTAGACCAGTTTCCTCCTTGCTTTTGAGGCTCTGACTATGGACTTCCTCCAGCCTGCACTGCCTTTCTCCTCTCTTAGCATCTGCCATTCTCACTCATTAACTTGATTTTTGAAAACTTTACTTCAGGCTTACTATTTTCTCAACTTAATGCTTAATTATTCATGATTCTCCTTTGTTTAGTTGGGTTTTTAAAAATGTTTTGCTTATGCAACCCTGATTGCCCTGATGAGACCAGAAGATGCTTCATAGAAGGAATGGTTCGGGAACTTCTAATTTTTTTCTTAATGTTTATTTTTGAGAGAGAGACGGAGTACAAGTTGGGGAGGGGCAGGGAAAAAGATGGAGACACAGAATCTGAAGCAGGCTCCAGGCTCTGAGCTGTCAGCACAGAGCCCGATGCGGGGTTTGAACCCACGAACCATGAGATGATGACCTGAACTGAAGTCAGACGCTTAACCGACTGAGCCACCCCAGTGCCCTGGTTCAGGAACTTCTGTGGAATTCTCTTTGTCTCAGATAGAGGGCTGAGGGAGAGATGAAGATGGGGACCAGTGAGGATTCTTAGTTATGGACAGCAGGACCCAGTCTGACTAGTTCAAGAAGGAAAGAAACTTATTAGAGGGTATTATATGACTCACAGAGTATCTGGGAGAGCCAGAGATTCAGGTTTAGAGGTTCTTCAGCGAAACATAGTCTCCGTCATCATGGGCTATGTCAGTGGGGACATCACTGCCACTTGGCCCGGACTGTAGCTCATACACAGCCCTGATGCTGAGTGAGGATATGTCACTAGAGTCTCAGTTACTTCTGTCTCTGGGATGTCTCTCCTTCCATCCCTTCAGAGTAGAGTCTGGCTGGCATCTGCTTAACTGAATCCCTAGGTTCTGAATCAGAGTATCACACAGAAACATCTGACAGTAGAGCCTACGTCATGTGACTGCACTGCCAGAAAACTGGCAAAACAAGTTTTTAGCATCTACTGTAGAGTGGTGAGAATTCATAGATGGAAAAATTGGAAGCTGACGAAAGGTATTCAAATGTGATGAACAGCCAAAAACAATGTCTAATGAGTACTGAATATAGATGGGAGGGGAAGTGGAGATAGAGTATGAGGGACCTCTCTAATACCAGTCTATGAAGTCACCCCATATCTAGGGGTCATCACCCACTCCCCTCTCTCACTTCACAGCAGATCCTTGAGAAAGACCTTCTGATTTACTTCTTAACTGTCTCTTAAAACCACATGTCTCCCTTACCATCATCCTAGAACAGGATTAGCAAACTTTGGTCTGCAGGCCAAATCCAGCCCACCTCCTGTTTTTGTAAACCAAGTTTTCTCAGACCACAGCCACACCCATTTGTTGGGCACAGCCACACACTGGGTCCTGCAATCATGTGACTGACAAAGCCTAAAATATTTACTACCTGGTCCTTTACAGAAAAGGTTTGCTGACTCCTGTCCTAGTCTATGCCAGCACCATCTCTTACGGGGCTTCTGCAAGAACTTCTTAAAGAACTCCACATTTCTTATCAGTGAGTAAATCTGATACCCAGAGTACTTACTGCAAAACATACATAGGATCATGTCAGTGTAAGACAAAATTATTCAGTAAAGTTTCATTATACTTAATATAAAGAGCAACAGCCTCAAAATGGCAGTGAGATCCTGCAAAGTTTAATGTGTGTCTACACACATGGTTGGCCAGTGGGGCAATGATACTGAGAGAAAGACATCAATGGACATGGTTAGAGTATGTGACGTTTCTTTGATATCAAGGATGAGAGGTAATATTCTGACAAAGCATAAATTGAGAACTTGTCCTGAGATACTGGATACAGGCTTTTCCCAAGCCCCTCACACACAAAAAAAACAGCTCTTATCTATGGATAACATTCCATAGAATGAGGATTCAACTGGCAGCAAGATGCTTGATTTTGTCATCCTCCTATTTTTAAAAATACCTCTCCCCTCACCCATCTATCTGACGTGAAGTCTGACTGTGGCCCTGCTTGCTCTTTGGATACAAGGGACAAATCCTTCATATTTATTCTTATTTATTTATTCTTATTCATATTTATTCATATTCATATTTATTGCAGGACTACGTAAATTAGTGGTTAATTTTCCAGGTATGGTGAACTCCAGTAGGCCTCTGTTTCAAACATGCATAAGGTCCACTCCTGAAATGAACTCCCTGGTATAAGTTAAAGATTCTCACAGTACCATTTCAGCAGATTAGCTTTTTTGTTTAGTTGGTTCATTCAGGTTTTGTGTTTTCTATTTTTGTTGTTTTTTTTTTTTTTTGTACTTCCCCCTCCCAATGTTTATTAATTTATTTTGAGAGAGAGAGACAGCATGGGCAGGGGAGGGGCAGAGAGAGCGAGGGACAGAAAGAATTTCAAGCAGGCTCCGTGTTGTCAGCACAGAGCTTGATGCTGGGTTCGATCTCGTGAACCATGAGATCATGACCTGAGCTGAACTCAAGAGTCAGACACTTAACTGACTGAACCACCTAGGTGCCCCAATCTTTCTGAACTTCCATTTTTTAATCATAGTATACTATCATCACTTGAACTACATAATAAGGGGAAAGTACAGTAGCAATCAAATGCATTAATTATTTTATCAGATGAATAATTTGTCCATTTTGTAAGTAAAAAACTCCCTTTTAAGCTTAACAAATTCTAATTATTATAATGATAGCTTTTTTTAAAAAAAAGTTTTAATTACAGTTAGCATACAGTGTTATATTAGTTTCAGGTGTATAATGTAATTCAATACTTCCATATTAATAATAGCTTTTTAAATTTTATGAAGCCTATTACTACAACTAGGCATCCTTCTCTTTAGACTTAACATTCTATTATTTTTAACCCTATTCTCAAGACTATGGAAGATAGTCTTACTTTATGCCAACATCAAGGTATTCTTTCCTACCCCAAACATGTAATGAATACTCTCCAGGAAGCCCTGGGGATATCTATCTATTATCTATCTATCTATCTATCTATCTATCTATCTATCACCTACCTACATACCCATTATTTGTTCATTGGTTTGGAATAGAATAATAGAAGCTAAAATTGGTTCTAGGGCTAAATGTCTTAGGCATGTTGACAATAAGCGTATTATTTATTTTTAGAAATTTTATTTATTTATTTGTATTTTTTTAATGTTTGTTTATTTTTTTAATATGAAATTTATTGTCAAATTGGTTTACATACCACACCCAGTGCTCATCCCAACAGGTGCCCTCCTCAATACCCACCCCCCACCCCCCATTAACCCTCAGATTGTTCTCAGTTTTTAAGAGTCTCTTATGGTTTGGCTCCCTCCCTCTCTAACTTAACTTTTCTCTTCTCTTCTCTTCTCTTCTCTTCTCTTCTCTTCTCTTCTCTTCTTTTTTCTTTTCTTTTCTTTTCTTTTCTTTTCTTTTTTCTTTTCTTTTCTTTTCTTTTCTTTTGTATTGGACTATGATGTACATGCAGAACACAAAATACACAAAATATAAAATACACAAAATACAACACAGTACAGCTCAATGGATTTTCTGCAAAGTGAACACAGTCATATAACCACCACCCAGATCAAGAATACAACACCAAAGATCCCCCATGGCCCATTATAGTCACTATATCTCCAAAGGTAACAAGGATTAAGAGAGTTGTCACACTGCATCTCTTCTCCTCTTCTTAAGAGGGCACCATTTATATTGGATTGGAGCTTATTGAACACATTTTTTGAAGGGATACAATTAAACCCATAGTAATCAGTTTTAAAGCTCTGTAGTTAGTTGTATACCTATTTAGGATCATTATGTCTTTTAGGTAAATTGATATTTATCCCTATGTATTGTCCATTTTTATCCTTGGTAATTTTTTCCCCTCTAAGTCCTACTTTGTCTGATACTAATATACAAATTCCAGATTTTTAAAAATTAGTGTTTGCAAGGTAGACTTTGGTGTTTGTTTTACTCTTAACCTATGTATATTATTACTTCCAGAGAGTTTCTATGTTTTTTTTTAGTTATATATTTATCAATTCTAATGATCTCTGTCTTTTCACTGGTATATTTACACCATTAGTATTTACTATTGACATGTTTAGGTTTATTGTTTTCTGGTTTTTATTCCCCTGTTTCTTCTTTCCTGCCCTTCTTGGGGTTATTTAGACATCTTTAACATTCTATTCTAAATTGTATATTGTGTTTTTAAATATGTAATTTTTTAGGCATTGCCCCAGGGATTACTACTTAGAATCACTATTTTATCACTTTATGTGTAATGTAGGAAGTGTACCATAATATAGGTCCCTGTACCCTCCCTTCTTTGTGTTATAGTTGTCTTATATATTACATCTGTATACATTGAAAATGCTTGGGATAATGTTTTAATTTTTATTTCAATGGACACATTTTTAAAGAACTCAGTAGCAAAAGGATAGTCTATTATATTTACCTAGGTCTTATTATTTCTATTATTCTTCCTTTATTTCCATAGCTTTTCATCTGTTATCCCTCTGTCTGAAGAACTTCCTTTAGCAATTCTTCTAGGTCAGGCTTGTTGCTAGCAGCAAAATCCGTTAGTATTCCTTCATATGAGAAAGTTTTTATCTCATCTTTGTTCC
Source organism: Neofelis nebulosa (assembly GCF_028018385.1). Taxonomy (NCBI): domain Eukaryota; kingdom Metazoa; phylum Chordata; class Mammalia; order Carnivora; family Felidae; genus Neofelis; species Neofelis nebulosa. Next base: position 41,359,008 of record NC_080794.1, on the reverse strand, counting down.
TAAAGGATAATTTTTGCTGGAAATTCAATTTCTTTATCAGATAATTGATTGGATAATCAGACTTTCTATTTCTTCTTGTGTCAATTTTAGTATGTTGCTTTTTTAAAAAAATGTTGTGTTTCATCTAGTTTTTCAAATTATTGGCATAAATTGTTCATGATACACTCCTTCAAATATCTATAGGGTTTGTATTTTCATTACTTTATTTATCCCTGATATTTGTGCCTTCTCTCTCTTTCTTTTTTTTTTCCTTATCTCCTTGGGGGTTTATCAAGAGAAAAAGAAATAAATTATAAATATCATGAATGAATGACTAATGGAGCTCTGAATATTAATGTACATATCTTTATGTGGACATATGTTTTCATTTCTCTTGGGTAGATTACTAGAAGTAGAAATAATGGATCATATACTAAATTTATCTTCAAAGATTTAAGAAACTGCCAAACTGTTTTCCAAAGTTTCTGTATCATTTTACATTCTCATCGGCAATGCATAAGGCTTCTAGGTTCTCCACATTCTCACCAATACGTGGTATTGTCTTTCATTTTGATTATAGTCATTCTAGTGGGTGTATAGTGATATCTCATTGTGATTTTAATTTGAATTTCTCTAGCAATTAATAATATTAAGTACTTTTTTGTGTGTATTAGCCATGTCTAGATATTATGTGATAGAATGGTTAAAATATTTTACCTGTATTTTAACTGTATTTGTTGTCTTATTATTGAGTTATAGGAGTTCTTCATATGTTCTAAATATCAGGCATTAAAAAATCCAGGATTTTTATAGTCTTCCTTGTTTTACTGTCCTCTAGTTCCTTTTGTGTGTGCAGCCTCAGGTTAAGCTAGGTGTATAAGAAGAGCTTGGAGATTCTGTGTCTCAATTGACCATGTGTACAGACTCAGCCAACAATATATATTTGTCCCAATCAAGACTGCAACCTCAGGCTACTAGGCTACCATTGGCCTTGATACTTGTTTGTCTTAGAGAAGTCATTTCCATTGAATGGGCAGTACCTATTTCCCCAAATGGAGTGAGTCCTCTTCAACAGTGTCAGAAAAGTTAGTCCTCATGGCCCACCCTATCCTGGCAGAATCTACATTACATGTTGAAGGAGAGGAGAATGGGAGTAGCCCCAGCCCCAGGTCTGAATGCCACAGAATCCCACTGTTATTATCATAAATTCAACAGTTTATCACATATTGTTATATAACTTGGGTAGAATTTCAGAATAATGACATAATATTACTTGTTAATTTTGTCCAGCTTTATAGTTACTTCTTGAGAGAGTATTTGCTACTCTTGCTTGGCCATAATCCTGACCTTCCCATCTTGAATTTTTACTTTCTCCATCTTGAATTTTTACTTTCTTATTTTTAATATATACATTTAACTCTATATATTTTCTTCTAACAACAATTTGAACTGCATCGTATAAGTTTTGGTAAGTTTTATTTCATAATAATTCAATTTAAAATATATTTTAATTTCCATTTCAATTATTTCTTTGCTTCATGGGTTATTTATAATTGTACTGTCTAATTGCATACTATGAGGAGTTTTAATAATCTTCTGCTATGGCTTATTGGCTTCATTAAACTATTTTAAAAGAATATACTCTAAATCAGTCATGATTTTGCCCCCCCAGAGGACATCTGGCAATATCTGGGGATGAGTTCTATTGTTGTAACTGTGGGAGGTGAGCTGATACTGACAACTAGTGGATAGAGGCCAGGGATACTGCTAATCATCCTATAATGTACAGAACAACCACTCACAACAGAGAATTATCAAGCCTAAAATATCAATATTGTCAAGGGTGAGACATCCTGAAGTGGTTGAGACTAACCTGAAAGCCTAGCTTGTCACAGATTTTGATAAATGTTCCATATCTACTGGAAAATAATGTGATTTTGTCAATGTTCAATTCAATGTCCTCTGTTAGATTCATATTTGCTAATTATGTTCTTAATGGATTCTAGATTCTTAGTAATGTTTACCTGTTTTTTCTACCAGTTACTAAGAAAAGCATGTTAAATTCTCCCATTTTGTTTGTAGATTTATCTTTTATTTTCTTTCAATTACTGCTTATATATTTTGAAGTAATTTTTAGGTTCACATAAATTTTTCTATCTTTTGCCTAATAGACCTTTGTCATGAATCATCTCTAGTAATGCTTCATGTCTTATCTGATATTATGCCAGGTTTCTTATGGTTAATGTTTCCATATCTTTTTTCTATCCATTAATATTCAACTACTCTACAATTTACGTAAGTTGTCTCTTGTAAGTATGAGTTTGAGATTTTATCCACTTCAAGAATATTTGTATTTTATTGAAATATTCGGACAATTTTCATTTAATATTATTACCAATATATTTGGGTTTATATTTACCACCTTAATGTTTTTTATTTATTACCTACTTTGGGTTCCTTTTTCTCTCCTTCAAAGTTTTTTGATTAATCAAATATTTTTATTCTTTCCTCTTTATTTTCTCTATTACAAATTTCTTCTATTTGGTGGTTTTCCTAGATATTACAAAATACAGTGTTGAGTTATTAGAATCTAATTATGTTAGTACTTTCACCTCTTCCCAGATAATCCTAAGAGTTTAGAATATTTACCTCCATTTAGTCTAGCATTTTTGATGTTTTTCAAGTTAGTTGTTATCATACACTTTAATTTTGTACGTGTATTTTAAATCACACAAGGTATTGCTATTTTGTACAGTCACTATGGCTTCCTGGCTGTCCACATATTTACATTTCTTATTGTGCCCTTTATTACTTACTGCATACTCTTGATTCTGTCAGATAATTTTCTTCCTACCAGAACTCCTTTAGTATATATTTAGCTCACACTTGCAAGCAGCAAATTCTCTGTCTGGAAACTTTCTTCATTTTTGTCTTCACTTTTAAAGGATATTTTTGCTGAGTATGGAATTATTAAGTGGCAGTTGTTTACTTTCAGCCCTTTAAATATACCATTTTGTTGTCCTCAAGCTGTTATAGTGTCTCTTAAGATATTGACTGTCTGTCCTACTATTGTTCCTTTTAAAGGTAATGCATCTTTATATTGGCTGCTTTCAAGTCATAGAATTGAATTTAGAGTGGTTTGGGCAGACAACTCTAAGGTATTTTATAATGAGAACATGGTGTAAATGGGAGAATGTGAGCTTGGGGTAGGTATCTCCTATTGGCTCTTACAGATTCTTCATCCAATGGGGAGGGGCAAGTCTTAGCTCAAGATGCTACAGCAAAATACTATACAGTGAATGGCTAAACAAAAAACATTTATTTCTCATAGTTCTAGATGCTGAAAAGTCCAGGATTAAGATGCTGGCCGATTCAGGGGCTCCTGGGTGGCTCAGTTGGTTAAGCATCTGACTTCAAGGTCATGATCTCAAGGTTTGTGAGTTTGAGCCCTGCATCCGGCTCTGTGTTGACTGCTCAGAGCCTGTACCCTGCTTTGGATTCTGTGCCTCCCTCTCTGCACCTCCCCCACTCATGCTCATGCTCTGTCTCTCTCTCAAAAATAAACATTCAAAAAAATTTTTTTAAAACGTGCTGGCAGATTCAGATTCAGTTCTTGGTGAGAACTCTCTTCCTGGCTTGTAGATGGCTGCCTTGTGTTCTCACATTATAGAGAGAAAGAGATTTCTGGTCTCTCTCCCTCTCATAAAGACACAAATCCCACCATGGTGGCCCCACCCTCATGGCCTCATATAAACCTAATTACCTCCTAAAGATCTCCAAATCCCATGTCATTGTGAGGTTAGAGTTTTGGCATATGAATTTGGGGGAGACACAAACATTCAGTCCATGGCAGGTACAGAGGAAAGGGCCAGAGCAGCGCCCACTAAAAGGATTCTTTTGACTGAGTCTAATAGTGGTGTTGATACTAAGTATTGAGTCTATAACAAGGATTAAACTGTAAAATTAGAACTGAAAGTAAATAAATAAGATTGGCAATTACAACAACAGTATAGAATAAACTAACACACACTCTAGTAGTACAGAATTATACAAATAAACATTGAGCAATGAAGGAGAAAAAGATGCTGATTTCCTCATCTTTAACAGCTGGAAATCAAAGGATACCATTTAAGGTTCACAAATCAAGTATCATCTATTCTCTACAATGCATATTTCTATTACATGAATTAGGCCATATATCATTTGAAATCGGTAGAGATGAATTTGAAATTGCTAGTATACTGAGGAAATCATTGATTCATGTATGATATTTATGAACATGTAAATATTTCAAACCACCGGGAAACAAGGGCTGAATGTAGCAAGCCACAGAGAAGTATAGGACTGTACACACCATGCAGCTACTCCATATTTTCTTGGCTCGCTTTGTCCATGTGCACTATCTTTGAAGGATTATTGCTCATAACTCTCTAATCATTGTTTCCAGACATCAGCAGATGCAACATTTCAACACACACACACACACACACACACACACTAAACTTTAATAAGACTAGGAAGGATAGGAATAGAATAAAATAGGGGCACCTGGTGGCTCAGTCAGTTAAACGACCAGCTCTTGGTTTCAGCTCAGGTCATGAACTCATGGTTTGTGAGTTCAAACTCCACAACAGGCTCTGTGTTGACAATGTGAAGGCTGCTTGGAATTCTCTCTCTCCCTCTCTCTCTGCCCGTCCCCTGCTCTCTTTCTCTCTCTCACTCTCTCCCTCAAAATAAAAAAAGAAAAAAGAAAAATAGAATAAAATAATAGAGGAGGAGAAAGAAAGAAAAATAAGCTAATGTATTTATTACCCATTTTAGGACACTTTATCAGTCAGGGTTTCAACAGAGAAATACAACCAGTGATTATATATATAAAGAGATTTATGGCAGATAATTAGCTTATGAGATGGTGGGGTTGGCTAGGCAAATTAAAAATCTGTAGTATGGGCCATCAGTAAAGGCAGGCTTGAGACTTGAAGGCAAGAGCGAATGCTGCAGTGCACAGGTGCACTGAGATTTTCCTCAGGTTTCTTGCTTTTAAGAACTTTGAACTGATTGGATCAGGCCCAGCCATAAAATTAAGGATAGATAATCCTTTACTTAAAGCCAATTGACTATAGATGTTAATCACATCTGCTAAATACCTTAATAGCAACCTAGACTAGGGTATGATGAAATAAGTCGGTACTAAAGCCTAGAAAAGTTGACAGAGCTGACCATCACAGAAACACACATGAAGAATTTCAGGTTGGATTAAAAAAACAAAACCTGTGGAAATTTATCTAAAAGTCTTTCAACTTTGCTAAACGTTAATTTTCATCATAAAATGTTTGTATATAAATATTGATAGGGGAAAATAAAAGCAGGACAACTCTATATTCTGTATAGGAGACATACCTAAAACATAGTGACTCAGAAGATGTGGGAGGAGAAACACAAATACAAACAAAATGAAATACAAAAAAAAGTGAATTAGTAAACTTAATAATATATCATATTGAATTCAGCCCCAAATCCTTAAATAATTCTAAATGATGTTACCTTACCAGGCTAAAGAGTATAATATAGAATGAATACATAACTGTTGTGATTATGCATTCAATAATAGAACATTTACATTCAGAAATCACATTGATAGTTATATCTATAAGCAAAAGTATGCTAGTCTAAGATTTTAACTTACCTGTCATTATAACGAAACAGAAGACACAAATAACATAATTAAAAAGTTATACTAATTGATATATTTTGAGGTTCAAACACTGAAAGTAAAGAATATACCTTCTTTTCAAGGTATAGACTATTTGCAAATCTTGCCCATATATTAGACCATGTGGAAGTCCCCAATAAATTTCAAAAAGTTTAAAAGTACCAAAAAATGTATTATGCTTACAACGAAATAACACTAGTAATGATACGATAATATAAAAAAGAATCCCATAAACATCATTTTTCAAATATAAAATAGAAACTAAAATTAACAGCATATTGAGAAAATAATGAGTGGAAAATTCTAAAAAACATTTAAGTAGAGGAGTAAAGTGAAGACATTTTTACATGTGACAGAAATTCAGCATATAGCCAGCACCTTTTAGGTGCTTTAGTCCTTTTCGTTTCCCTGTTCCTTTCTTTCTTCCCCTTCCCCTTCCCATTTCCCTTTCCCTTTCCCCTTCCCTTCCCTTCTTTGGTGGCAGTGGGGGATGGGAATATCATCACCCAATGATTAAATTCAGCCTAATGAAAAAGAAAGGTAACTTGTAAAAGGAGCATGGGGTATTCAATGTCAGAAGCCAGTACTACCATGGCTAAATCTTGTTGATGGAATGAGATGAGAGTGTGATTTGGCACACAAAGAACTCAGAGAATGCAGCATAAAAGTTCTTTCTTGAGAAAAGTACTCCACAATCAAATCTAACCAAGCAGGAGGAATAAAAACCAAGACACTCAGAAATGTAGAAGCTCCAGAGAAAAGATTGCTCGTGAGCAATAAATTAATCCAAATAAAGAACTAAGAGGACTATATTCTGTACATTTGATTACAGAACATAAATGTTATAACTCTTAGCAAGTAAGTTTGGGAGGTGGGGGTAGGAATCTTGAAAGGAAGTATAAAAGGGCGATCACTTACTTCCACAGTGTGATTTTGATTACTACTGATTAAAATGGAAGGGGAATTTTAAGAAGTATAGTACTTTGACAATCTCTTGAAGTTGGAAGTTCATATTTTTTTTAGCCTTAGATAATTTAGGCATTTATATCTCTTGTGGTTAAGAAGCAGCTGAAGTTAAGCAATTCCCTTATTTTTAATTATTTTTCTTTTGTCCTCTTAAAATCAAATACAATTATGTTTAACATTTTATTAAATAACGGGTAAAATAACATGGGTATCCATTCATGCATATATGTGTATTAAGAGCAGTCTAGAAGAATGTTATCTAGTTTTATGAGCTATTTATGGTCAGTATAATTTTGAATATTACTTTTAATTTTTTTGTTTTGGTTGTGTTTTTCTTTTAAAAAAAGTTTATTTATTTTAAGAAGAGAGAGCACGATTGGGGTAGGGGCAGAGAGAGGGAGAGAGAATTCAAAGCAGGCTCCATGCTGTAAGCTCAAAGCCTGATGTGGGGCTCAAACTCAGAAACCTTGAGATCATAACCTGAGCTGAGATTAAGAGTCAGACACTTAACCGACTGAGCCACTCAGGTGCCCCAGGTTGTGCTTTTCTTTATGTTTTGCCATATTTCATGATGAAAATACTAATTAAAAATAATCTATAATAACATTTCAAAAATCAAAATGCAGGGCAGATGGAGGGAGTTTTATGTAAGAAAACTGACAGGTCTGGATGACTGCTTGACTACAGGGAGCAGGACAATTTAAAGTTTCACTGAGATTTAGAGTCTGGGCCTATGGCAGAATGGCAGAACCACCAGCAGAGCAGAGAACCAGCAGAGAACATAACTGGTAGGGGCAAGCAGGTTCCTTCAACCTCAGATGTATGCACATCAGGGGTTATCGTCAGTACGGAGATGCTAGGTAAGAGGCTAGAAGACAGAACCAGGTAGAAAGGCATACCTAGGAGTAAACATTGTAGAGATGTGAGCTGAAATCATGGAAGACGATGAGATTCCAGAAGTGATATGTACACAAGAAAGGCCTGTGGGTCATGACACAAGCTGAATGACCATCACTGCTTTCAAGCAGGCCCCCCAGAAGGAGATATTCTGCTATAAGGGTCATCTCCAGTCAGCAAGCACAAAGCCAGAGCAGAAAGTGGCTGAAGCTGAGATGTACCGGCACACGTGGCCCAAACTTACCTTGGCACTCCACAGTGCAGGTTGCAATTAAAACATCTACCCAGAGCCTTTGCTATTCTCAAATTTCAGGCTCTACTGTGTCACTGTGACACTAGAATTCTCTTTCCACTTCAGCATTGCCTGTTGGCATTTGTAGAGGCAGTCACACCACAGTTGATTTATCACTGTGCCTGAGGCTCCAAGGGATTTTCAGTGGAAACCAGATTCAGAGTCTATATGTGCCACTGACTTTTTATCAGATAATTATTTGTTGGATTTTTAAAAAATGAACATACTTATAAAGTCCTTATGTTATTTAAAAATGTTTAATGACAGCCAATGTATTGAGTCAAGAACCATTAAATAAATACATTCTCTGTTAGCAGGCTGGAAAGCCAGGCTAAAGATTATACACACATCTGCTGCCATCCATCATGCCTTAATGCCAGTTAACCATCACTTCTGGGCTGGAGTTAATCAAGCCGGGCTCTCTCACCAGGTAAGCTTGGTTACCACCTGTTACTTTGGCTGGGTGAGAGGACTAGCCATGGATTTTTATTTAGCAGAAATATTTGGCTTTGGCAGACTGTTAAAAGAAGTAATATTTCAAGATAATGCAACAGAGGAATATTTATGAAACTATTTGCACAGTGTTATGGAGAAGCTAGCTCTCCTCTCCCATTATAAATCACTCTGCAGCCGGGTCATAAGAGCAGGTTTGCCAAATATTTAGATTCTGCAGGATCTGCTGCAAAGATCATTATATTAAAGGAATTAGAGTCGTCAGAAGTTATTGGTGGGGGAAAATTATGGCAGCACAAAAATCACACACGGAAATGCAGGAAAGAACAAGAGGATTGAAACCCCTTCTTTGGAGGGCAGTGCAGAAAACACAAAGAGAGCAAGCAAAAGCTCATGGAACCTCCTAACCCTCTCTAGCCGGAGTGTACCTACTTTGGGTGGCTGATCCTATACTTTTGCAGCTTGGCAACATCATTTGGTCAGGAGGGAATGTTTTTAAGTTTTCTGAACACTTCCCACTGGCTCTGTCCATTTGTAGTTACCATTCTTGAGTCGGATTATGACAAGAATTGGAATTGACACACACCAAACTCTGCATGTCCTGGAGCCAGCCTCGATCGCTCTGCCACTGTCACGTCAAGCTCCATCACTCCTGGGCCTCAGTGCCTGCGCCCATGACACCTGTCAGAAACTTTCAAATGTCTGCTTGTTTCTTCATCAGGATTGCCTACTTAGCCTGGGCAAGGAAGGGATGACATTTGGGATGAGGGAGGAATGGGCAGTGCCTTCCTCTTTCTGCCTTCTCCACCTGTCAGTTTGGGTTTTCTCTCAACATATCAAAGTTTAGACCCAGTTGCCTTGTCATTTAGAAATGCATGCAGTGGTGACCAGGTTTGAAAACAATGTGGGAGACAGAAAACTTGGGCACATCTCCTAAGAGAATGATGCATTGTGAGGAAACTAAAGAAAAGAGGCATGGCGTGAGGCTATCTCTGCCCTTTGGAAATGTGCTGCTTTGGGAGATGGGTGGATGCACTCAGGTCATCTATACACATCCATTCTTTTGCATTTTTTCTTTTCATTAAAGTGGAATAATTTGGCATATGAGTTTTCCAAAATTATAGAGGCTTCCTGAGTGGGAGGTTTTAGTTTTCTATTGTTTTTTTTTCTTCTTTTTAGTAATGCTTTCATTTTAATGAAGGATAGAGGGGCAAAAATATGGGTCTTAATTAAAGACAAACCTTCACAGTGTTGCAAGCTCTGTGTGGATGTATGTCTGTAATTTACTCTTCTCATTAACATAACTTGGACAAATATGTAAATGAGGAAGCACTGTTTCTTGTCCATCCAAAAACTACCCCCCGCCCCCCGCTCCCTGTGGCTTTAACAGATAGCAAAGAAGTTCTTTCACTGGCCTTCTACAAGAACAAAATGAGTGTTTTCTCTTTCCTTTAGTCTTTCTGAGCTGTTATAACACTCCAAACAAGTTGCACAGAGTTAAACTGTATCATTAAACTGCTTCATTTCCAATCAGTTTCCACTGTGCTTAAACTCTGGCTTTTGCCACCAAAATGTCACCCAAGTCTTCTGTGATTCTTTCTCAATTATTATTATTTAAGTAGAGTTGACCCACAATGTTATATTAGCTTCAGGTATACAACATAGTGATTTGACATTTCTATATATTATGCAATGCTCACCACCATAAGTGTAGTTATTATCTGTCACCGACTTTTTTTTGTTTTCCCCCACAATAAATAGATCTTTCAATTTACTCAGAGGATGGGTGTTCTCAAGAAGCTGTGCCAAAGCGGGGCATTCAACTAGAGCTAATGGGGGTGGCTTTTTGTGGGGCAGCATCTTGTCAGCCATACAAGAGTCCTAGTCTTACAAAGCCTGTGCAGACAGACAAGGTGTGTTGCCTGGGGGTCAGGTGTGGTGTCTGATTCCACTTCTGCCCCTAACTCTCTTCTAAGCCTTGGGCTAATGACCACCATTTTGTGCCTCTATCCCCAGATATAGAATGGGAAGACAGAATGATAATTTGCCTCATTCATGAGATCCTTCAAAAGCCCAAATGAGATAATGGTTATGGAATTACTTAAAAAGAATAAAGGTATTATTAGAACAAAAAAATGGAGGGGAGCCTGGGTGGTTCAGTCAGCTAAGTCCTACTGCTGCTCGGGTCATGATCTCATGGTTTGTGAGTTTGAGCCCTGCATTGGGCTGTCTGCTCTCAGCACAGAGCCCTCTTTGGGTCCTCTGCCCTGCCTCTTTCTGCCCCTCCCCCACTCTCTTCCTCTAAAAAAAAAAAAAAAAAAAAATATATATATATATATATATATATATATATATATATATATACACACATACATACATACATACATACAACAAGAAAATGGAGAGGGCTCAGATAATTAGCACAAATTTATCTTCCAAATACTGTAAATGCGCTTCTATGACCTGGCTTAGCAAAAGGACCTAGGGGCCATGTTTGTATGGGGTGGTAACAACTAACTTCTAGAAGTTAAAGGAGAAGTAGGAACACACAGCTAAGGCAGGGAGATTATAAAAGAGGTTCTGTATGTGTTAATTGTTCTAGGTTGGAACAAGAGATTGAATGAACTTCCAGGTAACTTTTTCAAGATCAGAGAATTGCTTCTACCCAGAAAGAAAAGATAAGAAGATGATCTTAAGGGTAACAGTTAAAGTGGGGGACTCTCTAGGCCTTGTCTTAAGGATAAAAAGGAAATCAGGAGAAAAAGGAATATAAACATGCAACTCTAAGCCCTCCCACTCAGGAGTGGGATTAAGGGGCCTGTCAGCAGCAATGCTCATCTTCTCTGGCCAGCAGTTTACTCCTCTCAGCTCACACCCAGGGCAGCAGAGCTTGGAGGACAGGGACTTCAGGGAGAGAAAAGCAAACCCATAATGCTGACCTTTCCCTCCACATCCAGGTGTCTAACATCAAGTAACACCAGCCCTTGTAGAGTGTGAAATTCCAAGGAGAGGCAGTGGTGTGGTGGGAAGGATGTGAGTAGTTCCCTGGCTGACATTTGGACTATCAGCTCCTCAGACAAAAAAATGCACAAGGCCAGGGACAAACAAGTTTGGTCACAGGACCTTGTGTATGGACAGGTAGTCACCATGGAAGAAGTATCTGCACCTATACAAGCCAGCTCATCCTGCAGCTGACAGGGGCAATGGCACTCAGCACCTATTTGTGAATGCAAAGACTTGTTTGGGAATCATCCTCTCCTTTATTCAGTATGCCTCTTTGGCTCAGAAAATGGACTAGGTCACTCTTTGGAAGTAGCACCTCTACTCACCCCATGGGAGGCATGAACCTGATGTGAGAAATTGGACTCTGGCCCTCTTGTGTGAAGATCTATCTCTCTGGGCTCTCTTTGTGTGCTGCCCATTTGCTTGCCTATAGGACACTGATTTTACATTTTATTCCAGTTGCCCAGATTCAGGTAAGCTCATGAGAGGAGAGCACCTCTATTGTGCAACTGGCAAACAGGCTGTACAATCTTGTCATGTGCCATGCCATATATTTGAATTTAATTTATCAACAAAAACTGATATCCCTATCCCTATCTGACTCCTATGTCTACTTTTTACTGTTTTTTGACTCTTGGAGGGAAGGGTTATTCAAAATTTTAGTAAGATTGTGGGTAAATCATATGGTTTTTTCCTCAGCCAACTTCTGTGGGAAGCTGGAGAACAATGACATTATAAATATAACTGTGGGAAGTCATTCAAAGTGAATCACAGGTAAATTATCAGAGTCAATGCATGACTTATAAACTATGCATTGACCCTTGAATAATTCTCCTCATGATCCTAGTGGGGACTGTACTATATTGAGAATTACTTATATTAGAGGTAGGAGTTTATGACATCAAAAAATAAAATGTAGTAAATATAATTATGAAGTTGTGAACTTGGTTCTAAAGAACAAACTTCACAAATATACAATGAGAGTGTGTAGCTACACATAGAGATATCTACATGTAAAGAGAATGATAGTTTGCTAATAATCTCTAGGATTATAAATGTCAGTGAGGGCCTTAAACATACAGCCTAGCGTCTCATTCTGTTATGCCCTGTGGGAACCACTCCTGGAATTCTGAAGCCAGGTTGGATGTGATACATTGAAAAGGACACAGGAAAACCTGGGCAGACCCATAAGTGACAAAGAAGGATGGTGAGAGGAAGGGACCATGGGATCTGAAGAATGGATTCTATCTCCTGGACAAAGAAGGCACCAGAGGAGGCATGAAGTCCACCTAATATATCCAAGTGGCAATCATGTGGATGAAGAAGCTAGCTGTGTGGCTTCAAGAGGTCCAAATGGTAACTATAAAGAAGAGTTTTCTAACAACTAGATCTAATTGAAATAGAATGTCCTCCCCTCCCCCCGCCCCGCCCAGAGTGAGTTCTTAGTTATCAGAGTATAGACAGAATTCATGCACTAGGGAAGAGTTAAATGGGATGAGGTATCATAGAGATATCCAGGGGTGATATGCTATGATTCTAGAAATTACTCACATAACACTTATGCACCAGCACAGCCTTGAATTATTATAACTAATTATAAATTTGGATTCTCTTCTTTTTCCTTACTAGTTCACTCATGGGGGCTAACTTAGTGTTTTACACTTGAGCACTTGACAAATGTCTACCAAATAAATGAATGGTAGACACTCAAATATTTTTGATGATGGTGATGATATGCTCAATAAAAATTGACTAGATTAATGAAGAATGTTAAGTATCAGCAATTTTTTTCTCATACTGTTTATTAACAAAAGCAATTCTTCCTGATTTGGTAATATTTCTCTTTAGCATTCTTTACATATGAGTTGAACACAATATGCTGAACAGCCTTGAGGCATCTCCCAGTTTGAGAAAGAGCAATATAGTTTACATTTTACAAAGGATGCTCACATCCATTATTTATTTATAATGCTCAATATAACTCATATAACTCAATGAAGCTGACATTTTCCAAATGAGGAAACAGGGCCCAGAGATAGAAAGGAACTTGCTCAAGGACACAAAGCCAGTAAGTGCAGAAACTGAACCAAGGATAAGGTCCATTAATTCTAACATGCACTCTCTTTCCACTATATGTCAAATGTCTCTGACAAAGGCCCCATGTGAAAAAAAGAGTTACATGCTTTTATTTGGCTGATTTGGTCAGACCTACCTGCTCCTCATTTTTCCCATGTGCCTGTCTTCCTAGAATCCTGCACTCAATAAACCAATTGTTCACAGAAGATATGGATCTGGGTTTTGCCTGGATGCTGAGTTGATGGTGATGCTATGTGAATATGACCACAACATAACTTGTCTTTATAAATATCCATTCCTTGCAGGCTTGTGAAACTACTCACTTGAAGTCTGAGTCCATTTGGCAGGAAGACAGGGACAGGGCAGCTGTAAGTTGGCACAGTTACCCTAGGCTAGTCCATCGCAAGCCACCTCACTTAAAGGAGGACTGGAAGCTGGTGCTGTAGTTTAATACCAGGACTGCTGGCAGTTCCCACCTTGTGACCTGGGATTGCAAGGTGATCTGTGAAGGGAAACTTTGAAATATCATCAGACATCCTCTGAGGGTATGCTTGCTGCTGAAGTGCTTTGGAGAAGGGACATCTATTAAATGTGTTCAGTATTCTCCTTTCCCCTTCAATCACCTCTTTTCTCATGTTTTCTTTTTCTCCCTCCTTGAGGAAATAGCCCAAAAGTAACATGTTCTCATAATGAGATAAAGTTTTTCCATGTTAATTCATTTAATAAATGTGAGAATTTCTGATGTGCCTGATGCTAGGCTAAGTTCTGGAAATATAAAACTGAAAAATACTATTTCTATGATCAATGAATCAGTCTAGTAGAAATGACAGCAATTAGACAAACAAGCAAAATAAAGGCTTATTTTTAGTATTATTGAGATATTTACAAGATGCTGTATTTGGAATTCCTGAAGAAATTATCAGAATCAATACAATATAAATGATAGTCATATGTATAATAAACATTCCCAAGCTAAATGAGAGTGTGCCTATGGAGCACTCACCACATATCAGGTAAATTCAGGAAAACAGGCCAACATTTAAATACCCTGAAGAAATTTAATTGTTTAGTAATTTTCATAATCTGAATAAAGATTCCCAGCAGAAGCAAACAGTGATAATTTCTGGAAGAAAACTTCCCTCATAAAGGCCCTTATTATTATTTAAGTGATTTTGCTTGTGTAACTACAGTTCATTATAGAACAAAGTAATGCTATTTTAAAATGCTTTATATTTTCCCTGGAGTTTCTAATGGCCTTTATTTTATTCTTGAAGTTTTTATTTTTACCTTCTTTAGGTCTTTTGCACAAATATCCTCGTTTTTCCTCGATAACTCTTTTTAGTTAAATCCAAATGGTTCTTTGTAGCTCCCATCACAATACTTCCACTACAGATCATTGCCAAAGTATCATCACATGGCCAACTCAATGCCAAAATAAGATTCAATTCCTCTTTCTTTTCCACTGTCCTCCATCTGTGGCTTTCATTCTTAAGACAGCCAAAGAAGCAAAAATAAATGTTAGAGCTCCAGCTACTAGATCCACAAATTGGAAGAATAAGAAAATTCTCTTTCTTTTAAAGATATCTCCATGAAACTCCCCTCACAACACATCCACTACAAATCACTGGCAGAATGCAATTGTATAGCCATCTATAGCTGCAAAGGAGGCAGAGAATGTATTTTTTAAGCTTAGTTGGAGTGAGTCTAAGTAAAAATTATTTTCTATTGTTGAGATAGAAAAAAAGAAAATATTGTGAGAAACAGATTTCTGTCTTTCATATCTGAAAATTACTTTGATCTCACATTTGTTTTACATTTTGACAGAGTATAGAATTCTAAGTTAAAAATCATTTTCATCAGAACTTTGAAAGTATTTTTCTACAATCGTCTAGCACTCAATATTATGATAGCAGGTTACTCCTTTAGAAGTGTCATACTCAACTGATTTACTTTTTTAGTCTTAGCAAACTTTTAGTTATTTGTCATTAAAGTTCTGAAATTTCACCATGATTTTTCCATTTGTTGTTATTTATTATATCTTTTCCCTATTAAAATCTATATTCCATTATTTCTTTAAATATTTTGTCATTCATTTCCACACATTTTTCTTTCTATGACTTAATACTTGACTGTTAGACCCTTAAGATTTTTCCTCTGTCATTTATCTTTTCTGCTATATTTTGTTTCTACTTCCTATTTTACTTCATGGATGAAGGTAGTCTGAATTTTTTTCTTTCAATCCTTTACCTAATTCTTCCACTCAATATTTGTTTTGTTTTGGCAATAATATTTTAATCACTAATATATCATTTTTAAGCCCCAAATCTCCTTTTTCATAGCATCCTGTTATGTGATGGATGATAGGTCAGCTCCCATGTCTCTGAGCATATTAATAATAGGTTTTTTGTGTGTTTTTTCTCTATTCTTAAAAGAGCTCTATTTTCTTTGAAACCTTCTTTTATTTATATGCTACAGTAAATCTTATGTCGTATTTTATTCAAATATTTAGTGATTCTTGGTTTTCCATTCATATTTCAAAATAAACACATGTAAGAATTTCAGTAAAAGAGCTCATGAAACAAAGTTCTACCACTACAAACATTATCAAGTGTTGGAGTACACACACACACACACACACACACACAAACTTGAAAATTTCAAAAAAAAAAAAACAAACTCAAAGCAATACCTGAGTATTAAAATAAAAGACAAGTGGCTCACAGGGGCATCAGATTTAAATATAGGATAAATATCTAGGAGAGGAGGTTTTAAGATCCAGGCTGTTAAGCAAATACACTTGAGCTCCTGAGTAAGGCTCAGAGCTTGGAAGGACATAACATGGGACCCAATAAATACTCTGAAATATATGTGGTAAAAGACTAATCTATATTAAACTGAAAATCCAAGTCTGTGCAATGAGAGATATAGAGTTCAAATTTGCACTCCATTCCTAGGGAAGCAATTATAAGCAGAAAATTAACATAAAATGTGCTCTGGAATTGGTAATACTGACTCTTAACAAAGATAAATTTGAAATTGTCTGATAGATTCCACAGCATAGAGAATCAAGTGCCATCTTGGCAAAAAAAATACCAATAAAAAAGAAAGAGGAAGAGGAGAACTAGAACAAAGAACAGAGGATGAGGAGAGGAGAAGAAAAATTATAAACAAACATAATGAAATTCATCAGGTACAAAAAAACAGGAAACTTACAACTCATAAACTACTGGTAATAAACCTTTTTTAAAGTTAGGAAATTTTTTAAAGCTAGGAGAGTGTGAAAATCTGGAAACAATGAATTTCTAAAAATAAAACACATACCTAAACCTTTCCAATTTTGATGTAAACTAGAAACCCACAGATTTGAGAAGCTCAACAAGCCCTACACAGACTGAGCAAAAAGAAACCATACCACAGCACATAATAATCAAATTGCTGAATAACCAGTGTTGAAGAGAAAATCTTAAAAACTACCAGAAAAAAAAGCCATATTATATATAGAAGACAAACATTAGAACGACTACAGATCAGAAATAAGACAGAGTACAGTAAAATGACATATTTAGTGTGCTAAAAGAAAAAAAATGTCAACCTATAATTCTATATCCAATGAAAATATCCTTCAACAATGAAGGTAAAATAAGGCCGTTTCTAAACAAAAGCTGAGAGAATTTATAAGCAAATCATACCATAAGAAATGTTATAGGAAGTTCTTTATGCTAAAGAATGTTTCTAAATGGAGACTCAGATTTCTGCAAAGAACACAAAAAAATGGTAAATATCAGAATTAGAAAACAATGTGTGCATGTGTAAACCTTTTTCCTTATTTTAAAAATTTGGATTTTATTTTAAAAGTTTGGATTTAATCCAATACTATATTAAAATATAATGGCTAAAATATAATGGCTAAAATTTTAAAAGCCTGATAACACTAAATGTTGGCATGTATGTAGAGCATATACTGCTGTTGAGAGTGTGAAATGGTACAACCTCTTTGGAAACAATATGGAGGTTTTAGATAAAGCCAAAAAACACATCTAGCATATAACCCGGAAACTATACAGCTAAGTATACACCCAAAACTAATAAAAATATATCCAAAAAAGTGCATGAACAAGAATGTTCACAATAGCTTTATTTAAAATACTTCAAGCTGCAGTAATTAAGACAGTGTGGTATTGGCATACACTATATGTTAACTATTATTTGAATAAATAACAAAAGAATGAAAACAAAAAATGGGCAAAGGATTTGAATAAATTTTTTTTCCACATAAGATATTCAAATAGCCAACAAGCACATGCAAAGATGTTCAATAGCATGAATCATAAGGGAAACGCAAATCAAAACCACAAGACACCACTTCACACCACTAAATGGATATTGTAAAACAAAAAACAAACAAAAATTCCAGAAATCGGAACCTGTGTGTATTGTGGTTGGAAATGGTGTGGCTGCTATGGAAAACAGTATGGTGGATTCCCCAAAAGTTAAACATAGAATTACCATATGATCCAGCAATCCCTCTCCTGGGAATCTACCCAATAGCATTGAAAGCAGAGATTTAGACACTTGTACACTCATGGTCAGGGCGGCATTATTCACAATTGCCAAGAAGCTGAAACAACCCCAAAATGTATGAAGATGAGTAGATAAACAAAACATGGTATATACATACACTGGATTATCATTCATCTTTAAAAACAAATGAAATTCTGCTACATGCTGCAACATGGATCAACTTGGAAAACATCATGCTAAGTGAAATAAGCCAGACACAGAAAGATAAATATTATGTGATTCCACATATAACCTAAAATAGGCAAATTCATACAGACACAGAAAGTATAATAAAGGTTACTTACTAGGGTTTGGGAGGAGAGGGAAATGGGAGTCGTTGTTTAACTCATCTACTGAGAAAGAGGAAAAAATTTCGAAATGGAGATTGGTGAGGGCTATACAATATCTGAACATACTGCCACTGATTTATACACTTAAATATGGTTCTATGGTAAATTTAATGTTATGTGTATTTTACCACAATAAAAGAAAAGTTATTACCCCAAAACTTGAAAGAAAGGCAGATGTCCACAAAGGAATATGGAGAAAAAATTGTGGTATCTTCATACACGGGAATACTATTCAGTAGTAAAAGGCAGCAATGTGAATAAATCTCAGAAATATAATACTGAGCAAATGAACCCAGCCACAAAATAAGCATATGCTGTATGACTCCATTTATATACAATTCATGAAAAAGAAAAATAATTAATTTGTAGTAACAGAAGTAAATTAGTTGTTGAGTAGGGTTAGGGGTTCTGACCTTAATGGAGTATAAGGGAACCTGCAGGGGTGATAGGAATGAATCATATCTTGATTGGCATTGTCATCATACGAATGTAGTTGGCATAATTCACTGAACTTTAAACTTATAAAGAAGATACTTGGTGTTTTGTTGCAGGAAATCATATATATAATTAACAAAGTTGATGGAAGGAAGTAAGGAGGAAGGAAAGAAGACAGGAATGGAGGAAAGAGGGGAAGAAGAAGAAATTGCACAGCTATAGCAATTAGAATAGGGTAATTACACACATTGAATAAATGGAAAGCCCAGAAATAATTCCAGGTGTATATGCAAATTTGGCCATGACAGAGTTGACATCGAGAAGGAGAGAAAAGATGAAGTGGAATAATAAGCCAGCCATGTACTCAAAAAGTCCAATTCTATCTCTGCATCACACCACCACAAATTCTAGATGGAGTGAACCCCTAAATATGCAGGACAAGACTGTATAGCTTTTAGAAGACAATTTGACAGAGTAACTATGATTTCAAGTACTGAAGAATGGCCACGGACATATCACAGTCCTACACCTCTCTCACATATATATTGCAAAAATTAAGAAATTTGATCACATCAAAATTGTAACTATTCCTCCCAAAAGATAACAAAGTTAAAAGGTAAACCATAGATTCACAGAGACATTTATTAACACATTAAAACCAAGTTTTCATATCTAGATTATTCAGGGAGTGCTGAGTCTTAATGCAGTTTTAAGCTTATATTGTTTCAGATGTGTAAGTCCTACTAACTTACATTAACACTATTTGAAAAGTTATTTATATTTTAAAATAATGACGTTTCTTCTTTTAGTTTTTAAAATTTTTTTATGTTTATTTTATTTTTGAGAGGTGGGGAGGGGCAGAGAGAGAGGGAGACACAGGATTCAAAGCAGGCTCCAGGCTCTAAGCTGTCCCCACAGACCCCAATGTGGGGCTTGAACTCATGGAGTGCGAGATCATGACCTGAGCCAAAGTCAGCACTCAACTGACTGAGCCATCCAGGTACCCCACTATGTTTCTTACTAAAATTCAATATAACTACTGTCTTGTGCTACACATCACTCTAGTCAATTTTCAAATTTTGTAAAAACTTTTCTCAGCTGTTGCTCAGCAATTGAAAGAATAGTGTTTATAATCCTGGCCTCAAGATCTTCCAAGAAGGAGGTGTTGATAAACACATGACAGACAGTTTGAACATGACCCCACAAGAAAAAGTCTAATGGAAACAGATCAAGTGACCTAGGTGGCGAAGTAGTAGATTTCCGCCACTGAGCCATTGAGAAAACGTCATTCAGAAACTATTACACCAAAATCAGTTAAAATTAAAAATTTACTTTTCAAACCCACAAAAATAAATAAGTAGGAGGGTAATATAAATAATTATACTATCAAGTGATATATTTGTAACTGGAGCATTTAAATTTCCAGAGTCATTAAAGCATAAAACTTCACTAAGACTTTTGAAACACTCTGCATAATAAGTGCCTACAAATTTTCAACTAAAATTGCTTATTTTTCTCTTCACATTATTCTAACATTGTCACATTATCACTCTCACATTATTTCTCTTCACATTATCAATATGGGCTATTGATAGGTATGTGTATATATGTATATATATGTGTGTATATATGTGTGTGTATATATATATATATACACTCAAGATCATATCTTTTTTTGATTTAGCATTTCTTTTAGCAATATTATACTGCCTATATTTTTCAGGATTATATGGCATTTATTATAAGGAATTGGTTCATGAGACTATGGAGTTTGACAAGTTCTACTATCTACCATCTGCAAGCTAGAGACCCAGGAAATCAGTGCCATTTTTCAGCCAGAAACCAAAGGCCTGAGAACCAGGAGACCTAATGGTGTAAATCTCAGTCCAAGGGTGGGAGAAGATAAGATGAGTTTTCAGCTCAAGCAGTGAGGCAGGAAAAAAGGGGAAAATTCTTTTCTCCACCTTTGGTTTTCTTCAGGTCCTCAAGGGATTGGATGCTACCTACCCACATTGGGAAATCTACATTACTGAGTCCCCTCCCCCACCCCTGTTCAACGCTAATCTTATCTGGAAACATCCTTATGGTGAAACCAGAAATAATGTTTAACATGTGCATCCCATGGGCACTGAAGTGGACACATAAAATTAACCATCACATCATTCATCTTTGTTCTTTAAGGTATGTTAAGTGAAAAAAAAAAAGGTACAGGATATTGTATATGTACCCATTTGTATAAAAAGAAGGAGTTACATATATATCCACATGCACACTAGTTCTCAGTTCTCTTTAGGTGCTATATAATTGGAGGAAAGGCAAATGTGGGGTCCATTCTTCTCATATACAGGCATTGATGAACAGAAGGCCGTAGTCTTACCTGCTTTCTGCCAAACTGTGCAGAAGAGGAAAATAGGTTTCATGAGAAGAACTAAAAACCACTGGGGATTGCTTTAATAGCTAAATAGGTAAAATGCAAAGATAAGAGAAACCCTCACAGATAAAACTTAGCCTTCAGTAATGAAGCCAGCTATAAGCCACAGTTTAGGATTTTTAGCTGGAAATTAAACCAGTGTTGAGTGTTAACAGGACTAAGGATTTTTAAATATACATCAAGCAAGTGATGTCCAATCCCCACCCCACCCCAATCTTCCCCAAGGGGTGTGAACTAGTCAGGGCTGGGATTACAGCAACCTGGAATGGAATTTCTTACCCAAGGCAACTGGGGACATCAAAGGATTGAGGAAAGTAAAGATCTGACTAGCAGTGCAAAGGCCCAAGGTAGAAATAGTCAAGCCACAAGGAATGTCTGAAAGATCACTAAAACTAAATGAGAATGAACGGACAAAATTAGAAGTGACACTAAAGTCAGACATATGGAAAGGAATATATGATCAAAGAGATAAGAATAGATTAAACCAGCTGGAAGCAAAAAGGAAAAGGAGGATTTCTAGAAAACATGCTTGTCTAGCTTATACGTATGGAAAATGCACAGGGCATGGGCATAGAATCTGGGTTTGTTGGCTTTGATGCTTTAAGGATAGAACGGAGCAGGTGAATATAAGCATACTTCGGAGATTTGCAGGTTTGGTTCCAGGCCACAACAATAAAGTGACTCTCGCAATAAAGCAAGTCAAATGAAAGTTTTTATTTCCCAGTGCAAGCAAATTATATTTACACCATACTGTAGTCTATTAAGTGTGCAATACCATTATGTCTTAAAAAAAATGTAAATACCTTAATTAAAAAAATACTTTATGGCTAAAAAGTGCTCACCATCATCTGAGCTTTTCAGCGAGCCATAACCACTGATCACAGATCATCACAGTAAATATAGTAACAATGAAAAAAGCTTGAAATATTGTGAGAATTAGTGAAATGTGATACAGAGACACAAAGTGAGGAAATGCTATTGGAAAAAATCATGCCAACACACTTGCTCGATGCAGAGTTGCTGCAAACCTTCAACTGGGAAAAAACACAATTTATATGTGCAAAGCACAATAAAGCAAAGCTCAATAAAATGAAGTATGCCTGGATCATTAAACTATGATTTAGTAACCTCTGTGAATGGATAATGTATATTAATTCTTACCTATTTCAAAGCTCCATAACTTAATAGTTTAAATATTGTGGTAAAGCCCACCATGAGCCACCTTTGTCCCTCTTATCACAAGGAGTCAAATTGAAAAGTAGTATTTAAAGGAAATTATTCCCAGTACCTTTCAAATCCATTCTTATTTCCAAGACTGAAGGAATTATTCCAACATGGAAGAGGAAACGTTGGTTTAAGGTAATTGATGTGAAAAAATGTAAACAATTATTTCAGATTATTCTACATGCTAATTGAAGCTATCCAGTTGAACTTAAGTGTCATCCACTTGTCCTATAGGTTGAGCTACCCTTTACTGCCTGAACCTAGGGACAGTCAACTCCTATTACCAGCATCTTCCTCTTGCAGCATCGTCAGCCCCATGCAGAGGCCTTCATTGTTTTCCTTAAAACTCTTGACTTCTGCGTTGTATCATCAAGAAAGCCCTCTACCTCCTACCTGAACTTAATGAACATATGAAGGTTTGGCAAGAGCGTGAAACTATTTTCTCTCTTTGATGTAACTGCCCAGACAACAAGTGTTTCCCTTATATTTCAGCTGGTCCAAGCAGCAAGGGAACTTACCTTAGGATGCTGGTTTTTGTTGAATATTAACTACATGCCATAGTCATCTTTGTCCGTAGGCAGTCAGCACACATATGGCTAGTTAAGCCCACAGGGCTTTGTAATCCATCTTTTCTTCACTGTTCCATTGTCTTGGGCAGAGTAGTCTGTAAAACATTACTGAAGAGTGGCACTCCTCACTTATATCAAAGATGATTCCATTTTGAGGAGGAGATGTTGCTCAATATCACTCTAGGGCTGAACATCAGCAACCCTTCTAATTGGCAAAAAAAAAAAAAAAAAAAAAAAAAAAAGAAAGAAAGAAAAGACCAAACAAACAAAAAATCAAACCTGTCTATTCACTTCCTTTCTCATTATTCCTCAGCTCCTGATTTATCCCTGCCTACGATGAGCCCACACTTCCAATTCCACACTCTGCCTCATGCTCTCCTTTGGTATAATTTCATTTATTACCATATACATCACCCCTACTTTAGCAACTCACTCCCAGACACATTCCATACTTAAATGTCTTCTTTTGTTTCTCAGCTAAACTCCCTTGTCCTAGGTTGCATGTTCTCCAGGCCACATTCCGTGCTGCTTTAGAAAAATTTACACATGCTAATATGTTAATATGTACAAATAACATAACATTACCTACTTCATCCACAGAGTGACAAATTAACTTTACAGTTCCCCAAAGGAGGACTACTAATGCTGGAAAATTACAGGTAAACATATAGGAAGACAGTATTCTTGGAGAGTGGCTGTGTTTTCTGATATTCTTCAAATCCCTGAAGTGTTTACTGACGCACTGGAAGTACTGCACTATGGGCTGATGGTCTGTTTGTCCTACAAATAAGTAACCAGCATGTTTTGTGCTCCTCTGGTCTCATTTTCCTTTCCAGGTCCTAGTCATGGTAGTTTACCACATGGTATTTGGACAAGTTAGAGGGAGAACAAGTAATGGAAACACCCTTCTTCAGCAAAGCTTCTTGGAAACAGAATTGGGATAAGCAGATGGTGAATGTCACACTGGATCAGCTGCAATGGATAGACACCATGGGAGAGTCTCAATGGACCCTCTGTTGTCCACCCTTGGCATTAGGTAGTGACTCAGATCTGACTTAGGCTGCTTTTATGTAGCAACTACTGAACACTGCTATTGCTTTTGATGAAAAGAGCCCTGTGGATTGTTTTTGATCTGCATATTAACAAAGAAGAAAAAGACAGCCAGGTTATTTCTTAGGAGCAGCAAGAAAGATTTTCCCTTAAAGATGTGCAAGACACATTTCTGCTGGAACCCGCACACACACACACACACACACACAGTGAAACAAAATGAAACAAAACAAAATAAAACAAATGCAAAACCTTTCATCTGGAATCTCTGGTTTGCTTTCTTTTATTCCTTAGTATACATGAATATGTGAAAATGCACAACACTCAGACGTGTCGCCTGATCGAGTGATAATCTCTTATAATGTGCCTCTATTTAAAGCAACAAACAGATGGAGGGTTTATGAGCAAGGCTGGTAAAAGTAAAAGCAAATTATTGTAATAGTTGTACTTTTAATAGGATTCCCCACAATCTAAAACATTATTCCCCAAGGAACAAATTGTTCTATAAAATTGCATTACTTAGGAAAAAGACAGTCCGCCCTGACTTTGCAGAGGCAACAGAGGACTCCGGGATGGCCTTCTATTGCAGGGGCACTCAAGGCAGATCGGTGTCCTGGGAGAGAGGATACAGGGATGTCAGATACCATGATCTCCTAAGAGAAAACTCAGAGGAATAGGGTATAAGGCAGAAGGAGCAAGGGGAAATTGGGGGCATGTAAGAATTCTGAGCTTTGATTGAATTCATTACCTTCTAATTTTCTACTTTAAAAAACAAGGTTTGGGAAATTCTTATAGATTTTAGCATGCAACATTGCTTCCTCCTCTACGAATTCAGACCAAATTCTAGCTGTAGCACAGCAAATCTTGCTTAACAAACAGTATAACTGTAAACAGTCCAACACTGATTCATTATCATTATCCCTTTTTTTTTTTTTTTAATTTTTTTAACGTTTTATTTTTGAGACAGAGAGAGACAGAACATGAACGGGGGAGGGCCAGAGAGAGAGGGAGGCACAGAATTGGAAGCAGGCTCTTGGCTCCAAGCTGTCAGCCCAGAGCCCGACGCGGGGCTCGAACTCACGGACAGCGAGATCGTGACCTGAGCTGGAATCGGACGCTCAACCAACTGAGCCAGGCGCCCCCATTATCCCTTTTTAAAAGAAACAAAACTCATACTCATTCTATCATTAAGATGAATATATCATGGTGATGGCCTTTACGTAAATTATAATTAAAGCTAATTTTAATTAAAGTTATTACACCATTTTGGAAGAAAATAAACAACCCAAAGAGAAGGAAACAATGTGGTCAATAACTCACTCCAAAAGTATTTTTTTGCCTCCAAAGCTCGCATTGAGGGAGACATTCCTGTGCATGATACAAATGGTTCTGACATTAAGAAAAGTAAACAAGTAAGAAAAATAAAGATGGAAAAATTCTGTGGTCAGTTCACAAGTGCTTTTTTATTGTTTGAGGCAGGGTTAAAGCCTTTTATAAAGACAAGGATATATGTGCCGCTAGATTAAATATGACATTGGACTAGTCTAGCTGCCCTTGCACAGAAATCTGGCTGCCCGTAATATGCCATGGACAAAACATGTGTTGGTGTTTCTAAACAAAGAACAGGGTGGGACTTAATGCAGCTAATTTAAAGCACCATCTCAATGCTGTTCTGTAGATCAAACAGTGAAAAGGTACTCAGCTCTGGTTATTGATGAATTTGAGAGATAAAGGCAAACATTTAATATCCTCTAGTTATTAATGGCCTCGAGGATTTTGATCAAAATTTGTCTCCATAACTGTTTAACTTGCATAACCTACAAAAGGGATTCCTGCCTGCCTTATTGCAAGTCATTCAAAGACTAAGTTGACTCAGGAGGCCAGAGGCCCCTTAAATGGTCTAGAACTGAGAAAGCAGATTCTTCTTTGGTCCTGAGGGATGTTGAGTCCCCAAAGACTTTTACAGTAGTGACTCTCTAGTTATGCAGTATCTATAACTTGGAAGAATTCTCTTTGAAGTTTCGTTGCCCTCAATCTAACCTAATACTGAGAGATCCAAGCCAATGAACACCTGGTCTAAACAGAAGAAGCAAAAATAAATGCGATTGCATCAAGAGCAATCAGCCTTTCAAAGACTTTTCTGGAGTGATTTTACTTGTGTATCATTCCATTAAATGAAATGATAGCCACCTTACTGGTATGATTGTGCTTATTGTCCTTGTAACAGTGCTGGAATATAGCCAAAGACACACAAAGACCATCTCACAAGCTATGGATTTCGGTTCTGAGAGGTGCTGAGGAAGATACCAAACTCAAAGGTTTGTGCCTTCTGTTAAAAACTGTTCGGTCTGGTGGGTGTTTTCTATAGTCTTCACTTTCTTTTTCAACTTCCTGACCCATCACTCTGTTTTCATCACCTCCCTACCTTTAAATAGCACCCAAAGGAGCAAGCCAGCTCCAAACTACAAATATGGCCACAGGCATAGCTGGGTGTATGTGTTGTTAAAAATAAATAAATACATACATAAATAAATCAGAGTCCTTGGTGCAATCAGAACTTGGTGCTGGGAAAGATGCCTGACATTGCCTAGTATTCAGGGCAAGAAGTGGATTTAGAAATGTACAAAACAAGACAGAGTCCATGCTTTTGTAGTTAGGGATTTAAGGAAAGCTATTTACTCCAGTTGTAAGAACACAAAATCAGCCATAAATGTATGACCTGGCTGAGAACCTTCAGTTCTCTGAAAAACTGCAAGCCAAAATGCACTACCTGTAATAAAGATGCTAAAGGATGGTATGTGTTTTGTTGGAATGTGTGGGTGTGTGCAGAAAATAAGGGATTAAAATTCAAGGTGAATAAGGGAGGGTGGCCTTCCTCCAAACTGTGATTATTTCACTAAAAAAACCCCCACAGCACAATGGTATCAGAGGGATCTCTACTCAATAGGCAAGCTGAAGACACAGTCTCTCTCGCTTGACTACGGCCAACGAGCATGCTCAGGGAGGCCCCAGGTGTGACCTCTGCTCCCCTGTGAGCAGTGGAGGGGCCAGGCAATCTATCATGGTGTTCCTCCTGTCAGCCCTGGTGCTTCGCCGCCGCTGTCTGTCACCCTAGTGGATGAGACCTGCTTAAGGGCAATCATGTCAATCTCTATGTGACCACTCAGTCTAAGGCAGAAGGATGATCTTGACAGGCC
The DNA here is from genome assembly GCF_028018385.1 of Neofelis nebulosa. Classification (NCBI taxonomy): domain Eukaryota; kingdom Metazoa; phylum Chordata; class Mammalia; order Carnivora; family Felidae; genus Neofelis; species Neofelis nebulosa. Next base: position 41,331,813 of record NC_080794.1, on the reverse strand, counting down.
TGGCAAAGTCAGCAGAAGGTACCAAAAGCTGAAGTCACAGCCTTCCCACAGACATGTGATGTGGGCCATTGTTTTTTTCCTTTAGTTTTTTTTCTTTATTTTTACTTTCCCTTTTTCTTTTATTCTCATGACACAGACTAAAGCATTCAGAACTTGCCGTCAGAGCTGGTCATCTCGGATAAACCTGTTGCCTTCTGAGTTTTTCCCATAGTAAACATAGCGACACTTCCCCAGAACACCTGCAAAGAAAAGGATACACATCTTTAGAGACGGCACAATTAGTACAGCAAGGAAACATAGGTGCAGTAAAGCAGATATGCAACATGGTCACAGATCCGGTGGGTAGCAGCAAATGGATTAAGCCCCAGGAGGGAAGGACCCTACTTTCTCGTCCTCAGAGTTGACATTCAAGTAGAATATCACCAGAGCACAGGCACCTAGGAATCCCATGTTTCCTGCACAAATTCTCCTCCACATTTCATAGGCTTTTCTAGTTTGGCCAAGTACTCCTCAAAATAAAGAATAATAACCCTTTCCCTCTCTGGGGTCCCTTAGTAGAGTTTCTGAAAATGGAAGATTAAGACTTTCTAGATGGGTCTGGCCCAAGCAAAAGATGTAAAACAATCTTCCTAGAATGTGACTCTTTTCAAGTCCTTTATCATGAATCAATACTATTAACTTTCAGGGAGAATCTTCTAAATCCCAGGAGGCATCAAGCACATACTGGGTGATCGAGGAAGAGTGATGGTGTTGACAAAGTGCCACATGAAAAGTAACAAGAGCCTCTGACATTAAAGGGCTTCTTCTTACAGGAGGCCTGAAATGAATCCTCAGGTTGGAATGCCTTTGATTTTCATCTTTAGTTTTAGTTTAAATAATCTTGTGGCTCTACGTACAGTTTTTGTTTCATTCAAGGAGACTGTAGGAGAATTTAAGTATGAAAAATACCCCTAGAATAGGGTCAAATCTTCTAACCAACTCAATATTTATTCTAAATATCCATAAGAAATTACCTGCCACAGTTATTATGGAAGCTTTGTGTAATTATTAAGGGCATATCAGTCTTCCTCAAAGAAAACATTTATAATTACAGTTTGCTTTTTGCCATCTTGTGTTTTCTTCTTCTAATTTTAGAAAAACTAACTTAAAATTCAGCTTCATAGAGTTGCCTTATTACTAAGAGCACTTGAGTCTCTGAAGTGTGCATAACCAGAAAAAAGCAAAGGAGTGTCCATAAAACATTAATTCATGAGCCACAAATCTGCCTGTAAAAATAGCTACCTATATGCATGATTATTTGTCTCTCTGTTTGATAGTGTGAAACCAACAATCACCATCTAATGTTCATCGGGGGTAAATTAGTACTAGAAATTATCCAGGTTCTTCATAGCAATAAGTAGTAAATATTTTTGGGATTGTATAAGAGATGTTTCTCTACTGTAGAACTTTAAACATTATTCTTAAATAAGGATTAAAAATGGCTCTTAGAAACCTTTAAGGACAGGGCAGATGTTTCATGGTCTGGATGGCTTAGGACAAATTTAGGAATGACTGGGATTGCAGAATCTCTCAAGAGTTGGAAAAGGGGAGAGGATGACATTGTTTCATGGTCTCAGACTGGTCTTGGGCTTGCTCTCATTAAGTTCTATTTGTCACATTTCTGTGAACAAGGCTACTGTGGACCCCCCCTTGGTCATGCTTTCTCCTTGGCCCAAATCCCTAATTTCTGCTTTTCAGAAATTAGGTGCTTGGAAACATCAAGCCTCGAGAAAACCTTCCTGAGACCCTTCTTGGGCTAAAAAGTATTCCTTTGGCTATTGGCCCCAAACAGCTCCCTTCACTGCAATTACATAACCCTGCGGTTGTACTAATGTTGTCACCAACGTTGGGAACTGGTCTGTGGTCAGGCTTGGCTTGTCAGGTTCTGTTCCAGGAACAGCATCCCCTAGAGGCCTGGGTGGGAGTGTCTCAGATATTTCTGAAAATCCACAAAGGGCTTCCTTAAACATAATTGACTCAAACAAACCCTCAAGAATCTGGAAGGACGAGGCCAAGGATGTTAATTTCTTTCTACAGTACCAGGACAGCATGAATTTTTATAAAAAGAAATGGATAGGGCTGTCAGATATCATAAAGAATACAGTCTTTCTCTTGACTAAAAGAACAAAAGGCAGACACGGGCACGTACACACATGCACACACACACACACACACACACACACACACACACTACCCACGAGCCGGGTGCATTCCCTCCAGTAAATCCTCCAGTGTGTTCTGGGATTGAATTTCTTGACTCTCCCCTCTCCCCTTGGTAACCATCAACTCCAGATCTTGCCTAGATACCACGTGGATGGCAAGTCCCATCCTGGAAATAAGCTGGCTACTCCTGGAACCTGGGCTGTAATGTGGAGGGAGGTAAAGTATTCTGAGCCATGTTCCCCAGGCCTTCTTTCTGGTTGGTACTGATGAAAGTCCTTTTTAAGGCCTGCCCTGTTCCTTTGGGCCCGGAAGCAAGAATGTTTATAGACATCCTGGGGAGAGAGGGCTGTTTGATGAATGCGGGAGACTGGTGAGGTGTCAGAGCTTGGAAAATGAGGCAAGGACATGAGGTATTAATATTGTCAATGATCTCTTGACGGGAAAACAGATACCGCACTCACCGTCAGGTTTAAATAGACATCAAGTGCATTGATGACAAAAGGGCAGACTTCAAACAAAAGGCTGTGTGGTGGGGAGCAGAGCCAGTCTCTGTGCTGGCAATAACCTGATCTGAAAAGACACTGTCAGGGCTAGAGACAGGCCCAGGATTGTGTGCAGTGACAGAAAACAGAGATGCTGACAGAGATACCGGTGCCATATTATGCCAAGGATATTCTAACACTGTCTGCGGCTCTAACGAAAGCTGACATCATTCCCTATCACTTGGGGTCTTCTCCGCCTGCTCCTGCAGAGCATTTCTCCCCAGACATCATTACAACACTCGCTGCTGTAAGTTCCGGGCAGCCCTGTTCTGTCAGAGCACTTGGGGTCAAGGGGCCTAAGGATAACCTCAGTCAATCTAAATTTGGACTTTGCAGGAGGAGCACACTCAGCCCCCTGCTATCTCTGCTACTTGAGGTGATCGGACTGCCAATGTGCGAGGAGCTGTCACCTTGAATAAAATCCTTAAAGGGAAGGCGCTCAGTCTGTGGGCTGCTCCAGGAAGGCATGGGGATGGCGGCCTGGCGGCCAAAAATGAAATCCAGCTGCTGGTGCTCTCCTGGGGAGAAAGGTGGTCTGGCTAGTGACAGTTAAAATCGGCTGAAATGTTTGAACTCACACCCCCTACAATTGCTTAAATTAAGCAAGTGTTGCCTCTGTTGAGAATCCTACCGGAGCTCACAGTCGGGAGGTGATTATCCCTCACGTGGGACTTTAGTGCTCCAAAAATATATAAATAAATAAATAACATTAACAAGGAAGGGGGAAAAAAAACACAAAACAAAACAAAACCACAATCCCATGTGTGGCCATAGGACTTTATTTATCATGAAGGTTATTTGTAAAATAATGGAATCTGCTTATAAATTAAGTGAGGTGGCAGGCAGCGTGTTTCTCTCCCCCGCCTCCCCATGGCCCTATTCTCCCGTCATGGCAACTGCCATAAACTGTGAAAATTACAGAGGGAACAGTTTGCTTGCAAAGAACATTTTGACAGGGAGGCGCTCCGAGCCTGGAATTTGGGAACCCGCTGGTTGTGACTCAGTAGGCGGTGGTTTCCGGGTACATCTGTAATGCATTCACTTGTTTGTATCTCCTCGAACTATAACGTCTTGGGACGGCAGGGGGAACAACACATTTAATGGCGTGTGTAGTGTTTTTAATTAAAATATCTGGCTTTGGCCACAATAAGTGAAGCAGGCTTGCCGTGCATCAGGCTGACATGTATCTGTCTGTGTGGGGGTTTCTTTTCAGGGGCCCTGAAAAATGACAGTGTGCTGTCCCCTGGGGAATCTTCTCCTGCCAAATGAGACTCCTAATTTTTCTTAAGTAGCCAGCTCTCCCATCACCATAAGCTTTTAAAACTATAATTATGAAAAAAATGTATTGGGAAGAATCTCTTTTAAAGAGGTCCTTTATCTTTTAAATGTTTCCCCCTCTGGAATGGATGTTCTAATTATGCAGGTTAAGTTATGACCTTGGGGCTGCCTGAGGGGGTGGAAAACAGCCTCTTTTCTTCCTTGTAAGGCTGTGAGGGCTGGGGCAGTACCAGACTTCTCTGGGGGAAGACCCTGAGAGTCCTGAGTAGAAATTCCTTGCACACTCATGCAGAGTCCAGCAAAGACCCCAGGATTCCCTGATCTCCCGGACAACCTTGCCCTGCCAGGTGCATTTCTCCTATTTAGTAAGGAGAGGTGGGAGAAGACCAATACTTAAATCTAGCTCTATGCCTGATGGTTATGTCACCACAGATATGTCCCTTTTCCTTACTGAGCTGCATTCCCCATTTGTAAAATGAAGGCAAGGGGCCAGATAATCTTGGAACTTCATTCTTGTTTTGAAATGTGTGATTTAGTATTTTCAAATGCTTCCCTTATGACAATAAGGATGTCAGATCCAATAGTGCCTGATGGAGAAGGAAAATCCAATAGTCAGTTAATCAAAAACTTGACTTTGACTAAGTAAGCTCTTGAGACCCATCTAGCCCACATTCTCATAATATAAAGAAGAGGAGTTCTGCTGGACCTCAAAATCTCCAAGGAAAGAAGTTCCACTAATTTTCCTGCAACCTGTATTTTACACCCAGTGCTGGGAAGCACCTCCCACAAACTAGTCCCTATCCAGTTAGCTTTGATATGAGTCCTGGTCGGTCGCATTAACTTCAGATTCCACAGAGCTCAAGACTAAATAGAAGCGCAAGTGTCTTCTCTCAAATGGTTGGCCATTTGTATCTTAGCTGTGAAACAAGAATAATCTAGACACCTACAAACATACAAACACAAAAATTTATTCGATGATCGAGGATAGGCTGGACCAATAAATTCGTATTTGTAAAAGAAAGTAAAAACTATCAATTCTATTACCATTATTAATATTAGTTTTGGTAATCATCATTTTAAATGCTATTATAACAAATGCAAGTGTAGCTGTGTGATGACAGATTTTGATCAGTTTGCGATCACTAGAAGCTTACAAGTGTGGACAGCCCTACAAAATGGGTGAGGGGCAGAAGGATTCTCATGGAACTCCTGTTCTCCAATCTGTATGAGTAAAGGCAGGAGCTAGACTATTCATGGGGTCTGAGAAAAAAGTGATGACAGTGTTGTGAAGAGGTGGGTCCAGTGACAGGGAAAGAGTATCTGGAGAGTCTTTCTGGCCCACTGCAGAAGGTTCTAGAACTACGTTTCCACATGACACTATACATACCTGTTAATAGGTCACCCCTATAATACTCCCTGCACTGCTCCCCGATTGCTAATGCCCAGTGGTTGAAACAGTACAGAGGACACGTTCCATAAATATTTGTTGAATAGATAAATTAATACCACTGACGTTATTATCCATGTACAATCTGAACAGAACCCATCAAGTTAGGAATTTCAACTGTTGAACCCTCATACCTTAACCTCTTCTAAGACTACATGTCTGAAATGCTTTCAAAATATATACTTGCCTTATTAAAAAGGGGGCAAAATAGCAGGAGGCAACAGTCTCAATTCCTAAACACTAGTGTTGTTTTTATGCTGAACACTTTCCTCCCACAGAAACAAAGCAATCATAATTATCAGGCCAGAAAGAGAGAAGTGAAGTGAATCTTATCCAGACTTAAGAGCTGTAAACATCATACACGGGGCAGGACATTCCCCAGAAAGCGCATCCCTCGGTCTTTGTGGGCTGCAAGTAAACCGGGAGCTGGAAAGGAATAAACGCCCATGTTTTATGATCTTGAGAAGTGGCTGAGCAATGCCCCGAGGTCAGCCTGTGTGCTGTGCTATCAGCTTGGCTGTGGAGATCACACCAGATTTAGCAGAGCCTGCAGAATTACAGGCTCCTAGCACAACATCCTCCTTCAGTGTCAGCTATTAAATACTAAGGCAAAATGAAAAGAAGAGAGATCTTAAAAGGTCTTAAGGGAAGGGGTTGCTTGGGAGTTGTCTCTGTGGAAGGAGGACAAAGTCCATCCTCCAGGCCCAGCATATTTTTCCTTTGTCTGCGGGCCCATCTGAGAAGCCTTAGGCAGGGAACAGCAGGGAACAGTCTCTCCACTTGACCCAGGAGAGGGGAGAGAAGGCAAAGAAGAAAGTGAGAGACTTCTCTCCCAAACTAGCTGAGTGTGACTTCAGGCAAGTGTCTCAGGTTTTAGTCTGCTTCCTGGGTTGGAATGGGGTACCATGTGGTGCTATGGTTGTGCAATGCTTGCTAATCCTAAAGTTACCTAGAAGGGCTGCGGCTGTCTCCACCATGGACCAGGGGCACAGCGCTCTTGCTGAGGACTGCAGGGACCACCTCAAACAGTGCCCTGCAAGGGACATCTCCTAGTCTCTCAAATGAGTGCACTCTTGAACTCTTCTTTATTATCCAAAACAACCCCGTGGTTCTGAGCAGCACACTGCAATGGAAGACATTTGAATTCTGCCATTTTGACCGCAAGGATGCTTTGGCTTCCTTCAGGCTTATGAATATAAACACAGACTAGCCTGGTAAGTTTTCTTTGAGAAAGCATTAATTATTCAAAGCAAATGCTATTTAGCCAATTCGATTCTTTAATTTTTGAATGTAAAGCTAAACCATATCCAATGTTTAACATTTCACTTCTACTTTATTGAGTTTATTTTCAATGGCGTCAAATTCTTTTCCATGTAATTTTTACATCAAGGTTAAATTCCTCAGCTTTTGCCCGATATCAAAGTTTACCAGTTACATCTTCTAAATCTCTGAGTCAATAATTTTTACAAAGTCACATTACCTTGAGTAAAATTTTGCAGGCCTGAATTGTGGCAGGAAGGTTTGTGCCTTCAGTTAAAGTTTTAGTCAACACATTCTACTATGCACAGTTTGGGTTCATGTCAATTTTATTTTGTTTTCATTATTTCCACCAAGGTTAATTTCTCCCCATGAATGTATGCAGGATGTAACAATATATTGACGAGATATAAATCTATGATCAGTTTATTTATTTATTTTTTTGTCCATAATAAATCTCATTATGTGCAGGTTTAGTGGCTGCCCGTTTTATTTTGGATTGACTATTTCGACTAGCAATGTTTGTTATAAGGGTAAAGTAAATGATAATTTTTATTCATTTCTTAGCACAAAGAGTATGCAGGACAAAGATCAATCTTCTGGATGCATGGCAGGATCCAAATTGTGGGGTTATGACATGTTGCTTTCTACCAAGCGCCCATCAAAAAAACCCACATAATCCAAGGGTTTGGCTAAATCTACATCCTGAAAGAAAGCTGATCCAAATGCTGGCCAACCTACCCTTTGAAGAGAGGGCATTTGGCCCCAGTGTTCAGTTCCCTCAGGAAGGTTAAACTTTGCACTGAGAGAGAACAGATTATATACCCCACTTAGACAAATGCTGGGCCTTGTCAGGCCTCACCCACGTGTTTGTGATGAAGAAAAAACAGGGGAAGGAAACCAGTTAGTACAGAAAAGGATCTTGGCAAAACCTGCACTTGTAGGTGGTAGGAATGTGAGACTGAGAAGCCAGCCTTCCAGCCTGGGGGAGGCTGCACAAACGGTCACGTGAGTGGGCCGACAGGTTGACGGGTGACAAGCCAGAGCCTGTGGAAAATGTGCGCTGGGCTCCCGGGGCAGCTGAAATGAGGCTTGTCATTTTAGAAGAAGAAAAGAAGGTGGGAAAGGAGGAGAAAAATGCAGGGCCAGCTTTCCCCTCACATAATCCGCTAGTGGGAAATGGAAAAGCTCATTGGTCCAAGCCCCAGAAGTTACTGCACCGTTGAGTGGATCCTTAGGAACCAGCCCCACTGTCCCACCTTGAGCCCCCGGTCCCTGCCCTCAGGCTGCAGATTTGTGGCCCTGTCAAGACCTGACTCGGCCATTCAAAGTCCTTTCCACACAGAAAAAATATTAGACTGACAGAATTAAAAGTTATCTGGCAGCAGATGTTTCCATTACGTGAATCCTGGAAAGGAAACAGTCAACATGCTTTTCCTCAGATGTCAATGCTTTTGAAATTTTGTTGTATTAAGGGTAGTTTGGGTAGACAGAGACTGAGGGGAAAGAATCCCAGTCTGAGGGTGGGCTCACGTGCTCTCTTTTTCTTTTTTTATAGTGTTTTTTTTTTTTAATTTTATTTATCTTGAGAGAGAGTGTGTGTGCAGGAGGAACAGAGAGAGAGACAGAGAGGATCCCAAGTGGGAGGGGCAGAGAGAGAGGTTGAGAGAGAATCCCAGGAGGCTCCGTGCTGTCAGCCAGGAGCCCGAAGTGGGGCTCAAACCCACGAACCATGAGATCATGACCTGAGCCTAAATCAACAGTTGGATGCTTAACTGACTGAGCCACCCAGGTGTCCCTTACTTGCCCTGTTTAAAACATTAATATGATTGGCTCTTATCTCTACATAATGCTGTATTTCAATCAAATAGGAATGTATACACTTCAGAGATCAATGCCATAGTAAAGATTTCTTGCTTCAACAACATCCCCCCATTAAAAAACAAAACCAAAAACCAACCAACCAAACAACAACAACAACAAAACGTGGCTAAATCTTCTTAGCAATCCAAATTTTGGTTTTTCTTCTTAGGTTACATTTTTTTGTGCCAGTTAAAATGAGGTTAGAACAGTTTTTACTCTGACTTCCGAAACAGTGATTTATTTACGTGCTTTTATAAGAATACTTTATTATTTTGCTTCTTAGCTTAAACATAGAACAGGAAACTTTTCTTTAAAATTATTTCTTTAACTCTATTGAAGAAATCTCATTGGGACAAAATTTAAACACCATTATTTTAGGTCAAGTCCTTCACTTTATAATGGAGGAAAATGAGGTTTAAAGTGGTTTCCCCAAGGTCATGGTACCAGACCAGACATCCATGCAACTCTATCTGTCTAGTCCAGATGTTTCTGAATCGTAGGATACTGCCTTTAAGATAGGGGCACTGCAAAGATCAATCTGACTTAGGCTGACTCTTACCTACTTTTCTGCTGGGAGAAATTGAATCTTCAAGGCCAGTTTGGTGTTAGCGTGTTTCCCTACTCCCCATCTCTGTATTTTAAGTGGGGTTTAATGGATTTGAGATGGGCTGGATTCCAAAGTGCATGCCAAGATGGAATGCAAATCAGTTCACATTCCTGAAGTTCCCTTCCTTGTGGCTCACTGATGGATGTCACATAAACCAGGCTGTCAGTCAAGGTGGACAATGGTCAAGTGGTATGGCTCCATTTTTCTTTCTCAGTGTTTTTTTTTTCTTTTCTGGAGGAACTCAGAAATCTTTCACACAGGAAAGAAAAAAGAAAGAAAACGTTCACCCCTTCACCACCTCCCCCATTTCCACCATTGTGTCCATATTCATCTTTTCCATTTCCCATCTGAAGTCAAGAGCATTGCCACTAGAGGGCAGCATGAATTTAGGAAAAACAGCAGCTTTCTTGGAAAAAAAAAAAAAAAGATGGCAACTATTCAGGGAGGGCCATTAAAGCCACACTGTGCTTTTGGTCACCAATTATAGGTTCCGTAATGATCAATATGTCATGTTTGCTCAATCTATGCGGGAGGCTTTCTGGGAATGGGGCTACCAAACACCCCCCTTTAGATTCCTCTGGTCTCGATTTCAAAGACTGACTTTCTTTACCGGCAGTTGCTCTAATTAACCTTCCAGGCTCAGGGGTTGGGGATGTTTACGTAATACCTGCATAAATGTAACACGTATGCAAACTAATAAACAAAGATAAATTCCTGCACTTCCTAAAAAATATCATTTTTATGGTAGGAATCCAAAAGGAAATATGCCACCCAATGGCATGGAGTTACCAATCATTGTGAGAGTAAAACAAGTAAAACTCTAAAAAATAAGATAAAATAAAATTGGACCAATAAAATATACAAGAGGTGTGTGATTTCATCCAAACAAATTATAGCTACCACCTTTTAAGGCACCTCCCTGACCAAAACCCACCCAGCCATTGTCTTCCCTCTTAGAGTATCTGGCCCAGACTAATCACAAAAGAGAGGCAGAAGCAACTCAAATAAAAATAAATAGTAATTCCAGCTTCTCCCTGATCACCATTTGGTCCCCATCATTAGTCTCTGGCACATGGACCAGTGATGATTTCATGCCCTGACAACAAATGACCACCTCCCTTTAGGAGAAATGAGGTACTCATGAGTTTCTAGGGATTTTAAGCATATTATTCTTTTTTTAAACAGCCATAAAGGTATGACATTCTAGGGAATGGCATTTTAAATGAGAACTTTTTAAAATTAAAATCCATGATGGGGCACTTAGGTGGCTCAGTCGGTTAAGCATCCGACTTTGGCTCAGGTCATGATCTTGTGGTGAGTTCGAGCCCTGAATCGGGCTCTGTGCTGACAGCTCAGAGCCTGGAGCATGCTTGGGATTCTGTGTCTCCCTCTGTCTCTCTCTCTGCCCCGCCCCCTCTAGTGCTCGCTCTCTCCCTCTCACTTTCTCTCTCTCAAAAATAAACATAGAAAAAAAAGTTCTAGAATTAAAATCCATGAGTAGACTCAATCAGAGAAGGGAGGAAACAAAAATTGGTGTCAGACCAGGGGAAATGACAGCTGAGTACAGGTGCAGCTCTTCATTTCAGCTGAGAGACCTCTCACATGGTCAGTGGAGCAAGTATAAAATGGCTCTCACACGTTTCTTCCCTTACACTTTCTTTCCTAATACAACAGTCATGTGATTGACTAGCCACTGGGGGGATGTTGGGTTCCAGTTAATTAATTAAATTATCTCATTAACTCGTGGTTAACTAGAAACCTTTCTGAGTTTTTTCTTGCACATAAACACTATGCAAAACCAAAGCCAATTTCATTGTCTTACCAGGTATATCATAGTGACCACAAATGAGGATTTCTCTGAGTATCTATAGTGAGGATGATACAGTTTAGAGGCTTAGCTGGGGTGGGAAGACTGCTCTTTGAACATTTCTCAAGGTCTTAGGATCTCCTTTATATATGAGCTTCAAAAGGGCAGAGATGACAACTTTTCATCCTTGCTTCATGAGGCCTAGGGCATGTAGGTACTCAATAGATTATTTTTTATTGTGGAATAAATGAAAGAATCCTAGGATACAACTTGCCCTTGTACCAGAATCACCTGGAAGGCTTGATAAAACAGATTGCTGAGCCCCATCCCCAGAGTCTCTGATTAGTGGGTCTGAGTTGGGGCCAAGAATTTGCATTTTTGCTAGTGCCCAGTGACAGTGATGCTGCTGATGGGGGACTCCACATTAAGAAAAAATGATATAGGGCAACCCAAAGGGGCTCCCTTTTTTCCTTTTTTAAAAAAATAAATTCTTGACATTAGATTTTATTCTTATAACATTAAGAGTATTCAGATGCAGACAGAAAATCTGGTTGACTGAGGATCCTAGTGCATGAGTTTTAATAAATGGGGATTTTACCCTCTCCAAACAACTGTTTGAAAACAAATGGCACCTAAAATTAATAATAGTAATAGTAATAATAATAATAAAGTTGCTCCACCTCTTCAATATTAAACAAAAACCGTAAAAGATTAAATTTAAGTGACATGCAGATTGTATTAACAGAAGAAAAGAAGAAAAGACTTTTTTGGGTAAGTAGAATGGGACTGAACCTGCAAACCATAATTTATGAAGTATAAGAAAAAAAAAAAGCTTCCAGAAAAATTTCCCAGAGAGTCTTTAGCTTCCCTCTAAAAGGACAGAATCTTAAGTGAACAAATCGGAACAGTGGGGGTCCTCCTGCAGAGTTTGAATGAAAATTTTGGCTTTGCTCTCAAGCACAAATTTGCTTTTGGGTTTCAGATCTGCCCCTATTAGAAAGCTTACATCAAAAGGGGGGAAACCATCCACAGTTCTGTCTCGTTCTTGAGGCTAAAATTTCTCAAGAGAGTCATTGAAAATAAAGACAAGTTGCTTTTTTTTTAATTCTTCAAGCTGCAAAAAAAGAACCTCTCAAATAAAATTAAGCAGACCCAGTAACAACTGGGTTTGTCATAATTCAAACTCTGCAAGGATTGGGGAAAAGACCTTCCTTCTTGGGCCCATTAGTCCAGCCTCCATCTGCCCTTCATTAAAATCTAAACAAACTTTTCCTGTACTGATATTACTATAATCTTTCCTAATTCCAGGACACTCTAAATTGCTTTCTCCAAAAGGAAAACAAAAGGAATCTGCTGATATATGAGCTAACTGAAAGAAGTTTACATTATAAAAAAATAACCAAAAGTATGTTGTTGCAGAAAGCACAGCATAATTCTTGGGCACTAGTAAATCTCGATGCCAAATGCCAAAATATTTTCATTATTTCCTGATCTTTACTTCCCCATCCTCTAACCTGAATCAGAAAAATTAAAAGTCCATATATATGCTAATGTTAATGAAATGAACCATAGGTTAAGTAAGAATTAATAGGAAGCAGTTTATAAGAACAATATGAACCTCTTGTACATTTTGTTTTGCCCAAAATAAAGACAAAGTGAATAGAAGAGCATACTATAAGGGCCTTCATTAGGGGCAGGCTCATTAAAACTTAATGAAGGCACTAGAGTCTCCAACAATATTAAGAGGGTTATACTTTTTACCTATCAGTGGAATGGCCTGGGTTGGAAAGACATTGCTGACAGTGGGTGGTACCAGGTGTTATCTGTCCCTGGAACATACGACTTTGATGGCTTGGGATATTACCCCTTTTATTTGGCTGGCTTGAATTCGTCAGGATTCACCCTGTGGTGAGTTAACATGCCTCCATATTGAAAAAAAATTGCCCATGGGCCAATGTGAGCCCCGCACCTAATAGAATACATCTGGCTCTGACAGTTTGATGCCCAGCTCTGAGCCACATTCGGCAACACAAATTAACAGCGTAGACATTGCCCACGCTGAGCAGGAAGTAATAACCTGCTACCTGCTACTTGGCCAAAATCTCATTATAAGCCATTACGGTAATTGAGGGCCAAGACTCTGTGGATATTAGACTCCCCGAGTGCCAGTCGTTAGTTCAGCAGAAGAAAGACTCCGAAAGGAGGGGGCAGTGGGGCCGACTGAGGAGAAACTGCTTTGGACCATCGCGTGAATTCCATCTACAGGGTACTCTGTGGCTCTGGGAGATTCGTGAGCTGTTTCTCTTCTGCCCCAAAGTCCACAGGACCCCTCTGGGTGGGGGGGGTGGGGGTCAGAACTCTAGGAAGATGAGGTAATTCTTGGTAGGCCTCCAACAATGCTATACAATTAAAATTTGGTTTAAATGAATATTAAGGACATCTACAAAGGGAAGAAGAGGGCAAAAGAAGTCAGAATGCTCCACACTAATAAGGGTAGAAGATGGGATGGAAAGAGGGAAGCCACCCATTTTCTCCAGAAGATGGAGCCTCTCTAGAATTACTACACCTATATGAGCATCCATTCTTCTGTGGCTGGCAAAGCCAGCCCCTTTTCCCATAAGGCTGGTCCTCTTAGTCTGTCTCCAGGGTTGGGGAGCTAGGGATGAGATGGTGTGCATTTGGTAGAGGGAAACAAGGCAGAAGTCCAATGGATCAATCAAGCAGCTGATCAATAAATCTGATTTTTGGTATCACGAAGATGGTTCTGGACTATAGTAATCATAACAGCTATCAATAAACATCTCTTGAAAAAAGTTACAGATGGCCAGGGAAAAAAGTAATTGAAAATACAATAAACTGTTTTTAGAAATCCCTTTTTATCCCACTACATACAAATATCACCCTACACGCGCACACACACACACACACACACACACACACACACACACATACACACACACCAATAAGAACCAAATTCTCCAATTACAGGAGCATGTTGAAGCCCGGTTGTACCTCAGTTATACTCAGGAGTATCATAAAACTTCTGAGTATCAGGTCCTCTCCAGCAACGACTAGGAGCCTGGTTAACAAACCTTCCTGGGCATCCAGAAGTTTCCATTTCATCTTACTCTGTTTCTCAGTAAAAGGATCCCTGGCCTTGGAATTTTGAAAGAATTGGTATGGGGGGGGGGGCGCGGAATAAACACAATGATGGCGGAAAATGGGAGTTGCTGAGTGTGAGGATGTCTGTGAGCAGCAAGTACACAATCGGAACACCCTAAGACAATCTTCCTGTCTCAGCCACGCCAGCCTCAGTATTTCTCTTCACCTAGAGGGTTAAGCACAAGCTGGAGCCTAGAAAATGGCTGCTGTTTGGTACAAGCGAGGCCTTCCCTATAACTAGATCCTTCAGGAAAAAACAAATTAATCAACAGCGAGCTGAAGTGGGTTTAATGATTGCATTCTGCATACAATCAGCTTTTCCCTTTTCAAGGGCCATCAATATGTCAAGGGAAGACATATCTGAAGGATATAGCTCTTAACATCAAGGTTATCTATTCTCCACAAGGCTCCCACTCCTTGCTGGGCTGATACTCCACGCTGCCTGTGTCTAACATTTTCATCAACTCTGCAATCAATCAAGGTAATAATGTTGTGCAAAAAATCAATTAACAACGCAATTAAACTTTCCTTATTATCTCAAAGGGCTGAAATAATACCTAAAGGGAAGATAGACTCACTGAACGCAGACATCCATAATCCAATGTGAAAGTGAATTATGAGGTTGGACAGATGCAGGCATGTGCTGGTGCTGTTATTTTCCAGGGGTTATATCTCATCGTGGCAGTGTATCAGTCAGCCCCAATCCCAGACCCTAAAATTCCAAATTACTTTTAAGAAATATATGATGTGCAATATCCATTTCATATTCTCTTTTAAAGATAACCCCCTCCCCTCCAAAAAAAAATTGAACGGCCATATTATTCAAAGACAAAATGATCTTTCAACAAGAACATAAAATATAAAAGCTATAATAACATTTACATCTGTATAGCACACATCTCTGTAAATGCAGGTCATCTATTATACATAATCTGCGGAGCCTAAGAGGCCTGGGATGTGGCACATTTAAAACCCAAATGCGTGAATATGCAGACTCCTATGGGTGGCTGTGGCTTCCCCTGAGTGAAGGTGTCACCCATGCCTGCCTACTGGTATATGAATGCACACATGCACACATGCAGGCACACACACACACACGCATGCAGAAGCATCTGGAACAACGGAAGTATCACTCATTTAAAATGAGAATGACTATATTATTTAGCAATTACACTCAACTTGCCCTGAAACACTGTCCTCAGGAATCAAGCATTTATATATAGTACGTAAAAAAGAGGCGACTATTAACCTTTTAATGCAGTGAGGACTGCGGAGTCCTTGAAATTTCACACTAAAACGAGATACATGGTAGAGGAAGAGGAGGAAGGAGTTTCCTGACATTTACAGAGCTCATTTTGAACTGTTCAGGACCCACATGCAATGGTCCGGCACCAACAAAAGATAGAAGGGGAGACAATGCCCTTAACGGGAAGGTTAAATAAACAAACAAACAAACAAACAAACATCAAAGCAAAAGCCAGCAAACAAAAAAGTGCTGACAAAATATTGACATTATTTGAATATCCTCATAATTCCTGGAAGTAAAACACAACAACACTTAAGAATCAACATGGACATATGTCAAGCATGAATACCCACATAAGAATCACCTCCCTACACTTGCCCTTTCTCCATCGTGGGGCCAGAGGTTTCCCTACAGCACGGCTGAAGGATCTCACAGCATATATAGAAAGCCTAGGAGATCCCTGAAATTCATAGGAGCCAAATGAACTGATCCAGAAAGCATAATCCCAAACTTGGGCCTCAGAGAGTTATCTGAATCAGAATAAGAAAGGATTTCCCTGTGTTTCTTGATCAAACCATGTTGCTACTTGAGCTCTAGATTTTAGTAACACACAGCTATTCTCCTGGTGGTGTGGATTTCCACATATGCCACCTGGAGTGGTGCAGGTATTGTCACTTCAAAATATCATTGCTCAACAATGAATTCCTTCTTTGCAAGTTACTCACTTGTAACAAGGACCCATCTTCTTAAGCCAACTTTCCCCATTTTCAGCACAGCAAGGAGGCAGGACTGAGCCCCAAGTGCAGATGTACATGAAAATGAAAGAAGACAAATGCATATAAACCCTCACTCTCATTTCTTAAGAAAAATAAGAAAGCAAATTGTGATGTACTTTTTGGTACAGAATTTCAACAGAGAAGTTGAACAGGTTAGTGATTCTTGCCATTTCTCTAACCTTAAGGAACATAATTAATATGTTTTCATTTTCAATGACTATATTGTGTGTGTATCAACTGGAACTGCTCCTGCTGTGTATTTGATTCCACTGACGATGGGGTGGGTTGGATTTTAAATGATGTGTGAGCACTTCTGTTCTTTCCGTGCTCTGGTTTATGTGTTATTCATGACTTGCATTACAGACATGGCTGATACACAGATGTAAATGTTATTAAATCTTTTGTATTTTAGAGGCTTTGTGAAAGGCTCTTTGTTTTCAAATAATTCTCTTAACCACCAAAAATAACCAGGAATACATGACAATGTCTTGGGAATTTTTTTTTCGTTGAATTTTCTGATGAAGAGATTTTCTCCTTCCGAAGAGATTTTTCTCTTCTGCTGTTTTTTTTCATCAAAATAAAAATGTAGGATAAGCTGGCAGGTGGAAGAGTTACACCTTCATAGTACCAGTCAAGAACAAATTCATGTGTGTTGATACGTACATGCACTAATGTGTATTGTGTGTTTTGTGTGTATGTGTTACATGTGGATGTGTGGTGCTTGTGTGTGCACTGTTGTATGTGTGCTGTGTGTCTTGCGATAAATTGTGTTATTTATGTTGTATGTGTTTTGCTTTTGTGTTCATCTTGATTATGATTGTGTTATAGGTGCACACGGTGTATACCTGGGTGTGAATATGTTGACATCATTTTGCCAGATCAGAACTCAAAGTTGCCAATTCTCATATATCTGCCAAAGAAGCAGCTGCCTTACTGCATTTTGGTATCTGACATAATTTTTAATCTGTTTTCACTTTGCTCCATCCTCTTCACATTTCTTAGGATTTCAACAGAAATGTGGCAGAGGATAAACCTCTTCATACAGACAGCACTTAATCAGTCTGTGCCTCTTACTGGCTCACTTTTCCTTATTGATTTTAAATTTAAACAGTGCTCTGAGGCTGAACAATACACCCCCACAAATACAGCTGACTTCCCTGAAGGAGGTCAAGACAGAGATGTGTGTTTCAGTCCTGAGGTTAGCAGTCCAACTTCAAAGAGCTCTAGAAGGAGAGAAGGCTCAGGCCCTCTTCCATCCTCAGGGCAGTGGGAGTACCTGCCTGATTTCAGAAGAGTCCTTTTTAGAAGGACAAGAAAGGTCATATCAACTTTGGCAAATGGGGGGAGTCCAAAGATCAGGTTCTAGCTCTGGTTACCTATGCATATTTTCTATGCTGTTCACAGCTCATATGGTTGACACAACGATAGGGACCTTTCTCTTTCCATGTCCCTCTCTTCTTTTCCTTGGTTTGTCCCCTTCCCTTCTAGAATATCTATGACCCTCATACTCCCTCTTGCCTTTCTTGGGGTTTCAACTCCAGAGTTAAAATATAACCGTCCTCTTTCAGATGCATGTCCCTTCATACCTTTTCTAAGAACCGACTAATTTTCTGATCACTAATTCACATTAACATGTTAACAGTTCACAATGAAATAGAATTTCATCACTTCAGGAAAACATTTTATTCTTAAAAAGACACATTTAAAAAAAATAACCAACTGAGTGCATATTTAATGGAATTTTGGGCAAAACAATAAGTGGGGAAACACTATTTTCCAGGAACAATCCCTGATACCCAAAATAAAGAAGAAAAGGAGGGGTGCCTGGGTGGCTCAGTCAGTCAAGCGACTGCCTCTTCACTTCTGCTCAGGTTGTGATCTCATGGTTCACTGACTCGAGCCCCACGTCGGGCTCCATGATGACAGCCAGGAGCCTGCTTGGGATTCTTTCTCTGCCTCTCTCTCTGCCCCTCCCTCACCTGCATGCACACACTCTTTCTGTCTCCCAAAATAAAGAAATACACTTAAAAAACAAAGATGAGGAAGAAGCAAAGGAAGGAAAGGGAGAGTCTCTTGTTATATTTGAGGAACTGACAGGCCAGAAAAGGAGATGACTTGTCAAATAAAAGTCGCTATAATAATATTAGGCACAAAGTGTTATGAGAACATAGAAAAGGATTATCTCTGCCTTGGGAAGTGATGGGTTAACATAAAGCATAAAAAAAAGTCATTTTCTCTATATGTATTTCCCTTATTACTTAAGTCACGGATATAATATTTGTTGTTAACAAGTTAAACAATACAGAAGGTATATTTAAAAACTTATTAGTCCTTTCAAGACTTGCATGATCACCGGATATACAGTGACTCCCAGGATATACTTCTGGAGAGATGTAAATGTAGGTATATATATATATATATATATATATATACACAGATTTATAGAGATGATACAGATGTAGATGTAAATATAGGTATAGAGTTATACAGACATATAGAGGGGCAACTATAGACACAGTATAGACAGAGACACAGGCATACAGATAGATACAGATATAGATATGTAGACATGTTTATATAGATATAGATGTAGATGTAGGATATACTGATAAGTAAAAATGCGAGGAACCAAAAGGTACATAAAATCAGTACTTTGGGGTAAGAAAGAAGTAAAAATAACTGGAACCTTATGAAGATAAAAAGCTTCTGCACAGCAAAGGAAACAACCAACAAAACTCAAAGGCAACCAACGGAATGGGAAAAGATATTTGCAAATGACATATCGGACAAAGGGCTAGTATCCAAAATCTATAAAGATCTCACCAAACTCCACACCCGAAAAACAAATAACCCAGTGAAGAAATGGGCAGAAAACATGAATAGACACTTCTCTAAAGAAGACATCCGGATGGCCAACAGGCACATGAAAAGATGCTCAACGTTGCTCCTCATCAGGGAAATACAAATCAAAACCACACTCAGATATCACCTCATGCCAGTCAGAGTGGCCAAAATGAACAAATCAGGAGACTATAGATGCTGGAGAGGATGTGGAGAAACGGGAACCCTCTTGCACTGTTGGTGGGAATGCAAATTGGTGCAGCCGCTCTGGAAAGCAGTGTGGAGGTTCCTCAGAAAATTAAAAACAGACCTACCCTATGACCCAGCAATAGCACTGCTAGGAATTTACCCAAGGGATACAGGAGTACTGATGCATAGGGGCACTTGTACCCCAATGTTTATAGCAGCACTCTCAACAATAGCCAAATTATGGAAAGAGCCTAAATGTCCATCAACTGATGAATGGATAAAGAAATTGTGGTTTATATACACAATGGAGTACTACGTGGCAATGAGAAAGAACGAAATATGGCCCTTTGTAGCAACGTGGATGGAACTGGAGAGTGTGATGCTAAGTGAAATAAGCCATACAGAGAAGGACAGATACCATATGTTTTCACTCTTATGTGGATCCTGAGAAACTGAACAGAAACCCATGGCAGAGGGGAAGGAAAAAAAAAAGAGGTTAGAGTGGGAGAGAGCCAAAGCATAAGAGATTCTTAAAAATTGAGAACAAACTGAGGGTTGATGGGGGGTGGGAGGGAGGGGAGGGTGGGTGATGGGTATTGAGAAGGGCACCTTTTGGGATGAGCACTGGGTGTTGTATGGAAACCAATTT
Organism: Neofelis nebulosa; assembly: GCF_028018385.1. Taxonomy (NCBI): domain Eukaryota; kingdom Metazoa; phylum Chordata; class Mammalia; order Carnivora; family Felidae; genus Neofelis; species Neofelis nebulosa. Next base: position 41,311,947 of record NC_080794.1, on the reverse strand, counting down.
GACAATACATTTCATATATTGAAAAAAAAGAAAGAAGTAAAAATATGATTAAAAACTAAACACACATCTTTATCTGTGTTTTACATAAAGAAACAGGGGAAGGATAAACCATAGACTAGTAAGAATGACTATGTGTGGTCAGTGAGTGAAAATAGGATGGAGGGCATTGAGATAGAGCTGAGACTTCTCTGAATATATCTTTTAATATTCATATACTTCACATATTCAAAAATAAAATAAAAAGGATGGAAAAAGCAAACCCTAAAACTGAATACAACTGGGAAAAACTGAACCCAACTGCCTATCAAATCGATAACATAATGACACAAGAAAAGAAAAGAAAGGAATTTTGGAACACAGTACCTTATGTACTGTGTACTCATGTACACACCAGAGTGAGATATATTGAGTAAAAAAGTAAAATAAAATAAATGAATAAATAAAAATAATGCAAAGAAATATTGAGCTTTACTTAGGAGGCTTATTGTTGTTAGTGTCATTGCCATTATACTTCTCAAATTACTTTGTGTGTGTTGTAGGGTAGAGAAAACATGTAAATACACTGAAGTTACTGGAAGTTAACATTTTCACTGTGAGACAAGGGAAATCAAAGAACGAGGGAAGATGTAGTAGGCAGAATAATGGGTATCAAGATGTCCATCCACAATCTGACCTCTGGAATTTGTACTATACCCCTTTACAAGACAAGAGAGACTTTGTAGAAATGATAATGGGTATGGACCTTAGGTTGGAGACATTATTCTGGACTGTCTGGGTTCAGCCTAATCCCATGAGTACTTAAAAAGGGAAGAAGCTTTAAAGGCTGTGGTCACAGAGGGAGATATGACCAGCATCAGAGAGAGACAACACCCTGGCTTTGAAGGTGAGAAGGGGCTTGGAGCCAAGAAATGCGGGGTGCCTCCAGAGCTGGGAAAGGCAAGGAGATGGATTTTACCCCGTGAGTCTCCAGAAAGGAACACAGCTTTGCCAAAACCTTGATTTGAACACACTGAAGAGCCATGTTAGACTTTTGACCTACAGAATAACAAATAATGAATTTGTATTGTTTAAGCCACTCGGTTTGTGAGAATTCATTATGGCAGCCCTAGAAAACTAATATGGAAAGTGATGGTGACGATGATGATGGTAATGATAATGATAACTGCAAATCTAAATTGGAGAGATCTATAAGAAATCATTAACACTCACATATATATGAATGTGTGTGTGTACACACATGTGTGAAGGATATCTGGCACCTAGACACTGGCTCCCCACCATCCAAATATTTCCACCTAAAGTAAACAGGATGTGGGCAGGAAATGTACAAAGTGCCTGAAACATCTTGTGCCAGAAAGCAGATCAAGAACGCAGAGACGGTTTGAAGATCCTCTCTCTAGCCAAATTTGGCATTATTTGATATCAAAATGAACAAGGAGAGTAATTTCACACATTGAATTAAAAAATAACTATGAGTTGATAATGATACTTAAGCACAAAAATAAATAGGAGAGAAAGCTCTTATTTAAAGACTGCCAGCTAATTAATGTAGAAGCAATGATACAATTGGAAAAATCACCATATTCCAATGTAGTAATCCAGGCAAATACTATCAATGGATGCTACAAGTATTGGGTGAAAGTTTATTGGAGAAGAAAATATTCATGCAACCATAGGTTGCCACTGTTAAGGTTACTTATTAATTATAAAGGGGAACATCTACCTTCAGAGTGGATCAATATGGTAGTAACCACGTTAACCAAATGATCAATCAGCATTACTACAAAAGGGATCATTAAATATCACATGCCTCTCAACATGATGAAATACACCCAGTATTGCCTACATTTGCCAAAATGTTTAACTTGAATCAAATTATGAGTGAGCAACTAGAATAATCCAGAATGTGGGAAATTCTACAAGGACACTGACTCGAGCTTTTGAAAAAAACAACAATAAAACCTAAATGTCTTGAAAAGGAGGAAAGGTGGAAGGTGTGCTCTAGCATACACGAGAATCACCTGGAACACTTGTTATACCAGAGATTCCTGCGTCAGCCCTCAGAGTTTCTCTTTTAGTGGGTCTGGGGTGGGGCTCCAGCATTTTTACTTCTGACAAGTTCCCTAGTGATCCTGACATTGCTGGTCTGGGAGTCACCCCTGAGAACTACTGCACTAGACTGAAAAAGAATTAAAAGACTTAACAACCAAATGCAAACTTTGTTTGGATATTAGATTAAAACAAAAGAAGTTATCAGAGACATCATTGGAAGATGGAGGAATTTTCACTAAGGACTGAAGAGTAGGCAATGGTTTGAATTAATGTTAATATTCTTAGCATTTTGTTTTTTTGTAAGAAATGCTCCTTATCTTAGGATATTCATGCTGGAGTACTTAGGGCTGAAGTATGATGGTGTCTACAATTTATTTAAATGTCTCATAAAAATGTGTGTATATACATGCAGACTCAGAGACATACAGAGAGATGGTAAATATTAAAAGTGAATTTAGGTAAAGAATGTGTATGTGCATTATATTATTCTTTTGACTTCTGTAGGCTTGCAAATTTTCATAGTAATAATTTGGGAAGAGATGGCTTTTTTGTGTATCTTGGCATGTGATCTTTGTAACTGGACAGTAATGACTCCAGGAAGAATTTTCAAATCTGTGTTAACTTTCTTTGCCTTCTCTTTTCTGGATTCTGTCAGGTGACCTATTTAAGCCCAATAGTCAGTTAGCACTGACTGAGATCCTTTCAGGCCAGCATGTTCTCCACAAAGAGCACTTTGCTATCCCAAAACAAATAACTAAGAGTGAAAAATTATCAGTCTCTGCTACTGCAATCCCATCACGCTCTACCTTCCTCGTTGTACGCACACACACACACACACACACGCACTCCACATATGCACTCCATCCTTACCATTCCTTCACAAAAATGTATAGGGCCATGTTTAATTTGCATTACAACATGTCTGACTAGTAAGGTATTTATTTAATCAGTTACTGAGTTCTGCCTTCTTCCAAGAGACAGCTGTTTACTGAGATCCTACTATGTGCCTCTCAGTGTTCTTGTAGATATTGATACAGCAGGTGGATAAGGTCTCAGCCCATGGACAGTACAACCTAGTGGTGGAAGGAAGGCAATAAGGAGACGAAATTTAAAACAAACTAATAATTTTATATATAAATATAATGAAGGTGACAAATCTATAATGAAGGTGATAAAGAGTAAGAGGATAGAATACCTCTTACTAGAAGAAACATAATACCTTGTTGCTGGTACTGAGTGTTCTGTACTCCAGACTTGTGAATTTTGGCAGGTCTCATGACTTATGCCAACCTTGATTTTCATGTTCAAAACAGTAGTAATAAACCTTGCCTCTGCACCCTCTGCCCCCAATCAGGGGACTATAAGGAACTCAAGCTACTGAATAATATTTATTGTCATTGCCAAATGATAGCATGTCTTATGATGATTTGTTTCTTATAATAATGAGCCATCTTCCAACTGCCAGTAATACTGCCACTGCTGTATTACTGAGGATTATGCAAGCTGCTATAACAAAAAAAAAGCCCCACAATTTCAGTGGCTTAACGTAACAGAAGTTTATGTCTCCGTTACTCAAATGTCCCGTGCAGGAAGCCTCCTTTATGTGGGATTGCTGTGGTTCTGCCATCTCCTGTAAATCCTGTCATCTGCATTCTGCCCGTGGAATGGGCAAAGTGAAGGAGGCAGAGCTGCTCCTCACAAGTTTTAGTTGTGAAATGACACACATTGCTTCCACTATCATTTCCTTGGCTAAACCACACTCATTTAACCACATCTAATTAACTGTGAGGGAGACAGAGTTGAAGTCCAGCTTTGTGGTCCCAAAAGGGGAAGAAAATGTATATTTTATTGAGCACAAAGCAATCTCTACTACTATGACCAAAATGTATTTTTCCTTCCATGTTCTTACTTAATGTGGAATTATGTAAAATGTTAAAGAGAGAGAAAGGGTAATTTCACACTCAGTTAAATATTTGTTCTGGGCTAAGTACCAGGCACAATACCATACTGATGTTTCACCTGCATAGCAAAGGACATACCTATCACAGTGCCTGGCACATAAAGGCATTTCAGGATGGATTCACAGGTTAATGAATGAGCAAACATCCACTAAAACCCAACTTCATGAGAGCAGGAAGTCTGATCTGTTTACAACAGTCTCTTGAGGGCCTAGCACTGGCTCAGCATGGAGCAGGCAATAAATGTATACTAAGAATTTGTTTTAAAACCTAAAGTTATATTTTGTTCCCCCAAATGAGCATATGCATATATAGCATACTCTTGGATCAAACATTTTTATGGCACATTTAGTCATGTCAGAATAAATCCAAGCCATCCAGGCTGTACCTAAATATGCATAAATAACTGACAATTCCATAGAGCCATTATAGCTACATTTTAGTATCAAAGAGTAATAAGCAAATCAAGTAAACAGCATCTATTTTTAAACAGAAATCAGTAGGTACCTTTAGCTGAAAATTAAAAACAAGGGGACCTAATTTCCAAAGATCCTCCCTTAATTAATTAAAGCAATGAATTTGCCAGCTCCTAGATGACAGTGAGATGTTCCTGGAAGCCAACATGGTTTTGTAAAAGCAGCACCAAATGCAACAACAAATGTGAACTCAGGTCTTGTATGGCAAAGATCCAGACACAGTTAACCTCAATGAGGAAGAGGTATTCCTCATCACATTTACACAAAGAAATTGTTTTTCATGATATATTCAGAGGCCAATGAATCCTGATGAATCTGGATAGAGTAGCTTAAGTTGGCTTGACATGATCAATGTACTGAAGGTAAAATTGTGAACAGTTGCAATCAGCTGACTTTGAGAGACTGTATAATGTCCACACTCTGTAAGTACTTGTGATTTCTTCCCTCCTTCCTCCCCTCCCTCCCTCTCCCCTTCTATCTACAAATGATCTTGTTTTTCTTCTTCTGTTACTGAAATGTCAGCACTCAAATTAAGATCCATTTCAATGACCACATCTTCCTTGAAGAAAATGTTTATTTATTATTACAACCATGAAAAAAAAATTAAATAAAAATAGGATTTAAAAATCTGAGTCACGATGTAGCATCAAGTCAACCCAAGTCTACTCTGCAGTGACGGTATATCAGGCATGCCAACTGTATTTTAGAAACACATAAATGGAAGAATTGCAATAATTAAAGCAATTTGACTTTTTCATTTACCATTCAGATTTTTGCTCTCCTGATCCAAACAATTAATTCATGAAGCTAAATATTCCTACCCTCAGAAAATCTGAAATGAGTTGTTCCCCAAACATCCCATGGCATTTCAGGTGCTAGGACTCCATTCTACCTCCATTCTACCAGATAAAATTCCCCTTATCTTTCAAGACACAGGTCTAATGGCATTCTTCTTAGAAACCTCTAGTGACTTTCCGTAGGCAGAATTAATGGCTCCTTGTTTGTTCTCCCTGTGCACCATTCATGACACAACTCTTACATACACCCCACTGTATCAGAGCCAGTCATGTCATTATTATTACCACTTAAATGTAATTTACTTGAACTCAGGGATACTGTCTTATTCATCTCTGAATCTATGGATTCTCTACCACGGGTCTTGGAATTTAAAATGTAGTTAAAATGTTTGCTAATGAACGAATGCATGCATGAATGAACTGAGCAAGTGAGCCAGACTTTCTCTGTTTATCAAACAGAAGGCCTAGGAGATCATGAGCAGAATTTGTAATTAAGCCATAAACAATACAATGGTTATCTGATAGCCACAATTATTAAAAGTAGAGGCTTAATGGGAGTGAAATTTGTCTTTTATAAAGAAGCTTGGCTCTAAAGAAAGAATGAAACACCCAAAGAACCTCATGTCTCTTAAAGATTTCAAATTCATAGTTTAGTATCAACTCATGAAGATAACTCCAGGGCCAAATGGCTTGAATGGCCAATTCAACCAAGGATTTACCAAAGAATATCAATTCTACACAAACTTTTCCAAAATATTGAAGAGGTGGGAACGCTTTCCAATTTATTTTATGCATCCAGCATTATATTGATGCCAAAACTAGGTAAATATATTACATGAAAACAAAACTATAGGACAATATTCCTCATGTACATGCATGCAAAAATCTGTGATAAAATATTAGAGGTTCAGATCCAACTATACATAAAAAGTATAATATATCATAACCAAATAAGGGTTATCCTAGAAATGCAAGGTTGGCTCAATATTTAAAAATAAATTTAATATACCAAATCAACAGATTGAATCATCTCAACCGATGCAGAAAAAATGACAAACTTCAAAATTCATTCAAGATAAGAACTTTCAATAACATAGGAATAAAAAAGAATTTCCCCAATTTGATAAAGGTCACCTACAAAAACCCACAGCTAATACTCATACCAAAAATGGCAAGACTGAGGGCTTTCCTCCCATTAGGAACAAGACGGGATATCCACAGTCACTTCTACTATTCAGTTCATATATCTCATCTTCCCTTCTTGAATTATCTATGCCCATATATTATAGGGACTGTATGGCATGATACCTACCAATCACTCTTGGATGTTAAAGACAATTATAGTCCCTGACAACTACCATGTAGAGGCTGGCCTTCTTTTACTGGAGAAGGACTAGGCAGATTCCCAAGGGTAAGAAGAGTGTCGGACATGATGAACTGCACTACATTGAGTGATTCTAATGGGGGTGGGGTGGGGGTTTTCTTTCTAACATTAACAGGAAGGACATAACTAAATTTCTGCCCCTGGGCATAATAAGTTCTTAGGCCATCTGACCATAACATAATAAAAGTTCTCAGTTTTGAGTTTTCTTTTGGTAGAATCTTCTTCTGCATCAGACATGTCCCTGGAGATGAAGGCAGATTGTCCCTGAGAAACATGACACATTCTGAAGAACTCTGTTGGCTGCTTTAGCCCTTCACAGCATCAGTTATGTATTAATTCCATGTGCAAAACACTATACTGGGTGCTTTAAATTCATCATTTAATCCTCATGACCAACAGGTAGGTTTTACTACTCCTGGTCCACAGAGGAAGCAAGTGAGATTTAGAAAGACTAAATATTTTCAAAAAGACAAAATTATTATAGGAAAAAGCTATGGTTAGCTTTTAGTTCTTCCGATTCAGTGTTTCTTCCATTATAACAAAAAACATTTTAGGGAAGGATGAGCCAAAGAAGAATGCAAATGAGCAATGTTCTGTAACTTAGGGCTTTATCAATAATTTTTTGTTTCATCTCATGACAAAATTTTCAAAATTAATTTTCCAGTTAAAAATACAAAACTTCTTTTTAATGCAAAATTTCAACTGAAAGACATTTTATGGAGCAAAATCTTAGCAGATTTCTTGCCTTCCTTTTCTTTTTCCCTCCTCCTCCTCGCCATCATCATCAGAGCTAAGTTTAATCAGCTTCCTAGGTATAGGCACTCTGATTTTATGACTGATCACTTGATCCTCTAAACAACCCTAAGAGATAACTAGTATTATTTTTGTCCTTTCTTCTAAAAATAGCCTATAAAATGCATGTAAACAAAATTCAAGTCTGTGAGTCCTTGGTATACTGTTTGTGTTCTTCCTGGAGCCCACTAAATTAGTTTACAATGCAGTTCATGAAAATCCTTGCCCATAGCACTCATTTATATTCTCTCTCTCTCTCTCTCTCTCTCTCTCTCTCTCTCTCTCTCTCTCTCTCTCCTTCCCCCTCTCTCCTCCCCCAACCTTGCATCCCACAACATTTATAAGTTGTGTAAATCTATCACAACATATAATTTGACTTGATGGTTCTGAAACACTGCAAAAAATAAGTCTTAACAAGAAGCAAAATTCAGTTGCTCTGACATTCGTCCTGTATTCAAGTTGGAAATGAGTCTCCTGGCAACTTTAAATGGTCCAGTCCTTGTCTTCTGTTTTGGGGACGCTGTCTATTGATACATGTAGACCTCTTCCATGCACCTCTCCCATTACTGGGCCAAGAGGAGAACTCAAAGGAAGGCATGTGGTAGATGCTCCTGATCTTCCTAGAAAGTATCTATTTACCTTCCCTTGGCCAGGCAGCCCTTATGCCTGGCCTCAAAGTCTTTCTTTTTTAAAAATAATGAAAAGCCAAACAATAATGTCAAATCTATTGACCCAAGACTTCTCACCTCTGAGAGTCCCCAAACTATTGTACTAGGGGTTAGTCTCAGAAATGAGTGCGCTGCTATCCATGTGCAGTGACAAAGCCTCCCAAATAACTGCCATACTACTAAAAATATCTATTCAAATGGCATATGGTCTCCCTGCCAGAGAAGATCAAGGAAGGGCTAGAATAGAATTAGGTTCCTGAGGCTTCCTTGGTGCCGCTGATGTGCTAGACTTTGTTAAAATCAACCTTCTGTTGAGTGGCAGAATTGGAATTAAAATCAGGAAGTAGGGATAACTACCAGTTATCCATATTGCCCTTTTACCTTACACACAGACACCCTAAGCTATTGAGCATGGCAATGTGTTCACTGATAGTGGCCATAAAATTTAACATGTTATGAAGGGCTGCTGGCACATCTTGTTAAAATATAACTTCTTTGCTTAAGGGAGTATCACTGTAATCTTGGCTTTTTTTCTTCCTGCTAATGGAAACACAAAAATAAGGGCTGGTGCTGCAGCAGCAATATTGTGATTATAAATCAAACTTGAAGATGGGCACTGGTATTTTGGAAGTTAGAACAAAAATATAGCATCTTGGGTTTCTGATGGTTTCACACCTGTTATAGACTGCCTATATCCAGGATTGATGTTATATGAAAGTATCCTGTTAAAGTCACTGCTATTTCAGATGTTTGTTAGTTGTGGTTGAACGCAATTCCTAAGTCATGCAAACCTTTTTCTTACTATTCTAGAATTATTTGCAAAAAGACCATATTCTTGTTTGAGGTTTGTTTTTAAGCTATTTCTCATTATGTCTACATGTTTATGTAAAAAAAAAACATAAAGTAGAAGGAAAAATAAAAATCATGACTATTTCTACTGCCCAGGGCTAAATGCAATTGTCATTTTTGATGTTTTGCCTTCCAGTCATTTTTCTATCCATATGTCATAAACATGGATAAGTTCAGATATATCTTACTTCACTTGATTTGTTGCATAAATATTTGCCTGCCATATTAAAAATTATTTTAAACATCTCTTAAATGCTACATAACATTGCATTATGAATTTGCCATAATTTACTTAGCATTCCTGTCTAGTTGTATATTGACTATTTTCTGCATTTTGATGTCATAAACATTACTATGGTGAACATCTGAGTGTATACAAATATTTTGTTTATGCATTTCAGTTTCTTTCCTTTGGACAGATTCCTAAGTGTATCATTATTAGGTCAAAGGATCTAAATATTTTCTAGCCTCAATGCATAGGGCCAAATGCTTTTCTAAAACATATCAATATATACCCAATCCACTCAATAGCACCAAGTATGGTTATGTGATGTTCCTACTGAGCCTAATACGTAGAAAAATTATATCCCAGGACTGTTTTACTTTTTGAGCATTTGATTATTACTGTGGGTGAACATTCTTCATGCTCATCACCATTTCTGTTTCCTACAGTGTTTTATTCATCTTTGTATCTCTCACATCTACTATACATCCTGGATCAAAGGTTATACTCAATATAGATTCACCAGAAAGATGTGGTTATTTTAAATAATCCTGAGACCTGAGGTCTGAGACCTCAGACCTGAGATGGCCTGAGAAATATGGTTTTGGAGTTATTACCAATTAGACTATATAACATCAAGTTTTAATGTTTGAACACTGATGATCCATGGAGTACTATAATAGTTACAGCTAACACTGAACTTTTTCTATTTATCACACACTGTTCCAAAATTTTAAGTGCATTATTTCATTAAACCATCATAATAATCCTGTGAGGTAGACTGTGTTACTCTCCCCATTTTAGGATTTAGAAGCTGAGACGGAGAGATGTTAAATCAATGGAACAAGGATTTGAACCCACATGGCACAATTCTTTAATGAATTTTTATTCAGTGTTTCCAATATGCATGGAAACTTGTTAAGTGTTTTGGGGATATCAAGAGGGGATAAGAGGCACCTGGGTGGCTCAGTCGGTTAAGTGTCCTTCTTTGACTCAGGTCATCATCTCACAGTTGACAAGTATGAGCCCCTCATTGGGCTCTGGGCTGACAGCTCAGAGCCTGGAGCCTGCTTCAGATTCTGTGTCTCCCTCTCTCTCCACCCCTCCCCCACTCATATTCTGTCTCTCTCTCTCTCTCTCTCTCAAAAATAAATAAACATTAAAAAAAGTAAAAAACAAAACAAAACATGGTCCTGGCCTTCTAAAGTTCAATCTGGTCATATAAACAAAATAAAACACAGTAAATATGGATAACAATGGTGATAGCAATCAACATTTACTGAGGACCAGACAGTGTTCTAATCACTTACTCATCTCAAGATTTTCATGCTGTAGACACTACAATTATTTTCATTTTACAGAGAAGGAAACTGAAGAAGAAAGATTACGTAATTTGTCCGAGCTTACACAGGTATTAACTGATAGAACCAAGATTTGAATCTAAAAAGACATCAGAGCTCATCTTTTTAACTGCTGTGTATGGAACTTTCCATTGTTGCATACAAAGGGCTCAAAAATGGCACAAGTACTGCATGCCTGACAATCCAAGAGGTAGACCCAATGTGTCAAGTGAATTCAGAAGATAGCATGTTCAGAAGATATCATGAGCTGGAACAATTAGGAGTAGCCCTACCATCCTTTATTATGAAATCAAAATGGCAGCTAAAGAAACATGAATATAGAGAAAAGACCTGGAATGGAATCTGTCAAATGTGGTTTCAAATCTCAGCTCCACTACTTCTTAGTGAAATGGGAATAAATACTCTTCTATAATAAGGTCATTGTAAAGATGATATAAGTTGCTCTACATTTGGCATCTAGCAACATTTCAACCCTTTTAGTAGAAACACACAAAAATGTGATTTATCTTCTATAGTAGATGCTATGGATTGCCTTGCTTTTATCCTATCTTCCTCTACTGTAAGAACATGAGCACTAAAATACTTGACTCCCAGCCTCCAATGACATGGCCTGGGCAATGAGAAATAGGCAGATGTTTTTATTTTTTTTTATTTTTTTATTTATTATTTTTTTTTTTAATTTTTTTTTTTCAACGTTTTTTATTATTTATTTTTGGGACAGAGAGAGACAGAGCATGAACAGGGGAGGTGCAGAGAGAGGGAGACACAGAATCGGAAACAGGCTCCAGGCTCCGAGCCATCAGCCCAGAGCCTGACGCGGGGCTCAAACTCACGGACCGCGAGATCGTGACCTGGCTGAAGTCGGACGCTTAACCGACTGCGCCACCCAGGCGCCCCTAGGCAGATGTTTTTAGAAAGCTGTCCATCCACAAATAGAAAGTGAATGCCTTGCAAGGAAAAGACCTTCGCTCTTCATCCAGCCTGGAGAGCTGGAATGATGCCAAGAAGAGTAGCAGCCATTCTAAGAACATGAAGATGAAATCCTCATGCTAAAGGCAATGGAACAGAAAGAAAGACTGACCCCTCTTTCAGCCACTGCAACAGTCCTGGATTGCCTACTTCCAGCCTTATTTTTATGTGAGAAAGATAAACACTCACATATTTAGGTCACTATTTGTCGGATTTTTGTTGCTTGCAGCTGAACACATGTTTATCTGACATACTTTCCTCACCAATTTGCCAGAGCCACTGTGTTTCCCCAGATGATGGAAGACACATTATCTGAGGGTCACACTGCCTGTTACCAAGTAGCCACCATCTACTTTTTTAGAGGTAATGGCTCAACATTCTCCACAGATAGGCCTCAGGACATGAGGTTTAGGTGAGAAATTATGAATCTAATCCTTCTACCCATTAGCGGCCAGTTGGAGAGCTGGCTGGTGGTGGACTACAACAAAAACTTGGGGTGACTTCGTCAGATTTCAATCACCAGTGAGAACATGAGGCATTATAGAACATGGGGGTATTGTATAGCTGAAAGAGAGACAAACAGACCAGGATCCAAATTCTGGAATTGCTACCTACTAACAGTGACTATTAATAATTATCTTAAACTCTTTAGAGCTCAGTTTTTGCCTCTGTAAAATGGGGATAATAACTCTTACCATCTTGGGTTATAGCTAAGATCATATATAATATTATCTATAAAATAACTATCATAGTGCCTAGAAATCATAATACGTGAGCCAAAAAATGACTGTAATTATAATTATTAAAGTCAATCAGAAATAACAGTCTGGAATTCACTTCACTGTTGTTTATAAGAACCTACCATGGGCCAGGCCCTGGGATTCTAGGGGCAAAGAAAACAATCATGTTCCTGCCTCCCTACTTCCCATCCACCTGTCCCCTACCATGGACCTGACTTTAATATGGGGGGAACAGAAAGCACAAACACAAATCAATCAATCACCTAAGATAGTGATAAGAACTAGGAAAAATAAAGAAGAGTCCAGGGACTGCAGGGGTATGAGAGCGGCATGACAGTTAACGGAGGGGCATCATCTGTTAGCAGAGTCATGCTTCGGACTTCAGAACAAAAGGTTTCTCCCCATTTTGCTTATGGGAAGACAAACGACCAGAGAATCCGTCAGTTTGGTTGACTAAGCTAAAAGTGATTTCTTTTGAACCTCAGGCTCAATTAGAACACAAATTCTTGTCATTTAAAATACATTTAATATGTAAGCAGATGTTATTCTACATTCTTATAGGTCCAAATATGGGATAGCTAGTTATCTTTCCCCTTGCCTCTTTTCCTCATCCCATAGCCCCACTTCGATACATAATAAACTATTTTCTTCAACACTCTGGCGTTAAATGTGAAGACTTTTCAGAAGGTTCAGACACTGAAGAGAACCCGAGACAACTGATTGCAAAAGGGATATTAAAAACATGCTCTTCCATTGCATTTGCTTCTAATTATTTAATAAAGTGTATGCCATTTTCTGAGACCCCATGCTCCACAGGGATACCATACTTTGTTTTATTTTGGGAGAAAAAAAAAAAAAGAAAGCACAAAGCTGAATGAGGTCTATATTTTTTTGTTGTTCAGACAAAGCTATTCCTCTCGTTTTATTTCAGCCGGTTTCTGTCCGGCGAGATGGCACCACTACCGGCAAAGCCCATTCCCTTTTCACCCATGTGGTCCTACCAGACTCACAGCAGTGCTACAAAATATCGACGTGAAAAGTAATTAAGATATAAGTATTCCAAAAGAGAGCACATGGTTATTTAAAGTCATTGGACACCATTCAAATGGAAAGATCTATGGAATACAAGGGCTGAGAGTCATCATGCTGTTTCTCCCCCAGTTCTCACATTAAGAAAAAGGACTAATTATAAATCTCCAGCAAATATGACCTGGTAAAGAGTTTTCAAACAAAAGCCTGCACTGAACGGGATATCTGGCAGATCTGGGCACTTGTTTTCCCTAATAACCATTAAAGTTGTTCCTAGTAAACCATTTTACAGCAACATTAGAAATATCAGAGTTTACGTTTTCGTTAATGAATTGCTGCAGAATGTTAGCACTGCATCACGTCTCCCAACGACTCCTTATCCTGGCTTTGTCTCTGTGGTGCATTCCCCCCCCCCACCCCCTTTAACATTTCATTTCCAATGACACGTCAGCCGTCTTTCACCAACCTCAAAGGAAAGTTGAATGCGGGGCTCACAAAGTTAAGCTGACATTTGCTCCCTTCCAATAAAAAATATTTAGTCCATTAAACATAAATAGCTGTCATTATGATACATGGACTGAGTGCAAACCTCCCGGTTCCCTCTGATGTTTATTACATCCAAACAACTGCAGTGCCTGCATGTTTTCAACTTTAGTGTATTGATTAAACTTTTAAATGGCTGCCATATAACCCAGGGACAGCGGGAAGATTAATTTGCGTCAATGTTCATCTGTAATTCATTAGCCATTTATTCTTTACAACCACATGGGCTATCAAGAAAATGCAGGCCATTTTTCACTCGGCACAGGCTGAGAACAGATTCTGAAATTTGTGCTGCATACAAATAAGTTTCCCCGGGCCTGGCCAGTTAAACTGCTTGGCTTTTCAAAAGTTGAAGTCGGGAAACAGCAGCAGGGAAGAAACATTAAAAGCCAGGAATGGGGAAAAACATACATCCTCAGGGTGCTCACGGTTTAACTGAGTTTGTCCACTGTCTTCTCATCCATGGATTATGGTTTCTTATTTCAGTCAGATTAAAATAACGGAAACGTGTGTCTGAGCAAAGGCCATAAATAAAATGGGGCTCTTTTTCCCATCCCTCCCTTCCCACCCCCATTCTAATATCTCCTAAAATGCTGTTTCTGGCAGAAAACTCCAGAGTGGCAGTGGAGTAGAAAAGTGCATAGCCCGAGGAGCTTGGATTTGTACTCAGGGACGGTGGCGTTTGAACCAACCCTTCCTGAAACTGTGGAATCTCACCCGGCCTTGAGTTGGGAAGGTGCCCAGCTAAATAGCGGCACGTTTCCTGAGGGAAGAGGTAAGCCATCTGGCTTCTCTGCGTGCCCTCCTGACCCCACTGGCAGAACACAAAATGCATATTAAAGGCATAAATGGAACGAGCACCCTGGTGAAAGGCCCTTCGACACACAAGGCACTTGGGAAGACAAGGAAGAGGGAGTCCAAGTGCACGCAGGTCGGGGCAGGAGGAGAATAAAACACACGAGGGAAATTTTTCTTCATAAGGATAAATAATTAAAGTGGAGAGCTGAGCGTGCTGGCCTCACTGTAGCTAATAACTGCAATAGTGAGCGGCAAAAATCAATGGTCAGGACGACATCTGGGGGAGAGTGCTGGCAGGTACCCATTTGCAGGACGTGTGGAAGCCAATGTGCAGATGCCCAAGGCGACAACTCTTTTCTCTGGTCTATGGTGCCCACGAAAATCAAAGGCACCAGGCACACTGGTAACCTTTGGTAACAAAGTCCAAGAAAGAGCTGACAGAAGAGGACTTGGGGAGAAGGCTGTAAATGACTCATTTATAACATAACTGCTCAGGCTGCATACAACCAAGGATAAAAGCGAGCCCTCCACAAAAGCCTCCATCTGGAGCCCTTCTCATCCCAGCGCAGAAGTCACCAGCACTAAGAATCCACAGCACACAACTCCTCTGCAGGCCCTTTGGGGAAATGGGTGGGGAATCATCATGCATCATAGAGATGCAGCTTGAGGAGTTTGTTTGGCTTGTGGATGTGACATGGATGTGTCAAAAGGAACGTACATGAATTATAGAAAAATGCACTGGATGGGACCTCAAGGTCATTAGTGACAGCCCCCTGCTGTGTATAGGATCTGTCAACTTTATCTATTATTTTCACAGTAATAAGTACACTGGGCTTTGCACCTAACAGGAGCTCAATAAATATTTGTAGAGTGATTGATGACTTTGACCTAAGCACACAGATTCGTTCATTTAACCATTCAACAAATATTTATTGACCGTCTATCATATCCCCCACACTGTTCTAGATCTAGGATAAAATGGGGAACAAGCATAGATGCAAACTTTTATCAATCGGGTACATTTATCACAGTTGCCTTTTCTTTCATTTGGGCCTAAGGGACATTCTAGAATCCCAGTATATCAGTGTTGGAGAACCAAGATCATGTTCTTTGTCTGGGCTTTCTATGGGCAAACCCTGATAATGGTGATGTTTAAACAGCTTGTGCCTTATGAATGAATTGGATAATACCTGGAATAAAATAAGCCTGAAGGCCTAGAAGAATTCAAGATATGTGTTTACTGAAGTTTTCAAATAACAATGATTACAAGGATAAGTATAACTTCTGTAGGTAAGGCTAGTGTAAGAGTTTATTTTTGGAGGTACAGCTTAACAATCTTCTGCTTGCCAAATGCATTTATTGTTATTGAACTTGAATTTGAGGTACAGAAATTTTATAAAGGCTTCAATCAGTTAAGAGCAAATACTGAAGAAAATTATGTTTGCTACACTTTTTAAAGGACATCGTGGAGTATAAAGAATAAACACAAATCACTGCCTGTACTTGCATACAAGGACCTTATAATATCTTTGGGAAAACAAAATTAACACATTAAAGCTAACTAATACGTGATAACAGAGAATCAGGAGCAAAGGTGTTTAATATGCTTTTTGCTCTCTTAAGTAGTCAATAGTAAAATATTTATGCCCAGTAAAATCAAAACTGCTGGGGTACCAGGACTCTCATAAATGAAATCAATGGATGAAAGTCATCTGATAACATATATTGGGAACTTAAAAATGCTCTTACCTTTTCTTCCCTTAATTCCAATTCTTGGTATCTATTCTAAGGAAGTAATTCCCCATGGAGAGGAAAACTACACAACAAACATCTCACTTTACTTTTGCAGAGCTTTTTGTTACAGAGAACAGAAAGTAATGCAAAGATTAAATAAATAATAGTACATTAACTCTATAGAACACCAGGTGGCCACTTATGGTAATAATAAATTTAATGAAGCAACATAGAAAAGCTTGAATCTATGCTAAAGTAGCCTACCAAACTGTAAGTTCACTAGGGTTACAATTCTGCATTCATATAAAAGATACTGTAATGGAGTATATATGCTTCTTAACAGGGAGTTAGAGCTATACAAAACATGCCTTCTCAATCAAATGTTCTGTGAGTTTGTTTTATTGCATTTATAATTAGAAAAAGTTCTAAAATGTTTAAACTATGTGGAACAGATTACAAATGCTATGAACATTGAAAGAAAGCGTCATGCTGAAGGAGCTAGAATTTGCCCTTAAAAAAAGATTCTGTAAAGAAATAGACCTCTTTTTTTTTAATATGCTTATTTATTTTTGAGAGGAAGAGAGACAGAGTGTGAGTGGGGTAGAAGCAAAGAGAGAGGGGAGACACAGAATCTGAAGCAAGCTCCAGGCTCTGAGCTGCCAGCACAGAGCCCAATGTGGGGCTCGAAACCACGAACTATGAGATCATGACCTGAGCCTAAGTCAGATGCTTAACTGACTGAGACACCTGGGTGCCCCAAGAAGTAGATCTTAATACACAGAAAAGAAGAGGAAAAAATATCTTTGGCAAAGAATATTCTCAGCAAAGACTGGGAATTTGAAATGTATGTGGCCTGAAGCAGGAATAATGAAGAGAGTTGTCTGGCTAGAGTGGATGAGATGCTTTGGAGACCTAATGTCAGACAAACAATATTGGATAAATTTTTTAAAACTTTGGTTCTATCAGAGTGGAACTATTTCCTCTCTACCCCCCCTCCCCCTTTTCAAACTAATAGGTGTATTTCTTACTTTAGAATCCTACTATAGGTGTCTCCAAGTTTAAGGTCAAATGAAATTAAAAATAATATGTCAAAAGCATTGGTTACATTTGTAGTTTTTCACTTCAGGAAGTGTCTCTGCACTTCATCTTAATCAAAAAAAGGATAGTTGAGAACATTTTGAAATAGAAGATAATTCAAATAGAAGATAACGTTTGTAATTTTAAAGGAAGTAATAACATGGGAGAAAGAAAAAGTAGCAAAATGGGGCGGGTGATACAATCATCATTACTCCAAAAATAACAAAGCTACAATAATTAAACAACATGGAACTTGTAAAAAAAAATGGGAAGAGAGATTAATGATACAAAATAGAAAGCAAAGAAGTAGATTCTGTTATAAAGGAATTTAGACTAGGATACAGTTGACACTTCATATCAGCAAGGAAATTAAGTACTGCTTAATAAATGTTAAAGGGACAAAATGAATTTGCAATCCTAACCAGATAGTCAAACATAAGAAAGCTAACTGTACAATAATAACAACAAAAATTGATTGGATCTCTCCAATCTCTAGGGATATGAATAAAGTCAAAGGAAGAAATAGCAAAGGGAAATATTGTCAGATAACACAAGATATAGCCTGTAAAAAGTTAAATGCCTCTGTGAGTTAAAATGCCATGAAAAGTAAAATCCAAATTATAGACAAAAAATTACTTTTTATCATCTATGACAAGGGGTTACTATCTTTAATGTAGCAAATATTTCTTATAAATCAAATTAAAATTAACATCTCCACAGGAAAATGGATAAACAATAAAAACAATTGCTTATAACATAAAATAAAAAGTCAATAAATGTACTGAGTATGTTCAGGCTCATGAGGTATCAAAGAAATAAAAAATAGGTATTTAATTATTTTAAAACTTATTTTTATTTTTAAAGTATTTCTTTTTTTAAGTTTATTTGTTTTGAGAGAGACAGAGACAGCACAAGAGGGGGAGGGTCAGAGAGCAAGGGAGAGAAAATCCCAAGCAGGCTCCTTACTGCCAGCTGTGGAGCCTGATGTGGGGCTGGAACTCACGAACCATGAGGTCATGACCTGAGCCAAATCCAAGAGCTGGTCACTTAACCTACTGAGCCACCTAGGCAACCTCTATTTTTTTTTTTATTTGAGAGAGAGAGAGTGAGAGAGAGTGAGCACATGAGCAGGAGGGACAGAGGGAGAGAGGGGGAGAGAGGGGGGAGAGGGGGAGAGGGGGGGGGAGAGGGGGAGAGAGGTAGAGAGAGGGGGAGAGAGAGACAGAGACACAGAGAGAGACAGAGAGAGAGAGAGACAGAGACACAGAGAGAGACAGAGAGAGAGAGAGAGAGAGAGAGAATATGAATCTTAAGCAGACTTCACGCTCAATTCCATGACCCTGGGATCATGACCTGAGCCAAAATCAAGAGTTGCATGTTCAACCGACTGAGCCACCCAGGCGCCCTGGTATTTAATTATTTTTAAAAATTACAATGTTGAGTGTTTGTGATCATGTAGTGAAACGAACCCTATCACTCTGTTGGTAGCAGTTTAAATTGGCACAGCTTCATGTGGAGGCTGTGGATATGTTTCCAGTACTTTAAAAAAGCCTAAAACAAAATACAAATTATATTGTGGACAGACAACATGTATATGATACCATGTTTTTGAAATTTGTTAAAACTTCCTTTTTAGCTTATGATGTGGTCAATTTTTAAAGTGTTCCCTATATGCTTCAGAAGAATGTGTATTCTCTAATTGTGCACAGTTCTGCATATGTCCATTAAAATAAGCTTAACTGCATCAATTTTCTATATCTTTACGACTTTTGTCTGTTTGCCCTATCACAAATTGAGAGAAATGTTTTGAAATACGTGACTATGATGTTGATTTTTCTATTCTTTTCCCATTATATAAATATTTGCTTTATATGGTATGAGGCGATGATAGTACATTGATTCTAAGATACAATCTTTTTCACATTTAATACCAGTCCTTTGTATTATTTCAAACATTCCCTCCTAGGACTATGTCCTTTTGTTTTCTCCTCAGGTACTTGCTGAAGACATTCTTTTAGTTGACTATATGGGTAGTAAGTTGTTCCCATTTTGTTCATTTCAATTTCTTGAAAGATAGTTTCAAATTCTAACAAAATTCTAGGCTCATATTTATTTTCTATCAGTACTCTGACAACATAATTCCACTGCTTCTTGGCTTTCATTTTGAGGCTAAGAAATTTGCCTCCTGCCTTCATTCTAAAGATCTGTTCTTTGTAGGAGATTTTTGTTTTCTCTACAGTTATTTATAACATCTTCTCTTTGTGGTACTCTGTAGTTTTTTGTTTTGTTTGTTTTTTAAGATTTTTATTTTAATCACCTGGTGCTCATGACAAGGGCATTCCTTAAGCCCCATCACCTATTTCACCCATTTCTCCACCCCTCTCCTCTATGGTAACCATCAGTTTGTTCTATATAGTTAAGAGTCTGTTTCTTGGTTTGCCTCTCTCTCTTTTTTCCTTTTGCTTATTTGTTTTGTTTCTTAAATTCCACATATGAGTGAAATCATATGCAATTTGTCTTCCTCTGACTGACTTATTTTGCTTAGCATAATAACTAGCTCCATCCACATTACTGCAGATGCCAAGATTTCATTCTTTTTTATGGCTGAGTAATATTCCATTGTGTGTATGTATGTATGCGTATATATACATACATACATACATACATACATACATATATTCATACATATACTACATCTTCTTTATCCGTTCATCAATCGATGGACACTTGGACTGTTTCCATAATTTGACTATTGGAGATAATGCTGCCATAAATATCAGGGTGCATGTGTCCACTTGAATTAGTGTTTTTGTATTCTTTGGGTAAATACCCAGTGGTTCAATTGCTGGAACACAAGTATTTCTGTTTTTAACTCTCTGAGGAACCTCTATACTGTTTTCCATAGTGGCGGCACCAGTTTGCATCCCCACCAACAGGGCACGAGGGTTCCTTTTTCTCTACATCCTCACCAACACCTGTTGTTTCTTGTGGTACTCTGCAGTTTTAATAACTTTGTTTAGTTGTAGCTTTTAAATATTTACCCTGTTTGTTCTACCATCTGCTTCCTATATATTTTTATGTCTTTTATCATTTTGAAGAATTTTCAGCTATTACCTCTTCAAGCACTGCCTCTCCTATCTTTCCTCTATTCTCCTTGGAATTCTAACTTGCTGAATGGAAAACTTTCTCATTCTAACCTCCATGTCATCTAACTCCTCAGATTTCCCATGTTTGTTTATGTTGCATTATATTTTCTTTAGATCTACTCATTACCTAATCTACTTAATCTACCTGAAGAGTTTTAAATATACATAATTATATTTTTATATTGAATGTTTCAAATGAATAGTTTTCAAATTAGTTACTTTTATAGTCTCTTACTGCTTTTTTTCTGTTTTATTCCATATTTATTTCTTTCATCATTTCATGATAATTTGTTTTACATTCAGACTGTGCAAATTCCAATATCTGATCCTATAGTGGGAGTTTAGTCTCTTTCTTTGCTAACACTCTAAAGTGAGGTTTTGTGGAATGTTTGGTAGTTTTGATTGTGTGCTCAATATTTGCCTTTTCTCAACCTGTGGAAATCTGAACGGTCTAATCAGATGGGGCTTTCTTCCAAAAGGTTCTGTGCTATAGACCTGATACCACTTGATTAAAATTTAAGGATACACACTTAATAAAGGAGTTTTGGTTCATATCCTCCACCTTGTGGTAGGTTCAAATCTTTATATCCAAATTCCAGTGTTGACATCTGGGGCAAATACTTGCTTCCTACACTGACTTCAGCTCAGTGTTTTCTGGATCCACCACCCCCAGTCCCCGCCTTTGATGATTTCTCCTATTTTTAGCTGAACCAGAAATGTATTAACAATCATGATCTAGAAATAAGGTACCTTAAAAGGATAGGTTTTCAAGATGTCCACTCTACCATACTTTCTTATATGTATTCATTACTTTAAAAATAATCTAGACACTGTGTTAGTGGGAATGATAGCACTATATTCAAGGTTAAAAGTGCCCCCAAATGATGACAGTTAACCAATGAAAGTTTGCAAAAATATTTTTTTGGTAGATATATTATTTGGCCATCCAATTTATCTTCAAGAAATTTAGCTTAAGGAGATATTCAGAGATACTGTGAAATCCAGGTGGCCTATGGAGTTGTAAGAACAAACCCTTCCACAGACTCTCATATTTTAAAATTATATTAACTTCCAAACTTAATAACTATGGATAAAAATTCTGTCATAAGTGAGGTGGCCACATAGAACAGGAACAGATATAGCAATCACAGCATAGTATTTTTTACTTCTCAGAGTCCTGGAGGGGCATAGTTAAGAGCTTGGGAGATGTCCAGGCAAGGTATTAGAAGGCCTAGTTTTCCTAGGTTCCTACACCCTTTTATATTCAAAGCTTACAAAATCATTCCAGAAGGATGCATTGCAACATATGCACTTCCATTTATGAGAAATTTTACAGAGAGCTCTCCTGGTTCTTGAGCAGGTGGAAGTAGTCAATGCTCAATTGTACTTGAATAATAGTTCTGTATCTATTTACAGCTTTCTAGAAAGCCTATTTGTTCAGATTCCCATGAAGATGTGTGCACCAGAATGGTTGTTACAGCATTATTGATAACATCATAATAAAGTATCTGACTCCATTTTTGATATCTGACTACTGACAACTTATAGGCCCCATTCCTCTACTTTCTCTTTTGCCCTACCTCTGGGCAAGCTGGTAATAAAGACCAGATGCTCCTTTCCTTGGGACTGGCAGGGAAGTTCAAGTTGTGCAAACCTTGGCCCACAGGTAGGAACACTCTCCCTGGCACAATTGTTAACCACAGTAAAAATCAAAGCCATTTTCCTGTTCACTGAAACCAAATGGACCAGCTTGAATGCCTTCTTCCTCTCTGCAGAGAGTATCATGATAGGAGTAGTGAATGTCTTCATACCCTCACAGTACATGTGTGGTGTCATCAGTCTTGAAATGGGATCCAATTTTGGGACGGGGTGGTTGATTTTACCCTCTACTGAGCAACCACAAGGTAAGTGAGTAGGATGGTCTAGGTGATGACTACCATCATCTGGAGAACTTTCTTCTTCTGTTTGTGGCTTGCTAACAGGCTCTGTTGTCTATTGGCTAGTGTGTATATTTGAAGCCTGCCAGCCACCAAGCACTTTGAGCTGCATTTACTGAGTCTGACCTAGCCTTTCTTATAGATTTAAAATCTAGAAGACCAACGTAAGTCAAAGTTTCAATGTTGGCATTTAGGGACAGGAATAGGAATTGAGGCTCTCTTTAAGTGGTATGTCTCAGCCCAGACCTATGCTTGTGCTTCAGATTACATTTTGTACCTCCCTTGCAACATGAACTCTGAGACTCATGCTAGGTACAGGGAAATAGCTGAGACCATAATTGTCTCTCAACCAGGCAAATGCCCTCTATTCTGCAATTAGGGAAAAGACCAATATTGATACCCTGTGCAGTATATGGGCCCATTGGGTGTTGTTGCTGTAAAGAACAGTCACCCAGTGGTGCGCTCCTAGAAACAGATTACTCACTAGAACCCTATGAGGTTTTAAATGCTGCTGCTTCCAATGCTCTTCCATCAAAAACAAACCTGATCCTCAGAGTTATAAGGAAAGAACACTTATTTACCATATAGCATAGACCTTGATTAAAAAAAAAATTGTGAATGCTTTATCCCCAGTTCTCTTAAAGGGCCAGAGGATATCATTAACCTATCAGACCCTATCAAATTGGCTCACAGAAATTCTATGTTCCACAACACTGAGTGATGTGGTTATGTACAATAAAACAACAATTGCTAAGGTGGGGGGTCCTTAACCTTGATGATACTGAATTGATTCTGGAGGATAAAAACTTATATAAATCTGAGCAAGATAGAGAGAACCTCCAAAAGTATATCCAGTACCCATTAAAAGAAAATGAGGAGCAGGGGAGAATTGAGGTCTAGACTTGACCCAATTATAAATCCAAACTTTACTAAAAGAATTTAATGATGGAAAAGTAAAAAAAAAAAAAAAAGGTATCAATTGGCTTTTGTGTTTTTAAAACATAGGTTCTACATTAATTTTAATCGCTGTGGAGGTGAACAAATTGGTAAAACTTCATGGCCTCCGCTGACACTGGAGCTCAAATTACAGTTATATCTGGGTACTTCACTAAATTTAAAAGCACTCCAGGGGCGCCTGGGTGGCGCAGTCGGTTGAGCGTCCGACTTCAGCCAGGTCACGATCTCGCGGTCCGTGAGTTCGAGCCCCGCGTCAGGCTCTGGGCTGATGGCTCGGAGCCTGGAGCCTGTTTCCGATTCTGTGTCTCCCTCTCTCTCTGCCCCTCCCCTGTTCATGCTCTGTCTCTCTCTGTCCCAAAAATAAATTAAAAAAAAAAAAAAAAAAAAAAAAAAAAAAAAAAAAAAACGTTGAATAAAAGCACTCCATACTCTTATGGGAGTTACTAAGAGACAAATAGAGGAAAAACAGGTATCCTTCACCTTACCCACTGACCTACTGTCTTGTTTAAATTTCCCATGGTCTTAGCACCCATTTCTTTAATATATCCCATAGTGGACATAGATAATATAACGTAACAAGTAATAAACTGAAATAAAATGAAATCTTTGGGTTGCCTGGGTGGCTCAGTCAGTTAAGCATCTGACTTCTGCTCAGGTCATGATCTTGCAGTTCGTGAGTTCAAGCCCCGCGTTGGGCTCTGTGCTGACAGTGCAGAGCCTGGATCCTCTTTCAGATTCTGTGTGTGTGTGTGTGTGTGTCTCTCTCTGCCCCTCCCTGACTCACTCACTCTCTCTCTCTCTCATAAAAATCATTTTTTAAAAATTAAAAAAATTAAATATTTGATGCTCGAAATTAATGCTTGACAAAATGAGACCCTTCTGGGTTAAAATAGTTAAAATATTTAATATGGCCTAATATAGGTGAAACCAAGGCCAATAGAAATTAAGACCCTTTTTTAAATAAAATATACTTAAAGGAGGCCTTTAAGTTTCTACTTATCCTCCTATTTATTTATTTATTTATTAATTATTTTTTAAGTTTATTTATTTTGAGAGAGAGCAAAAGAGCATGTGCATGTGAAGAGGGGAGGGGCAGAGAGAGAGGGAGAAAGAACCCATGCTGAGCATGGAGCCTGATGTGGGGCTTGATCTCATGACCATGAAGTCATGACCTGAGATGAAATCTAGAGTCAGATGTCCAACCGACTGAACCACCCAGGCGCCCCATATCCTCCCATTTAAGGGTGATATTGAGCATAATTATTTTTTCTTTTGTCACTTGTATTTTTGGCGTTATACTTAAGAAGACTTGACCTTCCTCCTATGTTTTCTTCTAAGAGTTTTATAGTTTTAGCTCTTACATTTAGGTCAATAATCCATTTTGAGTTCATTTTTGTGTATAGTATGATAAAAGGGTCCAATTTTATTCTTTTGCATGTGGCTATTCTGCTTTCCCAGCAACATTTGTTGAAAAGACTATTCTTTCCCCATTGAAATATCTTGGCAGGCTTAGTGAAAATCGACTGACTTTAAATATAAGGGTTTATGTCTAGATGTCCAATTCTTTTACATCAATCTATATGTTTATCCTATGCCAATACTATATGTTCTTCATTACTGTAGCTTTGTAGTAAGTGTGATGTTGGTAAGTGTGAGTCCTACAACTTTGTCTTCTTTTTCAAGATTGTGTCTTCTATTCTAGATTTATTACATTGTTTTTAATGACTTTTAAGATCAACTTGCCACTTTCTACAAAAAAAACAAGCTGGGATTTTGAGAGAGATTGTGTTAAATCTGTACATCAATTTTTGGAAATATTGTCATTTTAATATTAAGTCTTACAATCCATGAACATAGGATGTCTTTTTGTTTATTTAGGTCTTCAATTTTTCAATAATGTTTTGAGTTTTTTGAGTGTAAGTTTTATACTTCTTTTGTTATATTTATTACTAAGTAATTTATACTTTTATATACTATAATGAATGGAATTATTTTCTTAATTTCATTTTTAATTGCTCATTGTAAATGTGTAGAAATAAAATTGACCTGTGTATATATTGATCTTGTACCTTGCAATCTTGCTAACTCATTTATTAGATCTAGTAGATTTTTAGTGGATTCCTTGGGATTTTTCTAATATGTAAGATCATTAGACTCCAGCATGTGACTGCTGACTGCTTTCAGACTCTATCCTTCTCATTTCCTTTTTGCCCCACATCCAAGCCAGCCAATTAAAAAGCCCAGGTAATTCATCCCTTCAAATCCCACAAACCCTACACTGTACATGGGAACCTTCAGGCTAGCCTACACCTAATCACAATAAAAACCAACACCACTTTCCCTTTCTCCACTCAAACCAAGTAGACCAGTTTGAGTGCTTGCTCTGCTCTCCCCAGAAAGCCTCACGATGTAAGAAATGTTTCCATACTCTCTTGGGGCGTGTGTGGCATCATTAGTCTTGACATCTGAACCAATTACAGGGAAGAGAATATTGATCCCACACTCTGTGGGGCAACCACAAGACAAATGACAAAATAGAAACAATTCAAATATCCTACAGCATGAGCAAGCTTTAATACAGCCATTACAAATGATATATTTGAAAAATATTTAATAATATTGGAATATGATCATGATACACTATTGTGAGAAAAATAATACAAAAATGTATATGCAATAAATCTCAATTTTCATTTAAAATATGTGTGTATATGTACACATGTAGAAGAAAGAATGGAAGAACACATGTTACAAATATTTGTCACTGGGTGGTATGATTGTAAATTTATTTTTATTCCTTATAATTTTATATGTTTTTCAAAGTTTTTATGAAGACTATTTATTAATTATTTTATCATTAATAAGAACAAATAGGAGCCAAAAGCCTACCAAAGAGTCATAGGTCTAATTCCAAAACAGTTGGTTGCTATATCACTTGTCCTGGCTGCCATATAAAGGTAGATTCCTGAGGCTTTATTTTGGGACACCTGTCTTGTATTAGAGTAATTATGCCCTTGGATCTACTTAATTATATTTCCATTGGTACTGAATTGGTCATCTAACAAAATAATTATTGAAACAAGTTTTCTTTTAAAAGCATGTGGTTAGCACTCAGATATCACCTCATGCCAGTCAGAGTGGCCAAAATGAACAAATCAGGAGACTATAGATGCTGGAGAGGATGTGGAGAAACGGGAACCCTCTTACACTGTTGGTGGGAATGCAAATTGGTGCAGCCGCTCTGGAAAGCAGTGTGGAGGTTCCTCAGAAAATTAAAAACAGACCTACCCTATGACCCAGCAATAGCACTGCTAGGAATTTACCCAAGGGATACAGGAGTACTGATGCATAGGGGCACTTGTACCCCAATGTTTATAGCAGCACTCTCAACAATAGCCAAATTATGGAAAGAGCCTAAATGTCCATCAACTGATGAATGGATAAAGAAATTGTGGTTTATATACACAATGGAGTACTACGTGGCAATGAGAAAGAATGAAATATGGCCTTTTGTAGCAACGTGGATGGAACTGGAGAGTGTGATGCTAAGTGAAATAAGCCATACAGAGAAAGACAGATACCATATGGTTTCACTCTTATGTGGATCCTGAGAAACTTAACAGAAACCCATGGGAGAGGGGAAGGAAAAAAAAAAAAAAAAGAGAGAGAGAGGTTGGAGTGGGAGAGAGCCAAAGCATAAGAGACTCTTAAAAAATGAGAACAAACTGAGGGCTGATGGGGGGTGGGAGGGAGGGGAGGGTGGGTGAAGGGTATTGAGGAGGGCATCTTTTGGGATGAGCACTGGGTGTTGTATGGAAACCAACTTGACAATAAATTTCATATATTAGAAAAAAAAGCATGTGGTTAGCAAAGCATTTGTAAAATAAACACATTTAACTAACAATAACAAAGAAGCTAATTCAAAATCTCTTGATTGTTTTTGGCATTTACAGAGTACTGATTCAGCTTCCTTAACATCTCCCTTTGTCCCCATGTTCCATACTCCAGCTAGAAGTCTGTGTTCCCTTTCATTATCCATTGCTAACTCTACTCAGGGTTTTCTTTTTTAAAAAGTTTTATTAAGTTTTTTTATTTTAATTCCAGTATAGTTTACATACAGCATTTTATTATTTTCAGTGTACAATACAGGGATTCAACAATGCTATACACTATTCAGTGCTCATTATGATAAGGGTACTCTTTAATCCCTTTCATTTATTTCACACGTATCCCCCACCCACTTCCCCTCTGGTAACCATCAGTTTGTTCTCTATAGGTAAGAGACTGTTTCTTGATTTGTCTTTTTTTTACCCCTTTGTTTGTTTTGTTTCTTAAATTCCACATATGAGTGAAATCATACAGTATTTGTCTTCTTATGACCGACTTATTTTGCTTAGTATTATACTCTCTCTTCCTCCCTCCCTCCCTCTGGCTCTCCACAACCCCCCCCCCCCACCCAATACCACATCTTCTTTATCCTTCATCTATTTATAGGCACTTAGGCTGCTTCTGTATGTTGGCTGTTGTAAATAATGGTGCAGTAAACATACATCCTCTACCCTATGATCCAGTAATCACACTACTGGGTATTTACCCAAAGAATACAAAGACTCCACTCAGGATTTTCTAAAGCTGTTTCCCAGGGCTCCCAAGAAAGCTGCTACCAGATATACACTTGTAAAATATAATAAAATGTAGATCCCTTCCTATTTTATAGTCCTAACAACATTTCATATTTTGCAAGGCATATAGTATTCTTTATAAAGTGATTATTTATTTTCTAAAGCTTCCTCACTTTGGACTTAATTCTTTGATAGTATCAAATGGCCTTCAGGCCCCATACCTGCACACTTTCACACTTCTGTGTCTTTTGCCTGGAATGCATTTTCCTTTTTGCACCTCCTCATCTTCAGATCAAGTGTTTCTTCTACTGCCTTTTTGTATTTCTGTCCATCTAAGTAGCATCTTGAGTCCCCTATGTACCCTCACTGCATATTAAAAAAAACAAACAAAAAAAACAACCCTTATGGTAGCACTTATCACACTACACCAAAGTAACTTGGGTAGTGGAATAATATTTTTGAAATGTTTCCTTGGACCACCTAGCCATTGGTCTTCCATGCTGCCTTCCTCTCACTCTATGGTTTTAACTCTGTTTTCCTGATTTCTGGAATGTCAGTGAAGCTGTCTCCTTCTACATTGCTAAGAGGACAAGGTGGGTGGAGGTTATAGACTCCCACATTCCTGCTTTAGCAAGAATAATTTCATTTTTATCTACTTTACAACCAAATCTTCAAAGAGATAATCTATTGGATGAAAGAGATCAATAGTTATAAAAAACTTGAACTCCACAACTTAACCTGAAGAAGATTGGACAGATACAGAGTATGGTCCATGAAAGGGCAGATCAGCTAGGGGCATGGGGACAAGAATTTCCTCACATATGGGATAGTGGCTGATGCTCTCGCAGGGTGGACAATCACATCTGGGGTCACAGGCTCTGAAAGACCTCACCTCAACAATGATCACAAGTCATCCATTTGTGCAACAGTATTTCAGAATTAGAAGGAATTAGAAAATTATCTAATCCAACTTCCTTACCATACAGGTGAAGAATGAATCCCTAGAGAAATTAAGTGGCTTGTTTGGTTACCTGGGCACACTACAATTTCATGGCAGTCCTAGGATTGGACTTTGGTTCTTCTCAACCTCCTGTCTGTGATCTTCCCACTACACTGACTCAGTCTACATGTAAGATCAGCTGTCTCTGTGATTTTCTGGAAACTGTGGTTACCAGCTGGAGGATCCCAGTCATCATCATTCATCATCATTCATGTTACTGCCCTTTGACAGGGAAGAAAATTATTTTAGCACCAACTTCCTGAAAAAAAATATGTCACAAGTTTGCATCTGACCTTTGTAAATATCAGGTGATTTGGGACACTCAGCTACTTTCACAGACTGTTTGGAGCACGCTGGTCCTCAACCTCAGCTCAGAGATCTCCTTTGGATCACTGCTTAGCCTCCAGGCACTCAGCTAAGGGTCTGAGGTGAGGTAATCCAGACTGAGCCCATCTGTGACCCCTCACCTTAACATACAAACACATTCAGTATCACTACCTGTAGCTTAGTCTTGTCTGCCTATACCGGCAATGACCTGGATGCTATGCCCCCCCGCCTCCAAGAACTATCCCAGAAATGAGATGGCTCATGGAGTTTTGCTTTTACACAGGCAGCCTCAATGTTTTCCAGTGAAAATGTCACTCTCAGCTCTTTCCCATGCAGTGATCCTGCAAACCATCATTCAGTGCCAGTAGGGGAAGAATACATTGATTGTCATTTCCTAAAAATAATCAAACCTAGCATTTTGTAGGAGTTTCATTTATCATCCCATAATGTCTTTTGAGAAGTTAGGATCTTTCACACCTTTTGCTTGTTAGTGTGCATACCCAGCCTACTGTGTTTCTGGGAAGTCCCTATATCAGCATCATTTCAAGAAATCCTGGAAAATGGTTAGAAACTAAGGTTGCATGATGCTTTACAATGGGTGTCAGTGTTCTCTACCTCTTTTTGGTAGAGGAAGATCAGTCCCTCAACCCTTCATCACTCATGTCCTGTGTACCAAATACATTTCATTTGATTGGTTAATGGCCATCCATGTCCTATCTTGGGAAGGAGTCTGAGGTCCTGTTTAGGGACAGGTAAGGAGTGACATAAAAGATTAGTGATGTACCATGGCCTGGGATAAAAGAAAATACAGCAGGTTTCCTCTATGGTTTTCATCCCCAGCTTACATAAACTAATAACACTATATCTAGAGGAGATGGAAGAGGGACCTACTCATTCTCTGGAGTCTGAAGCTAGTATTCTAGTCTCCCCTGGAGAAAACACTGGCTGGCAATCTAACACATACCTGGATGTGTTTTGTTCCATTCTGCCTCTCTCCACACCCTTTGAATAACTCCATTCTCTTCTTGTAATCTATAGAATAACAAGGCCTCACAGGCCTTAGACTCTAAACAGAATGAAAGCTACTTTAAAACACACATTTCTCCTGAAGACAAACTTTAGAAGAAAAGATTCCAAAATACATATGTCCTTGGTTCATGCCTGGCATATTAAATTTGGTTAGGAGGCAGATATAAAGGTCTTGAATGAATATAGAATAGGGACAGACCCATGTGCCTTCTCTAAATCTATGACTTAATTGCTAAGAAGTTCAGAGTCATACAGTTTATGGTAGAAGCTTCTCCCTCTCCTCCATTACCCATCCCAATCCTCCCCCAACCCCACTATCCCAGGCAACCTTATCCATCCCAGTGGTTCTCAAAGAGTGGTTCCTAGACTAGCAACAACAGCATCACTTGTTAGAACTGCAAACTTGTTAGAAATGTAAACTCTTAATCTTAATTACTCACATAATTATTCTACTTACGTACTCTACTCACATTTATTTACTCATTCTTACTCTAGTTACTCTCATTCTTACTGAATCAGAGTCTCTGGAAGTAAGGTTTAGGAACCTGTTTTTTAAGAAAACCAAGTGATTTTGATGCATGCCAAAGTTGGAGAACCAACACTTTGTAGGGCTGCCTAATAGAATTTTCTGCAATGATGGAAACCATGTCCTATGTTTGTACTGTACAATATCATAGCCACTAACCACATGAAGCTATTGAGCACTTGAAATGTGCAAATAAGGAAATAAATTTATAACTTTCCTTATTTGAAAATTTTTTTTAATGTTTATTTATTTTTGAGAGAGACAGAGACAGAGACAGAGTATGAACAGGGGAGATGCAGAGAGAGAAGGAGACACAGAATCCAAAGCAGCCTCCAGTTTCTGAGCTGTCAGTACAGAGCCCAACATGGGACTTGAACTCACAGACTGCAAGATCAAGACCTGAGCCGAAGTCAGAAGCCCAACCACCTGAGCCACCCAGGAGCCCTTCCTTATTTTTAATGAAATTATATGTAAATAAGTATATGTGGCAAGTGGCTACCAGAGTAGAAAACATAAATCTAGGATAGCAGCATTGACATATTTGGGATTCTGAGAATTTTCTGAGAAAATTTTGAAAACTATAAACCCTATCTCCAGAAAAAAATGCACATATTCCAATAAACAAAATTTGGTAAACAATTTCTGGAGGTCTAAGGGAGTTACAGAGCCTTCAAGAGAATCTTTTAAGTATCCACCCTCAAGATTTCTAGCAGAATTTATAGTTTATAGGTTGTAGTTAAACTGTTAAAGCATTTCTACGTACCTCATGTGGAACTTATTTTCTAGACCAATGGAAATACAGATTTATGTACACTGAGTTCCAAGAGAAATGTTAAAATATTTCACCAAAATAGCAAACCAATTTTCTGGACCCAGAAGTGGTTATGATGATAAACATTTGGAACCCCATCAAAATTCAACGAATATGCCTAATTATGCCCAAGATCATCTGTCCCTGTCATAATATATTCCTCACTTGTCAGTGGTATGCATTACAAAATTTAGCAGCTTAATAGGCTAGAAGACCTAGTGTAGAGTGTCCACACTTCTTAGATATCTTGTAAGATGGGAGCTACCTTGCCACGGAAGACTATCCTCTTGTATAAGAGATGATTTGCATGTGGAAGGCAAATTTTGTCTCCTTTCTCTGTCATTTCTGATGTACAAATGAATGGTCCTGAATTGTATTCTATGCTCCAGTGTCCTAACCTTCAATGTTCTTCTATCACAATGAAATCCCATCATCTTTTTTTTTTTTTTTAACATTTTTTATTTATTTTTGAGACAGGGAGAGACAGAGCATGAACAGGGGAGGGTCAGAGAGAGGGAGACACAGAATCTGAAACAGGCTACAGGCTCTGAGCTGTCAGCACAGAGCCCGACGCGGGGCTTGAACTCACGGACCGCGAGATCATGACCTGAGCTGAAGTCGGCCGCTCAACCGACTGAGCCACCCAGGCGACCCTGAAATACCATCATCTTTGATGGCTCAGCTCAAATACCTCTTCTTCTAACACTGAGATTTCTATTTTACCAAATCTTAGACCATGCATCCCCCCAAATTCCAGCACTTATAACATTCACTGGAAATTTCATGTATTATAGTTTCATGTTCCTAAAGGGGAAGGGTTGTATCTTTTAATGTTTTTTTTTTTCAACCTGCACATTTTCTATCTCAGGGCTCAGAGTAGGTGTATAAAAATACTTAGGCATGAATAACTCAACTCAGAGTCTAATAGTATTTGAGTGCCCACTATGGGACAAATATTGTGCTATTTCCCATGTGTCCTTCCATTCACTCACCACAACAACCCTGAGAGGCAAATAGCATTAGATTCATTTTGAAGATAAGGTGTGAAGGCTCAGAGATACGGAACAAATTTTCTAATCCCAGTGTGAAATTAAATTTAAGCATGGGCATTAAAGTTAAAACACGTAGGTTCAGATCATAGTTCTACAACTCACTGCTGTGTGACACTGGATGTGTTATTTATGTCAAATATGAGTATGTCATTTATGTGAAACATTCCTTTTATTTAAAAAGTGGGGCTTTTAATTGTGCCTAACTCACAGGGAGGAAATAATATTAATGCTTAGAATAGTGTCCAGGCCAAGGCTTCTAAATATCTTATCCAGTAAAAGTTATCACATTTCCTTGGAGAAATAGCTGACTCCAGGGCTAAGGCAAGAAAAGTATAAGATAAACCTGGAACAGAAAATAAGGAACAGCACAATAAATAAGGGGAATATATCAAAAAATAATACAAGAGTCAAATGGAAAGGTCTTCAATTGGGAAATATTAATTCAATCAAAAATTAAATAATGATAGTAATGAATTATAACCCATAAAATAAGGATCCACAAAACCATAATGAAAAAAAGAAAGAAAGAGAAAGAGAGAGAGAGAGAGAGAGAGAGAGAGAGAGAGAGAGAGAGAAAGAAAGAAAGAAAGAAAGAAAGAAAGAAAGAAAGAAAGAAAGAAAGAAAGAAAGAAAGAAAGAAAGAAAGAAAAAATCAACATTGGGCAAACACCACAATAATGACTGTGCAGACAAGTACCACCAATAGAAGTTAAGATTGGTAATGAGACTATGATGAGAAACAGGAAAGCTACCTAGTCTCAAAGCATCTTCCCACAAGATATTTATTAAATACAAAGGTAAAATCACAACCTTACCATGAGGAAACCTGACAGACACTATCCACACCAAGTTATCAAAGTTAGCATCATCAGAGATAAGGCAAATTGGTATCATGTACCTCCTGACATAATGGACTGACAAGGGCACATTATTTTTGTCAAATATGCATTTCCTGTATTTTCTCATGAAAAAATACCTAAGTGGCACAAAAACAGACACTCAGATCAATGGAACAGAATAGAGAACCCAGAAAGGGACCCACAAATGTATGGCCAATTAATCTTTGACAAAGCAGGAAAGGATATCCAATGGAATAAAGACAGTCTCTTCAGCAAATGGTGCTGGGAAAACTGGACAGCAACATGCAGAAGAATGAACCTGGACCATTTTCTTACACTATACATAAAAATAAACTCAAAATGGATGAAAGACCTAAATGTAAGACAGGAAGCCATCAAAATCCTTAAGGAGAAAGCAGGCAAAAACCTCTTTGATCTTGGCCACAGCAACTTCTTACTCAACACGTCTCCAGAGGCAAGGGAAACAAAAGCAAAAATGAATTATTGGGACCTCATCAAAATAAAAATCTTCTGCACAGCTAAGGAAACAATCAGCAAAACTAAAAGGCAACTGACAGAATGGGAGAAGATATTTGCAAACAACATATCAGATAAAGGGTTAGCATCCAAAATCCATAAAGAACTTATCAAAGTCAACCCCCAAAAAACAAATAATCCAGTGAAGAAATGCACAAAAGACATGAATAGACACTTGTCCAAAGAAGACATCCAGATGGCCAACTGACACATGAAAAAATGCTCCACATCTCTCATCATCAGGGAAATACAAATCAGAACCACAATGAGATACCACCTCACACCTGTCAGAATGGCTAACATTAACAATGCAGGCAACA
This sequence comes from Neofelis nebulosa, assembly GCF_028018385.1. Taxonomy (NCBI): domain Eukaryota; kingdom Metazoa; phylum Chordata; class Mammalia; order Carnivora; family Felidae; genus Neofelis; species Neofelis nebulosa. The sequence goes on along the minus strand of NC_080794.1, from coordinate 41,277,394 downwards.
ACAGATATTGGTGAGGATGTGGAGAAAGAGGATCTCTTTTGCACTGCTGGTGAGAATGCAAGCTGGTGCAGCCACTCTGGAAAACAGTATGGAGGTTCCTCAAAAAATTAAAAATAGAACTTCCCTACAATCCAGAAATTGCACTACTAGGTATTTATCCAAGGGATACAGGTATGCTGTTTTGAAGGGGCACATGCACCCCAATGTTTATAGCAGCACTATCAACAATAGCCAAAGTATGGAAAGAGCCCAAATGTCCATCGATGGATGAATGGATAAAGAAGATGTGGTGCATATATACAATAGAGTATTACTTGGCAATCAAAAAGAATGAAATCTTGCCAGTTGCAACTACGTGGATGGAACTAGAGGGTATTATGCCAAGCGAAATTAGTCAGAGAAAGACAAATGTCATATGACTTCATTCATGTGAGGACTTTAAGACATAGAACAGAAGAACATAAGGGAAGGGAAGCAAAAGTAATATAAAAACAGGGAGGGGGACAAAACATAAGAGACTCTTAAATATGGAAAACAAACAGAGGGTTACTGGAGGGGTTGTGGGAGGGGGGATGGGCTAAATGGGTAAGGGGGATTAAGGAATCTACTCCTGAAATCATTGTTGCACTATATGCTAATTTGGATGTAAATTAAAAAATAAAATTTTAAAAATTAAAAAAAAATACCTAAAAAATCCAAATTGAGGAATATTCCATAACTGTCCATTAGTCTTCAAAAATGTCAAGGTATTAAAAAACAAAGGGTGAGAAACTGTTCAAGATTTAAAAACACTAAGGAGACATGACAAGTACATGTATTGTGTAATCCTGAGTTTGATCCTATTTCACAAAAAGAGTATTAGTGCAACAAAAGGAGAAGTTTGATTATAGTCTTTGGATTAAACAATAGTATTGTATCAATGTTTGATAACTGTACTGTGGTTACATAAGATGTTAACGTTTGGGGAATTTGGGAAAATTCTTTGGACTAATTTTTCAGCTTTTTGCAAGTTTGCAATTAATTCAAAATCAAAAGTTAGAAAAATACATAGTTGTGATGCCCAGCAAAACTCTAACAAAGTGGAAATCCAAATGTCCATTAACTGATGAATGGATAAACAAAATGTAGTATATCTTTTCAATGGAACATTATTAGGCTATATGAAGTACTGACATACATTACAACATGGCTGAACTCTGAGAACATCACGCTAAGTGAAAAAGACCACACTCTATTTTTCCATTCATATGAAATGTCCAGAACAGACAAATTTGTAAGATAGAAAGTAAATTAGTAGTTGACAGGGACTGGAGGTATAGGGAAATGGATAGTGACTGCTAAGGGATGTGGACTTTTTTCTGGGTGGGGGAGTCAGTGATGAAAATGTTCTAAAATTAGACAATGGCGACAGTTGTACAACTCTGTACTATACTAAAGACAATAAAGCTGTTATACTTCAAATGGGAGAATTTTATTGTATGTGAATTGTACCTTAATAAAGCTGCTTTTAAAAAAATAATAGTGTCTTATGCTATTATAAATGATCTAAAGTAATAACAAATGGTCATAATAAATGCTCCAAAAATGTGACACATGATGATGATGATGACAATGATCACCAGTGTCATTACTGCCATTGTTGGTTGTTTTCTCCTCACTAGAGCTCATGCCTCTCTGGCATTAACCTGTAAGGCTTATAAAGAAGCTAGAGATAAAATGACTTAGTTATTTGTTAACTGTCTTTTCCTATCTGCTGGAAACCAAACAATCTCTCACCCCTGAGGAAAGACCAAGGGTTAAAGGAGAATCCATTTCAGCTGCAAGCACTGATGAAGATGCTAGAAAACAAGGGCAAAATGTGACCCAGGGGAAAATATCAATCTATTTAGCTTTTATAGATTTCTTCTGATTTGTCTGTTTACTAAATAACCAATTAATTTTTTTTTTTTTACCTTTCAAAGAGTTGCATTACTGCCATGAATCCTTATTCAGCCCTCAATGTATCAGGTAAGAAAAGCTCCAGGTGTGTTTGCTACAGGTGCAAAAAATTGACCAGGCTTACAAAAATCTATATTTTTTTTTTACAGGAAGAGACTGGAGGGAAACTCTAAAGGGGTTTTCACGGCAGAGAGGGGAAGCTTATTATATATGTGGATGACACCTTGTATAGGCCCGCTTTCTGTCCCTTGGTGCTTACAGACCACTTACTAACTCTGGACATGGAAACACTGAAGCCAGAGTGAACACCACCTTCTCTCAGGTCTCAGTGCAGCCTCAGAGAGCTGAGGGCTGCCATTAATCTTGAGAAGCCTCCAAACACAGTATTTAGCTGGGATTTATGAGAGGCCTTTGAGGCTTGCTCACTGCTGGTCACAACCCCACGTCCTTGATTATTGTGAATGAAACAAAGCCAAGGAAAACAATACTGATGGCTGAGCACAGAGTGAGCCCTGTAGTATCACAACCAAAACTCATAAACAATTGTTCCAATTTGCAAGCCCATGAAGTAGCCTTTTCTGAAATTAATAAATGCCCACAGAGGTCTGATAATAAATGCCTGGAAGCTCTGATATTCTGGGAGAGAATGGAAAGGGCAGAAGGCCAAAAAGAATTGCTCTCTGAAGCTACATTCTTAACTAATTTGTTCCGAATATCCTCCAGTCATACATGTGAGAAATGACATCTGAGGGCAAGGGGCAACAGTTCAGAGATAAAACAAGTTGAAGGTATTTAAAGTACTTGCCAAGGAAAAGTGCTCATCTGATAAAAATTTAGACAGGAAGGATGCCAAAATCTAGGAGACTCACAAGTGAGAGATGTGATGAGGTGATTGCTGCTCCAGCTGTCAGACTTGTCAATGGTGTGGAGATGCCAGATTTTAACTCAAATGCAATGTCAGCCCAATAGCTGCCTCTATTTCCCTATATGGTTTTCATTAAGAAAGGACTAAGACTTAGTTCCAACAATAAATATACTATCCAGGGCCAGTTCAAGATGTAAATTTGTCAGTTGCTCTGTCTTCTCTTCAAAAATGGAATTGAAATAGGAGGAAGAGAATACAATCTGACACCTTTATCATCATTATACTGGAATGGAACCAGCAGGATATACTTGAGTTCGAATTGTGGGCATGTTAGAAGACAAGACATGAAGGGTGGGATGGGTCTTGAATTGCTTTGAGGAAGGCAAACTTTTCCATATTGGTCTTTAAGGGTCTCATTAGAAAACAATGGTATAAGGAGTGGCAACTCAGCCATAATTTTGGAAAGCCAAACCAGATCAGGATCTGTGTTATGATAAATACTTGCCATAAACATAGGTAAATATACTTTCAATTCCAAAAAAGATGGGATAACACGGATCAGATTTACCCCTCACAACATGAAATAACTAAAACACTGAAAAATATATACAAAAGAAATAGTTTTTAGCCCATAGAAATATGGAGGCACAGGGTAACGTTTCCTAAGAAAGGGGAATTAAAGGAAGCGATTTCTGGATTTGTCTCAGTTTACTGGATGGAGAGAATTTGTAGGCCATATTATAGGCAAAAGGCCATATTATAGGCCATATTATAAGGACTCAAGTGGAGCACAGAGTCCCTTTCAGTAGCCTAGGTGAAGCTGGGAGGAAAAGTCAGGTAAGGTGGCTCGATTTCAAAGGCCAGACTACTGAAGAGGAGAAGCTGAGCCAAAAGAGCTCCAGCAAACTTCAGAGAATCTGCCTCAAGTCTTTAGCTGATTAAGGCATGTATATAAGGCAATTACAAGAGTCTAGAAAGAGAACTACCTGAAAGAAGCACAGGGAGCAATCCCTAGATATTGCATAAAGCTGGGAAGAGTTCATGTTCCCCACCAACTAGAATGGAAACTCTAGAAAATCATGGGATTTTGAGTAGACTACCAGAATATATAGGCTCAACAGTGGGGCAAAATTATCCTAGATAAAGGCTGCTTTTGTCACGAGCAACAAAGATTAAATGCAAGTCTTCAAAGGCAATAAGTCAAGGAAAACAAAACAAAACAAACACATCTACATTGGAAAATAAGAAATAAAAATGCTTCTATGGGCAGACAATATGATTATCTACATAGAAAACCCCAGGAAGTCTACTAAAGCATTCCTAGAAATAATAATTAAGTCTAATAAGGTGGCAGCATATAACATCAGCACACAAAAATTATATTTTTCTATATACTGACAATGAACAAATGGAATATGAAATAAATAATTCAATAAAATTTGCAACTGCTCAAAAAATATGAAACACTTAGGTACAAATTTAATGCAGTATTTATATGATCTTAGGATAAAAATTGTAAAATTCAGACAAAAGTAATTTTAAAAAGACCTAAATATTGGAGAGGCATACCATGTTCATGGATTGGAAGACTCAACACAGTGAAAATGTCAATTCTTCCTAAATTGATTTACAGATTTAATGCAATACCTATCAAAATGCCAAATGTCTCTTTATAGACAGACAACTTATTCTGATATTTATAAAGAAAGGTAAAGGAGCTAAATTTGTCAAAATAATTAAAAAAATAAAGTGGGAGTAATCATTCTTCTCAATGTTAAATTTTATTATATAAGCACAGTAATCAAGATTCTATGGTATTGCGAGAGAGGCACAAATTGATTAATAGAACAGTATAGAAAACTCAGAAAAAAAACATAATTCCTAAGTGGAAAAATTGATATATTAGAACTCATCAAAATTAAAGGGAAAGAAAGAGAAGCAAACTGATTTTACTTGCAAAAGACATGATCATCTACATAGAAAATCACACAGAATGTACAAAAATCTATTGGAACTAAAAATGGCTTTATGTAGGTAGCAGCATACAATATATAAAAATGAATTGAATTTATATAGTAAAGCAACAATCAGAAATTGAAGTTAGACAATAGCATAAAATAGCACAAAAGAAATAAAAGGTATCTAAATTGGTAAGAAAGAAAGAAAATGGTCACTATTTGCAGATGACATGATACTATATATAAAAAACCCTAGGGGTGCCTGGGTGGCGCAGTCAGTTAAGCGTCCGACTTCAGCCAGGTCACGATCTCGCGGTCCGTGAGTTCGAGCCCCGCGTCAGGCTCTGGGCTGATGGCTCGGAGCCTGGAGCCTGTTTCCGATTCTGTGTCTCCCTCTCTCTCTGCCCCTCCCCCATTCATGCTCTGTCTCTCTCTGTCCCAAAAATAAATTAAAAACGTTGGGAAAAAAAACAAAAAAAAACACACACACAAAAAAAAACCCTAAAGGGGCGCCTGGGTGGCTCAGTCGGTTAAGCATCCAACTTTGGCTCAGGTCATGATCTCATGGCTTGTGAGTTGGGGCCCTGCATCCGGCTCTGTGCTGACAGCTCAGAGCCTGGAGCTTGCTTCAGATCCTGTGTCCCTCTCTCACTCTGTCCCTCCCCTGTTCACGTTCTCTCTCTCTCTCTCTCTCTCTCTCTCTCTCTCTCTCTCAATAAACATTTAAAAAATGTTTTAAAAAAACCCTAAAGACTCCACCAAAAAACTAATAGAGGTGATAAATTCAGTGAAATTTCAGCATACAAAATTAATATACAAAAATCAGCTGCCTTTCTCTACACTAATAATGAAGTAGCAAAAAAGGGACATTAAGCTAACAATCCTATTTACAGTTGCACCAAAAAGAACAAAATATCTAGGAATAAATTTAACCAAAGAGATGAAAGACCTATAATCTGATAACCATAAGACATTGATTGACAATAGAAATGGAAAGATATACCATGCTAATTGATTTGGAGATATTGTTAAAATGTCCTTACTACCCAAAGCAATCTACAGATTCAATGTAATCCCTGTCAAAATACCACTAGCATTTTTCACAGAACTAGAACAAATAATCCTAAAATTTATATGGAACTACAAAAGATCCAGCAATCTTGAGAGAGAAAACCAAAGCTGGAGGTGTCATAATTCCAGATTTCAAGATATACTATAATGCTATAAGTAATCAAAACAGTGTGTTACTGGCACAAAATAGACACATGGATCAATGGAATAAGATAGAGAGACCAGAAATAAACCCACACATATGTACTAGTTTGCTCATCTGAAAAGGTAGATTTTAATAATTCCTACTTTATAGGGTTATGTCATATAGACAGGGCTCAACAAATGTTAGTTTGGTTAGTTTTAACTTCATTAATTTTCTCCATGTCTTATTCCCACTAACAGATGGTAAATTTTTGGAAGATGTGTCTTCCCCACCCTTCCTCAAACATAACAGACTCTCAAGAGCTCGATACAAACGTGCCGGAGGTATCCCAAATCTCCATATGCCAATCCAGTCTCCTTCTATATTCTACATTTTACTTTGGTATTCTCCCATCTAATTGTGGAACTATCCTCACATGCATCCAAAATCCTTCCTCTGAGTCATCTTTTACTACCCCTTCTTCATCTTCCAGGGAAGAATCCTTCATCTTCCAGGCATTTTCAAGTGCCCTCCACATTACCTCCAAAATATCTTTCCTATTTCCTCCATATTTTCTATGGCCTTGGCCTAACTTTAAGACCCTGATATCATTTGCTTACAATATTATATGCATCTACTAATCTCTCTGACTTTGATGTCTTACTGATCCACTACCACTTATAAGTAATGCCTTAAATCTTTAGTATGCATAGGATAATATGCACAGGTGATATAAAGCTAGAAATCAAGATTAAAGAGGCTGATGCTAAGGCTTAGAAAAGTGTACATTTAACATCCTTTACCGGGGGACTTAATACAGCCAAACTATAAACCCTACTTTGATTATCATTATCCTACATGTTATTATTGCCTGAGAAAGAAAACTTCCCATCTTAGCAAGAGCAAACTGGCCTTTATTAAAATACCTAACTCAAGGGTGCTTGGTTAGCTGAGTTGGTTAAGCATCCACTGTCAGCTCAGGTGATGATCTCACAGTTCATGGGTTCAAGCCCCAAGTCTGGTTCTGTGATGACAGCTCAGAGCCTGGAGCATGCTTCAGATTCTTTGTCTCCCTCTCTCTCTGCCCCTCCTCTGCTCATGTTCTATCTCTCTCTGTCTCTCAAAAATAAATGTTTAAAAATTAAAAAAAAATCTAACTTCATTAGCTATCTAAATAGAAGCAGTTACAACTGAATCAAGGAGCTCCTATGAACCAGAGAGTGTCAGAAGAATCTGCATTTCTCTTTCTCTTCTTCCTCCCAGCCCCTTCCCAAGGCCACAGTCATTCATGACTTGATAGTCATGGCAGTTATGGTAGTGGCACCTAGAGCCTTGAGAGAAGATCTGTCTCCATAGCCAGAGTTCCTGGAAAAAGTAGTCAATTGTCCAATAGGGGCATAGGGAATGTCCGTTTCTTTTTCTTTTCTCCCACTGCCTCTTCCCCTAAATAGTTTCAGTCACACAGAATCGTATGACAGTGCAGGTACTGAAACCCTGACAGAAACCTGTTTTTCTAGCCAAAGAAACCAGAGAAAGGGTCTCCTGGGAATCATAAAGGTGGGGGAAACCTAAGAAAAGAGAGAGATGATTCAGGGAATCCACTATATCTGTGTATAATATAAGTTTCCTAATCAACTTTGAGCTGTGTATGTGCAGAACAAGCAAACAAATAAAAACAAACCAAACAGAGTAAAGGCTTTGAGAACTAATTATGACGTAAATAGCCCAAGTCCTGGACAAACCCTGGCTGATGCTGATACTGGGCAGACTTAGAGATCATAGCAAAGGCTAGGAAAGCTTAACTGACATTGGAACCATCATCCACAGAAAGTAGGACAGAACCCTGTAGTGTGAACCTAAGTGAACTGATTGCCTGCTTAATAAAAAATAAACATATTCCAGAGAATTTAAACAAGAACCACAGTTTCATGTACCTAATATTAAAAAATATACTTCTGGTTTCAAACACGATGGAATAAGCACACTTTACCCTATTTCTTCCATAATTATAACTAAAAACCCTGGAGTAAAACATAATAAAGAATCTACCAGAAGATTCTGAAAAGGGATTCAGTAGCTGTAAGTGAGGATCTCAGTACACATAGGATGGCATAGTGGTGAGGTCTGTGTTTCACCTTTTTTGTTTGTTCTGGTTTTGCCTTATATATATATATATATGTATATATATATATATATATATATATATATATAGATGTATATATATGTACACATATATATGTATATACATATATATATGTGTGTATGTGTGTGTGTGTGTGTGTGTGTGTGTGTGTGTATGCCGGCCTGGAAGCTATAGCAGCCCCCAAACTTCCAATAGATACACACATAAAAAGCCTCTATGGAAGAACAAGGATAAAAATTGAAATGGATTTCTTGTCAGAAATCATGCAAGAAAGAAGAGAATAGAATATTTAAAATAGATATCTACATTTAGTGAAAGATGAGGGAGAAAAACTTCTCTAGACAAATGTGAGATAACTTATTGCCAGTAAGCCTAATCTGTGAGAAATGTTAAGAAGGTTCTTCAAGGAACATATGAAGAAAGGAAGAATGTAGGAGAATAAATAAAGGTAAATTATTGTTTCTACTCAATTTACCTAAAAGTTGACTGCTTCCTTAAAATAATAATAGTAACACTATATTGGGTGATTATAGCATATGGACAAGTGAAATAGACGACAACAATATCATAGGGAATAAGTAAGAGTAATTATGAATATCCCATTATAAAATATCCACACTATTCATATTCCTTATGGTATGGACATAAAAAATAGACCTACAGACCTATGAAACAGAACTGAGAGCCCAGAAATAAACCCCTGTACATACAGTCAACTAATATTTGACAAGGAAGGCAAAAATACTCAGTGGGGAAAGGACAGACCCCACAATATATGGTGTTGAGAAATCTGGACACTCATTTGGAGAATAATGAAATTGGACCCCTACCTTACACCACTTACAAAAATTAACTTGAAATGGATTAAAGACTTATATGTAAGACTGGAAACCATAGAAGTCTTAAAAGAAAACAAAAGGAAAAAGCTCCCTGATATAGGTCTTGATTTTTTGATAGGATACCAAAGCACAAGCAACAAAGAAAAATAAATAAATGGGACTACATTAAATTAAAAAGCCTCTGCACAACAAAGAAAATGATTAACAAAATGAAAAGGCAACCTATAGAATGGAAGAAAATATTTGCAAACCTTATATCTGAAAGGGGTTAATATCTAAAATATATAAGGAATTCATACAAATCAATAACAAAAAGTAAATGATTAAAACTGGGCGGGGGAACCATACATTTTTCCAAAGACGCACAAATGGCCAAAGAATATTTTAAAAGGTGTTGAATATCAGTACACACGCAAATCAAAACTATAAAGGCAATCATTAAAAAGACAAGAGATAACAAATGTTGATGAAGATATGGAGAAAAGGAAACCCTGTGCACTGCTGGCAGAAAATAGAGATTGGTACAGCCATTATACGAAATAGTATGAGGGTTCCTTTAAAAATTAAAAATGAGGGGCGCCTGGGTGGCTCAGTCGGTTGAGCGTCCGACTTTGGCTCAGGTCATGATCTCGCGGTGTGTGAGTTCGAGCCCCGCGTCGGGCTCTGTGCTGACAGCTCAGAGCCTGGAGCCTGCTTCAGATTCTGTGTCTCCCTCTCTCTCTGCCCCTCACCTGCTCACGCTCTGTCTCTCTCTGTCTCAAAAATAAATAAAAACATTAAAAAAATAAAAATAAAATAAAAATTAAAAATGGAATTACCATATGATCAGCAATCCCACTTCTGGATAAATATCTAAAGGAAACAAAATCACTATGTTGAAGAGATATCTGCACCTCATGTTCATGACAGCATTATTTATAATAACCAAGACTTGGAAACAATGTCTCTACTGATAAATGAATGGATAAAGAAAATGTAACACACACACACACACACACACAGAAATACTATTCAGTCATAGCAAAGATGGAAATTCTGCCATTTGCAAAACATGGATACACCTTGATGGCATTATGCTAACTGTAATAAGACAGAGAAAGACAAATACTGTATGATCTCACTTACATGTGAAATCTAAAAAACCCAAAACAAACCTTGTAGTAACAGAGAACAAAATGGCTTTTGCCAAAGAAGTGATAGTGGGGTGCAAAATGAGTGAAGGTGTTCAAAAGGTAGAAACTTTCAGTTATAAGATTAGTGAGTCTACAGTTAAAAATACTGTATCATATATTTGAAAGTTGTTAAGAGAGTAGATCTTAACAGTTCTCATCACAAGAAAAAAAAGTAACCATGTGAGGTGATGCATGTTAACTTAACTTATTGTGGTAATCATTTCACAACATATTCATATATCAAGTCATTATATTATATATCTTAAACTACTAATATAACATTATATGTCAGTTATATCTCAACAAACTAGGAGGAATAAAAGCCAATCTTCATCTCTTTCATAAATGTGCTAAGTTCATTCATCAAAAGAATCAGACAAAGAAAGGTCATTGCAGGTCCTTGGCTGAAGCTTAATAAGGAACCCCTAAGACTGACCATACTGGCATACTATTTTTTCATGTAGACAAAGCTGATCAAAGAGAGATAAGGTAATATGTGGAAAGTCTGATGAACCTAACATTAATTCACAAATTATATTTCTGTCTTCGTCATTAATGTCATGCACTAATTATGTGAACATCCAGATCTCAATTACAACATGTGTAAAATGTGTAGGCTGGCACAGGAGTCTTTTAAGACCTCTCCCAGCTTGAACATTCTATGACTCTAGAAATAATTGAATATTTCATTTTCCAATTCAGTATTTTTATCTCATGTAGAGCATTAAATACTCAACCTGGGTATATAATAAATCTTGGTGCAACATGAAAATAACACCACCATATGGTTTTATAATAGTATAAGGGTACAGCAGCATCATATATCAGTAGATTCCAACACTAATTCTTCTAATAAGACATAATGTGTTTGGGGAAAAGGTCAATGAAGGAAAGAGCTATCTATGGATTTCAGATTTTATCTTTCAGCAGTTGAGAAGTCAAAGAGAAGACATCATTTTCTTCTAATCTTTCTCTGTTAATTTCTCTGAGATTCAGCTTCCTCATCTATAAAGTTGGGATAATCATAATAAAAAGACTGATAGGAAAATGAGATGAAACAATGTACGTAAAGTGATTATCTTAGAATATTATTATTCATCAAAAATTCTCTGCGAATCATAATTGTTTTTGCCACAGAACCTATTGAATTGGAAATTTCTTAAGGAATCTACTAACAGCAGAAATAAAAACAAGTTAAGGCTATATTCATGTAAATCTCAGCAGGCTAGTTAGAGGACAAGAAGCAGGACTAAGGCACCTATGGTTCAAACAGAGTATATTATCTGTCTCAGGAAACAAAATGAGGGACAAAACTGCCAAAATATCTTGGACCCTCTATAATTTTGGGTAAGTACATGAAATAAATCAGACCAACTCTTTGGAGGAAGAGGCACCATTCTTAAAAGTTTCAGATTAGTTTCTACTAGGCTAGTTAAAAATTACAGTACTTCAGAGTTCAACCATTCCTTAGTAATCAATGTTCCTCATCAGGACACTGTAGACAGGGCAATTGTTCACTTTATACTGCTGCTCTGTGCACTGCCGGATGCTGAAGGAACCCCAGCTCATTCCTACTAACTGTGGTATCAGAAAAGGTTACATAATTTGTGGGACTCAGCGCATAATGAAAATGCATGACTCTTTCCTTGCTCAGCACTTATTAACAATTTCAAGATGGTAACAGCAGAGAATTAAACCAAGCATTGGCTCTTCTGAGCATGGAACCCATGCAGCTGGCCCTTGCGGGAGGAGCCTTCTTGGCCACTATAACCCCTAACTAATCCCCTCTGCCCAGCCCTACATTGCCAAGTGCCTCCGTTAAGAACCTTTAGGTCCAAGCAATTGTAGTTAATGAAACTAAGGCCCATAAATATGCAAATTGTCTAAAGTCATACTGGTAGAAAAACACAATTGTAGGATTGGATCCATGTTTTCTGACTTCATAATCTTTTAATAAGAGTTTTATATAATAAACACAGTCTAAAATTCACTATTTTAAAGCGTCTATTCAAGCTTTTTTTTATATATATTCAGAGTTATGCAATCATTACCACGATTTGGGGAAATTTTCATTAACCCCAGAGAACTCTCAAGCCCATTAGAAATCATCCTTCATTCTGCCCCATAACTTCCTCAGCCCTATGCAACCACTAATCTTCTTTCCATCCCTCTATATTTATTTACCTTATACTATACGCTGTCTTTTGTAACAGGGTTCTTTTACTTGGCAGAACGTTTTCAAGATTCATCCATGTTGTAGCACACATCATCCATGCTTATTTCTTTAAATTGCCAAATATTCCACTGAATGGATACTATATTTTACTTATCAATCCTTCAATTGGCGAAATTTGAGTTTTTTCCATTTTTTTGAGTTATTATGAATAATGATGTTATAAACATTCATACACAAGTTCTTTTGGTGGTAGATGTATGTTTTCAGTTTTCCTGGATATACATCTAGGAGTAGAATTACTAGGTCATATGGTAACTATACGCTTAATCTTTTGAGGAACTACCAGGTTGCTTTCCAAAGGAGCCTCACCATTTTATATACCCAGCACCAATATACGAAGATTCCAATTCCTCCATGTCCTTGCCTATATTTGTTATTGTCTGTCTTTTTTATTACAGCCATCCTAGAGGGTATGAAGTGGTATCTCTGAGGTTTTGATTTGCATTTTGCAGATAATTAACAACATTGAGCATTTGGTTGTGTGTTTACTGACCATTGGTATATCGTTTTTTAACAAATATCTATTCAAATAGATATTTGCCCACTTTTTAAATGAAATAATTGTCTTTTTATTATTGAGTTGTGTTCTTTACATATTTCAAATACAAGTCCTTCACAGACACATGAATTGCAAAAATCTTCTCCCATTCTATAGGTCATCTTTTCACATTTTTACATGGTATTCTTCAAAGAATACACATTCTTAATTGTGATGAAGTCCAATGCAGTTATTTTTCTCTTTTGTACCTCGTAATTTGGTATCATATCTAAAAAACTATTGTCTAACCCAAGGTTACAAATATTTGCACCTATGTTTTCTTCTATGATTCTATACTCTTATATTTAGGTCTTTGATCCATTTTGACTTAATCTTGGTAGAGGTCCAACTTCATTCTATTTCATGTGACTATCCAGTTACCTCAGCACCATTTATTGAAATGACTATTATTTTCCCATTGAATTGTCTTGGTAACCTCATCAAAAATCAGCTAACTATAAATATGATGGTTTATTTACAAACTCTTTATTGTATTCCATTGATCTGTATGTCTATCCTTAAGCTAATACCACATGGCCTTAGTTACTGTAGCTTTATGTAAGTTTGGAAATTAGAAAGAAAATCAATTTCATTGAATTGATAAGATCAATTTGGGGTAAAAGTGCCCTCTTCACATTCATGCTATTATAAGTATGATTGTTTTCTTAATTTTACTTTCAGATTGTTCACTGCATGTATCTAGAAATACAGTTGATTTTCCTATATTGCTTTTTTATATCCTGCTTTTTAAAATCAGTTAAGAGAATAAAGGAGAAGAAATATGCATTTATATTATCTTTTATTATTTTATAATTATCTTTGGTGGTGTTGTTTTTAATGTGATTTCGAATTAATGTCTATGTCCTTTGCTTTCAGCCTTAAGAATTTCACTTACTATTTTTTGTAAGGCATGTCTGCTGCAATGAAACATCTCAGTTTTTGAATGTGAATGTTTTTATTTCATCTTCATATTTGTAAGACAGTTTTGCTGGATATAAGATTCTTGTCTGACAGCTGTTTTATTTCAGCACTTTGGATATGTCATCCTACTGGTTTTGGCCTCCATTACTTCCGATGAGAAGTACGTTGTTAATCCCTGCCCATGGAGCAGGGGAGAGGAACTGAGGAGTTATTGCTTATTGGTTATAAATTTTCTTTTTGGGATGATGAACAAGTTTTCAACAAAGACAGAGGTGGTGGCTGTAAATCATGTAAATGTAATTAATGCCACTGAATACATAGGCATGGGTAGTTTTTGAGGCTAGTCGTTAAGGATTGTTGTGAACCCAGGAGAGCTCTCAGCTGTCTCTTTCCCATGGTCCTCTCTGGTAAATGTACTGGCCTCTTGTTTAGCATTTTGCTCTCATAGTTATTAGCCTCTTCATAATTGCTAAATATCAAAATGTCCACCACTTATGAAAGTTCCCTTAACCTTAAGCTTCCCCACATTCTGTTTCAAACAAAGTCAGTTCCTTTAGAGAAAATGTAAGAGCTTTCTGTTCATTGTTTTTTTTTTAAGTTTATTTATTTGAGAGAGAGAGAACACAGTGCACAAGTGTGGGAGGGGCAGAGAGGGAGAGAGAGAGGGAGAGAGGGAGGCGGGGGGAGAGAGAGAGAGAGAGAGAGAGAGAGAGAGAGAGAGAGAGAGAGAGAGAGAGAGATACAGAATTCCAAGCAGGCTCCACACTGTCAGTACAGAACCTGATGCCACTGTCAACTCAAATCCTGATGTGGGTTTGAACCCATGAAATTTGAGATCATGACCTGAGCAGAGATCAAGTCGGACACTTAACTAAGCCACCCAGGTGCTGCTAAGAACTTTCTGTTCTTATGGACTGCCTCTCTTCCCAGAAAAAGTCTCTGACCCCACTGCTCCTTGTGTTGGAAAGGCAGTGGACGGCTCTTCTCAACTTCTCCCAGTGTAGAACCTTCCCGCTATAATCAAACTGGAGTAAGAGTAATCAAGGCCTCTATATGCTCAGCTGGATTCATTTGAGGGACACCCTCCACCTTATGAGTGGGGGTTGAGTAAAGAGAGAAATCCCCAAAGTTATGAACTCACCAAAAATTTAACCTCTACAATATTTAGTTGGAAGGAATAAAAAATGCTGGCAGCTCTCTTGATTGGGAGCTGAAGGGAGAAGGAGACCCATCTTCTTGGCCACATCTACCCAAGGTGGTGTCTCCATAAAACCAAGCTTGGGAGGGGAGGCAGGGAAGGGATTTACATGGTTCAAGTCCCATAGAATCTCATTGCTCCTTTTGAGTTTTAGTGGATGTTTTCACACAAATGTTTCTTAACTTGCTGTATTTCCCTGAGATAATACCTGAAGACATTAAATGGTTTTGTTTTGTTTTTTTTCTTCATAATCCTCACCAGTTAATAATAATCATAATCTTCCCTTGATTCACTGGGGAGCAGGTCGCAGAGCTGCATGTCTAGAAGTGAATCTCTCCTTCTCTTTCCTTTTAAAAACATCCCTCCTCCCAATGTTTTGATGTCTTGGGATTTCATTGATAAACAAAGAGAATTTGTTACCAGTGCTCTCATCTTGTCTTTAGGATACATTTCAGAGTTAGGTGACCCTTCTGTGTTTTTCTTATGTTTAACTTTAAATTCCCTCCAGTTTTTCCAAATATATGCCTTTCTTAAAGGATAGCTATTGTCAGAGGTACATACCTGAAATGATTAAAAAGTAGCAAATGCAACTAACCTGCCTAATTACAAACTCCCTCCTGAATCATCCCCCCTGTGAAAAAGGTTTTCTTATTGGTAACTTTATCTTTCCTGGTCTAAGCGAGGTTCAGAACTTTCTCTGAGACTCTTCGGAAAGATCCCAGGCTACTCTACTTAAAAGCATACAATGGTTAAATAAAACAGAAGTATCCTCCAACACTCCCCCTAAAGGGTCAGCAATTATTAATGAAGAGCAAGCCTCCAAACTCGCCAGCCAGTGATTAAAAGACATTTGCTCTGGAACAGTCTCACTGTCTCAAATAAAAGAGATGAAGAAGGAAATTAAATTCTTAAGAAATAAATTTTGACTGAAGTGAGAAATCACACTAAGAAGCTAATTTAAGGGAGATGAAATTAATTTTGGTGACATTTATTCTATTTAGCAAAAATGGTGACAAAACATATAGTGGCTCTGTTAGCCAGAGATAAGAGGCGAGTAATTTAAGGCTGGGCACAGCTACAGTCTACAGCGATTTAATCCTGCTGCTACACATCCCTTGTGACCTATCATTAAAGGTTTAAAGTAAAACTGACAATTATTATTAGCTAGTAATTGGATTTTGGAGATTCAGTATAAAGTTAGGATAATTTAAATGACTGTTGACATTGGAAAGATTATGTAAACGCTCTGAATCAGCTGAATTTATCAATTTATTTAGTCTTATAAAACTCAGCATACCCCGGCACCAGGAAATGAGCACAAGGGGGTAGTGACTTTCTCAGAACTGTCCTCAGGGAGCCAGAAAAGACTTGGACTCACATTTTTCTCAAGGTAGCACCTAAACCTGCACTCCAAGTCTCCAACAGGAAGGTGGGCTTCAAGCATCTGACTCAGAACCATCCAGACTTTTATCCTCTGTGGAGGACCAAGCAAGTCACACCTCAGATAATCAGGACATCCCAGGAGAAAAATAAAATCAGCACAGGCCAATACTTTATGATATGGACTTTTAATCACAAAGGCTAAAATTAAGAAACTAAAGATGGAATCAAAAACACAACCATGGGGTGCCTGAGTGGCTCAGTCGGTTAAGTGTCCAACTTCAGCTCGGGTCATCATCTCATGGTTCGTGAGTTTGAGCCCCACATGGGGCTCTGTGCTGACAGCTCAGAGCCTGGAGCCTGCTTCAGATTCTGAGTCTCCCTCTCTCACTGCCCCTCCCCCACTCACACTGTCTGTCTCTGTCTCTCAAAAATGAATAGATGTTAAAAAAATTTTTTTAAACACAACCATCATTATATATCTAGAGCAATGTCCTCTGGCCATTCTTGTTCCTACAAGGACACACTTCATAAATATAGACCCTTCCTGCTCCTCTGTCCAACCATAGCACCAAGTAAAACTGGATTATTTAGGAAAATGCTTTACAAAATTAGTTCTGCTAAGCATGCAATTGCATTAAAATCAGTAACAACATGGTGTCTCCACCAACTGAGGCAAATGCTACTATTAATATTCCCCTCACCTTTAAATGCTTTCTTAAAGGGAAGTTTTTGTTTTAATCCAAAGTAATCATATTCCCATTCTTATTGCTCACATTCATTGGATACTACTGAAACCCGCCCCTGGGTTTTAGGACAATATGTTTTAGGACAGGATAATCTCACTCTGTTATGTCCTAGAACAGAAGGAACCACACATATTTCATGCCTTCTGTAGCTTAGAAAAAGTAATTTTATACCTTGTAAACATTCATATTTTGAGGCTTCTAAAAATTCATCCTAAGGGATTATTTAAGGATATGTGCTTAGATTTAGCAGGCTGAACTACTGTTTATAAGTGCAACTGAATTTTAAAAGCTATAATGGCTAAAAATAGGAAGTTGGTTAAGTAAATTATGGCACATCCCTATGATGGAATACATTATACGGCCATTAGAATTCATGCTCTGGAAGAGTATGGACATTGGAGATTTTTTCATATGTTGCTAAGTAATAAAAGCAAGGCTACAGAGGCAGATACGACTTTTTAAAAGAAGCTGAAGGAATTTATACTGATTAGTAAGTTATTGTCTCTCAGTCCAATATCCTTCAATATGCCCTGTCATGCTGGGGCTATGAATTGCAGATTACATTTCTCCTTTACCAGGGGACATCTGACAGGTTTTACCATGGAGGATATTAAAGCAAGACCGGCAGGCTGAAGCAGGAGGAAAGGACATGTCCCTTCCAGTTTTTCCCATGCTTCTAAATGCTCTTCTCCTTGTGCCTGCATCATAGATGCCAGCGCCAGTCATGAACACTGGACATGCTCCTCAGAGGTCTGGATCCCAGTTCTGCAAGGCACCATACCCAAGCCTCTAGGTTCTTTTAACTCTAATCTCTTTCTTTTATTCCTCTAGCCCTAAGGGTAGGGTAGCTGCTTTTTGCATTTACTATCTCTGTTGTTTCAGTGTTCCCTCCTTGCCTTTTTAGTCCGCCAGTACTTGTGTGCTATGGGATGAATTGTGCATTGCCCCATTGATACATGGAAGTCCTAACCCTCAGGAACTAGAATATGACTGTTAAGAGATAAGGCTTTTAAGGAGGTATTTAAGGTAGAATTAGGTCATATGGGTAGGCCCTCATTCAATATGACTGGCCTCATATTCAAGGAGATTAGGACGCAAACACACAGACCTAGAGGTGACCATGTGAGCACGCAGCAAGAAGACAGCCATCAACAAGCCAAATAGAAAGGCCTCAGAAGAAACCAACCCTGCTGGTATCTTTGATCTTGGACTTCTAGCCTCCAGAACTATGAGAAAATAAATATTTGTTGTTTAAGCCATCCAGTCTGTAGTATTTTTTAAAGAAGCTCTAGTAAACTATTGCACTGTTTAACCAATCCCTGTATTAAAAGATCTCTATCAAAATAGCTCATATACCAGTGCTCAGAAGGGGTCCTATGAAACAGATCCTAAAAGATGGGATTCCAGGTGATTTGGGATATATCCTTATCACCACTATGAACAGTTACATCAAGTTAATCAAATTATCAGGTGGTTGATTGTACCTACTGTACCAAGTGTGTTGGGTGAACAAATGGCAGCTGCACACACCCACTGAGGCAGTGGTGATGGCTGCAAGGAGTGCACTAAAATACTTGATACTCAGGTATCAAAATATCAGCTCAAGGCACAAGAGAACCAGAAAGCCTCTATGACAGCCCTTAATTAATGTTCTTTATGGGAGGAGGTTCATTCACATGCCCAAGCTGCAAATATTCCTGGTAACCTCAGAGCCTTGGTATTATAGCACTGGTATCAGAAGACTTGACCGCTTGAGCATTTGAGATCATAGGAGAAAAAATGGAGACAAACAGTGTCTGTTACTCAGGAGGCAGAATTGCCAAGTACATTCAAATATCAAAAAAAAAAAAAAAGGAATTCAGAGGCAGTCAGGAAATAATATTCATCTGTAAATGTGGTTTGTATCCTGGGACTCTTAGCTCAAGGTCACCGAGATGCCAGAGGCTTGTTTTTATTTTCCCCTATTATCTCTGAGAAATTGTAATACCAGATAGTAAGTATTTGCACAATATAAATTTATCAATTCATGAGTTTGATAGTGGGAACATTCTAGCACCGAATGACAGACCATCAAGAGTTCCTGTCTGCCTAAATATAGATTTATCTCAACCCTGTCATCTTCTGATCCTTGACCTTGAGAAGCAGTTCTGTAGGGATGGCCTCTGCACTGGCATCTGATTCTTCTGTATGTTCACATGTCCACAAAGCCATGATAAAACAGGGAGGAGAGAAGAGCAACTCTGTGTCTTGGGTCTTGTTGTCTTTCTGTGCCCCATGTCCTCCTCCAAGAGATGATCAGATAAGCATGTGTCTGTATAGGGCCACACAAATATTCACACTTCATTACCCACTATGGTAATAAAGATGTGAGGGAAACATGAATTACAGAAACCCATGGATCATTTGGAAGCATCATTTTATTTCATATTTCTAACTCAGTAACTGTTTCAGACAGGGCTGCTTTCACTACCCAACAGATGAGCGTGAACAGTGGGAAGTTGCAGTTGAAAAAATGACCAGGTACATACCTGGTCACAAGTAAATGCACAAATAAGTGCACAAATAAGAGTCTAGTTTATGTATCCACTGGATATATTCTGTCACAGGAGTTCACCCACCTCCCCTCATTATCTCTCATCTGGGAAACCTTGTCCAACCTGGAGTGCCTTTAAAACTTTTGCTGTTGGGGTCATGCTGACTGGGGACCAAGCCACTTGAATTTCTCACTACATGTACACGTATACACTCACACTTACAGTTCCCAACACACCAGGCCATCTTGTCTCTGTAGCATCATAACACTTATCTCTCTTCCTGGAATACCCTCCCCTGCCACCATCACCTAGGGGCAATTCGCCTTCCTCCTTTAAGACTCAGAATAGATGTAATTTCCTCCAGGAAGCTGGAATTACTTTTCCTCCATTCTTCTCCCAAGGCCAACATATTCCCTCAGGTGTACCTTATGTACATCTCTGTCATAGCCCATATACACAAATGGACTCATCATCTGTTTGCATGCCTATTACTTTCCAGCACCTGATCAAAAGCTTGAGCACAGGAGATTTTGATATTCATCTTGTAGCTCCTCTCTTAGGAGAGTGCAGGCATACTGTGCCTAATAAATGTTTAAGAACTTTATTCTAGGACACCCTACATTTCCCAAGAGTCTTGACAGACAGAGGGAGGAAAAAGTGTCCAAGCAGCTTCTTTGCAGAGGCAGAAAATGGCCTTATTTTGTGTGCTGTCTCCCCTATAAGGAAAGCAACCCTTCTACCTACCATTTGCCAAAATATAAAGATGATCTATGCCAGAGTCAGGAAGTTGCCAAACCAGAATTACTCAGGGTAACAGTCCCTAAATAATAAAAATTCACGTCTTCATTCAGAACAAATTTATTGTGTACCTGCTTTGTGCCAGACATTGGACCAGTTCTGAAGATATAGATGTGAATAAGTTAGATAAGAGTCCAGCTCTAGGGGTGCCTGGGTGGCTTAGTTGGTTAAGCATCTGACTCCTGATTTTGGCTCAGGTCATGATCTCACAGTCGTGAGATGGAGCCCCATGTTGAGCTCCACACTGAGTGGAGATTCTCTCTCTCTCTCTCTCTCTTTCCACCTCCCCCCTTAAAAAAACAGCTTAAAAAAAAAGAGTCCAGCTCTAGGTCACAGTCTAGTTGGGAAGACATATAATAAATAAATAGGCAAACATGTAAACAATATGACTTCAGTTAGTGGCAAAGACTATGAAAGGAATAAAGCAGTGATGTAGCAGAGAGTGGGTGGGGTGAATATGCAGCTGTCCTTTCTTCTCAGGATACAGTTCTGCTCCTTTGAAGCCCTCCCCTCCTCTATGACATCCAGCAATTCCCTTTACAGGGTCTCTTAGGCTCATTCACTCGTCCACTCTAATACTCTAAAGCTTGCAGTGAAAGCAGTGTTGTTTTGCCCTGGAAGAAGTAAATTACAAAGCTGACCTGTCATCATACAGAATCCTGTTACCAATCCACCTGCTGGTGGAGGGGAGTCTATCTCCTCAGCTGTGGGCAGCTGGGGCCCCATAAGATCCTGGTGGTAACCAAAGCACCCCATAAACTTCAGCAGCAGGAAGAGGCCCTTTCAGAACAATAGCCTTGCTTTTTGATTTACTATCATTTCCCTTTCCTGCATTTCCAACAAAACCCATAGGTCCCACTCACATCTCATTTCACTGTTGTTGGCGGTATTCCCCCGGGGCAGCATCCGACCTGCAGTTACAGTATTTCAATTGTGGTCCAAGGCTTTGTGGCTCCTACAACCCCAGGCCTCTTCCATGAGCCTACTTTGGAGACAGAGATGTGGTGACCAAACAAGGGTACACTCCTTATCCATGAGCATTCTGTATGCTGCAGTCAGGCAAGTTGCAGCCAGGTTGATGGAGGGGCTCAGAGGAGTGGTAACAAATCAATCTTAAGAGATGCTTTAAGGGGTCCTGAACTAATAACTTGCCAGCTTTATGTATTGTGGCTCTGTGTGCTGCCTCGGTTGGGTGGAAGGAATGAGGCACTTGTAGGATTATTGAGCTCAGCATTTGCACAGGGGAACAGTGGGAAGTGATTTAGCAGCCACACAGGTGTTTTCTTTAATTATGCACTATCGGGAACACAGGCTGAGCTGAACGACCCCCACTGTTCCCTGTGTGTTTTCCCAGTTGTCCAAGGCAGGATGCGCTGAGTAACTGGAGAGGACTGTTATCTGACTGAAGTGCTTCCTGGTGGCCTAGAAACACAGCCTCTTCTCACTTGTACTTCTGAAATCCGGCCTGCCTTGGAGGCAAGTCTAGGTAGGGAGTCTCCATTCCACCCAGCATAAGCAGAGGTGGTGCAGGATGCCAGGAGAACTCTGTGTCCCTGGGAGAATCTCAACTTCTAGTAATTGGGGGGTGATACAGCTGGGACATCTTGCCTGCTAAACCCAAAGCAGCTTGAAGTGAGATAGGCATCCAAGAAAGTTGCCAAAGAGGAGGTAGGTAAGGAGGAAGAGGATGGATCTTCTGGCCACTGAAGCTCTAGACCTTTTCTACTGGTATCCTTTTACTACCTGCTCCTATCAACTGGAAGAATGGGATTTACCATATTCTTTTTTTAACTTATATGGAAAAACTGAGGTGCAGATGAAACTAAAATAATACCCAGGGAGGTCTCCTAATTCTCTGTGGAGTTCTAAGGGACTCCTCTTTCTCCTGGAACTTTAATGTGCATTTGAACCACTGGGACCCTTGACAAAATGCAGATTCTGGTTCAGGAGGCCAAGGGTGTTGCCTGAGACTCTGCATTCTTATAAGAGCCCAGGGGATCTTGTGTGAACCACACTATGAGTAGCACAAAAACTCCCAAAAGACAGCACTTCCCAGAGCAGGGGCCTCTTTTAATAGCTTGATGAGGATTCTTGGCTCTCTTCATTCACCATCTCACTCTCCTATCAGGGACTTTATTTCACAACCATGCAACCCTGTTGCTTTCACAAGCAACAGTTCTAGAATTAAGGCAGGCTTATCTACAGGGAGGAACATTTGCTGAAACTAGTAATTATGATACCAGGATCTTTATTTCATATGAATCATTCTGGAAGCAAAGTACTAAAGACACCAACAGGTTGTGGAAATCTTAATGCCCACAGCCTGCTTCCTGACTAGGAGATAAGTTATGAGGGCAGACAACAGAGGTTTCTGTAGAGTTTAGTAGCAGTGAAGTTCAGCAGGGGCTTCTCTCTAAATCACCTATGGCGTTAGATATTTTCTATTCCCTAGGCTCTTGGTTCATGATGGAAAGGTGTAAACACTTCCAAACCACACACTGTGATGACGGGATGAAGCTCCAATGTGTGCTAACCTCCGTTTGCTGCTCTGCACAATCCATTAGCATCTCAACTATCTTTCTAGAAAAAGTTATGTTTGCTATGATATCTGTAAAAAACAGGCCTACTGTGCCTTTTGTGTTTTTGTATTATGCTTAGAATTGATTTAAGCACACTCATTTAATTCTCAGAAGTACAAGAATGCGTTCTTAACCTTAGTTTATAAATGAATGAGTGCCAGCTTGAAATTTTTAGGTAATATCCCCAAGATCATATAAGTAAAAGTATCAAAGCGAGGATGTGAATACAAGGTTTTACGACCATGAATACAGTACCCTCTAAAGTTGCTTTCTTTAAAAGTAAACATTTGAAATGTGCTCTCCCCAAAGGGAAGAAAGAGAAGGGGAAGAAGGCAGTTCTACAACATATTTATGAGTCTACAAGTAGAGAAAATGACTTCCCACTGGATTTGAGAGGATGGAGAGACAAAGAGTGGTGGTGATACCTCCAACTCTTCCTGTCTATCCTCCCACATTTTCTTGGTTAATGCCATTCAAATTACACTTCTGTGTGTCCACCCTATGTCGAGTGTCGTGTGTGATTCAAGAAGAGTAGGAGATAGTTCCTGCCATCAAGATTTTGACTATCTAGTTGGAAAAAAGAGACCAAATGTCAGGAAACATACAAAGAAATAATCTTCCTCTACGATCTTCATTCAATGGCAAGGAATGTGTGCAACGTGGATGTCAACCTTGGCAATACAATGGAATTATCAGAATTCATCAAAGTGCCAAAGTCATGGAGACTCTGATTCCATTGACGAAGGGCAAATATCCTCAAGTGTGATTTTGGACTAGCAGCATTAGCAATAACTTTTGGAAATACAAATTTTCAAGTCCTGGACCTATTGACTCAGAAACTCGGAGTGTGGAGCCTAGTGATCTGTGTTTTCACATGCCTTCTAAGTGATTGTGATACAGTTCCAGTTCTCTAAGCTCTGACAGAGGGTGCAGCTTGGGCATTGCTGTATTTTGTTTTAAAGTTCTCCAGATGATTCTACCGTGCAGCAGTACAAATCACTGATGTAGAAAACAACAAAGAACAGTCTCTTGGACGAGATACATATCACAGACAAGTAACTAAATAAGAGATAAATTCTGGAGGACTTTGAATGTCAGACCAAGACTCTACTCCACAGATCAGATATTGTGTATCTGTCTCCCTCACCCCCAAAAAACCTAAGATCCCCAGTGGCAACTCTGTCCCATTCTGTGCTCACTACACAATGGATACCCAGTGTATATCAGTCACTAGCAATTACTGATTATTCAGGGTGGGAACAACTGTGAGGTAAGCCTCTGGAAACTAGGTCCCTGAGAAAAAGCACAGGAATATGATAGGGTAGCCAAAGGAAAGAAAACTTGGGTCAAGACAAGAAGCACCTGAGTAACAAACACACGTCGCTGAGGCTCACCTGAAAGGGAATAACATTGGCAGAAGCATTACCAGCAATCATTTCCTCTCCTGATTCCCACCCTCACTCAACCCCACATTTTGCAGTGGCACCAAAGCACGTAAAGAATTTATTAAACAGCATGAAATCCATTTAACGCTTCTCTGGAAGCAATAATTAGGTTTTGCATTTTGGGGCAGAGCAATACAGAATGGAGGGCAAAATCCTGGACTCATTAACATTCTGTTTCCCTTTTGCATTTCTTCCTAAGGTATTGAACCACACCCCCAGTATCAGTCCCGTGCGATGAAGGAAGTTCTTTTAGGGAGTATGGGGGAAAATATTTCAATTCTGGAGTCAAAAATAAGAAGCATTGGCACCAGGCTATGGGGCTTTACCTCCAGTCCATACAGTTCCCCATTTCCATTAATCAACATCTCCAGGAACATTACAGTTCCTTTGGAAAATCCAAAGTGCCTGGCAAGGCGGTTTTGATTTCCAGCCAGCCCTTATTTGGTGTTGTGTGAGGAGGATCTGTTAAGCTTCATGCAATTAGCAGGCAGAGAGGAGCTCTGAGTGGGGGATATTTTTTAGTTCGCTGAATCCTACCAAATCTGAATCTATTTACCAAAAGGAATAAAAAAAATGTGCATCTGGCTGGGCTCTTAGTAGGGGCCTGAGAAAACCTTCACTTTTTACTGACTTCTTCTTGCTATTCTGTCTTGACACTTGGGATTCACAAGCAGAAGAGTGGAAGCTGCAAAGTTTCCATCCGGCTTAGTAGGCTTAGCAGACACAGCAGAGTGGTCTTACTGGTATCTGTGCATTAAGTGCCAGATGTTATTAATACATTTTGAAAGTTTCATAAAGTGCCTACTAACAATTGCCTTTTAAAAAGAAAGAAAGAAAGAAAGAAAATAAATAAACTGTAGCCAAAGAAGCTTCACACTCAGGATTTATGTGTCCCCCACCCCCAGCAGCTGGGTTTCCAACATGAGTGATTCAACAGTGCAGTGATCTGAGAGGTCTTCCAAATTGTGTCTGGTATTACTCCTGTCCAAGAGAAAGAGCGCAAAGTTCCCCATATCCCATCTATCCCCAGGTATGACTGCCAGGAAATAAAAATGTCACATTGGTTTTATCCCACATCCACAGCTGTTGTAATGGCTACATCAATCGGCACACAGAATTTGAAAAAATTATCAATAAACTTGTGTGTGCATAAACTATCAATAGCTGTTTTTACTCATCTAAACCTTTGTATGTAACTAAAAATAACAGCACTTTCTATGATTGATTAGTATTGAAAATAAAAACAGTATTAAATATCCAATGCAGGTTGGCACAGGTTCAGAGATTTCCTGCAATGTCAAGATTTAACATAAAGTTCAACAACCCACCCTTGTCTTGAAGAATAGTGTGGCTCCTCTCCATAGGCCCTCAGATTGCAAATGTACACCTAACAATAGGGCCAATTTTTTGTTTTAATTAAACAACCATTTTTTTTGGAAAGCATGAGGGGATGAGGGGTGTGAAAGAAAATAAGCTATGATCCAAGTGAAATGGCCCAGAAAATGATGCATCTCTCCCTGGCTTGTTAGAGAAGTTCCAGGCTGGGAGAAAATTCTCCCATTCCCTTACTACATGTTGCTGACAGAGTACATAACATGCCCACATCCTTTCCTGGCATACTGGGTCCATAATATTTATCTTTATCATTATAGCAAATGCTTACTAAACAATTACAGTCACTTCTTATTATTTAGGGCAGTTATTTTCTATAAAGTTGCTGCTAATACTGAATTAGCAAATACCAAGCGATTGCTCTTAGGGAAAACATAGGGTTGGGTTCCTGAAAGCCTCTGGTCACAATATTCTAACCAACCAAACAGGATATAACCTGATCTTATGTGTGGTGTGTTTAAAGAAAATCTATTTAAAATATATTGTTGGTTCATTAACATGGAATTCGCAGCCCAACATGTTATAGTTCATACCTGAACAAAGCTTCTCTAATACATGTATTTCCTCCAAAAGGCACGGCACAGTCTTCTTGATGTAGGAATACTAGACAGCACTTCAGCACTAAACTTGGAGGCAATTTTAAACCTCAAAATCACCAACCAAAACACAAAAATGTGAAAAGCACAGCCTTCCATAGACCATGAAAAGGACATTTGTTTATAGTATGAGAGGTGAAACAGGAAGGCAGAGCATGGCCTTATTTGACCTCAGCTGGGAAATGTGTGTGGTGCAATTCAAATTTTCTGTTGCTCTGTACATGTCTGTGAAAGACCATGGAAGCATGCCACAAGTATTGATTTTGGGATTACAAACAAATTTTCGTGAGTAGGCAAATTTGCAAATATGGAACCAACTGTACTATTGAGCATCAACTGTACCTGGCTTGAACTGAGGCTGACACAGAGAAAAGAAAAAGGATTAAACTTTGAAATGTCAACACTATACCCCTCAATCCTCCCTCCCAGTGGGAGATCGACATCAAGTACTGTCTTAGTCTGTAGCGAAGAGAAGCCCACAACAATCATACGGACAGGGTCATGATGGTTCTGGGAGACAATGAAATGTGACTGGCCATCCTCAGACATCCAAGGAACTGCAGAAAATGTTCAAGGTGAGTGTTATCGCTAAGAACACTATTTAAAAAACAACTCAACTTCCTATCTTCAACTTAACTTTTGTGTTTCACCCAAGTTCAATTTCGCAGAATATTTCAGACAACTAAAAAATCAAAAAGAATGGAAGAGGTGATGAGCTAGAAAAAAGTATATGTGTATGTATATATGTATTTAGAAAAAGTTGATGAGAGGGGCAGAGAGAAAGGGAGAGAGGGAGAACCCCAAGAAGGCTCTGTACTGTCAGCATGGAGACTGATGCAGGGCTTGATACGGGGTTCGAGCTCATGAACTGTCAGATAATGACCCAAGCTGAAATCAAGAGTCAGATACTTAGTGAGACACCCAGGTGCCCCTAGAAAAAAGTCTTTGAACATTGGGAGGGTGGAAAAAATAGGCTGGATATACAAGATCACTACTTTTTATTTAGAGTTTCAAGATCTCAAATTCTCATCTAAAATGCTGCTTTTTCGGCATGAGTACAACTTTCTCAAAAGGCCTTCCCCTAGGTCTTCACTGTGCACAAAGAAACTGAGCCCTTCTTTCAAGTAGCTACCTTATTAAAATAGGAGGACATCCTCACCTCAAAGCAAGACTCCTCTTAAAAGAATATAGACATTTTACTTAGCCACTGGCCTAAACTAATATATCTTTTCAGGGGACATATGAGTACCTGACTACATCATGTGTCCTCCTTGATTGCTTTCATAGCATCAGGGGAAAATCCAGCTCAGGGCCTGACCTCTTCTTCCTCTAAGAAGCTGGCATATACTAAGCATGCTCATTGGCCTCTTTGATAAAACTTCAAAGTGAGACAGTGTACTGGGACATGTTCTGTTGCAGAATACATTTAGTAGGTTAAATAAAAATAGTGGGAAAACAGCCTCAACACATCCCACTATAGAAGCTAGATCCATGCCCAAACCATAAGACTGGGATTGAATCCGGCTATTGTTCCCTATGTAAGATGGCCTCAGGAGCAACGTGGGTACTGGATGGCTATTTCTGGGTAGTGATGCTGTGCAAGGATGTAGTCTCTGAGGATACTCATGCCTTTCTTGACCCCTTCAACATGAAGGAGAGAGAGGAGGAATGTTAGCATGATTGGCCAGATCAGAGACCTTTTTCTTCAGTATGGTGCATGTAGCTGGAGTCACTGGACTATACATGTTAATGCGGTCCTTCTAGATTTCTTTCTGCCATACTCTTCTGCACAGCCACGGTAACAAGGTACATCACTTGGAACACTTCCTTCCACTTTTCAAGGACTTTCTCCTCCCCTCCATACCCGCATAAGATGGTCCCCAAAGATATGCCTGCCTCATCTCCCATGCAGTCATGCCAGACAGTGGACTACACACTCACATTCTTGTGCTTTCATCTGATGCAGTGTGGTGTGTGAGTCCTTTTCTCACAGCAGAGAGGTAAGATTTACAACTTGATTTTGAATCTGGAGCGGACTAGAGGGTTTAGACCTTTTGGTCCCCTTTTGTTCCACCAAAGACCTTTACATCGGCCTACAATGACTAAGAGAAAGGAGTCTTCTGCAGAATCCATACTACCCCACATTAGTGTTTTTATTGGGGCATGATGCTAAAGTTCCTGGCTAGTATTGAAGTCTTATCCCATCTTGTTTCAGTTTTTCTGCATAAATCTATCTTGGGACTTTGTAGGAAGAGGTGGCTAGCAGACTGTGGGGTTCACCTATTAGGGTCCTAGGGTTAAACAGCATTTTAAGACGATTTTAAGACCTGAATTTCATATCAATATGATATTGCCAATATGTCTTCTGTTTTCCATTTATAATCAAGGAATTTTCATACTGGATGAGAATCTAGGCTAAGGTCCTTTGACACCATCTCTTACCCCAGTTCTATAATGTTCACCAATTCTGGATGGCCAGAGATGTGTCAAAGGGCAGCAAGTAGTTTTAGATTCTAGGACACCAGTTTTTGTATGAAAAAAATCACTCTTTCTGCAGACTTCATCTAAAAATGATTTTGATGGGGGGCTGGGCAATGTGACCTTTAAGGCCCTTTCCAACTCTGGCATTGTAGGACGAGGAAGTCATGGTCCAAGCTAAAACTGTGCACTCCTTGTGGCTGCTCTCCCAAGCCACAAGGAAAAAAGAGGGCAGAAACACAACTTGGCCTCAGCTATACCAGATCCCAGCCCTGGATTCTCTATGAAGGAGAAACATATGTGAAAACTCCACCCAAATTGTCCCTCTCTCAACATCTCGAACCCTCTTCCTGTGGCTGTGAAACATCAGAATTTGTTCTTCTCAGCATCTGAGATCTCTGCAAAGCCAGGAGATTACAAATAGTCCTGGCAGTTTCCACAAAAGTCTTCTCCGTCTTTGGGCATAACAAGGAAATCCACACATCTGGCCCAGGGAAAGGAAATGGAAAATACAAATGAAAGAGAAGCCAAAGTCATGGGAGATGAGAACAGCTTGCCTCTAGCTGAGTGAATACAGACCAAAATCACCCAAAAGTCTTACTGTGTCATTTTTTTTTCCCTTTATGCTTAAAGGAACACACAGGTTTTTTTTCCCTAATGATTATTCACTATTTCTAGTTTTCAGTTTGTTTGCTGATTTAGGATGGCCAGGTTGGGACAAAAAGTAATGCACCCTCAGAGTGACCAAAACCTACCCTTTGTGGGGTCTGTGTTAAACAACAGTAAAATACACAATAAAGACATTGCTTCTTTAACAATGAAAGCAAAATAAGGAATGGCTCTTCTCTAGAACAATCTTGTCATTCAGTAGGCTAATGGAGATCAGATTCCTTAATGAAATAACCCAACCAGCAATCTTTTGTATATCTTTCTCCAACATCTTACACCTGATTTATCCTAAGAATTGATATTTGGTACAACAAACCGAATAATTCAAAATGGATGCTTTTATGGATCTAGCTTTATAGTAAATGTCATTGACAGCCTGTGAATGTAGTTTCAAAATAAAGGATCAATGAAGCAGTTTTTGGACAGCCAAGAATACTAGAATATAAATAGGAAGATGTGATTTTCAGTTCAGATTGTTACTAATTGCCTGTGTGACTTTAAGAAGTCCCTGAACCTTTGTGAACCTCCATTACATATCTTATTTTTAAAATGAGTTTTGAGGAAAAAGTATTATGTATTATGCAAAGGTGTGTGTACTACTTTCTTCTCATACAATATTGTATTTTTATCTTCGACTCACTTATGCTTAATGCATTGAATGTCAGTTGGGAACACTAGGACCCTCAATCAGCCAGTTGGGTTCTAATTTAGTAAAGAAATTTCTGGAATCTGTGCACCCAGCTGCTGAGCTATGGTCAGAATCCATGCTATCTTCTATTTAAGACATAAAGTTTTTAGTTTTTACAGGAAAAAAAATTACAAATGCATAAATTTATGTTTTAAACCTAGTATAAAACATGCTGTTGTGGTTACCAGTTTATCCATCCTGTATGATTTATTCATAAACAATGTAAGACTAGATAATCCATAACATGGCAAACAAATGTGCCCTGGTTTTGTTCAAATCATTCCTCTAAGCAGATGCTTATCATAGCTACCTCAAAGTAAAACAGATGTTCCACTGTTGAAAATCTTGGGAATATATGTTAGGGAAAGATTGTGTATGTTGTGAAAACCACAACAGGGGTGGAGGGTGTGGGGCTCTCCTCTCCTACATACTTTAGCTCTGAGACTTCACTAAACAAAACATATACAAGAAACTCTTTAGTTGACAACTAAAGAGACAAATCTTAACTATTCTATGTCAGCATTACCAAATCTGGCATGGCAGAGTCCCAACAAATCTGTGTATAAGAAAAGGCAGGTGATTTAGCCTGATTGAAAGATTCAATGTGTCTAACTGACTGATCAGTCCTACAAAGACATTATAGGTCTCTGACCAGTGGGGAAGCCTGGTCACTGATGATGGCTATCCCTTTTAACTATATTTTTAGAAACATTCCTCCCCTACCGCAGAGAACTTTAAGTGGGCATAATGTAAGATTACATATTATTAATATTAATATCATTAATTATCATCTTATTCAAGGACCACCATAAAGGAACAGGATATTTAAATATTTTGTATAAAAGTCCAAAACAAACGCTGCTCACACAAAGCACACTGTCTAGAGAAGTTACATGGCATAATAAAAATACCAGGATTCCAGGGGCGCCTGGGTGGCTCAGTCAGTTGAGCATCTGACTTCAGCTCAGGTCATGATCTCGAAGTTCATGAGTTTGAGCTCTGCATCGGGCTCTGTGCTGACAGCTCAGAGCCTGAGGCCTGCTTCTGATTCTGTGTCTCCCTCTCTCTCTGCCCCTCCCCCACTCATGCTCTGTCTCTATCTCTCAAAAATGAATAAATGTGAAAAAAAATTTTTTTTAATAATAAAAAAAATACCAGGATTCCCATACTAGGAACTGGGAATCCTAACATAGAACCCCATGATAGTGCCTAAAACTTAGTGGCTATTTGATAAATATGTGTTTATTCAGCTAATGAAAGAAAATATGGATAAATGGATGAATGAATGAATTGTTAAGTGAGTTGTTGCTAACTCATCAAATTATGTTTCTTACCTGTTTAAACCTCCCTCTCCTTGGGCCTTCTTATAAAATTTTAATTAAATCCAAACTCCTTACCCTCATTTAAAAAGGTGTTTTCTTTTTTGGACCCTGCATCTCCCCCTATTGTTGTCTCACACTACTTTCCTGCTAGCATACTATGCTCCAACTGTACTGACTTTCTTTTAGATCTTCTACCAAATACCTCTGCATGCACTCTCTGCCTGCTCTCTGTTCTTATATTTACCTGCCTGACATCTTTTGTTATTCAGTGCTCTGACATTTCACATCATCTGCCTATTAAAGGAGTTGGAGCAGACAAGTTCTAACTGTATAATATTTCAGTGACTTTCAAACATTTTAGGGGCAGCAGAAACAGGTAGGTGATTATTTCTTTTGTTTAAAAAAGAGTTAAGTGGTCTGGGGCCCATATGGCCTCCTCACAACCCCTCTACAATCAGATGACCTTGAGGTCCTGACCCAGAATCTCAGTGCTTCTTACCATTTACTATATTCTGTATCTAAACTGAATGCTACTCCACACTTATGTATATTTGAAGGAGTGGAATAAGAATTAGGATATAGGCAAACCAGCTGGTTTAAGTCATTTCAAAAGACACCACCCATTCTATTACCACTTTGATGACCCAGCTGAAAAGTGACCTCTGAGTTGTACAGGGCTAGAATCTTAATCTTTATTTCCAGCTTCCTCAGTTTCCCTCTCTATATCCATCCATATTATACTTCCCTAATCAAATAATAAAGAAAATAGAGGTATATTTTGAAGATAGATTATCCCTCTGCAGAAAAACTCTACAATGGGTAAGGACAGAGTACTGGGAGGAGAATCTACGGTTGAACATAATCTGCATGTGGCACTCTTCAAAGAAAAACAGACACGTCTGAGTCTCTGGCTTATTCAAAATATTCAATTGTCACTGAAAGTATACAAAACTCAATTCAGAAGATTCACACTGATGAATGCTTCCTCCTCCACGTCCCATATTAAGTGGCATGACTTCAAACTTAAGGATTAGACTCCTATCAAATTCGGTGGGACAGAAGCAAAGAATAATCCACAAAGCCTGCCTGTAGGCACTAGGCTAGAAGTAGTCCTATTCAAAGACGAGTGTATAGAGACACATATTTACATCTGCCACCATGGAGTCTATAACAAGACAAAAATAATACTTCAGAAAGGAAACCTTCCCTACTGATCTGGATAAAGATGATACACTTGAAAATTAATTCCTATGTGAGATAGAAAAAAAGATTTTGAACACATCTATTTGCCATCTTCAAAAATACATAAAAAACACTCAGTCTGTTAAAAGGGATCAGAGTGCCGAAAGAGAGCTTGTTTGCCAATGGACACAGAGATGATAAGAAAGCTGGCTGGATTAAGAAAATAGCTAAGGAAACGCAAAACACAATGGTAAAATGAAAATCCATATTGGAGGGAGTAAAAAGGAAGCAACACTGTAAAAAATTAAATGAACAATGTAGGGAAAATTTTTGAAAATATCTCCTGATATTTAAAGGAGAAAAAGAAATAAAGAGAAGATGAAAGACATGGAAGACAATTTAGATCTAAGTAAAGAGAGGTGTTACTGAGGTGGAAATCCAAACAGCAGAGAATTTATCATCAAAGATCTAGTATAAACACTTATAAGTAAAAGGGCCTAGGAAGAATCAAATAAATTTTTAAATGGCCAGAAATATCAAAGAAGTTTCATTTGATTTTAAATTTCAATGGTAAATTAAAAATCGTACAAAAATTAAAAGAGGAAATAAGGTAGCCTTACCCTTCTTTGCAAAATCAAATGTCAGAAGACAATGAAACAATTTGTACAAAGTAGTGATTGGAAAAGTTTGTAACCTGAGAGATTTATATCCAAGTTGTTCATGTGAAAAGTTGGCAGAAAGACACTTTGCTAAGCTTAAAATCATGAAAGATAAATCATTCATGTTCCCTTCTTGAGAAAGCATTAAAAAAATGAATACCTGTCAACTGATAAAGAGAAATCAAGAACTCAAGACTCTAACACTTAAAATATAAAAGAAATGGCAAAGAACTTTGAAACCAATTAATTTTTAGGATCAAATATGATGAATTGTCACATGGGCACACAATTAAATTCAAAGTCTGAAAAGATGTTGTATATGTAAAACAGATCAGAACTTCATGATAAAATGTTAATATGATAATGCCACATAAAATGAGTAACTGGTAAATACAGAAAAGGAGAAAGTCAGGTTAAGCCCAGATAACTTAAATTCCTCATTAGGAACTTGTTCTTGAGTTGGATAGACAAACACAATATGCTTTTGATAAACAAAGGAATCACCACTAGTAAAAATCAATGAAAGGATTTCAATCTTACAAATGTCTACATAAGATAAAAACAAAGTCAAGAATAAAAAGGAAAAAAGCAAGAATGCTTTAGAAAAGGTGATAAAATTAAGCCCAAATATATGTTATAGCAATGGATTTAAGTGCCATACATTTTTGTAATAATTTGTGTTAGAAAATTATATACAGATCACTGAAAATATTTAAATAAAATTTTTAAATGGTTTAAAAATTGAAATAATAGTATATGAAAAAATCTTTCAGAAGGCAGTAACAGCAACAACATTCAAAGCAGAAAGCAATAGCTTGGGTAAAGAAGAGAATAATTTTGTGCCGATGAAAGAAACCCAATGCAATGAAGATATAATGGACACGTAACTTATGTGGTAGATGATATAATCATCAAACACCGAAATATATACTCCAAAAATTACCAGAAACAACAAGCTGAGAAACATCATACAATTGTCTTCCTATGACAGATCAAACAAATATTAAAATGAATGACACTTTCAACTAACATAAATGTGCGTAAACACATAAACTTACATACACACACACACCCTTATACCATTCAAAAATAAAACATAGGTTCTTTTCTAACATCCAAGGGTCATATTAAAATTTGACCGTTTGCTCAATATGTTTGATAAGGTTTTAAAGAAAAAAAATATATTCTCAAACATCAATACAATACAACCAGAATTACAATTTAAAAATTTAGCAAAATTGAAATAAAATAGAACATTTCCTAAAATAATTGGATCAAGGAGTAAGTAAAATTACAATTGCAACCTACTTTGGAAATAATGAAAATAAGTGTATTCATGTCAAGCTTACAGATATAGCCATAATAAAACATGTAAGGCTATGAATAAACAGGAGATAACTAAAATGAATTAATTAAACAATCAGTCTAAGGAGCCAAAAGGAAAAGAATATATACAACAAGAGGCTGAAGGAGGGAAAACAACAAATAAGTAGAAATTATGAAAAGCAGAAAATATTAAAGACTGGTTCTCCTGGGAAACCAAAAAGGGAGGGGGTGGGGAGGGAGAGAGGGAGAAAGAGAAACCTAGAGGCTTATTTAAAATAAATTAAAAAATTTAAAGGAGAAATTAAAATAGAAATGTCTAAACAGATATAGGAATTTTTGAAAGCACAAACATATAAACAGAATTTTCCATCTCTCAAACTGATAAAGTTGGAGAAATAATGGCTAGAGAATCGTTATGCTCCCATTGGAATGTAAACTGGAAATGCCATATTTAGATAAAAATGCTTCACTATGTATCAAGTACCTTAAAAATATTCATACTCTTTTACTCAGTAATTACATGTTAATGTATGCTATGAGAGATATTAACATTTTTGATGATTTATGTTTTTATAGTACCTCCATATGTCGGGACATTAAGGAGCTGTTAAAAAAACACTTTTGAAGATTATTTAATAACATGGCAAATACACCCTATAATGTCTGGAATAAGAGAGAATGATATAAAACTGAATATATAGTACGAATCCCATTTAGTGAAAAGCAAAAACATAAATAGACAACACACTGAAATGATAACTATAATTATTTCTGCGTGGTTGTATTACTGGTTACTTAAATATTTTGTAGACACTTTTCTATAATTTCCAAAACTATGATAATAAGCATGAATTATCCTAAAAATCAGAATAAATTTTTTAAATTAAATGTAAAAGATCTCTTGCCAATATGGCACTGTGGGTTTACATATTCAAAGCCTCTTCCTTGAAATATCACAGAAAAGTGATTTTAGTTGACTTTTCAAAAATTAAAAGTTGTATCTATACCAAATACAAGGTAATATCTCCATACACCAGAAACATACTGAAACAGATATCAAGCAGCAAATGCTGGACCTATGTTATTGTTGAATTCTAGGTACAGAAATAGACAAAGATAATAAGAAGTTTATTAAGGACCAAACTCTGAATGGAATGAGGATCACAAGCGAGACTCACAGCATAAAACTGGGATCTGTTAGGGTCTCCCAATCTATACAGGAAAAGTACTAAGAAATATGGGGCTGTGGATTGCATCAAACCAAGTATATGAGACAGGATGGAGCAAAGCAAGTCACAAATCAGATAGGCAATGAGCTGGTAAGTACTAGATTTACATTGTCCCCAACACCATCACTTATTAGGGGGCTGGGATTCTCAGAGAGCCACGTGGCAGCTACTGCAAATTAGCAAAGTATAATAGATATTTAAAGATTTTTTAAAAGATAACTTCTACTCTAGATCAGACAGAAAACTAAAAGTCAAAACCAGTAGGGAAAAACAGGACCAAGAAGATATTCCAACAAAATCAATGAGAGGATGATTTAACTCCTCAAAAAAATGCACATAATATCCTCTAGGTCCATCCATGTTTTCACAAATGATAAGATTTCATTCATTTTTATGGCTGAGCAATATTCCATTACACACACACACACACACACACACACCACATTATCTTCATCCATTCATCTACTGATGGACACAGTTTGCTTCAACACCTTGGCTATTGCAAATAATGCTGCAAGTATTGAGTAATGTATAAGATTGTCAAATCATTATGGTGTATACCTGAAACTCATAACACTGCATGTAAGTTATACTTCATAATTTAAAAATGCACACAGTAGTCTCTGAATAAGCTTCAAATAAAGATATAAAGAGAAAATATAACTTAAAATAAAAAGTATTAAAATAAGGAAGATGTAAGTTGAGAAAATAAGTCATAAAATAAACACTTACAAATTATAGGACAGAGGGGTGCCCGGGTGGCTCAGTTGGTTAATCATCCAACTTTGGCTCAGGTCATGATCTCACAGCTCATGGGTTCAAGCCCTGTGTCTGGCTCTGTGCTGACAGCTCAGAGCCTGGAGGCTGCTTCGGATTCTGTGTCTCCCTCTCTCTGCCCCATCCTATTCATTTTCTCTCTCTCTCTCTCTCTCTCAAAAATAAGTAAGCATTAAAAAATAAATAAAAATTTAAAAAGAAATTAGAGGATAGAAACAATGTAACTGAAATTTCAAAACTCTACAGATGGAATAAACCTAGGAGTTTCTACAGTTCAAGGGAAAATTGGTAAATTGGAAGATAGTACTGAGGATTCCTTCTAAGCACAGCACAAAGACATAATGAGGTAAAACAAAACAAAACAAAACAAAACAAAAAACAGGAAAGAGAAACTAAAAAGTATGGAGTCTTCAACCTATACCTCGTAAGATTTCTAGAATTTGAGAGGGAATATTGAAAAACAATGGAAAGAGATAATAATGGAGAACTTTTCCAAAAGTGGAGAAAGGCCTAAGCTCTCAGACTTACAGCACAAACCAACTGCTAAGCATAATATAGAGAAATATGTACCTGGACATATTACAATAAAATGGCAAAATAAGTCTGGCCAATTGGCTGTGTCACTTCCCAGGCAAGCATAAAAAATGGGTATGTTTTCTGTGGACTCTATTCTTGGAGGTCCAAGCTGCCTTTCCTTGACTTGAAAATAGCCCAGGTCTGTGGGTAACCATATGGATGGCAGATGCCTAGAGAGTCATAGAAGACACAGACGACTTTGCAGAAGACTTCTATTGTGTCAACCTGCTCAGATTTTGGAATTGCCAAGTTACAAGCTTAACCTAATAGAACAGCCTTGTGGGAAACACACAGATATGGTTACAAAACATTAGGAAGAACTTAAATGTAGAAGAGTAAGCAGCACTATTAGCAATCTTGACATAAAAAAAAATTTCTAAAGAATTCCCATCCCAAGTAATAGAGATTTTCACCCAAATATTTAGTTGATTTTTACTGAGTCTCTCTATTTACTGAGGCTTACTATTACAGGTCCTGAGGTATGGTAATAAATAAAAAAGTCAAAATCTCTGGTTTTATGAAGTTTCCATCCCAGTAAGGGAAGAAAAAGTCAGATAAAAAGGAAAAAATGATGGCAGAATGAGGATATTTTGGGGTGCTATCTGAGATAGGGTAGTCAGGAAAGACATTTCTGATAAGACCTTTGAATAGAGACTTGAATGAAGTAGGGTAGCAATACATGTAAATGTCAGGCAGTGAGAATATGGCAGATGTGCAAAGGCCCTGAGGCAGCATCAAGTGTCCCAAAGAAAGGGAGGAAAAGACTACCTGAAAATAGGATCAGAGAGGTAACAGCGAACTAGATCATGGGGTACCGTGAAGGCCATGACGGAGACTGTAGAATTTACTCTGAAAGAAATGGGAAGACTTTGGCAGCTTTTGAGCAGAGGAATAACATGATTTCATTCACATATTTAAAGGACCATTGTCACTGCTGTTGAACAATGACAGAAGTGTTTACCTACATGGAAGCAGTGCTGTTCACAGTAGGCAGACAGTAGTTGTGGTGTGGCTATGGAAGTGGTTCTAACAGCCAGATGTAAGCTATAATTTGAAGGCAAAGCCAACTGGATACATAGATAAATTGTACACTGGTGTGAGAAAAAGTAAGTAGTTAAAGATGATTCTGAGGTTTTTGACCCAAGGGATAAAAAAAAAAAAAAAAAGAAGAGTGTCATCACTTCACAAGGTGAGAAACACTATGAAAGAAGCAAGTCTGGGAGCTGAAGAAAACAAAAAAATGCACATTTGTTTTTAGCATACATCATACAATGACAAAAACGTGCCAGGTGCTAGCATTCAACTGAACCCTCCAAAATGTTCAAAGAATATTTGTGATTACATGCCAATATACTAGAAATCAATAATAAAAAGACAGAAAACACATGACAATTTAGAGCCCCACCCCCCCAAAAAAGCAAATGCCTAAATGATTACTGGACAGAGAGGAAATTGCAATGTGAATTACAAAATACCTAGACTTACAAATGTCAAAGATTTGCTGCAAAACTTTTGGGATGCAGCTAGAGCAGTACTTAGGGAGAGACAGGTAGATAAAAATGAATTTATTTTAAATTTAAAAGACTGAAAATAAGTAAGCTAACTGCATGCAGGAAAATAACTGAGTAAGCCCACAGAAAGTAAAAGGAAAGCAGCAAGAGCCAAACTGAACGAACAGAAAAGTAGAAAAATATGGGTGCTTGGGTGGCTCAGTTGGTTAAGTGTCTAACTCTTGAGTTTGGCTCAGGTCATGATCTCATGGTCCTGGGACTGAGCCCTGCATTGGGCTCTATGCTGAGCATGGAGTCTGCTTAGGATTCTCTGACTCACTCTCTCTCTCTCTCTCTCTCTCTCTCTCTCTCTCTCTCTCTCTCGCCCTCCCTCCCCTGCTCACTGTCTCTTTCTCTCTCTTAAAATAAACATTAAAAAAAAGAAAAAGAAAAAAGTAAATCAACAAAAGGTAATCCTTTAAAAGAGTAATGAAATATATAAACACATATTTCATGTGAAATGAAACACATGAAATATGTGTTTATATATTTCATTACTCTTTTAAAGGATTGCCTTTTGTTGATTTATATGAATCATTAAGAAATCAAGAACACAGAAATAATTAAGAAGGAAAATAACAGGAGGTATGTATATTGGCAAAAAAAAAAAGTCTGGAAACACTAAGCGTTGGAAAAGACAGAAGAAAAACAAGAACTCTCAAAACATTCTGGGATGGAAATGACTGTAGCCACTTTGGAAAGCAATTTGGAAAAATATAATAAGATAGTTGTAAAAATACTAATTTTAGGTATATAACCTTAAAAAACAAAAGCCAAGACAATCAAATGTAAGACCTCACACAATTCTGCCATAGGATGGATGGATGGATGTGTGTATGTGTATACACACACACACACACACACACATAATATATGCATGTATGTGCATGTACACACACGCCTTACATCTTTGTCACAAGAGCAAAACTTTGGAAATGAGTGTACAAGAATGCACCAATAAATGTTGAATACTGCACAACAGTTAAAATGAACAAACTCTGTATACACATCAAAATGTACAGTTCTCAAAAACACAGTGTTGATCAAATAAAAATAGCTTGTGAAGAGATACAGAAATAATCTTTAATACGAAAACAATGCTCAATATTGTCTGTGGATATATATATGTATATATGTATATATATGTATATGTATATATGTATATACATATTTATATATGTATATATTATATATATGTATATAAATATTTATATATGTATATATTATATATGTATATGTACATATGCACATATATACATATATATGCACACACATATATACATACATATACATACACACATGCACACGTATACAGTATAATGGACTGGGTACACACTAAAGTATCAGTGTTTGCTTTTGAGGAGAATCATGGGGGGAATGGAACCAGGGAGAAGAATGTGAGAGACTTCATTTTTTTTCTACATATTTTATTTCTCAATAATAAATATTATCTGAAGTGAATATGATAAAATGTTAACACTTTTTCATATTCATGGTGGGAACATGAGTAATATTCATTTTATTTTTGTCTGTACTTTATTTTTTAAGATGTTTAATGTGAAAGCAAGCAGAACCTTTCATTGCTTCCCTCCGCTCCAAATTGTCACTAGTCTGTCCTTGGGAATGTAAGCAAGTCTTCAATTTGGTCCTTGACAGGACTGGAATAAGATATTATCCAAGGAGGGACCCTGACTCAAATTCTCCCTCTGTGGAGTCTCACTAGTCTGTTTTGTTGAACTTATTTCCTGGAGGACAAATCCCATCTATATTTTCAAGGCTTTCCCAACGGGCAGTTGGAACGATGTAAGCTATACCATGGCTGTGATTAACTTTGGCAAATGAAGGATTTACTGCTGTACATGTGTCCTGAGTTTGGAAACAGACAAATAAACATCCGTCATGACCTGCATCTGTGTGGTCAGAAGCACACAGACCTCTGAGGGGTGTCATAGCCATGAAGAATGTGAGTGCTTCAGAATCAGAACCTGCTCTTGCCAAGATCCTGAAGCAGGAGGGACCATGCTGGGTAGGTACCAGCAGAGACCTTTTCTAAAGGCAGGTGATACAGCTGGAAATACTATCACTGCTTTTCAGGAGAAAAGAGAAAAATTGATCACAGCAAACGTTGTGGTACTCAGCGCATATTGTGTTCTTGATTGCTCATGAAATCCAGAGGTAACTTACCCTAGTTCACCTACCAAATCATGGAGAAAGGCACTTCTGGACTAGGGAGTGGGTTTAGATTACCGCATCCCCACCTAGGTTCGTTGAGAAGAGGCCTTGTGCCTTATTCCACAAAGCACTTTCCATAGGGTTTTGCACTGTGCTTTGGCCTTAGTAGGTACACCATTCACACACAGGATGAGGATATATATATATATATATATATATATATATATATATATACACATATAGCATATTAATATACATTAATATATATTTTTATATGTACACACATACCTAAGCAGACATACTCATCATTTTTTTCCTTTCTCTTTCTTCCTGATCTCAGCTTTTTATAGAGTTTGACCTTTGGTTAATATTATTGCACCATCTTGGATTCCAAAGATTGAGTCTCTAATAGGCCCTTCCATTCTCCTTCAACATGTGATGAGGTGAGGTCTGAGATGACAGCAATGTAAATCCACGGGTGGCTAGAGTAAACACACCCCAGCTTCAGTATTCGTATTCTTGTGTTAAAGAATGGACCAAACAGAATAGAAAGTGCCAGATGGAATAGAAAGGCCTTCTAAACATGCTGAGCTATAGGTCTTTGAATAAGCCACTCAGAAAACTAATTTTTGCCACTCAAAACAAACAAAAGCAAACAACAACAACAACAACAACAACAACAACAACAAACATGGAGTTTGCATCCAGTCTCAAATTCTCTTGTTCCTTGAGAACTGTTACCACTCCACATCCATCCTGAACTCAGACCAGGGCCCAAGTCCAGCTCTCATTTCTCACTTTTTTCCAAGTTTATTTATTTATTTTGAGAGAGAGCGTAAGAGTGGGGGAGGGGAAGAGAGAGATAATCCCAAGCAGGCTCTGCACTGTCATCACAGAGCCTACTGTGGGGCTCGAACTCACCAAACG
This sequence comes from Neofelis nebulosa, assembly GCF_028018385.1. Lineage (NCBI taxonomy): Eukaryota > Metazoa > Chordata > Mammalia > Carnivora > Felidae > Neofelis > Neofelis nebulosa. The sequence continues at coordinate 41,235,363 of NC_080794.1, read as the reverse complement.
CAAGATCATGACCTGAGCTGAAATCAAGAGTCGGATGCTTAACTGACTGAGCCACCTAGGCGCCCCTCATTTCTCACTTTTACCAGCTCTTGCAATTCCTGTCAAATAGTATCTCCTCTTTCAGCTTTGTTCTGAGCAAGCACTTTGTACTCATTTGCTGGGCTGAGCTGATGAGAAAGAAGACTTAAAATAGAGAGATGAAAGTAATTGTCTTCTGAGACAGCAGGACTTTAGATTAGGTTCAGATTTGATGGAGGTGATCTCTACCACAGAAAAGCTCACCCCCCAACTCCCTGTTCCATAATGCCAGCATTTCACCACAGAGGGAAGGCAAAGGCAAACTGCTCAGAGAGTAGGTGAACAAAGCTTTGCTTTCATGGAACAGGGAAGCAGAGACCTGAGAAGTCACTATCAATTCTGCACTCCTGTTAGATAAAGCTCAGCCTTCTATCTGGGCTTTATTCCCTCCCAGCAGAAGACGTCCAATGTCCATCAGCCCACCCCCAATGGATCCCTCCCTCTCCTGAGATTAAAGTCATCCAACAAGGCCAATCACAGACAGAGGACTCTCAACCAAGCAAGAGGATTTATGCTGCTTTCCTCAAAGTCGGGCTTAACTGAAGCCTGTTATTTTCCTGTGCTTTCCAGATAATTAGCAACCACAATGTAATCAAAAAGATGTTTAATGAGATAAAAACCAAGAGAAAAACAATAATATAAACCGAAAAAGAATAAGTTTAAATTGGCTGATTTTAATTTCCAAGCTCTCACAGCAAAAAATCACTTCTCTATTCCAAAAGATTTCAAATATTCTGGCATCCGATGAAGACAGCCTGTAAAATGCCAAAATATCACCTTACGACCCATGGCAAGTTAAAATCTAGATAGCTGATAGTGAGAGGTATATGAAAAATTCTATCTGCCATGTCTAGCAAAAGCTGTGGTTGAAACCTAAGTGTGGATAAAACGCTTTAAACTCTGTGCTACACTGTACTGACAGTTAGCAAAGTGATATTGAAAAGGTTTCTTCTGTTAAGTTCCCTTAGTTTTTCTCAATATAATACTAGCTGTTACAAATATCATGGCCCCGTGTGTTTGCTGCCTCAGAATCCCAAAAAGATAACTAGTACAATGCAGTCAGCAAAGTACTGAAATAAAACTGCACATTCCAGACAGAAGCCAAGCTCTCATTCAGAGTACCGAGCCATCAGCCAGCCACAGATGTGATTCAGGGTTTGGGGGTGGGCAATGGACCATCAGTGGAAGGCTACACACTATCCAGCTTCAGCTGTAAGCATTTTGAAAAGGGAATTTGTAAGAGAATGCAAAAGAGAAAAACCCTTAAACCAAACAACTATATGCCTGACAGGTTTAGTTATTACATCAGAAATGTACATAACTGCCTTAGCTGAACTCAGTTCAGGTCCAAGGAACCTTGCACCATTTTCATGATTCTGGGAAGTAGAAGGTAGCATGGTGATGGTCAAAGGAACATTGAATTAGGGATGAAGGCAGATATCCTATTCCTGGTTCTACAGCTAATAAATCCTTGGCCATGCTTTTCACCTCAGTTTCCTTATGTTATATCAAGATGTTAGATTAGTTCACTATGATGGGGCCTGCAAATCCTAAAACTGAACAATTCTATGAGACCTAAGTGGGATAAAATCTTCACTGGCTCTCCTTCATATACAGAAAGGGAAATCACAAGAAAGATGATTGCATCTTCCTTCTGTAAGTGAAATCCTCTGCGTTAGAAGACAACACACAAAAAGAACTTCTTCATTACATAAGGCTTGCCTCAGAAGCTCAGCAAAGACAATCTAGAAATGTTTCCAAGAATCCCTAAAAAGAGAAGTCAATGGATGGTAAAGATAAAAGAGACCTCAGATATGATTTCGTTTACCTTCTCATTTTAAGGTTTAGGACCTCAGCCTCTGAGAGGAAAAGTGAGGTTGTGAGAAAAGATGTAAAATGCCTGATAGAGGTTGGTCATGGGACACCAGGTTCAGGCAACTTTTCTTTGGTTACTTCATTCTACTACAGGTCTTTACTTTGACAGAAAATAACACTTTTCTTGCAGAAGACCAAGGTAGAGTTCTAACAATCACAAGCTAACTCTGGATGCCAAACTAGAAATACATTGAGGATACTAGTCTTATACTTATCTTCAGGAATTACACGGACGTGAGGATCTTCATCATACCAGGTGTATTAAAAAGAGATACTTGTCGGGGCGCCTGGGTGGCGCAGTCGGTTGAGCGTCCGACTTCAGCCAGGTCACGATCTCGCGGTCCGTGAGTTCGAGCCCCGCGTCAGGCTCTGGGCTGATGGCTCGGAGCCTGGAGCCTGCTTCCGATTCTGTGTCTCCCTCTCTCTCTGCCCCTCCCCCATTCATGCTCTGTCTCTCTCTGTCCCAAAAATAAATAAAAAACGTTGAAAAAAAATTTAAAAATAAAAAAAAAAGAGATACTTGTCTAAATCCGTGCTTTTCACAAACAGTTGGTCTAATGAAATTTGGAAGTAGCACCCCAAAATTTTTCTGGATGTTCACAGCAGAGATAGATGAACTGGCAGACGGGGAGATAGCAGCTGTGACCAAGAAAATCCTTCTTCTGTGAGCACGGTGCCACATGAACTTCACCTATGGCTTATTTTCCCCTTTTTTGGAAGGAATTTTTTTAGAGAAGTGTAAGGTTTACTCCAAAATTGAGGGGAAGGAATGGAGATTTCCTGTATATTCCCTGCCCTCAAACGTGCATAGCCTACCCCATTATCAACATCCCTCACCAGAATGATATGTTTATTACAATAGATGAACCTGTGTCAACACACCATTATCACCCAAAGTCCATAGTTGACCTTAGGGTTCACTCTTGGTGTTGTATATTACATGGGTTTGGACAAATGTGTAATGACAAGCCTCCATCATCAGTTCTATTACAGAGCATTTTCAGTGCCCTAAAATTCCTCTGTACTCCACCTACAAATCCCTCCCCCAGCTCCCCAATCCTTGGCAACCACTGATCTTTGTTACTGTCTCCATAGTTTTTTTTCTTTTCCAAAGTGTCATATAGTTGGAATCATATAATATGTTGCCTTCTCAGATTGGCTTCTTTCACTTAGTAATATGCATTTAAGTTTCCTCCATGTCTTCTCATGGCTTGATAGCTCATTTCCTTTTAGCCTTGAATAATACTCCATTGTCTAGATGTACCATAGTTTGTATGTTCTTTTAAAATCTCCATTTGCCTATTGAGACACATGTTTGTTGCATTCAAGTTTTGGCAATTATGAATAAAGCTGCTTGTAAACACCTGTATATGGGTTTTTGTGTTGATATAAGTTTTCAGCTCCTTTGGGTAAATACCAAGATGTATGATTCCTGGATCAACTCTGGCTTTGCAGCTTAGAATCTAGGGGAGGCAATGAATAAGTCCTATTATATGCGATCATTTTGACCACAAAATAAAAACAGAAAACCTACTTGAGATTAGGCAAGACAAGGCATGGCATGTGTATGTCAACATCAAAAGTCTTGGAAAGTGAAGCAGGGAGGAGTGCATAGTGGGGGAGAGTGGGACACACAACAGTGCAGACCCATGTCCTGCTGGATAGACCTAGAGAAGCAGGCAACTCTGCTTCTGAAATCATTACATTCTGAAGCCTTTCTGTGACAGGAAGATTGAGAAGCTCTCTATTGGTGTATGGTTAATGCATGAAAGACATAGCTTTATGTTTGTTTCTGTGCTTGTTGTTGTTTTTACTCTGGATTTAGCTCCTTATATGCATTATCTGATAAATAGTCCCAACACTCTTATGAATTATACATTATGGGTATCCCCATTTTACAGATGACAGAACTGTGACATTCAGAAGTTCAATAATTTTCTGAAGGTCCCATAGACCGTAAGCGGTAAAATGAGGACTAAAAGCAACCTGGCCATGTAACTATTAATTGTTATTCCACATTGTTTCCCAAAGTTGGGAGAAACTGAGAAGTGCATTCTGTTGAGAAGTGGATTCCAAGTGACCTGATTTCCCTTACCCTCAATTGCCATAAGCAAAATCTTAAGTCAGAGATAGAGAAAGAGAGAGACCATCCCAAGATGAAAGAGTCACCCTATAACATAACTCATGCACCATCTGGGGTATGTTCTCTTCTCTGTAAATAATGAAGAAGTTGTTGAGGGAAGCAACACAAGTGGAGGATTTACCAGTGAGAAGGAATATGAGAAAAAAAGATTCTAGGTTGGCTTATTATGAGCCCAGTCAATTATAAGCAGCACATTTTGACACCGCTGTAAATAATACACTTCTGTCAGAGTCAGCTGATGGAGATTTTCTGTTCAATATATTGTCATAGACACATGATGAAGGGGAGACGTTGGATGGCATATGCAGTACACAGGAATAAATATGTGAATAATCTCACAGGCTTTGAGACTTCCAAATACTAACTATGACAGATATGAACTACGGTACATTCCATTCTAAGACTAGGGAACTAATGATGATAAGTTGAACAGTATAATATCCATCTTTACAGCATACGGCTGTATCTGATGGTTATGCTTGAAGGGACATCATTTGACCTGGCCTATTTCCAGTCGTGTAATAATGAGAAGTGTTTAACTGGGTCAGATGGAATGTTAGCACTAAAAAGGATCTGAAATCATCCACCACTACCCTCCCATTGTAAAAATGAAGGAAATAAGACTAAATGAAGTTAACTGCCTCATCCAAGATCAGTAATAAAGCCACTCAAAGACAGTGGCTCAGCAAAAGCACAAGACTGCTGACTACATTTCGTGTCTAGATAGGGTAGTGGAGAAACGGGGGCCACTTTTAGGTGAGAGGGAACACCTTCAATTTGTTACTCATCCTGAACCATGACTAGAGAAGATGATTTATTCAGGATTTGAAGAGATATGCATTGTTGCTTAGTCAATTTGTCCACAAATGATAGGATCCCCTCCCCACCCCAACCCCACCCCCGCCATTCAATATTAGGTAACACCATCTAAATTCTATACAGCCAGTAAGCTTTGCCCAAGTTCCAGCTCTTCCAAGAGGCCTTCCTGAACTAACCTGCTCTCTCTCCCTCTGCAGTATGCACAGGCATGGCCTATCACAGCTTTGGTATTATTGGCTCATAAAGTATACTGGATTCTTTAAGCATTTATAGCTTTAGTTATCTATTTAGAGAGTCAATTACTTGAGCTTGAGGACTGCAGCTAATAAGAAGTTCCCAGTATTGAGGTAAATTCATATGCCTTTCTTCAGACCCTGGGAAACTGGAAATTCTGGTGGGCAGTGGGCAAGATTTTTAAAGACCTCCCCAAGGAGTTAATTCTTCTGCACCTTTTGGCCATATTCAGTGTGATACTCACTGTTCTTCAGCCTCTGAGAGTTTTAACTAACATGATGCAGGTATCTCCTGCTTTTTCGAAAGTTCAAACCACTTTGCTCTACAAAAGACCTATATTAATTAGTTACTGTTTTCACCAATTAAAGAGGATTTTTGTTTTTATGAAAAAAGGCGAAAAGTGAAAATAGTGTTGGGCGTTTTGAAGCAAGCCCTTATATAGGCAGGTGCACCCTGAGTAGTGAGAGCTGCACCACCAAACTCCTTCCTGGGAAGCCAGACTCTGCATCCCAGCATTGAGCTGCCATAGCTCTGAATCGTGTTGTACGCATCTGTGCTTCGTTTCAATTTATTTTGTGCATCTGTTAGCTAGATATATCCTAAGACACCAGAAAAACCCCAAACAGTTACTTTTTGGGCCTGGGAATGCTCAAAAATTTCCATATAAATTAATGGTGACTGATTGTTTGGTTTACGCTATTTTAGCTTACAAAAGCCTTCATAGGAATGCTCTACTTTTGGACGGAGGGGAAACTTGCACTTGGAGAGAGTCCCAAAAGACCCTCCTCCACCCACACTCCTGCACCGACCACAGCGGGATGTCATTGCTACTGTCATTGCTGCAGGCCCTTCTCAGGTGTGCTGAGGAAGGCCATGGCACTTAGAGAGCCTGCATTCGCAGTGAGGACCAGTGAGTGAGCAGTTCTAACACTCCTGTCTTTGGGACACCTGTGGAGTGTCCAACTTCGGCTAAAGTCATGATCTCATGGCTCCTGGGTTCCAGCCCTGCCCTGCATGGGTTTTGGGTGGCGGGGGCGGGGGGGATGGTTCCTGCCTATTTCTGTCCCCCTCTCTCTCTGCCCCTTACCCACTTGTATTCTCTCTCTCAAAAATAAGTAAATCTTAAAAAAAAAAAAAAAAAGATCTAACCCTCCTGTCTTTCAGGTGAGAAGAGTCTCTACTCTAGAGGTTGCTCAGGGGTGAGTCCTGTGATTTACACCCACTTGAATGAGATAAGGGAGCTCACTGAATTCCTTCTAAACTTTAGAGGCTGTATCTTTCTTTTTCATTGGCTTAGGACACATCTTTCATCTGGACCCTTTCTCTGCTAAGATTGAAGTAGTGCAAAGGAAGAACAGTGTTTCTGAATTAGAAGCACAGATTATGCATTAACAATGATGCACCCCAAGCCCAGTCAACCACAGCCCAGGCAAATCTATGTAATTGTCCCCAATTAGTAAAATTACTAGGAATATTAGGAAATAAGCTAATGTCACACATTTAAATATCACACACAGCTCTCTTTGAGCATCCCTGCCTCACAAAATTTTCCATGAAATTGAAAACGTTCTCTTTGGGGCTTGCACCAATTTCTTCTACAGCCTGAAATCTACCTGTTTGTTTTTGTGTCACAGAGATGGTATTAGACCGGGAGAAAAATCTGTATGTTTGTTTTTGTCATGCTCAAATTTAATTTTGGCAAAATATTAATAGAGTAAGCAGCCAAAAATTAATGTCACTCATGTTTATATTGTTAAAATCAAAAGCTGAGTTCAACACAAAGTATTCATTTTGTATTTATTGCTTTTAACTTTCCATCATAGTTCAGTTGGGCTCAATGATGACAATACAGTATATGTACATATGGCAAATGTGCACATATACATTGTCTGAATATATATCTATAATTTGCCAGGAAATTGACAAACTTTATTAAAAAATATCTTCATGTTTGAATCATCCAAAAGCCATCTGAATACAAATTAACATATGCATTTGGATTCAAATTTGTGAAACAGCATGAGAAATAGCTTTCTTAACTCCACAGTAATAAAGAATCAAGAAACAGATATTTTTTCAATTTCTTCCCATTACATTTTATGTCCACATTTAGATGTATCTGGGAAGATCTCTAAACTGACACCACTGTGAGAGGCCCCTGGGATTCACAAATATCATTTCCATGACACTCAGAAAACTGGGGGAAAAGAGGAAAATGTGAGCGGCGATAAATTGGAGCTAATCTCTTTCTGCCACAACCTGAAATGATACTTGCCCAGGTAATCTCCCCATCCTCCATGCTGTAATAAGAGCTTGTCTATCTCTCCCAGATGCCCAACCTGAGTACTGGTATCTCCCCCAAATGCTTGTACTAGAAATTTCCTAACAGGATTCCAAGGCTCTGAAAGAAAAGAAAAATGAAAAATAATTCTGTTATGCAATAAGCATTCTAAGTTTGAAGAAAAAAACGAAGCCTAGTGCATTAGGTCTGCAATAAATAAAACAAATAATGGATTCTTTGGGTTCATAAAGCTCAACCAACCATAAAATGAGCAAAGAGCCTCTGACAAAGGTCCTCTAAGCCTTCTAAGGCCCCATTTGGTGTGGCACTGCTTTGAAAGCCCCAACCTGGCCCTGCCCCACTAAGTGTCCATTCTTATTCAAGAAAGGAAATTCTTGGATCAAAACATGCAGGCAACACAGAGTAGCTCCAGGCCTAAGTAAACTGTGGTTGTACGTTTTGATCATGTCTTTGGAAACAGATGATCACAAGGACATCACTGTTTTGCACTAACAGAAAGTGAAACCCCATTAGGAAGAGATCATTGCCTCTGACTAGTTGGATGACTTTGGACAAATCACTTGACTTCCTTGATCTTCAGTTTCCTCATGTGAAAATCAGTGATGGAACCCACCTTAGGGTTGTAATGAGGATAAAATAAAGTAAGCAGGTAAAGCCCTTAGTGGAGGGTTGTTCTAGAATAAGTACCAGCAATAATCATCTTCCTTCACTTTGGTGGTAGGAGTGGGACTCAGTCCGGAGGTCTGGCCTAGTAGAAATTCCATCAAACAAGCATCCTAAAGTAAGGATGGGAGGCAATGCACCCATTCTGCTTTTCCTGTGGCTCCTTCTCAAAAGGTTTACACTGCTTCCTCTACTCTCACACTTTCTGTCACACAGAGGCTTGGTGCTAATACCACCAGATTCTGTGTGCTATCTTCTCATCTTTTTGTCTGCATGACAAAACAGGTATGTCTGCATACCTGTTGGCACGTCTGTTTCCCTCACCAGGTGTACATCACTTGAATTCCTGGGTCATGATTTTACTCAGACCCCTGGACCCAGAGAAACCTCCCCAGAACTCTGAGCACAGCAGACTAGCAATAAACATATCGTGCAGGGGCGGGTTGGGAGATGAGATGGGGTGAAACCCACCAAAAAGAGAAAACAACAACAGCGAAGTTGTCAGAAGAAGAAGCTTTACTTTTATCTCGGCTCTGGCAACCAGTATCTCTTTAACCTTGGAGAAATCACTTAATTTCTTGGGACATCAACTTCCTCATCTGTAAAGATAATCTCCAATTTCCTTTGTTGCTCTAAAATTCTACAACTTAGAGAAAAACAGCTGCAAAAGGATCCTTTGTTATCGGGTCTGCTAAGCTGTTAGAGCAAAAGAATGCAACCGGCTGAGCCTGGGCCAGTCCCACAGTCCAACATTTAAAGCTGAGATCCCTTCTAGCACTTTCAGCTGTTCTCACTCATCCTGTTTTATTTACTTATTTTATTTTGATTGCGAAAGTTCAAGGCAATGAGCCCACGGCTAGGATTAAAACACCACTGGGTCTGCATCATTGCTACCTACAGGCCTTGACCCAAACGCTCTGTCCACAAAGAGGAGAAAATGTGTTCACAAACCGGGGGACACCAGTTTGAGGACTGCGGGCCTGGGTGGGGTGGGAAGGGGGACCTGGCAGCTCAGGAATGCATAAAGAAAGAGAACACGGGTCCACATGGGCTCTGGTTCTGGCTATAGTCTCTGCTAACAAAGCACCATTCGCCTGACAAATCGAAGGCTTGGCCAGATTTATGAGTTTCCTAAACTCAATCAGAATGGAGCCTGCTCTGACCTACAGAAGGTCATTCAACCATATTGAATATTTGTCAACATTCCATGGCCAAAGATAAAGTGAGTAAATATCCAAGACAGGTTTAGACACGTCCCTGTTTATTCCTGGAAACTGTGAGTGTCTGTCTGGGTGCAAAGAGCACAGGAGGGATATTTTCCTTCCCTGAACACATACTCTTCTCTGCACGGCCACAAGGTGCCCACTCCTAAGCCAGCGTCTTGTCCTTGGCACTCAGCAGCTTGCACTGCAAGACGCAAAAATGGAAGGACAGCGCTTGCCCCACCTTAGTACACTCGGGTGGTATGTGGACACACACACACAGAGGGTGAAGTAGCAGAGTTAAGTGTCAGCCCTGCAGTGGCACTGCCTGCACTTCTCCGAACTCCCGGGGGTCTGAGTCATCGGTGGGGCCACACAGCTGGCTTCACTTTTCTAGCACACACCCTTCACAGCCTGACAGCGATAGAGCCTCCACTTCACAAGCTTATTTTTCACTTAAACACAGTATTAATTAACGTTCTCCCTCTGTGTCCTTGAGCAGTTACGGGAAATGTAAACTAGCCTCCATTTTACGACTTCTAGGACTGCGCCCAACAGCCCACTTGCTTCCCAAGTGAGAATATCAGAGACACTGTAAGGTGGTATGAAACCACAGAGGTAGGGACTCAACACATCCAAGGCTCTTCTCGGCATACAGAACTGATAGGATGTTTTGGCATAACCAAGGCGTATTACTTTCTCTTATTTCTGAGGCCACAGATGGGATTAAAGTAAAAACTAGGGCAATGAGCAACATCCCAGGAGTCAAAGCATTTGCCTACTCTACCCAGTTTCTCTCAGGGCTTAACAAGCCCTCTGGAGTACACTCTTTCCTTTCACTACCAGGTCAGTCTTGTTTTTCGCCATTGCTTTTGCCAGAAAGGTGAGCGTTAAGAAGGAGCTAGGAGAGAAAATTTCATTTCGAAATTCTGCTTCTGGATTAACAGCTTCTGAGAACTGGTATGCCCTGATGAACTGATGCCCCAAGGACCAACCCATCTGGGGAGACAGCACTCTGATAATTTGTGTGAAGAGTAGTCACCAAAGACAAGATAAGCTGAGGCAACATTGCAGAGCCTCCCAACAGAAGGAAGCGTGACATTGAAAATGTAATCAGCTTCTGGCCTGGGCATTAAATCTCCCTGAATTTTTTTCTTGTTGGAGCCTTTCTGAAAAGCAGGAAGGTAAAGTGCTTGACCTATTTAACTGTTCCTGACTCAGAGTCTTGGGTTGTCTGTTAGCCCCTTCTCTGCAGATAGTCCATCCCTTTTGCTCTGAGAAGTGTCACACAATGTCCTCAGCTCACTGAGTCATCCCCTAGTGGCATGAGTGAATTCGTGCAGCTTCCATGACCTCATAAAAAAGAGACCGGCCTACGAACAGGCTGACTGGAGATTACACTTGGGAAAATTTTTCTTAGTCTGACCAAAGGCCATTACAAGGTAGTTCTTCCACTGCCTTCCCATGTGACCTAGAGAAATCACCTCAACTCCACCAGAATCTCAGTGTTCTCACTTGCAGAAAGAGGGCCCCTAGCCAGATAGTGTCTAAATTCCTTTGCAAGTGACTATTTGATGATACCTTCCTTTCCTTGAGAACTGGGAACAAATGAATAACATAAATGATTCTTAATTCACCTATAAAATTAAATGGAGGACCAGAGAGTGGGCCAGTCCATGGGCAAAAAATCTGGGTGGGCCCATACCATCCCATTGCTTTCCATGAAAAGATTAAGAACAAAAAGTGTTAATGTCTTATTTTGCTTTATACACCCAAGTTTAACACAATGCCTGGCTATTAGCAGGTAATAAAGATTTGCTAATTAATCCATAAATGAATGGAAAACCCAAAAGTCAAGCAGATACTTCAAGGTGGGTGGCAGTTGTGCTTGTGTGTGTGTGTGTGTGTGTGTACATGTTGGCACGGGCATGCATTTGTGTATGCACATTTATACACACACACACACACACACACTACATTCATCTATATCACTTTTCACATATCACTTAGCGCCCAATATTAGTTGTCTCTTTCTTCTACTGGAATGCTCTTTGAAGATGAGATATCATCTTATTCACTGCTATTTCCTCAATATCTAGCCAGTCTGACTGATGAGGAATGTTCAATAGAGTTTACTGGATGGATGGATCGATGGATGGATGGACTGATAGATTAACAAAGTGGTGATATGTACTTTGTGAAAGAGTCTGTGTGTGCAACCTCACTTACTATTTGTACCTTAAATAAAACAGAAAAAAAGCAATCATGCTTCTTCTTTTTCCAGTTTTTGTTGGGGAGAAGGGGAGAGAAAGACAGAGGAGAAGAAAATGGAACCAAGAGAAGGGGTCAAGAGAGAGAGCTTAGAACTATAAGAAAGCCCAGGAGTTCAGTCTTTTTGAGAGAGCAGGTTGGATCTGTCTGTTCAAAGTTCACTATAATCAGGACACTGATGCTTTGAAGAAATAAGATATTAAAGTTCTGGAATGAGGAAAGAGAAAATGGGCAGAGAAGGCAACAAATAGCAACAAAATAAATTATGTAAGGAAATCAATTACATTTTTTATTCTTCTGTTACGAATCCTTTAGAATTTTAATTTTTATGTTTTGAAACTTAAAATATGTTTAGCACAGGTGAGGTAGAGTGGGGATAATAATAGACTTAAGCATCAACCATACATTTGGATTTGGGAGTCTGTCACAGGTAAGGAATTGAATTCCTGCCTCAATATGCAAAAAACATTCTATTTCCTATATCGTGTCCCAAGTCATGCTAGTTACATCTGTGTTTAGCACAGGATAGGGAGTGTGGACTGGCTCACTCTAAGCAAGTGAGAATTTGACTCCATGACAAATGAGAAAGGGTACCTGGTGGTGCAGGTAAAGAAAAGGCTGGAGTACTCTCAGGGTCGAGCCAAAGGAAAACACAAGCCAGCAACATGATCCATTGCCTCGGTCACTCCTCAGGAAAGGCTATTTCTGTTCCCCCAATTTCCCCAGCGCTGTTCTTGAGAGCAGTGTTGATTACCAGATAACCAGAGCCTTTGGTCTTTCACAGAATCAACAGCCTGGCAGCCACAAAGTGACAGGCATCAATACTAATCGCACAAGCCTGTCTGTAACTGGACCCCGGGACAGGCTGTGCTACACCTGCCTGTCCAGGAAATGTACTCCAGGGCCTCCCCCATGGAAACCTCTAACAACACTTATTAGCTGTTTCCTTGCCTGATAAGTGGTCTGTGCCTAGTTCTGGCTCCCATTATTATATTCATTTCAGCCTGTGTCCTGAAACCTGATACCTTTGTACTTGGGGGTGCAGTGTCTGCCACCTGACAATGATTTGACATGACACAGTGACAGAAAACAGGGAGAGAGGATGGAAATAAAGAACAAGGGATCCAAGCTGCTGTGCTGGCAGCTCCAGGCAGGGGTGCCCATCAACAATGATACCTGTTAGCAAGAGTCCAGGCCCCACTGATAGAATGGCCAGATCACTCATGTCAGAGCTCCATCGAGCTGGGAGATCTCAATCTTCCTTCGATGGCCAAGGCCCTGAAGGCCAAGGGCAAAATTACAGTGGATTCTTCACCTGCACTTTTGAGTTTAATGTGGCTCAACTTCTGTCCCTCCCTCCCACTTCTATTCCCCTAGCACCTCATTCATCTTGTTTCTTCCTTCTGGGCCTCTGGGACTATGGTCAGAGCTGCACTGTGGTGGCAGACATAGGTGCTAAACTGCCACAGCAACCACGTGTTAGTGTTATAATCACTCAGGAGACCATCTAAGGCATGGAGGAGAAGGGAGGGTCTTTAGCCCCTGGAAGCCCCCACAAAGGCACAACAGTGGAAATGGCTAAGATTCCAAAGAGCAATTTTAAGGATACAGTCTGTGACTGACCAGTAGTAACCATGGGCAAATGACAAGCCTACCCTCATTACAACAAACAAGACAAGCTAGACCACTATCTTAAAACCTTTTGTTATTGGTACAGTAGCAATAAAAATTTTCATTAAATGATATTTTCCATTAGACCCCAGTATATAAAATTTAAAAAAAAAAATGGAATTGAGATAGCTAAGGCTTGGGAGCTCACCCCTGCTGGGTCACCTGTGTGACCCTCTTAAACTGCTGCCACATTTCTTTGGAATGTTGGCATAGCTTCCCATACGTAGCTCAGAGTGAAAACCATAAGGCAGGTAATTTCTCAGTTTTCTTCTAGTGCAAATGTTCTGGGCAAGGCACGGGAGACAGGGAAGTTGAAGGGAGGGGATGAGGATTTGTACCCTGTTAGAATTATCTTCTCTTTCCCCTTTTATGTTTTCTCTTTGTCATCAGTGGCCCCAGAGCTCTGTGGAAGTCTGTGGGGGAGACAGAAAAGGTAAAGGAAGAAATGTAAGCAGGGAGCCAGACCCACTCCCATGGCAGTTTGGATAGCTCAGCTGTATTTTTACACATATTGGACTTAAAATAGAGAGGAAGAGGGAGGAAGTTTGAAAACAATCAGCCTAGACTCATGTTTTATGAAAAGAAATTACATAGAGGAAATATTTCCTAACATATTTGATATATTTAGCATCTATTATTTTTTATCATCATCATGACCAACACTACAATGAAAAATTTCCCCCCAAAATAAAGTTTATCATATAATAATTAAATTAATAAAACATTTCTGGATCAGAGAAAAACCCTTGAGACTGGCTTTGATTCCATTGGCAAAGGTAAGGGACCCAAGAGGGGGAGGCAGCAGAGAGAGGGTTAAGAGGACTACGTAGCCAGTGATTAAATGTCATTTTCCTTGAGTCAAGAGATTCTCATTTTATTCAAGTGTCCTGGAAATGAGGATTAAGATTTTTTTTTCTTTTCATTTTGGGGAATTTTGGGCCCAGGAATAACTCTCAACTATCTATTACCAGTCATTAACTGGGGATGGTAACAGTAATAGATAACATTTATATTGCTTTTCTATGTACTATTCTAAGAATGCTCCATTTACAACCACCCTAAAAGAATGCACTATTATTTCCCCTTTTAAAAAATGAGAAAACTAAGCCACAGAAGGTTAAACACGCTTCTAAGTCTCAGAGGTAGTAAGTGGAAGAACTGGGATTTGAATTCATACACTGTCTGAAGTCAATGCTCCTAACACTACTGTCATCCAAGAAAGAAGGCTGATGAGGAGAGAGGAGAGAATTAAGCTCTGGTAGGGCTCAAGCAAACTCTAACGTCAACAAAAGTGTTTCTTAATGGCATAAAGCTCACAATTATAGGTCTTTTAAACATATATGATTTCATATTATCTCATCTTACACCTGTAAATTTACCCTCCAAGACACCTGGTTATTATGTTGCTTATTATGTTGCTCTTCTTACAATATTCAGAAAATATTTATTTCTGTTTCTCACCCAAATGTAAATAATTGATAACTGGTAACTGGTTAATCTGTTTTCCCACGGAGGGTTGTTGTTGTTTACAAGCAACTAAAGCTTTGAACTAAAGAGATGAAGATCCATTTGTAAAATTTCAATGTCAGCATATGAACAGGGAGTATGAGCTTGAAATCATCAGTTTTCCTAGTGCCCCTGAAATCTATTAGGGGGTTTTGAATTCATTAGGGAAAACCTGTCCAAATTGGGAAATGAATATAATCTCTACTCCAGATACTATTCAATGGAAAAAACATCAGAAGGCTTTGGCCTTGGATTTGTGGGGAGATGGGAGGAGGGGGTGTTGTGGGACAATTAGGAGGCTGGAATCACTTACTGACCCCATCTGAAACTATATTCTATACTGCCACTTTGGGTCATCCATGGGTTAACATTTCCTCTGAACATTCAAGCTCCTTCAAGTTATTTATTTATGTTGGGTCTTGTCTTTTACAGGGTAGAGAAAATGAAGGAAAAATAACATCCCCTTCCCCCAAAGCATTCACCATGGATTTTTAGGAGGAAATGGCTGGGCTCAATGAGACACACAAACCCAGCTCTCACTTCTATACTATTCTCTCCTGCTGGCCTGGAGAAATCACTCAGCGCCCGTAATGAGAGGATGCAGTGGCTAATTTTACACCATAAATCATAAGGCTAATACTATGACTAAAAAGTGATACCATCAGCTTCTTTTCCTTCAAGGCTGTTAGATCTTAGTCAATTACTTATGAATGAAGATTTAAAGACTTCAGAAGCCCCTTTGCCAACAAAAGATGCTTTTGCTATTAGCTTTCTTTCCCCTTGGAAAGATTCTCCAACACCACTGGAAGAACCTCCTTAGCATCTATAGCATGTTCTCAGCATTTATAGGAAAGATGTTTGCAAGGGAGCAGAAATTAACAATGCCTAGCTAGTAGAAATCTTGGAGCCTTGATACCCTCCAAGTGATACTGCCAACACTCCTAGGATAGCCAAAAACAAGAGGAGATAGGGAAACACACAGAGATAGGGGGAAATATACCTTGTTTCCGACATATTTCTCAAGCTGTTTAAATATGAAACAAAATCCTACCAGGCTACAAGTTTCCAGCTGTTATGATATCATAAGATAAATTTACAGCTAGAGAAACAGCATGTTTGCTTTTATAAAGTATGGAAATATAAGTGTTCCAAGTGTTAAAACTGTCCAAACAAATTAATTCAAGTAAAAATAGTTGTCTCCGATTTGGTTCTCTCACATTTGCTTTCTTTTTATAGAGCCCGTGAGCATGCTTCCCCCAATGCCAAGAAGACAGGAAGTGCACTTCCATCCCAGCAGGCACTCCTTCTGCAGATGGAAACCCAAGGAGCCCTACAGCAGGGAAGTCGGGTGGCCCCATCCAAGCTCCCATTGCTGATCTATTCATTAAGATCTGAATTTAGCCTCTTCACAAGGGAGGAAAGGCAGTCTGTGAGGGACTGAGGCTGGAAACCCTACGATGTGTTCCCATTTTGCATGTTCATCACAAGCTCAAATGAAAAAAGAGTTTCTTTCCTCAGTGACTTTGAAAAGAATAGAGTGGTGATTAACAGCAATATTTTTTTTAATGAAACGCAACCCGTCATCCCTGTCATCTTCTGGCCATCCTCGCTTGTACGCGCCTCCCTGACAAGAGGAATAATAATGGTCATACATCACTGCTCTGCACGTCCAATCATCTAAATCTTCCCTCGCTGCAGCCTCTGAGACTCAATTACTTTATTGACATGCAATCTTCATAAGGGGAGAAATATTGTGCATGTAAGGTCACTTGGTTATGAAGACATATTATCATATTATCTGCATGAGGGTTGCAGGGCTAAGACCTGACAGAGCTAATTATAATGGTACATGATAGAAAGCTCAGTACACATTATTCGCTTGGCTGCACTAAAGGTGAGGTAAGTCCATGACATCATGGTTCTTTGAAAAAATAATGCAACTTCGGCTTGGAGGCTGTAACTCTTTTTTTTTTTTTTTTGAACTCCCACATTTTTACTTTTTGGCTGTCACAGAGAATGAAAGAACTAGTTAATGGAGTCCTCAGATTTCAGGGAAGGGAGATGGCATGCCCCTGTAGAGTGAGTGAGTGTGTGTGTGTGTGTGTGTGTGTGTGTGTGTGTGTGTAATTGTCTTGCTTACTCCCCCATCTAACACCAGGTTTCGGTCCATTTCCTAGCAAGTGAAATGAGAACGACTCAAGGGAGAAAGGTAAAGGGATACAAATGGGTCAATTTGATAACAGAGTAAAGCTTCCCCTCACCCTCAATTAACCCTTCTCAGATCCTTACCACTTTCTTTCTCTTGGTCTCACTGGCAGAGGCTTATCTTGCTAAGATTTAGTGCTCCTGAGTTGGTTTCTTTGTTCAGACATATCAGGTTATTTAAGTATTCACCATCAGACTCATGTCAGAAGCCTCGTGTATTGCTGAGATACACAGCTGGTCAGTCCTTCTCTTCTTTGCATACTTGGCCCATTTGTCAACCCCATTCACCCTAAGTGCATCTCATATTTTGAGGCCTGAATGAGGAACTCTAATGGCAATTTTACAAGAAAGGAGCAACAAGGAGCGAAATCCAGGCCATGTCTCTGGGTCTTCCAGAGAAGTCTTCTAGTCTTGCCACAGTTAACGTGGGCTCAGATGGAAAACTGGGGTAGATAGGTCTTTGATGAGTCATCATGAAGGCAAAGTCAAGTCAACCCCCACAGATGGGTTTGCAACAGCATCTGAGCTTCAGCCCTGGACACATGTTCTACTTCCAGAGGGACTTATGAGCTTATAAAGAGGAGTTACAGAGACATTAAAAGCATCACAATAATCCAACAAAGGATGGCTCCTAGATTATCTCTCCCTCAGCAGAGAACTAATTCAATAAAGGAGGATAAATAACTAAAGGCTTCTAATCTCTAGACACTGCCTTGGTCTTGTAATATGAGTACTTTGGCTCCACCACAAGAAGCACAGAGTAGAACGAGAAATTGAAATTGTCCAAATTCTCTCTTACTGAATACTCCTGTAACACAAATTCCTCAATTTCTGATACTAATGGCTGAAAAATAATGGTGACATTGTTAAGAAAGCCACAAAGAGATTCAGACTTTTTTTCTGAATTGGAAATTAAATTGTGCATAATAAGATGTTGACATTAAGCAAATTTGATGATGATCCGTGTATAGTAGAAATAGTAAATCTTTAGACATTAGAATTTTAGATTGGCTATTTTGGATGAGATGGTCTTATGCATTCCATTTCCACCTCCAGCATTTCAAATGCATTTCTGCAATAGGGAAGTTCACAAAGTACCCATTTCCAAAAGTTGACTTACTAACTGAGATAAAATTGTATGGTCAGTAGAAAGAGAGTTGGCTAAGGTTTAAGAGATTAAACATCTACTCTTGACTTGACCAACCATTATACATGCCATAGCTTCTTATCAAAGGCAAAAATCTCTCTTTATATGTTGGATAAAGTACTTAGGAGAGACATTAAGGTATTGTGAAAAGACTATGGCATTGCCTAATAAACAAACTGCTTTGAAAATCTTGCCACATAATTTATTGGCTTCATGATCTTGAGCAAATTGTTTGCCTTCTGAGCCTCAACTGCCCTTCTTTAAAATGGTAATAAAATTGTCCACTTTAAAAGAGTAGTATGAAAATTACATAATAAGAAATGAGAGTGAAGGCTCTTTATAAACAAAACACACTTAGTAAATGGCAGTTATTGCTACTTTTTCAGTCATAACCCATTTTAAACTGTTTTGCAGGTCAATGATGTAAGTAAACATGGACCATGAAGAGCAAAACCCTCTACAAACATAAGATATGACTACTATCTGGTGTCACCAGACCAGACTCTCAAATATGAGAACCATTTGTATTTTCAATTTCAAAACTCACTTTCATCAGAAAGTCCTTGTCCATCCAGAGTCATTGATACTGTCTCAGAAAACATAAAAGAAAGCTGTAATGGTAGAAAGTAATGTAATGTAGGAGGGAGTTATTAAAGACCTGAAGAGAATACCATGTAGAAGGTGTATCAGGACCTGGGATCACAAAGAAACCCATGTGGTTGTCTGCTCCACATACCTGTTCTCACAGTCATCCAGAGGGCTGGAGAACACAGTCTGGAGAAGAAAATAATTCTCCCTTTTTTGGAAGCAAGGTAGACTCTGTAACGTACTTCCTCCTAGCCTAGAAGTATACTGGTCTTATGCACACCCCTTCACTTCTTGGGGCCTCATATTTTATATCTAGGAAAGTGACTTCTAGTAGTTGGTTTCCAGCAATACATCCTCAGTTGATTAGGGCCCACAATTTAAGAAAAGCAGATACTGGAGCAATGGGAACAACATTTCTAGTCAAGTTAGGGCATGAGATTTTGATTTAAGTAAAAAAGAAAACTGTCATCTGCCACAAAATAGCAGAAGCAAAAGTTTTCAACAATGTCTTTCACTTTAAAAAGAATTTCGTATAGATGTTCAACGTCGCTCCTCATCAGGGAAATACAAATCAAAACCACACTCAGATACCACCTCACGCCAGTCAGAGTGGCCAAAATGAAGAAATCAGGAGACTATAGATGCTGGAGAGGATGTGGAGAGACGGGAACCCTCTTGCACTGTTGGTGGGAATGCAAATTGGTGCAGCCGCTCTGGAAAGCAGTGTGGAGGTTCCTCAGAAAATTAAAAATAGACCTACCCTATGACCCAGCAATAGCACTGCTAGGAATTTATCCAAGGGATACAGGAGTACTTATGCATAGGGGCACTTGTACCCCAATGTTTATAGCAGCACTCTCAACAATCGCCAAATTATGGAAAGAGCCTAAATGTCCATCAACTGATGAATGGATAAAGAAATTGTGGTTTATATACACAATGGAATACTACGTGGCAATGAGAAAGAATGAAATATGGCCTTTTGTAGCAACGTGGATGGAACTGGAGAGTGTGATGCTAAGTGAAATAAGCCATACAGAGAAAGACAGATACCATATGGTTTCACTCTTATGTGGATCCTGAGAAACTGAACAGAAACCCATGGGGGAGGGGAAGGGAAAAAAAAAAAAAAGAGGTTAGAGTGGGAGAGAGCCAAAGCATAAGAGACTGTTAAAAACTGAGAACAAACTGAGGGTTGATGGGGGGTGGGAGGGAGGGCAGGGTGGGTGATGGGTATTGAGGAGGGCACCTTTTGGGATGAGCACTGGGTGTTGTATGGAAACCAATTTGACAGTAAATTTCATATATTAAAAAATAAATAAATAAATAAATAAATTTAAAAAAAAAAAAGAATTTCGTATCATTAATTTTTAAGTAATAATTTTTTTCAAACTCTTTCTGAAATACAGAAAAAATCACTCAATTAATAATCACATGTATTATTTCATATAATCCTGCTGACATCCTTATGAAGTGAATATCATTGTCATCCCCATTTTGTTGGTGAAAAGATTGAGGCTAAGAGAAATTAAATGTGTTTTTCTAGGTCAAACAGCTAACAAATGGCTCAATTTT
Source organism: Neofelis nebulosa (assembly GCF_028018385.1). Lineage (NCBI taxonomy): Eukaryota > Metazoa > Chordata > Mammalia > Carnivora > Felidae > Neofelis > Neofelis nebulosa. The sequence continues at coordinate 41,215,084 of NC_080794.1, read as the reverse complement.
ACATTCTTTAAATTCCTCATTTTAATAGAGTTTTTGGGGTTTTTTTGGTACTTGCTTTATAGCAGGACATAGAAAATATTTACTTCTTTATTCCTATGGACCATTATTAGATAAAACAGGTTGTCACTTTCTGAAAAGACTTTGAATTTGCCGAGCTATTGACAAATACATGGTTAAATTTTTCTATTTTTTGCAGAGGCTTTTAAGGGCAAACCTCTTTTCATATGAAGGGGAAACTTATTTTAAATGCACTGGAAATAACAAGAATTTCAGATGGAGAGGGGAGAGCCAAGGGCAAAGTTGGCTATGGTGCCAGTGGATGCCCTATGGCATTACTGAGAGTCATGCAAAGTACAGCAACTTCACCACTTCTATTCTTCCCACTCTGGATATTCCTGTCAAAGGCTGCTAGACTTTAGAACAGCTCTATTAATAAAATGCAGGCATTCCTTACAAAGACTTTCACCTTAAGAGTTAATACTTTGTTATCAGGATTTCTCTGACAACCACCCAAGAGACAGACTTGAAATAGGGGCCTGAATAGAAAGAGACTTAGCTTTATGATTAGACAGACTGAGGAGAGAATGTAGTGAAGCTAGCTTTCTTGTCTGTGTGTGTGTGATCTTGATTATTTAGCTTGAATTCAAGGTCTGTAAAGTGTGAATAAATAATTTGATGAGTGAGATATACTAACTGGTTATAGACTAACATTTCTCACTGAGAAAAACTAGTAACGCCGAAAAAAGTATTTATAGGAATTTTTTAAGCCCTTAGCCAGTGAGACAGTGGGAAAATGAAGGATAGGATTCTGGAGACAAAGGAAGTAGAGAGAATCTAAGTACAAAGACATATCCCTAAACCCAGTGCCACTTCTTCCCTTGAGGCAATTCTCAATTCTTAAACTGCAATGAAGAGGCTGAGAAGCTGAACCAAACTTCAAATAGTCTTACAGGTCTTGGGTTACAAAATTAGTTTTAAGGTATGCCAAGGAATAGAGGCCCAAGCAGACATTCCAGACCCTCAACTGGGACTCTGAAGAATTATATCACAGGGGGAGAGGTGAGTAGAAATAGATCTGACCTCTCAAAGTCCCAGCTTCCCATTCACTCCATCATGAACTGCATTGAGGTGGTTTTTCCCCACCCTAATTGCCTCCCAGAAACAAAATAAATCCTCTCTGGAGGGAAAAAACACTATTCAGAGCCTCAAATTACCTCCATAAGTTTTGCACTCAGTGTCAGGTCCTTTATGAAATATCATGTGGCATACCAAGAGACAAGATCAAACGCCAAAAAAATCCAGAAGAATAAATAAAAGATACAGAGCTACCAGAGATCCAGATATTGGAGGTATTAGCCATGGACTTGAACATATTAATCACATTTATTTAAAGGATGTTAGAAGACAAAATAGAGAAATATAGCAAAGCACTGAAAACTATACAACAGAATCAGATGAAAATTCACAGCTGAAACATACAATAATTTAAACCTAGGATTTAACTGATGTATTTAGCAAAAGATTAGACACAACAGAAGAGATGATTAAGAAAAGAGAGGATGGGTCAGAAGGAACCTATGTTACATGTAAATTAAGGGTCAACCCTGTACATCTCAATTAAAAGGAAAGATTTCACAATGGATTAAGAATATGCAGTTTACAAGAAACATTAAATATAAGAATGCAGGGAATTTGAGAGTGAAGGAATGGAAGAAGTATATAACAAAAGGATTAGCCATAAGAGAGGGTGTATATATACAAATATCAAGTAAATTAGATGTTACCATGGAGCATTACTAAAAATAAAGGGGGAAAGTTTTATAATGATAAAGAAGTCAGCTGTTCAATAAGATGTAAAAAAATTTTAAACTATGTAAATCTACATATCTATATATCTATATGTAGGTCTATCTTAAAAAAATACATGCAGCAAAACTGACAGAACTAAAGCAGGTAAAAAGGAGAAATTCACAATCATAACGGGAAGTTTCAACAAGTCTCTCAGTAAGTGAAAGCAGCAGATGACAAAAATCAGCAGTTATAGCAAAGATATGAACAGTATGATTAAGAAATCTGATCATAAAATGCAAATAAACAAATGAAGAATATTACACATAAAAACTGCAGATATTGAGCAACACAAAACATTCACTCAAACACAGGCCAGGATATAAAGCAAATGTCAACAAATTTAAAAAGAATGAAATTATGCAGAATTTATTACCTACCCAGGCCAGAATTACCTAGGGATTATTTGCTCAAGTTAACTGGAAATGTGTAAGTGCTTAGAAATTAAGCCAAGTACTTCAAATAACTCAAGGGTAAAAAAAAATAAAAAAGAATCACAATGGAAATTAGAACAGATCTTGAACTGAATGACTATAAGACAAAGCAAACAAACAAACACTTGTAGGATAGAGCTAAAGTCAAGCTTAGAGGAATATGTGTATTAGAAAAGAAGAAAGACTAAAAACTAATGGTCAAATTATCCATCTTAAGAAAGTAAGGAACAGCAAGTAAAACCTAATAAGCTGGAATGAAGACAACAGTAAGTAGAAAAGAGCAAAATAATAAAAGAAATTAAATATATACTAAAGTAATCAACAAAGACAAATTTGTTTTTTAAGAGGACTTCTAAAATGAACAATTCTCAGGTGAGGGTAAAGGTTAAACTTTTCAAGAGAAAAAGAGAGAAGGTACCAAATGACAATATCAGAAATAAAAAGAGGGCCTTGATACAGTGCTTAGAAAAAAATAGGTAATGGAAACCAATTTGACAATAACTTTCACATTTAAAAAAAGAAAGAAATAGGTAAGAGGGATCTATGAATAATTTTAGGTAAATACATTTGACATTTAAATCCAATTAAAAAAATTTAGGGCTTACTTCAGCAGCACATATCCTAATTTTTTTTAAAAAACTCAGCTTACCAAAAGAGACATAATAAAAAATAGAATAGTCTTAGATTTTAAAGAAAATAAATCTGTAATTAGAAGCTTTCTCCCAAAGGAAACTCCAGGTTTAGATGGTTTTAGCCATGAATTTTTCCAAACACTTAAGAAAGAAAGAACACCAATGTTATATCAAGTCTTCCAGAAAATAAAGAAAAAAAAAAAAGGAAAAATTTCCCAACTTCTTTTTTGAGGCTAGCAAAATTTGGTATTACATTTGACAAGAGCATTATAAGAAATAAAAATTGCAGGACAATTTTTCTCATTAAACAAGGATTAAAATTCATAAAGTATTAACAAATAGTGTGTATACGTATATGTGCATTTACATGTATTAATATAACATGATCAAATTGGGTAAAGTGCAAAATGCGAGGTGCTTTGATATTTAAAATCAATTGAATTCTTCCAGAGGATGAGAAGACAAAACAGACTGACAGAAAATATCTTACAAAAATATCTTACAAATATTTTACAATATCTGTAAAAGACATATCAGATAAAGGACTGCTATCAAAAGTGTTTAGAGTCTGTAACTCAACAAAAGAAAATGAGCAACTCTATTAAGCAGTGGACAAAAAACCTGAATAGACACTTCACAAAAGAAGATGTACAAATGCTAAGTGAGCATATGAAAAGTGGTTCAATATGATATATCATCAGCAAATGGCAAATTAAAACAACAGTGAGATACTACTACACACCTATTAGAATGATGAAAATCCAGAACACTGATAATACCAAGTGCTGACAAGGATATGGAGCAACAGAAACTCTCTTTCATTAGCAAAGGAATACAAAATGCTACAAACACTTTGGAAGACGAATTGGTGGTTTCTTACAAAACTAAACAGACGATTATCATACAATCCTTGGTATTTACTCAAATGAGCTGAAAATTATGTCCACACAAAACCTGCACATACAGATGTTTACAGAAGCTTTATTGATAAATGCCAAGGATTGGAAAGGAATAAACAGTTATTTACAGGAGATAATACTTTATATATAGACAAAATTTTAAAAAACTAAATTCTTAAATGAGTGAGTAAATTTGTAAAGGCTGCTGGCATCAAGATCAACATATGAAATTATTTTTATCTCTATGAGCACCAAAAAAAATGAATAAAACACAATGAAAATCAAAAGTAAATAAGATTTTAAAAAATCATATACCGGTGCGCCTGGATGGCTCAATTGGTTAAGCGGCGGACTTCAGCTCAGGTCATGATTTCACAGTCTATGAGTTCGAGCCCCACATCAGGCTCTGAGCTGGCAGCTCAGAGCCTAGAGCCTGCTTCCGATCCTGTGTCTCCCTCTCTCTCTGCCCCTCCCCTGCTTGCTCTCAGTCTCTGTCTCTCTCTCTCAAAAATAATAAACATTAAAAAATTAAAAAAAAAACATATACCTAGGAATAAATCCACTGAAATGTGTGTAAGATCGCTACACACAAACACACACACACACACACACACACACACACACACACACACACACACACTATAAGATATTGAGATAAACTATATAAAACCTAAATAAGTGGAAGCATATTCCCATGGTCATACACTGGAAGACATTATATTGTAAACATGTCAATTATCCACAAATTGGCCTACAGATTCAAAGTAATCCCAATAAAAATTCCATTGTTTCATTGTTGTTGCTGTTATTAAAACAGATGAAAGGATTCGAATATTTGTGTGGAAATGCAAAGGGCCAAGATAGCCAATATTATTTTGTTTAATCACTAGATATTAGGCGTTATTATAAACCTGTGGTAATTAAGAGACTGGCACTGACCCAGAAGAGATAAGTACATGAATGGAACAGAATAGAAAGTCTAGGAACAAATTCACACGTATGCAGACAACTGATTTAAGACACAAGCAGTGAGGAATGGAAGGTCTTTTCAGATATCCTCATGAAAAATTAATTTTTGACCCTTTACCTCACACCATACATGAAATAAATGTCAGATGTATTTATAATTCTAAATATAAAGGTAGAATATAAGGCTTCTAAAATATAAAACAGGAGAATACCTTCATAATCTTTGAGTAGACTCAAAGTTGTTGAAATAAGACTCCAAAAGCACTATCCATAAAGGATAAGACTGATATACTGGACTCCAACAGTATAGGAGACTACATAGAGGGTTTCTTGGGGGGAGGTAGGTGTGTAGCAGTAATATTCTATTTTTTTAATCTGGATGATAGCTTGTGATAATTTATAGAGTTGTTCAAAATGATTTGTCCATTTTCTGGAAGTATGTCACAGTTCATTTTGGAAATATTTTTTTAAATGAATTAATTACCAAGTAAATGCAAAGAATTTAGCACAGTGCTTAGAATTCTTTCCCTTTATACTCAAAGGATAAGGAACATCTGAAGGACATGCTAATAAAATAGATATGAAAGAGCAATTTCACCTTTTTGCCTTGTTCTTGATCAGAAAGAATATAGAGACGAATTAGTTTAAAAATATATATACCCAGCAGGTGTGACCCAGTCTGGGATTGAAATAGACAGGACACCAAATTGTATCCAGGGAGATCAAATTGTTGATGCAATCTGTATTTTCCCAGCTAATCACACTGAGCCAGAGGAAAATATGACACGTTACCAAAATTAACTTGCAAAAGGGAGTGAGGCAAGCAGAATACTCAACAGTGGGATTATCCTTGTCTAGCTCCTTAGTGAGTGAAACATTTATGAGACAGGAGATACCCTTTGCTTCTTCCCATCATAGAGAGTGCTTTATCACTGCACTGTAACTGCTAAACACAGAAATTCATGTATGGATAATACAAACACACACACTTACACCACACACACATACCACCAACATATAATGCATACACATATGCACACATGCATATACATACATGTACATTTTCCCAATCATTCCCTAACTATATGCCAATAAGGTGTGTGTCCAAGCACTGGGGAGACAATGGTGGAAGAGGAGAAACAGATACGTAGTCTCCACCATAAAGGCATTAGTATGATTATTTGATTTCTATCTTAGGGATAGTTAAAATTCTGACACATGGTTCCACTAACTGGATCTCTTGAAGTTGTACCTCAGAATTGTCTATATGTATATGGAGATGGGATTTTTTTGCTTTATCTTTTTGGTGAGAGGTTCTAGTGAACATATCCTCCCAGGGGGCCTTGAGTCCCCACAACTAATAACCACTGATTAAGAATTTATTGTTTACAAATTATGTCACAAACATCTCTTATGAATCTCACAACTACTCTGTGAAAGAAGCAACATGGTAGGCAATATCATCTAAAGATTAAGGCAATAAAACTCAGAGAAGTTAAATGACTTGGCTGAGGCCACATAGAAGTGGTAGAACTGAGACCTGAATCAAGTGTATTACTTATTTAAGATCTCTGAGGCAAAAAAAAAAAAAAAAAAAAAAAAAAAAAAGGTCTCTGAGAAATTTGATAGTATCTATAGGGACTCCACCCAGGGACTAGAGTACTCAATGGGGTATTCTACTGCATTCCAGAGCAAAGGTCATTTGTGGAACTACCTTCAGAGAGCCGTAAGCCTGCCCTTTCTGAAGCTTCCATCCTAGTTCTGCCCTTCTAGAGTTCCACCATATTAGTTTAATGCTTCATCCTCAGGTCATGGCACCACTGGATATACTGACCATGGTCAAAAGTAGTTGGTGTACTTCTCTCTGACATGGTTTAGAGGGGCTACCCAACTATGTCATGACGCTCAAGTCTAGCCTTGATACAATGTGATACAGAGAACAGCAGCCTTACAAAGCCCTCTCAAAAGTCGCTTCACAAAATGTGTATAGGCTGATTAGAAGCCCACTCTTGCATTTCCCCTTCCTGAGAATGAGGCTAGTGTGAGAGTTGCAGCTAGATTTAGGATTCCTCAAGAAGTAGGGGCACCTGGGTGGCTCAGTCGGTTGAGTGTCTGACTTCAGCTGGGGTCATGATCTCACAGTCATGAGTTTGAGGCCGGCATTGGGCTCTGTGCTGATAGCTGATAGCTCTGTGCTGATAGTAGGCCTGGAGCCTACTTTGGATTCTACATCTCCCTCTCTCTCTGCTCCTCCCCTGCTCACATGCGGTCTCCCTCTCTCTCAAAAATAAATAAAGATTTAAAAAAAAAAAAATTAAAAAAGGATTCCTCAAGAAGCACCCTGTAGGAAAGACATGGAGTCAGCCTGTGTCAGCATATCTTGTGCATGCAGGAACATGTGTGCTAAGCTTCAATGTGCAATAAAGGACAGCCTGGCTGACAAAGTGTGGGAAGCATATGGTAGGGGTGGGGCCTGTAGCTGTGTCAGGAATGCAGGCACATATGGTGACAATAATGTGCATGGGATATTATCCCTAATCTTTCTTTCTTAAAAAACTCGTGCACACACACACATATACACATACACAGACACACCAAGTGCACACACACATATACACATATACAGACACACCAATGAAAGAAGATTGGAGGATGTTATCATAGAAATAGGGATGAGATATCATCTAATCCAATCCCCTCATTTTATTGGAAAAACAAAAACTGAAGCCCAGAATGCAATGGAACAGAATATATTCTAAATCACATGGAATCCAGGAATTAAAATCTAAGACTCCTTATTCCCAATCTAGAATTCCGTCCTGGTTACCAACCTACTTCTCAAAAACTGATAGCACCCAGCTGTATTTCTCCTTCCCAAAATGGAACAAAAGCTCTTCTGGACAGAATGTCCCTGTGGCAGGTCTCAAAAGAGGACCTGCGAAAGAAGGAGCAGATTCTGGACTGTCTTTATGTCAATCCTTGGCTCTAAAACTCAAACGGAGCCTTGGGAAGTCCAGAAAAGAGCACAAATCAGTCAGCTTTAGAAGGTCCCCAAAGCAGTCTCTTGGAAACATGCACAAGTTCCTTCCAGCAAAGAAACAAGGAAAGGCAGAGACACGTGGAGCCCTTGCATTTATCCTCCCACAGACTCCCAGAAGGGAAGGTCCTGGATTTAGGCAAAGAGAAGTGGTAGATTACAAATATGTTATTGGATTCTTTCAGACCTACAACCAAAGGACCAAAGGCTTACAGACTCTAACCTTCCTTTTCTTTCCCCTGTGCTGTATGAACTACAATGTCTGCCCATACTTTAGTATCCTGAAGTCTCCACACCAAATACAAAACTCCTTTCCTAGCTACTTTCCCATTGAGGAAAATATGCTGGAAATTATATTCTGGATACTTTCAAATCCAGAGCAGATGCTCCCCATTTCTTATCCAGGCTGGTGACTTAGCAATGGCATTCAAAGGCCTCTCTGGCACCCATGGCATATGAACTTAAGTGAGGAAATTAAGGGGCCCACAGATGGGGCAACCAGATGAACCATGTATCAAGTTTTCTCAAGTTTACTCATCTTGATACAAGAAAGGAACAGAGAGGAATCAGCTTCTTCCATTCTCTCTGCTCCCCATATCTGTTAAATTTCTTTTCAAGGTCTCTCATTATAGTCTTGCCCCAAGAATTCCAGTCAATATTATTTTCTCTCTTCTAGAAAGTAAATCTATCTCTTGATTGTATTCCACTAAAAGCATATGATGGTAAGCTATGAATGGTACTTTTCTTATGTTCACATTATTCCAGAAATCCTGAGGTATTCAACAAACTCTGGATCCTTCAGAATCCAGATCATGTGTCAAGCCCTCTATGAAGCTTTCCTCAACATCACAACAAGTCCAAACTGAATATGTTCCAAAAATCCATGACATGCAGGCTGACTGATTAACCCTATAAACACAAGTGAGAGAACAAATGGGGTGTGAGTTTTCCTTCCTGAACCCTTGTACCAGAAGGGACCACCATCTTCCTGATGTACATTTCAGACAAAGAGGAACATTTCCTCCTGGAAGCAGAAAGATAAAAATGATACCCCAAGATTTGTGTCAAGCCAAGGATTATACAACTTGGAGAGCAAATCACAAGCTAGATGGCCATAAGCATTTCACTCAACCTCTACTCCAAAATAAAGCAATATTTCACTTATTTTTCTCATGTTCTAATGTCAGATTTTTACTTCCAGGCCTCCAGTTGGTAAGCCAAACAAAATTTTGGAAATGTTAAAAATTTCAAGAGAAACTCAAAGAATAATTTGTTCTCGTCAAAACAAAGCTAAACCATTGGCAAATAGAGGCCAACAACTTGTAAATGCATGAAGAGGCACCGCAAGGGTGCTTGCGCTAAGATTTTGCAAATATTCTCCAGTCTCTCGGTGGGTTTCTCACTAAGTGAAGGCCAGAGCCTCCATCTGCTTTCCATCACTGTCTCCACTCTTGCATTCTGGGGGAGCTCTGGCCTGGTTACAACTGCTATGCCTCCAAAGTGGCCCATCCCAACAGAGCCTGGTGCTGAGTTCTGGGGACCATGCACTCTACCAGGATTGTGGCTCCATTGCCTGTTTTTGACACCCTCACATTTTACTTCTCTCTGCCTCCACTCTCTGTTCCTGGAACATGAAGATCAGCAACATTATCATGAATGTGCTTGGAGATCCCACGATGGTCTGCACTAGGCCATAAATAGAATTTTGGCCACAAAAGTGGAATCTTATACCCTGAAGCACTTTAAAAATAGCGAAGGATTTATCTGAAGCAGAATGGAATGCTCCTTTAGGGAAATGATGTTGTTGACCTTAGGCAAACACATTCAACCCAGGGAGTATATGAAACATAGCTGTAAAATGTATATAATTATCCTAATTATGTTAGATTTTTTTTTTTTTAAATCACACACACAACTGTGCCACTGGGTGCAGCAGAGCAGTTGAGTTTCTGGCAAATAACGCAGCTTTGGGGGATACATAAATTGGGACAAAATCTGGTGTGACCCACATCGACTGTGGAGTGCCATCCTCAAGAAAGTACTCCTTGTCTATCTCCACCATGTGCTACTGAAATGACTTGGTAGGTGGGCATGAGAGCAACCTTAGACTTCAAGTGGTCCTGGCATGTTGTACTACTATGATCAGGTGGCATTTTCGTTTCAGTCTTTTCTTTTTTTAAGTTTATTTATTTATATGAGAGAGAGAGAGAGAGAGAGAGAGAGAGAGAGAGAGAGAGAGAGAGAGAGATTGAGAATCCCATCAGGCTCCTCGCTGACAGCACAGAGCCCAATGTAGGGCTTGAACTCACCAACTGTGAGATCATGACCTGAGCCAAAACCAAGAGTTGGATACTTTACTGACTAAGCCACCCAGATACCCCCTTTCAATCTTTTCTAATGAAATAATAACAAGAACAGCAAGATCATGCTATGCATGGAAAATTTAATCTCAGGGTTATCACAATTATGAACAAGGCAAAATCAGGTAAGTGACCAATACCTCTCACATGAATTACTTGCTCCAATGCCTAAATGGTCTCCCTGTCTCTGTCGGTGGACTACAGCCATAATGATCTTTTTAATAAGCCAATCTGATTTTTTAGTTCCTCAGTTGAAAACTCTTCAGTGATTTTTCTAAGTATTTAAGACAAAGTCTCCATTCTTTAAATTGGCATACAAAGTTCTTGATGATCTTAACCCTACTCACATCTGCCACCAGCTCCCTTACCTGCCTGCTTATTCTCTTCTCTCTCTCTATATCCTCCCCGACATTCTCTGGCCAAACTAAAGTTCAGTTCCTTCAACAGACCATGTGTCTGTCCTCTGAGCCATCATATATGCTGTTCCCTCTACCTTGAATGTTCTTTCCACATTTCTCCCTAATTACTTGCAATGCATTTGTCAGGTCTCAGTTACAAGGTCACCTCCTCCAGAAAACTCTCCCTAATCCTTTCCTAAAACTAGATTCTATGTTCCTTCAAACACTCTCATGAGTCTGTATGTCTAATATAAAGCCCTTGCCACACTGAGTTGTTAATGTAAATCCTTTCTGCAGATTCTATCCTCTGTAATGACAGAAGTCAAGTTCATTTGTTTACCAGTGTATTCCTTAAGCTATACCTAGCACATAGTGAGCACTTAAAAAGTTTTCATTTTAGTGTTGGTGCTACATATTGGGAAATGCCAAGTTGAATTATGCAATGGTATTAATATTCAAATAGATGAACTAGTATTCAATCACTAAAGGTGAAATTTATGGATATTACATAACACAAAAACACTCATATTAATGTTTATTGAAAAGGCAAAATGAAAATGTGCATTTGCAGCATGATCACAACTACATACCAAAATGCATGCACCAAGAAAAAAAAATAGAAGTAAATAAAGTTAACATGTTAACAGTGAATTCTTTTGGGGTGTTAAAAGTATGGGTAATTTTTCTCCCAATACTATTAATTTTCTAAATTTTATAAAGTAAACATTTTTAGAATAGAAAATATAATTTTAAAGTATGTTAATAATTTATAGCTATAAGATAAAATATTCTTGTTGCAGAAAAATATAAAACCACCAAAAATTTCAAAGGAAAAGAATATAAAACCACTTATAATCTCACTAGTGTGGAGAAGGTAGAAAATGTTCATCTGTCTGTGCATGTGTATGAATGTTTACCTAAAATTAACTTGGACAACTGACACAATGTGGCACACTGAATAAAACTAGACCATGAACATGGGATCTCCTCAGTGTCTCTAGATGGCAGTAACTAGATACAAATATTCTTTCTTTTTGTTGGCTTCCAACATTGATTCATTCCTAATATATTCCTGAGCCCCCTACTAGAGGCTAAATGCTGAGCACCAGAAGAGAGGGAAATAAATGCAGGGTTCTGGAGTCATCAGTTCATGTCTATAACGTGATGGCTATACTAGGGGAGTATGAAAACCAGGAGAGGAATGTGGTAGAGAGGGGAATGACTTCTGAAAGGGAATGAGGAAGAAAGGGGACATCCAATGGTAGAAACGGTGAGTAAAACTGAACAATGTAGTGGGAATCCTAGGGCCTTTGGAGAGAAAGAACCCAGTAGAAAAACAAAGAGAAAAACAAGATAGCCAAACTTCAGAGGCTTTAAAGAGAAGGCAAGACACTGGCAGACTGATGCTCAAATGTTCTAGCTCTTATTTAGTCAAAATTACATCAATATGAACAGGTAGTTCCTACTCTGTTGTCTGAAGGTCCAAGTTTGTCTTTTGGGTAACTGTTAACAGGAATAATTTCTATTTCTAGTACCACATCCATAGAACTTTCCTTTCAGATATCTGGATCACAATCAGTGAGAACTACACCTTTAAATAAACTTCATCATGGTCAGAATTATGACTTGAAAGCAGAACTGGCCAAAGGCAAGTGTTTTAAACAATTGGGTTACCATTTAAAGGTCCTGTCCTTAGTTCTACCAAGTGTCCACCCAATGCAGCTAATATCCAATGGTGTCACGGTGTGTAACTGTTAACCACTGATTGAAGACATTGCAGTGGTTCTGCACTGATGTTCTTATCCCCACATTTGACCACAGAATGAAAAACTGCATTCTATGCTCCAAACCCTTCTCAAGCCCAGACTCTCCTCAAACCCAGCTTCTCTGCATTCTGCTCTCTTGGGATTATGATCTTTACAGGTGCTGGGCAAAATAAAAAAGCAAAGGGGAGTTGCTAACCAATGGTTATTAAGTTTCAGTTAAGTAGCTTGAGTAAGTTCTAGAGATCTGCTGCACAACATTGTGCCTGTAGTTAACAATGATTGCACACTTAAAAATTTATTAAGTGGGCTGATCTGCTAAATGTTCTGTTTTTTTCTCAAGTAGGCTCTATACCCAAAGTGGGCTTGAACTCATGACCTTGAGATCAAGAGTCACGTGCTCTATCAACTGAGCCAATCAGGCACTGCATCATGCTAAATGTTCTTATCCCAATAAAATAAAATAAAAAATTTTTGAAAATCAATGTGTTAGTTGAGATAACACTGGTAGAAGGAAGGAAATCTGCATACTTGCTATGATTTTGAAACTTTGTTCCTGATCATCTGTAATGTTGTAGAAGGTGATGAAACAATTTCTATCTACAGTTCAGCTCTGATTGTATAAAATTCTATATTTAATATATTGCCTTTCTTAATAGGGATGCTCTATCATATTTTAATTCAAAACAAATATAGATCTCCTTACAGGATATCATGTGAGTGCCATTCATTGGAAAGCCTGCTCTAGCCAATTATGAAGTCATTTGTTGAGTTCAGCTATTTATAAGCGAGCCAGAGTGAGGCTATAGAAACAACCCGGGATATAAAGATAGACAGATGTTTTTCACTATTACTTGGTCACCTTCTACCTGTGGGATCTTGTGTATATCTCTTAAGCTGTCTTGTTTTAGCCAACCACAAAAATGAGAATAATAAAATCTAGTACAGTACTGTTGTCAGTTACATAAGACAATGAGATAAGGTTGGTTATATTTAACTAAATCTCCAGGTTAAGGAATACTTATGAGTTAATCTTGTGTGGGATAAACCCTAGATCCAATAACTTCTAGCACATTCATTCACACATTATTCTGTCAAGCTCCTTTGTGTGTAGAGGGTGTGCATCCAAATCCTCTGAGCATGTTAGCTCTAAAATGTTGACAGAATGAGAGAATAAATGGAGAAACAGCGATTATAAGTTTAAGAGCAAACAGAATGAGGATAAAACTGAGTCTTACCACACCTTAGCACATGGCAAATAACTACTCTATGCTAGGACCCACCAGCAACTCCAAGGATCTTTTCCTGCCCTCCTCCATACTCCATGGTAGAGCCCAGGCCAAGCTGCACACTCTCTCTTCCATATATCCTCCACCTGCCACATGTCTATAGTAGTACCTGCCCTACAGCCATGCATTCTGGTCCTTCAATTAGCATATGAGATTTTTTGAGGCATGGATTGACTCTTATTTACAGGCACTAAGTAACTGTTTTGGGGTGGAAAGAAGGGTCAAAGTATTCATGGATGGGTAGATGGTGAAGAGGGAGGATGACTAAGTGGTTTGTAGCTCTACTATACTGAAATCTTAAAAAGTTCTTTCAGCTTTCCAGAGCTTTTTAAACTTTAAAGATTTTGTACCTTAAAAGTAGGTAAAATCAAAGAATCACCAGGGACTCTTGAGCATGTTCTAACAGACCCCATAATAATGGTTTCACTTTTTGTCTCACAAATCTGCCCCCAGGGAAGACCCCTCCTGAACCAAGTATGTATCTCTTTTAGAAGCGACAAACTTAGGGTCATGATGGTTGAAAGGCTACCTGACAATCCAACCCGGATCAACCTGGATCAATGGAAAAGAGATGTAATGGATTTCTCCACTCCCAAGACAACCACAGAAACATAGCAGGATGAGAAGAACCATTGCTATCACCTTTAACATTTCAAAGGGTAAAACAAACCTATGTAACCAAAAGACCATAAGAGGCTGGAACATTACTCTTTAGAACATAAGATGCTCCACAAATATCTCTAACTGGCTATATATCTCATTCTCATTTTTTCAATAAAAATTAAATGAGTCCCCATCCCAACATGTCTATGCCAGGTACTTAAAATATAAGAAAACAGAAAAGTTAACCAAAATTGCTTTTACAATATTCACACCTCTCTCCCTTTGATATGTTAAGTGTTTGAAGGTCATGGTGGGATCCAGTGAAGATGCCACTTAAACCTTCACCCCCTTCCCATCACAGAACAAGCAGTAAAAGAGAGCATCACAATGTAAACACCAGTATGTTCCCTTCCCACATGCCAAGTTAATACTGCAGGATGTGTGAACTATGCACAGTGCCCTTTCCAGAATGGCATCCATATTTCCCAGACCTATCTGCTCAGCACTTCTCTAGTTTTTAAATATGTAACATATGTAGATGTAAATGAGGTCACCAACTCTTCCTGTTGTTTCTCTTATTTGGTTAAAATAAAAGTCACTTGGGGTAGAGAGTTTTGTTTTTTGTGTGTTTTTTTGGATTTTCTGATTGCCTAGCAAAGTTATCATCATTGGCAAATAAAGCTGGAAGAATTTCAAGTTATGTCCTGCAAATACAAGCCACTTCAGGAGGCGGAGGGTCAGGGGAAAGTGAGAGACAGAAAAAGAAAAGTTAGAGATGGGGAAGGGAAGAGAGAACACAAGGAGCTAGAGAGATTATTTGGATAATTCTTTTTAATGTTTTAATTCCCTCAAATTAAAATTGGACTGAATGAATGAATGAGTGAATGAATAGGAACAAGCCAGTATGTGACCTTCCTCTCTGCTTTTCCAGCACTGTTTGGATCCAGTTCTTACCAGGTACAATTATAAACCCTTCCCATCAGCTGTGAGCTCTGACTTTCAAAGTTCACTCTTTTGAATGACCATTAAAAACATTGTTTTCAAAAGTCACCAGCCAATAACATCCTTAAACTGAAGAGAATTATCCAGTTGGCTTCATATGATGACAAGTCCATGTGTTTGAAATGGATGTAAGAGCAGCATCCCACTGTTCCTGGCAGGGGCAACAGCTACTCATCATCTCCTTCACCCTCAAAAGAACTATCTTGAAACATACCTGGGCACCATACCACCCCACAATGCAACTTTTGTTCCCTTAAGTGACAAAAGTGGCCTCAACTACCAAAGGAGACCATTGTGCTTATACTAGAGGATTTCTCCTCCCTTTGAGCCTTAAAGAAAACTGGAAAAAAGATACTAGAAGATTTGTAGGCACCAAGAGTTGAAGCTTGTCATACTATTTGAGGTCCTATGGGTCTAGGCCCTATTTCCTGTTGCTGCTGTAACAAATTAACACAAACTCAGAAAGTTAAAGCAACACAGATTTATTACCTTCAGTTCTAAAAGTCCGGAGTACAAAATAGCTCTCACTGGATTAATCCAGGGTGCCAGCATGGCAGGTTACTTCTGGTGGGACTAAGGGAGAATCGCTGCCTTGTCTTTTCCAGCTTCTAGAAGTTGCCTGCATTTCTTGCCTTACGGCCTCTTCCCTCTATCTTCAGAGCATATCATTCAACCTCTATGATGCTGTTTGTGATCCTGCTGCCTCCCTTTTGTAAGGACCTTTGTGACCACAATGGGCCCACAAAGATAATCCGGAATAATCTCCCTATCTCAAAACACTTAATTTAATCACACCTACCAAGTTCTTTTTACCATGTGCAAAGTAGAAAGTTTTGGTTTCATATGGAATGGCAGGGGAAAGTCTCTATGAGAAGGAGATGGCAGGAAACAGCTGATGGAAGGGAGGGGATAAGCCACTCAGATATCCAAGGAGGGACATAATCCCAGAATAGAGCCAAGTACACTAGCAGAGCAGGGAGTGTGTTCCCGGCTACTCTTATACAGCAAGGAGGCCCCTGTGGCCACAGCAGAGTGTGCTAAAGGAAAGGGGAGATCGAAGTTGGAGAAAGCTCAGAGGGCCTCAAATGCCATCGTGAAAACTTGCCCTTTATTCTAAGTAAAAGCCAGCAATCAAATAAGCACATTTAGGATCGGAGATTTTTAGGGATCTTTTATTTTCTTTTTAGTCTGCTCACATACAGACATTTAAAAATAGCTGCTAAATGCTTCTTTCGGGGAATGTGAGGCACTCATAATAATAATAATAATGTGCCCTGGGCTTTCTTACAACTGGATCCATCAAGGGTTTTCACTAGTAATTTGGGGAGCGTCCGCCTCTGGGCGCCACTGCTGTGATTTCAAAATAGAATTATCTCGTGCTATGTGATTTCTTGAATCATTAGTTTTCCATTTTCTCCTCCTCTTTTCTTTTTGTTCATTTTTTTTTCAGTCTGGTGCTAGTATATGCAAGAAGTTTTTTAAAAAAAAATGGTGGCTGAGGGGCAATTGGGTGAGGAGGGCAGTTGCAGAAGTGGGGCCTCTTCTGTGGGCTCAGAGTGACTCAAATCCCCTGGCCTAGTCTCTCAGTGCAGACTGGGGTTGCATCAGGATGTCTAGCTTTTCCAAAACAATGGGAATATCTTAAGGAAAACTCTGAAGGCAGGGCAAAATGAGGACAAGAGAACTCTTCACAAGCCACTGGGCTACTTCACTTGACTTAATTAACCCTTTCACTGCAGCACAGGCCTAGAACAAAGGCATTTTTTGACACACATAGAAGAGTTCTTACCAGAAGCACTTACATTGGGAACAAAATAGAACCCAGGACCCACCCCTTTAATTACTTGGCTGACAGCAAGCTCCAACTCTTCAAAATTATAATTATCAACAACTCTAACTCATTATGTACTGAGCAGTACTTATCTTTGAAGATTAATAATTTTAGCATTATTAGGAAAAAATAACAAAATTACTTAATTTCCTTCTCAGTCAAAGCTCTGAATCTTTAAAGAAACAACCTTTAAGCAGAGAGCAAGGGATGGGCTACTGGCCCTACAGGGCCTCCTGGATTGTCATTTATGTGCAGCCCACACGATGGGGACAGCACACAGGTGGGCGCAAGTCACAGGAACTACCACTCATGCCCCTCTTGGCTCTTTTACCTGCCTTTCCCCACCTCTGATTTCCCAAATCAATGGAGATAAGAGGCTGGAACAGAGGATGGGGAGGAAATATCTCAGGGACTCTGATTCTTCTGCATATTTGGCGCAGTGTTCCAGCTACATGTCAGCACTTTTAGGTCTGCACTATACTACAGGGTATTGTTTTGTAATGAGAACCAGTACAGAACAAATGGGTTCAGGCATGAAGGGAAGAGGAACAAGAAGGACAGAACAGGACAAATGAGGACAGAGCTATCTCAGGACCACAGAATCCTTCGAGGTGCACTCGAGTTGATTAGAACAACATGTGGAGCAAATAAAGAGTTTCTGGTCCCGGATTTGGGTCCACGAGTTTGTGGCCTTGGGAACAAATTTGATAGCCCTTGAGGACCTGTGGGGAAGGAAAACGGAAAAGTCCCATTTGCAAAGTTTCTCTAGGAACTCCAAATTCCTTGGCCCACACATGATTATTTACACCCTTTCTAAGTTACATATCTTAGTGCAAAATATCTCCATTTTAAAGAATGTGAAGTAACTATATTGATACAAAGGAAGGAATTAAACTGAGGTAAAACTGCAGGGATAGCTGACTACCTGTAAACCTCAGACCTTTGCAGGCTCAGAGGCAACCTGTCCTCTCACCATGGCCAGCAAGGCACTGAAGGGTCTGGCAGTGTCGAACCTTTGTAAACTCACCCCAAGTCTCCCTGCCCCTGTGGTTATTAGGCTCCTCCTGCACTGGCTTTTGTGCTGAGCCTTTGACCATTCCAAACTTCCTCCAGCCCCAACGATTTTGACCTAATACCTTCCTCTGCTTGGAAACTGCCCCATAGTCCTCATGTGGCCTACCCTTTTCAGATGTCAGATCAAAGCCACCTTTTCAGAGAAGACTCCCTAATTGTCTCCTTTAAGGTAAAATATGCTCCCACACCACACTCAGGTACTTACCAGCATGTCACCTTATTTTATTCTTGTCATAGCACCAATGATACTCTGAAGGCATCTTTTTTATTGCCCATTGTTTGTTGTCACCTCCTACTGGCAATGGACCCCTGTCCACCTGTTTATTCACTAAACTTCCAAGGAGGGCAAGCCACATAATTTGCAAGGTCCAGTACAAATAAAAATGTGGGCCCTTTGTTCAACAACCTAGAAAAAAGCTGTGGTCTCTCTCTCTCAATCAGTCACGGTCTTTTATTTGCCATTTAATATCATCTTCCAACTATGGGATAAGTACAGCCCCTCACAGGTGCCCAGAGCCCTAACCCTGTAACTTGGCATGCAGCCTTGCCTGTCCCTGTGTTTGTGCCCAGACCTCTGCTGGGGTCAGAGGATAAGGAGAAAGGATGGTTGAGAATCGGTTCCAGGGAAGTGGGGAGACATAAAAAGATTTTTTGAGCCTCCAGCATGTACTCCATAGACCTACTAGATTTCACCCACAAAATACAGATCCAATGTAAAATTATTAAGAGTCTCAAAATGACAACCACAGAACATTAGCCCCCAGCACAGGACCCCCTTCTAAGCACAGCAGCCCTGAGTTCAGTCTTGTCCCCAGTCCCTAGGACAATGCCCGGAATGTGGCAGGGAATGAAAGGGTAGGCAAGTAAATAAACTAATAATTTCACAAACTACTTCTACTTTGCCTATGTTGTGGGCAAACCACCTTGCTTTTCATGAATGAATAATTCTCCCTTGAGAACATACCATTCATAACGTATTATATTAGGAGCTCTGAGGACATGCAAAGATGAATCAGGAGCAGTCTCCTTCTTCATAAAATCTGCAATCTACAAGTAGTCTAAGACAAAGCCCTCAACACCTGTAGGAGGCAAAAAATGAAAAGGGACCTAAGGTACAGAACATGGCAGCTCAGAGATCTATATAGTTGCAAGGATCACAAAAGCTTTTATGAAGGAGGTGGCATTTAAGTGGGTCCCTTTAAAAAATATAGGATTTAGTCATAAAGAGAACCTTGGAAATGGCAACAATGTCAGCAAAGGGTAAAGGGAGGAAAGTCAGAATGATGTACAGTACAAAGTTGATGGTGCTTAGGAGGGACAGCCAGAAACCAGCTTGGGTAGGTGACTCAAAACCAAATACAGAGAGTTTTTATTTTATTTTATTTTATTTTATTTTAATTTTATTTATATTATGAGAGAGAGGGACTGAGAGTGAGCAGAGGAGGGGCAGAGAGAGAGAGAGAGAGAGAGAGGGGGGGGGGGGGAAGAGAGAGAATCCCAAGAAGGCTCCATGCTACCAGCATGCTGGTAGCATGGAGCCCAATGAGGGGTTCAAACCCATAAACTATGAGATCATGACCAGAGCCAAAACCAAGAATTGGACACTTAAGCAACTGAGCCACCCAGGAAGCCCCCGCCTCCACCCCACTCCAAAAAAATTCAGAGAATCTTGAATACACGTAGTAGTTTGGAGCAAATAATTGACATTGTCAGGTAGTAATCTGACCATGCTAGTATATTAGTTATTACTGTGTAACAAATATTTACTGTATCATAGTTTATATGGATCAAGAATCTGGGTATAGTTTTACAGGGTTCTCTCCTCTGCTTCAGGTAACTCACAGAGCTGCTATCAAGTTATTGGCCAGGGCTGGGGTTTCATGTGAGGCTCAACAAGGGAAGCTTCTGAACTCACATGATTGTTGGCAGGATTTAGTTCCTTGTGAATGGAGGGCCCAGTTTCTCACTGTAGGGCAGAGATCACCCTTAGTTGCTTGCCATGTGGCATCTTGCCTCATCAAAGCAGGCAAGAAGAGAATTTCTGGGAAGGTAGAAATCATGATCTCATGCAGCCAAGTCATGGAAGTGACATCCTATCAACTTTTCCATTATCTACTTGTTACAAATAAGCCACAGGTCCTGTCCAGACACAAGGGGAGAGGATTTCACAAGGGTGTGAATACTGGGAAATAGGTATCATGAGTGCCATCTTAGAAGTTGCATGCCATACTGGCATAGGGCAGAAGGGATTGGTGGGGAGACCAAAGGTAAAGAAACCATCAAAAAGGCTAAGACTAGGAGGAAAATAAATTAGACTCAAATAAAAAGGAGCAATGGGTATGGTGAGAATGGGTATGGTGGTAGAATTAACAGCATATGGGATGTGCCAATGAGTTCTATGTGGGTGCTAAGAGACGGGGGACATAAAAGATCTCAAGGTTCTGAACTCAAGGGACTGGAATTAGAGGAGTAGTTAAGAGAAAGAGAGAACAGGGGAGAAGAGGCAAGTTGCTGCTGTCTCAGTGGGGAAAAGAGAACATATTGCCCTTGATACTCTAGGATACTATCATCCAAGGTGACCACGTATTTGGAAATGGTAAATTTCAGGAAAGCTATCAAGGCTGAAAATCTACATGTGAGAGTCACCTGTGCACAGACAGCAGCTGATAACACTCAACTGGATAAAGAGAATGGAGCTATTTCAAGATATTTTATCAACTTGGAATGAGGAAGTCCTTGCAATACTGCTCCTCTTACAGAAAGTCCAGCCTCATTTCCAGGCTGGAATCTGGAAGGGTGGGAAGACAACCTGCAAGTCAAAGCAAAAGCTTGAGGATGTTTGTGAAGTCTGCCAAGAACCAACTGGTTGGAACACTGGTCGTGTCAGGACTTTTCTAGAGATAGAGGTCTAGCTGCAGGCAAACGTTCCCAAGACACACATATAAACAGTGACTTGTCAATAATAATAAGAATTTTATATTCTTAGTATTTTCAAATCACCTATATTTTGAATTGAACATCAGGGCCACTTATTATTATAATTTAATTCTGCTGATGAGAAAGCAGGCATTCCCTAAGTCACATAGAGCTTCCCAAATCCTCACCCAGTGCTCGATTCTATCCATGATATCAAATTCTTGACTTAGAATCTGAGTTAAGATGGATTCTCCTAGCTTTTCGGGTGCAAAATCAAAAATTTACTACATTTAAAACAAGCACAAATGTATACACATACTCCTTGGCTCTCAGAGATTGATTAAATTTAGAGGTCCTGATGACCCAAAATCTTCAAGTAAAGAAATGATCTTGGAATACTGACTCCGACGGGAATAAGAAAACCCAGGACTCCCCCAGAGAAACCTTCCCCGTATGGGAAACTCAAGTTTAAGGTTAAGGAATCTCAGCTGGCTTCCCAGGTGCAGTTATCTAGTGTGGAGCTGAGCAAACTTTCAAGTCAGACCAAAAACCCAAGGCACCTCCCATTGCCAATCCATATCATAATCAATGTTGATTGAATGTCTGAATGTAATTTGAATGAAAAGCATTTCAAAGCACAAAGGCTCTGTTCCCAATAAGTTGAGTCTATATAATCAAATGCATTCTTTCTGGCCCAATCAGCAGAGGCTTGGCAGAATAAAGGTCTTTGGTATGAGCAAAAAAATCCAAGCTTAAATCTTACAATTGCCCCTTTGAGGGTCGTTGACTCGGCAAGTTTTACAGTGGTGTACTGAAATGAATACTGCCTCTATGCAAAGCAACAGGAGGTCGCATTATAATTAGAATGCAATCAGTGGAATTGGTTATGGCTTGGTTTTCTTCCTGAAATGACAATCTACGCCACATCTGCCATTACATTAATATTTTCTGCATTACTAGAACAGAGGGAGGGGGTCTGGTGGAGGGGAAGCCAGCGTCTTTCCACGGAGCAGCTGATAGAGTTGTCTTTAGCTAGAAGTCCACATGAGCTAATCAAGGCTCAAACAGTTCACCTTTAAAATACCCAAACCATCTGGCAGGCTGTCCCATGATAAATCTCAATGATAAATGTCTCCGTTTTGATGTTACAAAAGAACCGCAGACCTGCTCAGTTTTGGCACAGCTGAAAACATACTGGCAACAGTAGAATAGAACTCAGATGTCCCAAAATAGAGAAGTAAATCATTTTGACCTGCAGGGCATAATATATTTAGAGAAAACCTGATTGTAATAAAAAGGTTGGACTCATCACAGTTTCTAGTATAGAAGTGGTGATATATATATATATATATATATATATATATATATATATATATATATATATATTTTGTAATACTTTTTGGTTTAGTGAAAACTCCAGCATGTACAATTTACAAGCCTCATTCTTTTTTTTCTTCCTTTCCCTTCTTTTTGTGTCTTTAGACATCTCCCTCTGCCACTTGTAGCCTACAACAGTCTCTTCTCTATGGTTCTCAGACATCCAGCAGGGGAACTGTTGGGGCAAGCATGCCTTCAGAATGATTAATCCACTCCCCTTCAGAAAGGTCTGTTTTGCTGGGCTCACAGCCACTGCCAAGAAAGGACACACTGTGACCACCAGCACCAGGAAGTAAAGGCACAGCCTCTAAACTCAAGGTTAGCCTGGACCTAATGCCGAGAGGGAATCATAAAATAAATTATGTTGTGTGGCTTGGGAAGGTAGACTTTTATGTCCAGCCAAACTTCAGAAACAAATTATGGAGTGGTCAGTTGGCCTTATTTATTTCATCTTTTCCCCATACAAAGTTAGGAAATTAATTAAACATGGATACAGAGTGTCAAGGGCAAGGTACTAAAGCCCCTGAATGTTACTGGCCTGCTCCTGTGCCCCCCTTCCTCATCCTGACACACAGCAACAACCCTCACTGACTCTGAAGCTCAGCATGAAGGATCTCAGCCTAATAGAGGGGTGGCCAATAAAAACAGGGCCTTGTCGGCTCAAGGTCTCTTAGGGAGCTGCTTGAGACTGTGTGATGACTGAGCAAAGCAGTCTCCTTCTCTGCTCTGGTCTAGTTGACTGCAACAGCCTGACCAATTCCCTCCACTGCCGCCAGGGTCACTTTCTGGTGACTAATACAAAAGGCAGATTTCCCATCTGCTCTCTGATGCATGGTTGAATAAATGGTTTTGCTCATATACCCAAAAGGGGAACCAGAAATACACATGGGAGGTGACATGTCTCCAGTGAAAAAGGTCTCAACCTCATTCTTTGGATCTCAAGACAAGTTAGGGGAAAGGGGGAGGCCTGTCTCTGTCTCCACAGGCAATTTCACTGGGTGAAGCAGTGTGGAGCTTGTGTGGAGCAGTGCAGGGTGCTTTAAAGCCTATGGGGCCTGCAGCAGCGAGAGTCTGCAATTACTCAGACAATCTGGAAAAGGAGGGCAAACATATTTGAGGTAGCTATTTTCAATAAAACTTTTTAAAAATATATACTGACAGTCCATTTGGAGGGGAAAAGACACAATAATTTATTGGCTGTTGGCAATTCAACTGGAGACAAGTTAGCCCACACCTTCTTATCTGCCTTGGGCCAAACAACACATATCTAGCTATTTGACTGTCTTCTTGTAAGTCAGTTCTAGAGGTGCAGAGAGGAAACCCCCACTGGATCACCAGCATTCCCAGTTCTTTTATCATTTTTCTGGCCTTCACCTGAATCCCCGCCAGGTCACTGACATCTGGAATGGAACCACTGACATCTGGTTCAGAAGTGTTTAGAAAAGAGCAAGGTATTTCAGCTGACATTCTGGAAGGTTCAGCGGGGGAATAGAAAAGGGCAGGATGGGGCTCCCCACTGTATGGGATAAAAGCAAATTTGAACAGCTACAGCAAAAATAATGCATTGTCACTTTCTTCCCCCACCATGTGGTCTCTCCCTCTCATTTATGATTACTCCAGATCCTCTGACTAGGATGCTTTCCAAATGTCTTCCTACTGTTGAATATCTGGGTGCCAATATTTCCCTCAGGGACAAGAAGAGACAAAGAATAATGATGTCCTGACTTCTGCCCCTCACCTCTTCTCCACCCTGCAGTAATTCTGGGTTTGTTTTAATCATCTGGGAAACGAAACCTAAGCTGTTTCCTTTCCTTTGTTAAATCTTCAAAGCAAGACAAGTTGGAATTACATTTTCCTGAAAAGATTGAGTAAAAAATACTCAACAACTATGTATTTAGCAATGCTAGTGTGTTGTATACCTACAGCCATATTGCTCTCCAGTGGTTCCTCAACAAGAGTCTACCCATCAATTCATTTGGAAAAAGGTTACTTACAGGAGGGTGTGTTAATCAAGTCACAAGGAGTATGCATAGAATGCTCTCTTTCTCAAGCCCTTCAAACTTGACCACTTCTAGCCATTGTCTTCAATCAGAAATGCCCATTGAGTTCCAGGGGCAAAAGTCAGCCTGTGATAGGATACTAAGATTTTCAACTAATTCATCAAACCCAATCTACTAATGGGGTTCCAATTCTCTCTTTTCACAAGGTATTTTTTATATCAGGCAGCCCCTCCAAAAATAAAAATAAAATGCTACTCTTGTATGATGCTCTCACAGTTATGTGGTTTGTATTTTATTTCCACCAATTCTATTTTCACATTGTTTTAGGAATATGATTATTTTCTGATTGCCTCTAAGTGTTGGAAAATACTCACTCATTCATGTGATAAATAATTATTGACTGCCAGGCACCATACTGGCTTGACAGCTACAAAGAGTTTTCAAAGAATTTGACAATCGAGCTAGAATAATCTAAGGTAAGTCCTAGATTGAGGGAAAATAATAAAGGAATCTGATATCTGAACACACACCAGAGAAAAGGCAAGCAAAAGAACATATAAACAAAAAGCCATAAATGCCTCTAATTCATATGGTATGGAGGCAATACAGTTCCAGGAATAAATTTAAATGTACTCATCAGTGACTATTGTCATTGTTATGAGGTGATGACATTTGTGGCATATAAGTGAAACCAAAGTTGCCCTCTGATGAGCCAAGTCTGTATTTCAATCCTATCCTGATCACCCATGTTGAATGGGCAGAGGGAAAATGACTACCTTTGTCTGCTAATAAAACAAAACAAAACAAAAACAACTGCAGGGGAAGTTCCAGCTGAGATAGTTGGGCTGTGAATCCAAAGATGCATATTATATAAAAAAGCAGCAATAATGAGGCAATTATGAGAGCCAGCCAAGGATACAGTGGGGTGGCATAATTGCGCAGGAGCTCTGTAAATTTGGATCTAATCATGGAGTAGAAATATGGTTTGATTCATTCAGGTTGGTCACACTTCACACCAGAGGAGATTACACTTACTTGCTCCTCCTGGAGTTACTCCTCTGCAGTGTCCTATTTAATCTCAGTGATGTGGATCTATTCACCTTTTTCAAGGTCAGGGGGATGGGCTCTACTCTAAGTAGAGAGTTTAGAAGAAGCATATTTGGAAATCAAAAGCCCACCTCTCTTCTTAAGTTTGTTCTAGTTCTGGAAATTAAGCCCAAAAGAAGGCATAAAAGAGATGAATCCCATCTCTTTCATCGTTTGATTCGAATTTTATTTTGTATGCTGTGTGGGCAATGACCAACATGTTGAGGGAAATGACAATGGCAGAAATCTCTTGGGGAGATTAGGTCTTTATGACTTTTCAGTGATTAATTCATGCCCGGGCATGCCCTCACCCATCTAATTAGTAAAATACAAAAATAAAGCAGGTTAAGGTTGGCAGTGATAACTTTCCTTACTAAAATGAATAATAACAGTAGCAGAGGAGGAGGAGGAGTAACGGAAGTAGTGCTGGTGGTGGTGGCAGTCGTGAGCCTCCTTTTATTTTGTTGGGAAGAGTCACACATGCCTACCCTCCTCCCCCACCACCATCATGCTTGGTCAAAAGGCCAGCTGTTTTCATGGAGTCAGCTCCATAACTTACCACAGTGTCTAACCTCAATGTGAAGAAACTAAAGCAAGATTCTTTATTCTCAGGCAGGAAATACATTCTTTTCCAATATGATGCCTACGAAGAATCTTCACAAGGTCAATTTTCATCTTCGAGAATTTTTTTTTTTTACTTACTAGTTGACCTAACACAACTGTCAGTGAAAAACTGGAGAATCTTACTGTTTGCAGAAAGATGTGATTGATATAAGATATCCTGGTTCTTCTGTTCAGTTCACCTAACTTCCTCCTCTCCTCAAAAAGCAAAGGTTTTCACGAAATCGGTTGGAATCTCCCAATGGCCTACTGCTTCCTCTTCTGGTGTCTATATCTCTAAATGCCATTTCTCAAAGTTCCGTTTCTGAGAATGTCTTTCCAAATGAAAATACAATGATTACTTCTTTGCTGTTACATCACATTTAGTGACACCCTATTAATTCTGGCTGTGTTAGGCTATAAATGGCAACCTTGAGGAGGGTATGGCCTGTGTGAGTTTATATTTCACAAAACCTGAGAGCCATCATCTGGGACAAGTTTGTTACCTTGACTAAATCAGCCTTCCAATTCCCCAACCCCCAAGTGGAGTAATTGATGTTACCTTTTCTTTTCCACTGCAAATGAAGATGGGATTAACAAAATAATATTGGAAACCAAGTTATATAAACTAGATATATTTATACAAGTCATCACCAGAAAGTACAGTTAAATGTACTAAACAGATGAGACTGTTTCTAACTTATCATCAATATTACTAGAGTTTGACCTTACTCCATTTTTAGCTCTGTCAATACAACTACTCAGACTATGAACAATGTGACACCATTCTGAGCTAACACTAAACTTTAATAACCCGGAGAGCAGAGAATTGTTAAAATATTATTTGTGCCAAAGTACCAAGACTCTGTGGTGGGAGAGTCTCTATAAATCCTCAGAGATAAGATTTGCATAGATCTCAAAGTAGACCAAAAGAAAGTATTTTATTACCTGACCTCCAATCTATTAACATGAAAAACTTATGGGCATAAATGATCGGGCTCCATGAAGGACATGAGTGATGAGAATCAGGAACTGGGCCAATCCAAAGGCTTTTATTATCTTCATTAAAGGAAGAAGACTGGGCTGCACGAATAGCTTTCCGGTTGTTTTATTCTATTCTGAATAAGGTCACCAAGGGAGAATAATTTTCACAACCAAAAATTAGCCTAAGCCTTAGTTTAATTTGCATGGCTTTCCACCCTAAGTGTGGATTCTGTCAAGCACAAACTATATTTACAGGATGTAATGGATCTTGGCAGATCAGAAAATTACAGTTTGGTCTCTATTACACATAAGCCACCAATGGCGAAAATGCTATCAGGATTAGGATATCCTTACTCATCCTTCAGGCAGCAGCACTGACATCCATTCTGGTCTTCCATGGAAAAAAAATTAAAGCCTCATCACCTTCGCGTACAGTTGTAGGAGGCTCATCATGGAAAGGGTGCCAAATGATCATAGTGAACCCAGTCTCTTCATCTGCAGCTAATGGTGCTCCAGAAGCAAATGCACCAATTACCTTCTTTAGAATAATCTTTAACTTACTGTAGAGAAAGAATGTTTCTTGCCACATCTCTGCTTTCCTAAAATTCTGGGAATGTTGCGACATTCTGCCAATGTGCATCTCCAGCACAGATGACCTTTACAGAGTACTGATTAGGAGTTTTATTCCTCTTAATAGTTGCCAAATTGTGGATAATTTTATCAAAGAATGGAGTCACTGCAGGGAGACAGTGTTTCCTTTGGATGGTAACTTCTTGGATTTTTAGGACCATCATAAGTTGAAAATTCTTAAATCTCTTTTTCTAGAGCCAAGAATACTATCTCCACTTGAATACACAAGCAAGCTCTAAAAGAGAACTCATCACCTCTAGTGAACTCCTCCCACATCTCCTGAACATTTTGTCCACACCCATACACATGTCAGTGAATGGCACTGCTACCCAGGGGTAACAAGCAAAAGACTTAATCAGGGGACCTGACCAATCAGAATGGAAACTGGCCACTGAGCTGGAGCAGTAGTCCTAGAGCACTACCCCTCCCCAATTGTTCTCAGCATTAATTCTTAATTAGGAAACTGTGAGGCCAACTAGTAGTTTGAAAGTTAAGTTCCAGGGTAAAGTTGGAGTAATGGATGGAAAGAGCACTGAAGGGGCACTCAGGGATTTTGAGAAAGCTGTCATAAAAGTATTTCAATATTTTAATAACCAGAGCAGCTATATTGGTACATACAGGCTGAACACCACCCGTGGTGCCATCATTCATTCAACCTGGAGAATCCTTACCTTCTGTTCTATTTTATCTTTAATCCAGGGTTTAGTCACTAAATCCTTTCAATTCTACTTCCTGGTCTTACCATAACCACCACCCTCATACCAGTACACTGGTTATATTACTGAAGTCTTATCATCTCGAGGCTGGATTAGTACAACTTCCTACCTGGTTTCCCTGCCTCCATTCTTGCTTTACTCCCACTCTTCTACTCATTCCCAGAGGACTAATTCAAAGAGCTAATTGATGGACAATGCTCCAAAGAAGGCAGACAAGTAACCAATAAACTTGTACAAAGATGCTTAATATTGCTAATAATTGGGAAAATGCAAAACAAAACCCCAGTGAGATACCACTTCACAACCATTTGGATATATATTATTTAAAAGTAAAGTAAAATAAAGAAGATAACAAGTGTTGGTGAGGATAAAAAAAAATTAGAACCCCTGTGCACTATTGGCCAAATTGTAAAATTGTACAACTGCTTTGGAAAAAGAGTATGGTGGATCCTCAAGAAATCAAAAATAAAATTACCATATGATCTAGTAATTCAAATTCTATGTGTATATATAAAATAATTTTAGGGGCACCTGGGTGGCTCAGTTGGTTAAGCGTCTGACTTCAGCTCAGGTCATGATCTCACAGTCTGTGAGTTCGAGCTCCATGTCAGGCTCTGTGCTGACAGCTTGGAGCCTGGAGCCCACTTCACATTCTGTGTCTCCCTCTCTCTCCACCCCACCCCGCTCATGCTATGTCTCTTTCTGTCTCAAAAATAAATAAACATTAAAAAATATTTAAAAAATAATTTTAAAAGAGGCCTCAAAGAGATATTTTACATTCATGTTCATAGCAGCATTATGCATTGCCAAAAGGTGAAAGCAACCCATATACCCATCAGTGGATAAAAGGATAAACAAAATGTGGTATATGCACAATGGAATATTATTCAGCCTTAAAAAGGAAGGAAATTCTGACACATGCTGTAACATGGGTGACCTTGAAGATGCTATGCTACATAACAAAAGGAAAAATAATATATGTTTCTATTCACATGATGTACCTAGAATAGTCAAATTCACAAAGAAAGAAAATAGAAAGGTGATTACCAGGGCCTGGGGGAAGGAAAGTATGGGGAGTTATTATTTAATGAGTTCAGTTTCAGTTTTGCAAGATGACACAAATTTTAGAGATAGATGGTGGTAATGGTTACATAACAATGTGACTATACTTAATGCCACTGAATTGTACACTTAGAAGTGATTAAAATGGTAAATTTTATGTTCTATGTATTTTACTATGATAAAAAAATAAATGCAAAATAAATATATGGCTAATTATGAGGGAAAAACAATCAATTCAGTCATATCACTAAGAGATCCCTCAGTATGGTGATCAAACTCTTTAGCACATTATTGGATTTCCCAGGCCCTGATGATTTGACCCCTGCCCACTTCTCCAGCTTCATCACTTGAAATTTACCATCTCAGCTCCAAATTTCAGTCCTGGGAAACTCTTTGATGTTACCTGAATATGCTATGCTCCCTTGCCTGGGGGCTATTCTCTTCCCATTCCAGCCATCCATCTCACAGCCCAGCTACGTACATTTTATTCATCCTTCAAGTCTCAAATTTTTTATTAACATTTTTATTTTAATTCCATACAGTTAATATACAGTGTTACATTAGTTTCAGGTGTACATATCATTATTCAACAATTCTATACATTACTCAGTGTTCACCCTAAGTGTTCCTTTTTTTTCTTTTTTAAATATTTATTTACTTATTTATTTAGTGTGTGTGTGTGTGTGTGTGTGTGTGTGTGTGTGTGTGTTTTGAGAGACAGGGGGAGAGAGAGAAAGAGAAAGTGGGCCCAAGTGAGCTAGGGGCAGAGAGAGAGAATCCCAGGAGGTGCAGAGGGGTGGGGGAGAGGGATAGTGGGGCTCACATGAAGCAGGGCTCATGTTTTCACCCAAAGCGAGCATGAATTCACCTGAAGCGGGCTCAAGCTCACCCAATGTGGGACTCAAACTCATGAACTGTGAGATGGTGACCTGAGCCAAAGTCAGATGCTTAAAGACTGAGCCACCCAGTTGCCTTTGATAAATGTACTCTTAATCCCCATCACCTATTTCACCCACTCCCCTACCTCCCCTCTGGTAACCACCAGTTTGTTTTCAATACTTATGAGTCTGTTCTTCGGTTTGTCTCTATTTTTTTTTCCTTTCCTCATTTGTTTCCTAAATTCCACATCTGAGTAAAATCATATGGTATTTGTCTTTCGGTGACTAACTTATTTCCTTTAGTATTATACTGTCTGGCTCCATCCATGTTATTGCACATGACATGATTTCATTCATTTTTATGGCTGAATAGTATTCCATCATGTGTATGTGTGTATTCCATGGTGTGTGTGGGTGTATACACACACATACACAGACACCTCATCTTCTTTATCTTTTCATTTATTGATGGACACGGGCTGCTTCCATAATTTGGCTATTGTAAATAATTCTGCAGTAAACATAGGGGTGTATGTATGCCTTTGAATTAGTGTTTTTGTATTCTTGGGGTAAATACCTAGTAGGTAATTGCTGGATCATAGGGTAGTTCTATTTTTAACTTTTTAAGGAACTGCCATACTGTTTTTTCACAGTGGCTGCACCAGTTTGCATTCCCATCAACAATGCACAAGGGCTCCTTTTTCTCCACATCCTTGCCAACACATGTTGTTTCTTATGTTTCTGATTTTAGCCATTCTGACAGTTGTGAAATGATATCTCACTGTAGTTTTGACTTGCATTTCTCTGATGA
Organism: Neofelis nebulosa; assembly: GCF_028018385.1. NCBI lineage: Eukaryota > Metazoa > Chordata > Mammalia > Carnivora > Felidae > Neofelis > Neofelis nebulosa. The sequence goes on along the minus strand of NC_080794.1, from coordinate 41,183,885 downwards.
TGAGTGATATGGGGCATCTTTTCATGTGTCTGTTGGCCACCTGGAGGTCTTCTTTGGAGAAATATCTGTTCATGTCTTCTGCCCATTTTTGAGAGAGAGAGAGTGCGTGTGTGTGTGTGTGTATGTGTGTGTATGTGTGTGTGTGTGTGTGTTATACAGAATTGTGTAAATTCTTTCTGTTAATAATTCTTCAAAACACAGTTTAGCTATCACTTCTCCCAGAAAGTTTTTCTTGACCTATTCCTTTTTTCCTGCCCCAAGTCAGAGTTAGGTAGAGGTCTTGCATATTCCCATGGCAATGGGACCTTAGACTATGATTGGACCCTGAAGCCAGACTGCCTAAGTTTGAAGCCCAACTTTGCCACTTACTATATAACCTTAGGCAAGTTACTTATTTCTCTGACTCTAGTTTCTTCTTTAAAAAGGAGGATAATGTTACTTTTCACCTCATGGACTGTCATGAGAATTAAACGAGTTAATTGAACAGTTAGTTAACAGTATCTATCACATAGTGTTGTCTCAAACAATAACTCCAACTCCTTTGATTTTCAACAACATGACCTTAACACTCCCCTCACCAAGCAGCAGGGTCTATATTCCCTTCCCTTGAATCTGGGTGGGCTTGTGACTCACCTATAACCATAAGAATGTGCCTAACTTCCAAGGTTACATCAGAACACTTCCAATTAAGCTTCTGCCTTGCTGACTGGAACAACAGTCAACTTGGGCATGGAGCCCTGATTACCATGTAAGTCTAAACCCTGGAACTATGATTCCAATGAAGAACCCAAGTTCAAGAAGTGTGTAGGCACTTCAGTCAGAAATATAGTCATCCCAGCTCAGGCCCAGATATATAAGTGTATGAGCATGAGCCTCCAGATAATTCCAATCTCTAGTCAACTCATCCCTAATCTTCAAGTATTCCCAGCTGAGGCTACAGACATTGTGAGGAAGAGAAAAGTCATCCCCTTATTCTGCCTGATCTCTGAACCACAGAACCCATGAGAATAATAAAATGGTGATGGTAGTCACTCAAACTGTAATTTGTTTTGCACAATAGAAAATAAAACAGCTATATATGTGGTTTCTATCTTCATCATTATCATCATCATATTCTCATTATTATCATAACACTTAATACAATAATACTTATACCATAAATGTCTATTGACCTACCTAAAGCCCTCATTAGATTCTAAGCTCCATGTTTCAGTATCTAGCATAGCACCAGACTCATAATATATACTAAATTTTGTGTTCAAAGAACTAATAAACTCCTTCAAAACAACTAGATCTCCAGTGGTCTGACATATAGTCAGTCTAATAGTTACACAAACAAGATGACAGAATAATGTTTGGGCCAGCCAAGAAATTCGCTCATAGTCTGCCTTACCACACGGAGGGAAGGATCACTGATATTTTAGTGAATTTCCTCAAGTCTTCAGTAAGTATGTTCATTAAATTGAGATGTTCTTTTTTTAAAACTTTTTTCCCACCTATAGTATCATATACATAATTTCATGTTGTTCTTTAGAAATTTATTTTTTGTTGATTAAATAAGAGTTCTTCTGAATATACTATACTTCTAACCATTTCATCTATTGTTAGATATTAAGAGTTTCAGTTTTCCATAATGCCATGAAGAATTACTTTTAATATCATATTTAGTAGATACACACTTTCCAGTTAAGATCAAGTACAAGGCAATAACATCGCCTCTCATCACTCCTTTTCAACATTATAGTGGAAGTCCTTACTAATGCAATAAGGTAAGTAAAGGAAATAAAAGGGCATACAGATTAGAAAGATATAAAATTGTCTTTGTTTGTAGATGCCAGGACAGTCTATGTAAAAATCTAAAATAATAAACAACGATAAAAAAAAAAAGCCCTCCTAGAACTAATAAGCAATTATAGCAAGGTTCCAGGATACAAGGTTAATAAATAAAAATCAATTTCCTTCCTATATATCAACAATGAACACATGGAATTTGAAATTAAAAACATAGTACCATTTACATTAACACCCACAAAATGAAATACATATGTATAAATTTTATAAAATATGTAAAAGATCTATATGAGAAAAACTACAAAGCTCCAATGAACTAAATTAAAGAAGAACTAAATAAATGGAGAGATATTCAATGTTCATGGACAGGAATACTCAACACTGATGAGATGTCAGTTCTTCCCAACCTGATCTACAGATTCAGTGCAAACCTAATCATAATTCTAGCAAGTTATTTTGTGCATATTGACAAGAATGATTCTAAAATTTTGATGGAGAAGCAAAAGACCCAGAATAGCCAACACAATATAGAAAGGGAACAACAAAGTCAGAAGACAGACACTATCTGACTTCAAGATTTACTACTAAGCTACAGAAATCAAGTGTGGTGTTGGTCATAGAATAGACAAATAGAACAATAGAACAGGATAGAAGCAACCAAGATATCCTTTAGTAGGTAAATGGATAAATTGTGGTATAGTCAGATAATGAATTATTCAATGCTAAAAAGGAATGAGCTATCAAGCCATGCAAACACATGTAGGAAACGTAAATCCATATTACTAAGTGAAAGAAGCCAGTGTGAGAAGGCACATATTGTATGATTCTATATGACATCTGGGAAAGGCAGAACTATGGAGATAGTAAAATATTAGTGATTGCCTGAGGTAGAGGGAGGGATGAATAGGCACAGCACAGAGGATTTTTAGAGCAGTGAAAATATTCTCTTTGATACTATAATGATGGATACATGTCATTATACATTTATCCAACCCCAAAGAATGTACAAAACCAAGACTGAACAATAATGTATACCATGGACTTTGAGTGATTATGATGTGTCAGTGTAGGTTCAATTATAACAAATATACCATTCAGGTAGGGGATGTCAATGATGGGGGGAGGTTATGGGGGTGAGGGACATGCAGAAAATCTTTGTACCTTCCTTTGAATTTTGTTGTGAATCTAAAACTACTGTAAACAATAAAGTCTTAAAAATTGCTTTTAGCCTTTTACATAAATCATTGATTGTATCTTTTTCAATGAATAGATTCCTAAAAATAGAATTGTTGAACCAAAAGATAACTACCATATTATACTGATAATAAAAATTGCATCGCCTCCCAGAAATATCAAAATAAGTTAATTCCAGAAGGAAGATATAATAATGCCACCGTATCTTTACATTTAATAAGTAACACTATTTTTAACTCTAAGTTAATTAACAAATGTTTAATTTCTAGTAAATTTGAACTTCCTATGTTTACTTGCATTTCTAATTTTGCCTAGTCACCTGTTTAATCCATTTTTTTTTCTACTGTATTTTTGGGGTAGAACTTGAAAAAGCTCTTCCTACAATAGGAAACTGAATCTTTAAATTTTTATATATTATCTTCTAGTTTATTTGTCTTAATTTTGCTTATAATGTTATAGATACAGAAAATTTATACATTTTATAAAATCTGTCAATGATTTATTTTATGGAAGTTTGATATTATTTTAGCATTTTTCACAAATTAGGACATCTTCCCTATTCAGAGTTTATCCCAAATCTCAAATATGACATATGAGATTATAATAATTAAACCATCCTGTCATATTGCAAGTGTTAAGAACATGTTCTACCATGCTCAGTGCTGCCAAATAAAACTGAAAAGAAATTATATTTTATCTCCTAATCCTATCTTCTATAAGATTTGGAGAGCCAATGCAAAAACATCAACTTTATAGATCCCTATTATCACATGTTTTATTTAGCCTAACCGTCTTCCCAGCATAGAAGATAGATCCATTAGTGAGTATTACCTTCAAATGAGTTAGCAGCATTAGCAACTTGCAAATTGGGGGGTGGATGGTCTAAATATTTTCTTTAAAAGAATTCCTAGCTTTGGTGCTAAAGATAATTCATTTATGGTTTCAATAAATATTTACTGAGCACTCACTTTGTAACGTAGGTAAGGCTGAGGACATAAAGAGGAGTAACATATTGTCTCTATCATTAAGGAGATCTTAACCTTGTTAAATGTAGAGCAGATTAACATAAAAAAACACTTGTTTTAATAATAGTCAGAGATAGCAAATTCATAAAATCACTCAAAATAATAATTATGTTACTGACCAAACTGGTAGAATTTCCCCATTTGAGAATTCTAATCACGTATCCAAAGTCTTTCCAGATTTTCCTTGCCTTCTTTAAGTCTTTTTGTTGCATCATTGCTGGAGTAAAATTCACTAGAGATAAGATAAGTCAACTAAGGTGAATCATCAGCAGCAAATATTTATTTGGCACTTACTATAGGCACTCTGAAGATATTAAAAATCATAAGGCATAGTTCCCACTCCATGATAGTTTAGAATCAACTTAGGAAAATAAAACGCATATACATTAAATGGCAATTTTACTAAAAGGCAAATGTACAGAGAAGCCTATGACTGCTATAAAGAGTCAAAGGAGAGAGAATTCACATTAGGCACTGAAGGTCAGGTAGGATATGAATGAGATAAGGAAACTCAATGGAAAGGAGACTATGGGACCTTCCTAGAAATGTAGGGCATGTTTAGGGACAAGAAAAAATTTCTTCTTGGCTTAAGTTATCTTTGGTTACCTAAGTTGATTTTTATTGTCTCAATAGTAGTTGATGCATAGAAATTTTCAGATAGTAGGTGTTTCTGAGGATATTTAGTTCCACCCTTTCATTTATTTTGGATACAGCAAATTTGGGCCAAAGAGAAGAAGGAATATGCCTTCCAAGATGGCATGTTAGTTAAGTAGATTCAGGACACAAGCCTGCCACTTTAAAATCTTTATGCCGCTCTCTACTACTAGAATCTGGAAAGCTAGAATAATTGATTTCAGAGATTACAGACAGACCATTCATACCACAAATTCTATCTCCTTCGCTATAAGGTCCCATCTGAAAGTATCATCCCTTTTTGGGGCTTCGAGGATACAATTGTGTGATGAGGCATTCAAGAAAGACAACTATGGACATTATTGTATGAATTGGTTGGTACTTATTTTTAGAGCCCCCTTAGACTGTTTAAGAAGTTTCAACTGAAACACAGTGCACCCGATTGCTACATGAAAGGAAAAGCAAAATAGAAGTTTCAGGTAAAGCAGAGCAATAAATCTAGAAATTTAAGCTTCTCTCCTCAGGCAACTGAAAGCCAATTCCGCATTTCCTCTTACTCGCTGACAGCCTCTTGGGCATTCAAATAGGAAAGAGTTGAAAACCAGGATTTCCGGTCCAATCTAATACTGGACAACACTTAATGGCTTAAGTAGATTAATAATGCTCTTGCTATTGGAATTTTGCCTTTCACCACCTTTCACCATAAGCTTTGCCTGTACTTGATCTACAGGGAGGCTGAATGTTGAAGAGTCTTTTACCAGACCTGCTCCCATTCAGCACCCTGTCTGGACATGACAACCCAATTTCGACACCAATCAATCGGTAAGAATTTATTGACTGCTACTATGTTCCCCACACTACTTATGATAACGGCAGACACCTGGAAAATTATAAAACATGTTTATTTTCTCAAAGAAGATAGAATCTAGTTGATTTTTCAACATTAATATATATGGAACAAATATAAATCCAAATAAAATCACCACCAGTAGAAAGTTCTCAGGTTTAGAGGATCCAGAATCCACACACTGAATGGAAGAGCTCAGGGGAGCAAGCAGAGGTGAGGGATTAGGGAGCCCTTAGTGAGGAGGAAACCCCTGACCTGGTCTTGAAAGATTCACAGAATATGCAGAAGGAAACAGCAGAGGGAAGAAAGTTCTAAAATAAAGAAACAACATGAGTGAAGATAAGACACAACTGTGGGATAATGAAGAAAACCTTCGTGGAGGATACATGGTTGGAGTAGTACAAAATAAGTTTGGTTAGTAAAAGAAAATTAGAAGTTAGACTGCTCTGGACATATTATTTGACATAAAATATGAAAATGTGTTTTCAAACACGTCTCTCTCCCTTTAATGGTATCATTTGGATGGCTCAAACTTTTCTGACATCTATAATATCTTAGAAAGATATCTGTCATACAGGAGATGCTTAATAAACATCAGTTAAATAAATGAATAGGTTGGTCAATAGATGAGTGTGTAAGAGTAAATTATACCTAAAATACACGAATCTAAGCATGTTTTAAAATATGAAAAGTAACAAAAATTTTACTGTAAATGTCATGCTACCCTCAGCCAAACACCTGAAGAACAAAGAAATGATTCAATTCCATAAGAATAAATGAACATGTACCATAGTTATAACACAGTAAAGAGGATGGATGAGAGCTGTGCTCTTTTGGAGTTAACAATTTAGTGGAGGTAGAGGTGGCGTGGGAAGAAAAAGAAGATGGAAGGGAGGGAGAGCAAAAAGGGGGGGGGGAATGAAAGAAAGGAGAAAAGAAAAAGAAAGGAAAGGAAAAGAGAGAAACAAAGAAATTAATTAACTCACATATCAATAAGTGTTGCAAAGAAAGTGACACGCAGAACTGATGGATAGTGGCTTGTGGGTTCAGCTTCTTTAAACCAAAGGTCTGAGAAAACTTCTCTGAGGAGTTGACAGTAGAGGTGAAACTTCAACGACAAAAAGAAAACAACTTCACAAAGATTGTAGGGCAGAGACTTTTTGGTCAGGGTGGACAGCCCTACATGGAAAAGACATTGGTATCACAGTTCAAGGAACAGAAAGGTGGCCACTGTGTCTGGAGTGTGTTGCAGAGCTGAGGACAGAAGGACAGGAGCTGGCAGGGCCAATTAACAAGAGGACTGGAAGGTCCAGGTGCCTCAACTAAGGACAAGGGATTACAAGGCACAGTTATTAGAGGGGCAGAAGACAGTCCAGCACCTACGGGACACAGTCTCTGTCGGAAATGCCCATTCTCATCAGATTGTATATTTGTCCCTAAGCCTGGAGACATGGTTGTAAATTCAGATCAGACCTCAAGATTCTGGAACCATTTTCTGATTTATCTGTAGACAATGGAGAGTTGTAGCTTGAGGATTCTACTCGTTTTTCACAATGGTTAATGCGGTGACTCTCACCCCTATAAAAATCACTGCAAACAGTAATTGTCCTTTTCCTGTGGTGAACTGTAATACAGGGGAAAAGGCCTTTATAAACAGTGCCTCTGCTGCAGTATTTCTCTTCTTGCTCTATACAGGACAGCCCAGGGAAGAATATTCCGAGTCTCAGAGCACAAGCACATGATTCATAAAGATGGCTGCTCCTTTTAGGTCCTGACTCAGCCTAGGGAAGAGCAGAAGCAGAAACTTCCCTTCCAGATGTGCAATGAGGGGAGAAAGTCACTCTGTCCTCAGGGGACAAAACAGTGCTTTGAATTTCAAAGGCGGATGCCCCAGAGGCCCCACCAGACTCACTCCACAAAAATGTTTGATGAATTACCATGGCAGGCATCAACTTTGCAGATTAATGACCAAAAGAGTTTAGTTTATGTCTCAGTGGAAGAAGATAAATTTTCTCTTGGCTTTGAGAATCTGAGGGATTGAGAAACTCAGCTAACCACAGCACCTCTCTCTTCATTCACAATGCTTTACCATGGGTCGTTTACTTTCTACATTCCCTTTCAGCGGGTTTTTATAAATTTAAGCGAAACAGACAGCATGTCTGTGTTCTGCTTCTTTTGCAATACGATGGCAACCAAATGATTAGAAATTGTCTTTGGGTTGGTGTAGTTGGTGGAAAATCATTGAGGTTTGTTGTGAAATTTGTTCTCAACTCATAACTCAACCAGACATGGAATGGCTATTTTCCCAACTTCAGACCAGGCTGCTAAAAAGTACTGGCATCAAATTAAAAATATATGTCAAGGCCAAACCCCCATCCTGTGAGTGTGTGCATGTGCATATGTATTTTCTATACATGTGTATAACCTAGAGTCCCAACCCAGAAGTAGTAAGGCTACTTTGCAAACTAAAACCTGAGCCCAGAAGTCAGGGTTATGATTACTTTTTAATCATAACCCCTACTTCTCTACCTCAACAAGGCCTGTGCTTTCACATCCTGTTAAATATTCTGGACAAGGTTTCCATTAAAAAATATATTATTACGTGCCTGTTCCCACGTCATATTTTGTATGCAGCACCATTTATATGAACCAATTGATCATTTTTCTTGAACCATTGCAATATGTCTAGACCTGTTTTAGATCTTTCTTGGGGATATGAGGGAAGGACAAGGCGTGAAATCACAATGCATCTGAGGAGAAAGTACACGAAACTTTACAAAACACTACAGGATGATGGCCGAGTAAGAAGGCATATGGGACATCAAAGTACATAGCTAGAAAATGGTCCAGATGAAGTTTTATAAAGTTGAGGGGGTATTCATGGGGTTGTGAAGTACTGGTAGGAGTAAGACAGGATCCAAAGAGCTAGAGAAAGCACAGTGACATGGATGTGAGGGTGAGAAAGCAGAGTATGGGTCTCCCTTTGAGAAGGAGTAGATGATAAGGATGGGAAACATGAGGGCTTGGAACAGCAAAAAGGAGTGTTACTCATCACTGAGAAAGGGGGAGTGAGAGGCATAATGATGAAAATAGCACTTTCACTTTTCCAACTACCCAGAATCAGTTTTAAAAGAAGCTACAGGTAGATGATGCACATTCCATTAGTGATATATATGGACACTTGTCAATTCTACTTTGGGTTCTTGTTAGAGAATTGAAAATGTATTTCCCTTTTTGTCAATTAGCACAAGCAGAAAAATGAAGATAACCAACCTCAGATAAGTGACATTTTAAAATGACATAAAAAGATTCTTAAATGACATAAAATAGTTTGAAAGTCATTGGCGAGGAAATTTCCTTTACAGTCAGAAGCCAATGTGTAGGGCTATTTGTACAACGTTAAGTGCAATTAATCAGAATCCGATTTGCTTTCCTGCCTTAAACCAGGACAGGCTCATGAAAAGCACACTGGTGGCAAACAGGATAACCAGTTTTTTAGAAAAGTAACTCAGGGTGCATCCATAACAGAACCTCCCTCGAAAAAATAATATATAATAAATAATTGTATAGATATGTAACTACTTTACTATAAAAATATATGAAAAATAGGTTTTATTTTAAACTCTATATTGTTCTACAGTATTTACCTCTTGGCTATATAAATCCTATTATTTAAAACAAATGTAGAATTAGTTAAGAGTGGCAATTAATAGTAATTAACAGGACTGACTAAATAGATCATACGTGTGGGAAAAATATAACATTATTTTTACATTTCTGTCCTCTGTACAAATTTAACTCTTAAAACATTTTATTCGATATTTAAATTTTGAAGGCTATATTATTGTATATTCTTAAAATACATAAGACTTTTTAAAGGGAAAATGAAAATACAATAGAAACAGATAGTACCTTTATTTAGTAAAAGACAACATTTCATCCTCTCCCATGACATAATAGAGTATTTTTACTCTTGTTGGTTTTTTAATGTTTTTCCATTAATGCTTCTCTGAACTGCCTGCAGTTGTAAGACACCCTTCCTTAATGTGGTGGTAAGGCTGAATATAGTCAAATGTAAACTTCTGCTCGATGTGTGGCTACGCTTTTTATCAAGCCCGCATTTCAGCTTGGAACACTTCAGAGTTTACTAACTAGCAAGGGCAGGGTTTTAGACTTGTAGGAATCAGTGTCCAGCTCTCCAAACTATGTCCCTCCACTTCATACCTACATACTTATTTGATGGGCCAGAACTTTGTCAGTCATGTTTGCTGCATCTATAAATTCATCACAGAAAAAGTCCATGTCCAATGTGGACATTGTTTTCAAAACACTATGCAGCATATTGGATGTCATCACAAGTTAAACTTCTTTATTCAGGAGAAATGACTTTACAGCAGAGGTAATTCAAACTTGTGAATTCAAAACTTTTCTCAACTTGTAAAATCAAAGCTGGATTCCAAGTACATTACAGTTTTAGTAAATAAGGAAATTAAGAAAGTCTTGTTTGACTTGGCTGTCCTCTGGTGACATTTTTGTTGTTGTTCATTTAGAAGCAGGCTTATTTCCAAAAAATGAGTCTTTTTCCCCCGTGTATGAATTTTTGTCACATCCTACATACAACACCAAATAGCTCAGGTATAATTATTTTCTAGGCTCCTTGTGGCCTCTTCACAGATCACCAAAGAGTTTCAGACAAAGAGCAAATAAATTTCTCTTTTACTGTAATACTGTCTTCCATTCTCATCCCCAATGTATTTCAAATCAGTGAAGCACGTTCTTCTTATCCCATACTTTGAAGATATGATTTAGAGCAGGCTGACATTTTAACATCTTTTCTATGGCCCTCAATACTGATAGCCATTTTGTAGGCACACACCTAAAAAGGCCAATTCCTTCCGTTTCTATGAAATCAAAAAGCCCAAGTGCTTTTGTCTATTTTGAGGAAGCTAAAAGTGACCCAAAACTTCATGTTGTAAGTTTCAATATCACAGGTAAGCAAATTCATACCCCGTTTTAGCAGTGTTGTAGATAGGGTGGAGACAGGATTTAGCAGGTGAGACTGGTTCGTTTGTTTGGTAAGAAATTTAAAAACGAAATGGCAGTTACCAATACCTGTATTTTCATTGTCTGCTAGTATGCGGACAGATAAGTAAAGTCGAGTTTGTATTTAAATAGGATATCAACAATGTGTTATGTTTTCTGAAGTTTTATTAAAATCTTCATAGAAATCAAGAAGTAACCTGAAACTCCATTTTGCAAGTCCAAATACTGAAGAACTACAGGGAACATTATCTTGTTGCTGTGGTTCAAGAAATCACTTGACATACTAAGGAAAGCATGGTGTTGGTCAGATCTTAAAAAAATTGACTCTATTCTGTAAGAGGGCACCACATTTGACACCCAAAATTTCTCCACAGGACATTTTAACTGAAACCTATAAATTGGGAAATGTAACTTAAATTGATGTCATAGAAAAATTGAGAGAATAATATGATAATGCTGCTTGCCTGGGTGGTATAGCCAAGATAATTTAGCAGAGACTATTTTCAACTAAGTAGTGGTGTCTTTTTTTTTTTCTTTTAAGCTTATTTATTTATTTTGACAGGGAGAGAGAAAGCCAGAGGGAGTGGAGGAGGGGCAGAGACAGAGGGACAGAGAATCCCAAGTAGGCTCTGTGCTGTTAGCCCCATGTGGGGCTTGATCTCACAAACTGTAAGATCATGACCTAAGCTGAAATCAAGAGTTGGAAGTTTAATGAACTGAGCCACCCAGGTATTCTGGCAGTGGTGTCTTTTTAGGAGACAAAAAAGCTTCTGACTAATTTAGAAGTTCTTCTGTGTCTCATCCTAAAATTGAGAAACTCAGTCTCCCTATTTGTTCTCACAAGGCCATCTCCACCATGTCCAATTTTCTGCACATTTTGCAAGATGCTCTCTTTTGATTATTGATTTCCCTAATCTAGTTGCATGAGTCCTTCCATCAGTCATTAATTAACAGTCATTTAACCTTCTTTTTCTGGGGTTTCCAGGTTATGCTGGCACTGGAGTATAATTATCCTCATTTTCATTATCTGAACACTTAGAAAATATAGTCACAATTTTCACAATGTAAAAACTTAAACTAGCACTATGGCGATACAAAGGACAACAGTTCATCAAGAAACAGTCAAAGATAGACTGTGAATACTCATAATTACAGTGTACTTAAGGTATACCCTCAAGTTACATCAATCGGTGTGAAACAACAATGGGTGATTCATTAGGGTGAACTTCAAGTCATGGTTGGCAAGAGAAGGACAAAACATAGTGACAACAACTATGGAAGATAAATAATCTATGCTTTATCTATTTGGTACTAAAAACAGCATTGCTTTCTGCATCTATATATGGGCTGCCATATGGGTTTTATACTTTTCCCTGAACCTGTAGCATCTATCACCAAAAAATAAGATTTTTTTGTGTCCCAGGGATGGAATCCCTGAGATATAGGACTCTCAGCTCTAAAACCAGGACAGTTGCTCATGTTAGCAGGACTTAAATTATTCAGCATAAATTCTTGCAAAGTTCAGAAAAGAACCATAAAGCCAATCATCTTATCAAAACATGATGAAACAATACATGGAACAGGCTATCTGGGAAATCACAATCTATATTTGAAAATGGGGTATCTATAGGGGCACCTGGGTGGATCAGTTGGTTAAGTGTCTGACTTCCGCTCAGGTCATGATCTCACGGTTTGTAAGTTGGAGCCCCGTGTTGGGTTCTATGCTGACACCTCAGAGCCTAGATCTTGCTTTGGATTCTGTGCCTCCCCCTCTCTCTGCCCCTCCCCTGCTCATGCTCTGTCTCTCTCTGTCTCTCAATAATAAATAAATGTTAAATTTAAAAAAAATAAAAGAAAATGGGCTATGTACAGAAAAAGATGTCTGAGAACTGACCAATTGAACCTACCAAAAGGTGGAGACATTCAGGATGATTCAAACCACCACAACTGATGATCATGAGTTTTAAAAAACATAGGAAGAACTAAATCTGGTCCAGGTGAGAATAAGTCTCTGTAAGTCTCTGTGCCTTTACCTTTAGACATCATCAAAGGTAAGCTCTCAAATCCTAAAGCAAGTATCAGGTCACTTTAAATCACTATTCTAAGGGGTTTAAATATCTTATTTTTTATTTTTTGTTGTTTATTATAAGTAGGGCCACAGGGCTACTAATGACTCTTACTCCCACATAGCCAATGCTGATTGGCTGTTCTCCAAACAGATATTCCTCTGAAAAAGAGCCCACTTCTATTAATAAGGAATAAAACTTTTGTTTTAGGGAAACTTTAGAGGAATGCATTAACATACTTAGTTAAACTCAGTGGAAGCATCACCAAGGACTGCCCCTGCTTATTCATCGAAAAGGCCCTAAGTTGTATCTGGAGTAGCACTTCCCAAAATATAGAGACGCTATGTTAACAAACTGTATAGTTAAATATATTTGAGGAACAGCGGGTTTAAAAAGTGTCAAACAGTATTCCTTCTTATAGATTCCACATATTTTTTAATAGGCTCATGTACAATGAGTAAATTAAGAGTTAGAAATCTCACATTTGGTACTCAAATTTACTTGATCAATAACTTTTTAAAGCTTAGAACACTTCTCTGAAGCAGTTCCATAAACTACAGTTTGGGAAACACCGATAGAAATATAACAAAAGGTTAAAACAGGATTCTGTTTGAAGTTCAGTTGAAGTCCCAAGACAATAGGAACCAACCAGACCTACATGCCAGGATGATTGGATCACCCAAATTGGACTTGTAACAGAGGTTACTAAGAACTGGATTTACAAACCCTAGCTGACCATACCTCTCTGTATTCTAGAAAAGATGCTGGCTAGGCTATGATAAGAGTTTGGCATTGAGAAGTGGGGATTTTTACAAAGAATTTTGCCCGCAATGCTTTACCCACATGGAGAAGGCTTAGGGGAGCTTCCCTCATGTCAAGCAAGTGACAGGGAGTTCAATGGCTCACTCAGGTAGCTTGGAATGCGCTCCCTGTGTTTTCAGGGTCAAAGGGAAGGGTTTTCTGACTTAAACCTAAAACCTTTAACAAATGAAAGACTATGGCTGAAGCTGCCTAGTAGGTGGCTCAATTTAAGGAGGCCACCTTAATTTGAGGATATAACTCCACCCTACTATTAGTAAGTCAAAGACCCGTATTTCCAAGGAGGAAGTAAGGGACAAGTGCAAGACAAAAGCACCCCAGTATAGTCTTGGATCTTGCACTGTTGGAGGTAAGGAAACCTCAGCAGAGAAAAGTCCCCAGATGCCCAGGATTTGAAGAAGGAATCACAAGTGGACAGCCTTGGGAGATGGATTTATCATCAAGAGAACAGCAGTTAAGAGGACCGCAGCTGTTACTGAAACAGCCTGCAAGGAGAAGGGCCAGGCTAAACATCTGCCACTGCAAGCCAGCAGATGGGCACCAGCCAAGCAAGTTGTATTCAGCCTCCCATTTCTCTCCGTTCTCTGCACCCTATTCACCTGGTGTGTGGGAATGGGGAGAAGATGAAAAAATAAAGGAAGAAGCTACAAAGCACAGAGAAGATGCATTACCTATGGATGAATTTCAGAGTGTTTATTCCTATGCTAGACTTTTCATGTTCATAACTGAACTGATACTGTTTGGACACTTGAGTAACCAGATGACTTACTCAAGTAACCAAAGCGAGTAGCAAGCTCTGGGCACCAACTGAAATTTACTCAGAAGCAAAGGAGTATCTAGCCCTACAGAGTGAATTTAGAAAGGCAGTTGTGAGGAAAAAATAAATTTGTGCTAACCCTACCATGTAACACTAAACATTTTGTTAAGAGCAGCACTGGCTTCCTGTAAAGTATCTGAAGTCCATCCTGTTATTTTGTGATGCAGAACCCCACTGCAAGGAGGAGAAAGGCAAGTACCACCTTGCATTTTCATGGCACTTCCAAGTTCAGCATCTCAACTGACACTCCCAACCCTACGAGGCAGCTGGGTAGGTATAACTGTTTCCATTTTACAGATGGAAAAACTGAGGACCAAATCCAGGACTTGATTTAGCTAATGCCTAAAAGCTCGAGACTGACAGCTCTAGCTTTAAGAACTCTCATCATCCAAACCCCTTGTTCAGTGTTTTTTCCAAACATATATGCTGTTTTCTTTGAAGGACAAGATAAGAGGTCACTTAAAAAACCTAGAATCCATTTCTCTTACATGATTGGAATAATTTCTCAGTGAATAAGACTGAAATAATTGTAGCTGTTAGTGATTTTTTACACTTTGAAATAAAGTCAAGAGCAGCAGAAAACAATATGACCCCAGGCAGAGTAGATTAAAGCCTTTTTCCAAACCCAGGTTGGTTGCTCTTTATAGCTGGGTGGATTTTGTTTTTCTCCCCTTAAATAATTTTAGGTGGTAGTATATGTGTGGGGCGGGGGGGGGGGTTGATTACACTAAAACAAAATCCTGTGTACAAGCATCTCTTTTGGCATAAATCACAAGGCCAATTATCATTTTTTTTCTTCTTCCCCCCCCCCCCCACACTGGCACAAAATCTAAGAAAAGCATCAAGGGACAAATGATTTGCAGTCTATTTAACATCATGGTTATTTTTATGAGACCTCATTATTGCTCTTTACCCTAAATTATAGGTACATTCTTGGCTCCATTTCCCCCTCTTGTGCAAGCCCCAGAAGAGTGTGTTTTCTTTTCTATATTTCTAAATGATCTTCAATACTTCATCAATCAGACATTCAACAACTCATAGGTGATGTGTTGGACCAAAGCTAAGATCTGTGAAAAACAGTAGTTACTGACAGAACTTTGTGCCTATCTTATGCCAGTGGAGATATTTCCAACCCTGTTTTTACTAAACATTCCTTGAAGGGGAAGACTCTCCCTTTACATGTCCTAATCCAGTTTCTAGGAAATGAAAAAGTGTTGTTGAGTTGAATTAACTACAACCCTAAAAAGATGGTCATGTTGCCATTATCTTTTTTTAAGACAAAGCACACTGAACCTCCAAAAGGTGAAATGGCCTTCCCAAAGTCATAGAGATAGCTAAGACAAAGTCAGAACTTGAATCCAGACACCCTGAATTCCAGTGTCTGTGTGCTGATATTACAAGCCCTATCTTTGGGAACTCCTTCCATAGAATGTTCCCTATAAGCTCAATGCAACATAGCTATGGTCATTTTGTTTACTTAACCCAATGAATAAAAAACTTCTGTTTTTAAGAAACAGAACTGAAACTTTGTTCATGGAGAAAAGTTGTTTATACCAACAAATGAATAATAAAGAGAGAGGGGAGAGGGAAAATAAGGAACAAATGAAAAAAGGAAGGAAGGAAGGAAGGAAGGAAGGAAGGAAGGAAGGAAGGAAGGAAGGAAGGAAGGGAAAGACAAAGAAAGAAAAAGGGGGGTGGTAGAGATAAAGAGTAAGCAAAACCATTCCATGTCATCAAGTCATGTTATCAAACTGAGTTTCAACCTGCCTTGCCAGTTTTACTCACCACCACTACTCCTTACTCATCCTATGCTCCCATTAAACTGGTCTAAACTGGCTATGCTGAGGATAAAGAACAAAAAAAAATTGTATATTGATCTTCTATCCTGCAACCTGCTAAATTCACTTATTACCTCTAGCGCTTATCATAAATTCTACTGTATTTTCAATATAAATGATCATTTCATCTATGAACAAAGACAGTTTTTTATTTTTCCTTCCCAGCCTAGATGCCTTTTCTTTCTTTCTTTCTTTTTTCTTGCCTTACTACACTAAAACCTTCAGTGCAATGCCAAGAAGTAGCAAACGTGTAGTTGTACATTTTTTTTTTAACAACAAAAATGATTATTTTTCAGGCATTGGGTAAAGCCCAGGTAAGTTAAAGGTGAGTAAGAATCAGTCCCAAACTTAAGGATGTCATGACCTGGGGGAAAACCTCTTTTTACTGGTAGGAGAGACAACCAAATAAAGCTGGAAAGATAAACCAGGACAGGTCCTTGAATAATAAAAGTGACAACAGCAGCAAAAGGAGCCTTAATATTTATAGAAGGATTGATATGGGCTAGGCCCTGTTCAAAATTTCTAATATGTATTAACTCATTTGACTCGTCCATCTTATCTCCATTTTATAGGTAGGGAATAAGAGACACACACTATCTCCATTTTATAGGTAGGGAATAAGAGAAGATAAGTGACCTATGTCCTCAGAGCCAGTGTTCTTAAGTGCTAGACTAAATTGCCTTTGGTTATCATGTCTTCATTAACAGGTATTGAGTATCCACTCTTTGCTAATTACTATGTCACTTTCAATTACTTTAATTATCACAATAATCTTGTTTTATAAAGGAAGGAATTGAAGTTCAGAGACTTTAAGTGACCTGTCCAAGGTCACCCCACTAGCACAAGACTCAAACCTTGGTGTTCTGACTCTAAATTCAATATCCTTTCCACTACCCTCTGATTCCTCTTCAAATAGCTAAAATTTATATAGTACTTTGCAGCTTACAAAACTCATGACCACATTTATGCCTTAAATGGCACTTAAAGGAATTGAGATTTTATTCACTAAGCAAAGGAGAACCTTGGTCAGTTTTTCAGAGAAAGCAAAATGTAAAAGAGAAAAAAGGTATTTCTGGAAGGCTAGGGCAGCATTGTGCTAGATAGATTTGTGAGGGCAAGTGTATAAGCAAAGGTGTCAGGAGATGCTGTAACTCTCAAGAGGATCCACACTCACCTCTGAACCTATGAGTCGTTCCCTCCAAACTCACTTTGCCAGTCAAGAGAAGTCCTGTTTTAAATAATGTTCCTGGAGGGAACTCTCTGAAGAGCAGAGATAATAAAAGTATTTCTTATGTCACTTCTTCCTGCATTTAACTTTCAGGAATATTTTTGTTAACTGAGAAGAGCACACCAAGGAACCATTATCACTGATACAAGGAGAAAACGGACGGTAG
This sequence comes from Neofelis nebulosa, assembly GCF_028018385.1. Lineage (NCBI taxonomy): Eukaryota > Metazoa > Chordata > Mammalia > Carnivora > Felidae > Neofelis > Neofelis nebulosa. The sequence continues at coordinate 41,166,418 of NC_080794.1, read as the reverse complement.
ATTTCCTCAGCCACGTCCTGTCAGTGTCAACAATTTAACTAAACATATAATAGTCATAACCTCATCAGTGTTAAATTTTCTAGGTTTCTGGCACATATCTCTTCATCTCCCTCATTAAGTTTATAGAGTGTTCTTTGGTACATTTGCTCAGTATTAGGATTTCAGTTTCAACTGGCACATATTAGAATCAGACAGAGGAATGATTTTTTCTGCCTTAAGTAGTTAGCAGAGTATAAGAACATATGAAATGGACCAATGCCCAAAGTCAGGTACTTGGCAAATAATAGCAAATGGATTTTACCCCATCCATCACAATCTTGCCCCATTCGCCAGGGGTGGGTCTAACACAGGGAGGCCAACCAAGCCCAAGATATGAACAGTTACTTTGTTTTCATTATCTTCCTTGCTGCATGCCATGCACACTATTCCTTGCTCAGGGACTGCCCTCATTTGGAAATGGAGTCTGGAGATCCTCATGATTACACTCCCACCTGGATGGTTACTCCAAACAAATTTCCAAACCCTAATCTATCCCAATCCCCCTTCCTTTTAGCCTAATTTTAACATGTTAACATTCTGTGCTCAACGAGGGCAGATACAAATGATTGCTAGGATTTCATTCAGGCAAATATTTAAGTGATAGCAAGCTTGAGGTGATTTTATTTCCACGGGTATCTGCATTTTAAAAAGCAGTACCCAGAGTCAGGAATGCCTTAGCCTATAGATAGATGAAGTTCAACTGTAAAGATGGGACACCATGGAGTTTCAGGGTGGCAGTTCTTCCAGCATCCATCAAAAATGCCCTGGCAGAACCAGCTAAACCCCTATCAGCATACTTTTACCTCAAGTTTCCATCTGTCATGTAGGGATATAACCCTGACCTCACAGGATTATTATAATATAGGGACATAGTATGACCTCACAAGATTCTTGTGGGGATAAAACAGCGTGGCTAGTAATTGGCCAATTGGTTTATAGCTCAGAAAACTATCAATTACTATGCAGAAGTGAGAGGTCTCTAGTGACTTCTGAGTTTTGCCTTTTATATAGGGAACCCACTTATCTACCTCCATTGGGGTCTAAAGAGATGAGAAATTTCCTGTGTAGTGAAACTATTTCAGTCAGGTAGGATTCTAACTTCCACCTCCACTACTTGTCAGGCTCAACTACAGATTAGTTATCCTAGCTCTAGTTTCTCAACCACCCACAAAAATATAGCCCCTATTTCTTGGACGGGCTGAAGAGAAACCACTTTTACCAATAGCAGCAGAGGTCATTTGGTACCTACTCACAAAGTTGTCATACCAATACCGTGTAACCCAATAACTGAGTCAAGAACGTGCTTCAAGAAGAAAGGTAAAACTTGTCACTATTTCACTTTGAATAAGACCTCCACTCCCAACCATAGGAAATCTTTATTTATTTATCTATTTTTATCTAAAGTGGGTTTCATAGCCCTTCAAAGGCTGCTGTCTTCCTCTCAGGATATTAAGGCATAGTCTATACTTTCTTTCACTACTTTGCATTCTTAGTGTCCTTAGAATATTAGAAGTCTACTTGACTATACAAGTAAATAAATTCTAGATATTTGGTGAACATTAAATTATGGGGAAATGAGGATTTCATAAGTTCTGATCAAAGTGTCACAGAAGGATTGAGAGTACTGAAGAATATCCTGGGACATTCACTTTATTTTACAGAGTGGGGAACTAAGGCCCTACCTTAAAGCTAAATGCTGGAGTTATGAGGCAAATCTGAAACGCCAATCTGTAGATGGTGTATCTACTCTACCATATAGTGTCCATTCCCCTCTGTTGTGCATGCCATCAGCACTAATGCAATCAGGAAGTGCCCTTTCTTATAACTACCTTGTCTTGTCATTGTTCCCTAGGAAATAATAAATGTCTCATATCCCACCCATATGTTAGTCTTCTTCCTCCTTTCCCATGGTTTTCTCATATTTCCTCCTCAGGTTTCACGTCAGTTCTGTGAACTAACAGGCCTTTAACTCAACACTTTTGCAATGACCAATTGAATTGATGAGTAAATGGCTGCTCAAGTACCTGTCACCAACACTGCTGTGGTCTGTTAGTGGAGATGCCAATGTTCTCTGTCATAAGATACAACCACACAATGACACTGGGGAAAATGGGGGTGTGGAGAACAGCTCTATGAGCCATCTTCAGGGTGTTCTATGGCCTACAGCCAGTGTGCATGGGCTGAGAGAGGAGAGAAGGGACCTCACCATGGGGATGGGAAGAATGCTGCCCTTTGACAATGCATCTCTGTGGTGGTGAGGCTGATGACAGCACACAGAGCATACAACTCTGGCTAGATACCAAACATCTGGGCTCGAAACCAAGCAACGAAGTTGTTCAAATCAAAGAAAACCTAATCAACAAATATTTTCAATGCCTACTATGCGCATTCAGACAGCTGTGGTTAGAATGGATGACATTTGAGTCTTACTCAAGTCCCCAAAATTCCACTGCTCTCTGTTCCAGATGCCTGATCTTATATTAATCAAATATTCATGTTTTGAATTGAGCATCTGTTGGCATATGTTGATGTACAGACAAAACCAAAAGTAATGAATTATTTCTCCAGTACATTAATGGTACTCTTTTCAAGCTCCCTAGAGTGAGGCTGGGGACAGCTTACCTCAAGCCACCAGCCATTTCTAAGATATCTGTCCCTCTTGCTAATGCCTGCTCTATCAGAATGCAGAGAAGTTAGGAGGGCCATGCTCCCTCCCATAGCTCCAGGGAGATATTCAGGTGAGGACACCACCAGAGGCAACATCTTTCTGAAATCACTGGTTGCCCCTAGGCTCCAAAGCACTCAATGCCAGGAGGGAACCCTGTGCATAATTTGGCATCTGTGGTGCTCCGAGAACAAAGGATATAATATCTCTTTGTTTCTGGACATCCTAAAGTTAAAATGACACCTTGGCTCACAATTATGATTCTGCATTCTTTTATAAATCATGTTTTTTTCTAAAAGAACTTAAGCGGGTGAATGAACATCCAGTTGCCTCTTTTCTGGCATTTCTCCTATGAGGAATGCCAGGGCCTTTACTAATATTACCACCAAGTATTGCAGTCATGAAATGAATAAAGTCAAGGGATTTGCTTTTAGCTCGCTTTAGGCCATTTACTGTTTTCATTCTTCAATAAGAAGAAACAGCCACTGGGGCGCCTGGGTGGCGCAGTCGGTTAAGCGTCCGACTTCAGCCAGGTCACAATCTCGCGGTCCGTGAGTTCGAGCCCCGCGTCAGGCTCTGGGCTGATGGCTCAGAGCCTGGAGCCTGTTTCCGATTCTGTGTCTCCCTCTCTCTCTGCCCCTCCCCCATTCATGCTATGTCTCTCTCTGTCCCAAAAATAAATAAAAAACGTTGAAAAAAAAAAAAAATCCCTTTCTTTAAAAAAAAAAAAAAAAAAAAAAAAAAGAAGAAACAGCCACTGAGGTGAAGATGGGAAGACCTCTCCATATGTGATGGCGGTCTCCGATTTTTCAATGTCCCCTAGCTGTTGTCAAATAGGCTTTGTACACACTTCAGTTAATACAATCACCCTTGTCTTCCTGGTTTGACAATGACTTCTAAGCTCCTCAGAGTTATCAGGTTCTTCCAGAGGCCTCCCTGTCCCCCGCCCCCACCATGGCAATATGACACTGAGGACAAGGACCTGCACAATAATTATGACAAGGAGTTTCTGAACAAAGAAGGAAGGAACCACTAAAGCCAGGCTTGCTCACAGCATTCCCAAAGGAAATTAGAGGTGATAGAATCACCCTGATTCTATCTGCACCCTGAGCTTTGTGACTCCCTTCTTAAAGGTATGAAATCAAAAACTCTATTGGTCACTTCCCTTTTAAACTTACCCTGAACACTGAGCTACTCAAGAAAAGTACATTAAAAAGTGCTTTTCTCAAGTACTTCAGCTTTAAACCTCTGTTCCTTCCCTCAGTACATGAATAAGTGGGGACAACCTATAGGAAAACTGAAAACTCCCATATCCAGGGACTATGCTGTTCTAGACAGTACTGTGGATGAATTAGAAAAAAGATGCCCCATTGGGTGGATGCACCTACTGACACATAGCTTGATGAGTGGAGCCTGAGTCAGATTTTGATTCTGCTGACTCACCTCCTTGATTTATGGAAATCTGGTAGTGCTTTCTCACCCTTAAACCCAAAATCTAAATCAGACTCTAAGTGGTCTATCTCCTCTCTTCTGAGCTCTGCCTGATCCTCCTTACTATATAAAATCCCCCAGGCTCTATTCAAGAAGACAGCTTCCAAAACAGCTTCATCAACAACAAAAGTTCCAACTTAAAAGTCCAAACTCCTTTTATAATCTCACCCCCATTCCGAGCCCAAGTAATAACCTCAGAGAGGAGAAAGTGTTTGGGAGAAGGGTGGAGAGTATCCATACCTCCTCTTGCCTCTCACTACACTAACTTTGTTGCTTGCACTCTCAACCTTGTTCTACCTTTCTTCTATGTCACTCTTTACTACACTAGTTCTCCACTAACTCAACTTTTCTGTTACCAACTTTGCTTGTCTGCCCCCAAATGGAAAGACAAAATTCCAAAGCCACAGTGCTTATACTCTCCCCATGCCAACTCCTCTGCGGAATTTTGTAACCCAAAGATGACCCTAGCCTACATGCTGGAATGTCTTTACCATCGAAGAACTATTTCTGCAAAAAATTTTGATGTTGTCATTTTCATTTAAAAAAAAAGATGATAAAACACACACACAAGCCATTATTAGTAAAATGCCTGCAGATGATGGAGAGGAATGCATATCAATATATACACATGCATATAGATGAACGAGTGAGCACATGTGTATATGCCTACCCATGGAGGCCAAGATGAACCTTTCAACTGAAGAGCGTGATTAAATACTAAGGAAAATGACAGGAATCAAAAGTGATTTCAAATTTCTTCGAGATTTTCCCTCCACTACTCACTCCAGAGTAAAAAAGAAAAGAGAAAAAGAAAAAGAAAAAATGAAAGTTTTCTCAGAATTCCATTTAAATTTGATACCTAAATTAGCTTCAAAAAGCAGTCACATGGGTGGCAGATATGCAGGGGTTACTAAGCAGAGGTCTCATTGTGGTATGAGAATGATTGCTAGCTAGTAAGCGGGATTTTCTAGTCCTCTTCTGGTATTGCTTAGCTAAATAAACTCTGACACCTCTGCCCCTCAGTGCTTGATATCTTAGATTCTTTCCAGTGTTTACTAGTGTTCTGTGGTTATATTACTTAAAAGTTATGTGGATATTTAGAATAATGACTACCATGTCCATGATAACCACCAATGCCACCACCCTTATCCTGACTTCTTTTCTTTCTAGAACAATTTAAAGTTGCCCAGTTACACCTGTACCTTAAGAGATGAACAAAAAATTGATTTCTCCTGTTTGCAAGGAAGAATAGAGATAGAGTTTTTAGTGACTTAGCCAATATATGTGGGTGGTGCTGATTTCAAACTTCACAAATGCCAAAGAGCCCAGTGCAAGACTGTCTCAAACTCTACTGATGGAAGACCCTTCTAATTGGGTTTCCACAGTAGCTGTCAAGGGTAATAATGGAAATTCCAAGAAAAACTTGATCTTCAGAGAGCTTGGGCTCTGCTTATGGTCCTGAGTTTGAGCCAGGAGCAGACTTTTCAAATGCTATTCCAAATATTCCCTAACCTAACAATTTGGGATGACATTCAGTGCTAACTCAGTGTGTCTTCCATTTCATGACAAGCATGCATGCAACTGTTTATACTGCATATAATTTATGACGTTGGACATGTCATTCTTTCCTCTACACAAAAAATTAAAGTCAGCTTCTCAAGCCAAAGATATCTTGGATAAGAAGAAGGTCTACCTTTTTTTTTTTTTTTACATAGAATGTTTCATGAATTTGCATGCCATCCTTGCACAGGAGCCATGCTAATCTTCTCTGTATAGTCCTATTTTAGGATATATGCTGCTGAAGCAAGCATGAGGTCTATTTGAGAGACAGAATGATAAGTGGTAAAAATCACAGGTTTTGGAATCACACAGAGCAGCAATAACTTTAAATATCTACGTTAAGAGAGGGTAGCACCTGAGAATACCCAGACATGTTTTGTTTGTATTATTCTTCCCCTACCCCATTGGATACAGTTGTTGGCACATAGATATACTCAGTAAATATTTATTGAACTAAATTAATTCATTCTCATATTGAACAAATTAACTTTCACTTAAAGGAGACTCCATAATCTTTAAGTAATCTGATACTGTGCTCTTTGCTATTTCTTTAAGGTAGAGTTCTGGGTTTGAGATATTGATGTCTTCATCCCACTTCATCCATAAAGCTTCCCTGACAACCTCAGTCTCCCCTACTCTCTTTTTTTCTGACTCCCTGTTATATTCATTCCAGGTTCCACTCACTTTGGCACATACATGATACCTTATCTTGCCATGTAAAATGTGTTTCATAAACACATCATCCTTCCTAAGAGCCTGTAAGTTCTTCAAGGGCAAAGGCCATGTTTGACATTTATTTTGTATGTCCCACAGCACACAACATAATATAGAGCCTGTAGCAGGCTCTGAACAAGTACCTGTTAAATTGAGTTGCATTTTAAGGACAGCATTCCATTGCCAGTGATGATTTTTGTTTAGAGAATTATCAAAAGGCTGTATTCACCACTCATTTCACCCAAATTAAGCCCATGGGTCTGTACACTTGAAGTGCTAGTTGGGAAGCAGAGGCTCAGAAAGCAGCTGCTTACTTTCAACAAAGAAGAGATTGCATTTCAGCAACGGACTGCAGAATTTCACCTATTTGTCACTAGTGACTCCTGGCCAAACCCTTTGGTGTTATCAGGAATAAAAAGTAACCAAGAGACATGTCAAATATCAATTTCCAATTACTTTTCTGTAACACATTTCAGCCACTTGGGAAAACTCCCAAGAGATCTGTTGCCCCTTATCAGCTAAGATCAGGCTTACCTTTCAAACAGGTAACACTCGGCAGCACCCTGTACAGCCTCAATATTATAATGTCCTTCTCGGACACTCAGATTCTCTTGTGAAGTCTTCAATATTGGCTTACACTGTCACCGGAGATCTGGCCCAAATGCGGAAGGCCCCTGATATTATACCCTGAACCACAGGCACTGGAGTGAGATGAGAATAACTCTAACACCTGTGGTGAACTACTGTCACTAAGGTTACTAAAGCTTAATTTGCATCCAGATGTTGAATGTGGGGCACAAAGACTCATGCAGGACTTTTGCACTGTCAACTCCAGCCAAAGGGGAAAGAAATAAGAGTCTCTAAAGTCTTAACTTTGATACTCAAAACACAGAACAGCATTTCTACCCTCCAGATCACAGAAAGTGGGCCGCAAACTAATTGAAAAAATCTTTGGTATTAGGGATGTTAAAACTGAGGATCTGCAAAAAACCAGAAATCACATGTCCCCTTTATTACAAAGTAATGGGAAAGAATTTGGAAAAACCAGGAAACATCTCTGGGTTCATAAATCAGCCCAGTTGGAGGAAAACGCAAATGGCCAGCACCTGGAATGGGCCTTCATCTGGAGCGGGACAGCAGTCTAAGCTGTGCACTGTGATTAATGGCTTGAGTGAAAGGTCTCAGTTGAGGCTGAACAATTAACTTGTTCTCTCCACATCTCAGAACTCTCCACAGCATAACTATGTCTTCCCTGATTGTGCATATTTCCTAAAATGCAAGCCGGTCTGGGAAGCTTCGAACATGTCATCAGACTGTTTCTGACAGTCGGGAGAGCCCTGGTGTTTGACAGGACTACTTTCATCAAATCGTCTGTGTTGACTCTGCATGCATGTCTCAACCTTTCAGTTCTTTTTCAAGCTTAAGAACCATCTAAAATGAGGCAATAGCATTGGCCTCGATCTGTCGAAGAAAAAAAAAAAAAGTCCACAGCTCAGAGGATTGCAAATGGACAGCATATGGCCTGGCTTGTTTCTGGTCATTCCCAAAAAAGTTCTTAGGGAATTGAATGTCCATGAGATTAATGGTTCCCTCCTGTCCTGTCTTTATCCTTTGGAATAGGTTTCTCTAATCTCTTTCAGACCCTCTAAAGCATTTACATCAAACCAATCATTCCTCCTAAATCTACAACCAAGACTCTGATAAGACCTACCAGAACCTAAGGAACTCTCCAAAGCTTCTTCCCTTTCTCCTAGAAGTCAATTTTTAGATGGGAAACAGGTACCCCCAGAACCTCATTTTGCAAGTAGAAGTACCCAAGGAATCTGTTTTCCTCATTTCCAAGTTGTAATCAATTCTGCCTCATCTTCTTTTGTGACAAATGGATATACCAAAAGTGGATATCGTCCCACACATAGCAGGCCCCACACAATTACTTTTTTCAGTGAAGGCATCCTGTCTCCAGAAACATCAAAAACAACAATAGTATCAACATGGATAATGATAATAATAATAATAATAATAATAATAGAAGCAGGAGCAACACCAACAATAATATGTATGTATTTACTATGGGCCAGGAACTCTTTGAAATACTTCATTTATATCAACTCATATGATCCTCAGAAAAACACTGCTAAGATAAGTGTTACTGTTAGACCCATTTTACAGAGTTAGAAGAGTCAAGTAACTTGCTAAAGGCCAAAAAGCCAGCAAGTGGCAAATCTAAGATAGAAACACAGGTCTCAGACTTAAGTTCTTCATACTATCCTATAAGATCCTATACTGCAGCTAGGCTCTCTAGAGGTATTGGGCCCCACCCATGATTGCTGATGAGATTAGAGAAGCAACCCTTCTAGCATAGCACCCACTTAGGCATCAGGCTTGGTGAGTCCTGTTTCTGCTACCCCATGTGTAACCTCAAATGAGTTTGAGCCTCTGAGCCTTAGCTGTCCTCATCTGTAAAATCACTGATACTAAACCTGTCTTATAAAGTTTTTGTAAGAATTGGTGAGATAATGCATATGCAGGACCCAGCACAGTGCCTAGAACTGGTAGTTGCTTAATAATCATAGCTATGGTTATTACTAATCCGATTAGCTAATACTAACTAAAGCAACTGAAGAAGATGAGGCAGAAATGATCACAACTTGGAATGTAGATATGAAAAGGCAGACCAGTGTGGGGACCCCTAAGAGACTAGAATACTCAGATACTAAAAAGTACTGGTGAGAGATAGCCACCTTCCTGGTCTGACCCCAATCTACAAAGCCTGTAGGTTAGCTTACCTCCATGAAAGAAAAAAAATCTAATTTTAAAAATTTGCTACATTGAGGAAAAACAAAAAGATGTCCAGACTGGGAGAATTCAAATATTCTCCCTGAAATTCCTGGTGAAAAAGCAAGACAGTGAGGCATCCTTCACAGCCTCTTGTGGCTGCTCCAGCATCGAGCTTGGAGTTGCATCCTTCATTCTGCATTTCCTACATGCTCTTGCCGACCCCTGACACATCACATTCTTTGCATCAATAAGGACTGCTGCCAGAACACACTAAATTGCCTTTGACTACATTTAACTGATCTAGTATTTTTTTATGATTCTTTCTTGTTGTACCATTTTTCACTTTTGACTTTATAATTCTCTGCTGACTTTAAATAAAGCATTGCCAGACTACCCAAGGTGGTTTTTAATAGAGATTTAGGGGTGAGGTGGTGCTGTGGTTTGGATTCAGATTCTACTCCAGCAACAAGGGGAAATTAACTAGATGGTTTCATCTCAAGTGCCCATTTATACTCGGAATGGACAAAGAGTTTATCTTCTTCCAAGTCTTGTAATCATGACACTACAAAGTGATTTTCAAGAAATTAAAAATTAGGTAGCAATAGCTTCTCCACCACAAAACCACGACACAGTGTCCCTGTAAGCCCAGATGAGTGGGATATACAAAGACAGCAGGGAATCACTTGCTGAATGCCAGGGAAGCAGGGAGGAATTTAACCACACTCTGTCCTATGCCAAAGACAATGCTTGTTCTTCTCTAAGTTGGGGAACTCAAATGACCCTACACCAGCTATGTCAGCCTGCCTCCAGAGCTTTCTCCCTCCTCTGTGCTGTCCTCAGTCCCCCCTGTCCCATTCTGCCCACAAGAAACACTGAAAGCCAGCTGGCCCTTAATCACTGGGAAAGGTGATCTGACTAGCAAAGAAACTGAGTCAGATAAGCAATCCCCAACATTAACCTTTCTTTTTTAGAGAAGAATAAGTTAACTATATCTTGAAAATTTTAAATTGGTAATTTCAGTACAATTTTGGCTTTGTCTTGCTTTTCGTTATCATGCAATGCTTGCTTCATTACAAAGGAATAGATATAACACATGTAAAGCATTCAGAACAAAAGTTTTTCAAATATCTGTGTACCCATCACCAAATTTACAAATAAATCTGTTTAGCTGTTCCTCTCAAATTAGATTTATTTGCCTCCACTTACCAACAGTGGTAAATGCAACCCTGAACTTTGAGTTTTTCATTCCATGGTTTTGCCACCTATGAAAAGACCCTTTTAAAATAGTGTTTTAATAGACATTTTTAAACTTTATATAAATGATCTCACTCACTGAGTTTCTTTTCTCCCCATTTTATAGATTCATTCATGTTCAGTGTTACCCAACTTACTAAAAAAACTATTTGGTTGATTTTAATTTTTCAGTCTATTTTGTTTTCTCTTGTTTTGGCATTACAGACAATGGTATGAATATAGTTCATATTGATCTGAATGTGTTCAGTAGATTGTACTGGGTTAGTCTCCTAGGAAAAGAATTGCCAAATCTTAGGGTTTGCATATATTCAAATTCACGAGATAATAACAAATTTTGTTGCACAGTAGATATGCTAATTCATACTTCCACCAAAATAGCTTTTGAGTTTCCTTTGCTCTATAGCTTTGCCAGCACTTAGTATAGCCAGATTTTTAAATTTTGCTGAGCCAGTAAGTACAAAATGTATCTAGGGGTTTTACTGATATTTCCATATTTAATTTTTTTATAGATAATCACTGAGCGATTTTTAAATATATTGGAAAGAAATTCTTCATTCAAAATAACCATGAAATGCAGTGTTTAAATAGAGTAGGTGTGATTCTATGGCTACACAGAAAGATACCATGTACATAGGCATATAAGAATTAATATGCCTATTTCTCTATTTGCTACCACACTTATATTTCCAGCAGGAGTGGCAAGTTAGAGCCCAAAGGCCAAATCTGGCCCACTGTCTGCTTTTGTTAATATTTTTTTATGGGAACATAGCCATGCTTATTTACTTATGTATTACCTATGAATACTTTCATGCTACAATGACAGAGTTAAGTAGTCACAACAAAGACCACCTGGCCTGCAGAGCCTAAAATACTTACTATCTCGCCCTTTACAGTAAAAGTTTACTGACCTATGTCTTAGAGCATCTCTACTTGTAAGCATAGAACCTCATATTCAACATGTTTGCTCCAATCTGTTCCTCCCCAAATGCCATTCCTCATAAAATGGCTTTACCTTTCACAGTGATTCGGGCTAAAAATCTGATAGTCATCTCCTACTCTTCCCTCCCATTTACCACTTATAACCAATTGATGAATACCAACCAAGTATACAATCTTCTCTACACCCATGGCCAGGCCTTTGTTCAAGCCTTACATTGACATAGGCAACCTTTCACCCAATGACCCAGTCCTTGGTTTCCCCAAGTTTCACAGCACTTGTAACATTTTACCTCATTTACTTGTTTGACTTTCTGTCTGTTATCTCCACCTCAAATGTAAATTTTTTTAAGAGGAGCGCAGAGAGGACTTGGGAAAAAGGTTCTTTGTTAGTATCATTTAATGTAGTGGTCATCAAAGTGTTGTATGTGGAAGAATCATCGGAAGAGCTCATTAAAAATAACAGATGCCAGGGTGTCACCCCAGACCCACTAAATCAGAATCCCTGGAAGTAGGTCCTCAAGCATCTTTGCCTGATGGATGTTCCCGGGAAATTCTTATGTAGGCTTGAGAAGCACATACGTAATCGAAGCTTCCTGAATAACACACCCCCTTTTTTCTATCCCACTCTACCACACTGTCCGTGATGGGTAGCTAACACTACATAAAATTCCCCCACCTCTTTGCTTGGATACCATAGGTTCCCTAAGTTTCTCTACCCTCCTTCAGTGGCCCAGAAGACTCCTGATTTGAGAAGATAATTTTTTCCCTTTACTTAGGGCTGAATTCTGATATTCAATCTCTGTTTTTCATTGCATTGAGTGTATTCCTGGTTAATGATAGGGTCTACCCCCTACAGTGAGCAACTTCACTGCTCAGCATATAAAAAAAATAAGAATCTCCTGTTGTAACTTAGTACTGCTTCCTTGTATATACCATACTGCCTAGTACCTGCCTGAGGGAAAAGACATGTAAACATTTGTACAATGTATATAAGAATTTTTTTTTTAATTTTTACTACCCTCTTCATTTTCAACATATTACAGATCATTTAATATGTAAAAAACAAATGTTAATAGAAGGGTTAGACCAACGACAATACCAATAAGATGCTGTTAGTATTTATTAGAGATTTTTCTTATTAGACTTAATTTTTTCCTAAATTGCATGTGACCCATTATCATTATGCTTGGTGGATAATATAACAAAACAAAATTACCAGTCCATTTTACTCAAGGAGAAAGCCTAAGCTTCCTTGGGTTTTATAACACTAAGCATAGCACAAATTTAAGAAATTTTTCCAGTGCTGCACTCAGTGATTTTTAGGGGTCTATTTTCCCCAGAGGCATGTAAGTACTAAAATTGCATTGGATTGCGTTTTGCTCTCAGCGGGTGAGAAAGTGCATAGTCAATGGGTTATTTGCCATTCTTTATTTCCATTTTATGCAGTCACACGGAGGTATCTCTCAGGTGGTTGTTGAAGTTTACTAGACACTCAGGAGCCATCTTGTGCTTTCTCTAAATGACATTTATAATCTATAACCAAAGGGGTTGTCTATGAAGCCATTGGTGCAGTATACCTAAACTCTGCTTATGTTAATTCAGGTTACAGAGATCAGATCTTTTGCTATGAGGTTCCAATAGGCGGGAAATTGCATCATGTATCTAAACAATATCTATAGGTCTATGAACAGACATACAAGGTGTGATTTTGGTGCTGATAAAGACAGAATATCTGAAATCAGTATATAGGGGGATAAAGGCTTTCAGAACATGCAGATTAATTAATAACAAAGGGGCTATGCAAAAATCACACAAGTGATCTTGCTATACCATTATGTATCTGTAATAAAAGCACTAAATTCTGTAAATGCAGTATAAGTCTGCCTTCTTTCAACTGGATATCTCCAATTAACCATCATTTTTGTGCTTCACCAGTGCTCTGATAATTGATGCTCTTAACAGAATTCCTGAAATACTGAAGAAGCCAGAAGTGCTTTCTTGAATCATCAAGAAAAATTAAAATTCATTCAGTGTAGTTCTATTGTTAAGAGTATTTTATTGGGGGGGGGGGGCAGCATGGAACAGAGGGAAGAACACAGACCTCAGTGTTAGACCTGGTTTTGAACCTCACAAAGGATACTTATTAGCCCTGGGATCTTGGGTAAACTACATAATATCTCTCTAAGCTTCAATTTCCTCATATATAAAATGGGGATAATATCCAGCTTCAGAAGATACCCAAGATTAAACGAAACCACGAACATATGTAAAATACCAGCACAGTGCCTGGCTCTAAAGAAATCACTCAATAAATAGTACTATTATTAATGCTGATGTCTTCCTTCCCATTTTCAGTACATCAGTGAACAATGCAATATATGCATGTGCCTCTTTCCTTTTTTCTATCTTTTTATTTACCAGAATATTTCATTCATATGAATATCCCATCCTGCAATGGTGACAGAGTATAGAAAGTCTACTATGGATTCTCAGCACTGGGTTATTTAAATTTGAAGAAACAAAGGACGTTTTCAAAGAAACTAGTATTTTTTTTATCATGGTCCTTGGGTAAACAAAGTTTCAAAGTCTCCACGATGGTTCCAAATCACCCAAAGCTTCTACCCTCTTCAGATCTTTTATTATTTTTACTAACAGTATTTTGTAAACAATATACTAGCATATTTTAATAAAAATTCAGATATTGAGAAAGCTAATCCTTGTGACCTTATGACCTTGTGACCTCTTTGTCACACCACTCTGGGTATTCCCTGAAAGTAACCATTTTAGGGGTTTTATGACCATCTTTCCAAAATTGTTTCTATGCATTTGTACCCACACACGTGTTTCTGTGTGTGCATGCAGGAGATTTTGTGGTTTTAAATACATAAATACATAGTGCACAAATGTTTTATACTCAAATGTTTTTGCTCAAAAATATGTTCTGAAGTCATTCTGTGTTGGTATCTTATTTACCTTACCTTATTTTTAATTTACCTTAATTTTTTAAAAACTGCCCTATAGCAATCAATATCATTTTAACCATTCCTTTCCTGATAGGTGTATAATTTCTCTTTTCATTCTTTTTTACTACAAGAAAAACATTGCAATGAACATCATTCTGTATACTATCATTTGGACATGTATAATTGTTAGATTATAATTTATATGAATTTTATTTCAGCCTTTTAAAAAATCCTATTTATTTTGAATTATGGTTCAACATTTTAAAGTAAATACGAGAGTATAGTGAACAGTCTTTCTCCCACCCTAGTCTTCCCATGTACCTGGTTCTCCCCGTCCATAGGTAGGCAGTATTATGATCCATCTTTGAGAGTTTTTTTTTAATATAGATTCTTATACATAAATAGCATTATGCTATATTGTTCTGAACTTTGCCTTTTCCCTTAATGATACATATTGCATAGACTCACATATAAGTATGTAAGAAGTTACACAATATTCTACAAGTTGAATGTACCATAATTTAATGATTTCTCAATTGATAGTTCTTTGGTTATTTCAGTGTTTAGCTAGCACATCTACTCTATAATAAATACTATTATATATATGTCATTTTACACATGCAAGCATTTCTAGGAGTACAATTGCTGATCTATTTTTATGCTAGTCTGTTAATCATTTTACTACTGATTTCCATGCACCCTTCATATATCAGAAATACACATAATCTATCATAGTGCGTGATAGGATCTCCAAATATTTTTCATGTTCACTGTCTTTTGATTTTGCTTACAGTCTTTACCTCCCTATGTAGAAAGTTTTGCAAAAAAAAATCAAGAGTATTTTTAATAAGTTACATTTTTAAATTTTTGTTTTTTAAAATTACAGCTTCAAAATTGAGTTCTCTGTTTTCTTTAAGCTCTTTCATGGTTTCTTCTTCTTTTCCATTTAGAATTTTAATCCATTTGTAATTAATCCAAGTATAAGGCATGAGATATGAGTTTAATTTGTTTTCCAAATAGCTACACATTTGCCCCAAGAACATATATTGACTAATCTATCTCTTCCCTACCAGTCTGAGATACCACTTTATCAAGTACTAAGTCCCCACATATAACTGAGTTCTCGATTTCTTATTCTATTCCATTAGTCTGTTTAGTGATCCATGTGCCAGTACCACATTGTTTTAATTACTGAGGTTTTATAATATATTTGATATCCAGTAGAGCTAATTTTTCATCATAATTCTTTTTCAGAATGATCCCAGCCATTATTCTTGTTTAGTTCTCCATCTGAACTTCAGATTCAATTTTTCTAGTTTAAAAGGAATAAAAAAAAAATCCCTGGTAATCATATAGTCTTATATGTTTTATGTTTTAACAACAAAAACAACCACATTGACATATTTATGGTTTTGAGTATTCATAGAAAATAATATGGGAGGTCTGTCCATATCTTCAAACATTCTTTTGCATCCTTCTAGAAGGTTTTCAAGTTTTCTTAAGATATTGTATGTTTTTGTTTATGATTATAATATTCTCAATTTAATATCTTTTATGTTTCTTCTGTAAATGGTGTCTTTCATTCAAAATACTCTCCAAGTGGTTTTTGTTCTACTATTAAAAGGCTAGTGATTGTATATTAACTTTATGCTTTACTCCATCACTGAATTCTCTTATTAGTCTTTCAGTTGGTTCTCTTGAGTTTCCAACCGCCAAATCAAATAAAGTCATCTGTAAGCATGACAGTTTTGCAATACACTTTCCATTTTCATGCCTGTTGTTTCTTTCTCCTGTCTAATCACATTGGTATTTCCAGCATAACATTACATAATAGTGGTGGTAACAGATACTTATCTTGTCCTTACATTAATAAAACTACTTCTTAAGTTTGCCCATAAAGTTTGATATTGGCTTGTGGACTGAGATGATGTGTTTTATCACATTAAGGATGTATACATCCATTTTTATATGGTTTTCATCAAGAATGGTTATTGAATTTGTCAAAGTTCTTTCAGCATCTATGGAATTATGGTTTTCATCTTTAGATCTATTCAAAAGATTGAATAAATGGATATTTTAATTTTGAAATTTCATTGGATATTTGGAATAAAGTTCAGTATGCCATGATGCTTTGCTCTGCTGTTTATGCTGGTGGATGTTGTTTATAATTATTTTATTTAGAATTTTTGTACCTATATTCATTGCTGAGATGAGTATGTAGTTATAGTCTCCATAATGCTTGTCAATTTTCTGTAAATATTTTATGTACTTCATAAAAAGAATTTAGAAGCACTTCTTTATCTATGCTCTCAAATAGTTTAAATAGCTTTGGAATCACCTCTGTGGTATGTACAAGCACCTTAGACCAACTCATATGAGTCAATTGTGCACACCTCTTCCCCACTCCACACTGAGTGAGGTCTTGGAGATAGCTTGGAATCAGTCATGGTGGGAATATTTATGCCAAAGAAATTGGCAAACACTATACATCAAGGTGTTTTTATTTTTTATCATAATTATCATCATCATCATCATCATTATGTGCATAGATGCAGTTGTTATACATTTATAAGAATCATCATCTTTCACCAAATCACCTTCTATTCTAAAGTTTGGTAAAATTTTCCTATAAAACCACCTGCACTGGACAGTTTTGTGTGGGGATTGTGAGAGGTCTTTATGCACTTTCTTTATTTTCCTATGGAAATAAATATTTCAATTTTCTATCTCTTCTGGAGTCAGTTTAGGGAAATTTCATTTTTTAGAAAATTATCCACTTGATCTAGATTTTCAATATTTGCACAAAATTCAACAAAGTTGGTTCTTATGATTCTTTTCTGTGACTTTTCATTTTATGTTTTGTATATTTGTATTTTCTTTTAATTTTCCTTAATATGGATTTTTAAAAATCAGCTTCTGAATTAGTTATTATAGTGTTTTGTTTTATAATTTATTTATATCTTTTTTTAGCTTTAATAACTAATCCCTTCTGCTCTCCTTTGGTTTACTTAGCTGAGTGTTTGAGTCAGATGCTTCATTTATCTTTTGCATTCTTCTGCTTTTAATACATGTACTTAAAGACATGTTCTGTTTTCTTCTCAGAATGGCCTTAGATCTATTTCATAGTTTCTGACAGGTAATGGCTTCATTATCTCATATTTCTCTGGCTGTTCTACAATTTGGGCTTGTATGTTATCTTTGACTTGAGATTTAAGAATATTAAAAATTTGAATGGAAGGGCTTTTTTCAGTATGATTTTATTATCAATTGTTAGTTTCATCACCTGGTGACCTCAAAGTTTTTATACTTCTTCTGCTTCCTGAAATTTATTAAAATTTGTGACCCACTATATTATTGTGGAAGACTATACTTCCTGAAAATGATCAAAGTAATATTTCTGGTTTCATGTGCTCTTCTAGAACTTTGCTACTCCCCAGCAAAAGGCAGAATCTACTTTCCCTTCCCTTAAACCTGAGGAGGACTTTGGTGACTGCCTTGATGAACAGAATGTAGTTAAAGTAATGCTACATGAATTCTTAAGACATAGATCATAAAAGACAATATGGCTTCTGCCTGGCTCTTACTCTTTCTTGAGAATCTTTTGTCCTTTGAATTCAACCACTATGCTATGAGGAAGCCCAAACATGCATATATGGGAAGACCACATGGACCTTCACATGGAAAGAAACTGAAGTTCCCAGCTGATAGACAGCATCAACCATGAAGCATATGCGTATACCAATTCTCAGATGATTCTAGTTCCTAGACTTTAAGTCTACTATTGAGGCCCCAGACATTACAGAGCAGATGTAAGTCATTCCCACTGTCTTCTGTTAGAATTCCTGACCCACAGAATCTTTGAACATAATAAACCATTGTCCTGTCCTATCTTATGATTTCTTTGTCTCATTTAATGCTCTTTTGCTTAAATTCTACTTTGTGGTATTTAGATTGTAAACCCTGCTACAATCCCTGTAACCTCTGGTTCTATGCTTTTCTTTAAACTGTTCTGAGTCAATTTGTTACTTTTTCTCTTATCCAACACAGAGAATTGAAATTTGCCTTATGATTCAACCTGAAAGTATTTTAAATAGGTGAATTAAGCACACTTACATTTTATCCTATTACAAATATGATGGGTCTTAGTTCTGTCATGTTATATTTTATATGGGCAGAGCTACATAGTTGTGACAGCTGTCTTCTGTCTCACAAAGCCTAAAATACTTGACATCTGATCCTTTGCAGAAAATATTTGCTATTCCTTGATGTAAATCATAATACTGATTACAAATAATGTTCTATTTACCAATCATTATTGCTCTTTGTTGTTGTTGTCCTTGTTGTACCTCTTATTGCTTAGGCTAGCATTTCCAGGGGAATGTAGAATACTTCTTTCTTGCTTATTTAAGAACTATAATGGGAATGTTTTTAACCCTTTGTTCTTCTCTATGCAGGTTGCTGTAGGTTTTTGGCAGATAATTTCAATCAAGTTAGAGAAGTTGCCATTGTACTCCTTAATTGTTAAGAGATAAGAACAGAAGAGTTGCTAAATTTCATGAGATTTTTTTCTTTTGCATCTATTAATATGACCACATATATTCTTTTGTTTTTTAATATGCCAATATGATAAGTTTACTGATAAGTTCTAATAATAAATTAAACTTTCCATTTTGAGATAAATCCTACTTGGTCATGAGGTGGTATATTTTTTATTACTACATCCTAAATCTTATTGTTAATTTCTCACAGAGGGCTCTTTTACTCACATTTGTAAAAGACATTGACCTACAGTTTAATTTTCATGTGTATTCATCATCTTGTTTAGGTCAGTTATGGAATCAGATGAAATGAATAATGTTCAATGGTTTTCATTTTCTGGAATAAACTGTAGGAAGTTTCTTCTCTTTGGGGGATATACGACTATTTTTTCAGTTTCCTCTATAATCTTTTTCTCTATTTAAATTTATATTCCTTCTTGAGACAATATTGGTAACTATCATTGCCTTAAAATTGCGTATTTTAGATTTTCAAATTTGATAAAAACTCCAGTTTTCAATCTTCTCATTACTAATGTTATGGAATTCATCTCTATTTTTTTCTTAGTTAGATCTGCTAGGCTCATCTTTAAAAAAAAAACAACAAACTGTTGGTACTGTTGATAAAGTATATTGTATACTGTTTATATTTTATTAAGTTTTGGTTTAACGGAGTCATTTCTTATGTCATTGGGTTTGTTGTTGCTTAATTAGGATTTTTGGAAACAAAGCCCATTTTAAAAAATTTTTAATTCTTTGTTTCATTTTTATATTTCCAAGAGAAAAAATCCTTTAATTACATCTTGGGCTATATCCCACAATTTTTTAATATACCATAGTGCTGTCAACTTCCATTTACCTTTATGGAGTAATTTATGTTTATATTTCCTCATAAACCTAAATGTTTCATTTATTTCTAATTCTGTAAGGCTTTTTCTTTCCTTTACCTTGCATTTGTTCCCCCCGCCCATGTCTTCTTTTGTGAAGCTGATTTCTAATTTTACTGAGCTATGATCAATTAATTTGAAGTGGGCATATTACACTTTGACTCAATTTGTGGGTAGTTTTTGTGACTGTCCTATGTATTTTGCAAAAGAATGTTCATTGTTTTCTGTTTAATAAAACATACATGCTGTGAAATATCTGTTCAGTTAGCTGTCATTTTCTAAGGGAAATATGCTAAAGTTTTCATCTGAGATTGTGACTTTATCAAGTATTTTTGTCAAGTATTTCTAGAAGCTTTGCTTTATGTATTTCAAAGCCATGTTGTTAGATGTATTGAGTTTCATGAATTTTATAGCTTCCTATTTTATCTTCTGAGTTACATAAAATATCCCTCTTCATCATTTCAGTAATCATCTTGAGCTTTATTTTCTCTGATATTAACATTGTTACTACTGGGTTTCATATTTAGCATGCATCTAGTTTTGTTTTGTTTTTCCCAAATTCCTGCATTTTTTAAAGCTTCCTATGTCATTTATTGTATTTATTTCTTTAAAAAGCATTTTATTTTATATTTCATTTTTTACCAAATCTGGGAGTGCTCTTTTAATTTAGTTCATCCTCATTTATTATGACTAGTACATTTGTACCAACTCTTGCCATCTTACTTTACTCATCAAGTTGCCCAGCCTTACTGCTCTGGTTTGAAGATAGCTCAGCCGAGTGATGTTTGCCAAGGATGGGGACAGGCATACATGATGTGGGAAACAAAGGCAGAAAGAAATGTAGATAAAATTAAATTTTCTTATAACCTGCAGTCCATTGACAAATACAGTAAAACCTTGGTTTGCAAGCATAATTTGTTCTGGAAACAAGTGTGTAATCCAAAATACTTGTAATCCAAGTTTGTAATCCAAAGCTAATTTCAAGAACCACTGGCTCAGTTGTGATAATGTGAAGTTCAGTGTCACATACTATTCATATTGCAAGACATCGCTCATTTATCAAGTTAAACTTATTAGAAATGTCTAATAAGTTGCAGAACAAGTTACTCAAAATCCAAGGTTTTACTGTACTTGAGGCAGGCAGAGTTTAACATTCCTTCAGGAACTCCCCAACTGTCTTAATGCTTTGCTAAAGGGAAAAACAACCTTAGCTTGACAATAGGGAGGCCTCAGGGATCCTGTGAGTCTTCTTTAGCATATGAAAGCCTTTTGGAAACTTCCCCTTGCCTTTACCTCCCCCAACTCCCAAGTACATTATCAGTCACTCCTCATAATCCCAGTGCAGCTCTTACTGCCCACAGATCCTGTCCCCATGCTTTAATAAAGCTACCTTTTTGCATCAAAGATGTCTCAAGAATTTTTTCTTGGCTGTGGGCTACAAACCCCAACACTTCAAGCCACATCATACAGATAGGGTGACCCATGTGACCATTCACTGTGGAGGTCTGACTTGTTGGCTGCTATGAAGCCCCCAGGAGTTCCCTGTGCCTAGCAAATTTCTGAAGCTGGGCCTACATTTTTTAAATCTCTTACATTGATCTCGAGCTGTGATGAATCTCTTCAATCCTATCCTTTTATCTATCTTGCAGAGAATCTACATAGGTTCTGATCTTCGTTTCCAGTTAATCATTGGTTTTGGTTTTTACTTTCCCCTATAGAAAGTAGAATCATCATTTCTATCATTTCAGTTAATGCCGTAAAACGACTTTCTGCCTAAGGGACAGTAAATGGCCTCTAAGATGCTATAAGTTCTGGCTTCTCATATTGTTCTTACTTCATCTATGCTTCCTTGACCACGTTCCTCCCCTGCTAGATTACTTACTCCAACCACACTGATCTCCTAGCTTCCCTTCACGTATTTCAGGCATGCTTCTACCTCAGGGCCTGTTCCATGCTCCTTCCTCAGCTTACGTCACTTTTCTCTCAGATATTCTCAGGTTTCCATCCCTCACTTCCTTCAAGTTATGACTCCAATGCCATTTTCTCAGTGGTGACTTCTCTGGCTATCAAATCTCAAATTACCAACATATTACTCCTTCATCTCTTTTTCCTGCTTTTCTTTTCATCTTCGTATTTTTGATACTCTATGCTGCTTTTATATTTTATCTTAATTATCCATCCTTTCTCTCACTAGAATATAAGCTCTTTGAAGACAAAGATTTTTGTCTGCTTTATTCATCACTCTTTCCCTAATGCTCAGAGTGGTGTGGCTTGAAGTGTTGGGGTTTGGAGCCTATGGCCAAGAAAGAATTCTTGAGACATCTTTGGTGCAAAAAGGTGGTTTTATTAAAGTGTAGGTATCATAGGAAAAGATAGGATAAAATAAGCATATAGGGAAAGATTAGGACCTGAGATCCCCACCCAGGGAAAAAACACATATTTTGGAATAATGCTGAGAGTGCCTGAGCAAGGCAAACCCCCTCAGGTGTAAGGTTCCTCTTTTTATTATCATTATTTTTTAATGCTTATTTATTTTTGAGACACACACATACACACACACACACACACACACACACACACACACACACACAGATACAGAGCATGAGTGGGGGAGGGGCAGAAAGGGAAACACAGAATCCGAAATAGGCTCCAGGCTCTGAGCTGTCAGCATAGAGCCTGACTGGGGCTCGAATGCACGGACCCGAGATCATGACGTGAGCTGAAGTCACACGCTTAACCAACTGAGCCACCCAGGCACCCTAGTTCCTCTTAAGAATGTAGGAGACCCTACCGACTCCCTCTCAGGTTTTCCTCAAGAATTTGACAAAAGACCAAACTAAAAATAAGTAGTAGACCACAAAACGTATGACCCACAAGGAATGATATGACCATAGTCTGACTCCTCCTCACACAATGGAATGGAGTCAATCAGGAATGGAGTCAATCAGGAATGGACAACCCAACACCTAGAGTTATGAAGCCAATAAGGGTAGAACCTGAGAAGGAACAAGGGGGAACGGAAGGGATGCGCTGACCAAAACAAGGACCCTTGCCTATAGTCACGGGCATTCACTTTCAAATGCCCTCCTCTGTAAAAGAGAGATTTCATACTATTCTTCCCATCTGATCTTATACTCTAATAAACTTTTGCTTGCTGCTCATTTTGTGTCCACCTCTTCATTCTTCAAAGCAGTGAGATAAGAACCCCGGGTATTGAGATAAAATATCCTGCAACACTGGGACAGGATCCATGGGCAGAAAGAGCTACACTGGAGTTGTGGCAGATGACTGATTATACATCTTCAGGTTGGGAGGGGCCCAGGAATAGTGTAAGTCTGTAAGGAATTGTTGAAGCAAGGTTTCCAGGACCTCAAGGGGCTAGCAGCTGTTAGGAAAAGGTCATTTATTACTGTTCAGTAAAACCTCAGTCATGAGATCCTTCAGATTTATATCAGTGGGCCATAAGCTTGGACTATGATTGCCAACCTATATCTTGGGGTGGGGGAGCATTGGGGTAGAGATAAAGGACGTTTCCAAAGCAATTTTTAAATGTTTAAAGTAGTCTTACAGGATCCTGGGGCGTCAGGATAATGTTAAGCTAATATTGCCTTTTGCCCTTAGCAAAGAGTCATCATCAAGGGAGTAGAGTTCCTGGAGGAATGTCACTCTGCCTGTTTCAAGGACTTGTCAATGGGCTGTAGGCAGTAAGGAAATTCAGTTTTTCATTTACCCTTGTTTTCCACATCAAGAATACTGCTTGGCACACAGTATGTGTTCAGTAAATAGCCCATGAGTTAATAAATATCTAGGGATTCAGAAGAAGAAAAGGAGGCTGGAGAACATGTTCTTTGTGCTGTCTGTGTTCTCATTGTGCCTTACACTCTTGCACATATGCCACCATTTACTGCTCTGCCTAACCTGTTCTCCAGGGGACCTTGGCAGTTTGTACATACGAAGTTCCGGAAAGTTTCCAAAGGAGCAGATGAAGAAAGAGAGAAATAATACATAAGAAGGAATGCTCTCTTGAGAAGACAGTTTGTGGGGAGGATGGTTATATGGGTTACCTTAATCAAAAACAAAGAAAGGGACTGCATCTTATCCTTTTTGACTATTCTTGATTTTGGAGAAACTGATGAAATAGAGCAAGATAAATAAAGGAATAAAGAGCTAATCCACAGGAGAGAAGACTGTTTTTATTGCTCTTACACAGATGTCTGTCCTTACAACACAAAAAAGTTTTTTTCTTTGGGGGAGGGTGGGAATAAGAGTAGGGGAGCTACAATTTAAATTGGAATCTCTAGGCAGTCTGTGTTTAGGAATTAGCATTGCATTATTTTCCTGGCTCCCCACCCCCTCTTGTCTTTTAGTTGAGGAACAGTTGCCCTGGAATAGCACATAGAGTTTGCATTAGCATCCCTGAGGATAGAACTTTGACCCCACAGACTAAGGAAGCTACAAATGGAAAATTCCAAGTTGCTGTACTCTTTTATTTTCATGCTAATGCTTCTGCAGAGAGTATTTAAAGAAACAGATGCACAAGAATAATAAAGAGTTGAGGACTAAGAACGCCTCTGACAACAGTGGAGTGTTTTTCCAGCAAGTTCTTATATCTGTCTGTGCTTGTACAAATCCAGAGGGCTCAAGGTGAAACCCTGTTTTACTTTATGATAAAGCCAGACTAGCATAGATATGGAAAACCCTGGGTCTGGGTTTCAAATCCTGATTGGATTTGAAAGCTGTATGTTTCATTTTACTTCCTTCAGGCTACACTATTCAATTCCCAAAGACAGATGAGCATATTCTTCAGTAAAAGCCTTTGGGGAATGGTGATTTTCCAATCTCCCTTGCCAATTGTCACTCTAGTTCAACAATACTCATCCTTTCCTCAAATCCAGCCTGGATGGTACCCGCTGTAATTTCAGTCCCCCTGGCTATTTCCATTGTATTCCCTACAAGAAGAAAAACTTCATCTTTTCCTTAGAATAACTTCATCCTGGGTATAAATCCTCAAGTAGAAGACATATCAGAGCACTACACTCTGCAAAGCCAGATAGTTTCAACATTTTTCTCTTAATATGCAAACAGACATATTTTACTTTAGGACAGACATGTTTCACAGAGGAGAAGATCCTTAGAAAGGTAAAATCATCATATCTAACCCTGCTTTAAAATTATTTCTCTCACACACCCCTCAGCTGGACTATGGCCAGAAATTAAACAAGAACTCTACTTGGTCTCTTCCCAAATTCTCTTTCACACCCTGAAACCACCCAGGGAGACTTCCTCCAGGTGCATCATCTATACAGATGGTTTCCTTCCAGGGGTGGCTTTAGAATTTTTTATATTCAAAGTCCACAGGAGCAATAATTAGGTGGGAATGGGTGAATGGAGACAGAGAGGATGGAGGGTCTGTTTTGAAACTGCATTTCTCTATCAACTACACATTTCTCTTTCTTGGTTTGTAGGTTTATAAGAGGTGATTAGAAGAAAGCACTCTCAGCCAGTTGGAAGTAGGGAGTGGGCAGAGTCAAGCCTTTTCTATATGTCAGAGTAGAAAGAACTTAGAAATGGCGACTCCCAAGTGATGTGATAAACCCAGCTTTCTCCTTTCACCCAAGGCTACATCCCAACCCTCTGCTCTTCTCTCATGTTCCCTCCTGTGTACTCTTGTAGCTTGACCTCTGTTCTCTGTGTGCAGAGCCTCATTTCTACAGTTAGACTACAGGATTCCTGAAGGCAGATCCCGCGGCTTCTTGTGCATCTCCCACAACCCCCAGTGCAGGGTTCCTCCCAAAAGAAAAAAAAAGTGGTTGGCCGACTGATTGAAGAAACAGAAATAGGCCTCTGCAGTGACCTGAAGCATATGGAATTCTGATTAAGGGAAGTGAAAAGTCAAAAAGCCCAATATTGCACTCTTTATAAAGTATACGTATCCCAACAAATCCGAGGTTATTGGAAAAGTAACAGCCTTCTCCCCTGGCCAGCCCCAACCAAAAATTTCATTAGAATGGATAAAGAAGCAGAGCAGTAAATATTAATGGGTAGGAGGGGGAAGCTGGAGGACAGCAGGCTGAACTGAGCAGGTGTTCACCTCACTCAATTTCAATCCGTTTGCAGCCAACAACGTCATTGTTTGGCCTTCTTGAGCTCACCGACAGGCCATTTTTCATGATTTTACCATTTCTGGCCAAATGCAAACTTTTTAATTAAATGTACCACATGATTCCAGATGTTTGTTTATTTGTTCCAAAAAGGTTGTAAAATCTCTACATGAGGAAAAACCTGGGGCAGGGGTAAAGTTTTCTATAAGATATAGGGAAACAAATTAATTAGAACCGGGATGGGGAGGTGAATGCTGGGCAGAGCTCTCAGCAGAACAATCTAGACCAAAACCATTGGCTTCAAATAGTTCTTCTTCCAGAAACCCAAGATTTTGGAATAAACATGTTGGGCACTTATTAGTTTTTTTTGTTTGTTTGTTTGTTTTTGTTTTTTTTTTTTTTTAAAGAATGTAGCTCATCTGGAGCCAAAGATCAGAATGAGAACAAATTTTTGTGGCTGCTTTGCCTGCTTATTGTATGTTTGTTCCTGTTGCTATGAGCTCCACTACATTAATTCTGGCAGACTCCCATTTAACAGGCTAGATTATAGCTCATGCATGAGTGGTAGGGAAGCATTCTGCAAGGTGAGAAGAAAGAAGGGGGATACCAGCAGAGACCACTGCTTCCCATACACCCTGACAGCGTCCTCACAGTCTTCTGTTCTCTTGTACTCTCTGTCTCTAAACATAATCAGTCATTAAGTCAGTCTATTGCATTTGCTACAGAATGTTTCTCATATCCCTACCCTTCTCTGTTCCTCCAACCAGCCAGCCACTCCAGGGTCTTCATCATCAACGCTAGATTATTTCAACATTATCCTGATACTGGGCTCTAAATTTTCGTTTCAAAAGCCAACATCAGAAATACTTTGAATAATGTGGGGAGGAAAGGCACCAACTGTCCATTTTCTCTGATGCCTGAGCCAGAGATACCCTATGACCAAACCATCAGCAACCTTAAACAACAATTCCATGGTGGTTGGAAGGTTACTGTTACATTGCCGTCTCCCTGCTCCACTGGAAGTGCCCTGGCCCCAGCTGTCTTCCCCATCTGTTACCAAGTTGTTTCCTAAATTGCCTTTGTTAGAAACCTGCTCTTCGGAAGCAGCAGTCTGCAGTCACATAGCCTGGTATCAAGAAATCCAAAGTTTCCAAAACTTTGACGCCATCCCACAGTGGCCGCCTCAATTCCAGACTTTTCTTTCCAACTCCCTCCTCACACCGTTTGCAGATTAATAATCCAAAAGAACAGCTTTAAATCAAATCTAGATGCTTTTGCCTATTCAAGACCTGCCATAATCCATCCTACAAACCTAACCTCACTTCTGACTTTTTCAAAGCCAGACCCCTTCCTCTAGTCAGTTCTATCTGTTCTTACATTTGTGCTTCTTCTTTACCCATATCCCCCCCTTTTTTTTTTTCTTTCTTTCTGGAATACCTTTCTTCTGCCTTCCATCTACTCATGCCGTACTTGCCTTTCAAAGCTCAAGACCAATTCTGCCAAACAGCCATGCCTGACTATTCTAACATTTATTGATTCCCAACTTTTCTAAACATTTACAACATTTAAGGTTTTACCATGTCAGGCAACTTTTACTTATATAATATATAATATCTAGCTTGATTGGCATTGCTTCATTTTGGTATGTCCTCAATCAAACCATAAATTCTTAGAAGACAGATACCATGCTCTCTATCCTTCAGTTTTTCCACAAATGCTAACATATGCTTTGTACACAGTGGATACTAAGTAAAGACATTGGATGATGGAAAAACTCCTTACGTGAAGGTGGTGAGAGCAGCATCTGTCATTGCATAAGTTATATTTCACCATGTCTCAATTCTTCACTTGTAGTGAAAGGGATTAGAAATAGCCCATGACTCTAAAACTTCAAGACATTTAGAATCTTCAATCATGTCAATCCAAGACTCTCCATTTTTAAGGCAGAGGGACATATTTTCACCATAATTTTTAAAAAATGTTTATTTATGTATCGAGAGAGAGAGAGGGCGGGCAGGAGAGGGAAAGGGGAGGGTCAGAGAGAGAGAAAATGAATCCCAAGCAGGTCCTGTGCTGGCAGCAGAGAGCACAGAGACTGACATGGAACTCAAACTCACAAACCCTGAGATCATGACCTGAGCCTAAATCAAGAGTCAAACACTTAACCAACTAAGCCACCCAGGTGCCCCTTCACCACCATTTTTTATTTGGACTGGTTTTTTAGGGGAAGGGTTATCTCTTATCCTGCAGAAGTAAAGTTTGTTCCTGTTGGGAATACAAGGCATGACTCCATTTTTGCCTCCTTACTTTGCTGCTGGAACAGAAGAGCCAAATTCGTAGCCCCTCTGTGTCTATGAGTGCACAACAATTCTGCCCAAAGAGTAGAAATAAAGCAATCATGGAGACTGCAAATGAAAAATCATCCTTGGAGAAAAAAAGATAGGTTATGGACCCCTATGGATTTCAAATGCTTAAAGGAGGTTGCTTAAAGTTCCTGGCTGAAGTCCATGCCAGTCTTGGTAATAGCCGAACGGATTCATCCATCTTCAGATTCCACTTGGCTTGCTCTTCCATCACTGCCACCTTCCCAGACAGCGAGCACACACATGCACATCTATCTATATATATGCGGAAGTTTTAATCTACACTACCCTCCATTCCAATCCACCCAGCCCTGCTCAGTACAGAGTGAAGCTATTGACCCTGCAAAGCAGCAGAAAGATGAATTTGATGACCCAGACTAGAGTTTTTAAACCATTTCAGCAAGGTCTAGAATCAAAGGAAAGTACAATTTATTCAGCACTTAGTAAAGTCCTTTTACTTTGGAACAGAGCGCACACACTGAAAATAGACTCCCACTGCCACGCAGATAAAATAAACCTGTCAACCACCACTGTCAAATCACTAGTCACCTCGATTAAATAAAGGAAACTTTAGCATCTCTCAGCATCTGAGAATTCCACCAAGATTATAAGCCCATAAAAGCATTATGAAGGAAAGAAAACTAAAGTAATGGGTTCTGTTGAAATGTCATCAGAGGAAGCATTTTACATAATTAGAAAATGCTAATAATAGCTCTGCACAAGGAACCAACACACTCTTCCCCTCACAGCCAGGGCAAAGCCATGGCATGGAGTCTGAAAGAAGAGAGCTGAGGCCATGCACTTATGTAGCAGGACCCACAGAAGAAACACGTTCCTGTCAGCAAGGAGGCCATCCTTGCCAATTGCTAAAGTTATTTTCTTTTTCTTTTTTCTTCTTGCTCACTCCCTCCCATTCTCTCTCTCTCTCTTTCACAGTTTTCAATACACTTTCCATGGAGAAGAGCTGGATCTGCCATGCTTCTGTGAATCTTCAATGACTCGGTGATGTTTTTTGAGAAATTATCCAATAGTTAGCTCCCTTGAAAAACTAATCAAAATATTTAGGAAGACAGAAAGCAATAAGTAAGCAGGCTGCTTTAGTCATAGGGTCTGATCTCAGGTGGGACCTACCTGGCAAAGTCACCATAACCATCAGATTGCTTATTTCATCTTTTTAAATGGTCAATGAGGACCAACAAGCAATAGGCAAAAAGATACCTTAATGCTGACCTATTAAGATAACCTAAATAAATGTATTTATTTTCATTTAGTCTGTGCTCTTATTCTGTGTAGATTTTGTTTATAACAATCAAACCTACTTAGGTTTCATGTCCCCTGTGGGATGACATAGCAAGACGTGAGGACCATAAAAAACAAACAAACAAACAAAAAACAGGAAAAAAAATTTAAAAATTGTCTGAAAGAGACAGATTACCTCCAAATCCTCTAAGCCTAAAACAAATTGTAATGAGAAGTTTGGTTATCAAGCAGCCCCATCTTGAACCCTCCCGAAAGTATTCTGCTCATTGGCATGCAGGTTTTCTGGCCAACATCTCCCCATCCCAAACATCTTTGTCTACATTGCCACATCTTCACACACATCCATTCATTTTCTTCTTATTCATTTCATTTTGACTTATTTAAATAGTTGAAGCAAAACACTCTATTTATGGCTTCTGTGAAAACATATTTTATATCTCATGCTAAAACTGTTAAGAAAATAAAAAAAATGCCTGCTGTTTTTCTTTCTGTCTTTTTCTTCTTATTTGCATGGCACACATTTTGCTGCTTCATGGAGATATACAGAAAAATCAATTCCTAAGCATAAAATGCAACTCACATTAAGGAGACTGCAAACGATAACTAATTATGATGAGTTGCTATGTAAATCATTCAATGGCAATCCCAGCAATCAATTTCAAACACAAATAGACCAAGCCCCTGGCTGCAGAAGAGGATGAACACCTACCAAATGTGTCAGAGATAACGGCAAGATTGCCAAGGTTGGTTGGAAGTAGGTTGGCAACCATCTCCAAGCAAGTTTCCATAGATTTCCTCTTGGTTTCTTGCATTCTTTCTTTCATACACTTAAAGTCCAATGCTTAATACAACAAGGTAACTATGGCATATTTTCAAGACTGTATAAGCATCAGGGAAAAATAATAATTCAGGGATGTTCACTGGACTTGCAATAACTTTGCAAAATGTGCATACAAATGCACCGTAATGGGGCCTTTGGTGTGATAGCTACTGGCCATGTCAGATTATGGGATACGTGTGGGATTGTCTGTTCTAACCTGGCATCACCACCACCCTCTACTAAGGTTTTCTCTGCAGCTCAGAGGAGGAACTAGAAACTGCATTTCTGAGACTTCCCTTGGTGCATGATTCTACATTAGACAGAGCCAAACAGAGACACTGGAGTATGACTTGGAAATCCAGAGAGAAAGAGGAGCAGGGCAATGTCTGGGCAGTTCTAATGTTTGAAGCAGTGTCCAAGTGAACTTCTTTAGAGTCACTCCCACAGCAGCGCTGCACATAGAGAATGTCACTAGGAGGTTCCCAGGCATTCCTGACATGTGCAGAAACTTCAGCAAGCTCTCAAGGATCACCAGCCTCGGTGTGAGGCTGGGACACTGAGTGGGGTCTTCCCTGACTGGATAAGGCTCTCTCTCATTCCTCACATTAAAACCCTTCATGATGTGAATATATAGTGGGTCTTCTTTTTTCCTATCTGAATACAGACTGATGCCATAGCATTCTCCCCTTTGGTTTTTCAAACTTTCTCTGCTCTTGAATTTATAGACTTGTAATTTAAAAGAAGGGAGGGAAGGAAAGTAACACAATTGTTTTGACAAAAACAGGCAAGGATACTATAATACTTTGCTGCAGCCTTAGCAAAGGATTTGGAAATTCACCCCTGGCAGTGGCCATTTCCAGGCCATTTCTCTGCCTGTACTTTCTTATTCCCTCCAGCACAATGCCACGGTCAGTCCTGTATTTGCTTCAGATGTCCTGTGTGAAGGACACATGTCAGGGGTGGCCTGGGAGTCAAGGACACAGAACTCTGAATATTTTTTTCCCTGCCTCTGTCAATGAGTGACTTAGTCTTCCCCAGCAGTTCTTGGCGCCTTCCTCTGTTAAATGGGGATAATAATATTTATTCTTCCTACTTTATAGGGTTGTCTTGAGTATGATATGGTCTATTCACTAAACAGAAATGTTTACCCCAAAAGACACAGTGGTCTATATAAATGCAAATTCCATTTCTAACAGCTACCAGATAAAGAGTGGCAATACCTGGCAGGCAGGTGTATGTCCTATGCACATATTTAAAGAAACATTTTTCTAACACTTCAACACTCCTCATAATGTGGATACCCAATAGAGGATATAGTAAGTAGACTGCCACTAGGTATCAACTGGGATCATTGACACAGCCGCGTGGTCCCTGTACTCTAAAGACATACTCAGACCTAGAGCTGAATTCTCAGAGAGATTCAGGCGCACCATTCTAAAACCACATGTATATCACAGCCTGCATCTCATTGCAAGTCCAGCCCCTTCTTTGAAGCTTCTGTTCTAGTAAAATAATTCTATTAGTTGCTTTAATTCATCCTATTTCCTTCCTACCATCAAAGTACCAGACTTTGAAAACTATGACATAAAAATTATTATCTACTTGGAAGTTATACAATGTGGCTAAAATGCTGTCTGGCAATGAACCAATAGATATAGACCCAACCATGGTGATCTGGGGTTGTGAAAGCAACCAAAGTTGAGGTCTGAGGTCCACAAGGCTGGCCTTTCCTTCCAGTATCACTCACTCCCAAAGAAAGATGGGTCTCTTTTCTCAGACACAATCAAGTTATCTCACAGAGGCATCTAAATTACTGACTTTCGCCTCTCATCATTTACTGAACAAATATTAACCTGAGCTTCTATTAAGCAGGAAGCCCTGTGCTAGGCATTGCAGGCACAATGGTGAGCAAAGAGACACAATCTCCATCAATGCCTCTAAGACCTTATAGCCTATCCAGGAAGACAGTCCCCAAATAAAAGAGCACTGACCTAATATAAATGTGTGGGGTGGTATCAGAAGAGTCTTCCTTACAGCTGGGATATTTAAGCTGATACCTGTAGTATGAGCAGGAACCAGTGATGTGAAAGAGAAGAACAATTAGAATTTTTACTGCCCCTCAGGGAACTTTCATTTATGAAGAGTTCAAGATATACATACACTTCACCTCTATCACAAAAGAAGAATATAAACAATTGCACTAAGGAGAAAGAAGCAAATATTACAAGTACCTCAGGAAGAGGAAAAATCAATGTAAGAAACAATTTCTTATAAGAATCAAAAAGTACAGTGCATTATTATCCCTACAATGCATGGATTAGCTGTAAATTACAGATGCAAAATCCTTTGCATTTGAATCTACAGTCCTTAGGAAATGAATCTTGGGTTTATCAGACTCGACATTGGAAGTTACATAAAAGGACAAGCAAAGGGAAAATGGCATGTACAGAAAAATAGCAATTTGCACATGAACTACTGCCCACCAGTTTATGTAGTTGTTGGTGCGGAATGAAAAGAGATTGGGAACTGGATGAATCAAAAATTATTTGCAAATAGAACTTCCACTTAAGATTTTATAGACCAAGTTTCAGACATCATGGAGGATTTCACTTGGGAAAGAAATGATGTAATTTGCCTTCACAATGTGAAAGAGCCTCCCTGGATAAAGGTTTGTAAACTGTTTCCATAAAGGTATTAACAAATGATACTCAGATAGTTTGGTGGTTTATATGATCAGAAAAAAAAGAATAATTTCTTTAACTTAAATATAAAAAAGCAAAGTGGCATTACGTAGTCTCATTCCGGGTGCTGAAAAATCAGGCTTTCCTCACTTGTTATCATAGGATTCACGCCAAGCTAAAACATATCAGTCTCATCTCTTCCCTACATGGATCAGTCCAATAATAATTCAAACTTAATGAATTTCTCTGGCTCTCTCTTTACTGGTATCCACAAGACCACAGGCCCAAAGACCTGGCCACCATTTCATTATGTTCACTTTTTTCACTACCAGGTCCTTCAAACTAATCAAGCAACCGGCTCATTAAATGGATAAGGTATTCCTCAGTAAAACCGAGATATCTGTTGCTGGGTCCTTTAGATAACAACGTTCCCATAATGTTGGGCTCTGACATCATCAAAGGGCATTTGTTTTAACTCTAAACACCTTGGGCATTTTTCCATATTCCAAATATTACTCAACATACCTTCACAACTTGTAGTCTTATATTTCATTTCTTTAACGTTCAAATTTCTTGTTTTACTATTACAGTGAAATATGGTCCTATTATTGGAGATTATCATTCATCTCATTATGTCATTCTTTTGTGAAATCTCAATTTCATGGCTAGATCAACTTTTACAAGTGGACTTGGGGGCTCTGAGACTTCAATTCCTATGCAGTGTACTCAATGATCTATACAGTAAAAATACCTTTATTTAAATATAAGAAACCAATAAATAAATCCATGAGGATATAATGCTAGAGTTAATTGGTTATTCTGTCTAGATATGGTATTGTTATTCACCTAGAGGAACTCTCCACCTGCCCCCCACCAAAAAAAAAAAAAAAACCAAACCAAACCAAAACAAAAAACACCAGTCTCTAAAGGAATATGTTCAAGACTTCCATAAGGACATTCAGTGAGGGAGCTCTATTCGCGGTCCTCAAAATACAGCATGTGGGTAGCTGTTTGTTCTACCTGCCTTTGAACAAAGTTGATTTCCACAAAACTGACACCTAATGAACAGAATTCTAATTGAACCAAAATATATGCAAATGTAGAAAAGTCCTACTGTGCCCAGACAACAAATAGGCAACAAAGGTCCAAATCACAGACACCTGGAATCCTGCAATACACCCTTGATCATTGCCTGCAGAGTAGAAGTGTGCCATTTGCCCAGAGCCCACATGTCTTCTCAAGTGCCAGCTTCCCCACTTTCTGGGCATCTCTACAGCCTTTGTTCATGCCCATCCATCCTGCAAAGAAGGTGGGAGCTGGAACAGTCCTTATTCAGTGTTGCCTGAATGTATGAGGGGAGTTTCCCGCTTGGGGAAATGTTGTTCAAAGTATGGAATGCCCTCGATAAAAGCCTGTTCTTACTTAGATTGGAAGGCAGATTCACAATTAAGAAACATGCCTGTAGTCATAACCAGGATAAAAGGGGTAAAGCAGTTATACCACATGGCCTCGTGTCCCCCCGGTTCCAACAAAGGTGATCATAGAGTCCTTGGCCTAAGCAGACAGCAAAGGGATGAGGCATTTTTAAATTATATTCCATGTAGACTCTAGAAATGGTAGTAAGAATTCAAGTCTTCGGGAATACTGGGTAAGCCAAATTAATGTTTTTGAGGATCAGATAATTTAAGAAAAGCTGTGCATTGATCCTGGGCAATGTTGTTAGGCAAATTGGAATTCCTTTTAGTTGTAACATAGAGTTCATTCATTTTAAAATTACAGACTTAAACTATTCTCTCCAAACAATGATACTTTTACAAACATTAGTGAGTTTCTCAATTCTCTCCAACACTTTTGCTGCGGGTAATGATCTACTTAGTAATTTTTAAGTACTATAATCTCTTTACTTAAAAAAAAATCAAATCACAAAATTATATTATAGCATGGATTTATTTGCCTTCCCAGTAGACCGCCACTAAATTCTATTTAATATGAGTTAAAATCACTAGGTTTGACAGGTATGGTTTTCTCATCAAGACCTTGAAAAGCACTGTGTTCCTTCTAAAGTGCAGAGGCAGCAATAATGAGCCCAGAGCTCTGCACAGCCAAGTGTCCCTCCCTGTAACTACTAAGAGCAATAAAAAGCTGAGTTCCTACCTCGGTGATTGGTGAGATCCCTGGAAGCAGAAGGCAGGGGTGTATAGGGGTGCTCTGGAGGGGCCTCGACATGGTCACTGGAAGCCTGCGTAATAAAAGAACATGTCAACATGAAGTAACACCAGCCACTAAATACCTTCATTTACCAAACATGTCTTCTAGGGATCTGGGTCTGGAGGAAGTATTATCAACCAAGACTCTTCTTAGGAAGCAAGAGTTGTCTGTGCTGAGATGTTCTGGTGAGTGCAGGGTAGCATAGGAAGCTTTGAAGAGTCTCACTAACAGGTGAAAGGGCTCTGTGACAAAGGGATGGTTTGTTTATTGTGTTGAACTGAAAGGTGAGAAGGAGGAAGGAGAGAGGGTAAAGGTCACAGGCCTTCTTCAGGTGCTTCCCACAGATTCAGTGTTCACTGTGAGTAGATTTCTATGGAAACCAGTGAAGATGCTGGGCTTTGCCCCAGGGTGGATGGGGAAAAACAGGGCCAGTTTACGTGGGCCCAGTGGCATGGAGACACAGAAGCTCAGTAGCATGAACCGAAGGATATAAACCATTGTACACTGTGCATTTGGGGTTCTGGCTAAGTTTAACAACCACACTGAAAAACTCATCTGAAATTTGGTACATAATGGTCCCCAATAAAACTTTGCCATTCCAAAGCCTAAAAGAAAATGATATGAAATGTATCTGTGAAAATGGTTTTTTATTGTACACAAACAGCTCTTTAACCATCGAACTGTATATAGTGTGACCTGTATGGGTAAGAAGTGCTACCTTTCTTTCTCTGTAACTCTACAACTAAGGGGATGAAGCCAGGAAGAAAGGACTATGGCTGTGGAGTCAGGTGTCCCTCAGAACCCATGACCGTTCTGACACATTCAGTGTGGATACTTATAGCAAGAAGCATCACTATTGCAATTCTTACTGAGACTTCTGAATCAAATACTACTTTTTTTTTTAATATCCAAAAAAGAACATCTGCTAGGATCAAAATCCTAAGCTTACAACCTTTCCAAGCTTCAAAAAAAGTAAATTTCATTAATGCTACATTTTTCTTTCTGGAATAGGAAATATATTCTATGGGATATATTTGCCCTGCTTGGAGCAGGCCTTTTCTCCAAAGAGATTATCTACATTATAGGAATCAAAGCTAAGTAGGAGATTAGACCTACTTGCTAGAAAAACCCTTTAAACCCTGCTTCTGACATTTGAGATGTTTGATTAAGCAGCTTTCAGTGGAGACTTTACAGAAAGAGTTCTGAATGGAGCAAAATCAGAAGCTCTGTCCCTAAGGTAGAGACAGATTTCAGGTAGCACAACTTCACTCCAGCTCCAAGGGAAACATGTGGTGTTTAAAGCTTGATGTGAGGGTACTGGGTCCTGAAAGATAAAAGTTCAGTCACCAAGAAAAATGTTTTAAAAAGTAGATAGGACTTGCTAGATACCATATCATTAGATACTTAGGACACTGCAGAAATTAGATTAATTTTCAAATACTAAAGTCACCACATATCCCTCCATTTGGCATTCAGGGTCTCTTGCAATCCCCACATGATAAATGAGACACAGTGACAGTGTTCTAAATATGGCACCTATTCAATGCTGGAGGCAGGATATATGGGGCAAAGTAATGGCAGCTGTCCTTCCACAGATCTACCATACTTCCTTAGTAAAAGGCCGTAGGTTCTCTGTCAATGTTTCTGTTCCACCTCAATGCTATAAAGGCCCAAAATACCAGTATGAATTTTAGGTTGCTATATTGTGATATTTCTTAGTGTGTTTAATCTCAATTTGGGCTGTTGACAATTTGATGACAGCTTTTCCTAAAATTACTGGAAGAAACTACCTTTCAGCAAATACCTCTGACTGGGCAAAACATTAGAGCTCTACAACCAAGAGTAAAATAGCTATTTACCTTTATTTCCAATTGTAGTCAAAGCAAAATTGGTGTGGCATGAGTTCGGTTTTACAGTCATCATTCTGTGCCTAGCATTTAATTATTTTTCTTCTTGGTGTCCATTTATAAACTCAAGTCATGGAAAAGAATCCGGGAAAAGAACAATTTTGCAAACTGTTGGTGGAATGTCTTTGGCTGGATGTTTAAGGAAGCTACTACAAATTAAGATTCTAAATACCAGTTCTTTGACTTGGCTCTTATCGTAATGAAGTCCATGGGATTTTTTCAATAGTGATGTACACATTTGTTCTCTCGATATTATGGTTATAGGAACAATTAAGAAAAGAGTGATTATCATATGAAACAAGTGGACAAGACAACGTCTTAAACTTGCACATTACCTGCCCCCAAATAAAGAACTTCCCTTGAAACTGAAGCAACATACCCATAGTATATTGAGTATGAAATGACTGAAATGTAAATGGAAAAAGTTAAGTAATGTTTTCTTTTACCTGGATTAAGAAGATATGCCTAAAATGGGAATAAAGGAAATTTGGGTAAATCTGAATCTTCAGAACCATAAATCTTCTCAAATCTTTGAGTCCTTGCCAAATTTCCTAACTACTTATGGCAGAAAGTTATACTCTTACATTTTATTTTTTAAGTCATTCCTACCCCAATATATTTGTAATAACTACAATAAAATATTAGCATCTGGAATACATATGTCCCTAAATAATTAAAAATCTAATAGAAAAATGGACAATGGAAATGTCAGGAAATTCAAAGAAGAGAAAACCTGAGTGGTTAATAAATGAAAGAGAAGAAGGTCAAATTCACTAGTCCGAAGAGCAATGCAAATTAAAACAAGATACAATTTTTCCACTCACCATATTGGCCAACTTTCAAGTCTTACAACAAGGGCTAAGGTGAATGAAGGGAAATGAACTTTTATCCTCTCGTCCCTTGCCAGTGGGAATAGACATTGGTTCAACTACTTTGGAGAGTAATTTAGCAGTACCTAATAAAACTAAAAATTTTATTTAAAATCTATTTTATTTAAAATGTATGTACTATGGAAAATTTCACTCAGGTCTATAAAGTGGAACATAAAACAGTGTTTATTCCATGATTATTTAGAACACACCAAATTGGAAATAGTTCAAATGCCTGTCAATAAGGAAAATGGATAAATAAAATATTGTATATTTGTATGACAGAATAATATTTAGCATTTAAGAGCAATAAATCTGGTTTATGTATCTCTAGTTGAATAGGTCTAAAATTTTAACACAGAAAACATAAATAAATAAATAAATAAATAAATAAATAAATAAATTTAACATAGAGTGAAAATACAAGTTGCAAAATGACAAATATGAAATATCTATATCTATATCTATATCTATATATATATATATATATATCTTCATCTTCAACCTCATGTGTGTATGGAAACATCTAACAATTACACTAGTTAAACACTAACTTCATGAAAATGGCTGCCTCTGCCAGAATGCAGGGTAATAGGACTGGAGCTAATGGGATAGGGGAGGCTTCAAATATATATATACATATATATACACACATACATACACACACATGTGTATATGGTTTATTTATTTTATTTAAATAGAGACTTAGAAACAGATATGTCAATATATTAGAAAATACAAAGTCTATATGTTAGTTACATGTGTTCACTATTTCTCAACTTTTCTACATTTTTGAA
The DNA here is from genome assembly GCF_028018385.1 of Neofelis nebulosa. Lineage (NCBI taxonomy): Eukaryota > Metazoa > Chordata > Mammalia > Carnivora > Felidae > Neofelis > Neofelis nebulosa. The sequence goes on along the minus strand of NC_080794.1, from coordinate 41,127,587 downwards.
ATTTCTCAAACAAGAAAATCGAAAAAACAAATATTCCTATTTCCTCTCTGATCCATACAGCCCTATACTGATATGAACCCATAATGAGAGGAAATTCCTCTAACAGTTTCCCAGTACTTGCACAACACGGATAACATGAATTTAGGCGGTTTCTGGTTTGCCTTTTGTGACGAAATACCCCCATTTCTGTTTTTCTTAAGGCTTCTGAGTATGACAAAGGAATAGAAAAAGCTGATAAATACTAGTGAATGTGTACCCCCTTCATACTAAGGCTTGAAAGGCTCATGCCAGCCTAGTAAGTTCTTCTGCTTAAGATTTGTCAAAGCATATTGAAGGTTTCTGTCCTCTTTCCCTACTCACAAATGGATAGTTGCTGATAATTTTTTAAACTCACAGCAATAATGATAATAGTCACTAATATACTGCACTTTGCAATTTCCATGGTGCAGGAAGGAAGACAGAACTTTGGCAGCCTCGCTGGAAAAGAGTCAGTGGAAGTGCAGCACACTCCATGAGAGACTTGCAGAGTGAGAATCTCACTCCGTGGTTGAAGAAAACAAATGTCTTCAGATGAGTATGTAAAATTCAAGTCCCTTCCCATTGGGTGCATTCCATGGAAACCTGCATTCCAGTGGATATTTCTGAACATCATGGATGCCCTGAAGGAATATGATACAGACCACAGGAGGAGTGATTTGGCAGGCTTCAAAACAAGAAGGGGGCAGCTACAAAGTTGTTTAATAGCCATAAATCTCCTACTATTTTTCACAAAATACCATCTAAGACCACATCTCCACAACTCATTCCCCATTACTCAGCTCAAGTGGAGCGCTTTGGCATGCTCACTCACCCTTAAATCATACACAGCATAAAGTGATCCCGGGTCTGGGAAATTTGTCAGCCTCCTTCAAGCAAAAGCAATCTTCGCTTTTCATCACAATTCATTCCCTGAAACTGTGGTATAAAGCTGACTCTTCTAAAAACATTTATTTTCTTTCATAAGAAAAAGCATCACTCATTTAGTTATCAAGTATTTAATAACCACCTACTATATGCCAAGGCCTGTGCTGCGAATACCAAGAAAAATAAAATGAGGACTTGGGTTGCATTCCTGACTCATCAAAAAAAATGATAACCATGATTAATACTAGTTATTAAGAGTCACCAACTGGTAGCATGACCCCCAAACTCTGCACTGTCGCAGAAATTTATCCCTGACCTCTATTACAACACATGACCACATGGAAGAGTAATTATGTCCCTGCTTGTTTCTTACTCATACTAAGAGAAAGCTTTCCAGATTAACTATATTAGCTTTCTAAGATTAACTATACTATTAACCCTTGTACCCAACATGCTGCCAGAAATATAGAAAATAGTCAATGCATTGTGATTGAATGAATCAAACATTTTAATGTCAAAGATAAAACTAGCTATACAATGATTGCAATTGGACACAACAAAAGTCTGAGCTAGGTTGCCAGAATCAGAGATAAAAACTTGCCATCACCTAAAAGATTAAATTAGAAGCCAAAGAACGAGCCAGAACGGGGAGACTTCTGACCTGCTCCAAGGTAAATGCACCATGCCTTTCAGTGTGAAGCAAGATAGAAAGCCTTCATGACAGATGCATTGTGTTGGGAATGACAGACAGGCTTAGGAGTGGAAAAGGCCATATATTGTCAGAGCGAGAAGTCATGAAACTAGGAGGGAATAAAAAACGGTAAGGTACAGGATGAGGTTGAGTCAATAACCAAGAGACCAAGAAATGTCCCAAAGGGGCAAAGAGTAGATTCTGGGCAAGAGCACAGCATTCAGCTGATTGAAGGGGCTGAAGGCTAGTTCAGGCTATAAGTCAGTCATATAAATCAGTCATAGAAGGGGTAGGTGCCAAAGACCTCCCTAAAGTAAGGAAGCCCCTTGAAGGCAACATCCTGGAGCTTCCCATTGTTTCTATCTGATAAAGGGGTCCACTTATGCCAGTTACTAAAATGGCATCAGATCCAGAGTTGTAGTTTAGAAATATTTATGGAAGGAGAGACGAGGGAGGGAAGGAAAAAAAAAAAAAGAACCAGGAACAGAAAAAAGGAAGGAAGGAAGGGAGATAGGAAGGAAGGGAGGGGATGGAAGGAAGGAAGGAAGGAAGGAAGGAAGGAAGGAAGGAAGGAAGGAAGGAAGGAAGGAAAGAAGGAAGGAAGGAAGGAAGGAAAGAAGGAAGGGAGGGAGGACAGATGGACTATGGTTTAGGCATTTTGTGGACTGTTTAATAAATAATAAAATCACAGAATGTAGGAGATGTAAAAGACTTTACAAATCATCCAGAGCAGTAGCTTCCAAAATATTTTTAGCAGCCACTTACATAGCAAAAGGAAAAATAAAAACTAAATATTGGGCATTATGGAAATAGTGATGATTTCTTATGGCAACCAAATAACACTATAATATAAAAAAGGGAGAAACATGCCAAGATTTTTATGATATGATATTAAGCAAACACAGTAAATATTAAAATAGTATACACACTGTGATTTTTAATGATATAAAATTAACAAGAGGTAAAAGCTAATAGGCAAAGATTAAAAGATTTTCGTTAATGTGATTTAGAGTGATTTGATTTTTCAACTTATTTAATTGTGTCATTGCTTCTTGCAATTTAAAATATTTAAAATTTAAATATTTAAAATCCTAACTACTTATCAAGGCAGATATGAAAGAATGCATTTTTCCATCAAGTATCTCTCCAATCTCTCCCACTGGAGGGAGGAGAAGTGGACAAAGAGGGAGGAATATTAGGAGGTAAGGGGGAAAAAGAAGGGGATTGGAAAGAAAGGAGCACAATGAAGCACAGGAGCTAATATTTCCTGAATATGTCCTAAGTGCTAATGATTTTCCAGTGTATGAGGTATATCCTATTGTTACTCTCATTTGAGAAGTGAGAAAACAGAGCAGGATAAGTAATACATCCAAGACTGTGCAGTTCAAAAGTCCACAGCGTGATCAGGCACCAAGTCAGAAGCCCAAAGCCTCCCAAAGCCAACTTGTTTCCCCAGTTCCACCTTGTGTCTGCATTGGGGGCCCCAGGTTTATGATACTCCTCTCCTGATCATCACTCACTTTTGCCCCACACCACTGTCAACAGGGCCCTACCTGATCCTTTCTGGTAGGAATGTAGACTTCAAGAGCATGGGGGCCAACACCCAAATTGAGAGTGAATGCCTTGCGGCCCCTAACACAGGAACTTCTTGAACAATCGAATGAGAGAGAATTTACTAAAAAGAGCATGGGTAATTTAAAAAGTGGAATATTCTATCTATAAACAAATGTTCATCTTTGTCCACAGAAATATGATGAAACGCAAGTTAATAATTTGCTTCTCATTATTAATCCTTGCTGAAAATTTAGTATTTGTCCTAATGTTCAAACATAGAATATAATCACAATGTAATACTATAACTTCCAAGTAATGAATGTATATATGAATGTGTGTGTGTCCCATTTCTTGAGCACTAATTATATGCAGGCATTTTACACAGAGTTTCATTTCACTATCCCAACAACCTTAAGATACAAGTACCATTATTATTATTATTTTATAGATAAGGCAACTGAAATTGAGGGAGGTTATATAACTTGCACAAGATCACCCAGCTACCATATGCGGGATTTGGAGTTCCGACCAACACTGCTTGGTTGCATAGCCTGAGTCCCAAAACTGTACAATGAACTTGAAGTTTGAAGGTATCTAAAAAATCCTTCCTGGGTTTAGTATATAACTAAGGAAGATAATATATTTGTGGAGAGATGATCCAATTCATGTTAATATGCAACATGTTTTATGGCCTGGCATGTAAATAAAACCATGAAGTTATTTATTAATAACTCATTGACTATGCCATGTAAACACAGGAGTAGTCTCATTGGCCACTTGGGGTTGACATAATCAGTGGGTCTGGAGTCAACCTGTACCAGCTCACAAAAACCAGTGGTTAAATTTTCAGGAATTCTGTGTTTTGGTTGTTTAACACAGTCTTTATTTAAAATTAAATTACATACACTTGTAATTGCACAAATAATATTTAAAGGTAATATATACCATAACTCGTCACTTCCTAATTATTTTACAAAATTTTACTGTTATTTATGCTCTTTAAATTATTTATGTCTATCATATCTATATAGTGGAAATACTATAGAATGATGTGTTGCTACATATCTCTTCCCAGCTCTTCAGTGATGTCACTTCGGTGGCCTGACACTGCCATGGTGGTAGTATTCATGGCAGATGTTGCCAAGTGCTACAAATTAGGGACTGAGTTGTTCTTTTATTGATTTCTTAAACTTAAGCAAGTGATAGAAAAAATGTTAATGATGTAGATTAAACTTAAAAGTATACTGTGCCTTCAGGACACCTGAGTGGCTCAGTCAGTTAAGCGTCTGACGCTTGATCTCAGCTCAGTTCTTGATCTCAGGGTCATGAGTTCAAGCCCAGCATTGGGCTCCACGCTGGGTGTGAAGCCTACTTAAAAAAAGAAAAGAAAAGAAAAGAAAAAAATACATTGCACCTGTAGCCAAAATGTTGTGAACAGCATAAAAATGTGAGGAAATATTCTTCCAGTATTCAAAACCTGTTATCCAGTTAGTAAACATGTAGCTCATGTCACTGACAAATGAGGGAAGTTCTGACATACTTAGCAAGGAGGGAAAATCATTGATATTTCCTATCAGAATTACACTTGTTCACCTGCCACAACCTTAGGTTGGCTATGGACATGAGACTTTTGCCAAAATAATCAACAGTATTCTATAAGGATCAACTGGCTGAAGGGAATTTATAACATAAAGTATTATCTATTTAATTTTTATTTATAAGTTGTGAGTTACTCACCCTTTATGTACATAAAAATTACGATAAACTGTGTACACATAAGCATGCATACTTTTTTCCCCCCAGAGAGCTAGTTGTTAAACCTTTACCAGCACACCACTACATATAACACTTATTAAGTTTGGGGCTATGTAGAAAAGGGCTATTTTATGGCCTATGAATGGAAAGGATAGTAAGAAAAAAGCTAATTAAGCTTCAAGGATTCTGTCCTTGACTTATTTACAACTTGGATATCTTCTACTTCCCTGTTGTCTATGCTCAGATGCCTCACTGACCAAGATTTAGAGCCAGTCTCCATCTGGCTGTATGACCTTGGGCAATTTACTTAAACTCTTTAAGCCACTTTCTTCGAGTATAAAATGGTAAAAACAATAGTCATGCTATTATGACACGAGGAGGAGGATGATGGGTAAAAATGGCTAACACATATCCGTCCTACTTTGTATCTGGGACTATTGTAAACACTTTGCATGTATTAATTTATTCAATCTTCACAACATTTCCCATGAGGCAGCTACAGCCCCTACTCCTAGGTTACAGATGAGGAAAACTAAGGCCCAGAGAAATTAAGTAATTTGACCAAGGTCTCACTTAGTTTCTTGGGCTACTAGTATGTGGCAGACCTGGGACACAAATCCAGGCAGCTTGCCTCCAGTGGCCACTGTCTTAACCATTCTGATGCTATGCAGCCTCTCTTCCCAGTAGAGGTGAACATTAAGTAAGATAGACAAAGATGACAGTATTTCTCATTAAATGTTAGCCGTGATTTATTTTTACTTCATTCTCATTTTGTATAACCTGTAATTTTGCATATCTTACCTCTTCAAGTAGATTTAAGTTTCTTGAGAAGTAGGACTTTATGACCTCTCCTGCTCTTCAAAGTAGCTATGACAGGGACATGCACATCTTTTGTAATCAAGTATTTATTACACGAATAGACTCTACTACTCCTTACTTGTCAAGCAGAAACACACTCACTACTGAGATCTTTTCTGAGGGAAAAAGTAATATGATCTTTATAGCCTTGTTGTAAGTTCATCCATAGATTCACTGCATTACTGTGATGGTCGAACTATCTTTAGTAAACAGCTACATGTGGCATTTCTCATCTGTGTTTGTAGGGTTGTCTTAGAAATAATATTATGTCATAGCAGTCCTACAGGCTTGATTTATTTTGGCTTAAAAGAAGGAACTTGCCTCATGTGTCTCTCTTCCTCTCAGAGAGTTTTTTATTCTCGAGGGCTGTGGGTCAAGTTCTGTCCTTGGAACCAAAGTAGTTTTCCAAAATGAGGTGGAGCCAGCTCTGTCAAGCTAGGCCAGATCTGCTGTCAGTGTCTTTCCCAAATACATCAGACCCTCTGCTTGTAAAAATAAATTGATACCAATGCAAGAAATTTATTAGGAGATGACAGCCCAGTTCATAATGGAAATATGGAGAAAACATCATCCTTCAAAACTGACAGTTTATCCATCATGCCTCAGATTCCTGAGATAGAAACAGACACTGTCACATACAATCTGCTGAGGACACGTTGTCTTGGATTTCCTTATGACAGGAAACTCTGAAATAATCCAGAAGAAGGGAAGGGCTTGTACTGCCCTTAATGTGCTCAGCCATAAATTTTTAGCATTAGTAGAAGAAACATGTGGCCAAGGAAATGAATGATGGGGGAAATCAGGAGGCCTGGAATTCTCGAACGGCTCCTTCTTTCTCTTGGGGGTGATGAACTGGGACAGGGGTCACAGAGGGTTACCACACCACTGTGAGGGACATCAATATCCTGTTATATGTAAGCAAAGCCAACAGGTGGCAGGGCACCACTGCGGACACACCACAGTTGGCTCTGTTTGAGATGTGGGGGACCAGGTCACCTTGCCCCGCTAACTTTCCAAATGCGGTTATTTTGCTTAGTTTGTTATTTGTATTGATAAACTTGAGACACTTTAGGAGGGCCATTTTAATTAGGAATAAATGCAAGGATATTTGTGGGGATCACAAGAGGCCTGATCTTCGCAGGCTTAATGAGGTGACCTATGTAACCGCGAATGAAATAATTGTGTATTGTATTAAAAGCTGCTTTGGAAAATATAATCGTGGTAGTAAATTGTAATGAAATGAACATGGTCTTAGAGGGGAAAAAAATATTCACTGCCAATTTTATGGGGCCTTAAAATATTTATGTTCTAAACTTGCATTCTTTGGAGATTTGCTGAGTGTTGCTAGAACGAGGAAACTTTTTTAATGAGATACATGCGTGTTTTATAAATTTACAGATCTTTTTAGCAAAAAGAGAAAGTCATAAATGCAAAACGGAAACGAAAACAAGGCAAGTACAGCCTTAATGGTCTTATATTCTTAATTCGTTCTTTATATCAGAAAAAATAAAAGCATGGGAAATTTCATTTAAATGTGAATAATATGCAAGAAATCTTTGCTTGCTGTTGATTTCTATCTGACTGAGGTACAGAGAACATTGGCGTGAATAGGACATACCAGAGAAACTCGAGATTTGCTGCATTTATTGTATTATGAGGATATGAATAGGATATGTGCATTCTTGGGCTAAACACAGAGTCAAATACAGGATTTTGATCCACTCCCCAGCATTAATCTCTAAGAACATCAGTGAAATAAATTACCTGTTGATCAAGTCCTTATTCATAGGTAACAGTGTCTGACAAAACACAAAGTGAGTCTGTAATTCTTGGACTCTGAATCCTTCTTTAAATGTTCTCATCCTGTGAAAGAGGCAAATGAACTTCTAATTGTTCACATTTGTTTCAGCCAATCTTCCTGATTCCATTTTAAGCAAGACCTAAGACTCTGTTGACTTTACGTGTCCAAATTAAATATATCTGTGTTTCCCTTTGCTTTCTATCTAAGTGCATGCCAGCATGCCTTCACATTCATCTAGGGTTTATTTCAATATTAGTGGAAAACAAGCCATTTTTCAGTTTAATGAATAGCATCAGTGTCTGCCTTTTAACCAAAAATGTGACCTTACACTTGATGGATCTCACCAGAAGGCACATTTTCAAATTATTTTTCTATTGGAGGTTATGACTATCGCTTCCCAAATGATCGTGGCAGTGGTGAGAGAAAGCCCGCATCACACAGCAGCTTAGAAACAGAACTCAGACCAAACAAAATGGTAGTTGCATTTATGGAACAAGGAAAGGGGAATGGAAAGGAAAGCATGAACCATATGAGAGGGGAAAAATACCTCCTCTGAGCTTCATGGAACAGGAGAAAAGAGCCATGTAAAGCAGCTGAAAGTCCCATACTTTTTTGTTACTACCATTTTTGTTTCCAAATCATTCCAAATTGGGAAGGTGAAGGCTGAGCATTACTGATTCAGAAAAACTCCAAGAGGACATCTGATATTTCTTCCTTATTAAGGATGATGGAGTGTAATTGATGTGCCTGGTGCCTGGCCAATTCCAACTTTTTGAGAATGCCGCTTAATGTGTGGACATTATTTTTGGACTACTGAACGCCAGAAAATAATGAGCTGGCATTCAGCTTTGGTGAATAAGACCCTGAATTTTCATCTAAAAGCAGTTTTGAGTTATTGCTGTAGATAAGGTGTAACTGTGCAGGGGAATTTTATCCATGTTTCTCCCATGAATCATAAATGAGGAAAAAAATTACAGTCTAAATTGCACTTAAAAGGAATAAAGTCTTTTCATGTCATACATGATTTATCAAAATGATCTCATTTTAAGGGTACTGTGGTGTATCTTGATTAATCACATTAGGAAGCGTGATGAATGGCCTCTTTAATGGTAACACAGGATTTATTGGCAACATCCCGACTTGAACCAGAAGGGTAAGAAGTAAAATATACAATAGATAGCTAATGCAGATAGGGTGTCAGTAATGCTCTGACTTGTTTTAAAATATACCGGGAGCCTCGGCGTCAGGACATTCTGAAACCGCCAGGTGGTGGAGACCAAACAAGTTTTGCACAGGAACTTGGGGGCAACAGCTTACAGGGTGTAACCCTTCCCTAACCTGTTGCAGCGCAAGTAAAATCAGTCTTCTGGACCATTAAAAGAAGGCATCTGTGAAATCTGAACAAATCATGGAAATTCCTAGTAGGAAGAGGGGACGTTGCCTTTAGAGATCAGCACTCCTATCCCTTTCGCCCTATTTCAATATCCTTCCTCACATTACGCTTTAATATCCTAAATGCCTTTTTTTTAAAGCCTGCTCCAGTCTGCTCCCACTAATTTCCTCTAAGGCTGACAGATCAGAGGCTTTCCTCTCACTGTTCCTTTTAGAGCTGAAGAGGCCTCACGGTAATCCTGCTGCTTGTCTGCAATTAACCCTTCCAGTTGCCACATTATTAACACCACCACCCACAGACAGAGGAAGCCCCGACCCACTGGACACTGGCTCCTGACTGAAGCTTCAAAGGTGCCAATCACACCCTAGTCAGAAAGGTGCCTGCTGTCAGCATCCAAGGCTTCCAACCTCTCCTCCCCGCTGATCAAACATTCTTCCTCAGAAGATTAATTCAGAGTCTCCGCCCATTTCCTCCCATATCCTCTTTCCCTTTCTGGTTTACCCAAAGATCCATCTTTGCTTCGAAAAGGGAAGCCATGGATAATAGAAGCCCTTTCAAAACAAAAGCTGGGCAAAGGCAAATTTAAGTCCCAGCTGTTATCAACTTTTTTTTTTTTTTAACTCATTTAAACACCTTAAGGCAGTGAGGATTAGGGCCTGGCCTGAAATGCCATTCTTTGATCAAAGACCCCAAGACTTTACACAAACATAATCACAAGGCAATGGATGCTTCTCTGAAGGCTGAATTGATTTGTTTGGCTGCAAAGCCCAGGATGGGTAGGAAGGCTGCACACTTATTTTCCCAGCATATATATCACAAGGCCAAGTGACTTAGAAATTATATTTTTTCTTCCTATGTCTTAATTGGGGCAAAGTTGTTTATGGATTCAGATACAGCTGTGGAGAGACACTGTGGAGGGAAGAGTATGGGGGCCAAGTGGGTGTTCACTATGGCCTTGTTCCATCCCAGGGCAGGGAGGAGGGGTGAAAGTGGGAAAAGGAGGAAGACAGCCATTCCACAGTCTCTGATGTGGAGTAAAAGCGACTTCACTGTACTTACATTAGCCAATTCTACTGGAATCTTCTGCAGTCACTTAGCTGTAGTTACCCATCCCTGTCTGTTAAAGCGTTCTTAACAGGAGAAACCAGCAGGACCTTTCTGGAGGGCCAGTGAACGGTGCCATGTGACTCACTCAGCAGGCCCCTCACTATCCATCGCCATCTTTCAGGAGCAGATGCCAGAACTAACTCACAGTAAAATCTTCAAAAAAGGCTATGAGATGGCTGTATAACAAATTATATAAATCAATGCTCGATAGGCTTTAAATTTGTCCTACGTTCCTGGAAGGAGATAATTTTGAAGTTGCCTAATAAAGAAAATATTTAATGTCAAGGTTGAAGGGACAACTGAATACTGAAATGCTTCAATATTCAATCATATGAAGTTGTCTTTATAAAGAGATGGTTAACCAGATTATTGTTTGTTTGTTTTTTTCCAGAAGGAGGGGTTATTTTGTCATGCACACTAGAGGGACTATCAGAAAATGAAATTAAAGTCCTACATGATTAAGAATTCTTATGTGATAGGACTATGACTACACTGGACACCTGACCACATTTCCAGGAAAAATTGTAGAATCTCCCTAATTGGATGATTCAGGAAGAGAAGACTATCTTTAAGTGATGAAATTCAATTTAAGGTCCTCTAGGAAAATATATGGGGAAGGAGGGTCCTAATGAGTCCAAGGGTACATTGTTTCATGTATGGTTGGATCCACATACTCAAATTCATCATCAGGACTTCCTATTTCTAGATTTGTACTCATATTCCTGCTTTAGTTTCTCCATGTGGTGACTTCCCAGATCTCCAGATCCATATCTTACCATCTTCAAAACAGCATAAAAAGCTTCTGTTTCCTAAAAGTTCCAAGCCAAATCTGGGAATCTGTGGCCTTGTCTGAGTTATACGCCCATAGCAGAATGAATCTCCATGACCAGGAGAAGGAACTCTCTGCCAGTCAAGCCTGGATCATGTGCCCACTCCTAGTTCTGGGTCAGCGACTGGTCCTACCAGAGCTCTATGGATTAAAGGTGGAGGGGGAGTGGCTCCCCAGGTAAATATGGTCTAGAATACAATGTAATGGACACCGAAAAGGCCAAAAGAGGAAATTCCCCTTCAAAAGTGGACAAAAACCTGTGCAAGTCTTTTGGAGTCCCTCGCTGCACAATAAACATTCAAAACACATCATCATCTCTGGGCAAAACTGAAAGTGCTATTGAAGAGTCCATCCTGAATCATCACCAACACCAACGAAAGGCCTCCACATGCAGAAAATCATCCCCATAAGGCCTTCCAAACATCATGTATTTTAAACTTTTCAGGCTCTCAGCTGGCACCAAACAGCTTTAACATGCAGTAATTTTTTAAACAAGCTTGGGTATCCCAGAAAGGATTAAAAGCAGCAATAGCCATCTAAAGGGAGGGAAGGGCCAAGGGCATCTGCTGGGATCCCAGTACAACATGGAAAAAGGAGACCACAAATACAGACTAAGAACTGAACCACCAGATATCACAACAGCTCTGAAATGATGACAACCCAACCTACTGCCCCATCCCCTCACACACACCTGTCAGTAGGGTAAAGTTCAACTCAGTTTAACATTTCCTGCATAGGTCAGGAATTCCATAGCATATTTAATTACTAATTCTCCTGTATCAAGCAACTAGTAGCATTAGTCCTGGGGTGAGATATTATTCCCGTTTTGACTATACATAGATAATACCACAAGAGAACATGTAGCCAGTATCAATGAGTAGTGCAGGTACATGCTATGGGAACCTTCTACAAAGTTTTTATCCCAATCTACACAAACTTCAAATGTTGGGAAAATAAATTCTAATGCATGTCTTTCATTTCCAAAGGCATTTCTCCACCACTGTGTTGCTCAGCCTTCTTTTTACCTCTTTCTAAAAGAGGTGTCAAAATGTTTTCCTTGAATCCAAGAATCTAAGTCCACTGCTATCTTAGTAAATGAGGATATTTTGTTCTAAGTAGCTCAAGTGATCCCCTGAAGATCCGTGACATATGTGAGCTAGGATATAAAACTGGGACCCTTGCAGACTTAGGACTGGCTACTACATTTGAGTTTTGTATACCCCTGGAGATCCAAGGAAAGCAGGCAGGATTGTCTGCCTAGGAATTCAAGGACACCCAGTATGGTGACCAAAGTAGGATACATTCTAATGTTCTGCTAGGCTACTAAAACTCTCCTGGGCTGTAGCTCATATGCTCTGAGCACCCACCCTGATAGCTCTGAGCTATCAGGATAGCTAAACTGTGAAGAAAAAAAATGGAGCTCAGATGCTGGCATTGGGCATCTCAAAAGCTCTGCCATATGGGTACATGTGTGCTTATGCCTGTGTGTTGACTGTGAAAGGGATATGAATATAAAAGACTTCAAGTTCCAAACACCATCTTGCTTTGTAAGGCTAATATTAATCCCCAGTTTGTGAACCTTTCTAGATAAGGACTTTATTTTATCCTATCTTCTCCCAAGTAGCAGAAAACATGCCTATTTATTCTGGACATCCAAGATTCTCATTACTCTCTAACCAAACACATTATCTCTATCTGGTTAAATATTAATTTTCATAATATGAATGCTTTTATATTATTAACTACAAGTTATACAGTACAGTGGAGTAAAAAAGTGGTGGCAAATGGTTTGATACATGGAAAATTATTTGATAAATAACCCCCAAATATCATTCACAGAGCTATTCATGAAAAAGTCCTTTTTTTGTTTTATACTATCAGTAATTGTTGACATCAAAAGTTTCACTCATCTAAACGTATACACGTAAAACTATTTCCTTAAGAGATTCCACTTTCAAATATGTAAGAGAGTACCATGGGAAAAGTGACCAAGTGACATAATCATGAAGTCTTATGTCCTGGGCAATAGTTCTAATCATTCTAGTGGCCTTATTCTCTCTGTGGCCAAAGAAAAATGCAAAGTGGACTCGGTTTCATTTCCTAAAGAAACATCACCATGTACCCCTAAAGTCTTAGCCTTCAACTCTTCGAACACATTGTTGTCTATGAGGATTCAGTTACGGACAAGGTTGGCATGAACTTACTCTAGTGGTACATCCCTACATCGTTTCAGGTAAATGTAATACTTAGGACAGTCCAACTGTCAAACATTAAGGATGAAAGGAAGAGGGAGGAGTACAGAGAAAAGAAGGGAAAAGGGAAATCAGAAAGGAAGACAAAGGAAAAAAGAAATTTTGATTTTTTTTTCTCAAATAAGAAATCCATTCAACCATTTTCCACCATTTTTTTGGACTACATTCTACCAAATCAACTAAATTCTGCACCTATTATGAGACATATGTTCTACAAGTCCTCCTTGCCCTCCTCTGCCATCCATGATTCCTAGACTCTGAAAGATAAACACGGCCACAAAAACCCAGGTCTTTCTTCCTCAGCTCCTGTGTTAATCCTGCCACTGCACATTTGTAACCAGTTTACAGCAAGGTTGATGGTTCCCTGGTAAGAAACAAAACGAAGACATGAAACTTGGATGGTTGCAAAGGGCTAAGAGCAAATGAGCTCTAAAAAGATTCACTGGGGAATGTGGGCCTATAGTTTGGCCAGGATGAAGTAAACTTCACTATGTTTTTAATATCAGCCCCTCCTCTCCCCATCCTCACCAGTACCAGAGAATTACTATAGCTTTCAATCAACTAAGGGAACTCATTTTAGAGAGGGTTCAATTCCTGGGAAAGTCCTACCTGAAGTGACCATCCTTAGAACTTCTTTTTAAAAACAGATTGTGATCATGCCCCACTCTGCTTAAAAACCATGTAATAATTTACCTCGTTCGGTATAAGTCAAAAGCACGATCTGCAGCCTAGTAGGCCCTCTGCCCAGGCCTTTGTTAGGGCTTCCGGACCATCTCTCACCCTCATCCCTCACCCTGAAACCAGCAAATGGCCTTCTCCATACTCCTTCAGCACGCCGGTCCGCATCCTGCCAACATCACTGCATAGCCCAGTCTTTCTTCTTAACTTCCACCCCCAACATTTTTGGCCTGGTTAACCTCTTACCTTTCAAATACCAACTCATGCCTTACTATCTCAAAAAGATGTCCCTGGCATCACTTTCATACGTACTTCCAAGAACCCTGTATTTCTTTTTGGGGATATGGCATAGTATGTAATTATATCTTAGGAGCATATTCAAGCAATGTGTCCTTTATTAAATAGTTTGCTCCTTGAAAGCAGTGTTCCACACTTCCTAAAAAGACTGGCTCGTAGCAGCTTCTCAACAAATACTTGTTAAATAGTGAAATAAATTAATATAAAACACTGAACATCCAGCATTCCCCAGCCTCCAAGAGTTGAACGTAACAATAAGCACACATCTTCCCAGACTAATTGCCTCTGAGATGATCTTCTGAGATGATCTCCTCCAAAAACAGAGCTCCTACATTAGAAGAGGTGGGACCCATGGTCCCCCTGATGCCAGGAGCTTCCCCTGCACATGCTCATTTCAACCTTAGCCTGGTCCCCTAATATGTAAAAGGGCCCTAAGTTGCAAGGTACATTTATGCCAAGAGAAGTCATCCAAAGGCCGTTCAGAACAAAGAAAATCTCTTTCTTGTACTTCAGGCTGGTTCAAAGGGGTAACACAAAACACAAGCCCCTAGTTTCCAAGATGCACTCAAGTGATGTCAGTCTGGGATTTCAGGTTGGACAGGAGGGAACCAGGCCCTGGGTGCTCTGAGGTAGCTCCAGTTTTGCTCAGCTTCCCTTTTGTTACACCTGTGTTTCTCAATGCTTCCCACACTCCTTTGCCCTGATAAATGAGTAATAAAAAAATGTAATCCAAATAAAGATGTGGCTTTCCCCTGGCATGCAGGTGAGCATCCATTATCACCGTTGTTCTGTTCTTCCAGGGCCCAAACTGAAGGGCCCTTCCCTGGCTGGGAAGGCCAGAGCAAGCTGCCCAAGGGTCCTCAAGGGCCCTCAGCAAAAGAGAAAACTGCATGGTAGTGCAGCCCTCGTGTTACAGGGCTCCTTGGGCAGAAGGGGGCGCTGCAGCGTAACCTATTTAGGATGCAAATGAAGTGCCTCTGGCTGCAGATTAAAGCCTCTGCCTGGCAGGTCCTCAGCAGTACTAAATGTTGGATTTCTGCTTGTCACTGCTCACCGCAGGTCATTAATAGAACTCAGAATGGTGTTACTAAATGTGAACATTAAAAAAACTGATAATAAAAAAAAAAAAAAAAGAAGAAGAAGAGAAAAGAAAAGAAAGGAAAAGAAAAGAAACAGGAGTGGCAATCCCACTATGAGGGAATTCAACTCATCCAGCTCTGAGACTTATGTATTCAAGATCTCTGTTGTTCACCAATTTTATTGGTTTTGGATTAACAACTGTCTACCACATACTTAATGCCCAGTAACTGACAGATAGATGGATAGATAGATAAGTGAGAGAGGGACAAAGACAGAGAAGGAAGGCAGAAAGGAAGAAGGGAGGGAAGAAGTGAGTTAAGATCTTCTGTGTGTGGCTGTGTACAGCAAGAAAGAAGGAAGAGACTATTACCACAAACTAAAAGGTTTTAGAGATGGGACCACAAGAAGTGAATACTGGAGGGACTCCTCCCTTCCTCCTGGTTGAACTTCATAAAAGTGGGAGAAAAGAATCAGATCAAAACTTCCATCTTCACATCACCAAGCCAGCTGGTACTTATACTTTATTTTCTGACCAAATCAGGTGCTCATTCTGCCAAGTGAGTTTTCCTTTTTCCCTTTACTCCAGCCAATTCTTGTTTTCTTCAACTGGAGCTCCCCAAGACTCATCAAAAACACGATTTAATTACATCTCCAAAAAAAAAAAAAAAAGGGAGGAGTGTAAACATGACTCCTTTTTATCTCCTGATACATCTGGACAAGTAGACAATGTGCTAAAACAAAATAAATCTGCCCTGACAGTCACATCAAAGAGTTCAGCGAGGGGCTTGCAGCTACTTAAAGCACAGGAATGCTGTTGCTAAGCATCGGCCTACAACTTATCAGTCCCTAGAAGAAATGCTTTTTTCTTTCTTTAAGGGGGAGATGAGGAAAGTTAGAGAGTGGGAACCAGACTGCAAGAGGAGATTGGGGATTTTCGGGGATTTTGAACCTTAAAATGAATTGTGTGAAGGAAAGGGGTTTTGTTGTGCTGTGTTTTCCTTTTGACACACTGTCTATATTTTTATAAAGCTAGTATGTGGAAACCTTCTAGAAAGGCTTATTTAGCACTCAAAGAAATAGGTGATCACACAAAACACTCCTGTACAAATTTGTACCATATCTCATTGCCATGGGCTTCTCAGTTATGAGAGGAGCCTAATACGAGCTCAGAGGTCTGAGGAAATATCTCACATTCACCAAAGTCTAGAGTGAAAAATCCTTAAGTCATCATAATAATAAATCATCCAACATCACAAACCACGAACATTTTTTTTTCTAAAAGGCAGGAAATGGAGCATCTACTCCAGCAAACACAACAAGAAAGAAAACAGAAACTCTCCATAAAGAACCAAGTGGGAACTGCCATATGCAATGAAATAACTCTAGCCAGATGGCCCCAAATACTCATACAGTCTCACAACTAGAGGTTTAATAGTAAAACACAAAATGGAATTGACCCTGAAATCTGGCCACTACCTTCAGCCTTTTCTCCCTACCACCCCCCAAGAAAACACTGAAGCAGATGCTGTGAAATTCAGTCTGATCTTCATCCCATATGCTGGTTCTCAAGAGGGAGCAACAGGGAGATGTTCCTCTCCCCATGAGCACATCCTCAGGTGAGAAACGTTGCCCCATTTCTTCCCTCCAGCAAGGCTACTAAATTTGGTTCTTCTGGGAAATAGGAATTGAACATGAAATGGCATTGCTGAGAAGTACATCCAATGAGGACCTGAGAGCACTCTGAGGGACAAAAAAAAAAAAAAAAAAAAAAAAAGCCAGTTCAAAATAACCCACCAGTTCTCAATATGCACCAGGCACTGCCAGAGAGATTTTGCCCTTGCAACAGAGGGGCTAAAAATACTCAAATACATTATTCTGGCCCAGGAAAGCCAGGGGCATTTTAAGTAAACACTTGCTATTTTCTTTCCTTGGATCAAAGGAAACAAATTCTGAAACTACTATGATCCTCACACAGGATAACTATCAACAACATGAACAATTACCAAGTCTGTGATATTGCACAAATAAATAACACTTACCATTATCTCTAGCACGATCGTATTTATTAAACAGTGACGAAGGGCAGCAGTAACCATTTTTATTGTCCCATATAGCTCCTATTTTCTAATTAAACAAAAGGTTATTTCTACTGCTAACACAGCCATTTGTCTAAGTTGGGTCTTACATAATACTTTTTGCCAAGCATGACAGAATATAAGAAATTATGTTCTGTGGTCGTTTTGTTTTGTTTTTTTGGGGTTTTTTTTTTTTTTGCTTTTAATTTTGCATGCTGAGTTGCTACTTAAAAAGCTCTGTCGGTTCATAATCAAAGCAAGAGGCCATTGTGTGGGGAATTCATAAATAAACTTTGGCAATTTTTCCTAAAACATGATGAAGCAAGCACTTGGTCCTACCCTTTAGATTCAATCCAAGGGCAATGGTCTGTATTATTAAAGATATAGGTCAAGCCAGCTTGCGCTTCTCTGTCCTGTGGGATGTTTTAGAAGCTGCTGTCACATTACCGAGATCTGTTCTGTGGCTCCTAATTATTCCTCTTGGCAGCTTTGGATTTCAAGCGATTCCTTTCACACGTAGGTAAAAATTTATAAGCTGTTTCATATAACAGCATGAGTTATTTCCTTGTTATTTGTAATTGCAGAAGATGCCAATGAAGAAAATGCACTAATTCCATTGACAAGGATAATGGTAACTTAATAAAATTTGCATTATGTCTTCTGCAAACCTCCACAGTACTTCATATCAACATGTGAAATTGTAGTTTTATTTCAATACAACTCTGAGGGTGGAGGGAGGGAGAGGAAGCAAATGGGGGGGGGGGCGCGCATAACTGAGCACAGGGCCATCCTTTCCCTGAACACCTTAACAAGAAGGGTGGGGGTGGGAGAGAAGGCATGGGTTTCCTCCTCATCTTCAAAATATAATTTGGTCCAGAACTATGTGTTAAGTTGCCACTATGTACAAAGGACAGGAGAAAGAAGTCAGAGTTTCCTGAGTATCTAGTATGTAGTTGGCACACTTTTATTTAATTCCTGAAACAACTCTGTGGAGTAGATAAATATAGCCACCATGGTCTCAGTGAGGAAACTGAACACCTGGTTCCAACCAAGGAATTCCATTCTGATTCTGTATTCCCAAGCACCTTACCTGGCACATACTGAGAGGAATAAACCATGCTGTGACTTAAAGTACCTTACGGTCTAGCGGGAGGGAAAAAGATGAGTCAACAACTGCAGAAACAAGAGCAAATAAAACCAATGCTCCAAGTGGGAGTCCAAACAAAATCACCTAAGGGGGTGAAGGATGGAAGAGATTTCATCTGTTCTAGGAGAAAGGCAGGGAACCTGGTACAGTATTTGATTTCCACAACCGCGTGAAATATGTTGGAAAGGTATTAACATCACTCTTAGATGAGAAAACAAAGACTGGAAGAAGCGAAGTACCTTTCCCAAGAATTGATGAGTCGCCCAGGGTAGAACACAGCTTTCCTGCCTGCTTTCCTGCCAAGATCAATGATAATAATATCCTGACTTTCAAATGCCTTCCCAATGAAGAGCTCTTTCCTGTTCCTCTGTAACAACGGCCTGAGTTAAAATTTTGGGCCATCAGCCCTACACAGGTAGCTGTATGACTTTTCTAGATTTCAAAATAAAACAAGGCTCTGCCTCTATAGGTGGTACCCCAAATGTGATGATCACAGATCTTACAACCTATTTTTAATTATAAAAATTTACAAGTCTTTAAATATCACGAATCAAAAATGTTCATAAACACATAGTAGTACATCAGTTTCTCACTAAAACACTAATCTGTTTCATTTATTCTCAATTCTGCCACTAAATAACTGTTTCTGTAAGTGGATGAGGTTTTTTTTCTCTTCTTTTTTTTTGAATTTTTTTTAATGTTTATTTATTTTTGAGACAGAGAGAGAGAGACAGAGCATGAACGGGAGAGGGGCAGAGAGAGAGGGAGACACAGAACCGGAAGCAGGCTCCAGGCTCTGAGCCGTCAGCCCAGAGCCCTACGTGGGGCTCGAACTCACGGACCGTGAGATCATGATCTGAGCTGAAGTTGGACGCCTAACTGACTGAGCCTCCCAGGCACCCCAACGGATGAGGTTTTAATAGATATTTGATATCTAATATGCTATGATTCATCTTTCTGGTTTTTGAATGAAGGTCTTTGAGGTTTGAGTTGAGGGTGGGTAGAGATGAGGAATATAGTTTCCTTTATATAGATGTAAAGCAGGAAGCTGCGTAAATTGACCCATTTTGTCTGACTCCTAATCCTACAAAGCTTGAGTCCCAGGTCTCTATTTCTTTGTACTATGGAGATGGATGTCTTTCTAAAGAACGAGGCTGTTCATCCCACAACCAGCCAAAGAACCTTATTCTTACTGGTGTTTTAGAATAAGGGCACCAGGTTGCAGAGAGATTCAAGGAATTTTTCCAACTCTCCATCTCCTCATCTTGGCCTCCAGACAACAGTCCTGATGAGAGGAATCAGGAGGCTATTCTGCAGGAAGTGACTATCTGCAGGGTTAGTTCCCACCAAAGGAAGGGATGGTTCAAAGATGTTGTAACTGACCAGTGCATAAGCAGACCAAGTAAGAAAACAAAAGGGAGTACAAATCCCAAATATGTCCACTTCACAATGTTCAGCTGTAGTACAATGGGCTTCTAAATAAAACTCTGTGAATCAAACAAAAGAGACAGACAAAAGGCATTCATGGGCTACGATTACTTGTTACTTGGAAGATAATAAATGAGGTACCTGGATGAACTAAAATGGCATAGCACAAGAATGAATATATTATTAAATCTACTCTCTAGGGCCTCTTGAGGCCCAAGTAATTTTTTTAAGTTGTATCAGCCATGCCAACTGCAGGAATCCTGAGAGACCCAAATATCTCAGAACATATGGACACACATAATGTATGTGACACATATGGTGCACATGCTCATAAAAGGCTCTTCCCTCCCCTCTCCTTCAACAGCAGATGTTCTGGTGTGTAGGGAGGAGGAACATCTATCTGGAACATTCTAAGTCCTATTGCCTACTCTACAGCAACTTGGCTTCGCTTTTCACTGATTGGTTAGAAAATAGAAGGAGGGTTATCAAACACAATAGTACACCCCCAACACTTTTGGAGCTATAGAAAAATGAAGCATGCTGTGGATATAGGATCGTTCCTGGAGGGTTTATGGTATAGTTGGATAGCGTTGAGGTAGAAATCAAAAGAGAAGACTCGTGGGACTCTCCATTATAGACTCACGCAATTTGTCAAAGCCTATGGGAAAGTAAGAAAAAAGGTATAGTTCGTGGAGGAGAGAATTCTAGAAAGTAAGACTTTAAGGCAGAGCTCAAGTTGCTTCCTCTATCAGATGTCTCTTTGATGAAATCCGATTCATCCTTCAAGGTCCAACTTAAGCATCATCTCCTCTTTGGCTTCCCCAGGCCTCTAAGCGTTCCATGGCACGCGGTTGGTGCCTGTGTTAAAATACTTGGCGGTGAATTGATTTCGTGGCAGACTGTGGGAGCCTGAGTCAGAATCCATTTCTTTTCTCATTTTTGTAATTTAGGTACCAGTACTGGGCCTGACACACAGAAAACACTTAGCACAGGTCAAGTTAATAAGTAAAGGACAGGGGAGAGGATGGCTGCCATTTCAGATTATTTCTGTCTTCCTTTCCTGTGCTGCCTGGAGTAGTTGACAATCTTCCACCATGCTAGGCTGAAGTGACATGAGATTTCTCCAACACGCAGCTGGTACCAGCTCCTTCCCGATGCTGCTAACTGGTTGGGGGTGGGGGAAGAGATGTTAGCATGATGTTTTACTCAGCAGGCACAGCGCCGAGGCGCATTTTTAATGATTTACCAGTTCTACTTGACTGAGCCTGCACCCTGTAAGTGGATCATATGATCAGCGATCACAAGTTAAACTGCTTTTGTTGCTCGCAAGGCATGCATGGTGGGCTGGCTGCAGGCACCAGCGACTCGCACGCAGCTGTGTGTAAGACAAGGAGAGGTTACGTACAACAGGCAGTTAATGGCTCATACCAGCAAGCCCTCGACTTCAGTCGGCACATGCGGCTGAATTTTAAAAAGGTAAATGACCTTGCAGCTGGGATCTTTAACTATGTGCTTTTACCTATTTGTACCTGGATAAGTAAACATTTGCAGCACGCCAAAAGGCCCTGAAAGCACTATTGTAGCCATAGGCTAATCCCTTTCTCTCTGGATGAAAGACTCCAAAACAAACCAGGGGAAAAATCATTTTCTGCCTCAAGTAGCACAAAGGTAAAGGGGGGCAATGGTGATAATGACTTCCATTTGTTATAACTTTCAGAAGTCACCAAGGCTCCAGTCCTAACCAGCTGCCCATATTTAGGATTCCACTTTCCAGGAAGAATGAAAGAAACAACAGAGAAAGTTCTTGCCAGAGCCGAACAGAACTGCCTCCTACTTGCCAGTGAATCTGACACAAGAAAGTTGGAATGATCATCTCCATACTTGTTCTACCATGCGAAAGGGTTCTCCTTCCAACTGCTATCATTTGGGGCCAAAAGAGATGGTTCATCTTTGTTCTCTTCTGCTTTAACTGCAAACCTACAGAAGAGTATTCATGTCATGGAGCCTGCCCCCACCTCCCACCTCCCCTCCCCCCTCTGCCCCCACCACAAATTGCCAGCATGCTGCTCTGAGTTATCTAAGAACCAACATTTAATTCCTTCTTGTAAAAGGCCCTTCAGATACCTCCAACTGCAACTGGGCTGCCAGAGCTACTTCTGGAATACTGGCTAACCACCCCAAATGCTGTCCAAAGAGCAGAATATTTGTGATTTACAATCTGAGTGGGAACCTCAGTAATGCTGTTATTTTAAGAACTCGTCAATCAGTTGAGATTAAGATAACATTTATTACAACATAAACTGAGATTGCCATGAGAACAGGCAGAAGGTATCTGTGGAACACTGAAGACATTTCACAGGCCATGAATCAATGGAGGACAGTTCACTGGATTGATAAGAGCTCTGGGCTGAGAGTGGAGGGCTCTGGGCTGGTCAGTGGTTTGCCTCTCCCTGGCTGCTGGACTCTCAGCACATCACACCGTGTCTTTGCACCTGAGATTGCCACCCTTCATTTGACAACTCTACTGGAGTTCCTACTATGTGCCAGGAATCATGAGGCACTGGGAATAAGCCTATTGGGTAAATGATCTCTAGCTATCATTCACGTATGCATATGCAAATGAATTAATAAGAAACACTGCGCTCTGATGCTAGCCACCATCTGTTGAACCAAAATAATCTTTAAATGACCAGAAATATTTTCTTCCCTGCGATTCAGTTAATACGGGTCAGCCTAATGAGGTTGGTTTATATCCATGAGAGAAAACAGCACTCCTTGGTCCAATATACAGTTTTAATAAACTTTATTAAATTTCCATTGATCCATATGCAAAAATAATTTGTTTACAGTTTGAACTCAGCCTACTAAATGATGCCTAACTCAATAAGGGAAGACGCTGAGAAACAACAGCTGTATGGCTATTAACACATTATGCCATTAAAAACATTAAACAGTTGGGTTTAGCAAAGGAGTCAAAGTTAACCCCTTGAACAGCTCTAAACTAGAGACCAATTTGACAAAACACTTTGCTGCAAAAAGAAGCAAGAGACTCAGAAAGGCATCTCTCTACCTTCTGAATGAATCTGCAAGAGTAGAACAAGAACTGACTACTGGCTTTGCTGCATAGTATTCTAAGGATTTCTTCTCATGTGTCAGCTAAGCCTCATGCAGAGATGACAAGGGTGTGGTAGGGCTTAGAAGGATGTCTTAATAATAAGTAAACTAGCTTGTTCAACATATTAATATGATTTGCGTGGTGCCCTACACTTTTGGTACTCACATAAATTGGTTTCAACCTTGTGCCAATGAGGCAAGAGTCAAGGTACAATCCTTCATACCCAGTTGGTTCTATGTTGTGGTCATAGGTGTAATCCCATCAGTAAGTCATTAACAAGTATTCACTGAGTACCAAGTAATCCAAAATTAAATACTGTGGAGATAGGGAGATAAAATTAAAAGCCATGAAAAACTTACAACAGTTAAGCATTATGTGGTACAATTCTGAAGATGCATAGGGGCCTGAAGAAAAGTGATGGAGGAAGCCCCAGAGAGGATGTTAGGAAGGAGACGGGATTGCACTTTGCTTTGAAAGTCAAGAGCAAGGAGATTAAGGATCAAGAGAGCATCTCAAGGTGGGGACTGAGAAGAACGGGGGAGGTTGGGCACAGACAGCTTAAGCAAAGGGAGTGGGGTGACAGACAATAATGGTACTGCTAGTCCTCTCAGCATCTTGATTATAAGATCTACGAGGGGCACATGGGAGAAGAGCTAGAGCTGACTGGTGCAAACCTATCCCACTACGGTAAAAGGAAAGCAGAGGGCATGCACACAGAGGTTACAGGGTCAGAGAAGCGGATGAAAGTTTGCTTAGCTCTTACAAAATCACACTGTGCTTGGTATCCAAGTTAGTGACCATGTGATGTCTCAACCTGGAAGTCTGTGTGACAACCTGAATACAAACAAGGAGATGACTGAAAATACGTGGGCAAACCTTGTCATTCTCAGCACAGCAACGCATCTGAGTCAGAAAGGATCCGTGCCTTCTGTGAGGTTGACCTGTGCAGTTTCCCACACAGCTGTAGATGTCTCTTTGACACCACCTTGCTAAAATGCTCCCCTGGCTCTTCCAGTACAGTCGGCATTCACTTTTGTGCAAGGCAGTACATCATCCTGTTTAATAAGACCCTTTCATAAAATTTCCTTTTTTCCGTTGTGACAAAACTTCCCTCCCTGTGCCATTATCCCACAGGCCCTACATTTGCCCTCAGAGCAACTCTGTGTCCTCACCCATATGATGCTGCTTTAGCTATTAGAAAGAAGAGTCTATGTGTCACCTTAATCTTTTTTATTCTAGGTCAGGTATCTACTTAACACTCAACAGCCTGGTCCCATTAGTTTTCCTGTTTTTCTTAAAACATGAAACCCAGCACTGAACATAGCCCTATAGATGGTGCGGGCACCGTGCAGATCTCAAGATGACATTACACCCACCTTGGCAATACTTTTCCAAGCTATCTCCAATGGTGATGCACATCATACCGCAAATAAAATAATCGCAATGCTTTTGATGTGCAACACTGCCAACCCAGACCTTTCAAGCACATACTTCTGTAATAGAAGTTTTTTAATACACAGCTAGAACTTTAAACTTACAATTCTATTAACTTTTGTCTGGTAGATGTCAGGCGGTGTTTTAGCTTGTTGAGATCACTTAGAACTATGATCCAATGCCTCTGCTATGTCTTGATCTCCTTAACTATGTATTTCAAAAGTTAATAAGGAAGACCCCTTCCTAGATCCTTACAGATTATTGATAAAAGTGTATACCACGTCAGGGGCAAGGACAAATTTCAGTGTGAAGCTAAGATACATGGATGAAGCCTAAGGCTTAGGAAGGGAGATAAGACATTTCAAAAATTCTTTGGGAAGGGTGAAGATAGATACCAAGAGGTGACTTCACTATTTTAAAGGTAAATACTTAGATGAGCAATGTAACTTTTCCCCCTCTCTAACAGCTATGTGTACAAGGTCTGGAGAATTTCCAGTGTGAACTCTCTCAACTTAATCAAGAAATTTAAGAAGACAAACTGAGGACTATCTAAATGAGACTTTCAACTCTTGGAAAGATGAACACAAAGCCACCGACACACAGAGTTCACCTTGGTCACTAGTCCAAACTGGATACTAAGTTTAGAATGAGTTTTTTCCCCAAGAGATTGCTACATGCACCAAAACACCCATGCTTGTCACTTCCCTACAACTAAGGTGGTATTTACTGCTGAAGTTCAAAAAAGTATTATTAAGAACAAGACCCAAAACAACCCCCAAGTGTAGCACTCTGGCTGAAGAATGGCTGCCATGACCAATATACAGAACCTGAACAACAACTGCCTAATTATGAGTAAATGACATGAAGCCAAATACTATGATGTTACAACAAAGCAGATAGTAAACAGATTTAAGGGTTCCAAGTTACATCTCAGAGACAAATGTGAGGGATAGACAGTTGCTTCAACATTGTTCATACCCCAGCTGGAATCATATGCCTAAGAGATATGGTAATATAGGAATTTTACAATGTTTGTAGCAAACATAGATGACCCTACGACAGGTTGGCTCATTAATTTGACTAACTACGAAGACCCTTACCCTAATACTTATTGCCCTCGGGCTTGAACTTGAACCAGACTACATGCTTGTTGAAATTCAAGGAGTCTTATAAAAGCTAAATTAGGATGCTGCAAACATATTCCAAATCACCTATAATCACCTGTATGACACCACTAAGGAGACACTTAGGAGTAAAAGCCTGAAATTACATCAAAACAAAACATGAGACTCCATTTGTTTAATTTTTCACCCTTTTCTAAGTGTTTAAATAAAATTACCTTTTTTGGTCATTTTAGCAACCCCACAAGCAATGTCAGGCAAGTGTTACACTCTCATTTTACAGAAGTGGAGCTAGAGACTTAAAAAAGTAATTGCCTCAAGATACACAGTGATGAAAACACAGTCTGTTTTCCTTTTTGCAAATCTGCAGCACAGAGGTCCCAATTAACTGATGGCCAACATTTAAGAGTGGACTTTTGGGGGCGCCTGGGTGGCGCAGTCGGTTAAGCGTCCGACTTCAGCCAGGTCACGATCTAGCGGTCCGTGAGTTCGAGCCCCGCGTCGGGCTCTGGGCTGATGGCTCGGAGCCTGGAGCCTGTTTCCGATTCTGTGTCTCTTTCTCTCTCTGCCCCTCCCCCGTTCATGCTCTGTCTCTCTGTCCCAAAAATAAATAAATAAAAAAAAGTTGAAAAAAAAATTTTTAAAAAAAAAGAGTGGACTTTTGTTTGAAGAGGTGGCCTAACCAGGTTTATTAATGTCTGGGCCAGCCTGATGCCTTGTTGAGAAAGAGAGTATGGAACTTCTCTATATTAACTGTGCAATGGTGAGTGTATAAGTCAACTGTCACACACAGCTTTGTGAAGTCAGTCAAAACAGGAATGGGTGAGAAACATCAGCCAAATCTATCTACAAAGCAGGAATAACAGAAGTGTGTGCATTAGGAGTCATAAAGTAATATCATGGGCACTTGTCACCAGGAGTGCCATTAGTTGATAAAAATGGAAGCAGGACCTATCATTACTCCATCAGCCTACTTAATCTTCATTGGAAACAAATAAACACAAATTTGCCTTTACATTCCCAACTAAGACATGAACAAAGACACTGTATACCCTGCTACATTTCCAGCAAATTACCCATTATAAGGCTACAATGTGACCTGAAGCCACTCTGCCAGGAACCATGGGGAAAAAGCAGACAGGACCTTGAAGATCTGGGCAGCAGGCTCCACTCTCTCACCCCACCCCTCCCACTTGGTTGAGCAAGTCATTTTATGGTTCTGAACCCTAGTTTTCTCCTCAGCAAAACCGTGGTTATAAGTGTCCCCTTTAATTCCTTCAGTGATCGCTATGAAAATTAAGCGGGATGCTACATTTGAAGGCTGTATATGTGTTGTACAAACAGGAGAAGCTAAAATGCAGCCTTATCTTTGTGACTGTTTAATATAGGCTGCCGGGCAACCTTGTGTTGACCTCCCCTGACCAGCACCAGATAATTTAGTGCCACTGTCGTCATCATTAAACAGCTACTGGGGGCCTGCTATGGGCTTCGTTACACATTGGCTTGTATGGTTCACTGATGATACCATGTCTTCTCTAAGCAAGTGTGTTCTCATCCACAGACAAGAACCTGTATACATACAGGAATGTATCTAAATGTACATCCTAGCTCAGTAAAACAAAGAGTACATAATAAGCTCTTATTAAAAAGGTCACTTGCTCATCTTGGAAACCAATCAAAGATAAAGAAGGAGAAAGACGGTGAAATAAATAGAGGAATAAAATGAAACTCTTTCTTGTGGGAAATCTAAGATTTTTTTTTAAAGAGATGGGTGCAACAGCAGCATTTCCCTCTGCAATCGCGTATAGAAGAATGTTTAAATAAAAAAAAATACCTACCAAGGGTCTTAATCAAGCGATTCCACTTAAGAGCGTTAATGCTAAGTATGCAAACGTTCACCTGACTGATCATTAAGGTATCAAGAACTAATTTTCCTCCTTTTAAGAGCTTATATGTCACATCCCACCCCTTGGGCCTTCCAGAAATGCATTTAAATGCCTAACTGGGAGAAAGAAAAAGCATTCCAGACAGCCAGGTGTTAGTGATTCAGCCATTAAAACTTCAGTTATAAAATATCCCCCACAATTGTAAAACATTTCAGTCATTAGAAGATCATAAATAGATTAAGATGACATTTTAAATTATTATGACACCATGTGTGTAAAATGTACATTGTTCATCACAATATCCCAGATGACTGTGACTCTGATTATCTGAAGTTAAAGATAAAGTGCATGTGTTATTTACTTTGAGACCCAAAAGCAAAAGACAGGGAACGAGGAAGGTAGAAAAATCAGATAACCAAGTGCAAATTGTGAATGCTGCATCCCTCCTGAGGCAGAGAAAGACTTTAGGTTCATTTTGCAATAACACTCATTTGCTGCTCCTTGAGGAAAACAAAAAAATCCTAGTTTCGTTTTTAAAGGATCAAGGTGGAGTATAAAAGAAAGTAACCCCAAATCCATGATTTTGAAACTATCACCTAAAATGTCATGGTAGCTGCTCTTCTTTGAGCTAATTGAAAAGTTATAATTACAGTTCAATATTAATTTATGTCTAAAGCTAGAAAAGTAGCTCATGACTCTTTTTCCCATGTCGCACATACCCACAACCAACTCTCAATGTCAACTCATCTCTCATATTTGCACTACATACTAAATGTGCAAAGCATGTCTCCTTCTTGAGGGTACAGCTCCCCCTTTCATGGAGTGTGGAAGCTTTTGCCCCAGTGAGAAGTCCACCTAACCACCATCATTGGAAGAGAGGATGCAGTCCCACATGACCATTTCATGCAGAAGGCAGAGGAACCTAAATTTTACAATTGCTTATAAAATAGTCGTAAAAATCAATAACATATGTACAATTCAGTCTTGCTTGCAAGCCCATACTTTTCAACTAAGTCTGACCAAGGAAACAAATTCCTTTTAGGATTTAAGTAATTTGGGAAATGTGTTCTAGGGCTAACGTCCCTAACTTAAATCCATACTAGCTGACTCACATGAAGGATTAGGCCCCTTAATGAGATGGTAACAGGTAGTCAGCAAGTTTGGGAGTATTCAGGACACCCTATAGTCATGTATGTGATTCTGCTACGTTCGTGGGTAACTCCTTCAGACAAAGTAAGCAGGGGTAAGTGTATGTGGATATGGATCTAGGCATACAGTTAACAATGGATACAATTTAATTTTAAAAAAATGCTAATAGGACTGGAAAAGTGAAAATGGCAAGGCATCAGAAACCTAGTGGAAATATCCCCCTTCAAAATTTCTCTCTCAGAGTCAATCAGTGAAATTTCCCCCGTTCCTTTCTCGATTAGCCTGGTTCTTTGAGAATCGTTGTTCCACGAATTCTTATGTATTCAACACGTAAGACATGATACCAACAGCATGGACCCATCAGCTGTTCCAAAAGGATCATGATAACAAAGGTAATAAAAGGTCCATCCATTGGGACAATAATTCATCCATTTCGTCTTGTCGGTCATGGCACACTTTTGAAAAATAACCACCAGATATTTGGTAAATTAAAGGAATTAGAAGACATCAGGTCCAGCACTTTCTGGAAACTGGACCCAATCTATCCAAATACCTTCTGTAATAAGGAGACGAGACTTTGTACCCTTAGATGTTTTCTTCATCACAAACATTACAGAGGAGGAGTTGAAAAAAGAGAAAAACATACTCTGTGAATAGTCATAAAAGACGGTGACCTCACATTCTCCGAGACCAATTCTGCCACTCTGATGATTTGACAGGTATGACTTAGGCCATCACAAAGAGACTGTCAATTTTTCTGTCTGCACATATTAAAGCCTTGGTAATGGAAAACAATTTAGTAAAGTCTGTGTCCAGCTTTTGTTTATTTTCCCCAAATTACCCCTTTATTGAGGAAGGCTGCAGAAACATCCACTTCCACACTAAAGAGGCCAAGTTCTCCCTATTGTGGGAAATATCCTGTGAATGTCTTAAAGCTTATCCAAAATACCATCCAAAATACCATCTCTAGCTTTCCACCATCACAATCTCTTTCCTTTAGCTTGGACAAACCATTAGTAAATAATTCATTCTCAATAATTAAACACACCCTTGCTGAATGTCCATCTTATTAAATATCTTTTATGTTTGTGTCAATAACTGCCTCCTTATTGGAGAAAATCTATGCTTATAAGAGAGCCTAATGGGCAGAGAACATGGCTTCATTTGATTTTCATGGAGGATGGCCCATCATCTTGTTTCTTGATCACATCTCAAGTTATTTTCTCAAGAATGTCTTTCTGTCTATTACACAAGGGAAATTACCCTTATTCAACACTGAGATTCCCTAGTAAGAGCCGGAATATCTTCTTATGTTGTAGTGACATGGGTTGGCTGGGGAGGGGGGGTGGGCGGTGGGTAGGAGATGGTGGCAAATCTGGTCATAGAGTTTTAAAAGTATATGAAGAATTCTACCCAAATGAATGGACTGGAAATTATACCAGGAGGCTGAGCTCTTTGAACCTGTCTTGATTCAGGGCTTGTTTTCTGGGTGTTTCTGCCTTTTCTGATGCAAAAACTAATCCCAAACCATTAATTCCACCACAGCAAAGAAATTCAAAAGGAATTAAAGCTCATATAGATCTGTCAGGCCTGGTGGTGGCTAGGATTCCTCCAGAGGAGATTTGTTTATTTGCTGATCTTACTATAGAGCTCAGAGAGCAGAATTTTAGTGTTAGCAAGGACTTTTTCCTCCCTTGGAAATGAATTAACAATGGTATTACCAAAGAATGTTTATGAACACAATCCTAAAAGTAGACCAAACAAAACACATTTTATTTCTGCTTACTAAGAATGTATTACCTATTCTAACAGGGTCAGGCTGGCACAATTTTATTTTAATAAATACTTTCGTTATTATTCTTAAATGTTCATCACATCAGAAGATAACACAGAATTGCAGTATCTCTGTCCTCAGACTGCTGAGCATCTTAGATTAAGCTAACCGCAACAATACACTGGGTTACATAATGGGAGCACCTGGAGCCCTAACTAGGTTCTCAAGGACATCAGAACAGGGTCTTTGTGGAATCTAGAGTGGCAGAGCCAGGGCTCCTATTGCCATGAAATTTGGTCTGACTCTTGAAAAAGGGATGAGTTTGGACAGAGATCAGGGAGACAAAACTAAAATCACATGAATGGAGTTAAGTTGAAACCCACCTATGTGCTGGGGGTTCGTGTCATTGAAGTAGCTACTCACTCTGGACTAAAGAGTGGGGGGCTGAAGGAGTTCTTTGGCTGGTCTCACCCTTTACTGCTGTTGCTCACCCCACCCTCACTCTGGTCTCAAAGCAGAACTGCCAAGAAACTCAACATATTGGTGCCTCTTAGAATGAGGTTGGAAAACCACTGCCAATGCTCTCATTTTAAAAAATGTGGAAAAACGGAGGCCCAAGGCAAGAAATGTCCAAGGCCACTGGGCTGGTCAATGGCCGGGCAGGGTTTAGAATCCAGTCATCCTAATTCTAACCCACTGTGCCTTCTCCCAATCCACACAGGCCTTTACTGCTCAGGCTGACAATTAGGCATTGTAAAATGATACGATGTGTGTCTGATAAAGAACCGTCGGTGGGAAGATCTTCATTGTCTTATTCACCTTCCACACTGTGTCAAATATTGATGTTTATTAAATGATGGAAGAACTGGCGTCAGGAAATGTATGCTACAGCAACTCTTTGAATGAGGGCCAGAAAGAGAATAAAAAGCTTAGGGTGACCTACTGCACATCTACATTGCTTCCCCAATTAACTCCAACAGACTTTGTCTGGGATGAAATGATTTAGTCTCAACGCAAGGTCAGTCCCACATATCCAGAATAAAGATTGCCGAATATGCTTATTTGAGCTGAATTACATTTGGTAGTTTAATAATATGAATTTACTGCCTTTTCAAGAGGGACTCTAGCACTGGGGAGAACTTTAAAATGTATCACACTTAAAACATAAAATTAAATTCAATTAACTTTTATTGGGAGGCTAATACACTAGCACCCTAGAGGGAGAAGCGGAGCTCTCAGCTTTCCCAAGATTTTCAAACCATGTCCCTGGAATCCAGGCCAAAGATACTGGCCTGGTTTGCCCGCTCATAAAGAGCTTCATGGGTGAGTTTAACATCTGTACTCAATGGACAGGACCATGACCATAAGTCTCCAACTAAAAGACCCTCAGAGGCATAAGACCTGGAATAATAAACAGACAGAAAATACTTCCTAACTATCAAATACAAGACAAAAGCCAACACAGGGATGGAAGCATGAGAGAGTCCCAGAGACCATATGCTCTTCATTAAACTTCCCTATCTTTGTGCTATCAGGATAAAGATTCACCTAATTTTTTTTATATTTGGCAAAATTAACCATTTACATTGACTTATTAGAGATTCTTAAGCCAAGACTGTCCCTACTGCTCCCCTCAATGCAGATACATTTTGACTTTATAAACAATAAGATAATAATTATTCCCTCTGTGACTTCATAGAGAACAAGTTATGACATCAGCAGGTTGGGCTGTAGAAGAAACTGGGTTCTGAACAAACTGAACACCTATATGCTGGAGATAGCGTGATGTCATCTCATTTACCCATTTAATGCATATTTATAAGTACCTACCACATGTCAGGTACTGTGCTAAGAACTGGAGATTCACAAATGATCACTGCCCTTATGGCACAAAAAGAGGAGAATGGGAAGAATACAGAAATCAAAAAGTACACACCCCAACCAAATAAAAAACCCTCAATTCCTCCTTAAAGTCAGGGTTAAACTCTCTATAGAGCCGGTTGGATCTGTCCAAGTTTGTATTCACTTCCTGTTGCTGCTGTGACAAATTAGCACAAACTTAGCAGCTTAAACAACTTGAGTTTATTGTCTCATACTTCTGGAGGTCAGAAGACTGACACGAGATCTACTACAGGGTAAAACTGTCAGCAAGGCAGTTTCCTTCTGGAGGCTCTGAGGAGACAATCCAGTTCTTTGCCTGTTTTAGCTTCTCATGGCTACCTTGTCTACCAGCTGTCTTCCTTGTCCTGTGTCTGTTTCCTCCATCTTCAAAGTGCTTCACTCCAGTCTCTGCTTCCTTCATCACACTACTTCCTCCCCTGACTCAGACACTTCTTGATTCCCCTCCCTCATAAGGACCACTGTGGTTATATCAGACCCACCCAGATAATCCACAGTTATCTCCCTATCATGAGATCCATAACTTAATCACATCTGCAAAGTCCCTTTTGCTAAGTAAGGTAAAAGTCACCAGTTCTGGGGATTAGGACATTGACCATTATTCAGCCTAGCACAAAGACCATATGCAATACCCCAAACTGTAGGTACTTGGAAGGGAATAGAAATGGCCTGAGCTCTTAGGAATATGACCAGCAGGCATAGCAGAGGTATTTTCTTCTAAATAATATTCATATTCCATACCAGAAAGCAGTAAAAACAAGTGGTTAAGAATGTGGCCTTTGGGGTAAAATACACCAAGGTCTCAGAACACCTCAACTCAACACCTGGATGAATATGGTCAAATTAAGCTCTGTCAACCTCACTTTCCTCATTCCCAAAATGGAGAGCCCAATAGTATTCACTTTCCAGGTCTATTATGACGATTGGTAAGATGATACATATAGAGCACTTATCGTGGCATGCACTAAGCATTCCATGAAACTTATTATTATGATGTTATTAACTTAATCACTGGCTAACCATCCTGGATTTGAACCTATGGCTGGGTATTTTGGAGGACTCCATCAGTGCAGAGAAGCAAAACTCCCAGAATGCTTTCCCTACTGGAAATCCGATTTTTCGTTCTAGGCTTTGTTTTATATATCTTCTCTGCTTCCCAGCTGGAAGTACTCTCTCCCCTGCCCCTCTGACCTCCAATAGTAGGTCTACCACCCATTTAAGAATATCATGGTACATCCTGCCACTTCTAGTTTATTTTTTTTAATTTATTTTTTATGTTTTGGTAAGCACCATGCTTACCAAACTGCTTGAGGGCAGAGATTTGAAGTTTGGGGACTGCTTTACTGGTACTTAACATAGAGATGTATACACAGTAGATAATCAATAAAATGGTTAAATAAACTGATTACAGAGTTTATTCCTCACACATTTGCAGGGGAAATACAATTCCACCTTTCACATTAAAGGGGAGCCAGCTGTCCACCCCTGAGGTATTCTGCAACCTTGAAGTCAAGCTTCCTAAACCAATTTAATCCTCATGCCCCTTCAGCTTTATGTACTCAGAGCTGCCCTATATCCCAAGATAATGGACACCCCTCTTACTCCGGCTATACACCAAGAAGTTCAAGTATCAGCTGCATGCGGAGGGAAAACAGGAAACAGACTTCTCTTTGGGCAAATAATTGAACAAAGAGCACACACCAGTCAAAGCCAGTTTAAACCAGTCTGTGCTGCTCCAAAATCCTCCCAGCCTCTCTCCCAAGCTGGCACAAAGACAAGAAGAACATCATGGACTCCAATCTTTGGCCTTCTAACCAGGAAAGGACTTGTGAAGGTGAATGGTTTGCAGACGAAGGGGATATAAAAGAGACAAAACCAGGATAAAAATTAAATAAAAAGTAGCTGTCTTAAACTGTAATTGCAGTCCTCTGCTGAGCACGCTTGCAGATATATAAATGTGATTTACCATCAGCTTGCAACTACAAATCAGGTCTTGAGAAACACTTGTGCTATGAAATTGTTTAATCTCATCAAGCTCTGCTTTCACAGCAAGCCATAAATCACAAAGTCTTTGTTATCATAGACCTCCACCAGCGCCTCTCTGGCAGGCTATGGATCGTGGGTATATATAATCTTGACTGCACAAACACTGGGGTCGGCGCAGGCTGAAATACTTTCATAATAGCCACTGTGCAGCTGGTGGAACACAAGCCTATGATGGATATCTCATTTCCTACAGTCGGCATCTATTTCGAGCAAATTATTACCACATAAATTTCTTGTCAACAGAAACGGCCAATTAATTAAGTTAAAAATTTACTTGTGATCACATCTACAAACCAAATAGAACTGCAAGGCAATTTTCCAGTTACTGAATATACTGCAGGTCAGTTTAATGAATAATTTTTAACTTTGTCATAAACTCAAAGACAGGCTAATATCTCCAGAAACCTGAATGGAGACCAGCTGCCGACAGATTTACACAAAATATATTTATGTGGAATTTGATTGCTGACATCTGGGGACAGAAATAAACTTTCTGTAATTACAGAGGCATCTTTGCCATATATATGAATTTCTTTCACCAAAAAATGCAAATCTGTCCCCAGGAAGTGTATTTACATTTTCAGATAGGGCTGCAATGGGGTTGGATGGTTCTTGGAAAAACCAATGCATTAAATTCCTATGCTAGTGATGGGTTCTTTATCATGGGAGAAGACAAAAACAAGCAAAGACCTGTTTATCACTCTACTGCAACTTCCACACCCAAAAAATCAGGATGCTTTCTCTCTTTCAGGATGTGGCCACTCAGTACATGTCCCATAGTGGTGGCAGCATTGGGAGGATTTAATACTCTGTCAGGTGGGGCAGATTGACACAGCTTCCTCTTAGGGTTTTATGCATATAAAACAGATTTACATGGAAATAAGTCCAGCAGAGGGCCCTTCACAATTCCTGTTCAAACCTTATCTCTGAGCAAAAGCAAATTCATGAGTATGGGTCATTCTCCAGGTGAGTATAAACGATATGGATTTGGGACCACATGAGATATGACTGCTAACAGTGATTTACTCAACCAGTCACCCATTGTATATAGCATTCTGACTTCCTTTAGGGCCATTATCTATCCTAAATGCAAAGGATATTCAAGGTCCTTCCAATTATAGCCCCAGTCTATCTCAGAATTTCACTGCTCCCTACTTTCAATCCACCATTGCCAAACAATCAAGTTAGACCATTTGATGTCTCACTTTTGTACTTTTGTAACTTCACTCCTACAAAGGATATTTAAGGTCTTTCCAAAATACCTCCATGTACCAATTACATCTAAGATGATCACCATGGCTCTTCTTCAGCCTAGAAAAGACGTTTGCTCTCCAATAATACATTTCCGCCTATAAAAAACTTAACAGCAAATCACTCTACCCTGGATTGAATGAGCTGTAGTGAGTTCACAGTCCCTGAAGTGTTCAAGAAAACATCAGACAACCACTTGGTGGGGATGTTGTAATGAGGATCCCATGAGTGTGTGGTGAGTTGGACTCAGTAACTGTCAAGGCTTCTCAGCCCTGGGAGCCTTGATTCTATGATGGTTATTTGTGCCCTTGTCAGTAAGCTTCCTGAAGGCAGGGCTCATCTTACTAGTATTTATAGTTTCCTCAATACTTTAAAAAAGAAGGGAGGGGAGAGCAAAGCAGATTCTCTAAAAAAAAAAAGTTATTATGGATGATTTCATGGTATTTTTCTCATACTTGCTACATTCAATTCTAGGTGCACCATTATCATCAATATGAGAAACAGTGTCTGTGTGCCTATTATGTTAAGGTGATTTATTTTAATTCTGAGAATTCTAGGAAGTAGAATACATTCTGTCCCAGATCAATTCTAATCAAGGAAAATAAGTCACCCAAGGAGGTCATAATACGCCCTAAATAAACAGGCCTAAGTGAATGAATGATCAATGTACAAAACACAAAATAAGATAGAAAATAAATGTTAAATACATGGAATGGATTATTTCCAAAGTCAGAGTGAACACTGCAGGAAGTTTTGAAAGTTTCATAATTTGAAGTATATACAGAGGTAATCCCATATGATCCTCTATTCCACCACTGTAAAAACCAAATCCTCCACTATCAAGGATGACATGACTCACCAAAGCTCACCAAACTAGCAGGTGACCACAAAGCAATAATACCCAGCTGTCCTAAATACCTACCCATCATTCTCTTCAGTACAACCCAGGCCCATCATCCATTGTACCCCATAATCGCTTTTATTTTTTATTTTTCTTAGTTAATTCCATCTGCCTTGAATCAAATTATAGCATCCCACGGCTAACTCAGGCCTTTGTTCCTTGTGTCTCTAGATTCTCTGACAAGAGAATATTTTTCAAAATATCCCCCTTGACAATGATCTTAACTATGGGCACATTGCCTAAACATCTAATATTACCAATAATCTACTCTGGATCTGCCATACATGAAAGTATCTCTCTGCCACATACACATCCCCAAATAAGGGTTAAATGCACAAGTTGGCCAATTTCAAATCTTAGCTCAACCATTTACTAGTTATGTGGCCTTGGGCTGGGTACTTAACCTCCCAGTACCTTGGGTTCCCTGTCTATGAGTCTAAAGTAGTACCAATTTCATAGTGTTGTTATGAGTATTAAATCAAATAACATATGTAACACTTTAAAACAGTGTCCAAAATAAGTACTTACTGATTTTTTAAATCCTTAGCCTTTATCAACTTTTGGCCTAATAAGTCTCATATTCTTACTTAAAGCTATACGAGCTTTGTATCTTTTCAAGTGTCCTGCATTTACCTTGCAGAATCTTCACGGAAGTTTCATTATTTTTTCTAACATTTGTTTTTGAGAGACAGAGACAGAGCATGAGTTGGGGAGGGGCAGAGAGAGAGGGAGACACAGAATCCAAAGCAGACTCCAGGCTCTGAACTGACAGCACAGAGCTCAACATGGGGCTCAAACTCACGAACCATGAGATCATGACCTGAGCCAAACTCAGGGACTTAGCCAACTGAGCCACCCAGGTGCCCCTCATTATTACTAATACAATAAAACAACGATGAGGAGGAGGAGGCCGATGATGGTAGCAGATAACATTCTTTGCCTATATGCTGTTCCAGGCCCTGCTGTAAACACTTTACATTCATTATCAATAGACCTAGGAGGCAAATATTCTTATTATCTCCAAATTACAGATGTGACCTATAAATGTTTAGTAACTTATCCAAGGTCATCCAGCTATAATTAGTCAAACTCCAGGTTCATGCTCTTGCAATTTACTGTTACTATATTTGGTCAGCAACTCCTTACCACTATATTTCTCCCATTTATAATACTACTGATATTGCTCCTGCCCTCCCTCATCCTCCATTTTTTCTAGAGCAGTTTTAATCATTATTTATATCCTCAAGGACCTTACAGTGAAAGCAAGGAAACATGCATACAAAAAATCACATTCAAATAAAATATCCAAACTTCATCAAACCTACCCACTTCCATCATACTTACTTCTCTCCACTTCGCCATAATAGTTTTTAAGAGCATATATAACCATAGTACCAAATCACTATTTAAATAGTTTAGAAAAAGTAAAAGAATATTCTAGGGAAATTCAATCAGCTTGTGAGTTCAAACTGGTTTTAAACTCACTGATTTTTAGGAGAAGGGGGCAGGCCAGGGGAGGCTCCATGGTAGAGCTTTTATGAAATCAGAGTCCGGATTTCTGTAAAAGATAGTATTTTAGTACAGAAACAGTGGGGAAAAAAAAAAAAACTCAGGGAATTACCTATATGATGTCTGAGTGCTATTAACAAAGGCAGGTAATAGGCTATGGTGAGTCACCGCTGACTGTCAGATTATCTTGTTGAGGATCACTGCTGCCAGAGTGTCAAGGTCAGGATAAGACAGTGGAACAAAGCAGCAGTGAAGAAAGCTCATCCCCCAAGCCGACCTGCTGATCATTAGTGGTACAGGGGACATGATGATTATATCATGGTCTTCCATGTGTAGCACACTTCATAGTTTATAAAGCACTTTCACAGTCATTATCTCATTGTGTTTTTAAAGAATTTCCTGTGGAAGATTTAGTAATGAACCAAACCCGCAGAGGAAAACGTCACTTATAGGAACACATTTCCACAGTTTAAGAAAAGATTCCTATTTTGAGTTGAGTAACCCACATGAGAACAGATAAACACAGGAGATGATGATTTATTAATTAAATATGCATCTCAGATACTATCCTGGGGAAACAAATTAATACACAGGTCTCTACATTCAAAGAGCCTTAGGCTAGATGAGGGAAGAATGCACATGCCTTGTAAAGATCACAATTACTACTACGCAAAGTGCCAATGAGAGGTACAGTAATTGTTGCTGAATTCCAGATGAGTAGAAATGATTTCTAGGTGGAACAATGAAGAAATGCATCATAGAAGATGGAGGATTTGAGCTGGCCCTCCAACAATCCTTAGAATTTGGAAAGTTGCAGGGGCAGGGATGGGAAGCGACGTTACATAGTTGGCATACAGATTAGCCTATGTATATTAATTTTCATACTTTAAAAGAATTCTTGAAACTGGAATTTAATGAAAGAGATAGAAGATGCTGGGGTTTTTGCAGAGGCATACACAACTCCTTTCCAAACAATGCTATAAGTCACCACTAATTATACAGGGGAATCCACAAAATCTGAGAAATTCTTATTAATGTTTTCAAAGAGAAGCAAACTTCATACAGATTTTCTTATATCTGCCTTCTAGGTAATGAATTAAACAACTACTGGGAAAAACAGGTGAAACACAGAAGACTAACAAGCGAGTAGACTCTTAGGGGTGTGACGACTCAAAGATGGCACGCTGAGCTAGAGAAGTGATCCAAACTCCAAAACTAAATTCTGATGGAATACATTTCACAAAATGTCATGTCAGAAAACCAAGGCTGAGTTCTGACACAGATTGCATTGCCCCTCAGTCGACCTACTCTCTTCCCAAGCCATTTCTCAAGCAATAAAACATGGAATACTTCTCCAACTGAACTCTGAGGGTAAAAGACACTAGGTTTGTATAAGATGGAAAGACAGTTAAGAAGCCACCCACTGTATATTCTCAGGGCTGCTCAAACATTATCAAAGGGAAAAGAAATAGCATGGCAAACATGCAGTCCTGCTAGAAAATAACAACAAAACCAGGAAAGGGAAGGAGGAAGCACACCATGCAAAAGACAAAGAACCAAACATCTCAAGGACCAGGAAAAATATCATCACAACCTTATGCTATAAAACATACCTAATGAGAACAAAACTTCAATAAAAGAGGGGCTCACATGAATGCAATTTAACTGAATGACTGTTCTGCCTACTACATACACTCTACCTCTTCCTCTCCCACTGATTACGGCTAAAAACTCTGAACAAAATACCTGATGATTCTGAGAAGTAAACAAAAGCAGGTATACTGTCAGAAGCTACCTACCAACAAGTGAGTTTCCAGGTTTATTTCTCTTTTCTCCTTGGGACTTTTCCCAGCTGTAGGCCCCAATAACAGAGCTGTGTGATAGAGCAGCAATATGGGAAGCTAAAACTTGTTCTATTTCTAGCCCAATTTTTTTTAGCTGAAGAAGTGAGAAAGAGTTCCTTGAGGAATGGAAGGCATAAAGGGAATTCCATGGTGCAGAGAGTAGAGAGGGGAATATTCTAATTCTATATACAAAACCATACAACTTTCTGGTACATCTCTGAGCTCTGCATGTGAAGGACATATCCAAAGCACTTTAGTAAGACTCTGAGAAGCTACCTAAGACCATACACCACCACCCATATTCCATACTAGCTCCTGGGTGGTCTCTGCACAAAATAGATCAAAAGAGGATGGCAAAGGCTTTGGCAAATGAATTGAGACTGGAACCCACACAAAGCAAGGTTGAATCTGTGCTCTGAAAGTAATGACACCGATTCCCTGCCAGAACAAAGAAAAATCAACATTGTTTTGAGGGTTATAACACAAGTCCAATATCAAAGAAACATAATGTTCAAAATGTCCATGATACAGTCCAAAAATTACTCAATATACAAAGAAGTAGGAAAATGTGACCAATATGCAAGGGAAAAGACAATCAGTAAATATCAACTCAAGATGAACTAGTTGCTGGAAATATCAAATGAAGACTTCAAAGCAGGTATTATAAATGTGCTTCATGAGGTAAAGTTAAACATAATGAAATTAATGGAAAGTAGTCCTCAAGAAAGAAACCAAAAATATTAAAAATTTGGAAATTTTAAAACTGAAAAATGCAATATGTGAAATAAAACACTCACTGGCTGGTATTAGCAGCAGAATGGAGATAATGGAGGAAAGATCCAGTGAACTTGAAAATAAACAAAAATAAATTATCCAACCTGAAAACAGAAAATTTTTCAGGACCACATTAAAAATCAAATTACTTACAGAAAAACAAGACTGAGATAATAACAGTGAATGCACATGAAAAAAGACAAATTAAAGAAAATTAAGATGAAAATTAAGATAAAAAAGGAAAGAGAAAGCATATTCAAATATATGCCACAAAAAAGTCTCCAAAATGTAGGGGGAAAAAGTCTGTACACCAAGAGAGCTTACCAGTTTTCAAGAAAATCATACATAAAATGATCAACAGTTACATGAATCTTCAAGAGCTACTGAAACTCAAGGCAAAAATACTGTAGAGACATCTAGATTTAAGAATTGCCCACAAGGAAGAAAAGTCAGATTGACTGCGTACTCAACCAGAATCACATTTAAGGTCAGGAGAATATGGAGAGATATTTATCAAATTATTTTTTAAGGCAATGTGTAGCCTAAAAATATTATACCCAACTCACATATCATTCAAATAAAACAGACACACGGAACTTAAAGAATCGAGAACTTGTATGCCTTTTATGAAAAATAAAATAACCTGAGAAGAAAATCCAGACTATTAGAGTTTAAATAACAATTTAGCAATGGAAAAGCCATGATGAAAAAATTGGTAATGAGTCCTGAGTTCACTTAAATATAGAATCAGTACTAAACAAATATGGAAAGCATTGTTACATGGGTTAACACAATTGTCACTGACAATATAAAGATAACTAACAAAAATTGAGAGGTACAGGGAATGGTAGGAGTTGTGATCTTCATCCTTCAAAGGAGATAGTGATCTTGTCTAAAATTGGCACATATGGTTAAAAAAATAGTAACTGTTCCAATTTCAAAACATGCATACTCTCTATTCCTACCAGTAGTGGAATTGTGAATCCTATTTTTATACAGTAGGAGTGTTTCACCTTTCCCTCTTTCTTCTGTACATGGCAAACCTGCTCTCATAAGGATAAAATATGTTCAT
The DNA here is from genome assembly GCF_028018385.1 of Neofelis nebulosa. Taxonomy (NCBI): domain Eukaryota; kingdom Metazoa; phylum Chordata; class Mammalia; order Carnivora; family Felidae; genus Neofelis; species Neofelis nebulosa. The sequence goes on along the minus strand of NC_080794.1, from coordinate 41,085,964 downwards.
AAACAAAAGTACTACGGTGCTATGTTCCAACTAAACAACATAACTGTCCAGAAAGAACAAACATATTTGGAGTATACAAAGTGTTCTACCTGACTTTGCAAAGACAGACAGACAGACACAGACAGACACAGACACACACACACATACACAAATGCATGCAATATCCACCTCTAATGTGTGGCTGTATATTACCTATTCCTAAGAAGTGGTTATATTCCTACAGTCCTGGTCACTTCTAAAATATCCCAATTGACTTGTGAATGAATATATACAGATTGCATGCCAGGCCCATTATAGCCAGATGATCTAATTTGATGATAGAAATGCCATTTTCTCAATTCATTTCTTTAATTCTTCCAATTTATATGCAATAGGTTTAGATAGGATTAACTAAAAAGAGGAAATATGTGCAAATATATTTCTCTTCCCGGTGTGTTTTATTTTAAGATCTTCGTAAAAGACTCATATAATGACTTATTCTAACACCTGAAACTTGTGATATTGAAACAGTTTATTATACACTATGAATGATTCAGATACCATTAAGACAGTAGAGTTGGAATTCCAAATGATAGTGACAAATGTCTTCAAGTGTTCAGAAATGTATATCTTGCTTTATCTGAGAAAAAGACAGTTTATAGAAATCCATAATATAAAAAATCCAGAATATAAAAAATACTTGAAGATAATAAAAATTACAGTAACAAAAGAAGTACCTGTTAGACTTACTCTGTTACAAACCTAACATGGATCACGGGTGCCTGGGTGGCTCAGTCGGTTAAGCTCCTGACTCGGTTTTGGATCAGGTCATGATCTTGCAGCTTTGTGGATTTGAGCCCTGCATCAGGCTCTATGCTGACAGCACAGAGCCTGCTTGGGATTCTCTCTTTCTCTCTGTCCCTCCCCTACTCATGCTCTCTCTCAAAATAAATTAAAAAAATTAAAAAAAAAAACCTAACATGGATCATCTCATTTCATCCTGATATATCCCCATTAGTAAATGTCTTTTTCATTCACCTCATCCCAGAATATTGTATCAGGGAACATCCTGGAGGACATGGGATTCTGCCTCTACCTCTCTGCTTCTAGAGAGGTAATTGTAAGCCACCCTCAACCCCCCACCTCCCATCTGAGAGCAGTTCTGGGCAGAATTTAGGCACCATGACTTTTATGTCCAGATTACTCTTTAGAGAGTGCTACCACTGAGGTCTGCCACATGAACTCAAGTACAAATTGTATGCAGATATGGCAAAATTTATCAAAGTAATACACAAATAACAGATGTGCTATCATTCTATTTACAAATAAAGCAATACATGTTAAGCAAATGCTGAATGAAATAGTTTGTGTCTGTCCTAATTCCTTAATATAGATAATATGATATTAATAACTATTAATGTCAATTAAGTATGAGTTTTAAAAGTTTAAATCCAATGGTTGTCAAGGCATAAATATTCTAAATGTTTACATAAAATTCAACCAAAAACATCCTAGGATGCAAAGTTCTTAGATCTAATGGTGTCCTCTAGCCAAAAGGTTAAGTCCCTCCCTGAAGCCAGATTAGAAACTTCTGGGTCTATAAAAGACACATGTTGAGATATTTGAGCTTCAGAGTACAGGTGGCTCACACACAGGTAATTTATATAGCACTGTCATAGAATCCCTTACTAAGAAATTTTCCCTAAGAGAAAGGATGCCCACCCATCCCATGTATGGTTATATATGCAAGCCTACAGGAAAAAGTAAGCAGTCCTCTAACCAAGCATTTTCCAACCTGTGTTAGGGGAATAGGCTTACTCTGACAAAGAATTCCTTGACTGTGTTTGATAAATGCTGAAAATTACTCTAGGATCTCAAAGTCTTATATGCTAATATATACTGTTAATGTCCAAGATGGAAATAGAATGTAAAGCATTTCCCAAACCTTTTAAGGACAGAACTCTTTTTTTCAGAGTACACACACAAGCATACATCTGACACAACCTGGAACAGTTTCTCCTCATGGACCTTGGTTTCCAGGCTCTATGAAAAGCCACAGAAATCTGGGAACAAAGCAGCCCTTGGATGACACTGGTGAGAGCTGTGTCTTATACAAGTCCCACCCTGGCACGAAGGGACTCATCTTCCACTGAAGACAATGAAATGTTAGTGGACATACTGTGACCCTCTTCCCCTGGACAAACCTTCATGGCCAAAAATCCAAGGTGTCTCTGTGACTATCACTCAGGATTCCTGAGACTTTCATCTCAAGTGAGGTTAGGTGGGAATGATGATATGCTATCCTCTCAGGAGAGTATAAAGTAAAACCTAGAGTCCCTCCCTATTTCTTGGATGGAGTAGGGGAATGGATGGATCCTTTAAGCATCTTAGCTTTCCTTATTGGGTGACTCCAAAGGGAGGCCACAGGTAAGTTAGGGGTCCCTTCTTTCCCCCTGAATCAAGGTTTACTCTTTCATTCCACAAGGCTAAACCCCCATTTTGTATACTTTAAGTCTGTGGCTCTCACTTGGTCATGCACCTAGGGAATCAATTTGGCAAAAATAATCATAGCCCTGGGACAAAAATTACCTCCCAAAGTTCTACCGACCTCACGTAGTTCTTCCTTTATAGATTTTTTCAGTATCCATATGATTGTGTGTGCATCCACAAGTAAGCAATGTACAGACCCTATTTTGTTTTCATCGAACCTATAATTCTGGCCAAAATGAGATCACAGATTGACCTACAGGAAAACAATACAGAAGATCAATAAGGCTAAAAGAGAAAATGTATATTTAATCACTCACAGTGAGAGCATTCCTTTGCTATCAAGCAACTGGAAAGTTGAAAACTTCCATTTCAACTGGAAACATGGAAATGTTTATTCTTGCTTTACATTTTATTCTTGGTTACATGTAGATCTGCAGAGAGATTGTTCAAGAGGTCACTCTTGACTTGGCCTGAATAGCCTAGTGTTTAGCATTTAGGCAAAGGACAAGGGTGGGGGGGGGGAAAGATAGCTATTCTTTGTGATTATTTCCAGTGCACTTATCAACTCAATAAAAATAATTATTATTATTGATGGAGGCCTTACCACTGATTAACAGGCCAAGTTAATTGCTTCTGTGAGCTCACACAACTCTTAAGTGTATATCATGGCGTCAGTAAAGAGTATGCAACTGCCCCCAGCTTTGTGGACAGGATGTGCAATGGCATTGATTTAATTAGAGCTTTTAGACTGCAACCTGCAGTCCTTCCTGAGCCATTCTCGGCTGGAGACTTCCTCTGTTGTTTTTTAATTCTGCTCTGAACTGGAACAAAGCAAGGTGCCCAGTGAGAAGCATTGAGTTGCATCACAGAGAGGATTAAAATGCCCATTATGAGGTAAGACTAGAGTCACAGCTGAAGGAAAAGAAGACAGGCTATAAAAGAAAATGGGCTGCAGGCAGTAAAATATTGATTGAAAGAGACTGAAAGCACCACAGCATCCAAACTCCTTGCCCTGCTCTGTAAGATCTAAGTCCAGCCAACCTCTTGACTTCATGATATACCCTCTCTCCATAATGCTAATAATGCTTCAACCACACTGGTCTTCCTCCTGACTCTCTAATACAAGGCACTGGCTCCTTCCTTGCATCTCTGCACCTGCCCTTCCTCTACCTGAAACCTACCTGACCCCCAAACTTATCTTCATCATGTAGGCCTCAGCCTAAGCGCCTCGTCCTCAGGCAGACCTCTTCTGACCATCCTAGCTAAAGGAGACCGACCCTCTCCCCATCTGGATGCTTTCCATTGCACTGTTAATGCATTTTCTTTGAGGAACCACCCAACATTATGGTTTATTTGTTTGCATGTTTACTCTCTAAAGGTACCTATTAATATATTAACTATACAGGAGCATAGACTGTTTGCTCTCCTCACTGCTATATCCTCAGTGTCCAGAACAGGGCCTGCATATAGTAGATCATCTATAAATATGGACAGAAAAAAAAAACTAATACTGGGTAGTGGATTGAGTGCATGGGAAATCAACATTTACCTCAAGGCTACTATTTCTGGCCTACTCCACATGGCAACATTGGATAGAATATGCATCAGATAATATGACATCTAGGTCTAGCTCTGTCACTTACTAGCTGTGTAACCTTGAGCAATTTATTAATCTCTCTGGACCTCAGTTTCTACCTCTATAAATGAGTTTACAAAAAGGACCAATAATATAGGGCTACAATTTTTTAAAAATACATGCAAAGGGCTTAGAATAATTCAACTTTTAGCAAAGCCTTAAATGTGGCTATTGCTGTTGTTTCTGCTCTAATTAACTCTTATTATACACCATGAAAAGTAGCAGGGACCAAGGAACCTTCAAGGATATGCATCACTTTTTTAAAAAGTCCTAACCTAGCACAGTCTATTATTCATCCAAGATAACAGTTCGTATCTATACATGTTCTCTTCTATCTCAATATATCATGTAGTTGACAAGTTCAACAGCTGAGCAACCTCATCTTCTGGATAGACCAGTAAATTTGCACTGTCCATATCTGCATAGCCCTGCCCCCTTTCTGGCATACTCATGAGCAGCCCTTATGAATAATTTGGTTGGAGAAAGCAAAGTTTGCATTGTTGAAAGCTACAGAAGAGACTCTTAATTCAAACAGTATTAGGTTGGTGGATGAGGCAAATTGGAGCATGTAAAATTTATTGGACATCATAAAAGGGAAGCAGGGAGAGGGCCAAGGAGTTGGAGGGGTTCAGTTACTGCTGAATTGCCAGCATAATGACCTGCAGCACATCACAGTGTGCTACCCAGGCTAGGAAGCACTCTCCCTGATGATTGCTTTATGTCACCACTGATGCTACTGGCCCATCAACTATGACCCCAGGAGCAGCAAACCCCATCATAAGAAAGGGAGAAATGTAAATTTCAAAATAGATATATAAATATTCGGTGGCCTAGTGTTCCATTAGTAATTTATATTCCTGACTTTGGAATGCAAAAATGTAAATCCAGGGCCCTTCTAAAGTCAGAAGTCACCCAGGGTTCATATAATAATCTCTCTGACAAGGGCTAAGCTGTGGCTGGCAATAAAACCTATGGGGCCAATAAGCTCACTAAACATGCTGGGAGAAAACAGGCTACATACACTCTCTACCTCCAACCGTGGGGGAGAGAGACTGAATGACTAATCAAGCCCATCCCACAATGTCAGACATTTCCCTGATGCAACGGGGTCTAAGGACAGAGCTGATTTACTGACCAACAGGCTGACATCCCTGTAAGCAGAATGCTCTAAAGCTCATTCTCAAAGCTCTAAGGAGCGTGGCATTTTTTCTGATTTACTGCCATTTTATCGCTGTTAGAAATGGACACAGTGCAGATGCCCACAGTTCTAAATGAAGGTAAAGGTGATGTCCTTGATGCAGGCTCTCCCAATGTCCTCCTTAAAAATGAAATCATTAAGAGTTACATCAGATTGAGGTTGATCTAACATAATAGGGGTGAGGGAACCAAAAGGGGACAGAGTAGAAATACTACAAGGCCCAAGAAATGAAAATCCTTTTGGTACAGCCCCATGGAACGGAAGTACAAAAGCACGTGCTAGCCCAGTCATTCCTGAACATAAGAGAAGAAAGAAGCAGAGTGCCCAAAAATGAGCGAGCAGGAGGAAAGGAGATGATCTATCCCGACCTTCTAAGGCAGAGAGGAAACTACGATTCAGGGGACTATGTCAAGATCACAGAGGTGATTAAAGGCAGTTTTGGCCCAGAACCTGAACCTTCTAATTAAGTCCTAGTCCAGACCCTGGGCTGTCACATTTCATATCTCATGGGGGGATCCATATTTATACCAGTACTTGCATAAAAGTTCACCCTCCAGGCTTGGCAGTTAGGGAAGTGTCTTATATACCAGGCTGAGACAAAGAAAATACTTTAGGAGCTACATAGCCAAATGCGTGTAAATCATTTCAATTAGTAACATACACTGTGTCAATGGATTTCATGAACATCACTTAGAACAAGATACAATAAGTATCCAAAGTAACAAGAAAAATTTAAAGAAAAGCATTAAGTAAACACTAATACCAGTGACTACAGATTGGGAAGTTCCATTCTAGAAACATCTTCAATGAGTTTTCCAAGCTGATTGTGTCAAATGCAACCCTTGGCACAAAACTGATTACCTCCCTCATGAGAGCAAAAGCCATGGATGGAACACATACCTTCATTCAAGAATATTGTGTGTATGCTGGAATATTATCAAGCCATTCAAAAAAAAGAAAGTCTAATACAGACTATGGTATGACATAGATGAACCTTAAAAGGGGTGATAAAAGAGTTTTCAAGGGGCACCTGGGTGACTCAGTTGGTTAAGCATCTGACTTCGGCTCAGAGTATGATCTCACGGTTCGTGGGTTCAAGTCCTGCGTTGGGCTCTGTGCTGACAGCTCAGAGCCTGAAGCCTGCTTTGGATTCTGTGTGTCCCTCTCTCTGCCCCTCCCCTGTTTGCTCTCTGTCTCTCTCTGTCTCTCAAAAAATAAATTAATGTTAAAAAAAATGTTTTTAAAGAGTTTTCGAAATAGACTGTGATGGTGGTTGCACAAGACTGTGAATGTGATTAATGTCACTAAATTGCACAGTTAAAAATGGTTAGGATGCCAAGTTGTATGTTACTATATTTGTTGTTGTTGTTTGTTTTTTGTTTTTTTAGGGAGCCTGCTTGGGATTCTCTCTCTTCCTCTTTCTCGGTCCCTTCCCCACCTGTGCTCTCACTCTCTCTCAAAAGCAATAAATAAAATCTTACCAAAAAATTGAGAAAAATTGTTAGTGCGCCTCTAGCAAGGAGCCAGCAATCCTGTCCCTGAAAAAAGTAGCCCATGATAAAGCAAGTATAATTCTCCATATTCTATCATTATAGGATGAAATACTCTGAAAAAACATCCAATTACATTTGTTTTAGAACAAAAACAATTAGTTTTCTACTAACACTAGTATTAACATTTATTGAACACTTATTATGTGCCAGGCATTTTGATACACTTTTTGAGGATCTTACTGAATCTTTCCAGCAACTATAAAGTACTCTTAGTATCACCTTTTCCAATTCAGCTCATCAAAAGTTAAAGAAGGTAGGTAATTGGCCTGAAATCACACAGGGATTAAAGCTTAGTGCCAGTATTCCAAACCCAGGCAGTCGGGCCTATACTACCTTAGCAACTATGCCTTCATCCATGCTCACTTAGAAATCTCGCAGATGATTAATATACTTTACCTATTACACTGATACCAGAAAAATGGGGCCTTAGAAAACAGATGTGAGGGGCGCCTGGGTGGCGCAGTCGGTTAAGCGTCCGACTTCAGCCAGGTCACGATCTCACGGTCGGTGAGTTCGAGCCCCGCGTCAGGCTCTGGGCTGATGGCTCAGAGCCTGGAGCCTGTTTCCGTTCTGTGTCTCCCTCTCTCTCTGTCCCTCCCCCGTTCATGCTCTGTCTCTCTCTGTCCCAAAAATAAATAAAAAGTTGAAAAAAAAAAAAAAAAAAAAAAAAAAAGAAAACAGATGTGACAATCTGGCAGCCCCCTGACCATGATCCCTCACTCAATTCCAAATAAAACAATGGTCTTCTGGTTTGTAAATCAGGTTCTGGATGAACTAATAGAGTCACCTCTAACTTGTGAATGAACTAGTAACAACATCAAACCAATAAATACACATACAAAGCTGAAGACGTGATTCTTCCATCACAGTGATCAACGTCCAGTCACCTTGAGCCCAAAAGAGCCTGATAGGTCTCCTCTGTCCTCTCCCCATAGTCTGTTCTTAATTACAAACACAGGGCTCCACACCAGCCCTCCCACGTGCTCGTTATAGACATCCAAAGTTGCTGCCCATGTACAGAGTGAGGAGCATCTCCTGGCACTGGGCCATAGTTGGAGATGAGCACATGTCCCAGATGCTCCTGGGATACAGTAGGCAGACACTGGCTGCCTTGCATGTGAGCACAGCGAGGGGAAGCAATTTTGTTAACCAGGGGTCAATGGTGCTTGATGAAATCACAGAGCCCAAGATTGATTTGGAAAGTCCTCATCGCTGAAGCCTGACAGATGATACTCTCAGCCCACCTGGAAGAACAATAAAAATATTGCTCTCCAATAAAGAACTCCACACTCCTCAACCTTTCTTTTGGAGGTGGGAAGTTTCTCCACAGAAACATGAATAAAGTACAGGGAAAGGCTAAGGGGTGAGGAGAGACATAAATAGGCCTAGATCAGCAATGTCTCTGTTTCTGCTTCCTGCTATCCATGCACATACACACACACACACACAGTGCCCCCATGCAGGTCCCAGAGGTCACCAGGATCAAATATAAATTTTGAAAGTTGAAAAGGGGGAATCCATTTCAAGTGACTTAAAGGATAACTGTCATGGGAATTAATATGGTTGGAATGTTTAAAATTGCCACAGGTTCCTCCACTTGTGAAAGGTGTCAGGTTCCTGTCTTGCAAGCTCAATGTCTGTCTGTGATACCACGATGAAGGGTTATGCTATCACAGACTGTCCTGGGCTAAGGAAAGCTTATTTCATTTGCTGAACTGCACTTAGAAATTGGCAAGGATGAGTCCAAAAGGTTAGGCATGGGGCATGATTCTTTTTTTTTTTTTAATTTTTTTTTTAACATTTATTTATTTTTGAGACAGAGAGAGACAGAGCATGAACGGGGGAGGGGCAGAGAGAGAGGGAGACACAGAATCGGAAGCAGGCTCCAGGCTCTGAGCCATCATCCCAGAGCCTGATGCGGGGCTCGAACTCACAGACCGCGAGATCGTGACCTGAGCCGAAGTCGGACGCTCAACCAACTGAGCCACCCAGGCGCCCCATGGGGCATGATTCTTATCTCTCACCATTTCCCATATTATTATAGCGTCCCATTAATTTTCTCTTCTCACGTCTGAAAATATACTTTATGTTCTTCACTGTGTCCCTTGCTTTTCATTACTCAGGACTCCCCTCCCAAAGAATAAAAACAAACCAGATATAAGAAATAAGAATCTACACTTCTCTGATGGGGCAAAGGTTCTGCAGTTTAAGGATCTGAAGTGTTGAATTGCCACTCAGACACCATGAGAAGCAACCGAGTTGATTCAAATTTTTGTAGCTACATTCCCCCAGCTAAAATAACCATCCCACCTGTAAATGAAAAAACACATTTCAACAAGCTTCCCTCCAGCATTAAAGGTAAATGCACACATCAGTGCTAAAAGGGGGAACAAAGGATGAATGAACCAAATTCTCAGATTTCCTTTGGAGTAAATTGGCCCCTTCCAAATGGCAGTAAGAAGTTCAGCCCTTGCAAGATCACCTGTCAGTGTGTCGTGATGAAAGCAAATCCATCATTATGATGAGAGATGAGTCTGAGATGGCTGAAGAGAGCTTTCCATTCTTCTTAAACCTGTGGGAGGTATCAGAGTCCACAGTGGTTTTGCCACTATAACAAAGGAGGGCTTCCGAGTTTACAGTGTTAACTATCTCAGGATCACCTATTACCAAAATCCACTTAATTCTATTTTTTTTCAATATTTATGCCTTTTCAACAGATACATCTCAACTCTGTGTGTAATCCTTCCACTTGGGCACAGAGTCGCATGTACCACATAGCAGGTACCATGCTGGGTGCAGGATATTGGGGAACTGACAAAGCACAGTTGCTGCCTGGGATTACAGTCCAGTAGGGGAGAAAACACCATCCATATGTGAGACAAGTTACGCAGAAACTTGAGCAATGTGTTATGAAAGAACATGTTACTGATGCCTAAAAGGCAAAAGGATAAAGTGACCATTATGTGAGTCTGGGGAAACAATGCCTCAGCAGAATCATCCCTGAATTCAAATAACCAATCAACTCCATTTCTCAAACTGTAGCATTTTTGCTTTATTATTTTTGAGAGAGAGACAGAGACAGAGTCAGAGAGCAAGCAGAGAAGGGGCAGCGAGAGAGGAAGACACAGAATCGGAAGCAGGCTCCAGACTCTGAGCTGTCAGCACAGAGCCCGACATGGGCCTCGAACTCACAGACTGTGAGGTCATGACCTGAGCTGAAGTCGGCCACTTAACCGACTAAGCCACCCGGGCGCCCCAAATTCCACACTGCTTTTAGAGGATTCTTTGCAAAAGCACAAAACAGAGACAGAATGAGATAAATCAAGGACCATGAACAACTGCTTCTTTGGGAAGTTCCTTTTTCAGTCCCAGATTATAAATAAAACAAATTGAAACACTCGTTACAAACAAGTTTGCCTTGAAATGAACTTCAGGGACAGAAAAAGACCTCAGAGGTATGCTCCAAAGTCAAGATCAATCATTTGAAGTTTAAAAGGCGCCCTTCAAAAGAATGACATGTGACTTTTTTCTTTCAATTCTGAAAATGAGTTGAGAAACAACTGTAAAGACTTCCCCAAATGCTGAGAGTAACATCTTCATAAAATTCCACAAAATGGATTCTACTTGTTTATGGGGAAGATTTTGTGAAGGCACATTTGTATATTCTGTAGACAAAATGGGTATCAAGGATTCAGGGAAGGACAAATGGCAGCAAGAATGTGAAGGCACAGTCCAGGGCCAAGTGTGCCAATGGAGGGTCACAAATCTGACAATATTTCTTTCAATAAACTTGCTGGCATGAACTTGCCAAGGGGATTCCCTTTGGGGACAGAACTCAGAACCAGCAGAATTTAGGAACCAAAAACCATGGATGTGGAACCATGGGAAATAATCCACAGGTTTATTTATAAATATATAAATATTTATGCATATATATGGGTATTTATGCATTGGCACTATCCCAAGCCAAGGGCTAAATAAGTTACACAGGAGAGAGATGAATGACCAAAGACCTTTCAGAGAAGGTGTAGGTGCCAAAACACAGGTGCCAGAAGGGTTCTTTCAGATCAGTAACCCTAATCATTCACTTAATAGATAATGAAACTGAGGCCCAGAAAAGGATTTATCCACTCTGCTCAGTGGCAGAGCCAGAACTTAAACCTGAATACAGCTAAGTGTGCTTTCCATCACCCTACTCAGCCTTCTTCATGGAAAATCATCCACAAATGATAAAGCACATCAATGAGAAGCTGGTGGCAGGAGTGGAGCACACTGGGAGCATGAGGCTGGCATAAGTGAATACTAGTGATGAGGATTTCAATCACCGAGAGCCCAAGCAATTCCTGACTCTAAGAGGCAGGCATTTGGAGTTCACTTTCTAATTCTACAGCCAAAATGTGTGCTCTCCACTAACATTTTTCTTTCCCCAACAACCCTGTAAATCTATGTACACTTCTCAAATATTCTGAATTTCTGTTTTTTGTTTTCTTATTTTTGGTCATATTTGTGCTCAGGTGGTTCCCCAATACATTTACATGATGGGTTCGTCATGCAAAGATGCTATCTACCTTTGTAAATCTGTTACAAAACTATTTGTACACGTGACTTTGAAAAAAAGCATGCAACACAAATATTTATCGTTCACCTTGCACACCTATTATGGAAACTGTTTGTGTTGCTTTTCAAGACTTATGAGAAGTGAGTTTAAACAACTTCAATAAACCTAGGGGCGCCTGGGTGGCTCAGTCAGTTAAGCGTCCGACTTCAGCTCAGGTCACGATCTCGCGGTCCGCGAGTTCGAGCCCCGCGTCAGGCTCTGGGCTGATGGCTCGGAGCCTGGAGCTTGCTTCCGATTCTGTGTCTCCCTCTCTCTCTGGCCATCCCTTGCTTGCTCGCTCTCTCTCTCTCTCTCTCTCAAAAATAATAAAATAAAATAAAATAAAATAAAATAAAATAAAATAAAATAAAATAACCAAAGGCTCTTGGTTTTGATTGCATAGCATTAATTCATTCTTCTCCTGGTGACAACCAGTAACACAATTTTCTTTGGAGAACCAGTACTTCCCATCTTTCATTTCATGTGGTTCAGATGAGGCAGACCCCACCTCCTGGTACTAAGTCTGAGCCAGACGCTGGTAACTGATTTATGGATTGGAATGCAACTGAAATCCAGCCAATGAAAGCCAGACTTGCAACTCTGTTTGAACCATTGGAAAAAAGTTTTCTTTCCAGGGAAGGCACTAAGTTGGCCAGAGTAATCCTTTAGCTGATGTTGGCTATCTTACCAAAACTTGTTAAAAACAAAAAAAACCTACGAGAACTACATAGGAAAGCATGAGACATACTGAGAGACAAGCTGAGACATGAAGAGAGAAACTACTGACAAAGTTATCTGAACACCTGAACCTAGCACAACCCTGTGGTTATGTGGTAGAGTATTCATAAAAATGGCTGCAATAATTCCTTTGATCCCTATACATAGTCCACTTTACAAAGTGACCTTGCTACTCCTCTGAGAGGTGGACTCTATTTCTCCACTCTGGAATATGAATTTAGCCATGCAACTTGTTTTGGAAAATGAGTCAATAACAGATGCATTATATTACATTTGTTACATTTACTTATATGTAAATTCTGAAAAGATACTTGAGTTTACACTCTCCTGTTAGGGGAATCTCTCTGTCACCAGGGCATAAGCCCAGGCTAGCTTCCTGGAAGAAAGACCACATGAAGAGTGCTTCCAGCCATCCAGTTGAAGCCCCAGGGAGGCTATCCACCCTGGTAAAGCCAGCCCAGAAAGAACCACCCAGCCAACCCAAGGATTGTGACCTAATAAATAATTTTCATTTTAAGCCATTCAGTTTTTATGTTGGCTTATTGCAAAGCAAAGCTAACTGACAGAGCATTAAATCATATATTTTTTCTTCCACCATTTGAATTAAATTTTTATCACTTATATCCAAAACAATACAAGTACCCAGTGCCACACCTAGCATAGTTGATACCTGGAACAGATTATAGTTAACACTCCTTCTCCACAAAGAAAAATAAAAAAGAAAGAAAGAAAGAAAGAAAGAAAGAAAGAAAGAAAGAAAGAAAGAAAGAAAGAAAGAAAGAAAGAAAGAAAAAATATTTTCAGTTATAATCATACAACCACCAATAATAATTTTTCTTACTTTGTTTTTTTAAAATAGCAATTGAAAAGAAAAATAAATTAAAATTTAAGGATATAATTCAAATGCATTTGAAAATTTCAAGAATGAACAAAGAAAAATAGTATAGCTTATGGTTTGTCCTGTATTTTAGTGTTTAAAATGTGAAATACATATAGATTCTGCAAATGGTCTCACAGAATGATAAAACTGAAATAATTCAAGACCTATTTCTTTAATTTTCAATTATTGAACTATGTCTATTTCAAATCCATTGTTTAGATGCAGGAATATGTACTATCAGGGTTTTGAACATATTGACTATCCAAAATAATCCCCAAAGATACCAAACCACTATGAACTTACTCTCAAATATGTATAGCTGAGCTCACAGGTACTGAGGCTGCCTGTGCAGCTGGGAGTTCTCCAAACTAGAATATATATTAAAAGATAATTTTTAAGTTTATGAATTTAAAATTTTTTTAATGTTTATTTATTTTTTAGAGATAGAGAGGCAGAGTGTGAGAGTAGGTGGGGCAGAGATAGAGGGAGACACAGAATCTGAAATAGGCTCCAGGCACAGAGATGTCAGCACAGAGCCTGACACGGGCTCACACTCACAAACTGTAAAATCATGACCTGAGCCAAAGTTAGAAACTTAACTGAGACACCCAGACACTCAAGTGTACTAATTTAAAGTGTACATATATATTATTAAAATACAACATAAGTCATCAAAATTATTTAGAAGTTAGACTGAAAATTTTTTTTAAATTTTTTTCCAGAAGAGAGTATTTTATCACTTTCATGGCTTGAATTGCCATATATGGTGATGATAAAATATAGACTAAATTTCAGTTGGTTTTGTTATTGTTTTAAAACTTTCTGAAGCAACACTCACTGTCCTACCCTTGATACTCCACTGCAAACAGTACTGTTAATCAACTTCATCAATGGTGAGAATTATATGTAAAATAAAAATTCTCCAAAGGACCCTGACTGAAATATACCAGAAGTTTTGAGTGAATATGCTTGCACACAAGAGAAAATTCCCTGGGACGGACCTAATTATTTCAATATTGACCTAAAATTGCCAAATTTTCTAGAAAGAAAGACAAATGAAGATAATTTATGGCTCTGAGCCTTTTATACAGTGATAAGGTAGAACTTTTCATTAAAAAAAAGTTAATTAAACAGCTTGCATCATAATACTCTATTTCAGTTTAAAGTAAAATTCCCTTAATTCCAGAAAATCATTAACGTTCTCTGGACCAAGATAAGCCAACAAACAATATCCCATTTCTAATTAATTTCCAATTAATCAAATACCCACTTTAAGGTGAGTTTCCTCTATCAGGAGTCATGTAAGGTCCCAGCTTTTCTTAGAAGATCTAAAGAAATAACACAGTGAGTAATATAACTGTAAGGATGTAACTGATCACATGATACCATTGATCTATATTAACCTATTCTCATTGACTGTACATCTGACTTGACTACATATATTATTCACTTGCTTTATAGCTGGTCAGTTGTATCTTAGTAAATCCAATTCCCTTTCAAACTGAAGCATATTTTATTTTCTCCAATATGTGCCTTTCTGCTACATTTTATTCTGCTTGGTATACTTCCCAATCAATTCTTTTGTGAACTTCATTTCTTTTGGCACAAGGTATCCCTTGTTAGGATTTATTTCTTTCAGGATGATTTAAATCTATTTTGCCTGATGCTGCCTTCAAGCTACTGTAGGCCATATCCATTTCCTCACCAGTCCCATCCCCTGGGCGATGTGATATGGTTCATGTTCCATCTTCCTGGTTGAGGAAAGATGTGCTTTCCTGGTTCGGTCTAATGTGAAATCTCGCTTGCTTTTTATCTAGCCTGGCAATGGCTGCAGACTGAATAATCAGAATGATGTGAAGCAAGGTGTAGGAATGTCAGTGTACTACAGGTACTCAATGCTGGTATGGGTAACTGCAGGCTCCTGATGTCCTCAGTGTCCCAAAGTCTTCTCTGTGAATAGATGCTTCTGAAATTCTAGGTATTATTGCCAATGGATGTAAAGCAGTACCACCATACCCAAGCTCTCTCTTGTAAATCCTTGTTGATTTAAAGAACAGCTGAAGTTGCCTTCTTTGGTAGTGTTAATTAGGAGTCGCTTTTAATTTGGGTTGGCCCTAGACTGTATGTTCTAAGACTTCAGAAGTTCATTTTGTACAATAAAGTTATTTTATTATTAATAGAGAAAAAAACCAATGAGAGACATTGCATTTTAATGACCTTTTTGGTATTTGCCCTCTAACTAAAATGACTAGGAAAGGTCTGAGGGAAGGACACCTGGTTAAGCATCTGACTCTTGATTTCAGCTCAGGTCATGATCTCAGACTCAGGTCATGATCTCAAAGTTGATCGAACCCCACACTGGACTCCATGCTGAGTGTGGAGCCTGCATGGGATTCATTCTCATTCTCATTCTCTCTCTCTCTCTCTCAAAATAAATAAATAAACATTAAAAAAAATAAAGGAAAAGTTCTGGAGAAGCCAAAGAGATAATATAGAAGAATGCTAGAAGGTAAGGCTGAAAAGGTCCCTGGAGGATAAGATTAAGGGGACCTAAGAAGCCAGGCTAAGGGTTTGTAGCCATATCCTAATGCAAAAAGTCCCAGAGAGTTTCCAAAGAGAGGTGTTGACATGATAGAAGTACATTGTTCCTATTAAGAAAAGGTCAGAACTTCTCGAAATAAAATGAACCCGAAATAAACTCATGATGGCAGATGATCGTCCATGCCCAGAATGTGACAATGCTAGAGTACACCTTGTTCAAACGGAAGGTATTTCCAGTCAGAAGGAAAGAGAACAGCAGATGGGGGAGACAGGGAAGCCTTTGGAAACCAGGAAAACTAAACAGGAATTCATTTAGTAAACATACTAAAAAGGTAATAACATTACAGAAAATAGATTAGAGAGCATAACAAACGCTAGCAGGATCAAATATACAAAATAAAAAGACTGATAGTATACAAGATAAGGAGATCCCTCAGAGAAAGTGACCATGCCGAATTGGAGTTAATGACAGAGAAATTTGGGAACATAAACGTTTAAAGACCCTTGAGATAATTGGCACTTTTTTTTTTTTTTAACCAGAGAAAATAAAAATAGTATTTCCATATTGACTCTAACGGGGCATGAAACTCAAGAAGGAAGGATGCCACTAAAAATAAAATTCTGGGTATATAATTAATGAAAACTGACAACAAAGAACATTGGAGAAGGAAGAAGAATGAGCAAATGGCCAAAGAAATAGAAACAATATGACTGCATGGGAAACATCCTGATGAACTCAGATTTTAAGAAGTCATTTACAAAAGCAATGCTCAAAGGAAGAAAACAAGTCTAATGTTGGAAAAGCAGATTTAACAACAACAACAAAAACTCAAATGACAGAGAGAAGTCAGAATTACTCAGGTTTTGTTTTGTTATTACATTATCCATCCTGAAATTATATCTTCAGGTTGGAAAGGTAAATGAAGAAATAAAAGAGAAAAAAAAGGATAAATAAAAGAATAAAGCCCTAGAAAGTTTCAGAGATACATAAAAGGTTAGGTCTCTAGACTTAGACAAAAAGTATTTTACTTTATAACAGCAAAAGAAAAAAAATATAGATCTGATCATGGAAATCTTTATAATATTTCAAATATCATAGAAAACAAAGTAGATTCAGGCAATTTTTTTTAGGAGGAAGGGGAGAGTCAGATTCTCATCAAAAATGCAAAAGATTATGTTAAATGTATGATATGTGAGCACTTTGAAAAGATGCTAACAACTCCTAAGAGCCAGTGTCTTTTCATCCAGGATGATCCAGGCCAAATCAACCTCTCCCCTCCACTCCTCTTTCTCTCTGGCCTTTTGTAAACAGCTATTAAACAGGTAGATCACTGAGAACATAGACATAATATATTGATTTCTATAAAACATCTCACAAAAACTCTCATATATTGCTCTGCAGAAAGAGAGAGAGAGAGAGAGAGAGAAAGAAAAGAAAAAAAAAAGAGACTCTGGTCGATTTACAGCAGATCAACTACATATACTAAAAAACTGTTGTTCTTTGAATCAATGCCAGTGAGAATGGAGTTTCCTCCAGCCTTTCCACTGTACTCTGTCCTTGCCTCCAGACTGCTGAATAAAACCTAGAAATCTGTGTCCTAACAATAGGCTAAAACCAAGGACAAATAAAACAAGAGATAAAGCAAATATGCCCATGTAGGTGTGAACACTCAGCTTCTCAAGTGAGGGACAGGAGAGTTCTTCTGGGCAGTAGCTTATATAAGAAGAAAAGCCCAGCGGGCACTGGTTGACTCTGAGCTCTATTGTAGTAACCCACAGCAGATGCTCTGCGTCCTTGGAAGCCCTCCAGGCAACACTACAGGACGATCTGCATACCCTAGGTGGGGTGTGGGATGACTTGTTTTTTCCAACCCTAAGAGCTCATGACTCTAATATGAATATGAATCCCTGCCTGATGTCCTGTATGATTATTACTAAATAACCACAAAGAAGGAAATCACACAAAAAGAAGGTGATTAAAACCTTTTCTAAAGCCACTGATTTTATAATGGGCCACATACAAAAGCCATTCTGATATTTGCTCTAATTATTAGAATGCACTGGCCTTCCGATAACCAGTTGCAAGGACAGACATCCCAGCTGACCAAACCATCAGTTTAAGACAGGCAGAAAAATCCAACATCTCCCTCCCATGACAAAAGCGACTAGAATTGCCAAATCCGATATACAAAACATTTAATTTATAACAGTTAAAACCTGGCCTGTGACCAAGTCTAAAAGAACCATGTCTTATTTCACTTGCTCTTGAATATGTCTCTTTCAGAGATAAATGACTCTGCTCTTTGCCAGTTCTCTCCTCTGTTTGGTGTTTTGTTTAGCTGGGTTTGTGACAAGCCAAGAGTTGATGCATCTGCTTGAATGTGTAATTTAACTCTCTGGTCAACTTAGCTTTTTTTTTTTTCCCTGACAATATTATGTCAAACAATCACATCACAACTGGCTCTGATCTCTTTGTTGTTAGCTAATAAATTAGAGAGTATTTATTATCTGCAATCCTTTTTTCCTCTTTTAATGGTGACACATTTGTGGTGAATTACAGGGCAGCTTTATAAACTAGGCTCGGGGCCAGTCTCAGGCCCTGCGTCCATGTGAACGTTCCCTCTCCCAGTTGGCCTCCCGGACTGGTGGTAAATCAAGGCAGCTGTCACAGCACACTAAGTTAGTGTGCGTCATTGGGGAGAGCAGGAAGCGTTGGGGGTATAATTCTGTCCATCAAACTAATATGTTATATCAGTAGCTTTGTAATCTTCTGCCATAACTTATGGGAAGTGACACCTAAGAATTCACTTTGAAGGCAATGTGTTCCTCGGACTTTAAGCCAAAACAGACCCGATTCGCAGCAACTGTTCCTCTGTTTACATGAGTGGGTTCCTAGTGCTGGGGAATCGGGTCCCTATCAATGTGGCAGTATTTTTTACACATTCCACCACCGGCTGAACTCTGTTTACAGCCCTCATGGCAGGATTTGTAAACTTTTCAAACAGGATTTCTTCTCTTCTTTTTGTTACCCTTGCCTTAACCTCCAGTAGCCGGATAGATAAATATGCTCCCTGAATGTTATCATGACAAAGTGAATCTCTGACAGACAGGAATGAACGCGGGACCCATTTCCTTGTCCGTTCCCCTTCAACCTTTTCCTTGACAAATGCGGGAAATGGCTGCATAGGACAGAAGAAGAATACTCACATCACATGAAGGCAGCGTCAGCTTTTGTGGTGTTATTGAAAGTGGCCACATGATGCTTAAAGAAGTGAGAGCAGATAACCTTAAACAGACGGTGTACAGCATGTCATTTCTACAGCATGACATTGGAGCCACCAGACTCACATCATGTGTCCTTTAAAAGAACGCTTATTTTCTGGAATTTGCTCCTGGATTGTCCCTGTCTCCCCATCCCTCCCCCCAAACTTTCCTCCCTGGCTGTATTCTCAGCAGGCCAATGAGAGAAGCCCTTTGGGGAAGATTAAGTAGTTCTGTGAGCTGCCATCTGATGGAAAAGAAATCTACAAGAAGCGTTCAAAGGAGCTCTTCCTCCCCCAGGCACAGAGCTAAATATGTACAGTAAAGAAATTTGAAAAATGCCTGTCCTTGCCATCCCCAATACCCCTTTGATTGATAGCAGAGAGGGTTTGCTATGATAATTTTACTTTGACAGGTCCCAGGCATAAATCCCACAGAGTTGTTGCTCAGGTTTGACAACCTTCGGAGGGCTCCAGTTAGGAACAGGAAACAGGCCTCTATTTTTCACCCTCAATGCTCCTTCAGGTGCAAAGAAAAGACCGTATGGAAAAAATAAATCCTTATCTGAGGGGGAAACCAAATTCAAAGCAGTTTTAATACTTATTCATCAGAAAGAATGTCCAACAGGGGAAGATGTGACCTCGGTCCTACTTCTTCAAACTTACATTTAAATCTTCCAAATAAAGAGATTTGAAGTCTACTCGCGACAAGAAATTGATACTCCTTTCCCATTCACATTTTGGTTTTACAAAGTTGTGTTAGTATTTTACTTCAAGGTCAGCCTTGAAACATGCCGTAATATTTTATAAAAATCATTGCTTAAAAGTAAAAATGCATTTGTATAGTAACATCCATGACTTACTATCATTTACTGAGAGCTTCCTACGGGTCAGATTTTATAACTCATCATGTCCTCTTAAACATCACAACCACCCCCAAATTAATTGGAATGTCATTTTAAAAAGAGTCAAAGCCACGGATTTTTTCCAGCATTCATCTTTTAGGCACGCTTCTTAAACATCAGGAGTATGAGGGAATCTGCATTGTCACCCAGCCATCTCCCCTACCAAGGATCTGGGAAGGGTGACTCAGCAGTGAGAAGCTTAGTCAAAGAAATCATATTTAACTGGGTTGAATCAAGAAGAATGTGTGGCATGTTAATTATACTGGAATTTAAAACAAAATTAAAATACATTAAGAGAAGAAGGAGGAGGAGGAGGATGAAGAGGAGGAGGGAGAAGAAGAAAGGAGGAGGAGAAGGAAAAGGAGGAAGAGGAGGGAGAAGAAGAAAAAGAAGCATCATCATTATTATCATCATTATCATCTGTGACTTCCCCTAAGTAACTAGAAAATTAACCAGGACCCATCTTCCATACATTTTAGTTTTCTCCACCTAGAAATGCATTAGTGTGACCTACTGAAATTATTAAAGGGTCAAGGCCAGGCAGATATCTAAAAAAAAGGAACATTTTGATTTGCTTAAAACTTGCAGAAGTTGAAGATTTCCCTTCCAATCATCTACCTCGTACAAATGTGAGAAATGGTTTTCTCTTGGCTCTAGGGTCCAGTCTAACACTGAGAGGAGCCACACAGCTCTGATGCCCTGAGAATATATTCATCCTTCAATCCGACCACCTTGCCAGGCCTTGGCTAACTAGGTGCCATCCAAGTTTTGCACAAAGTTTGCACTATTGAGAGGTGCCACCAGCAGGAAAGTTAGGATCCAGACTTGACACTCACAGTAAAAACTGGGTCTTTAATTTAATAGGACTATAACACAGACCTTCACCCCAGGCCACAGAATTAAGCCCTCATTTTCTGAGGTCGATATTTTACAACTATACCCATTTTGTGGAGGAACTAACCATTGCCCAAGGAGCTCTAATAATTGCTACACAGGTCAGCCGCAGAAAGTCAGTGGGGAAAATGAGAAAAGAAAACGACAAGAAGCTCATAAAAGAAGAAGAGATATAGGAGTTTTTTAAGTCATAAAACAGCTTGAACAAATTTCAAGAAAAGGAACTTATTAAATTAATTCTCTCTCACTCCACTGCCCCTCTAAATACCAAACAGGATGTGCTTCCTTGTAAATGTCTATAAATTTGGGGAGGAGAAAAACAAATCTGATCTTGGGTACAGAGCTCTAGGCTGCAAAGAACATGGGTGGGTTTCTGTTTCCCTTAGAGAAAGCTGCCAGGACAGCATTTTCCCATCAAGTGTTGATAAGAAAGGCATTTAGCATTTCATTTGATGGTCCTGTTGTGAGTGGGTGGTATGACATGATAAATTATGGCCAATGTCATATTAAAAATTATAGGCCCATCTGCACATGCTCACTCTGTTCTTAAGCTGATGATACGCTATCCTGTGCAAAGCCTTCAGCTGTGGCAGATGTTGGAATGATGTTCCTCTCCCAGGACAGCTTTAGAAAATAGAATTCTCAAAGGTTTAGAGAGGTGATAGCTATCTTTGTAGCCCGTAAGCAAAAATTAAACCAAACCCTAACCTTCTGCAAATTCAGCCCTGTTAAGGTCTGATTCCCACTTTGATTCAAGTCCTTTTCCTAAAGAGCCTATCTACTTCTCTGTAATATGAGCATAAGATTTTGAGCCAGGAAGCCATTTTAAAAAGTCAGAAACAGGGGTGTCTGGGTGGCTCAGTTGGTTAAGCAGCCGACTTTGGTTAATGTCACGATCTCACAGTTGGTGGGTTCGAGCCCCACGTCCGGCTCTGTGCTGACACTCAGAGCCTGCAGCCTGCTTCAAGTTCTGTGTCTCCCTCTCTCTCTGCCCCTCCCCTGCTTGTGCTCTGTCTCTCTCTGTTTCTCAAAAAATAAAAAAAAAATAAAAAAATTAAGTAGGTAACAATCTCCTCTGCCCAAAACAAAAGAGGCACCTCTTAGAGCATAAAGAGACGTTTTCAGGACTCCTAAAAAGTTACTTGGTCTTGACAAAGTACTGCCCACATAGACCAAGGAAGTCTGCAAAAAACTGACATGAAATCAACAATTCCTATACCAGGGTATCTCAAACTTTACACTATTAATATTGTGGACCAGACAATTTTTTGTTGTGAGGCTGCCCTGTGCATGTTTAGCAGAATCCCTAGTCTATGCCCACTGAATTCCAAAAGCATGCACCTGTGCCAGGAGTAAAAATAAAAAAATGTCTCCACTCACAAATAAATGATTCTGGGGTGGGGGTGGGGTCAAAACTGCCCTGGTTGAGAACCACTAGCCTAGACTATTTGGGAAAGGCCACGTCACTGAATCTTTGTGAGCCACATGTTTTCCATAAAGAGGACTGGAATCAGTAGCACATATTGTCATGTGTCAAATGCCTTTCCTTATTATTGCAGAAACATGATAGGACTGAATGTCTAGCAACATCCCTTAACTCTTAGCCAAAATGAAGGTGCCTTTACTGTAAGGTTCAAGTTAAATCAATCTCTGTACATGCAAAAAGAAAACAGTATCTCCTCTAAATATTTCTCTATAAGGTGAGTTTTGTTATACTCATCACTCTTTCCACAGAGACACTGAATCCAACCACATGAGTCAGAGATTCAGTCAAGAAAACCAAACTCCAGGAGAGGTAATTCAAAAAGAGAAAATTCAATATGGGGTATTAATTGAAAGGTATTAGGGGAGCTGAAATGACAAGTAACAGAAGAGAAGGCTACCCAGGGAATAGCAGCTTCAGGAAGCTGCCACCATCTCTATCTGCAAGGGTCAAAGGGAAGGTTACTAGAACATGGGAGCCAAAGCCCTCCGGCAGAAGCTGGTCTCAGGGTGGCACAGACCCTGGGGGCTGGGACCATGGTGGAAAGTGCTTCCCACAGGAGATGGAGCTAGAGAAGATACCTAGCCACTGCAAGAAATGACCATCCTAGACAGCTCTCTGTTTAGAAAAGGAAAACCTCGGCTTCTTCCCTCATCTGCCCACCTGTAATCTCTCACCAGTGCCTCTCACTGGCTGAATCTGGCTTGTATCCAGGGGACAAAGGAGCCTGGGAAACAGTTTATGAGGATAAGCCTCTGTGACACATGTTGAGCAGAGCAGGGTTTGAGAATGGATTTGAGAGCAAACAGACAAATGACCAACATAACTATCAAGTTCAACTGTAAGGACAACTGAATGCAGTTCAGACCTGACTCAGGAAGGGGAATGAAAGTTGGATGAGTCTGAGAAATAAATTAGGCTGAGGAAAAAACTTCTCAAATAAACACCCCAAAACACTTTAAAAAGTTCCTTCTCCTTCTTGTCCTCCCCTCCCACATCAAGTCAAACTTGGAGGAGAAAAGCCTAGACTGGGATTGTTAGTAACTTGTGTGAAACTGAGTTAATGTCTAAGAAGATAATTGCTAGAAATGTTAGGCATATCAGTTATTTATTGCTATAACAAACTATCACAAGCTTAGTGGCTTATAACAACCATTGTATTTGCTCATGATTTTTTTGGTCAGAAATTTGGGCTGGGCTCAGCTGGATGGTTCTTGGGTGTCACCTGAGATCATTTGTGTGACTACAGTGAGGTGGCAGATTGGCTGGGGGCTGATTGATCCCAGGGGTCTCCTCTGGGATGGCTTCTTTGTGTTCCAGTTTATTTCAACCTCCAGTAAGCAAACTGACCTGTTTGCATGGCAGTCCCAGGGTGTTCAGTGAGAGGGGAAGCCCCGATGCACAAATACTTCCTAAGCCTCTGATACATCATGCTTGTCAATGCCTGCTGATCAAAACAAATCACAGGGTCAAATCTAGATTTCAGGGGTGGATAGAGAATCTTCATTCTTGTTGGGAGGGATAGTACAGTCACAATGCAAAGGGGAATGAACACAGGAATAGAAAACAATGTGGCCATTTTAAATTATCACACTAGGTGAGTGGATTTCCCAGCAAGTTTTTCTAGACAGAGTATTCCAGTTTTACCCACACCTGAACATTTTGAAAGGATATATATTTGTTTTTCAAACAGCAAATGTTTTTTCATTCTCACAGAGGCACTGGTCTCTAAAAAATGCTCCCTCAAAAAAGCCCCTTTGACCAAACTCACTCCATAAGAGTCTCATAATTAATAGCCAACCATCTCACCTGAAGTTAAGGATGTTGCCTCAAATTCAAATACAAGTTCAGAGAAGAAGACTCAAGACTGCCTCCATTTTCCCTGTGCCGTAAAGAAAGGGAAATCCAGATTTCAGCACAGGATTGCAGGGAAACATCAAACTAGGAGTCAGAACTATGTTTTTATATTCTGAAACCAATCATCTGTGTAAGCCACTTGGGTAAGTTTCTTCTCTCCAAGTCACAATTTTGCAAATCCGGAAGTTTACTCTGGAACAGCTGGCGCAGGAGTGAGAGGTAGAGGAGGAAAGAGGGTGAGGTGAATCAGTTGAAGCTGGCTGGTGGAAAAGAGTACAGTGCGAGGGGGTGTGGGAACCTGGAGAGTGCTACTTGTTCACTGCAGTAAATTCACTGTTTTCCCTAAAATATGTTGGCACCTGATCTAACTGCCATCCGTCACAAGATCACCTCCAAGAACTCATCTGGCTCTGTTTTCTGCCTCTCCCAATCTGCTTCCCCACATGCCTCTGCTATACCCAACTTTGCATGGAGTTATCAAGTGCCCCTGGTCTTCAAGAAAGGGATGCTCAGTTGCAATGCAAAAAAAAAAAAAAAAAAAAAAAAAAAAAAAAAAAAAAAAAAAAAAAAAAGGAGCACAGACACTCGTCCCTTCCTTCATACCATCTTGTTTCAATCCCACACACCCCTTAAAGTGGGGTTGCAACTGACAGGCTTTTACTTTTACATAAAAAGTACCATTTGGACTGATCCAGGCCCATAATTCTGCTCCACTCATTCCTATCGGTGCTTCTGGAAAAGCTGCAGACCTGACACCAAGATCCTATCACAGCCCACAGTTAGCTGTGGGTTAGTGTAACCTTCCCTGGGCCCCTGGTTCCAAGCACTTCTTCCCCCAGGGAAGACATGTTCCCTAAATATCTGATTTCTACCGCCTTCATTTCAGAGGGAAATCTCAGGTTAGAACTCTAAAGAAAATAGGTTGTTTGGTCTGAAATATGAGATTGGAGGAGTTGGAGAAGCCCAGCACTACTGCGAGGTCCCACTCTGAGCTGGTAGGAAACTGCATAGTTAGAAACGTGTTCTTTGATATGACATAAGGCAGTTTCCAAATTGGCCTTTTGAGGTCCATTGCCTCAATGAAACCCACCAGGATCTCTTCACACCAAACTCTTCTTTCCTGCCAGTGAGAATTAAGTGGGCCTTCCATTCTCTTGTTTGGTGAGTAATAATATTGCAGTGGAGCATGGGAGCTGAATGGCCTGGATTTTTAATTTTTTTTTAAGTTTATTTTTGAGAGAGAGAGACAGAGAGAGTGAGTGGGGGAGGGGCAGAGAACGAGAGACAGAGAGTGGAAGAGAGAGAATCCCAAGCAGACTCTGCAACTGCCAGCACAGAGCCTGGTGCAGGGCTTGAACTCACAAACCACGAGATCAGGACCTGAGCCGAAATCAACAGTCAGACACTTAACTGACTGAGCCACCCAGGTGCCCCTCAACTGCTTGCATTTGCATCCTGGCTCCACCATGGGAAATCAAATGCTGGGTACTTTGGTCAAGTTTCTCAATCTCTCTGTTCCTCTGCTTCCTTGGCTATAAAAAACTGACACAGGATTGTGGTGGTGATCAAGTGACAAAGTACCTGTAGAGGCTCCAGTATGTGGCACATAGTAACTGCAACAGTGTTAGCTGCTGTCATCATGTCTCTATTATATTGCTGATAAAAGTGTTAACTTATCTTATATGCCTCCTTTATAGTACTTGCATTTATCTAATTAGATAATAAGTTCAAGAGCAAAGATGATAAATATTTTTCCTATTTCTTTATCTCCATTCTCCTCCACCCCCACTACCACTCTCCATCAGCCCAGGGCCTGGTATACAATACATACCAGGGAGTAGGGACAGGCAAGTGGGGCCTAACATCATGGTGTAAGAGGAGGATGCCATGAAGTATGGGCTCTAGGAGAGACATGTTGCTATTGAACATGGCTTTTAATAATTACTAACTTAATAATTAGTTCAACTTACCAAGTATCTCCTTGCCTCGGGGTTATAAAGTATAAAATGGGAATAAAGTTTTGCCTCAGAAGGTAGCTGTGAAGACAGATCCTTCACAATGTAGGGCTCACATAGGCAATCAAAAAATGCTCATTTCCTTCCCTTTCCTTCTGCCTCACCATTAATGAATTGATCAGATCAGTGCTGGGAGACATGGAGAAGTATGAGGAAAGCAGCCCCAGAAGAAAAGGCAAAGAAAAGGGGCCCAATGTCTCAAAAGCAAATACCACTTGACCTCATAACAAGGTCCCACCCTCAGGAACTCTTCTGCCCACTGAACTGGGTTCAAAATGCCATTTACAGATGGTAAAACTGTCATCAACATAGATTCCTCAAGAGAAGCTGGGAGTGGAAGTCTCAGGGTCCTTAGGAAATCTGCGGTTCTCCCCTTGATGACTGCTGAGGCTCCGGGTGGATATATAAGACAACACCCTACATTTCCCTCTAAAATTGTCTTCCCTTCTTGCCTTCCCGCAATTTTACTATCCTCAGGAAGCATGCCAGACAAAAAATGTGGATCTATGGCCTGACCTCATGGGGGTCACCTCAAGTTTTTACAGAACCACAGAACGTTAGGGCCAACATGAGCTGCTCCAACACCCTCAAAATAAAGATGAAGCCACAAAGAAGTTAAGTGGTTGGCCCAAGGTTTTGCAGCTGATCAAGGACAGAAATGAAATGTAGACCTGTGAGCTTTTTAATTTCACATCATTCTGAGGCCTCAGAAGAATACGGGCTTTCAAAAGCATTTATTCAAGTAAGACGTACTCTAAGTTCCAACAATGATTTCTCTAGCCCATATTGGGCGGGATATGATCAGTCATGACTTTCTAGATCTAAAATCAGTGAACTGAACACATCCAGCAAAAGCCATTTACATCAGCTTCTTTCTGCAGCTCAGTGTATTATATGTGTTCCCATGTGCTGTCTGTTCTACAGGTCTGAGAATGTACCCTGAGACCTCCTCATGTAAAGGAAACAGACCCCAGCTGGCCAACCACACTGTGACTCCAATATGGACTTCAGCTGCTACACTATAGGTCTGTGTTCAGTGAACTGCATTTTTTAAAAATGTTAATATCTACATGGCTCTCACCCAACTGCCTTAAGAATACCAGCTGTACTGTGCTTCTGCCTCTCCTTTGACAGTCCTAAGAACAGCTCCTGAAGAATAGAACATTCTTCAGGGGAGGGCTGTTGGTTTTTGCAGACATTTAAGAAGAGAACATGAAAGGGATTTCAAGTTGAAATGTCAAGTATGGAAAGGGATGGGATGGGACAGAAGAGGGAATCTGGTATGTTTCCAATGCCTTTCATGTACCAAGCACTGGGTTGGATGAGTTCTCATTCCTATTGCATTTGGTCCTCACAATGATGAGCATAATAACCACAGTTTTATAGATGAGAAAATTGAGGCTTAGAAAGATTAAGAGACTTGCCCAAAGTCAAACAAGGAATTTGTTGTATAGCTGGTACAGTAGTTTCCAATGGCTGTTACAACAAATTACCATAAACTCTGTGGCTTAAAGCAACAGAAACACATTCTCTCCCAGTTCTGCAGGGCAGAAGTCTGAAATCAGTATGTCAGTAGGGCCCCAGTCCCTGTAGAGACTCTAGAGGAGGATTCCTCCTTACATCTTCCAACCTCTAGTGGGCAAGGCATTCCTTAGCCTGTGACTGCCTAACTCTATAATCTCTACCTCCGTCTTCCCATGGACTCCTCTTCTCCATCCATATCTCCTCTGGGTGTCTCCTATAAGGACACTTCTCACTGGATTTAGGGCCCACCTGGTTAACCCAGGATCATCTCATCCCTGGATCCTGAATTCCACCTGCAAAGGCCTTTTTTTTTTTTTTAAGTCATTTACATTCATAGGTTCCTTGAGTCAAGATGAAGATAAATCTTTTTAGAGGTGGGGCACCACTCAACCCACTACAGCTGGGTTTCTAACTGAAGCCTGTCTTACTAGTCCATTTTCTCATCACACTGTCAAGTTATTCCCTGTCTTTTCCTTTACCTGTTTTCTCAAGGATAGCTTTGGCCAAGACAAAAATTCCAAGGTAGCCACACAGTATAGAGAGAACACAGTCCTTCAATCACCCAGAATTATCCAGAATCTTAGTTGACAGTGTTGAAATTTAAGCCCCTCCCAATCCTGCTATTGTTCTAAGAACCAAGAGGGAAAACTGCCCCCTGAAAAATACTTCGCCGTTGCCTTTAAACATCAAAACAGTTGACTCCTTCCAAAAGTTCAGCCCTTCTTTTTCCAGGAGAAAAAGAGCTATCAGATGTCAACTTAACCTATAGCCACCTCCTAATAAGTTTAAGACAAAAGGCCAATACTTTCAAATAAGATTCAGACATAATGTAATAGCATTTGTTACCAAGCCCCATCTAATTATATCAGTCAGTCTTTTATTACCAGACCCACAAGTGCAAAGAACTCTATTATAATCTCTTTATAATGATCTCCTCACTATCTCACTCCTCCAACTCTACAATAAATTAATCATCTGCTGCTCACAATCATGAGTAAACATCAACTCAATTAAGAACTGATAAATAAACAGTTCACTCTAAGGCTTGTCCTGATACGGCGGGAAGTATCACTGGGCGCCTGCCAGGGCAGGCACTGCTCGTCTGAAGTTCTGAAACGTGGATGGGTGTTTAAAGCTCTGTTTCTTCTGCTTCTGTTCACAGAAAGTGCTTTGGCTGTTGTCTTCTGCTCCCACCCCGTGTGTGCAGGTGGAGAACTATTCCCTTGTCCTCTCTTGACCCAAAGGTGGAAGAATTGCTCATTTATGCACTGGGTGTTGTATGGAAACCAATTTGACAATAAATTTCATATATTTAAAAAAAAAGAATTGCTCATTTATCCTTACTCTGCACTACATTGCATCATAAATCTGAAGGAAAATCAGTGGGAAGACAATAAAATGCAAGAAATTTGAACCGTACCATATCAAACAGTAAAGGAGAAGGAACCCTTAGCATATGTTAAGATGCATGACTTTATACTGAATAGTTACATAATTGTTAAGGTTAAATTGTGTCCCTCAAAAAAGATATGCTGGAGTCCTAAACCCCAGTACCTCAGAATATGAGTTTATTTTAGAAATTGGCTCATTGGAGATGTAATTAGTTTAGATGAGGTCACAGCGGAGTAGGGTGAGTCCTTAATCCAATTTGACTGGTGTCTCTATAAGATGATGTGAAGACACGGAGAGAATGCCATGTGGAGAGACATACAGGGAGAAGGCAATCATGTAGTGACAGAAGCAGAGGTTGTACGATGCATCTATAAGTGAAGGAGAACCAATAATTTCCAGCCACCCCCAGAAGCTAGGAAGAGGCAAAGAAAGATTCTACACCCAGAGCCTTAGAGGAAGGGTGGCCCTACTGACACTGATTTCATATTTGTGGCTTCTAGAAGTGTAAGAGAGTAAATTCCTGTTGTTTTAAGCCATGTGCTTTGTGGCACTTTGCTATGGCAGCCCTAGAAAACCAATACAGTGATTGATTACAACAAGAATAGTCGAGCTAACATTTTTGAGCAGTTTGAGCAGGCATTATACCAAGCATTTTGTAAGCATTAAGCACATGGAATCTTCACAATTGTCTTATAAAGTTGTAACTGAACCCACATTCATTCAGTTTCGAAGTTAGTACTCCTATTCCCACTTTACAAATGAGGAAACAAGGTTGACTGAGGCTAACAGTACCAGAGTCATAGAGTGAGTGAGTGGCAAGCCTCTCTAGTATTGGAGGCACTCACTTCATTCCCCCAAACAACACATTGTAAGCCTGATGAGGACAGGGTCATGGAAGTGTTATTCACCAGGAATCCCCCAATTGTGCTGCCCAGAGCCCCAGGGCTCCTCTGCCACAGGTATAGAGGATGAAGGGAAGCCAGTGACTGCAGGGGTCATCCAGCATTCTACCTCCACTTTACCTGGCACATTTATGTTTTGTGTTTTCAGTTCTCACATGAGAAATATTTAAACCAACTTTTCTGCTGCGTGAAGAAAAAATTTACAAACATTGCTACATAGAGGATAGTTCTTTTCCATAGAAGAATTGCAGGTAATATCTGCAGAAGGGATGATAAAATTAGAAAATTACCATTCTGGAACCAGTAATGAAATAATGGACCTGGGTCACCATCATCAAAAGATGCTCAATCACTAGGTGAGAGGTTGGTTGGGAACTTTACAAAAGAATCAGGCTAACACCATCTGAATCTATTGATTAGATATTAATTATGTGTCTGGTGATGTGATGCAAGAGGAAGCATACAGCACCACATGCAAAAAAAAAATGCACTTGAATCTAAGCATGCTTTTGATGTCCATCAGATTAAAGGAAATATACCGGATAGAAGAACAGGGTAAATTACACGGTAAGGAAGCAACTAATCAAAATCAGAAAGTGGCTCTTTCCCAAGGACAAATGATCGTATTCTTCCAAAAGACATGATGTGTAGTGACAGAGACAAAGAGAGGAAAGGTGGAAAAGAAGGCAAGAGGAACTATTAGAGAATAAAAGAAACAAAAGAGATGTAGAAACCAAATGAAATGTATGGACCTTGTTTGGATCCTGATTCAAACAAACTCAGTACACAAAGATGATTTTGAGATAATTGGGAAAGTTAGAATATGGTCCCAATGTTAGAAAATGCTATGGAATTGTTAATTTTTTTAAAATATGTTTTTTTTTTCAACGTTTTTTTTTATTTTTTTATTTTTGGGACAGAGAGAGACAGAGCATGAACGGGGGAGGGGCAGAGAGAGAGGGAGACACAGAATCGGAAACAGGCTCCAGGCTCCAAGCCATCAGCCCAGAGCCTGATGCAGGGCTCGAACTCACGGACCGCGAGATCGTGACCTGGCTGAAGTCAGACGCTTAACCGACTGCGCCACCCAGGCACCCCGGAATTGTTAATTTTTTTTAAAGTAGACTCCATTCTCAATGTGGGGCTTGAACGCACCAACCTGAGGTTGAGAGTCACATTTTCTACAGACTGAGCCAGCTATATGCCCATTATTTGTTGTTGTTGTTATTGTTGTTGAGATAATGGAATGGTGATTGCATTTAAGGTGCACATGTTCTTTATCTGTTAGAGAAGCTTAGTGAAGTATGTAGGCCACAGTGAGATTTTATCTCGGTTAAGGTTAGGAGGAAGGAGAAAAAATCATGGCCTCTCCCCTGAAACCCAAGTAAACAGTTGCTTTATCGAAAGCTGGGTTCCTCAAATCATGCAAAGTAATTATTTAGGGAGAAAAACACACTCCTTTTCCTCAGGATGTATAGTTTTGAGAACAGATTAGAGTTGCTTAAAAATTCTGTGTCAGCAAAGTAAGGTGTGCTGAAAAAAAACATTTCTATGGAGGCATCTGAGGAGCTAGCCTAGTTGGTGGAACTCACCCTCCTCTCCTATAATACCTGTGTGCTCAAGTCAAGATGGAGGCTACCACAAATGTTATTACAAAATCAAGAAGGGAAACATATATCTCCATGTTTCTATGTTTGTGATATGTGGGGCCCTTTGGCAGGGTCATTCCTGCCAATTGCAAGGGTGGTGTTGTCATCAGACTGCTTACTGGAGCGTGTGATTAAGTGAAATAACTTATGGCAAATATTTGAAATATCATGACTTCATAAATGTTAGCCATGATCATCCTCATCACAATTACTATTATTCTGTTGTTGGTATTGTGCATGTTTGTCATTGAACATTTTCTGTGTGTTCTTCCCCTTTGTGCTAGCTCTATCTGTGGAGTTAGGAGAGTTAGAAAAGTAAGCTCAAGAGTAAGGATATCCTTATATATTTCTCTCTATTCTCCACTCTTCCCTCCTCCATGCCTACCAGGGAAGGACAGCATTATGTACATAAGAGCTTTGCAATTAACAGCTATTTAAAAGCACCTGGGTGAGAAGGAATGGTGATGAGTACCCCTTTGATGTAAGGGCTGTGGGATCTGGGAACAAAAATGGCCATCAGAGGCAGCAGAACGGAGTGAAATTTCTGGCTCTGTTGCTTAGTGAGCAGTGTTTGGTCACGTTACTGAAAGCTTTTGAGCTTCAGTTTCCTGATAAGTAAAGTGAGGACCAAGGTACTGGCCTCAAAAGGCTGTAAGGACACAGATGGAGTCCAATCTGGCTGCTGGCTCACCAATGGTGCCTCTCTTCCTTTCCAGAGTGGGGATAGAGATGGTTAGCCAGGCCTCTCCTAACTATAAGAGGATGTACAAGGTTTGTACATAGGAAAGATGTTGCTATGAACAGAATGTGTATGTCCCCCACCTCCCAAATTCATATGTTGAAGCTTGATACCCAGTGTGATGGTATTTGGAGATGAGGCCTTTGGGGAGGGTATTAGGACATGATGGTAAAGCCCTCATAAGTGGGATTTGTGTTGTTTAAACAAGAGACTAGAGAGCTTGCCTCCCTCTCTCTAGTGTGTGAGGAAACCAGGAAAAAAGGTCTTCACCAGAACCTGAGCATGCTGGCACCATGATCTTGGGTTTCCAGAGCTGTGAGAAAGAAATTTCTGTCCTTTAAGCCACCCAGCCTAAAGTATCCTGTTATAACAGCCTGAAATGACACAAACTTATGTATAATAAAGAGGCATTCTTGTTCCCCTAACTAGCAGGTTTTCACATTTCAGTTGGCATCATAGGCCATCTCCCTGGGGTCCCTGGTGGCTACAGTCCCCTGTGGCTGCACTCTCTGGCCTCCACCCAGTACTGCCCACTGGCAGCAGCAGGAGGCACTCAACAAGGCCCTAGAGGAAGGCAGGAATTGCCAACAAATGACTGAAAGGGTCAAGGCAATTAATTGCCTGGTGTTCTCACTTTGAAAAACACAATTTAGCAAAGACAAAGGAGGGTGCAGCATTCTAAGAGCATGATAGCAAAAGCTACTGAAGTCCTAAGAGAGAGAGAGAAGGTAAAAGCCAATAAAAGGATTTTGAGTTTCCTTAAATTCCCTAAGTGTAATCTATAAGCTGTGATCTACATCTTAACACAAATTACTGATAACCTTGGGTGATTTGTTCCCTTTTCTGCGCCTCAGTTTCCTCAAGCGTAAAATCAAAAGTGTTCTTAACTTGAGCCCTTTACACCTATAGAATTCAGATGATATGAGAGAGAAATTTTGATGAGAAAGAAATTACTGTTATATATAAAAATATATAGCTGTATATGTATTTATATAATACATAACTTATATAAAAATATACAGGGATATTTTTACTTCCACTAACATCTAAAGGGAATTTAACATTTTCTTTGATTATAAATGTAAGCAACAAAATGTCAATAAAAATTACAGGTATTTTCAATCATATGATTGCAGAAATCTGTAATACCACGTACATTCACCACTACTTTGTAATTACTGTGGATGTTAGATCCACTTTTAGATCTCATTAATTTATGTCAAGAAGCACATAAATTACTAAGTCATAAATTTGATTCTTAAAAATTTTGACAATATTATTTCAATATACTCAGTTTGCATTGTAATCCTATAGATTTGATTTTGTGCACTTGAAAATCATCAGTCTGAGAATGGGTGCATGGGATTTACCGAACTATTAAAGGCATACAGGCACCAAAAAGGTTAAGGAGCCTGGAAGGATCTCCAAGAGTCCTTCCAGCTATGACTTCATAGCTGGTTGTTTGCAATCCACACTGCTGATTTCTGTTCTCTGTTCTTTGGCTTTAGCCTAGTTCATCCAGTGGGGAAGCATACAGTCTCTGGAGCTAGCGTCCGAGGTTGTAACCAGCCTCTGTCCCTAACCCCGCTGTGTGACTGTGAGCAATTTACTTGGTCTCTCTGAGCCTAAGTTTCTTCTTTTTTCAAGTGGAGATCCTTCCACCAACTTCTCTGGAGTTATTGTGAGAGGTTAGTAATGTAAGAAAAAAAAAAGGTTGGTGCAGTAAATGATTATTGACGTTATTCTTGTTAGATTTGTAACACGGAGCAGTAGCTGAATTTGTCACCCAAAAGTGTGCCTCTTTGGCATAAGGATTATTTTAGGTTGAGTGACTTAAGAAACTGCAGATGTGGGAGAAGCTCTGAAAACCAAGGAAAAGTTCCCATTTGTAAGGAACATTTACATTTCTAAAGCAAATCTCCAAGTGTAAGGGTGTCTCCCTCTCTATACCTGGAAGAGGTGGATGATTCAATCTCTAGATACTCTTCAACCGGGAAGCCAAGACTTCAATCTGCAATAACAACCTTATTCTTTACTGTGCTTTTCCTAGTTAACATCGCATAACTTTTTTTTTTTTTTTACCTTTAGCTGAAAATGGTATTTAAGGTGAAGTTAGTCTTCCTGGGTGTCTCCCATGTGTTCAGGAGGTATACATGCTATTAAACTTTTGTTTTTCTCCTGTTAATCTTTTTTTTCGTTTTTGGTGGTGGGTTTTGTTGTTGTTGCTCCTGCTGTTGTTTTATCACAGAGGTGTCTCATCCAAAACCTAGAGGGGTAACCTAGAGGAAAACTTATTTTTCTCCTCCTACAACATCTTGGTGAGTAGTTATTATAAACCATTATCACGTAAACTGACAAATGTCCCTCAAACCAAATCTACTATTATTCAGACCAAATCTACTCTGCATTCTATATTTTTAATGCACAAAGAAGAGATACATCAATTGAATAATGGAAATAATTAGGAATCATTGGGTTTTACTTCACCCTGAATGGTTAGTTAAGGAATAGCCAAGAATGTGATACTTGTAAAAAAGTCCACACTGAGTTTGTTTTTTGTTTTTTTTGTTTTTGGTGGTTTTTTTTTGTTTGTTTTTTAGAATTCCCTTTAGAATCCTCTTTGCTCTAGGATTGTATATGTTTTCTCCCACTTAATTTCCCCCCAGCAGTTTGTATATAAAAACTGATAAATCCTAATCTCAAACTGTGTGTGAGATTTTGTGGATATGCCCTGAATGTAAATAATCCAATCTTTCCCCAACAAACTGTTTCTGTCATAAGGCTATTTGTGATAACTACGGAGGCCACTCAGATTTTTGTTCTCCATTAGAGGGGTGATATCTTGGCCAGCAAGAATGGTTTTATTACTTTGCATAAACTTCTGTAGCTTAAAAGGAGCAGTAGTAAAGTTAGTTCAAGGCCCTTTATGACTTCTTTTGTTCTACAAAGTTGGGGAGGAAAAACATCAGTGAGGTATGAAAAGGCTGTTTGTTTACAATCAGTACGCAGATCCTCGCCTTTTTCATAAAAGGAAAGGAAACCAGCAGGAGAATTACAATACCCAGCACCTCCCTGGGTCTCTCTGTATTCTCCACACTTGTGTATTAAGCAGCTAGGCAGCTGTTGAACAAGTACTATCAACAAAGCAATCTTCTAGCCCTTTGATTCAGGCTATTCATATCTTCTGCCCTGAAATAAAATGACTTTCACAATTAAAACACCGAAATCAATGCAGTATCTATTGTCATGTCTGCAGGAGAAAAGCTTTAATTACAGCCATAGTTAGATAACACAATCATTACACCTCCTTAATCTCAAATATAAAACCAGCACCCTCTGAGTACTTTGCCACCCTTTCTTTGATTTTTTTCTTTTTCTTTTTTTTTTCTTTCCTTTTTTTCCCCCCAACGTGAATGGCTTTTTATCTAAGCACTTCAATTTGCATGCCTTTGCTCGGAGGCAGCTCCCCATGATATGTTAATTGCAGATTGCTTTAAGTACTAAAAGATTAACATAAAACCCTTTGCAAACAAGCTAATAGTTTATGATAATTTTTGCATGGCCTTTGTCTGTCTATCACTGGATTGCCTCTAGCTGTAATTTTATAAAGAAGCTGTAAAATATCATTTAAACAAGTTCATTTACACATAATTATTACCAGAATCACATTATTCAATTTAGATACTCCAGCCTATTAACAATCCATGAACTAAAATGTAATTAAACTATTTTCCTTTTATGAACCTATTCATTACAATGTGTGGGAGATGGATCTCTCAGTTTCACTGCAAATTTCAGCACTTTGTTGTTGAAATTGACAAGTCTGGCACTCATTATGTGCTTTTAATTATATTAAAAGTATTGCAAGACAGCTCAGATAAAGAATATATTTAGAAAAGAATGCCTGGAAATGCCAAGATGGTGTCATCCCCAAATATATATTTATTTTACTCATGCATTTTTTTGTGCTCTAAGAACAGTGAAAAATAAAATCGGGCTGGTTGTTTTAATTGAGATTTTCATAGCTCCTCTTAGTAATTTTTCTAATTTAAACTAAGGATAAATATCTCATCTAATTAATTGTGTTTACTCATTTTTCCAGATTTCTATCTACTTTTTTTCAAAAACTATAGTTGGATTTATAACCAAATAAACATATTCTCCCGGAATTAACATACAAACACACAATTACCTCACATATGAAGAATGTCATATTTAGGATTTGATTAAAAAACTGGTGAACAGCTTAATTTCTGATACAAGCTTTAATCTGTGTGGGAGCAACAGCATTAATGGGAAACATTTCGTCTCTTTTAAAAGGGGCAAGTTCCTTGCATCTACTTGGTGCTGCTTGATTTAGGAAGTAACTCGAACTCTTACAGTTAGTGCAGACTCAGAACAAACCTAAAACTGGGAGTCGTAAGACTGGCTACTGATGAACATCTAAGTCTATATTAATGACACAGGGCATCCCAGTTTGGGTATTGCTAGAGCAGCTATCAAAGAGGAGCTCCATACAATCCTAAATCTACCCTGAACACCACACCCTCACCCTAAAGACACACTTGGTACGTTGTTGTCCAAAGCTTTTGTTTTCCAATGTCCCATCTCCATCCTCTTTAGGATAGCCAACACATCCCTCCAAATAAAATCTGGACTGTATTTATTCCTCATGGATTAAATTATGACCAACATTTTCCATTAGAAACATTTCCTGCCCTCTACAGACCACACTGACTGACGTGGAAGCACCGGTAGCCTGCACCACTCCGTTGGTATTCAGCATGCATGTTCTTATACAGGTAGCTATGTGCTTTGTGGGTATCTCCTGTCCCCTTGAACACATTGAGAGTTTCTCCTTTTATGCCTCTACCATCCTCTTATGGTCTAGTAGTGTCTTATATTTGGCCAATATTTACCCAAAATACTGTGTATGCCAATTAGATATTAAAGTCGTCCACTTTCTCTATTAGCCACTATTGGTTCACACTGTGGAAGACTGGCAGAAGTGCCCAGTAATTCCTTGGCCAGCACCCTTATTTCGCCACTCCTCCTCAGGGATCATCTCCAAGAAGAAATTCAGATGATTACAAGGATAGCTTTGTAACTTGGCTAAGAGCTTCTTGAGAAACAAAAATCATCCTAAAATTTTCTGGGCCTTCAGAAATTCACTAATGCTCACACTGCCTTCCAAAGACTGAAGATCTGAAATGGAAGTAATACCCCTCCTTAAGGAAAAGTAACCACTGGTACAGTATGCCCCTGATAGGGAGCTAGTTGTCAATCACACTGGAGGAATACTGGGGGGGGGGGGGGGGGGGGGGGCTGGGGGCGTTGAACAAGAAATTATGTACTTCACTCTAAGACTCTTGCCTAAGAAAAGATTTAGAATAATTATTGAAGTCATTAAGTAGAGAGATAAAGAAGCAAACAAATAAATGGAAAAGATCCATGGCTAGCAGGGTTCAGTATATTTGACTGTTAAAAACAAGACAATAAGCCCCAAATGCTAAGCTCCATGTCACCAAAATGAGACTTAATTTACAGGTTCAGCTGTCCCAGAAATGGATTCTTAAACTAGCAGTCAGGAATCACCTGATATATTAGTTAGGCAGTCTTCCTGATAGACCCTTGCCAATCCCTAGAGGAAAGTATCCTTACAAGAATAAATCCACTTTTTTGCTTAGTATTACTTCCTTGTTTCTGCTCCCTTCTGACTGTAAAACTTTTCCGTTTTGTACAGATCCTCAGAGCTTCTATCTGCTAGACTGAATGCTCCCTAATTCATGAATCATTAAAAGAAGCCAATAAGATCTTTAAAATTTATTCTGCTGAATTTTGTTAATTTTGTTTTTTAACATGACTGATACACACACACACACACACACACACACACACACACACACACGTACTGAGCACTCATTGGATAACTGAACCCAAGGGGCATGTAGTAACCAAGGTCATACAACCCATGAACAACTACCCTAAATTCCTTTTTGCCATTCACATCTCACCAAATTTGATGGAATGTAACCAACTCTTACTTATCTAAATGAATCCAGGCAGAGGCCTGGAGAAGCCACAACATCCTGTGACTCAGACACCAGGGAAAGGCAATGTGATAGGCTTTCTACAGTTTTTTTTTCCCCATCTATATATGCATTTCTCTTATCTTGAACCTCACAACTTTGTTTGTTTTGTTCACCAGTGTACGTTAAAGTCTAGCACAGTTGCTAGCACATAGGGACAATACAATAAATGTGTTAAAAGTTAAATTAATTAACCTAACATAAGTAATGAATTATAATAATTATTTAATTAAAATAATTTAATTCATCTAATTAACCTAACATACTAGTTGGGGCTTTACTCCACGGTAGAGTCTTTAGAGCCAGGTACACCAAATGCTGGTGCATTTCAAAGAAATACAGATTTAAATCTCAGGATTAGGTTAAGAAAAAGTATCCCAAACTTGGAAATAAGGAAGTAGGGGTTCTAAAAAGGACAGAATAGAATATCCTTTCAATGGCATTCTTTGGCATTGTAAGATAGGTCCTCCCAAGGACTATTTAATTCTTCAGGAGGTTATACTTATGTTTGACTTCATTGCTCACTACTTGATTATACTCCAGACACAGTGAAGTCACAAGTTAAATTGTAGGTTTTGTCTGGTAGGAAAGGAAAAGGAAAAGGAGAAGGAAAAAGAAATGGAAAAGGAAAAGGAAAAGATACTAAGAAGTTGTGACTATATTGCGCTAAGAGACATTGGTCAGTTTTGTATCTAATGTAGCAATCTTCATCTAACATCCTTTTTTCCTTTTTAATATTTATTTATTTTAGGGAAAGCACAAGTAGGGGAGGGGCAAAGAGATGGGGACAGAGGAACCAAAATGGGCTCTGCACTTACAGGCTGACAGTAGTAAGCCCAATGTGGGGATTGAACTAATGAACTGTGAGATCATGACCTGAGCTGAAGTCAGATGCTCAGCTGACTGAGCCACCCAGGTGACCCTGTCCTTTTTTCTTTTTTTTTTAAGTGCCTATAAATACCCAGTTCCTCAAAAGGAACCAGCTCTACTGTATTACTAGTACCTTCATTACTGACCTAAGTGTTTGAATAATTTGAAATAATGATATATATGTTTATATAGCATTTGTGTGAGTCAGATTTTTTAATTTTTTGAAAATTATATTTGACAATATCCTAGGACAGGCCTCAGCAACCTGTGTTAATGCCAAGCAGGGCCCTACTAATGCACAGGTCATATCTTCTAAGCTCTGATCTATGTACACATAAGGGATATTAGAGGACAAACATGTAAAAGAACAGAATGGTTGGCAGTTAGCTGATCCCCCCAAATCTTCAATGTCTGGCAGGCAGAAGCATGAGGATAAGGTCAAGGGACAGACCAAAAAGAAAGAAAATTCCCTTAAAGAGTATGGGAATGGAGTAGAGAGTGGCCAAGTAAACACAGAAAAGAGTGAAGGGATGTGTACAGTAACTGGTGGTAGAAGGGGCCTCACAGGACTCTGACCTATTATTTCTGTTTCACGAGAAAGAAATTCTTCATCCTTATAAGAAATGATTGGATTAGATAATTCTGAAGGTCTTGTGCAGCTCAAGTACCAAACATCCTAATGGTCCCATGATTCCCTATTTTCAGAAGACTCTACTTCTAGTTCTACTTTCTCAGTGCCCTTTGACATCGACAAAGGGCTTTCTCACTGATTCCTCCCAACATACCTGGCATGGACCACCTTGCATTTGCTGTTCACCTATGCCCAGGAGCTGCACAGTTTCTGTCATCTCTTTGACCTAGGACTGCCCTAGGACACATTGTACACGCCTCCACTATCACACTGGCAGCTCCCATGGGGCTACAACTGACACCAATTCTCAAAGAAAGAAACTCTCTTGCTACCAGTGCAGGAAGAGTATCTCTGCACAGCTAGTGGATTTCCCTGCTGGCTTTCTTTTTTTTTTTTTTTCACTGTGCCCATAGTTCTCATGTGCAATTCTCAGACAGCAGAGAAAAGAAAATCCACTGACCGGCCATCTGAGTGCCCGCACACACCTACCTAGGAGGGCTGGAACCCCCCCGAGTGATCAAAGAGGAGACCTCATTTGTATATTTTACTTCTCAAGCTTCTGGCATACTTGCCTGGCTCAAAAACGTACTGCCTCTTGGTATCTATAAGTTGTAGGCAGCTAACTACATTCCCCTCCATGCCTGGGGGAGACTTTCATCCTCAAACAACTTTATTTAAACAATTTCTTACTTAACATGTTTTTCTCAGTGCTTCAAATCCAATCACTCCCTGCATTGCAGGGGAGAACTGCTACAGGACAAAAAGAACAACACAACCTGTTTTTATTTTAATATCTTCCAGGTCTCTCGGCACTGC
Organism: Neofelis nebulosa; assembly: GCF_028018385.1. NCBI lineage: Eukaryota > Metazoa > Chordata > Mammalia > Carnivora > Felidae > Neofelis > Neofelis nebulosa. The sequence continues at coordinate 41,045,326 of NC_080794.1, read as the reverse complement.
CATCATTTGGGCTGTCAGCCCTTCACCGCCCGAGGTGGCTTCCCACTCTCTGCAGACAGTCTGCCTCCCCACTAATGGCACTGTTTGAGCGAGGGGGAAATGCAATTTTCCACTCCATTACAAGCACTGTGTAAAAGGACCTCTTTTCCTCACTGCACACAGATAAGGACCTAATGAAATTCCATTCACTAAGTATTACAATAGCCAACTCCACTCCAAATACAGGCGTTCTAAGCGCCTGCCAGGCCCCCCACTCCAGAAGCGATTGCTACTGAATGTCCCTGGATTGAATCCCGTCAGGATGAAAAACTACAGGGTGAGTAGGGAGAGACTCTGGGGGAAGGGAAGGCAACAAAGATGGCAGCACATCCATGGCTTTGCTCCTCCTTCTAATCATTATGCCCGGATAGTATTTCTTAAGGACTCTGGTAGGAGCTCTGAAATTCTTGTGTTTGGAGAGAGCAATCTTGGGAGAGCCAACGTGCCCCCTAGGAGGTCTGGGCATCACGCACCCTACAGACATAGGCAACAAACATAAGAGAAGAGGGATAATGCACAGTTTGCATTTTAAAATGAAAATTAAAAACAGATGAGGTCCCTAATGAGTGTGTGAATCTCTTGAAAGCTTGTTGAAAAGGTAAAATTGCTCCTTCATATTTTCCCATCTTTTTATCCTTATCCCTTGTCTACCCAAATCTCTTTTCTAGTCTATTTTCCCTTGATCCATGGGAAAGCAATACAAACAGTAATAGAAAATGAAATCCTCTTCTTCCCCCACCCCCTTCAGAGTGTCAATGTCCTAGCGGTTCTCTAGGTTCACCAAGGAGGCCATGTTCTCTCTTCTACCAATGCCTTCCATCTACATGTATCTCTGGATTTGCCCCACACCAGAACTCATCACTCTCATCCCCATGTCCTCAAGGTGTAATCTGTCACCAAATAATCCATGCTGCCAAAGACCACCTGATAAAGGTCTAGTTTGATAACAAACTGAGAGGCTGCTCCTAGAGACACAATGCTTTGGTTTCTAAGAATTAATTGTTAATGTTGAGTTTGAAAGCATAGTTTCTATATATATAGGATGCAATTTTGGGCCATGGAGCCCTTCTGTGAAATCTTCTTAATCATATTACCAAAGTACATCTATGTCTCAAGTAAGTCATGCAATTAAGCCAAGAGGAAGACAAAAAAATATAGTCTTATAATATATATTAAGATAATTCGTATCATATATATAATGATATATATATATATAAATAGATACATATATATGTATGTATCTATATGTATGTATAGATACATATGTATGTATGTATGTATGTATGTATCTATATGTATGTATCTATATGTATGTATCTAAATAGATACATATATATGTATCTATTTACATATAAAAATAAATATACATTAAACTTTTTCCTTCTATCCTCATTCCCCATTCTCATTTGCCCCCTCAGAGGCAATTATTTTAATCCATATAGATTTTTTTATATTAATTCTTAAAAAATGTATTTTTTCACTTTATACCATATTGCAAGATATACCTATGTCATTATATGCCACTTCATTTATTTTGGCAGCTGTATAATGTTCCATTAAAAATACATATGAAAATTTCAGATTTTGCTATTAAAAATAATAACCCCAAGGACTTTCTTTACATGTCTCGTATTATACACGTGTCACAATGGAATTGCTGGGTCATGGAGGTATATTAATGTTCAACTTTAGATAAATAATTTCTAAAAGTATAGCACTAATTTGTCCTCCTGTCAGCAGTATATCAGAAAACAACATTTGCCAGTCGTGTGTGTGAAAAATTCTTATTGTGTTTTCTTTGCAATTTCCTAATCATTAATAATGTCGAACATACTTGTTCCTATGTTACTTGGCTATGAATATTTCCTCCTCTGCAAAATGTCTCTATTTTCTGTTAGGTTTTCTAAGGTATTGTTTGTAGTTTTCTTATTTGGCTTATAGGAGTTCTTTATATATTCTTAATACTGATCCATTATCAACAGTGTATATGAAGAATATTTTTTCCTAATTTGTAACTTGTCTTTTCCATTTTTTTCAGGTGTCTGTGATTAACAACTTTCTTCATTTTAGTAGACCAAAATTTAGCAGTCTTTTCCTTTTTGGTCAATATTTTTGAAGTCTTTTTAAAGAAACCTTACTTTTGTTTTGTGCTCAAGTATTTTTAATTTATGTGAGTCATATGGTTACATGTGTCATCTTTCTTTTTTTTCACTCAAGTCCTCTGTTTCTGAGATTCACTGTGTTGTGCTACATATATCTGCTCTGCCACTGCTTCTATCAATATTCCCGGATACACATGCTCCACATTTTATCAACTCTCACATAGGACCATTTATATGTCAGGCAATTTACAATGTGATCAATTTGCAACTTTCCTTCCAATTTCCCTTTTCTCAAGAACACAGTAGTTAAGTAAATTGGGATGTGGCTAACTTCTAAGGTAGAAGAAAAATGTTTACTATATACTTTCATAAAGTCCTTTTGTGCACTTTAAAAGTATTTTGAATTACCCCAAAATATGACAGATGCACCTTTTTTTTAAAAAAAGAATCTACTACTTAGCCTACATCTTGACAAACAGATTTCATCTCCTGTGCCAACACCTATCATTTGATAATGGCCATCTAGAGAGCTCTGTCCAAAGGATGCTGAAGCTGTTGCGGCTCAGTTGGAAAGAGAGTCATGATCAACTAACAACTGCTACTGTGAATGACAGCAGGCATGCCTTTCATTTGTCATCTCAGGGAGCACCCTCTTTCATCCCTCAAGGGTAACCTTGCTATTTCCCAGGTACACAGGAAAAGCCAAAACCTCCAAGTTTAGCCTATTTCCTAAAACAATGTCATGTGCTCCTACATGCTAAATGCATAATATAACAGACTGATGAGAGAAACAGCTCAAGCCCATGTCTTTGGGTCCTGGCTGATGTCCCCCACTATCACCCTATGTACACCATTCTCGCCCAAGTGCTTCTAATTTACCATTTTAATTGGCTGTGAGATGATATTTTAGAATTAGATTTCCAAAGAAGAGAAACAGGCAGGTTCTAAGAACAGCTGCAAAGAAAATGATTTTCTTTTTAAGCACTGGCCCCATTAGTTATTCAGCGGTGGTTCCGTTTAATCCAGGCGGGATTTACTGAGGGTTCTGGTGTTCTCAGCCCTGCACTTGACTCTAATAGCAGAAAATCAAAGCTACAAAATCACCAAGTACAGCTCCTGGCACATTGTGAGTGCCCAAACCAGTGTTAGTTTCCTTTGCCTTCTCGTTTTCTTGCTTTACTCAAAAAGATCTCAGTTCAGATGGGCAAATGAGGCTTCCTTGATGTCACAACCACCCTACTCAATAATCTTTGAAAGTTTAGGTATTATATACCAGCTGAAACAAAAACTGAAAGAAATGATATTCCAAGGAGATAGCAATGATCTTTAGTTGGTAGAGCTCATATGGAGTAAATAGTTTACATAAAACGTGCACTGCATAAGTATTTCATACAGGGGACATCTTACAGGAAAAAAACCCTACAAAATGTTAAAGTTAGAAGGAATAAGAGAGATTATTTAAACCAACCCCTTCACTATATAAATGAACAAATTTTTCTTTTCTTTCATGTTATGTGACTTTTGGGAATGGAACTCCATTTTCATAACTTCTAGTACAGTAGCCTTTGTGCTATGTAATGCTGTATTTTATGACCAAGCTGAAAGTCTCAGGAGAATTAAGCCTGGAAGCATTTAGGTGAAATTCAACCAGGGACATACCAGTCCTCCTCACCTCCACAGGGCCATGATGTAATATGTAACCCAGGCAGCTGGAATCCAGGCCATGATCCAGGTAAATGTGTAGTGCCCCTAACTTTGCATGACCTCCAAAGCAATCCCCCAGCTATGGTTTTAATTTTTAAAAATTGCTCTGCTTAGAACATCTCTAAATTTTAAAAGCTTTGCCATTAACAGGTTACTTCAAATTGTCCCTGTCAGCTGGAGCTGGGGGAGGCTCCCATGATGCTCCCCCAGTGAATAATAATTTGTTTCAAATTTTAAAGGACAAAACTTATTCTTGGCAACCTCCTGTAGGGAGAAGAACTATTTCCAATGCTCTTTAATACATCTTGAAATAATTTATGAAACTTTACGAATATATTATTTAAGGAATGTGCATTTGCAGTCAAACAAAGAATAATTATTCACTGCTAGAGGAGCCCTTTGAAGGGACATTATCTTTCCTTTCATAGGTGATGGCTGAAAGAAACAATGTTTCAAAGCCACTTTTAGGTTAAAAACCTCTATTTAGGAAATGAAAGTTAATTTGATTAGAAAAAAATGTTTAATTAACCACCAAGTCTATAACTTTGCCATTGAGGAGAAATCCTGATGTTGTGTGTTTGAATTTGAGGAGATAACAACTAATAGAGATAATTACTTATACTTTTCAAACCATAGTCTAATTTTACTAAGAAGATACAACCAAGGTTTTGAGTAAAAATCACAAAGGTAGGATCTTCCACTCACAACTCAATGTGGTGAAGGTGCACTCCAAGACCCTCTATTATAGTCTGCATAACCACTGATGCAAGGATATACCTATGGTAATGAATGGTAGTGCAGATGCCAATGCGAAATAGGTCTTCAAATTACCAATAACATTCTCAAAATTACCTTTTTTAAAATTAAAACCATGGCTGTAACTGAAGACATTAATGGGATGGAAAATTCTCGAAGATTACTGAAGATCACATATGCTATGATTAGGGTACATTTTTGGAGATGCAAAACAGTACAACTCAGGATATGATGGTTCACCTTGATCCATTCATAAGGTAAGAAGGAGCTCACAACATGAGAAGGAAAGGAAGTCAGATGGTTGGCCCTAGAATAGTTCAGCGATGGGGAATGAAGGGATTGAATTTATGGACATTGCTACTCCCCAACCCACCCAAAGCTAGACTAAGTCCTAGTTGCTGCAAAGTCTATGCCACTTTCACTTATTTTGATCTTGATCTACTGTATCAACTTCTACCAGGGTTATGAACACACTTCTTGGTATAGGATCCCCAATGTGGATGACAGATCCCCCCCAGAATTTAGTAAACACATTTTCTCAAAGCTAATAAACCCAAAGAGACCTTTGGGTTATCTCTCTCTTGTTTGCCAGAAGGGCAGTATTCATATTTTTAGTGGGGTGTGAATGAATTATTGATTAGTCGGTGAACTTTGGCAGACACTTTATCCCAAAGTCGTGGAGGTCCAATGAGTATATGCTGTAATAGAATCTTTGAATGTGAAAAAATTGGACCCAACAGCTTAACCCCTTCTCATCTTCTATTCCTTTCTGAATTCTTACAGTATTTGGGAACCATAGTTAGCACTTAGTCATTTTTTATTTTATTCTACAGTTTTTTGTGTTTATAATTCTGTGCCATATAAAAAGAAAAGTCTGTAGGGCAGAAATCGTGCCATATGTTACTTCCATATTCTCCACTCTAACAAACACAAAGTTGACTTGAAATAATAATGAGTCCCTAATTGTTGATTAATGGACTTGGGCCATGTTTCTTTTTGATAACCCTTGAGGTCATGTGAAATTAAGAGCCTTCTTTTTCTGCTTCTAGACCAAGAAATGAGTAAGGTGGTGGATTTTTTTTTAATGTTTATTCATCTCTGAGAGAGAGAGACAGAGAGTGAGCAGGGAAGGAATAGAGAGAGAGGGAGACATATAATCCAAAGCAGGCTCCAGGCTCTGAGCCATCAGCACAGAGTCTGATGTGGGACTTGAACTCACAAATCATGAGATCATGACCTGAGCAGAAGCCAGATGCTTAATGACTGAGCCACCCAGGTGCCACATAAGGTGGTGGCTTTTTTAACATTAGCTCCTACACTGATGACCTATGGGCTTCACAATTAAGAAGTGATAAAGTAGGGGGCACCTGGCTGGTTCAGTCAGTTAAGCATTCAACTTCTGCTCACAGTTCTTGAGTTGGAGCCCTGTGTTGGGCTCTGTGATGACAGCTTGGAGTCTGGAGCCTAGTCTGGATTCTGTGTGTGTGTGTCTCTCTCTCTGCCCCTCCCCCACTTTCTCTCTCTCTCTCTGTCAAAAATAAATAGACATAAAAAAAGAAGTGATAAGATAGTAACCTGGGTCCTGGGTTGGCTACCAAGACCTCCATGGAGAGGCCCAATGCCAATTCTGTGCTCCAGGAAGAATTATACTGGCAAGTGTCAGAGAATATGAGAATGACAGGTGTGGCTCTGAGGATATTTAGCTTAGGCCACCTGGGAGAGAAGCCGAGACACAGAGCAGTTCTCACCAAGAACAAAACTGAAGAACTCTCTGAAATAAGCACCGTGTTTCTATTTCAGACTTACCAATCTCCAAGGTTTCTCTGGTGACATTAGAAGGATACCCCAAATAACTGATGATTCTGTACATGTCAGCCTCCCAAAGTCCAAAAACCTATCTTGTACAAGTCACTCAAATGACATTTTTGTTTCGGCGCAGCAAACTATAAAGTCAAAATCCTAGAACACAGTTATTGATTGTTACAGTTTGGGCAAGTGAATTCTCCCTGGCTAGAGGATCACTTGATTTTATGTGTTTAACCCCTTTCAAATACTTTTTAGGTGTGTAAGATAAATAGGACTTCTTGAAAAGTCATCTGTATGTCAGTCTGAGGCAAAGTGGAAGGAATACCACAAAAGAAGACTGAATGCTTCCTCAGTCAAGAAATTGATAACCTAGGGGTGCCTGGGTGGCTCAGTTGGTTGAGCATCTGAGTTCAGCTCAGGTCATGATCTCACAGTTCGTGACTTTGAGCCCCGCGTGGGGCTCTGTGCTGACAGCTCAGAGCCTGGACCCTGCTTCCGATTCTGTATCTCCCTCTCTCTCTGTCCCTTTCCCCCTCACACTCTCTTTTTCTCAAAAATAAATAAATGTTAAAAATAAATAAATAAATAGATAGATAGATAGATAGATAGATAGATAATCTAGTCAGGAAGATAAGACTTACACATATGGAAAAAAAAGGGGGGGGTGGTAAATGCGGGTCAGACACTGAGAGCCATAGGAATTCAGAAAGAAGGGAAAGTACCACTGACTAGTGCAGTCTGGGGAGGCTTCCCAGAGGAGGAAACTCTGATCAGGCTTAGTGAACTATGATGCTCATAAGTTCAAAGAGAGAGGAAGAGCATTTGGGGCAGGTTGCACAAGATGAACAAAGGCATGGGAGATGAGATGTAAAAGTTACATGGGGGCTAAAAAGGCAGGTGAACCATGAGAATCAACATTCCCAGGATGAAGGGCACATAGAAAGACTCCCAACACAGGTGGGATGTAAGAGGCAATGAGTGGGTGGGCTGGAACTTGAAAAGGCCATTAAATCTAGAAGCTCTCAAACTACTTTTTAGCAAATTTCATAAAGAAAATCTTAGATATCCAATATATAAAATAACATAAATAAAAGCAGAGTTATTCCTCCATATACCCCTAACCCCCCAACACACATACACAGTGCAGTCCCTGACATTCCTTCGAGGAATCCAAGAGCACAGAATTGGAAAACAACCCTTAAGGTCCAATATCCTCCTCTTCATTTGTAAGAAGCAGAGGGGGGAAAAAATTAAGTCCAGAGAACCGAAGTGACTTGAAAGAAGCAGTGGTGAGCCTCTGTATAAGTGGTCATTTTCTGTTCCCATCACTCTTCCTCCCACCTCCACCCCTCCACCACTGCCCCCATCCCATAAACAACTAACAGCAATAATTTTGGTCACTGACACCTTAAAATATATCCCAAATATCTGCTCACTTCCTTTTACCTCTACTGATACAATCTCACCATCTTTAGTTCCAGATTAATTCACAGATGTTTACTGAGCACTTACTATGTACACTGTACTCAGAGAATGAGTCAGACAGTGGGCTCCCCCTCCAGGAACACTGCCAGTCATTATGGAGGAAAGCAGTGTGAACAGGGTGGGTAAACTGCTGAATTATGTATTTGTGATTCTTTGCTATTTTGCATTCCATTCATACTTTTAATTCGAATGCACTCATTACTTAGCTGTAGTGCTCAGAGGACTGCCTCTTCCCCCCACCTCCACCCCCTGCTTGTTGTAGTAGCAGGGCTTGAAACCATGGTATAATTAACATAATTAAAGTATTAATAAAGATTGAAGGGGTTGGACACTGTGTGAAATGCTTAATTTTGTGTATCTTTAACTGATTGAATGTTTAGGTTTGCATTTCAGCTGTCACCCAAATTATGTGTAATTAAGCCAAAGCTTGGATCTGCCTGTCTCGTACCCAGTGCGGATGGCAGACAGATTTGATTCTGGGGAGAAGGTGGTAAATCTGCCCACTCATTTGTAGCTGTGTGCTTTCACACTTTTTATGCATCTCTAGCTTTTTCCCAGCGCATTCATCGATCAAATTATCCTATTAGCATGGAATGAAGAACAGATAGCTACAGTGGAAAAAAATCAAATGCTTTCAATATATTCCCTGGCTACCACTCCTCACGTCAACACTCTGTGAATTCTCCCTGGGTGATGTCCTCTTGTGCTAGGGCTGCAGGGGCACTCTTGCTCAGAGAGGACCCAAGGACCCAAGCTCATAAAGTGCTGCAAGATGACAGGTCAGCACGGGAAGCAGCCAAGGTATCCAAGGGGCCAGGATTCATGTCCAGGGAGAGACTCACCTTGGGAACCCAAACTGCTGGGATACAAAAACCATTTAAACAAGTCATTTAAAAGACACTTTAAGAAGATATCACATCATTGTCTTGATATCAAAGGAGTCAACACTCAGAGGCAAAGGCCACAGAAATGAACCGGTATTCACAAAAGAGCTCTGTGGACATTCATAAAGATCATGTGGTTCTTTCAGGTACAATTCAATGTCTCGATCATGTAGGATGTGCTCATTCTTGTGCTGGACATAAAGAGGAAACAAAACACATCAGCGTGCATGCACATGCTCCTTGCTATTAAAACGCATGCCATCTATTTGAGAGAGAAGAAGAAAACAGAGGCAAGAGCCAGCCCTACCAGACAGGACAAAAGGCTGATTGAACAACACAGAAAGCTGTGTTGGTGACCAAAGGAAATTAAATGACCTGCACCTTGTCAAGATGTGCCTCGAAAGACAGACCGGATTTACGCAGGAGGTTGAGAGGCCAAGAACATAATGAGGGCAGAAGGTTTGTCTGGAGGTAAGTGTCGAAAGGTAGGCTGAGCCAACACCAGCAGAGACAGCCAAAAATACCCAGCCCAGGAGTGTGTAAGGAACACGTTCTTGGAAAAAATAGGCACAGGATCCTGATAATACACAAATGGCAGGGGAGTTGATGGTGGTTGTACATTCTAATACAGCTTAGCACTCTAACACTGCTGTAGTAATTCACTATGGACTTGGGGGCTTCAAACAACAAAAACTTATTATCTCATAGTTCTGTAGGTCAAAAGTGCAGGGGGCTCAGCTGATGTGTCTGCTTCTAGTCTCCCAAGGCCAAAATCAAGGTGTTGGCTGGGCTGAGTTTTCTTCCGGAGGCTCCAGTGGAGAATATGTTCCCAGGCTCCGTCAGGTTGCCGGCAGAATCAAGTCCCATTTGACCCTAGTATCCAAGTCCCTGCTTCCCTGTCAGTTGCCTTCTGATACAGTCCTGCCTCATCTTTCTTGACCCCCAATAGTTATAGAATGTCACCCATAATTTCCAGTTTGGGCTTCTTTAAAAAGGACTGGAGCTTAAAGACCCTTGAAAGGCAAACTGAACACAGACATCTTTATACTTTCTTTTTAGCTCCCTTGCCTATCCTCACAGAATTTGTTAACTTTTTATTTTTTCATTAGGTAACATTTTCTTTATGAACTCTTTCAAAACACTTAAATTGGTATTCATAAAACAGCAGCTCCTTTTGTGTGGTAACCACTGATTCATATAATATTTAATAAAATTATATTTACAAATACCATATAAGGAAAACAGATATAAACAAGTTTTGGAATAGACACCACTGCACCTTGGTGAGAGCAGAAGTGTATGGACATACAAGAATGAAGTGGCCTCCTTACTGGAGTGTGGACACCAGTCAGCATATCTAATGGAGAAGATGGAAGTGGAATAATCAAAGAAGTTGCTCGGGGGGGGGGTAAAAAGAGCTAATATGAAATAAATATGAAATAACTTTTAAGTCCATGTGAGGCAGTAACACACTCTTGGCATTATTTTTTAAATGATCACTCATTTGCCCAGCCAAAAATAAATACAAAAATCAATAGGAATGTGGCATAATTCTCAATGAATAGGACAAAATTAAAGGCAAAATGGCAGCCCGATCTTCTTTACAGGTCTTCAAGGTGTTAGCACAGCCTGGTGGCAGCAGTCCTTAATCTTAGAAACAAAGTGCCCTAAAGACTCATCTGAGCTTGAGAAAGTTAAAATCGACCAGATAGAGGAATCTACTGTGGTCACTTGTAATTACTCTTTTTCCTCTGGTAAAGTGTATCTAAAACAGTGTGCCATTCAGAGCAAGTGTTTTGATCAATTACACACACTGGTAGGTTAACACCTTGGTGGGTTTCTCTAGGTGATTCATTACCCCTCTTGTGGCACAGAGCAGCATTTCAAAGCACCAATAAGCAAGTCAGACAGGCTTGAGTTTGAGTCCCGGCTCTGCCTAACCATCCTACTATGAACAAGTTATTTAACCACCATGAGCTATAGTTTCCTCAATATGATACAGAAATGATGAAATCTATGTTTACAGAGTTGTGGTTGGAGCTAATATTCTCACAAAGAGCATTTGGCACAAGTAAGTCTTTGAGAAATGGTAGCTGACACTTTAAGGAAACAGGTAGGTTCTGATTTGGGAGGGGTGGAAATTGGCAACATAAGCCTTAATACAGGGGCTAAATGTGAGTCTGGGGCAATCAGGAAGTATCATAAGGGTGCCAGGCTTGAGAGTAGAAAGCAGGTACTGAGAGAACCTAGGATGGTTTGAGGCCGCTTGATGATTTTGCTCAGTGCTGACCTAGTTCACAACTCAGGAGCCTTGGGGATCCAGACACCTGTTACACAAACAACCCAAGTCACTGTCTGGAAGAATAAGAAATTTCTAGAATACCGCAAGAGGATATTCCCAGTCAGATCAACATATGTTTAGTTAGCTGTACAACAAAAGAATGTATTACATAGTGTTCTGTATCAGGTGCCAAGGACACACAGGAGATAATAAGGAGTTCAAGATCCTTCAGAGTTCATGGTCAAGAAGGGGAAATAGACATTTATACTTATAACAGGGAAATAATTACACAAAAAATAGGGTATTAATCCTACTTCGGAAAAACGCAGAATGTCTTCCAGAAAAGTTGACATGTGAACAAGTTCGTGAAAGGTGACAGGAGTTTGATGATCAGGGAAGAAGAAAAAAGCATTCCAGAAAGTGGATAGAGCACAGGAAATGCACAGAGTTGCAAAAGTTTCTAACATGGGCGGGCAACAGTAAGAAAGTTAGGGTGGCTCCAATGGTTAGTAACTGGGCGGTAAGGCTGAAGTGGTAGGCTGTGGTATCCCATTGCTGGGTTCAGTTTCTGGAGATTAAAATCACTTTCTCTTAAATTAACAAAATCAAGAACCCAATCCAGATATGTATCTTACAATCAACTGGAATCTGGGAAGGATATATGCTTTGCATCATCCCAATGAATTTATTATCCAGGTCAGTGTTTCTCAAACTTTAATGGGCAGATGAGACATCTGGAGGTCTTAAGAATGTATGATTTCTGATTCAGCAGGTCTGGGATGGTTGTCTCTAGGATTCGACATTTCTAACAAACTCCCAGGTGATACCCATACTGCTGGTCCATGGATCCCATTTTAAGTAGCAAATATCTGGATATCCTGCCATCAATAAATTTCTACCAATAATTACTTTGTGATAGTGGGGACTGGCACCTCCATATGTGTGTAATCTACCTACTGGCAGCATTAAAATAAAGAACTTATACTAAGCCTTCTAGACCATATTAACAGTTTCTTCTCCATTGCCACCCCCTTCTCCAAGGTAATTTATAGAAAAATAATCCTGTATTTTCTAGTCCTCTCAGTAGCCTTGTGATTCAGACAATTCTTGAACCTTTCCCATTCTTTATCAACTAGGAATGTGAATGAAGCATCTAACCCAAATTTCCCAATTTCCTGTAGCTGAGCCACAAGGTAAAAGCCTGAACATTGTGACTGAGCAACTCTTTGGATTTCCAGTTTCAGACAGAAAAACATGATTCTCTTTCATTTTAAGCCATTAAGTCTGGGAAACTTTCCTTCACATTACTGAACTTGGGATCAAACAAAACTGCCTGGGGTAGATGATGGTGTTTGTTTAAAGAACTGAATCTACCTCAAAACCCCAGATGTATCTTTATCTAAAGAAAGACATGAGAGGCAGCCCCTCTGGTCTGCCTTCTTACCCCAAGCTCTATATTAAATATGCTTTCACTGTTAAACAGCTTCTTTTCTAAACCTCAATGGAGGGACATCACAGCTCTCCAGAGAAAATTCCCTAGGAGCAGGTGTTTTTTCTTCTCTTTTGTAAATGTTCTCTTGGGTGCTAAGGTCAATCAGCATTTAGAGGATGGTGAGGTGCTATGGGCCCTTCTGTGTTTTCTTAAGTCCTAGGGGAACTACTACTTACTATGTGGGACCCTCATTCATCAAAACATCACTTTCATGGGCTTCTACAACACATTAGACTCTGCCAGTAAACTGTAGAAGATAGGGGCTTTCCCAATCTTTCTGGAAAAAATTTCCCATAAGGTCATCACTCTTTCAGCACAGAGTGCTCAAAAATATCCATCATATTGATTGGCCTTGGAGGATGGTAGCTCAAATAACATTTTTTTCTGGAAGGAAGAGGGTTTTTAATCTTTTTTTTTCATGAACTATTAAGCCCTAGAAATGGCCATACACTACCCCAATCTTAGGAAACAGATTCCAGGCTCTAGGTTTTCTAGGACATTTAGAAGAGAGGCACAAAAGAAGTGGTACATAATAGGGAAAGAGCCCTTGGCCTAGAGTTGGGGATTAGTCTGAGTTTTGCTCCAAAACAAGAAAGTGGTAGATAGATGGGAAGACAGGTACCTGGATAGATAGGTAGATAGGTACATGGATAGATGGGTGGATGGGTACCTGGATAGATGAGTGGACAGGTACACAGATAGGTGGATGGGTACCTGGATAGATGGATGGATGGGCACCTGGATAGATGGGTGGGCAGGTACACAGACAGATGGGTGGATGGCTACATGGATAGATGGGTGGATGGGTACCTGGGTAGATAGGTGGATGAGTACCTGGATAGATGGGTAGATGGGAACACGGATAGATGGAAGGATGGGTACCTGGATAGATGGGTGGCCAGGTACGTAGATAGATAGGTGGATGGGTACCTGGATAGATAGGTGGACAGGAACCTGAATAGATGGGTGGATGGGTACCTAGACAGATGGGTGGACGGCTATATGGATAGATGGGTGGATGGATACATAGATAGATGAAAGGATGAGTACATAAACAGATGGGTGGCACAATATTCATCAGACCAAAATTTGTTTTCTTGGTTTTTGTTTTTGTTCTTACAGTGTCTCCTGACATAAATCCAGTATTTCACAATGCCTTTTCTGAATCACTTATCCCAAATTTATAACCAAACAGTAATTGTTTATCTTTCCAAATTATAGGCCTTTCTTACAGGAATGAAAACTTTGGGGTCATTTGCTCCCTTCTCCTCATTTTACAAGTGAAAGAACTGAGGCCAGAGGGGAAGGAATTTGTTCAAGTTGATAAGTTCATAATGCCAGAGCTGGTGAGATTCTACCAAGATGGGAAAACCTACCAGTCACTTTCCAATGTCTTATTGTCTCCACATGAATGAATGAATGAATGAATGAATGAATGAATGAATAAAGTAATAAGGAAATATATATATATATATATATATATATATATCCACATATATATATGGATATATATATCCATATACATATATATATATGGAGATATATATGGAGATATATATATGGAGAGATATGATGCTCTCTGACATCAGAAAGGATTTTCATTCCCTTCTGACCAAGAGCCCAGCACAGGGCTGAGTTTTTTAAAAAGTACACCACTGAATACCATTTACCAAAGAGTAGTTCTTTCTCAATGACAGGAAAATAGAGAGATGTGTTTCCAATTAGTCAGGGAAAGAACTCAGCCACAAATGCCTTGCCATTTAGTGCTGCTAAGCTGGTGATTTCTCCCCAAAGCAGGGAACTGGTATAACTGTCATCATCCTTTCTGTTATTTGCATCCAAAGAAGTCACATGTGTCTCAGCAATGTGAAATATTCTCTTTCATCTGCTTGGGAATTATCATCTAGTGTCCGCTCCTTCCCCCAGATTGCACATCATTAAGTTCCCCTTCCATGAGGTAAACTCCTTGACACAAACTTTCATGCAAAGTATTATGTTTTAAAAAGAGAAAAATCATTAAAGAAGGGTTTAGCTTTCCTTCATTCTGTAGTCCCTTTTCTAAAGGAGCTCCTGACTGCCTGATAGCTTTCTCTGGGCACAAAAGACTCCTCTTCATTTTGGTTAACACGCCTGATAAAGCTTCATTAAAATTCTTTCCCAAAACAGAAAACTCCAGCTTCTGGATTCAAAATAAACGTATGCATTTCTAAAAGGAAAGCTGACAAGGAGAAGTTACATGCACACCATTAAAAAGTCAGAAAAGCCCTGACTAAGAACAATCCTTCAATTCATTAATGCCAAGCCGTTCCATGGGAGGGAAGCAGGACAGCACCACTGAAAGAAGCCACGGCTTTGTAAAGGGCCAAGTTTACTGAGTTGATAGAGTTTTGAGGGAGTAACAGTAAGGAAACACCTCATTGAAGAGAAAGAACCTCCTGAGTTTTCAGGGCATTAACATTTCACTCAAAAGTTTGGACGGAAAGGAAAACTTGATATGGCAGCGTGTAGACTGTTGCAGTAATGGCCCCCTATATCCATGCCTTTTTCATACTAATTCCGGGCTTAGCCATGGCACTTGCTTTGATGACAGCAAAGAAGATGCAAGCAGTGATTTGAAAAGTTCTCAAGCATTAGGGCTTGCCCTTTTGCTGTTCTTGGCACTCTGTAACTGCCATGTGAACCAGACAGGGACTAGGCTGCTGAAAAATGAAAGGCTACATGAAAAGAGATCCCAGTCATGTCACCCATCCCAGTGCCCAGTTGAGAGAGTAGTGAGGGAGACCAGACACAGACAGCTGAGACCACTCTGGATCCAGAGAACTATCCAAGTGAGTTCAGCCCAAGTTGCCTATCTGCACAACTGGGAAATACATACTTGTTTTTGAAGCCACTAATTTTGGGGAATGGTTTGTTACCCAGAAAAAGCTGACAGACACAGCAGTTCTGGAACTCTCACTGAGAACAAATCCATCAGTTTTAGGTGGATTACCATACCATTTCCAAGATTTGAGAAGTTTCTTCCTTGAAAAGATATCTGATGTAAGGTCCACTAGCATCCTTGCCAATCATGAAAAAATGCATCTAACAAATAAAAGATGGGGATTCTATAGGAAAACAATGTAGCACATGCTGAATCCCACTCAGAGAACACTTAAGATAGTTATGGCATGTGGCTACCATGGATTCAGATGTACCCAAGTTGGCCAATGGATTTGGAGGGAGAGCCACTTGGTTTGAGGTCTAACTCTGGCATTTACTAGTCCTGTGACTTTTGACAATTCATTTTACCTCTCTGTCTCTGTTTTGTCAATACTAAACTTGGGCCACTGAAAGTTAACATACAGAAGTCTTGTGAGAAATGAAAAACATACACGTGAAAGTGATTTATATGTAGAGTGCTATATAATATCAGGTGTAATTTTTATGATGAAATTGATTTAGTAATAGGGCTGTTGCTACTGGCCTAAACTCAAAAAAAAAAAAAAAAGGTTTTAAAACACCATGGTGTTTGCCTATGCCTGTATACCCAAGTGATCATCCTAACCTAGTCCTGTCTTGTGCAAGGAACAAAAACTCATACATCTTGATCAATGAATGCCATCAGAATTTTAAGATACAGAGCTTTTATGTCTAAGAACCACATTAAAAACTGGCAAAAAAAAAAACCCATAGAAATGGAAAGCATTTGCTATTGTAAGAAACCCTACTGTGAATTATTTGGTAATTAGAATAATCAGTTCCTAATGTATCTATCATTAGTTCCATTAAATACACACACATTTACATTTTAAAAAGTAGGATCTTACTCCGCATATCTTCAGAGAGTATTTTTAACTGACTAGTGTGCCATAGCAATCTTGTAAAATCAGAAAGAAAGAGGTTTAAGTGTGTGTCTTGCCTTGTGGACTCAAACTATTGCAAAACATGTGAAAAGGTATGTAGGGTAGGATTGATATACACTCTCTGTCTCAGCAGAAACCTGGGTTCTGTGCTTCCTGGGCTCCTGGACTCTAACTCAATAATGGAGTTACTTCCCCAGTTTGTGGGAGGAAAAGAGCCATTTATGACTGTCCTCTAGTAATTTTTCTTAGATCCTCACTGCCTTTTACTGTTGTCTCTGAGACAATGTATCATAAGACAGCATTTCTGATTTGGCAGAAAGTGACATGTTTAGCTGTTTTAAGTTTGGAGTGATATTAATAATAGTCTCCATATAGAGAATTCTTGCCATGTGCCTGTCATGGGTCCAAATACCTATGGTTATAATCCTCACAGCTATTCCATGAGATAGACACCATTATCCCTATTTCCTTTAGGAAAGGAGGTACAGAGCAGTGAAGTAACATGCACAAAGTCATACAGCCAGTCCATGGAGGAACTGACATTTTCTCTGGGCAGTCTGACTCCAGATTCTGTGCTCTTAACTAGAACACATAAAAAATCCAGGGCATTCCTCAAGAAGCACCATGATTTCCAAATACTCTGCTCCCCAAACATGTTTGAGAAGCCCTGGGTTAACAACATGGTAAAATAGAACCATTATGATAGAACTTGATACAATGCTAGTTTACTGAATCTGAAGTCCCAACAGAAAACTTAATATTAGAACTGTGCTAATGACTCTTTGTGTATTTTATGCATAAGCGCGTGCGCACGCACGCATACACACACACACACACACACACACACACACACACACACACACACACACACACCATACTCTACACCCCAGTCCGTTTACTGGATAACCTGCTTAGATTTATTTTATTTCATCTGTGAATGAAGATATTCCTCTTCCAATTCAATAAAAAAGCACAACAGAGCCGTAAATATAGAGATGAATGTAAGAATTCAACCGTTTGATTGCATTAATTCAAAGAACTGATTAAAGAGTCTTGATACAATGGTGGAAATCGGTTTGATTTATTAAGCTACATCATCCATGAAATCTACACAGAGTGGAGAAAAAAATTAAACCTGTCACTTTAAAGAAATACACTCTACAATAAAGCGAATGAGGAAAAGGAACTCCTAGGATAATTTATAAACATATGCATATCTGGAGAAACCAACTCACAACTGAATATTACATTCTTCCAAGTTTGTGATTGGGGGCAGCTCCCCCCTCACTCCTACCTGCAGTTCTCAATTTAGAAGAGGAATATTGCTTTGCTGTTGTTTCTCCTCAGCAAGGATCTGTAAGTTACAAATACTTCCTGGCAATTAGGAGACCACTGGCCTTTGCACTGTAGCATCATGGTGTTTGGTTGGCTCTATCCTGCCACATGGCCAGAGCCAAGGGTGGTAGCCAAAGGTTCCCAGCCTCAAACACTTGTAATCTGCCTCAAGGGACCAGAAGAAGCTCTTGACCAAATAATTCCAATAGGATACTTGCTATTTCTCAAAGTATGGTCACTGGCCTTCTGCATCATCACTACCTGGGGACTTGTTAGAACAGCAGAGCTTCAGCCCTCCTGAATCAGAGCCTGACTTTACCAAAATTCCCAGATGATTTCTACACATAGTAAAGTTTGAGAAGTCCTTTCCTAGGTTTCAGATGTCAACCAAAGTGTTGTTCTGTGCTGGGAACAATACTCTAACTGCAAAGTGGTAGGTGATTAGCAGGTTAAGATACTGGCAGTCTTAGAAATGGTTGGCAGCAGGCTTGGGAAGAGGTGATCTTACTGAGTCACTTTCAAAGATTTAAAAGGCTTCCCATAACAGAAGATCAAGGTCTGTTCCATGAGGTGCCAAGGAGAAGGACTACGTAGTTTAGATCAGAGTTTCTCAATAAAAGAACTACTGACTTTTGAGCCCAACAATTCTTTACTGTGTGAGGCTGTCTTACACATCGTAGGGTTTTAACAGTATCCCTGGCTTCTACCAGGGCTGTCAGTATCAGCACCCACTGCGAATAGTGAAAATCAATTAGGTCTCCAATCAGTACCAACTATCTCCAGGGAGACAAAATCATGCCCAGTTGAAAACCTCTGGTTTAGATGACCAGTAGCTCATAGGAATCAACCCAGTGACATGATGGCTATAAACAAAATACAATAAAATATCAAATAGCACAATCTTTATAAGAATAAGTAGAAATTCAGATGAACAAAGGCAATGTTCTGGACCTATTCCACTCTGATCATTCCTTCTTGTATTAAATACTACATTGGGCTTTGCCCCCATATAACAACAACAACAACAAAAACAACAACAAACCTGGCTAAATTAGCTATGTTGATATGAAAGCATCCAATATAGTGACACATCGGGGAATTATGTTATATGAGGAATAACTGATGGAAGTGTTGTGTTAAATTTGGAGATAAGAAACATATGCCAGATATCTTGCTGTATATGAAGGATTATGTGAAAGAGGAAGCTGACCTATTCTGTATTAAGATAGAGCCAGGGACATTATAATGGATGGGGGATTAAGAGTGAGTACAATTCTGTAGTCAGAGATGCCAGAGAAATGGGTTGCACTATAAGGTAGACAGGGCCCCATCACCAGGAGACAATATAAGACCAAGTTGGATAATCCCCTGTCACAGAGGAGGTAGAATGGACCCTGGCCTAAGTTAGAATATGATGAGATCACTCATTCATTCTATCATTTATGCATTCGATATTTATTACATGTCTGATACAATACAACTACATGCATGTAATACAAAAGAGAACTGCATGTTCTAATATGAAATAGAATTAGTCTTGGCCTTTAAGGTATTCAGAGAGAGAGAGAGAGAGAGAGACTGCCTGGATAATCCACAATGACCAGGACCCAGTAAGTGAGGCAGGAGGGACCCCTGACCCAGCATTCTACTCTGTTCTAGGCACTTGATAAAATTTGCCGAATGAATGGTGCCAAGCAAAGCAAATTAAGGAAGATTTGGACTCTTATCCTGCCACTTAGCAGCTTTGGGACCATTGACAACTCTCAGGTGAGCAAGAAGACTCTGGTTCCAATTTAAAACTAGAAGAGATTTCAGTTACACTACTGTGGTGTCCCTGTCCTCCTAGAGCTTCTAAATTATGTAATGAACAGTGCAGACCCTAAGAGAATAGGCATTCAATATTAGCTAAAGAAATGAGATAATGAGTATCCATCATGCAAAGAGGGCTCAATGTGAAGCTTTTCCCCTACAGTGGGTAACTATATCCTACTTCATGTGCACACTATAATCTTTCACTTCCTGTTAATTTATTTTCCTAGTTGGTAAAACAGACAGAGCTGTGCAGTTACTGAAAAGAAAAACAGCTACCACCAGTACACTTTTTTGTAACTCACACCTCGCCTCGGGCTAACAATGCCAAGGTCCTCTTAGCTAAACACTAATTATCATCACATGGACACAATTA
Source organism: Neofelis nebulosa (assembly GCF_028018385.1). NCBI lineage: Eukaryota > Metazoa > Chordata > Mammalia > Carnivora > Felidae > Neofelis > Neofelis nebulosa. The sequence goes on along the minus strand of NC_080794.1, from coordinate 41,025,415 downwards.
ACTATCATTTTCATGCAAATAATGGATCCAAACCAAATTCAAATGGTGAGGTTTTCTTTGGAAAAAAAAAAAACATGGCACAATGCTGACAAGGAGACCAAAGTAAATGTCTCCATGTGTCTTTAATAATAACCTTAAAGGAAGACATATTTTATCCTAAAAGAAGTGGGTCAGTCATATGACCCTACTGAGCAAGTATTAAAACAGCTGTTCTATGCATAGAATAACATTCTTTTAATTTACTGTGTTTGCTTTTTAGACCCTATTTTGTTTTTCCATTTTGAAGAACTAAATGCCCCAGATGAATCAGTCAACAATATGTTGGCTGCTTTCACATTCAGCCTTCTGCTGTTTTATAATAGTGCCCCGATCTTATTTCAAGAAAAGAATGACAAACTTATAGCTGCAAATGCTAAATTTATGAGGTTCTTTGTGGCAGGCATTACTGAGAACAGGGCTGAGGAAATAGGTAAGACGTAGTGGAAAGAAGAAACCTCCATAAATACAAGTCCAGGCCTTGATTTTCATGCAAGCCCTGCAATCCAAGCACCAAAGCCCCACATGCTTGAGATTTTTTTTTTAAGACGTGTGGGGCAGCCAAAGGTGCTGAGTGCTAATTAGATGAACAAATGAATGGTCACCCTCAAAGGGCACATTATGCCTAGTCACAGCTCTTCTGAATGCCCTGGTTGCTGCTTAAATAGCTCTGTGACTTTAAATGGTACAAGGTCAAGAAGAGTTGCATTTTGCTGGAAACTTCCCAGCAGACCCCACACTGCTTACCAGGGTCTGGTGCTGTGTCTTTGCAAAAGTGACCAGTTAGGATGGGAGGAATGCAACCCTTTATATTTCACCAACGCGACGCCAAATAATTAGTAGGAGGCACATTTAGCATTTGCTGAATGAAGTGGTCCTCACCCCTTCTTCACTGTCAGTTTAGGGACTGAATGGGTAGAACTTTTGAGAAAGCAAATTCCACTCGATGTACAATTAGGAAGCCTGTTTAAAAGGATGTTTACTCGAAGAGCATTCTAGGCAACAGTAGTTTCACATAAGTACTTGTGAAAAAAGTTTTCACCAACAAATAATTTTAGGAAATGAGGACATATTCCACCGTCCTCCTGGAGATTCAATATTGCACTTTGGCACATTAAAGACTTAGGAAGCAAGAGAAGGAAAGCCTGCTTAATTTTCCTAAACCTTTTTCTAAGGAGCTCCTCTTCCATATGACACCCATCAGAGAATTAAATTATTTGAATGACAAAGTACTTTTTAGACTTTTTATCCAGGTGTCTGACCCATTGTTGATCTGCAGGAACAGATGACTTGGTAGCTAGATCACCTTCTGAGAGTAACTTAAGCTTTTGAGACAATAAGGCCTACTGTTTTCCAAAAGCCTCATAAGCTAAGGAACTAAGCCTCATAGACTCATCATGAGACCTTGAGCATTTCAGAATCTCTATATCCCTTCAGTACTGTTGAACTCTTGAAGCAGCATGTCAATACATGGATGTATGAACCTATGTGAAAGTCAAGCTCATGATCCTATTCAGCGATAGTACCACCTTCCTTGTAAATGATACTCCAGCAATACTGTATACCTGTAATTTTCCGACACACCACATCCTCTCAAGTCTCTGTACCTTTGAACAGATTCTACCCTCTGTCTGAAGGCCATATTAATTTCTCTACCACCAAAATAGCAATAATGGTTGATGCAAGTTACAGCTCTCAAGCTAAACAATGAACTCATAGGTTCTTCCTCTTTGTTCATGAGTCACTGCTTCTCCTGAAAGCCCCAGTTAGAATTTAGCTCCCCCTTCTTTAGGCCTCCTCTTATACATGCGTTGTATCACGTTTCACAGTGATTGTCTATTTAGACCTCTGATTACTTACGGCAACATTTTATTTACTTTTGAAGCCTCGTGCTTATGACAGTGCCCAGAAAACTGTAAATCCTAACACAATTTTGACTCAAAGATTACACATCCCTCTTTTTCTGTGTAAGATTTATGGTCATATGTTGTATTCAATGCCACTGAAGATTGTGCAGCTATTGGAAGTACATACAAAATATATACTTAGCTCTCTCTCTTCCCAGAGAAAATATGAAATCAGTATAAATGGGCTTAAAAACAACAATAAAGCAAAACTCAGTATTCTGAAGGGTGAAAGAATCCCAAGTTGAAGTTCTGGGGAAATTCTTGGCCACGTGAAATCAACCAGTTGTGGACCTAGCAAGTACCTCTCCTGTAAATACAGTATCTTTCCAGTCATGAAGTTTTAACACCACCTTAAAAGATACTGATTGGATCAGGGGAACTAATTATTATTAAAAATGACAACCAAAAACAATCTCCAATCAAAGATTTGTTTAGCTTTTTAAAGAACAGAACCAGAACAATGATAATTTAATGCACTGCTATCCCTGGCAACAGCAAGTATGTGTATCTATCTAGGCTCACTGTCCCTTTGTCTTTCACCACACTGCTAATAGGCTTTGCTTTATAGGAACAGCTATGGAAACTCTGACATATGTACAACTTCAAGAAACACGCTCATATCTATTATTAAATATTTATGCAACTTAGCCCTAATTCAGCAATGACCACTTTCCAAAACACTTTAAAGGGCATTTATAGAAGCTACACAAATTTAAAAAGAGAAGTCTACTTTAATAAATTTCTTTTTATAAATTCCTTAATTTGCTCTTAGATAGGTTACAGGCACCAAGGGTCACAAGTTCATAAAATGATTACATATATATATATATATATATATATATATATATATATCATATTCATTCAGGCCTTAAATGTAAGCCCACAAACATTGTGTTTGGAGCACTGCAAGTTTGAGCTCCACTTAATTAAATCATGGGTTTATAAACTAGTGAGGGGACACCATTTCTTATCTCCCAGCAGGAATGAGTATAAAGAATTCCAAGTCAGTCCTAGCCTTTTTAGAAATTTCTGGGGAAAATATTTAAAATTTTCATCCACAACAGAATGCCTTAATTTATGACAGTTTATATAAATATTGCTTTGTTGCTTCAATTATATGCAGACAAGGGAGTTTTAACTATCATCAAGAAATAGCAGTTTTCCAGACCTCACCTATTTGAATCATTTCTAAGATACTTGGGAGGCCATGCATTTGATAGCTACCACACCTTAAGATGATTGGTACTGAAACAGCCATGGATTAAGATGACCAAAATTACTCAAACCCAAGGATTTCCATATACAATTTGCCTGTAGATTAGTCATAGGCCATTCAGAGAGCTATTCCTATCAAATGGAATAGTTTTAGTTTCTCCTTTTGGCCTTTGGTCTTATCACTTGTTAAACAAGGGAATTGGAAGCTGGGGACAAACTGCAAGGTCACCTTGGAATTTGTTTAAAAAAAAGTGAAGATTCCTTAAGTTCTGTGGCATATCTAGATAAAACGGTTGGAAGCAGTTCCTAGAAATGTGAATATTTAACAAGTATCCCAGATGATTCTAAAAGGACACACTAGAATCCACAAATCAATGAAACAAGTAACTGCTGGGTAGCTCCCAGTTCTAATATTGTGGGTATTGGTTATGGCTCTGGCAAGGACATCAACATAATTCCTGCAGGCCTTTCTTATGTATAGGACTAGACAGTCCCAATCCATACCTATTTTCGCCAAAGGGCACAAAATATGAGATAAGTACTTGGAGTGCACAGTACCTCCATTACCTTGGCCAATTTGCTTCCAATATGTTCTTCCTAGTTTTGAACCTCGTGCCACTTCAGGAAGAGGTCCTATAACCCATGTGCTGCTCTGGACCCATGTGGGAGATGGCTCTTGTTAGCTTTTGTGACTTAGAAGTAAGTTGGATAAATCGCCTATAAAAAAAAAATCTCTTGCCCTTTGAAAGGTAATCAAAAGAGTCATTCTGGTATTTTCTTAACTGGCCCCTGGATTCCCTTCATGGGATTTAAGAACCCAACCCTAAATCAGTCTGCCACTAAACAGCTGCTTTCACTGCCTTCCTAAAAGGACCTTACAGGGTGGTTTCCACGCCTCAGAAATCTGACATTTAGAAGCAAACACCTACCCTCCACCCTCTCCCCAACTCACCAGCCACATTCCCCAAGTTGCTTAGCCATTAGCTCAAATACAACTTGCTGAGTTCAGTTGATTTAATCTAAGGCAGTCACTGGAATCAGCCCCTTATCAGGGGCTGAGGTGTTTGGGGAAAGGTTAGAAGGAATGAAGTGACAAAGGGTTCAAATATCCTACAGTTGGAGTTGAATAAATGGCCACTCATTTCAAAGCTTCAGATTTCAAAAGAAAACAGCTTAGGGCTAGAGAGGAAAATGGGGAGGGGACACCCAACACCATCCAGGATATATGTATTCTGTCTGATTTATTTAAATAGAAAGAGACATAAGTGCATTTATAAGAATTGCTTTAGCTTTTGTATTTATCAGTCTCCTCCATCTTACCTCCATTACAGCTCTGACAGAATCATTAATTTCAGTCAATCAATCATTTAACAAAAACTTGCAGGTGACCTCAACATGCCATATAAGCCACAGAGAACTAGTCACAACAGCAGTCTTCAAATTCCCTTGGAAAGGAAAATTAAGCCTGCTATGTGTGCTTGGGGCAACCTAAGCCGTAAATCTCTCTTTTCTGATCTCTTCATATAGATGAAAGAGCAGAGCCGCTCTGCGTTACATACAACAATTATGTGTTCACCAAACTCAGGGAATCGGCTTTCAGACAGCCCTAATCATTACCAATTAACCACGTCTGCTGACATCCTGTAAGAGCTGCCTTAGTGCTGCTGAATACCCGGCCTTCCCTTCAGGCAGCGAGTCTCTTACATTACAGCATATGTGTTTTAGAAGGCCTATTAATGTTTGTTGACAATTCCAAATAGAGGTCACCTGTTGTCATGGTGCAAAATACCCTCTTTCCCTCTATGAATGCCAGGCAGGGAGGGCAGCTTTGTTAGAAACACTTCAATGCGTTTCTATATTGCCACCAACATTCAGATCTGATGAAAAGAGATTTAGGGTCTCTCAACTCTTCAATGGCAGTTCCCACCTGCTACCACACACCCATTTGGGGCTGAAAGGAGTCTCTTCCTTGGATAATAAACTTGACAGAATATGTGCAGGCCCTAGGCCTCCACAGGAAGATGTCTAGTCACTGGCAACCAAATTTTAACATGAAGATTTACTGACATCATCACAAATGTAAATGTGGAAAGCAAATTTCATTCCACTGGATGCAAAGTGGCCTTTTTCCATTTAAACGACCCTCATTTGGTCCCTAACAGTTCAGAACAGAGAATCTGCATTTAGGGATTCTGCTGCCAATTTGCATAGAAATCCTTGTCTGTACTTGTAGCATGTTCTTGCTGGGTTTGAAAATGGTGCTGTTTCAGTAAGATCTAAGTGGAATTGAACCGGCTAGCTCAGTCAGTAGAGCATGACACTCTTAAGTGGAGATTGGGAAAAAAAATATTTTTTAATTTCATTCCTTAATTAAATTCAATAAATATTTAAATCATTTTGATTCCCCCAATTTGTGTCAAGGAAAAAAAACATTATCCTGCAAAATGTCAAATATGAATTGCAAGCTTTTGAATCTAGAATCTATATCCACCTTGAGCTCATGAGAGTCTTGACAAGATTGCATTCTCCTTGAGGGTGAAGTTATGCCGTTAAAAGAGAAAAGCCCCACGGAGCCTATTGGAACTGGCTGCTGAGAAGGAGCTCCATACAGTGTTATTAGTTGTGATGAATAGCCGGGGTTCACCTCACCTCTGGAATCATCAAACCCAATGCAGTGTCTGCAAAGTGAAGTTCAGACACCTTCCTTTAGCAGTGGGTCCAAGGTGAGATTTGAAGTGCTCATAATGACAGCCGACGAAACAAGCCCTAATTCTGGCTCACTCCCAGTTACGAGTTAGCTGAGAGCATCTTGTACCTAAGGCCCTGGCTCCCAAACTATGTGCTGAGGCCCCCCACATCACTGCAGTATACTCAGAGAAGCACTGTGGGATACTTAAATTAAAATGAATTTAAATTAATTTCCATTTAAAATCAATCTTTTAATAGTTTGAAGTTTGGAGGAAAGCAAAGCAATATTTGCTGTCAAACACCCCACAAACTACTAGCTTGAGGTAGCTCTCAGTCTCACTGTTCAGTCATGATGCCTTGCTTTTGATTATCTCATGTCTTTGTGAAACTTTCAGTGGTCGCTGTGATAAAAGGCAAGGACTATACAAAATCAGTGTGGAATGACAGATGAGGGTAGTGGTGTCCAATCTGATTCCAAGATATGAGAAGTTGTGCACTACCCAACAGGTGCACATATTGCATTGGCAGTAATTGTGCCAATTTATTAAGAATAAATATATTTTCTTCCAATGTATGTGTATTTTTTTCTAAATGACCACTAAGTGTTAGGACATAAATACTAATTTGAATGTACCTAACCAGTTAATAAACGGAACTCTGTGTGTGTACGCATGCTTAGAAATGTCACGGAAGATAATTGAGACACAAAGGACACCATGAACTGAGAAAGTTTGGTAACCATCCTTGCCCTCTTGGGTTTGAACACCTTTTCTTTCTTTATTCTTTGTAACAAGCTTCAGTCACAGGATTCTGGCCTTGGAGCCTCAGGAAGCTCCCTATAAATACAGATAAAGCATACTCCTGCATCCACTCATCCTCCCCAGAGGAGCTTGAAGACAACTTGAAAATGAATACACACATCTACACATGGCTCACAACTGAGTGCTAAGTCCCCTCCATCTTCTCAGTTGCACACACACTTTGAAAGTGTTATTCCATCAGGTGAATGTGGGTTGCCAAACTTAGACATAGTCCACCATCTGGGATGCAGGGGCCCCTTGAGAGGGAATCAGCCAATTCCAGTCAAGCCATAAGGAAATAGAGACCCATCACCTAGAGTGCTGCAATATTGCCACCATCACCACAGGAAGGGTTTAATAAAGATCCATTTCTCTGGTGGTGTTTTTCTCACCAACACCTCATTACCCCTGGATGCTGGCCAGTCCTTGACCTATTTTCTTTGAGTAGAGGACAGAAACAAATTACCAGGCTTTTCATGAAACAAAACGCACAGTAAATAAATTTTCTTAAACTACACAGTGCTATCATAAGCCAAGCCAGGAGAGGAAGCAATCTAATTTCAATCTGTGATCAAAACCAAATACAAGAATCAATGCAACAGCCCCTCTGTAGCAATGCAAAGGGGTTTCCGGCTGACCTCTGAATCTCTGCCCAGGAAATGAAAGCAGGAGACTGGCAGATAACTTGATGGAAAAACCAGGGAGCACAACAGAAAGCCAGACAGGTTGTAATAACACCTGAGAGTTACCCAGGATCTCTGGCAGGGTCCTGCTTGCTGCCCCAAACTGCTGCTACCTCAATTGCCATTAACTACTTCTAATGCTACAATGAATCACCCTAGGTGCCTGGAAACTAGGAAAATGACACCCTCATTTTCTTGCAAATGTAGATTGTAATCCCCAAGACAGAAACAAGGAAAATTGAATGCCCTTCTCTGGGCTGCTAAAAATGAAGGGAGTTTCAAGACTTCAGTGATGATCCTTCCCAGGACAAAATGGTCTCCTGACCTCACCTCACAGTCACCCAGAGGACACAGAATTAAAATCTGCCTCCCCTAAGTCTGGCAGGTTCACACCCCACTTTCCTTCTTTACCCATGTCCCCATCCCAGCCACCAGACTGAAATAACATTAACTGAACCCAAGCACAGGGAACAAGGCATATTCCCAGAATTACTTTATTTGATCTTAATAACTCCATAAGGTATGGGGATAATCCCCATTTTACTGATGAGGAAATTGAAGCTGAAAATGGTTATGGGATGTGCTTGATGCTCCACAGCTGGTTGACTTGTGTAGTTAGAAATTAAATCCACTCTGAGTCTAGTCCCGTTTCTTCCACTGCCCTAATTAATCAGAGGAATTGTCCTGGTCCCTGACATGATGAGGAAAGGAGCAAGCAATAGGCCCACTGGATTATAAAGTGTTTTTAGGTGAATTTAAAAAAGGTATCTCGGGCGCCTGGGTGGCGCAGTCGGTTAAGCGTCCGACTTCAGCCAGGTCACGATCTCGCGGTCCGTGAGTTCGAGCCCCGCGTCGGGCTCTGGGCTGATGGCTCGGAGCCTGGAGCCTGTTTCCAATTCTGTGTCTCCCTCTCTCTGCCCCTCCCCCGTTCATGCTCTGTCTGTCTCTCTCTGTCCCAAAAATAAATAAAAAACGTTGGAAAAAAAAATTAAAAAATAAAAAAGGTATCTCTGGGGCCTTGGTGGCTCAGTTGGTTGAGTGTCTGACTTTGGCTCAGGTCATAATCTCATGGTTCATGGGTCTGAGCCCCATGTCAGGCTCTGTGCTGACACCTCTGAGCCTGGAGCCTGTTTCCGATTCTGCCTCTGTCTCTCTCTGCCAATTCTTACGTCATGCTCTGTCTCAAACTCTCTCAAAAATAAATAAACATTAAAAAATTTTTTTATTTTCAAAAAAGGTATCTCTGACAGGACTCATTTGATATGTGAGGAAATTTTCTTGCTATATTTAATATACAATGCTTTTATTAGAACACCAGACATGTGCCTGGGGATCATTTTAAATGTACATCTGTACATTAGAATGTATGCCATGTATCTCTATGACATAGACAGTGACCTTTCAGATGTGGCACCATCATGTAGAGCACTTTCCTGCCCCACCTTCCTTCATGACTCTGGATGGGCCAGGCTTAAAAGAAGGGCTACTTTATGCCTAATGGAAGAACAGTGAAAATGCAGAGTCTTAAACATGATCGGTAATTAGTAAATAAGCATTGAATCAAATGGAATCAAAATCCCTTACTTCAAGGAATTAAAACTAATATATAAACAGCAGAAATGCCATTAAAGAATGATTTTAAAAGCCAAATGGTGGTCAACAGGGCATAAACACCATTCAGTGAGCTGAAACTCAATAGAGTGGAGATCAAACCATAAAACCACAACAGACAGCATCCTTAACTAGTGGCCACATAGAAGCGAGAAAGCAAGGGCTATGATAGCAGGGACCATGCCTGTCTTGTTCACTGCTCTGTCCTCATTCGACATGTTCCTTACACAGCCCTGAAGGGAAAGGCAACTCTTGACAGAACAAAAATGTACGTCAGCTCCGGCTTAACGTTACTCCTCTGTCTTTTTCCACCACACTGGTGTTGCCCTTGGGGCAGGGGCTAATCTGCCAGCTTCTTGAGGCTCCAAGGCTAAACAGAGAACCTTTGCCTTCCAGGACCCCTATCTGGCACACTGCTCTGAGTGGCACATTCAGGAAATAAATAAAAAATAAACACACTGTCTGAGATCCCACGATTAACATTCCACACCTCAGGCTAAATGGTAGTGCCATCTTATCAGGCTCTGTTTGGAATGCGTAAATGGAAAAAAAAATCCCACCAGCTAATGGCTGTATTAAGAAGTTCCATTTAATCACACGTTACATTATCTGGAGTTATTTTTAACAGATGCACATTGGATTAATAAAATCTACACAAAACTTGAGATTAAACAAGAGGTTTTTCTAAGTTGACAGTAAGGCCCACTTTAATACAAAGTCATATTAAACGGAAGCTTTTGATATTAGTGAAACCCAAAGAGATCCAAATTTTCTGGCAGTTGAACAGCAGCAAGCCATACTTTATTGTTGAACTCTTTTAATGTACTCTGAGAAAATTGTGTACTTAAAAAATTAATTGGAAACATAGCTTTGGTTCTTACCAGACCCACTTCGAAACATCTAAAGGATGCCTGGATAACAATGTGCCTGTCATCCAGCCTGGGTCCCCAACAGAAGGACAAAAGGACAATTAGATTTTCACATATCCCTGGGATAAATATGCTAAGAATTGATAGGTATACACTATGACTCAGAGAAGGCAGGGGAAGATGAGAGAAAACATTTTCTTACAAACCAGGAGAGCTCTTTATAGTCAAAACAACAATAACTGTGCATGGTTTTGTAGTATATGAAATATTTTCAAACCACCATTTTGTCTGGTCCTTAGAATCCCTTTGAGGTAAAACATAAAGTACCATGAGCCACATTTTACGAGACAAATTTTAGTAGCTTCCTCAATTTTGCCTAAATTTTAGGAGTCCTAACCCTAGTTAGCCATGAAGCCTTGTGAATTTCAGTAGGAAACCCAAGAGCAGGCTATTTTTTGGTTGCACAGAATAGGTTGCAAACTTTCCCACACACTAACACAGTAACTCATCATTGACCATTGTCTATTTTGTGTGTGCCTAAAGAGTCACATTAGTATCACAAAGGCTATATTTTGAATATACAAGATATACAAAGCCAATATCTTAAAGAAAGCTATTTAATCCATTATCTTACCATGGCTGTATTACACTTACACAAAAGTTCCTTTCTAATCTCCTAAGAGAGCATTTAACACATTGCCATTTTACTACTGCCAAGCCCTCGAAAGTTTTGATTCAGCATTCACAACCCGACTCTTATGACAAGTTGCCAATATGTAGATTAGATCCAATAATTAACGGGATTCAGAAAGTGCACATCATTCAATTTCAGCCGATTAAATGAGCACCATCCATCATTAACTCTTTATTGTTTGGGTCATTAGTACACATAACTGGGAGCTAAAAAGGAAGTACCTAGTGGGAACATTAAGGGAGGAAACAGGTTGATATCTTGAAAACTGCAATGCATTTACTTGAGAACTGGCCATTGGAGCATATTTAGGAGTTGAACAGTGTGAGCTCCATACCCAGACCCACTCTCCAGCACTTATACACTCTTCTTCCACAACTCCTCACAGAACCTTACTTTTCTGCCCCATTTTCCCACACTTTCTAAATACTTCTGTGAAAACTACAAGACAGGCATGAGATGTCATTTTGTTCTAACAAAAGAGCTGCTGTGTCTAATCATTCTCTCCTCTCTTGTTGAGTAGAATTGGTCATTTATCGTTTCAACTTCTGTTCATGGGACGAAAGAAGCAAACCTAGTGCTTCAGTTCTAAGGACAGTTGACTCAATATTTAAAAATGTAATTTGATTCTTTATTCAAATAAAAAATCCATAAATGTAGCATATTTAGATCTACTTCTGCACTCACATAAATCTTTGTCCATTTAGAGCCATCATGGGCATTTATAAATATATGTCCTATCTCACTCTTCCCAGCAGTGACCTGGGTCCTGTGTATAAGGCTAATTTCAGTTTTCTGACTTTAAAAATGCAATCTGAATGCAAGCTAATGATGCTTTTTTTTTTTCTTTGAAATTTAGGGAGGTCTTTTTCTCTCAAAAGGTGGGTCAAAGTGCCTCGGGTTAATCTTTCCAGTCAACTGGTATAAATGTCTAGGCCTCTCCACTTCTGATAATCTTCACTGTAAATATCTCATTAACCACATTGCAATCCATTCGAAATATTATTATTATTTTTGATGAGGCAATCATGGAAAAAAATCTAGATAATGACAGCCTGCCATGGCCTTTGCTCCTTAGGAGCAAATTGCTATTACAATAACAGTTTCTATATTTTCAAAGAATTAGTGTTATTTGAGCACTAATGTATATGCAAAGCACATGGCTGGAGTGATGACAAGTTTGCTTTGTGAAGAAAGTTGAGGGACTATCTACCTAAATTGAAAGCATCCACAAGAAAAATGAGAGGATTTCTGCTCAGAGATGGGCAGACTGTCCTATTTTGGATCCACGTTATACTCTGCTCCCTTTAAATCCACCCAGAATCTAGGCCATGGGTTCCTGTGTCTGACTAGAAGGAAAATGGTACCTCAATGCCCCAGTTGATCTATTTTATAATTGGCTTGTCCTTCTCTCAAGTTCAACTTTGGCTAAGCTTGATGCTGATCAGCATTCTCTTCTGGGACCACCTTCTCTTCCAGTTTCGTGTACCCAGTCTTCACCCTTGAGATTGTATGAAGCACACTCTTAACTTTGTCTTCCTCCAACAGTTCCTTGCTGCTTTAATTAACACAAAATTCCCCATAGCTCTCTTAGAGAGATTTGTCCTTTTCTTTCCTGGCACATCAGACGTTTTCCAAATACCCTATTTACAGTGCGCTAGCTTAATACTATAAAATTTGGTAGAGATAAAAGAACCTGAAATCAGGACTTCCCATGAGAGAAGACAGGCTATAACACAAACAATATGTTTCTCAGCTTCTTCACACTGGTTACCAGCAATGATGGTCTAGCCACAGTTAATTTGTGCCTACCAGATGTGTATGGGGTGCTAAGCACTTAACATACAGTGTTTTATTTACTTTTCAGAGTAAATCTGAGCTAGGTATTGATAGACTCATTTTGTAGATGAGAAAATGGGCTTCAAGAAGTTAAGTGTCTTCCACATTTCATCAAGGGGCATAAAAAATGCTGTGCAGAAAGCTAAGGTTTCATCTCTGCCATCCTAAGATGCAATGCAATCTAATAAAAATGACAAAGGCTTCCCAGTCCCAAACAAGAAGCTGATTTTGTGATTCTTAATTTCTCAACAACTGGTACCACTACCCTAACTTAGTCCCAAAGGTCTCCAACAAATGAGAAGCACCTGGTAGGTTTTCAGTTAAGATGGCTTCATCTGTTTCTACAAATTCCCACCCCCCTGTTGTTCAAACATGGTAGGCACTCAATAAATTGTCCTGATTTATTGACTATTTTGATTTGCATTTAAGATTAGAAGGAGTTCTTATCTCTGGCCTCTAGCCTGATCCCAGGTCCTGGATCCTGGTACTTGTGGGCACACAGACTCTCCTCCTATCCTCAACATAAACACTCTTTGAGGATAAGCATTTCATAGCTTCTCCAAATAAGATCACTCTTCCAGTTCAAATTTACAAGACAAGTCACACCCAAGTTACCGGGTGGTGCAGAGATAGATCAGTGTTTTCCCATTCTTGTGAGCAACTCAATTGGGGTGCGTGATGGTCAAATAAGTAAACACTGCTGATACCTTCAGGAGGAAATTAGGAAACACTGAAGATGAGTGAAACACCTGAAAGCCAATGAAGATATTAGGACAAAGCACAAACAGAGCAAATGACAAAGTCAGTCCCCTTAGAGCATGTACTGAATGATTAAGTGAGGATGAGCCCAAGGCTTTTGCTTGTACATCACTAACCTGGAAGATGTTAGTGAGTCCTTAAGAAATGTATACAAAAAAGGGAGAAGAGACAGTGTTCTCCTAAACTTGGGAACAACTTCCTCCACTGGGCCAGGGATCAGATTCCATCCTAGAAGGAAGCATGACTGGGAAAAGTGAAGAATCAAAGGGTAAGATACTTCAAAGGGGCTAACAATGACATTCTTATGGAAACTAGAGAGAATGTCAGACAGGACCCAGCCCAGGTACAGACCCAATTTGTAAGGGTTATCCTGGAGACCTCACAGTGTCCTGACACATAGCCTTTCACGCACCCTCCACCAGTGAATTCAGAGGCAAGAGACTCCAGTATAGGTTGATGGGGCCAGAGAAAGATTTCTGGAAGAAAAAGATTCAAGCACCAGAGATTTCACTTAAGATATGGTTGACCTGACAAGTTAGAGCTCAGAATTTGGGCCTTAGAGGATATCCAAGTAAGTAAGGAAGAGAGACAAAGGGCATGCCAGGCCACTCTGCAGCTCAGGGCTTCCAGTGCCTTGGACACTTCTTAATGGCCCTAAGTCTCAAAGCTAACTATAAGAGTCTCTTTGAAAGATTCCTTCCCATGGCCTTGGCCCCCTCTGAGGCCTGGTCTCTGCTGGTCTCATAAGAGTCTTTAAAACCTGGGAATGATTTGCCACCTTTAGACTAACAGTAGATACCCCAGCCGTGCTTGCTACTATTACCCACTTTTTGTTTTCTATCACCAGGTTTACCTGAGAACAAATCAACACATCTCTAGTTTTAGCCTTAAAAATATCCACAAAGTAGGCTCTCCTTTCACAACAACCCCCCCACTGGGCCCTACCACAGCTAAGACTAATGATCCCAAGGGCCACGGTAGACCTGGAATAATAAACTGTTCAGCAGATGATATGCCATTACAAAAAACAGACACATGAAAGGTCTGCTTTAATTCCATTCACTTCTATATTTGATGGGGACTCTCAGGATTTGATGGAAATCTTGTTGATTAAACTTAGCTTTGAAAAAAATATTCCCAGCATGGAAACCCCTTTGAACATATTTTTGGATTGGACAGCCCCTTCCTCCAAGGCAGGAGACTACTCTAAGTATTGCAGGCCCTTATTGAAGGCAGAGCAATATCATCCTTCTATTGAGTCAAACTTGTTCTCCGAATACTTCATGAATCATAGCCAGACCATCAGCCATTACAAAGAATAAATCTCACATTTCAGTGGGGCAATCCTTCAGATATTTGAAAATGGTTTCTATGACTTCTTGATGCATTTTCTTCTTGGTGCCCAGACACCTCAGGTTCTTCAGAAAGACCACATATAACCCTTGATCAAGAAGTCATCCTGCTCTAGTGAGTCCCTGCCTTGTAAACCAGCTTCTGCAGATGTGAACAAGGTATTCCAGTTATAGAATTACTCAGTGACCAGCTATTGGACTTCTGTAGTCTTTAGCTTCCTCTCTGAGGAAGAATTCCATTCTGAGAATTAGGCCAGTTACTTCAGGGTCTAAGGCCCTTTCAGGGTCTAAGGCTCTACAGAACACAGAGAACAGGGAAATGTCCTCTCTACTTCCCCATCCATTTTTCTTTGATGGCACCCTATTATCTTCAAGGTTACAGAAACATTTTTTTTAATCAGTCACCCACTCTGCTCTACAACAGTAAACAGGAGTCTTTCAGTTAAATAGAAAAGGAAATGGAGAGGTTGGAGACATAAAAGCTGGTTTCAATGAAGTCCTCAATCAACAGCTCTTAAAAGTCTAATGAAACAACCAGAAATTCTTCAGTGCCTCCTGGAGCTGTATGTGGGAAGCTTGGTCTGGTCTCCAACAAAACCCTGTCTGGGTTCTCTTGTGAACAGACACCAGCAAACACCATCTGAGGGCTCGTTATGCCTAGGAACATATTCCTAAAGTGCTTGCTGCCTGCAGAAAATATCAGAGTCCTGGAATGAGGGATTTCCTCTGAGAGGTGTCACTGGGCATTTCTCAAAGATGAGACAAGCCTCAAGGAACAAGCTGCCACTTGAATAAGCTGCTTTTTCTGGATACAGTTGTGATGACAGCTGCAATGCCAAGTTGCCACAGAGGGAAATATTGTTTTGTTCTTCTGGTGGGCCATATCCTTTGAAGTGAGCAAGATGATCCCATGAGGTTTACTAAGCAAAGCTGGCCTGAGGCAAAATTGTCAAGTAAGGAACATTTCTTTACTACACTCCTATCCCTACTCTTGCCCTGAGTTCATAGGACCCATTTTTTCCCACTACTCTCTAGCATCCTCTGGAATCTCCTTTGTCAGCTAACAGCTCCTCTTGAAATTCATCTTTCCTGAGCCCACTCCCACCCACCTCCAAAACATGGCTCTATTCTAATGACTTATCTCACACTTCAGTGCTAATGGGCGAAAATTCCCTAGGATTCGTTTATCCAATTATAGCTGGGTACTGTGTTTGTGGACACAATGGGGACACTGTTGTAAAATTAAGGGCCACCCCAACCAATGTGAGTGAGAATCTATACCAGGAAGTCTTTCTGACCCCCACATATCCCAACCCACTCAAAGGTAATCAAGTAGTCCTCACCATGGTCAGTTTGGGTTACCACAAAGTTGTCTACAAGGCACATTGCTCACTCAGACCCATGGAAAATTCAAGTGAACGTCTGTTTATATTTCCAATATAGAACCCTTGAGGGCTATGAAAATGGCTGCAAGGGCCACTCGCTTTGCAATACTATTTCTCTGGGGAGTGAAATGACCTTTCTCATTCAGAAATGTCGATTACAGATGGTAACAAAAAACATTTTCAAAAGCATCTGGGTGCTGCTACTAGACCAGCATCCTTTGGTTAGAGATGGACAGAGTGTGACAAACAGCCAAAGTGGGTTAAGGAGTGTGCAAAAGTGAAGGTCGCAGAATGCCAATTTGCAGGCTAGATAAAACAGGATTCCACCCAATGCCAGGTCTATCACCATCTGACCAGCTTACTGCATTGCGGTTTCCTCATCTGAAAAATGGTCACATCACCTACATCAAATGGTTTATGTGAAGACCAAGTTAAATTACACAGCATACGTTCACCAAATCCTGATTTCCTTTCCTTCCCTTCCCATCCTCATTGATGTAGGCCTTATTGCTTATGAAATTGAGCACTCAATTATTTCATATTTGTAGAAGAGGGAAAAGGTTTCTAATCTATGCAATGTATGACATAAGACAAGAGAAAGAATTTTAAACCTATGTAGAAAAACAAGCAATTTTCAAATAGTTGAGCATCTATTTACTACAATTGGTAAACTCTACTTAATTTTTTCATTAAATCTAGAACTTGGAAAGATATTTGTCAAAACCTTGTTAACTCCCTTTGAATTACTATATTTACCATTACAGAAATCAATGTAATTATATTTCTTTTCAAGTAATCTATAATTAAGAGGGTGTTTTTTTTTTTTTTTAAAACCAGACTGGTTTACCCACAATTAATTGAAAATAGTTGGCTTTTCCTGGAACATTCCAAAGCAAGAGATTGAATATAAAACCCACAACCTTCACTAGATTGGCCTGGCCAAACGCCTTTCTAGGATTTGAAATGCTGTGGTGTATGTGGTGTATACTTTCAAGTTGATGGCTGCTGCTAGGAAATGAGGTTGGTAGGTAGAGAAAGTCTTCTCCAATTAAAAAGGGTGCCACCAAGATGGGCACATTGGAGGAGTGTGAAGGCTCTAATGGTAAGCAACCTCATTCATAAACTTCAACAAGCTGTGCTTTCTCCCTTGACCTCCTAGAGTTCAAGACGAAACAATATGCCTTTGGGTGTTTGGGTCCTGTCTGGAAGATCCTATTGGAAAACCAGCCTCCATGTGTGTCAACTAGACATTTGGAGGCCTGAAGTGGTGCCACTAATTGGGTGGTGCTAGAAGGAACACGTGTTGTGTGTATTACTGAGAAAAAGATGCCTTAGCAGTGCTTTGATGCAATTACACACCATCCATAACTCCTCTTGGGTTACATTCAACCCCAGTAAGTTATTAAGAGAAGCTGTGTCTGAGATTTTCTCTGTAGCTGTTGCTTCTTGTGTACACTGGGGTGTGCCAGTGTGTGTGCCCTCAAGCAGTGCCAAGTTCTAAGCAGTCCCTCACAACTTCTGGAGTTGGAGTTGCCCTTCTATTGTAATCAGTTTTCATTACCACCCTTTGATCTCATCCCTTCTTGGTACACAGCACTTCATCATCTTTATTTTCTGTTGTAATTGCATGTGAAAGATTTCCCTTTTGATACATTCTGGATGCCAAGCTGGTACAGAAGAGTGTTGAAAAGTGTCATGTGACCTGCCGGCTTTAGAAGGAAGCCCATACACCTGTGGGAGACAAACAATTTTTCAGAGATGTGACATATCTATCATCTGTCCACAGGATATGAGCTGTTCTGTCTACTTAATAGCAAGAGGCTATGAATGGCAAAATAGGAAGTGCTGAAAGAAATCGGTAGCACACGGCATACCGTCTGGCAGGCCTCTCCAGGCCCGGCTGGGTGGAAATCTGCACAGTGCTTGTTACCGTGGCGGGCAGAGTGGCTAGTTGTAACCCTGTTTCTGTTCCCTGTCACACTGTCACTCAGGTGCCATCACCTGCTGACAGGGCCACACGGTTCTCAATGATAGTCCAGTCTCTATTCACACTGCATCTTATTACTGTTCAGAAAGGTCCGACACCAGCCAGACAATACTCTAACAAAATATCCCCATCTCTAAGATAGATTATTGTCAGGGCCTGCCCTGCTCTGGCCCTCCAAGGCTTGATTCCCCTAGGTGCAGCTATTCACCTCTCCTTGTTCAGTCATGGCCAGGCAGGTCTGTTTTCAGCTGGAGGCTGAGCATGCCTGAGGGCTCCAGGACTCTCTGTTACCTGTTTGTAAGTCTTTTTTGCTAGGATCTCAAGGCTTCAGATGGCTTGTCAACAACAATAGTGACCACATCAGTGGCAGAAGAAACAATACTAGCCTTAATAATAATAATAGCTACTGCTTATTGAGCACTTATTGTGTGCTGGGCACTGTTTCAAGAGTGATACATGTATTAAATCAAAGGAACCCCCCCCCCCCCCCCGCTGCAATACCTCTTGGAGGTAGGTAATACTGTTAGTCTATTTCACAGGCTAGGAAACTAGGTAAGGGCTCACAAAAAGATATATATAACAGGGCTGAGGTTAGAATCCAAGCTGTCTTTGCCCAAAGCCATAACTCACAACCATTATGATAAACCAGCAGCATAAGCATATGTATTGTATGCTTGCTCCATGCCAAGTTGTTTCCATATTTCACTTCTAAGCCTCAGCACAATCTTCACCCTTGTAATATCTCTAAGACTAAGAAATATTAAGCAATTTTTTCAAAAAATTGTGAATCCTGGAGTTAAACCAAGGCCTCTGTAACTCTAGAACCCATTCTCTTTCCACTAGTACCATCTCTCCCATATTCGCTGAGGGATGGTGGGTCCTAGATTATTGTTATCACACTACTCTCTAGCTTACAAACTTAAGGCCATGAGAACAGATACATTCTGCTTAGACCATTACAGGTCCTCGAGAACTCAAGGACTTTCTTTGTCACAATTAAAAGCTCAATGCACTGCAAGCAAGAGGATAAGATGTAGAAGAATAATGTCCTCCTTTTACTCAAAAATCCCTGACCACTTGTAGAATGTTCAAAAAACTTTGCATTCTGAGAACTCCATTTTGTCATTCTTTCTATATATTACTGGATGTGATGTGTAAAGATCTTTAAAAAGTTTTTGCATCTTTGTTCATGAGGATTCAGAGTTTTCTCATAATTATTTTGTTCTGATTTTGGTATCAGAATAATGCTAATTTTCATTTATTTATTTATTTTGAGAGAGACAGAGAGAGAGTGAGCTGGGGAGAGTGGCAGAATACAGGGAGAGACAGAATCCCAAGCAGGCTCTGCATGGACAGCACAGAGCCTTATCTGGAGCTTGAACTCATGAACTGTGAGATCATGACCTGAGCTGAAATCAAGAGTCAGATGATTACTGAACTGAGCCACTCAGGTGACCCCCAGAATAATGCTGACTATTAATGAATGCATAAATAGAAAATAATTTGCTCCTCTTCAATTTTGCTGGAAAAATTTGTGAGGAATTGACATTATCTTTATTAACTGTTTTGTAGAATTTACCAGTAAAGCCATATTTAAATCTGGAGTTTTCTTTGTGGCAAGTTTAACTATAAAATCTATTTTAAAAAGTAAACATATGGCTATTGAATTTACCTATTTCTTCTTGAGAGTGCTTTGGTAGTTTGTGTCTTTAAAGGAAATTACCCATTTAATCCAAGTTGTCAAATTTGCTGGCATAAAGTCGTTCATAATATTTCTTTATTACATTTTTAACATCAGTGATATTTCCTTGTTCATTTCTGATACTGCTAATTTGTGCCTTATTTCTTGTTTTCCTGGTTAGTGTGGCTAGATGTTTATTGATTTTATTAATCTTCTATGAAAACAAGCTTTTGTTTTCATTGATTTTTTCCCTTTGGTTTTCCTCTTTCCTATTTCATTGATTTCTGCTTGTACCTTTATTATATTCTTTCTTCTGCTAACTTTGGAACTCTAATTATAGCAATATTAGTCTGCTGGAAGTGATCCCGTAGCTCAAGGTTTCTCTGGTCATTTTCTTCAGTGATTTTTCTTTCTGTGTTTCAGTTTGAAGAGTTTCTGTTGTCATATCATCAAGTTCACTAATCTTCTGTTATTGTCTAAACTGCTGCTAATCCCACCCAATGTATTTTTCATCTAGACATCTCTGGAAGTTTACTTTAGGTCTGATTCCCTACCTTATATATCTCTCCCTAACATTCTCATGATTTCCTTTACCTTCTTAATCATAAAGAATATAGTTATATGTTTTAATACCTTTGTTTGCTAATTCTATCATCTGTGTTTGTTCCTATTGGTAGGTTTTTCTCTTCATTACGGGTCATATTTCCCATATTTCATTGGGGTCAGACATTACAAAATTGATCTTGCTGAGAGATGGATATTTTTGTATTTATTTAAATATTTCTGAGTTTTGCTTCCCCCATTTCCACTCCCACCCAGGACAAAGTTACTTATAAATAGTCTGGTTATTTTGAAGACTGCTTTTTCGTTTTGGTAGGCAGGACCAGGGCAGCCTTTAATTTTGCCCTATTGCTGAGACAATACTCTCTTGAGCACCCTACTGGATACTTTATATGCTATGATTTTTATACTCTAGTTAATAGGAAAAGCACTATTTTGGGTACTGTGTGAGTGAGCTCCCAAGAGCTGCTCTGCCTGTTCTTTTCCAGGAGTTCTTAGCTCAGCTTTTAGTAGTGTCCTCATACTTTGCTCTGACAACAGGTGAGGAATCCTTTATAAAGATCTCTGGAGCTTTCTCTCTGTGTAGTTCTCTCTCTCCATCAACTCTCCCCCTTCTGGTTCCCCTTCTCGGAAGATTCTAGTCCAGGAATTTGGGCTTCCCTAATTCAGTTCTCTCAACTGAAGGGAACCAGCAGACTGTGTCACAGTTGGCACTCACTGTGCTCCTGCCTTTATCCACTCTCCAGAGAGCAGTTATAGAGTTTACCCTATTCTCTTTTTCTTGGGGGATCTACATTTTGTGCTGCCAATTGTCCAACATGTGCAAATTGTCATTGCATATATTATGCCCAGTTTTTAAAATTATATAGGGCAGGAGGGTAAATACAGTCTCAGTTACTCCTTCAATGGCCAGCAATAGAAGTCTCCTTGCCCAATTTTTATGATATACTTATGAAGGAGACTTTAGCTCCATGTGCTAAGGGGATATATATACCTCCTTGAGGGATCACCCACAGCCTGCTGGACTCATTGTTTATGGTTACATTTCAAATCTTTCTCCTTCCCTTTTTCAACTCACTGACTAGTTTGAAAGTGAAGTCTTAAGCAATGGGTAGTGGAGGGAATGATCATACCAATGAGTTTTGCAAGCCTCCTATTAACTCTAGGATAACTACTTTCAGGAAGCATGAGGAGGAAGGTCTCCTTTCTTTTCCTTCTTGAAAGGCCCAAAGACAATGTCATCTAAAGGCAAGTACAACATGAAAGCCATGCTTCTGTGCAAATTAATCCCTTATCAATATAGGTTTCCAAATATTTTCTTCCATTCCATAGACTCTTTTCATGTTGTTGATTGTTTCTTTTGCCATGTAGAAGCTTTCTGTAGTTCAATGTTTGCTTTAGTTGCTTGTGCTTTTGGTATCCTATCTGAAAATTCATTGCCAAAACCAATGTCACAGAGCTTATTCCTATGTTTTCTTCTGGAAGTGTTGCAGTTTCAGGTCACACACTTAAGTCTTTAATCCACTTTGAGTTAATTTTTGTGAGTGGTGTAACATAGTGGTGTAACATGTTTAACCGACTGAGCCATCCAGGTGGCCCTCCCAGCACCATTTGTTAAAGAGACTTTCCTTTCCCCATTGGGTATTCTTTGGCTCCCTTATCAAATATTAGTTGACTGTGTATGTGGAGGTTTTATTTCTAGTATCTTAATTTTGCTTTATTGGTCTATGCATCTATTTTTAGGCCAGTACTGCACTTTTTTTTTTTTTTTATTACTATAGCTTTACGATACAGTTTGAAATGAAGAAGTATGATGCTTCCAGCTTTGTTTTTCTTTCTCAAGATTACTTTGGCTATTTGGGGTCATTTGTAGTTTCCATACAGATGTCAGAATTTTTCTTTTCTATTTCTGTGGAAAATGCCATTGGAACTTTGATAGACAATGCATTGTATCTATAGAAGGCTTTAGGCAGTATGGACATTTTAACAGTATTAATTCTTCTGATCCATGAGCATGGGATATCTTTTCATTTTTTTGTGTCTTTAATTTCTTTCATCAAAGCCTTATAGCTTGCAGTGTATACATTTTTTTTTACCTCCTTGGCTAAGTTTATCTTAAGTATTTTATTGTTTTTAATGCTATTTGAATAGGATTTTTAAAAATTTCTTTTTCAAACATTTCACTGTTAGTATAGACAAATGCAACTGATTTCTGTATGTTGATTTTGTACCCTGAAACTTTCATTCATTAACAGGTTTTTTGGTTTTTTTTGGTTTTTTTTTTTTTTTGGTGAAACCATTAAAATTTTCTACATAGAACATTACATCACCTATAAATAAAAACAATTTTGCCTCTTCCTTTCTGATTCAGATACCTTTTATTTCTTTGTCTTTCATGATTATTCTAGCTAGGACTTTCAGTACTATCTTGAATAGGAGTTGTGGCTGTGGGCACCCTTGTTTTATTCCTGATCTTGAATGAAAAGCTTGCAGTCTTTACCACTGAGTATGATATTAACCATGGTTTTTCTTAGGTGGCCTTTATTATGTTGAGGTGTACCCCTTCTATACCCAATTTGTTAAGTGTTTTTATCATGAAAGGATGTTGTATTTTGCCATATTTTTTCTGCATCAAATGAGAAGATTGCATGATTTTTCTTATATTCTATTGACGTGATGTATCATAAGAAATATCTGATTAAAACAATGGAGGAACTGAATAGACATTTTTCCAAATAAGATATTCAAATGGCCAATGGATATACAAAAAGATGCTTGATATAATTAATAATGAGTGAAATGCAAATTAAAAGCACAATGAAATATCACCTCACACCTGTTAGAATGACTATTATCAAGACAAGAGATAACAAGTGTTGGGGAGGATGCAAAGAAAAGGGAACTCTTTTCCACTGTTGGTGGGAAAGTAAATTGGTTCAGCCACTGTGGAAAATAGTATAAGGGTTCCTCAAAATGTAAAAAGTAGAGGGGCACCTGGGTGGCTCAGTCGGCTAAGCATCTGACTTTGGCTCAGGCCACGATCTCACAGTTTGTGGGTTCAAACCCCGTGTCAGGCTCTGTGCTGACAGCTTAGAGCCTGAAGCCTGCTTCAGATTCTGCGTCTCCCTCTCTCTCTGCTCCTCCTCCGCTCGCACTCTGTCTCTCTCTCAAAAATAAATAAAACATTTTAAAAAATTAAAAATAATAATAAATAATAATAATAAATAGAACTACCATAACATCCAGCAATACCACTTCTGGGAATATATCCAAAGGATATACTGCAGCATTATGCACAATAGCCAAGATGTGGAAAAAACCTAAATGTCTATCAGTGGATGAATGGATAAAGAAGATACTTTAAACATAGACACACACACACACACACACACACACACACACAATGGAATATTATTCAGCCATGAGACAGAAGGAAATCCTGTCGTTTGTGACAACATGGATGGAACTTGGAGGCATTATGCTTTTTCTGTGAAATAAGACAGAAAAAGAAAAATATTATGTATCACTTACATATGGAACTAAAATAAGCCAAGCTCAAACAAACGGTAGAATGATGGTTACCATGGATTGAGTGGAGGCAGGGGGTGGGGGTAGAAATGGAGAGATACTGGTCAAAGAGAACAAACTTCCAGTTAGAAGATGACTAAGTTATGGGAATCTAATGCACAGTGCCATGACTGAAGTTAACAACAATGTACTACACTAGCACCCCCTTATTTGCAGTTTCACTTTCTGCTGTTTCAGTTACCCATAGTCAACCATAGTCTGAAAGCAGATGATCCTCCTTCTGACATATCACCAAAAGGTCAACAGTGGTCTCACACTATGTCACAGTGCCTATATCATTCACCTTACTGCACCTCATCACGTAGGCATTTTATCATCTCACACCATCCCAAGACAAAGGGTGAACACAATACAATAAGATATTCTGAGAGAGAGAGACCACATCCACATGACTTCTATCACAAGTCTATTGTTATAATCGTTCTATTTTATTGTTAATTTCTTACTGTGCCTAATTTATAAGGTATACTTTATAATAAGTATGTATTTATAGGAAAAACATGGTGTATATATAGGGTTCAGTACTATCTGTAGTTTCAGGCATTTTCACTGGTGGTCTTGGAATGTATCCCCATGGATAAGTGGTGGGAGGGACTATTGTATAAGCTTGAAAGTTATTAAGAGAGTAGACCTTAGATGCTCTCGTCTCACACACAAACACACACATGTGCACACACACACACACACACAATTATGTGATGCAATGGAGGTATTAGCTAACGCTATGGTGGTAATTGTTTTGCAAAATATAAGTGTATCTAAACAACTTATATACCTTAAACTTACACAATGTCATATGTCGACTATAGCTCAAGCTGAACAAAAATACCCCGTTTTAAAAAGAAGAGGAAAAAAAAAGTCAGGCTGCTGCTCCCATTTAACTACAAACTTAGGGACAAAAGGTCTTAAAATCAGCTTTTCTCTTTAGGCACAGATGTAGCTGTGCAAAGCAGCACCAACTCTTTGTCTCCTATTATGAAGCAAATGCACCTCCATCCATGAGACAAACTCAGTATTAATACTGTCCTGAACTTAGTACATACAGTAATGATGGCTAATATTTATTATGTGTTTAGTGCCAGGTACTCTTTTAAGCATTGCATACATTTTAACCCACTTAATTCCAGAACCACCTTGTGAGATTGGTAGTCATATTACGGCTACTTTACAGGTGGGAACTTTACAGGTAGGAAATTGAGGTAAGCTCAAAGAAGTAAAAGAACTTACTCCAGGTCTCAGAGCTGGTTAGTAATAGAAGCAGGGCCTAAACTCTAGCAGTCATTCTTAATCAATAGACCAATGCCTGCTATAAACAAATTCACTATATCTCTTGGAGACTAGGCCCAGAGACCCAACACAAGAATCTTTAGGAACTTAACATAAACCCCTGGCATAGACTTGAAGATAGATACATGGGCATATCTTGAGGATATGCCTGTTTGTTAAGACATCTCTCCACTGTGTGGTAGATTGAATAAGTCAGTTTTAGTTTTCTTCAAACTCAGGAGAAACATATTGTCTAGTCTCGTCTAGTCCATAAGTTACTGTACTCTTTGGTGGGGGAATGGCCTTAATCTTGTAGCCCCAATCCCTTGCTGAGCTCTGCATAGAATAAAATAACTTGCAATTTCTATGAGGACCAGAATTAGTCAACCAAATCGTTGAAAGTCTGTAGCCCAACTCCTTGGTTATTTAGGCAAAGGCTACCGAAAACTTCATTAGAAAAAGGGCCATCATCCAGAGGTGAGGTTTTGAAAACCCTAACAGTGGTTTTCAACCAGACACATTATTTTTTCCACTAGGAGATGACTAAAACATTGTGGGGATTCTTTCAGTAGTTCCAATGACTGTGGAGTACTACCTACAATTAGTGGACAGGAATAGGAGGTAAGACCTCTTAGAATGCATGGGGTAACATTACACAATGATAAATTGTTCTATCAGAAATGACAAGAGATCTTTTATCAAGTACTATGTGTTGGAGTCTACCAGTTCTACTAGCCAAACAGGGCTATAATATCTTTTTTTTTTTTCATTAACTTTTAAAACCTTAAGAACCTTGAGCTTGCTTTCCTCTAAGACCCATGACCCAAGAGGACTTTCTGGCTGTAACTAGATCTCCACAGACCTACCACAGAGATTAAACCGACCTTGCTTCTGAGCCTTCTCAGATGATGGCTGACAAAAATTCCCAAGAAGACATAGACTCACATCCTTCTTCCTCAGAAATTCTAACATAGAGCCTCAGTTATTTAACCTTTGGCCCTACAACCAGCTTCTGATCTGTTTTAATAGAAGGGTTGTTCCAACAGTGGAATAGAAAAGAGAAGCTCTAACAGAATAGGCAGTAGGAAAAATCACTGCTATTTGTGAAGGAAAGGATATTTCAGAGGCTCCAAAATTGTGGCTGAAAAGTATTAGAGAAATTTTCTTCACAGAATAGAGATCAGAATGGATTCAGACATAAATGTCAATACTTCCTTGAGCTGAACTATTCCGAGAACTGAAAACAGTGAAGCATGGTTAGTTGTAGCAATAAGATCCTGTTTTAGGTCAAAGAATCCTACCAGCAACGGATTTGATCCAATAGTGGTATCTGTACCAAATTCTCCTGCCAATAATTTTAGGTTTACTAGGGGGCAGGTTGGAAGGAGCTACTCTATGGGAAGGGAGACTGATTATCAATAGTTCTTAATTCCCCATAATATGGTTTCTGAGATGCATGTTGTCTTTTTCCCTCCTTGGATTTCTTTCTTTCCCCCACAATTCATAAAGTATCTATAAAGAGAATGTCATTCTAATTTCAAATCATTTTTGTCCTATATTATGTATTGGCTCAAAGAAGATATAGTAAATCTCATGGAAAGCATATGTTTTACAATTCCAAAGCCAATGTTTAAAATAAGATCAAATTTTAAGAACGTGAAGCAGAAGAATGTGGGGAAGAGAGATATGGGAATAGATTTGATAACTTTACATTGAATTTTTTAGTAAAACATGATTATAGTAAGTTATACATAGATGATTTTTTTCTGTTCCTTAACAGTTGTCTATTATGCTTTCTTAAAGGAATTTCTGATGCCATACTTTCATTTTCAGTACAAATAAATGTGTTAAAAAAAAACTTTTTAGCTTCTGCACAGTGAAGGAAACAATCAATAAAGCCAAAAGGCAGCCTACAGAATCAGAGAAGATATTTGCAAATGACATATCTCATAAAGGGTTAGTATCCAAAATCTATAAAGAATTTATCAAACTCAACACCCACAAAACAAAAAACCCAGTTAAGAAATGGGCAGAAGACATGAGTAGAAACTTTTCAAAGAAGACATCCAGATGGCTGACACATGAAAAGATGCTCAACATCACTCATTATTAGGGAAATACAAATCAAAACCATGATGAGATACCACCTCACATCTGTCACAATGGTTAAAATTAACAACACAAGAAACAATAGGTGTTGGTGAGGATGCAGAGAAAAGGGAACCCTCTTGTACCACCAATGGGAATGCAAACTTGTGTAGCCACTCTGGAGAACCGTATGGAGGTTGCTTAAAAAACTAAAAATAGAACTACCTTATGATCCAGCAATTGCACTATTAGGTATTTACCAAAGGATACAAACATATAGATTTGAAGAAGTACATGCAGCCCAATGTTTATAGCAGCATCATCAACAATAGTCAAACTAAGGAGACAGCCCAAATGTCCATCAACTGATGAACAGATAAAGAAGATTTGGTATATATATACACAATGGAATATTATTCAGCCATCAAAAGAATGAAATCTTGCCATTTTCAATGACATGGACGGAGCTAGAATGTATTATGCTAAACAAAATAAGTCAATCGGAAAAAGACAAATATATGATTTCACTCATATGTGGAATTTAAGAAACAAAATAGATGAACATATGGGAAGGAGGGGAGAGAAGAAAAGGAAACAAACCACAAGAGACTCATAACAATAGAGAACAAAAAGAGGGTTGATGGAGGGAGGCGGGTGGGAAACAGGCTAGATGGGTGATGGGTATTAAGGATGGCACTTGTTTTGTTGAGCACTGGGTGTTGTATGTAAGTGATAAATCACTGAATTCTACTTCTGAAACCAATATTGCACTGTATTTTAACTAAAATTTAAATTAAAAAAAAACAAAAAAAAATTTTTTTTTTTAAACACAGTTCCTGCTGGGAAACACTATTAGAACATGGTTTCATCCACCATTGGTCTTCTTTCCTTTCCTTTTATTTCTATCTTTGCACTCAAACTTCCTCAACCTTAAACTCCATACCAGTTTCAAACAAACTGCCAAATACCATCACCAAGTTCACCAAATTCAAGAATAATGCTTATATTTGAACAGAGTGTTCAAACAGTAGTGGCAAAGAAACTGGAATTTGTCATTGCACAGCTCTAGAAACTGAAGTCATGAGGACTCTAGCATATAATTCTACCCACAAGCACATTCTCTGTAGGAACCCTAAAATGAAGCCTCCCAATCAACATGAGAAACCAGCATGACCCAGAAGGGTTCCCAGTAATGTGGCACAAGAACAACTTAACCAGATTTTCCTGGAGCTCATAGCTATTTTGAGGTGGCTCAGGAAATGGATGTGGTTTTGATGAGAAATTGTATAATTCAAAATCTTGTGGCTAAAAAGTCAGCAAAAGTTCTGTGGAAGAAAAAACAGATTTTCCCATGTTTCAGCTCATTATTTAATTTATAATTCATAAAGCAGGCAGATATTCCTGTGAACAAAACAATTATTCCTAAAGTTGGCCCCAAATAGACATTATTCTTTAACATTGAGTGTTTATTTTCCTGCAGTCTATAACACTTATCTTAAAAATACAAAATAACAAAACAAATATTTCATGATCCACAAGGAAGGTCACAGAGCCTCCTTCTCTGAATATTCTAGCCAGGGGTCAGCAAACTTTCTGTAAAAGGACAGATAGAGAACACTTTAGGGTTTGTGGGCCACATATAGTCTTCTTCACATATTTCACATATTCTTGTTGTTTTAACAACCTTTTAAAATTGTAAAAACTATTCTTAACTCAGATGTACAAAAACAGACCACTAGTCATATCTGGCCCATGAGCTTTAGTTTGCCAACCCCTATCCTAGATAAACAGGTGGAAAGACTGTCTTTGAGAACTACTCATTGAAGAGTGAAATAAATACCCACCCTACACTCCCTGCTACCTCTATAATTTAATGGAATTGACAATGATAAATCCACACATTTTTCAAAAAGATTTTAAATCATCAAATCATTACTGGACATTTCATTATGTGACAAAACAATTGTGTCTTAACAAAGAAAAAAAAATCTTTGTACTCAGTCTCCTACATTGCAAATTCACCCTGTATATTATTACCTCTGATTCCTAATTAGAAAAAAATTGGCATTTTTATTAAGTGATCTCTAAAGAAGCTTCCAGCCTTGGTTCTTTTATATTCCATTAATGGCCCTCCAAAGCTCCAGAGGGCTGTTGAGAAAATGTCCCAAGTGATCTTCACTGTATTTAGAAAAACTCAGTGAGATGATTGTCACCCTACTCGATGGTCTCCAGAAAAGCAAACTGTCTTCATTTTGCTCTGACTAAACCTCCCAACAGAGAGATAGCATTCCAATGGTTTTTAGCTAAATGTATTGTCATGAAAAAATAGACAATGGATTCATGAGATGAACTCATCCTCATAAACAAAAGCTGGGGGCTTTTTAGTGGTCATCTTAGGAAGGAATCAGACACAATATAGCCCAGGAATCAAAATCATGTGATTTTTTTATAATTCTGGAACCTTTTAACTCTACCATATTTCTTATTTTGTGATCTTCAAGGCTATTAACAGTAAAGTCAAATAAAAGACAGCTTTTTGATACTTAATTTTATACATTATGATTTCTTAAAGCAGCAATACATTGGACTAAGGCAAATGTGAGTTATGCAAAGAGACATCTTCTAGATACTAGCTGCACAGTAATGTTTGTGAGTAGCATCATTTTCTTCAAGTTGAAAAAATGTTTACTTTCTGTGGCTCTCCAGTAAGTAAAATGCAGTCAGTGGTAAAAGTATATTCTTTCATTGATTTACCAGACGTACATTTAGAATTGAACTCAGCTGCTGGTACTCATGTTAAGTAGGATTAATAAGATATTTCCCATCCTGCACATTCAGAAACAGTTGGTCCTGCTCAGATTTCTCCTCTCACTCAAGCTCCCTAAAGATAAATGAGCTTTATACCACAGAAAGGAAACAGGTCATTTATCTGACATCACATTATTTAGTGACATTAAAAATGATAATATCCATCAACAAGCAGCCAAACCTCAAGTAGGTCACACTGAGAACAAAGCTACGACTGTCTTTGATATATTTACAAGGAGATGCTGACTGAGCTGCCGTTTATGTTCCAATAATGTCACTATTGTCACAAGAAGCTCACGTTTTAATGTTATTAACATAATTTACCACATATTTATTTGGGACCAGGGAACTCTCTTTTGGTCTTTTCTGAACTTTTTATAAAACAACAACCTGGAATTTTAATGACAGGACCATGGGCATATTTGCTTTGGTGGGGAGAGGTTTTTTATCTTAAAAATATAGATCTTATATTTTATTTTCTCATTGTTTTAAAAAACTTACCATTACCTATAATCATTATAATGACACAGTAAGGCAGATATTATTATCTACATTTTCTATATAAGTAAGTAACCTTAACGTCAAAGAGGTTTGCTAAATACATTACCCAAATTGCTAAAGCTAGTAAATGGTAAATTCAGAATTGGAACCCATTGGTTGGTCTTACTCAGCCAGTGATCTTGCCCAATTTCTTTCACCCTCCCTTTCCCTCTCATTCCCTTTTTTCTATCTCATCCTTCTTTACTCCCTGCCCTTATACACTCACCTGTCCATCTGTCCATCCATTGTTCCAGCCATCCATCCACCCACTTACCTAACTACATACCTACATCTCTACCTTCCTAAACAAAAACTCTGTTTTTCTTAAAAGAATCTTCCTACAATGATTTCATTCCATCCCAAAGTAAACACCACAATGCTAAGTGCCTTAACAAAACTTAAGAATGTGCAAACAATACTTGCAGGGTTGAGTAATATTTTGGGTTCTGAACTTGAACTCAAGAAAAACTGTATGCGATGGATTGGCAGGAATGACCCATGGGCTTGGGTTATTCAGAGAATAAAAAAAGCCAAATAAATGGTAAACAAAGACTGTAGATTTGGTTATTGAAGATATTTTTTTATACTCTAAAAATATGGTCTATGAAACTTGAACTACAGCTCCACCACTATTTAAAAACAAAGTGTGCTGGAATCTGGTTTTCTTCTAGTTGCACTCACAGAGCAGAATCAGCAACAACAATGGTTCCTCATATGGTTAAATTTTCTAAGATGCCAACTCTTATCACATCTTATCCCCCTTCATCTTCCTCTGTCCTGTTAAAAGACAAAGCAGGAAGTCCAACTGGACACTTACAGACCCCCTGAACTAATAAGTGCCCCTCTGTTCATCATTTGTTTCATGCATTTTAGTTTGCGTATCTTAGACTGTGTCTTTCTAATGTGAGAACAGCCTGGTAAGAGAAGAAAATATGTAATATGACACTTTATTTGCCAACATGACTCCAACCAACTGATTTTGCAAGTTTTATTTGTTTGTTTGTTTCCCAGAACTGATGACAGTGTAGACACTTTTCTGATATGAAAAAGGAAGACTGCCTTTAGCACATGTCCAGCATTCTCATTTCCGACTGGCAAACGCATCTTGGCTCCCTCATCTTGGTTTCATTCTAATCAGAATGAATTACACATATAATTCAAAATCAAGAAAACTGCTCAAGTACAACGTGTGAGGCTTCTGCCAAAGTTGAAAATCATTAGGAACCGTGATTTTGGCTGAGCACAGAGCTCTGTTTTGAACTCTTTTATTTCTGTACTATTGCTCATTCACTTAAAGAGAAATACATGAGGCAGAGACAAGATCTCTTTCCTTTTTCATGTTTCTCCAATTTATCTTCTTTGGCATAATAAATTTCTCAAGCCAGAGTTGAGAGTTGTCTTTTGTTTCCCTCTGTTTTTCCCATTATCTCGTTTATCTCTCATTTATTTTTTAGTTTTTTCTCTTATCGCAACAGTTTCTCGGGACATCATAAAGTTGGAATGAATAACCTCCCACCCTTCTGTGGTTGCCTACAGATATTTCAGGCTCCACTCTCTTGATCACATGAGTTTGTTACTTTGGCATGTTTGGAAAAAGAAAGAAATCTGAGATTTTGCCTCAACCAGAACCGACAGCTCAACTATAGTAGGCTACTTTTGATAAATAAAAATTACTCATTGCATGAAACTTGCTCTGGTAGGAAAATAATTTTAAGGAAAACCTGCTTATGTATGCTTGCTTACTCTGAACAGCTGAGGGAGTCCAACTGATTATACTCTCAGTGGGATGTATTGCGAAGAGCGCTGGACAACAAATACCGGTCCTAGAACCTAATTTTTCTTTTAAAGCCAATTTTTAAAAACTCTTATTTGGAGCATTTCAAAAATATGTTTGTATTCATAAGTATAGAGACAATGGTATAATCAACGTCCATGAAAATTTAAGTCAACAAACAGTTGATCTTATTTCTACCATACCTACTTTCATCCACTGCCTTTTCTACCAAGCAGACTTTTTAAAAATTAATCCCAGACATCATATAATATCTTGCATATATATGCCTAGGTATTTCTAAGAGATAAGGCTTGCAAATTTTAGAAACATAATCACAATATCATTATTACACCTATAATGCTTATAATTCTTGATATCAAATATTCAGTTCATGTCCAAATTTCTTGGGTTATCTCACAAAATTTTTAATATTCATTTTGTTCAAAAAGAGGTAACACTGTCCACACAGCCAGCACAACTCCTGATGCGAGTTTCTTCATTTGAATATAAGAACATTTTTTTTTTTAATTTTTTTTTTCAACGTTTTTTATTTATTTTTGGGACAGAGAGAAGAGCATGAACGGGGGAGGGGCAGAGAGAGAGAGGGAGACACAGAATCGGAAACAGGCTCCAGGCTCCGAGCCATCAGCCCAGAGCCTGACGCGGGGCTCGAACTCACGGACCGCGAGATCGTGACCTGGCTGAAGTCGGACGCTTAACCGACTGCGCCACCCAGGCGCCCCTGAATATAAGAACATTAATAGCTGCTTTTATCTTAGCATAATCACTTTAAAACATATTTTTCCAAATTAAAAAACAAAGAACATGAATTAACTTTTAAAGTTTTCACCACATATGTTTATCCAGAAATAAGATTATTGTTTTGTTAACACATGTATGATACTATATATATTTTTCTATTTACCATGGGACTTTCTTTGTGATCTATTCCCATTGATCATTTTAACTTCTGTCTAGAATTTCATCTCATGAAAAGGCTGCATTTTATCTAATCCCCTATTAATGGATATTTATTTTGTTTCCAATTTCTCACAAAACTGTGTCATAATGGGCATCTTTATAAATGTTGCCTTATGCAAAGATGCAAAATTCTTCAGGACATACGCCTATGTATAGAATTGGTGGAATACTGGGAGAAATAACATTTTTAGCTATTGCTAAATTGACTGATTCCTAATTGATTGTACATCCACCAAGAGTAGATGAGAATTCAACACAATGATTTTCAACATTTCTTGAAACTTTGACATTCAATGAATACATCCATGGAACTTATTTTTTAATGGCTGCATCTTTAGTAATATTAATGGTGGAGACAAATGTTAGTGATTCTGACATTTCTAATATTGTCTTCTATTATTCCTTAGTAGCACTGCCTTCTTAAAAAAAATGTATGTCAGTTTTCATTGCAAGACCCTGAGCTGAAGACTCAAGCTAAATCACAAGGGATCATGTACTTCCTGGTCTTAAACTTGGAGAAACAGAATAGGTGCCTAAAATATAAGTAATAATTTAAGGTGGTTGACAGCAAACCATCAGTAGAGTCTAGACCTGCCATCAGTCTGTAACAAGGGAAAGGTCACTGGGGCCTGGTTTAGATGGCTTTATACAGGAAATCAAGAATGAATGTTAGCAGGAAGAAGAGGCAAAGGAGATGGGAAAGACAGAATAAACAAAAGAAACATTAAGTGGTTTGTCCAGAATACAAGGTATGGATTCAAGTCTCTAGGACATGGAAGAGATGAGGCAATAGGCAATTTATGGAGGGTCTGCATGTCTCATGAAGGTGACAATCTTGGCCAATCCAATTACTTTTTGTTATCAAGGTGCCATTGGAGTCTCAGACTAATCTTGGAGATCCACACCAAAGCTGCATTTAGGGTCCATTAAAGCTGCGCCGTATTTCCTTCCACTATCACCTGTTGTAAAATGAGATCCAGGAACTTATTTGCTAATGTAGAAAATGGACAATCATTTCATTAGTCCCAAATTTATCTTGATCCGGTTTCAAAGAACAGTCTCCCAACTCAATATTAAGGGTTTAGTGATTAAGTTCCCTTCAGTACAGTCATCACTACAAAGGATTTATAAGATCTTGGTCATAACACCTCGGTCTTCTCCTTTCCATGGCAAAGACTTCCAATTATTTCAGTTTAATACATCCATTATTAATTGAGCCAAGCTCTCCTCTATGCAAGAAGAACCCAGATGGAAATGTGTAGTCCAGCAAGAAAAGTAATATAGTAGGATACGTGAAATGACAAAAGTCTCTACAGGGAACAGAAAGTGCACACTGGAAGGAACCTGATCTTACCTGTTCTTCTATACATGTCCCATCATTCCCATACATGACCCCCTTCCCCACCACCTACCGTCTTGTTCCTGCTTATGTTTTCTGACACTGTTTGGAAAGGACAATGAAGCAGGCAATGATACCTCCCTCAATATCTTCAGCTCACTCTGATTCATGAAGAAAGAGTCTACCTTGTCCATGTAAGAGGAATGAAATGCATAATTATGAGTTCCCATCATGAGCTTGCTGCTAGCTATCAGGGCCCAAAGAGGTGTCCTCCAGGGTTTCTGAGCCCTTGGAGAGGGCTGGTGTTGTGTTTTCTGGGAGGAACAGCTCACACAAGAAGCTAAAGGGCCCATTAACCTAAGCACAATAACAATGACACTTCCAATTAGCCAGAAGCTGTTAGGTTTAGCCATTTACACTGCATAAATCCTCTTTTCTTGACTCTGTTTCAGTTACTTTCTTCCAGCACAGATGGAGAAAGTGATTTTTTTTTCTTAGAGGAAGTCTTCCCAGATGAACCACATCCAACACTAATCACTCTTTTGTTTCAAGAACACAATTCTATATTAGACTTGGCTTACGATTGTCCTTGAGTTACTATAATTGGACAATTTAGTTACATTATAAGGTATTTGAGAGCAGAGACATTTCCTATTTCTAGCTCATTCCAGGACTCCATAATTGATTTCTCTTTTTATACCTAGAGGCTGATAAATTATTGCTAAAAGTAATATTCATAATAGATTATACTAACAGTGAAAAGAAATCCCAAAATCTGAGCACCCCAACATAACAAAACAATATCAGTTGTGGGTATGAGTGACTCTCCAGATGTCTAGTAATCCAGTTACTTTGGTGTTGTGACTACAGCACTGCAAAACACAAAGTGACCTCTAAGATGACCTCAGTTGGGAAGAATGGCTGAAAAGTTGCAAAGGGGCTTTTTACACCTCAGCCCAGAAAAGAAGGGAAAACCAGATACCAGTGAACGCAAGTAGTGTCACCTATACTAATATATTTCCTCTTTAATACAGCTTCCAGTGAAACTTAACAGAAGACCATGGGGGAGAAGAAGGAAAAAAAAAGAGAGAGGGAGAGAGCCAAACCATAAGAGACTCTTAAAAACTGAGAATAAACTGAGGGTTGATGGGAGGTGGGAGGGAGGGGAGGGTGGGTGATGGGCATTGTGGAGAGCACCTGTTGAGATGAGCATTGGGTGTTGTATGGAAACCAATTTGATAATAAATTTCATATTTAGTATATGTGCTGCCGAAGCGAGCACAATAAATTTCATATTTAAAAAAAATAATAAAAAAAAAGAAAAAGAAAAAGAAAATACAGCTTCCAGGTAAGTGAAACTTTGCCCTAAGGCAGAATAAGCAAGTGATGATCTCTTTTTCTCTGGTAATAAAAGCACTTCTTCTGATAGTCTTTAGGACAAGAAGTCAGAGATTTCGGACATATCCATTCAATCCTCGGCTTCAGGTTACTGCTGGCAAACTAAGAGTGGCCCAGAGCAATATGTTCCTTAATCATTAATTCATGAGTCTCTGGAAAACCAAGTCTGTCTTTTCCTTTAAGCTCATCAAAGCCTTAGTTAGACCTGGTGATCTTTATGAAGGGTAACTTATTCCCTTATGATTTTCTTTTGACTTAATTTTTCTCATTTATTTAATAAATGTTATTTACTAGAGACTGCTGGTTGTTTCTCATTGTTTATTTTCCTATTCTTCTCTAGAAACAGAACTGCCAGGTCATAGATGAGAACATGCAACTAGGTGTAGTCAGATGAGTAAGTTTTGGCAAATTGATATAGAACAGAAGACTTTTATACAACACCTAGTTGTATAAAACTCATTCCTTAAAGGGAATGAGCATGCTCAGTCTTTATTGGGAGGTGAGTCTTCTTTACCACGAGGACTGTAAGTATAGCACATGAATGAGCTACAAGGAAATGGGTCCCTGACCTGGTGGAGCCACTGCATCAGTCCTGCCTTGCTTATGTCTGAACCATGACATGGGGGATAAATAAAGTTCTATCTTACTGATGCTGAATATATATATCTCCATCCTAATTACGCCAATGTATCAGAAGTTTTCAGGTATCAAGAACTATAAGACAGAAAAGGCCTTGATCATAAAGGCAGATCCTTAAGGCTTCTGAAAGTGCAATACTGGTATCCCAGACTATTCCCAGGAATTTCTCCGAACAACCTAAAATGATATCTACTCCATATAGCATGTGAGACCATGGGACATGGGAAAGCCTCATTTGACCCTTGAACCCTATCCCCTACATGAATCATTAAAAAGGACTGTCTCCCTCACTGCAAGCCATTTCTTACATGCTTATTTTGGAAGACACAGAAATTGACTATGGTGTTTGTTTGGTTCAGAGGCTCTAAGTGTCATTCTGAGTGTTATATATATGTCTTATTTTCCAATTCTAAATGGGGACATGCTCCTCTGACACATGGTCTGACATGTAGTCTGACAACCAAACAGAATACCTGGAATCAGACAGAACATATTCCTTAGCAAAGCGTGTCAGTTTGTCCTCTGCTCTGTATGTATTAAAGAGGATGTATCCAGCAGAAGTCAGGATCAAGCATCAAGCAAAGAGAAAATCATGGCCAAATCCAATGATTAAGAAAAGCAAAAGGGGGTGTCTGGATGGCTCAGTCAGTTAAGCATCTGAGTCTTGATTTCAGCTCAGGTCATGATCTTGAGGTTGTGAGATCAAGCCCCACATTGGGCTCTGCACTGAGCTGAGCATGGAATCTGCTTAAGATTCTCTCTCTCTCTCTCTCTCTCTCTCTCTCTCTCTCTCTCTCTCTCTCCCTCCCTCCCTCCCTCCCTCCCTCCCTCTATCCCTCTCTCCGGCTCTTTCTGTCTAAAAATAAATCTGAAAAAATTAGAGAAAAAAAAGAAAGCAAGAGGTTATATCTGGGACAATTTAAGGCAAAAAAAAAAAAGAAAAGAAAAAGGAGGTATGACAAATCTGTCAAAGAGAGAGGGTCTAGGTTAAGAATGGCAAATAATGTCATATTTGTGCTGCCTAACATGCTTTACATGCAGGTGTCAAATGTCATTAATCAATCAGAGTGGCATAAGATAAACCTCAGACTTTTAACACAACAGTCCATGTATCCACTTCTTTTTTTTTGTTTTGTTTTGTTTTTTTTAATTTTATTTTTTAATATATGAAATTTACTGTCAAATTGGTTTCCATACAACACCCAGTGCTCATCCCAAAAGGTGCCCTCCCCAATACCCATCACCCACCCTGCCCTCCCTCCCACCCCCCATCAACCCTCAGTTTGTTCTCAGTTTTTAACAGTCTCTTATGCTTTGGCTCTCTCCCACTCTAACCTCTTTTTTTTTTTTTTCCTTCCCCTCCCCCATGGGTTCCTGTTAAGTTTCTCAGGATCCACATAAGAGTGAAACCATATGGTATCTGTCTTTCTCTGTATGGCTTATTTCACTTAGCATCACACTCTCCAGTTCCATCCACGTTGCTACAAAAGGCCATATTTCATTTTTTCTCATTGCCACGTAGTATTCCATTGTGTATATAAACCACAATTTCTTTATCCATTCATCAATTGATGGACATTTAGGCTCTTTCCATAATTTGGCGATTGTTGACAGTGCTGCTATAAACATTGGGGTACAAGTGCCCCTATGCATCAGTACTCCTGTATCCCTTGGATAAATTCTTAGCAGTGCTATTGCTGGGTCATAGGGTAGGTCTATTTTTAATTTTCTGAGGAACCTCCACACTGCTTTCCAGAGCGGCTACACCAATTTGCATTCCCACCAACAGTGCAAGAGGGTTCCTGT
Source organism: Neofelis nebulosa (assembly GCF_028018385.1). Taxonomy (NCBI): domain Eukaryota; kingdom Metazoa; phylum Chordata; class Mammalia; order Carnivora; family Felidae; genus Neofelis; species Neofelis nebulosa. Next base: position 40,987,124 of record NC_080794.1, on the reverse strand, counting down.
TTCTCCACATCCTCTCCAGCATCTATAGTCTCCTGATTTCTTCATTTTGGCCACTCTGACTGGCGTGAGGTGGTATCTGAGTGTGGTTTTGATTTGTATTTCCCTGATAAGGAGCGACGTTGAACATCTTTTCATGTGCCTGTTGGCCATCCGGATGTCTTCTTTAGAGAAGTGTCTATTCATGTTTTCTGCCCATTTCTTCACTGGGTTATTTGTTTTTCGGGTGTGGAGTTTGATGAGCTCTTTATAGATTTTGGATACTAGCCCTTTGTCTGATATGTCATTTGCAAATATCTTTTCCCATTCCGTTGGTTGCCTTTTAGTTTTGTTGGTTGTTTCCTTTGCTGTGCAGAAGCTTTTTATCTTCATAAGGTCCCAGTAATTCACTTTTGCTTTTAATTCCCTTGCCTTTGGGGATGTGCCGAGTAAGAGATTGCTACGGCTGAGGTCAGAGAGGTCTTTTCCTGCTTTCTCCTCTAAGGTTTTGATGGTTTCCTGTCTCACATTCAGGTCCTTTATCCATTTTGAGTTTATTTTTGTGAATGGTGTGAGAAAGTCGTCTAGTTTCAACCTTCTGCATGTTGCTGTCCAGTTCTCCCAGCACCATTTGTTAAAGAGACTGTCTTTTTTCCATTGGATGTTCTTTCCTGCTTTATCAAAGATTAGTTGGCCATACGTTTGTGGGTCTAGTTCTGGGGTTTCTATTCTATTCCATTGGTCTATGTGTCTGTTTTTGTGCCAATACCATGCTGTCTTGATGATGACAGCTTTGTAGTAGAGGCTAAAGTCTGGGATTGTGATGCCTCCTGCTTTGGTCTTCTTCTTCAAAATTACTTTGGCTATTCAGGGCCTTTTGTGGTTCCATATGAATTTTAGGATTGCTTGTTCTAGTTTCAAGAAGAATGCTGGTGCAATTTTGATTGGGATTGCATTGAATGTGTAGATAGCTTTGGGTAGTATTGACATTTTGACAATATTTATTCTTCCAATCCATGAGCAGGGAATGTCTTTCCATTTCTTTATATCTTCTTCAATTACCTGCATAAGCTTTCTATAGTTTTCAGCATACAGATCTTTTACATCTTTGGTTAGATTTATTCCTAGGTATTTTATGCTTCTTGGTGCAATTGTGAATGGGATCAGGTTCTTTATTTGTCTTTCTGTTGCTTCATTGTTAGTGTATAAGAATGCAACTGATTTCTGTACATTGATTTTGTATCCTGCAACTTTGCTGAATTCATGTATCAGTTCTAGCAGACTTTTGGTGGAGTCTATCGGATTTTCCATGTATAATATCATGTCATCTGCAAAAAGCGAAAGCTTGACTTCATCTTTGCCAATTTTGATGCCTTTGATTTCCTTTTGTTGTCTGATTGCTGATGCTAGAACTTCCAGCACTATATTAAACAACAGCGGTGAGAGTGGGCATCCCTGTCGTGTTCCTGATCTCAGGGAAAAAGCTCTCAGTTTTTCCCCGTTGAGGATGATGTTAGCTGTGGGCTTTTCATAAATGGCTTTTATGATCTTTAAGTATGTTCCTTCTATCCCGACTTTCTCCAGGGTTTTTATTAAGAAAGGGTGCTGGATTTTGTCAAAGGCCTTTTCTGCATCGATTGACAGGATCATATGGTTCTTCTCTTTTTTTTTTGTTAATGTGATGTATCACGTTGATCGATTTGCGAATGTTGAACCAGCCCTGCATCCCAGGAATGAATCCCACTTGATCATGGTGAATAATTCTTTTTATATGCTGTTGAATTCGATTTGATAGTATCTTATTGAGAATTTTTGCATCCATATTCATCAGAGATATTGGCCTGTAGTTCTCTTTTTTTACTGGGTCTCTGTCTGGTTTAGGAATCAAAGTAATACTGGCTTCATAGAATGAGTCTGGAAGTTTTCCTTCCCTTTCTATTTCTTGGAATAGCTTGAGAAGGATAGGTATTATCTCTGCTTTAAACGTCTGGTAGAACTGCCCTGGGAAGCCATCTGGTCCTGGACTCTTATTTGTTGGGAGATTTTTGATAACCGATTCAATTTCTTCGCTGGTTATGGGTCTGTTCAAGCTTTCTATTTCCTCCTGATTGAGTTTTGGAAGAGTGTGGGTGTTTAGGAATTTGTCCATTTCTTCCAGGTTGTCCAATTTGTTGGCATATAATTTTTCATAGTATTCCCTGATAATTGTTTGTATTTCTGAGGGATTAGTTGTAATAATTCCATTTTCATTCATGATTTTATCTATTTGGGTCATCTCCCTTTTCTTTTTGAGAAGCCTGGCTAGAGGTTTGTCAATTTTGTTTATTTTTTCAAAAAACCAACTCTTGGTTTCGTTGATCTGCTCTACAGTTTTTTTAGATTCTATATTGTTTATTTCTGCTCTGATCTTTATTATTTCTCTTCTTCTGCTGGGTTTAGGCTGCCTTTGCTGTTCTGCTTCTAGTTCCTTTAGGTGTGCTGTTAGATTTTGTATTTGGGATTTTTCTTGTTTCTTGAGATAGGCCTGGATTGCAATGTATTTTCCTCTCAGGACTGCCTTCACTGCGTCCCAAAGCGTTTGGATTGTTGTATTTTCATTTTTGTTTGTTTCCATATATTTTTTAATTTCTTCTCTAATTGCCTGGTTGACCCACTCATTCGTTAGTAGGGTGTTCTTTAACCTCCATGCTTTTGGAGGTTTTCCAGACTTTTTCCTGTGGTTGATTTCAAGCTTCATAGCATTGTGGTCTGAAAGTATGCATGGTATAATTTCAATTCTTGTAAACTTATGAAGGGCTGTTTTGTGACCCAGTATATGATCTATCTTGGAGAATGTTCCATGTGCACTTGAGAAGAAAGTATATTCTGTTGCTTTGGGATGCAGAGTTCTAAATATATCTGTCAAGTCCATCTGATCCAATGTATCATTCAGGGCCCTTGTTTCTTTATTGACTGTGTGTCTAGATGATCTATCCATTTCTGTAAGTGGGGTGTTAAAGTCCCCTGCATTGACCACATTCTTATCAATAAGGTTGCTTTTGTTTATGAGTAATTATTTTATATATCTGGGGGCTCCAGTATTTGGCGCATAGACATTTATAATTGTTAGCTCTTCCTGATGGATAGACCCTGTAATTATTATATAATGCCCTTCTTCATCTCTTGTTACAGCCTTTAATTTAAAGTCTAGTTTGTCTGATATAAGTATGGCTACTCCAGCTTTCTTTTGGCTTCCAGTAGCATGATAAATAGTTCTCCATCCCCTCACTCTCAATCTAAAGGTGTCCTCAGATCTAAAATGAGTCTCTTGTAGACAGCAAATAGATGGGTCTTGTTTTTTTATCCATTCTGATACCCTATGTCTTTTGGTTGGCGCATTTAATCCATTTACATTCAGTGTTATTATAGAAAGATACGGGTTTAGAGTCATTGTGATGTCTGTATGTTTTATGCTTGTAGTGATGTCTCTGGTACTTTGTCTCACAGGATCCCCCTTAGGATCTCTTGTAGGGCTGGTTTCGTGGTGACAAATTCCTTCAGTTTTTGTTTGTTTGGGAAGACCTTTATCTCTCCTTCTATTCTAAATGACAGACTTGCTGGATAAAGGATTCTCGGCTGCATATTTTTTCTGTTTAGCACACTGAAGATATCGTGCCAGTCCTTTCTGGCCTGCCAAGTTTCAAAGGAGAGATCAGTCACGAGTCTTATAGGTCTCCCTTTATATGTGAGGGCACGTTTACCCCTTGCTGCTTTCAGAATTTTCTCTTTATCCTTGTATTTTGCCAGTTTCACTATGATATGTCGTGCAGAAGATCGATTCAAGTTACGTCTGAAGGGAGTTCTCTGTGCCTCTTGGATTTCAATGCCTTTTTCCTTCCCCAGTTCAGGGAAGTTCTCAACTATAATTTCTTCAAGTACCCCTTCAGCACCTTTCCCTCTCTCTTCCTCCTCTGGGATACCAATTATGCGTATATTATTTCTTTTTAGTGTATCACTTAGTTCTCTAATTTTCCCCTCATACTCCTGGATTTTTTTTATCTCTCTTTCTTTCAGCTTCCTCTTTCTCCATAACTTTATCTTCTAGTTCACCTATTCTCTCCTCTGCCTCCTCAATCCGAGCCGTCGTGGTTTCCATTTTGTTTTGCATTTCGTTTAAAGCGTTTTTCAGCTCCTCGTGACTGTTCCTTAGTCCCTTGATCTCTGTGGCAAGAGATTCTCTGCTGTCCTGTATACTGTTTTCAAGCCCAGCGATTAATTTTATGACTATTATTCTAAATTCACTTTCTGTTATATTATTTAAATCCTTTTTGATCAGTTCATTAGCTGTTGTTATTTCCTGGAGATTCTTCTGAGGGGAATTCTTCTGTTTCGTCATTTTGGATAGTCCCTGGAGTGGTGAGGACCCGCAGGGCACTTCCCCCATGCTGTGGTGTATAACTGGAGTTGGTGGGCGGGGCCGTAGTCTGACCTGATGTCTGCCCCCAGCCCACCGCTGGGGCCACAGTCAGACTGGTGTGTGCCTTCTCTTCCCCTCTCCTAGGGGCGGGATTCACTGTAGGGTGGCGTGGCCCGTCTGGGCTACTTGCACACTGCCAGGCTTGTGGTGCTGGGGATCTGGCGTATTAGCTGGGGTGGGTAGGCAAGGTGCATGGGGGCAGGAGGGGCAGGCTTAGCTCGCTTCTCCTTAGGTGATCCACTTCAGGAGGGGCCCTGTGGCAGCGGGAGGGAGTCAGATCCGCTGCCAGAGGTTTGGCTCCGCAGAAGCACAGAGTTGGGTGTTTGCGCGGAGAGAGCAAGTTCCCTGGCAGGAACTGGTTCTCTTTGGGATTTTGGCTGGGGGATGGGCGGGGGAGATGGCGCTGGCGAGCGCCTTTGTTCCCCGCCAAGCTGAGCTCTGCTGTCGGGGGGCTCAGCAGCTCTCCCTCCCTTTGTCCTCCAGCCTTCCCGCTTTCTAAGCAGAGCTGTTAACTTATGACCTCCCAGATGCTAAGTCGCGCTTGCTGTTGGAACACAGTCCGTCCGGCCCCTCCGCTTTTGCCAGCCAGACTCGGGGCTCTGCTTGGCTGGCAGGCTGCCCCTCCACCCCGGCTCCCTCCCACCAGTCCGTGGAGCGCGCACCGCCTCGCCGCCCTTCCTACCCTCTTCCGTGGGCCTCTCGTCTGCGCTTGACTCCGGAGACTCCATTCTGCTAACCTCTGGTGGTTTTCTGGGTTATTTAGGCAGGTGTAGGTGGAATCTAAATGATCAGCAGGAAGCGCGGTGAGCCCAGCGTCCTCCTACGCCGCCATCTTCCCTCAAGTCTCTCCCATGTATCCACTTCTAAACATTTGAGCTTGGCACACAAGTTAAGACCTATGATCCAGCCAGCCAAGTCTCAGGGATAGTGACTCTAGTGAACAAGAGTGATGACAGGCTTGTACTCTTTATCCCATTTGGTGACTCTTGTAGGTATAGGTAACACTGCATCCCTATCACCAACATTAAGTCCCTAGACTATACTCCTGATGTAAAAAATTGCACTGGTCCTAAAATAACCTCACATTCCAATGAAGAGCTTACTATATGATTTAAACTCTTAGATTATCAGAATTAGATAGAAACTAACTTAACCTGATAAATATTAGGTTAAAAAAAAAACACTAATAGTATACAATCTCTTTAAAATCAGGAACCAGACAGGAATGCCTGCTCTCTAGTCTTCTCAGTATAAGGTACTGAAACAACTGGATATCTACAGGCAAAAGAATGAATTTGTAACCCCACCTCATACCAGATACAAAAATTAATTCAAAATGGATCAAAGACCTAAATGTAAAAGCTAAAACACTGAAACTTTTAGAAGGACATATAGGTTTATGTCTTTATGACCTTGAATTAGGCACTGTTTTCTTAGACATGACACTAAGAATGAAAACAATCAAGGGAAAAACTGACAAATTGGACTTCATCAAAATTAAAAACTTTTGTGCACAGGATACTATCCGGAAAGTGAAAATATAATCTATAGAATGGGAGATAATATTTGCATATCATAAGGGTTTAATATCCAGATTATATAAAGAACCTTTATAACTCAACAATAAAAAGACAACTCAATTAAAAAATGGTCTAAGTGTTTGAATACGCAATTCTCTAAAGAATATATACAAAGAGCCAATTAGCATATGAAAAGATATTCAGTATCATTAGTAATTAGAGAAATGAAAATCTAAACCTTCACACCCATAGGATATCTATTAGAAAATAGGAAAAATAACAAGTATTGGCAAGGATATGGAGAAATTGCTAATGGGAATATAAAATGGTGCCACATCTGTGGAAAATAGTTTGGTGGTTCCTCAAAAAGTTAAACATACAATTAACATATGCCACAGATCCTTCTCTTAAGTTTATACTCAAGATAACTGAAAATATATTCACACAAAAACTTATACAAAAATATTCATAACAGCATTATTTATAATAGGCAAAAAAATTGAAACAACCAAAATGCCCATAATTGATGAATGGATAAATATGGTAAATCTGTACAATGGAATATTATTTAGCCATAAAAAGGAATAAAGTTCTGATACCTGGTACAACATGGATGAACCCTAAATTCATTATGTTAAGTGAAAGAAGACAGACACAAATGGTTACATACTGTATGCTTCCACTTTTATAAAATTTCTAGAAAAGGAAAATCCATACAGATATAAAGTAGGTTAGAGGTCTGAAGGAAGGGGAAAATTGGGTTATGGGATTGCCTTCTGGGATGATGGAAATATTCTGAAATTGGATAATGGTGATGGTTGCATAATCTTGTGAATATACTAAAATCCAGTGAATTCGATACTTTAAAATAGTGAATTTAATGAGATTTTGTGTGAATTATATCTCAAAATAAATAAATATATAAAAATTAAAGGATTCTCACTGTTTCTACCTTGTCCTAGAGGCCTTATACATTATTGTATGATACACGCACATGCACACACACACACACACACACACACACACACACACACGAAAACTATGACACTGACAGAAAGAAACCTCTAATTTGTCAATAATATGACTATCTACTGAGGAAACCCATACCACTCAATAAATAAAATTTCGGTTAGAACCTTGTATAAAGGATCAAAATATAATGTCCATTTCTTTATACATCAGTAAGAAACAAAAAATGCCATTAAAAATACACAATTGGGGCACCTGGGTTGTTCAGTCAGTTAAATGTCTGACTTCAACTCAGGTCATGATCTCATGGCTCATGGGTTCGAGCCCCATGTCAGTCTCTGTGCTGACAGCTCAGAGCCTGGACTCAGCTTCAGATTCTGTGTCTCCCTCTCTCTCTCTGCCCCTCCACAGGACATGCTCTATCTCTCTGTCTCTCAAAAATAAAAAAAATACACAATTTACAACATCAACAACAAAAATAATTGGTGAGAAAATGAAAGATTCTTGTGTAGGTAATAATAAGACATTAAAGAAAAACTAAATACAATAATGTTTATAGTAGCATTATTCACAATAACCCCCCAAAAGAAACAGCCCAAATGTCTATCAACTGGTGAATAAGTAAAATATGGCACACCCATACAATGGAATATTACTTAGCTATAAAAAGGGACAAAGTCCTGATACCTGATACAACAAAGATGAACTTTGAAAACATCATGCTAAGTGGAAAAGGCTAGTCCCCAAAGACCATATGTTTTGTATGAAATGTCCAGAAATCTGTCAAGATAGAACATAGATTAGATGCTGGCAGGGAGGAGAAATGGGGAATGACTGCTAATGGTACAAAGTTTCTTACTGGAGTGACGAAAATGTCTTAAAATTAGATTGTGATAATGACTGGACAAGTCTGTGAATATACTAAAAATCATCAAATTTTACACTAAAGAACCTAATTAGAGGTATTTACTATATTTATAAATAAGAAGATTCAATTCTTCCCAGTTTCATCCATACATTAAGTGTAGTTCCAAAGAAAATCCCAACAGGTTTGTTGGTGAAATACAGTTGATTCTGAATTTTACATGAAAGATCAAAGGGCCAGGAAAAGCCAACTTACTACTAAAGAAGAAAAAAAAATAGAAAGAATAAGCCCTAAATCCATACAAAGATATATGAAGCTATTGTAATTAACAGTGTCTGGCTTTGGTTCAGCAATAGAAAACAGACCAATGAAACCAATAAAGAAGTCAGAAACAGACCCACTTATGGATGGAAACCACAGATACCACAAACAAGGCAGCACAGCTCAGTGATGATGAAAGGAACCATGTAATATTTGTTTTAGGGACAAGTAATTGTGCACATGGAAACAATGTATAGGTAAGGGGCAGGTTATGGAAGTGGGCATTCCAGAAACAAAGCCACAGAATTTGAGTTATTTTATCCAAAAGTCAAGTAAGGACTCGTGGATCCTGTGAACCAGTGACAGCACTAGCCCAGGGTGGTGGGAGAGGCCAACGTAAGGAGGGCATGGCTGATTAGACAGAAGTTGAATGTTGGAGGTGCCTGTGACTAAAGAGAGGCTGGCTGATTACCTTCCTGAAAAAACTCCCTTCACCCATCTACTAATTTTTCATTCAATGAGTCACATAGTAACCTGACGTGCGCCAAGCACAATTCTAAGTGCTAAGAGCTAAGGGTACAAGGGCTTACATTCTTCTAGTAGTCAAACAGACAAGAAACACCTAACAAAATTATCTCGCATATTAACAAACACCACAGAGAAAATAAAATGGGGTACTGGGATAGGGGGTGACTGAGGATGTTTGTGGCCCCAGGGAGTACTATAGAAGAATTATTATAAAAGAGGTGGTCAGGAAAAGCCTCTCTGAGAAGGTGAGAATAATCATCCTTATGGTATTCTAACAAGCTGAAATAACTATAGCTAAAAAGTTGGCACCACAAAACATCCAACAGCAAAGGAAAATAAGAATCAGACTGTGTGGCAGGCATCCTGAGCTAACAACAAAAATCTTCTGACCATGGCAAGTGTGAACTTAAAGGCTGGTGTTGCACTTGTGGACCCCCATCTTAAGCTGCCCTCCCTGCTTGCACCTGCTAAGGTCTGGAGGCCCCATCTGGACTGTCCAGAGGTGCACAGGGAGCACCTGAATCCAGCTGCCCAGCTGTTTTTAATTGAGTGCCTCTATTAATTATCTGAGTGCCGGCACTGCTCCTCTGCTCTTGGCTAAATAAAGCCACCCCAGTTGCTTGGCCACAAGCTCTTAAAGGTTAAAACAAAACTGTGTCTCAGTGGATGCAGCATTTGGCGCTTATCTAAGAGTTTTAACGTCATTTTGCAGTTAATAATTAGCTCTGCCTTGGCCCTCACAAAGGGTGCCACCAAAACAAAAGCAGGCGTGAAGTGTGTTCGCTATACTTGCCACTGGTATAAATAGGCAAACGGATGATTAATGAATGAGGGGGGGAATTAAACACAACAGTGAACAAAGACAAAGGCCCACGGCTCGGCTGTCCATGAACCAAGACAGGCCGTATCCAGAGAGCGGCTGCAGAAGACGACACACACAAAAATCCACTTAATGGACAGGTTTTGAAGACTTCATTTAACCTTGCGTTATGACAGCCATAGTGTTTTATTAACATTCTGACATGTTAAGGGGCTGGGGTCAGCTGGGGCTGAAACATGTTGTGGGGGGAGTCTCCAGAGAGGGGAGGGTGGGACAGATTTTTGTGTGGGTGACAGAGGGAAGACAGAGAAGGCCCAAACACGTTAAACATCACCCTTCAGGCCCCCCTTTGTGAGGCGAGCCAGAGCCGACATCTTTAAAGAGTTGTTTGGATGTCAAACAAAGCAGATGAGGCACCAACACAAATGCCCCAGCTGAAGTCTTTTGACAAGGCCTGTCCACGCCTCGAAACGGCCACATTATAGACTGGGCCGAGACTCAGGACTGGATGAGAAAGAACTCTGCTCAAAGGCGTCTGTTACAGAGAGCCGAGAGGCTTTCAGTGGTGATTTGCAGGCTCAGGAAGGATTGCTGCTTGTTGGCAGCCTTTATAAACTCTCTTCCAGTTAGTTCTAAGAGGACACTGTCCTCCAAGGATGCAGCAGTAGTCTCATGTATTTGGCCAGTATGATTTTGAGGGCCTGGGGAGAGATGAGCTGGGGGCAGTAACAACTGGCCAAACCCTAGGGAGCCCTGGTTGGCTTTCCGGGCACATCCCACCTCTCTCCTCAAGCATTCTTCTCCCTCCTAGGGCTCCCCCACATCACCCAGGTGCTCCTTCTCAGAGGCTCTGTTTCCAACCAGGTGTCTGATGGGCAAGGATCTGATAAATTAATCCCTGTGAATGATTTAGGTGATAATGAGCTTAAAGGGTCTCCCCAACCCCTCTAGGCACATCTGCCTTTTAATGGTGGATTCTGACAGACCTAAAGTCCTCAAAGAACCATAGCAATGAAACAGTAATTGTGGAGCTTTAGGCTCTGGGGCAGGCCAGAAAGGGAGAGATTTATGGGCTTGATGAACTTCCTGGTCTCCCCCTCATCACACCATATCTACACACCATACATTCTGACATGACCTCTGTCAAAATATGCTGGCTTTTATTTCACTTTTTCTCTGCCTATGTCACTTGGATGTTGGAAAGACCACATGAGAAAATGGATATCAGATGCTTCAAAGATAAACATCTGTATCAATGTGATAGCTATAATTTACTGAATGATGAAAACTCAGACCAGAACACACCCTTAGTGATCAACACCCTCAATTAACAGATGAGAAAAGTGGAAACACTAGAAAATGTCTTCATCTGAGGCATTCAATGAATCACTGACAAAGTCAGAACCAGGTGAGTCACTCGCTTCAAGGCTTTTCTATTCCATTACAAGAATGACTTTTCTTCTGTCCTCAAATCAAATCCAATCACACCCTGATTGCTAAATCACAAATAGTGGCCCCTTTATACATACACACACACACACACACACACACACACACATTCTTACACATACAGCTTTAATGTGAGTTACTATACAAAGGAACTGTGGAATACCAATTCTGGAAAAGATATCTAAGGATTTAGGGAAATTCAAATCAAGAGTCTAGGGGGTACTACTTTACATCCACTTGATTGTTAGAATATAAGAAGTCTGACCATACAAAGTATTACAGAAGATGAGAATCCATAGAATCTCTCCCATCTTTGCTGATAAGAGTATAAAACTGGAACAAATGTCCAGAAAACAGATTGGAATTTTCTAGCAACGTTGAGGGTATGCATATCCAAAGACCCAGCAATGCTATCCCAAGAGAAACTCTAGTTCATGGGCACGAGAAGAATCATGTAGCACCATTCAAATAATGCAGTAATTCTGGAAATAACACAATGCCCTTCTTCTGGAGGATAACTTATAGATGGAATATTATGATGGAATATTATATAGTATTGAAAATAAATGGTAACTGTAAGCATCAGTATAAGTGAAACTTTGTAACAAAAATGTTGAGTTAAAAAAACAAATCCCAGGCAAAAACATCCAGCATGACATCTTTTCAATTAAAAATTTAAAGTAGCCAAAACAAATCAACATATTATTTTAGGTACATAAATGTACGTACGCTAAAATCTTTTAAAAATGTAAGGGCATATTAAACACCAAATTCAAGATAGTGATTACCTTGAAGAGGACCACATATAAAAACAGAGGTTATTATCTGTATGTTAGTTAGCTCTTGGCTTGGTTCATTCACTGCATTATTAAAAATATATAAATGCACAAATGTAATAAAAATGCATCCACAGACCAATTGATGATAGTGTATCATAAACCAAGAATTATGACTGACTCAATTCCCTGCACCTGAGATTCATTTTTAAAATCTACATTGGGAGAAAGCCAACTCCTAAAACAGAAAAAGATGTCTACCAGTATTGACCTTTAAGCTGAAAATTTCTACAAGCCTAAGATGATGGAGAAGGCATGGATAGAGAGAAAGGTGAAAAGCTGAGGTAACAGTTTCTCCCAAAACTTGCCCAATGGGATAAGTGCTGTGGCTAAAGAGTAGAATCTAGGTAAGAACACAACATACAAATGCATTACTGATTCAAACAGGAGACCCAGTGGAAGTTAGGACAAAGGCACTAAAGTTTTGGGCAAAGCAATAGGTTAAAATAAGACTGAAACAAACCAGGGAGACAGGGGAAAGATACACTATGGTTAAGTAGGTGGCCAAAAGTAAAATCCAAAAAGACAGGTATAACTCTGATTTGCAAGCTTTCCAAGAAATCATACACTGGGCCTGATGGACAAAGGAGCTCACAAGCCAGATACAGGTCCAACCACAAAGAAATTTGTGTACAAGGCTATAATCTCCAATCCAGGTCACCTTTCTAATTTAATAAGGTCTCATTAATTGGAACAAAACTAATTTGGAATAGCTGAAATAGTCAGGCTGGAATGAAACTGATCTTTCAACTATGAAAATAGTGTTTACTTAGCAAATTAATAGCATGAGACACATCAGGTGGGGAATACTTAACCTATTTACAAGTACAAACTTGACATACATATGTACATTTATTTGTTCTATAACAATTAGTATGTTAATTACAAATGATCTTTAGTCATTAAAAGAGGTCCTCCACTGAGGGGCACAACATTAGCCACTAGTTGGCATTACCAGGTATATTTTAAGTAGTAAAACTGTGCTTTGAAAATAATCTTTTTAATAATTCTTTCTGCCAAATGGATGGATTGGCTTGCTTAGATCAAAACAGATCTTATACCTAAACCCACAATCTATGAGAAAAGTCCTCTGTTTCCTGGAAGATGATCTGAACAGAATCAGAGAATTGATCTGAGTCATCCCACTTTCTAAACAATATTTGAACTAGAGAGGATCTCTCTCTCCAAAGAGGTATTGCCTTTTCTCAACACACATAACCTCTGGTTTCCAGGACCAGACATGGTCTAAGAAAATTGCCAATCTTCTTTTTCATCTCAGTGATTATGATCAGGATGATTATCTGCACTCTTAGTCTGACATAGCAGTCAGGTCTCACTGGGTTTCTTAGGTGTGTCTACTCCTGTACTAAGAAAAACTGTTACAACTCTAAAACAAGTTCAGAAGAAACAAAAGAGTCAAGTTCCCTGTAAGTATCAAGTTTTAGAAGTGAAGATGCAGACATTGAACCAGGTAAGAGGTAAAAAAAAAATTTAAAGTAGGAGAGGGAGGGTCAGAGGGGATATACAACATTTTTATAAGAACTAGATGAACTACAGCTTTACACATACAGACACAATTAGGTAGGGACATATTACACTGCAAACGATCAACAAGTTTCTATCAACAGACGTAAAAAAAATACGGCTACCAAATCAAGACATCAGTTTACACAGAATATTTGAATCTGCATGCGTGAATGTGTGTGTAAAGGAGAAGGCGGTAAATTAAATAGGGGTTTATGAAAAAATAAATCAAATACTAGTAGAACAATATGCTAAAACAATTTTTTTTTACTAAATTATAGTTGAAATATTAATATGATAAATGAGATGGGCCCTGCAAGACCATTTCAGTCATCATCTAAGAACATCTTCCCGGATTTTTCTTCTTAAATTTTCCAAAAGGTCCGTTACTGTGTGACTGGCCAAAAAAAAAAAAAAAAAAAAAAAAAAAAAAAGAACAAGAAAAAAATTTTCCAGTCCTTTTAGCACATGTACACTAGAATGAGTTTAATTGCTCTGAAGTCATTTCATTGAAATGGTTCAAGAAGGAAGGCACAGAGCTTTTTTTCTAATTTGGCAGCAAAAGGATACTGCATGTTTATATCTGCTCGTTTTTTTTGGAGGTGCAGATGAACATAGCAAACTAAAGGGCACTGAAAAGATAAGTTTCCATGACATCCACAATAACTCTTTTATATTGCCGACTGGCTATTCTATATGTAGCATTCAGAGGCAAATATAAAAAAAATGATGTAAAGCCAAAATTATTTCCTTGATAACACTTGTTTTAAACACCTCGCCACTAAATAGCTAAAAGTCTCCAAAGTGAATGCATAAACCATATAAAAGCCACAAGCATACATACATAAATTCTTAAGATTAAAGCAATAACTTCTAGAAAAAGGTGGGAGAAAACACACTACAATAAATCTATTTGTAATGGTATTTGGGCTCTACCAACTGCTTTCATTGGTCTCCAGTGGCTTACATATAAAACAATACATTTGATGTATGATTTCAATTCCTTATGGAAAACTGTTCTATCTACAAGCAGCCTGTCAAAGAGAATGCCAAAAAAACTCTTTCTGCGTCCCAATATGAGGCAGGACTTTAAGATATAACTTAAGGTCACAATCTGTTCTTGCTTGGTCAGGTTTAAGACTGTAATTGAGGAATGCCTGACCTGGGGGAGGCAAGGGAAGGGGGGCTGGAGGGTAGGTTTATTTATAATGAAAGAGAAATAGGCAAGGTGTCAGAGCTTGAAGTTAAATGGCATTGTTTCCCAGGGAGAGTGGCTCTACAGAATGGGCAAGAGGTGGCTTGTGGAAGCTGCCTGGAACCTGCCCCAACCTCCCAACCCAGGGCATATGGCAGCTGTCAGCTCCAGAAAACCACCCATGGACCCAGAAATCTATTTTCCTGTTACTGAAGGGTGCACCAGGGGGAGAAAAGTTGCTGCAGAATGAAAACAAATGCCATTCTAATTGGTCTGTAAATTGCAGCCCTTCATCATTAGAACACTGTTCTGCATTTCAGCCATCATTTTTTTAATCCCAAATTAAAGTTGTCCAGGTTTAAAGAGGGAATTATAAAGTGAAAAATGTCTTCAGTTGCAGGAGGGCAATACTACACAAGTCCCGTGGGCTATTCTTCTTGAAATTACAATCTTCCCAAAACATCCTCCTAATTTAGCTCTCTCAACTCCCCAGTTCTTTCTCCTTCTCCTAACTTTAGAATCACCATCCCCAGGGATGCTCGCGATTTCTCTGATCAAATCTCTTAAAGGGACACACAGCCTCATCAGGAGCCCAGTATATCCCTCTGCTCTTCCCTAAGTCGAAGTTTAGCTCTTATTGATACAGGGGCTGAATCTGTTTTTCAAAAGAGTAATTTTAAAATAAATGCATTTTGTTGTTTTGTTGTTGTTATTATGGGCTTCTGTTGTTGTTGAGCATATCATTTTGTTACTTGCCCATGGCATAAACTCTATTTCATAGAACAAGGGCCCAGCTTGAGCACATCTCATCACTTCGGCCAACTCCCAAGAGGACCTTTCTTGTTTTTAATCCTCTTCAGGGAAGTAATACCAACACTGCTGGAAAATCTGACCAAGTAAATAGCATTCCATCTGCAAATTCCATCTGCCTTAAGTTCTTCCCCTAGGCGCTTTCCTTCTATTCTAACCTGCATGAACAACAGGAAAGCATGGTTTTCCCTCATCTTGGTGAATGAATGGGGACTATCTTCAAGTAACTCTACATCAAGTGAGATTATTCAACATTATTTACAGCCAAGGAACTGCAAATTAGACACCCAACATAAAGATATCTTCCATTGCTGAGCTGAGATAGGAATGCCTGATATGAAACAAATATTCAAGTGTATTATAGCAACTCTAAGGGTTTTAGCTTAAGAAATGGTGGGTGTAGGATGGAAATGTCCAAGAAGGCTTTCCACAGGCTTAGGATCTCAACAGGAACTCAAGGGATCAGTAGTAATTAACTCAGAGAAGCAGAGAATGGACCTTCCAAAGGGAGGCAACAGCATAAACAAAGGCATGAGATAGGAGTAGTTTGGTGTAAGCCGCCTCAGAGAACAAAGTGAAAAGGGATTTGACTGTGTAGGACACAAGCCAGGCATTGCTGAGTGCAGCTCTTTGGTTTTGCTTCCTGGATCTTTTTCAAATTTCACAACCTTCCCTTGAGAGACAGATCACAAACACTGCCTCTGGGTGGGGCCCTGATATGCAGGGGTCCTTGGCATTAACCTCATGGGACCACTGCCCTGAGCTTTTGATATGCCTGGCTTACCTCAGTCTGGTCTGTTATAATCTGCCATATAATCTGCCATATGGCTTCATAAAATAAAAACTGACTATATTTGATTAAAACATTCCAAAATATATACAGATACAGAAAGTTCAAGGATAAAAACATTCATTACATCTTCCATTTTACATAAATACATATTTTTACCCTTAAACTTTCTATACCTGTATATTTATTGGACAAATTTTTTTTATGAAATGTAACCATTTTTTGCTGCTTTGGTTATTTTAAAAATATGTAAAACATCAGCTGTTTGTAAATAAAAGAAATTTCTGGAAAGGAAAACACAAAACTCCCTTCTTATTAACTCAACACTCAATCATTTATGTGTACTAGACAATACTGAATACCCCTTCCATACCAGTATTTGAACTAGAAATTCAAACAACATTGAGCCAACTTTTAAGTTTTCCAATATAAGGTTTCCATGAGGGATTTTTTCCCCCCAAGTGGTAACGTGACACAAGGAAATAAATATCCAGCACGAGGCACGGATTTCCTCAAAAACAGAATTAGCACAAGAATTCTTCTCCCCAAGGTGTCATTCATAAACAGAAGATTCCTTATAAATGGCTAAACTCAGAGCTTACATGATAATTTTTTTTAAAGAAACCATCTTTCTAAATTCCTGATGCCTCTGGAATTAATTCAGTCACTTCATGAACTAGAAATTAGTCTTTTCCTAGTAAAAATGTAAATTTCATATTTAAAAATGTCTTTTTTCACAGAAGTTCAGAATGAAATGTCTTATTTGTTCATTAATGTAAGAAATATCTATCAAGTAGCTAACGTGTGCTCACTCTCAGATGAGACATGACATGGTTCCCCCTTCAAGGTAAAAATCTAAGCCTTTGGGAATGCAAGCTGGTGCAGCCACTCGGGAAAACAGTATGGAGGTTTCTCAAAAAACTAAAAATAGAACTACCCTACGACCCAGCAATTGCACTACTAGACGTTTATCCACAGGATACAGCTGTGCTGTTTCGAACGGACCCATGCACCCCCATGTTTATAGCAGCACTATCAACAACAGCCAAAGTATGGAAAGAGCCCAATTGTCTCCATTGATGGATGAATGGATAAAGAAGATGTGGTATAACCCAAAAAACAAATAATCCAGTGAAGAAATGGGCAGAAAACATGAATAGACACTTCTCTAAAGAAGGCATCCAGATGGCCAACAGGCACATGAAAAGATGCTCAATGTCGCTCCTCATCAGGGAAATACAAATCAAAACCACACTCAGATACCACCTCACACCAGTCAGTGGCTAAAATGAAAAAATCAGGAGACTATAGGTGCTGGAGAGGATGTGGAGAAACTGGAACCCTCTTGCACTGTTGGTGGGAATGCAAACTGGTGCAGCTGCTCTGGAAAACAGTGTGGAGGTTCCTCAAAAAATTAAAAATAGATCTACCCTATGATCCAGCAGTAGCACTGCTAGTTATTTACCCAAGGGATACAGGAATGCTGATGTATAGGGGCACTTGTACCCCAATGTTTATAGCAGCACTCTCAACAATAGCCAAATTATGGAAAGAGCCTAAATGTCCATCAACTGATGAATGGATAAAGAAATTGTGGTTTATATACACAATAGAATACTACGTGGCAATGAGAAAGAACGAAATATGGCCCTTTGTAGCAACGTGGGTGGAACTGGAGAGTGTTAAGTGAAATAAGTCATACAGAGAAAGACAGATACCATATGTTTTCACTCTTATGTGGATCCTGAGAAACTTAACAGAAGACCATGGGGGAGGGGAAGGAAAAAAAAAAAAGGGTTAGAGAGGAAGGGAGCCACAACATAAGAGACTCTTAAAAACAGAACAAACTGAGGGTTGATGGGGGTGGGAGGGAGGGGAGGGTGGGTGAGGGTATTGAGGAGGACACCTGTTGGGATGAGCACTGGGTATTGTATGGAAACCAATTTGACAATAAATTTCATATTAAAATAAAGTAAAATAAAATAAAAAAATAAAGATGTGGTATATATATACAATGGAGTATTATTCAGCAATCAAAAAGAATGAAATCTTGCCATTTGCAACTATGTGGATGGAACTGGAGGGTATTATGCCAAGTGAAATTAGTCAGGAAAGACAAAAATCATGTGACTTCACTCATATGAGGACTTTAAGAGACAAAACAGATGAACATAAGGGAAAGGAAACAAAAATAATATAAATACAGGGAGGGGGAAAAAACAGAAGAGACTCATAAATATGGAGAACAAACTGAGGGTTACTGGAGGGGTTGGGGGAGGGGGGATGGGCTAAATGGGTAAGGGGCACTAAGGAATCTACTCCTGAAGTCAGTATTGCACTATATGCTAACTAATTTGGATGTAAATTTTAAAAAATAAAAAATAAAATTAAAAAATAAAGATAAAAATAAATAAATAAATAATAAATAAATAAATAATAAATAATAAAAATCTAAGCCTTAAACTGAAAAGGTGAAGCGAGGAGGGTGAGATTTTTCACATTAAAGTTCCTGGATAATACTGTCATTGGGTGAATTGCATCCCCCCCAACCCACAAGATGCAGAAGTCCTAATCCCCAGTACCTGTGAATATGGCCTTATTCGGAAAGAGGGTCTTCGCAGATAGTCAAGATGAAGTCATTAAGGTGAGTATTAATTCCATAAATAAAAAGGGGTAAATTTAGATACAGACAAGATACCCATTGAAGGAAGACAATGTGAAGACACAGGGAGCCTGCCATCTTCAAGTAAAGAAACACCAGAGGCTACAAGAAGCTAGGAACAGGTTTCCCTCCAAAGCCCTCAGAAGAAACTGATCTTGCTGACACCCTGATGTTGGACTTTTAGCTTCCAAAATGGTGAGCCAATGAATGCCTGCTGTTTAAGTCACTAAATTGGTGGCACTTTGTAACAGCGGCCTCAGGAAACTCATACAAATAACTTCCAAAACTTTTAAGATTAATACCAAGTAGGTGACCATCTACCAAGGTAGAAGCCTTGAAGGTTATCAAAAACACACACAAAACATGTAAAACCTCAATCATTGTGATATATGAGGCTACCATTTAAATCTAAAATTTAATCCACCTCAAAGGGATCATAGACATGCACCCACCTGGTTTTGTCACTCTACCTTTTATGTATCTGTATCAAATATCAAATACAGTGTGCCTGTCCTTGATTCTAGGATTTTATAACAATTGCTCTTTAGTTTATAATTTCAGGGTTAGAGGAAGGCTGTGAGGCCCTAAAGCAAAGGCCCCATCATCCTAAAGCCCTCAGCATGGATGGTGCACCATTAACTGGGACATCTGTGGGCAACATGGGCTCTTCAGGAGTCACCTCTGTCTACTGGTACAAGAAGGTCACTGTGTATAGGTAATTCATACTCACCAAGTTTCCATGTAAATGCCTGATGTCATGATGATTTTCTACCTGTCACTGGCATCTTAACCTCCAACTCTTGAGGTATGGCCAGAGACAACCATTTACCCAATGGTGTCAACAAAAATCTATGCTAGGGTTCAAAATAATGCTTTATAATTTTTAAAGGTCATTGAATTATTCTCTCAGGAATGGTACCTTTGGTCTTCTTTTTTTTTTTTAATTTCATCATTATGTTTAGTCACCTCCTTTCTGACATGATTTTGCCTCATAGTGCTATTTCTTGCTTTTAGAATCCATACAATAGGTATGTTCATTTTTCATGCTTCTGTATCATTTAATGACTTGTAAGTACTATATTAAACTTTATTGGAGGAAAATCATGTTATATTATACAGTTGAAGTTTTCTACCTTAATTCTTTTCTACCCCTAACCAGCTACCAATGAATCTGTGGGGCCTTTCACTCAAATTATATAACCAGGCCACTTGACTTTATATTTGTCAGTACCCTCTCTTTCAAAGAAAAGAAAATCAATAAATGAGATGCCTTTAATAGAGAGTGAATTAATAGAGATCAGTCCATAATAGAATTGCTATTTTCAGTAGTTATTGCCTAGAAATGATTGTTAGGTCATCACCTGGGTTTGTGGCTATAATGGTGTCACTAGGAAAGAGAGAGGATGGGCAGAGAGTGAGAGACCTTTGTATGCTGATATTCTGTCCAACTCTTAGCACAGGTCTGAATCCTAAAAGCAAGGCCATAGGTGACTCACAGATAAGGAGCCTGCATCATCATCCAACTTTTGTCTCAATATGAGTACAAAACATTTGGGCCTCACTTCAGCCTTGGGAACAAGATTTTTCTTTAAACCCATGAACTTTACTGTTCAGTCCTGCCATCATCAGATGGGCCAATTTCCCTAAAACCAGCTGGTCCCTAGACAACTCCCCCTGACATTCTCTCAGAGGCTGGACACACCAGGCCATGACTCATCTCTGTCAGGGATGGTTACAAACCTTGCCTTCCAAGTGGTTGATTAAAGCAAAGGGTCAGCTGCTGCCATGACGACAGTGCTCCTCAACCTCCTGAGATGGTGCTGTAATTAGAAAAGTACACAGTGTCCTGACCCCCAGGCCCTTCTACAAGGGGCAGGAAAAGCGTTTTGGCAACACCAGAGCCTGTGGCAAGGGCAGAGCAGGCTGTGGGCCTTGTCACCCCAGCTCTTCCCAATAGGCTCCCAACAGCTTTGTCCGACTTGCCTCCCTCACCTCCTATTCTCATCTCCCCCCTTCTGCAGTGTGGGGCTGTCCTATCTTTTGTTCTGGCAGAGATAAGATGTATAAATGATGAGTGGTTGACAAAGTGTACTCCAGTGCCGCAGGCAGCTCATCAATCATTTTCCACATGTCGACAGGTAATTGATGTAAACCCTGCAGGCGAAGCTCCATCAGGTGAGAGGAGGGAAGAATTAAATCTGCTGTCAGAAGCCAAGCAGCTGATCTGTATTTAACATTCTTTTTAATTTAGCACATGTTTGTTTTAAGCTAAGTTTGTGGGCTCCTCCTTGCTCTCCACACTTAGGAGAATGGCCTGGGGTCTCTTAACCCCATCTCCCTTCAGGCCTGAATGCATTGGTGTCTTGGGCAAGGCTCCTGGGAAGGAGAACAGACGGGACCACCCAGGACTGCTAGGGAGGCACAGGGAAACTTCCTGCCTAAGTGAAGCTTAACATCAAAGGGCCGGCTGTCAGGCGATTATCTGTCAACAGGATCCAGGTTGGCAGGGCATGCTACCCACACACAAGGAAGGAACCATTTACTGCTTTCTTTACTTAACAGCAACAACAACAAAAAAAAAACAATAAAAATAACCTGACCCCATCTTTCCTTTAGGAAATTGAGTAACACTTCCAGCATAGAGTTGAAGAGGTTTGGTTTTCTTACTTCCCTTGCTTCAACCAAACCATTCCAAAGTTAAGTCAACTGTAGAACTTACTGGTCAGCTGGAAAAATCTGAGACTCTTGATGAATGGTCAAGACACCGTAAGTTTCACACCCCTGCTTGACTCCAACTCATTGTTCTACCACCAACCCCCCAATGCTCACCTACATACACACACGTGCTCACAAAATTTTTCCACTCTGCAGAAATCTTTGCTTTTGGGGACTCACAGAAAATTACCACATGTGCCACATTCACCACTTTTCAAAAGAATAATAATATAATCTATAAGACCTTAACTCCAAAGTGACCCTGAACATAATCTTGCAGTGCCTTAGGGTCATTTGAACCAATATGATGTTACAAAAAAAATGTTCTGCTTGATAGAATGCTAGATAAACCAGCTTTACTGGATTTCCTTTTCTATAAGGAAATGAGTTGACATCTAAGAAGACTCAGTCCTAATGGCTAGGTATGGGTCCCTGAATTTGCCACTCTACCTTCTCAGCTGAAATCAGTCATGTCCCAAAGCAGAGGTCTGCTCTGCCTTGCTTTCCTGTTTCATGGGCTCAGTGATGGCAATCTCTATTTTGGTGAGGTCCAGAAGTGTGAACAATGGAACACATTATGAGCCAGATTCATGGACGGGCCTCTACTCCCTACTCCAACTCTTTTCCATGTTTGCAAATCTAACCTTGCCTTCCCCCCCGCCCCCAACCTCACAGACGGAAGGCTTACAGAGCAGGAGTAACTGTTGGGATCACACTGAATGATGCCTTCCAGATTTGTGTCTTGAATTGGACTAGAGATTTAACTAGATTCTACATTTTTTAAAAATGTGGGACACTAGCAATCATCAGCAGTATACATATAGTCATTCACTTAATCTTTCAACAAATGTTTACTATGTACCCATCATGTGCTAGGCACAGTGGCTGAGGCTGAAAGTATAGCTATTTATCCTATGAAAACTTGGTAGCTGACAAGTTCACAAAAATACTATGATATAAAGTGTCAAGTGCCCTGTCAACAGACAATTCAAAGAGAATGTGCTTGGCTAATATACACATTTTTGAAATGTACAGCCTCACTAGAAATTAGATCAATGCAACATGAATTAAAATGAAAGAGTTTTTTTCTTTTTTTTTAACATAAAAATAGCAATAAGTGGGGGGAAAAAATAACACCCAGGGTAATAAAGAGTATGGAGGAAATGGGCACTGATACACAGACAATAGAAAACTAGTGGATTGATATAGCCTAAAAGACAATTTGGCAATATGCATCAAGACTTTAAATATTTTTAAGAATTTTTCTTCAAGTAACAATTAGACATATGTACAAGATTTAAGCATAAAAATATCCATTGAAAACATCTTACACCAAACACTGCAAAGGATACATGATATGCACATGATGGGAGATAGAGGGCACTTCAGGGGGGTTACATTTGGATGAGAGGAATTAGGGAAAGATTCATGGGAGTAAGTGGCTTTATTCTTAGTCCTGACAAATGAATGGGATTGTGGCATGCCAATTAGAAGGACACTTTGGGAAGGTGGGTGGGTGGGGATGAGAAAGGCAGAAAGAAAAAGGAGTGCAGAGCATCTGTGACAAGTGGGAGTTGTCCAACCTGGTGGGAGCACGAGATTGGGAGGGGCCAGTAGAAGTGGAAAATGAGGCTCCCCACCCCATTAAGCTGCACTAGGTTTTGCTGGCTGGTGAACAGGTTCTTCAATGGGCAAAGGGGTGGCCCTATCTGCCTTTCTGCAAACAAACCAAAAAAAGACATGATCAAAGCAGTGCCATGAGAAGTTTACTCCATTTGTATTGGACAAGGTAGGCGAGGCTGGGTAGAGATAGGAAGCAGGGAGACAGGCAAGGTTATCACAATAGTCATGCAAACAGTCTACCAAGAAACAGTACACTCCCTAGTAACACACAACGGAAAACCTAGTCTGGCTTAGTTTCACTGAACAGCAGCTTCTGACCAGAGATTGATTGATTGATTTTCTTTCTTTCTTTCTTTCTTTCTTTCTTTCTTTCTTTCTTTCTTTCCTTCTTTCTTTCTTTCTTTCCTTCTTTCTTTCCTTCCTTCTTTCTTTCTTCTTCTTTTTTTTCTTTAAACAAAGTCTACTTATCGAAACACAGGCTAACAAATGATCAGTCTCGATTTACAAGTTATCAGAACCTGCTATCAACCCCCAATTAAAATTTCAAGATATGAGGGATTCTAAGACATTTTAAAAACACAGAATTACTCAGTAACAGAGGTGAGGTCCTGCACTAACAGCCTGCTGAAATGGGCTTGATCAACAAGAGCTTGATGGGCTAAAAATATGTCATCATTTACAAATATTTATGATTAATAAGTGGTTTTTTTTCAAAGTATCCTGGATGAATCTAAGTGTTGGGTGTGAAGCTGGTTAGTCCTCCTGAACCCTGTGGGTTTTTTGTATCTACTGATTAACAACAGTTCTGAAATTTTCCTGAAAAAATAATAATTTCAGCTTCCTCAATGCTGGCATTCAAATATACTAATGACAGCATTTAATGTTTATCAAATTCTCATCATATGCTAAGCACTGTTCAAAGTACAGATACTAACTTGCCTATTCCTAAAAATAATCTTATAAGGTAGGGACTATTATCCCATTTACACATGGTGAAACTAAGAGCAGAGAGGTTACATAATTCACCCGGGATAATGAAGTTAGTGAGTGGCAAAGCCAGGAACTGAACCCAGGTAGTCTGGTCAAGAGTCGTACTGTTAACTTCTACTTTAGATTATTTCCCACTAAAACACTTCTCACATCATTTGCAGGCACAGCAGTGGATGGTTGTGTATGTCTGTGCATGTACATCTGTGTGTGTGTGTGTGTGTGTGTGTGTGTGTGTGTGTGTGTGTATGCAGGTGTGAGTGATGGGAAGGAGAAAAAACAGACACCACATGGTGAGGAGCAGGACTGTGGGGCACTGCACTGGGAGGATGCTCAAACTCAAAGACCGAAGATCAATAAACAAACCTGGTTTTAACAATAGGACAAGAGGGGAAGAAAGAATAGTGGTTCTGGACAATTCTTAGAACCCACTCTCACCCACCCAAGCATACTGGTGTGTATACCCCGTAGGGAGAGAAGGACACAGCTGAAAACCATATGCCCAAGCAGCCCAGCTGCAAGATCCCTCTAACACAAGGGTCAAGTCCTTAAGCCGTTTTGCAGTGGGAGCTACAAATAGTATTCTGTATTCTACAAATAGTACTCTGCCACTGGAAATGGCAATAGCTTGCAAGGAAGTAGGAGAGTCAAGTCTGGTGGTAGGCCTGAACAGATAAGAGTCCTGAGGGGTGGGTCTTCCATGATGGAGAACCATCAGTGGGCAAGCTGGGAGCTTGAGAAAAATAAAGGGAAGCCAGCTCAGAGATGAGTAACAATAATGAAAAGCACACCAGCCCAGATGAGGGTCCACTTGTGAACTGGGTACCGCTGGCACCATTTATGGTGGTTGAGAAGCAGACTGGAGGGGCACCTGGGTGGCTCAGTCGGTTGAGAGTCTGACTTCAGCTCATGTCATGATCTCACGGTTCGTGAGTTTGAGCCCACATCGGGCTCTGTGATGACAGCTCAGAGCCTGGACCCTGATTTGGATTCTGTGTCTCCCTCTCTCTTTGCTCCTCCCCCACTCACACTCTCTCTCAAAAATAAATAAACATTAAAAAAAAATAAGCAGACTGGAATGATTTCTGAGAACAGACTGATCCTCCATAGTAGACACGTGATTGTGTTAATAACAGAGAAAACAATCCATTGTTTAAAAATTGTATTTAAATTATTTATCATTCTCTTACTTGCAACAGAAGGTTTATTTCACTTAGGGTGTATAAGCCTCCAGTTGGACTCCATTGGGCATCCTTCACAGATGTGAGGATACAGAAGATGCTTCTTGGAATACAGACAGGAAGTCTTCTAGCTACCTAATTCACATTGTACACAGTATGTCCTACCCAAGAGTTACAGGTCTTTAATGGATACCTCTTTGATATGGGATCCAGGGGGTACCAAAGGAAATCATATCCACAACACAAAGTTGTGGCCTTGTACTCAGTGGTACACTATTGGGCAGAGACTGCTCCATGGCCACTCTAGAATCTTTGAGCTTCTTCACAGAGTGGTGAACTTCATGGATGAGTCTCACAGCACTTTTTTCACATTGGGGAACATGAATATCAATTGCATCCATGAGGAAAGCCAAAGGAATGGCTTGACTTTGAGCTCATTTGGCACTTGGCCTTTCTTAAATTGCTGCAACAGGGAGTGCTCTTTGTTGACAAGAGAACTATCTGGAATGATGTAAGGGTCCAGATTCCTGAGCCAGCTCACAGCCATCTCCAACTCTCTTGACCTGGGGAGTGCTGACAAAACTTCAACTTCTTGCTCTTCCTTGTCCCCATCCACACCAACAACTGTGTGTGTGTCTTCCATTTGTATTACCCTGGAGACTCCGGATGCCATCAGTTTGCACTTAACCAGGAACCCAGTGGCAGAATTTGGAGCTGTCCCAGGATTCTGGAAACTCTCATTCTCCTCTTTACATAACCTCCAAGAAAATGTCTATTTCTCCCATTACTATCTAGACCCAGAGCTCCATGGCAAAGAAAACCAAAACCAACAAAACAAACAAATCCAACAACAACAACAACAACAACAACAACAACAACAAGCTGACGAGTTGTTAGATAATTGATTTTCTTTGCCAGTTCTCTCCTTTTCTCCTTTCTCCTCCCAACACAATTCCCTGACTTCAATTTCACAGGCAAGTATTAGAGCAGGGGGACTTCAAACACTGTGATCTGAGCTTGTAGTTGGTTAAATAGTAAAAAAACAAATAAACAAACAAAAATCAAACAAAAGAATTCATTGAAATGCTATACCTGTACTTAGACATTTCATTTTAATTTAAATCATGGGAATGAAACTTTTCTTTTGCATAGTTTAATGGAGGGGAGAATTTGTCATCCTAAAATATGCCTCTTTGGCATAAGGATTATTTTACAATGATCATTATTATTTTTTATTTATTACTGAAGTACAGTTGACATACAATGTTATATTAGTTTCAGGTATACGTCAAGTAAATAAGTCAGAGAAAGACAAATACAGTATGACTTCACTAATATGTGGAATCTAAAAAACAAATGAACAAAACAAAATACACTGATTCTTTAAAAAAAAAAACACACACACAAGAGAAAAGCTCTAAAATCTAAGAAGTGACCCTTTTGTAAGAAACATTTACATTTATAAGGAAAATCTCCATTTGTGAGGGTGTCTCCCTCTCTGTACTAGAAGACAATGACTAAATCTCTAGAATCTCTTGTTAATACAGAAGGCAAGGACTTAAACCCACACAACAACCTTGCCTTATCATTGTTTACTGTGCTTTTCCTGGTAACCCCCCCATACTTGGCCTCCTTCCCCCACCCACCTCCAACATTTCTTCTCTTTAGCTAGAGATGGTATTTAAGGTAGTGGCGTGGGCCCTCAGAGGGCAGAGGAAGAGGGTGTTGCTCAGTTTCCCTGGGTTTCTCCATGTAAAAAGGAGATACAAATGTTATTAAACTTCCTTTTGTTTTTTTATCTTAATCTTTTTTTTTTTTTAATAACAGAAATATCTCAGCCAAGAACCTAGAAGGTTAGAGGGAAAATTATTTCTCCTCCCCCACATTAGCATGGACTCTTTGACATAGCCAATCTCATTATGAGCTTCTAAAATTTCCTGTTGTGTTTTCTTTAAAGGAGAAATCTAACTTTAAAACTCTTGCAAGGCAATAGGAGTACAGACTCCTTCTAGAATTTTATGGGTTTTTTTTTTCTTTTGAGTTTTACAGCTGCCTTGTCCATACTTAACTGACTGTATTTTTTTTAAATCAAACCTCATCAAGTCTTACATCTTAGTTTTCACGAAAAGACAAATCCTCTGTACTCTCACATTTCATTGGTTTTATAACATTTAATTAAACTGCATTATTGTAATATAAACATAACTAGGTTTGGGAACAGATTCAACTGACTCTTGGTAAATATACAGTTCACCTGGTGAGACCAGAAGTGCCTGGTTGAATCAGAGAGCCTGCCAGCTGTGCATATGTAGGATGACTGTGCATCACCCAGTATGTTCCATGGAAGAATAGCAGGTGTTGGTGAGTATACAAGTTGGTAAAGTGCAAAAGAGTTAAGTAGAGTGCTTTTACCGTGTGTGTGTATGCATGCATGTATGTATGTACATATGTATGTATGTATGTATGTATATGTACATGTATATGTGTGTATACACATTCACACATTTTTTTCAGATGGTATTTAGTTTTAGAGAACAAGATCACACACTTATTAAGACTGCTTAGGGGCGCCTGGGTGGCTCAGTCGGTTGAGCGTCCGACTTTGGCTCAGGTCACGATCTCGCGGTCCGTGAGTTCGAGCCCTGCGTCAGGCTCTGGGCTGATGGCTCAGAGCCTGGAGCCTGCTTCCGATTCTGTGTCTCCCTCTCTCTCTGCCCCTCCCCCGTTCATGCTCTGTCTCTCTCTGTCTCAAAAATAAATAAATGTTAAAAAAAAATTTTTTTTAAAAAGACTGCTTAGCAATACCAATATGAAAAAATGGCCTTATTCCTACCAGCACAAACTGCAATAGTTAAGCAGGTACATGGAATCCTGATGTTCTCCTCAACAAATGTCAGTGCTCAGAATGGCTGCACAGCGAGCATCCATTTGGCATTTCCTCTGTGAGCAAATAACTTTGTAACTACATGGTTGGCTTTATGAGCAAGTAGCCTGAAAAGTCAGAATCTGCTTTCCAGGCTCAATCTCAGGGAAACATTTAGCCAGATATCTGGTCTGAGGAGTACCCTACTTTCTGTACAATCTGCTTAGGGTGGTTTTAGGTTGGCAGCGGAATGGGGAAGAATGTGAGAGCCTTTTGCCCAAGATCATTCTTTTCTTATTTCATGCAGAGAACCTGTCATAACCATAGCTCTCTTATGGTTTTTCACATACAACTTATCTCTGCCCAAAGTTAAATGGCTCAGATGAAAGCCTGAACTAAAGGCAACCTCTTCAGCAGGCTGGTTAGTAGTATATGAGATCCCTTGCATGAGAACACCAGGAAGAATAAAATACAGCACAAGATGGAAAGACAAGAGGGTGGGGGCAGAAGTGGAGAGAAACCAAGGAGACAAGAAACAGAAGACAGGGTATATACAGGAGGGAGCAAGGTAATGAACAGGGGAGAAACACCTGGCAAGTGGAGGGAGGTAGAATGGACCCACTACATGAGCACACTCTCTGCTTTTCCATTTCTGTGCAGTATTTCTTTTGCTATCTAAAAGAGCCCTACCAGCAGTTCCATAATTCTCACAGCCACAGAGCATCAAACAAAGACATTTTTTCACAAAATAAAAAAAGAGGTTGATGCATGCAGAATGCTTATAGATTATTAGCAATGGTGATTAAAAACAAAAAAGCCAAAATTACTGCATGAGAATGATAGTCAATCTAAAGTATGGGAGAAAGGGAGAAGGCAGACTCTCCTGGATCAATGGTTAATGAAAAAGCCAGCTCAATCATGAACATCTTCAAAGTTCCTGAGGTCAAACAAGCCATGCAGCCAGCTTCTTTCATGGTGGCCCATCCCAGGGGTTATTTGTAAATTTCTTAGGATAGCCCTTTTCTCTGTCAATTTGCACTAATAGAGTTTGAATGTCAAAGCCCAGTGGGATTTCTTAACTTTCCTCTGTTGCACATCATTGCATTCCATGGCTGTTTGAGGACAAATGGGAAAGGCAGATGACTTCTCAATGTAGGGCCTTTATTACTCTCCCCTCTTTCCTTAAGCCCTCAAGGAAGCATTTAGGACACATAGCCAAGACTGAGTTTGTTCACTCAGCAATGTGCAGGGAAGGAATTATCCACATAAGCAAGACACATGAAACATGCTCAGGGGCATTCTGTGATTGGACAAAGATGTCTTCTTTACAGAAATGCTATTCCAACTTGGGACGACTTGCTTGAAGCTCTGACCCTCAACTGGATATGGACATGATCAGAAGAAACCCAGAGTCACCACATCCTCTTCCCTAGGCGGATGCCTGTACCCGTGGGGAACCTTACCAACTCCACCCCTCACCTTCACTTTACTTTGATTTTCTGCCTTGACAGATGGTAGGTGGTTTTACTCTGGGTACCCAGTCATCAATGTTTGCTTAATGTTTTTTTCTTAAAGAATCTTCCATCATTTCAGGTGTGATCCAATGAGTAAAGATAGATACTCAAAATCTATTTAGTAAATATAGCTTCCAATTGTGCACACTTTAAACAGAGAAAGCTGTCCTCAGAAACAATATTTAATCAACATTTAGATGAACAGGAGATAACTTCATTACAAAGTGTTGTGATTTGTAAAGAAAGGGACTCCTGCAGATGAAAATTCTCCAAACTGTTTCCACGTACCCCACAGCCAAAAGCAGGAAGATATTCACCTAAGCTTCCCTCTACCTACCTCTACCCTCTGCAAAAGTGTTAACAGAAAGAAGTTAAGTGGAAGCTGTTTGCTATTTCCATTGTAAGTCAGCTGAAATGAATAACATTAGTTAAGCTTTTACAGAGGAGGGAAATAAAAGAAATACTATCTTACTTGCCTTCTTCAAAGGTCTAATGAAAAAAAAAAGATAATTTGAATCAGAAAAAAACAAGCTAGACTCTTATCCCTTTGAGTTCCAGTCTCTTAACATCCTGATTTAAAAGATACTTCCTAAAAATACCTACTTAGCTAACTAGAAATGTCACAAGTAATAATGATTATGCCACCAATTTTTCCACTGAAAATATGGCCCCAGATTCCTGTTTTTATGATGAAAATGATGGGGGTTAGGTGGCTCCCAGTTGCTATTTATGACCTACCCACAGAGTGATTATCCACTGATATCTGGAGATTATTTAAGGAGTGGGCCAACAGAGCATGGAAGTTCACTTTCCAGATGGTGAAAGTGAGGCCCCAAAGTGAGTGTTTCTCAGAGTTATGGGGAGCCATCAATTTCTGAAAAGAAACTGCCTAGCGTTGTTAGTGTTGGGGACATTGGCCCAACCTCCATTTATTCTGTGGCCAAAAGGGCTGGATTCAGGACTCCCACAGGGGTCTAAGTCCTGGGGGTTTGGCCTGGTATAATTACTATTGTGTTTCACCACCAAGACCAGAATTCCTTTTATCAAGGGCAAATAGCTTGCCAGAGGCATTTTGATAAGAACTTACCAAAATATAGCATTAGCTGTCTTCCCTACACATTACTCCACTGTTTGTTCAATAGCGGTGACATTTAAACGGCAGTAAGTGTAGAGCAGAGAGGCAGCCTGAGAAAAGGTGTGAGTTTCATGTGTGCTGGCAGCATCAATTTCAGCCATGATACACTTGGCAAAGGCTGTTAGCAAAACATTGATGCAGAGGGTGTCAAAGAGTAGGAGGTGGGGCTCATAGTCCTGCTACCTCAGCAAATGATTCTGGGTCATCCTGGGGAACAGATACCAGGGGAAGAGAGCAAAATATCAACTCCTTTCACCTGGGCCACCACACTGTGCATGCTCTAGATTTGGGCCTTTAAGGGATTTTCAGAATACTTGGTACTTGGTAGTGAGGATAAAAAGAGAAAATAGTACACAAGGAGTGTGTCCGGTGACAATGTGAAGGTTAGCATAGGAAGAGGGAAGCAAGGATCAAATAAAAGAGAAAAGGCAGAGGAAAGCAAGAATTAAAGGAAGGTTAAGAAAATGTGATGGTGAGGAGAAACAAGCTAAAAGACTGTCACCTCTTTGGTAGTCAAAAATGATGATGATGATAATGATGATGATGTTGATGATGATGATATGGAGAAGACTCATCTTTCATTCACCTCATCCACTCATCTACCCATCTACCCATTCAACGAGTTATTAATTCTGCAAATATTTGCTGGACTCCCTTACATGACACAGAGTTTGAGGTGCACAGGAAGATGCCACGCATACTCAAGAAACATACAACCATGGAGGTGACAGAAAACTGACACAACTAATTAAGACCATGTGTCAAGACCATGAGGCACTGCTGCCCACCAGCCAGAATCCTGTACCTCATACCAGCTTCTTAGAAGCAACAAAAAGCTGCCTCATACCCATCGTTGAGGGAAAAATGTCTTCTGGGTTAGATCTTCAGAGAAGCCAGGACTACCCGAACCTTCCTGATTCTAAAACTCTCATATGTAAAATAAATAAAATAAAACTCATATATATAAAACACACTGAAAGAACATAATTAATAATAGCAGCAAACAACAGTATCAATGATTAACACCTATAGACCACTCATCAGACATTTTTTTTTCTAAGTGCTTTACATGTATTGACCAATTAACCCTCTTATTAATGTAAGGATCATTACACTCTCCAAAGTCAAAACAAAAAACACAGTAGAATTTAAGCCCACACAGTGTGAATCTGTGTTTGAGATCTGTCTGTTGCCATACTATGTGCCTCCACCAGGAGACAGCATGAAGCATGGCGAGCTGCAATGAAGAGAACTAGATTGCATGAAGGACTGCATGCCAAATGACATGAGGAGAAAGCATGTTTCTGGAACCCCCAATAGATGCAGAGTAAAGCGCCCAGATCTAGCCATTCTTCACATTTGTCCTAGGTGATTCAGGAGACATAAAACTGGTAGAGCTTTCATCTATGACCCGGAAGAAGTTCCAGTTGAGGAGAAAAGACTAGCCTCCATGACCCATGAGGAGAACAAAGGTCTGTAAGCACATTGCCAGCTCTGTAGCCTGGGGGTAAGGATGTGCTCAATGTGGCTCAGAGTAGAACCCAGAAAGGCGGGCCTGGCAAAAAAAAAAACCCTTAGGGCGCCTGGGTGGCGCAGTCGGTTAAGCGTCCGACTTCAGCCAGGTCACGATCTCGCGGTCTGTGAGTTCGAGCCCCGCGTCAGGCTCTGGGCCGATGGCTCGGAGCCTGGAGCCTGTTTCCGATTCTGTGTCTCCCTCTCTCTCTGCCCCTCCCCCGTTCATGTTCTGTCTCTCTCTGTCCCAAAAATAAATAAAAAACGTTGGAAAAAAAAAAAAATTAAAAAAAAAAAAAAAAAAAAAAAAACCCTTAGAGTTCTAGTTTATTTTCACCTCCATCCTTCATTTTATAGGTGAGCAAGAGGATAAGTGGCCTCGGGAAGAGGAGGCTGTCTTTACAATATAGGGAACATATTTTTTTATTTGATAAAATAAGTCAAGAACAGCAATAACAATGGCAGCTAGTGTTTGTATATCACTCACTCTGGGCAGGCTATATTCCAAGCATTTCCATGTATTAACTCAATCTCTGAGCTAGGGACAATTATTTTACAGATGAGGAGACCCCCAAAAAGTTAAATAATTTGCCTAACATCACAAAATATTAAGTGGCAGGGACACAATTTTTACCCAGACTATCTGGTTCTAGAGTCCTAGAAGACTCCATAGGTAGGCAGAAAGAGGAAGATACCCGGAGGTGCCAATGGCTGCTGATGCCAACTGAGCTTGGACCCAGTCCAAGAAGGAGACAATCTGCCACAGCAGATGTTAGAGCATCGGATTCTGAGATGTGAGACGATAAGGTGTCTCACCCCACCCCACCCCCGAGACACTGCTCCTGGCTGCTCACTCTCTCTTGAGGATACCAGAATAGAAAATGCATTTGCTATTCCCTCCATTTAGAATTCTCATTCCCCTGCCCAAATAATTATACGTTCCTGCCATCAAATGTTGCCTTCTCCGAAAGACCACCTTTGATTATCCTACATGAAACAACATCATTTCCCTGTATCTTCCATTCACATTACTCTGCTTGAAATATATTTATTTATCTACTTACTTATTATCTCTATCTCTTGCCACCCTCACCTCAGAAGATAAGTTTCTTGAGCAGGAAATCAGTCTCTGTGAATAGTGCCTAGAACAGTGCCTGCCTGACACATAACATATCTCAATAAATATTTGTGGAATAAAGAGATACAGAATCCTCAATGGGAATCATGGCGGGATTCAGAGAAGAAAGGAGAGGAATCATTTACTCCCTTTCAGAAATGCCTAAAATAATGTGAAGGACACTGATTCCCATCATCATGAAGATTCCACTCTGAAAGAAAGATGTAGACTCCTTCCAGAGGAGAGCTGAATCTAATGGTAGAGACATGTTCCCCATCTTAGAGGAATTTATCATAATGGAGAGGCAGCAACAATGATTCCTCACAGTGACTGAGAGGCAGAAGGAAGGGAGGGAGGGAGGACAAGAGAGGATGAAGTAAGGGAAGAAGATTCTGTTCATTTCATGACAACCCAGTCAGTAGTTGGAAGAGTTGAAATATGGGCCAGGACACAGTACCCACAGAGAAACACAGCAGGGCCACATCCCCATCTGACAGGCATCAAACAGATTCCAGGCAAGTATGTTTTGACTGGTTTCTGGCCTCAGACTTTTGGAAGCCCAATTCTCCCTCCTCCTTAAATATCTGATTCAGCTTCTCATAATGGCACCTCAAGCCCACTTAGGTGTTCTTGGAGGACTGAACAACTACCTCTGCCAGATTATTGCCTCATTAATTAGAGCACCTCATTAATCTTACCATTATCCAGACTAATTAGAGGATGCTCTCCTTCTCTCAGTCCTCTTTCTTTCTACTCATCTCTGTTCTCTCCTTGGTCTCTTCTTCATATTTCCCCCACCCCCCTGCAAATAAGACTCTCCCAAGACCATGATTCATTTACTTGAGCTGGCAAATTGAGATCCTATGTTTGGGCAGGGTGAAGATCATATACTAGAATCTCAATACCAACTAATAGCAAAGATAAAGTAAGAACAATCACACAAGCAATGAATTATATTTTTATTTATCTAATCAGGTATTAAATTTTCCCTCTTCACTTAAAGGTATTGGTCTTGATTCAGGTCCTTGGTATGTCCAAGTTCCAAATAATCCTGATCTATACTGACCTACTGGGAACAGCATGCACTGTTTGTTCTTTGTACTGTAGATAAGCATTTCCTCTGTTATCATCCCCTTTTAAATATTTTCCATTGTACTGGCAAGGTCTTGTGTTTTTTTTTTTTTATAGTTTTTATTCTTATTAGCCATCTCAAATGATCTATGAAACAAAGGTAGGGTAGAAAAATTAAAAATCAACATACACATGCAGACATGTCACCCACCTACAAATGGAGGGGGGAAATGAGGTTTAGAAGGAAAGACAGTCCAGGGGAAAGCAAGAAAAGCAACTAATGTAATTGAGTCCATGGGGGCTGGTATAACAAGGATGGATAGAAAAGATTGGGATCCAAGCATCTAGGAAGATAGAAGCAGCAAGGATACAACTGACAGTGATAATAGAAATGTGCGCAAATGACGGTCTTATTCACCCAACACCAGAACCTGGAAGCTGCCCTTCAGACTTGCAGCATTTCACACTCAAAAGAGTCAACTAAAAAACCTCTTTGACCTAAGAGTTCATGATTAAAATATAAATTGACTTAAATAAATTGCCAAAGGCAAGATGTATTATTATAATAAACAAGGATGTGCATCTGGGAGAAAGCCCAGAACCTCTGGAATGAACAGAATTACAAGGTTCCAGAATGCTGCGTTCCTGGAGGTCCTTCGGGAAAATACAGATTCATGGGTGGGGAAGGGGGTGGATATCCAGCCTCTGGACTTGAGAATGGCAATGATGGAAGGAGGAGCAGGAACATACCTCACCTCACCCAGAAAGTGAAAACAACAGCTCCCTTCTGAGATTTGCAAGGCTCTGTGAATATCTGCAGGGTCTATTCAGACGAGAGAAATGTATGGTAGCAGAATGGGCAGAAAATCTGTTTCCACCTTTTCCCCCTGACTCTGCTTGCCTTGGAAGCTTGACATACTGTATGGACCAAATAATAATAATAATAATAATAATAATAATAATAATAATACAAGCCCTTATAGTCTCAGGGAGAGATTTCTAGTCATTTTCCAGGATCCCTCTTCATTTTTAACTTATTCCATATGCTTTGCTACCCGCAGACCCCAGCCTCAGCAGCAAAAGCAATCTATGCTGCCCTGCCATTTAAGTGTGAGGAGCCCAGCTCTACTGAAGCTTGTCATCGTGCCTATTAGCTTGATGTCTTTATTCACAGACCATCTGTACCACCGAGAGATACAGAGGCAGCTAATGTCAATATGAACAAATGCCTCCTCTTTTACAAGAAATGTCAAACACAGGACAGGCTAAGAATGACCCCAGGAATACCAACAGATGTTCACTACAAGCCTCTCAAAAATCAATCCTTTCTACAGGGACTAATTAAGATGAAATAAGGAGCAAAAGTAAAGAAATTTGTGTCATATTATCAGGAACTTCATCCTCACTTTCCAAGCTCATTATGGGCAGATTGGCCTGTGCCCTTTGAAAAAATGCTAAAAGAGGGGCTGCAGGTACCAGGGCACCAGGGAGGCCTTCATTGGCCTCCAGCTCCAAACTGCAAAAAGAAAATCACTTAAAAAAAAAAGAAGAAGAAGAAGAAGAAGAAGAAGGAGGAGGAGGAGGAGGAGGAGGAGGAGGAGGAGGAGGAGGAGGAGAAGGAGTGTTACTTACATACGCTTATTTTTCTGGTCTGGTTTCTTTAAATAATCACATACAGAAAGAGCCCGTTTTCAGAAAGCTTCCAAAATATTATGTTTTTATATATAAAAGAGGATAAGGTTTGGCATCCTGGGCTTGGAAGTCCAGATTATGGGGCCATAGAATGGTCATTCGCTGCAAGGTAAGTGAAGATCTCCTATATTCTAAATTTCTCATATATTTTCACCCTTCCTGAATGGGTTGAATCTTATGGATGAATTAGCCTCAAATGAACATAGGTTGGCATTGCTTGAATTTTAAATATAGCTCAGCTTTGCTTTTAAGTAAGGAAATTTCTGCCATCTAGAATAGTTGCTGTTCTTCATTAAATTATTTGTCACACATTCTGGTTGGGTAATAAAATGAGTACACTACATCCTAGTATAGTGGTCCTCAAACATTTCTCTGCTGAAACACATGGTAGATGATATTACCAAGCCCAACTCACTCTCAGGGGGTCACATAAGGTGAGATGCCATTCTCTCTGAAGTCATTAACTGTACCTCTTTCTCTCTGCTCAAGAAATTATAGAACAAGGCAAGTAACATGAATGAATCTGCTCTAATTTACACAAAGGTACATCAAAACAAACTTCAGTACTTTATCATCAGTAGGTATTTGTTTGTGGTCTCTCTCACAAAATGATTACCAAACTTTACTGCTGAGTCATATTAAGACCCCAAAATATATTTGAGGTCAACCAAAAGCAAAGCCTGAAGACACCTCCACAGCACCATGAGTCCCCTCAGTTTCTACCATAAAGCAATGCACACACATGGAATGGGTCAATATCTTGAAAAAAAAATGGGTTCTTTTTGTAGATGATGAGAGACTCAACTTTTGACTTCTAAATGTATATAGCGACAGGAGAAAGGTATGAGGATTTCATGATTCACCAAGAACAGTGACTCATGCTATACTAAAAGACATCACCACTCCACCAACACTACAACACAATAAAACTTCTGTCAACATACTGGATGCTACACTAACGTCTGGGCATCACTTCATGCTATGTCTGCCAGTTTTCCCAAACCTTTTATCAGCTCACAGAAGGGTTTGGTCTTGGATGATCCCCTTTGACTGTGGAAGTAACTCAATCTTTTGTATGGTTCCCTGAAAGATCACAAGAGCCAATATTCAAATGACTGCTCTTGGACCTCCAGGTCACTCTCTTATTTCCCTGGTAAAACTTTCCGATGCTGGGGTGAAATATGTGGCATAAATTAAATATCAGAATTCTAAAACTACTGAGAGCATTTACCTATACCTGCCCCATCAGGTATAGAACTGCTATTTAAGGATAGCCCATATTAAAATGCCACATAATGAATCACTTTGGGGAGACTGAAGCATTAACATGCCTTTTGGTTGAGTCTCTTATCCCATCACTCTCTTGCTGACACAATCACGTAAAAACCAATACAATCTCCACCCTTCCTTCTCCCTTCTTTGTGATCATGACACTGAGCGTGGTTTTGCTATTAAGTCATGAGACTCATCTCTGACTGTTAAGTTTGCATGGACAAAACCATAGTGAAAGGTGATCTATTTCATGCATAGCAAAGATTCCCAATTTGTAAAGTCATACACTAGAGATCAAGCAGATGCAGGGAGTTGGTTACTGCCCAATCCAAGTTCTAACCCAGTTGCTACTATTCTCGTGTGAACACAAGAGCAAGAGTTATCAGATAATTTTATATAGCAAACAGGGAATCTGGTAGCCCTAGAAAATGGTTGAAGAAAAATTCTAGCAAACCCCATTACAGTCCTAGAATGATTCTCCAGGGTGGGTCATGAACAGAGAGAAGATCAAACGTGTTAAGGACAGAAGCCAGACTTGCCACAAGAACCTCAACAAAATCCAGCTTTTCCTTTAGTCAAAATGGCCGTGATCATGAATCTCATCAATCAAAATGGCTGCCTTAAGAGCTCACCTTTCTCTCAAAGAAGACCTCTGAGAAGACTGCCTGACCCAAGGGGACTTGGTGAGACTCTACTTCAACTGGGGTTTGAACCTTTGACCTTGAGGTCACCATGCTCCTGGGACAGGAAGGTGGGGATATAAGGGAAGTAAAAACCAAAGTCTTACTGGGAAACTCACATTTAATAATAATAATAATAATAATAATAATAATAATAAAATTATCAACAGATTCACTAAGGGTTTGTTACATGAACTGGGAATGGGAAGACTAGGGTCCTAGTCCTGACTTCTACCAGGACAGGGCAACTTATTTACCTTCTCTGAGCCTCAGTTTCCTCACCTGTAATCTAGGTGACCTGAATTAAAGATTTCTAAAGTTCACTCCAGCTCTAAAAAGCTAAAATTCTATGAATCCATTTTAACCCTCCATGTAATCTTTTCTAAGTAAAACATTCAAGATGCTTTATGAGTACTGGCCCCAGAAAGCAATAACTTGAAATATAACAGATCTACCTGTTTGAATTGCACGTAACCCCCCCCAGCACAGTGAAGACTTGTTCTAGTGCATCTGAAGGAACACACATGCTCACACAGGCACACATGTGGGCATCCCTCATTAATGCCCTCAGGGCCCACAGGGGCCCCAGCCCATCTCATCCCAGCACATAAACTACGAGTGATAACTCGCCATGTCACACGGTGCTTTCTGCACGTCCAAGCTGGCAGTACTTGCTACATCCAGGACCTGGGAAACATCTGCAGTTTTGTGATTCTTCCTCGTTTCCATTCCCGTGATGCTCTCTGAGCCTGCTCGGATCAGAGAAAGGTCGCAGGCTCCATCTGGCTGCCCTGCCCCCCTCCATTCTCTCCCTCACCACTCCGGTCCCCCCTAAGGAGTTTCTGCCCATTTTGTCACTTCCAC
This sequence comes from Neofelis nebulosa, assembly GCF_028018385.1. Lineage (NCBI taxonomy): Eukaryota > Metazoa > Chordata > Mammalia > Carnivora > Felidae > Neofelis > Neofelis nebulosa. Next base: position 40,948,237 of record NC_080794.1, on the reverse strand, counting down.
CTGTTCTGACAGGTTCCCCTGCCTGACCCCAAGATAGCCCTTGGGGACATTAATCATATAACAGCCGGAGCTGTGAAAGAAACAAGGGTTTGGCTGGATACTGTTACCGTCTCTGTCACCTACTAATCATGTCCTATGACACGGAGGGGCTTAATCAGATGGTCTGCTCTCTCATTAATCATCCTGGGCTCACTCAAACTTCACAGAGAGATTAAAGTTTAGCTCCACTGGCTCCCTGCACCTCCTCCCACCTCACCCTCGTCTAAAGCAGTTTCACTGGGGGTAGGTCTCAGGTTCCTTTTGCTTTGCCAACTGGCAGGGCGACATGGAGTGTCGAATGCCTACCAACACCACAACATTCAGGACAAGGAGGACAATTCCTGGCTTCCTTTCTTTCCTCCCCTCCCCACCTCACAATCCTCAAGACATTCAGCAACCTGGAGACGAAAAATTCACGTAATGAGAAGGCTGGGAATCACAGACCTATGCCTGGACTACAGAGGCAGCTGCCACTTATATCTATGAACCTTAAAGAACTAATAAAGGAGAACTTTCTTGTGCTTAATCAATAGCAAGGAAAATAAAAAAAATCATTAAAAAATGACTCGTTAAAATAGGCATGTATACTCAAGTGGCTGAAGAGTGGCTCCACCACCAAGGACGGCACTCCCCCCGGGGGGATGCCAGCCCGAGGATCCTTGTCCCTTGCCACGCTACTGAAACTACAGCTTCACTCAAGTCAAAAATAGCCTGTATCCTTTATGAATTCTTTCCAAACTGAAATAAAAGTTACCAAAAGGACCCTCCAAAAATACCCCATACGTGAGAGTCAGAATATATTTTAGCTCAGCGAATTCATTCTTAGCCTGCTTGCAATTTTCTGAGCTTCAAAGGGGGAAAATCAAGTCCCAGTGAAGGGTTCTCTCTGAGTATTGGTTTTGTACGTGCTCGGGGTACTGTTGACTTTTGCAGTGCTGTATGATTATGGGAAACAAGGATAATATTTGCCCTCAGCGCCAGGAAAGAACAAATATTTTATCAACATCTAAATCATCTCTCATCTGGCAGGGGAGGAGGCGCAGAATGCTCAGTTGCACACACGTAAGCTGATGAGGGCAAGAGAGGGGCTTCTGGGGGAATCATCTACCTGTGCAAACTTGACCTTTCAATACTAAGCATCGTATCCCTTGCCAAGAGATCTCTCCGTGACAATCTCAAACACTTCCATCTTTCCGGGTTCTCCTGCCAATACCCCTCACCCCAGAGTGATGACCAACGTGCCACCATGCTGTCTTTCTCACATCCAAATGTGGAGGCCGGGCCTAGGACTCAGGCAGGTGGGGGACTTCTGTGGATATTTTGGGGGGATGAGGACTTGCCCTGTTGTTATGTTTGTTTCTATTCACTGATCCTCCACCACTAGCCTAGAAATGACAGTAGGTGGAAACACTATCTTTCATTACACAAAGTATAAATAGTGTAATCTATCAGCGCCGTCAATCACAATGATTGATTACAGGCTGTCATAGAGAAGAGTGACATATTAGAAAAGTTTTGTTAACAATGCCTATTGCTAGTCAGCCTGCCACAGAGGCTGGTGATTAATGTGTTGTCAGCCTGTAATCCCACACCCTTGGCTAATGAGGCAGGAATTTATCATCTTTACAGAGTGGCAGATGTCAGGGAGAAAGGAATCCAAGTGCTGGAAACAATATACTTTTTCTTACTAGGCCTGACAAGTCTGACAGGCCGAAAAAAACCACAAAGCAGCTTTGTATAAGCACCAACTTAAAACGAGGAACTTTTCATTTGGCATCTTCACTTTAAATAGTGCTGCAAACCAGCCTCCATCCCTTCAAAAAGAGAAAAAAAAAAAAAAGGACACGAAGAGAGGAGAGCACAAAGCTGAATTCTGTGAACTTTGCACCCCATTCTTGACAGCTGGAGACCCCAGGAAAAGGTTGCCATGGCAAGCAGACAGCTTGCTTTGGAAGAGAAGCCCAAAGTAACTTTTCACTTTTACCTGTGAACTTGTGACTGGCAGAAAAACATGGCATCCATTGGAGGCTTGGGGACAGTGACTTCCCTTGCCACTGCCTTGAGGCAGCTTTTACCTGGACACTCATTGTGTTCTCTAGAATCACTGCCCTTTCTGTGATGAATGAGAAATGGGGGGCAGGGGGTAAGATAAGAGACAGGGCTCTTCACTAGTAAGAAAGTGACGCAGCAGGAAAACAGGCCTCTTGGAAAATGACTTTCACTAGTGCCCTGCTATGACTTGAAATTTCAGCCTAACTTTTTGCACTCACCTTCCCTCCCACCCAACTCTCCCATTCCTCATATGGGGCAATGCCTAAAAATTCTCTAAGCCCCCAAAAATTCAAGCCCAATAAAGAAGGGGGATTCTCTAGAGGCCCTTTCAATAAACACCTTGTCCCTCTACATTCTATCCCCTCAACTGCACCTTCCACCTCTCCACACAATTCTCATAGCAGAAGAGCCTGGACTCCTGTTCAGATCCTTTGGGGCAAATCTTGTTTCTTCTCAGACACTGAGGGGTGCTTCTGAATGAATCTTGGCTATGTGTTTCAACTTGGCCCAGATTGTTCACTGTGTTCCAAATAACTCATAAGTACCACCTCCCATAGAAGACACCTAATCTTTTCTGTGGGACACTGCAGATATTTCCAAACTTGAAGACTGAAACTTTTCTCACAGCACTGATGTCTTCTGCCCATACGACAGCGAGGAAGAAGGAGTTGGGGGGAAGGCCTGCCTGGTTTGTAAACTTCTTGTACCAGCACCCTGTGAAGAGGCAATGTGTTCCTTGTTCTCACGACCGTCTCCAAGGAAGGGGGCAAATCTTAAGTGGCAACATTCTGACAGATGTAATCCTTTCTCAAACACAGATACCTCTGCTAACGTACACAAATGCGATGCAAAGAAACAAAGAGGGACACAGCAACCAGAGGAGGAAAACTCTGCCTTCTGTCAACAGCACCCTCAGGCTAGAACACACAGCAAAGCATTAAGTATTCTCCAAGAGTCAGTATCCAAGCATTAAGATGCATGGGGGTCTCCAAGAGCAGGGAAACTCCCCTAGTGCACTGAGAGATGGGCCGAGTGGACCAGGAACCCACATGCCTAAGAAGAACCCCAGGGCAATGCCCAAAGCCCCTTAGGTCATCCCCAAATCGAAGGTGCTGAAGGCTGTGGGCCTGTGACAGGCCTGGGGTCAGAGGTTGGACAGCTGGGGGCCCTGGGTGGAAAGGAGTGCAGGCTCTTTGGGGGATCTGCACAAGAGGCGAGCTCAACCCTGATGCTAATCAGACAGCTGTGAGTGAAGGGTGAAGAGGGCCGGCGCCGGCTCCACTCTGCCCAAGCAGCCGTCCTGGCCACAGATCTCACTTAGCGATAAGCAAGGAGCTGTGCAGACACCCCTCTGCCCTTATCCTGCACGCCCAATGTGCTGGGAGCGAGGTGCTGAGTGAGCCTCCCACCCAGGGCCTCCTGGCCAAAGGCAGGGGTGTTCTGTCAGTCTGCCCCAGACTCAGTGCTCACAGCTACGTACAGACAGAGCCCCCATCTGGCCCTCCCACCCCAGCTCCTCTGGGCCTGTCAGCTCCCCACCCCCTCCACCGCCCCCCCCACCCTGTTCCCTGCGCTCACTCATGCAGCTTTCATTAACTCCCTCAGCTGGCAATTTCCATCCATTTGAGGACAGATTAGAAGCGGAATTCAAAAAGAAAGTCACTTGACCTCCCATAATGTGCTTCTCTTAATTACATTAAAGATTTTCAAATGCAAGCATACTGGGTTTGACAGGTAAGGTTTTAATCAACTTCAGGTGGCCACTTTTAAGTGCTGCCCATACTGGTGCCACGACATTGGCGTCACCTACACTCCCAACATGGTTCTAATTTAAATGGCTAATTTTGACACAAGGAAAAGATGAGAGCCCACCGAGCCCCCACCACTTCGGGGGGGCAGGTGATTCTAAATTAGGATTAATGCCGCAAGCTGAAGCATGGTTAGAGGTTTATTTTATGGAGGTTGGAGCAAGTAAATAACATTTATCCTTTGTATACGTCTGCATGTAATTACAGTAAAGTTTTCTTGTGTATTAAAGTATACAAACTCTTTAAAAGTGGGTGCCTAATGTCTTTTTCTAAAGCTGTGTTATTATTTTGGTCAAAAGTTGTTTACATTAAACAAATTCAATTTACCAAACTTTGACATGTTTGCACAACTGCACATAATTTACACTGGAAGCCTGAGACATGACTTTCAAATGAACTTTCTCAGTCCTAACTTAGGGGATTGGGGTTCAAACATTTAGGTGTTATGGCCTGCTCGGCCAAGTTTTCATGGCCAGTTTCATCAACTTCACTGTCCTCTGCCTCAGCCTTGTAATTGTTCAGCAAATACATATGGAGTATCTGCTGTGGTCCAAGCACTATGCTGGCTGCTGAGGATATAACAAACAAAAAAGGATATGGTCCCTGTTTAGAGGAGCTTGAAGATTATTAAAGGAAATGGAAAAGCAAAATAACACACAAAGGCATGTCAAATTGCAAGGCAAAAAGGCAACCTCACCAAGGAAGGAGGGGTACATACTATTTGAGGATCCATCAAAAAGCAGGATCTGGTCTTACTTTGGAGGAAGGTTTCCCTGGGGAGGTGATAATGTGAGCTGAGAACCAGAGAACCTTTTGATCCCCTTCACCCATTTTGTCTACTCCCTCATCCCCCTCCCCACTGGCAACCACCATTGTGTTCTCTATGTATCTATGAGTTTTATTTTGTGTGTTTCTTAGATTCACCAATAAGAAATATCATATGGTATTTGGCTTTCTCTTACCTATTTTACACAGCATAATGCCCACAAAATCCATGCATGTTGTCACAAATGGCAAGATCTCATTCTTCGTTTATGGCCAAGTAATATTCCATTATGTAGGTATACGCGCATGTGTGTGTGTGTGTGTGTGTACGTATTATACCATTTTCTTTATCCATTCATTGATTCATAGATACTTAGGTTGTTTCCATATCCCAACTGCTGTAAATAATGCTGCAATGAAAACTGGGGTGTAGATATGTTTTCAAATTTGTGTTTATGTTTCCTTTGGATAAATACCAAGAAGTGGAGTTGCTGGTTCATATGGTATCAATTTCTTCTCTAATTTCTTTTAGACTCGGCAGTCTAAAAGACTGGGGGACAAGACTGCTCCTAGGATAAAGACTTAATGTTCTTGCTAAGTCGCCATGTAGAAAAGATTATTTTCCCATGAAGGAAGAACTATCTCAGGACAGAGTCCCAGAAGGAACCAGAATGCAACACAAATTGTTCAGATGAAGAACCTTTCAAGGAAGGTCTCTTTAAAGGGCAAGGTCAGAGGAACAACACAGACAAGTGAAGGTATCCAGAGACTAGCAAGAAGGGTAGTCTGTCACCACCCAGGGCTGTGGAGCCAAGAGAAGGGAAGAGTGTTGACAGACACCAGTGAGGACCAGAGTCATGGAGAAAGAGCTCCCCTCGCCAGGGAGATGGAAGTGCCTAGCACAGACAGGCTATAGAGAATCAAGAGATCTCTCGCTGTATTCTAGAAATAGTGTGAAACAGTGTGAGCGTGAGGTCCTGGTGCAACTCCAAAAGGCCCAAACTGCCTTTACCAGGATGACTGAGGCCATGACTAGGTGGCACGGAACACTAGAACATCATTTCTCTGCATCCAAGCCAATGGCTCTCACTGGTGGTCCCTGGGTCAGCAAGCTCAGCATCACGTGGAAACCTGTGAGAAATGCAAATTCTCAGGCCGGCCCGGATCTACTAAATTAGCAATTCTGGGAGTGGGGCCCAGAAAACTGTCTTAACAAGCCCTGCAAGCTGCAGTTTGAGAACCACCGCTCTAAGTTAATAGGTTTCCTTTTGAAAGAGGTCTAATAAGCAACACCTGGAAGCACTGATCCAGCCCAGCCAACTGATTAGCCACGTGCAGTCCTCTATACCACCCCACCCCTGCACCCATCCCCCCTGACTTCCCCCCAAACCCCATTAGACAAGGCCCAGAATCTGGGAAGCAGTGCGGCTCTTGTGAAAGATCAATGCTTGAAATAAGCTCTCTGAAGCTCTCACTGCGTCTGGACAGAAATAGCTGTTCTGGGACTCCAGGGGGGCATATTTTAGAATGATGGAGACTCTGTTACCAGCAGCTTCTGCCTCTGAGGACTCTCTTCTCACTCTGGCAAAAGAATGGACATGATCAGGACTCTGCTATTGCTAACACCACTGGGAGATGATGTATTTCTGCTAATGGCACCTTCTGTCGCTACAGAGAAGCTGCTCCAGCTTCCTCTTGTCCCGCAGAGAATCTGGCAGCCTCCAGAAGATGTAATAGAGACCTGAGGACATTTGGAAGATGCAGTACACAGGAAGGGTGTTTTCAATTTGATTTACCTTCCATCTCCTACAAGGAACCGATAGTTAGTACCACACTGCATCACAAGCCCAGCACGCACCAAGAGTGGGCCTGGGGGAGATTAAATAACCCTTGTCAAGTGTACGAAGGGTGATCACATGGATGCTTGTGACTGACTCCTCCAAAGACACAATAACAGAGAATTAGCTTAAGTACAGCAGGAGGGACTCAGGATGGAAATGGGGAAATCACACAAGGATATTTTATGGCTAGACACCAATAGGGGTTCCCATCCACTGCCTGAAGAACAAATAGTTTGTGAATTTGTTCTCGGTACACAATTGACAGGCTTGGAGGGAAAGCAATTATTTGGGCTTTAAGTAAGACCTTAACCTTTTAAATGCAGTGGGTGAAAATATTCAGGAAACTTAGGTTTGTACTGCAAAAGTGTACCATACACAAAATTGGAATACCTCCTAAATGTCAGACTGTACACATTTATTCACAGGCACTGATAACTATTGAAAGCAGAGGAATTATTTCAAATGGGGGTCACAGCAGTGTCAACAAGGCTTTCATTCGCTCATTCATTGTCTCATTTCAACAGCAAGCCCATAAACGCTTAGTGGGCACTGTATTAGCTTCCTAGAGCTGCTGTAAAATATCACTACAGATCCAGTGGCTTAAAACAACAGAAATGTATTCTCTCGTGGTTCTGGAGTCCAGAAGTCTGAAATCAAGGTATAAGAAGAACCAAACTCCAATAGCTCTAGCAGAGAATCCTTTCTTGCCTCTTCCAGCTTCAGATGGCTCCAGATGTTCCTTGGATTGGGGCCACATCACCCCAATCTCTGCTTCTATCTTCCCATGGCGTTCTCCCCTGTGTTTCCATGTATACTTCTCTTTCTCTTATTTTATCGCTGAATTTAGGGCCCATCCTCATGTAGGCTGATACTATCTTGGAAATTTTTAACTTAATTACATTTTCAAGGACACTTTTTCCAAATAAAGTCACATTCACAGGTTCCAGGTGGACACATCTTTTTAGGTGGAGGGGGCACTACTCAATTTATTGTAAGTACGTACTATGAACCTGGTATTGTTCTAGAAGTTTGGGATACCTCAGTGGAAAAAAAGTAACAAAAATCTTGTCTTAATGCAGCTGAAATTCTAGCAGGGGGAGGCAGATGATAAATGCTATGCATAATATTAAATAAGTGTAATTTCTTTTTTTTTTTTAAATTTTTTTTTTAATGTTTTTTATTTATTTTTGGGACAGAGAGAGACAGAGCATGAACGGGCGGGAGAGGGGCAGAGAGAGAGGGAGACACAGAATCGGAAACAGGCTCCAGGCTCCGAGCCATCAGCCCAGAGCCTGACGCGGGGCTCGAACTCACGGACCGCGAGATCGTGACCTGGCTGAAGTCGGACGCTTAACCGACTGCGCCACCCAGGCGCCCCTAAATAAGTGTAATTTCTTAACAAATTATAAGTGTTCTGGAAAAAGAAGTTGTTCAGCATGGGAAAAAGGGGTCCTTGACTGCTGGGGTGATATTAATGGGGGGCAGTTTTCAGTATGAAGTGGGTCCAGTAAGCCTCACTAAAAAAGTAAGGTTTAGCAAAGACCCCATAAAAGCAAGGGAATTTAGCCAAAGGAATGTTGGCGAGAAGAGACTTCCAGGCCAGAGAAATAGCTAGAGCAAAGGAGCTTGCTTGGTGTATTCTAGAAGCAGAATGGAAGTCAGTGTGGCTAGAACAGATTGAGAAAGGGGAGTGTGATGGGAAGTGAGAAGCCAGATCATGTAAGGCCTTCCAGTGAAATGGGAAGTCAGTGACCCAAAAACACAGTTGTTCATCTTTTCATCTGTCTACTCATCTATTCAAAGATGTGGCTCATGTTTGTGACCCTAGCAGGGAACTGGAAAAAAAAAAAAAAAACAGAAGACACAGTCACCTGGGATGTTTAAAAGAAGGAATTATTTAAAGGAGTAAAGGCAACACAAAGGAAACCAATAGGGAGGCTGAAGCCCTGGGGCAAGCAATTACAGACCGCAATGGCTAAAATGTGGGTGAAGTCTGAAACTGTGGAAAGAGGTGGATGGGGCTGACAAATGTGAATGAAATACAGTCCCGGGTGAACACAGCCAGAACCACAAATCTTCACGGTGGGAAGAGAAGTAGAAAGAACCCTACTTCTCTCTCCTCCAACCTTCTGATCTGTTAGTATGTCTCATTGTCCAAACCCAAACAGAAGCCAGAGGGCAATAGAGCCTGGGAGGTCAGGGCAGTGCCCATCCCCCAAGACACGGTCTAGGTAAAGAAGGGCTCACCTAGACCTGTGTGACAAACAGGGGAGAGATGGCACCATCAAGTCTAGTCTCATCCCTGCAGACTCTGTGAAGGGTAAAAGAGCTGCGGTTCTTGGTCTCATGGTGCTTATGTTCTACTGGTGGACAGACATTAAACAAATACAGTAAAACAAAAAAACAAAACCCTCCATAAGATCTTAGAAGAAATTCCACCCATACTTGGAAGAAAGGGGTTTTTAGCCTAAGGGCAGATACCAGTTTATACCCCGCTGAGTCAGCAAAAACTTTAACAGAAAACACACAACCGTTTTGGCTTGAATAATCAAGAGATGGATACGACTATTTCTACGATTTGGGAAAAGGGCCTGAACCTATTCTCCCATCACTGCAATGCGCTACCACAACCCAAAGGGTTGGAAGCATGTTCATTAGCCTCAAAAAGTGTGAGGATGAGACCAATTCCATTAGCTGCCCTTGTTCAAAACCTTTGCCCACAACCCCACACCACCAGGAATGCCTCAGCGGTTGCATATGTCACATCTACAGTCAGAACACAAAGGCCCTCGGGATCAGAAGAACATTAAAGGTCACTGTAGTACAACACGTGCATGATAGAGAACCTCTTCCATTAGCAACTTGAAGCATTCCTCAAAATATGAAACTCATTACCTTTCAAGAGAGCTCTGGTTGCTAGAAGCCACTTCTTTACACTGAACTGCATTGTGCCATACTGAATCTTCTATCTAGGAAGGCTGTGAAATTGCTAGAGAAGGCCTAAAGGAGACCTGAAAATCACCCTAGGAGCAGCAAGGAACTATCATGTGAGAAGAGTTAAAAGATGACCTCTATGCCTTTCTCATTTCAATAAAACGAGGAAATGGTACACTAACAACTACATATATACACATGTTCATTGCAGTACCGTTCACAGAAGCCAAAAGTGGAAGAGCTCAAATGTGCATAATGAATGAGATGAATGCACAATAAATTGTGGTAAATACACATAGCAAAATATTATTTAGCCACAGAAAGAAATGAGGCACTGATACATGCTATAATATAGATGAACTTGAAAATATTACACTAAGTGAAAGAAGGCAGTCATGAAAGATCACATATTGTAAGACTCCATTTATAAGAAATATCCAGAAGCGATAAATCCATAGATATTGAAAGCAGATTGGTCATTGTTGGGGGCTGGGGGGAGAGGGGAAAGGGGATACATTGCTTAATGAGTAAGGGATTTTACTGGAATGACAGTAAAAATATTTGGAACTAGATAGAAGTGGTGGCCACACGACACTGTGAATGTACTAAAGGCCACTGAATTATTACTTTAAAGTAGTTATTTAATACTATATGAATTTCACCTCAATACTTTTTTAAAGGGGGAGGATAGTAGGATGGGTAAAGGCATAATCACCAAACTCTACCATACCAGAACTTTTGGTAAAGCCAGGTTTACTATCAGATAACAAATCCAAAAACCTAATTACACCAAAAGGTAGCACAGGATGAAAAATATAAATTGTTCAGAAAGATAGAGATCAGTGCTTCTTGAACAATCTGCAGCAATGGAGAAAATTTTGTTGCTGTTGCTTTGAATTAAATTTCCAATCTGTCATGGACCAATACTTCTATAAAATAAAAATAAATTACTAGGACTTCCAGCTTCTATTTAGAATATAAAAAACTGGAAAGAGTATCACTTATGAACCACCACCAAGAGAAAGCTTACTAATTTGCAAAATCATGATCTTTCCCCTATCAGAGAACTAAGGACCATGAAACCTTCAGACAAGTTAGCAAGAATAAGTTAAAATTTTTACTGGATTGCTAACAGCCAAGTGTGGGCTAGCAGTGAGAATAAACCCTTCAAAGCTACAAACCCAAGGGGAATGCACACCTACTCTTCTCCAAGGACCTCACCATAGGATCACAGACAAACACTGGAGATCCAGGGCAGCTGTCCTCCATGATACTGGAGATGGGGAATGAATGCTGCCATTATCCTCACAATGACTTTTCCCCTAAGAACAAAAGCCTTAAATTACCATGGCAAATTTTGTCATGCAGGGGGCAGAGATAAAGACCCATTGCATCTGGGGAGAGGGTGAAAGACTAAAGACCCTCTACCCCTGGGCAGGGATGGGAAACAAGCATCGTCCCAGGCTACTAGAGGTCTCCCCTAGTTGGGGAAAGGTCATCAAGGAGCAAGTCTCCACCTTGTAGAGCAAAGAATATCACCAAAAATAAATGGAGATACACCTTCATGACAAAGAGCTCTAGTCACCAAGATGGCATAACAATCCTACAACCTTAGAATTTCAACAGAGCTTTAAAATGCATGATGGAAAGATAGACAAATCCATAACTTCAGTTGGAGATTTGATCATTCTTCTTTCAGTAATTGATGAAATAAGTAGACAAAATCAGTACAAATAGCAAAGGCCTGAACAACACTATCAACCAACCTGGCCTGACATTATAAAGCTCTATATGAAACAAGAACAGAAATACATGGCCTTTCCAAATGCACATGGAACATTCACTAAAATAACCATCTGCTGAGTCATAAACAAACCTCCACACATTTAGAAGAATTTAAAATATACAAACTGTGTTGTGTGACTGTACAAAATTAAATTAGCAATGAATACAAAAAGAGGTCTAGAATATCACTAAGTATAGGAAAATTATGCAACAGGTATCTCTAGAACACATAGGTCAATAAGGAACTCATAAGGAAATATAGGAAATATGTTTTAACTGAATAAAAAAGCATAAAATTTGTGGGATTCAGCTAAAGCAATAGTCAGAGGGAAACTGATAGGACTAAATGCCTATATTATATAGAAGAAAAGGATCAAATCCATAATCTTAGGTAAGAAACAAGGAAAATAAGAGCAAATTAAATGTAAAGCCAGCAAAGGAAACTAACAAAGATGAAAGCAAAAGTCAATAAAATAAAAAGAAAAATCAATAGAACCAAAATCTTGTTCCTTGAGAACATCAACACAATTGCTAAACCTCTAGCCAGGCTGAACAAGATAAAAAAAAGAGACAGAGAGAGAGAGAGAGAGAGAGAGAGAGAGAGAGAAAAGATACAAATTACCAATATCAGGAATGAAAAGGAGACATTAATAACACAGATATTGCAGATATTGAAAGAATAATAATACTATGAACTTCAGTCAACAATATTCAATAACTTAGATGAAATAGAAATCCCTATGAAGACAAAAAATCATCAAAGCTTATCTAAAAAAGAAATAGATGACCTAAGTAGGCCTGTATCTATCAAAGAAACTAAACATGTAGTTAGAAATCTCACAACTGGGACAACAAAACCAACAAAAAACTACAGGCCCAAGTAACTTTTCTAGTGAGTTTATGAAACATACAGCTAGAGACTAATGCCAATTCTACAGAAACTCATCCATAAAATAGAAAAGGAGAGAACACTTCTCAACTTACTTTATAAGGCATTATCCTGACGTCAAAACCAGATGAAAACATTACAAGAAATTTACAGACCAATATCCATCATAAACACAGATTTAAAAATATTCAACAAACATGAACAAATCAAATTAAGCAATATATTAAAAATATAATAAACACATCATGACCAAGTGGTATCTATCTTGGGAATGCAAGGCTGGCTTAACATGAGAAAAACCATGTCAGTCTCTAAACACACAGAGGAAGGAAGATAAAGTGCATACTAACCTCAAGAGATAAACATTGGACGAACCACAGCATCATTTATGATAAAAACACTTAGCAAACTAGAGACATAGGGACATTCCTCAACCTGATAAAGGGATCTACAAGAAATCTACAGCTAACTTCATACTTAGTTATGACAAACTTTCCCTTTAAGATTGAGAACAAGGCAAACATCTCTACTGTCATTATTTCTAATCCACTTAATACTGTGGAATCATGGTACTAAGGTAGTGTGACCCTACATGCTGTTGGTTCTAAGTTGTGCTCTAAGGTAATAAATAGAAATAAAGAAGACATGGATTGAAAGGAGGAAGTTAAACTGTCTCTACTCACAGATGACATAATTGTCTACACAGAAAAATCTCAAAGAATTTGCAAAAATGCTCCTAGAAATAATAAGTGAGCTTAGCAAAGTCATAGGAAAAGTTATATTTCTGTAAGCCAGCAACGAGCAATTAGAAATTTAAAATTTAAGAAACACTGTTATTTGAAATAACACAAAACACATAAAATACTGATGTATACATCTAACAAAATATGAGCAAGATTTACATTCTGGAAACTACAAAAACACTAATGAAAGAAATCAGAGATCTAAATGGATGAACAAAAATGTTCATAGACTAGAAGTTCATTTGGTTAAGATGTTCATTATCTTCAAAATGCCCTGTACTCCTTCAATGCAATTCCAGTCAAAGTTCAGTAAAATGTTTTCTAGAAATCAGCAAGCTGATACTAAAATTTATAGGGAGAGGCAAAGGAACTAAAATAGTCAAAAACATTTTTTAAAAAGAACGGTGTTACAGGACTTACACTCTCTGACTTTAAGACATACTATAAAGCTACAATAACATGTGGTACATGGTAGTGTGGTATTTGTGAATGGAAGGACACATAAATCAGTGAGATAAAAGAGAAAGATCTCACATATACACTCTACAAATAGATTCCACAGTTCATTTTAACCTAACTGCAAAGGTAATTGCATGGAGAAAGAATAACCTTTCAATAAATGAGGTTGAAGCATCTGGATACCTCTGTACAAACCTTGACCTATGCTTTATACAATATACACACAGTAACTAAGAATGAAACATAGACTTAAATGTAAACCCTACAGCTATAATAACTCTAGAAGAAAACATAAGAGGAAATCTTTGTGATTTTTAATTTTTTTAATGTTTATTTATTTATTTTTGGGGAGAGAGAAAGAGAAAGAGAGAGAGAGAGAGAGAGAGAGACACTGTGAGTGGGGGAGGGGCAGAGAGGGAGGGAGAGAGAATCCCAAGCAGGCTCCACACCATCAGCACAGAGCTCAGTACAGGGCTGGAACTCCTGAACTGGAGATCGTGACCTGAGTCCATACCAAGAGTAGGATGCTTAACCAACTGAGCTACTCAGATGCCCCTGTGATTTTGTATTAAGAAAAGATTTCTTAGCTATGATACCACAAGTATTATCTATAAAAAGAAAACTTGATAAATTGGACTTCATCAAAAGACAGTTAATAAAACTAAAGGGCAAGCTACAGACAGAGATAAAATATTTACAACAACTTGTATTCAGATCACATAAAGAACTTTCAAAACTCAATAAAAAGGGGCGCCTGGGTGGCGCAGTCAGTTAAGTGTCCGACTTCGGCCAGGTCACGATCTCGTGGTCCGTGAGTTCGAGCCCCGCGTCAGGCTCTGGGCTGATGGCTCGGAGCCTGGAGCCTGTTTCCGATTCTGTGTCTCCCTCTCTCTCTGCCCCTCCCCCGTTCATGCTCTGTCTCTCTCTGTCCCAAAAAAAAAAAAAAAAAAAAAAAAAAAAAAACCTCAATAAAAAGGAATCAATCCAATTAAAAATGGGCAGGGGCACCTGGGTGGCTCAGCTGGTTAAGCGTCTGACTTCAGCTCAGGTCATGATCTCACAGTTTGTGAGTTCGAGCCCTGCATCAGGCTCTGTGCTGACAGCTCAGAGCCTAAAGCCTGCTTCGGATTCTGTTTGCCTCTCTCTCTGTTCCTCCCCTACTCACACTCTATCTCTCTCTCACAAATAAAGATTAAAAAAAAATTTTTTTTCAAATGGGCAGAAGACTTGGACAGACACTTCACCAAAGAGTATGTATGAATTACAATAAGCACATAAAGAGGTGGTCACCATCATTAGTCATTAGGAAAATGTAAAGCAAGACCACAATAAGGTATCAACACACACCTATTAGAATGGCAACAATTAAAACAAAAACAACAAAATTCTGACAACATCAAATCCCGGCAGAAGACAGAACAATTGCAACTTTCATACATAGGTAGCTACATACCATGCAAAACAGTGCAGCTAGCCACTTTGAAAAATAGTTTGGCAATTTCTTGCAGTGTTAAACATACACTGAGATGCAGCAATTCACTCTCAGGTATTTGCCCAAAAGAAATGAAAACATCTAACCACACACAAGGTTCATGTTCATGCAAAAACTGCACATAAATGTTAACAGCAGCATCATTCATCATTACCAAATTCTGGAAATAACCCAAATGTCTGCCAGCTTATGAATGGATGAGCAAATTGTGGCACATCCATACAATGGACTACTACTCAGCAGTAAAAAAAGAATGACCTATAGATAGATATCCCATGCAACCATAGAGATATCATATGCATTATAAAAAATGAGAGAAGCCAAACTCCAAACTATACATTCCATTTACATGACTGCATTTATTCCTCAAAAAAGCAAAAGTCGAGGAACAGAAATCCAAACAGTACTGCCGGGACATGGGGATGGTGGGACAAGTTAACTACCAAAGGGGCAGAAGGTGATGTGTCAGGAAAATGTAACTGTTCTTTATACTGTGGCAGTTATACTGTACATGCTTCTCCAGACTCATGGAACTCTACACTAAACAGGGTGACTTCACTGCATGTAAGTTATTTCTCAATATATCTGACTCCCAAATAAATCTCTACTTTTCTCGATATATGTCTTGGAAAGACAACCACCATGTGCAAAAAGGCACTGGAAAAAAAAAATATGGATGGAGTCTTCCCATTTATGTGAAAAACTGAGGGGATGGTGGATTTGCATGTATGTATAAAACTTGAAATGATTTTAATAGTTACTGCTGTTAAGATGAGCATTTAATGTGTATTTTTTGTATTAAAAATAGCTTCTGAAATGAAATTACTGAATATGGAAATGTTACTTTCCTTTAAAATTTTCTGAATGCTCTTATAATTTCTGTACTTATCTCATGGATCTTTAATAATCTGCAGACTGGCACCAGTCCATGGACAACTTGTATAGATAGTTTCCAGGAATAAAGATGTAACATATATTTTAAAAATTAAACAGTTAAGAATGAGTAATATTATAATATATAACACTATGTACTTTTTATTAATCCATTTACTTTCATAATACATGGTTTTCCTAAGCAATAAAAAAGGAGATTGTAAATGAACATGTAAAATATAATCCCATTTTGTTTCATAAATATAGATCTTTCATATATGTTTATAGAAAATGTTCTGGCAATTAATATATCAAAATATGACCAGTTATTATTTCTAGATGGCTTATTATATTTAAGTTTTATTTCTTTCTGTGACATTTATTTTCTGATTTATTAAAATATACATGTATTAATTACATAATGGAAAAATAAAAGACCTCTACTTAGTAAGTCAAGGGAACCAAGGTATTTGTAGTATACCTTTCCATTTCATAGGCCAAGCTCAGAAAAGACCTATAGATCTTCCACAGTGTATCTGTAGGGGATACTGGCACGCCAAATTCTAGACTACCTCTTCTGAAAAGTACTGCTCATTTCAAACTCATGTTTACTACTTTCCTACTATGTGTGAAGTAAACTACCAAATGGTACAGAGAACACAAAAATGTGTGAGATAGCCTATGTCTTCAAAGACATCCTGAGCATTTTAGGGGTTGCATGGGCAAGAGGCTTGAGCTCTGCAAGAGCTCTATGGGAGAAGGGAGCTCAAGGTGAGCCATCAACACTGTTAAAATTAAGGAGAGCCTGGGAGAGCTAAAGATCTTCTAGAAAGGGACCAGCAATAGTCAAAGCAACATAAGGGGAAAATGTGAGACCTCAGTCCACTGCAACTACAATACAGCTGTGCAAGTGGAGCTGAGTTGGAAAGGTAGGTCAAGGCCAAATCAAAAGGAGTAGCAAAGGCCCTGATGAGGAGTTTGAGCTTGTTGGTACTGGGGAGCTACTGAAGATTTTCATAGGAAAGAAAGCCCCACCAGGGCCATGTGAAATTGCACTTCGGGTTGCCTATATAAGTAGTACTGTGTAGTCAAAGTGGGGCTGGTCCTGGGAGAATCTGGGTGGGGGGTCAATTATTTGAGAGGAAGATTATTAGGATTTTAACTAGGGCAGGATAAATGAAAAGAGGAGAACACAAGGAGAGAACCTGGAATACATTAACCAATCAAACATTGTAACTGAATGTATATAAAGGATGACGAATGAAGGAGAAGGAAAAGCTGACCTGAAATTTGGGGGACAAGTGAAACATCCAAGGTAGTAGATGGAGAACAATGTTCATGGAAACTAGTAAGTGAGCAGTGAAGTGGTGAGAACAGTGTCAGAGACACAGAGTTCTGTGTATGGACAGAAAAGATAGAACAACTTTCTAGGGACACCAGGAGAGGATTCTTCAAACAAAGACTATCTGAGGGGAGTCTTAAAAGGAGTACAACATGGACATTTTAGCTTGTAGCAAGATTTGGATGGATATGGGCTGTGAAGGGCTTGTCAGCTGGAATAGGGGGTCATTTGTGCAATGTGTGTTGAAAGAGAAAATGACTTCACTAAAAGAGAAAGAAGTAAGCCCAGGGCAAAGAGAAGAAGGGCAGCAGGGAATCCATGGAGGCTCACAGATATCTGTTTGAACACGTAAAAGGCAAATGGGACCCAATAAAGAGGCTAAGAGATGTTCAGAGAGGTGATGAGGACGTGAGAATAATGCAAAGGCAAGTGATGCAGAAGAAAGCTTTCAAAGATGTTGGGCAAATCAATCAAGGCTGAGGAGAAGCCATGTGGCTCTTTGGAACTTGGCAGGGACCCTGGGGAGAGTTGCATGAATAGAGTACCAGGGGAAGAAGCCGGATGAATTTCAAGAACATGGACATGATGTACAAGGTAAAGAATTTGGGTGGGGCTGTTTTTAAGTGAAGCTGTGAAGGACAGAGGGAGACGGAGGAGGAAGAGGAAGAAAGGAGCGTGGAGCAGAGGTGGTGGTAAAGTCAGGCAAGGCTTTGTTTTCTTTAAAGAATCAATGCAACTTTATCTTTCAGGTAGGAGAAGGAGCTAGTGGTAAGGAAAGAGAGATACAAGGCCTAGGCTGTTGTGTCCAGGAGGAAGACTACTGTTGGCAACAGGTCTGACAGAAGCAAGGGAGAAGATATTTTGTCTCTAGCTGAAACAAAAATTTTTAAACTTTTTCAGTTCATGGTGCCTTTAGTGTCTCAGTAATGTTCTTCATGGAGAGCTCAAAGGCCAAAAGAAACACCTACAGTTCCATTTTATGGAACAACTTAGTTGCCCTAACAACTTAATAGCCATTTTTATTTCATGCTTCAAAGCTCACACTTGTTTACTAAGGGGATGTGTGTGTCTGTTGGGCCCTGCACAACTCTCCAAGCTCCAAGCCCTGAAATCATTGATAGTGGGCACTGCCATTTGAATTTCCTGCTCCGTGTGATTTTCATACTGTTCTCATATTTTATCACAGCAACAGCCACAAAAACACTACTTTGCAGAGGTATGGTATAATGGACAGAAATGCAGCATGATGTAATGCTGAAAGTGTGAACTACCTGAATCGGTAGTTCATGGGGTGTCTGAAAGATGTCGCACACTGCTGCATTGTCTTCAAACATTTTAAAACATTCTGTAGCATCCTATGAATCTACCATGGCATTCCAGGTAGTCTCAGAATATAGTGTGAGAAAGATACACCTATGGGGTTGGGGAGGAGAGGGAGAGGATGGATACAAAGCCTCCTAATGTAGAGAGGAGGAATGTTGAGGTGGCTCAGAAAAGCAGGCATCCAGGCCATCATCCAGTGGTTTCCAGTGTAGCAGCCTTTATCCTACCAATTTACCTTCATAGTTAGGATCTAGGAGCCAGAAAGGTATGCTAAGCAAGTCCCTCACTGTATAGCCTATATAACTCAATAATTTCAGGACTGCCAGTTCGTACCACCCCAGTTTACCTGCAGGGTGTGAAAGTCCTCAACTAATTTACACATGACTCATTAACCAGGGGAAATCATTTAAGTGAACAATAGCTAAACATTGACTAAGGTCACCATTTAACCTTCAGGGGAAAATAACCCTTGCCCATCTGCATATGGCCGAATTGTGCCAGAGGCCCTGGAAATGTCAACAGCCTAATCCTGAAATATGTTCTTGGTGTTGCTAGGTTGCTTGGCTGAGGGCCTAGAGAGGCCAAGAAAGTGTCAGGAGCCAGTACAAGGGGAGGAGGTGGCAGGACTGGGCAGGTGGAGGGGAGAGTTAGGGTGGAAGGTGTATGGCAAGGAAGGAGCACCTTGGGTGGGATGAACAGGGAGAGTTCCCCTCAAAGACTGTGAGTCAGGTGCCCAAGACCATTAGGCTAACAAGGAGTGAGGGATACAAATGCCCATATGTCAACCTTCCACTTGGCTCAGATGTCACCTTCTCCAGGACACCAATGAGTTTCTGTTCCTTCAGTTAAAGGCATGTAGGGAAACTGGACAGAGTTCAGAGAAGAGGTGAAAGGGAAGGAACTTAGTCTTTATTAAGGGAGATTAATAGAGTCAAAACTATGGCCAGAAAGGTGGCCATGGGTATCTTACCATATATCCTAAGATTTTATACACACACATACATAAAAACACTTCATTCAGGGGATACACGAGACCAAAAGCAGGGACAATTTGGAATGGGCATAACATCAAAGTGAAGGATACTAACATTTAGTGAGCACTTACTATTTTATAATTCTTAGTGTAGAGATTATTTCACATTGGAGGAAAATGAACCCGTGGAGTTTACTAATTTGTTCCAAGTCATACAACAGGTAAATGGCAATGAATCCAAAGTCCTTCTCCTTTCCTGTCTAACTTGTTCCCACCACCTACCTAACCTCCCCATCACCAAACTGAAATTCACAATAGACTCCTGAAGTCTCAAAATCTAGTGTTCCTAAAAGTAAGGGAACTGGTATTTCTTGGTATCTCACATATACTCAACATTATATTTGTCACATTATTTCCTAACTTTATTATTCTTTAAACAATTTAAAATACAAAACAATTTTAAGATACAAAAAACATACAGGTGACTTTGTACCCTCTGCTATTGAACAAAGATTAATATTTTACCTGACTTGCTTAAAATTTGCCCACTTTCTGGGGCGCCTGGGTGGCGCAGTCGGTTAAGCGTCCGACTTCAGCCAGGTCACGATCTCGCGGTCTGTGAGTTCGAGCCCCGCGTCAGGCTCTGGGCTGATGGCTCGGAGCCTGGAGCCTGTTTCCGATTCTGTGTCTCCCTCTCTCTCTGCCCCTCCCCCGTTCGTGCTCAGTCTCTCTCTGTCCCAAAAATAAATAAAAAACGTTGAAAAAAAATTAAAAAAAAAAAAATTTGCCCACTTTCTGTAAAATGCTTCCAATAAAGGTAAAGTCCTGGGCTTCATTCCATCTACCTCTCTCCCTTCAGAGTTATGTACTATCCTGAGGTTAGTGTATAACATTCCATGTTTGTCTGAGTAATTTTACTTCATTAGTATGTATCCATAAGTAATATATACTATTAAATAGATTTCCATAAACGATACAGTGGAAGTATATTTCTGCAACTTGTTTTAACCCAATATGTTTTGAGAGTAAAAACTTGTTTAACAGTTATATAGTATGCTGTTGTATGAATAAATTACATTTTATTTTCCTGCTCCCCTACTGTGGGACAGTTGACCCAGGTATTGTTTATCTAGGCATGCCATAGCAAAGCATCACAAACTAGGTGGCTTAAACAACAGAAATTTATTTTCTCACAGTTCTGTAGTCTAGAAGTCTAAAATCAAAGTGTTGGCAGGGCCATACTCCCTCTGAAGGCTCTGATGGCCCCAGAGAATCCTCCCTTGCCTCTTCTGGCTCCTGGTGGCCCCAGACATTCCTTGGCTTGTAGCTACTTCACCATAGCGTCTGCCTCCATATTCACATGACCTTCTTCTTTCCATGTCTCTGTATCCAAATCTCCCTGTCCTCCTCTCTTTTATAAAGACACAGTGATTGGATTTAGGGCTCCTCCCAATCCAGAATGACCTCACCTCTGTTCCTACTTCAGTTACATCTGCAAAGACTTATATTCCAAATAAAGTCATATTTTGAGGCTCCCGGTGGACACGAATACTTGGGGGAGATGCCATTCAACTCATTATAAACTTTACTTTTTTTATATTATCCATATCCTGCAGTGAATAGCCTTATACATACCTTGTGTCCCTATGGGCGCAGAATGAGTGCTTTTCTAGCACTGGTACCCAGAAGTAAAATTGCTGGACCACAGGTTTTACTTTTATCAGGTGATACCAAATTAGAGCAGGTACAAGTAATACAGAAGTGTTCTTCTATGTTCTTCTCTCTGCACATCCTTGACAAAACCTGATGCTGTGATTAATTAGTTTTTCCCCAGATTTATGGGTCTGAAGTGACATTTCACTATTGCTTTATTTTGTCTTTCCCCAATTATTCTGTATTTCTTCAGGGAAAGAACTCATTACCACCACTTGATGATGGCAAGAAGTTTGGGAAGGGTAATGAGCCCAGGTTTTCTATCCATATCTTTCCTGGCAGTAGAATTCTTCCAAGCCAGTACATGAACTGGTTTCTTAGGTAGGGCTGCCTAATTCAAAGAAGTCATTGTGACTGTATTCCTTCAAATCTAAGTTAAGCTACGCACTTCAGTGGAGACAAAGAACTTACAATATGGTGGTGAAAAGGGGGCCTTCACACACACAACACATATGAGGATATGCATCAAAGAGACAGTGTAGACAAAAACTAGACTATGATCTGCTTGAGAGTGAGGGCTGGGTTCTCTCCCCACTGTTTTGCCAACATCTGGGCTCATAGCAGGCCCTGAGTAAATGGACACATGACAAGGCACATGGCTGAACTGTTAAATGCACATGGCCTGGAGCAGTTACAACAGGTTTCATATAAGAGATGGGGTATGAGGCTGGGCACTGCTGAAGGAGTAGGATCGGGATGTAGAGAATCAAGGTAATTGGAGTAAGAGGAGCAGAGCTTCAGAAGATGTCTGAGATGGAACATCATCATCTGGAGTATATGCCAATAAGGTCCCCTCTCCCAGGCAGAGAGAAGAGGCAGCAGCTGTAACAACAGCTAGTATTTAATACAGGTCTGTGCTACACACCAGATGTAGAATGCCTATACAACAAACATGACTTCACTTAATCCCTACAATAGCCCTAAGGAGAAGGAATATTATTAGCATCACCTTTTGGAGGCCCAGAGGGTACTTGCAGTGGACTGTCCATGGGCCAATGCTTGTAGGGAACAGCTCCAGGATTTGAGCACAGATCTCTCTCCCTCCCAAGGCCATGTTCTTTAACATGTTGTTAATTATAGTAAAATACACCTAACATAAAATTTATCATTTTAGCCACTTTTAAGTACATAGGTCGATAGTATTTCGTATATTCACAGTGCTGTGCAACCAATCTCCAGAACTTTCTTCATGTTCCAAAACTGAAACTCTGAACCAAGTACTCCTCATTCTTCCCTCCCCACTGCCCCTGGCACCCACCATTCCACTTTCTGTCTCTATGAACCAGGCTCCTCTAGTTACCTCACAGAAGTACAATCACACAGTATTTGCCTTTTGTGACTGGCTTATTTCACTTGGCATAACGCCTTTAAGGTTCATCCATGTGTGAGCATGCGTCAGAATTTCCTTCCTTTTTAAGGCTGAATAATATTCCACATCGTGTATAGACCACATTTTTTTTCTTCATTCATCTGTCAATGGACAGCTGGCTCGATCCACCTCTTAACTCTTCTAAATAATGCTATGACTATGGGTGTACAAATATCTTTTTTTGAGACCCTGCCTTCAATTCTTTGCATAATTGCTGGATGATATTCCAGTTCTATTTTTAACTTTTGGAGGCACCATAATGCTGCTTTCCATAGTATTCTGTATCCCAACCAATAGTGTGCATAAAGGCTCCAATTTCCCCACATCCTCTTAACCTCTCTTTCATACTGCTACCCATAAGCAAACTCACAATGAACTGACTGCTAAATAAACCATACATCCTCAAACCAAACCTAGCCAAAGTGAGACTGGCTTCCCTTCAGCTGTCAGCCACCAACCCATTGCAAGATAAAGCTAATGCTTAAGAAAACAAGAATATCCTCTAATGCAGGAAGGATTGCTAGGCAACCACACTCAGGTCTCCACCACTTGGAGGGGTTGCCCTGAGCTCAGAGATGTTCCTCAGTAGCTACAAAGTGCTTAGCAGAAGCTTGTGCTAAGCTTCTCTAGGTATTTCATGACCCCTCTCCTCCCCCAGCGTTCAGTTTATTTTCCATCACCAGCATCGTCAGTGACTGCACTGAAAAGCTGTGTCAATCGCTTCTTTGTCTGAGGGAAGGACATTTATCATTTGCTGTTCTAAATCTGAAAACATCATAACCAACCCGTGGGTGTTGGCTCACATTACACTCTGTAATTTCAGTTAGTGAGTTAATGGGAAAGATGCATTAACATTCTGTTTGTGGTTTAAAATACATATTTACACAGTTTGACTTTTCATATCCCCAAACTTATAATTTATCCATCATTATGTTCCCTATTCTCTACTCTTAAACATGAACTGCCCTCATTTAGGTGATGAAAGATGGGGAGGCAGGCTGTAGTGGTTTCATGCATATGGAAAGCCGATCATCTCAACGCAGAGTGGTGCGCTCTCGTCCAGTGGTTGGGGAAGGAAAAGGCTTTGGCCGAAATCTCTGAGTTAATGGGTTCACGCAGAGTTGTTGCCTCCAAACATAACAGACAAGGATGACTGAGCTGGAGCCTTGTGTCAACTCTACCATTTTATGTTTGGGGCCAGACAGAGCCACGACTCTGACTGTGCATACCAAAAGCTCAGATTCCCACCCAGAGTGGCTGTTGAGGATCCCGGGACATTGGTAAACTGCCTATTTCGTCTTCCTATTTTATTATAAAATACCTTCACTTAAAAATTTTTTTAATGTTTGTATTTATTTTTGAGACAGAGCGAGACAGAGCGTGAGCAGGGGAGGGGCAGAGAGAGACACACACACAGAATCCAAAGCAGGCTTCAGGCTCCAAGCTGTCAGCACAGAGCCGGACGCGGGACTCGGACCCACAAACTGAGAGATCATGATGTAGCCAAAGTCAGACGCTCAACCGAGTCATCCAGGTGCGCAAAAATATCTTCACTTTTTACCAGCACTTTTAACATCTTCAAATCATTCTTAAATCACAAGTGTTCCCCTGATTTTGCACTGACAAACTAAAGGAAGAAGTGTTGCCCCATAGAGAGGATGCAGGCTTTGGGTTACTAGGTTCAGATGCCAGCTCTGCCACCTGCCAGCTGTAGGAACTTGGGGGAGTCACTGGAATCCTGAGAGTCTCAGTGACTTTATCCATAATAGAGAGATGAAAGCTACCTTGTGAATAATGGCTGGTATTTGTGGCACACATCCTCAGTGCCAGGGCATAGCACTCTACCCATTACATCTCATTCGGTTCTGCTACAATTCTGTACAAAGAATGGCAAGCAAAGTGTCTTTTTCATCACTAGCCTCAGTGTCTCCTCCCTCAATGATACCCATAAAGGAGGAACTTAATTAAAAAAATGTTTGGTGTGTGTATAATTAATCACAGGGACATAAAGAATTGTCATATCAAATTAATGAGAACAATTAGGAAGACTTTTGTCTAGGAAGAGAGTCAAAGACTAAGAAAGGTCCCATCAGAATCCATAGAATCATAACAAGGATAAATAAAAACACTTGTTCATTTTATCCTAGAATGTGGTAAGGAAGAAGAGAATCTTGAAGATCAGGCAAAGGAGTTAATTTCAAGATGATGGAAGAATTATTTTATTGATCTTGTAAACTTACTGCCCCAAGAGTCGGTACAGGCTGACAAGACCAATGTATCACAAAAAGGTTTACGTAAACTCACTGATAGACCCAAAAGGAACTGATTGGCTATCTAAAAAATAAATAATTAGGAAGTAAGTTGGGTGCCCATCAGACTTCCATTTTGAGGGACTGTCCTTCCCTCCTGCCTGGCTTCCATTCAGAAACTGTGTGTTGTTTCCTAATTCACATTCCATTTCCCTTGGGGCCTTCTTGCTTGTTGGCAACCAATTAAATCCCCACCCTCAAACTCACAAGATACTCCAAAAAGAACATACATTTTAATGGAACTCTCCCAGAGAAAAGTGACCATATCCTGAATCAGAGGAAAAAAGTTTTGTGGGGAAGAGGAAGATACTTTGGGGGAGGGAGCTTCTCCCCACTGTGGTCATGCAGCCACAACCTCCTCCAGGGACTCAAGACGGTTATGGAAGGGGCAGAACAGAAGGTCCTCTCTTCTAGATTACAGCACTGACTCTCCTCCATGACAGTCCTCATGGTTGAAGAGTTTACACTCTCAAATACTGGACAAATCAAAGTCTGTGTCATTGAGCAGCATAATGGTCGCTAATTTATCTTTTAACTCCTTTTGGGCTTCAGCCTAAGCCCCTGTATCTTTGGCTCACTGGTCCTGTTTCTGGCCTCTGGAGTGGAATGGCAGATACTGATACCCTCCTCCTCTTGAAGCCCTTCAAGAGGCTTCACATACTCAGCACAGGCCTTCCGGAATCCCCCTAAGTTCTTTCTTTTCCAGGCTAAAAGCTCCTTCCATAGTTTCTCTGACAGCCTAGCTTAGAGAACCCCTATTTACCCCCCTAAAATGCCTCTGTGACTGATTTTTCATGGTAGATGGGGATTTTTGGTCTTCCATGGGATAATAATCAGGAAAGCCTATGAGATGTAAATGCTCATCCTATGTGGAAGTTATAAAAAACATAAAGGCATACAATAAGTGTCAGAGTTTCTAGAAACCTTATAAATAATCCAGTCCCCACTCTACTTTGTAGAGGGATTGAAGGTCATAGGCAAAAACCTGGTTGAGAGTCCCAGCCCTACAATTTGTAGACAAGTGCAAATAGTTCTGCTCTAGAAGGCTTTCCTGGAGGAAGGCAGCACCTGATATGTTCTGCTATCACAGGATCATCCCTATGTAATCCCTCCACCTGACACTGGGGTGCACTGGCACACCACCCACCCCCCCAGGCGGATCCGAATGCCTGCCAGCACTAAGGATGATTTACAAGGCCTGGGAGTTGATTTTCCAAGAAAACACTCCATATAATTGGCTTTGGTATATCTCTTCAGTGGTGATTTATTTGTCTAGGACAAGCCAAAGAACATCTCTCCCCACCTCTGCAAAGCCTCCGGTCCCTGGCCCTCCAAGTTCAGCAAGTTTCTGGCCAGGGAATGTTCTTCCTCTCCGCCCACTCAGCCTTTTTTTCTGTGGTTTGCAATCTCATTTGCTAAATATACTGAGATGCCCTGTACACAGTGGTCTATAGTTCCAAAGTGTGCCTGACTTCCTTTGGCTGGGCATATCACTCATAAATCACTGCGCTGGCAGCTGCCATCCATTTATATCTATGACCCACCAGGAATGAAAGTTCAAGTTCTTCCACAGTAAGGCCTTTTTTATTCAGGACCCTCCATGAGACTAGAACCTTCTTTCCCCCAACCTCCCCCACACAAGTACTTAGCAGAGTGGTAGGCACAGAGAAGGCACTCAGTGAACACTTACCAAACACAATGGTTAAAAAATATTCAAGACATAACTTTAAACTTGGCCACTTACTTAGGAGTGTTGAGTGACAATGGCAGGCCGAAGCTAAATTACACTGAGTGCAAACCCAGATGAGGAGCATGATGAAGCACATTCTGAGTGGGAGAAGCTAGGGCTCATTGAAGAAACAACCAGTAAAGTTTCTCCCACCTTGCAAACGGCTTCAGATGTTTACTAACCTATAGCTGCTTTCTACCAGTGCCATGGACATTACCCACTGCCAAGCAGTCGTTGAAGGATTTCCTGAAAGGTGAGGATCTCCCAGAGAGGGAAATGTAGAGAGTGTGCTTTGGCAAGAGTAGGATTCTTTTATAAAGGTTTAAAAGGGCACTCTGGTTATCACCACTGGACAGGCCCTATGTGCAAGGAAATGCTCTGAACTCAGGTAGTGCTGGGCTTTCTTGAGAAAGTGGGGTGTGGGCAGGGGCCAGAAGAAAATCAGAATACATCTTCACTGGCCCCCAGTAGAAAAGTTTGTTTTAATACATGTCAAGGGCAGTCTTTAAACTTGAGTGGAGTATAAACAATGGGGACAGGCAGTATGAAGCATGAAAAAGAGGAGAAGGTGGCACAGGGGTAGAAGTAGGCAGTCACTGACCCTTACAGCCGAAACAGGTGCTGAGGACAGAAGCAGACAGGCTATCTTCTGGTGATATCCTTCCAGAGAAGCGGAATTTGGTGGGGTTGGGAGAAAAAGCCAGGATCACTAAGAAAGGTGTGTTTAGGTGACATGAAAACAAATGCCTGGAGTCAAGTCTTCCCTCCAATCTGAAGACTGTCCTCCCTTAGTGATCCCCAGATAAACAAGATGGTGGGTGACAGGACAGAGAGCTGATTTCCCAGAATATTGGACAGTGCTGGAGCTAAAAGAAAGGAAGGTAGGGTAGGGGCTATTCACTAGTAAAGCAGCCCTAGCCTCCAGTCCAGCCCCAGCCCCAGCAAGGCCATTCTTCAGGAATGCATATGTGGGGCGAACACACTTGATCTTGGCTAGCGAACAAGGCTTTCTCCTCTCCGCTGCTCCAGGGGACTGTGGAAAATACAGTGCAAGATTGCATTACCAATTTCTGTTGGACTAACACAATGAAAACCCATATCTAATTTGCTGTCCACTATCCCCCAGGTCCCCTTCAGCATTTACTGCTTTCCAAATATCTTCCTCCCATTGAATATCTGTGTTTCAGATTATTTGTCCCCAGATGTATTAGGATGCATTTACTGCAGCTGAATCTCATCTAGTGATTTCCTGTCCATATGCCTGACAGCTCCAGGTCCCTTTATGTCACATCTTTGTCATTGGTGGGGTTTGTAATACCTCTCCATTTAGGGCAATATACAGATTTAATTAGCATATTCTTTATAACCTTTTCTAGGTTATTAACAAGGATGCAGAACACAACTGACACCACAATCCCAATGGCATCCTGTGGCCTCTGAGTCCCATTATGTGTCTGTCTCCAGTGTCATGATGAGTGGCCTATTCAACACACCAAAAGAGCTTTTGCCAAGTTCCTTTGACCATGAAGTAGGCAAAAGGATCCTCGGTCCAGTGTAATGAAAATTACATTGAACTGGGACCTAAGAGAAGGAGATTCCAGTCTCAGTTCTAATTATGAGCTATGTGACCTTGAGTTAGCCACTTCTATGTTCATTCAGCTAGCAGTGAATATGTTCGTAATTAATATTCATAAAAGATTTAAGACATTAATAGTTATGATAATTCTAACAAGACCCAATTTTTATTGAGCTACTACTATGTTCCAGATACATTACATATATTATTTGTACCCTTCACCATATACCTATGAAGTTTTGTAAGCTGCATTTTGCAGATGAGAAGATTGAATTGAAAGAATATAAAGGACTTGCTAAAGCTCACAATGGTTACAAGCTGTGACTTGAACTGACAGCTTTCTGCTTTGAAAAAAAAAAGTGAAATATTCTTGCTAAGCCCCCTGGCTGCTTAAAGAGATGGTATTGAAGTCCAGGGCTCTTCTTCTACCAAGTTTTCCCTTCTCCTAGCTGTTTGTCCAGGTCACAAACACGTCTTCTTCAGGTCCTACACAGTGCTTTGGAGCATACTATGTACCAAGCCCTCTGCTAGACAAAAGGCTTCAGCCATGATTGATTCAAGGTCCTCAAAAGTTGATTCCTGAACGTTGTCTTTCTTATAATACCCAAGTAAAGAGGGGTTACCGGGAAAGATTCTGTGGTCAAACAAATTTGGGAGACACTGAGTTAAGCAAGGTTCAACCAATTTTCCACAATGGTCCCTAGAGTATCTCTAAGGTCATTCCCTAAAGGAAAGAGAAGATGCATTTAATTGTAGGAACCTCTTAGGTGCAGCATCTCAAAAAAATCAGTCCACCTTGGAACAGACTTGGGGAAACGCTACAGTAATGAACCCGAAGGGGACTGGTGTTTTCTAAACCACACGGCCTCCAAGCAAGCTCTTGCTTGGATTTATGGAGCATGGGCTGTCCAGAGATGGCCTTGGGCCCATGGACCATGTTGTCCAATGTTCTAACAGCATCTTTACAGTCTGAACTGAAAGCTCATAGAAGTCAGAGAAGGTTTTGGTTAGGGTTAGGGTTAAAAAAAGAATATGAAAACCTAAGACATTAGTAAGCATACATACATATATAAAACAAATATGTATTAATTAGTTACAGGGAAGAGACCTAAATGAGATCAAACTTATTAGAAATCAGAGGAATGCAAATTAATACAAGAATAATGTACAATTTTGCACCTATTAGACTAGAACAATTAAGAAGCCAGATGATGGCAAATGTTGGTGGGCTGTGGGTTTACAGGAACCCCCATGTGCTACTGGTAGGAGTGCAACCCAGCGGTTCCATTTTAAGATGTATATCCCATGCAGTTCTTACACAGGACCATTAGGTAATGTCAACAAGGATTTTCATTAGAGTATCATTTGTGGTGGTGGAGAGTTGAAGGTAACTGAGTTGAAAGTACCCCTGGGAGATGGTGGTGGAGGCCTGGCTTGGAGAACTGTGTACAGTTAGAAGCAAGGATTCAGTGGATGCATGGCAATGTGAACTAGACTGTATCAATTATACTTTCTTATTCTCTGTATGCTTGATGCTCTGGCATCTGGGGCCCAGCTGACTCTGGAAAGACTCCTCCTCCAGTGCTAACCAATGAGAGATCACAAATAAATCACCAGGTAGCCTTTCATATGGAAACTCAACAACCCAGGGCCCATTCTCTGAACCACCTTCTCTGTCAGGCTCTCAGGCTCCAGGAGGCAGTACTCCTCTCCCCTACTCATCCCAGAGCCAGGTACCAGGCAACTCAGGACACACCCTGTGTCTCAGAGCCTGATGAAATCATTCAAACTAGGAACCCAAAGCCGGCTTACCTTGCTTTCCCTGTTCCTTCCTGAAAAAAACACAGTAAAGCCTCTTGCCCATACTTTCCCCTCCCTCCCTATGCCTCCCGAGACCCACCCTGGTGCTTCCCCCATGTAACCCTGGCTGGTGTCGTAATCACCCTCCTCTTGGGAACCGTAACTAACAAGCTATCTTCTCAATGGCAATCATCTCCTGATCTGTTGACTTCACTGTACCTGATAATAAAATCTACATTTTATTTTTTTATGTTTATGTATTTTGAAAGAGAGAAAGAGGCACAGAGAGAGAGATGGAGAGAGAGAATCCCAAGCAGGCTTCACACTGTCAGTGCAGAGCCTGACATGGGGCTTGATTTCACGAACCATGAGATCATGACCTGAGCCAAAATCAAGAGTCAGATGCTTAACTGACTGATCAACCCAGGCACCCCCAGAATAGTGCTTGATTTAAAAACTAAGAAACAAAATAAAAAATATACATAGTACCATTTAACTCATTAAATGCCTTAAAACACTGTAAACAAAACCACAGACATGTTTTACAAGGACTCATTGGACATCGGAGTGGGAGTGCAGGGTGGGAAAGGGAATTAAGATGGGACAGAGAGGAGGAAAATAAATGAATAAATGAAAGAGAAGCCTTGGGGTTGGTTAGGGAGGATGAATCATATACTATCCTATATACACTCCATGGCTATAGCTGATTTTATATAAACAAATACTTCATAGGCAATCAAATAGTGATATTTTGATTTTTAAAATGGACCAGTTTTAAGTGTGAATACTACAAACTGGAAGCCAACACAAAATCTGATGCTGAACATATTGGGAAACATAAAAGTGCCACCAGGGCCATTCCAGATACTTCTCCCTCAATTTTCTTCTCTGTCCTCAAAAAGGAAGTCTTTAATGGGAAGGCTGGAAGCAAAACTGGTCACTGCAGCCATGTTTCCCACCCAGAGTTCTTGGGTGGAAGCATCATGGCATGGAGACATAGCCCACTTTGAAAGGAGTTATTGCAAATCTGCCCATTTAAAGCATAAGCAAACTCTGACTCACCGGGGGCCTTTGGAAGAGGCATCTGCTTCTGAGTGCATAGCGCATTCCAGTCTCTGACTTATGTAGATGAAACAAATGGTGCCCTGGGCACACTTATCCACACATTGGTCTGAATTAGCTAATAAATCATAATGCAGTAGCTAATAACAGCCATAAAGCCTTTTGAGTTTTACAAGGTGTTTATAATGGGCAACTCACTATGATTTATATGAAAAACATGCGTCAGCTCCTGAGACAAAGCTGATATGTGGACAGTGGCCTTGTGGTGTGACCTCTAGCAAGCATCCAAATAAATCGCAGGATTTCCCCCTGGTGCAAAGCAGGCCACTGTCTCATACACATATTTTCAGGATACCACTTGGTAGGAAACTGAACTGCCAGGCACATGCTGGATCTTCCCTGATAATAGGCCACGCAGAAGAAGGTGATTATCTCAATGCAGCCCCATGTAGTAAAAGATGATCAATACCAAGGATAGGGCTTCGGGACCACCTATATGTTTGCCCCATGGGGTATAACAGAAGATATACTAAGTACATTCCTTTCCCTGCCAGTTGAGAAAGCAATACAGACACACAAATAGTAGAAAATATAATATGGTTTATGAGGGACTAGTTAAAGGGAAGCTCTAGGTCATGGGAATTCACTAAGGCCCTGATTTCACAAGTGGGCTTCATAGAGGATAGGATCTGGTTGGGCCATGCAGGATGGGAAGAGTTTATAAGGGGGACAGGACAGGAGAGATAGTCCCTAGGAGAATGAGTGAGTCAGCAATAATAATAGCATATCCATTTTGAGAGAAAAAACAAGGAGGAGAAAGAAAAAGAAAAACTTGAGACATACTGACCTAGGTGAACTGAAAAATACACTGAAGAACAACGGGAAATGAGGTCAGAAACGACAATGCAAAATCAGAGCTGGCATCAAATAGCCGCAGGTGTCCTAGACAGAAGGCTCTGTGCAATGAAGTTCACAAAATTTCTGCCAGGTAAAGACCAACCTAATTAAAGGAGATCAGCAGGATGAAGTCAGTCCTTTCCCTTTTTCCCTACTATTATAAAAACTGACACAGGATGACTTATCCATAGCATTATTTCTTAGAGGAAACCCATCTCCATCATTACCAGATGATTCTAGACTTGAGTCACAGCCTGGTCTCTGTGTACTCTGATGTCTTGGGAGAAAATTTTATCCACTTTGTTTATTTTCCTTCTTCCAACAATTCTCAGTTCGTTCCCCTTGGTTTACATTTAATAATGTCAAGACTTTGTTTTTCTAATGGAATATTGTTCTTTTTTAATGTCCAGCTAATTGAAGTTGCAAGCTTTTTACCAAACTACCCCAACTCAAGGAGGACTTCATTGTGGAAAGCCACTTAGGACTACTCACACAATATACACCTGAAAAGACCAACTCCTCTGAGCTGGGCAGTATTCTTTCCCAATGGAGGATACCTGGGCAGCCCAAGGAGAGGCGGGACACCTGCATCTTGCCCTTTCTATCTAGTGGTGCACATAGCTACAATCCTAACTCCCTATGATTCTTTCTTCCAGAGTCAATCTGAAATTTTAAAAATCAGTTTAAAAATCTCTGAAAAATTCTATCCATCTGACTCTAATAGAATGTGATTACAAAAGTGATGCTATTGGGGCGCCTGCGTGTCTCGGTCGGTTGAGCGTCCGACTTTGGCTCAGGTCATGATCTCCCAGTCTGTGGCTTTGAGCCCTGCGTTGGGCTCTGTGCTGACAGCTCAGAGCCTGGAGCCTGCTTCGGATTCTGTGTCTCCCTCTCTCTCTGCCCCTCTCCTGCTCATGCTCTGTCTCTGTCTCAAAAATAAATAAAAACATTACAAAAAATTTTTTAAAAAAGTGATGCTATTATAAGGTGTACAGATCAAGTTATTTGTAATAGTCAATCTACAGCATCCATATGCCTTATCAGACACCCAGAGGAGGAAACATTTGAAGGCACCTCAGCACTTTAGAAGAGATCAATGTGGAATAAGACCTAAGTCAATCTTCCCTAGAAAGTGCCCCCTATGAAGGTTGAGGCTGTGTTTCAGTTACTTTTATACCCCAAAGCCTTCCAAGGAGCCATATGCACTTAGTAAATATACATAGTGAGTGGGTGGGAGAAAGACCTGACAACCAGAGGCCTGGCTTTAAGTAGGTAGAAACTTTGGGAAAAGAATGAAGAAGAAGGTCTTCCCAAAAGGATGCACCTTACTTAGGTCCCTTTTTAGCTGTTTGATGGAATGAGAAGAAAAGTTGTCACCTCTATTCATTAACTCTCTCACATCTTTGGCAAATATCCTAACTGACCTAGTGCTGGTTTTCCTCCTTGCAGTGAATGAACAACCCAATAAGATTCTCAAGAGACAAGAATTTCTGGTGCTCCACTCCCACTCTGAGAGTGGAAGGTAAAGGTGAGATAACAAGTTCTATACACCTGGACCAAGTACACCAGGGTGTATGTCCTGAGAAATAACCTGAAATATCTTATTTTGCAGCCTGATAAACCTATCTTGGGTTTGGGAGATTTAATTTTCAATCTGGCCTGAAAATACTTCCCATCTTGAAGCTTCACCCAGGTCTCCTTCCATCTGAACCTCCAGTGGTAACATTATCCTTGGTTGGCAAATCTAAAATGTACTTACTCTATCTTCTGAAAAACAGAGGATCCTGAGCAGCATCTTTTTCCCTTGACACTCCAAATTCTCTTTTGAGAAGACTCCAAAAGAATTTCTCCTAATCTTGAAACTCATATAAGATCATAAATAAATGGCAACCTCCCAGTAAAGACTGAGAAACCATGACCTTGGAAAGTCGACTTCCTTCTAGCATGATCATGTCCCTGATGGAGGACAGATCTGTCTCAAAGCTTTTTAAAAATATGAATATTTTTCCTTTCATTGGTCATAGATAGCATAAATTTCCATTAGCTATGACAAAGACAGATAACCTGCCCTACAGGAGAGAGACAGCAAAAAGGCTGAATGCCTTGTCATTTTACTATAACTTGAAGATGTCCAGCTGTTTGTAGTACATCTCAAAATTTCACCCTGCTAGAAAAGCTTGTTTTAAATCAAAGCGGGGTGAAATATAATTTGCCTCTTAAAATACTTTGGTCATCATCAATTCTGAGTTTGAGGATAGTGGCCTGGCCCAGAAGCTCTTCCACAGTTTACAAAAGCGAACACCGGTGGTGTGAATATGTCAGCTGCTGCATGCCAGATACACCAGAACAAATGTGATTCCAAGGCCAAATCCCTGCCTCCAGGAGGCGTAGAGGAAGTCTCAGTGATGTGGAGCACAAAGGCAAGTGAACTGTGGTCCTAAACTAGGTCAAGTCAACCTAGTCCCCATCAGGCAGATTTGGGACCATCTGGAAGCTAAACACAGAACCTGCTTTTCTTTCTACTCTTGTGTGTAGACAGATCATACTCTTTTTGCACAACAGACCACAAATCTGCAATTAATGGCCCTTGAAAAAGTCATAGCCCACTCTGGGAGGCATGCACTGGCCTGAGTTCCAAGGTGGCCCCTCTAGAAGAGCTTCCATCACTATTTTGTGTCCATGGAAGGAACCCTACAGACAGTGCCCAGATTTCTCAGGCTCTCCTTTCCTGAACCATGTCTTCACATCCCCAGTCCAGAAATCTCCAGAACAGCCAAGTTATATATTATATAACAGCAAAGCATGGGGCCAAGGGGAGACCTGAGTTCTGATCCCCTTCATTTCTTTCTGGAATATGCAGTGAATCCCACAACCTCTCTACCTCAGTATTCCACATTTGTGAGATAAGTGTGCAAAAGCTTTCAAAATTAATGTCTCTCCATCCTCACATTCAGGATTTTGAAACGAAAATAATTAAAAAAAAAACCAGAAAAACAAAAAAGGAAGAAAGAGAAAAAGAGGGAGAATGAGACAAAATTGTACTGAGCCTTCACTTTGTGCATGCCCTGGGATAAGTGCTTTTATAGGCATCATTTTCTTTAATCCAACAACCCATATTTCATTAGCCCCATTTCAAAGGTGAGGTAACTGAGGCACTCCTTTACACAAAGTCACAAAGCAAGTGGAAGAGCTGGGACTCGAATCCAGGTCGTTGAATGCTACAACCTGGGTTGTACAGCATGTCACCACAATATTCCCCTGAAATCACAAAGACCGGAAGCTTCAGGTACCACCTTGTGAGCCTGAGGTTCTGTTCATGTGACTGCAGCACAAAGTCAGAGAGAGACCCTCAAAGATAGATGCTCTAAGTTTCTTCATCCATTTGATAGATGAGGAATCTGAGCCCTGGAGAAACTTGGGAGGGAGGGAGAAACTTGCCCAAGAACACCCACGGGTTGGCTGTTATAGTACAACTGACACACAAGCTCTCAGTGTGGTGGACATTGGTCGCTGTTTACCAAAGACATCTTCTGTTCTTTATGGGTACTCAGCTAAGCAGCTGTATTAGTTCACTCGTGCTTCCATAACAAACACCACATTGGGTGGTTTAAACAACAGAAACTTTTTCTCAGTTCTTGAGGCTGGAAGTTCAAGATCAAGGTGACATGGCCTCTCTGCTTGGCTGGTTAACAGCTGCCCTCTGCATATGGTTGTCCCTCTGTGAATGTATACCCCTGGAACCTCCCTGTGTGTCCTAATTTCCTCCTCTTGAAAGAACCACAGTCATGCTGGATTAGGTAACCGTCCCTAAGAGCCTTGTTTTCATTCAATCACCTCTTTAAAGGTCCTATCTCCAAATACGGTTAAATTCTGAGGTACTGGGACCTGGGGCTTTAACATATGAAGGCAGTGGGGGTGGGGGGCAGGGTAATTCAGCCCCTAACAGCTACATTTCCCAGACTCTCTTGCAGTTATGACTGTTCATATGACTGGGTTATGGCCAGTGGAACAGGGGCATTAGTGAGGCATTTTACCTCAAAAGCAGGCCCATAAATCATTCAGACAATACCCCACACTCTTGCTCTTGCTCCTTCCCTTGGCTTCCATGAAGTTAAGATTGCCAAGACCTAAGGAAAATGGAGAGCCATTGGATAAAAGGAGCCTAGGTCCCTGACTCCTCACTCTCCATCCATATATCTTCTGTGCACTGAGAGTGACTAAGCCCCCAAGATTCAGGGGCTGTTTGTTATAGCAGTTAGCCTCTCCTGACTAATACACCCACCCCTCAACCAGTATTCATTCCATTACATACCAAGGGTCAGTGAATACTACCAAAAATGAGAAGTAAATTAACAGACTGGCACCAGTTTCAAGGTCAATGAGCAACCCAGGTGGGCTGCAGAAGAATGAGAGAAAAAAAACACTGGACTTTTTTGGGGTACCAGGCCTCTCCATGAGCACAGATCCCTAGAACCTCCTCTCACAGACTCTCATGGGGTCTCCTGGCCCCTCCTCCCTACAAGGCTAATAAATGAGAGGGGGAGGTAGGGTGCACATGACAATGATCCCTTTCTTATTTAAACAGACCATTTTTCTCCCCAATAAATGCTTTTTTTTGTCAGCTCAAATAGTCCCCTTTGATAGAAACCTGAAAATAATTAGCCTTAATAGCTCTGCTGTGAATAATGTGCACAAGAAGGAGGTAGATGTTAATAGGAACCTTCCACTCCAAAACTAAGTCACCCTCTCGGCCTCCCTCCCCAAAAAAGAAATGTAACAAGAAAAAGATTATAGGTTTAGCACTACTTGGGAATAAATGTATATTTGAAATAAATGCATGAAATCCTTTAAAAACAGCACATGCTGAAAACTTCATATTTAGTTTGATTTGCTTTCCAAATCACACAGACTGCACAGTTGCATACAATCTTTAAACAAGTACAACCCCTGAGAAGTGTGGATAGATTTAAGAGAAATAAAAGCACGATCAGCCAGCTTGTAATCTTCTTTTCTCTTTTTTCCTCCCCAAAGCTGCATTAAATTGCCTATTGAGAACAATAACATATTTGTGCTTTTATAGGTAGATGATTGGTATTATGCAAAGATTTGGCTAACAGTCTAAAGGCACATTCACACTGATCAGGAGTGCATGCTGCTAATAATTTTTGGGATGCTCTAGGGAACCCGTAATTCCCTGGGACTACAACCTAGCAGGTCAATGCAGGCTTTGTGGGAGCTCCCACAGATTCTAAGCCTCCTTCCCAGAACCATTCCAACCAATCAGACCTGGGGAAACCCATTCCCAAAGAAAGCTTTGGAAATGTGAAGTATCCCTTTTGCCCTACATTCTTCCTCTGGCCAGGGTAGGCATCATGACTCATCCAGGCTGGACAGGCAACTTAAAATGGCAGCTAGGCATTTGTATGCACAACCTAAAGCTGCTTATATGTCCACACCCTGAGATGCAATAAATTCACTCCTGGAAAATTATCCTAAGGCAATAATTTAAAAGAAACACACTGTGAGACAGAGTGACATACATCCACAACCACCTACCCACTCACCTCCCTCCACACACAAGTAACAGTATTTTATACACAAGATTAAAGTATAGAAATGGTGGGGAAATGGTTTACTAATGGATGGTACTTTCATCAATTTGATGAAGAACTGCACAGTCCATCAAAAGAATAAATTTAAGGACTATGAAATAGCACAATACAAAAAAAATTAGGTAAAGGCAGAGAGCATTAAGCACACATATAATACCTATAGAAAGGGATACAGCTTAGAAGGGAACAGAACAAAATGAAAAGTCACAAGAGTTAGCATGTAGGGAATACAGTTGAAAGATTTTCTTTGTTAATTTCCCTTAATGGGATCATAACATTGTTTTTAAAAACATATAAAAACAAAATAAAACAAAATGAAATGGTCCCTGGGCCTTTTAATCTTTGATTACCATGTGTACGTCAGAGCCCTGAGATTCAAAATCCAAGCTCAAATATAATTTATAATTCCCCTTTTAGGAAATTCAGGAATTGCTTCCTAAGGAAGTTTGTGAAGGGTGGTAATATTTGGTTGCACGGACAAATATAATCAGACCGTTGCCAGACTGTTTCATCTGAGATACAGAAAAAGAAAGTTGCACATAAGCATCTAGAAACATGGAATTTGGGAAGCCCCATTACAAAACTGCTCCACAGAGAGATCTGTTTACACACACACACACACACACACACACACACACACACACAGGTGCAGCAGCAGCAGCACTAAAAGAACTTTTGTTGTCATATAGTACAACTTACAAGAATAACTCACATTTTCTACAAACCGGAAACCCAAAGGAAAAGGCTGTATTGCACACCTCACATTCATCTCTAGGAACAGCTAAGTGACGTTGGCCATCAGCACGGCTCCTGCTCCCCCTGCACCAAATATGTCTTTCTGTCATTCCTTACATGCTTATTCATACCTTAGAGAGGTGAGTGAGGCAGGGAACTTCCTCTTCATTCTCCATGAAGCTCACACTGATTTCTGGCTAAGTGGCCTACCTTTTCTAACGGCTGTCCTAGAGAAATAATAGAATGTCACTGAAAGAGGGACCTGAAGATCTCACCTAAATTACTTTTTTATTAAATCTTTTTTTTTCAAAAGAATTGTTTCTCTTTACTGAGCACCTACTATGTGCCAGGCACCATCTCACATGCCTAGCATGCATCTGTTTCTTATTGCCATAACAAACTTGCATGGCAAGTGTCATCCCCTGACACAGACGGGAAAAATTATAGCTATGGGGTGACTTGCCCAGGGTCACACTCCTTGAAGTGGTAGAGAGAGATCAGAATCCATATCTTGGGACCCCTTGTCCCAAGCTCTCAGAAAAACCATCCGTGCCTCTTTGGCACACTCGGGGGGGGGGGGGGGGGACTCAGCATGAGCGGCTTTTCTGCAGGGGTTATAATTAGTTGTCTGGTCCCAGTTGCTTGCAGGGTAAACAATGTCTGATAAACCCACAATGCTGTAAGTATTTATTACATTGCAACCCAGCTGCCAACTGTCTAACCATTTTAATAAAAAGCTATTTTCTAAGGTTTATGTTTTATTGCGTGTATGACTCCCTTATTGGTTAGCATTTTGGAGTTGTGGAAAAGGTTATGAATTTAGAAACTGGCTGCATTCATATCATATTTAAAACTTAATGCTATTTTATTAAAGACATATGGGCCTCCAAAGTACACATATTAAATGTCATGTAAGAAAAGTAGCAGTTTAAATCATGGTCAAATTCATTTTTGACGTGACTCCTGAGGCTTCCCAAGATCTGAACTATTTCTTTGTAAATCTGGCAGTTTAACCACACTCATAAATCACTTTCAAAGCATATTATTTCTTAATTTTACTGCATTAGAGAGCGTTTGGCCTACACAGTGAACTGTTTGTAGCAGTTATGTGAACAAAGTTGCACATTTAGTCATATAATGTGCAAGAGAAGTGGGGAGGGGAAGCGAAGAAGGAAAAGCTTTTCATTCTTCAGTCTGTTTTACTTACTCCTTCCATTTTTACCTAACCAAATGCAATTCATAGCATTTGGATTGGGACTCTGTAAGCTCAACATGCAGAAATCACCAGTTAGTACTGAGGGTTTTTGGAACACAAGGAAAACAAAAAGAATTTGTAACTGAATCTTTTCCAAAACATCCTGTGACTAGAAATTACAATGGGTACAGAAATTAGACATTTAAAAAAATATTATACTTAATTGAAACAGATTTTTTTAAGTGTGTGTCTTTGGGTAATACAGCTCTTGGTCATTTTCTAATTATCCAGAGATGCAGGATCTCAACCTGGGGTTTTCAAAGCCCTTCTCATGATGAGATAATATTCTCTGGACGTGTGTAAGGACCCCTCTGATTTCACTGCCTGGATTTCTCCATTTTACTATGGGGTAGAAGGGGTGGACTCCAAAGACAAATTCCAGGATCTCACCATCAGCCTTGATTTCTAGATTCACCCAGGGAGTTGAAGGGGGATGAAGAGAGTTGAGTCCAAGGTCATGCAAACGAAAGGGCTTAGGGGTTTATCTCTGCAAAGCAGAGACCCCTTTGCTCTAAGTGACATCCACTTGGGGCTACAGCACTGCAATCCTCCTGTTTCCAGCAATGACAATGGAGCGGTCTCATCCTCCATACTATACTCACTTTTCTTGTGCCTCCTTTTCCCCCTGGCTCTCTCCTTCCACCATCCCCATAAAAACAAACAGGACTTACGCAGTGCCTGGGGAGATCCTCAAAAGGAGGGCCCAGGGCCTCCCCAAGATGATCCTGAGGTCTTCTTTCCCTTGCCATATTCCCTTTTGATAGGTGTTTTATACTCATCAGAAGGTAGATGCTTAACAAAAGCCTTAGAAACATTTTATTTAAAATTCAGTTTAGCCACCAGATATATAGGGCAATACCCCCTCTGTGGACTGAATTATGTCTCCCAGAATTCATATGTTGAAACCCTAACCCCTGATGTAACTGTATCTAGAGATAAAATCTTTAGGAAGCAAATAAGGTCAAATGAGGTCAAAAGGGTGGGGCTCTGGTCCGACAGGACTATGGCCTTATAAAAAGAGGAAGATTGGTCAATCTGCTCACTCACTCTCTCTCTCCCCCCGCCCCTCACAATGTGAGGGCTCAGCAAAAGATCAGCCATCTGGAATCCAGGAAAAGGGCTCTCATCAGAACCAGACCATGTTGGTACCATGATCTGGACTCTCAGCTCCCAGAACCATGAAAAAGTTCATTTCTCCTCTTTAAGCCACTCCATCTACGGTGTTTTGATATGGCAGCCTGAGCTGGGGGCACCTCAAGCCAAATTTACCTTCCCCGTGTTCACCCACATAAACCAATGATACAACAATGCCACGAAAAAATAACTGCTTTGAAATTACACAGCTAAGAACACTAGCTGCCCCCGGTTCCACATACCAGAGACAGTGTTAGCTCCTTGAATATATTATCTCATTTAATTTTCACAACAAACATGGGAAAGAGGCATGGCCTGCTCTGTATTAACAATGGAGAAATAGCAAAAGGGAGAAGTTCAGCCTTTAGTCCAAAGTTGACATGAAACGCTGAATGGGACTGCCCCCTAAATGGAACAGCCAATCTGACAAGAGCCCATGAACAAAATAAGAATCATACGTTTCCAATGGAATACAATAGCCAATAAATTCAGATTTTAAACCTTCCCAAAAGAGCAGCTGGAGGCAACTCCTTGAATCATGTCAAGAACAAAAATGAAGGTTGGGTGGTGGGAAGGAATGAATAAAAATGGGCCAAATAAAGCACAGGAGAGGTCACTAAGCCATATAGCCTCTGTGACACTTCAAAATGCCAACAAAAACTAAGTGATTTACTTCTAAATTTCACTCACGAATTAAAAGCTTTATGGAGTGGAAGTCCCACTTAAAATTCCCCACTTCAAAAAAAAAAAAAAAAAGAAAGAAAGAAAGAAAGAAAGGAAAAAAAATTACTGCTTTGGAGCCTAGACAGAGAGCATTAGTTCACTGCTGAAAAAGAAATAATGAGTTCTAATTCAGGTAATGTAGCTCAAAATTTACTGCCATATTTTAAAATGCACATGAAAAATAAAATTATCCTAAAATGTCCTTGGTGAAAAGGCTGAGTGTAATTGCTATCACTGACAATAGCATTGAACTTAGCTAAATTAACATCAAAGGAAGCCCCAATTACAGAGCATCTGTGCATTATTGATGGTGCCCTGTCTGTTAATCTAAGACACTCTACTGTAAGGAGCAGAAAAGCAAATAAAAGAGCTAATTGTACCACCAGCCTTCAGAGACCCTAAGGGCAGACCTGCCCTATCATGCTGGTGAAACACAACTTTGCCTGGTCAGAGGGTTGGTGAGGAGGCGTCTGGAGCCAGATCGTGTACATGGGCCCCAGAAAGAAGCCATGGCGACCAGAGTCAACAGAACCATGAGGAGGCAAAAACACATTTACCCCAGAGTTATTCCCAACTCACAAGCTGGACTCAGCAGCTACCTGAGAACATAGATGGCCCTGGAGATCTGGGCGGGGAGAAACGAGCTCTCTGGAGAAACAGGCAGTTGAAAGGCCTCCTAACTCTTCTTCCTTATAATAAGAAACTCCTTCTTTTCACTCATCAAGGATCCATTTAGGGCAAAAGGCACCTTTGGGGGAAAAGGTAATTTACTCAACGAGAAGAAGCTCTCCTTTGAGCATCTGGCTCCTCGCTGAACCCACCTGTGTTGAGGATGAAAGTGCCATTACTGTAGCTCATGCTAACACCTATGTATGCCTTCTTGGCTCTCACCTGGATGATCTCCAAAAAGCATGTATTAGCCACATTCAGACAGACAGATCACATTTTTATTTCAATCAAACTCTGTGAAGACTCATGCCTCTATTCAAGTTGGATAACCTAAGAGTATCCCATCACTTCATCCTATCTATTTATTATTGTGCTTCTTAGGCTCCTGGGGACAATGAAAACAACAAGTAAATGTTAAATAATAGAGACATCCCTTCCATCACTAAGCTTACGTGAGTTGTATATCTTCTTAAAGTTCATTCTTCTTGTCTGCTGTTAAGAGCTGCATTGTATCCCCTCCCCAAATTGACAGGTTTAAGCCACAGCTCCCAGTAGCTCAGAATGTGATTATGTTTAGAGACAGAGCCGTTAAAGAGGTGAATAAGGGGGCGCCTGGGTGGCGCAGTCGGTTAAGCGTCCGACTTCAGCCAGGTCACGATCTCGCGGTCCGTGAGTTCGAGCCCCGCGTCAGGCTCTGGGCTGATGGCTCGGAGCCTGGAGCCTGTTTCCGATTCTGTGTCTCCCTCTCTCTCTGCCCCTCCCCCGTTCATGCTCTGTCTCTCTCTGTCCCAAAAATAAATAAAAAACGTTGAAAAAAAAAAAATTAAAAAAAAAAAAAAAAGAGGTGAATAAGCTAAAATGAAGCCATTAGGATGGGTCCTAATCCAATATAACTAGTGTTTTAATAAGAAGCGGAAATCTGGACACACAAAGAGATAGCGGGGATGCGCACACATATAAAGAATACCGATATGAGGATACAGCGGGAAGGCAGCCATCTGCGTGCCAAAGAGAGAGGCCTCAGCAGAAGCCAATTCCCACCAACACCTCGATCTTGGACGTATAGCCTCCAGAATGAGAAATGAATTTCTGCTGTTGAAGCCACCCAGGCTGTGGTATTTTGTTACAGCAGCTCCAGCAAACTAGCACATCTGCTATTAGTTGTAGGCAGTTTGGAAATAACCAGAACTCACGAGCAGAAATTAGGACCACGCCATGTTCATTTTACCCTTTTTCCCTAGCCATAGAATTATAAATACTATTAACATGAATCAAAGTTAACTTCAGAACAATGTTCATGATTTTCCCCCAGTGGGCCATCCATCCAGCAGGCTTCCCTGCCTTCTAGGATGTCAGTCTGCCTGGGGGGTTCAGGCACTACCAACTGATGTTTCCACAGTCCCAGAAGGGACTTTCTAAGGAAGGCAGAACTTCATGAAGCCACAGAGTTCACAAGGAGAGAAAGCAAGGCCCTGGACTCACTTAGGGGTAGGGACGCTGATGCTTTCCTGATGTCCCTTCATTCAGACCTCAGTTGCTAGCCTTTTTTCTCTGTTCCTAAACAGCCCACTTCTTCTCATTCCTGGGCTCAATCACCAGGCTCAAAGCAAAGAGTTAGTGGCGTGGTGAGTGGCAAGTGGCAAGTGGCAAGTGGAATAAAGCATGTTAAGGCCAAGGTGTTGTTCAGGCTGACCAATGCATGTATCACTGGGGAGCAGCTCCCTGCCAAGCCCTGACACTGAACACAGAAGGCAGTGTAATGTTAGCTTGAAACATGCATAACTTGAATGCAGCACCCCAAGTGTATTCTATGAGAATCCACTTTCTTAATGAAGCATCTTTATTTTTCTCTCCTCTTTTCTTTCCTCTCAAGCTAATTTTTAAAAATAACAAGAAACCTAAATTGCAAAAGCAAAATACCAGATACTATCTTCTCAAGTGGATCATGAAAATGTCAAGCTGTCAAGGCACAGTTTACAGATATAATCAGTTATAAGGGCTCCATATCAATCATTACCAGAGACCCCATGAGTAAGGACTTTTCATAGCCCACTTAAGGAGCCTTAAATTCACTCCTTAAAACTGAAGCAACTAATACCATAGTGGACGGGGTCTTTCGGGAAAGAAAATTTCAAATAACTTTTTAGTAAGCCATGGATCCATTTCCAAGGGAGCTATTACTGGATCTCTGACAGCCAGCAGCTTCTTCCTTATCCCATAAACTGAGCTGCTTACTACCACCCAGACCTGCCCCCAAAGTCCAAGGGAGAGGACTCTCAACTTCAGCTTTGACCTCTCTGGCCATCTGAGCACCAGCAGTGGCCAGGGCACTTTGAACGTTGGAAGGCTTTGGGCCAGTCGCTATCTCTCACAGGTTTCTACAACACCTGCTCTGCACACAGCACTATTATTCCCTTTCCTAGCACGGACATTCCCATACCTTCCTCCCACTTCAAACCTTGCCAAGGTTCTTCCTCATCCTCAAATTAAATTGCAAATTTGGCCTAAGAAACAGAAACACAGCTCATCCCCTGCAATTCTCTGCCTAGACCATGCATTTCACCATGATGGGCTGGCGGAGGGAGTGGTCAGAAGGTCAAAATGGTAATTACAAAGTTACCTTTGGCTCCCTTCCATATCCTGGCCTTCCTACTCTTTTACTCCTACCTCCCATATTTTCATGCCTGTTAATGAAATTTAAGATACAGAGGCGAAAGAATGTGCGCTTTGGAGCCTTACACAGACCCAAGGAAGAACCTGATTCTACGTTGCTCTGTAATTTGGGGTGATGTAACTTCTCTGATCATCAGTTTCCTCATTTGTATGTTCAAGTTCAAGGAGACATACAGAGATACTATTGTTAGTCACTGACACAATATCTAGTACACACTGGATACAATACATGCCAGGCATTATATATTACTCATCTATCAGGGAAGTTTCAACACATCTAATAATGTACTACTGGGCAATCAGTCAACCCTTAGGCTGGCCTTGCAATCCTAATTAGTGAAGCATCCAGAAAGCCTGTATAAGTTGGTGCTGTGACACCAAAAACTAAAA
Organism: Neofelis nebulosa; assembly: GCF_028018385.1. Classification (NCBI taxonomy): domain Eukaryota; kingdom Metazoa; phylum Chordata; class Mammalia; order Carnivora; family Felidae; genus Neofelis; species Neofelis nebulosa. Next base: position 40,903,273 of record NC_080794.1, on the reverse strand, counting down.
AAATGTGTCCTAGTTACAAGCTCTGGTTCAAGTGGCCAGGGAAGGACCAGAGGGCAGGATGCTTGGATGGATGGCCTACCTATTAGGTTCCTGCAGCAATAGTACTCAAAATCCTAGTGGCTTACAAGAAGTTATTTCTTGTGCAGAGGTCTGTGGTTGGCTAGGGTAGATGTGCATCAGGCTTCAGCTTAGGTTCAGGTCTGCTCAATGTGTGTTTCGTGTTGTTTTCATAGCAAGTGGCAGACATGCAAGAGGACTGAGTGGAAACACATGGTACCTCCTAAGGCCTTGGCCCAGAATGGGCATGCTGTCACTTCCACTCACATCCCATTGGCCAAAGCATCACATGGCCAGCGCCAAAGTCAGTGGGATAGGGAGGTAAAAAGAAATACACAATTTTAGACAAATAGTGAAATCTACCACATTTGTCGCAATTGTGAAGTCCCGAGGCTGTACAACATATCCTAGGGATCTAATCCCCTACAGAATGCCACTTACTTCCATGACTCCCTAGGCATGGCTCTGTCTAAAGACCTGTGGACAAAAGTGAGCATGGTAGAGGGAGGCCCAAAGGAGGCAGAGTGTGCAGCTGAGCCACTGGGATGCGGTGAAAGCCAGTGACTCCAACAGAGGTACAACAATCTCTCATGAGGCATTGAGCCTGATGGAGAGTGACACCTGCACTGTGCTCAACACCTGGCCAGGCCCCACGGACTTGCAGGAGAGGCTCTGAGAGACTGCCTTCAGCACCAACAGTTCAGTTTCACTTTCCTTCTTCCCTCTTTGGATTTCAATTCTCCATCCTCAGGGCTTTGCCAGGGCACAGGAAATACAGCTTTCCTGTCTACCTCCGATTGCAGAGGGTTGCTATCCAAAAGCAAGGCAATGAAGACATACAAAAATTGCCTCCAAAGAACAGTACTCTGAAAGCATTCACTTGAAATCCAAGATGCCATGGTGCTAAAAACGGAGCAACATAAAGTCCTTCCCCCACGCCCAAGTGAATGTGGCAAACTTCAAAATCAGGAAAAGGAAAAACAGACAGACTGCGAATTTTTGGCTTCTGGTGTTGTTTCTAAACACATCGCCCAAGCATCTTCCAAAAAATAAGTTAATTTAAAATTTTTCCTCCTTTCAAAATTTACTATCAAGTACCTGAAAATAGAATCTTAGTATGTCTGTAGACAAGAAACACCTGTGTGAAAACAGAAAAGAATCATAGAACACTAACATACTCAGGTCATTAGAAATACCCAGAAAATAAACTGACATTTTTAGTTTTCTTCTGAATATTTGGCATGGTAGAGAACTTTCAACATATATTATTAGCTCATCACCTCTTTAACTGCCTGTATAAGTGGTTTACAATACTTATTCATAGGCATACCCTGGCTTTGTATACAATATGTATTCCTGAAAGCAGGGAGTCTAGAGTAAATGTTAGTAATTACAATCAGTTTAGAGGTGGTTTCTGATAACCCGCTACATTTTTGCGACTGAGCTAGAATGGCATAATTGGAAGATACAAAAGACATACATGCTATGTTTCCGAACAAGGTAACACCTAGGGAAGAACTAAACTAGGCATCAAAACAAATAAACCAAGCAAGCCACCAGGCAGTGCTCCTTTATGGTACACACAAAAAACAGAATGGCAGCTAAGAACAGGAAAATCTCATTTAAACTACACACAGATTTGTGGAGCACCTCAATATGTTTGCTGAGAAAAGCTACTTTTTACTTCCCACAAGCCCTCATATGAGCAGGTGGTTTCCGGGAACTCTCAGAACACCGCACACTGTGAGCCCAGAACACACCCTGCCCTCCCAGCAACACTGCCTGTGGAGAAGCCCAGGCCCAGCGTTCATGGAGGCCATAGGTTTTGCCATCCTAAGTAATCCCAGGGTAAATCCTTTGGAAAACAAATATGCAACCCAGAATGTCTCCTTCCTGCCAACACACAGATTCAAGTTATTACATTTTTTTAAGGTAGAGGTCCCTCTCCTGCTTTTCCAGAGGACCATATTGAAGCAATAAAAACAATGGACCACTTTTCATGATGGATCTCCCAAAATGCTCTATTGTTCCCAGTTCATTTTTTTGACGAGTGTTGGCCAAGCCCCTGCCTGAGACCAGGCCCTGGGGGTATGGGGGCAATAAAAACAAGCAAAGTTCCTGCCCTCGGGAAGCTGACATCCCAGTGGACCAGGAGGTGCTTCATTCTGACAAAAAGCTGCCTTCCCGATGCTGCCATTCCCTATCTTTTTCCCCGGTTGCCTTTTGTGTGTGTGTGTGTGTGTGTGTGTGTGTGTGTGTGTGTGTGTGTGTGTGTGTAAATCCAAAAAGGTACACACAGATGAAAGGAACTAAAGGAAACCAGGGAGTTATATCCTAATGCCAAATGTCAGGAGCAGGACTGTGCAGCGTGGCCATGGAAGAAGGTGATGCTCAGGCCCAAATAGCTTCCAACATTCAGTGTAAGGTCAGGAATCAAAAAGATTTCCAGAAAGTACATGTACTCGGAAGTTTATTCCTTTAATACATCACATCTCCCTCTCCCTCCTTTCCTTTTCCTGTCTTGCTCTCTCTCTCTCTCTCTCTCTCTCTCCCGCCAACACACACACACACAGCTTCCATCCCACCAAAAAAAAAAAAAAAAACAAAAACAAACCCAAAGATATACACACACACAAATATATAAACCATACCAAACTACACAAAGACACAAAATACACATGACAGGAAACCCAGGCATGCCCACACAAAGGCAAGCATCATATATTTTCAAGGACACACTGACACTCACAAACATACCGATTACCTTCTCTTACCTATAACAGAATGGCCATAATTACAAGCAAAAGTACACACGTGTCAGAACACTTTCTAACACAGGCTGTGATTCTCAGTCCAGCTGTCCCTGTCCCTCTCTGCACTGCTTCTATAAGGTTCTGAAGATTAAACAGTTGGTAGCCAACTTCATATACATGCCTGTAAACAAGAGGGCTCAGCTTTAAATAATTATGTCAGAGAAATGACAACTGTGCTCTTTGCCAGAACAGGGATGAATAATTACAAAGCCAGGACATAATTAAGCAATTCTGACTGTCGGATTCTTGAACTGTCTGATATGTAGGGCTGGCATGTCCACCATGCACACCCTTCTGGACAGGCCTCACATCCCTTTGATTTATGTTTTCTGATGCGGCAAGGGGGATCACGGTCTGGTCATCACAGAAGCCTTTCTTTGGGAGCCTCAACCTTCTCTGCACCTACCTTGGTCCTCTTGGCATCAACAATGGCATGATTCTGTGGTCAATATTTGCAAAAGACACATATTTTCTTTAAAATTCCAGGAAATGAACACAACCTAGCTGCTGTAGGTCCCTTAACTAATAACACACATGCAAACATGCATGTACGCACGCATACACACACCAGTCTAGAAGAGTCCATTGTAACATTAGCTATCATTTCCCTAATGAAGGATGGCATCCTTCTGTAGGACAATCAGAGCTCAGACAGGAAGCAGCTTTTAAACAACAAAAGCCAAAAGGCAGCAAACAAAGGGGAAATGTGTCATCGTGAGAGAAGACGAGCGAGAACTCGCACTCAGGCGCCAGGGCCTGCCAGGTACCAAATCAAACCTCTGTGGCATAGGGGGTTTATTAGTTCCTGGACGATTTTGCATTTGCATCAGCTGAGAACACCCAGACTGCCTGTTCCCTACCTCTAAGGCAAGGGCTGTGATTGGAGAGGCATTTTCCATTCTCCCAAATACTTTATGTCAGGAATAAAATGAAAACAGCTCCCCAAATCACGGCCTCCTTGATCATCCATCAGAGCATTCTGCTGAATAAGCACAACAGGCCGCTGCCGCCTGAGAAAGGACAGAAGCCAACTTGAGATTCCGATTCTCTTATGAAAAATAGGTCTTCACCAAGTGTGCTCAGCACAGCGTTGGCAAATCACGGGGAGGAAATTGCTCTCCACTTAGAAGCCGACTCTGGGTGTACACATACCTCCCAGAACATACATATGTATATACACACAGAGAAAGAAAGTGTATATACACACCTGCACAGGAACAAACATATGTCTGTGCACACTGTGAGCAGGCGAGAACCAGCCTTTTTAACACCAATTTATTAATTCAGCAAGAAGCTCATTTGGCCTCTATCTGCAAGAAAAGTACCAGTGTGTTTCTCTGAAAACAGGCAAAAGGGAATTGCCTGGCATTCAAGAAGCATACAGTTTGATATGAAACCAGGAACACAGGGAAATCCTCTAGTGCACCTGAAGCATCACGGTGTATATACAGCACTTACCTAGAAGCCTAGACCCTGGGTTCTAATCCCAGGTCTGCCTGTGTTGGACTATGGGGGCCTTAGTAAACTACATCCTCACCCAGTTCCTTCACCAATAAAATGAGAACACACACCAGGTGATTTCTGAAGTCCCTCCAGTTTGGAAATCACGTAACTCTACAAAAAGGTAACAACTGAAGATTCCCGTGTTTTGTCAGAGTATTTTTGTCTCTTCTCAAATAACTAATGGGTATTTTTATGCTTAATACTATTAGTAAAGATATTGGAGTCAATCACACAAATATAAGCTAATTCTATAATTGATTAGAAACTAATTTGGGACTTTGAAAAGCATTTCTGCTGATGCTGCTAATGACTCAAAGAGCCAGCTACTACCGGATTTTAAGTAACCATTCCCACTTGGTTTCAAAGGCAGGGGAGGATTTCAGTCCCTGCTGCCCTCTCTACTCCAAGAGAACAGTTCGGCTTTCACCTGTTTTCTACCTTTAGGCCTTCTTATGAGCTTTTCATTTTGAACAAAGAAACACACGGGGAAAATGTCTGGCTCACTGCTCCAGAGCTAAGATGCGAGTAGAAGAATGTGGCTTGGTGGTCAGACACACCAGTAAAACTACAGTTCCCATGCTTACTGATCGGGCTGCCTAAGTGACACCTCTCAGCCTTAGTTACCTCACCTGTAGAATAAGCCAATGCTCCATTCCTCCTACATTGCAGTGTTCTGGAAGGACTCACAGATCTGTGTACAAAGAACCTTAGGACAGTGGTGAGCACACAATGAGCATCGCACACAAATATGGTGGCCGTTATTTTTAGTATCCCTTCAGATTTTCTGTGATAATACAGAGCTTCCCCTGTCAAAAGCAAGGAGAGAAGGAGAAATACTGATCTATCCTATAAAGCGCATGTATATGTGAAGGTGGAAAATGTAGAATGGGTGGGAACCCAAGGTATTATAAACAGTCCACATGTTGTCCTTTGTTTGGTGATGTCAGCTGCCTCTGGAATCTTTTAAACCTCCCCCTCCCCGCAAAAAAAAAAAAAGAAAAAGAAAAAAAAGGAGGCCAAGAAATAAATTATTTCATTTGGACAAAATTACAAAAGCTGGAATAACTAAAGGCAGTCATGAGCAATACATCAAATCTGTGCCTCGATAAGGAAAACTGTTAACACTTTAATAGCTATGAAACGAATCACTCAATTAATTTCCCACATGCTGAAACAGGTAACAATACATTTATCTGCCAGTATTATACCCTCCCTATCATATATTTCCACAACTGTTAGCAATTTTATTCAGCATAACAGGAAATAAGTTGCACCTCATGGGTTCAGGGAAAGAAAGTGGCCTGAGGTCTGCTGCCGGCTGAGCAACTTGATGGAAGAGGTTTCGTTTTTCTGTTTTGGTTCTGTTTGTTTTTTCCTCTTTCTCTCTTAATCATTTCCAATGCACGTGCAAAGTACTCCAAGTCAATAAGTGAGGACAAACTAGACCTCCAGGATTTCTGGGCCAGTGTTTTCAACACACAAGAGAGGGTCCAAAAAAGGAAGTAGCTAGGTAGCTCCATGGGGCCCCAGGGCACTGATGGACCTCCAAAGCGGTCATCAAGGATCATCAGGTCCATTCCCCAGCCTTGGGCTTCACAGGACCCCAACTCCTCCCAAAAAGATAATTTTCCACAACCTTAAAGACTTCCTTGAATCTGAAGCCAAGTCTCCCAGCCACATCTCCCCTGCCTCATCAACGCTGTCATTAAGATGACACCATAGTCACTTCCATGGCCTCCATGCAGACTCAGCTTATAAAGGAAAGGTCAGTAAAACTAATCCCATGAGCTCTGGAGAGCTACATGCAGGAAGCATACACTAGTCCAGGTCACACTGTCAGGAAAAATGGCCTTTCCCTCTAACAATATCTCTGAGAGCTATTGAGCCCTCATACCTGAGGATAGAAGAAAATCACCCTTCCCTCCTTCTGCTATGGCCCCAAGAAAAAAAGAGTTCTTAGTGACTAGAACAATCGTACCCACCCAAGAAAGATTAAATTCCCCAAGCTTTCCTCTTTTTCTTTTCTCAGCAACAGACCTCTAGAGGCCCTACCTTATAAATGAAACATCTTCAAGAAGAAGACCTCAAATATGCCCCCCAGAACATCACCATCAGGCTGCGTTATTGGTAAAAGAGCCATCTGGGTGAAATCACCCTACAAGTAAGGTCCCTTTAGATTACAGGAAAATCAAATTTATTCCCAGTCCTACTTCTTGTTTGGCCAACAATATATCCATGGATAAACCCTAATAGGAGATCTCTCCTGAAGTCTAAACACAGAGCATCCTCCGTACTCAAAGAATAACCAGTGAGGCAAGACATAAATTCCTTGTGAAGACGAGAAAGTAGGCAGCTTACCTTGGGCTTCACCACCTTCATGAATGACCCTCTGAGCAAAGCTTCCTCTCGTTCTTTTCTGGTTACTTTCCGGGCATCCAGAAACTTCAAATTGGGCAGTTTGTGCAGAACAAAGCATCTGAAAGAAAAGAGTCAGAGATAATTCAGGGGGGAGGTGATGCCTTCAAAGATCCATGCAATTTGTCTCATGCCCAGGAATCCACATCGTTAAGTCTTCAGAAGGTTAGATTTTGGCTGCTGCTGCTTCTTTCTTTCATAATGAATGATCACCCTTCGCAGAAATCCAAATAATTATATTTTACATAGATACACAACTAAGCCTTAAAAATGCACAGTAATGTTTGCTCTTGATTCAAAGGTAGACACAGACACACACACACACACACACACACACACACACACACACACACACACACCTACCTAGATTAGCCAGGAAGATCCTATTGATGTATTTCCCTTCCTCCATTCTGGAAATGGGCCCGGCTTCTTTGCTACACACAAAATTCTCAGTGAAACTAACCTTACAACCTAATTGTACCATTTATGTCACTGCCATTCCTGTGGGCCATCTGTGTAACTCTTATCTCTGAGATAAAAACAAATCTTCAATTTGAAATGGAAGCAAGAGACACTGACTGGCCATCCAGGACAATAAACTAGAATGCAGGTTGTAATAACATGGTTGACTTTGGGATAGAAGTAAGAAGCACATATAGCTGAGAAATGCTTCCTTAAAGAATCAAACAGGGGTCTTGAGGATTTTTTCACCATCCCAGAGTTACTTCCACACTAGCACTATGAAGATTATCAAGGTGAAACAAGAAGAACTGGTTTATAGGGGATATTTATTTAATAGCCCAACAAATACTAATACAAATTCCCAAGGAAAGAGTCTTTGGTGCCCATCATGGCCTCCAAGGATAAGCTAATGACTATTTGTGTGATGAACTGTCCTCAAGCAGGTATATTTGGAATTGAGGAGAAGATCCATGTGGCCATGGGATAGGCATATAAACATATAAATAAATATATAAAAAATATAGACACCTGCTTATACTTCTCCTTCCTCAAGGAAAGTTACCAACCCACATGCTTTCCATCGAGCCCCTATACCTGATCACTCAAAGGAGCTATTGTTGTGTTCCTGAGTGGCTTAGTTGGTTAAGCATCTGACTAATGATTTCAGCTAAGGTCACGATCTCATGGTCATGAGACTGAGCCCCAAGTCAGGCTCCATGCCCAGCATGGATTTTCTTTTTCCCTCTCCCTCTGCCCTTCCCTGCTCTGGCTTAACTCTCACTCTCTCTCTCTCTCTCTCTCACTCTCTCTCTCTCTCTCTCAAACAAACAAACAAACAAGCTATTGTTTAGACCTTGTCCTGCATAAGAAGAAGAGGTAAGTACCCAATTTCAAGAGCAATACATTACCTCCATAGGAATCTCTCATTTCCTTCCCATACCCAGCCTCCTCAGTATTCACTCATCTTTCAAATCCTGACCCATACAAATTTTTTTGGGCATCTCTAGCCTGTACTGTTTTCTCTCTTCTCAGCACTCACAGGATACACTGTTAGCACCATACCATCTAACATTTTGTTGTTTTGTAATCATTTTAATCATTTTATTGGTGTTTATGTGATGTCTTCTTAAAGGAGGGACATTTTTTTTTGCTAATCCTCTTATCTTAAAAAGTAGCATTAGAATGCACTCAATAAAATACCAATTTATTTCATTTGTACAAATATTTCTTGAGCATCTGCCATGTGCCAGACCCTAGGTATACAGAGGTAATAATAACATGATTCCTGCCCTTACAGGGGCTTTCAGTGTAATGGGGAAGAAAGACTCACATAGAGAAAAGAGAAATCAACATAGCTAAGTGCCAAGATCAGGGTTATGTGCAAAGTAGTTCTGGGAGCACAGAGAAAGGGACCTACCATTACTTACTGAATGACTGAAAACAAAGTCTTGAGGAAGAAGAGGAGAAACAAGAAATCTCAAGGGATCTTCAAAGAACCAAATCCTAAAGCAACCCTACACATTGAGCTTTTTCTCAGGGCAAATGTTACCTGGGGTATAAAGCTTGCCCCCCACCCCTCAGGTCCCACATTCATAAGACACTCTCACATCACCAAGTGGCCTCCATATACTTGCCCAGGTATAAGACTTGGCTGGTTACTGAAATGCTAGAGAAAATAGCTTCAAGGCTTCCAGCCCAAATACTCCTTAAAGCGAAAATACTGAGTTCTTTTGAGGTATAATTTTCTTCCCCAGAAATGTCCACCCCAAACATCTGAGGTCCAAAATATTTGACTATATACTTCCTGCTTCTTCCCTGGTCTCAATCTAGTATCTTTTTTCCAACTTCTCCCTGAGCCTCACCCTTCCCTCTCCAAAGGCCCCCTAACCTTATCCAAAATCAGAAAGTTTCCACAAAGTCCCAATGACCATTCTATCCTCCAGTAGAACTCCGACTGGCCTCAGTCAGTGTCAGAGAAAACTTCCATCTTCTGCTTGTAGCAGCAAAGCCTTGATGACAACAGATTCTTTCAAATAAAGACATGTACAGACGGAAACAATATGTCAGGAGTGACGCTCAGAGGAGTAAAGACACCCACTAAGTGTAGGGTGGGAAAAGATGAATATTCAGGTGAAGAAAACATCAGTATTAGAAAATCAGCCAATGTTTAATGATGGAATGAAAGATGTCTTCACAGGGCTGGCAGGAACCATGATGACAACAGACAGCACGTTGTCATTTTGCCCCACTTTGGATCGCAGCCCTGAAATCAAAGGAGAGAGAGAGCGAGCGAGGTGCTGGCTTTTAAGCTAGTTAAAAATTTTAGATGACAAAGAGCTGCTGTTTTCAGAGCACTCTTCTTAGACAATCGAAGAAACAGCCCATGAAATAGGCTGCCAGTCATCTCTGAAACTAGGGGTGATTCGACTCCCATCCTGACCGCCAGCCTGGGGTTTCTAGGTGGCTGATGCCTGGAGAGGTTTGAGGGACACGAGAAAGTCTCACCCCAAGTAATTCGGCCTGAGACTCAGCCCAGGGTCTGAAGTTCCTGCCTTAGAGATGTCTTCATACATTCACTCACACAACAAATAACTATTGAGCTGCTAGCACCCACCACATACTGCATGAATAAAAGTGATGCACAAAACAGACAAGGTCCCTGCTCTCAAAGAGCTTTTATTCCAGAACAGCCATTCTCAAACTTAAAAGGATATCAGCATCCCCTGGACGGCTTGTTGAAACACAGATCACAGGATCCCACCCCCAAAATTTCTAATTCCCTACGTCTGGAGTAGGGCCCAGAATGTGCATTTCTAATAAGTTCCTGGAGGGGGTGGGGGAGCTGATGCTGCTGGTCCTGCTGTGTACCACTGTCCAAGTGAAAAAAACACCATGAAGAATAACAGTTCCGGGATTATGAGGTTGGTAATGTGGTGAATAATCTCCCTCCCAATTTCGCTAATGATCTACCCTGCCCCCAATGTCTGTGGTACACAGTGCCCAGAGGCAGCCACATCTACCAGCGGTCTTCCTGCCCTTTGGTGGTTTGGAACTGACTCCAAACATTACTGCCAAGTGATAAGTCAGTGGGCTTTCTGCCTGCCTGTCCCATCCCAGTCTTGGGAGATCTATTTCCCTTTGTTCTAGGTCATGTCAGGGTGTCAAAAGCTGCAGCTTCAATCCCGAGTATAATACAAGTTTGCCATAAAAATACAACAGAGGATTCCCGAAGCCACAGAATGAAGGCTTTTACAATATCAATTCAACCCTTGTAAATTTAATCCAGGGTTATTTGTTGCACCAAAATCTCTTTACCGTGATGTATTACTTAGTTACTGGGGTTATCACAGCCGTATCCTAAAGTTGCATAGTACATAAAACATTTCAGTTAACAATGCAGGAAGGTTAACTCCCCCAGATAACCTGCAATCACAAGGGCTAGTCCAGATGACATGCCTCTGTCAGCTTCCACGAGCTATTGATGGTTCAATCAGTTTGTTTTGAAGGTAAAGTACAACAAAAGGGCAGTAAACTTATTCAGACTGTCAACAGGGGCTATCGGGAATGGGGCTTGCAGGTAAGTAATTCTGGGTGTTTTAAGGCTATTATCAAACAGCAATGGTTGAAGGAAGAGACAGCTACTAATAACACAGAAGGCAGCCATCATAAACCACTTTATGGCAGAAACCCCCGTCTATAAATCCTGCGACACCCGGAGACAGCTTCAGATTTATAAAACTGCTTGTTAAGCCAGGGCACTGCTTAATGAAAAGAGATCGGTCTAAGTTCTGAGTTTCACATCCCTAGCTCCAGAGGACAACTCCAATTTTCCTGACCTTCCCAAGGTGGCTAGGCGAAAGCCATGGGGCAGGGGGCTGGAAGTCAGGGGCACTCTTGACCGTGATATGGAAGGTGAGGTTATCGAGAAGAGATCAGGGATCCTGGGAAGGTGTGTAAAGACCCATCTGTCTCCGTCTAAAGGCAGATTCTCTAAAAGTGAGACCCACACAGAAAGCTTTTCAGGCTCTCTCTCTTTTCATATTAAATGCTCCATTTTCTTAAAGGACTCCTCAAAGGAGACACCTGAAACTGGCAGGGGGAGAAAAGGAAGAGCAGAAAGGCTTTGGTGTGTGTTTGTTTTTTGCTCCCAAATCAATTTTCTCTGCCCAAATCCCAAAGCTCTGGCATTTTTCATCTAGACTTCAAAGGGAGAGAAGGGTGCTCTGTCCTCCTGCTCAAACTGCTACCCCAGGGGAAGCTAGCTGTTCCAGTAACAGCACAATCACAGAAACACCAAGACGGATCTCCATTGTCTGCTCCCAGGATTGTTTCTTTCTCTGAAGAGATTCTACTAAAGAAATACCAAGTTTCCAAATCCTAAGGAAATCAGAATACAAGGTCACCTGGAGTTTTTCCCTACTTCTTTCCATTTATGGCAATATGGAATGGCCGTTCTTCCCCTTATTTCTTGCAGGCACTCCCATGCATGGGGGTGGGGTGGGGGAGACACAGTGCAAGCGACTGATGCCCTACCAGGGGCCCCTGAAGTCAGCAATGGGTGACCCAGGAATCGTTCTCGGTCTTCCACAAAGCTTAACAGAAGAGTGAGCAGGCCAACAAAACATCAAGCTTCTCTGCTTTTGACCAGATTACATCAACCCCGTTTGGTAACACTGGTTACCTCATGCTAATCAAAAGCACTCATCAACAGCTAAATGTGTCTAATTTTAAAAAGTTAGCAATGGCTTAAATGTAGCTAATTAAAAAACCTAAAGCTTATTAAAGAGATCTAAGGGGGAGAAAATTAACAAGAGGAGGGGTCCTCATAACGAAGAGCTTGGAGACTAACAGGGCAGAGGACAGAACGCAGACCCTGGGCTCATTTTGCTGTGTGATCTTGGTTCAGTCTCTGCCACCTTCCGGAGCTTTGGTTTCTCCATCTATACAATGAAGAGAATGGGTTAGACGATGCCTAAGCCTCTCTCACGCTTTTAGCCTGCTTGATTTCTATATGCTGCAAAGTTAATTTACAATAAACACATCCATAGCCTCCTTTCTTATTACTCCAATTTCCTTATATAACCACCCCCTCACACCTCCAGGTAAAGGAGGGCAGTGAGAAAAAGTCAATAAAGACCAGAGTAATGAATAAACACTGTGAGTGGAATAACTCCAGATGCTCAGAGAGATGACAATGATCTCACTCTAATGAGCCGAGGTGAGCTCACCTACAGCATTAATGAAGGCCTGACAACTGGCAAAGGCCAGCTGATTTTCCTCACAGCTCACCGGCAGTATGTTTGAAGTCTCCGTGCAAACAATACACCCACAGGACAGAGCGAGGCCCTCTACAGAGGGTAACCAGCAATTACTCTGTGGGCTTCTGTCACTTTGATCTCTGGGTCGTGACCTTTGCTTTCTTGTGATCTTCAAAGCCCAGATTGTAGATTAGCTGGAGAATGCTAGCTGGGTTATGTAAGCCACAAGTTTTACAGCTCCTCCTCAGCTGGGAAATGGTGGCAGCCCAGGACAGCCAACAGACTGCGGAGGGTCCCTCCCTCTTTCCCTTTGGCTGAGTGCTACAGACACTGGGCAGGCCTCAGGCTGCTTTCTGGGAGGGAACAAAGAAAGGGTGTCACGTTTTAAATAATTTAAAGTTGTAAGAAATATAGAGGGGCCTACTGAGGAGGCGGGAGGAAGGAGAGGCCAAGCAGAGACTGGAGTGGCAGCAGAGAATGAATGGCAAAGGATTTAATGACAGAAGTAGAGCTTAGAGGCCATGAGACCAAATCTCTTATTTGACAAGTCAGGTCTAGCTCTTATGTACTGTTGACCTTCATTCCGCTGTCTTGCCTGCAGGAACAAGAAGGAGAAGAATTACAAAGGAAGACAAGAAACAGACCACTCTGGGCACCTAAGTTTCCCATACCTGACTCACTTTTTGGCTAGTGTTGAAGTCCACGGGAGGCCTTGAGTGGCTTTTTAGCATGACGGTGGCCTCCCAAGGCAAACCACCTCACCGCTCTCTTCCCGCCCAAATGCTGAAGGCTGCTTGTTATCACATTCACCCTCATTCAACATTCATCCCAAAATAGCAGCACAATGTGTACACACAGCAAAGCACGGGCGGGTTTAAGCTCCTATAATAACATGGCGATGGACATTTCTTAGCCATGAACTATGATGAATGGCAAAGAAAAAAATCAAGGCATGGTTCGCTCCTGCCCCAGCAGGACCAGGGCACAGCTCAACAACTTGGTAGTATGTTCATGCTCACATACAGATTTAATGAGCCCATTTTATGGTGGGGATGTGTGCCAAGAAAATCCAACTGTGTGCACAGGGGGTAAGGAAGGAAGGAGAAGGGGTGACTTGGGGGAAGGGAAGAAGGAATCAGCAGAAAGTGAAGCATCTGTGAAGCCATTCCCAATAACTCTATAAATCTAGTCACTTCCCATTTCTGCTCTGGTGGTTGGCCACAACGTGACCTAAAAGTGGGCTGACCTCTCTGAAATCAACACCTCCCGTAGAAATGAAACAGACGTACTTGTTTTGATGTATGGCTGGGTGACATATTATAAATATTACATCACATAACCACAGAGGATGCCAATCAATAAGAAATTTTTTTAGACAGCACTAAATGAGCCATGGGTTCTTGCTTCTGAATACACTCCCTTTAAGGCTCCTACTATTGCTTAAATGATTAATAGAAGACATATTGTCAGAAAATGTAGTTAAAGTGAAAAACAGTAAACTGTAGAAATATCATTCATTTTTAAGCAATTTTCTAGTGAAAATGTCACATAAATTTACATAGAGGCCCTACTATTAGGCTCTGGGTAACAGCTAGAAGGAAGGCAGACCTCATACTTTGTGGAGGAAGGGCCAAGAAAATATTTTACCAATGGTGGGGGGGGGGGGGAAAGGTGGCTGCATTGCTTTGTAGAAAGTAAAACACTGCAGGAACTCTGGATTCAAAAGTCTTATTGTAAAATCCTAAAATTTCTCAGGGGCAAATGAAACTCAAATTCCAGGATGAACAAAGCAGGGCTGCTTACAAACCAGAGAACAGAATGCCATCACATACACATTTATCTCTCCAAATCCAAGTGTGAGAGTACTTGTCAACCAGAAATAATAAAAAATAAAATGAATAAAAAATTTAGGATTGCTGGAGAATAGGCCCACCATTCCACTCGATCATCATATGCTGTGCAGTGAATGTGTAACTGGATGGACACACATTTAATGTTCCTTCCAGTGTTCTTAGTTCCTATTTCTCTCAGAGCGTGAGCATCTTGCCATTGTTGTGGGTGGCTTATGGATTTTCTAGAGTAATTTTGACTAGATGTGATTTCAGCTATATGTGTCTTTAGAATCCAACTCCTCCTCCCAGCAACTTTGCCACGTGTGCATGAACAAACAACCTTCCCAGCCCCATCCCTCAACCCTGACGGACCTGAGGTAGTACGGTCAGGCTTAGTGGGTACAACAGCCAGCCCATGCAACGTATCACTCCTCTAGAACCAAACCCTCCCTGAAGGATCAGCAACCCAATGACCAGTGCTCAGATTGAGTCTCAAGGACAGTTCCTTGTTTATTAACTGTGATTGTTGACATCAAATGGATCTGATTCCAAATAGGCAGTAGGCATCAGAGGTGCCCAGAGGGCCATACATTTCTCCGTAAGCACTTAGCTTCTCAGAGGAAAGAATAATTTTCAAGCTGCCTCCAGAGAACATTTATCTGGCCCCTATTCCATGGCCGGCATTACTTTAGGCATTGAAGAGTCTTCAAAGGGCAAGAAGATACACCCTTACCTACTAGAAGCCATCCTCTGGATGTGGACACATACAAAGTAGTGAGAGAAATATACAAGATGGAATATATAAAATGGCATTAGACAGCAACGGAAGAACTGTAATGGCTTGGGAGCAGAGTATCTCAGAATGCTAGAGCCAACAGGAATTTTAAACACTACTTAGTCCAATAGTTAAGTGAACATCCGAAGCACCTATTGACTTTTTTGTTGCATTTGCTACTCAATTAATCAAAATGCTTTGGATGATTCAGAAGTACAGCCTTGGTGAAGGGTCACTGATCTAGACTATCCTCCCCATTTTAAAGCTGGACCCCACATCAGGTCTTCTTATCTGGCCCTTATTTATATGGGTCTTAGTATTTTTACCATAGTGAACAGTTATAATAAAAAAAATAGTACTAGCTTTTCTTTTCCTTTTGCAAACTTATAAGCCTTCTATTTGAGACTAAATAGAAGATGAGGGAAGTGAAACTTTTCACTCTACTTCTCTCATTCTAGGAAAAAAAGACAACAAAAATGTGCCTACAGTTTGGTTTACATACAGCTCCATGAATGAGTGAATGAACACATGTGTCAATGCATGTGCACATGCATACAAAGACACACATACGTGCATGCACATGCATATACATACATTTGTACAATTTATTGGCTTATTTTAAAGAGTTAAACATAGAAATTTCAAGAAAAAAGTCAGAAACCAAATTAAAATCTCCTATACCATGGTTGGTTTACTAAAAATGTTGACTGAAAGAACTTTCTTGGACTTACTTGACCCTTCCAAGACATATCTTATAAATTGCTGCACAAAGATAAAATATGTTTTAAGAGGCCCCTTTATATCTGAAATCAGGCTGTTAAATGCTTCAGAGTTGAAAAGAGTTTTAAATAGGCAAATTAAGTTCTAAGTGATTAAGCAACTTACAGGGTTGATTTAGAAATGTATAACTCTTCACCTGCTGGGTATTAATCATATTTCTCCTAACAGAATTCACACTGAAATCTACAGAATCATATCCAAATGAATATCTTCATGATAGAAAAAGATTTAATACCTCTTTTCAGAGTAGGGTTAGAGTTTTATTCTAAGATGGCTTAAAAACAGTCTAATAAAACCCCTACAAAATTAATCAAGAAACCTAGAAAATGAGATTAAACATACAAAATGCTTCCCGATAAATAATACTGGGCTCCTGCTGTAACTTTATGCGTCCATGTGCATATATTTCAAAAATACACAGTGTTCAACAGCCTTCAGTATTTCTTACAGCTTTGCCTTTATACAGCATCAACTCCCCTGACTGCATTCCTTCATGGGTCACCACAGATTTTTATAAGAGTCCCAAGAGAACAAGTTTCTTTCAAACCATTATCCTCTTTCCCCAATCCTTCTAAATTTATTATTCAGTAGCCTTACCTGCCCTGAATTTGCTTCCTTACTCCCCCTCCCCTTTCCACATTGATTCAGGTAGGGTGTTCATGAGAGCAATCATAATGAAGAGAGAGCCTACACATGAAAAGATCATCTAAAAACATTAACAACAATAACCAAAACAAAACAAAACAAAACCAATCAAGAATGAGAGCACACAGAGTTAAAAATGAAGAAAGAGAATAAAATAGGTATGACCAAGAAGACTCCCTAAGAAAGGGGGGTTTGGATCAGGTATTTCAAAGCAGATGGTTTAGTAGCAGAGAGGAGGAAGAGAAGCATTTCTACTTAGACCCCATCAGAGCACACAGCTGGTGGACAGTGAGGCAGAGCTTTATGGAACCAAGTTATGGGACTTCTGAGACTTCCTCTGGGATCCCACGTAAGCTCCCTACCTTTAGTGGGAAGTGCTCGCTAAAAAGTTACTCTGAGGCTGACCAAAGGAAAACCTTACAACACAGAGCACAAGTAAGCAAAATATAGCCCATGGGTCAAATCTTGCCTGCCCCTGGTCTTTGTAAGTAAAGTTTTATTGAAACATAGCTGTGCCTATTCGTTTATAAGTTGTTTATGGCTATTTCTTCACTATAACAGCAGAGTTGAATACTTGTGACATAGACCTTAGACCACATGACTTTCAAAGCCTAAAAACATTTATTACCCAGCTGTTTACAAAAAATAGTTGTCAACCCCTGACCTAGACCACCTGGAAGCTTTTCATGTTTTTTTTTCCGTTTGTTTGTTTTTTGGGTTTTTGTTGTTGTTGTTGTTGTTATTTGTTTTTTTGGCTCCTATGTCCCTGACAAAGGGAGACAATGGCTACAGGTTGCCAAAAGGTTAAAGATTAGTATTATCAATGGAAGTCCAGTAATATCTACTATGCACCCCATAATATCATCCCCCCCCAAAGATGCCATTTTTCCCTTTCCACCAGGCTCAAACTCCTAGATACTCACCTGTATCTTTTGTAGTCCTCCTCATCTTTTTCCAAGCTAATCAGCTCATTGGGACATGCCACATTACCCAGCAGGCTGAGGTACTCCAAAGCTGGTGTCACTTCCGCCAGGTGATCAAGCAGACTCTCCAAGTCAGTGATGTGACAAAGGTTAAGGATTTGGATCCAGGAAGACAAAAGCCCTCATAAGGAACATAGACTATAACTGTCAGGCACAGCACAACACCTGACAAGTCCAGTCTGCTCCCAAGAGGTGACATGGGTGAGGGCTGAAATCAACTTAGCTGTGAAGTATCTGGCATGCCTAGTTTTTCACTCCTGCTGGGGACACAGCCCAACTTTTCTCTGGGCATGTAAGACTAAGTCCAGATCACTTGAGAGGGAATGAATGAACTCAAGTGTTTTATCACACTTTTCTTTCCTTTATATTTGTTTGGAAAATGATGAAGGGTATATTCCATGTGGTAAAGTATTTTGCTATTTGCCAATCTATAAAACTTTTTTTTCTAGTAATGAAAGCAAGACTTGTTTCCAAATGCCTCATTAAAAAGGTATTCCCATTTTCTCCTTTAGGGAGTAATTTATCATTAAAACATATAGGAATGGCATGGATACAAGCAGGGACTGCCATCCTCCTATGATCTGAGAACCTGGGGTGGAGCTAAGCATTGCTCAGTAGACTCCCAGGTGGCAATAAACAATGAATTGTGGAGAAAGGAGAACAAAACTAGAAGGCAAATGGAATCAGTTAGGATACATTTAGTCAAGCCAAGCAGGTCAAATGTATTTGAGGAGAATCTCTTATGATAGTAATATTCAAGAAGGAAAGAATATAGAGAAAATACCAATAAAGGGCATGGTGGGGAGATCATGCCATGATCCATTTGCTCAATGGGATCCACTCAAGGCAAACACTGAGACCTCTAAACCAAGTAAGTCAAGAGTCATAGATTCAGGCAATCACAGGTACTGGTAAGGACCTAATGACAACCAAGTTGTCACATTGACATACATGGACTCCTGGTTTGAGTTACATGCAGATGAACCTTCTCCTAGGCAAGGTGATGACTAGACAAGCCATGAACAGAGGCCATGACTACCAGAAACTTATGGAAGAGAGGTGGAGCTCTTATCAGCCAATATCAGCAGATGGAATGGGGTCTTTGCCAGGGAGTGACAACAGAGCAAACAGGGGCTATATATATAAGGGTGAATGCGCCATACAAGAGTCAAAGACTCAGGATGCAGTGTCCAGGAGTGAGGTTCACTTGGCCTAAGAGAATAGTTAAAACCAAAGAGAATGGATGCCTTTACTTTACAAGGATGTTCTCTAGCTATGAGATGTTGCCCCAACTTCCTCATATTTCATTTCAACTTGTCAGTTGAACACCAAATCCAAACAATGTCAGAATCCATTCCCTAACATATCTGCCAAGGGGTCACCAAGAGGTAGCTCATTCTATCATAACAACCATAAAAAAGAGTTTTTCTTTCCCCTGGGACTGAACCTTCCTCAAATTCCTTCCCACTGACCCAATTTAATGGCTTGGAGTCTCAAAGAATAAGGCATTCTCCTCTTCCACATGATGACCTTCCAGACAGTTGAAGCTCTCATGTCTTCCTTAAATCTTATTTTCTCCAAACTAAGTTCTTTCAAGCATTTTTTATACACAGGCTCTGTGAACATCATGTACAAAAACAAATGCTATACCCTGAGAGTGAGACAGAGACAAGGAGAGGGCCAACACAAGCAAAAGAGGGAAACCCTAGTGCAAGAGGGTCAGAGCAGCTCTCCACCACGGGTTTCCATTCACCAACATCATCCCCATTTGCTAAACAAGGCAGGACAATGGACTTTCAAGTTATCAGTCCTTCAGATCTTTAACAAATAATGTCCAGGAATAACCACAATGGACCACTGGAGTGAGGATGAAAGACACAGAAGCATGTGGAAAAGACAAGAAAGAAGGTTCTGCCAGGGAGGTAAGATTAGAAGGACACATGGGTAAATGGCCAGGAGTCAAAACATTAAAGTATTTCATCACTGAAGACAAAACATACTCACTACTTTTTAAATTACAGTTCAATCATCAAACTCTTTAAGAAAATCATTTAAATAAAACTAATTGAAATGCCAATGAACAATTTCAGGGAAAACTGGCTTTTCAGGGAAAGCTATGCTTCTCAATCATTGCTACAGGAGAAAAAGGGAAGCTATTAGTGCTGCCCTTAGACCCTAGCAAAGGCACCTCATGAGGCCCTATGCTTTGGAGTAACTTTCTCAAAATGTTTTAAGTCTGTGTCTGGTATTCAGGAATCACCAGGGCCAAAATGTCATTCAGTCCCAGTCCTGGTTTCTGCCCTTCAGGGTTAGTTCCAACCTTCTACCTTTCACAAGGGATCCATCAGATGTTCCAAGGAGCAGTAGGACTCATGCCTATCAGGCTGTCCTGAAGCCTCAAGGCCAGGCCCTGGTGCCAAGGAGATAGCCAGACAAGCTGATCACTCACTTCCACTAGTCAGCACACTTTCTTTTGTGGGACTGTAAGAGAGTGGACGGCCAAAATGGTGCTGATGTACTGACTTGGGGTGTTTCAAATTATTTATGTAGACAATGACCCTAGAGAACCTAGGGGAAGCCCTTTCCACTATGGGTGAAGAAGTCCAACCAAAACCTATTTCTCCTATAGGGACCAACTTCTTAAACCTTGGATATTTTTCATCTACTGTATGAAGGTAGGAATGTGAAGGAATGGAACTCAAACTGGGAAAGGTTTTTAAGTTGAGGAAATATTGGGCAACTGAGATGGACTGAAATCCCAGTCATTTCCGAACATTAAGTGAGCAGTGACAGGAAGCTTCTCATGCACAGTCCAGGGAAACAGGCTTCATGTGTAAACTTACCACAGAGCTAATAAAGCTTGTACGTGAGGGTTCTTGCTTACGTAGGTCCCTTGCAAGGATAATAGAATCACATGGTCACACGTTGTAAAAATTGCAAAAGTAGGTTATTTAAACTGCAATCAGTTAAGATCACTGTCTCTCTCCACTAAAGTACATATAAGGTAAAACTTATATAATTATATAATAAAGTTATAAAATAAGTTGCAGAAAAAATAGGAAAAATGTTTTATGTAGGTATGTCCCACATAAAAAATTGTTACTTTTCTGAATATTTTTATGTTTGTGGCGTTTGTCAAATGAAAAAAATTTAATTTGCTTTTATATATTTTTATTCAAAACAGACATTCATCTTCAAGCCTAATTTTGAATTCATAATTATGTAGCCTTTTCCTTTAAGAGGGAATTAACATAAGTTTCACACTCAACAAAATCTCTATCTTCCCCCTGAGCAGGAGGTTGTGGAGATGTGGATTCATTCAAATGTCTTGGTAATGGGAATTTCTTGGGCAAAAGGTCTACAGGCTTCAAGAAGCTCCAGCCATTGTGCACCAATGAATCCAAACAATGTAGCCTGCTTCATTTAGGGTATTTTGTGTGGCAGAAGATACCCCCTGTCTTTTTAAGCCTTTCAAGTACCTGCTAAATGATCATCTGGGCTAAGTCAGGGGGTCTCCCCCAAATCCATACTAGCACCTATTCTGTGGATGGTCTGGACTAGAACTTCATTCTGTTGACACACCTCTGGAGGATAGAAGATGAGAAAGAGTTTTAATTGGCTTCTTGGTCTCCTGGGTCAGCAAGGACAAACACAGCCCTGTCTTACCTGGCTGGGAGCTCTGAGATAGAACCTGTCACATTCCTTTTTTGTCCAGTTGCATAGAAAATTAACCAAAGGCAACCAGCAGAGGGAACCCGGTGTCTCTGACTTACTAAGACCAAGGGCAGTAGATACTTTCAGGGATTCTCCTAAGGGTGACATCCCCCTCCCCTTTTTAAATGTGAAGCTACAGGGCACAGTTTCAATTCTCTTCAACTGACTTCTAGCACACACCTGGCTTCCCTCCTCAAGTCTTCTCTAGAATACTTGTCATTTAGTTTTTTTTCAGGTTGTCTACACAAAGTTGCTATTGCAGAGTCCAGCTGTCATAGGTATGCTTGCCAAGGGAGAGTTTTTGCAGGAAGGCCCAAGATCAAACCAACATGTTGCCTTGAAAGTCTGGAGAATGAAGGAGGAGGGTGTCATGTCCAGTTACACAGGTCTGAAGCTGTTTCCCTGGTAAAAATGGGAAAGAACCCTCCCTCTGTGATCAAGCCCATGTCTAAGGGCAACACCCATAAGACCTGGGAGGATTTCAACCAGTGCTTACCCTAATACAGGATTTCTGAATGCTAACTCCACGTTTTGCACAACATATTTTCATTTTGATTCACACACACGTCAGCAATATCATATCCAAACAATAATTGAGGAAATGGGGGTCAAAGGTCACATAGTAAATGGCAGAGTTTAGATTCAAACCTGTTCCAAAGAAATTAACATTTCTAGGTGATAAAGTGACTCACAATTTCCTAATACAGAAAGGAATGTAAAATACTGAAAAATGAGGAGTCCTACAAGCTTTTGTGGGAGACCACAGGTACTGTCATCCAGCTGTGTTCTGTACCTGAGTTTCTTCCAATTTGGGCTTATTCATTTAAAGCAATGAGACTTCCTCTATCATTAAAACGTATCAAGAAGCTGTAAAGTCTTTGGGCGATAAAGTGATTTCCCATATATACATTATGCCATTTCGATCTTTCAACAATACTCTGAATTATCTATCACCCATTTTACAGCTAAAGAAACTGAAGATTCAGACAAGGTGCAGAGACTTCCCTGAGTAAAACAGTAAATTGCTGTGGGAAATCTAGTCTGGTCTTCTGGTTCAGTTCACTCGTCTCTTCACCACAGCCCAGCTGTACAACATGTCATACTATTTTTCCTTCCTGTTGGTACTATAATTCATACCGTCTCTTCACACGTGTGCTGAAGCCAACAGGGAGACATTAAATGAAGAAACAAAGTGTGATGTAAAATTAAGTCAGCTTATTACTCTTCCCCTACCCACCCCGAAAGGGAGAATGGGGGAGAATCATTTGATTGTGCAAAGTATCTATATTTTCCAGACATCTCAATTGTTCCCTTTTGGGGTTGGGTATTCAGACATGATATGGCTGAGACCATGACCAAGTATCCAACCCTACTGGAGAAGAGGCAAGGGCAGTGTGTGTATGTGCGTGTGTGTGTGTGTGTGTGTGTGTGTGTGTGTGTGTGTGTGAGAGAGAGAGAGAGAGAGAGAGAGAGAGAGAGAGAGAGAGAGAGATACACACACATATACACAACGTGAGTGTTGGGGAGATAAGGTCAACTCCATGGCCAGTGACTACCAGCCCAGTCTAAATGAACCAAGGGAAGAGGAGTAAGATAAGCTATGAACCAGGAGATAAAAAGGTAACCTGGGAAGTCCAGGCTTTAAAGTATACCAGGACAAGACAGCAATGCTGAGAGCTTAACAGAAGTGTAACAAAGGGCCAGCAGAACAAAGATGGGAGGTCAAGTAGGTAGTGTGCAGATGAGACGTGAGACATTGGTCGACTGAGAAAAAATTTGCCAGATGCTGGGTTTGTGCTCTGAAATCCCTTTCATGAGCTCCCTCTGCAGCTGGGTACAGGGTCTGGTGCAGGAGGGACAGGGCAAGCACAGGCAACTGACTCCTCCTGTATTTTAGTTCCTTTCCTCATGCATTGATTTTACCTCCTTTGGGTTTCAGAGTCTGGGGTTATAAATCACCATACCTGGGTTCTAGACTGAGCACTACCAATGACAATCTAGGTGACTTCAGAAAGTTCATACAAAAAAAAATGTTCAACTCTCTCAGTTTTTTCATAAGAAACGAGAGTACTAGGACACCTAGGTGGCTCAGTCAGTTAAGCGTCAGACTCTATTACAGTTCAGGTCATAATTTTGTGCATGGTTTGTGAGTTCTGCATTGACAGTGTGGAGCCTGCTATGGATTCTCTCTCCCTCTCTCTCTGTCCTTCCTGTTTGTGCTATCTCTCAAAAATAAACTTAAAAAAAAAATGACAGTATTCACCAATGGTACTCACCTCACAGAATGATATGGATGTAAAATTAAGTTATAAAAGTCAAAGACACACTCTAAATCTATGCTCTGACCTTGGTTATAATGTAGCTGAAGTAAGATCAAATAAGTTTACATAATTCTCTAATAAAAATGGCAATAATACTGACCATTACATAGAACTTAGAATAACCCTCACAACAACCTATGGGGTGGGTACCATTATTGTCCCAATTTTGGAGAGGAAAGCAAAGCATTGATATGTTAAATAACCAGTCCAAGAACATGCAGCAAGTGGCAGGGCCAGGGTACAAGCCCAGGAAGTCTGACTTCAGAGCCTGTTCTTAACCACTATCTGACAGTACCTCTTGCCAAAGGATAAAGCAGCCCATAACCCATGTTTGCAGGATCCAGTAACAGAGCATTGTTCAAACATACCTCATTGAGAGTAAAACCAAAATGGAAAACTCTATGTATGCAAACAGACAAACAAGCACACCAGAAATTAAAACCAAAACAAACTTCTCAAAAGAACTTCAGGTAGAATCCCATTTAATAGCAAGCTTTCTAATATACTTAAAATAAGATTCAATTTGTAAGAAAGAACTAATACCTTTGTAGCAGGTGAATAATTACTTGATTCTAGGTCTCTGTTTATTACAAATATGAAGTCAGTTCTTAAGGAGATGAGACACCACGGTCCATGTGCAGGATCACTACAGGAGTGAGGTATGCCTCTGTGTATACACAGCTGGTACAGTCCCCTATCACACTGGCTCTACATTTGGTACGTGACTTGCTTTGGCCATGGAGCAGCAACATCTGAGATGCAAATAGGGCTTGAAAAGTACTTGTACATTAGGGCTTTGCTCTTGAAAGAGCTGCCCCATGCAGAGCGGCCTGTGTTAGCCTATTGGAAGCATGTCGTTCAGTCAACAACCAGCACCAACTTCCAGACATATAAGTGAGGCAATTTCAGACCATCCAGTCCCAGTCAGGCCTCCAGATAATGGTGGCTGCATATGGACCAAACCAAAATCCACAGGAGAACCATGCAGTTGAGCCCTGCCCAAACAACTGACACACAGAATGTTAAATAACATATTTGTTGTTTTAGTCACTAACATTCGAGGTAGGTTATTATGCAGCAAAGCTAACTGACAGAGCCCAAATCCAAGGCATTTCGTGGAGTAAGGAATAGCAATGTGGAACAGAGCAACTCTTAAAGAGTCAGGGGTATATTCAACAAGAAAGTAGCAGAGTCAGTTGGCTGAAAAGGTAGGTCAGAAGTATTAGGTTACAAGGGTGCCATTCGGTGTTACTCTTGCTTTTACCTGGCTTTCCTTCTGTGACTTCTGGCTCAAGTATGTGGGGAAATGAAGCCAATCTTCATGATGATACCAGTAGATCAGAGGAGAAAGAAGTCATGCTGCATCCTAAAACAGCCAACTAGCACCTTTTGTATCTAGTGCTAATACAGTATTCTCCATCAGCACAGCAATATAACTGGCCAGCTTTACAGCTACACATCCCCTTCTGCAACAATTCCCCCCATACCACTATCATTTCTCCCTCAGCATTACTGCTACAGATTGGAGAAGCTGAGGAATTAAAAAGGAAAAGGACTCAACCAAAGACAAAGAAAATCCCTCAGTACTGTAGGGCCAAGAGGCCTGCTAATCTCTGGTGACAGCAACACTGAGAATACAACCATCCTCCAGCCTGATTTACTACTTTAAAAATGAGAAACATATACAGTGGAATATTGCTCAGCCATAAAAAGAAAGAAATCTTGCCTTTTGTAATGACATGGATGGAACTAGAATGTATTATGCTAAGCAAGATCAGTCAGAGGAAGACAAATACCATATGATTTCACTCATACGTGGAATTTCAGAAACAAAACAAATGAACATATGGGCAAAAAAAGAGAGAGACAAACCAAGAAACAGAATCTTCACTATGGAGAACAAACTAATGGTTACTAGAAGGGAGGTGGATGGGGGATAGAGGGGGAATGGGTTAAACAGGTAATGGGGATTAAGAAGGGCATTTGTAGCAACGAACACCAGGTGTTATATGCAATTGATGAATCACTAAATTCTATACCTGAAACTAATATTGTGCTGTATGTTAGCTAGCTGGAATCTAAATAAAAAATTGGAGAATGAAAAAGAAAAAAATGGGGAAACATTCTATACAGCAGAGGAAACTATTTAAAAATGAAAATGCAACCTAGTGAATGGGAAGAAATGACTGCAAATCATATATCTGATAAGGAATATCTAAAATATATGAGGAACTCATATAACTCAATAGCAAAAAAACGATTTGATTAAAAAATGGGCAGAGGAACTGAATAGACATTTTTCTAAAGAAGAAGTACAGATGGCCAGTAGACACATGAAAAGATGCTCAACATCACTCATCATCAGGGAAAGGTAAATCAAAACCAAATTAAAATGAGATATCACCTCACACCTGTTAAAATAGCTTTTATCAAAAAGACCAGAAATAATAAGTGTTGGGAGGATATGGAGAAATAGGAACCCTTTTGCACTGTGGTTGGGAAGGTAAACTGAGGTAGCCACTAAGGAAAACAGTATGCAGCTTCCCAAAAAATATGAAAAATAAAAACACTGTATGATTCAGCAATTCCATTTCTGGATATTTATCTGAAGAAAATGAACACTAACCCAAAAAGACATCTATACACTCATGTTTAGTGCAGCATTATCTATAATAGCCAAGATATGAAAACAGTCTAAGTGTCCATCAGTAGTTGAATATAAAAGAAGTTGTGATATATATATGTTATATATTATAATTATATCACAGTATATAATAATATATGTAACTATGTATTTTAGCCATTAAAAAGAATAAAATCTTACCATTTGCCACAACATGGATGAACCCTGAGGGCATTATGCTAAGTGAAATAAGTCAGAGTAAGACAAATACCTTATGATCTCTCTTACACATAGAATCTAAAAAACAAAAACAAAACAAAACAAAAAAAATCCAGAGTGGATTCCTACGCATTTTCATCATATTCTGTGCCATGTTGTAAAAATGAACCCTCTAAAATGGGAAATAATAATTCTTAGTAAATTCATATGAAACATGAATCTTACTTCTTAGTGTAACCTAATCACACTAATCAGATAATCTGTCTATCATCAATATTAACATCAATATTTACTCAATGCTCCTCAAATGCCAGTGGTACAGTGGAAAGCAATACGATAACCTACCTATTTTGAACACTTAAGTATCCAACAAATACTTTTCATTGATTATTAAATAAATCAGAGGTCAATAAAAAAAAATCAGCCACTAGCTCATCTATAGACTGGGCTTATGCAAAATGATGTTCTTGTTTTGTGTGCTCTTCTTTTACTTGTTTTTCTCAGTCTGGTGCTGAAATGAGCTTGCATTTCTTAGCATGCACCAATAAATGTGACAGAGAACTGGCCAGGAAGTTATGCTGAGGGAGAAGAGGAATTGAGTTTGGGATTAGCATTTGTACAGCATTTGCCAGACAAAGTCCTTGTGGGTTGATCTGTGGGCTGTTCTGGAGGTCCTTCTCACAGCACCATTTCTTATATTGCCAACATCACAATAAATATCCCAGGGCAGAAGTAGCTGGTTTTTCACCCATGCAGAAACCTGTTTTGCTCACATTATCATGGCACTTGGATTCCAACATGCAAAAAAGGCTTTCATATATTTTCTTCTTTTTAACCAGTTCTCCTAATAGGCAAGTGAAAGCTGTGATCTCACACATACACACAAAATGAGAAACAGAGGTTTTCAGAGGCTGACCTGTCCATAGCCACACAACTAAACATGATTAAGCTGACTCATGAACCCAAGTTCAAAGGCTAGGACTCTACAGTGGCATGGGACACAGGATATAAGCACTAGGGCCCAAAGGAGGAAATTTACCATCCAGTTCTATTCTAATAACCCTTCTGTTCTTGAATGATTTAAGAATATCATCCAAGTGATCACCTAAGACAGTGATACAGGGACTATAATAATTTTTCAAACAATGACTAAGAAACTTGGTTGACCAAAGGATAGGAGAGGAAAAAAACCCATCAATATTGCCTTATGATATAGACTGATATTTATTTGTAAGCCCTCGCCTTCCACTTCTATTAAAGTGCCAATTTATAATGACCATCCTAGTATTTTTTACCTAAAAAGAAAATACTGTCTCATGACTTAAAGTATAAACATCAGTTAATAAATGATTTTGCCTCTCATTCTTAAAGTGGACATATGCATACATGGTTTTATTTCATACTCTACAGAAAAGGCTCTGATCCCTTTTCTAGTTCTAACTCGCCATGAAAACATGAACAACTGACTGAATTACTCTAGATCTCAAATGTTTCACTAACAAAACAAGGTGATTAGACTTCAAGTCTGAAGCAACACAAGAGAATGGAAAGAATTTTGGATATAGCCACAGTTAAGACTGAATCTGGGATCTAGCATTTTGGTAAATGTCTGGCTTTAGGTCCATGCTTGACCTCCTTCCTCATTCAGGTAAATGGAGAAACTGCATCCATCTCCCAGGGTTTGGTAAGAATAAAAAATAATATACTTAAAGGCAACCAGCAGAGTGCCTGACCCACTCAATAAAGAACAGCTGATGATAATCATTCATTCATTCATTCATCCCACAAACATTCACTGAACCTCAGTTCCATGCCAAGCATTTTTCTAGGTGTGATGGATACAGGAATTAACAAAACTGATAATCCTCCCTGCCTTCCAGCTGGTGCTGTGGCAGCATGGAGACCCATAACTGTACAGAGGAGCTAAGTGCCTTATACTGCAGAAAGCTTCCGATTCCACTCTCAGCCTCCCTATAGAATCCAGAGCCATTAATACCCCTGTGCCTCATCCCAGGCTGGCAGGGGACAGCACTTAAGGGGACAGCATGCAATAGAAAGACTCTGCTAGACCTCTCTCATCACCCTAGTACATCAAACACCACGGAGGGCAGAGTTACCCCTGGGCTTCACACATATCTCGCACCTTTGCCCCTTCCCCCTCTGCTTTGCCAGAACTGTTCCCCAGGCCTGCACCAGAGCGTTCCAGAAACCTCCGTGAAGGCCAAGTTCGCTTAGAGGCACTACCCCGTACTTCCCACCAGAGGTCGCCCTCCCACACAAGCCCAAGCAACTAGAACCGGGCTTTGCCTTCTCAGCAGCAGTGACATTATTTTCTTTCTCTATTTTTATCTATTAAAAAGATTTCTTCACAGCCATAACTTAGATCTCTACACTAAAATGGAGCAACAGGAAGATATAATGGTGCATTTCATTTATGAATGACCTATAATAAATTACTCTGAAGTGTCCCGAGTGCCAGAAGACAGAACGCTTTGTCTGCCCATGGACTGTATTTCACATACTTTAATTTAGCTGACACATAAAACTCATTTGACATTTCGCAGGTATTTGTGTGGGGCGGGGGAGGGGAGCACAGGGGAGGGGGTGTGCGGGCGGGGACCACTGAGGGGCAGGGCAGAGAGTGGAGGCAGCGGGCAGAGCCAAGGATATCTGGTTCTTGTTGAGGGTTAAGGTATGGAGCCTGGGTAACCCTGGCAACACGAGGTCGTTCCCGAGCAGATTGTTGTCCAGGATGAGTTCCTCCAGGCTCCCGAACGCGCTCAGTCCTTCCAGTGACCTGCAATGACAAAGGCAACAGGAAAAATGATCCTGCACTAAATCAGGGAGGCCATTATGAGCCGAAATAAATATTTTAACCTTCCCTTTCAGGACTGGGAATAGTTTGGGCTTGGTGCCTGTCAGCAAAGTGAATGACAAGAATTAGTAGCGGGAGCCGGGGTGGGGGCGGCGGGGGAGAAGGGGCCGCTGGCACTCACCGCATCCTTCACGCATTGCCAACATGAAGGATGAGGGTCACTTAGTGAGTAGCCAGGATCCAAAACAAAGGGCTTCAGATACGGCCTGCAGGATAAATTTGTCAATGTCTTGTGCCTTCAGGCACCCAGCCTCGGCTGACCCTAACCTCCATTCCCAAGATAAATAACTCTGTCACAGTTCACCTTCATTCCCTGGACACAAATTTAAGTTGTCATCCATCATTCCTGCCCAGAAATATCATACCCCTCTTACAATAATAAATATAACTTCAAGTATCATTTCTTAGCGGTTCTCCTCTGCACAGTCCAGGAAACGGCAAGGAAGTCTTCCTTGCTCTCCCTTCTCAGCCTTTGACTTTTATTCCCTCCCCCCCCCTTTTTTTTTTTACACTAATCACTTAATTTGCGTCTGCCCAGTGTCCCTGTGGCTGCTCCCAAAGGCAAGGCATCTTCAGAAGCACATAATCACTCCAGTCGGAGAGGGTTGTTTCTTTTTCTTTCATGATTTCTTTTCCTTTTTGTTTTTGTTTTTGTTGGGCAGGGAGAGGGGCGGTGGTTTAAGGAAGGAGTTGGGGGAATTTCTGTTTCAGTACTCCCGGCTTGAAGTTACAGTTTTAATTTATGGAAAGTGGATTTCTCACTTTATTTTTGAAAGAAGTGTGGAATGCAGCAATGTAGATGTCAAGGCAGTAAATAATCAAGGATCTGAAAGAATTAAGTACCCGGCTCAGGGGGCGGGGGGGGGGGGGGGGGAAGTATCAGAAAGGGAAAAATAGCCTTGTTTACACAGTTAGCTGAAAGTTAACTCTTGATGTTATGGTCTCACGAGTGTTGGGGGGGGGGGGAGGCGGTGAGGGGGAGTTGTGCGCATGTGCTACTCTCTGCGTGCGCAGACGTTAATTAAAGAAAGCCGCCCGGTGGAGGGACTTGCACAGACACACATACTCCCAGCTCATTCACCTGCCAGACCCAAGAGCTGTGCTGAGCTTGCACAGGCTGACAGCTGAGCTACGACGTCGACCAGAGGGCGGACTCGCCTGGGATCTCCTGGCTATCCTATAAAATGTGACGAATCAGGGAGATGTTGTCTACACTATTTATTCATTTACTGATAGCACTTGCGTTACAGACACGCCTGCTTGTGTGTGCAGTGCCCGCACATCTGACGTGAGTGTGAACTTTAGCACCAAAGCTGTCTCCAGACATCTGTATCTCCTTTGTGGGATCTGTGCCAACAAGGCTCCAAAACAGGGAGTCAATATGCAGGAGGTGTGATGTGCAGTGTCAGTCATTAAAGCCCCAGACCCACTGGGCGCACAGCTACCTTGGTGTGTCTCATTCCTCAGGGCCCAGCACCCAGACCACCCCCACTCCTACAGCCAGCACTACCTGCTTCACAGCAGGAAGTCAATACCACTTACATTTTGGGCTAAGGCTCAATGGGGTCATTGTGCTTCATTTCTTCCTCCTCCTTTCTCTTCTTCCTCATGTTTCGGGGGGGTGGGGGGGGGACAAACCAACACACACACACACACACACACACACACACACACACACACGAGAGTTGTGACTGAGCTCCACCATTTACTTGAAGTGTGAGTTTGAGCATTATCAATAACCCATCTGCACTCCCTTGTTCTGTGCTGTTTCCAGCCCAGAGAAACTTATGAATATAAGCCAAAGAAGATGAACAAACATGTCACTAGCAAATGCTGATTCCTTTCTTTTCTTTCTTGTTTTTATTCACTGATTTTTCTGGTAGCTGTGACCTTAGGGGGTGTTTTGGAGGGGGAGTGTGTTCTGGATGCAGGGAGTGGGCAGATGAGCAAATGTGCAAAGGTGTGCAGCAAGTCTGGCTTCTGCAGGGAAACTTCCACCTTTCCTGAAGTCCCTTCCCTCCGTGGGGGTTAATGAGTGATGATGGAAAAGTGCTTTTCAGGAGGAAGCCCTGTTTACCACAGGGGCGAGGGGCATTGAGGCCACCTCCCTTCAGGGTGCCTTATGGATGGCTAATAAGTCCTTTGTGCACAAACCTCAGTTGGGCTATGGTCAAAGGCAGCATCCAAATACACATTGTTCCTGAGTTATGTTATGCAAATATAATACTCTTATCATGAGAATCAGCAAATGGTTGGCAACTGGCAAGCAAAAGAAAGCTCCCTTCCAAGAGTGTTTCCAGGGAGGCATACAACAAAATGACAGAGCACACAGAGGGACAAAGCTAAGAACACCAGAGGGAGTGCCCACAGAGCTGCCTTTCTCTGGGGCGGGCTCTGGGGCAGAGCTCAGTTCTGAGTCAAACTTCACAGAAGAGTAGGGGACGTTCAGGTTCAAATCCCATTACCTGTCTGGTTGTAAGATTATTTTTGCCATTAATGTTATTAGCTGCTCAGCTAAAAGGGAACCGTGTTACACGGCGGGGGAGGGGAGGTTGCTAATTAATAAATCCCTGTCTTCATGTCATCAGTGTAGTGTGCACTTGGTGATTTAATCAGCTAAATTCAGAGCTGAGGAGACAGAGTAGTGAAGGGTAAAACTGGAGAAGACAGGATTTCTGGGGCTTGGTTGGCATGCGGAAGCCAATAAACACACACCTGGAAGATGGCTTTATTTTTTGCTTTTAAAAATTGGACTTTTTCTGTTATTGTTGCTGCTGTTTTCATGGAAGGAGGAGGGGAAAAATTATTTGCATCCATCTTTTTTTTATTATTATTTTCATCCATCTTTGAGTTCATACCCCTAGATACAAGATGCCTGCAAAGAGGTGTGTGCTGTTAAGTAAAATGACAAGGCAAAAAAGGCTTTAAGGATCCACTCAGATCTGTGCTGTTTAATGGGACAGCTACAGTAGCTACAAGGAAAAGATGATGAGATTGCAATTCCTCTGCCATAATCTTGTGTGTGCACAGCAAAATGCACCCTACACCCAAGGGCCCTGGTGGAGGGGACGCCTGTCACTCCACAGTTACTCGCCGGCTTGGTCTGCAATCTGCAGATGTTTGAGGAGTGCGCTGTGAAGGCAACGCAGATATGTGTGCCAAGGTCAGGGGCTGGGGTGGGAGAGCAAGGCTTCACCCACTACCTGGGCACAGGCAGCTGGAGAGAGGTCTTCCCAGCCCAGGGAAGAGATGCCAAGGGCAAGACAGGGAGACAGGGTGTGCGGTCTGACCTATGGCAGGTGGTTTGCTCTGAAAACCTAATCAGCAACTCCGAAGCACTTCACCAGCAGGAAAGCTGCCCATTATCTCACCCACAGGTACCATCTCTGTTACCTCATTCACAGGGCTCTGGCTGGGCTCCCCCAGGAGCCACTGCAGCTGCTGGGAGAGTCCCTGTGCCTTTTCCAAAGTCATATCAAAATGACAAAACATCACAACGCATTCAGCTCTAGCGGATTCAAACAGAGAGAACTTTTAAGTTTCCACTGTAATTAACCCTATCCTCGTTAAGATAATTATGATCAAGCTTCCTGTCACAGTTAATATCCCAGCATCATTGCCCGTGGCTCACACTCTGCCCTCATTAGCTTATAAAAACAGCGGCACTAACCAGGCGGCCCCAGCCCTTTCCAAGCTAAGCCAGTGCTTGTGAGCCGCTAAGGAGGGGCCTCAGGCAGGGCAGCAGGCCCCACAAAGGGGTGGTCGCTTGAACCCCAATACCTTCTGCTTCTGGGTGGGCTTCTACTCAGTGGCCTTCATTCTATTCCCAAGTTAGCCACTCGTCAGAAAGGGGAAGGAAAAGGGCCAGGACCACAGCAGAGCTGGTAGGTTTGGGGCAGATGACCTACTAATCCCTCCTGCCTCTTACCCAGCAAAAATCCAGCCAGAAAAATCACCAGAGGACACCTCCAGAACCCTCCATTCAAGAAATGCTAACCTTATTCCTGGGGTGTAAGCAGTGGTAATCATTAGATCCCTCTTTCCTCCATTCTCAGCCTATAACAGGGGTGATGCTCCTCCCCAGCATGACTCAGGCAGGGATGGGGGACGCAATTAACCACAGACCCTAAGAAGAAATATCTCTCTCTGTGGAACCACAGCTGGCCTCAAACCCAGAACCAAAGGTTGGAATGTTCTCAAACTAATTAACAAAGTAAGATCGGAACTAAAATCTTTACCTACTCCAATATATCTATCCAGATATCTATCTCTCTATATATATCTATATATAGAGAGGTAGATATATCTAGATAGATAGATAGTTATAACTGAGAAAATGGGAGTTTATGGAAATTCTAGAGAAGCTACCCCATTTGTCTTACGTTCACCACAGCGGCTATTCCTTGTAGACCTGCAAGGTTCCGCTGCTGCCTGCTCTGTAATGGTCTTTCTGGATGACTTTCGTCTGCCCAGCCCCTAACAAAAAAGGGATCTCAACGTAACCTCCATAATACCTGGAGAGTTGTCAAATGCACAGTAAGGGTTCAATACCCCTTTGTCAACTGACTACAGCTTGA
Source organism: Neofelis nebulosa (assembly GCF_028018385.1). Lineage (NCBI taxonomy): Eukaryota > Metazoa > Chordata > Mammalia > Carnivora > Felidae > Neofelis > Neofelis nebulosa. Next base: position 40,869,421 of record NC_080794.1, on the reverse strand, counting down.
CCCTGAGCTTGTGAGCCACTCCGAGAAAAGCTGACAGTAAAATCCCAAGGGCAAGGCAAATAGCAGGCCTCAGGGCAACCGGCCAGAGGCTGGGAGGGCAATGTCCACACCCATTCCTTCAGAGGCCAGATGCCTCCTCCTATTTACCCTGAGGCCAGTGTGTACGAACGGGCAGAAGTGACATACAATGAGTTTGCACCCATACACCAGAACCAGTTATTAGGCTATTTAAATCCTTCCTTACCACTTGGGAATAACTGCAGCTCTGAATACACTGAGTACCCCCTCCTGCTACCCTGGCCACTCTTTGGAGCCCCCCAGACCTTTCACAGTCCAGCAACTAAGTAGTTAATGCCCCCACAGCACGGAGCCTCTAGGGACCCTGCTCTAGATAGGATGTTTCTGATTGATCAGTGTAGTTGTTTAATAATTTAAATATCACCCTTGAGAGCAGGAATAGCAACTTGCACCTTTTTTATTTGCCCCACCAGGCCAAGCACAGGGCCTGGCACACAGCAGGTCCTTGGGAAAGGTCTGCAAACTGACAAGAGAGGCCATGACCACAGCTAGAAGAAAAGGACAGGCAGCACAGAGCTATATAGAGGGGATGAAGGAAGAAAGAAAAGAATGGGACAACAATGATATGGCAGCTCACAGCCCAGAAAATGGCCCAGTGGCAGCACTTCTGAAAGGCCATTAATCCAATCACATAAGAGATACTCTTTCTCTCTGTCACAAAATTATTTTTATAGCCCATGTAAATGGTTATATGTATCCACAGTATATTACTAGAGATAGTGTAGTATATACACTATACAGCATATGCCACACAACACTCCCAGAGATGGCGCGGTACGTACACTATACGGTGTATACCACGGAATACCACTAGAGATAGCATAGTATATACACTATACAATATATACTACAGAACAGTACGGGAGATGGCATAGCACACTATTCAGCATATACTACAGTATGTTAGAAGAGATAGTACTATGTTCTATGTACAGCTGGGTCTAAATATTTTCCGTATATTTTTCTGTCAGTCAGGTCACATAGCCAGGGATATATATATACGAGTAATATAAGTATACCAATAGGGGATGAAAGTCTCTAAAAAAAACAGACAAAGGTGGAACAGGCTCATGGCTATGTACAATAGTGTATACAGAAACCATGTGACAGTATATCATATGCAATTTGTCAAAGTCACCCCAAAGCCCTTAAGTCCCCTGTCAGGATAGATGATCCTTGAGTTGCATGGAATAAAATTCAACACTGGTGTAACAGCCCTGAATCCAAGACCAGTAGAAAATCTAAGGCAGTTGACAAAGTGTTTGTTAACTCTAAGTGGGATTACGTGTGAAGCCATCATGTACCATACCTAAAATACTAATAAAACTGTTATATAGGATCCCTAAAGAATTATTGGAAATGTGTAAAGAGCTGGAAACACAGAAATGGGTAATACAACCACAGTTATTTGAAAAGGGAAGATTCTTCACACTTTGGATTAATAAATTCATATACTTATGAAATTCTAGTCAGATTATACCTCTGAGAAACTGGTATTTGTTTGCCCTAGGACAAAATAAACCAGGTTTCTGGTCATGATACCCTTTTTACTTTTACTACTAGGAAGCTGAGAGTGAAATGGTGACTCAGATGTAAAAAGATAATCCCATGGGGTCTCTATATCCGCTTTCTAACTTTGTAGTTGAGAATTGTAATTTATATAGCCTTCATATTTTATCTATACATTTTTTAAATTAATTCTAATAAGCTAGTTCAGATCCTCTGTAGTATGAAACAAGATACATATATGGCATTGAGTCTCAAACAGGCAGTTTCTGTACATTAAGGACAAGTTCTGTGAGACCAGCTATTAATGTGGACAGTTAACTAGGAATAAAGTTATATTGTACCAGATTTCAAAAAGGCTTTGACATATCCCTATGTCGGGAGAGCAAAAACTATGCTAGAAAATGACAACTTTAGACAGAGTCATAACTGGTTAAAAATATAACTGAAGAACACTAATTAATGGCCCAGCTTGCAATGAAGGAAGGGTCCGGGGACTTTGGTCCTGTTTTTGGCCAATGACTTGGTTCAGCATATGTTTATCACATTCATGGAGTGCAAGACCCAAGAAAGATATTCAGGAGCATACAGTAGGATCCAAAATGATCGTGTTGGAATCAACACACTGTTTCAGCCCAACAAGATGAAACTTCATATTATCTAATGTGAAGACCTGAATATAGATTTCAAGTCCAACTACCCAAGGGGCGTCTGGATGTCTCAGTCAGTTGAGCGTCCAACTCTTGATTTTGGCTCAGGTCACTATCGCAGGGTCGTGGGACCGAGCCCAGGGTCAGGCTCCGCATGGAGTCTGCTTGAGATTCTCTCTCTTCCCCTCTGCCCCCCTCCTCCAGTTGTGCATGCTCTCTCTCAAAAATAAAAATTAAAAAAATTTAAAGTCCAACTATCCAAAAATACCTATTTGGAGAAAAAAAAAATAAAAGGCAAATGTAAATTGGGGAAAATACTTCCAATCTAACAATCTAAGGTTTAAAATCCTTAATATTAAAAGAGCTTTTGAAAATCATTAAGGGAAATCTGAAAGCCCTAAGAGAAAAACAAAATACATGGAAAGAAAATACACAAGGAATATATATGGTCAATACTAGAAAGGTAGAGTGAAATTTCAACTTCACTGGGAATCTAAAATATTCACATTAAACAAGATATTTTCACTTAACTAACAAATCCATTGTTTCCCTAAATCTTAACACAGTCTTGTCAAAAGTTCAAAGTAACAGACCAACACAACACTGATGGGAGAGTGAAGCTGCTATAACCTTTCTGGATGGCAATTTATATTAAAAGTCTTAAAAATGATCACCTCATATCCAATAATTCTAACACTGTATTAAATAAATATCAAATAAATGTGCATGATTTAAGTATGTTCCCTACAGTATTATTTATAGTAACAATGTAAACATACCTAAATGCCCAATGATAAATGATTACAGAAAGCTCGATGTATCTGTATAATGAAATGCCATGAGGTAATTAAAAATGATATTGTATACATATATCTACTGATTCAATAAAATGTCATGCTATCCTTTTAAGTACCTAAAATGAAGTTATAATACATACAGCACACACATTACAATCTCGTGCATGGAAATTAAATCATCTATTTTTCCCCTCCATTCCCTACACAAATTTTATTTTTATTTTTTTAAATTTTTTTTAACGTTTATTTATTTTTGAGACAGAGAGAGACAGAGCATGAACAGGGGAGGGGCAGAGAGAGAGGGAGACACAAATCTGAAACAGGCTCCAGGCTCTGAGCTGTCAGCACAGAGCCCAACGCGGGGCTCGAACTCACGGACCGTGAGATCATGACCTGAGCCAAAGTCGGATGCTTAACCGACCGAGCCACCCAGGCACCCCACCCTACACAAATTTTAATGTGTACCATGTTTTCCATGTAGGTGGTTAAGAGCCATAAAGTAGTCTGTTAGTTGTTCCTAGTTTATAAACTACTGTTAACGTACATAGGGACATTATGACAATTCTGTATGTATATACTGACATTTCAAAGCATACAGGTATTTACGTACCTACATACTGATAGAGGGATCCAGATATATACTACTAATCTGTGAGTAGTGGTTATTTGTAGGGTGTTTTTTTTTCTTTTCTTTTATAGTTTTCACTAGTTACTAGGTTTTATATCATAAGTATCATACAATCAGAAAAGACTTTAGTAACTATTACTTTTAAATAAAACGATTCTCCAAACATAAGATGCAGGAACCTTGCATAAAGAGCAGTGTGTATAAAGGTTTAGTATGAATCAGCAGAGTGGGGCTGCCTCCCCAGAAGGGAATCTGATCCTACTCTACTGGCCCCTAAGTAACTCTACCTGGAGCTTTGTTTCAGGTCTGAGTGCCAGACTCAAAGCAGCATCAGCATTTAGAAATATCATACAATGAGACCAACAAGCTGGTGAAGGGTGTAAGAAACAGTGATGGAGACGGTCAAAATTATTTAACCAGGAACACAGGAGGCTTAGTTGTTTCAAAGTACTATGTCTCTGGCATTCCAGAAGGCAGAACCAAAAACAAATAGGACAAAATAATAGAAGTTGGAAGGAAAGTTCTCAAGTCAATTTTTTAAAGCTTAAAAAGAGGGCTGTTCACCAAAGGAATGAGCTACCTTCTGAGTCACTATCTGTACATGATCAGAGGTTAGAGTCACAGAGAATGTTTAGAGGAAATTTCTTCATAGAATATTAGATTTGATGACTCTAATATTCTACCCAGATACTGTGCCTATCTAACTGCAGCTCCTTCCTTTGTAACTGCAGTTTATAAGGGCTCCCAAGAGCTGTTTCTTCCCTGCCAGACAGCCTGGTGGAAAGAGGACAGCAGAGAGTTCTAGCTCCGTCATTCTCCATCACACTAAACTGTGTGCCTTCTTCTGATCCTCTAGCTGGGACTGTGCAAAGCTTCTTCAATGCTTCCCTAACTATGGGGATATCCCCATAATTAAAAAGGCACATGTTGGGATGCCTGGATGGCTCAGTTGGTTGAGCGTCCGACTTCAGCTCAGGTCATGATCTCACAACTGGTGAGTTTGAGCCCCATATTGGGTTCTGTGCTAACAGCTCAGAGCCTGGAGCCTGCTTCGGATTCTGTGTCTCCCTCTCTCTCTCTGCCTCTAATCCACCTGCATTCTGTCTCTGTCTCTCTCAAAAATAAACAAACATTTAAAACATTTTTTTTTTAAAAAAGGCACCTGTTAACACACTGGCCTCTTATGCCCTGTGAACTAGATTTCCAAGCCACAGTTCTATTTGACCTGTTGTGGTCTTCTTCATAGACTCATAGACTTTGAGTCCCAGAAGAATTGTAAGCTGTTCGATCCTCAACTTCACAGAAGGTGACTGATAATCAGAGAGCCAAGTGGCTTACTTAAAACCACACATAGTAACAAAGCCCTGCTTAGAACCTTTGGACATAGAGTACAATGGTCCTTCAACTGAACTATGCTAAATAACCTGTAAATAACTTCTAGTTGAGATCTAGAAATGGAAATTCACTACTGCCATAACCTTTATCCAAACACTGTGTATAGCTTTCTAATCCATTCATTATATGTCCTCACAATCAGATTGAGGTCTTCAAATTCTTTTGCCTTTTGATCTACATCCCCTCCTGACCCTCCTAGGACAATCCCCCGAAGAACTAATTCTTATATTTGTTTAATGTGGCCTTCATGAGGTAAAGTATACTTTAGGTGGAGCTAGTCACCTTGGCATGTACCTCTCTATAGCTCACTCATTCATTCATTCATTTCATTCACTTACAAAAAGGTTCTGAGTGCCAATTCTGTGCCTAGGATTTTGCTAGTCTCTGGGGTGATAAAAAGGACTGTGGCATGCTCCCCTACTTTAAGCAGTAGATGTAAGCAGGGTAGGAGTTACCAGATAAGGCAGGGTAATGGGTTAGACTGGGATGATAAACAATACTCTGAGGAGGGGGAGGGTTAGGGAAGTTTTCAAAGAGGAAGTGGGCTTGAGCTAAATTTCAATCGGAATGAATTCTGTGAGCACCCTCTTACACTTTATGCCAAATTTGGTGGCAAAGGAACATAAGAAGAAGAGGTAACTAATCCCGGCGTGCAAGTAATTGCCATTCCAAAAAGCTTACTTGGCACAAGAAATCATACATGTGTTATCCTCTTCCAGCATGGCAGGCTCTCAAGATGCACATACATCTGGGGATATAAAAGATGTACAAGTTATGGCACCTGCTCCCCCTGGGCCTACCATCTATGGGAACAGAGAAAGAAGTTGGACTTGAAATGGAGAGACCATAACGGACAGCACATTATTAAGCAGTGTGGGCAAAATGGGCTCTAGACATTGAGAGGAAAGAAGTGAGGGCTGCAGCGGTCACTGTTTTCCACCCACTCCTCCTATGTTTGTCCTGAAGTTATTATAGCAAGTGGTTCCCTGAGGACAAAGGTGAGAACCAGGTACTCCCTATGAACGAGCTAGATGCCTCCATGTCTTATTCCCATCCCTTTGCCCATCTGGCCGTCCTCCATGCCTCTCAGTGAATCTTTCCTGCATTTCTCCCACCCTGGTGATAGGGCTTGGTCTGGGCTTTGACTGTGTCTCTGAAATTATTTTGGTTCACGGCTTGAGCTTTTATAAAACCACACATGCACGCATGGAGCCTGTGGCCTCAGGATCTTGTTTGTTTTTAAGAGTCTAAAGAGTGAGTTTGTTTGGCGGGTTCTATAAATGGAGGTTTTCTTTACTAGGGAGATGTAAGGGAGTGGACATGGTGTGTTGCAGCCGCGGTATGTGTGTGTGTCGCCACGGGGCGGAATTCAGCGCCTGGTGGGGGAGGCTCCCACAGCCATTGGGCAAACATATGTTGGGCCAAGAACACAGCTCTTCAACCTCATGAACTGTTTGCTTGAAAGATAACAGTGTCTCTTCCACACAAGCCTTTCACCACCCTCCATAAAGGGAATTTAATTCAACAGATGGTGTCTACTCATTGCAAACCAACCAGAAAAGGAGACATTTACATGGCTGTGCCTCAAGGCCCTGGGGACCCAAAGGGGCCCTAATCAAATACCTGCCCAAAGACTAGCTTCCCCATGGGTAGGGCCCCCTGGAATGGAATCAGGCCAGGAACACCAGCAAAAATATGTCAACTACTGATTCTGTGAGGTCCCAGTTGGCTGAAAAAGGTGAAAACATGTTTTCTGTCCCAGACTACAAGATACCTTTATATCTCCTGAAGGAAAGAAGGCCTTGGGTGATATGGTGACCTCCAAAAGTGGCTTACTATTAGAGCCATTTTCCTTCTTTCAAAAGAGCCCTAGTTCCGTGCTTTGAAAAATCTTACAAAGAATGACTTTGTTAGGATTGTACTCCATTTCATATAAAGGCACATTCTGGGACCCGAGGACCTACACCTCACAGAAGTTAACAGTGTCAGGGACAAAGAAGACAGATCAAATGCTTGCAGATGTGCAGCATGAGAAACAAGAGATTTTTACCAGGACTAAATGCAGGTTCTTTCATCCCCATCTGTCTCTTTAGTTACTTGACTGCTGCTCTTGGGGGTAGAATGTCATGGTGGTATTTTCACAAGGAAGATGGTATTTGAATGGAGACTATCTTGTCAACTCAGTGAAGCCAAACACAAATGTGGCAATTGGGCACACAAAGTAACACCACTAAATTTGGGTGCACGATCTCTGTTTTCAGTTTCTGGCTATCATTTTCTCATCCATTATGGTGGAGGAAAAATCCCAGACCTATACACTTTGCAGATATTGGAAGAGGCAGGACATGAGATAAGGTATCTAAAAACAAGCCTAGGTAGACATAAGGATTGTTGATATTTGAAAGATCATTTTTGAAAAAAAAAAAGTGTGCATTTTATTCTCAAAAGAACTAATTAGTTACCTCAGGTAAGGAAGCAAGTAGCTAACGTACCAAAAGACATACTAAAATGTATTCAGAATTGTTGGACAAATAAAGAAATGCCAGCTTGCGAGAACCTCTATCTAAAGATGACCAGGGACCCTGATTCTTATCCTGCCTTGGTGACTACCTTCCTGCAGTGCTTCAGTCAAAACCTTTGTCCTGTTCTGGGCCTCACTTAACTCTTTTGTAAACTGGGGAGGCCAGACTCAATTATTTTAGATGTCTGTTCATTTTCTAACATTCTCTGCTCTAAAGTGGGTTACAATAGAAAACTCCCAAACCAAGCTAAAGTTTAATCTTTGCCTTAGACATTCCATCACTCAGTAAAAAGTTGAGCATACATGTAGTAATCTTCATATGGCCAGAAAGATAGAGGTTGGAGGGTAGCAGGGTAAGGGAGAGTTTCAAGTCTCAAGTATGAAAGCTGATTAACAAAATAATCTGAGAGGGGAAAGTTGGGGGAGAAGAAAACTCCCGCTCTCCCCCCTGCGTTTTTTCATCTTTCCTAGCATCCTAGACTAGGGAGTGACAGGCTAAGTGACACAGTGCTCAGAGGGCAAAAGATAAATGTTTGATGAATTGGCCATTGGTAGGGAAGTGATGGGCTTTGTATGTGCATAATAGCCAAGCTGCCTTTCTGTGCCGATTGTCTGCCAAGATAAGAAGCCATAATGAATGGACCTTGAGATGCCCTGGACAGAAGCAGTTTTAATTTGATTGGTTTTAATAAAATTAATTTTAAAAAGAAGAAAATGGCAGAAGGAAGAGGGTAACAATTTGGAAAGACCAGGAAGACTGAGAGTTACATATATCCAGAGTGGATACTAACCACTGGTTTTTCCATTCATTGTGCTAGTCAAGTCAGCAGAGGAAGACAGGTTTGATTTCGTTACATTTGTAAATCATAAGAAAACCTGTATGTGCCCAGTATTGTGCAGAGACACTTGAAATATGGAAATTAAATGGCCTGGCTAAACAGAAAAGTACCATAAAAACTACAGAATGGATTATTCTCCCTCAGGGAATGTTTACTGAGCACCCCCTAGTGTGAATGAAACAAGTCTGCTCCCACCTGTGTGGAATCTGATGGGCTAAGATTTTCTAGCTAAGTGAGAAATACTCTTCCGGTCCAAGAACTCCTACTTTGATATATGCTGTCATCCAAGGGGCCATGCCTGAATGTCTTAGGTACCTTCTAACCCACAGGTAACTAATCTCCCATTTCCATATGTATTCCATGATTTGGGTCCCCTGGCCCTACATTTGTGCTTGGCTTAACTGAGTTTACTAGACAGTCTCCATCAGAACAACACTTCTCTTAATGAAAACACCACAGTGGCAATCCAGGGCCAAGAGTGGTAGTCATCTAACCAGAGGCAGACAGGAGAAAAGAGGCTCACTCATCCCTAGGAGAACTCTAGCTATGCCCACTAATGAATTGCCCTATGGACTTTAGTGTGTGTGTGTGTGTGTGTGTGTGTGTGTGTGTGTGTGTGTGTGTGTCTGCATGTGTCTGTGTGTTTTCCATGTGCAAAACTGGGAGTTGGAGCAGACAATCTGCTCCATCTTTGCACTGACATTTATTTGAGATCTTGTATGGCTCAGACACTCTGATAAGCCCGGGAGTGCAAATACAGTGAAGATATTATCCTGTCCTCAAGGGGCCCACGGTCTCATGAAACAAGGGCAAAAACACAGTTATAACACAATGAGGTTTAAATGCTCCTTCTGCCTTCAAGCAACCATAAAAGATCTTTAAGGTCCCATCTAATATCTAAAATGTCCTAAGATTAGAGCCCTAACTACCATTTTTGGCTTTGATTTTTAAGACCAAGTATAGAATTACAAAGAAGTTTGGTTATCCAAGCACTTTAATGGTCACCTTCCATGATATCATGCATTTCCAGGGTTAGGAGAAAGAATTCTATGCAAAATGCAACATTAAAAATAGCCCCCACCCCACCTCTGAGGGTACACATTTCTCCATGACTGCAAAAGGAAAGCCACTCATTACTAAGCAGCTCAGTGAAGCTCACACTATTGGAGAATATAAAGTTTTATGAGCAGGTCTCTCCTTCTCTCTCTGGATATAAGTGAGAAAGTGAGTGAGTAAGAAAGCTGGAGAGGTCTGGCTCAGGAGTCCAGGGTGAATTATAGACTGCCGCTCAAGATTCACAGCTCTTCGTGGTAGGAGGTTAATATTCTCACATGTCATTAGGTCTGCTGGCTCTCCTGATGGTTCATTGAAGCAGGCAGCAAATTATTTCCTCATGCTGCAGAGGACAGCACACTTCAAAGCAAGGGAACTCAGGTCAGGATAGGCCTCCAGGTGGATTAATGACTTGGGATCACAAGGGGTTGTCTCTAGGTAAGAATGAACCAGAAGCTTTTGACAAAGCTAACTTTTTTGATCTGTCTTGACCTGGCTTTCAAGCCAGACCTCCAGATTTTATTTCTATCACCTTCTAAGGACCTGTCAAGATTTGTGGGAAGACTGAGTAACCTGTCTGGTCATTCTATCTTCACTTGAAGTGCCTCTACCTGCTCTCTGCTATTGTACAACTCACCCATGGTTCAAGGTGGAGCTCAAACCCAACCTTCTTGGAGAAGACTTTTCAGCCTGTCCCAGATGTGGCTGAACTTCTCTCCCAAAGCCTTCTACTCTGCATGTTCTTTCCATAACTGTTGCACAGACTTGGTCTGCTCACCTATGTCCTAGGTGTCTTACTCTTGTCTCCTTGATAATTAATTAAAGACCCCTCTTGGCATCTCCCACAGTGATGGCTAAGTAGGAGGAGAGGAAAACCTACCTACCCTGGATATAGGCCCAAATCCTAATCCTATCTCCTTTCCAGAAGAAAGGGCCAAGAAGAGCCTCAGAAATGTTTATAAGACACACTCCTTAAAATACTTGTTTATCGGTAACTTGGAAAATACCACGTCAGTCCCAGCTCACCCAATTACTATATATGAGCAGATGCCTTCCTTTCCCTCTCTGTACCTAAGATTCCTCCAGAGGGGAATAAAGGGGGTGACTGTATCAGTGTGTCTAGAAGGGTGGTTTGTAGATCACATGTCTCAGAGTTCAGATGCCAAAAACCAACCCTAACTTACAAATCACTCTTTGTATGGCTGGGGTCTGGATATCTCCAGTTAATTTCCCCCACATCATTTCCATGCATATCAAAGTGTGAGAATTATTGGGGTCCTCAATTCAAATATCTTCAGGGGCAAGTCAGGTAACATGCTCTATTTCAATGAATCCAAGGTTATTTTAGGTATTAACAAGAGAGAAAAACCAATGTCAATTAAAAATAACCCAATGTTTCCTACCTTAAAATACCTCAGGAACTCTCTTCCTTTCTTATATCCTGCTTGTGGCTTTGCAAGAAACACATTCATAAATCAAGGTCATTACTCCAACCAATATTTGCTTCATGATATCAAGTGTATGCCCTTTCCACATACACAATAATTTTGTCTTTCAATGCCAAATTACAGTGAATTATTAAATGGCACATGAGTTATCAAAAATGTGTACTAGTCAAGTGAGGTGAAAATAGTAACAACTTTAAGTTAGGATGTGTAGTGACAACAACTCCATCACAACTGCCTCCTGGCTGGTGACAATTTTAAGAAGCCATCCGTTTTGAGATGGATTCAGAGATGTTGAAATGTGGGGAGGAAATGTTCATTTTAGAAGTACTGAAATACAGACAATGCAGAGAAGACAGTAAGGACTGGTGAGGACTGAGGGAATCCCAGCATATGCTCCACCCAAAGGTATCTGAATTAGTATGTGTGTTGTCCACACACACAGTGATGGGCTGTACTTGGCCCAGGAGGGTGATTATGTTATCTGTTGTCTACACAGGAGTATCTCCCGGAATAAAGGGGCACTGTTACTCATTATGACCTGAAAATAGGCTTTAACTAGAATTGTCCTGGGCAGACAGGGATGGAAGTTACCCTACCTGTGAGCCAGCAAACAGCAACCCCTGAGCAATGTGATCACTAGAGCCTGATTAATTCTAACATTTAGGTCTGTAACATCATGCATCAATTGAAGCTGCTTTTCACTCTATGTCTTTAAACATCCCTGGAAGTCTGACATTTATAAGCCTGCATCTCTCTTAACTCCCCACAGCCACCCAGCATTGACCCAAAACTATCCCTTCCTAAAAAGAGATGCCTGTGCTTTCTCCTGAGAGAACACTGCAGCTCACCACAGAGATCCCTACAGGTGTTTGATGGGATTTCATCAGTGGTCCTCAATGATGAGTGATTTTGCCTCCCTAGGAGGCACTTGTCAATGTCTAAAGACACCTCTGGTTGTCATAATTGGGTGGTGGCACTGGCATCCAGTGGGTAGGGGCCAGGGATACTTTAACCATCCTGCAATATACAGGACACCCCCCACAACAAAAACCTATTTGACCTAAAGTGTCCTTAGTGCCGAGGTTGAGAGACTCTGGATTAGGTGAAAGATAATGATTTTTGCTCTCTCAGTGTGGGGTGAGCAGCCTCCCTCCATCTTGCTCTTACTACTGTCCTGCAAGCCCTCCTCCACAGCTGAGGGTTACATTCAAGTCCTGCTGACCCAATTCATGATCTGGGAAGGAGCCTCCACAGTGATGGAAGAGTTGGCATAGCTGTCAGTCTCCACGAGGAAAGTAAGAGAACTTTCCCCTTTCGTGGGAGCAGACAAGACTGACAGGCTGCGTGACTCTTCCCTTCCCCAACATCACCAGAAAAGAAAGTGACAGCAAACCTTATCAAGCGAGCTGGAAGCTGCAGCTTGTTAGGGCTCAGAAGTCCTGAACTTCCACAGATGGGCGCACCCTTAGAAGATGTATACACTTCTTGGGAAGCCAGAGTAGCCCATGAAGAAAACACCACACACAGAAGGGGTTGCCTCAGGATTGAAACATGTCCCAGTCAGACATTTCAGATTTGCCTGAGTGCAGCTGTCCAAGTGTGGGTAGACAAGTCCCCATCATTACTCTTGGTGGACTCCTTTTTTCCATGGGGAAGCAGCAGCCAGGCTGGACATACAACAGAAAAATATCACCACCAACCCCTCAGAGAATGGGAAATCCTGAAGGGAATGGCAGACCAAGGCAGAGTGTGGAGACAGAAAACAAGGGCACTGATTCAGGACCAAGGACAGGACATGAGGTGCTAGGGCCTCAAAACCAGGCCAGGAATACTTCCTGTATTGGTTTTCTAGGGGCTGCTATAACAAAGTAACACAAACTAGGTGGCTTTGAAGAACAGACGTTTATCTCACAGTTCTGGAAGCTAGAAGTCAAAGTGTCAGTCAGCAGGCACTAGAGAAGGATCTGTTTCAGGCCTCTACCCCAGCATTTGCCTTTGCCCTATGTGTGGGTCTGCCTCTTCACATGGCATTGTTTTTATAAGGACACTGATCATATGGGACTAGGGACCCACCCTACTCCAGTATGATCTCATTTTAACTTAACTAATTACATCTATGACACTATTTCCAAATAAGTTCACATTCTGAGGCACTGGGGGTTAGAACTTCAACAAGAATTTAAGCGATTGTGGGGGTTGGGGGACATATTTCAAACCATAACGCCTAACTGATACGCCTAGTTCCATAAAGAGTGCCAAGATTCTCAGCGGTGCCCACGGAGGTGATAGTATGAGTGAGAGACACCATATGTGTAGGTAGGTATGTGACCAGGTATTGAGCTAAATTTGAGGGTGATTTGCTATGTGGCAATAGAAAAGTAACACAAATGGCAAGATGTCGATGTACGTATTTCCCTAACCTGAAGAGAAACTTGCAATCACAAGCACTGATGGGGTGGTCAGCCCCAACCTCCTCAAACCATAATCATTTTCACTCTCCTTCCCCAGGCTTCCTAGTGCAGGCTTCATACAATCATCATTCAGGATATAAAAATAGAGCACATTGTTTACCTCAAGTTCACATGTGCATCCATCTGCATTCTCTGAGCCATTAGCCACGAACCTAGAGGTAAGTGAATGATGCTGCCGTGAAGTCAGTGTTCAAAAAAGGTTCGGTCCCCTCTCAGCCCCAATGATGTCACAAACCAAGATCTTATGGAAAGGAATCTTCAGCATTGACAAAACTGTGACTTTCAATTAAAACAGCACTTTAAGACTAGTTTCCTAATCTTGGCCAAAATTGGGGAAAAGGCAGGAGATCAAAGGCTACTGAATTGAAATCAAAGGACAACATTGATGACTAAAGCAAAACCACCTACCAAAATAAATAAGAGTGGGTTGGGGCTACTCAGTATAGGGGCAGTGAGCACCACACCATTCAGTAGCCATCACAAATCATGGTCACGAGTCAGAAATCAACAACATCCGAGGGAAAAAGTCAACATGTATTCAGTTGCTTTTTATTTGAAGTATTAGACAGTTGCCACATTCAAATTGTTTATAATTCTTATGGGAAGACAAGATGTCAGCATGTGGAAATTACACAATATAAGAGTCAAGAAGTAACTCAAGATAACAACAGAACTGTCACAAAATGCTGTGGGATTATATACCAAATAAACAATATAGAAAGTAAACACTACAAGAACTTGAAGGGAGTGGTCCACTTTAGGCTGGAAGTCCAGGAATGATACTTTCAAAGACATAGAATCTTTAAAATTTTTTTTAATGTTCATTTATTTTTGACAGAGAGAGAGAGCATGAGTGGGGAAGGGGCAGAGAGAGAGGGAGATACAGAATCTGAAGCAGGCTCCAGGCTCTGATCTGTCAGCACAGAGCCTGATGCGGGGCTCGAACTCACAGACTGTGAGATCATGACCAGAGCAGAAGTCAGATGCTCAACCAACTGAGCCACCCAGGCGCCCCTCAAAGACATAGATTCTGAACTGAGACTTCAGAGTCTAAGAATATATGCTGTTTAATCTCTTTAAGAACACAGAGGAGTGGGTTGATCAAAGTTTAAAAAATTTTTCATTCCAAAACAGTTAATATTATTTAACAATTAAAGACAAATGGTAAAATGTACTTGCATTGGATTCCTCATTCTTAAATAATGCCAAGGGGACATTAGGACTGAGTGTCAGTGGTATGAGGTGACTTCTAAGATGACTGTGATCCCTTCCTGCTGGTATGCATGTCCTTTTGTAATCCCCTCTGCTTGAATGTGGGATGGACCTAATGCCTTAATGACTTGCTTCCAATGAATAGAATAAGGTAAAGTGATGAGATCTCACTTCTGAGATAAGGTTACAAAGACTGTGACGTCCATCTTGTTGGATCTCCCTCTCTCACTTGCCCACTTCCTTAAAAGCTAACTGCCATGTTGCGAGATGGCCCGTGGGGAGTCTCATGTAGTAAGGAACAAAGGGAGGCCTCCAGCCAATACCCACCATGAAAATGAGGCCTTACTCGAACATCCTGTGAGAAAATGAATCCCACCAAAAGCCCTGTGAATGAGCTTAGAAACAGATTGTCCCCAGTTGAGCTTGCAAGGATGTCAGCCTTGTCTGGCATCTTAATCACAGCCTTGTGAAAGACCCTGGGTTAAGCTACCTCTAGACTCCCGACCCACAGAAACTGTGATAAATAAAGCTTGCTAAATTTGGGGGTGACTTGTTACGCGGCAATAGAAAAGTAACACAAATGGCAAGATGCTGATGTACCTATTTCCCTCATCTGCCAACTAGACCTTCTCCATCCTCATAATAAATGAATATCAGAATTAACTGAGATAAGGAGATAAAGGAGAACAAAGGAAGACAAAAAATACTTATACATGAGAAGGGTCCGTACATAAGATTTTAGGTGCCTGGCACAAGCCAAACACCAGGTGATCTGGGCCCCAAACCTTCTTTGGTAGCCTGTTCTACAGCATGTGGATATTTAAACATGGTGTCCAGTGGTCTGACTTTCTGAAATGGAGCTGGACCAGTCAAGGTCAGGTGTCCCATTACTAAAAATTTTGAAAGTGCCATGCCACAGAGCACTGAGCGACACTCCTGGATCTACAGCAGATAGTTTGGATTATACCATGTAGGCTTTCATCCTGAGGACTTAAACCTAAAAACTTAGGAATGACCCTATATTCATGAATGAAATAGTTCAATGATGTGAATGCAGGTCCTTCAGTCGAAGGGCAACACTCTACAGCATTTTTAGGTTTTCTAAGCTGAGCTGCTATCTGGTTCACTGCATTTCCTAAAGTATACACTTGGGACCCTGGAAGAGACAGGGGTTAACCAGCACTACCTGCAGGGATTCTGTCTTTTGTACATGTACATGCACAAAAGGTCTTAGGTTAGAGTTCCCAGAAGTAGACTTTGACATAAAGACAGCAAGTCATTTATTTGAGAGACGATATACAAAGCACCAGAAAGTGAGATCAGAAAGGGAAAGAAGTTAATAAGTGATACATCGCAGGACAGGTTGCTGATGGGGCCAAATGGAGTTCAAAGGCTTTTTAGGGTAAGATCAGCAAACTTTTTATGTCAGTGGCCAGATAATAAATATGATAGGATTTGAGGGCCGTATGATCTCTGTCACCACCACTCTGTGTGAAATTAGATAGATAATATAAAATGGATAGCAAATAAATATATAAATGAGCGGCATAAAAATGTTCCAATAAAACTTTATTTACAAAAACAGGCCAGATTGGGCTCTCAGGCCAATCTCTGCTCTAGACTAGTATGGGATGCAGGGTGGATCACTTCTCAGAGCTGTATCACATGATGGGAAAGGGAGCAGAGGTATTTGTATTTACCAACCTCCTCCAGGAGTCAGTGGTTGATGGCTGAGCAGGCTCCAGTGGCCTGAGAAAAGGTCCAGGTGCCTGGAGGTGGAATCCATGAAATGGGTGGACACAGAAATGGTGAGGGCCAAAGGGATACATGCAGAGCACCCAGAGCTATACAGACCCTGCCCCAGCCTAATCTATTCTTAAAGAGGAGGAAGAGAGGGTGGTGACAGAAAGGGAGAGAGGAGCAAACACACAGTTCCTCCACGGTGAGTGGTGTAGACAGTCAGTATTGCTCTCCTTCTTCCCTCCCTTTCCCTCTTCCTGCCCCACTGGACTTTGAAGGAACTATCACAGTGTGGGACCAACTGGCAGGGTTCTCCAGTGACATAGTTTACCTGTCGCCCCAGTTATATTCTAGCCATAGCCAGACCACACCAGCCAAGGCCTCATCTCCTTAGTACACTGAGAGACTCTCTCAGTCTTGAAGAAGTCTTTCCCTGGTATGTAGTTTTTTGTTTGCAGTCTTATTTTAATTGAAATTACAGTGTCATTTTGCTGGATGAGAAAAAGATTGAAAAAAATCAATAGAAGGGATTGTGCAGTGTCCAAGTCTATGGTCCCCAGCCTACTCCATCCTCACGGAAGGGGAGGAAAACCACCCATCCTCTCCCCTATGCCCCAGTTGAAGTCAAAGCAAAAGAAAAAAATTAAATTAAATCATCTTATTATGTAATTGGGACTAGGCCTCAGGCTGCAGCAGTAAAGAAGGGATTAAGGGTAGAGCCACCTGGGCAGCCATTCTCCTGGGTCCCATTACCACCCCCCTCATTCCTTTTTATAGCCAACAGATTAAAATGCGAGCCTAGCAATCTTTGATCTTTCACTTGCTGACACAAATCCTTTCAAGCTTCCAACATTTTCTGCTGAGGTAATTAGTACTAATTAAAAGGTTTCCAACAGTCTTTGCTCCTTTTTTTTCCTCCTGTGTGTCTCCCCCTGATCCCCCTCCCCCAAAGAAATCGCTTTTACAAGTACCTTCTATCCCTGAAACATGGGCATCCTTCACTTTCTTCTTTATCTGACTTGGCCAGATCAAGTAGATTAGTGACTCCATTATTCTGAATACAAAGCCAGACAACAGGTTTTTACTATCGCTCCTGACCTGTTGAGAGTGCATGGGCTTATATTCAGAAACAAGCATCTTGGCTTGTATGAAGAGACAGTCCAATTATGCAGGGAAAGTCACCACGAAGTGTAGTCTTCTGCCCAAGGAAGGACACCATTTGGTGACAAAGTGTTTTACTCCAGTGTCTGTCTATCTCACACACACACACACACGCACGCACACATGTGCACACATGTACTGCTTCACTGCTCAAACTGACAAGTTGCAAAACTTGCCTCCCAGCTTGCTTTGTCCCCATGCTTTCTCTTTGTTAGGAGTTACAGGGCAGGAAAAATCCATACGGATTATTTAAAAGGTAATGCCAAAAAATTAAGGAAAGGGGGTGCCTGGGTGGCTCAGTCAGTTAAGCATCCAACTTTGGCCCAGGTTATGATCTCACAGCTCATGAGTTCGAGCCCCTGCATGGGGCTCTGTACTGACAGCTCAGAGCCTGGAGCCTGCTTCTGATTCTGTGTCTCCCTCTCTCTGGCCCTCCCCCGCTCATGCTCTGTCTCACTCTCTCTCTCTCAAAAATAAACAAACATTTAAAAAAATTTTTAAAAAAAGGATCATCTTATCAAAGCTAAAAAAAAAGACTTGGAGAGAAACACATTCTCATGTGTGCATGTGCACGCACACGCGCACACACACAACGCACACAGAGTCATGGATTCAAATTCCCAATAAGCAAACAATCTCTATAGTCTTTCCTTGGCTCTCTGCCACAAAGTGGGGGCATGGAAGCTCTGGGGGTGTAGCTGAGCTGTGAGCCCTGTCCTGGAGCAAGTGTCTCCCAGACTTCAGCTTCAGAGACAACCATGGCCCACAGCCACTTCTCACTGCCAAGGGCACTGGTACTGTGGTGCCAGTGGGCAAGACGGTGGTCCAGCAAGGAGGAGGGGACCCGCACAGACTAAGGGCTAGAGCAACCTGGGATTCTCTCCACTACTCACCTTTCGCATAGCAAAGGTGAATGTAGGAAGGGTAGAGGGTGCCTAATCTCACAGAACCGCTTTCTTAGTGAAAAATGACACTGGGAGGGGGTATGTCATAATGAAACAATGATGTCTGCTCTCATGAGCACTGTTCTTACACGAAGCTCTCAGCTACCTCAGCCTGCTGACCCGGAGCTGCAGGTGTGAGGCCTGCTCTACCTGTCCCATGAGGTCCAAAAGTCGGAGAGATGGCCCATTTGTTCAAGGGCACACATTAGCTCCCAGCTATCTCCCTTCGTGCTGGCATTCGGCATTTTCAGTAGGTGAGAAATGACTTTTCCACCCTTTGTGAGTCCTACTACAGCAGTGGCTGCAGCAAGGAGACCCCCCCCCTTTTTTTTTTTTTACTTTTCTGCTAGGGTCATTTATGTTAACAGGGTAGAAATCTTCCTTCAGAGCCCTTTGGCCCAGAAATTAGTCACTTCAGACCCCAAATGGGCTTTGATGCAGCTTTCCTGATTAGTGAAGGATGCCACTAAAAAATATACCCACTCCCTATCCCCCATCCTCTGAAAAAAGAAAAAAAAAGCAAACACTGAAAAGTAATGGATTTAATGATCTAGAAAATCTAGACGCTGGAAACTCCAAGGGAGATCATATTAAATTAGACCAGTACAAACAAGCCAAACTAGATTTATCCTCTTGTGGTTACAGATTTTATCTACTAAACCAGGTTTTCGGGGCTAGTGTCTGTTTTCAATGAATAGGATTTTTGAATGTCAAGTCCCAGCATTCCTAGGAGAGGATAATTTACCCCCAGGATCTCAGTTGGGCTGGGGCTGGCCATACCCCAGTCTCTGCAGAGGGCCACAGATACACTCTACTCCTCTTCCTTTTCCTGGGGATGGATGCCTGTTGAGAACCAGCCATAGGAGGGATTTGGAGGTGGGTGGAGGCAGAGACAAGATTCAGAGAAAAAATATGAAATTTTTCCTTGACTCCTTCCTGAGGGAGTGAGGAAACATGAGAGGGAGAGGGGAGAGGGGTAGGAGAGTTGAGCAAGTTGACCAGAGAATGTTGTGGACCAGATGTCACCTACTCTCAAAAACATGCACCTGAACTGTATGAAAAGTACCCTAAATATTGTTATGGACCCGGCACGTAGGGAAATACCTTCGGGGTCCTTTTCTAGAGCCAAGGGGACATGAAATCATTTTATTTTTCTTCCTAGGAAATGATTCTATCACCTTGTTTCTGAAGCCAATGGTGAGGAAGCCTTTGCTTGTCCAGCCTTCCTTTCCTGGGGACCTTCCCCCGACCCCAGCGAGCTGAGCTGGGAAAGGCTGGCCCTCCCTGTAGGGGAGAGGACTGGATCCTGCCATGCTGATTTGGGTAGCTGCTAAGACATAATTATAATGAAGAGAAGGCGGGTGGGGGGGTGGAGGGAAGGAAATTACTTTTGAAAATTATGAAAAATACCTTGACGGCATCTCTTTGAGGCTCACATTTAGCTCTCGGAAAAGATTTCTGCCAAAGGGTGAGTTCTGACAGGGGGAAGATGAAATGAGGGGCTGGGGGTGGGTGGGGAGGGGGGGCCGCTGCAAAGAGGCAGCCGTCTGTCAGAACTGATGACTCGGCAGCTGAAGTCAGACTGGAATATTTACCCAGCCGTTGCAGGGGGATGGCTGGAGAGGGGAAAAAAAAAAAAAAAAAGCCCGGACAGCAGCCAGTCTGGCCAAAATGACCACACAGAGACGCACACACAAGCAGGTCAGGCCCTCAGACCACCGACTACTTTCCCAAAGGCTCTAATCATCCGGGAGAGAATTAGGTTTAGACAGTAATCCAGAGAGTTTTCAACTCTGTTGACTCTGACCCAGACCCAGGGCTAGGAGCTCCTGGCCCTGCATAAAGTCAGAGCGTGCAAGCAGGGCTCAGCACCCACACTCATGCAGCAGACAGATGTGGGCCAGGCAAGTCCTGCAAATCCCATCACTGTTCTTTTGGGTCCCCCACATATGAATTTTTAAGACATTGCATTTTTTCTGCACCAGCCAGCCCTGCCTCCAAATGAGCTCACCAAAAGTCTATTTTCCTGACTTAAGTCCGAAAGAAGCAGGGAGTACTTCAATGCAGGATTTGTTCTTTGTTTGCTTGTGGTTTGTTTGATGGGGCTACCTCTTGGTTTTGAGGGGGGGGAAACATAAAACTGGGAGTCAGGAACAGTGGTGTACCAGAGGCGGGGAGTGGGCTGGTGGGAGTGTCCACCACAGCGAGAAGGGGTATTTTATCACGAACACTGTTTGGAACTGTCAGATCATGGTGGTAATAAAGTCAGAGCCAGGGTCTTTGTTATCATTTATATGTTCTTTACAGACAATGGAGTCCCTTACTGCCCACACCTGGGGCAACCTGTCCCCATTACAGGTACACCACTGCTCAGGAAACCTTGGTTCTAAGACCATTTCTGCTCCCCACAGTCTTTCTGTGATCTTGGACAAAGCAAGTGACATGTCTGAGCCATAGGTTCTTCATCTACAAAAATAAGGGATTTGGTTAAATGATTACTAAGTATCTTCCATTTAAAAGTTTCTAAAAGGGGCGCCTGGGTGGCGCAGTCGGTTAAGCGTCCGACTTCAGCCAGGTCACGATCTCGCGGTCCGTGAGTTCGAGCCCCGCGTCAGGCTCTGGGCTGATGGCTCGGAGCCTGGAGCCTGTTTCCGATTCTGTGTCTCCCTCTCTCTCTGCCCCTCCCCCGTTCATGCTCTGTCTCTCTCTGTCCCAAAAATAAATTAAAAATGTTGAAAAAAAAAAATAAAAAAATAAAAAAATAAAAGTTTCTAAAAATCCCTATTTTGCACCCAAATATTTTACCTGGAAATTTCAGCAATGAACTTTACATGACTACATTTAAGGAAAGGACAGGGCTCACACACATCATGTGTAAAGATGGGTCCATTCTGGGTGCACTCCCCAGTACTGCTCAACCATTGGATCCACCCTCAAAGGTAGGGCAGGAGTGCCCCTGACCCTGAACACTGGCGGTCAGCTTGTCCACTGTGGCAGAGGGACATGGTAGGGGAGCCACAGGAGTGTCTACTCACTCGCTCTGCCTGGAGACTGGCCAGCACTACCACACCAGTCCTCTGTTGCCCCGAAGTCAGGGACACCCGGCGACGCCACCAATTTACGTAACACTCTGAGACAGAAGGCAGCCCAGATTTGAAGGCAAAAGGTGTTTTGTTCAGTTTCTTTCCAAAGATGAGTTAATGTGTTTCAAGGTCAACTGGAGAAAGGGTGCACCAGGCAAAAAGGGAAAGAGTTTAAACTGCTGCGGCTTTAAAAGCTTAACCAGTAAAGCCCCTCCAGCCTTCAGTCAATGGGAATCAAAACAATGATTTCAAACCATGTCATTCAGTCTACAGGCAGGATCGCTAGATGAAGGCTTGCTCCTTTCCTTCCCTTTACCCCATTTCCCAACTGCCATCCATTCCCTACTCCTAAAGACCCATTTTGACAGAGTCTATTGTGCAGCCTTTTCAGGACATTAGCCACCCCACCACAAACTCTGAGGCAATAGAAGTTTTCCGGGGGCTCTCTTCTCCCTCCCGCCACCCTCCCCACATCTTCTAATCCTAGAGGCAATGCTGCAGAAACCTATAAGCAGAGAGGATTTCTGATGCCTGCCACTTGCTTAAAATTGATTTTCAGATGAGAACTCGAGAGAGCCAAGTATCCCCACAGTTTGGAACACTCATCATCTCTGACGATGAAGTCATTTGCTGCCATAAGCAGAACAAGGGTTAATGACCCAAAATCGAATAAATTACTGGATTCAGATCCATCATTACCACTGGTTTTAAAAATAATCTGGAGCGAGTGAGTGTGGACTCAGAGCCATCACAAAGATGGACGCGGCCCCCCTTCTCCTCCTTTGCTTACAACAATAAATCCTTCCGAAGTACATCTCAGCCTCACACACCAATTAACATTTCTCCTACCAGCGCACAAGGAGCCGTGCAAAATGAGTCCACAGGAAATTAGTCTGGAAATCACCTTACGTGTGACACTGGGGGATGTCCTCCGTGTTTGGGATGGGGGCAGGCAGAAGAACTCTCTTCCCACAGTGCCACTCCACTGTCTCACCCTAGACGAGGTGGTGGGGGCACTGGGGCAGGGGGCTTTCAGCACCACAGTCAATCTTCAAACAATTTATCCAAACAAAGGCCAGCGTGGGGAAAGGGAGATACAGGGGAAGCAGATGAATAAGCAAGATCAATTATGGTGGGGGTGACCCTGCGGCCCCACTCCATGACACAGATCTCAAAGCAAATTGTGCCAGAGTGGAGTTGACATGCCTCGACTGGAAACAGCGTTCTCCTAAAGGAGGTCTGCTCCCCCCTCCCGTTCTCGGGCTGGGGAGTGAAAGGAGAGAATGGGAAAGAGGGGAGGGTGGGCAGAGAGGGGCCAAGGGAAGGGAGACCAGGAGGCGGGTGAATGAGAAACCACGCATAATGGCCTGGGGTTTATTTTACAGAGAACAAAATGGCTCAATTTGAGTACTTTAGACTGTTGAAATTGGCTAGCGTGAGATACAGGGGGCACCTCCAAGAGGACTGTTACATCAGCTGGAGGAGACCACAGGCCCAGGGGGCAGAGAAAAGGAAAATAAATACATAAACACACACCCACACACAGGCCTCCTCCATCCTGCAAACTTTCTCGGGACCAGGGAGAATCACAGAGGTGATTTCACAACAAAATGCTTAGTAAGGCATCCCAATGCCCTTACCTCCTCAAATTGCATCTCTGATGTGTGGGGCTTATCGTACTTTGCTCTCCCACTTTATGTTCCGAAAATGCCACATCTTTAAAAAAAGAAGCCTGGTTTATTATTTAGTAGGAACAGCAGTTTTGTGTGTGTATGTGTGTGTGTGTGTGTGTGTGTGTGTGTTTTAAGGACTGCTAATAATTCTGATCCCCCCTTTTAACAACAATCCACCCCTCACTAAGAAAAAGTCAGAGCGACTGACTAATGGGAGTAATTCAAAGTACCTCAATTAAAATTCAGGTTTTGGCCTTTCGAGCAGTCTATTTAAAGATTTTTTTCCCCTAGATTGGTTGTAGACAGATGATTATTAAATATTTATGTGTCTGTGAAAGGGGCTCTTGGAGCTTGGCTCGGCTGAGGGCTGAGCTTTTTGTTGCTGTTGTTTCTCCTCTTGGAGGGCCCAGGGAATGATTACTTTATTTGGTTCCTTAACCACCTGGTTCCCAAGAGCCCCACACACAAGTCCGTTGGTCTTAATATGGCAGGACAGGGGCACAACAGCTCTCTCCTGTGCACGGTGGAGTAATCCAAGAGCCTTCTCTCAGCTGAGCTAATCAGACTCTCCTGAACTCAATCCAAATGCTCTCCCCTAAGTAGTTTTCACTGATGACTTCAGTCCAAAGGGAGCACGAGGGCTCTCTGGTCTCTCATGATCCTCACCAGCTACTTCCCTATATTCTTGTGTTAACTCTCCAGGAGGAGCAAGTTCTATCTCCTTACATGGTTTATAAACGCCTTGAAGGCAGCATCTGAGGGTGCTGCACTATCCCCACCTCTGACTGGCTGATTTATTCTCCTTCACTTTGCGCAACAATAACTCCTTTTCACATTGACCTGAACCCCTGCATTAGAGGGGTCATTGCCACAGCCCAGAACCTTCCCTAAGGAGAACTAAGTCACCTTATTTTAACACCAAGCTTATTTTGGGGAAGAGAGAGGTTGAATAAGGACTTCTCTGCCCTAAGACCAGCAACAAGGACATGGGTGAATGGTACAAGATAGCTGTTTCCTCTTAGTTATTCAGGAAACAAAGGTTTATCAACATTTCTCCATGTGGAAAGGGCTGCGTAAGGCCAGGGGTTTCAGTGATGGAAATAATCCATCACTTGTATACCCTGGAATATCACAGAGCTTTAAAAGTATTGAGAAATATGGATACTGTATTATAAAAAGAAAGCCCATAGTATAGTAATATTTATACAATAGTTCTATGTTTGGGGAAAAACTGTACAAAAAAATAGAAGACTGGAATGCTACCTTGATGGAGGGGATGAATCGTTTTGTTTGGCTTCTAGCAATAAAGATTTACTGCTTTTCTAGTATGAAAGTAGGCACCGATAAAATAAATACTTTAAAACAAGAGATCATAATTTCTGCCCTCAAAGGTGACTATGGTGCAGCATTTCTTAAATCCCTCTACCGTCTGCAACAAAATCAACTGAGAAGGAATTTAAAATACAGATAATGGGGACCAAAGCTGGAACTTCTGATACAATAGACCTGGAGTAGACCCAGTCTGTCTGTATATCTCCGTTTCCCCAGGACTTTCTGGAAATATGCAAAATTTGATAACTAACAGACCAGCAGATCCACCAGATATCCAATCTTCTGCCTCCATCTCCAGATTACAATTAAAAACTAAGAGTAGCTGTTGACAGGAACAGTGATTAACAAGTTAATCAGAATCTGCTCTTCCTTTATTTTTTTTTTAAAGATTTTGTTTTTAATTAATCGTTATAACCAACATCTGGCTTGAACTCACAACCCTGAGATCAAGAGTCACATGCCCCACTGGCTGAGCCAGCCAAATGCCCCTTGCTCTTACTTTAAATACGAGGAGAAGTTACAAGTTGATTCTGAGAATACCCTATCTTGACTAAAGGTATATATGAAAACCTAACCTAGGACTAACCATATCCCAACACATTTTTGAAAAGTTGGATCATTTTCCATTGTATTACGTGAAAGTTTACCTAGGGGTAGAAACTCCTATATCCAAAGCAAAACATCTTAAAGTAATTAAAGTAATTATCACTGAGGCTAGACATTCAACTAGTAACTTAGGATGTGAACTTGTAAATTACCCACCCTTAAAAAAGTCTTTACTCATTTTTCATTGATTTATGCATTCATAAATTTACTCGGTCCCTCATTCAGACACTCATCCAACAAATGTTTTAAGCCCATAGAGACCCATCAAACCCACCTGAGTAGAGGACGCTGGCTTTACACCCCACCTCCCAGTCTCCATTTGATACCAAGACCTGCCTGGTGGTACCATGAACCACACAGATGATTAAGGGCAGGCAGGCAAGCATGGCCATTCCTCCTCTCCATTAACCATGTTGCTTCCATTTGTTAGGGAGAAATTCTATTCCAGGAATTCCAGTGTTGGCTGGCTTCTTCTCCCCCTACCAGATATTGTGAGCTCAGAGATGGCAAGCTCATTTTGACAGTACTTTTCTCCTTCAACTCACTTCCTCAACTTTGTTCACCTTCCTAATAAAGCCTTCCTTGACTGCCATGTTCATTAAAACTCTGTCACCTCCACCCAGGACTACTAATGTTATTACCTACTCTCTTTTTCTTTTTCCCCCCACAGCATTTATGGCCTTCTGCCATATAATTTATTTATGTATCATGTTGACTGTTTAATGTACATTATAAGGTCCATGAGAATGCTTGCCAGTTTTGCCCACAGATGTAATATAAATATTTAGGATAATGCCTAACACACATTGGGCATTCAAGGGAGGGAGAGAGGGTGGGACTTACTTCCCACCATGGGCCAGGCTTGACTTGAGTCAGTCAAGAAGGTTAATCTGCTGCTGGCAGCCATGAATCAAGAGGAAGGGTTTGGGGGATTATCAGCTTCCTCCGATTTTCCACCTGCCAATTCCCTCCAATATGGGAAGCCTGGGAACAGACTACTGTCATATCATTGCCCATCCGTCCTCTCGGCCAAGCCTGGCACCCCCTGTTCTGATTGCTCTCTAAATGCTGGTCACTGGTTCCTCCCCCAGATACCAGCACTTTGCAAAGTCCACAGCCATTTGCACATCAATACCAACCCCCACTCCTACCCCAGGCTCAAAACCCCATCATTTATAAAAACTAGTCATTTCAGTTTCTGTTCCCTATTCTGGAAATGGCAAAAGTGAGGCCCCGAACTTAGAAGGCTAAGCTTGGGTTTAGTAAGCTTTTTACCAGAAGAGGGTAAAAAACTCAAGCTTAGTACTCCCACTTTGGGGGCCTTTCAACCTCAAAACATGAACCCTGAGGAGCCTTCTCAGTCCACCCTTTGTCCTCTCATACAACCTAAGGGGTTCCCACAAGCCTAAGACTTTCCAAAAATGTAGAAACAAACTCCTCTTACAGAAGCCCAGTCTTGCCTTCGTGCCAGAGACTACTTGTCTCCTACCTCTGCCATGCTCCTGGACTCTGTCTCCCTGCCCTCTGCCTCCGCCTCAATCTCACACACACAGCTGAGAGTTCTTCAAAAATGAGCTGCTATATTCATTTAAATATGCCCCCAGGTGAGTGGGGCAAATATAAAGAGAAGAACTACCTCCTGGGAACTAGGCCCTTGACAAACACTATTGCAAATACAATACCTCTGCAAATGGATTGTTATTCCCATTTTACAGAAACAGAAACTGAGGCTCAGAGAATATAACCAACTTACATCCTAAGTCACACTCCTAAAGAGTGATGGGATGGGATTCGAAGCCCAGAGCCATAGATCCTGAGGGCCACACTTTCCAACCGCAGTGCATGCTATAAACTGAATGTTGGTGTATTCCCAAAATTTCTATGTTGAAGCCCCAACCCCCATTATGATGGTATTTGAAGATGGGGCCTTCGGGAGGTAATTATGGTCAGATGAGGTCATGAGGGTGGGGCCTTCATGATGGGATTAGAAAGACCAGAGTTCTGAGGACAAAATAAGAAGGTGCCTATCTCCCTATCAGGAAGACAGCTCTCAACAGAAAGCGAAGCCAGCACCTGGATCTTAGACTTGCAGCCTCCAGAAATGTGAGAAAGCAAACCTCTGTTGTTTAAACCACCCCAGTCAGTGGTATTTTGTTGTAACAGCCTGGGCTGACACTGCAGCAGGGGAAAACAGGAGTTCTCCTTGCGACCACAGTGTCACCTCTATAATACCCAGGCCCTTCCCTGGGTGGGGTCGGAAGAGGGTTGCAAGACTACAAACAAGACTGGCTCAACTGGAGTCCCCTGAGGAGCACCAAATGCTGAAGTCCAGGATTTGGTTTTAGGTCAGTGTGTACAAGGAGGTCTGTCCTTGGTGTCTTTCCTCCATGACTGAGTGACAGGCATAGTGTCAAGTGCCTTCTTTTAAATGTTTGAATGGTCAACAAAATGTTCAAGATCTGGAAAAAAATGGCTCCAAAATGTGAAATAAAAATTATAAAACTAAGATGAATAAAATTTCAAATAAACTTCAACAGAAAGAAACCCTATGTTCACTGGTAGGTCAAGCACTAATCAAGTCAAGCTCTACAGTTAAATATAAATATAACAAAGTTTTCATGAGAAAATTAATTTATTCTTAAGCCTCCAAACTGTAAAAATGACTTAGAATCCTTCCAAAAATTTCACAGTGAAACCTCATCAATCATATTTAATGTGAGATGGGGAAGGGGTCATTTTAATATGTTTGATATGTTGTATGATGAGGTCTCCAAAATGAAAAGTGCTCAGGATGTTCAAAGGTCTTAAAATGTCCCTACTTTCTGGCGAGAAGTCAAGGCTGGCAAAATGTGTGTGACCGCTAACATCTTCATTTTTATGTGTTTACTGGGTTTCGCTAGGGCAACCCAGGATGACTGAGCCAGGTTCCAAGACAAGGGAAACCATGGCCCACAGAGGGGGACTGGAAGCCAGGGGATGAACAACCAGATAATGGGAAAGAATTTCATACCCTTAGGCTCCTGTAAAAGGCAGGATCTCCAGGGAAGCAGCCTGCTGTGCTTGGAAAGCACCAGATCAGGAGTCAAGAGAGCAGAGTTCTATTCCCAACTTCATAACTGACAAGTTGTAGGACTTGGAATGCAGCCCCAGTTCCTAGAACCATGCCTGGCACACACCAGACATTCAATGAAATATGCTGAGAGAGCTTAATAAGTCAGTGTTCTCTAATGGCACACTTGAAGACCCTGGGCTGGGGGCGGGGGGCAGGGAGACAAGCAGACTTTGGACACCAAGCATCCTTCCCAATCTCACTGCCGGCCACAACCACTGTCATAATCTTTACCTAACTCAGACTTCCCAAAAGTTCTCAATACTGGGAGGGGTCTAAGAAGGCAGGGTCAGCCATACACTGTGGAGTCACATGATACAGATCTGAAGTGGCACCTCTTCCCCAACATGCTAGGCCACCTTTACACAAATGCAAAGGGCTCCTTCAAGAGCTCCACACCTGCCCCTCCCAGCCCACCATTGCCTCCCTACTCTAGGTTTACCTCCAGGATTTTTTTTTTTAACCACACTTCAAGAACAGGGCTCTTCCAAAATCTCTAAACAAAAGAAAAACCACCTGGATTTAAAGCCTCTTCAGAATGATGCTTGGCCACCTTTCTCCCTCCCCCTTCATCCAGAATGAGTCTGGAGGGAACCGAGGCAGGCATACTGAGTCACAGTCACCCCTCCAGGCACAGATACACACCCCAACCCAACAACCTCCACACAAGGAAGGCTGACAGCCTCCCACAAGACACACATCAGCAGAAGCCATCCTTGTTTGCAAGAATTCACATATTCCCTAATTATTTCAAGAGGACTTTCAGACCAAGGTAATCGTTTCCCCTTTATTACTTGCCACACACATAATGTCAGGGCCCTAGCATTCATCAGCACCCCCCTCCCCATATCTGCCCCCCACCTCTACCACCAAAAACCCAAATAATTTCAAAAACATTTTTATCCTAAAATGTTCCCCTCAATTTAAAAAAAAAAATTATCTTCAAGCGAAGAGATTTCTTTTCCATTTCAATCCCACAACAAGGAGAATGTCAGCCCAGCTTTTTTTTGACAGACAAATTATTGAATCAAAGAGAAAATGCCATTAAGCTCACAGGTTAGCAAGTGTCAGGAATGGTTTAAAGAGATATCCCCATTTATCTTCCAAACATGCACGAAATGTCACTAATGTGTGTTTATCATGTATAATCAGACAAAGAAAATATCGAAATAAAGTACTCCCGCATACAATAGAAATCTCCTTCCATCCTTCAAGATATCAGTGCTATTCAAATAGAATAATAATGATAAAGCCTCTCTCTTGAAAATGGAAATCAAGTGAAATGTAGATAGAAATGATTTTTTTTTTTTGGTAGTTGATGTACATTTCTAAAGTGCATTAACAGGAAATCCAGAACTTTTTAGGTCAATTATATTGTCAGTATTGTCAATGCCACTGAAATGAATACTGAGGCAGTGCCTGTTCTTGCTGGAATGAAGTTGCAGAAGAACCCCCTAGACTGGGGACTTATAGAGAAACTAGACACACACTGGAAGCCTGACACTGTTCAAGCATGCATATATGTGTATCTATACTTTTTCATTCAAATCTATCCCAGCTCCAGGCATTTTGGCTTACTATAAATCTCAATAGGAAGAAAAAGATCTACAAATAACCAAAAATCCGGCTTGATTTTCTTCCCCCCCTCTCCCTCCATTATGACAAAGCATATTTATGTAAGCCAGATGCTATGACAACAATAAAACCCAGCCCTCAAGTGAATGGTCTGGACAGCAACAGTTCTATGACTCCATCTGGACTTGCAAGACCCAGGAGCATGAGCTGTCCACTGGAGAAAAAGATAGCTCTTGCATCAGAATGGACAGTCCCCTTCAAGTCTGAAAAGAGCTGGTATTTCAACCTGGAAACATTTTTTACCCTTACTACTTTCTCTCCCAATGGTCCCATCAGAAAAGTCGCTTCTTTTTTGAAAAGAAGCTTTTCCTCTCTGGTCTCTCTCAACCTCACACTTCCCTGGCTCTGGGATATTTCATAGCCCTATGGGGGAGTGGCCAAGGTCTGAGACATCCATGTGTTTGGGAGGCAGTAACTTACCACCTCAAGAAAGTTTCTGCTCTCCCAAATTGATGACATTAAACTCCTGTGTCAGGTACAATGTAAGGAAAGGGGATGAATGCAAGAGTAAAGGGTCCTAAAACAGTGGAGTACAGTGTTAAGAGAGCAAGTTCTCGAATCAGCCCGCCTCCTGTCCATCCAGCTGTGCGGTCTTGGACCTCAACCTGTGTGGCTAGATCCTACCCCTAAGAATGAGGATACTAATAACCCTTACCTCACAAAGGTAGAGTGTTAAATAAGTCAATATGTGTACAGCCCTTACAACAGTGTTTGGTACATAATAGGTTCTCAAAAGCATTACATATTATTTTTAATACCTATTTGTTTCATTTTATTATACAAATAAAAGAGAATGAGACTTAAGGACTGGTACAACTCCTCAGGAATATAGGAGTGCAGGAATAAGACCCAAACGCAGGTATGCAGAGGCCCAGTAATCCGGCCACTCCATCAGCTACTTATTAGATGCTAGCTATATACAAAAACAATGGGAAGCACGCCAAAGTAGACAAGGGACAAAAAGGAGGGAAAGTGAGGAGACTGTGAGGGACAGGTTTGAACAAAAGTGATACGCTGAAATAGGAAACCAAAAGGACCCACTGTGGCTGCAGAGTGAGGTTTATCATGCATCAGGAACATCACTATGAAATTCACCAAATAAAATGTTTTTTCCACAGGCCCACAACCATGTCCTCATCATAGTTATCTGTTTCTTTTTTAGGTTTAAGTCCCAGCTGCTCTTTGTGGACCAGGACTGAACATATCTTTGTACCCTCCACCTCCAACATGAGGCCTGGAACTTGACAGGTATTCCCCCCAAAATGTATACAATAAAAGGGAGCCAAGCAGGCAGGCTGCCTGGCCACCATTCTGAGGTTGTGCTGGGTGGGAGAGGGAGCCTCAGAGAGGGAGAGCCCAGGAAGCCCTAAGACACACTGACATGAAATAGGATAAAGATTTATTTAATCTCCAGTTCACAGGCTACAGAGTGGCATGTGGACCACAAACCACACCTAACAAAAGTTTGTGAAGAGAGCCCATGATCACACCACAGAAAACAAGGTTCACCCTTGCAGGGGGTGGTATTCTCACCTCCAGGTGGTGAGAGAGGCCAGCAAGGCAGATGCTACCATGGAGGCACCAGATTCCTCCACTGATTTGCTATGCATTCCCAGGCAAATCAGTGAAATTCTCTGCTCTTAAGTTGGCCCACCTATAAAATGAGGATAAAATATCTGTCTTGAAATTTGACCTTTTGTATAATAACCCTCAAAAGGTGGATAGAAATTTCCTAGCTATTATATTTTTAACAGTTTATCTTAAGGACATAATCAGAGGTATGTTTAAAATAAAAAAAAAAAAGATGTATTTCCTGGGGCATTCTTCATGGTGCTGAGTATAATAGGGAACAACAGAAAATAACCTAGTTACTCAACAACATTATGATACATACATCCTTTATAACAGAACAGGTTAAGACATTAAACATTGGGCTTCCAAGGACTATACTTATAACATGGATATGTGCTTATAAGAAAAATATAATCCACAGATATAGGTGTATACACACAAAAGGAACGTATATGGGGTTGGATGTATACTAGAATGGATTAAGTGTCTATTTCTGGCAACTGTGGAATTACAGGCAATTTAATTTCTTTCTTATGATTTTCAGTATTGTCCAACATTTCTACAATGAATATGCACTATTTTCATAATCTGAAAAAACATTCTTAAAAACATAATTTTAGAAACCCTGACCATGTCTATCTCACAGCACTATTCTGAGATCAGTTATAGTAACAGATGCAGAAGCACTTTGAAATGTATAGAATGATATGTAATTCAAGTGACTGTGATAAGCCAGTAACTAAACGTTTATGGTTAACCCCGTCCAAATGTCCTCCTCCCAGGCCAAGGCTATTGTGAGCATGGAACTGTGTGACACTCCACCATCTTATCCAAGAGGATTATGGAAGATTTCCATCTCCCCATTTCCACGTGGCAAATGTAGAGCAAATAAGATTTGAAGCCTCCAATAGACTGAAAAATGTCAACCCAGATTTCTCCCCACCAAAACCAACCAACCAACCAACCAGAGAAATTCCACATGTTAGAAACTCCCCATGAGCTTGGATCCAAAGATTCGGTGATATCCAGCTGGCAGTCTATGCCAGATTTGTCAAAGTGAGTCCCAAGGCTCCTAAAGAAGCGTTAATCTTCCTTCAGGAGTACCAACTCCAACAGGGCCTCAACAAGCAAATTATGTTCCAGAGATTTTAGGGCCCAATGGTGGTAAAATATTTATCACTCTAATGGCTTTGAAGTGTAAACAGACTTCATATCAACACAGTGATTCTTCTTATACACACATTTGGGCTTTTAAATTGTGCTTAAGTTGGCAGGCTTAAAAGTAGATTAGTGAGTTTCAAGAGTTAGGGTTTTCCCAGGAAAAGCACATTTATTGAGCCAGTTGGTCAGTCACTGATCTAAAACAATTGTTTTACCTTAGAAATTTTAGACCCTGAGATGTCTTAAGGGTGTCTGAGATCCAGAAATTCTCCCTTGAACACAATCCAAGAAGGGCCAATAAATAAACCTGATTCATGGCAAGAGGCATTACATTCAGAAAAAGACCCACACATCACAATAATCCACTCGATTACTGGAGGCAGGAATGTAGATCAGGGATGTAGACTGGCAGTGGATTAAAAGGGAAAAAAAAACCCCACAATAATGTCTAATATTGAGATAGCACAGCTCTCAATAATTCAAAGCACATGTGCTTCTATTGTGTTACCTTAACCTAGCCAGAAGCCTGTAAAGGCAGGTATAAGGAGGGCTAGTAACCGCATTTTAAAAAGGAATAAAGTTTAAAGAGGTCAATTATTGACTTGGCCAAGGTTATTTAGGCAATCGATGAAACCCAGATTCATAACCCAGTCTCCCACCTAAGGAAGTCAACTTGCCTATGACAGTGACTAGTGGTAACCAAGCCAGTAAGGAAGGTTCAAAACCAGCAGCTAAATCAAAGATGTTAACTGGGTGTTCAAGAATCCTCCTTGTGACTCAAGGATCAAGGAAAGACCAAGAAAACAAGTCTCTCCCACGAGTAAGTTCAGAACCCAAAGCTCCTTCTTTCCTCAGAAAGAAGCTACAAGCATTTCACTTGCCTTCTGAAAGGAGGCAAGAGAGAGTCCAAGTGCTACATCCTCTTACCTATACCTTCTTACTTCACCCCATGTCAGATGCTTAGGAACCACCACAAACCAGGGAGCTGCCCTGTGAAGCTTAGCATCTCTCTCCCTCTCTTATCCCCAACTATAGAGAGAATAGCAGTAAGTTGAACAACACTCCACTTCTCCAAAAAAGTTTATACACATGCGTGAGCATTCCATACAATGTATGTAATAAACTGGAAGAGCACCCAAGTAAATAAAGAACAGATCAAAAGGGAGGTATGAGGCAGCCACATTCAACTCTGCACTTGAAAATTTAAATGAATACTCCTTGAGAGCAAACTACAAAATGCTAACCTTGAAGTGCTGAGTGGCAGGAAGAATTATGGGTTATTGTACTGTCAAAATGCCAGACAGCTGTATGTTGAGTTGCTGCGTTATTTAGACAATCAGAAACTTGGAAGCTAATGTGACATATTTTTTTTCGGTGTGAAAGCTCTTGACATGCATCACGATAATTTCTAAAGGGACAAAATGTTATATAAAAAACATGGTGCCTTCAGGAGATGGCCTCATAGGTAGAACAGCCCCAGGCAGACCAGGAAGGATGTCAACAATGTGGACTTCCCAAGGGAGAGGACCATTTCCTTCCAGTCTTAGTCCACAGGGGGGCGGTCCCAAGCAACATGGAGCACACTCAGTCCAACTTCCTACTCTCTCATCACGGAAGAAATGCTCCTGGATTCACCTGCCTGGCTGTAGGCTGGGCTGGGCCAGGTGAAGCCCACTAATTGCAGGATCATCTCTCAGCTGGATGAGCAATATGGAGATCACATTCAGAGGACGCTACCAGAGATCATGGTACTGTGCAAACCAGGGGTAGAAATGGGGCTATAATTCTACCTCTGCTCTTGCAAGTTAGTTTACCTTCCACGTGTATTCTTGATTGGCTCGTGGACAAGTACAAATAGAATGAGTGGTAGCCATTTTAAGGAAATTCCTTGCTTTGACTCTCAGGTTGCCCTAAAGTGAGAGTGGGAGGCAGGTCATGGTTGACTGTACCTGAAATTCTACCTTCAGTACTTTCACTACAACTAAAATACAAACATTAACACATTGAACTTCCAAGAGTCACCTCTAACTTAGGGCACATGGAAGTTCTGAGAATTGGTTTTGCCGGGTGGGGGGAGGAGGAGTAAAGGATTTAAGATCCAGATGAGGGACAGGGGCCTATGGGACAGGCAGAAAGATAAGCCAGAGAAAATTCCAGATAGAAAGTACCATACTCTGTGGATTTGCCCTCTTCTCTGCATTTCTTCTTGATCAAAAGGAAAACCATCCCATCCAGGAGAAGAGAAAGTGGCTGGAGACTGGTGGGTCAAGGGGAGTGTTCCTCTCCTAACAAGCATTTCCAGTCAGCAGGCACAGACTCTATCCTGAGGCCACCTCTACCACATGTACCAATAGCATGACCTTTAGCAAATTATTTAACCACAGTTTCCTTAAATGCAAAGTGGGAACAACAAGAATAACATCCTCAAACTGATGTTGGAAGATTTCATGGGCTACTTAGAGCAGTGCCAGCCAGGTGATGATGGTTCTACTCAAATATTATCACAGCATCCTCCTCTTATCATCACAGCTAACAGTTTATACCAAATTCCCACTGCCAGCTGCAGGAGTAGAATCCCCCGGGATACTTTTCCCAGGACAGCAAAGCAACTTTGAATCACAAGAGTTTCCTGTGCTCCCTGCTATGTGGTCCTAGACAGGATCCTACACCCAACACTCACCCACCCCAGAAAAGGCCAGCATACTGTGCCATGCAGAGAAGGAAGTCCATTGTCTAAGTGGAAATCACCTGGATTTAGATGGTGCCCCCCGCCCCCCACAAGCTCCACTAAGCGTTGTAAGTAAAGACACTCTCTTCTTTTCCACCTTGCTTTTATTTTTATTTGACAGTTAACCTAAATGTTAAGATAATACCCTGTAACCAGGGTACTTAAAAACTAATAAGCAGCCAGAGGATAAGACTAGTAAATGAATGAATTTGAAGCTGATTCCAAAAGCTGTGCTATTTGGCTATAGCTACTCAGGAAAAATTAGGAATACAAGGACTGGGGCCAATGCCTTCGCACACAACAGTGGTTCAATACTTTCCACCCACCATTCCCTGGGTCATTATGAGGATCTCAAGGTATGAGATGGTCTACTGACACCTCCAGGTATGAGATGGACTACTCAAGCTCCCCACACACTTAAGGAAGACAGGCAAAGTCCGCTAGAGGAAAGATTGTTCCTTTCTCCAGTATCAGGGATCATTTTCTGCTGAAGTCAGGAAACACCTATATCCTTTAAGCAAATTATCATGGCAGGTGTGCTCACCAGAAATTTCATTTTTATGAATCAGTATGGGAATAGTTCTTGCCTACAATATGCATAAATGAAGAACCGGGGGCATGATCTATCCAATTCCATCCAACTCTTGCTTGAGTCATAGCAATAAACATAGGGATAGACAGGGAAGTTCTGTATTGGATGGAAAGGATATTTTCCCCTACTCACTAAAAGTTGCCTGTCAGGGGTACCTGAGTGACTCAGTCAGTTAAGCGCCTGACTTTGGCTCAGGTCATGATTTCACAGTTCGTGAGTTCAAGCCCCGCACCAGGCTCTGTGCTGACAGCTCAGAGCCTGGAGCCTGCTTCAGATTCTGTGTCTCCCTCTCTCTCTCTCTCTGTTTCTCCCCCACTCATGCTCTGTCTCTCTCTCAAAAATAATAAACATTAAAATTTTTTTAAGTTGCCTGTCAGAAGCACTGACCACTGACTTTCCTAATCTTCCTTTGCTACTTTAAATATAAGTCTTTATATGTGATAGAGACCACATCAATGTTACCCCGAAGGCTGGCACCATTGACAAGCCTACACAAGATAGATTCATATGATCAGGAATCAAAAACACATTCTTCAAAGTCTGAAAGGCTTTGGCACATGATAGCTTATGACTCTAGAGAGTTTCTTAACCTATCTGTACGCCATTTTCCTCATATCCTTAATGCAGAGACTGTCACCCAGTGATAAGATTGTTATAATTAAATGGCATAATATACACAAAATGCATGGCCCCTGCAGGGCCTGAGACACAGAAAGAGCTAAATAAATGAGTCGTCGTCGTCGTCATCATCATCATCACTCCAAATAGTGTCTGAGTCTCTTCATGCCACCACATATAGTAAGGAAGACATAAAATGCTTCATTCACCTGAATCCATACTCTCATAAGTCAGGGACAGCTGACTATTGTTCTCTGTGAGGTCTGCGGGGACAGTGAGGCTACACGGAGTAACAGGGCAGTGAGGTGTGACATAAAAGGCACTTAAACTGGAAGCCAGGCATCCAAATATGGTTCTGCCTCACCCCTAACTCACTGTGTCAGCCTGACCAGTTCACACAATCATCCTAGGCTTTGGTTTCCTTATTTAAAAGACAAAAGCAAAAACCAAGAGAATGTGAACTTCATCACCATTTCCACTCATCACCTGGGGTAGGCATCACTAATCAGTCATGGAACTGCTGAACACAGTGGTAACTCACAATTTTTCTCAAAATAGTACTCCTGGAAATCACTACCATAGGGTTTCCACATGCAATAAACTTATTTGTCATCCCTAACCTAAATGATCCCTGAGATTCTAACCCTTTAGAAGATGCTTGGAGATTTAACCAAACCCTTTAGCTTATACCAGGAAGTGGTCAGGGAGAAGCTTCAGTTAGAATGAAAAAAGCTAAGAGACCCCATTAACAGACTCTTTGGGCAGAAAAGCCTTGGCAGGTAAAAAGTACCCATTCATCGACAGTGCTTTGAGACCCTAATATTTTTCTATTTTCGTGTTAAACTCATTATGTATATCCACCTTATGTTCTCTTCCTCCTGCTCCCCAACAGCAATTACACATATTCCCAAAAATGTACATATCTATGTATATATGTACATACACACACATATACAAAACGTACATATTTATGTGTATACATACATATACATGCACATAGTTTTCCAACCCCACTCTTCTACTTTTACCCTCAACAGTTTCCCTCTCTAGGCCTCATGTACACAGATCTGCTTACTGCTTTTGGCAATTTTAAGCCTATGCTATTTATCCTCATGACAATTTTGTGAAATATCAGCTTCATTTTGCAGACAAGGAACCTGAGGTTCAGAAAAGTTCAATGATGGCCATCAAAGAACCATGCTACCTTAGGGAAGACTTGGAATCCAAACCAGGTCTCCTGGATCCCACACCTAAACTCTATGTACGCAGCCACTCACAAGTTGCCATGGCCCACAGTAACTTTCACAAGGCCCCCGTTCCTGCTGTCTCCATACACCCTACCCACACCTACAATCTCCCAGCCCTAATTTTTCCCACATCTCTCACCAGGTCCTGGCAGCCTCTGGCATTTCCCAAGCACACAGTTCACCAAACTGGACCATTTCTTCTTTATTATCTACACAAATATTCTTAATTATTTCTCCTCCAACCTAAAGTACTTATTTCTTATTTATGGGTGTAAATATAAAGCCAGCAGAGCTCATATTTCATGGGGAGCCATTCCAACAGCATCTAGAGCCTTCCAAATTTACGGAGCATGAGAGCTGATTCTCTGCCCGTTTCATTATAAAGGGGTTTACCATAAATATTAGAATTTGAATTCCACCCAAGTAATGCATTAATAGATACTAAACCATTAATAATTTCTGCACTTTTTCATAAATGGGCAAAGTCCAATAAATAAACTATATCTTCTCTACAGCACAGCAGGGTTAACAAGTACCAAGGAGATTTCAAAGACAAACTACTGGTAGGGGCTGCCAGGAGGTAAGATTCATAATGAAACTACAAATTCTGGAGACCCATTTTTTACTGTCCACCATGGCAAGTATCTAAAATTAAATGCTAAGCAGAAATCCGTCCTGGAATCTGACACACAGCAGTTTAGGTAAACAATCTCTGAAATTAAAAACAGATTCTGGATAATAAATAAGTCTGTGTGTGGATCTCTCTGATAACAGATACCTCTCCCTGATAAATCAAAGGCGCCAGCCCTACTGAGCCTTTCTAAATTAGGCCAGATGATTCACCTAAAATATTTCATCTTGTGTCACCTGTCTTAATGAACGGCAGTAACAGATAGCTTCTTACCAGTTACTGCATGGGGGCCAAAGGCCTCCAGGCTAATTATACTGAAGGCCTGGGGAAGGTGGCCCATCTGGGAGGAGCTGGTGGACAAGGAGGATTTCACCATGATACTCATTTACTTGGTCCCATGACCCATGTCTACTAGCTTCACTTGCAACTGCCCTGGAATTGTAGAAGATGATCAGAATCAGAGATGCCAGATATCAAAGATAAATAGCCCATGAGGGGGAAGTGGTGAATCCACGCTTTGCAATTCCTAGATGTGTGAACTTGGACAAATATCCAGAAATCTTTGGGGCCTCACTCCTCACGTGTAAAGTTGGGATAATAACACCTGCATAGCCTACCTCCTGGGGCTATGCTGAGGTCCAACCAGAAAGTGCAAACAGAACTACTTTGCAACCCTCAAGCACTACTCTGTTATTACAAGTGATACCATTCAGTCAGTCATTTCTTTACCAAAATTTATTGAGTACCCCTTACGTGTCAGGCGTTAGGGATAATTTAGTGGCTAGAACAGACAAGACCCATACCTCATGGAAGGGGGGATGACCTGGGTACAACTTCCCTGAAAAGGTGGAGGGCACAGCATGTTAGAGGATGGTAAGGCTGTACAGGGAAATAAAGCAGGGAGACTGCCAGGGCCAGCCTGGGCAGGGAGCAGGGTTTCTATTTTCAACCAGGAAGACCTCACCAGGGACACAACTTTCAAGACTAAAGGAAGAAAGAGAGCAAGCCTCACAGATACTAAGATAGAAAGAGTAGGAACATCCAGAGAAAAATACTCCAAGGAGGATCTGAGGAGCCACAAAGATAGGATGGAGTTCTTGGAGAAGAGGAAGCCGGGAGCAGGAAGGAGGCCTGAGGGCACAGAATGGGCTTGGAGGGGAGAAGTTCAGCCTTTGGAAGGTTTCTAGTAGAGGAGCAATGTTTTCACCAGAGCACTCTGTGGCTGCTGTGCTGGGAATCATAAATATACATTATACTACTATTATTATCAGTATTGTTGCAAGATTCTGTTCTGATCCAATGTGAATCTGGGTTGGAGAAGGAGAGAAAATGGGATGGGGGCCAAGCAGAGTGTTTTTCTTTCTTAAATGCTCAGAACAACTCAGTACAGAAAGGACTGGGTGAGTGTTGGTGGAATGGCACAGAAAGGCAAGAGTAGGGGACAAGTGAGCTGCAAGTGTAATGGAGATTGGGGAGCGGCCTCCTATATCCGGGGCCTGCTTCTGTCTCCTGTGTGGTTGTGGAGAGCTGTAGGAGGGAAGAGCAGTGCGTGGAAAAGAAAACCCACTGCTCTCAAGTCCTATGCCTTTGCTGCATTCAGTGAAGCAACGTGAAGCCCTATTCGTTTTAAGCCTGGGGCCTGTCTCTTTACTGAAAATGAAAACAAAATTCTCTTTTAAAAGAGGGGAGCTTGGTTGAAGGCCACGGGCCGTATTTTATCAGCGTTTGGTGTCAGCAGAAGTGGGAAACACAACATAATAAGAGGAGCCATCTCACCTCCTGCTTCAGAGCAGAAAATGACGCAGGGGTCATTCCATTAGTGATCACAGCTGCTTCTAAATGAAACACGTATAACCTGAATCCAATTAATTAAAGGATCAGGCAATCCTCACCAATGCTAATGCTGAATGAATCTTTAAACCTTGCTCATTCACCAGCTCCGTGTTTCACCATAGTTCAAAATCTCAAGAGCACAAGCTAATTCCTGAATGAAGGAAATTATGACTCAGCATTTCTTTTCAAATGTCTGGCAACTTGGCCTTTCCCGTGGGGCTGGGGTGTGTACTTCTCCCTTCCTGTACTTCTGGTACTTCTGCAAAGCGTGGACAAGTCTGCAAACAATGTGGCCCAAACTGATTTTCTTCCCAGGTGCCTAGAGAGAGCAGGGAGTGTCACTGATGTGCACACACAGAGCCACCTGGAAAGGCTTTTAAGTGGAGCCAGTGACAGGGTGGGGTGAAGGTGTTCCATTTTTTTTTTAATATTTATTCTTTTTTGAGAGAGAGAGAGCCTGAGCAAGGGAGGGGCAGAAAGCGGGGGCAGGGGGCATGGAACAGAGGACCCAAAGGGGGCTCTGTGCTGACAGCAGAGAGCCCAATGCAGGGCTTAAACTCACGAACCATGAGAACATGACCTGAGCCAAAGTTGGATGCTCAAGTGACTGAGCCACCCAGGTGCCCCAAGTATACCAGTAATGGTAGTCACTAAACTAAACCAGGACTCAAACCCGGTCACCCATAACACCTTCACGACTTTTGCTATGTGTACATGCCACTGCTATTTGTATTCACTTCTTTTTGTTTTAAATCTTCAAATTGGTGGTTCTCACTGCCTGGGGCCAATCACACTCCCCAAAGGATATCTGACAATGTATGGAGACATTTTTTGACTGTCACAACTCGGAAGGAGGCAGTGCTACTGGCTTCTGGTGGACAGAGGCCAAGGCTGCTCGAAATATCTTACAATACACAGAATGCACCCCACCCCCAAACAAAAGAATTATCTGGCTCAAAATATCCATTAGTGCCATTACTCTAAGTGACTAATTATCCCTTACATTTATTTTAAAAGGGAATTCTATTTAAGTATCATAAAGGAAAAACCAGGATCACATATCATTAGTGTTCAGAGTCAAAAGAAGAAAGTAATCAGAGAAATATGCAAAACGAAAACAATATTAAATTTTAGTTAGCAGCCTGCTGAAGGCCTTGAGCCTGAATGCTGCTTAAAAAAAGAAAAAAAACACATTCTCTTTATTATGATCAAAAGGACAGAAAGAGAATTGAAAAGGGAGTAGCTTTTCCCTGTGTGATTAATGATATATCTGTGCACATCCCCAAATCATCTTGGGTACCACAAGCAGAAGGTGATATTGGTAAAGCTAATCTCAGTCCATCTTCTCAGGGCCGAAACACGGGTATTATTGAAGCTGTATACCGATGAGGAAGCCCAAAGAGGCAAAAGCAGTGAGAAGCCAGCATTATTTGCATTATAAATCTCTCAGAAAGCTGATTATGGTGAGATATTTGGCTTAGAGGTGGAGAAACACCACTCAGAGATTCATAGTGGAGGGAAGTCCCTTCCAACATCTGAGACAAGACTGAGTGATGAAAGCCTTTCCAGATGGCTCTGTGTGTACAAATCAAA
This sequence comes from Neofelis nebulosa, assembly GCF_028018385.1. Taxonomy (NCBI): domain Eukaryota; kingdom Metazoa; phylum Chordata; class Mammalia; order Carnivora; family Felidae; genus Neofelis; species Neofelis nebulosa. The sequence goes on along the minus strand of NC_080794.1, from coordinate 40,827,565 downwards.
GAAACTATGGCTGACTGTTTAGGCAATGTTTTATGAACCATACTCAAAACTATGCTAGTGCCTTGAGAAAAGTATTCTATGGTCACATAAGCTAGCTATAATACCTAGTTGAACAAAGTCTGAAGGTTTTCCTATTGTCAAACTTCTCAGAGCCCTTAATGTGATAATGAGCACGGCAGGTAAGAATCCCCCTCCCCCAGGGGAAAGGGGAGCAAGAATTCTCAAACTCATCAAGCACATACTTTTATTTGTTTTTTCTTGTGGAACACTCCAACTTATGAGTCTCTCTTCTCCGAACTCTCAGACCTCTGGAATGATTGGTTCTAGAAATGATTAATGTGTCCAAACAATCACATTCCTTAATTCCACATCTTAGTGGGTGGGGAGGATACTCTTAATTGCAAGTGCTATCTAGAAAACAACTTGCTCAACTCCTATCTGATGCAAGAGACCTTCTGCCAACATACAGCCTTTGGACACTCAGGCAATGGACAGGTTTGGTTTTCCTTGGCTTCCACCTTCACTCTTCATTATGTCATTAACTCTTTTGAGATCCCCCTTCCAGCTTGGTCACATCTTGCTTTGGAAGGTCTTTGCCTGCCCAGGGTGCATTCACCTTTCTTCTGATAAGAGCCAGGGAATTCCGCACTGCTCAATCCCTGAGCTCTGTGGAATTAACTCCACCCCAGGCTCCAGAAAGACACATAAACTGGCCTGGCCAGTCACATCCCACACTGCTGACAATGGTTCAGGATGCGTATGTGCCCCATTCAGGGATGGTAAGAACCGATTTGGTTTTTTTGAAGAGTCTGGTAAGAGGGAATCTCTCTTTTTCCATTGAGATTGCTGGGAAGATAATGCGGAAGCCCTACGGGGTTAGCAGCCAACTTGCCTCCTTGAAGGGAAAGCCAGAGAGCCACCAAGAGGAAAGTAGCACTGGGAGGTAGGGAAAGAGATCAACTGTGACTGGAATGATTTGGGCTGTGGATCCAGCTGTGCTGAAAGTCATATTTACCCTTGGCCTTTTCAGATATGTGGACTAATAAATTTCTGTTGATGATAATTTAAACTGAGATTCTGGTATGCCTGGCTGGCTTGACTGTTGGAGGATATGACTCTTGATCTCGGGGTTGTGAGTTCAAACCTCACGTTGGGTGTAGAGATTACTTAAATAAACAAACAAAAAATAAAATAACTGAGATTCTGATTAGTAAAACATGCAATATGCTGGATGCCATGGATGACTGGTATTTTTAACAGTTCTGTTTCTCTCCATCTTAAAAACAACTCCTTCCTTTTCCTACTCACTTCCTTTCCCATTTTCCATTTTTCCTCAGATTTTCCCCTCAATCAGAAACAAAATAAATATAAGAAATTTCTGCTAACCGTCCAACATGGTATTTGTTCTTCAAAGACCACTGTCAAACCTCTCCCCATCTCAGAGGACAAGGAGTTCAGCCACAGGTAACTGCTTCCACACATGACATATTCAGGCTTTTCTTACAAATAACTAGAAAACAATCTTCATTCTATTATATCAGGGTTCTTGGGCTTTGGACTTGAAGACCTAAACATTTAATATTATGACTTGAGATTCATTAAGAATGATGTTTGGGCAGAGGGTGAGGAAGAACATACCACCTTCTCTGTTCTTGAGCCCATTCCTCTTAAACTCAGGGCTTGGAAAAGCAAAATGTGACCACTCCTGCTGACACTCTGTTTCCAAATGTAAAACTCACCCCCAGGAATTGAAACTCTCAGCCTTCCTTTGGCATGCCATGTGAGCCCTTTGCCTGGCTGCAGACATGTCCTCATAGGGTCGATGCATTCCCTTGATCCCCCAAACAGGGACACGGACAAAGGGACAAACACTATACTCGTGCTCAGACTGCATGACGGAGGCGTCCTTCCTGCTCCAGGCCCTGTGTGTGGGACAGGTGCCCTTGGACCGTGACCAGCCACATGGCTACTTCTCTTGGCAGGCCTGGCAGGCCTTCCCCAACCCTGCTGGGAGGACATGAGGCAGAGCAGTTGACAGCTCTGTGGTCTTGACTCTTCCTTCCCGCTCCACAGACCAGGCCACAGCCTGGGAAGCTCAACCAAGGCCTGTGCTCTTGCCTATTTCTCCTCCTCGAGCTGCCAGCTTGATCTCATTCCTGCAGAGCACAGACCCCCCCCCCCACCCCGCCAGAAAATCCAGACAGCCAACCCTCACAGGACCAGAGCAGCTCTCTCTAGTAGTGAGCACTTCTCCAACCACATGGCCAGCACTTACTGTCCTGTTGCTACACAGGGATGAGCTCAGCAAGAACCCAGCTAAGTCATCAAGCTGTTGAAGGAAAGGCCTGCCACTTCATCCATCCAGACATTGACATTCTCGTGTGACCTCATGGAGCATGGTCAGAGCTCACCAAGGTACAGCTCACTCCCCCTGCCCCAGCCCTGCCTGCCTGCTCCCTGCATGAGCAGCAGCATGGGAGGCAGAGAAAATGCAGGGAAAATAGAGAGGCTTTTGGTATATGTATGCATGCATGTGTATACATGCACATACACATGTGTAAACACAATACTACACATCTAACACACAGGTACACACATATACATGCTACATTTAAAATATGTAATTTCTAAATATAAATGAGAGCTACTTCAGGAAAATTAATGCTTTGGGGATACACACATACACTACGTTTCCATAATGATTAAACAAACGAATATAAATTATGTTTTTTAAATCCAACTGCACTTAAGCATTCTTTTATAATTTTATTACATTTAAAGGATCGCTAATATGGGGCTATAAAATTTCAAAAGCTAGCCTGGCAGTATGCTCTGCAGTAAGTGTTTCTAAAACTCATCCTCTGACCAGAGAAGAATGGATAGGACTTGGAGGGGGCAGGTGATTTAACCTCAAGTTCAGCTATAGACCAAGGACAAAGAGTAGAATCCCTTGAGAAGATTCCTGTGTTCTGGGGAAGAGAAGCAGCAGAGACTTGGAGGTTGGGCCTTGAATGGACTGGTGACAAAGTGGCACAGCCATGCAAGGCAGTGGAAGTGCCATGAAAAATGCAATGTACGTGCCTAGATCCCTTTCTCCAATCCAATCTGAAGCAGGCAGATGAATTAGCCTTCTGCCTGAGTAGGGAGTAGTAGGCCCTCTATTCTTCTTCTGGGACCCTCTCTCCTCCATCACCCCAAACTAGGGGCCAGACCCCAGCTGCCACACGTGCCACCTATGACTAGCACTGGGTAGCCCTGTTGTGAGTGGAAGGCTGCCATGAGTGAGGCATGAACACAAGAGAAGTTACTTCTCATCAGGAAAAATTTTTAGTTTCTTGCTCCCGAAATTGGATGGCAGGCCACGTGGAGAAGTTAAGAGTGCTGCTTTTAGCAGCAAGATTCCTGTTCTCTGCCAGATGGGACACATGAATGTGACAGGCAATGCCCGCCAAAGTTCTCTTTGAGAAAGGTCATGCACTAGACAAGTACTTCTTAACCCCATGTCCATATCCTAACAATGGAACTAAAATGCATCAGAAGAGAATTCATATACCTTAGAGGGCAAGAATATCTTTTTACTGTCTCCCAAACCTCCCACTTTTCATCCTATCATAATGGATTCCATCAACTCTGCCCTATGGACAGTTCAGCCTGATCCTCCACTCCTGTAATTGTCCATGAAAAATTCAGAATTCTACTCAGTAAATAAAACACAAGACCTAAAACACAAAGAGTTCCATTTTATTGAGCACTGGCTATGTGACAGTGCCTACACCAAATGATCCCAACCTATGAAGTAGGTACTATTTTAGAGCCCTTTTATAAAAAGTCAAGGAATCCAGGGTGGGAAAGGTGAGGTAACATGCCCAAGGGCATCCAGAGGCAAGTAGTAGAGCTCTTGTGTATGTGTTCTACTATTTCCCAGGATACCAACAATTCAGAGCGGGCTCAAGACAAAACAAAATCCAAATACTTTTCTGTAAAATTTATCTGATACAAGGGAGTCCAGCTGCTGATAGCATTCTTTCTCCAATACTTTAGGATATGAGTTCTCTGTCAATAGCAGAGGGGAGAAAGCAGAATGGCTGCCAAGGGGGAAGAAAAGCAATGAACTAATCTAATTTATACTGCACACCACCAAGCATTCAATATTAACATATCACAAATTTAGGGAATGGCCCATGCCCTCCAGGTGTTTATAGTTTAACTGTATACACAAGTACAAATTAACATACATGAAATGCAATACTGGGAAAATCATGCTCAAGTATGTGGCACACACCCTACCTGTTTCTGAAGTCCCCTGCTTATCAGCAGAGTGAAATGTTGAGGATGGCTTTGAATCAAGGAATGTCCAGGGTTCAAATCCCAGCTGTTCCAACTACTAGCTATGTGATCTTGGGCAAGTTTGTTAACCTCTCTGAGCCTGTCTTCTCTACTGAAAATGAGCATTGTATCACCTACCCAACATGATTGCCAGAAGACAACTGAATAATATTAGTAAAATATTTAGGCTGGTGTCTAGAGTGTGTCAAGAGCTCATGATAAGTGGTATCACGATCATCATCAAAACTGCTACTAACTCAGAGAACACCAGCCACCTCAAAATGAATCACTTCGTGTTCAGAAAGGACAGAAAGCAAGGCAGTGAATTAGAGACCAAGAAAGAGGTTCTGAGTTCATGAGTCTGATATTTTAATTTGGTTCAATTCTACTACAGCTACAGCTTATCACTGGCACACACTGGATGATCTAAATGCTTTCATATGGGGGCGCCTGGGTGGCTCAGTCGGTTAACCATCCGACTTTGGCTCAGGTCATCATCTCACAGTTTTTGAGTTCAAGCCCTGCATCAGGTTCTGTGCTGACAGCTCAGAACCTGGAGTCTGCTTCAGATTCTCTCATTCTCTCTCTGCCCCTCCCCCACTTGTTCTCTGTCTCTCTCTGTCTCCCAAAAATAAATAAATGTAAAAAAAAAAAATTTTTTTAAATGCTTTCACATGGTGAAAACTGGTCTGGGAGTAGTGATGGCTTGATTTCCACATTCCCCACATCTAGGATTGTTCACCACCACCACTACCACCACCCCCCCCCCCCCAACACCAGCAAACTCTTCCCTGCTTTCAGGTGAAAGCCAACTTGCAAAGGAGGCAGTGTGGCCCAGCAAAAAGAGCACAGGATGCCTTCAGGCCCTGTCTGCATTTAAATCCCTGTGGGCTGTATAACCTTGAGACAGATATTTACCCTTTCTGAATCTATAAATCAGAGAGACAAATACCTTCCTTGCAAGGCTCCTGGAAAGACTGAAAGATAATGTATGCAAGGGGCCTATCTAGGTACCTGTCACATAGTAGGTTACGGTTCAATAATGGAAAATGCTAGAATTATGCCTCTGCCTAGATCTATATGGCCGCTCTCCTTTTCTGTGCTGAATGACTGATATAAGGCAAGACCTCAAATTCTATATAAGGATATCTCAGGAGCTTCCAGTGCCTACTCCTTTTTGGAGACATCTGTCAAAATCCAGTTCAAAGCCACACCTTGATGAGTCCTAAGTAACTATTCCCAGATGGATCGTAACTGAGCACCTAAAGCCACTGAGGATGGAATCACCTACAGCTTACTTCACAGCATCTGGTTGTGGAAGATGCTTCTTCTCCATGAACTGAAACAACTAACTCAGGGCCCAAGCCCAAGAGATGTGGAAATGTGGTCACTCATGCTAAGTGACAAATCCACACAACCCTCACAACTCAACAGTGACCTAGTTGATGAGGGCTCTAAGGACCTAGAGGAAATGAGCCCCTGCAGGGCAATGCAGGGACTTAGAATAGTAAACCCTATCACCTGCAAGGTGCTCCAGGAGATAAAAGTAGAGGTTAATCACCCCCTGGCGAGTGAAAGAAGAGGACAATCTGCTCAAAACTCACTCAGCCTATCAGGAATGTCCCAATAAATCGCGATCCACGCCGAAGATATTCTGTTTGTAGAGAGTCTTCAGTAATGTTAATGACACTCTAATGAGAAAGAGAGATCCACTCACTAATCCCCACAGGGGACTGATATTGACTGGCCTAAGGATGCTGAGTGTTTGGAAGATTTAATAAGTTATCTGTAGCAAAAAGAGTGCACATACATAAGAAGAGAAGCAGTGAAGGGTAACTTCATTAACATCATTTTGTGTAAGGCAGATTCATGCTCCAAACCTTTACCTATGTGTGCCAGCCACAACCTTTTATGTGTGAGAGAAACACTGGGCAAGATTTATCTTTTTGTTGCATCCTATTTCTTCCTTCCTAAAAGTCTAAAGAACCTAAGAATAATATTGTCTAGTCAAAGCCAAAGAAACCATTCTAGTAGAAGAGTAACTACAGTATCTGAAAACACAGCAATATTATCTGTTATTTGAATAAAGGAAGCTGAAAAGAGAAAAAGACTTTGCTGACAAGAAGACTGATACAAGAACCAGGTGTACTCAGGGTTATTCCCCAGAGTCTTCACAGTCCTTGGCACAAAGAGTTCAATAAATGCTACAGAAGAATGAATGATACAATCCAGAAAAACAGATATTGCCAGATGAATGAACTTCAGTGATCAAACACCAAACACACACACACACACACACACACACACACACACGACCTGCTGAGATCAGAAACTATTTTGTTCAACAAGTGAAAGCAAAATAATCGCAACAGATTCCTAAATTAAGATTCCAAACATTGAATCGCTTTAATAAAGAGACAATTTATATAACTTACAACTCTGGAATATTTACGACTACCCATGAATATCCTTGAGGCTCCTGATGAGAACATGAAGGTCAGCTGCCAACTTTTGGGGACTCATAGTTTCAAACACGCTAGGGAGGGTTAGAGAACACAAGGATCACCTTGAATCCTTGTTACCAATGGGTTAATATTAGAAACAGTATTGACTGGTTTCCTACTGGTTGCTAAGCAACATTGTTTCCTTCCCCCAATGGTCTGAGAGAGAGGATAAAAAAAAAGGGCAGAAAATGAGAAATGTTGGAAAAATAGAAAGTGAAATTCAATGGATCATAAGGTGCAATTTGTAGGAAGAGTAAAAGAGCAAATAATTCTTACCGTATGTACTAAGACATCAGGTGCTTTATGACATCACAAGAGTAACACATTGAGCCTCCAGCTCAAAGACAGAGAGGAGAGTAGAAGATGAATGTCCCCCATCCCAGCACTGTGCTATTCATGTTCAGTTCACGCTTAACCGGAAACACACAGCGTCCATGGGTGACAGCAAGCTGACCTGTGTGACAGACCATTATAGCCCACACAAACAAACAAATCTATCAAACCCAAAAAGCTCAACCAAACTCTACCCATTGTAACTCACTGTCCCATTCCTTAAGGGGGCCTTTTGTTCCCTTCACATCTGAAAGGCCTCTAGTAAGTGATACAGATACTCAACAATATTGACTGAATGCTCACCATGTGGCAAGCACCAGGCTAGGACTTGGGAGGTCTGGGTTCTGGGGGTGGGTAGTGATAGAGCCCTTGCCCTTGACTCAACAGCATATTTGGTCTTCCTTGTTCACCATCTCGGTGTTCCATTTTTGTCAGGACTCTATGATAGAGTAATAGAAAAGTCACAAAGAATGACTTAGGAGTTGTTAGACCAAGCCCCCCTTGGTCAACTGCAGGACAAGCCTATGAGGCTGCTAAACTTCTTCCTGCCTAAGATTTCTAGGCCTATTCCAAAATGAATTACTCAGAGAAGTAGCATATTAGTCCATTAATGTCCATTTTCACAAATCCGTTCATTAAACTAGATGCTGTCATCTGTGTCCTGCAGGAACATGGACCCTGGACAGGCCAGCTTTGACACTGCATAAAGGCTTAGGAAATAGACAGCATGTGCACAAGCTGGTAACTAGAGCATGGAAGGGAAATGGGAAGGAAGAGGAATCAGAGGGTCCTGGAGGCAAGGTAGGAATAAAGGAGTTCCAGACAACTGAAAGGCAAGAGAGAGGCCCCAAAGAGAGATGGAGCAAAGATTTTTTTTTTTTTTATAAGCAGGGACTTTGAAGCTGGTCCCATGATGACACGGAATGTTCAGCAATTTCCTGAACATGTCCCACACTAAGTTTCTCCATCTATAGAACAGAAAGAACACTTAGCTTGTAGTGTTGGGGGAATCCAAAGTGCTATCTTTAAAGCAAACCCCATGGTACCCAGTACACAGTAAATGCTCAATAAACTCTAGTCAATGTTATTATCATATATGGAACCACTTTAAACTATAAAACACTAGTTTTAACTGTTAATACAACTATTATTTATAGCTCTGCCTAAGATTGGTCCTGGTCAACCACCAAACTCATTCTTCTAAGCCAGTGTTTCCCTACTTTTAGGCAGGTATGCGGCACCCTCATAACTGCTCCTCCATCCAAGGGCTGTCTTTCGTAATTAATAATAATACTAGTAAAAACAACAATAATCGTAACAGCAGCAGCAGCAGCAGCAACAATAACAATGATAAATGTTTACAGAGAATTTACCACATGCCTGGCACTATTCTAAGAGCTTTTCAGTACTAATTTCTTTGATCTTTAAGGCAACTTTAGCAAGTAGGTACTAGTATTAATGCCATTTCACAGACAAGTAAACTGTGGCACGGAAAGGTAAAGGTCATTTGGCCAATAAGCGGCAGAGCACAAATTGCAATTCAGACAGTCTGGCCCCCGTGTCCACACTTAACCACCATGCATTCTCCCCGCTCATTCTCGCTATGCCTGCATTTACTTAATTTTGTAAAACCTTGAGTCACTTCAATTTTAAAATATCTTATACTACTCTATGATACCTATGAAATCCTGGGTTTTATATTCTAGTTATAATTTAGCGGATATAAAAATAATTACAAGATTAGTTTATAATTCCCATTTACTATCTAAAATTATCAATGAAACAGACTTTAGACAAATATTGCTGGGGGCACCTCAATGGCTCAGTTAAGCATCTGACTCTTGGTTTCGGCTCAGGTTATGATCTCAGGGTTTGTGAGTTCTAGACCCACACCAGGCAGAGCCTACTTGGGATTCTCTCCCTCTCTCTCTGTCGCTCTCCCACTCACTCTGTCTCTCTCTCAAAAGTAAACTTAAAAAAAAATACTGCTCTATGTACCTGGGAATTCCTTCCAACACAACAACCTTAATTCCTTCTAAGCCACAACAACCATGGACCAATAATAACAATTCATCTGCCCTTGCTATTTCAACACCCTCTCCAAACCCCCTTCTATATAACAGAGCCACTTTTTATCTGGCATAGGGCCGCCAAAATGAAAGAGTCTATTTTCTTTTCAACTACCTGTGACTCTGCGATTAAGTTCTGGCCAATGCGATGTAAGGGGATGTGTCAGGTCAGAATCATGGAAGTTTCCTTAAAAGAAAATGATTTCATTCTCTGTCCCTCCCCCCTTCCGGCTTCTTGGAATGAGACATGATGGCAAGAGTACAAGCCCTATCTGGAATCATAAGAAAATAGGCTAAGAATGATAGAGCTCAAGGGGAAGACACCAGGGCTCCTCATGACATCATGAAACTAGCACATCAACCCTTTACTACCTACCCCCACGTTTCTTCCATGCGAGAAAGAAAGCTCCATAATGTTAAGCTGCATAAGGTGAGTCGTTCTCTTACATTCTCATTCTAATGAATACAGCACCGATCTCTTACTCTAGCAGTTCACCTACCACCTCAACCAAGGTACAACCAGAAAAACTCTACCCAGAGCATCTGTCCCCTAAGTATTCAGGAACCAAACAGGGCCTGAAACAATAGGTAGTGCCATTTATGTGTTCATTTACGAACCACTGCTCCAAATGTTTTATATACAATATTCTATTTCAATCTCCCAACAAACCTACATGATGGGGACTATTATAACCTCACTTATACAAATGAAGACACTGAGGCACAGAAAAGGATTAAGTACCATGCCTGAAGTCACGCAATTAATATGCGGCAGAGCCAGAACTCAGACCCAACAGTGTGACTCCAAAGGATAAGTTCTCAACCCTGCTGCTCTCTCATGGAACCAAAGGGACATCAGACACTGGACTCTCAGAGGAGCTGGCTTCTTAGTGGCTCAAACAGCTTCCCCATCACAGACCCTTAGCCAACTGCCCTCAAGGCCAAAATGACTTTGGCCTCTCCAGAAATCATCAGAAGGCCCCAACAGCCCTTCTTGTCATCATACTAACACCATATCTTAAGTAAAACCAAATACAAATCTGATGCCTAAGCATAAATGTCTGCCTTATTTTGTAGGTCAAAGCAACATTCAAAATATATTCAAAAGGAATACCCAGAAAATCTCTGTCTCAATCCCCCTCACGAATTCCATTCAGCTACTTAGATGCCCTGGACAGAGTAGGGCATGCACCAGCCGCCCTCCCCGATGGCCATCATGGGGTTAATTTGTATTTTCAAGGCCTGGCACATGTTCAGTCAAAAACCTGGCCGAGTGCCTGTTGTTTACTGAAGCTGGGGAAGAAGCATCTGCAACATTACGAAAAGCATATTGTAAAAGGCAACACATGCAAATTAAACCTCTTGAGCTATGAGTAAATTGCTGGGAAAATTTATAACTCATTTAATAAAACTTGAAGTAAATACATAGCCTGGCTCCCAGGGAAAACAAAATATTTCCCACAATTCTCTCATCTTAAAAAAAAAAAAAAAAAGGACCATTGAGCCAGACGGCTCTATCAAGTATAAAGTATAAATAGCAGCTTCCATGGTAAGCAAAACCCACTTGGCATTGTGGGGTATTTATTACCCACATGGGTGGTGCCGCAGCCTCTGCTCTGATGTATTTGACGATGTCCAGGCTCAGAACATTTCTACAATAATCCAGGATTATTGGCTCTAGTGGGCATCTTCTATTTATCAATTCATTCCACAAGTATTTATGATCTACCTGAGATCCACTGTGATGTGGTGACTGAGAACAAAGGCTCAGAAGCCTGGCTGCCTGCTTTTGAATCCAGCCTCTGCCACTTACTCATTGTGTGACTTTGTGCTGTGGTGTGAACTCTCTGTGTCTCAGTCTCCTCGCCTGTAAAATACGAATTATATGAATACCCACACCCTGAGGTCACTGTGAAAACTGATTAAGTGAATACACGTAAAGTGCTTAAGACAATGACTGGCAAATAGTAATCCCTTATTAAATATCAACTACTTATTATTTATTAGCTGGCATTATGGGCCAAGCAGTCTGGGAGGTGGAGAGAATCCAGGATCAAACAAGGTAGATGATGGCCTCTCTCATGGAGCTTATATTCTACTGGGGGAAAACAGATATTACACATGCAGACAAATGAATAAAAAGATAGTAATGGTGCTCTGACGAAAACAAGACAGAGTAAGGGAATATAATGCAAGCTCCAGTTAGGAGTGAGGACTATTTCAGTTATACTTATCAAAGAAAGTCTCTGTGAGGAGGTGACATTGGAGCTGAGACCTGAATGATAAGAAGGAACTCACGAAACCAAGAATGTTCTAATGTTCTACACAAAACTAATAACTTGTTAAGGATTCCAAGACAAAAAAAAAAAAAAGTTTGCTGTCCTTGAGTGACAGTCCAAGGTCAGCAGGGGGCTAGTGTGTCCAGAATGGGAAAAGGCCCACAAAACAGGGTGGGCAAGGTTGACAGGATCAGATCACACCAAGCCTCATAGGCCATGGAAGGACTCTGGATTTTATACCAAGTACAAATGGTTTTTGGAGGGAATGAATAGAAGAGTGGCATGATCTAATTCGCAATTTAAAAGCCTGCTCTAGCTGCCATATGGCAAATGAATTACAGGGAGGCAAGAAGGGAAGGGACAGAGCAGAAAGGAAGCTACTGTGGTTTTTCCAGCAAGATATGATGGTGGCTTGATCCAGGGTGGTGGTAGTGGAGACTCAGGAAATATTTTAGGAGTAGAGCTGACAGGACTTTGATGGATAGATGTGGGCTGACAGAAAGAAAGAAATAAAAAATGACTCCCAGTTTGGGGACGTCTGGTTTATTCATTAGCTTGTGATGAATATTGTAGGATACTAAGCAGACATGGCTTCTATTTCTAAGAGCACTTTAAAGATAGTTGGTCAGAGAAGCCTAATATCCATGAAATTGAACAAAGAGAAAAATGTGATAGAAGTGCTTAAGTGCATGGTTTAGAGTCCAGGCTTCAAAGAAAAGGAAAGCACAGGCATTTTCATGGAAGGTCACAAAAATAGGGCACCCCATCTGGCCTTGAAGAATGCAGTCATTGGCATTCCATGAAGAGAGAGTCACATGAGCATACATGTTGGGGATCAAAGTCCAACATGGTCCATTCCAAAGATGACAAATCAGTCAACATTCTAAAGATGACAAACCAGTCAACATAAATGGTAGCTTCCATCCAGTTAACTACCAATTCACTGAAAAATCTCTTAGAAGCCTGGTTCCGAAGGGACAGTGACAGAGAGGTAGTGACCTCACTGTTATTTGGTCACTCCTGTTTCAATCTTTCAGGAAAGGATTATGAAGTCCCACTGACAATGTAGACATATTCAGGCAAGTGGGGCAGTGGCTTAAAGCCAGGGCTTTCAGACAAACAAATCCCAGATTGAACACTCATTGGCCAAAATGACCCTGGACAAGTTCCGTAACACCATCTTGGTCTCAATGTCTATGTAAATAGATTAATAATGGTATCTACCATATAGAATTAAGGAAAATAACATTCCTATGGGACTTAGCACAATGCCTAACAAGATATAAAAGTTCTCAGTAATTTTTATTTAAAGAAATGATGGTTCCTTCCTTACTATCCTGTAGATCTTATATTATAGCTTGTATATACCTGATGGCTATTGCCCATTTAAGCATCTCTTTTCCTCACTAGTTTGTAAAGTATACAAGGGAACTGTTTGGGGGTGGCTTGTCTTTACTACCCATGGCTAACATGGTGCCTAGCATTAACAATAATAATACTGTAGTTATTATTATTTATGGCAGACAGTATTTACTGAACCCACACTATATTCAAAGCATGGCACCAAGTACTTTTCAGGTGTTAAATCATAGGAAGGGAATAGGATGGTGGTAGGAGCATGTAATAGTTCGTTTGGAATCTCTGCCCCATTGTTTACCAACTGTCTGACCTTTATCAAATGACTTAAGCTCCCCATAATTCAGTGTCTTCATCTACAACATGGGCAAAAAGCAGTACTAACCTCACTACGTTGCTGTGAAGATTAAATAAATTAATAAACATGAAGCTCTTCGAACAGGCCTGGCTCTTAGCAGAGGTTATAAAACTGTTAACTCTAGTCATAATTATCAATCACAACAATCCTATGAGTCATGTACTGCTGTCACCCCCATTTTACAGACAAAGAAACAAAGGCATAGAGAAGTTAATCAACCTCCTCATGGGAACACATTTACTAAGAGGCAGAGACAGGATTTACACTCAAGCAATCTATCTGTAGAATCGAGACATCTAACACCTAAGGTTTGGAGGAATAAATGAGCATCACACTTCATTGTGTGGCTCATCACCTGAAAGCTCTGGGCTTGAACACGAATGCAATATGGGCAGGAGCATGCTGGGCAAGGTGTGTTATCAGCCTCCCCTCCACAGCAGTCCCAGGGAACAGTTCAGTGGGATACAGAACATGCTCATGAATGAGGAAGATGCTGCGTCTTCAAGAGAAATTAATAGAAGACATAAGAAGAAAACTGGGAGCAATGGGGTATATCACAGATAAAAGAAGATGCAAAACTGATGACCCTAACAATGAAAAGTTTGTTGTCCATAATCCTGACAACATCTACAAGGCAACCACTGAGACTGCCCAAACCACATGCCAAGCCCTGGCAGAACACCTCAGAACCAGTAGGTAAATTAAGGCTCTACCATATGACCTAAATCAAATACACATTACTACATATTTTGGGGCCTCCTTTGTAGATACTCTAAATCCAGGTTGATTTCATCTAAAGAACCCTTCCTTCCAGATGCAGGTGGCCTTTCTATCCCACCCCTTGGGGCAGCTTTGACAACCCCAGACTCGTGGTGCTGCAATTGCTTATCTTCTTAATCCAGGTGCCTTCATGCTTCAGAAGACAAGGGCATAGGCCTCACTTGTCTTGCAGGTCATTATAATTGTCGTGTTTCCTTTCACCATGGAAAACAGACAGTTGTGGCATATGAGAACTGCATATGGCTTAAGGCACTGGGGCAACAGTGTCGCACAGACCTGAGCATGAATCCCAGCTCTATCACTCATTTGTTGCGTGGCCTTCAGCAAGTTACCCAAGTTATTTAATGGAGCTGAGCCTCAGATGCCTCATCACTACAATGGGATGACAAATAGTACCTACCACAGGGCTGCTGGAAAATGAATGGGATAATGGATGTAAAACACGGTGCCTGGAATAGAAGCACTCATAAAAGTTAGGAGCCAATGCTATGGTTGTTGTGGAAGAGTTTTCTTCCTGAAAGGAATTACTGCCAATGTAGTATTAATTTCCCTAGTGTGGGGAGGGATGAACAGGTATAACATACAGGATTTTTAGGGCAATGAAAATACCCTATATAATACTATAATGATGGATACAGGTCATGACACATGTGTCCAAACCCATAGAAGGTACAATACCAAGAGTGAATCCTAATGTAAACTATGGACTTTGGGTAGTTACGATACGTCAGCATAGGTTCATCAGTTGTAACAAATATACCACTCTGCTTTAGGATGTTGATGATGTCAGGGCAGGGGATGTGAAATCTCTGTCCCTTCCTCTTAATTTTGTTGTGAACCTGCAAGTGTTTAAATGAATGAATGAAGAAATAAAATTTCCCCAGGGTAACACAGGTCAGAGAAACTCAACACTCTCACTCAACTGGAATATCTGGAAAATATGCTCAAGGGAGTCCCAGCCCCACCCGTTGCATAAAGCAGATGGCAGCAGTGGAGATTCAGGGATCCTGGCATAGAGGAACTTTTTAAACTCCTGACAATTCTTCTAAGAATAAAGGCAAGGATGGCTGCTTCTGACACACTGCTCCAGGCCTCTCTCCAATCTCTCCTGGATTTGGACATCACTCAGGCCCATCAGAATCCTGGGACTGTCGTCTGCTGACTGACAACAGAAAGAGAAATTT
The DNA here is from genome assembly GCF_028018385.1 of Neofelis nebulosa. Classification (NCBI taxonomy): domain Eukaryota; kingdom Metazoa; phylum Chordata; class Mammalia; order Carnivora; family Felidae; genus Neofelis; species Neofelis nebulosa. The sequence goes on along the minus strand of NC_080794.1, from coordinate 40,812,376 downwards.
AGAGGTGTGAGTGAAATGACAGAGCTGTCACGGCTGCCTCTGAAACGACTCTTTTCTTAAAGAAAGGAAAGATAACAGGGGAGAAAAAAAAACCCTCAGACAGCTGCGATACCCTGTCACAGTTGCTGGGAGGTTTTTTCAAAAAAGCTTCAGATGAATTTTAAAAACGAGAAGGGCAAAATACTTATCCAAATTTTAATCTCAGTTCTTACAGGACTAGGATAGAATTTGGGGACAAGTCCCCTCCTTTGCCCCCAGTATAAGAAAATATTGGCTAAATATTTTTATTCGGGGAATGGCAGCATTTTTTTCTCAACCGTTTAAAAAAAATGTGTTAAATTGGGGAAAAAAAAAAACAAACAAACTCCAAACCCCAGAGTCCACAATCGCCTTCCTTTGACATCAGCTCATGACCAGATCCTAATTCTTAGGTGGACTTCAGTCAACTAATACATATTCGTCACAGAGCTCTCCAGCCCTGACTCCAGTAATCCAACACATCAAAGTCACATGTCTGACAAACATCCAGAAAACAGCCTGGGTGATATGCCCAAGTCCCAGATCTCACTTCCCCTTCCTTGTCATCCAATATTTCCACCACTGTTAGTTTAAAATGTCTTGTTTCTTTCTTTGACAGCCAAAACATGAAAAACTGACCATTTGGGAGGGTTCTCTTACAAACAAACCACTCTAGGCTGAAACACATAGGCTGACTCTCCACCCAGCATCCCTTTTAGCAACAGAGAAGTCATTGGCCAAGGAGATCACGTTTCAAAGGCTCCCATTTTTCTCAGTTTTCTGAGAGCCCTAACTTTATAATAACCATGAGAAGAAACAGATTCCCAGTCTCACCCACAGGTCAAGCACAGCCCAGAAAGGAATGCCTTTATTAAGATAATGCCTTGGAAAAACCAATAATTCTAATAGCAACTAAAAGAACAGGTCATAATAGATGGAAGGAAATTGCAGTTTGAGTATTTTTCCAAGAGTCCAGGAGGGCTGAGCAGAAAAGAATAAGAAACCCCATCCTTGCTTGTAAAACACTCCAGGAGAACCACAAACCTACCCTGAACTGCTGACTGATGTAACACTTGGATTAGAAATACACTGCATGAAATACAATTTCCAGAGAGGAAAAGGAAGTCCTTGATGAGCCTGGTGAAAAAGTGATGAAAGCTTCACTCAAGCCTTCCACTTTAGTATCAGATTGTGGGAAACTTTCATTGAAACAACCCAACTGAGTCCATTAGCCATCCATCCACAAGCACTACATAAACCCTTAACACCTCAGCTAGGAGAATGCCCCATAATCACCCTGCTTTCCTGCCAGGAGGAGAGGGAAAGGAAAGCAGCAGTGGGGAGGCTGACTAAAGCCACCCCAAGACGCCATTCTTCTTTGATGGGGAGAGAAAGGGAGGAAGAAAATATCCAAAGAAAAGAGGAGACCGTCACTTTCTTCTCTTCACCAGCATCATCACAATATTGACTTTGGGGCCAGTGAGAAACCATCCACTGTGAAAAAGAGAAATGAAGATATTCTTTTACCAAGCGTAAAATGACTGGGTCCTGGTTTTGGCTTTTATGATCTGTGTGATTTTAGGCACATTGTTCACCCCCTCGGGGCCTCAGGTCTAGACCCGGGACAGTAACTACAGCCTTTCCTATCTTTAAGGGTTATTCAAAATTTTCAATAAAACAATGTCAATGAAAATGCTTTTAAAATTTTAAAACCGTGAACAAATAAGGCATCATTACTATTTTAGATACTACACAAGCTGTGACTCAAGTGTTTCTTGTGCTCGTCAGCCTGCCAAGAGCTGTGATTAGGACTGACAGGAATAAGAAGATGTAGGTATAAGGGACATGGTTTTCTATGCCCATCTCCCTGTTCATCTCTAACTCCTTCCTAATCTCTTCATCAAGTTCCCTAGCTTTGTCCTGACTTGCGGTCCCCAGGGGTGCCCAACAGAAGAAGAGAAGAGCTCAGGGACTAGAATAAAACCCCATAAGCTGTACATGCTACAAAGTACCATGATGCCTACTGGACCCCAAGAATGAAAAGCCCAGGCTACAGAGAGGAGAATATGGAAGTGGTTTTCAAAAATTTTGGAGTACTAGCACTTCTTTTCCCAAAACGAATCTTTTGTTGAAGTCTAGTGATAAGCAGATCAAGGTGGAAGAGCTGGGCCTGAAGTGGAGGTGAAGGCTCACAGCCCACATCCCAGATTTCCCTCATCTGTGAGGTAGACAAAAGAAAAGTCTGGAAAGCCATGAATATTTCATCTCTTCCTTGCATAGGTGGGGAGACTGGAGCCTACACAAGAGAAGAAACTGGGCAAGGTCCCAAAGCTAGTTCTTGGCCAGGCCAGATCTCATGTAATCAAGCCCATGCCTTTTCCCCAGACCACATTACCCCCCAGTGGGGTACAGGAAAGTCTGTGTTTGACTAGAGAGCTGGCAACACAAATATCCAGAGAGAGATCCATGTAGGTCTCACAGAAAGAATACATGTGTCTTGGGGTCATCAAATGGCTAAGGTCAAACTGGCCACACAGTGAAGGCTGATCTAGTCATTCAACCTGAATTTCACTGTAGCATGCACAGCCTTTGAGGTCTATCTGAGACAACTCCATTTGTATAGAGTCCATTACAAACACAATAGATAGGCCAAGTACCCTCTAGGATGTAAGCATTGGAGCAAGGTTTTAGCATACAGGAGGCACCCCAGTCCACTACCATCCCCAACATGCAAGCTAACTTTTTGAAAGCATTTCATTTAAAAGGTGTGCCTAGGGAGTCAGAGTTTAAGTTCCTCTAGAAAAGTATTACTGCTGATGAGTTTCCAAGGCTAGTCCAGCAAAGTCTATTTGACACCTAGTTTAAGAGGCTACTAAAGGAATCACCCTTTTTTCAGGAAGAGAAAATCACAGCATTGGGTTGATGCTTCTAAAGGTGTAGCTGCTGATGAAAGGTACCAACAAGAAAAAAGTAAACATGGAAAAATTATCATAGTAAGTGTGAGCTTGTGAACATAAACTGATACAAGATACAGACTTGACTAGCTCACCTCCACTGAGCTAAACCACGTTATGTCT